>NC_080575.1:121287552-126087552 GCF_029962835.1 Magnolia sinica | reverse complement strand
ATTTTGTCTTTGGTCTTTATTTTTACTTTCCCTATGCCTATTTAAATAAGGGAAAACATTGTGTAAGCACATTGTGCACCATGAGGTTGCAACTTGTAAGCACCAAGAGATTTCCCTACAAACTACCTCGGTATTCCGTTGGGTTCAACAGTTTCTTCAACCTCTATATGGGATCCTGTTATTGAAAGAATAAAAAACATAAACATAAACAAAAAAGGCTTGTTTCTTGGAAAAGCGAATCTCTGTATTTGGGTTGGGAACAACCCTTATCAAGTCAACCTTGGCCAATTCACCAGTGTACTTTTTTAAAGCTCTTCAAGACTCCATCCATGATTGCATCAAAAATAGAAAGTTTTCAGAGGCGATTTCTGTTGAGAAGCTCGGCAGAAAAGAAGAATTTCCATCTGGTAAGATGGGAAGAGGTTCAAATGGGTAAGGAAGCAAGGGGTCTTTGGTTTGGGAGAGTGAAGGAGAAAAATAGAAGTCTCCTTTGCAAATGGGTGTGGCAAGTTGGGGTGGAAAAAGAAGCTCTATGGTGAAGAGTTGCTGTTGAGAAATATGGGTCAGCCGATAGAGGATGGAACAATCAACCGGAGAGTGCGTTCTTCTAAAATGTGGAGGAACAGTTGATATGGGTAATCAAGCTAAGCAGTGGGGGAAAACTCTTTTAGATCGTTTCAAATTCTCAGTCATGTATGGAAAATCCATTCTATTTTGGGAAGATGAGTGATCTTGCAGTCAAATTCCCAAGATTGTATCGGTTGGTCAGAGAAAAATATGTTTCTTTGAAACACTGCAGAACCAAATGGCAATAACTTGGCCTGGAATATTATCCTCGGATGAAACCTGAAAGAAGAAGAGATGGACGACTTCCAGCTGCTTCAGAGCATGTTAAATGAAGTCCGATTATCCCCTTTGGAAAAAAAAAAAAAAAAAACAGAAGAACTTGGAAATGGGGTTCAGCACAAAAATTTACAGCCGAGTCCCTCTTCAGTCATCTATCAAATGACCCCAAATCCCTGTTTGCTAATTCACAAGATTGTATTGGTTGGTCGGATAAAAATATGTTTCTGTGAAACACTATGCAGAACCAAATGGCGATTAACTCAGCCTGGAATATTATCATCAGAAGAAACGTGAAAGAAGAGGTCCAGAGCATGTTAAATGAAGTCTGATTATCCCCTTTGGAAACAAACAGAAGTGTACAGCCAAGTTCTTCAGTCATCTATCAAAAAAGCTCTAATAACCCCCACACCCCACAGACACAGACTCCCTCCCTCCCTCCGGCTATGCATCATGTCCAGCTTGTAGAAGGAATGTACCGAAAAATCTGCCCAACCTGTGAGAATGCCAAACCAGAGCATCACAATCCCCCATCGTAGCTAATTGGATCTATCTATATGTGTGTGATGCTCAAGTCCAACTGCTTAGACCACCAATTTACCATTCAAACAGTACATAATTTCCATCCTATCATGTTTGAGTGACATGCAACCAGTCCAAAAAGTCCGCCCTGCCATGAGGTTACTGCAGGTTGGATACAAATGCCTGTGTGTGTGTGTGTGTGGGGGGGGGGGGGGGGGGCGGGGGGGGGTGTCTCGCATGCAAATAGATTTTGGCTAACAAGTTACTATGCAACAGGATGTTATGGATTGGGCGAGAGTAGCGAGTTATATTGTAGTCGATCAGCTTCCTGCCATTGTGGCTAGAGTTGTAAATGGTTTCTTTTGTTTTATTTTTCTTTGTAATTTTTTTGGCTTCGGCCTTTATCAATAAAGAGATCATCATTTTAACAAAAAAGTTACTGTGCAACTTATAGCATGTGGCCCTGCCATGAAGAACACATGAAGCAAAATTTTGGCTGATTTTTGCAATAGGCAATCTTTGTTGTGGGACCAAACTTTTGGACTGGGTTACATGTCATTAATGCATGACAAGTTGCTAATTACATGCTAGTTGTCGGTAATTTGTTTTTTTATAGGCAAGGATAATTTATTAAAAAGAAAGTATCAGAGCTCCATCCATCAAGGATGGAAGCTGCCGACAAAGAGGGAATGCTTGACCATGCTGCTCTTGGCCAAGTCAGCTGGAATAGCATTTTCCACTCTTTGGACCGAGTGAGAGTATGCAATGAGCACACATCCCTTTGATTCCATTGATATAAAAAGTGTGCTTCCATGAAACAAGAGCAGACCCACATGCCCATGAGATAAGCTTTAGAGTCCACTTCCACAATGAGGCGCTCAAGAGAACCAAGAAGATCTTTGTCAAATCTCAGGCCTACTTTAAGAGTTTCCAATTCCTCACGGTTAAGAGTCCCTGTCATCACAAGGTCATGAAAACAGAATTTTGAGCCTCCCTTGTTGATCTCTAGGACTGCCACCGTACATCATTGATTACCTCTAGGGCTTGTTTGATTTTCAATTTACAACATAAATACAGTGTATAGCAGTCATCATTACTTACACTAGTAATAATGGCTCTTGCCCCAAAGTTGACATTGACCAGTCCTGTGTTTGGGCACAAAACAGAGGCGGGAAAACTTTTTCGGCACCATGATGTATATGTCATATCCATGCTGTCCATCCGTTCCGCCAGCTCATTTTAGGGCATGACCCCAAAAAAGGAGGCAGACCCAAAGTTCAAGTGAATCACACCACAGTAAACAGTAGGAATTCAACGCCTACCATTAAAAACTTCTTGGGGGCCACAGAAGTATTGGATCAATCTAATATTTGTGTTTTACCTTTATCCATGTCTCTATATGACCTTATGAACAGGTTGGATGACAGATAAACATTAGCGTGGGACCTAGGAAGGTTTTAGCTTTCAACGGTTGAGGTTCGTTAGGACCACTGTTTCATGTTGTGTGGTCCACTTGAGCTTTGGATCTGCCTCATTTTTGGATTCACGCCCTAAAATGAGCTGGCGGAACAGATGGACGGCATGGATATGAGATGTATTCATCAAGGTGGGCCCCACAGTTTTTATCAGTATAGAAACACATGAAATTCAGAGAGGATTCACATGGTTTTCAAGGCAGCAATACCTCCTTCAAGCAAATAACGGTGAGAAATAATGGTGGTCCATTTGCAGGCATTTACAGAATAATTGAAAAAATCATACAGGCCCCTGACCACTTCCTACCTAAACCTGAAAAAGAAACACCTTTAAATTCTTTCACCGTTCTTCCCCAACGGATAAGAGAGCTTCATATTTTCCTTTAAAGAGTCCACCGAATTTACCACTCCAAAGGCTGTTCTGTCTCTCCTTCCATATACTCCACGAAATGGCATGAGGAAGCATTTTCCATGTAGCTTTAACCCTGGCATCGAATGGACTCCCCCCCCCCCCACAAAAAAAAAAAAAAACCTTCAAAGAAGTTTGCCACCAGGATGGAAAATCAAACTAACCTCAAAAAGCTAGAGGAAGAAACAACATATTTCTTAGCTACTTTGAAGTGGAGGAAGATGTACTCAGATTCTTCATCTTCTCGACATGAAAAAACTCTTTATTTTTTCAGATTATCCGAAGTTCAAATTTCTGTTTGCTACCTCTGTCCAAAAGAAGGCTGGGGATGAGATTCTAGCAAAACCAGGAAGACGCTGCTGAGCCTGATGTGAAGCGTTCATGAATGATTCTAAGGAGAACAAACAAATCAACAAAGGCACCCATATCTGATTGTCCGTTCCATACAGTTTCAAGAATACACAGAAAGCTCAAACACCATAATGACTACCCACTGGGGTCGGCTACATGAACCCTTTTCTGCCATTCCACTATATCAGTGGCCATAACACGCCATAGTATGAGTTCGGAAAGTCATATTGTCTGGATTCACATTGGAACTTTTGCCATAAGTTTGAAGCCAGCTAGAAACTGATGCAACCCTCTATCCGGGCTGTTGTGCAAGAGGAATATCACCCACCCAAAGGTCCTCCCAAAAGAGAATTCTCTCTCCATCCACAAGTACTTGTGAGTGAGACCTCCTAGCAAAAGCACGCACACATGCATGTTGACATGTACATGCATGGAGAATGATCCAGTAGTGCTGACTCCATGTCACTTACAGTAGTGTCCAGCAAAAACAGGGCCCATTGGCTGTGCATATGCCATCTAACCCATCCATCAGGTGCACCCCCAGCTTGGCCGAAGCCCAAAAATCAAGCCAATCCAATCATCAGGTGGGCTGCACCATAGAAAGCAATAGCAAAAAACACAGAATCCCACAAATTCACATGGTGTGGCCCACCTGATGATTGAAAAAACCTGATTTTTGGAGTATCCCATCAACATGGTGGGATGCACCAGACACAGGTCGGATGGTGGGCAGTCCAATTTGCTCCCATGTTTTGGCCCACATGATGATTGGATACGCTTGATTTTTGGGCCCTCCATATGAAATGATCAGTGCACCTGATGGACAGGTTGGATGGCATACACACAACACATGGATCCCTTTTCTGCTCGATATGACTCTAGTCGACACTATTGGATCATTCGCCTTCCCAGCTATTTGGGGGCAGCTTTACGAATGTTGTGTGCTATGTACTTATTAACAAAATGTGCATCTCTTTTCTGCTTTGTACAGAAAATTCAGGGCCACATATGGGGAAGACGAGCCATGTTTGGCATTATGCACCCAGCTATTTAGGGCCAGCTTTGCTATGTACTTATTAACAAAATGTGCATCTCTTTTCTGCTTTGTACAGAAAATTTGGCGCCACGTATGGGGAAGATGAGCCATGTTTGGCATTAACACACCCCCACCCCCCCCAAACAAAGATCAGGGCCTTTGGTTGATTAGTTGGGAGAAAAATGAGTCTTAATGATCGACAATCTCCAAAAGTGGTCTATGGCTATCCCTAATATGTGCCCCAACTTGCTAGTCTTCTTTGGCTCCCTGTTATTGAACGGGCCTCGGCTAAGGGTTGGGCGGAATTTTTGTAATTGTTAGTTATGTGCCTTTGTTTTGGTTGTGTTTTGTTTTTTCTTCGTGGCACCACTTCAGTGCCCCTATCTATGAAAGTTTCTTGATATCTTTCAAACAGAAAAACAAAATGTGCATCTCCTTTTTTTTTAAGTTTTACCAACTTAAATGTGCATGGCAAGGTTGTGTGAAGACTGAGTTGAAATCAAGTAGGTTCTGAGAAGTTCAAAGCCAAGTACCACGTCAATCCAGGTTTTTCCCACCTGCCCTTCAATAACTAAGAACCAAGTGATACTTAACATGCAATTCTATACAGAATATCAACTCATTTACTAAATCTAGAGTGCAAATGGTCACGAATACTATGCTTGAGATGACGACAACCAAAGTATACTAAAAAAAAGCAGTAGATCCATATTTAATCCACTAGAAGACACTCGCACCCGTTCACTAGTCAAATTGGAATCCTACTTGATGTAATGCAAGGTCATTGTCATTATTCTCACAACAAAGAGTTAAAATAAGAAGGATTCATCACAATAGTAATAGGAAGCCATTGTCATTATTCTCATAACAAAGAATTAAAATGAGAATGATTCATCACAATAGCAATATGACAAAACATTTACACAGTTCAGATGAAGTAGGAGGAGGATATGCATGCTCCCATACCAGTATCGACGCTCATCCTTGCCGAGTTTAGACCTTGTTACATTCACTTCTATCGGTTGTATTCCTAAAGAGAAAGTGAAAAGAAAAATATGAAGATTGCTCAAAGCGGATATTTCAAAAGTCATGGGGCTTAAAGAAAAGGACAAACTCCAATTAAATGATCACATCAGATCGCACTACCTTGAATCTTGGCTTCCATGGCTATCTCTAAGTTCTGCTCAGTGTGAATTTGCCTGAGGAGAGGCAGAACTTTACGCAGCAAGTAGAGCAACCGCTGCAGTCTGACATTTGCATCTGCTTCCTGCCTTCTAGCCTGGAAAAAACAGCAAGTTGAATGTAAACTAGAAAACTAAGCCATTGAGAATACAGTGAAGGATAAAGCAGCAAGCAATTTACCATCATGACCACATTACGCAAGCATGATTTGCAATTGCAATTGCCACAACAGACAGGACATGCAGTCTCAAATTCTTCTTTTGTCTGTTCAGGATACCTAGCCCATTTGATTTAAACAGAAGTACATCAGTGCATATCAGAAGCATGCATCATGAGAAAAGAAGAAACAAATAAAGAATGATACTCCTCCCATATATCCCAATAGTTAATCCTAAATGCGGCACATGGTCTCCTTGAATAAGAATTTTTCATCCTTTGCATCATGATAAAAGAAACAAAAGCCCCACATCTCAAATCCCAAAAAAGTGCTAAAACTCCATCTATGAGATTAGAATCATATTGTGAAGAACTAAAATGATGTTTCCAACATTTCAGCAATCACCACTTCTCCAATCCTTTGAGGTTGCTTTCTGCCATATTTCCACAAGGAGTTTTGGGGGTTTTAATTACCACTTGACAAGGCAGGGATAGCAGTAACTCCGCCTCTTGCAATTGGAACAAAAGACAACACCAGCCTTTTTCTTCTTTCGACATTGGTGGCAAATTAAGCTCCTCTTTTCCTTGTTCTGGCTGGTAATATCCTAAAAATGAAGGCTCGTTAGTAATGAAATGAAATTTTCTTGGATAGAAGAATGTCATAGGAATCAGAAGATCTGGTTGGAAAATGAAAATAAAAGGGAAAGAAAGACACTAATTAAAGAAACACTTTCTTTCCCGCACTCTGTACATGCAAAAGTAGAAAAAGTTGATAGACCTGATAGAACAGTGAAGAACAAAAGAAATTTGATTGTGAATACCTTTTTAGATTGTGTGCATTCATACCATGCAACTGGGAGAAGCAACAACCATTCATAATTAAAATCAGACACCATTGCCAACCAGAGTTCGAAATATCGGTATCGTATTACATATCACATCCATGGGATACAGCTACATATCGGTTATCGCACAGGATATATCATTTGTATCGAGTAATTTATTGCACTTTTTAGGAAACATGGGGAAATTTTAGGAAAATTGTTAAATTTTTCAATGAAACTTCAGGCATTGTTAAAAAAAGACCTCAATACACACTTTTAAATCATAACATCTCCCAAAAAAAAAAAAAAAAAGGTGCAGATAATAGGCTTCATTTGTATAGGGTCCTAAGCTATGCATTGTCTGACTGGACTCATGCGACTATATTCAAATTGAATGCATAACATTTAGAATGAATGTGATGATCATTTCATCAAACACTCCTATATACTTTAAAATTATTCTCAATTTACAGCTGGTTGAAGGAAATTTCGAAAAATAATAATATTTTATTAATTTTTAATTAAAAAATATTTTTATTTTCCAAAAATTGACAAGGACTTAACAAATCAGTAGATCAACCCTCAGGCATGCTTGATTTCATGTTTAGAATGCAACATTGCAAGCAATTTGGGAGAAATTAGGAAAATTTCGAATTTTCGCCAAATCGGACCACCTACACTCTAAATTTCGAAATTATAGTGTATGTGATGATCATTTCATCAAATACTCCTAAATATTTCGAAATTAGTCTCAATTGATTGCCGGTTGAAGGAAAATTTTGAAAAAAAAAAACATGGAGAACATGAAGAACCAATGGATATCGAAATCAGAGCTCCAACTCCATGATTTTTCATGCAAAACATGAAGAACCAATGGATTTATACCCATTTGACGCCGATTTAATATAATTTCAACAAAAAAAAAAAAAAGGGATCAAAAATTGAAAATGTTCAACAAATTGAACATGTGAGATATATCGGCACTACTTGTGCGTTTCATATCGCACGGGTGGGATACAAGATATATCGTGGGATATATTGGCCGATATTGTCGATATTTAAAACATTGTTGCCAAGCACTCATGGATGTTAGTGCTAAGAGAGTTTCTACCAACAATCAAGGTTAAACCATCCAGAACATTAGACCTTGCAGTCGGCCAGGCCTGGGCCAGGAAAAATCAATGTTTTGAATAGGCCCAGCCCAACCAGTTCAAAATCTAGCCTGAACAAGCCCAAGGCCCAACTGTTAGCAGGCCTAATGAACAATTAAGTAAAAATATATCTGATTGTTCAACTATTGCACTGATGACGAGAGGCAGCATCTTAATTGGACACATGAGATTGTATATTAAAAAAAAAAAAAACAACAACAACAACATAGGTATAGCTCAGACTTGACGTCTATAGCCTAAAATAGAATCTGTGAGAACTCTCAGAATTATTGGCATATTTCAAACTAGAAAGAGGAACTGAGCATCTTCTTCTTCGTGATTTATTTCAGCACAAGGTTGAAGGGTTAAGTGCCCAATCTTGTTAAGTACTTTCTGTTTTCTGCTCGTGAAATCACTCAATAATCACTAATAGCTTTTTTTAAGGAGAAATAACAAAATTTTACAATAAAGCGAGAAAAGAATATAATTAGACAAACCAAGAAGGAAACTCAAGGGAATGGGGCAGCTGAAGCTGCCTTAACATAGACTACCCAATCTGAAACAGGAGTTTTAACCTTGTGAATAACATCGATCACCTCCTTCGTCTCATTCCAGAAACTGTGACCATTCCTAGTTCCCCAAATAACCCAAAACATCGCCATAATCAACAACCGCCATATTGCTTTCCTAGACTTACCAACTCCGCCTCCATGCTAGGCCTACAACAAATCTTCCATTGTCTTCGGCATAACCCAGTCAGGCTGAAACAAACAAAGAAAATGATCCCAGACTCTCGCAGCAAATGGGCAATGGATTAAAAGATGATTGATCGATTCCTCATTGTTCATGCACACAAGGCATATGTTGGGGAGGATTAGCACTCTTCTTCGTAAGTTATCAACAGTGAGGATTCTCTTTCGTCCTACCAACCACACAAAGGCCGCAACCCATGGAGGAGCTACATAAAACCAATGAAGGAAAAGAAGTTTGGGGCCCGTGGTATGAGATGTATCGAAGATGAAGCTCTAAAGCGATCTCACTGAAAACTTTCAGGAACGATGCCCAGACCAACTAATATGGTCTTCTTGATGCAAATCAGGATTAACGAACTTTAGAAAATTCAGCAGGTCCATAAACTCATCAAGTTCCTCATCCGACAAATTCCTGCGGCAGAGGGGGGGAGGACCAAACCACCTACCCACCCTCCAAAGAGCACTCCACCCAAACAAATCAACCGGGAGCCAAACGAGCAATCAACAGGAACATGTCCTGAAGTGCCCAATCCCCACATCAACCCAAAAGTGAATCCGCGAGCCTTTTCTAATCCTAAATGAGATGCCCATGCTATGTGTTGAGTAGCCGCAATCACTTTCTAGGTAGCAAATGCTTTGTAAAGCGAGGAATATTTCACGAACCATCTGCCCTCCCCCCGTGCCATACTTGGAGGCTACCAGCTTCCTACAAAGACTACCCTCTTCCAAACTAAATCTCCATATCCACTTCCCTAAGAGAGTTGTATTCATCAACTTCAAGGGTTTAATGCCAGCACCCCAATCTAACAAACCTCGTCCCATCAAAGTAAATGAAATTTTCCTCCCTCAAAAGCATCTTTCCATAGAAAATCTGATGCATGATGGTTTTCTAACCCAAGATGACGAATGAAATCAGATTTTTCAGTTAAAAATATGAGTAACAAAAGTATGAAATTTCAGCAACCTCATCATAAACCAAACAATTAAATAAATAAGCAATTACATGTAATCCTAGGCTACCACATGCTCGTAAGAAGGAACTAGTAAGATGTTAATTCGAAATAGGCCCAATGGAATTAAGAAATTCCATCCAAAACACGAGGGTAGAACTATTTTAAAGGGAAACCTTAGTCCTAAATGGATTCTAGGATTAGGGAAATTAAGGTTAGGGTTAGGGGTTTGGAAATTGGGGAAATGTATGGAGTTTATTTGAAACTGGAATCCAAGGTTTTAGGTTAGGGTTTGGTTGAAGAAAGAAGAACAAGGATGTAAGAAAAGGGCTGAAGTGAGGTCCACAAAACAGTCCATATGGATTGTCCATACAGTCGTATGAACATACGAATTCACACGTACAACTGGACTTTTTGTTCAGGTATAGGTTGGGATGGTTTGAGTTTAAGAAGAAAAGGGAAAAAAAAAATAAAGGAGAAGAAGATTTGAAATGGAAAAGAGAGAAGAAATGAGAGAAAATACCTTTGGAGCTTAAGAAGAGAGAAGAGATGGATGAATAGGGTTTCACACCAAGGTAGTCTTCATTTGGATTCACACTGAATAGGGTTTCACACCACATTATCCATAAACACAAGAGAGGAAAAAAAAAAAGGCTAGGGTTGGACATCCAAGCCTTCATAGTCTAAAAGTTAATCTGTTACAAAAAGACCATTAACGAAAGACATGTTTGCTTTTAACCCCCTACTCTGTAAATTACAAATACCCCCCTATAAAGCATAAAACCAATAAAACATGTAAATAAAATCTCAAAAAGTAAACCAAGTGCTCAAAACAAAAATCACTATAATTTTAGTAAACTAAGACTATCCGATGAACTCTTAAGACGTCCACAATCATGGTGGACCATGATCAAGTCACATTCAACGGTTCAATCATGAAGTCCTCACGATCCAACGATCCGAGGACATTGGGGCTCGGACCCTCCTCTGATATATGCGTAATGGCATCCGTAATGTGATGTCCTAATGAGGACATCCACACGCCATCCGTTCAAGTGTACACGAGGAGGGCACCGGTGTCTTTATGGCTGGATGACTCGTACATGGGACCCACTGGTCCCGGATCATCATGAGCGCTTTGTTCCGAGAAGCATCAGGCCGTTGATCTTCATCAACATATTATTTCGACCATTGAATGGTGATCAGGGACCATCATCACCATCAGATTATGATTGTGACCACCTGTAGGCCCCGATAGATGGCACATAGCCCATTTGATGGCATGGGATTGTTTTAGGATTTATTTGATAGTTTGATTATGTTATGGACCATTTATGAGTATTGTATTATGTTTTTTCTTAGATTATGGGGTGATTTAGTAAAAATACAATTAGTCAGGTTACTTTTATAATTATAAAATTGTCTAAGACTATGGGGGGGGGGGGGGGGGAGATTATTATTCTTTAAAAAAGAAAAACTCCACAGTTTTTCTCTTTCAATCTTCATGTGGTGGGAAGATTGTTTCCAAGTGATTTGGAACGAGGATTGGTGTGAAGCCTTTCTTCAACAACGGAAGTGCGAAGCTTCCAACTATCATCCGTAGTTCATCTTCTCCATCAAAGGTACTTCTTCGATTCTCATCTTCCCTTCTTTCCTAGCCTACAAAACCCATCAAAAATCCTTCTCCACTCTTCCCCTTGACTGTCCCCACTAAACCCTAACATTGAAAGCCCAAACCCTAGCTCCACCCACACGTGTGACTGTACAACCACACGTGTGAAGCCTATAGCTGGCCGTGCACATCTCTATTCTCCCCCTTTGATTCCCTCTTACACCTATATTAAAAACCCTCTTTTTTGTAACCACAACCATAACCCTAACCCTATATTCCCTACTTTTCAATTTTCCCCAAATCTCTTAAACCATAGAATCCCCGATTTACCTAATTACCCTAAATCCCCAAACCTCCAACCCTCCAAATCCCTAATTCCCTTCTATTAAAACCTAAACCCTCAAACCCCCTTGCCAATTAAGCTATACAAACCCTAATTTCACTTTTTTCCCCAAATTCCTTGAACTCTAGGTTAGCCTACGTCCTAATTGAGCAAACCCTAGGTAGTAATAATTCTCTCATTTTGAAGTAGATTCTTTCTTATGCTATTCGGGTGTTCTGCTCCCACCTCCTTCCCAAATCGCATCTTTCCGTTCCTGCTTCCCCTTTCATCTGGAGGTACTCGGCTCCCCCCAAATTCATCTGTTTTGGCTGGCTGGTGGGTAGAAACAGAATTCTAACTATCGATAACCTCAGAAAGAGGGGAATGCAGATCGCCAATGCCTGTTTATGCTATAAGAAAGAAGAAGAATCGGTGAACCACTTACTCGCATTGCTCTTTCATTGCCCAAATCTAGGCCAATTTCTGTCAACGATTCAAAATCAGCTGGTGCATTCCCGACTCGACCCTTAACCTCTTGTCGTCGTGGCAAGGGTTCAAATTAGGAAAAAACAGAACGACCGTTTGGAGAATGGCCATTTTAGTTATCTAGTGGTCCATATGGGAAGAGAGAATGAAAGATGCTTCAATGACAACTCTTCCTCTGCTGAAGCAGTTTGCTCCAGGGCCAAAAGGTTGTTGTTTGAATGGGTGGTTAATGTTAACGTGCTAAAAGATTATGATCTTTGTTTTCTAGGCTGTTAATTGTTGTCTGCTATCTAAGCAGATTTTTTTTTTCTTTCCCTTTTCCTGTATTCTCTCCCTTTTTTAATATATATTCTCCCGTCACTTTTGAAAAAAAAAACCTTACATTTTATGATCATGCATTGCGTAGTTTGTTAAATGTGGCCTAATCTATTTATAGTTTCATGCTAGTTTCTTGAGATGCTTGATGATTTAGCATGATTTGTTATTTTTTATTATTTAATTTAATTTGCTTATTGATTTCGCTCAACCATTTAACCACATGCATGCATCCTACATCATGTTCCCATCAAAATCTCTCCTAAGCATCTCCAGTTTATGCAAAACCGACTTCGAGCATTTGAATAGAGACATGAACTACACCGGCATATTACAGAACGTTGTCTTGATCAAAGTTAGGTGGCCGCCCGACGAAAGATATCTATGCTTCCTGCATATAAGTTTCCTCTCAGTCCTTTCAATCAACATATCCCATAGGTGCTTAGTCGGCTTCCCGATACAAAGAGACAACCCAAGGTATGGCGATGGAAATGAGTCAACTTGACATCCAACTATGCTAGCAAACCGGCCAAGGTCATCATCTCCACCATGAACACCCAATATCTAGGATTTCGCAACATTAATCTTCAAGCCCCAAAACCACTTCAAAACACACAGTAATCTTTCGCAAATTTCAAATTGATTCCGCATTCGCCTGGCAAAAGAGAAGCGTATCGTATGCATACTGAAAGTGACTCACACTATCTCCCAAGTCCCGCAATCACGAACCCTCTAAATAGCACATTCTCCTCTCCTTGTCAAAGCGTCATGCTGAAGGCCTCTGCAATAACCATAAACAAGTACGGCGAAAGCAGGTCTCCCTGCCTGAGTCCTCAAGAAACTCTAAAAAAACATTTGGGTGATCCATTTACAAAGATGGAGAACGAAGCAGACTGAATGCAGGATCTAATCCCCCCTCTCCACTTTACGCCGCACGGCCCGCACCCCAATCTGTCGAGCATGTAATTTAGGAAATCCTAGCCTACATGATCATAGGCTTTCTCAATATCCAACTTGCAAATTAGCCCGCTTTTCCTCTCTCTGTACGTAAAATCAATACATTCATGAGCTACACGAGCACAAACTAGAATCGTCTACCCAGCACAAATGCCCCTTGATTTTCCGAGATAGCCTTAGAGATTATCTCCTTGAATCTTGAGACCAGGACCTTAGTCAGGATTTTGTAAGGACCCCTAATAAGGCTAATCGACCTAAAAGCCCCCTTCGTTTTAGGAATAAGGGCAATGAAAGAGGCCCCCAATTCGGAAGATAGGCAACTCCGCTCCAAGAATTCGGCCATAAAGTCCATAACATCTCTGGAAGAAAAGGATAGGGAAACCCTCTAGGCCGGAGCCTTATCCCCACATATGTGACAAAGAACGGGTTTTCACTTCCTTCGATAAAGGTCTTTCTAGAAAAGTCGCATCCACAGGGGGGGGAAGGGAAAATTTTTAATTAACTAGTCTCGGCCTACCCCATTGTTCCCCGGATAGCAACTTCTTGCAATATGAAACAATGGCTTCACAAATTTGGCCGTGATCTGTAGTTCTTTCCCCATTCACAATTAGACTAGAAATCCTGTTACCGCGAGCTCGAGCACTAGCAATACTATAGAAGGAACGTGTTCTTATCCCCTTCTTTCAGCCATAACACTCTAGATCTCTAGTGCCATTTAATCTTCTTCTTCCCTCACCCCGCTCTCATATCTGCGGGCCCCTAAAGGAGATTGTTGTATCTCCCTTCGAAGAAAAGACGGCTCCAAGGATAGCTTTGTCACTGGCCACGCTCCTTTCCTCCAACTGTACGACAAAAATTTTCCGCCACACCAGAGTCAGCTCATTCCTTGTTTTTCAGCTCAAGACCAAAATGAGTTCTCTAGATCGTAAGCTTTCTCCCTTTGAAGCTTTCTCCATGAACCACTGCCCGACTACGCTCCACCTCCGAGCTCATGAGAACAAAGGTGAAGCCCCAAGGCGCCACCGAGACCCTATCTGGAAAATTTTATCGGCAGCCATCCCTCCGGGAATCCTTCAACGAAGAGAGTCGCATACTCTGATAACACATGTTTGGAACCCCCTAACTTCAGCAGATCCGATCTTCTGCGTCTAACCGGCATCCACTCCCCCTCCTCGAGCTCTCCGGAATTGTATTTTTCCCCTTCAATAACAGCCATCCCTTCCTAGAGCTCCATAGGACTAAAGACAAGAATCATGTGATTTTTCCAAGTAGTTAAATTTTTAAGGTCAGGAAAACAGCTTCTCCAGCGTGAATAGTATTTCTTGGATTTCTTCAGACTTATGGGTATCCAGATATAATGAGACATGTTTCTCAGTGTTAATAAGCCAAAATGTGTAGGATCTTTCCTCTGGGAATATACACATTGCCAAACAATTATTCCCAAACAAAAACATTCTTGCTTGTTGTTCACTGTTCCATGCAGTCAGTCCTGCTAAATAAAACCAACTTCAGTTTCTGACTATCGGCAGCTTAAGGACACAAACATGCTTAACAATCATTTTTATCTTTGCAAGTAAAGAAAGTTTCAAAGAAAACAAATGCTGGAGAATGAGCTTTAGCATTGCAGCATAAGCCAGCAATTCATGCCAAAGCAACCATTAAATCCTTGCAGTGCTATTCCCATTAGTTTTACATGAGAAAAAAATAAACCCATCATAGAGATTTAAGAGGCAAAAGGATTCACAACAATGATTCCCCACAGTTTTAAGTTTTAACCATTATAAGCTTCGAAGGAGTAATCATCATTGCATACAGGAGCATGGGCAACGGTAGAGAAGCCATAAGGATTCAGAATAATTCAAACTAAACCCCATCTCTTCCAAAACGATGCATTTTGCACTAGAAGTAGAACCGCCATAGCTAAATTGCAACCAGATGAATGCTCTGAATGAAACAACTTTCTAATTCTTTGCTATTCAGTAAACCAATAACATGAATGCAACAACCACAAAACAACAGGAAAAAAAAAAAACCAACAACAACTTAAAAGAAAGAAAACAGATGATAAACATTATAAACATAACGGATTCATCAAGTCCTAGGCCATGTTCAAGTCAAAGGGGAAAAATTACCAACATTCGTATCTCTGCACCTCCATTTACATCATTCCTTCCTCTCCTGCTGCCGGAGTTCCTTTGCTCCTCACAGGAATTCTTCTGCCCATCCTCAGAATATTCCGTCCCCTCCCCAGATTCCCAATCTTTACTCCTGATTAGATTCACCTTTTCCTAATTTTTACAATCAATATCCAACAAAGCAAAGCTCAGCAATTAGAATTTCTTTTTGTCTGATAAGCAAAACTTCATTAAAAGGAAGAGAAGGAAACAAATACACAACTCAGCAATTAGAATTGAAATAAAAGAGAATTATTAAAATCAACTAAATAATTATCATAGTTAGTCAAAGAATGATCAAAAAGAAAAAGGCAAAACGAAAACAGAAAGAAATCAGGTATACCGCTGTCTGGTTCTCTCCCTGCCCATCCGTCATGGGTTTATGTATGTCTGCTTCTCATGGCAACCAACAGGAGGAGATACGAGCCACTGCCACCATTGGTCATGATGAACCAGATTCTTTTCGGTGCCACTAATGTAGGGGCATTTTCACACCGGGCTCGAGTGGGGTCGCCTATGGGATGCAGGGACACACTCGTGGTGGGTGACCCATGTGATTTGGGGCCCACGGGGGATATCCCATGTTCAAGACTCCTCACCGAGAGTGATTAATGAGCATTTCACACCGGGCTCGAGTGGGGTAACCCATGGGATGCGGGGACACACTCAGGGTGGGCAGCCCATGTGATTTGGGGCCTACGAAGGGGGTTCGGCCGAGGTCCTAACCCATGCGATGTGGGGCCTAGGCTATGATATAAAAAGATTAATTTGTCATACTCTAACAGTTCAAGCTTTTTGAGCAAGTGGTTAATTGCCCTGCATCAAATTGGAATCAGAGCGGGAGGTCTCGTGTTCGAGACTCCTCACCGGAGGTGATTAATGCAAGGGCATTTTCACACCGGGCTCGAGTGGGGTCGCCTGTGGGATGCAAGGACACACTTGGGGTGGGTGACCCATGTGATTTGGGGCCCACGGGGGAGGTCTCGTATTCGAGACTTCTCACCGAGGGTGATTAATGCGCATTTCACACCGAGCTCGAGTGGGGTAGCCCGTGGGATGCGAGGACACTCGGGGTAGGCGGCCCATGTGATTTGGGGCCCACGAAGGGGGTTCAGCCGAGGTCCTAACCCATGCAATATGGGGTCTGGGCTATGAGATAAAGGAATTAATTCGCCATACTCTAACAGTTCAAGCTTTTAGAGCTAGTAGTTAATTGTCCTGCATCAGCCACTCATCACTGGATGCATGGCTAACAGCACAATAGATCCAGATTGCCTATCAGGTAGGTATCATCATGCATGGGCCACAATAACAAATCACGCCCATCAGGGATGTGTACTGCGGTTTTTCATTTTTGAATGGGACCAAACATCCATTAACCAAAATTTTGGATCATCTACTGGATGCAGTCCTACATTGCAGGCTAAGGTAAGGCCAGAAAGATGGACAACCTTGATTCACCAACCATAGAATAACATTTAGAGCATAAGTGGCAATGAACCATCCCACAGCCATCAGGGATGTCTACTCAGATATCGGTGGCTTTTGAATGGGAACAGAACAGACATCCATTAATCAGAGATTTGGATCCTCTATTAGATGTGGTTCTACATTTCAGGCTAAGGCCAGCAAGATGAACAGCCTTGATTCACCAACCATAGAAAGAAATTTATAAAGTGGCAACAAACCAAGACTGATTCACAGGGACACAAACTTGGGAACTTAAAAGACATACGCATTTTACAGTCAGACTATGGTGATTGTCATTTCTTGACTTGTGGTGCTTATCCACTGCATGCAAGGCATACACGTATGGAATTCCAGACCATCTAGATTGCGGCTCCCAACATGGGTAGATCATGTTTTTTTTTTGATGGATAGATTATGGATCATGGTCTGATATTGACACAGATCGAATAATCCTAATTATCCTGTTCTAATGAGAGTGATAATTCATGAAGAATAAAAAGCCAATATAAAAGTCAGAGGGATAACCAGAAATCATTCCACCTGAATTCTCCTTAAGGGGAACCAGACTTCCCTCAACTGAAGCGGGGGTCCCTATCATGAATCCACTAGCCAAAACAAGCCCTAGCCTGCTCCTAAGACAATAGACTTCCAATCCTAAAGTAGATCAGATGCGTTGATTCCTCTGAAATCGGGAAGAATCAAGGCGCAGCTCGAAACCATGGCTTGGATTTTCAACTTTAACGACTCCATTGAGGATCCTTGATTTTAAAAATCCTGAGTCTATTTCTTTCCAAATCCCTCGTATTACAGCAGGCGGGATCGACTCCTGCAGGGATGGAATAGCCCTTTCTCTCAGGCCCTAGATCAGTATGCGGTCCATCAGAGACCTTCTGCGGGACCAGGCCAGCCCAAAAAAGTCTGCCTTTGAGGACTTGCAATAGATAAAAAGTTGGCTTCCTGATTCCTCCTCTTCTTGAGGTTGTCAACAGTGAGGGGTTTGGTTGGCTACAATGATTGAAGCGAAAGATTTAACTCAAGGAAGGGCCCGATAGTTCCACACCTTCTCAAGCCTCAAAACAGAGCTATCAGAATCCGAAAGAAAGGATTTCGCAGAGACGGCTCTCTTTTTATGTCCAATTCCAGGCCCCTTTGTCCTCAGCCAAGGGGTTACAGGCTTATAGCACACACCTTGCAGTTTTTCCAGAAGCATTACAAAATTACCAATCTTGTGCTCATGCAGATCTCCACAAAGGGTCATGCTCCAAACCATATTACCCTCATGTACTCAATAAGTCATAACAGTTCGAAACTTTCACCTCTTTATTAAGAGAGAGAAGGAAAAGCATTGACCAACAAAGCGTCATCAATCCAAACATCATCCAAAACTGAAACCTGTTGTCACATCCAACAACGGAATTGGATTTCGGACTTCTGCACTCTGTTAGGGAGGCATCTACTGTACTCATCATTCCCTCTCCCTATCGCACCGAACGCTCTCCAAACCTATGTTCCTTGACGGAATCCAGGGAACCAGCCACCTTCGAAATCATCAAATTTCTGCTAATAGCACTTCTCCACATCACATACATCTCGTTCCCAAATCTCCACCACCATTTCCTGAGTAACGCCCAGTTATTTTCTCTAGCACTCCTCAAAAACTGATGCCTCCTGCTGTCTTCAACTTCTGTCACATCCTCCAATTACACAAGGTGGAACATATGACCCTAGGGTTTCCTTCCCAAAGAAAGTCTTTTTGCAATTTCTCAATCCTTCTTGTCACTTACTCATCTTGAAAAGAGAGTAAACTGGGAGGTTGGATGCACGGCTTTGATGAGCATGATTATACCTCCCAAGGATAAATAGGATCTTTTCTACTCGCTTCTCAAATCTTTAAGATGATGCCTTAAGGAGCCTTGTCCCTATCCATGGTTCCAACTACATGTGAACCTGCTCCTCTCTTCCAAGCAACTTTGCAACGTCCCAAGGGATCTGCATGAAAGAAAAACCATCAAGGAAGCTTTTTTTAATTATTTGACCAGTGAACCTGCATCCACCCAACAAAAGATTGATCAGATTATCAGAAGCAATGAAATCCACAAATCTCTACATGATTCTACTACCCCTAATGATCTCAGCTCAAACCTGATAGTTTTGAAGTCTAAGGCATGCTCCACCTCCTACTGACTGTCGTTAGCTCATTCCAAAGATCTTCTAGCATTGTTAGGTCGTTTGTCCTGTATATAGCTGTTAACCGCCAATTAAATCCATCTTTCACCAGCATGCAACTGAGGGAAATTGGGAGTAGGTCCTCAGTGAACATCTTCTACAAGCAAAGAATCTGCATCTCACATTATAATAAAATCCCCTAGTCTTTCCTTTTGTCTTTAAAGCCGAGAAATTTTAATAGGAAGCCCATAGATATACTACAATCATTGAAATCTTCCAACTTCAGTTCCTGAAGCACTTCCATATCCACTCTTCTGCTAAGCAGATCCTCCACAACCAGCCTTCAATCAAGGTCGCTGAGCCCCTAACATTCCAAGATCCAATCTTCGTTTTTCAATCGGCAAGAACTCCTTCCCTCCATCTTTAGACCCTTGTCAATGACCCCATTGATGTAGGTAGGTAATTCCCGTAATAACCTTTGATTTTCATACGTACACGTCCCATGCATACACACCTATTAAAAGGGTTTAACAATTAAATGGACGGATAGACCAAGGGGTTTGGACTACCTCTTTGAGAACGAGGGGTCAAAGGTTTGATTCCCCTCACCTCGGGTTTTTATTTTTTATTTTTTAAAATTCAAATTTCAAATGATTTGAAATTGGTAAAAGTAGTTGCAACAAATGAGAGATTTTCTCCTCCTTATCTCGTCGAAAGAGGAATTGTTCTCCCTTCTTAAGAGAGGGAAGTGTGTTCTTTCTTGGGATTTATCAAACATGAAAAAAAAGAGAAATTGAACAGAGAGGAGAGAGAAGAAAAAGAAAGAGGCTCGCAAAGAAAACGTATTCCCTGATTATCTCTATCAAACTATTCCATAGCTATCCTCGCCAAATCGTCAGGTGAGGGATCCCAACTTGAATCCTCCTATTTAGTTCAAGATAGTGACATTAATTGCACATTAATAACATAGTTTGTACTTATATTCGGAGTTTCTTTTTCTTTAATCATGTTTGTATACATACATGTGTATTGTACAAGTAAGAACTGATGTGTCAATTCGAGTAACTAAAAATGAATTCTAGTCATATTGCATTCATGGCACGTTCATGTGAATCCTATATATATAGTCGATCCCAGTAGCATTGCTTCCAGATGCAGGTTTTACCCACACACAGAATCCTATATATATAGTCGATCCCAGTAGCATTGCTTCCAGATGCAGGTTTCACACACACACACACACACACACACACACACACACACACTGTTTACTATCTTGATTTAATGTGGTAGAACCTTGGTGGGAACTTCTCAATGTCTAAGTAGCAAAACTTGGTTTGAATATTCTGGCGAAGACCTTGCTCGAAATCTTCATCCTCTACCATCTTTGGAGCATATCGAGACAACTCAGCAAACTTGGTTTCATATTGGGCTACGGCCATGGATCCTTGCTCTAGGTTCATAAATTTCGCCATTTTCTCATTGCAGAGCGTCTTTGGGAAGTATTTCTCGTAAAACATATCTTGGAACTCCCACCATGCCCAAACATATCCAAGAGGAACCGTCCTCTTTGCTGACTTCCACCAGATGTTTGCATCGCCCTCAAGCACAAATGATGCAAGCCTGGCCTTTCAATAATTAGAACAGTTCATCACTTCCAGTGTATTATTTATCTGCTTCAGCCAGTTCTCTGCGACAGCTGGGTCAAGGGTTGCAATTTAGTGAACTTTTTGAATATATCCACATCCCGTGGTTGCTCGGGTCTGAACGAAGGGGCATTTTGGGGGCCTACAGCATCTGACTCAGTGTGGAGAGCATATTCCACTGAATAGTAAACTAATATTGTTGTCGCTGCATCATGCTAGCCATTTGAATTAACATTGCATCCCAAGGTTGTGTGTTAGGACCAGCACCATCAGGATGGCCAGCGGGTGGTGGTCCGAGAACTTGTTCTTCCACAAACTCATTCGGCACGTTCTCATCGTGTCCTCCTTGAGAGATTTCAAATACTTCAGGCACAGCAAGACCTACAAAATGTGCCACGAGAAATGGGGCACTAGCGGAAGGTGCTAAATGCCTAAATCTTATATACTTCCAGTCTTCTTATGAGGCATTTCCTTCGCATAAAACGATGGTTGTAGGTTGCAGTTATGGTTAATGTAAACCTAGTTTATGTAATAAAAGTAAGAATACCTTAAGTTCAGAGTCTTTGCATTCAACAAGCAACCCTAGGTTTTAAGTCTCTAATTCTTGGGATCTACCGGTTACTCTTTGCTTTGTCGACCCTAAGCCCTAGTTAAACTTGAGCATGGGCTCTGATACCAACCTGTCACAACCTAAAGTTCAAGAACCAAGTACACACTCCAGTCCCGAGTTTCACAGTGTGACTTGTACACAATGTGTACTAAAACAGCAATATCATAATAACAACAGGCAAAAGTCTATTACAAAATGACTTATCTAAGTTCCAAGATAACATCTATAAAGTTAAATGAGTTTGATTATTGACCCACCCATTCAAGGTCTTGTTACAAATTCACATCCTAAGTGACAAAATGAAAAGGAAATTGGACTATTCCAATGCAGCTAGTTCTCCCTCCGACAAGTAGGGCCATCAATCTCCAAGGTCATCCACCAGCTCGGCCGCCTCCTCTTGACCTTGCACAACTAGTTCATCTTCAGTTACATCTATTTGGTTTTCCACAAATAAAGTGTGAGTTGGCCAGGCCTAGTGAGAAGTTCCCACCAAGGTTCTGCCACATTAAATCATTGATAGTGAACAGAGTATATATATGTATATTCAATAATCATGTTTAAATGGACTGCATGTGTGCAACATGGGTAGGGGATATATCTACCCACATAAGTTGGAAAGACATCAACCTACATCTACCACTTGAGTAGAGGCATCTGCCGTATAGGCAGGCATGGGTAAAACCCGCATTTGGAAGCAGTGCTGCCAGGATCGACAATATATATAAGATTCACATGAACGTGCCATCAATGCAATATGACTAGAATTCATTCTTAGTTACTTGAATTCACACAAAAATTATTACTTCTACAGTACACAAGTATATATACAGGCATAATTAAAGAAAAAGAAACTTCGAATATAACACATTTGAAATACAAACTATCATGAACTAAATAGAAGGATTCAAGTCGGGATCATTCACCTAACGATTTAGCGAGGATAGCTATGGAGTAATCTAATAGAGAAAATCGGGGAATACCTTTTCTTTGCGAGCCTCTCTCTCTCTCTCTCTCTCTCTCTCTCTCTCTCTCTCTCTCTCTCTCTCTCTCTCTCGTTTCTTCTGTGTTTGATAAATCCCAAGAAAGAACACACTTCCCTCTCTTGAGAAGGGAGAACGGTTCCTCTTTCAATGAGATGAGGAGGAGAAAATCTCTCCTTCGTTGCAACTACTTTGACCAATTTCAAATCATTTGAAATTTGAATTTGAATTTATATAAATTAAAAAATAAATAAATAAATAAAAACTGCAAGTATGCATGAGAACACCTGATTTATTTTTTTTATTTAAAAAAGAAAAAACAACTGCAAGTAGGCGAAGGGAATCGAACCTTCGACCCCTCTTTCTCATAAAGGTAGTCTGAACCCCTTAGTCTATCCATCCTTTTTTTTTTACTTAATGTGGCAGTTAATTCTTAAACCCTGTTAATAGGTGTGTATGCATGAGATACATTTTTTTCAGAAAAACCGGAAGCAAAAACAAGACAGCCCCTAGCCTGTAACAACCACAAGAAAATAGACGAGGACAGAAAGTCAACCGAATGTATCGAGAAATCAAAGATCGGCCCTTCTACGGAAACTACAAGTATTGCGAAAAATATGGCTACTCTGCTCAAGTCTGCAGGACCTGGCTTAAAGATTCTGGCCAAGCTTGCCCACGGCAGATGGCACCTTAGCAACAAGCTCAAGCGCCTTACCAGTATCCAAGGCAACCTCAGCAGCAGCAACATTCTTTTCCTCTTCAATAAACGACAAAATCGCAGCAGTTCTAGCAAGCTAGGCTTCCACAACCAGTTGCGCGACCTCTATTAGCATTGCCCCAAAACCAAGGAGGACAATCGCCTAGGCAACCACCACAAACGCGTGTTTATGCTCTCGCACCACCCGAGGATCAAGAAGCAAAACCCAATGTCATGGAAGGTATGGCCACCATGCTCGATGTTCTGGTTACAATATTATTTTATTACGGCGCCACTATATCCTCTATTGCATTATCGGTAGTCAGAGAACTAGGGTTAAAGCCAGAAACCCTTAGTGAAAAAATCACCATGGTGTCACCTGTGGGAAAAGCGGTTACCTTAGACAAGATATGTAGATCATTCCCAATTATGATTGGCAGTATACAAATGCTCGCCAGGTAGTGATGGACATGTCGGGATTCAATGTCATCCTCGGGATGGACTGGCTTACACCGTATCATGCCAAATTAGACTGTTATGAGAAGATTGTCACTTTTACGATTCGAGGTGAGCACTATTTAGATTAAAGAGGAAGAAAAACGGGAAAATCGAACGCATCATGGCCCTAGAAGACGGAGAGCCACAACAATTAATTGTGGATCAAATCCTGATAGTAAAGAAATTTTCAGAAGTTTTTTAGGACATACCGGGTTTGCCACCACGTAGGAAGGTAGACTTTAGCATCGAGCACATGCCTGGAATTACCTCGATTTTTGTGGCACCTTATCAAATGACACTGGTGGAGCAAAATGAGTTAAAGAAGCAGTTAGAGGAATTAAGGGCACAAAATTTCATTTGACCAAGCACAGCACCTTAGGGCGCACCGATTTTATTTGTAATGAAGGACGGTTTGATGACGTTATGTATAGACTACCGTCGCTTAAATCAGGTGACAATCAAGAATAAGTATCATTTGCCTCGCATTGATGACTTGTTTGATTAGTTAAAAGGAGCACAGTATTTTTCTAAGATCGACCTAAGATCAAGATGCCATCAGTTGCAGACAAGGTATTCCAAAACGGTAACGATGGTCGTAACGGCCACCACCATTACCGTTATGATACGTGTCGTAACGGCCGTTACGGCCCCCGTATCGGCCGGCAGTGTTCATGGATTTGATTAACCGAAATCCTTCAACTATATCTGAATCAATTCGTCATTGTATTCATCGATGATATTTTGATATACTCAAAGACCCATAAAGACCATGACATGCACCTAAGGACAACGCTACAGACCCTGAAGGACAATCAATTGTACGTCAAGTTCTCGAAATGTGAATTCTAGAAGGAGAATGTTAAATTTCTCAGCCTCGTGGTTTTGAAGGAGAGATTAGAAAATACACCCTTCTAAGATAGAGGATGTATTAAAATAGGAATAGCCCACCAATGTTTTGGAAATCAGAAGCTTTCTTAGACTCGTCAGATATTACAAAAGATTCATTAGGGGATTTTCTAAGATTGTCAGGCCATTGACAAACTTGACTCGGAAAGGAGTACCCTTCAAGTTAAGCAATGATTGTGAAAAAGCTTTTAATGAATTTAAGCGATGATTAACGACAACCCTAGTGCTTACTCTCCCGGATGGAGTAAAATTCGTGCTATACACCGATGCATCGATTAAGGGCCTAGGTTGCGTACTTAGGCAGAACGACAAGGTGATTGCTTTTGCATCTAGACAACTTAAGACCCATGAGCGTAATTACCCAACGCACGACCTAGAGCTAGCTGTAATAGTGTTCACCCTAAAGATCTAGCAACATTATCTCTATGGTGAACAGTTTGACCACTTCTCAAACCACAAAAGTCTCAGGTATCTATTCTCGCAGAAGGATCTGAATATGAGATAGAGAAGATGGCTTGAATTCCTTAAACATTATGACTTTACACATTGCTAACATCCAGGCAAGGCTAACTTGGAGGCAGATGCATTGAGCCGAGAACAGGACAAGCAGAAAACCATGGCCAATCTTGATGATTCGGGAATAGGAAATGTTAAACGTTGTGAAAGATTTCAAAATCAAGTTATGACTCGATGAGCTGCAGGTTAATCTGTGCAACATATCAGTAGAGCCGACCTTGGTGCGACGGATTATTGAAGCACAAGGCGAAAATGAATGATTACAAAAGATAGTGATCAACACCGAGAAGATGATACGTCGGAGTGGAGAATTGGCACAGATAAAGGAATTTGGTACCGCTACTGCCTATGTGTACCCAACATCCCAGAGTTGAAAGAAGAGATCTTAAATGAGGCACACAGGTCCAAACTGACCATCCACCTTGGGAGTACTAAAATGTACCAGGATATGAAGAGACAATATTGGTGGGAGAATACGAAAAAGGAAATCGCTGAGTACGTCTCTAGGTGCTTTACTTGTAAGCAAGTGAAAGCGGAACACTTGAGCTCTGCAGGTCTATTGCAACTATTGAAAATAGCTAAGTGGAAATGGGATTTTATATCTATGAACTTCATTGTAGGATTGCCTAAGACTCAAAAGAACCATGATTGATCGTCAACCAACCAACGAAGTTGGCTCATTTCATTCTAATACACATAAATTTCTCAATGGATGAGCTAGCTAGACCTCACATCAAGGATCCATCTTATCAGATCGTGACCCTCGCTTTACCTCGCGATTTTGGACAAGCTTACAAGAAGCAATGGGCACCTCTCTAGACTTCAGCACAGCATAACATCCCTAGACCAATTGTCAAACAAAGCGGGTAAATCAAATACTCGAGGACATGTTGCGAGCTTGCGCTCTGGATTTTAAAGGAAGCTGGGATGAGAACCTTCCCTTCACCGAGTTCGCCTACAACAACAGTTATCAAACGAGTATGGTAATGGCACCCTACAAGGCTTTATATGGACAATCATGTAGGGGACCTAACTGTTGGACAAAAGTTGGTGAAAAGAGATTGATTGGCCCAGAAATCGTTCAGGTGGCTTCCGAGAATATAGAAATTATTAGAAAGCATTTACAAGCCACCCAGAACGGGAAGAAAAGTTACACGGATAATAGGAGGCATGATTTGAAGTTCTTTGTGGGAGATCACGTGTTTCTGAAAGTCTCTCCATTGAAGGTTGGTAAGAAAGGAAGCTTGCACCCCGTTATATCGGACCATTTTAAGTGTTGGAGCGTGTTGGAGTAGAAACCTATCGACTCACATTGCCACCACAGCTCACAAGTGTCCACAACGCCTTTCATGTCTTAATGTTACGAAAGTATGAAAAGGATGCTTTACATATCACTAATTGGCAGGACCTCGAGCTTCGTGCAAATACATCCTATGTGGAAGAACCAGTATGAATCGTGAAGCGCAAGGAGGATGTTCTATGCACTAAGAACATACCATTAATCAAGGTGTTGTGGACTCACCACGGAGCAAATGAAGCATCATGAAAGCGGGAAAAATATCCTCACCTCTTCGATAACGTAACCCAGGTAAATTTCGAGGACGATTTTTTTTCTTTAAGGGGGGTAGAATGTAATAACATTCTATTTTCATACGTACACATGTCCCATGCATACGCACCTATTAACAGGGTTCAAGAATTAACCACTACCTTAAGTAACAAAAATGGACAAATAGACCAAGGGATTCGGACTACCTCTCTGAGAAAGAATGGTCGAAGGTTCGATTCCCCTCACCTCAGGTTTTTATTTTTTTAAAAAAAAATCAAATTCAAATTTCAAATGATTTGAAATTGGTCAAAGTAGTTGCAACAAATGATAGATTTTCTCCTCATCTCATCAAAAGAGGAACTACTCTCCCTTCTTAAGAGAGGGACATGTGTTCTTTCCTGGGATTTATCAAACATGGAAGAAAAGAGAGATAGAACAGAGAGAAGGGATAGAGAGAGAAGAAGAAGAAGAAGAAGAAAGATGCTCACAAAGAAAAGGTATTCCCTGATTTTCTATCAGATTACTCTACAGCTATCGTCGCTAAATCGTCAGGTGAGTGATCCCATCTTGAATCCTTCTATTTAGTTCATGATAGTTACATCAATTGTACATTAATAGCATAGTTAGTTTGTATTTCAAATGTGTTATATTCGAAGTTTCTTTTTCTTTAATTATGCCTGTATATATACTTGTGTGCTGTGAAAGTAATAATTGTTGTGTGAATTCAAGTAACTAAGAATGAATTCTAGTCATATTGCATTGATGGCACGTTCATGTGAATCTTATATATATATATATATATATATTGTCGATCCTGGTAGCACTGCTTCCAAATGCGGGTTTTACCCATGCCTGCCTATATGGCAGATGCCTCTACCCAAGTGTTAGATGCAGGTTTAATGTCTTTCCAACCCGTGTGGGTAGATACATCCCCTACCCATGTTGCACACATGCACTCCATTTAAACAGGATTACTAAATATACATAGATCCCGCTTGTTGGGTTTTTGAATAAGGGGATAGCTCTGGTCCAGAATTATGGATCTGAGGCAATGACAAACCTAACAGGATATTGTTAGCTCAAAGGAGATTGGTCATGCAGGAGTGTAGCAGCATATGTTGGTTGTATTTGGACTTTCACTAAATTGTCCAGAGGAGGATCACACTCTAATCTCTAGTTACCCATATCCATGCCAAGCCAATCTATGAAGATGATCATCCTACCCTCATCCAGATATCCAGAATAACTACCTACTGCGAGAACTTTGATGGATGAAGCACTTGGACCCCTATCCATGATCTCTATAGTAGAGCAAAAGAATAGTTAGATCCTCAAGGTTGACAAATAGACCAAGAAAACCTCCACCCCTTGCCTTCTCTAGTTAATCAGCTTATAAAACCCTATTTTGACACACACAGGAACCTCAAGATCATCATCTCTCCTGAGATGAGTAGATAAGGAATCTCTTGGTGATAAATTGGGATCTCAAAATATGACATTCTCTCTCCCTTTTTTTTCTTTTTTTCAAAGGTACAAAATATTACATTTTCTTGATTGGATGGTATCCATAACCACCCCATCCCCCAAACATAATATGCCTATAATTGTATCTACTCATATTGTATCCATAATTGGGGGCCAAAGACGGCCTTAATACTAATATTTAAAATGTTGTCTGGACTGACTCCAATAGCTCTCAATGGAAACATCATGATGTCCTCTATGTTGCCTTTCCTTGTACATTGCCTTTTCTCTCCACGGTTTTTTGGCCATCCTACAATTGCAAACGGCATCTTTTGGCCTCCCTTTATGGCTTTACCTTTAGGATTCAAGGGCTCCCCTTCTTATCTCACGATTCTCACCATGACGACAAATACTCTTCCCTCTACGGCTAGAGGACTAGATCTACTCATGTCCATCGTATCATCAACAACAAGCAGGAACCAATAGCTAAGATCCTAGGAATGTCTCTCAAAATCCCATTGTGGAGGGGGGTGCCCCATACCCTAATCCGTACCATTCAACCAGTAGAACCCCACTCCACCCCCATTTGAACAAATCATTGATTGACCTGCCAGATTTATCCAACCATTCCTCAAGTATACTCTAAGCGTCCGACTCCGACGGCAACAACATCCAAAGGACCAAATGCCCATCCAACTTGAAAACACCCACCATTTTTATATATCCTAACTATCACTAAGGGTGAAAATTCCTAACTATCCTCTTTTAATAGTTGAATTTGGATCTGTAGCCATCTCATCTTTAATGGTCATTTCCAGTATGCAGATGATACTCTCCTTTTTGTGATGCGGACAAGCCATTAGTAGACAATCTTTAGAAAATCATCGTGTGCTTTGAGGCTATATCGGGACTGAAGATAAATGCAGCTAGCCAAGTCAAAAATGCTAGGGATTCACATCGACAGCACAAATCTTCTTATGTTTGTTGGTTTATTTGGTTGTAAGGCGGGAGACTTCCCGACAACGTATTTGGGTCTTCCGTTATGCATAGGCAAACCTCTAAAGTTCCTTTAGGATAAGGCTATCGAAAAAATAGAGAGAAATTTGTCAAGTTGGAAGACCCAATACCTCTCTTTTGGAGGCCATTTAACCCTTTTAAAGTCGTTTTTACTGATATGCCAATTTTCTTTTTGTCACTTTTTAAATGCCCTCAATCGATTATGTAATGATTGGAAAAGATGAGAAGAGACCTATTCTGGAGAGGCAATAGTGAGAGGCAAAAGTTTCACCAACTGAAATGGGAAGAGGTTTGTAGGCCGATATCTGCAGGTGGTGCTAGTATTAAAGACCTGGATTAGATGAACCGAGCTCTTCTTGGCAAATGGATTTGGAGATTCGATACCGAGATTGGAAGGATGTGGAGAGATCTTATTGCAAGCAAATACAGCACGCAATTTGGCAGGTGGTTTATTCGAAGGTCTTCTTTATATAGAGCTTCTTCTATTTGGAAATCAATTGCGGCTACCGAGCAATTGGTTCACCAAGGGCTTGCTTTCTCCCTTGGCAACAGGACTCAATTCAGATTTTGGGTCGACGCGTGGTGTGATGATAGACCTCTTTAAGTTCTATTCCCTAGCTTGGCCCGCATCTCCACCAACCGCTTCATCTCAGTAGCGAAATGCTATTCGATGTGCGGTGGGTCTTTTGTTTGGACCCCGCCTTGTCGGAGGAACCTATTGGAGACAGAAAGAGGTGAACTCGTTCAACTGCTTGACTTCCTTAAGGACTATTCTCCTACTCCTCAGGAGGTGGATTCCTTAGTTTGGTCGCTCGTTGTTCTGGGAAGTTTTCGGTGCGATCGCTATACCATTTGATCCTTACTCCTCCTTATTGTGACCCTCCGCTTCCCTTCTGTCAGTGGTACCACAGCCCCCCTCCTCGCATATCAGGTTAGTGGGCAAAAAGAAAATCCTCACTATTGACAATCTCCAAGGACGATACCTTGTATTACCTAATATTTGCCTTTTGTGTATGCAAAATGGGGAATCAATCAACCATATCTTTAATTCACTGCTCATTTGTGAAGAAGATTTGGGACCATATCCTTGGCCTTTTTGGTATTACTTGGGTGATGCCAGAAGCAGTGGACGAACTTCTGTGGGCCAAGCATGGTGGTGTGAGCGGGAAATCCGTTAAAGCCAGATGGAGGCTTCATATCATGGCTACTTTGTCGGTAGTTTGAGGAGTGAGAAATGAGTGTTGTTTCCGTAACACATTTGTGTCTGTTGAAGAAGTGATTTGTACAATCGGTAATCTTATTTCGAATTGGGCAATTTATGTAAACGAAACCTAGGTTGCATCCTGGGAGTCTCTTTTCTTTCTTTTTTGGTTTTGTATTCTTTCCTCGCCTTTGGCATGCTTTTCAATAAAATGCTGTTACCTCTCCAAAAATAAAAAATAAAAAAATAAAAATGCAAAGTTGGTGGTAAGAATCATTCAATCAGATTGCTCTTAAATCCCATCAGCCATCCATAGTGTGGCCTACAATTTGGCCAGCTTGATTGCCATGCATGTGCACCACAGGGTGGTTGAGAAACCCCAATGCCATGTAACCTATCATGTAATATTGTCCTACTTCATATGCTTATTATACAGTAATGTTCGAGCTTAGAGGTATGCGAGTAGGTCATTCTGGATCATCCCAATAGTAGGCCCATCATGGATGAATATATCCCCAAAGTTAAATGAATCAGATAATCCGAACCATCCAATTGAGGGCCATCAACCCGACAGCCAAAGAAGAAAGTGGTCAGCAAATCAAGTTCAGTGCATGTGATCGGTCAGCTTGATTTAGCCATCCATTTTATCTTGTACAACATCACTGACTAAGAATGTACACCAGACTTTTATGTATTGGATAAACTATGTTAAATCTTCAATTTTTGAAAACAACTCCAGCAGGCAATATAAACATGAGTTCAAGAAAAACTGAATCTATTTAGACATGAAAACATTCTAGAACTGTACTTTACAAATAACCTAGATTCATGTGACAGAGATTACAAGGAAGCCAAATTCTTAGTGAAATCCAGTTTTCAAACATCCTGTATCCAAACTACCCTAAAGGATTGTTCATGTCCTATGGTTCATGCTCAGGCCAAAGAAGAAAATAACCCTCACAGTCCTCACCGATAATCCAATCTCTGCTTCTCCATTTCCAACCTTCCGTCTTCTCTTGCTGGAGTTATTGGGCTCCTCACTGGAATTCCTCCACCCCTCCCCAGAATTCCGCATCCTCGCATCGAAATTCCAGTTTTTCTTCTCCGATGAACTTAATTGTTTCTGGTTTTTGCTAGTAACATCCTACAAACCAAAGCTTCGCAATTAGATCTGGAAAAAACAAAAACACATCTTAAGTAGAAGATAATAGCTAATATCAACCAAATAATGATGGTTAAAAATAAAAGAACATTAAAAAAGGATAAGCAAAACCTTAAGGATTGTTGTGCAATGTCTCATGATCAAGCTGAAGCAGAAAACAATTAATGGATAATCCCAGCACTACTACTACATTTTCAACTCCATGTACAATTTCTTTTTGCTCAAAATCACCTGAACAACTACATTGCAAGCCTAGTAATTGCATATATGTAATCTTTTGTTGTCATTCATAAGTCATAACCCTTTTCGTACAACATTTCCAGCACAAGATTGGCTGGTGACTTATACATTTAAGTCTAAATAGCAGAAGCAGCAGCAGCAACAATATCTCCACATTAAGAATTGATGTGTATCGGACAAAACTGAAAGGAAAAAAGATAAAGATAAAAACTGAAAATAATTAAAAAGGAAAGGGACAAATATCATTGTACAATTTGCCCTACAAAATTCTCAACCTTATTTAAATACTTGTACCACACTACCACTAAATTCTGCCTGGTAGCAATTGCCATATCTGGTCCCCGACCCAGTAAAAGAGGGCTGATGTCAGGTGGGCAGCCAACCATCAAACTTTTACAAGCTACTATGAGCATAGGCCAATACCAAAGAGCTGGGACAAGACTATGATGATGACCAATCAAATACTCCACTTTCAAAAAATGATGATCGAAATACTTGTACCATTTATTCATAAATTTCCTGAACTCATTAGATTACACAAGCTTATTTATACTTATATATAACCTTTAAAATGTCCATCTCCATTATTGCAAATCTGTAATGTGGGTAGCTCATATTCCTATCATGTGGGGAGGGGGGTGGGAGTCAAGGGTCTAAAATGAGCATTCATCAAAGATTAGGATTGTCCACTCAATCCGATTTTGAGTACATAACCCACCTATGGTGGAGCAAGTGATCTGGAATTATTTACAAGCATATCAAAGTGTAGGGTGGTTGTGCATGCATGCCTATGGATGAACATGCTCAATATATTTCCTCGTAGCAATAACAGACCGCCAAAATAAATTCAGAAGAAGTGCCAAAATGGACCTCTATTTACATCTGCCCTGACTGACAACACCCAGCCTTTATAGTAAGAGAAATGCTAAATGAACTCGCCTTACATGTGGAAACAAGTCACGCATGTGGTATTGGAGCAGTCACCCACAGTTGATGACATATCTCAAAAAAAAAAAAAAAAATCAGGCACATTTGGTCATCAGGTGGGCCAAATGTGTACTTGACAAATTAACTTTAAGAAAAACTGACCAACAGTCCAAATTCAAACGCATACATGTGAGCCGCAGGTCCCCTGATGATCAGATCGGCATAATGTCTGAGAATTGACATCTAAAAAATGGAGATAACCTAATGCGTGGCTCAGATACCACGTACATGTGCCTCGCTTTACATTTTGCATGTGAGAGAAGTCACTCGCAATGTACGCTGCAACAAGTGCACCTGTGACAAATTTCTCTTCTAATTATACTGCAACAACAATACGTTGTATGTATCTATTAGAGAAGGTAGCAGAAAAGGGTGGATCTATCAATCAGGGTGGTAGTAAATATCAACTCCTCTGCAGAGATAGCAACAGAAAGAAGGAAAATGGGTGCATGCAAATTGATCAGGGTGGATATAGATATCAATTTCCAATAAATAAATAAATAACAGAGAAGAGAGAAGAGAAGAGAAGAAAAGAGAACTCACCAACAATTCCTTCTTGACCCCTCTGGAATTCCATCTCCCCCCAGCGTTGGAATTCTTCAAACCCTTGCCAGAATCCCTCACCTCCTCCCAATAATCCCTCTCATTTTCCCCAAACCCCATCCCATCCTCTCCGAAACCCCAATCCCCACCGTCCATCCTCTTCGAGAAACCCGCTTTCGACCGATCTCTCGCCACCCTCTTCATCAGATACTCTGTCTCACTTACCTCCTCAGCATCCTCGTCGTACTCCATCCTCCTCTTCCTCTTCCTCCCAACCCCAACCTTACTCCGTCCTTCACCACACCAATCGTCATCGTCGTCTCCCTCGAACCTAATCTTCATCTTCTTGTTCTTCTTCTCATTCGCCTTCCGTCCGTCCGCAATCGGACCGAAGTCCTCGTATACGTATCCGTATCCATCATCGTTGTCGGATTCCCTAGAATTCATTATCCTAATCTTCTCGTTCCTTCTCTGGTTTCTAATTCGCTGCTGTAAGTGATGCTTCTCGCAGTAGGCTCTTCCTTGTATCGCTTTCTCTGAGCAGTGCCAGTTCTGTCCACCTGTTCTTTTGCATCGCTGGTAGGAAGAAGGGCGTGGAGGCATGGATGAGAATATCAAATTTTTGGGGGTACGATGTCTCCCTATTTACGGATTTTTTAGGTTTCGGGAGGTGTCTTCTTTTCTACGGAGTGGAGTTGCGGGGGTGAAATGTCAAGGAGCTGGGGGTCATCTTGTTTGGACTATCTGATTTCATTTTCGTTGACGTTCTCTTCTACAGACCTGTTTCTCTGCTTTGGGTGGTAACATGGAAATGATCCTGCGACGAGAGGGTTCCAGTAACACAATGTTCCGTGGGGCCCGGGGGCCATCGCTGGGCCTCGTGATATCTGATCCGTCCATCAGTTTCTCAATATCATTTGACGATGAGATCCTAAAATTTAGGCAGGTACAATGCTTTAGTTGAACACGTCACAGGAAACGGTGGGGATGGAAACGCACACCATTGAAACTTTTCTGGGCCCATGGTTATGTCTATATGCCATCAACCCTTTGATAAGTTGATTCCCACTTTGATGGAGGGAAAAAGTCAAATATAACGTGGATAAAAAACCTCTGTGGGCCTCAAAATAGTTTCGATGGTGAGCGCTCAATTTCTGCTCTTTGTGATGTGGCCCACTTGAATTTTGTACCTATCATATTTTAGACCGATACCTGTCGGTTATTACATGGGATATATAATGTATCCTTATTATGGTAAATAATGAACGCAAACAATTGGTTGAATTTTTCAATTAAACTTCAATAATAATTAAAAAATACATTTATACATTATTATAAATCAAAACACTGTATAAAATAAGTGCATCTAGTATGTTTTTTTGTATAAAATCATGGTTTATTTATTTTCTAACTGAATTGATGAAGTATATTCAAAGTCTATTAATAGAGTTTATAAATGTACGAAGGCATTTATAATAACAGAAAAGAGTCAATATATTCAAAAGTAAATGTATAATCACTATATCAGGTTATACATACGTTTAATTTTATGCTCAAACACATGTTTCAACTGATTTGCGAGAAAATGTAAAATTTTGATTTTATTCAATTTTCCTCGACTTAGCCCATATCTTCCAAAACTTGAAATCGAAACTCATAATCTAAGATTTCTCATGTAAAACATGAAAAATCATGGATGCATAAAAAAATCATGAATTTGCAACAATTTGAAATTGATTTAACATGATTAAAAAAACCAAAAATCGAAAATATTTATCGGATTGAACATGTGGGATATATCCAACTACTTGTGCATTTCGCATCGCACATATGGGATACAAGATATATCGTGGGAGATATCGGTCGATATCGTCGATACTTAAAACACTGTTTTTGACACTTTTAATGTGCATCCTAACATACTATTGTATGATACATGGCATGAGCTTGTTACAATCTGAGAACCGGCTCTAGGATATGCCCGGTCGGTGGGTGGGGCATATCCAAAACAATAACTCTCTATTGGGAGCGGATTATGTGTTACTATGTGATGTAGAGCGGGTCGTGGACATTTTCATGTCCAAGATGGACCAGAGAAGGCCCGAGCAGAGGCAGAAGCCATCAAGACCATCGGAACCTTAAAACGGACATATCTTGCATGCTAGAGTGAGTTACTCAACATACCATATATGATTTTGGGGTTGGACGAGCTACTTTAGCCAACCAACCCGGCCATGCCAGGTTGCCCACACCGAATTTGTGATATTCCATCACATCAACGGCCGAATTCCATGTGTTAGTTCTGTTTTTGCTATAAATAGTAAGTTTTATTTTGATTATAGTTATTCATCCGTTGGGCTTTAGCAGTTGTGTCCAACATGAAAAGTGCTTAGAATAATTAGGAGAATAAAGCGGTTAAGCCACATAGGATATTTATTATAAAAGTAAATTTACTATTTATGGTAAGTTACGAATTTTAGGAAGTTCTAGTTATAGTTCGCTTTTGATTTCTCTTTCATTGCTTGGTATTCCTATTTAAAGGGTTGTGAACTTGTTTATTTCTAATAATCAATTAAATTTTGAATTTATTTGAATTTATTTATATTTTTTTTAATTCTTTTCTCGTGGATTCGAGAAGTCTCTGTCGGGAGTCCAGAGAAGTTCCATGGATTTGGAATAGTTATCTTTGAGGAAGACGGTGATTGACCTCATCATGTTCATCCCTGCGTCACTATGGGTGTTTCCCTGACCACGGGGCCCACCTAGCGGTTATTTCCCTTAATGTGAGGCCCACCTTGTGCATGTGTTATGTATCTACACCATCCATTAGTTTTTCAGCTCATTTTAGGGCATTGTCCCCAAAGTGAAGCAAATCCACATTTCAAGTGGGCCACACCGTAGGGCGTGGTTAGATTGGTGATTTGTCTTGCATTGTACTGAGTTGGTTAGAACAACACATCACATCATGTGTTGAGATGGGTTTAGAGGAAACGGATGTCGGAATTAGCGCCCTTCTGGGTGGGCCATGTTTCGACTTAAAAAAACAACATTGATTGATGTAAACACTGTTTTGAATCGTGTGGACAATGTACATTGCTAGTGTTTAAGCTGGGCATGGGACGACTCGACTCGACCCAACCCAAGTGGGTGAGTTGATCCAAACCGAGTAGACTCTATCCAATCCAAACTCATACCGAGTCGAGTCCGAGTCATCCAATAACTCGACTTGGCTCGACTCGAAATATGACTCGGCATTAACTCAACTCATACATATTAAAAAAAAAAAAACCCGGATTCGACGTTTCAAATCCGAGATGTCTTGTAGTTGATAGAGAGACAACAATTTAGACATGTGCAACTAGGTTATGAGTTGTGATTTTGGCCCGCGGATACTCATTGCACCCGACCCAACTCGGCACTAACTTGACCCGACTTGGTACCTGTGACTGGATCAAACTCGATTTGGGTTAGTTCAGGCCATACCCAAATTCGGATCAGGTCATGCATGTTGGACTCGGTATCGAGTTAGGTCAAGTTTGGGTCAGGTCTATTTAAAAATTGGGTTGAGCCAAGTTAGCCCGAATTAGGCTTGGCTCGACTCAATGCTCAACTTTAGTCAGTGTGGATTTGCGAACGGTGCTCAATCACAATTTTAATCAAAATTCCACCCATGCCCTGCACGGAACATATTGCGTCATGCCATTCAAAGTCGAAAGCGTCTCATGAAGTGGTTATATGGCCGTAACGTTATGTGCATGTAAAATATACATCACTCATACATTTATCGTGTGACATTTTTTGGTAACAGGCATATAATGATTCAAATTGAATGCATATGTGGATCACATATGGGGGATTGAACGGCCACCTTTAGAATGGCCTTCGAAGTCAAGTAGGTTTTGAATCAAGTAGTCAAATTGTGGGATGATGGCCAAAAATGATATGGATAAATATACGAATGGGGATCTAGCAAGTCATAAAAATCCAACGCTACTGACCAACTACATAGCCTACACTCACCATGTAAATCTACAAAGCCCCAAAATTACCTATATACTTAATACATGTCGTCGAAACATGGAAGGTCCCATGTATGGTAGGATGATCCCTAACCGACGAGTTTGTGCGTTGCTCAAAACCCTTGCATCAAAGGTCGATCATTCATACCCAACAAGCACATACACGAACCTCACATCAAAAGAGCAAGCCACCATTCCATTTTGTAAAATGACATGTTTTTTATTTCTGAATGCCATGGCATGATAATTCGACAAATGGGACCTGTGCCTTCTATTGTGCCTGTGCAATCCTATCTGGCAAAGTAATTTAAGAATATTTATTTATAGCATGTGGATTAGACAAATAAAAAAAAAAACACACCACACAAATATTTTGGTTAAGAGTGTACCTGGAAATAAGTGCATCAATTGGAGTTTGAGCTTATTTGTGCAGGGTGTCAAGTCGATGGAACTTTGCGCAGTTAGGGTAGAGTGACACAATGGCATCCATAAACTTTATTAATGTGTTGACTTATAGTCTCATCGAATTGTACAAACCTGTGGCTAATTACATGGTTAAGTATGTTATCTTCTAACCGCGTATAGGCAAATGACCATTTGTTCCTCCAAAGTCACATGCCTCATGTCATGCAACAAATTATCATTATCTCTCACCATGGCATATATTAGGAAGAAAGTGTCCCTATTCATTCTTGAATGGGATAAACAGTATTACTGGTCTTTAGGATAATCATGATTATAAATATTTTCCTATCGCGATTTCGTTTCCTTGGTGGCTCCTTATAGAGACACCGACGGTAATAATTTGCCACAGTGAAAATGGCAGTAGACATAGCTAGGGGTGTACATCGAGTCGAAGAGAGTCGAGCTGGCCTCAGCCCGAACACTGGCTGACCTCAGCTCGAACTCGGCTCGGCTCGGTCCTCGAGCCTGATTGGCCAGCTCGACTCAATTCAGTCAACAACTCGGGCCAACTCGGGCCGAGTTCATCATTGAGGCATTTCCACAAACACCTGAACTGCAACTTTACAATCCCACTATTTGTAAAACAGAGGTAATGGTTTTACAGGTGTTTTATCAAACACCTTTTAAGTAACATAAAAACCAAAAAAAAAAAAAAAGGTATTTGTTTAATGTACATACCTTGCTTGTCACCGGCCAAACCTTCCTTGCCACTAGCCAAACCTTCCTTGCCACCGGCCACATTTGGTTGAGTCATTTTATCCAACAATTGGTGAGCAACATCAATGGCAAAGTAACCGAGTCACCAAATTGGTTCGATCCGAGTCGAGTCGAGCTGGGGCCTGCTCGAACCTGGCTCAAACTCAATTTCGAGCTCAAAAAATCAGCTCGACTTGACTCGAACTCAGCTTTGAACCAAGTCGAATCAAGCTTTTTCGAGTCAACTCGAGCGAGCGAACCGAGCTAGCTCGGTTTGTGTACACCCTTAGACATGGCTAGTGTCGCAACTGCTGCAACCATTTATCCTCGTGGTCTTTGGAATTAATTGTCTCATATGACCATTGTTCATATTGCACATTTAGTTTGGTGGAAAAATATATTTTTTTAAAATGACGCTAACCTACTTCCCGTGATGAACAATGATTATACATTATGACCTTGTTTACGATTTTACCCTAACTCCATAATATGATATATTATGACTGTAAGCAACCGATTGACATGATAGATAAATTATTCATTATTTTCCACTAAAGGTGAGGACATTGAAAATTTTGCAAATCCATTATCTCTACCTTAACATCCATACGGAAAAATACCATTTGATGTCTCTTGAATTTGTTTGTTTCCATTAAATGATTTGTACAAGTAATTGTATAATCTATCAAATGGTAGAGACAACACAATATACATCATTCGTAGTCCATTCATTTCAACAATGAGAAAACATTTTGATGCACATTCTAATCACACGTGAACCACACCACCATACAGAGTAAATTATGAAAAGTCACCATTATGATCTAGTTGGTGAGCATAATACGGTACATATGAACTAGATAGGTTGGATTTCACATAATCAGTTTTGTGGCCCCCAAGTATAGTTGTGGACTTTTCAGTAACCATGATTGTTTTCTTGTGGTGTGGTCCACCAGGGAATCGGTTTCTCTTATTTTCTGTCATATGCCATGATAGAGATTTGTGGAATAGGATGGATGGTGGGGTTATGACACAAACATCATGGAACCAGGCAATGTAGCGCTCGAAAGAGTGCAAGTGGTACCTTGCTTAATTTCCACCCATGCTACAAAATCCAACATGTCTGTAGATTTACAAAGCACGTTCATATGGCCATTCAAATGGCTTAGATAATATACATTATGCGTTCGAATATAAATCTACGGTCAAAACCATTAGCCCGTGAACTCATGCAAATCATAGTGACTTCATTTTATACCATTGTAAATGAAAGAGCAACATACAGTTTCGTTAAGGATTCGACAATCGGATATGCAAATTGTTGAAATAGTGTCCGATAACATCCATGAAAACGGAAGATATATATCTTTAAAACCAATCATTTTTTTATAATCTCTCAAGGAGGACAGCGTAACCCATACCATCAGGGGTTGTCACACATGTCGTGCATGTCCATCCATGCATGTGCTAGATTCGAAGTTAGATGTTGACATATAACCCTCTACGATGCAAACACGAGACAATCCACCCCATTATCGTCCCAATTCAAACTCCATTGCATACTAAGAAAATGACGAAAACAAGGAATTCTGTGTATCATGACAAGTGGTATGGGTTTGGGGTTTAACGATGTACGCCTTAACTCACCTTCTTATGAAAGGGGGTTACAGTGGTTTGTGTCGATTCTCTAGCCCTTTATCAACATTCTGATGGTTAAATAAAGGAGAATCGTGCATATCCAAAACTCACTAACACAATACATCCAACGACTCCCGAGTATCAATCCACTTCTCGATCTTTTCCATTGCTTTCGCTGGATATCCGGACGCTATGGGCCAACCGATCCTCCCAGAATGACAACGGAGCAGTGAGACAACAATGACAAAAGTAACATGCCATAAGAAAGTAGTCTTATTTACACACATATTTATCTCGTTTAGATGCATGAATGCATGAAATGTAATCAGGTTGGGGATGCATGTGCGGTTGAAAGGACACCTAGTGTTAACTAGTCAGCTGGTAAAGTATACTGTGGCACGCCCATATCGACTAGCCACTTGGCAAGGTCCATACAAAAAGGACCCCATAGTAAGCTACGATCGGCTAGTAAAGTACATTGAGGTACACCCGCACTGAATAACGACCCAGTAAAGTCCATACGAAAAGGACACCCATAATAAGCTTGTCAACTGGTAAAGTACATTGAGGTACACCCGCACCAACTAACCAGTTGATAAAGTCTCAAATGCATGATTAGTCAGCCATTATTAGTATAGTTTACAAACAATATTCATACAAGCAATCCCACTCGCAGACAGTTCAATTTACAATAAATGTAAATGACAATCATTCCCTTGACTAATAGCCCTTCCCCAATTGTTTAAAAAATAAAAAGTCTATAAAGAAAGGATAACAAAAATGGAGTTCCTCCCAAGAAAAGCCACAATGGCCCACCCATCAAATTAGGATCTATCAGTGGGTTCCATAATTTCTAAAGGGGCGAGGCCACGGGTCCAAGGCATGCTTCTAACCACCCACGACTTACAATTATAAACACAACAACTGAAATAACATGTGAAAATTATATGTTCAAAGGGAAAATATTCATAATTACATAAGTAAACAAAATTAAAACTAATAACAATTTTTGAATCAACAACTCAAAACAAGCATAGAAGCAATTACTGAACTGAAATGTTGAAGAAAAAGCTTGATGGTAGATCTTCACCTAGTTGCGGTTAGGGTTTCTAAGCTACGAGCGCTCCAACGCAACACCCTATGATTACAACGGATTCTATTGTTACCGATTATAGAAAATCAGATCCTAACATCATAACTTGTAGTTAGAACCAAAATTAACCCAAATTGAAATTATTAGGACAATATTGCTATTTAATTACCCGAATTAACTCAATTTGGTGATGCGGCCCCAAGTTCGGGCCCCAATCAAACCATTCAGTGCCCTCAAGCCTTCATGTGGCTCGTTCAAGCGACTATACTGCACTAATAGATAGTCGGAATGCCCAAAATATAAAATGGAGTGACCTAAAGGTTAGAATCTTGAGAATTCTAAAGAAATCGACGAAAATCTAGACAATTAGCGGCGAATAAACGGGGAAGAGGAGAAAAAGCTTACATGAAATGGCTGAGGGACAACTATTCAAGTTATTAGAACGACGTAACGCCCTAGTTTTCAGAACCAAAGTATACAACTCGTATCCCAAAAAACCCAGGAGTTAACAGAATATTAATGGCAATACATAAAGATCAAAGTGCAAGTAGCGAAAATCAAGTATGACATAATTTAATTAAGATGAGAATAATATCCTGAGCCACTCAGCTGGGGCCCAAATTACAAAACTTTAAATTTTAAAATGTTTTAAGAGTTACTAACTATGAAATAAATAAAAGCAACTGTTGGTTTAGCCCATAAAACTCCGCTGTGTCCTGACGAGGCTTCTCTTCATAATAGACTTGTAACGCCCTGAAAATCGAGGGTCGAGTAAAAGTCCAACTCCTAAGTTCCAATGCATCACTTATGCAACATATTTAATGATGATTAAATGTTGTCTGTATTAGTGCATAAAACATAATAAGATTAAGCCAAATCAGCAAAACATAATCCAGGGACAGTTGTAATACGCAAGCGGAAGACTGACTCAAATATGTATAACTCTACAAATCAGTATAAGTCCCCAAAGTATGTATGCATTGTCAGGTCAATAATTACATGTATTGTTTCAAAATACAAATGTCAAAAATGTAATAGTCCACTACAGGTATAACCCTGAAGCCCCATCGATTCAGAACGGTCTACGAGAACCCACTTGAATACTACATATATGAGAATGTCTCCTCATCATCCTCAAAGTCCGGCTCCGTCTCGCAGGCTACGCAATCATCTGAACCTACAAAAGGGTCTGGTTGGTGTTTAAGACATCGTCCCATAACGTGGGAGTGAGTGATCAACTCAGTGGAACAATAAAACAAAGGTTAACATGTTATCAATTCAGTCAAGCAGTAATGATAAAGAAATACAATCGAACATCCCTAAGTACTCTGATTAATGCAGAAATGGTATGTATAAATGATGCATGCCCTCGCCTGCACTCCCTCAGCGATTTTTATCTAACGGTCGCGCATGTCAGTCACTTCCTCGTGCTCTCTACATATCGCTAAACAGCACATGCAACGCAGTACATGAGGATGATTACCAAGTTCTTATTAGTCCTTTTCATACAGCAGGATTGGAAAGTTAAGGTACCTCCCTTATATTAATTCCCAAATGGTGATCCATTCTAGGGTCTTCAGTCCTAGTAAATCTCATGCGATGATACGGTTCTAGGTCGCTGCAAAGGGCTTGTCACCTTATCAGTGCAGGCTTAGTCTGTACTCTTGTTGCTATGGAAAGGCTCGTTGCCTCTACGCAGTCTTAGGGTACGCTCGAGGTCACTACAAAGGGCTCGTCACCTTATCAATGTAGGCCGACAGCTCCAATACAATGTCTCATACTATCGTATTCGGCTCACGAGGCTGTGTTGCTCACGGGACACTACAGGGAGGCTCGTCACCCCAGCGTAGGCCGACAACTCGACCACGGTGTCCCATACCACCATACTCGGCTCATGAGTCTTAGCGGATCAAGGTACCAAGGTTAAAGGGATTTTCACTGGTGAGTTTGGTACCTTAGATTTAAGCAGTAGCATCCATACATGGTGAACATACATCGGGTCAATCGGGTTACTTGACGAGCTCGACTGGTACGAGCGCACATCGAATTAATCGACATGAAGTGCACGAGCACTCCGTGTGGCCTAACCACTGTCGACAATTGAAGTACAACTCAGACTCATCGAACACGTCCTGTGGGGCGAAAACAACCTCAACCACCAAATCAGGGCATGTTGCCGATTGCCTGGACTATATCGCAGTCCCAAACACATTCAATTATAATAAGTATTCGTATGAAATAGTCAAAGCAGTAATAAACATATAATTCCAATCCTACAATCATTTGAGCATATTATGAAGTACAACATACACGGGAATTCACACATGCGCATTTGATAAGTAAAACAGACAATATAATATAAATTGCATAGAGGAAATCATACACATAGTCAAGATAGTTGAGAATCTTATCTCAACACCCAAATAAAGTACCTGATGCCAAGTACTTGCTCATTCAGACATTTTTACGAACAATTAGACTACACCTTTTTAACATACACAACATATGTTAATTATAATGTGTATTAGGGCAAAACCTTTCACCAAGGGGTTGCCGCCTACACAACAACCATATACCTACAATAATTTGTCATGGCGAGCACAAATGCAAATCCTCCACTCATTCAAACATTTTCACAAACACCTAGACTACACTTCATAACATACGCGACGTATGTTGGGATAACATGTATTTGGGCAAATCCTTTCATCAAGGAGTTGTTACACATACATCTTGTATATATACACAACAATTAATCATGGCAAACACAATTTCAAATTCCATACATATACGATCATTTCTACAAACACACGGATTACAATATACCCAACATAATTCATATATATACATAAAGCGAAATAAACATCGCATTTGGCATGTGAAATAGCACCCACATCAGTAATAAACCATTAACCGACATTGAAAGCCTTGAAAACTATAACCTATACGTTTATAGTCCGCACCTTACGCCGGTAAATGCGTAACAGATTCGTTTTAGACACTCAGTCTTGTCAACGGCGGATTGGCAACCTATAACATAAATTAGGTTAGCTATTTCATAACTTACACTATTTGAAACCCTAAAAAAGATTAGGGTTAGGTTTTCTTACCTAAGAACGGAATCGGAATCGCCTGTATAGCGATACATGAATGGTGGTTGAGTGCGTGGAATAGCGGGATCGAATCTCAGGAAGAATTTCCAACTCTTACTCTCACTTTCTCTCTTTTTCCTTTTCTTTTCTCTCCTCTCTCCACTAGGGTTTCTCAAATTCGTATGTGGTGAGAGAGAGAGAAGGTTTAAGGCCCTTATATAGGCCCAGGACTGATGGAAATGGCCCCAGGGCCAAGGTATACTTAGGTTATATCTAAAGGGCGTCTGTTTCAGCCCAACGGAGCACTTCTGGTGGCCCTTTTTTCACGTGCGATCGGACTTAAGCTCCCTGACCATGGATCTAGGTCAGGCTGAGTTTTCGTTCCGATCAGATTTACAGATCAGCTATGGCGGACCAGTTTCAGTTTAACGGTCACCGGCACTCGATCAGGGCCACAAGTACACCGCCATGTGTGGGACATTTCTCCTGATCCGAGGGTATATTTGGGTCAGATTCTGACGGTCTGAATTCTTATATTTGGCCCGCAAGTGACACGACTCAGATTACTTAAATTCGGAATTTACTTCTAAATATATTCACGTTTCTCACACACTTTGCTTCAGGCTCAAGTTGTATATTTCTAGACACAATTAGGACTTGATTTCCGAGGGAGTTGTCAAGTCCAGTAATGTGGTCATATCCGTATAGTTTCGGGGTAATTGGACTTTCGACGTGCGGTCCAGGTCCGATACGGAGTTTCGGTGTGCTCCCAAGAGCAATTGGGTTTAGGGACGGATTCTAGATTTCAGGGTAATATAGTGTCATTGATACTGCACGGTTTGGGTCTTGCAGATCATATTTAAAGTGATTATTGTTAATTTCATAAGCACTCTAGTTTAGCATTTGCTAACATTAACTTAATTTTTAAAGGTTTTGGTCCTGGGTAATTTTTGTCTGAGGTGGTACTCGGTGGTACTCGGGTCCTTGTACGGATTTTTTCGAGACGTTACAAGTCTTCTCCCAATCCCGGGGATCTGCATTCAAATCCGCCCCATTCGCACCCTCATTTATGTCTGCATTATTTGTACGGTTATATATTCGAAGGATGAGTGACTGGCTCGGTGGGAACTCCCCTCAAGATTACACACCATCGCATTAACCAAGCATTGTTCCAGATAGTAAAACATATAAAACATTCCATGATGATCTTGTTTAAATGCATGGATGTGTGAGTGCACATCAACTGGGGGATGTACATCCAGCTGGTCAAATGAATGGACCTTTCAAACAGTTGGTCCAATAAATAAGAGAATGTGTCTTTCCAACAGTCAGCCCATTCATGCATGGGGATGGACATTCAAACAGTCGGCTCATCCCAACAAGGGAATGGACCTTTCAAACAGTCAGTCCATTCAGGGGAGAGAATGAGTCTTTCAAACAGTCGACTCATTCAACTTGCGAGGGAACGGGTCTTTCAAACAATCGACCCGTTCAAGTAAGATAGTGGGCCTTTCAAATAGTCAGCTCACCCATGTAAGATGGTGATGGGCTTTTCGAACAGTCAACCCATCAACTAAGAGAATGAGCCTTTCAAACAGTAGGCTCATCCGAATAAGAGAAATGGACTTTTCCAATAGTTAGCCCATTCAAAAATAGGAGTATCATGTATGCATGATTAATTCCAACCATTATTATCCAAAATTGCAAGCAACCAAGTTAGAAAGACATTCTAATAGGTGTTACAAGCATGCATTACATAATTATCCTTCAAGCAAAATTTGGCATACTACATATATAGGTTTCTACAAATAGATATTAAGCATGTAATTATCCTTCAAGCAGAGTCATTAAGTATTAGGTAAAATTAGAGTTGAACTAACACATGCGTTAACATGGAAGAGGAAAGCTCAATGGGTACAATCCTCACTTGAAGGGTTGTAGCTCCTTTCTTGAATCAGTTTTCTGAAGCTAGCTAACAGTCCAATGCCGTATAATTGGTTTCATAGAGTCATTTCCAACCCAAGAGTTTGTGTTAGCTTATGTTTCCAAAGACCACTAATGGGAAGGTTTGTAAGAGCCCTTGTTTCATGTGAATTGGGCCAGTTTTGGCCCATCAATCAAGGTCTGAGCTGGGCCTGGTTTGGCCCAGGCTAAGTTACAACACCAAGGTCCCCAAAAAGGCCTGGACCCATGAGATTTAGCTGATCAGCCCGGCCCATTCATGGAGGGGCTTGCAAGATAAATGGAGATTGCTCATTAATGTGGTGGAGAATGAGATGAATCGAATTTTTCTAATAATAATGCAAGATTAAGCCATCTAATCCAGCATCAAAACTCCATCTGGGCAAGAGTTCCATGACAGGATTGTTTGCTCAATCCTTAAATCATATACACAAGGTAACAACTTATGATAGAAACTGATTCTTTCGGGTAGCATAAACAGGCACTGAATGCAAAATGAAGAACCATATTGAAAATGGATCTAGCTTGAATCCCATCAAAGAGCATAAGAAGATAGCTTAGCTTGAGTTAAACTAGGAACATATAGGAATTGCAACCCCACTCTAGTACTTCCACTGTTAAAATCATATGGTTAGAGAGAATTTTTCTGGTCGTGGCTCATTCAGGTGGCCCAAATGGAATGGGGCTGGACCAGTAATGCAATGAGGCCCACTGGGATTTTAATCTTAGGTGCGGCCCATTGAGATGGGGCCTACTGGATTGCATGCCAGATGTAAGACCCATATCCTAGTCCGTACTGTTCCGTCGACTCCCACGATCATTCTCGTCGAATTCCAGCAACCTACGACCGATAATTGACATTTGCGCGCGACCCTAAGTCTTATCTTATAGAATTGAGTCGGTTTAATCCAAGACTTGTACCATTGCGACCGCACCGTCGCCGCGGTTCCAACGCCGTGACTCGTGCACCGATCCGATACCTAGGTCCGAAGATGTAGACCCATATTTATTTCGAAGAAAATACCGTGCGTTTGCAATCCCAAGAGAATCTCTACGACATGTCTCATCAATCAATCAACTAATCAATCAATCAATCACTTCATGTCAAGTACACATCACCTTTCACCCCATCCCCAAGCAACCACCAAGTCAACTCTCTCTCACCCTCTCTCTTACACACCCATACATGTCAAGTACACAATCACCTCACCCATCACTCACATCCATCACTCTCTCTCCTTACAACTCTCTCTCTCTCTCTCATTTCTCAACACAACTCCCAAGCTAGCAAGAGGTGCACACGTCCAAGCCTTCCCATGGAGAGAAAAATGTGATTTGTGTGGCCCACCTTTCCATCCCAAAAATCCATCATCTTAGCCATTCATTTCTCATCATCTTCATCAAAGTGAAGCTCAAGGAGATCGGCTTTCCATCAGACCGAGAAGATCAAACGGTGGGTGCTCATTAGGCTAGATTTTTCATGTTTTGATGATGGGCCAAGTGAGGCCTACCGATTGATGGTATGGATCTCACTTTGGACCCTAGGCGTGGCCAATGGCCCATCTTGATGCTCATGATCATTCCATGATGGGGCCATTCTCCATGGACCCCATCATGATATTTATTTTCCTTGCATGAAAAGAGGTCATCTAAACCGTCCATTTTGGGTGGAGAAGGGATCTCCACCGTTGATCCTTGATTTGGTAGGGCCACATGTATTGAGACCCGCTTGATATATGATTTCTTGTAAGGGAGGGCTCGTAGTGGCGGAGCCCTCCATCACACGCATCCCACTTTATTTCTCTCTCTTCCACTCTCTCTCTCTCTCTCTCTCTCTTTTGTGTGATGGTGTAGTTGAGTGGCCCACTTGGATGAACCCCACCATGAAGCATGTGTATTATCTAAGCCATTTGTGGGTGGGGCCCACTTTATATGTGTGTCTTACCCAAGCCATCCAACCATTTGGTGGCCCACCTGAGTAGGGCCCACCTCATATGCATGTGTTATGCATGTGAAAAGAAAGCAAAAATATTAGCTTTTCCAAAGCTTATTGGGTGGGCCGCTTGTGTAAGCCCCACCTTGATGTATGATTCTAATCTAAGCAGTCCATCCTTTTCCCCAAATCATTTTAGGTGTTGAGCCAAAAAATGAAGCCGATTGCAACTTCTGGCGGGCCACAGCACAGGAAAATGGGATTTTTACTGTTGAAAAACCACTTGATGATTCTATGCTCCAAAACATCTCGAATATTGGGCTTGTTTGGCTTGTCTTATGCTATGGGAAGCAGTGGACGGGGTGGATGCTTCCGATGTGGGCCCCACATATGAAAATCACGGAAAAATCGCGATTGCAAAAAAAAAACTAAAAAAAAAAATCTGCAGCAGCCCTACCGCTGACCTGCTATGCCAGGGACGGACGGGTTGGGACCTGGGTCCCAGCAGTGGGCCCCACCGTGATGTGTCTTGCACATCCACACCGTGCATTGGTGGACCCCTTGGGCCAGTGGGCCCCCCTTCAAAAATCAGCCGTATACACGGCTCAGGTGGCCCACATCATTGGAAACAATGGTATTTGAACGGCTGCCATTGAAACCATTTTTGTGGTCACAGAAGTTTTGGAACATTATGAAATTTGTATTTCCTATTCAGCCGGGTCCGCGCGACCTTATCAACGGATTGGATGGCATATAAACCTTATGGTGGGCCCCACGAGGGACCCATAGTGAGGTAAGTGTTTTATTCACATCGTCCACTGCCGTGGACGGTGGAACCCACCTTTAATGTATGTGTTTTATCATGCCGTCCAGCCATTTTGTTAGTTGCTGACGGATAGTGGACCCACTATGATGCATGTGCTGCATCCAAACCGTCCATCCACTTTGAAAGCTCATTGTATGGCATGAGTTAAAGAATGAGTCAGATCTAAAGTTCAAGTGAATCCCACTATTTAAAATAGTGGACAGTGACCTCCACCATTCAAACTTCTTAAGAGCCATAGTGGTTTCTACTCATCTTTGGGTATGACCCATTTGATATGCATGGGGCCCAATTGGTGTGGCCCATTTGATATACATATGGCCCATGCGAGGTGGCCCACTTGTCATATTCATGGCCTGTTGGTTAAGGCCCACCTCGACGTGTATGAGGCCATTGTTGAGTCCCACCTTGATATGAATGTAAGGCCCATCTTGATTTATTTTTGGCTGTCCATCGAAGCCTACCTTGGTATATATGTGAGCCCATGTGATTAAGCCCATTTTGATGCATTCTAAAGCCCATGGGTTATGGCCCATTGCAATGTACATAAGGCCCATTGGTGCGACCCATTGATGTGGCCCACTTGATGAATATAAGGCCCATGTGATATGGCCCATTTGATGTATTGAAGACACAATGGGAAGTATTTAAGGTTCATTGCAATGTGTGATCCCAACATGGTTTAGGTAATGAAGTTTATGACAGGCTATGCCTTGGGAGCAATGTTGGTTTGACGTCCATATTGCAAGTATAATGTTGGTTAAATGTCCGCATTACGACTCTCCCTAGGGCCCATTGATAGGCCGTACTTGTTGTGTGTAGGCCGTCTAGGCCCATCTGCATTATAAGGATAATTCATTACTTTATAACATGCTTCTTATAACTCCATGATACATGCCCATATGCATCGTATGTATGCTTGATATGAGAAATGTTTGATCATAGCATAAGCGATTGGGCTGAGACATTTACGGGACTCCTTATGAGACGGAGTGCCCCCACATGAGTGCGTGGTACGCGTAGGATTGCTGCATGATTTGACGATGTGACTCATGCATTCTGCATATGTGTGACTTGATCACTGCACACCTTAGCGACATCAGGGTCGTGGCCTCCACAGGCACATCGTGGATGGTCGTATCGGATACCGAAAATATTAGCTCTAACATTGTGGACACTTAGGATGTCCTTGGGTGAAAATTTCATAACCTTTTTAGTACCAAGAGATGCTCCAACGTCTAGACCGAGTGGATACACGAGCACTTGAGTGTCGAATACCAGTAGGCCGTGTCTCCCACTGTGTCGTGGTCGATTGGAAGGGGGTGTGGTCTTATCCACCCGAGTGAGGGGGCTATAAGCCAAGGTGAGTTTGACCAGCTCGCAAATAAGTCCGTTATCGACGAGCCGGGTAGGTATTGGCAGACTACTGGTCAGGCGGATAGTGTGGCCTCTTCCACTTGTTTGACTGAGTAGTTAGGGAGGAGGCAGTCAGTGTGAGGTGTATTAGACCCCGGTTATATCCAGAGGGGAACTGTACTGATATGTGTACTTAATGAGGACTGGCATGCTTGCTTTGCATCTTGCATATGACATTCGGCTACATAGGCCTTGCATCACATGGCCTTGGTATGGCCGATGGCATTCATGCCTTGCATTATATAGCTTTGGTACAACTGATAGCATTCATGGACATACCGCATATTTTTGCATTACTCTGATACTGCACACTTGGCGCTTGCCCTGCGCACATACTTACACCACCCTCTAAGCTTTTGTAAGCTTATGCATGACCGTTACGTGTAGGTAGCGTTGGACAGTAGCAGCACGCATCAGTTTATTTTGGAGCTTTTTGATCACCTTGTATTTCCCTTCTCGCTTTGTACTTAAAGTTTTTGATATAGTGGATATGTGGTGATGTTGTTCTATGACTTGGTTATGCTTGTGGTTATGCTCCATTATAAAAAAAAATTTCATACTGAAAATTCTCCTTGTAAGATCACAGGATCGGAATCTGGCATATAAATTTCGGAATCCGAGAATGGGGTACTACGGAGGCTGTCGGCGCTGGATTCAGCGATTGAAAATTTTGTGAGCCCGTTTTTCGAGTTTGGGGCGTGACACTAGATGCGGCTCACTGCAATACATGATGAGGCCCACGAAGACCTGGACTATTTGTCCGGGCCATGTTTGTGGCTGGATTTGGTCCAGACCGTAGCTTAGGTCGTGGGCCACACCTCGCCCAACCTTCAGACCCAAACTTAGGGCAGTACTTGGCCCAGTTTTGGAGCCGGTCTCAGCGCAGTTCTGGGCCCGACTGAAAGGCATTCCCAGCCAAGCAGGAGGACCGCCTCCAGGCCATCTCCACAGTCCATCAGAGGGGCAGTTTTTGGCCCCGATTGGAAGACGTTGTTGGCCCTTGCCAGTGGTAGTTTTCAGCCCTAATCAAAGGTAACTTTTGGCCCTGGAATGTCTCGGTTTAGTGGCTGGAATTCAGCGAAATGATGGCCATAAATGGCCTTACTAATCAGTTGAACTTTGCTGGAAATTAAACAAATCAGATGAAGGAGGTACTGGGAGTTACCTGGACTCCTCTAGAAATGGAGTTTCCCTGAGCCTGAACTGACCCAAGTTGACCTGAGCTTGGTCAGGTTGAGCTGGTGCAGTGCGGGTGTCAGGTACTCAGCTCACAACCTTCACTTTCCTCCTACCTCTACTACCCTCCTTTGCACTCTCCCAACCTGGCTTAACTGGACTGCACTGTTCCGACTCAACCAGCACGGGTCGGGTCAACTCAATGGGACATCGAGTCTGCCACTCTCAATCTCTCTTACTCTCTCACACTCTCGCCCTAGCTCTCTCTCCCTCTCTCTTTCTCCTAGCTCGTGGTCCTAATCTTGAGGCCAACGGTTGGTTTTATAGAGTTGGGCACGTGCGAGCTTCTCAACCAACGGTCACGATTTAAGGGTCAGATGCACCCATGTATATCAGGTTTTTGGCATGCATGGGACCCATCCATCACTGGGGATGGGTTCCTGATGTTGGGACCTACAGGAAAAGTAACTTTCTAGCTATTGTGGTGCCCATGCTGTGATGATGGATTTTTGGTTCGACAGGGAAGACGACGCATCCATCCATGGTAGACTTTTGTCCACGGTATATTTGTGCCATCTAGTCCGTTTGAGCGGGTCAGATGTGGCCACTGATCATCATAGGGTCCACTTTTTCCTCTATTCATAGCCGTTTGTTCACATCTCGCGAGAACACCCGCCTCATCCGATTTTCTTGCGAGATGGGGAGTCCTAGCGAGAGAATGGTTGGAGCCCTAGAGGGGGTGGTGGATACTGTTCCACATGGTATAACGGGAGGCCTGGATTGAATCAGAGGGAGTTTCCCAAAAAGGAACGTCTCCCCATGCCATTTGCTATAACAGAACATTGCCTGTTCGCTTTTGGAAATGGACGGAAGGCTCGGATTTCTACCTCTAGGAACGGCTGGGATTGAGAGAGAACTGTAGATGTGGATTGCTGACGTGGAGGACACCACAACGGCTCTTGTTTTGGAGAATGCAGTTGTCCGCGTGAGACTGTCTGTTGCACGTATACATGCACGTATGCATGGGTCTATTTGGACGACATGGGTCGGGCCGGATTCTCTTCCTAGTTAAGATGGACGGCTCAAGTCCTTCTAATGGAGCCTAAGGTGGGTCACCACACGGCCCAGATGGTCGTCCGCTCGTTTGGATGAGATTAGTGGAAGGATTTTCCACTTTTTCTCAAAATCGTCAGGTCAGAGGCATTTTGACCGCCCTGGCCGACCAGTGCACATCGTGCACATGCATCTTGTGTGGACCCCATTGTGCTGGGATTTTTCGATCCAAGCTGTCCAACCCTCTAGGTGGTCATACGCAAGATGTTTGGTCGTCAACCCGGACGATCAAATGCCCTGGAAGATCCCCAAGTTGTGATTGAAGTGTCATTTGGGTTTTCCTAGGAATTCTGAGGGTCGAATTCCTCTAAGATTTATTTTCAACAATTGAAAAGGGATCTAGGGTGATAGGTATGTTCAGGCTTAGTTACTTGGCCTGATTAGTGTGTGTTGTCATGTGTAAGCATTTAGTTTTCTTTTTGTCTTAGTTCAAGTCATGTTTTGTTTAGTATTAGGCTTATGGTCATCCTATCACAGGTTTTAATGGTAACACCCACATATTAAGGTGCGGGGCGTTACAGTCTACCCCCCTAAAAAAAAAAAAAACCGTCCTTGAAATTTCCTAAGGTGTGTCGTTGAAGGGTTACGGGGCATGTTATACTTTGTTTGCCTCAACGAATTTACCCATAGGGAATGCTACCATTAGGGGGGCGTGCAATCGGTTTGTATTTAATTCTAGTTTTATCGTTATAGCGAAGCCTATGAAAGATAATGTTACCCAGAATCGAATAAGATAAGTACAGGGGTATCGTCGACGTGAGTTGTATCGCATATTGCCTGGGACGGTTCTCCTTCAGCTTTGGTGGTGGAGACAGCGTACATACGGGCAGGAGGATTCATCTGCTGTATTGGGGCTCCGACTTTGGGTGGTTGTAGCCTCACTGTCACGCCCCAAACTCGGAAACCGGGCTTACAAGATTCCCGATCGCCGAATCCGGTGCCGACAGCCTCCGTAGTACCCCATTCTCAGCTCCCAGCGCGCATGCGCCGAATTCCGATCCTGGGATCCTACAAGGAGGATTTTTCAATGTGCATTTGTCTCATAAGAAGCATAACCACAAGTATACCAAAATCACAAGAAATAACATTATCATCACATGTCCACTAATATAAACATTTGAATACAATGCTGAAAGGGAAATACATATATCGAAAAATCAAAGCTCCAGAAATTCACTGCACGCTCCAAGCTCAACGCTGCTGCAACCTAACACCACCTGCATGCATCTATCGTGCATAAGCTTATAGAAAGCTTAGTGGGTGGTGAAAGTGTGTGCACAAGGTAAGTGCCCAATAAGCAATATCAGAGTGATCAGAGTAAGCGGAAATACTGATAAACCCATAATCATACAATATCAGAAACACTAGTAAGATCTAAATCATACGAAATCAGAGTACAAACATACTGATAGGCCAATAAATATCATCAGTCTTAGGCTATGCAACGTAGAAATATAATAAAAACAATATCATATCCTGATGACAATGTAGATCGGCTATGCAATGCGGAGACAATAAGCCAAATATCAGGTCGCCGATGCAATGCAATATACAAATCCTGATGAGTCCACGAATACCGTTAGTTGTATCTAGATCATATAAATGCATAAACATAGTAACCCGAAATGCCATATGCGTTGGATGTAATGCGATATACAATATATGGTGCGAATGAAATGACCAAGCTGCAGTGTGAAATCGGGATGAAGGTATGTAGTATCGCAAGCTATGGGGTCCACCACAAGGGACTTCTATCCAAACCAGTCTCATACCTAAATTTGGATAGTCAGACTCAATGTGGTAAACTCTTAATCTTAGGTAGTCGTGCGCCCCAACCGAAATTCTAGTCATTGCGAAGGTACACGTAATAAATAGTTGCGCACCACCAGCCCAAGTGGATAGTGAATGAATGAATGAATGAGTATATAACTCCTGCTTAATAAGTCCACATATTAGTACAGTTCGGGGAATCACCAGGGTCTATTACACTCCAAACCAGATTGCCGCCCCATCGCGCGCAACAAGGTGAGTGGAAGAGACCTCACTATCCGCCTACCAATATCGGGCCCTCGTCGATAGCGGACCCATTCCTCGAGTGGGTCACAGCCCAGCATTGCCCCCTCCTCTCGGGGCGGGTAAGGCCGTACCCCCTTCCAACCGCCCACGACACAGTGGGAGACGCGACCCAATGGTATACGGCCCTCATGCGCTCATCCATCCACTCGGTCTTTGGAGCAACCTCCGGAACCAAGAGGGTTTAGGGACTTTCACCCAGGATATCTATGGCACCCCATGTAGAAGAAGATTCCCATCCTGCCATCCACAAAATACTTATGGAGGCTATGGCCCGATGTCCCTAGGGCGTACGGTGGTCATGTCACATAAATGCGAGATGCATGAGTCACACCAAATAGTCAATCCTGCACATGTCGTGCTCTCATGTGGGGCACTCCGCCTATCAGGAAGCCCCGTGAACAACCTACCCTACAACATATGCAATGATCTACCTCATCTCATAACAAACATGCAGATGATGCATGTGGGCATGTATCATGATGTTATGCTGTCACATACTCATAATCGGTATCAATAATCGGCATCGACAATCGATCTTGACAATGTGGACATTTAACCAGCATTACCCTCAAGGAATGACCCACATAAAGCCTAATATATATTAGACTCATGGCCTCACACAAGGACCTAATATACAACACCATGGGCCTTACTCAAGGGCCACATATACACAACAGGTAGGCCCTGCTCATGGGCTTCAAATACATGAAATGTGAGCCCTACACATGGGTCACGAATACATCAAATGCGTCACGCATCATGGGCCTAATACATATCACAATGGCCTTGCCCATAGGCCACAAATACACCACAATGGGCCTTGCCCATGGGCCATGAATACATCACAGTAGGCCTCGACTACGGTTCGCATATACATCATATAGGTCTCGACAACCGGAATTGATACTTGGAATCGGCTTCAACAATCGGAGTCGGCTTAAACAATCGACCTTGACAATCAAAATCGGCTTCAATACTTGGCCTCAACAATCGGGATTGATCGATAATCAAAATCGGTAAATTGGTCACGATAATCAGTCTCGATCGCTAATCAGAATCGGTAAATCGGTCATGACAATCGGATCGATCGATAATCAGAATCGGCAAATCGGTCACGACAATCGGATTGATTGATAATCAGAACGGCAAATCGGTCACGACAATCGGGATCGATCGATAATTAGAGTCGGCAAATCAGTCACGACAATCGGATCGATCGATAATCAGAATCGGCAAATCGGTCATGATAATCAGGATCGATCGATAATTAGAGTCGGCAAATCATTCACGACAATCGGATCGATCGATAATCAAAATCAGTAGATTGGTCACGATAATCAGCCTCGATCGCTAATCAAAATCGACAAATCAGTCACGAAAATCGGGATTGATCGATAATCAGAGTTGGCAAATTGGTCACGGCAATCGGATCGATCGATAATCAGGGTTGGCAAATCAGTCACGACAATCGGATCGATCGATAATCAGAACCGGCAAATCGGTCACGACAATCGAATCGATCGATAATCAAAATCGGTAAATCGGTCACGATAATCAGCCTCGATCGCTAATCAAAATCGACAAATCGGTCACGACAATCGGGATCGATCGATAATCAGAGTTGGCAAATCGGTCATGACAATCAGATCGATCGATAATCAGAATCCGTAAATCGGTCACGTCAATTGAAATCGGCAATCGGTCATGACAATCAGAATCGGCAAATCGATCACATCAATCGGATCGATCGATAATCAGAATCGGTAAATCGGTCACGACAATCGGATCGATCGATAATCAGAATCTGCAAATCGGTCATGACAATCAGGATCGATCGATAATCAGGGTCGGCAAATCAGTCACGACAATCGGATCGATCGATAATCAGAATCTGTAAATCGGTCACGACAATCGGAATCGACAATCGGTCATGACAATCGGAATCAGTAAAAATGGGCTTAACATGGCCCAAGGGAAGGTCACAATGAGGACATCTAACCATCATTGCCTACCAATGTGGACATTCAACCGACATTACCCCTAAAGGGCAGCCCACATAAGGTCAAACATATAGAGGGCTCCCCCCCCTAATACACATCACAATGACTCACATCCATGGGCCTCTCATACATCAGGTAGGCCGCATCATATGGGCTTCAAATACATCAAATCAGGCCGCATCACGTGGGCTATAAATACATCAAATCGGCCGCATCACGAAGGCCTAAATATATCAAAAGGGGCTCTCAAATGGGCACAACCTACATCACATCAAGGTGGCGCCGACACATCAATTAAAGGTCATTTTAGAGCATTACCAAAAATAAATCTCATAGAAGGACCATCTTGGCCATACCACAATAACAGTGGAGATACTGATTTTCACCATTTAAATTCGTGGGGCCCACCATTTTATTTCCGTTCAACCAGATTATACGGTCACAAAGACCCAAGTTAGATGGAAAAATAAATATCATACTGATCCAAAACTTTTGTCACTCCAAAAAAAAAAGAAGGTTTTAAAGGTGGACGGTTTGGATGCAACACATGCATTAGCGGCCCATGGAGATGGATGGCATAGTTAAAGCACACCTCGTGGTGGGGTCCACGCATGTGGCCCACCAGATCACCAAATGGATGGACGGTTTGGATGCAACACGTCCGGGATAGAGGTCCCACCGTCCAGAGCACATGGACAGTGAGGATGCACTTACATATACCAAGGTGGGTTCCCACATGGGGCCCACCATCCCATATATATAATTTATAATATATTATTATTATTATTATTATCACTACTACAAACAGCAACCAGCATCCTAAATGGACGCTGGATGAAATATATACACGGAGGTGGCCCACCGTCCAAGCAATGGACGGTGAGGATCCATGGGCACATCACGGTGAGGTCCACCATGACATGGACGGTGTGGATGCATACCATACATCGTGGTCGGGGCCACCTGGTAAGTAGATTTGCTGACGTCTTGGGCAGCCACGTGGCTGGTGGGACCCACGGAGTTGCTGACATGTAGCTGCTGCTGTCCAGGCCGCTGGACGGATGGCCTGGATCTAAGACACATATATCATGGTGTTTCCTCACCGTTCAGACCAGTGGACGGTGTGGATGGAAGGCAGATGCACCACGTGTGGGTCTCACATGGTGAACAGTTTGGATATGAAACACACCTCACGATTGGGACCCACATGGCTTGCTAACGTCACAGCAGTTGTGGCTGCTGGCTGTCCAGCAGATGGACGGCCCAGGTACTACAAGTAAATCAGCTGCGTGGGACCCACTTCTCAGATGGACGGTTGAGATATAGCACATACGTCATGATCAGGCCCACCTAGCTTGCTGACGTATCGGCAACTATTTGTTGGCGTGAAGTACACTAGCCAATCCGTTTTTTTTTTTTTTTTCCACCATCTAGGGATTTAGACGGTGAGGATATACATATCATCAAGGTAGGCCCCCACGCGTGGGGTGGGTCCCACCATCATTGAGGGACGGTTTGAATATATGCAGCAAGGTGGGCTCCCACGTGGATGTGGTCCCACCGCAATATGCATATTTATATTATATATATATTATATATAAATATATATTATATAATATATGACACAAGATTCGTTCCAGCGTCCAGACTCTCTGGACGCCGGATAGCTATTTGGGGTTTCTTATGCTGCAGGGTGGGTCCACGTGGTGTGGCCCACCAGGGATTAGATCAGCTGACATATGTGGTTGCACACGCCCAGCAGTGCGGTACACATGCAATACATACATAGATGGTGGGATCCACACCAACGGGCCACTCCACGGATCGAGCTAATATTGTGTTTTTCCCTTCATCAGATCTGTCTTACAAATGTGCAGCAACATGGTGGGCCTCAGATTGGATGGTGAGGATAATACATCAAGGTGGGCCATGCAATCAAGGAAAGAGAGAGAGAGAGAAGGGAAGGGACCCCGCCACTATGGCCCTCCCTATACAACGCATACATCAAGATGGGTCCCACATATGTGGGCCCTCAAATCATCGAAATCAATAAATAAAAATACTCACCGTTAGATCTCTTCTTCATTCTTCCGCCAATGCAGGCTAGAGCTCAAATGAGTGGACTTCAACGGTTGAGATCGGACTTGGATGGTGGAGATGGAAGGTAAGAAGGTGGGCCACACTAATTTCTCTCCCATGGAAGCCATGGACGGTTGCTTGGAGAGAATGAGGGAGAGAAAGATGAGAGAGAGAGGTTGAAAGAGAGAGATGGGTGAGTGATGTGGTGGGTGTACTTTATGTAAGAGAGAGTTTGACTTTGGGGGTTGCTTAGGGATGGGGTTGTACTTTGACATGAGAGGTGATGAGTAATTGATTGATGAGATTGATGGGATTTGATGTGATGTTCTCTTGGGTTTTGCAACAGTGCGGTGTTTTTCTCGAACTGAATGCGGGCCCACATCTTCTGGCCTGGGTATCACCTCGGCGCGCGAGACGCGACATCGGAACCGCGGCGACGGCGCGGTCGCTAGGGTACAAGTCTTGGATCGAACAGACTCTAAAATACAGGATACGACTCAAGATTGCGCGCCACTGCTATTTACACGTCGTGGGTCGCTGAAATTCGATCGGGAGGACTGCAAAAGCCTACGGAACGATATATACTAGGATACGGGTCTTACACTCACTGTTGGCCGGAAGGGAGGGGGATGATTTCCCTTTGGTGGGGACGCGAGGCCCTTATCCTCCATTCTCTTATAGCAGAAGTGGATCGCATGTCCTTCCTTACCACAATAATTGTAACTCTTAGCTGTGAATGCTGGTGCGACGGCAGCTGGCATGGCCTTGAAATGCCCTTCTAGCACTGGCGAGGCGGGAGGCGCTTGCCTTAGCCTACCCGGGAGATCCCTAGCTGGGAGGTGCGACCTCGCGGTATGCTCAAAATCCTTTTCAACTTGCATGGCCTTGTCCACCATCTCTGCGAAGTCTACGAAGTCCGAAGTGCATAACCGCAATTGGATCCCTGGCTGGATACCTTTCTTGAACTTCTGCAATTTGTATTCCATGTCTTCCAGGGCCTTAGGTACGAAGCGGGAGAGTTTGTCAAATCAGGCTTCGTACTAGGAAATAGTCATGTTGCCCTGTTCCAACTTCAAGAATTGGGTTATTTTCTCGTTCCTGCATAACCGAAGAAAGTATTTTTTCAAGAACTTTGCCCGGAAGCCTGCCCATGTCCAGGCGTACGTGGCTGGGATGCTCGTCTGTACGCTGTCCCACCAGTGTTTCGCCTCTCCCTCAAGTAGGTACGTAGCCAAGGTGACCATCTGGGAGTCGGTGCACTCTAAGGGCCTCATCATTTTGGCAATCCTCGCCAACCAATGCTCAGCCTGAACTGGGTCAGGCACTCCTCCAAAGGTCGGCGGGCGGAGCCTTATAAATCGGTAAAACACCTCTGATCTTTTGATGTCCCTATCTCAGGACGCTGCTCTGCGGTCCCTCTCCCGAAGGGTCTCCATCACCAGTGTGTGCATATCCTACTACTGCCTGACGAACGTATCTTCTTGTTGTTGCATGGTGGTGGCCATTTGCACAAAGGCTGCAAAAGCCGCATCCTCTGTTGGTGAATCTGCACCTGCACTGTACCAACTCAACCTGACCAAGCTCGAGTCAAGTTGGGTCAGTTCAGGCTCAGGGAAACTCCATTTCCAGGGAAGAAGGAGTCCAGGTAACTCCCAGCACCTCTTTCATCTGATTCATTTAAATTCCGGCAAAATTCAACTGATTAGCAAGGCCATTTCTGGCCATCATTTTGCTGAATTCCAGCCACCAAATCGAGACATTCTAGGGCCAAAAACTACATCTGATTAGGGCCGAAAACTGCAGCTGGTAAGGGCCGACAACCTCTTCCAATCGGGGCCAAAAACTACCCCTCTGATGGACTATGGAGATGGCCTGGAGGCGATCTTTCTGCCTGGCTGGGAATGCCTTTTAGTCGGGCCCAGAACTGGGTCGAGACTGGCTCAAACTGGGCCAAATACGGCCCTAAGTTTGGGTCTGAAGGTTGGGTCGGGTGTAGCCCATGACCTAAGCTGTGGTCTGGACCAAATCCACCCACAAACATGGGCCGGACAACAGTTCAGGTCTTCGTGGGCCTCACCATGTATTGCAGTGGGTCGCATCTGGGATGCAATCCAGTGGGCCCCATCTCAATGGGCCGCACCTAAGATTAAAATCCCAGTGGGCCTCACTGCATTGCTGGTCCAGCCCTATTCCATTTGGGCCACCTGAATGGGCCACGACCAGAAAAATTCTCTCTGACCAGATAATTTTAACAGTGGAAGTACTAGACTGGGGTCACAATTCCTATATGTTCCCAGTTTAGCTCAAACCAAGCTATCTTCTTATGCTCTTTGATGGGATTCAAGCTGGATCCATTTTCAAAATGGTTCTTCATTTTGCATTCAGTGCCTGTTTATGCTACCCGAAAGAATCAGTTTCTGTCGTAAGCTGTTACCTTGTGTAAATGATTCAAGGATTGAGCAAACAATCCTGTCATGGAACTCTTGTCTAGATGGAGTTTTTACGCTGGATCAGATGGCTTAATCTTGCATCATTATTAGAAAAATTCGATTCATCTCATTATCCACCACATTAATAAGCAATCTCCATTTATCTTGCAAGCCCCTCCATGAATGGGTCGGGCTGATCAGCCAAATCTCATGGGCCCCAAGCCTTTTTGGGGATCTTGATGTTGTAACTTAGCCTGGGCCAAACTAGGCCTGGCTTAGACCTTGATTGATGGGCCAAAACTAGCCTAGTTCACATGAAACGGGGGCTCTTACAAACCTTCCCATTAGTGGTCTTTGGAAACATAAGCTAACACAAACTCTTGGGTTGGAAATGACTCTAGGAAACTAATTATACGGCATTGGACCGTTAGCTAGCTTCAAAAAACTGAATCAAGAAAGGAGCTACAACCCTTCAAGTGAGGATTCTACCCCTTTCCTCTTCCATGTTAACTCATGTGTTAGTTCAACTCTAATTTTACCTAATAATTAATGACTCTACTTTTATGGCTATTTGCGATAGTTATTAAAATTAATTACATGCTTAATATCTATTTGTGGAAACCTATATATATAGTATGCTAAATTTTGCTTGAATGATAATTATGTAATACACGCTTGTAACACCTATTAGAATGTCTTTCTAAATTGGTTGCTTGCAATTTCGGATAATAATGGTTAGAATTAATCATGCGTACATGACACTCCTAATTTTTAATGGACTAACTGTTGGAAAAATCCATTTATCTTATTCGGATAAGCCGACTGTTTGAAAGGCCCATTCTCTTAGTTGATAAGTTGAATGTTTAAAAAGCCCATCACCATCTTACATAGGTGAGCCGACTATTTGAAAGGCCCACTGTCTTACTTGAACGGGTCGACTATTTGAAAGACCCGTTCCCTCGCAAGTTGAATGAGTCGATTGTTTGAAACACTTATTCTCTCGCCTGAATAAACTGACCGTTTGAAAGGTCCATTCCCTTGTTGAGATGAGCCGATTGTTTGAAAGGCCCAACTCCATGTATGAACGAGCCAACTGTTTAAAATGCCTATTCTCATGTTTATCGGACTAACTGTTTGAAAGGTCCATTCATTTGACCAACTGGATGTGCATCCCCAGTTAACGTACACTCACGCATCCACGCACTTAAACGAGATCATCATGAAATGTTTTGTATGTTTTACTATCCGGAATAATGCTTGGTTAATGCAGTGGTATGTAATCTTGAGGGGAGTTCTCAGTGAGCTGGCCACTCATCCTTTAAATATACAACTGTACAGATAATGTAGGTATAAATGAAGGTGCGAATGGGACAGATTTGGATGCAGATCCCTCGGGATTGGGAAAAGACTATTATGAAGAGGAGCCTCATTAGGACGCAGCGGAGTTTTACAGGCTCAACCAATAGTTGCTTTTATTTCCTTCCTAGTTAGTAACTCTTGAAATATTTTGAAATTTGAAGTTTTGTAATTTGGGCCCCAGCTGAGTGGCCCAGGATATTATTCCCACTTGATTAAATTTATGCCATACTTGATTTCCGCTACTTGCACTTTGATCTTTATAGATTGCCATTAATATTCTGTTAACTCCTGGGTTTTTGGGGATACGAGTCGTGTATTCGGGTTCTGAAAACCAGGGCGTTACAAGCGATGCAAGTGATAATCCAATTGTTTCGAGATATCATCAGTGGGCCATGTGCCTAACCTAGTGACACACATGTTTCACATGCAACTATTAGAAGGATTTTAGATGTAATCCAAGCTTTCATATTGGATTTCAAACCCCCGGCTGAGCAGAGATTTCGCCATTTTTTGAGTTGGTAGGAGCTCAACTGCTACACGAGGATGCCCACATGATGGTCATGCTTGGCCTTTCATCGCATGCCCCTCCCGTGCCATTGCGTAGTGCGGATGAGCCTTTCGTGCACCCCCGCCACCGAAGCAACATAACGTATACTATTCCTGTTCTACAACTTCGCCCCCCCTCAAACTCTACCCAAAAACACGTGCGAGCGAGCGGCGCTAACACTGGCAACTGGTGCACTTGGCGCACTCGCGTAGTAAGTAATGGATGAGACTTTCCTCGACGACAAAACTCCCTGAATTTGAAACCCCTAATTGCTTTATGGTGCCAAACATACTAGGGGATTTGAAATCCCGTCAAAACCCCTCAAATCTATAGTGTCAAACAACTCCTTATGATTTTTGATACCTCGAAGGCATGACAATGAGGGGAAAAGGGCTCAAAGCCTAGTCATTTACTTGGGTGAGATATTTGTCTACAGGGACTCTACAAATCCTTTAGGGGGCGGTTGACACATGGTATTGATGGAATTAGGTGGGATGGAATTGCATTTGGTCCCATGCCAATTCCACTAAATGTTTGGGAAGAAAGGAAAAGCTTAGAATTAGATTAGATGGAATTGCATTTGGTCCCGTGCCAATTCCACTCAATGTTAGCAAGTTGTGTAGGTCCCACCATGATGTGTGGGCTATATCCACACCGTCCACCCATTTTCGAGATCATTTTAGAGCATGCGCCGGCACCACATAAAGCAACGGGAATTGAACACCCACCGTTGAAAACTTCTTTGGGGTCACATAGTTTTGGATCTGCCTCATTTTTAGGCCCATGCCATAAAATGAGTTAGAAAACAGATGAAAAGGTTTGGATATAACACGTGTTATTCTCAATAGTTTCAAATGATGGAGGGTATTTCTATTCAATGTACAACAAACAAAAGAGTGAATTCCACTATATTACAAACATAGCATGAAATTAAGCTTATCTCATGGTAATAGAGGACAATCCATATCAGATGTAATAATTATATTTTTTGAATCTCATCCCACTTGATCCTTCCCAATACCATGGGCTAAACACCCCCTTAAGACTAAGCTTATTTTCTTAGGCACCATGTGTGGGGCCATTGCCACGCGTGTATGACATATAACAAGTCAAGCACGGTTGTCTCACCATGGAAGTTGAGGTTGATCCAACAATTAGGCAAGCTACCATGTGAATCCAGAGGATTTTGAATGGTTGTTCGCTCTATTCATGATGGGCCTATTGTGTTGTTTGTATGCGATTGATCCAGTACGTTTGATAATCCTTAAACGGTGATGGGATGCTTAAAAAATCAGGCATATAAAATCATCGAGTAGGCCATACCATATATAAAAGTAAACAACTATCCAACGCCATCCAATTCTATGGGGGATCCAGATTCCTGCGGTGGCAGCTGTGGCTCTACAACCATAATGAAATACATTCCTTGCTAGTAATCCTTAAATGACAATGTGATGCCAAAAAACCCAAGCATAGGAAAACATTAAGGTCCCATTTGGATCATCACTAGTTACTTAAGATAAACTACTTCCACAAATAGCTTATCTTAGTTTTTAGTTATTAAGAAAATAAGTATGTCCGGCAAACAACATATTTACATACTTCTAAACTTCTCTCTCACCTCCTTAAAAATTCATGAAAAATAGAAAAAAGAAAAAGAAAAATTAACTGAAGTGATTATGTACCTTTAAGTAAAAAAATTTATTTATAATTAATCATGAATCGATTTTATGTATTTGAAATAAGTCACCTAGCTGCTGATGTGAGTAGAAAAAGTAACTCATTTGGTGGTATCAAACGGGTATACAACTAGACAACCATCCAATGTCATCCAAATTCGACAGGGGATCCAAATTCTTGCGGTAGCAACTGTGGTTCTACAGATGGGATGCCATAGACACCCTGGCTCCAATGGCGAGCTCCTGTTACACGGTTTGGAATCATTTAATATGCCCGTTTGATGCATAAAGCAGCATGTTGTATAAGTAAATCCACTCCCTCCATCAAGTATGAACTCTTACTTAAACCGTACATACAAAATTTCAGCCTGATTCAAAACTTCTACAGGCCACAAAAAAGGGAACAAAGTACAATTGCTTGTTAAACATCTAAGTTCACGCAGCGTGGTCGTCCCTAGCTTTGAATACAACTGATTTTTGTACATTCACTTCATCCTTCCGATTTATACCCCATTAACGGTTTTGATGAAAGATACACGCTATGGTGACCCTACGCACAAACCTATGGCTGGCATACCATCTCAATTGTTCCCAATGGTGTAGTCCAATCGAGTGTGGATCTGGTTGTTTTTAGTAATAGAGTCCAAGACCGAAGATACAACCTGACGGATGGAATTGATTTTACCTAGGGGTCGTTTGGCACTATGGATTGGAGGGAATTGAAGAGGATTGACAATCCCTTAGCTGTTTCAAATCCAGGGTTTCTAATCCCTTCTTGGAGGGAGTTTGCAATCCACGGTGAGAGCTTGGATTACACCTAAAATCATTTCAATAGTTGCAGGTGTGACATGTGTGTCACTAAACACTATCATTCTATTGAACACATGGCCCACTAATGATGATCAGCATCGTCCAAACATTGTCCGAGTAAATCAGCACTGTCCAAATATTGTCCAACACCGTCCAAACATTGTCCATATTAATCAACGATTAAAAATCGTTGGTTAGTCACTCAGACATGATCTTGTGCTTGCGGTCCGTCCGAGACTTGGAATTTCATCATTTTCAGGCAAAGCATATATTTCAGCAGTCTTATCACAACCATAGTAACAAAAATTATATATCTCACTAATTAGGGATATTAAAGTTGATTTAGTAATTAAATTCAAACCCCTAAATATACTATGTATAGGTATTTTTGAATTAAAGTTGATTCACACTCCAGGGTGCCAAAGACACTAGGAGGATTGCCAATCCAGGGGGTTTCCAATCCTGGGGGTTCCGAATCCAGGGCATTCCAAATCTATGCTATTACGCCCCGAAATTCGAGTACCCGAATAAGGTCTTCGGGACCCGAATCCCAAAGTTCGTAAGTTATAATATAATAACATTTATTATAATCCACGTGATTCAATCAAATTCAATAAATATTCAACGTCATTTAAAAGAAGATACAACTGAAATGTTTATTAATTCAACTTTCTTGATAATTTTCCCTTTCTATATTCAAATTTGAACATAAACTGAACCTAAATAACAAAAAACTGAATTGAATTAAAACTAAACCTAATTTTCTGAAAAATAAAACTAATAGTAGAGACCCGCTTGCTCGTAGTATTCCACTTCTGCACCTGTGCATTTTTTTATAGTAGGTAAGCATAACAGCCCAATAAGGACATTTCTCTTCAAAATTTAACATGTTTAGATAAAATCAAATTTTTATAATAATGAAGGAAAATCGAATACGGATAATGAATTTAAGCAATAGAATTGTGAAAATGCGATGCATGTGATTTTTCCATGAATACTCATAACATTTATATCATTTCTTACAACACCGTACCCAAGTGGATGATCACGTTACATTAACGCCCACGCACTGGTACCTCATGGTAATGGACCCATTTATACGTTAGCTAATCAGACTACTGCTCCAGTTGTACCTCTGACGTATGTCCACGCACACAATTATACTCATGCGCTGTACACAAAGGAGACTCTAAATGATCCAGTAGGTTTTAGGATCTTTTACCCAAGAGACATGATTGCCTTATTTGCTCACTTTAGGGTCTATCACACAAGGGACACAATCGCCTTACTTGTTGATACAACTATATATATTTTTTTCTCATAAATAAATAATCAATAGACAAGCATGAATAACATGAATAATTCTAAAATCAATAAAAATAAATAAATAATAATTTAATAAATCAAATTTCTACATTATAATGCAGGTTCTATTTGAGGTCCATAAATTCGATGTTATTAAAATTTAGTTCATGAAATTTGTTAAAATATTAAGTTGATTTCTATAATAGTGCTGAAAATTTTATAAGAATTCCTGAAAATGCTGAAATATTAATTTTGTCTCAAAATTTGAAAATTGAATTTATTTACTTATTTGCAATGTAAATAATTTATTTGATTCGAAATTTAAATTATTATTTATTAATTTATAAATATTTTGTTGTACCTTATATTTAAATTATTATTTTTTTTATAACTTGAACTAGAGTTTAAATTATAATAATAATTAGAAGTTTGAATTAATATCATATTAAATTTCGGCTTAATAAATTTAAGAAATCATACAAGTCAGAATTCATAATACTTATCAAATAACTAAAATTTTGAATTATAATTAATTATTTTTAAAGCCTTCAATTAAATTTAGATCTACATTAATTTAATTATTACAACAAAAATAAAAATAAAAATAATAATTTTTAATTCCCAATTAGTATAATTAATATTAATTCACAAACTCTAAAAATTAAAAAATTCATTTAACTGCTTGTTAACAATTTAATTATAACCACTTTACTTTAAATTAGCTTAACAAATTATTTTAATATTTGAAATTTCACTCGATCTAGATTAATTTAATTTAATGAATTATTACTTATGAAATTAAATACATATATTAAACAAGGCTTAAAATTTACAAATTAATTTAAGTTATTAATTTTATTTTTTTACTAAATATATTTATGAGTTAAATTCAACAATTCTGATATAAAATAATAAAATCTATCTGTATATACTATATTACATTTGACTAAAAAAATTCATAACTTAATTGAGCATATTCTATTTTTAATAATTTACCTTTATATAAATGACTTTTTAAATTTAGGAATAACTCATTTTAATTTTAATATTAATAAATAATTTTTTATATATAAAATTTTTAAATTTAAATATAAACTTAGATAAATTGTTTATTTTATTCTAAAAATTTATTTTATTTTATTTATATATAAATATATATATAAATTATTTCAATATTAAATATCATAAATATATAAAATAGAAATTCATAAATGAGTAGAATTTCCTATATAATAATCAACTGACAATAATACTCCTATTAAAATTTTGAAATAAATAAACATAATAATTAACTGAAAATTATAAATCTCAAGATAAGATCATCTATCTTAAAAGTTTGATAATTCGGGCCCGCTTCTCTTCTTGATCTACAAAGCTCTTTCTCCCCGTCCCTCTTGATCTATCGAGTTTTCTCTCTCCCTTTTCGATATGATTGAATATTTATTTATATTTTTCATTAATTTTTAATGGATGTGAGGAACGAGGAATGTGGGTAGTTTCGTTTCGTAAGAAAGTTTAGTGCCCATTAACGAAATGAAAGGACGAATGGAGAAGGTGGATTAGACGGCGTGCGGAAATAAAATTTTTATTTTTATTTTATTATTATTATTATTTTTCAAGATATAATGGGTCCTACTAACGATGATATAAATCTACTTCGTCTATCATCTCAATTGGTCATGAGAGGATACAAGGCTAAAAATGAAGCCATCCAAAACTCAGGTGGGCCACACATTCCAAAAAAAAAAAAAACAAAGAAGAAAGGATTGTTAAACACGCTCCCAAACCGGCCCCTAAACTACTGGTGGACCCCGCATGAGTTGGGTGTTGCAGAGGATTCCGTTCTCTTGAAAAAAATAAACTTCTACAAGTAATTGTTAAATGACCAAATTATCCCCATTCCGTTTTATGTTTCCCTTGGCCGTCCAAAAAGTCGCTAACCTTCTCTTCTTCTTCTCTCTCCACACTGCAACTACTCTTAAGTCACAGCGTCCCGTGTTTTCCAAACGCTCCCACCAAAAACAAAAAGAGAAAAAAGAAAAGAAAAAAAACGCCGAAAAATCTCTCTTCCCGTCTTCCTTTTCTAACCCTATATTTTACATGAATTCCTGTCATGCCCTTCCTCTCCTCCCCTATTCTAGGGTTTCATGTCCCTCACGGCCTTGATGCATTATAAATGGAAAATTCCTCCATCTTCCCATTCAATTCCTCTTTCGCTCCTTTCTGCGTAGCCGCGGCAGCGACCGCATTCTGTTGCCTGTGCGCGTTGTGGGCCGTCCGATCAAAGAAGGCGGCAGTGGGTCACGGTGGCCGCCCGAAGAAGTCCTGCGGGTGCAGCTGCTCCTGCGGCGTGGATTCCCACACTCCTTACGCGAACGGGAGCGCAGGGGAGAGGTACGAGAAGGGCCCCGCCACGATGGCCGTTGAGCGGCCAATGGGGGGCGGCTCGATGATGGAGCAACTGGTTCCGGAGATCACAACTCACACGCTCAGTTACTTGGATTACCCAAGCCTTTGCCGCCTGTCGATGACCAACACGTCGATGCGGAGGGCCGCCAATGACGACAGTGCATGGAAGGCGCTCTACCACAAGGTCCACAGTCTTATTCTTTTTTTATTTGTTTTGTCATGTTATATATATATAAAATTTTTAGTTTTTTTTTTTTTGGAAGCTGTTTCTCTTCGAGTTCTTGATTGAAACAAACTGCAACCCCTATTGTGACTGACCAAACAATTTTAAAGTATACAGAATTCAGAAATTCACCATGATTTTACAGTCAAACTCACTAACGTGGACTCGATGGGAAGGACACCTGTATCATGTTTTTGATGGATAGGATCTGTTTGCCCATGATTACATGGAGCATGCATGCAAACCTATCAGTGTGTGGGACATATGCATGCATAAGGCAGACCCCAACATGCAGATGATCTGGCATGAAAATGAGGTGTGTTTGCTCATCAGGCAGGTGGCACATGTATGTTGAATGTAGACAGTTGTGGCTTTTCATAAACCGTCTGTGTTTTATGCACAGGTGCCCTGCATGTTGAGTAGCAGCGTGGTTTTGTTTTGTGTTGATTCACATGCATGGTGAGGCGCACTTTATGCATAGATCAGATATCCCACACTGCACTAGGTTTACATGTTTGCCATGCGTAGTGGTGCATGTGTGAAGAGAAAGTGTCTTGGTGGTTAAAAGTTTTTCATGGGTTTTAATCCATTACTTTCACATTGTTGGAGGGCCCAAAAGGACATGCGTGGAGGTAGTAAGAAAAAACTTGAGGACCTATGGCCTAACCAAGGATATGGTTTGGCGGAACAGCATTTGTGCAGCTGACCCCAATTAGATAGGATCTGGATGATGGTGATGACTTGCATATTGTGTTTCAGAGCTGCGATATAAAACGGGAAAAAAATGTGTTAGTGTGTGTTGGAATGGTGTATGAACAGAGCGTGCAAGTATGCTACAGAGATGTTCTTTCTTGCTGATGAAGACATAGGCCTAGACATTGCACATGAGCCATATTGTGGGACCTTTGCCTGGTCGATAAAAAATAGTCATGGAAGTTCCTGATGCTGAAATTTTCTCAGTTTATTTTTCCAATGGAAGTTTGAGAGATTCTGCAAGAGAGCAAGTTGGTTAGAAATCAGCAAATTTTGTGGTAAAGGGACTGAAAATTCCATTAAGTTCGAAGCAAATGATTGGAACCAATTGGTTCCTCATCAGCATGCAGAGATCATGAAAGTAAAAGACAGTAAAGGAGTACAATTGCTAAGGAGCATGGTCTTTCTCACCTGATTATAGAGGGGAATTCTGCTTGATCAACTGGGTTTCATACAGTTGTGTGGCTTGGCAAGTGGCAGGCATTATGGGTGAATTACAGGACATTGCTTCCAATCTAATTGTCTCATGCTCATTGAGAGGCATATGAAGTTGCCCATGGTTTAGCAAAAGCATGAATTGGAAATTTGGAATAGATGATTTATTTATTTCTATTATAAATCAGGAGCATGGTTGGCTGGCCTTTCCGTTGTTAGTGCTTCTATGGGTTTGATATTTTTGTAGGTGTGGCTCCTGTGGCTTGTAGTTGCTCTCTTTCTTTTACTCAAATTTGAAGCTATCCCTTGAAAAGAAAAAGAATGAAAACCTTACTCGGCATACAAGCTCTCTCAGTTATAGTTATTGGGGACCTTTTTTGTTAAGTATTGAAGCTATTCATTGAAAAGAAGAAGAACGAAAACTTTATTTGCCAAACAAGCTTTCTCAGTTATGCTGATTAGGGACCTTTTTTTGTTAAATGTTTTAAAGAGGAATTACCTAAATCAGTATTGGATTTGTGTCTTATTCGAGACTGGACAGGAATCTCTATGGTCTTTTAGTTTTGAAAATATGTGATTGGATATTCCTGGATTTCTTGATTTATTAAGGGAGTGGCAGAATTTGTTCTGGGTGGCTGGCAAGTTACTGGTTTATGATAAAGCTTTGATTGCTAAAAGTCATGATTAGCTGTTGGATTTTAAAATCTTGGAAGAGGAAAAGGTCGTTTACATGTCATTGACAGTGGTGGATTTGAAGAATCATGTAACCTAGCAGTAGAGGGAAAGGGAAAGAGGATAACTCTTTAAGGATTTGGAAGACAAGGTGAGGGAGCCATGTGTGGGAAAGGGGAAAAGAGTAACTCTTGAGGATTTAAAAGACAAGGTGAGAGATGAAGGCATAATTATTTTTTTTTCCTTTTTTAATGAATGCTTAATTTTGTTAAAAAAAAGGAACAACAAGCTCAACAGCCTAAAACTGTGAACCTGCATATGTAAGGAAAACAACCCCCTATAGAAATGGAAAACTTTGAACTTGAAGCCCCATCCTTCACCAACTGAATGATGTAGGTCGAATTGAGCCCATGGCCCAGGCCCATTACCTTTCCCAAGCCCCATAGCTAGCCCATCAATAAGGAGTCCCAAGCCTCCTATTTGGATAACTAACTATGCGAAATCAATTAGCTAGCCATGCAATAATTAGCCATGCAATAAGGAGTCCCAAGCCTCCTATTTGGATAACTAACTATCGGAAATTTAGCTGCTATTCCAGCCCACTAAAACCCTAACTAATTAGCCATATTTCATCCCATTCAAACCCTATCAGCCCTATCCAGCCATTAAAAGCTAAAAAAACCATCTCCATTTCAGTCTATTAAAACTCCAAAAAGCAACCCTATTCTAGCTCATTAAAGCACAAAAAATCAGCCCCATTCCAGCCTATTAAATGCCCTCAAAATCAGCTCTATATGAGCCCAAAATCTAGCCCCTAATCCAGCCCATTAAAGGCCCTGAAAACTAGCCCTATTCCAATCCAAATTCAGCACCTATCCCAGCCCGTTAAGAGCCCAAAATCCAAACCATTAACAGTTCAAATTCAGCCCTTGTTCTAACCCATTAAAACCTAGAATCTTAGCCCAATAACAATCTTCTGTTCTAAACTAGAAATCGCTCTATATTTTGTCTATTACTTTCTTGACGTCACCCCCTGATACGATGTTTACTTGTAGTGGTTACATCTATCGAGGGAGGCTTGTCTATTAATAATGAGACAATTACATCACTGAACTATTCACATGGGCAACCAGCCTGGAAACCAATGTTGACCAGCTACGTGGAGAGCCATCTGATTCCATCATAGATTACGATCATAGATTTTGATGGTAACCCAAATCCGCAACCAGGGTTCCATCCATAACTTTCGGTGAATTAACATGGCACTTGTCTTCGGGAATGTTTATGACTTCATATAACGGTTCTTTGCAGAGAGAGCCCATGGTGCCTTGATAGAGATGCCCAAGAAAGATGATATCACCAAGAAAACACAAGTTGAAGTTCCAAATTTCACGGGCGCTTTGACGCAAAGGCTTTTGTCGATTAGATTACAATGGTTGAAGATTATTTTGCATGATATAACATGGATGATGTTAGCAAGTGGCCCTTATCAATGTCAAGCTGAAGGGCCCAACATGAATCTGGTGGTGAAGCGTTGATGACATCAATCTCATCGTGGGTCGCATTGCTATCCTCAGGTGGGCTGACATGAGAGAGATGCTGGAAAGTAAATATTTACCTTAAGACAATATGGATACTCTCCTCTAGGAACGCCTTGCATTCAAACATAGAATTTATCGGTGAATGACTACATTGAGAAGTTCAATAAACTTTCTGTCCATTGTAAGCTTGCAGAGATAGACCATGTAACTGCTAATCGCTATTGGGTAAGATTAAACCAAGAGATCCAACTCGAGATGGTCGTATACGGACAATATTCATCGGAAGTCTTGTCGAGTTGAACAACACACTCTTCGACGCTTTGGCTCTCTAGTTCGAGGAACCTTCTGTGAGGAAAGGTCCGTATCCACATTTTAACCGGATTCTATTGCAGAGCTATCGGCTACCTCCCTACCATTTTCAACCATGCCCACAAATGCATACTCTGCTTGTAAGGCAACCACAACCTGTATAATGTTCTCTGTCATAAAATTCATACCAAAGCCATTCAGTGCTGTGGGGACACGACACCAAAGGGCAACGCCCTAATCCTAATCCTTCCTTCAGGCGAGAACGACATGGTGTTTATCGTTATTGTTGTGGACAAGTAAGATACTTTTCTAACGTATGTCCGCAAGCCAAGAACCTCCACTATTGCGGTAATGAGGATGACCCCTACGACCCAGATGACTATGAGTATTATGACGAGCACATTGAGATGGAACAATTATATATAGAGCTTGTATCACAATCAGAAGACCCCTTTCTAAAACTGCAGTTGAAGCTGAGGTTGAAGGCCTCACTCTTATCATACGTTGCCTCCTTACTCACCATTGAGGAAGAAGAGAAAGACCGGTGCTGGACCACTACTTTTCGTACGCGGGTAAAATACCAAGGTAGGTTATGTTACATGATCATCGATGACGGTAGTGTAATGAATATTATCTAACAAAAGGTAATTGATAAAGCTCAAATTGTTAACTGAAAGGCATCTAAAACTATCTAAAGCTGCATGGGTTGATGACATTGCCATCCTTGTGACTTGAAGGTGTTTGGTGTCCTAATAAATCAACATATGAGGACGACAATTGGTGTGACGTCATTTTGATGAACGTTACCCAAGTCCTTCTTGATCGATTTGGGCTCTTTATTCAAAAAGCACTAAGCAACAATGAAGCTAACACATATTTTCATATGGCAAGGTTAGTGGATCCACCTTCGTCTGTTGCAACCTATGTCACATTCTTTATCTACGCCTCCATTCTCAACATCGGCTACCCTCCCTAACTCATGTGTTCTCACTATGTGGAAGTTTGATGAAGAAAGGAGCAAGATGTAATGTTCACTTGAGTCACAAAATAGGTGTAGGATCCTGTTACTGATAAATATAGGCCTATTCTTGATGAAGTCAAATTCATGCTCCATGACTTCCAAGATTTTGGTCCCTAGTGATCTACTTGAGGAGTTGCCATACTGCGGGATATTCAATGTCCCATAAATTTGGTTCCTGGAGTATCCTTACTTAAATTACTAGCATACCGAATGAGTCCAACTGAGCACGCCGAGTTGAAATGTCAAGTTGATGAATTGCTAAAAAAAAGACTACATCTGAGAGAGCCTTAACCCATCTGTTGTCCTAACTATCCTTACTCCCAAGAAGGATGGGAGTTGGCATATGTGTGTATGTGACCGGGCTATTAATAAAATTACAGTGAAGCACCGCTTCCCCATTCCTCAACTTGATGTTATGTTGGACTTGATGCCATGTGCTAGTATCTTCTCCAAGATTGATATTCGCCATGAATACTAATAGATTCGCATCCGAGCTAGTGATGAGTGGAAGACGGCATTTAAGACGAATGGTGGACTCAACAAGTGGATGGTTATGCCATTTGATCTCACAAACATGCCCAACACTTTCATGCCCGTCATGATCCAGTCGTTATACCATTTTATTGGTAAATTTGTTGTTGTCTACTTTGATGACATTTTTATCTACAATAAGTCCAAGAAGGAGCACCTCAACCACTTGTGTCTTATCTTTGCAATCCTTTGCCACAAGCGCTTCTACACCAACTTAAAAAAGTGCAGCTTCATGAATACATCCGTGGTCTTCTTTAGGTATATTATCTCATCGAAAGGTATAGAGGTGGACCTCGCCTAAGTGACAACCATTGTTGATTGGCCGACACCTACCATTATCTTTGAAGTTTGTAGTTTCCATGGCCTTGCCACATTTATAAATGTTTTGTACAAACTTCGGCAACATCATGTCTCGATTACCAATTTCAAGAAACAAAGAAAGTTTTGATGGCCTAGGGCGGCAACAAGAGCATTTGATAGGATAAAAAAGATGATCGAAGCTCCATTTTTGCGCCTTCGGACCATGAGAAGGTATTTAAGCTGAGCTGCGACGCTTCTAGCATTGGCATTAGTGGGGTTCTTAGTTAGGAGGGCCATCTAATGGCCTTCTTTAGTGAAAAGCTCTTCGATGCGAAGCAGCGGTACTCTGCCTATGACTTGGAGTTTTATGCCATTGTACAGACTCCATGACATTGGTGTCACTATTTGGTTAGTATGGAATTCATCCTATACTCTGATTATGAAGCACTCAAGTATTTGAATTCTTAGTAGAAAATGAGCACTCGCCGTGTCAAGTGGAATGCTTACCTTCAAGATTCTCCTTTGTCATCCATTACAAGGCTGGTATGGACAATGAAATTGCTGATGCATTGAGTCGTCGTGCACATTTGTTGTCATTGATGTCTGTCACTGTTATGGGATTTGAAGAGATACGACGCGAGTATATGCTGATGACAAGGATTTTAGACGATTTGTACTAGCGTTCTTAGTGAAGAGCATGCGAGACACTCACATTTCAACATTCATGATGGCTACTTGTTCCATGGGACGTAACTTTACCTACCCAGTACATCCATCCACGAGTATGTTGTGAGGGTGTTACACTCTGGTGGGTGTAGTGATAAGACTCTAGTCTCTTTGTAGATAGATACTTTTGGCCTCATCTAAAATCAAATGTTGTAGAGATTTGCCGATTATGCACGATTTTTAAGGGTCAAAAGAAAAATAATGAATTGTATCAAACCTCTATTGATCTCACATGCTCCGTGGAAAGATCGTTAGCATGGACTTCATTATGAATTTTCCAAAGACCGCTCAAAAAGTTGATTCAATATTTGTTGGTTGATCAATTTTTAAAAGATGGCTCATTTCATACATATTCGAATACAACAATCACCCACAAGATTACTCAATTATTTTTTCGAGAGATTGTTCATCTTCATGGACTTTTGAAATAAAATGTCGTAGAGATCTGCCAATCATGTATAGTTTGCTAGCTTTCTAAGGGTTAAGAAAAAACAAACAAACAGTGGATTGTATCAAACCCCTATTGGTCCCATATGCTCCATGGGAAGATCTCAACATGGACTTTGTCTTGGGTTTGCCGAAGACCGCTCGGAAAGTTGATCTAGTATTTGTTAGTTGATTGATTTTCAAAAGATGGTTTATTTCATAACATGTTTGAATACAACAACCGCCCTCAAGATTACTCGATTATTTTTTGGAGAGGTTGTTCATCTTCATGGACTTTTGAAGACAATTGTATCAAATCGTGATACCAAGTTTGTGAGTTTTTTTTGGAACATTCTTTGGATGGCAACGGAGACTAAACTTCAAAACTTTAGTACTCTAGTGCTTACCACCACCAGAGCGATGGTCAAATGGAAGTGGTCAGCTGCAGCTTGTGCAAAAGTTACTATGGTGTCTTGTGCATGACCATATAGATACATAGGACCTAGTAATCCCACGGGCGAATTTGCTTATAATAGTTCAGTCGACATACTTATAGGGATGTCACATTTTCAAGCAGTAATTGACATACTTCCATTTTTCCAGTCGAATTGGTTCCTCTATCCATAGCGTCAAGACCAAGTGTAGAAGCTGATGACTTCATCTGCCATATGTAGCAAGTGTATGATGAAGTTCAACATAACATCGCTGTAGGTAATGAAAGTTATAAGCAACATGCAGATGCTAGACGTTGTTTTGTTGAATTTGCAGAAGGTGATATGGTTATGACCCGTATTCATCCTAAATGGTTATCCCCCGGTACCTCGAAGAAGCTCTATCCTCATAATGCGAGATCATTCAAAATTATAAAGAAGATCAGTGCCAATGCTTATGTCTTGCAACTTATCAGTCATAATTTTTAACGTGGAAGATCTTTTCATCTATCGTGAGTACCATATTGATGATGGTATCAAAGAACAAGCTATAGTACTTTTGACTTGTTTTGCCACCTACAGATGCAATAATTAATGTTCTCAACGGCCATACCATCTCCACACGCCACGGTGGTTACTGAAAGTTTCTCGTCCGTTGGCAAGGACGACTTCTCTCTGATGCTACAAGCCTCCATGGATTACAACCACAAACTTTCGACACTTGAATCTTGACCTCTATGAGCAATATCAAGCCATTAATTCGTTAGAGTCGAGTTCTTTCACATAAGGGAGGACTGATGTAGGCTAAACTGGGCCAAGATTCATGGGCCAGGCCTAAATCTATAAAGCCCATGCCCAAGCCCCACAACTGGCCTATCAATGAGGAGGCCCAAGCTCATATTTAGGTAACTAGCTATGCAAAATTAATCAACTAGCTACACAATAATCAATCAACCAAATCTTCTTAAATTCATTCTTACCCCTTAAACATCTTTTTATTGCTTTTTCATTTTTGTTATGAGTTATTGGCTGTCAATGACATTATGAACATACCTTATTTGTACGTCTAAGGAGTCTATTTAAGGGCCTTACACACTAGTAGTCTCAAAGCATTTTGGAAATGAATAAAAATTCCAGTTATTGTTTCTACTTTGAGTGTGATTCTTGTCCTTTGCTTAGAGGTGCCTACGTTTAGGCGGATCCTTCCTAGTAGCCAACTGCTCCGCCGATCCGCTATGGCATTAGCTGGGAGATGCTCCTCAAGCAGGTTTGCAATCTCCCATCACTAGCACCCTCTCCTCACCCAAGTCAGCACCATGCGGGAGTCACCTTAAACAATGAAGTGCGAAACCGCTACGGCGTAGTTGGAGCGCTTGATCCCCACCAAGCCAATATTGCGCCTATATGATCTCAAATACCCGGTGGTCCCAAGTTGCTGAGTGAGCAACTGTTGAAATTAAGTTCCGCGTAACTGATCGAAGGGGCTGCCAGCAACTGAAAGGGTTCAGTGAACTCCACATCCCCAACAGCAAATTCTCCCAGTTGGATCATAGGCAATGTAGAGGAGAACTAATGAAAGTCTTGCTGCATCTCCCACATATTCCATTATTCTCTTTGAGAGGGTCAACACTGAAGACCTCTGTCCCTTATATATTCACTCGTTCCTTTCCAGTCAAAGATCCACACCACTGATTTTGAGACAGGCCACAGGATCATCTCTGACTGACCCCAAGCACTCATCCTCCAACCAGCAGCAACTGATTAACTGATCTCGGCAAAGCCTGACATGTTTCAAATCTCTTAAGATGGAATACCAATTGTTGCTAGAAAATGGACAATGAATCAGCAAGCGGTCAGTGTCTTCTTCCTCCTTGCAACACCCGAAGCATCTGTTTGGTAAAGCAAAGCTCCTCCTTACCAAATTGTTTAAGGTTAAAATGTTATTAAGCAAGCCATCCAGCAAAAGGCTTCAACTTTCAGCGGAGCCTCCCCGTCCAGCATCCATACATTTGGCCTTGAAGTGTAGCCAACTTAAGGACGCCTCAAAAATGTATTGGATGTGAACATACTTTCTGAGTGTAGGCTTCAAATCTCCTGTCCTTGACGACCTGATGGAAATAAACTCTTTCGAGCAAAGTCAGCATGCTTGACTGCTCTGCTATCTCAGCCTATTTGAGATTGCACCTGAATATGGCATCCCCTTCCCTCCAGGCCCATTAATCCAGAAATTTGTTTACTGTGCATCCTTGCTTTGTGGAGCTACAAATTGTTAAAAGTTGAAGGGATAAAAAGTGCTAGGAATGGGGAAGTGTCTATTTTAGGAGAAACATTTTAAATATTAAGAGTTTTAGATTAGAGTGGTTGCAGATTGATTCGGGCGAGTCCCAAGTCAACTCGCTGAGTTGGCCAACCTTAGTAACTCAATAGTCTCTCTGTGTGTGTGTTGCTGTATTTAAACTATAAATAACTCTTAGTCTATTGCTAAATAGAGTATAAACTATAGCAAACTATAGCAAAGTGTCATCCACTGCATACCTCTATTATAATATCCACTGCATACCTCTATTATAATATTTAAAAAATAAAAAATTTTAATTATTAAAAAATTATTTTTCTTAAAATGGTAGACTCTAGCTAACCAATCTGTAGATCGGCCTAGGCTCATCAACCTAATTTTTTTCTACCCTTAACAATGCTGAAGGGTAACAGCGGAAGAAATTTGGATGTCCCAATTCCTTCTGTTATTCATCTTGGATATCCACATTTCGTGCTTGAATTCCATTTTAATGCATCAAAATCAGGCGTCGACATGTATTTCAAAATATTTCGTTGCTAATCTATTGAAAGAAAACAAATTTTATTTTATTTTCTCTCACCTTTGGGGTTCCAGCCAAAAATCCCTCTCTGATTGCAATTTCTGCACCAAATCCGTATTTTGATGTGAAACAACTCAAGTGTAGTGCCATTCCTCTCATTTGCCAGTCTGGTGCGTGTAATGGTTTCTTAACCTCTAAGTCAAGGGTTTGAGGAGTTGGTGCCATCATCATAAAAACAATTCAAGTGGAGTTGTTCAAACACAGCTACAAAGGGAATCCTTTAAAATATTGGGCAAAACTCTCTCTCTCTCTCTCTCTCTCTCTCTCTCTCTCTCTCTCTCTAATTTCTGTGAAATACACGAATATTGCTATCGCAAACTTCGGTCGAAACTGTAACTCTATAACCTAAGGCATGTTGATACATTGCGATATATAAATATCAATGATAATATTGTCGATTCTGTAAAATGTGGAATCCAGTGGGTTTTTGTTTCCTCACAATGTGATAACTGATATATATCGCTGATGCTAAAGATATTTAAAACAGTGCATGTATGCTAATGCATGCTTATGAACTGTCTGTGTTCATTTCCCCATTACGGACACTGAGTTATGTGCGTGCCACGTGTACAATTTTTGAATGCGTGCCTATGAGTCATCGTAATTTGCCGGAGTATCAAATAACTCCCCTTTACATTTTGTTTTGGTAGCGAAGAACTAATTTCCTTTATTTATGTCCTATTGATAAGTTACTGACTAGTTTTACGAAATACTGTACCTTTTGTTTTGGACAATTACATGTTCTACCATGATATGCATTTGTAGATTTACATTCAAAAGTCATATTATTCCAAAATAATGATGTGTGAATCTATAAGTGGGCAAGAACCCACATTTGCAGAATTTGAACGTTGTAGGTGTTGATGAAATTTACCGTCAGTGTTTTAAATTGTTCTCTTCAGGACTTCACGGTGGAACAGGATAGTGTGACTCCACTTAATGGATGGAAGTCTTACTATGCAGCTACAAAGGCTGTTGTGAATATTAATGCAATATTCTATAACATCATCAATGAAAGGTCACTCTCAGCAATGGGTCGTCTTTGGCTCCATGCAGATTATGTGAAGTGCGTCCATGGTTCTGGAGAGCTTTTTACAGGGTATGTCTTGGTTTTGACATTAAAGCTATATTTCTAACAATTCTTTCTACACTGAATATATTGGTGATGGTGTTATGATCTGTTTGGTAGTAGGATATGGAAAATATTTTCGTGGGAACATCTAATCTTGAGGTGCAATCCTTGAACATTTTTCTTTATTTATTTTGTCTTTTAGCAGGGAAACCTTAATATTAAAATTTTTGCATATAGTGGAAACTTTTTGGAGGCAAATTTACACTTTTCAAACCTAAAAAGATAGAAAAAAAACTGCTTTATGTCTCTCTTTCATTGTCCCTTCTTTTTTTTTTTTTTTTTGGTGAGCTACGGGTAACAAAAATCTTGAAGACATTAATTCAACCATATTGGGGAAATGGGTATGGAGGTTTGGGGTTGGAAGACAGCCTTTGGAGACTCATCATCGCCGGTGAATATGGTACATCCCTCAGAGGTTGGTAGATCAAAGTTTCCTCCTTCTATCGTGCATCTTCTATTTGGAAGGCCGTTGCTCGCTTGGCTCCCCAGGTGTTCGTGCATGCAGGATTCTCCGTTGGCAGCAGTTTGTGGATATTTTGGGAATACACTTGGATAGGTGATTCCTCCCTCCATTCGGCTTTCCCAAATCTGGCCAGGTTGTACCCAGATAGGGAGATTTCTGTCACCCACTGCTTCTCAGGTCAAATCGAAGGAGGTGCGTGGCTTCCCCCTTCTAGGCGCAACCAAGGTGTTCCGTAACGGTAACGGTGGCTGTAACTGCCACCACCGTTACTGTTATGATACGGGCCGTAACGGCCGTTACAGCCCCCTATCGGCCATTACGGCCATTTTTAATTTTTTAAAAATGTTCTTACCGGACCGTTACGGGGCCGTTACGGCGCGTTTTTCTGTAACGGCCATTACGGCCGTTTGGACCCCGTAACGTGTAACGGTTATGACCGTTACCATTACGTAACAGCCGTTACGTAACCGATTTGGAATACCATGGGCGCAACCTCAATGGTGTCAAATTTGATTACCTGGTTCAGTTGCTCTTCCAGTTGCAGGGGATTCAGCTTTCTCCCAGATTGACAGACTCAATGACCTGGTTGAAGGACAAATTGGGATCTTTCTTTGTCCGGTCCCTCTATTCTCTGCTCTCTCAAGGCGAGAGATCTACAGTCAGCTACTTTCACTGGCCCAATCTGGTCTTATGGGCCTCCCACTAGGGTTTCAACCTTCACATAACATGTTGGGAGAAACAGAATCCTCACCATTGATAATCTGGGCCATGTGCTGCCGCGTATCTGCATCTTTTGTAAAAATGATGCGGAATCTATGGCCCACCTATTTATCCACTGCTCCTTTGCAAGGGATGTTTGGTCCGGTATTCTGTCTTTCTTCAGTGTTTCCTGGGTGATGCCAAACTCTATAGAGATGCTGTTTTGATCTTGGCATGAGGGCCGCTCCAGGAGAAAAAGAAGATTGAGATGGAAGGTGGCTTTGTTGGCCGCCCTCTGGCGAGAGGAACAACTGTTGCTTCCACCAATTGAGTGGTTCTTTTTTGGGAGTTTTGTATCAGGCTAAAATGTTCGTTAGGGAGCCAGTGTCCTGATCTTGCTGTTGCCGTTGGTTGGCTTTTGTCTGCATTTGTATTATTTTTCCGTTTGTCTGTCTTAATAAATATTGTCATCTTTCAAAAAAACGAAATAGCTGATGTTCCCACCACAGTATAGTTTTCATCCTCCTACCAAACAGACCATTAACTAGTGACTGCCCTAAAGTTACATTCTGCATTCTTGTGTTGCCATGAGTTCTTGTAATTGAATTGTTGAAACTTCAGATTAGGATAATTAAAAAGATATGAAAATACCTTCAGTTGGGCTTCACTGCATCATTTGTTTTTGTTGCCTTGGAATGCGGATATAATTTTATTAATAATAAAAAGGTCTGAAACAAGAAAAGCTCATATGGAATGGTGATGAGGAATCATATCTCCCATTATAAAGAAAGCCTCTCCAGGCTGACATTCTTAGATTTGAGCTCAATTACACCCCACAAATCCTTTGGATGCCTCTACCCTAATGACCACTCTCCCTTGGGCATTTTGAAAGGTGTTGTGAGCTGATTCTTTTTGTAACCAACTGACCACTCTCCCTAAAGCATTTTGAAAGGTGCCACAAGCTGATTATTCTATGTACCCCACTCACCACTCTCCATAGACATAGAGCACTTTGAAAGGTGTTGCAGGTTGGTTCTTCCTTGTCACAAAATTTCCTATTGTTGTTTTCCTTCCAAATTGACCGCAATCCAGCCAGCATTTTGGGACACCACATAGTTTACATCTCTTACCCACACCGCCAACATACTAAAGCCTGAACGAAGTCCCTGGCTGAATGCTGCATCGCCCAGGTCATACCAAAAGAGTTAAAAGAACCTCTGCCATACTACTATGAAATCACAATGCACGAACACATCATCCACCATTTTGTAACTGCAAAGTCAGAGAATTCATACAGTTACAATAAACGTCTCTCCTCAAATGGTTAATTGTGAGCACTTTATCCTTTCTGACCAACCAAGAAAAGGATATGACCCGGGATGGCTTGAATGGTTGTGGAGTTGAGCAGTTGGAATCGCTTCTCCATCCTCCGTCCTCTGACATGAAAGTAAAAAAGACGACTTCACTGATTTGGTTTCATTATGAGCTATAAGAGTCGGGAATTTGTTTCAATATTTTGTGTAGCCTACTTCCTCTCAGGAAGGCCCAGAAAGCCATAAGTGAAGGTCCATTCGTGGGTATTAAACCATTTGTGGGTATTAAGTTGTTCCATTTTATTTATTCAATTAACCCTCAAATCTGCTGCGAGTTTGCTTGCATTCTGAAAATGTTTTCAGGCTAGCCTCATATTGTTGAAGTTCTGAGTTTATGCATGGATTAGGTGGTACTCCAAAATCTGACGTACCTGTTAATCTATGCGGTTAGTTAAAAACTGATGTGGGCTAATCTTCCTGTTTGGACCCATTAAACAAATACATGATAGCAGCCTTGGCCTTGGTGCTCTCATGACCAAGCACAGATGGACTACAGTTGTAAAAGTTTGTCAGAGATGGACTGACAGTCTTAAGAGGTTGTCACAGTTGTGAGGAAAGTAATTGATAGCATTATTTGAGAGTCTAAAAAGTCAAAATTGTGTTGTTGCATCAGGCACTTGGCTGTCCTAACTTTTTCCTTGCCATTTCATAAGCTGAGTGGTGGGACGAAGAACAGTAGGCAGGGATTAAGAGTCTGATGGAGCTCCTATCATTTGGATAATTTGTGCTGTTTATTCCTATGGAGTGTATGGGTTATGGTAAGCAGTTCACAAATTTGGCGGGCTACTTAAAAGTGATTCTGTGATGGTGGTGGGCATGGCATGCTTCTTTGTTTGGGGCGGGGCGGGGGGGAATTTCAGGAATTGTATTCTTTAGTTAATGGTTGGCAGAGATGGTAGAGGTAGATTTTGCGAAGATTTCTTGTGTCGTAAGTTCGCTTCAACCAAGCACCATCTTGGTTTTGATTAGTTGTCAGTCAGGAACTGTTTCCAGAGTAGGGGAGAGAAGAATGCGTCTGGGCTACGGAAGATGAAATTGTGACACCAGCCAACCTGCTATGAAGCCCAGAAGTGTACATGTCAATGGTTGGCAGAGATGGTAGATTTCAGGAAATGTATTCTTTAGTTAATGGTTGGCAGAGATGGTAGAGGTAGATTTTGCAAAGATTTCTTGTGTTGTAAGTTCACTTCAACCAAGCACAATCTTGGTTTTGATTAGTTGTCAGTTAGGAACTGTTTCTAGAGTAGGGGAGAGAAGAATGCGTCTGGGCTCATAGGGAAGATGAAATTGTGACACTAGCCAACCTGCTATGAAGCCCAGAAGTGTACATGTCAATGAATTACAGTGCATAGGTGGTAAATAATGAAATGCAAGTACAAGTCAAGACTTGCCTTATGGCTATAACTTCCACTTTGTAGGGTTCCTATGAGGACAAATCGGCACCTTAGTCAAGAACTTCTTCCAGGCTGATTTGGAAAGAATTGGATGTACATCATGATATATAGGTAAAAGGAACATCTCAAACTTGCGCAAGAGGGTGGATCCAAAACCTATTTGAATTCTCAAGGCATAGCTTTTAAACTCCGATATATGCAACCTGGTCGTATACCTGGATATGGAATGTGAGGCATGATGGCGTTTATGTCAGATTTGCTGTGTACAAGTTTTTAGAATTATAAAATACCACATTTTGGGGGTTTGTTGAGCCCTGCACGGTTGTAGAGCCCTGCCAATCTACCCTCAAGCACACGTGTGAGGTATGCACTTTACATCAGGTGGGCCACTTTTTATGGAGCATATGAATGGAAAACAGCTTGCTTCTAGCCATCCATTTATTTTATACATTTTGCCTTATTGTAGGAGTGGAACCGCCTGAATTTTAGGCCAGAAAACAGTGTGGTCCACCTGATGAGAAGCTCACATCTCGCACACGTGTGCCACATTGGCACTCTGGCTTTTGTGTAGATGGGCAGAAGTCTATGCGAGTGCAGGCATGGCAAACATATTTATGCATGCATATCATCTTGCAATTTTCTGGAAAAAAAATGATAAACCAATAAATCAATTATGCATTCTAAAATGTTTTTTTAAAAATCGTTTTAGTAGAAGTCATTTACATCTAAAACTTGTTTTTTGCCCTATCCAAGAGTGTCAAGCTCGTTGATGCCTGTTGACAACTTGACATGGCACAATTTCAAATCATTGTTCTAGAATATGAACTTGAAATTCAGCTGAGTCAACTCAACAAGATTTGAAGCCGACTCACTAGGAAATTCACATGAGAATGTGATTCAGTCCTAATCAAGAAGACTTGTCATGCGTTTTTTTTTTTTTCACTCCTTGGCTCCAAACGATTCATGGTGACTTAAACCAACCCCACATGCCTGCTGAACAGCTCCCCCCCCCCCCCCCCCCCTTCTCTCTCTCTCTCTCTCTGAAGAGTCACGAGTCAAATCTTCAAGTTGACCTGACTTAGCTAGACATATACTTGAGTTTCTGGGCTTTTGAGCCATCTTTCAAACAGATGCCATATCCTTGTTACATAGTTCATCGAGTAAATTTCTAATAGTTGGTTGGATAACAGGAGAAGAAATCAAGCGGTGAATTCCAAGTTGACACTTTGAAATTCTGAACTGCTTACAAGCTTTGGAGCTTTTCACTCGGCAACATTTCTGAGTGCAATCCTCCGATTGCGTTATATTCTCTGAATATAAAATGCTATGTGCTCCAATTTCTAATCTTATCGAAGTAATACTCCCTGAAAGTCTATCTTTCAACTTCACCTCTCTGAAGCCACATATCTGGAACTACATATAAAATAATAAACAGGTGTCCCACCATCATCTGAAGCTAATTGAATGGGTATGCCATCACCCATTGGGAATGTAAAAAGCTATTCATGTCATTTGTGTAGATCTCCTGGGCCACTGCAACTTGCCTCAAAATTCAGTTTGCTTTAAGTTCTACATGTTTTTTTTTTTTTTTTGAACAATACAAGTTCCACGGATGTAATGCACTATGAACCGTCAATGACTCAACAGAGTGATTATTTTCTACAGGTACAATGCCGTTATGGACAGTTGGGAACTTGCATTTAGCTGGGGACAAGGAATTGCCTTTCAGATTCGAGATGTGCGGGTTCGTGTGCTTTCTGACATGGCGTGGGTAACCCTTAAAGCCTTTGTTGATGTGGAATCCGGGCCGTTCCACGTGACTAACGTCTTTGAGTTTCACAACGGGCAGTGGTACATGGTTCACCATCACAGTTCAGTGATGCTTATCGATGGGGAAGCGGAGCACCATAACATTTTCGGGTAAAGAGGAGAATAAAAGAACTACCATTCATCCCGTGTGTCAAGCTGCCTCATCACTGGAGTTTGCCTGTCCTCTCTCTCTCTCTCTCTGTTTTTCCTTCAAAGTTTTTCTCTACAGTTTCTCCAACTTTATTGTTGGTTTTTGCTCCTGTCCTTTGATGGGCCAGTCGTTATATATTATATATATAAATATTTCTTGCTTCTCTCTCTCTCTCTCTCTGGATACTAATCTGAAGTGAAGGTCTTTAAGTAGCTTTGTATAGATATGAATGTGGTCATATGGAAAATTTTGGGGGCCTGATAATGAATGTTGTGATACATGCATGGTGAATGCTATGCGCATTTTGCTCATTTGGGAAGGGGAAGTTCACCTCAAGTGTGTGCTGTTCCATCCGCCCATCTTAGCAAGGTTGATCAAAATTACTCCCACTGGCTTCTCTGTGGTGGCCCCAAAATTGCTGCCGCTGGCCTTGTTGTGGTGCCCCCTTGCATAGGGGGATCAATCAGTGCGTGACTTGGGCTGTTTTTTCCTGACGTTGTGATTTCTGTTAGGATGCAGGCAGAAGAAAGCTACGCTCCTCATGGCGGATGCAAGATAAATGAAAAGTCTCCCCAGTTGGTTGATCGATCCCCTATTGAATTTCGACCATTGGATCCATGGTGTGCCTTAAAGGCCGTTAAAGGACTGCCATTACATAAAGGTAACAGTGGCAACTGTTAGTCTGTTACACATTACGGGGTAGTAATGGCGGTAGCAGCCATTGTGGATAAAAAAGACTCATAACCACTGTTAGCGCCCCATTACGCCCTCTGTAAAGGCCGCAACAGCCTCATAATGGTCTACTTCAGGGAAAATACATGTTTTTCAGATATATTTTTTTCCCCAGTGTTACAGGGTAGATATAGGCTTTTCGGGTTTCTTTTTTCTCAATAAAAAGAAGAAGATTGTAACTGCCGTTGCAGCCGACCCATATTGTAAAGGTAATGTTGGTGGCTGTTATGGCCACCACGGCCACTGTTACCATTACAGAATACCTTGCTAGGATCGCTTGATGGTGGAGAAATTTGGTGTGCTGTAAAAAACTTGGTTCTTCGTAGAATTGCTGCCTTACCATAGTAAGAAAGCTGTTCTTTTGGACAAGCATCTGGTAATACACTTCTTAAATCAAGGTTTGCTGGCATTGCTTGCTCGGAATTGGAGACGGTTTCTCACTCTCATCCTCTATGGGAATTGATATCACAACAAAAATATTTGGAATGCTTGGGCCAAAAGGTAGTGGCATTAACATTTTCCAAAATTTCTTTGATTGGAAAGTTGTGGTACTTTCTCAATCCTGTGTTTATTGGAATCCCTATTCAAGGATCACGATTCTTCCAGATTTTCAGTGCATGAGCCCAGCAAACTGGGAGCATAAAATCTGCATCGTGTGATGCCTCTAGCTTTAACAAAAAAGGGGTAGATAGCAGTACTGCTGAATCAGCAGTATCCAAAATGGGATGGTTTAGGGCCTGTTAACATGCCAGACATTTTCACCTTCACATTTTAAAAGAAACATGATGGTAAAAGGGAGCGATGTCTGCCTCTCATGCATGTAAAGGTGCGTGGCTTGTTCAAAATCAGAACCTTGCAACTGACTTGCCACCATGAGAAATGGCTGCCAGTAAGATTCCGGGGCCATTGGATTCCTATGTGGGCCACAATCTTTACTAGAATCTTAACTAGTTGGCTCGCTTATGACATTAGCTGATACGTGTCAGCATCTCAAGGGAGAAATGCACTAAAACTCATTTTTAAGTGGCACCTGAATGCGCCCTTATTATCAAATATTCAATGGGCTGCATCTCTAATTTGGACTCCGAAGCAAAAGAGTGTAACTTGCTAAGGGGATCCAAAATTCTTTAATTAGATGAGGCCTTCCTGTAAGTGGTCCATGCAACAAAATTCTCCCAAATGGTAAAAATAGTAAACCATCCAATATAAGAAACACAACAATGGTTCCAGACTTCCACTCAACACAATGCCATGGGTTCGGGCACCCATTGTGGTGTGTGAGGGGGAAAAAAAAACCACTTAAGGGGCCAAGTATTCAATAACTAGGATCTTCCAATCTGGGAGATTTTCTGGCACAGGCCATCAATGGTGGGTCCTATCATATCAACGTTTTGGTTCACTGAACCTGCCCCTTCACTTGCACAAACTGAATGGGCCAGATTCAACAAAGATATCACATTGGCAAGAACGGCCAGTACTCTACTGCCATCGTTGCATTTAACAAAACAGTTTCATCGCATAGTGATCAAGATGAGTGGACCCTGAATCTAATGAAACAGCTGAAAATGCAAGTCCAATATTTATCCTAAAAAGGATGAAAATGCCCTCTTTAAGTTAAAAATCACGAACTTGATTATGCCTTTTGAGAAACACATTTTGAGCAACAGAACCAGGCCCAATCGTCTTGGGTGACTAGAACTGTTATTCAGGTGGGCCACAATTGGGAGTGACCATGGCCCTTAAACTGCAGTGATTAGCAACTCGCAAATTTCTCCTGTTGAATGCATACCAATCCCTTTTCTTTTTTACTACACTCCTTTGAACCATCAATTGACACGTCATCGACACAACAGCTAAAATGGTAGTGATATTGTTTTTGCCCTGTTCATATAGTGGCCCACCAGAACAACAGTTTCAATCATCCAGACAACAATTGCTGTATAGAATGAGCATGCAAGAGGCAGTCCCATTTGCTATTGCTACCAGTCACATTATTAACTGCATTGCCTCAGGGTTTGTTTGTTTGCACCAATATCATGAAATTTCATGATTAATCAGTCTACTTGGTGCGCAACATCATGAAATATAATGTTTTGTGCAGCCAGATGCACCCTACGAAATGAGAAGAAATCTCAAGAAAATTGTAGCTCAGAGATAGTGAGCTAAGATTGAGTACTATTGGGATTTAGCTAAATATGAGAGCTACCCTGCATTAAGATTTTCCTCCATTTACCGAACCATGGTAACTCATCTACCATGCAATCCAGAACATCAAGGTCCTAGGATTGTGTCCTAATGCATTGATTTTGAAGAGGCAGACCATCTTTTGCAGATCCAGACTGCTAATCCATGGATGGATAGTAGCCAAAAAATTTCCAGACTAGATGATCCTATTGTGTTTTCCCCCTAAACTATTTATGTTTAGGCTACTAATCCAAAGATTCAAACAGGATTCTTTCGTATCAACAGCCCGTATCTCCTAACCATGGGTCTTCTACATACAAACATTAGGTCAATATCTAGGTTCTGATGCCTCAGTACCTTATAGTTTCCTAATTCCATGACTAGACCATTAATCAGGGTCAAGACCCTGTAATTCCTGACAGCTCTGATGAATATAAAAATTCAGGACACGTTATTACATTGTTTAATTTATTGAGAATTGATTGCTGACGGGCAGTGGTACCACAAGGTGTTGTACCATATCATCTTTCCCGCCAACATCCCACTTGTGCAGTACAAAATACTGTGAAAATAATTGGACCAACCAAAAAGATTACCCTACTCAAATATCAAGCTGATCCACTCAATGGAGCCAAGTCGTTAGGTTGCCCATTTTTTCTCAATGGTGTGGCTCACCTGATGAGCCAGTGGCCTGATTTTTGTGCCAAGTGATCCTCATGATGGGGCCTACCATTGCCTTGGTACTGATGTCTTGTGTAAGCAGCTTGTTGGTGGGAAAGAAAGTATGGGATGATAAGTAGTGGCATCTTGCCTGAAGGTAAATGGCCAGCTTTAGATCATTGTAGCGGTTCCCTACACAAAGCAAGTTGAATATGATCTCATTGAGATTATGGGGCAGAGAACCAGCTAGACAGTGTGCTATAGCTGAGCAATCACTCGCAGGTCCCATGATTATTGTAAGGTAAAAAATACTATCCTATCCTACCAAACAAGCCCTTGCATAGCATTGTAGATTCGCGTACCTGGCCATACAAAAATGAAGATGGGTTGATCCTGATGCACTCCGTCTGCGCGGGTTGGCTATGATTCAATAATTCATGCATCCTCACCACATCATTACAATCCATTCACAACTTTTAGCTCCGTGAATAGAGGCTTGTATTTCTCCACCTGTGGATTTGCAACTCACTTGTGCAAACCCCATGCAATAGAAATTGCCGGCCTGTCCTTGAAATTGCATGCTTTCTTATCGTTTTTCAATTCAATCACAACGTGGTGTGCCATGAATGAGAATAAAGATTACAGACATTCCCTAATTCAAGTTAGCTGTAAGAATTCCACAATCTGAATTTATGAAGCATTTGGAAAGAGAGACTTATTCCGCTTAATCACTCACTCTTCCTGATGAATTTTTAAATTCCCTCTCTGGCTCATGTGATGATATCTTAGCTTTGGATATGCTTCTTTTTTTCCTCCTAGCATGAGAAGTGGATAGCTATTTCCATATGAAGAAATTGTGGTAAGAACCAACGGACGGTGTTTGAAGCTCACCCTAATCGACTCTGGGTTTGTAAGAAATCAATTTATCTCACCCACAACTCAGTTCGGGACTTTTCCATCTCGTGTAGCCTGAGCTTAATTCTGCCCATTTAACAAATCCAAAAATCAGTGATAGGAAGTGGTTCATGCCACTGTTTTAAATTTATAGAAAAAAAAAAAAAACTGACTAAAAGACGACTTGGCAGGTAAAGATAGCATCGGGGAGTGCTGACAAATTCTGGGCCCTGGCCCTTCCAAATCCAAAGAATACTCAAGGTGTTTGGAGTTTGACATGGCACAAAGAGGCAACCTGCATCAAGGGCGGTAGCATTTTCTGACATTTTAGACCCAAAATCCTGGATGAGATGAGAATGAAAATTTCCCATTCTTATATCAAATATCATTTGATGCTAAGGTGCGTCTTGCATCCTTGGAAGATGCAAACTCCCAAACAAGCCTAATATACACCAGAACTCATTCACTTTTCAGCATTCCAAGGGCTGCCCACATGATATCCCGAATAAAAAAAAGAAAATAAAAAAGAAAACGACAAAACTCGTATAAAACTAATATTTCAGGTAGAGCACCATATTTATGCGACTTGTTTGTCGAAATTTTATGTTTACTCGAGGCTCATAAATTTAAAGTTGCTTTATAAAAAAAACTTCCAAAAAGTCAAAAAAAAGAGAGAAGCTTCTGTATAACAAGGCACTTGCATAAGTAAAATGTATGATTGCAATTAACAAAGATAGGTCAGTTGCAGTACCTGAGTCACGTACGATGAGCTCCTGCCAAGGAACTTCATAAACTCTTGCTTTTTATAGTCAAAACTGCCTTTCGCATTGCTTAATAAGTCTTCTTCTCTTTTCATATCTTCGTCAATTCTTTCCTTTTCCCATGTCATTTGCTTGATCTGCTCCTCAGTTTTAACAATGTCCACATGTAGATATGAGTGTCCTGAGTTTACTGGAAATCTCACATCGATATCTTTTCTGAAATCAGATAGCAGCTCATAATTGGAAGATGAAACCACAAAGAGAGACCCAAATATCTGCTGTATTTAACAGGACTCTGTTACTGCCTTTGTCATTGTATCAGACCAGTGAACAGGGGATCATGACATGGTCAAGAATTTTAAATTTGAATTTCAGTAGTATGAAAATGGGTGTGATAATTTTTTTTAAATCTTATATTGTCCAGTGATTGGGTTGAGTCTTCTGATTTTGTGATGGCATGAAACAGCCATAACATCTAGGTAACTTCTTGGTTGGAGGCATACCAATCTCAATAAACCAATATGAAATCCCTGTACTCCAACCACAGATTTCATAATTTACTTAAATACGAATCCTTCATTTTGAAATTGGAATTTCATTGTTTAATTGAATTCATTTCAATGTTGAAAAAGAAGAAGAAGAAAAGAAGATGATGCCCTCACATATTCACAGAACTTTGTGATGGCATGAAACAGTCATAATAGCTAGGTAACTTCTCGGTTTGAGGCATACCAATCTCAATAAACCAATTTGAAATCCCTGTACTCCAACCACAGATTTCATAATTTACTTAAATAACAATCTTTCATTTTCAAATTGGAATTTCATTATTTAAACTGAATTCATTTCAATGTTGAAAAAAAGGAGATGATGCCCTCACATGTTCACAGAACTTTGTCCGATCAGGATCTCCAAACCTCGGATGTTCCAGAAGACATCTAGGCGAATCACTTACAAGCTTTCATATGCCAGTGAATTGTGCCTGAAACAATGACCTTCTCCTTTGTTTTTGTTTCTTGTTTCTTCTTCTTCTTTTTTTCTTTTTTTTTTTGTCGGGGGGGGGGATCACTGTTCTTAATAGGAAAAGGTCCAACAGGAATGAGGGCTGGGGCATGCTGGAGGAAGGTTCATGTTGCTTGTGTTTCCCCTTCTTTTTCTTTTTTTTTTGGAAGCAGATGGGGGTAGGTTGCATTTTGACAAGTTTGGGTGGTTTGAGGGAAAAAGTGAGACTGAGAAGTCACACATCAAGGGAACTGAGATCTGCTTTTGTGTGGGTTCCGATATAGGGACGAGCACTCAAGGCAATTGTTATTATGGATGGCCGGAAGGTAGTTGGAAACAGATAGAAAGTTCATTTGTGAAACATGAGCATTGGAGTGCAGCAAAGAAGAAAGCAGTGACAGCAATGGCTGGTAACTACATGAGGAAGGTTTTGCTTCATAAAGGGGTGAATCAAGTTGAAAATGCAGATCCATGAAGGTCTTATTTGGAGGCAACAATGGCGGTGAAGCCGAATGAGAAGGTTTGGGCATGGAAAGAAGGCCTTCATGGGAGGGCTGAGGGTTATTGCTGATAAAGAGGGCCCGTTGAGCGCCTATATTGTTGAGAAGGTTGAATCCGTTGTTCGTGATAGTAGAGGTGATCAAATGACGGGTGAATTTGCAGTGGAAGATTATCATCCTAGCAGGGCGAAGAAAATGGCTTGGTATTTGGTTCTATTTATGACCTCAGAAGTGGAGGTGGACAGAGTACTCCGTTAATGGAGGGGAACGGGACCGTTCAAGTCTGTTTGGATCCTCAATCAGAATGTTTGAATTGTGGGGGTTCCTCTGCATGCTTGGGATGTTGAAACCTTTTAGCAATTTGTTCGTGCAGCTGGGTGGTGCTAGAAGTAGACCAAAAGGTAACGTGCAGAGATGAAACTGAAGTTGGCAGAGTTAAAAATCCACCTGGACAGAGTTAGGCAGAAATGGTGATTCTATTAGTATTAAAGTCACATTGTTGGGTTTGCATCGGAGGAGGATTAGAGAAGTGGAGGGGAAAGAAGAAAGGTATTGTATGCTGGTGATGAGGGTTTCACTAAAAGCGTCCGGTGATGCAGAGGAGAGAGGGGGCCTGCATCAGGAAGACAGTTATGTCTTTCATGGTGGTATCCAAAAGCGACTGACACGGCAGCCTGGGAAGGGGAAGACAGGTTCACATAAGGCTGATTGGAAGTTGAGTTGCATGGGGGCAGATGAAGCAGAAGTAGGAGAAAACAACGAAATTGATAATCAAGGTGATCATGGTGAATTGGCGAGACAGCTATCTAGGTATGTGTTGAGATTTGGAGTTGCCAGAAGTAAAAGGTACATCAGTTGATCTTTTGAATTTTAGAATAATCCATTTAAAGAGTGAAGCTCATCTAACGAGATATTGCATGCATAGGATAGTGATATTGGGGAGATATTGAAAAAAAAACAAATTGCTCTGGCATCTTCTCTCTAGTTAGTTTGCACGGTTAAAGGAGTTATCTTGTGCTGGTTAGGACTGAGTTGGTACAAGTCGAAGGCTCTAAAAGGGCAAGGGGAAGGCCCCAAAAGATGTAGGTGGATGTAGCAAGAAAACATTTGATGATCGTGATCTGACTGAAGTTATGACCAGTGATAGAGTGGAATGGTGGAATACGATTCATGTAGTCAACCCCAATTAGTTGAGGTAAGGATTAGATGGTGATGATATTATCTAAAGAGAAAAAAAATGCAGATTTGTGGATACATTGAATCATGACAGGGGCAAGGATAGTGTCGTGGGATTAGCCAAAGCATTTCTATCTTGCTGGGAAAGGGTTAAGCTAACAGAAGTGGATCGATCAAGAATATAAAATTTTTAGTATGCAAAAACATAGGGAGGGAATTGTGGGATTAAAGTAAATCATGCTTTTAAATATTGATTATCACAACTGTATAGGCCATCCCCATAACAAGATATAGGGGCAAATCAGTCCATTACGTGGCCAATACTTTGAAATTTGTTATTTCCAATTTTCTCTCTTTCCTTCTTCTTTGTTCCTTTCAGGCAGGGAGGAAGGTTAGAAACTAGTTTTAGACTAGATCTAGGCCTATTTTGATGACCAAAACATAAGATTGAGTAGAATCAACAGATAGAAGCGGAATGGACCATTTTGGGAAAGTCCAAAGACAGGTAAACTATCACTTCTTGTTGTTTTATTTCTATGTAATGGACCCTAAAATTAGAAATGACGATGATTGTAGCGGAAATGAAGATGTTGGAATGGATGAGTGGTAAGACGAGGAAAGAGAGAATTAGAAATGAGTGCATTCCGGGAAACTTTTAGTAGAAGCACCAATAGGTAACAAGATAAGGGAAAGTAGACTTTAGATGGTTCAGTCATGTGCAATGAAGACCAAGAACCATGTTAGTTAGGAGTGAGTTGGTAAAAGTTGAAAGTTCTAAAAGGGCAAGGGGGATGCCCAAAAGGACGTGGATGGAGGTAGTAAGAAAAGACTTGATGTCCTATGGTCTAATTGAAGGTTAACCCTTGATCAAGTGGAATCGTAGAACAAGATTCATGTAGATGACCCCAATTAAGTGGGGTAAGGCTTAGATGATGATGATGATGATGATGATGATGATATGTTAATGTGTCCTAATCCACTAAAATGTGCTTGATTTATGTTCGATTAGGGCCTATATGGTTAACTTTCAGCAAATCAAGCTGACAGACATTGTTCTTACCAAACGATGGTCTGATACATCATTCAATATATGTTAAAAACACAAAAAAGATATAATTTGGTGTTATATATGTTGATGCAAAAATCCAGTTCACCTTGACTGAGCTGCTAGACCAGCCGAGCACCTGCACAGGAAGGAGACAAAGGAGACCCTGACTAATACATGGGACCCTCCGATGCCAAAGTCAAGCAAGGAATCTGGGTCTAAGTAGTGTAGATGGGGGTTTCGGGTGAGAGATTTCGCATACCTATTCAATGGGTGAGGTTCTTATTTATAGCGTTCAACATACTGTGGAGGTTTGTTAATCCAGGCACGATCTTAGCCATTAGGCGAGAAGTGCGCGGGCGGTGATGTTGTCGGTCATCCTATGATCATGCGCAAAGTAGTCAATACCATTGTGCGTTACTGGAGTGGGCTCGACTTTGTTGGTAGGACTCTCCTGGTCGAGCAAAGACGATCCAAGCCGAGTATATCTAAGCCGGGCCCGGGCTCTATGGAGTCGGCTGAGGACGGCATAGGTTGGGACCGTCAGAACATGACTTGGTCACATAGCCGAGGATGGTTCGAGCTAATCCATCCGAGCCTATCTTAGCCCAAGTTATGGCTCGGACCTAACTTGTTTGCTGACCCTGGCTATTCCTTGACAGTCCTTTGGTCGAATCAGCTCACCAAGTTCTCGGCAAGTGTGTGTGTTTGGTAGTTTGAGATCTCGTTCTGCTGAGGACTATGTTTGTAAGCTTCATGCTAGTTCCTTTTAGCAAAACATCTTCAGAATGATCATTCGTCTGGCCAAGCCGACCTTGAGGGTGGTTTGGTAGAGCCGTTCCTGGTCGTGACCAGGCCGGTCTGACCTTGAAGGTGCTTGGATCATATTTTCCCATGACAATATATATATATATATATATATATATATATATTCCCCTATTTTCAATAATTTTCAAGATTTTTTTGTGCAAAAAGAAAAAGAAAAAAATGAGAGGCCGATATCCAATATCCTCAGTATTGTTTCTAGGCCATGCCGATACAACGTCCGATCCCATTATTCAAAACCTTAAATTGAACTCCATGCTCAGATACAAAGGGGGCGTGGAAATTCAGTGAGGCGGTGGATAGCGGTTAGCTTGAGGACAACAAGGAGTTGGGGCATGCTAGTTGGGTTAGGAATTCAGTAAAGGAGATAGTTTCCTCGTGGAGGGGCATAGAGAGGGTGAAGCATCTGAGAAGAATAGAGGGAAAAGGTATGTGAAATCATTCTCCAAATAGACTTTTCGTGATTGTAGGAAAGTCAATTTCAGCTTCTCCTTTTGATCAACCAAATCATCATCAGAGGGCACCTCTCTACCTCAGCTTTGTCCTTTTTTATTTGTAGCATTGTTAATAAATAAATAAATAAATAAGATGAGAATTATTGAGCATGAAGGACTGTCTGTGATGGAGGGGGTAGAAAAGAGTTGGGTAATCATCCGAGTGATGGAGATAATTAATCTGGGAAAATGGTTAAGGAGAAAGCTAGGCCTGTAACTTGAAGGGTGAACTAACTTGGGAAAATGTTTGGATCAATGGAATAGAGAGATAGGACGATATCAGTGATCAAGAGGGAGAGAGAGGCTGTCGCAGTGGGAAGTAAGGTTGCTTTGTTGACACAATTTCTAAACTAAGAACTACTACAAACAAGAAGTGCAAGCATTCTCGGAAATTTCAATAAAATCATCACTATCACATTTGAAGATAAGTAAACAAGACATATGACTCATCAAAATAGCTAATAAAATAAGGAACCATTAGAAGCTAAGGAATGAACCTGGTGCTCACCTACTGCCTAGGAAAAATACACCGGGACTCTTCATCATTCCACCATCTAAAGATATGGCACCATCACTTATGCAAGGAGCAGCAAGTCGCATGTCGTCTCTGGTTCTATACACTTGCAAACGGGAAAAAAGATGATAAAATAAAGTCTCCCTGAGGCCATGCCCACTGGTCGTTAGACAATATAAGTTCATAGTATCCACATTGATCATATTCACAGCAAAACCTATAAAGCCAGGTGGACACTCCCCGTTTGGTAATCTAGGTTTCAGTAAAGCAATCGTTTTTTGTGGATCCCCAGCTACAAACTTGCCGACATACGGTCTGTAAAAAGAAAGAAAATAAAAAAAGATTTACTCAATACCTGTCCAAATGACAGCAAATATGGACAAAATAAATTTAGTTGCAACTAATTTGCAGTTTGAGACTTTGAGCATACTGCAATATGTGGATGATGCATCCCATCCACGGCCACAGCATAAATGTGATAATAAAAAAGGTAGGAGCCATTTTCATCACATCCATGCACAGGGAGAATTTAGTGCATCTCACCATCTGCATTTTTCAGGACGGGATAAGAAGTCCCATTTCCCTAGAATGTAGATACCCATATGCCAATATTAGGTTTTTGAGGTAGATACAAACAGGCTCCAAAGTGGCGTTCAGTTCATAGATATGTCAATCTCCAAAAGTTTCCAACTCTGGATGATAGGCATCCCCTTCAGACATTCAAAAGGTTATTCCATAAAGAAAAGCAAAATGGCTAAGCAAGGTTCTTGCCGTAAATCTTCAAGACAAATGACACGAAATCTGCCTTCCACGGGCCTTCCAATAGAAGGCCCAAGCCCATGAAGCCCCGCACTCTTATCAATCATGCCGTCTCTGTCATACATCTCGAGAGCTTTAACACCTTCATATGTTTTGCATACAATTGCCAGCATATTTTCCAATCCCAAGTACTCTGAGAAGAGCCTGGTAGCAGAAGTTGCAACAGAGCCACATGTTAAGTTGAAGTATTATATAACAGCGACATACAATATGTTTATGACTGCAACACAATTTATATGGCCTGTTTGAATGGGGGGAAATCATGGTTCTTTAAGATCTTTTATCCGATAGGACTTGAGTTGAACAGAATCACGTATTTGGTCTATCCAAAACATTCCTGGCGGATGTTGAAACCTGTTAAAAAGGCTCCCTTTTTTCCAATTAATTTCCTTCTGCATCCCTCTTGAAATGAATCTGATAGGGCCACATGATCCAATTCAATTGGAGCCACCAGCATGCAAAGAGGCCCTTAACTACTAAAGAAATTAAAAATCTTGAACCAAGCTAACCTGCTAAGATTATCATCATGTACTTTGCCAAGGGTAGCTACGATACCCAGCACATCCTTGGTTAAGGGCGAATTTGATGATTGGGTCCCATGACGAGCTTTCAATTGACATAGTACAGCAGCTGCTGTTTTCTCCTGCTGCAGTATCTGTTCAATGGTGCTCTGCTCAGTCTGTGCATGGTTAAGATTCTGACTCTCAGCCTCAGTGGTGCTTGATGAGTAATACCTTGCAAGACTAACTGATTTAACATTTGTCTTAGTACAGAAAATAATGAGGGTCTTAAATGTAAAATGTAATTTGCTAAACATAGGCGAAAGTGAAAACAAAGAATATGGGTATGTTTAGGTAATCCTGCCTTTAGGGGCAGATGTTATGCACTCCAGCTTTCCTCCACCAGTAACTTTTAGTCCATCTAGAAGTCATCTAGATTGGAATTTAGGCCGGAAAGCTCCCTGCCCTGGATGAAAATACAGTAAAGGTGCCTGCCCATCAGCAGGCAAACATATCTTTGAATCACCATGGATATAAGACCCAATGATAATTTGGGGCACATCTAAATGGACCCTTGGGCACTTACATAATGCCTTCATTCTGAAGAAAGTAGAACACAACTTTCGTAGTTCATCAGCTAGGCAGCTAAATTTACTTAAGAAACAAAACATGGAGCTCCTATTCTGTCTCTGCATTTATACACCTCCACTATCTTACCTGATGAATACAGCTCATAGGCAGAATACAACACTTAAGCAACTAAAACAAAGAAAATATAAATGTAATTAACCTTGCAAATCAAGAATGGATTCTTCTAGGTTGTTTGTCTGAGTCTTTAGAAATTTCAGGTTGTCCTCGTGATGCTTGATCTTTAATCCCAGCTTTTGTAAATCATCCTGAAGTTTCTGCAAGTAATCAATGAAGAGAGAAGTTAGGCGGACCTGATCCATTTCTGTAATTATTAAAGAAAGATGATCTATCTATTTACCACGGGCTTACAAGTTACAACAGATTTTGCATATCTATGGTTTTTGGCTCTTTTGCTACGTGAAGTTCTAGAGCTAAACGTACCAATATGATATATTCACTAGATAGACATATCTTGATTGGGATCCAAACAGAATGTAACACTAAAAAAGATGCTGAAAAATATGATTGGAGCAACCTGGGAATGGCCTATAATTGTTTCCACCTTGTGTCCTGTTTCGTCTTGCATCTCGCCTCCTGGCCTCACAAGGTCACCTCGGTGCAAAAGCTTCAGGAATTTGATGACGTCAGAATAAATAACACCTTTGCAAGAGAAAGATTTGATATTGGAGGCTGAACAAGAAAAAGAAATCAGCATTCATGCACTTATTTCAAGCATAAGCTGAGAACATCCAAACTTTGGGCATGCTTGGTTATTCCCAGTTCCCAGGGCTGACAGGATGAGCTACTGCAAAATTGCAGTTGAGATAAGAATAGGACCTTCCCATTCAAAATTGCAGTGGGAAAATAGAAGCCCACATAATGTGGATTCCATTTTCCATGCTGGCCCAAATGCTAAACATATTAAGCTTGGGAAGTTCAGCCAACAACAATTTGGTGGTACACGAAAAATGGCCCTTAATCTATGCCATAAATGTCACATAAATACAGAAAAAATAAAAAATAAATAAAAAATAAAAATTGTCTCTCTAATGTTATTCGGATTGACATAAAATTCAGTTGGAAAATTGTGCTGAAAGATTACATATGTATTGTGCTGAGAAAAATTAGTCCGTTAAATCCAAACATGCCTTGTATAAATTTCAGTGCAATTGTCTAATAGATTGGATAAAAATTGCAAAAGGATATATTTAAGCGTCTCCAGACTGACCTCAAATGAAACAGATTGCTATTGAAATGACACATAAAATATGCAGGCCTAAACTCTCTGCTATAAAAAAAGAAAAAAAAAAAGACTGGCGTTTGGATGTACAAGTGACTTGAGTTGCAAACTTCCAGTTCAATCAAGACAAAATGACAAAAGGTGAGGTTTCCTGGTCTGAGTAGCTCTCACAGTGCAGCTGCATTCCTTTCATGCCAACTAGAAATTAACCCAATTGCAATTTTGAGGCCAAATCCTCAATTTGAATGCTAAGGGAATTACTATCTGGTTATTTCCAAATTGATAAACTAATATTGCAATTGGATTCTATGATGCATTCAGATCCACCCGTAGTAATATACGAGAAAAAAATAAAATAGTCAACAGCAATTTGCAGCTTATTTACAAAATAAAATGATTTTCCATGTACATGAGTATAAAAGCTCGTTGCTTTCTTTGTCAACAAGAATTCGGATGCAAATGGATTGAGTTGGGATGAGGGGAGTTATAGACCTGACCCATTTCATAATCAGGTCCAAAATTTAGCCCCATATCCAATACGTTAGAATCTGGGTTGGGTCCAAGTTGAAATAAGATGGGTCTGGTCAGGTCTTGAAAAAGTCAGGACTATGGGGAAGCATATATAACCCACTTAACCATGTCAGATGCAGGTTGGATGTGAATTGGATTTGCTAATCTCTGATTCCATATTACGGCACCTGCGGTGAGCCTGACCTTCTTACCTTTAGAGCGGCTTGCCCAAGAATGAGTATCTCACGTTCATATAGACTTCCTATTAAGCACCATACCATGTGTTTCCTTTAGGTAGACTTTTACGTTTTCGCTAATTGCTAATTAAAGGAAGCTAACTAAAACAAAATCCCCTATCTTCAGACTCTGAGATCACAAAAGAGTTAAGAGGTAAATAAATCTAGAATATATAATGAATTTAAAGGATCAGGTCTGGGTTGGATCCCCTTTTTTTTTTCTTGATAGGCGGAACAGTGTAACTGACCCAAAGGGTCCAAATTCAGATCCAGACTCATTTATTATTGGGTCACATTGACTCCATTCATTTGCCCCCTAGCAAAGAAGCCCAATTGTGAAAAAGAAAAGGATTTGAAATTAGAAGGTTGAAACCCTATAAATGAAAGATGCATGGTAAGAGATGCCTCAAATTGTGATATGATCTTCTAAGCTTAAATATGTTGCTGAATCCCTCTTAAATGTCATTCTTTTATGGTGATTTTTTACTGTAGTCATCCTGCGGAGGGACACTGTTCAGGAAACTTAGGACACAGGGAGGAAGAAAAAAAAAAATCTAAGCCATGCATAATGTGAGCCTGAGGCCTCCATGCTCATCAAAATGCCCTCCCCAGTAAGGCAAATGTGAACTGTCAGCACATGTTCCTTTTGTCCGCATTCAATGTGCATGGTGTGGCCCACCTGATGAGTTGAAATTGCTTCCCACCATCCATCCAATGTTTATTTGTGTTTCTGATAGTTGATTTTATAATGGGTGCATAATGATTTGGCTGTTAAATTGTGACAAAGTTTTCTTTTTTTTAAAGAAGTGATCATATACGGTCGAGTGCAGTAATGCGAGGCCCATGTCATACGTGCGTAACACCCAACCCATCCAAAAGGCGCGCCCCACCATGAAATTGAGATGCCCCCCAAAATTCAGGTAAATCCAATCATCAGGTGGGACAGAACATGGTTTTCATAGCCAATCCAAACGTCCAAAACCTTGATTTCGATGGTGTGGGCTACCTGATAATTGGATTGTTCTGATTTTTAGGGCATCCCTTTTTCATAAAGGGATGCACCATCTAGAACGGGTTGGATGCTACACACACTTCATGTGGGCCCCTCACTACAGCCACTGCATAAGATCATTCCTCTCTCTCTCTACAAACAAAGATTAGGCTACGTATAGAAACGATTTCCACATGCAATTTGATTCCTCTCGCCAGATTTGTTGGGAAAAGAAACTAAATTCAAGTAAAAGTAGGAAATATACCCGCTTAGATTCCACAGAGAGAGAGAGAGAGAGAGTACCTGCTTAGATTCCACACACACACACACACACAGAGAGAGAGAGAGAGAGAGAGAGAGAGAGAGAGAGAGAGAGAGAGAGAGAGAGAGTGAGTACCTGCTTAGATTCCACGGAGAGAGATGGAAAGGCAAAAAGCTCCCTTCTTTGGTTCCTAGTCGCTCTCTCTCTTCTCTCCGGAGAGAGAGAGAGAGAGAGATGCAGAGGCAAAAAGCTCCCTTCTTTGGTTCGCAGTTGCTCTCCTCTCCGGAGAAAACACCCGAACGGCTGAGAACTGCATATGGCTGTCGACGGGCCGGGATTGCGGTATGCTTCGGCCCGGATTTTTATCTATTTCGGGCCGGGCCAGTCCATCGGACCGGCCATATTCATAATTCTGATTTTTCAGACCGGAGCCCGGCCCATTGACAGCCCTAGAACTGTGTACAGTCACCGTTAGACTCATATGTTAGTCTATCACCATTTAAAAAATATACGGTCACTCTTCAACAGTGCACATGGCATAGTTGTACCGCAATCCAGACCATTCGAGTCTCTAAAACAGCTGTCTATGAGTATAATCCAAAAATTAAAATGTCAACACCTGATTTTCCCTTTACACTTTGACCATTCCCTTCCTATCGTCATATATTGGATGGTTAGGATTGGTTTATCAGTGTGATTTTACTTATCTGCTTCTCCTAATGTGACCCACAATTTGGGTGGTCTGGATATCTCTACATGAGTTCCACATATGAGTAGGATGAGTCACCACCATTTTGAAAGTGGAGGATACCCCGTTCTTTCAGCTGAATGGTCACACAAACGTCGTATGTGAACTTTCTAAAAGTTTTTGTTTTACACTTTAACCTCACTTCGAATATCTGAGCCGCGAAAAAAGTGGAATTTACCGTAGGGTTACTTAGATCAGGAACAATCCTCACCAGGTGGAGCAAACACGTATGTTGAGACCAGACCGTTTCTGTACATTGATTTTAACGGTGTAGGTCGCCTGATGAATGGAACATTCTGATTTTTGTCTAAGTTGATATTTATTATGCGGCCCGTCTTCTGGACGGCTCCGATCTGTTACAAAAGTGACACGTCAGTGGAAAATAGAACATTGCATGTTCAGTTAATGCAACGTTGTGTGTGATTTTCAATCCTGATGGGTCAGGCCCACAGTTCAATAATCTAGACCAATGGACTGTTGCCTTTCATCGTGTATGGACTATGGATAGAAAATACCCTTGACAAGAGAGCTTAACGCAAGGATCAGAAGAGAAATACAGCAACAGTCCACATTCAACTGAAAATGGGTCACAATATCGGTGGCTGGGATCTTCTAATCTGGGAGATTCTTTTCGAGTTCTCTGTACACACGGATAATCAACGGACCAACGATCTCGATTACTGGATCATAAACTCCACTTGTCAGAATTGGAAACACGTGTACGCTGTACAAAGATTTTGGCAATGCACCGTATATAATTGTAATCTACACTTCCGTAAGAAATGAGAGTACAGTGATAGTTCACCATCAGTATGAAAGGGTGGTGAACTGCACGGTACACGTTGCATACGTATAAGAAAACATGGTCCATTCAATTCTGGGACCCAATTGGAGCATAGATCAAAATAGTACGAATTCACGATACTGATCAGCTGTTTTCGCGGGTTGAATTTAGACGGCTAGCCTATTTTTTAAACTGGACATTTGATTGCCATAAAATGGATGGTTAGGATGGTTTTATGAGTTTGATTTTCGAATAAACTCCAGATATAGTGGTTTCCATCATTTTGATGGTTCGGATCTATATCCATATGTCTGCACCGCATGCGGTGATGCGTTACCAACATATAAAATGGTGTTAAACCCTCACCAGAGCCCTACGCTAGACAATTGCTGCGTGACGGGACAAGTGAGAAGCGAGACAGCGACAGCTGACGACGACTTTTGTTGGGGGCGGTTATTTAATACTCCGGTTGCATATTACACTTGATACTCATGCACCTAGAAATGGTACACCTGGCATAATTATCACGGAATAAACCGTTAAAATTATGAAATTCACCGTAGATAAGTTGAATTATATAAATCATATCCGTTTAACAGTCCTAACCTCCGATTCATGGACATTTTTTTCTTAAATAAGACCGGTGGATTATTTTCATTTTTAACCATCCCATAAATATCTATCCATCTCATAGCTAAATTAACAAAAAATTTAAATTTTCTTTAAGATGCATTTAATCTTTTACCAAATTTGGACGGTTTTTTTTGAATTATCTGCGTGTCCCTTATGCAGCATCTCGGTATTTTCTAACTGCGTGCGTATCACCCATCATAGTCCGCCAGAATATCAAATAATTCTCTGTGGGAAATTGCTGGAAAGACGATGAATTATATGGAGCGCATTGCCTGTGACCCCGGGCACAGGAATAGCTGTGTGGGGTCCAAAGAGATGTCCGTGACAAATCCATTCCTCCATCTATTTTTAAAGGCCATAATATCATCTTCTAGAAAAAATTGTCAGATCCAAAACTCCTCTGGGCCACACTAACAAAACAGTGGGAACAGCGAGTTGAATCCTTTCCGGAGCTGACCATGGTGTTTATATTCCATCGAAACCATTCATAGAATTATTAACGCTCAGATAAATAGTAAAAATAAATATCATACCGATACAAAACTTCACTCACCACCAAGCGTGTTTTCATGTGGTATGGCTAACACGAGTCTTGGTTCTTCTTTATTTTTAGAATCCTGACACGTCGTGGTCTTAAATAACAGATGAACGGAGTGACTTTGTCGCATACATATCTACGGGCTCCACATAGCTCCGATCACAGAGAGAGTTGAGCATTTTTAACTTATCTGGTAAATCCGACCCAATCCAAAAGCTTGGAATGGTGTGGTTCGAACAGGGCCAATCAGATTTGATCATTAATTGAGTCAAGTTCAGATCATAGTCAAATCGAACCGTTCCGATCCAGAATTTGATCCAATCCGATCCGGGTCTATATATATATATACACCCTACCCATCCCATGCCCCAAGCCGAAAAAGCTTAACCCCTTATCCGGCACCTATCGGCCGACAAGTGTCAAGAACCCTCCGACCTTCATCTTCTTCCTCATCTGTCTCCTCTCTCTCCTCTCCCATCCGGCAGGGGCAACTAGCGGCACATAGGTGGTGCGTCTTTTTTATTATTATTTTTTTAGTTTTAGTTTTTTTTAAAATAATTTTAATTTTAATTTTTATGTTAAGAGACCACATAGAAATGGTGGAGATGTAAGCGAGTTGCGTACTCCGTGCATCCGTTTGTTTTTAACTCATTTACGGGAGCAGATTGCATCATACCTCCGCCCGGACAGTAATCCATCCAACAGGGCTATGTGGGGCCCACCGTGATATAAGTGTTTTATCCATACCGTCCATCACTTTTATTAGATCATTTTACATAACTATCCTAAAAATAAAATAGATCCATAGCTCCAGTGGACTACACTGGTCCATACCCAACAAAGATGCAGTGAGAATGACATCCAATGTTGAAACCTTTCTAAGGGCCACTGTGATACCCAACAAAGATGCAGTGAGAATGACATCCAATGTTGAAACCTTTCTAAGGGCCACTGTGATGTTTTTCACCATCCAACCTATTCATAAGGTAATGCAAACTTGGATGAAGTGAAAATACAAATATCAGCTTGATTCGAAACTTCTTCAACTCCTAAGAAGTTTTTAATGGTGAATGTTCAATCCCCACTTTGTAGTCTACTTAAGCCTTGGTTCCTCCTTGTTTTTAGGTTAATATCCTAGATTTATCTTTAAATATGGATGGATGACGTGGATAAAATCTTTATATTACAAGGGGCCCTGTTGATGACAAAATCTGGATCACTCTCCACTCCGTGCGACGCGCTGCTGAAGGACCCTGGTCCTGCACAAAGGATTAGCAAAGGAGACCCTGGCTAAGCCGAGGGACCCTCCGATGCCTAAGTCAGGTCAATGGAATCCGAGTCTAAGTTAAAAGGTAGAGGGGATAGTGCCAGATGTTGCGTACCTGTAGCCATGAGGTCTCATTGCATTTATACCTGACTGTCGGATGATCTAAGCACGTTAATCTCGGCACAATTTGCTCAATCATCGGGATTATATGATCATGGAGATACGGCCCGTAATCCGGAGATCGTGTAAGGTATCGTGTGTATCTGCGGGCGAAACGATCAGTAGTGTCTTCTTAAAGTAGTTTCCTAGTTTGGCGCGTAATGTGTCCGCATCTTTCTCCGGCTTCGGCTTGGGACATCACCTCTTCGGAGAAAGATGAGGATGAGGACGAAGACGAGCCCTCGGCTCGGAGGTCGTTCCCTCGGCTCAGAAGCTCAGATGTTCGAATGTCACTCTCTTCGGTAGTATTCATTATTTCGGGTGTTCTTGCGTCTAATCGGACTAAGGAGATGATGATCCTCGGAACTATAAGGGGCTCGGATATTCCCATAACAGAAGCCCCCTACTCATCGAGGTTGGCCGCGGACTCGGAGAGTAACCACACGGAAGATCAACCGCCTCATTTACTGAACCTTTCACGCATACCGATATCATCGTGATTTTGGAATTTCGAAGTGTCGCGTCCTCAGGGTTTCCCGCCTACAAGTCATCCTTCAGTGGACGCTTGGCGACTGTTAAGATTTCGAATTATCGTCCGCCTATGGCCAATTGTCACGTGTACCCCGAGTACCATTTCAGGTGGGGCTTTCCTTACTCGGGCGTTGTTTTGTTTATTCAGAGCACGTTACTCGATGTCAGAAGCGTACTGCTTGGCAAAGCCCGAGCCAATAGTGTGTGGCCACGTAATCCCCAGAGTCGGCTCATGACGATTCGGCTGCGGCCATCATTTCTTGTCATTAATGCAGAGATTCGACAAAGTCTATATTAGCCTCCTTCAGAAACCTCTGTTCACTTCTGCGCTTTACGTTTGAGTTGATACTAGAAGAGGTGATTTCCGGCGAGGGCGATTTCGACCAATTAAGGTTTTTCGACAGGCAATTCCGATCGACCATGCATTTCCGGCAGAAGCGATTCCAGGTGATCGTCTGGTGAGTCTCCCTCCTTGTGCCTCTTTACATTCTTTCCTTTCAAGATGTCGTCTGACCTGAAAACTACCTGGGACTATGATGACTCCTCCAAGCCGGGGAGTTCTGATAGTGGGAGAGGGGCCTCTGAAGGCCCCTTTGAAGTCGTGCCCTTATATCTCCAGCCCCGTAGACAGAAAGGGGCAGGGGCTCAGACTCAGAGGGTCGGCAAGAGGAGACCTGGCCGAACCCTCCAGGCCACAACTGCCGAGGCTGCTGAGATGCCTGCAAGTGGGCGGGCCTTGAAGGTCGTCCCTGGAGGCTCCATGTTAACGAAGTCTTAAATGGGATGGATTCATTCGGAGTTTGATATTCCAAATTCCGTTAAGATAAGGGCCCCTGAGCCCCTTGATACTGTTGGCGCGCCTGTTGAGGGAGAAGTTGTCATTTTTCTTTGTTCTCTCCAATGCGGGCTCCGACTCCATTTACATCCTTTCATCCAAGCCTTGACTGCTCATCTGGGACTGGCTCCCGGATAGTTCACCCCCAATGCTTGGAGGTGTTAATCTCTGCCTTCATTATCTGGCGTCAAGCTGGGAACTCGGAGCTGGCTCCAGAGGAGCTAATGAGCCTGTACCTGGTCAAACAAGACAACCAAGAACCATGGTATTACTTTGCGACCCGAGGCAACAAGGGGTCGGGGCTGGTCATGAATCCTCTGTCCTCTAACAAGGACTGAAAGAATAAATGGTTCTTGGCTGCTGGCGAATGGGAGGCATCGGCGACGGAGCTTGGGACTCTGACGACTCGGGTCCCCACCCACTTCTCCAAGCCAGGTTGGACTTTAAACATTTATCCCCTTTCTTTCTGCGCCTCTCTCTTTTACTTCAGTTGGTCTGAGATTTTCTTTATCCTTGTAGATTTCCCGAGGGACACGCCACTCCTCGATTTGGACCAAAAGAATCGCATTGCCAAGGCTAAGGCGCCATCGGGGGAGCTTCGCTCCTGGTCAAACCTAATCACAGCTACCAACCTTCACTGGTCTGGGCTGTGCAAGTCCAAGCCGATCCCTACTTCCTTCAGTAAGTCTTTTTTCCGTTCTTCAGGAAATATATTTATTTAGTCGCTGATTTGTTATTCTTTGCGCAGGCATGACCGAGGCATCTGGTTCTCGAAGGAGGAAAGCAGCCCCAACGGCAGAGGAGATGTTGAGGGCTGAGTCTCAGACGAAGACCACCCTTCGGAGAAGGCAGGCCGCTTCTCGCAGGGAGGGCCCCTTAGGTCCAGTTTCTGTAGCTGCAGTAGAACTGCAGCTCTAACTTCTGTTGTCGCGGCTCCTGTTGTGGTGCCTATCGAGACCCGAGTCTCGGCAATCATTGCTCCGACTCCAGCAATCATAACTCCTTCCCCAGCAACTATAACTCTTTCTCCAGCAACCATAACTCATTCCCTTCCGCTTACTTTCGTCCCTCCATCGAGGAGGCTCGTCCTGTGGGCCCCTGCATAGTTATTCCTTCATCATCCGAGCAGGAGGAGGCCGTTTAGATGGCTGACGCCATGATAGCCCCTCCCAAGGCCGAAGATGATCTCAGGGTCGAGGCTCAGGCCTCGGCTAGTAGTGAGACCGGGTTTGCAGAAGCAGCAAGCTCGGCCCAAGTGGGGATGAGTGATGGGGAGGTTCGAATCGGGTTACCACCTTTCATGCCTTGCGCCTTGGGCTGCCAAACATACCCCAGAGGAGGAGATAACCGGCCTTCTCACCAAATCGGACAGCTCTTTCTTGAACGACATGGCTTCTGTTTTTTACACGATATTTCCTGTTACCTTTCTACTTAGTTCCTATTTCTTTCGCATTCGTATGTTCATTTTTCTATTTCCATCCAGTTTGTTCCGAAGCTTCTTTCGACTCGGGAGAGAGTGCGAGAGCTGAAAAAGAAAGATGCCGAAGTGGGGATCTTGAGGGATGAAGCCACTTTTCTCCGACTTGAGCAGGGCGAGTTGCGCCGGTAGCTTGAGGACGGGAAGGCTAGGGAGCTTCTGCTGCAGGGGGGTTGTGAATGATCTTGAAGTCAGAGAACTTCGGCTGTAGGGGATCGTGGATGACTTCAAGACTCAGTGTGGTGCTATAACTGCTGAGTTGACTCGTGCCAAGGCTCATGCAGATTCGCTGGCTAAGGAGAACGCTCGATTGGGAGAAGTCTTGGAGCAGACTAAGATCGCGGCAGTAGAGAAACTGAACAGGGCTGTCCTCAAGCAATAGAGACTCAGCGGACTGAGGGCGAGGCCTCTCTGGCTGCAGCGGTGGACGCCTTCAAGACCTCAAAGGAGAGGGAAGCCGAAGCCACTGAGTTTTACGACTGTGGCTTCGATGCTTGTCTTGAAGCGGTCCAGGAGTTGTATTCGGACCTTAACCTTGACCCTCTGGTGCCTGAAGACGCCAGAGAGAAGCCCGCTGAAGGTGTCTGCCCAGACCATACTCCCGACTCCCAAGCCCCTCCAATTGCATAGTTTTCAATTTTTTATGGCTGACAAAAATTATGGTTTCCTTTATGGATGGTTTGTGGATATTATTTTTTTACTTTAGATGATGATGAATTTCGACCCTTTGGAAAGGGGCACTCGAATGATGATTGCTTTTATACATGTTAATTTGTAGTTAATTTTTGGATATTGACTGTTGATTATTGATTACCGAATTGATTCGTTGACAGGTCGGTTTACTTCACGGCATGGCCGAGCCGACCCTTTGGTGGGTCAGCCCCTTCCAATGCCGTCTCGTAGAACTTTTAAACCCTTAATGGCCTGATCATTGCTGAGTCTGAACCCCTAGGGGGTCGGCTCGTCCCACGATTGGCGAGAAACCTTCATTCCTTCCGTTAGTCGGGCGATGAGCCGATTCCTTTGCTGGGGAGTCGGGCCATCTTATTGGCTTTTTCCCTGACTCAGAGGGGATGCCTCGTCGATTTTTCTTGGGATTACGCTCTAACCCCTTCTTTAAGGGATCAACTCGTTCAGTCCGCCTCTGCATATGAGATGCAACTTTTCCTTGATAGATAATCTGATTATGTAGAGAGAAAATAGTGAATTTCATTAGGAGCCTTAAAGGTTGGTCGCTCATAGGCGTACACTTATTAAGAGCCTTAAAGGTTGTTTCATCATCGGTAATAGATCTTTAAGTGCTTGGCATTCCAGGGAAGGGGGAGCTGGCGGCCATCGAGGTCTTCTAAGTGATAGGAGCCCGGTTTAGTCGATTGAACCACATGGTATGACCCTTTATAGTTGGGCCCGAGTGCCCCAGCCCCCGGCTAGGCGGTGTTCTAGAAGACTCGGCGAAGGACTAAGTCCTCTTGGCAGAACCGCCTGACCTTGACTTTAGAGTTGTAGAATCGCACGCACGTGCTGATGCCGAGCGGTGACTTGGAGCCTTGAGATGTCTCTGGCTTCTTCAAGTAGATCGAGGTTAGCTGCGATCTGCTCGGAGTTTTGATTTTCTTGGTAATTCTTTATTCAAGTAGTAGGAAGGCCAATTTCAACTAGTATCATTGCTTCCGAGCCGTAAGAGAGCGAGAATGAGGTTTCTCTAGTTGAGGACTGAGTTGTGGTCCTATAGGCCCATAGGACGAATGGGAGCTCTTTGGCCCAACTGCCTTTCGATTTCTCCAACTTTGTTTTAAGATGGTGTTTGATAACCTTATTGACTCCTTCTACCTGTCCATTGGACTGGGGATGCCAAGGAGAGTAATACGCATTTGTGATGCCGAACTCTTGACACATGCCTCGGAACTTGTTGTTATCAAACTGTCGGCCATTGGCTGACACGATGGTGCGCGGAATCCCAAACCGACATATGATATTTTTTCAGACGAAGTTACTCACTTTCTGTTCCGTGATCTTTGCAACCGGCTCGGCCTCAGCCCATTTGGTGAAGTAGTCGACTGCGACGATTGCAAACTTGACCTGCCCTTTCCCTGTGTGTAAGGGGTCGATGATATCGATTCCCCATTGAGTGAATGGCCACGGACCACTCATAGGGGTTATTTCCTCTGCTGGCTGCATCGGCAAGATGGCATAGCATTGGCATTTATCGCATTTTTGAACGTAGTCTTTCGAATCCTGTTTGAGAGTCGGCCAAAAGTATCCTTGCGGAAGTATCTTCAGGGCCAAGGTTCGGCTGCCGAAATGGTTTTCGCAGATTCCTTCGTGAATCTCCCGAATGACATAGTCCGCTTCGTCGGGTCGGAGGCATCTGTGGTAGGGCTGAGAATGCCCTTTCTTGTATAGAATACCGTCGAGGACGACGTACCGCGCAGCTCGGATTCTCAAGCGTCTGGCTTCCAGTTTATCCGAGGGGCTTTTGCCATATGTGAGGTAGTTGAAAACCGGGTCCATCCAGCTCAAAGTAGCTTGCACTGGATTAACCTCTTTCTTCTCGGCCTGGTCGATGCTCGGATGTTCTATAAATTCAACAAGAATGATCTGTGGGATCCTTCCTTCTGAGGTTGAGGCCAGCTTCGCTAAGGCGTCAGCTCACGAATTTTTTGCTATGGGGATTTGGTGGATCGTACAATTCTAAAATCTTTCAATTAACTTTCTCGCCTTGTCTAGATAAGTGATCATCCTCGTCTCCTTAGCTTCGTACTCTGTGGATATGTGATTTACCACCAGCTAAGAGTCACATCGGACCTGGAGAGTCTGGGACCCCAGACTTGCTACCAATCTGAGTCCAGCCAGTAAAGCCTCGTACTCCACCTCATTGTTTGAGGCTTTGAAGGCGAGTCGGATCACATATTGGATGGACGTGGAATCGGGTGCGATCAGGACGATTCCTGCTCTAGCTCGCTTAGCATTAGATGATCCGTCTACATAGAGGATCCATCCGATTTCTAACACAGTCCCTGGGCTAGACGGAGGATCGGGTGAAATAGTCTCGCTCTCGGTGCTAACCTCTCCTGTACTCAGAGTGGTGAGTTTGGCAATAAAGTCGGTCATAGCTTGGCCCTTAACTGTCGTCTTTAGACAAAACTGAATGTTAAACTCTCCGAGTTTGATGGCCCACTTGATTAGCCGACCTGAAACTTCGGGCCTCTGAAGAACTTGTTTGAGAGGGGAATTGGTTAACACAACGACCGAATGGGCTTAGAAGTATGGATGTAACCTTTGAGCCGAAATGACGAGGCTGAGCGTTAGCTTCTCCAGGGGTGGATATCTTATCTCTACGGGTACCATAGCCTTGCTCATATAGTACATGGGGTGCTGCTTGCCTTCAACCTCTCTGATTAGGGCCGAGCTGACGGCTGAGGCCGAGACAGCAAGGTACATGAACAGGGGCTCGCCTTCTTCGGGCTTGGACAGCAGGGGGTGAGCCCAGATACTGTTTCAATTACTGGAAGGCTTGTTCGCATTCTAACGTCCATTTTGCCTTCTTATGACCCTTCAACTGTTAGAAGAAGGAGAAACATTTATCTGTTGCTCTGGATATGAAACGCACGAGTGCCACGACTCGCCCCATGAGACATTGTATTTTTTTGACAGTCCGAGGTGAACTCATGTCGAGGAGTGCTTTGATTTTGTTAGAATTCGCTTCAATGCCTCTCTGATTGACCTGAAACCCGAGGAATTTTCTGAGCCAACTCCGAAAACTCACTTTGCGGGATTCAGCTTCATCTGGTATTCTCAAAGGATGGTGAATGTTTCACCGAGATCCGTCAGGTGATCAGATGCCTTAATACTTTTCACCAGCATGTCGTCGACATATACTTCCATAGTGGGTCTGATCTGTTTGGAGAACATTTGATTTACCAGTCTTTGATATGTGGCCCTAGCATTTTTCAAGCCAAATGGCATGATGCGGTAACAGTAGAGTCCCTTATTCATGACAAAGGTATTCTTCTGCCTGTCTGGGGGATGCATCGCGATCTGGTTATACCCGGATTAGGTATATAAGAAGGAGAGTAATTCATGACATGCCGTACTATCCACTAGCTGGTCAATCCGAGGTAATGGGAAGTTATCCTTCGGGCAGGCCTTATTCAAATCCGAGTAGTCAACACAGACCCGTCATTTTTCGTTGGCCTTATTGACGAGGACCACATTTGTAATCCAGTCGGGGTAGTATACCTCCTCTATGAAGCCAGCGTCGAGCAAGATGAAGACCTCGTCAGCAATGGCCTCGTACCGCTTAACATCGAATGGTCTTCTCTTTTGTTTTATCGGTTTATGGTCTGGGTCTATGTTCAGCCTGTGGACCAAGACGTCCGAAGAGATCCCCGGCATGTCCACGTGTGACCATGCGAAGACGTCCCTATGTTGCCGTAGGAAGGTTAGCATTTTGGATCGCTGCCCAGGGTTTAGTGAAGTTCCGAGCTGGACAGTTCTGCTTGGATCTGCCTCGTCGAGCGGTACTTTCTCCAGATCTTCTATGGACTATTCTTTCGTTGGTCCTCTGAGGTTTAGCACGTTGACGGTAAGTGTTTGTTTGACCGATCCCTTCTTGATTGTTATAGCATAACATCTCCGAGCCTCGCGTTGATCGCTTCGGAGGTATCCTATCCCGCCCTCGGCAGAGAATTTCATCATCAGGTGATAGGTGGAGATAACTGCTCTCATTGTGTTGAGGGAAGGTCTGCCTAAAATGACGTTATGCATCAATGGTACATTGACAACTAGAAAGTCCACCATAAGGGTGACTTGGTGTTGCCCTTCTCCCGCAGTCGCAGGGAGGAAAATGGCTCCTTCGGAGATTACTCTTTCTCCTGTAAAGCCGTGTAGGGGGTCTTCACAGGTCTAAGGTGGGACCTTGGTATCCTCATTCTTTTAAAGGCTTCGTAATAGATCACGTCGGCCAAGCTCCCGGTGTCGACCAGGATATAGTATACCTTACCGTTCGCTATGGTCATAATATGTAACATCTTGAATTTTCACTGTTTTGGATTTCTAAAAAATCCTTAATTTTTTTAAAATAATTAACTTATATTACCACTTACTAACCATTGGCACTCAATGATAGTTTATACACGGGTGAGACCAGTAAAGAACCGCATAAGTCCGTTTAATCAACCGTAGGAAGCCAACGAATCCGCCCGATCTTTTGAACATCAAGTTTAGCCCAAAGATTTACCTACTCATCGCTAACTGATCAAGACAATCATAACTAAATTAAAGATCTAACCGGAGCTGAATCAGATAAGGCCCAGATCTTGACTAATAGACCAAATCAACCCCGTTACTCTTTTAGCCTAAAACCGACGGTTTAGAGTAATCATAACCAAACCTCCACTTTTACTAGTTATAAATAGGCCACACTATGAACATAGTTAATCCAAACCCTAGTCATTGCTCCCGAGAAATCTTAATACTTAATTCATTCCAAAAATGCCCCGATTTTCTGAATAAGCACTAGACCGCTCGTTGGTAGGTCATCAGTACCAAAACTATAGAATAATGTTTGTCTTACTGGGCTTGACGTCCATCACGGGAGTCAGACCTGAGTACGGTTCAGAACCGCTCAACTTGAGCCAAAGGATGAGTGCATGAGAATTGCAAATATCCTAAAGGAAGAAGCTGAAACTTAAGTGAATTGGGTTGTCCACTCTTATACAAAGTTGAGGATTTCGAACTGTCAGTTTGCGACCAAACTTCACACGTGGAATAAGGATATTTCCCTACTCATATCCGTATAGTCGTGGCCCTGATCGACCATCGATGACCGTTAAACAGACTTCTAATCATATCCGTTGATTGACACATCCAAATAGCGGGCCGATCATATCCATACGTAGATCATCATTAGGGCTAACTATCCTACGGTGTATATCGACTTGTACACCCCATAGTGGGCCCTAGAAGATAGAAAAATTCTCCTATAGGGTTAGTATAGTAAAAACCCAACACTTGGGGCCATTTGCACCAAATCTAGCATTATAAAATGGACTTCTTTAGGGCACCCCTCTCCTCATACGAATTTGCCTTAGGAGGAAAGGGGGAAAAGGGAGAAGAGAAAGAGGAGAAAGAAGGAGAAAGAAGAAAGGAAGAAGAGAGGAAGGGAGAGTGAAGAAGAGGGGATGTAGGCCATAGCTCTAGTGGGGCCCAAAGGAAATCGATTCTTGCAACTCCTCACCTTTTCCTCAACAAATTCTTCACGCACAACCGGAAGAGCCGTTCCCCACCAATTGAGTAGGTAAAACCCTCATCTCTTAGAAATCCCTCATGTTGAAGGTGGATTCACATGGGATTTTAACATGCAAATACATTGTCTTAGGATTCTGGCCGATCGGCACCGAGTTCGGCATTCCTAGATCGTTTTCCAAGTCTTCAACGATCCGTAGGTGTGGATTATTATCCTTAGGTAGCCTAGCACCAATTATACTATAAGGCTAATGATTTTGATTGCTTGGATAATGTATTTAGAAAATCTAGAGCAAACCTAGGATTTAGATGTTTGCTTGGGGATTGTGTGGAATTGTATACTTTGTTTGATTTTCTCATATGATGTTGTTCTTGCCTCTCACATGATTTGGTACAAATTGATGATCGCATGCTTATTTCTTGTTTGATTTATCATATGATGTTGCCCTATAGCATGTATGCCTTATTAATTTTTGTGCAATTTGGTTCTATGAGATGTAGGAAGTGCATAACTTTCTCGCCAACCCACATAACACATTATTGAAGATATTGTTAGCTTCTCTTGCTAAGAGATTCTGAATTGTATGTTGAGAAGTATGAGAATATGATGTTATTTATGCTAGTTGATAACCCTGTTAGTTGGCATGTTATGAATCACCACCCAAACCCTTGAGTTAGTTAGGAATACGAGGAGAGCAAACCGGCCCCATTGGTAAGACCGTATTGAGGCTAAACCTATGGATTTGGGTAAGTACGTGTGGGCGACAGTAGTTAGACTACATGGGTCGCTCGTACCCGATGTCGTTCCGTCACGTACTTGCCTAAACTCATGCAGTCTAGTCTACTGGCTGACCAACCTTATTTGTTAATCCTGTTTGCTCATATATGTATGAAACCTAGCATATCCTATAACCGTTGTAGCCCATCGATAACCACATGAAGTCGATCCACCGACTCGTGAGCCGAATAGGTGTAATGGGACACTGTGGCCGAGTTGTCGGCCTACGCAGGGGTGACATGCCTCCCCATAGTTACCGCGAGCGTCCCTTTCTTAGCACTCCCCATGTACTTGAAGTTGAGGATGGAGAACCCGACGGGATCAAGGATCGCGGTGCCCTGGCCTTGCACGTTGAGGGGCCTTGGCATTTCAACCAGTTGAGGGCATTGATATGTGGCGTGTATCAAATTCTCCAACCTGTTAGATGAATGAACTTAACTATGAACTCAGCTAACATGATCACATTACATCGCACTAGTTAGGGTGGCGACTCGGTAGTCGAGATCGCTCTGAGAGAGTGTTGGTCATACGCGATCGTTAGATGGAGTCACTTTAGGAAGTGTCGTGGTGAGGGCATGCATCATATCATCCAGCATGCATGTGCATTAATAAGATTAGTAAGGTGTTTGTGAATGATTGCTTTTCATTAAATTCGTAATATAACTGATGCTTGTTACACCTTAAGACTAATAGCACCGACTGAGTTGATCACTCACTCCCACTCTGGGACGATGTTTTAAAACACTAACCAAACTCACTCGTAGATGCAGGTGATGCTGAGTATGAGGAGCTCGACGACTCGAGCCTCGAGGAGGAGGATGAGTTCTCATACTTTCAGTTGATGAGCGGGTCTTCGTCGACTCAGTAGATGGGACGTTAGATCGCTGAGTAATAGACTTAGCTTTATTCTTTTGGACATACTATTCTTTTGTGATTTTGTTGGGCAATGCCTGGTGTAACGCTCTGAAAATCAGGGGTCGTGCATACACTCGACTCCCGAATTCCTGGGGTCACTTATAACCGGTTTTCATTAATACGCGCTTAAATCTCCTGGAACATGAAGCACAAACACACAAGTCTACTGAAATAGAAGAGATCAAGTATATATACAAGTTCAAAAGAATGTCTAATGGGTCGCACAAGTGTTACCCAACAAAATCACCAAAAAAAATAGTATGCCCAAAAGAATAAAGCCGAGTCCACTACTCAGCGGTCCAACATCCCATCTACTGAGCCGGTGAAGACCCGCTCATCAACTAGAAATAGGAGAACTCATCCTCCTCCTCACGGCACGTGTCGTCAGGCTCCTCGAAATCTGCATCTCCTGCATTTATGAGAGAGTCTGGTTGCTGTTTTAAAACAGTCATAGAGTGGGAGTGAGTGATCAACTCAGTGGGTGCTATTAGTCTTAAGTTGTAACAAGCATCAATTATATTAAGGATTTAATGAAAAGTAAACATTCACAGTTACTAAACTAATCTTATTAATGCGTATGCATGATGGATGATATGATGCATGCCCTCGCCACAACCCTCCCTCGAGCGACTCCATCTAACGATCGCGTATGACCAATACTCCTTCAGAGCGACCTCAACTGCCAAGTCGCCAACCTAGTTAATGCGATGCAATGATAATGTTATCTGAGTTCTTAGTTAATTCTATTCATCCAGTAGGTTGGAGAAATTGATACACCCCACGTATCAATGCCCTCAACAGGTTGCGATACCCAAGGCCCCTCAACGCGTGAGGCTAAAGCACCGCGATCCGTGATCCCGTCGGGTTCTCTATCCCCGACTTTAAGCACATGGGGAGTGTTGAGAATTGGGATCACTTGCGGTCACTACGGGGAGACTCATCGCCCCAAGGTAGGTCGACAGCTCGGACACAGTGTCCCATTCCACCATACCCGGCTCACGAGACAGTGGATCAGCTTCAAATAGTTATTGATGGGCTGCAACGGTGGTAGAGTGTTCCAGGTTCCATACATATGTGAGCAAACGTGGTTAACAAACAGGGCAAGCCAGTAAGTAGGCTAGACCGCGCGAGTCAAGCGAGTACGCGACGAGCAACATTGGGTACAAGGGACCCATGTAGTCGAACTACTGTCTCCCGTACACACCTGCCCAAATTCACGGGTTTAGCCCTAGCATAGTCCTACCGATGGGACTACCGTCTCTCCTTATGTTCCTAACCATCCCAAGGGTTTAATGTTGATTCATAGCATGCCAACCATTAAGATTATCAACTAGCATAATAGTATCATGTTTACATACATCACAACATACGATGCAAATATTCCTAACAAGTATGCTAAGTTATCATGAACAAGGTGCATGTGAGTTGTGTGGGTTAGTGAGGAAGTTAAGCACTTCCTACATCTCAAGGAATCAATGCACAAGAGTAATAACTCCTATCTACTATGAAGCAACACCATATGAGAAAATCAACAAACAAGAGCATATGATCATCCATGTACTAAATCATGTGAGAGACAAGATCAACATCAAGATGAGAACTAATCATGCAATTCCAGATGATTCCAACAAACCCACAATTCCTAGGGTTTCTCTAGATTCTCCAATACAACAACTGAGCAAATAAAATCATTAGACTCATATTATAATTGGTGCTACGCCACCTAAGGATAATAGTCCGCACCTATGGATTGTTGGAGAGTTGGAAAACGACCCAAGAATGCGAATTTCAGGGTCGATCGGCCGAAATTCCTAAAGCAAACATTTGTATGTTAGATTTTAATGTAAATCCCCTCTCATCACAAGGGTTTCAAGAAAAAGGGGTGATGGATCTTACCTAGACGATCAACAGAATGAAAGGGCGGTCGTGGATGAGGGTTTCTTCTTGGAGAAGAGGTAGGGAGTTGTGGGGTTTGATTTTCTTGGGTCCCACCTCGATCTAGGGTCCACCTTTCTCTCCCTCACTCTCTTTTTCTCTCTTTTCTCTCCTTGGTTGTTGGAGAATGGTGGAAGTTACGAGGGAGAGAGCTTTGTTGTTTGAGAATGGTGGGAGTTATGAGAGAGAGAGCTTGGTTGTTGGAGAATGGTGGAGGTTATGAGGGAGAGAACTTGGTTGTTGGAGAATGGTGGAGGTTATGAGGGAGAGAATGGTGGAAGTTATGAGGGAGAGAGCTAGGGTTTATTTCTTAGAATTGGGCCCATTGGCCCCAAGTTTTCTAAAATGTCCACAATGGCCCTCTAGGACTCGCTATTGGCGTTGGAGCAGCCTTAGTATCCACTTGGCCACCAAATTTGGTGGGTAGGTGACTCATGGCCCGATGAGGGGTCATGCAAAGTTTGGGAACAAACGGATTAACGGATATGGGGTTTGATCATATGGTTCCGGTCTCTAAATGACTCTGTGGGGTCTATTCTGATTGATGGGGCATTCTGGTAGCCCTCTGGCCATGAAAATTATAAGATAGGTGCTCCATGACCCGATGAAGGGCCATGTAAAATTTGGGGACGATCGGATATGGAGTTTGGTTGCACGGGTCCGATTCGCTATCAACGGTCACCGTGCCACGATCGGGGACCCAGATTTTATGGGCGGGCATAGACAAATACATTAGACTTTTATCGTAAATTTTAGATGAAATCCGACGGCTGAAATGCCTGAAATCCCAGTTTTATTTACTAGTGCTAGATTCCAATTTTGGCATTGGTGGGTTGCATTTGGCAAGTGCCATTGGGATGACCTGAATAGTTTATTTCTGGGTGTCTACTGGGTCCGTGGTCCGCGATAGACCACAAGCCCAGTGAGATGTATGCTTTCCTAAATTTTTAAATTTTTCTGACCTTCCTCGGTTGCTGCACGGCCTACACAAGCTGTCGTCGAGCACAAACCGATCATCTGACTTGATGGCTTGCACACGGTCTGATCGTGACCAGACTGGACCACTCGTGTATAAGCTAACATTGAGTGCTAACGGTCAGTAAGTGATAATATAAGTTAATTAAAAAAATTAAGGATTTTTAGAAATTCAAAACAGTGAAAATCCAGGATGTTACACTTGGTGTGACCCTTATGTATTTTTGGACCTGTATATATATATACTTGATCTCTTCATTCAGTAGACATGTGTGGTTGTGCTTCATGTTCCAGGAAATTCCAAGCTGGGAATTTAAACCTGATTAAATGCATATTAACGAAAACCGTTTATAAGTGACCCCGGGAACTCGGGAGTCAAGTGTATGCACGACCCTCGATTTTCAGGGCGTTATATAATAACTACCAGGGCATCATCATGCGAATGCTAGATTCCACGTGCAACTTCTTCCGTGAAGGTCAGAGTGCATGGGCTGACCCGGAGTTCCTTGCAGGGCCGCTCGGTCAAGTGGACATAATGCTCCTAATCCGATTTTCGAGAGTGGGCTTTCCACGCCCTGTTCGAGTCCTTTCCACCGGACGAGCTCCCGAAGATGGTACGGATTTCGGTGGGCTCTTCAGTAGTATTATTCAGCTGCTCCTGCTCTCGCTCTTCTTTCTGAGCGATTTTTCCTTCCTTTGTGTATCGGCGTAGGTATCCCTTTTGAATAAGGGCCTCGATCTCATCTTTGAGATCTACATAGTCAGTCGTGCTATGGCCGTGATCTCGGTGAAAGCGGTAGTACTTACGCATGTCTCGATGATTCAGGTCTGCCCTCATACAAACGGGCCAATTTAGCAGCTTTTCTCCTCAGATGTCCAATAGAATCTACTCGATGGAAGTGTTAAGGGGGGTGTAGGAGCGGAACTTTCCCTTTGACCTTCTACTCGGGCGACTATTATGAGGGGCGCGGCCGTCAGGCCCTTTGTTAGACGGCTGAGATTCCTCGTTCCTAGGCCTCTTCCTTTTACCATTCGGCTTTGCCGCTTGGATATTTTTACAGGCATTGGAGAATTCCTCGACGTTAGTGTATTTCTGAGCTCTGGTAACGAGTTTTGCTAACGTCTTTTGTAACATCCTTAATTTTCACTATTTTGGATTTCCAAAATTCCTTAATTTTTTTTTAATTAACTTATAATATTACTTATTAACCATAAGGACTCAATGTTAGTGTATACAGGGGTGGTACCAGTAAAGAACATCACCAGTCCGATTAATCAGCCATAGGAAGTCAATGAATCCGCCCGATCACTTGAACATCAGGTGTAGTGTAACGTCCCGCCCAACCAGAATAGTGTCCTGGGGCGTCCACGTAGGATTTGCCAAAAGACTGTTCATTTAAGCTACTTGTAGTGAGGTATCACAAATAAATTAGATCAAGATTTGCCCAATTGATTAGGCCAGACGGGTCCTGATAGAACCTGATGCAGGCCTCCAAGCCAGATGACCGTTTACACCTAGCGACAGCCCGTATGGGCTACACCGTGTCACAGGAAGGTCAGAAAATTCTAAAAATAAAGGGAACCATAAATCTCATTGGGCTTGTGGACCATCGCGGACCATGGACCCAGCGGACACCCAGAAGTGGGATCTGGCACTGACTGAATGCACCCCACCAATGCCAGGACCGAAATCTGGCGCTTGCAAATGAAATCGAGATACCAGGCTATCCAACCATTGGATCTCTTCCACATTCACGGTGGAGGTCTAATGAATTTTTCTACGCCCGTCCACAAACTCTGGGACCCGATCGTGGAACGGTGACCGTTGATCATAAATCGGACACGTGCGACCAAACCCCATATCTGATCGACTCCAAATTTTGCATGGCCCTTCAACGGGCCATGGAGCACCTATCCTATAAGTTTCATGGCCAGAGGGCCACCAGAAATGCCCTAATTTTCTAAACAAGATCTAGACCGCTCGTTGGTGGGCCACTAGTTCCAAAACTATAGAATAATGTATGTCTCATTGGGCTTGATGTCCATCGCTGGAATCAGACCTGGGTACTGTCCAGAACCGGTCAACTTGAGCCGAAGGACGAGTGCATGAGAAGTGCAAATACCCTAAAGGAATGAGTTGGAACTTAAGTGAATTGAGTCGTCCACTCTTATGCAAAGTTAAGAATTTCAGACCGTCGGTTTGCGACCAAACTTCACACGTGGAGTAAGGATATTTCCCTACTCATATCCGTATAGTCGTGGCCCCGATTGACCATCGGTGACCATTGAACAGATTTCTAATCATATCTGTCGATCGGCGCATCCAAACGGCGAGCTGATCATGTTCATACGTAGATCATCATTAGGGCTAACTATCCTACGGTGTATATCAATATGTATACCCTATAGTGGGCCCTAGATCTTGAAAAGACCCTCCCATAGGTCTAGTATAGTAAAAACCCAACACTTGGGGCCATTTCCACTAAACCTGGCATTATAAAAGGGCCTCATTTGGGCTCTCTCTCTCCCCATACGATTTTGCCCTAGAGAAGGAAAGAGAGAAGAGAGAAAAAGGAGAAGAGAAAGAGGAGAAAGGAGGAGAAAGAGAGAGGAAGAAGAGAGTGGAGGGTGTTGTTGATGGTGGGGCCCAAGGAAGCCTAACCTTACAACTCCCTACCTCTTCTTCAAGGAAAAGCTCTCCACCACAACCACACCATTCATTCCATGATCGTCTAGGTAAGATCATTCATCTTTTCTTCTTGAAACCCTTGAGTGGAGAAGAGATTGGCATGGATTCTAACATACAAATGCTTGCTTTAGGGATTCCGGCCGTTCAACCCCAAAAATCCATCTTCCTAGGTCGTCTTCCAAGTCTCCAACGATCCATAGGTGCGGACTATTGTTCTTAGGTGGCCTAACACCAATTTTAATACAAGATTAATGATTTTGGTTGCTTGTATGTCATATTTGAAGAATCTAGAGAAACCCTAAGAATTGTAGGTTTGTTGGAATAATTTGAAATTGTTGGTTTGACTCCTATGATGATTGTTCTTACCTCTCGCATGATTTGGTGTATGGATAATTACATGTTCATGCCTTGTGTGATTTTTCCATGTGTTGTTACCTCATAGGATGTATGATTTATTGCTCTTGTATATATGATTTCTCAACATGGAGGAAGTATTAACTTCCTCACCAAACCACACCACACACATACACCTTATTCATGATGTTAATAGTTTGCTTGTTAGAGAAATTTGAATGGTATGTTGAGCAAGATGAGAAGATGGTGTTGAATATGCTTGATATTACTTTGGTAGTTGGCATGCTATGAGTCTCTATTTCTACCCTTGGGTTGGTCAGGAACTTGAGGAGAGACGGTAGTCCCATCGGTAGGACTACGCTATGGTTGGACTTGTGGGTTTGGGCGAGTGTGTTCGGGTGGCTGTAGTTCGACTACATGGGACCCTCGTGCCCGATGTCACACGCCTCACGCTCGCCTGACTCGTGAGGTTTAGCCTACTGTCTGACCAACCTTGATTGTTAACCTTGCTTGTTTACACTTGTATGGAACCTGGAACACCCTACAACCGTTGTAGCCCATCAATAACCCACTTGAAATTTGGTCTACAGCCTCGTGAGCCGGGCATGGTGGAATGGGACACTGTGTCCGAGCTGTCGGCCTATGCTGGGGTACCGCGCCTCCCCGTAGTGACTGCGAGCGATCCCTTTCTCATGGCACTCCTCATGTGCTTGAAGTCGGGGATGAGGAACCCGACGGGATCACGGACCGCGGGGTCTCGGCCTCACGCATTGGGGAGTTTTAGCCTCGCAACCCGTTTAGGGCATTGATACGTGGGGTGTACCAGATTCCCAAATCTGCTGGATGAATGGACCTAATTAATCACACGGCTAACACGATCACATGCATCGCATTAGTTAGGGTGGCGACTCGGCAGTCGAGGTCGCACTGAGGGAGTGTTGGTATTGGCGATCGTTAGATGGTGTCGCACGAGGGAGCGTTGTGGTAAGGGCATGCATCATGTCATGCTGCATACATGCGCATTAATAAGATTACTTAGATGTATATGATTGCATGCTTTTCATTAAGATCATATTATAATTGATGCCTGTGATAACTTAAGACTAATAGTACCCACTGAGTTGATCACTCACTCCCACTCTGGGACGGTGTTTTAAAACACCAACCAGACCCTTTCATAGATGCAGGTGACTCAAGGCTGGAGGAGCCTGGTGAGGCGAGCCTGGACGAGGAGGCGAGCTGTCCTACTTCCAGTTGATGGACGGTTCTCCGCCAGCTTGAGAGGCGGGATTGGATCACTGAGCAGGGGGCTCAGTCCTATTCTTTTGGTCTTGCTATTCTTTTGTGATTTTGTTGGGTAGCATCTTATGCAACCCATGTATTCTTTTGGACATGTATATATATATATGTATGTATATTTGTATTGTCTCTTTCATTTCAGTGGACTTGTGTGGATGTACTTCATGTTCTAGGAGATTCCAGGCTGCGCATTTAAATTGGATCGCATATTAATGAAAATTGGCTATAAGTGACCTCGGGAACTCGGGAGTTGAGTATATGCACGACCCCCGATTTTTAGGGTGTTACATCTTTGGCGGGTTCTTTCCAATGGAGAAGGTGAATTTCTCTTCTTTTAAGCCGCTGAACACAGCTGCGAGTGCCATCTTGTCATCGTAATCTTCTATTAATAGTGCTTCCTCATTGAAGCGAGCGATGTAATCTTCTAATGACTCCTTCGGCTCTTGCTTGATAGCAAATAAGTGAGTGTTGGGCTTTGGACTTTTCTTACCACTAATGAATTGGGTAAGAAATAGTCGACTCAACTCCGCTAATGAACTAATGGAATTCGGCTTGAGCTGCCGGTATCAACTCTGAGCGGAGCCCATGAGCGTGATCGAGAACCCGAGGCATATCATGACATCCGTCGCCGTCTGGATCTGCATCCATGAGCGATAGGCTTCCACGTGCTCGGATGGGTCTTTGGACCCAAAGTATTGGATGACGAGAGGTATCCGAAACCTCCGAAGCATCACCTTGTTCATGATTTTCGAGGTGAAGGGAGGCTCGGTCTCTTCCATCATTGCTTGAACAGCGGCGGGAACTGACGTCGGTTGTTGTTTCTTTTCCAGAGCTAAGAATTTGTCGTTGAACTCCGTGAACCATTTCTCCCAAGGATCCTTGTTATTCGGCACAATTTGTTAGGCGTTTTCTATTTCTGGAGTCCCCCTTTCCCTTCTCCGTTCTAGTTGATGACGAAGATCTGTTGTGCAAAGGCTGAAGTGACCGAAGTGTTGGTCGAAGCTTGAGTGGCTGTGTTTCGAGCCGAGACTTGGATTTGGGTCGGAGGAGGATTCTGACCTGAAACTGGCATCTGGGGATGTTGAGGCGCCTCGGGCCTCATACTTCTCGGTGCGGAGTGAGCTTCCATGACAAAACCAATTGGCTCGGGAACAGGATTTTCCTGAGTCGGGCGTGGTTGGGGCTCCTATTGCTGCTTCATCTGGTTTACTTCGTCGCGCAGGGCCTATATCTCGTTTTGCATGGCTCGATACTTACTCGCCCGATCGCGAGAATGTTGGGAAGGCCCTAGGGCTGTTTCGACATATCTCGTTTTGCATGGCTCGATACTTACTCGCTCGATTGCAAGAATGTTGGGAAGGCCCCAGGGCTGATTCAGCATGAAGTAGTGAGGAGGAGCGGGTCTGCTCATTTGGCTCTGGTTCCGCAGCTACTACTTTCTTCTTTCCTCTAGCCATTATGCTCGAGAATAGGAATATGACCTTTTGTATCAGTTTCTCACAAACGGTGCCAAAAATGTTGATGACAAAATCTGGATCACCCTCCACTCCGTGCAACGCGCTTCCGAAGGACCCTGGTCCTGCACAAAGGATTAGCAAAGGAGACCCTGGCTAAGTCGGGGGACCCTCCGATGCCTAAGTCAGGTCAATGGAATCCGGGTCTAAGTTGAAAGGTAGAGGGATAGTGCCAGATGTTGCGTACTTATAACCATGGGGTCTCATTGCATTTATACCCGATTATCGAATGATCTGGGCCCGTTAATCTCGGCACGATTTGCTCAATCATCGGGATTATATGATCGTGGAGATATGACCTATAATCCGGAGATCGGTAAGGTATCGTGTGTATCTGAGGATGAAACGATTGATAGTGTCTTCTTAAGGTAGTTTCTTAGTTTGGCGTGTAATGTGTCCGCATATTTCTCCGGCTTCGGCTCGGGACAACACCTTTTCGGAGAAAGATGAGGACGAGGACGAGGACGAGCCCTCGGCTTGGAGGTCGTTCCCTTGGCTCGGAAGCTCAGATGTTCGGATGTCGCTCTCTTCGGTAGTGTTCATTATTTCGGGTGTTCTTGCGTCTGATCGAACTAAGAAGATGCTGATCTTCGAAACTATAAGGGGCTCGGATCTTCCCATAACAGGCCCCACATAGCCCTTTCACGATGGATTAGCATCCGGGTAGGGTAGGACGCAATTTACTTCTGTATTTACGCTCGGAAGCAGCTTTGACGGTGATTTGATGTTGATTGTGCATTTAAACAGAGGAAAGATGGATTTTTTACCACTAAAACTTCTAGGGCCCACTACTATGCATGTACTTGATCTTGCCGTCGATTTGTTTTTTCCTCTAATTTTAGAGGTGAACCCAAAAAATGAGTCAAACCCGACGCTCAATTGGACCACACCACATAGAACAGGGGAAATGAAAGCTTATCTTTTATTTCTTTTTTGAGGCCACGTAAGATTTGCGGAGATCTCCTCGAGCTCTGAGTTGTATGAATGGTTCAAAGGATATCAAAGTTACATGGTCCCCCAAATAATGTATTTATTATATCCACACCGTTTATCTAATTTTCAAGATCATTTTAAAGCATGCGCCAAAAAATGAATTATATACAAAGCTCAAATGGACCACACCACAGATAGCAACGAGATAGTGATTTTCACCATTAAAACATTAGTAGGGCCCACAATAATGTTTATTTTCCATCCAATCTATTCATAAGGTAAAAAATACTTGGATGAAATGGAAAAAAAATATCATATTGATCCAAAACTTATGTAACCCCTAAAAGGGTTTCAATGGTAAACGTTCAATCTCTCACTACTTTTTTTCAGCGTGGTCCACTTGATCTTTAGATCTTTCTTATTTTCCATCTCAGGCCTTACTACGAGCTCACCAAGTGGATGGGCGTTTTGGATATAATACATACCTCATGATGGGGCCCACATAACTTGCTAACGTCAATACACAAGTTATATAGCTGGTGTGAGGTACACTAGCCAATCTGCTTCTGATAAGAACGCATTTGCGAGTTGCGACACGATTTTGGGGGGATTTTGAAAAACAAATAGGCGAATTGTGAAAAACAATAAGCCAGTGTCGAGCTCCGTGACTCAGGGGGTTAATCATCATTTACGTAGTTTATCTCCTCAATCCAGCCATTTTATCAAACAGCTGGTCAGTCAACCCGATGACTCGATCCGAATAGGTGTCAACTCGATCCGACTCGGTATTTTTAACCGGGTCGGATTCGGTTCGGATCAGCCCAGCCCATACCTGATTGAATCGAGTCAGGCATGCTAGACTCGGTACTGAATCGGATCGAGTTCAAGTCAAGCCTTTTCAAAATCAGATTAAGCAGAGTTGGACCTAACTCGATCCAACTCGACTTGATGCCCACCTCTTACAGAGATGTCTATGTGATCGGGGTCACAGGCAATCCGCTCCCAAATTAGATTCCGAGCGGCGAGTGCCGATTAGTAAAGAAAACTGACTGATGCAGGCAATGGACCACAAATGGTGTTGCCGTACGAACTTTACCACTAGCATGTCATTCATATAGAAAATCGAGACCATTGAAGCCGTAGATTTCACCATCAAAATTACCTTTCAATGAAATCAGGTTGATGTAATTACTACGTGGGCCATATTTTATGCTGAGTCGGACCGTCGATTGTTAATCGATTCCGACAGTGTGGACCATCCAATAATCGCACATTGCCGATTTTTGTGATAGGTGATCTTTGTGTTAGGTACTACCGTTTTCATTTCACAGATGTCCTACAAAGGTGGCACACTGCCGGGAAAGACAGTACGCACGTGGTGCAGATTGCCGACTTGCCTGTGCCCTGGCCACACGAAGTTTCTATTGTCGAAAGCTATGTGCGGCCACGGAAATGACGGTGACAAAATCCACTTCGTCCATAAGTTTCGTAGGATTACAATAGTATTGGAATCCCAAAATCAATCTGAATCAAAGCTCAGGTGGTACATGAATCACGAAAAAACGGAGATTGAATACCTACCATTTGGAACTTTGTGGGTGCCACGGAAGTTTGTATTGGGATGATATTTTTACCAACATTTTATCTGAGTGGTAATAACCCTATGAACTTTGGAAGGCATATAAACATCATGGTTGGCTTCAGGAAGGTTTCAACGGTAAAGGTTTCCATTATAACTGTTTGATATGGTGTGGCCCACTTGGGTTTTTTATCTGACTGATTTTTAGAATACTAAACTATTATGGTCTTGGAAAATTGATAGACAGAGTGGATTTGTCACAGGAATCTCTGTGGGCCCCTCATACGGATGGGCAGGTGTAGGGTTGTACATCGGGCCGAACCGAGTCGAATTGGGCTCAACCTGGCCTGTCTCGGTCACCAGCCAAACTTAACCCGGTTACCGGGCCAACATATCCAACTCGAACTTGGCCCGATCAGCAATCAGGCGAGTTCGGACAACAAGTTCATGAGAAGGGCTTTAGCAAGTTCAAATGATTAGGAGAAGGATTTGGGAATATATATATATATATATATAAACGGCCGGGTCAGGTCGAGTTAGGTTGAACTGGGACCTATTCAAACTCGGCCCGAACTCAGTTTCAAGCTGAAGAAAATGGCTCGTCCCGGACCGAACCCAGTTCTGGGTTGGGCCGAGTCGAGCTTTTTCAGGTCGAGTCGAGCGAGTTAACCAAGCTAGCCCGGTTCGTGTACAACTCTATGCTGGTGTACCTCACACCAACTATATAGCCACTGTATTGATGCTAACAAGCTCTTTGACTCTGATCATGAGGTATGTGTTATATCCAAACAATCCATTCATTTGGCGAGCTCATATTAAAGCTTAGGACGAAAATTAAGACAAATATTACCGTCAAGTGGACCACACTGCTAAAAGCGGAGGGGGATTTAACATCTACCATTGAAACCTTTTTCAGTTCACAGAATCGAAAAAGGTTTCAATGGCAGGCGTTCAATCCCCCACTACTTTTTGCAGTGTGGTCCACTTGATAGTTATATCTGTCTTATTTTTTGTCTCAAGACTTAAGACGGGCTCACCAAATGGATTGATGGCTTGGATATAAAACATATCCCATGATCAGACCCATGGAACTTGCTGACGTCGATACAACACTTATATGCATTTACATACATGGTGTGAGGTACACCAGCCAATCCGCTTCCCTCCCTGGGAGGGCACATGCAAGTCGCGTCCTGATTCCGATCATCGGTGAAGTGGTATCCACTTTACAAACCCTCCACTGGTACACTTCGGCCGCGTATCTAGACCGTCCAATTGGTTGACCGCGTCTGGTATGAGGACGGCTCAGGATCTGCACCCGTACTTGCCCATCCATGAGGTGGCGACATGTTGGTCAGGTTGTATTGAGCGAAGTGGGATCCTTCTTCCGGTAATCCAGACCATTGGTCTTTTGCAAACTAGTGGGCACCACCTGTTTTCTCTCTCCTACACGGTAGTGTTGTCTTTTCGAGAAGAATTTTGATGAACAACCCATCCATTGCAGGGCCCAACAGACTAATGGTCGGGATTACTGAACAGTATTCCTATTTGTCAGAGTTTGAAACACGTGTATGCTGACCGTTCGAATGGTGCATGACTTCCCATTTGTTCGAACTTCTGTAAAGCCCACCGTAATGTTTCTGCGCCATCAAAACCGTGAATCATGTCTGCCCCTTCATGATCATTATATTTTACAAAAATCATGCTGGAAAAATCTCAGGTCGGCCACACCACAAACAATGTAAAATCACGGCTGAAACCTCTAAATTCAAGTGGTATGGCCCAAATGAGTTACGTAATGGTATAAATTTTGGTTTTCCCCTTCATCTGGGTTATTAGTGTCCAATGAATGGATTGGATGGCATATAGACAGCATGATGGGGCTCCCACACAATCTGGAAATTTCTACTGATAATATCCCCTCCCAAATCCTCTCCTTCGCTCGTTGTATTTTAGCCTATCTGAGCTTTAAATTAGGCTAAATTTTAGGCTTTGGGGTTAAAATGGGGCATAGGATCTGATGGACAGCTCGGATGGCACAGATATCACTGAGGGTCCCACACAGCTCAAATGGATGTGATCATTCCCCTTCATTGACCTTAGTATAGACGGCGGATAGTTCAAATCATAAATAGATGAGATGATTCCAGGCTTCCAGCCCACGATTTAAGAATTGTGCTCGGAAGAGACAAGGCCCCACCATCTAAATACTCGGCCGAGGTTAAAAAAAGCGAAGGGATGGACTCACTTGTGGGCCATTAAATGAAAGCCCAGATCCATCCCAATTAATCATCAGGCCTAAAATTCAAACCAAGACTTAGAAGCCTATGCCCGGCCCAAGGTAGACAGGATCTGGCCAGGTCCGGGCAGCCAAGAGCACTCAAAACCTTATGATCGGTTTGTCCAAATGTCATTGGGCCAACCCATAGTAGAGCAAGGCTCACCTCCAGTCAGACCCTTCTCTACAGCCAGCGTACCATACCATGTTTGATTGGGCCTGATTTTTGGGCCAGGGTTCACAGGCCGTAGCCCACCTGATGAGTTCTCCAAAAACTGGCACATGGTATCGGTTTCGTTAAGGAAGAAAGCCATGGGCTTTAACGGCCCATGTAGAAGTCTCGAGTTGTGCGTTTGGGAAACGTTGTTTTTTCCATGGTGGCCCTATGCACAAACCTACGGTTGGTATCCCATCCCAATTGTTTCCTGTTCCCGAGCTGTGGATATTGCTTATTATTTACCCCAGTTCCTTAGAATCGAGGATAGAACCTGATAGAGGAGTGGATTTTACGTATAAAATATGTTGGGTCACACAACCTTGGGCGTTGTAGGCGGAAACGGATTGGCTACTTCCCTACCACCAGCCAATGGCTGATGGTCGGTGCTCTGTGGCCCCATCATGATGTCAGTGTTTCATCCATGCTGTCCAACTATTTTTTCAGATCATTTTATGGTATGAGAAAAAAAATGAGATATATCCCAGTCTAAAGTGGACCACATTACAGGAAACTGTGTTGAATGAAATTCGACCATTAAAAACTTTTTGGGGGCCATAAAAGTTTTGGATCAAGATGATATTTGTTTTTTCCCTTCATCTAGATATATATGACCTAATCAACAGATTGGATGTAAAATAAACAGTACAGTAGGCTTTAGGAGGATTTTAATGGTGGATATCCAATTAGTATTGTTTTCCCGTGGTGTGGTCCACATGAGATTCATATACCTATCATTTTCATTATAGAACCCTAAAATGATCTTTAAAAATGGATGAACAGAAAGGATGAAACACACACATCATGGTGGGGCCCACGGAGCACCGACCACCAGCCACGGTGCTGGTGGCAGGGGGTGCCAATCCGTTTCCGTAGTCGGCGGCGCTGCGTAAAACTGGCGTTGCAGAGGATCCAGTCGGACGCCAGGAGTTGCAAGAGTTCCTGCAACAACTGGTCCTGTGAGGCCCACCGTGATCTCTGTGTGAAATCCAATCCGTCCATTAGTTTCTACAGCTTGTGGCAGGACTAGATCCCAAACTAAGGCAGATACATGACCAAGTGGCCCACAACACAGGAACAGTGGAGATGGAAACTCCCACCATTGAAACGCGCGGGTGGATCTCTGAATGTGGGGCCCACTTTAATGTATGTTCCTTACATCCACGCGGTCCATTAATTTTGAAAGAACATTTGAGGGAGTAATGGAGAAATTGAAGTAAATCCAAATATCAGGTGGATCACACCACATTAAAAGATGATGATGGAATACTCACCATTATAAACATCTCCGGGGCCACCGAAATGTGTATTTTCCATCCAACCTGTTGATAAGATCACAAAGATCTGGATGAAGGGGCCACGCAAAATCCAAAACTGTTGCAGCCCACAGGAAGTTTTTAATGGTCCATCACCACTTTTTATTGTAGTGTGGTCCACTGAGATATGGATCTGCTTCATTTTTCGGTTTACGCCCTCAACAGAGCTTTCAAAACACATGAACGGCGTGGACGTAAGAAACATACATCAAGGGGGGACCCACAGTCAGGGATTTACCGAAGATACCCCATTTCTGTGGGGCTCAATAAGGCTTGAACGGTAGGCGTTCATTTTCCACCGTTTTCTTTTTGTTGTGTGGCCCTTGAGCATTGGATCTGGTTATTTTCGAGTTGTCATTGTAAAATGACCTGGCGACACTGACCGACGGAGTGGATTTCAGACGGACAACGCGGTGGGCCCACAAGGCTAGTTGCGGGAGGAAACTCGCGTTCACTCCCTCCACTCTCCACGAGGAAATGGGTAGAAATTTGGTACCGACGTACGTTGACCGTCAGCAATTGGACAGCACCATCGCGTGGTTAAAATCTTCGCACGTGACTATCTGTCTGTCTTAGGTTTGATTCTTTTCCAAGCAAGGGAGCGCAGCGTGGGGAAGCCGATTGGCTGGTGTACCACACACTAGCTATACTGCTCGAGGTACGTGTCGTGTGAAGATGAGCACTGACGCGTCGAATCATGCGCGTCAGTAAACAGATTTTTGTCGATTTTCTACCTGCATTAGACTCGGATTCCCGCCCATCTGTTTTTCCATATAATTTTAGGACGCAATAAAAAAAATGAAGTAGTAAGCCACACCACAAGAAACAGTGTTGTTAAAAGTTCACCACTAATTTTTTTTTTAGACCCCATTATACTAGTTATTTTCCATCCAACCTGTTCGATTAGGTCTAACAGACCTATATGATGAAGTGAAAACACAAACAGCAACTTGATCTAAAATCTTCGTGGCCCCATGAAATTTTTAACAGTGAGCGTTCAATTACCACTCTTTTCTCTAGTGTGGATGACCAGAGATTTGGATCTGCTTCATTTTTGCAGTCGTGCTCTAAAATGATCTGAAAAAAATGGATGAACGGCGTGTGGATAAAACAAATACATTGTGGTGGGTCCACACAACTTTTCTAGTACTGACCAGCACCAATGTCCGTGCTGGATGGGTCAGTACCAAATCCGAGTCCGTTTGCGTAGCTTTCATCAAGTCATGACTATACGAGCCGCGCCGCGCGTTTTTGTTTGAAAAAAAAAAAATAGGGAGAAAAGTAGATACTTCTACAATCCGTGTGGACCGACTTGCCTGTAATCTCAAACTCTGTGGGGCCTACCGTGACGTTTGCATTATATCTACGCCGTTCATCCCTTTCGTGAGCTCATCCTGGGACATGAACTAAAAAATGAGGGAAATCCAAAACACTATGCCACAGCATAGGAAGCAATCGGTATAAAAAACTGCTTACCGTTGAAACTCCTTGGACCCACCATAATGTTTACAAGCCATCCAACCCGTTCATGAGGTATGAGATGATTCCATCTTGATGAAGGGAAACCAAATATCATTCTCGTCCAAAACTTTTGTGATTTCAATGGTGGCGTTCATTCGCCACTGGTGTGGCCCACCTGAGTTTTGGATATCTCTCGTGTTTTTTCTATGTCCTCAATGAACTGTGCTATGTCCTAAATGAGCTGATGGATCGGATGGACGGAACGGATATAACGCAAACATCACGTGGACCCTACAGAGTTGGGGTTACATTTCGCGTCACATGGGTATACCTCGCCGTGCCCTTCTGATCCAAGACACACGTGCCAATTGAGAACTCGTGTGCGGGATCCGATCTTTCCATCTGGTCCAAAAAATGCTGAGATCTTCAGCCTTAAAAAATCAGGCAATTTCATTTCACTCTTCAGGTGGGCCACGTTCAAAAACCGATGGTTACTACAGTGTTTTTCTAGCTGTTCATTTTTTTTGATACTGTGGCCATCCTGATGGAATGATCTATCTTGCCAGGCAAATCTTACTATGGTGGATCATGCACGTGCACTGCACACTTATATCTCTCAATCTGGAGCGTTCAGATTATAGGGTCCACTTATCGGAGGGTTGGGGTAATCATCTTGTAGATATCCATTTGATGGCAACCAACTGGTCACAGCAATTTTAGGCCTGCACCCATACATTTCGTAGCATCCTTGGGTGGCATTGTCCAAAATTTCAACAAGATAAAAACTGTGATGCTCTGGTAGCCTGTAATGGACGGTACATGCACTTACAAATTATATAGAAATTGTATACACAAGATACTTATTGTTTAAACTATGGGGTCGCATTTTAGATTATCATGGACTAAATGAAAAATGGATTGGTGGATATTTAGTGGACGGTTAAAATAAAAGCATGCAATAGATATATTTCAACAAACAAATGTTCAGGAATCAGGGGTTAGGATTGTTTGGACAATATGACTTAAGGACTAGCTTAATGATAATAGTTTTCGTGATTAACATGACTCAAGAGATTAATGACGTAAAATACTCTGGCTTTATTATTATTATTATTATCATTTTCTTCTCCTAATTATGTAAATGTCTGCTTGGTTTGAGGGTAACAGGGGAAATGTTGAGTTTATGTGGACTGGACATTTACACCTACTTGAAAAGTAGAGAATGACGTGGTAAATTGTGTGCCTCATATTCTTTCATACTTTGACAGGAGTAAAATCTTTTTTATTCTTTCAAACTAGGGCTCAAATCAGGCGGGTTGGTGCTTAATCCTTGCCCAACCTAAGATTCTGGTACTTAACCCAACCCAACCCAACCCAACCCAACCCCAAGTTAGGAATTCCCGATCCAAGCCCAACCTAAACAGGCTCAATTGGGTTAGCCGATAGATATATGCTAATATTTTTGTTATTACATGAATCTATTATACTTCAATACACGTCTTACTTTTGGTACTTATGATTTTATTAATTATACATGTAGTTATTTATTATAAAAAATTTTATTTTTTAAAAACAAATAACCTAAAATATAGGACCACTCTTTTAAAAGTTGTGTCGTGTAGCACTCAATCTATTTGGGAGAGAGAAGTTTGGCATGTCCTGTTAGCTTGAGTCATTGGAAATGACTTAGACCAATGAGACTTGACAGCATTGGAATTTCATATGCCTTCAACACAAACGATTTATACTCAACCATAATTTATAAGTAACTAATATATTGATTGGGTTTGAGTTTAGGTTAGCAATCTGAGACCTCAACCTGAGCCCGGCCCAAGTTTTATGGGTTAGTGTTTGTATAGCCCAAGCCCGAGACCAAACCCGATACATCCTGCTCGAGCCCAACCCAATGTCAGGTTAGTCACAGGTCGATCAGGTTGAACCCGCCCAACTTTCAGCCCTATTTCAAACACCATGTGATAAGAAAATGTTAGCCTATATCATAACATTTTAAGTGTCAAAATTGAATAAAAAAAGCTTCTTCTTCTTTTATTTATTTATTATTATTATTATTATTTTAATATCACTTATCAAATACTTTATATTGCTATTTAATCTAGACACTGGTTATAGGTGTTATGAACGGCCCAAGTTGTGCAAATAGATTTAGTGTTGGACATGCCATTGTTGTATTCAAATAGGGTTGGTTAAACACTTATGCCCTTAAGTGCAGAACTAGCTCGATCAGGATTAGATTTATAAAGATTTGCCTAACTATGTTGCCACCAATTGTTACAATGATCAGGTGTTGGTCGTGCATAAATCTTGATGTTTATGCATTAATCCTCTGATTACATAGTGATTGTATCTTATTAAGATTTGAAATTCTTGCTTTGCAATGTCATCACATGTGATTTGTATCTATTTTTGATAACTTTTCAAAATGCACTCCTAATTAATTGCCGCCTTTGATAGGGTTTCGAAATTAATTGCCGCCTTTGATAGGGTTTCGAATGTGCATTTGGAAAATTTTTCCTTTTGGATTCATCTGGGACAACCATACCATACGTATATTGGACTCGGAAGAATTCACCATTGACAGATCATTTTTAGAAACATGCTTAATATGTTAGTAGTTGTGTGTGTAGCATACGTCGGTGCTATACCTTCCAACTGATGATCGCCTTTTTGGGTATAGACGTATGGCTCTGTCTATGGTCTCTTTTAGGCCTTTGCGAGGTTACGTGTCGTTGAGAAGTAAGCGTAAATAGTATCACATTAGATAAGCGCAAATGGTATCACTTTAAGCGAGTATGTATCACTCCTGTATAAGTGTGCTGAACATGAATTGTGCCACCACTTTAAAATACGAAGGTAAAATATATTTTAAGACCTTTCTGTAAAAAATATAATAAAATAAAATAAAAAGACAAAGAAATGCAAACAATTACGTTTTGCAGTACTAATCTTAGGTAGAGATAGGTTGTCCAGTAGCCTTAGTAGAATAAGCTTATATTATTGGGGTCCACCTGCGTGTTTAATGCATTCAACCTGTATAATAGGAGTGCGTCGTCATATGAAATGTTGAAAGTCCCAAAAATCAAACCATTCCAAACCCATATTCAGATGGTTTTCCATTATCTGCTATGGTGCAACTTACCAACAGACACGTTTTTGGGGCCATCCCATCACTGGTTGGCTGGCAGACACAAGACACCGAGGGACTGACAAAATAAAAATAAAAATGCACAGCACTCCGTGTATTTCTAAATTCTCATGGTGGTCCAAAAGATCTTGTTCTCCAAGGCGTCCAACTTTCATGATGGGCGACCATCCTGGACGGGTTTGATACCATAGATACACCTTGGTGGGTCCCACCCACAGCGCTTGTAGATATGCTTATCATGAAGTAATTGTAAAGAAGCAGGAGTGGACAGTTAGATAATTTTAGCATTTTGCGTGAGGTGTGAAGCTCTTGTAAGGGCTCCTGCTACATGGGCCCACACCTGACAGGACACCACATGTTGGAAAGGACCCAGATCGATGTAATTCAAAATACGGATGGCCGATGAAGGATCAGTCTCTGTCAGCCTCATGTTCTTCTTTCCGAGAGTCTCATTTCCAAGAGTCTCTGTTAGATCAGTCCCCACAGGCATGTCCGTCTGGGCGTGTGGTGGAGTCAGGTGCGAGAACAGAGCTCTATTATTCCATTAAGGGCCTGATGCATACCTGTTCTTTTAAAATTTTTGCATAAAACCCCCTCTCTTTCTCAGATACTGAGAAAAACCCTCCTTGTATGTGTATTTGTAAAAAACCCATCCCCAGATCAATGTAATTCAAAATATGTTTGGCACTTGAAGGATCTGCTGTTCTTAGGCCCATTTATCTCTTTTAGGATCAGTCTTTATTAGACACGTTCATTTCGGTGGGCCTGCAAATGTGTCAATGATAAAGCTCTTTCATTCCAATAACCCGTACACTTAAACTTATTTTGACTTTTTAACATATAATCCCCCTCTTCTTTTAGATACAAAAAAAAAAAAAAATTTGTTCATGCTTGTGCATTTATAAAGAAAGCTCATTCATTTTGTTGTACGTGTGCAAACTATGTCCTAGGTTACTTCCTCTCATGGGATTAGTATAGTATTCAAAAGAAAAAGACAAAGATACCCCAATATTTATCATCTAAAAAACAAAAAAACCTTAAAGCCCAATGCCCAAAAACCTCTATGAAGGGGTTGTTTAACAATGTATATTGGAGTGTATTTGGAATCAAAGGTTGTTTGGGAACATGGATTGGAGAGTAATTGGAATTGAAGGTATTTCAAATACTTATTTTTATTGTATTTTGTAATCTATTTCTTTTGCTGTAATTCAAAATTATTAAATTTTTTACTCATTCTTAAAGGTAAAAGATTCACACATGCAACAAATATATAACTAGGCTACTAATCCATTACACGTATGTGGCAAGTTGATGATATTCCAAAATAATCAACTTATCAATTGCATCACTAAAACTACATCAATATAATACTTTAAACATTTAAAATATTGGCCTTATGAATCAACAATAGAAAAATATTGGTTAGTCACTCATTTGTAATCCTTGATCTTATACTTGTAACCCACCTAAGACTTGAAATTTTATCATTTTTTTTGTTAAAATGTATATTTAAATGAGCTAGCTTATTACAATTATTCAATCAAACATTACATATGTACACTAATTAGTGATATAAAAGTCAATTTAATAATAAAATTTAAAGTCTTATACATATTTATTCTTGCAATCCATTGCATTCAGATTTCAAGATACCAAATACAAATGAAGATTTAAAATCATCTTAATTCAGAATATAAGGCATTTAAAATATAAGCTCTTAAAATACTAAAGAGAAAGGGGCCGATCGAATGGAATTAAAGAGGGATGTAGATGGAAGTTAGAGAGGTCAATGGGGCAAAATAATCATTTCCTCTTTCAACTTACCTAATAAGTTAACTAAAAATAACAAAATTAAAATTTTACTAAGGTTGCAAAGAGGAAGGGTAGTATTTGATAATAATGTAGTTACAAGGAGTTATTGACAATATCCGTGAAAGATAGGGTCTACGCCGAAAGAAACTCGTTTATTTTTATTGTTTTTTTTTATAAAAGAAGGTTATTACCAAAAAGCAGAGAAAGAACACCTGCGGTGAAAAAGTAAAATTCTTTACAGTAATATTTCAGTGTGGGTCTCACATGTACACGTGGCAATTTCTTTTCACAGACGCAATCCAAGTCCCAATACAATGTGTGATGAGGAAATGAGGAACACATTCTTCTCGTTTACTGGCCTTTGGTCAGATGGGCTGTGCACATCCCTCACAAAAAACAATCACCACCAAATAAAGTAGGGTTACGTCCGTAAATCAACCTCCTTTTGATGCCCACCACCCGCTTCAATACAAAGTCACGTGATCATCTTCCTATGCCCCACTAACTACTTCAAACGTACGGCCCACTTAAAGAAGATATACATTGGCATCGTCGACACGGCTCTAACACGTGGCCTGTGAAGTTGGGACGTGGCATCACGCATTCCACCCGCTGACTTGGGTTCCTCTCCCATGGATCTAACATGTGCAGATCCAGATGTGGGACACCACATGGATTTACTGATGATGGGTCAGGTAAAGGATTGGACGGTTCCCAGCAACTCTCACATAACAATAGATGATCCAGGCCCTGAGAGTGTGCTGCCGTGCTTGTTCTTTGATAACTCAGTTTAAACAGGTGTGAGATCAGAACCATCCATCTGGTTGGCTAGATCTTGGACGGACCATCCTCAAAAAATCACATTGACCTGACGGTCCAAAGCATACTGTTGGTGGGGTTCTTGGAGAATGAAAATGGATGGTTATAAAAGTACGGTATATCGTACACTTTTTTGGTAATACGATTTCCAGGTTTAGGGACCGTTATCCTTTACAGCGACTACTATTGTAGGAAGTGCAAATGCAGAAACTTGTGGGGCCCACCATGATACGTGTGTTACATCCACTCTGTCCATTAGTTTCGCCACCTCATGTTCTCCGTGTCTTCAACGCCGTGTAGCTCACCCGAGCTTTGAATCGTGCTGCTATTTGGTTTTTCTATTCATCTTTACAAGACTCACCTGATGCTAGCTTTGGCAACTAATGGACGGAGTAGATGTCAACAAACATTACAGTGGCCTACAGAGCTCCATTTGGATTCTTATATTCGTAAATCAAGATTGGCCCATACTCTGGATTTAATCCAACCCGCGCGAATCAGGCAGAGTCTATCAGATGAACGGTTCAGATTTCGGGTCTATTTCGGCGGAATCACTTGAGAAGCCTGTAAAGATTTGGTAGACTGAGATCAAATACTAGTTAAGAGTGCTACAGAAATTTGGGTGCGAGGTTGAGGAGACGATTCACCGCGTGCGTGCTGTTGGGATGCACGTGTGTGAGATCCAGGCCATTCAGCAGATAGTGACCGTTTCCAAACACGGGTTAGGTCAGTCCATTCATCAGGTGGGCCATGTGTGAATACGGAAATGGATGGTTAAAAAAAAAAAAAAAGCAAGAGAGAGAAGAGGACCGGCTGTTCATATTCAATGTACACGTGAGGCCATCCGGATGTTAGGACCAACTTGATTTCTGAGCCAGAGAGTTTTGGCAGTCCAACCCAACTGATGACTGGACCAAAACTCCACGTGTGCCACATTGCACGGCATTTCTGCATTAATGCAGCCCTAAGCACTGTGGGGCGCATCTTATACCTACTGTTCATCTGTTAGGTCAGAAAACAGTGGGGATTGAACGCCAAACATTAGAAACTTCTTAGGAGCAACTGGAGTTTTGGATTAAGATGGTTTTTGTTTTTTCCCTTCATCCAGTTCAGGTCAGATTCACCTTACAAACGGGATGGGTGGCAAATAAATATTAAGGTAGGCCTTAAGAAGGTTTTAACAGTGGGTGTCATAAGCCCCACCGTTTACTGTGCTGTGGTCCACTTGAGATTTGAATCTGTTTCATGTTTGAGCTCACACCCTTAAAATAAGATGGTGAAATAAATGGACGGTATAGGTATAGATATAACTAATACACCACCATGGCCCCCACAGAGGTGGTTGCAGGAATCTTCCGGTGGATGCTCATAACATCCATTTTTCTTTTTTTCTTTTTTTTGTTGCAATTTTACCTGATTTAGTAATTTTGTTCGGATTATCAACCTTTGATTATCCAATTATGCATGTATTTTTACAATTTACCTAACTAATAACATTTTAAAGTAAAATTTCTAATCAAATTATTCTTTACTGTGGATGATGGCAAGGAGCCTTGGTCAATTTTGGCCATGCCTAGTTTTATGATCGTCATGGCCTTCTGGATTCTACAAGACATCAGGTGAGATTCTCAACGTAAATAAGTGGTACTTTCAAAATTTTGATTATCTACATGCTTATGGGCACATGGCTTAAATTTTTAGCGATTTTACTCGCTCCTACTACTGTTTCGCGTGCGAGAATCCCACTCTCACCTCTCCGTGCTCACAAGAAGCATGCATGACGAGCTCATTCAAAAAACGCTAGGTGCGGCCACTATAATTACTAATGTAACATCACTGTCTACATCTAATTCACTGCCTCACCTAAGGATGTTAGGCCAAACAAGAGGTGGATCTAAAACTTGGGTGTGTATATATATATATATATATATATATATATATATATATATATATATATATATATATATATATATATATATATATATATATATATATGGCAAAAGGTCATGCCATGAGGTTGGGCTGTGTGGGCCCCACTGTGATGCATGTCGAACATCAACACCGTGCATTTGATGGGTCCGCTTTAAATTGTGAGATATTCCAAAAATCAGCTGTATAAATTACTCAGGTGGGCCATACCATCTAAAATCATGTGAAGACATGCCTAAAACATATGAAAACAGTTGGTGGGGCCCACCTAAAATTTGGATGCATTTGAAACTTGGTCTGATCTCTCATCCAAGTGGGACACACATAATGGATGAGATGGATTTATGAAACACATCTCGGTGGGCCCAACAAATGATTATGAATGTTTTAATGGAGGGTAACTCCTCTCAACTTTTGTATGTGATGTGGCCCACACAAGTCAGGGATTGACTTGATTTTTAAGCCCTAGACCCCATCATGGAGTGGTGTATCTAACTGATGAGGTAGATGTTTGACACCCATCATGGTGGGGTCCATAGAGGGAAGTTCCCATGAGCTCGACTGCATAGAACATTTTCCATATATATAGGAAAAGGTACTATGCGCTCGACCTCACAAGACCGTCCCATGAGGTCGAGTTGTGTAGGCCCCACCGTGATGCGTTTCGAACATCTACCCCATCAATCTGATGCACCATTCCATCGTAGGCCTAGGACTCAAAAATCAAGTCAATCTGTGACTTGTGTGGGCCACACCACATACAGAAGTGGGGAGGGGCCGTGCACCATTAAAATATTCATAATCATTTTTTGGGCCCACCGAGATGTGGTTTGCAAATCCAGCTCATCCATTATGTGTGTCCCACTTGGATGAGGGTTCAGACCAAGTTTCAGTAGCATTCAAAACTCAGGTGGGCCCCACCAAGTGCTTTTATATGTTTTTGGCATGTGATTTTAGATGGTATGGCCCACCTGAGTTCCGTATATGGCTGATTTTTGGGATATCCCATAATTTAGAGGGGACCCATCAAATGCACGGTGTTGATGGTCAACACGCATCACAGTGGGGCCCACACAGCTCAACTTCACGGGAGCTTATCGTAAGGTCGAGAGCATAGCACCTTTTCCCTATATATATATATATATATATATATATATATATATATATATATATATAGGTGGGTTATGCGCCATTGACGAGTGCTGTTGCCGCATCCTTTCCTTTTCCTCGCCTTTTTTCTCCCCCCTTCAAAATATCTCTCTTCCTTCCTCCAAAAGTATCCCACTCACTTTCATCTCTCTCTCTCTTCCTCACCCCAATAGTAATAGTATTAGCAGCAGCAATAATAATAATAATACAATAAATAAATAAATCAGATTGATAAGGCTTAGATGATGAACATGTGATCAGATGGATGGAATTAGCTTAACCTAGAAATTGTTTGACCTATGCTACATCTGCAGTGAGGTCTATCATATCAACAGAGATCACCGTCCTATGGTGTTGGTAGGGCATGCTACACCTGAGGCTACCAATGGATATCCGTTTGGCAGAATACCCAAAATATCCGACACCAAAAAGTCAAAATTCTAGTATGGGATCTCGGATCCAATTCAAAAGTTTTACCCGATTACTCAACTTCGGACATGGAATCTTTACCAAATTCAAATGTTTCACGTGATTACACCACTTCTATTTTAAGTGGGGCCGGATGCGGATATTGCAATATCAGACCCTTAAACGACCCACTTTTTATTTTAAGCGGGGCCAGATGCGGATATTGCAATATCAGACCCTTATCCGACCCATCAGCAGCCATACTTGCTGGATCACCTCACACACGTGATAAATTACAAGAAGTTTTTGAAAATCCGAGCAATTTAACAGACTCGCTGCCAAAAAGAAAAACATGTGAAATTTCACACCCGTTTGACACTTGAGTTGACCACAATCTCATATTTAGTTCAGCAGCTGCCATGCTTAAGCATCTATTCAGAGAAATTTGTGAATTTTTTTTTCCTTAGTGGGCATCCAAACAGGCTCTCCGTATGATCCCGAAGATCTCAATTACCTATAAATATCTACCAGACCATTGACATCGATCATTTTAACATCCTCCCCTTTTTCTTTCCTCTCTGTCGACCCCTGATACATCTACAAGAGCACATTAATGCAGGCCTACCTGCAACAACTCCTCAATGCACGCTGCTGCAGCACTCCCAATGGCGGGAGTGGCAACATGGATGGGTTGCACAACCTTGCTGTCTTGTATGCAACCGATGATGCAGGCCCATCTGCATTACATACCCCAACGGCCCAACATGAACAGAAATTGATCACAGGAACATGGACTGAAAGTCTTGATTTGGGGTTTGCTTCTGTTACCTTGAAAGGAAGTTTATGAAAGCAGCATAAAACCCAGAAGGTGGAATAACACAATATGAGAATCAAGAGATTTGCGATTCAAAGTCAGAAGGGCAGCCTAGCCTAGGTCATGGTGCACAATCTTGTCCAACACCATTCGCATTGCGGTTTTGACAACATAGCAGAGAAATTTAATAAGAGTTACAGAAGATGCATCTGTCATTCATTCGTATGTACATATATACACATTGTTTTCAAATACTGCAAGATATATGCGGCAATGTGCATTTGGGTATCATATATCATGAAGTGCAACCAAACACACCTGGGTGGGGGAGATTGATGCAGCCCAACTCCGAACACATGCCGCTGGTGTATAAAATAAATGATACACAACCACAAAAGATTCAGTATTTAGGCAAGTCCGGTCCCAGTTATTCTAAATAGGAGCCTTACCAAATCAATTCTGATAAAATCTGGAGCCAGATCATTAGCATGAACTCCCCAACTCATCAGAAGAAGAGGGGAATAAATTGGTGAGAAATCTTTTAACCATGGTCTAAAGATTTACCAACCTGACCCAACTCATTCAGTCATGAGTCAAGTTGCAACTCGCCTATGTTGAGGGTGACTAAGACGAGTCGCATCAGACTTATCCGAGTCTTAAAACCATGCTTATAACAGAGACCAGCATCAACATAAGAACACCTCCATTATAAAACGCAATGCATCCAGCTCAAGAACAATACAACGAAACTACTCGAGAGACTCGAACAAGGGTGGATATAGCAGCAGAAGAGCACTCTCCCAGCAATGAACGCGTTCTCAATCACACCCCACAATTCTGCTTCCCACCAGCAAAGTCCTCAACGGCTGAGAATCCTCTTCCTGTCACTCCCTGCTTTATGGGGTGCTATCTATTGGCTACAACGTCAATATGGAAAAAAGCAAACCCTAATAGTCCAATATGTTGCTAGTGAATCCAGCTGCAGATAAAAATATCAATTGTCCTTAACTACATCATCGCGTTTCCCAGCTATTTGGGGTCAATTTCTATTTCTTACTATTACTTTGCAAAAGTTCAACGACCAGCAGCTACCTACTTGACATCAGCCTTCATCTTTTCTCCAGACCAGACATCACTACTAGGCAGAGTTTATTGCCCTTGACAACTAGACATGAATGAGCAAAACAACCCTAGTAAGAATCGATGTAAAGAAACTGGCCAATTTTAATGCATTGCACTAGGAAAATCATCAAAGAATGCAATGAAATGTAGACAAAATAATAAGAACTCATAGAGTCTATTGGAACTTTAGTAGAATCGTGAACATATATGTATGTACACTACCAATACTTCCCGACCAGTCTACAAAAATACTACCAACACGTAACAGTACGTACATCAGAGCAATTACTACCAGAGGAGATCTGCAACCTTCATAGGTATCTGAATGTTGCACTGAATTGAAAGAACTTCAGTCATATCTATGCCACAAGAGAACGATGAGTTCATCCCAAATACCTGAACCCAACTTATACAAATCCATAGTTGTAATATGCGAAAAGGGTAGTGCCTTGCTACAATCTCCACACTTTCTCGACTGCGATAGTTGTGAGCAACGAACAATAGTTAGCTACATCACCTGAGAAAGACATCGTGTCACAGGATTGGTAATGGAAGGAAATGCAAAAAGGAAAAGAAGGCAGCCAAAAAAACCAGGAAGAATCAAAACTAGGCAGAACGTCAGATCACTATATTAGTCAAATTTCTAGGTCGCGTCTAGATTTAACAACTCGGGTGATGGGGAGGGCGGGATGCTCATCTCCACCACACCAATATTTCCTTTGTTGCAAAAACTACTTCGAACAGACAAAACATTATTTCAGGGAAGAATGTGAGCCCACCCATTTGAGTTTTGGTTGTTGAGCTGCCCCAAATGCTCGGTTCAAAATGAAAACACCCTCACAATGTATTCAATCCAAGTTGCTTTGGGAGTGCATCAAATACGAGCCAAGGGTGTGTTTGGATGCATTATCAAAATAATTGCAATTATGAGCTGAATAAAGTGGAAATAAAACCAAAATTTAATTTCTTTAGCATTAGTATTCAGGGTCCAGGCCCCAAATTGCAATTACATAAACTCCAGGTTGGAACTGAAAGGAACATACATACAATTCAAGGGCTAATTCCTCATTGTGAAATGAATGCTCGCAAGGATCATTAGTTTTTTGTCAAGACCATTTGATTAGACTGGATGTTTGCAATTCAATTCACCCATGCATCCAAACAAGGCCAAATTCGCAACTTTAGTATGAATTCACTGATAATAATAAAGAAGAAGAAGAAGAAGAGAAATGCAAATGAACTTACAGATTAATAAATTATGCTGTCTAGGCTAGTTCCGCAGTTGGGACGAATATACAAACAGCAACGGACATTTACCACCGCGGTCGAATCTCAGTCAATCTACATACTAATCCTTCTACTACTCTGATACTTGATTCAAACCCTTTTCGCTAGAGTCAGCCGATATGAAAACCTCGGCCTCTTCCCATGCATCCTTTCTACTGATTCTACACTATCCAACAGGGAGTGATGGCTACAAAGCCCTAGGCTTCTTCCCATGCATCCTTTCTACTGATTCTACACTACCCAGCAGGAAGTGATGGCTACAAAGCATTCGATTCATGAGCAAATGCAGCAATCAGCTTCTCTTTGGTCAGCTGCTCAGATCCCTGAGACTTGACAACGAATGTGTGCAAAACGGTGTCGCTGCCAGCAGAGATCTTCGACTCAACCACAGACATCTTCGCCTCTTGGAATGCATGCATGACCTTTGAAACAGGATGGGTGTCCAAAGGGCAGCTCACCTGGACAACAACCTCGTCCTGTGCTGCTTGGATGTTGATGTCTGGGGCTGGGACCTGCTTGCGGTTCTCTGCAGAGTTGGCCTCAGATGCTGCATCATGAGACGCACTCCCGAACTTCTCCCTCTCGGACTCCATCTCTTTGAGCTTCTTCTGAAGCTCAGTGATGTAGGTGATGGCATCCCCAAGCAATGACGCCTTGTCCATCTTGGAGATGTTGGGCACCACCGCCCTCAGTGCATAAAAGCGCTGGTTAAGCTTCTCGCGCCTCTGGCGTTCTGCTTCGACATGGTTGAGTGGTTCTTCCCTCCCATTGGCAGGCTTCCGGCCCCGCTTCCTCGGCCTCCGCTCATCGGCTGGGCCCAACCGATCTTCCTTACAGGAAGCCTCAACATCCGAGTGCTCTGATTCCGCAACGCTTGGACGGGCAATAACAGAGGCGGCTCTTGAAGTCGTCCCGGCAAAATCAATTTGCCTGTGCTGCTGTTGCTTCTGCGGTTGGAATTGGCTCATCCGCGGCTCATCCCTAACCCCATTACTGTGACCATATGCCCGATGTGTCGCATCGACATCATTACCCATCATCACAACACCATTACTGAATTTCTGGGGATTATTGGCCTGAATTTGAGATGGGTAAGCCTCTGGGGCTGACGACTTCATGTTATGGATTGGGTTCCAGCTTGAACCATGCATGGCTTTCCTACTGTGCAGAAAGGGCGTCCGATTACCATTTGTGTAGACATCCCATGGCCGCTCCTCCAGCTTTGCAAGGACGAGTTTCTCATTGATCTGAGACCGGCCCGGGTTCAGATCCTGCCCAAAGATCTTCGGGTAGTCCTCCGCACGTGCCCCACCGAATCCAAAACCACCAGAAACAGTGGCAGTTTCGTCCCGCTTCTCCATCACCTTAACTGCAACAGCAGCCGGCGGGGCTGCTGAGAACGTCGATCTTATCATTCGCAACACTTCCAAGTCCTCCGGTATCGATCTAACAGACCCCAATTCGATGACGCCCATATCGGTGGGGATGAACACCGCGGTCTGGATCCCGGCGGAGCGAGCGAGAAAGGACCGGACGCAGTAATCGGGCGGCGGAGATTTCAGCACATCCGAAAGCCACAGATGAGTCCCAGACCCGAATGCCTTCCCGGGGCCCCCATCCCCGCGGGGGAACGAGAAGTACATGGACGCGAGAAAGAACATCTCCGTGTCGGTAACCCTGTCGAGCCCGAATGCATAGCTCTCCTCGTCGGGCCCGCCGAAGAACGTGTGCAGCTTCTGCAGGACCCGTTTCCGCATCTTCTGCAGGGCAAGGTCGCCGTCGGCCCCACCGCCATTGAGGCGGAGATTCAAGGCCCGGGCTTCGGATTCCTCCCCTTCTCTGGGCTCCCTGCAATACCCATCTCCCCATCCAAGAACCAAATCGCCCGATTTCGACCGCGAGATCTGCCAGAAGATGGCGTAGCTCCATCCCAAATTGGAAGAATCCGAGCCATCCACGAGCTCCGAGAGCTTGTGCTGGAGACTGCCATCGCTACCGTTGACGGCAGTCAGAAGCCCATCGGAAGAAACATTCCCGGCCGTCAGATAATCGAACGCCTGGTGGCCCATCACAGCAACGGCCATGGCCGTGTCTTCTTCGCTCCAAAACCTACCCATTCCCATCTCCATCTTCATCCCTCCCTCAACGATAAATAACCCAACCAAAAAACACCCTGAATTGGAATAAATTACCAAACCCTAACCCTAGATTTGCTACCCTTTTCGTACGATTTCAAGATCGGATTTTTCATTTCTCTTCTTGAAAAGGAGTATGAAAATCATTTTCGGATCTGATACCTCAGACACAGAAAGAAACAAAAAAGCCTCGTAAATACGAACTGCGAAGAACACACACACTTACAACGGTATATATGCTTCCGAGATTCAAATCGACGGTTCGTGGGCTATACACTCAACTTTCGGTGTGATACCAACGGTTTTTCTCTTTCTTTGTTTTCTTTCCACTGGTTGGTTGAGAGATGGAAAGAGGTCTTAGGGCTACCTGCTACCCTACCACGGAGTAAAAAGGCATGGGAAGGGAGGAGAGACGAACAAAGCCGTCAAGAGAAATTCGCGCGAGTAAGAGATTCAATATGTGAATCGCGGCAAAAACTGGTGGCATGTCAAACGTGTGGTTTGTAACGTGTGGGTCCACCAATTAAGTGGGCTGTACGTGCATACTTATTTTCTTTTACTTAAACATCCATTTTCTTTTACGAAGCAAGCGACTGCCACGCTCCAGCTCTATGGAGCCATTCGTGATGTGTGTGAGAAATCCACTCCGTTCATCAGATGAGGTTAACAATGTGAAATCTAAGCCTGACATGAGTTTTGGATAAGCTGATTTTTGACCATTACTTACATCTGATGCACGGGTAGGATGGCATATAAAATCTCGAGTGGGCCCCACAGTTAATCTTACTCCCAACTGTTTACGGTCCCCACAAGAACGGTGGGTCCGACAGATATGAGTGTTGCAGGCGCTGCCCGAGTACGGCCGGCCCCACTAAAGTTGGCCCGGATCTTGCATACGTAAGCGGACGTATCACGGGATTCACGTCGTTAGTTTCTCCTCGCGCGAATTCGCCTCGTCGTGCGCTTTCTCATGGGATTAACCAGAACCGTTTGGATTAGCATTTAATCATGGTTAGTTGAGGGTTGGTTGGAAACGGCATGGATGGATTTTTTTTTCCAAGAGAAACCAAGCGCTGCAAAAAAATGCCATACGTGTAACGGATCCGAGCCGTTAATCAAAAGGAAGAATGTTCATTAGATTAAAGATCAAGCTGGGATAACCTGATGAGATGGGCCACTCGTGTGCATTGAATCTCAACAAATTGGTTTGAGTTGAAGTGTGGCCAACATTAGTACTCGCTGGCCTGGTTTTGGCATGACCAGCATTCGCAGCAGGGACCACTTGATTAAAGGCCAGGATTACGTAGCCATTTTGGCACCTGTGACCGCTCATTTTGGGCGCAATGAGATGGGCGTATACAAATAGCAGTTCGGTTGCTTTCGTCCACATTTATTTGCGTACGTGTGCTTTCAAGCACCCAACGTTCCAAACCTTTGATTAAAATAACGAGAAATAATTCGATACTCGGGTCGAGTGTGATGGATGATACGCCAGGCAGTTATAAATTACTTTGGATAGATTTTTTCAAACAATCTGATTTTTGTAATATAACTTAGATACAGTAGTTTCTACAATTTAGTTTGTTTAATCTGAGATCACATGTGATAAGTACATAATTTCTAAGTGCCCAAGTATCAAGCATAACGCACAGCCACACTATCAAATAATTCGGAATTATTTGATAGTGTGCGCCGAGCTGCGCCGAGCCGATCTTTATCTGAACTGAGAGAGCAGTTGGTGGTAATTTCGGAGATTCGATGATATACAGGGGTATCTTGATTTGGAAATTCCTAGATCTAAGGCGCCTGGTCATGCCATGCAGTAGACGGGCTTGGAGCGGTTCAACGTAGCACCTTCTAGCATGGATCCGGTTTTATAAGAATGATAAAGGCTACAGACCGGTAGTGTGATATTTGATGTTGAGAATTTGATAATCTCGAATTATATGTTTATAATAACTATTCATAGAATAAAATAAAATTTTGAAAAATATAATATTAAAGATATACTAAAACATGTGTAATTATATTGTCGTCAAAATGTTATTTGTCCATTTTCAAAATAATTGAAATGAATAAATTATAGGCAAATCGCTTCGCGAATACAACAAGTCTATGTGTGGTTTTACGTCCAACAAGCATGAAAGAACTACGGATGAAACTTTATAAATACAACTTTTCTACTAGATAAAAATCAAGAGAATTTTTCAGTGGAATTAGAGATAGAAAGTAGAAAATTGAGTTTGTTGGATTAAACCACCATACTAGTCTAATGTTTGCTGGCTTAGACCACCATATTGGTCTAGTTCTTGTGGACTTGTTAGCATAGGTTTGTATTGAACCTGCTGGCTTGATTAAAAAACACTTGAAACTTTATTAATTCATATGAGAAAATAAGTTGAATGGTTTGTGACGTTGAAATGAGCAAGCTAAACTCAGTTTATATAAGGGTGGTTGGACGTTTTGGTTCAGGGTTTGCACGTGCAAAATGCAAAGTGCATCACTAGCGCTTTTATATTCACATTGCCTCAAATGCTCATGCATGTGCAGACAAATGAGTATTCCAATGCGAAAAGTCTCGGTACTCATTTATCTCACTAAGTAGATGTTAAGGTACTCAGCACATTTCTTTTTAAAATGATATTTTTCTTCTCTCCTATTTGATAGGAAACTATTCCCAAAGGTGAAAACTATTTTTTAAAATATATTGTTTAAATTCATTTTGCATAATAATTGATGCGCATGCACTTTAAAATTACTTTAGACTTTGAATGAATGAAACACAAGCAAGTCTAAGCTAAACTGTCTAACCCATTGCTCCCAATGTTTGTCTATGACCCACAATTTATACTTATTTAATTATTTAGTTATCATATTGATGATATTTATTGGTAAGTAGATCGTATGGTGACCAAATCAATAGGATATCCCTACTAACTTGATGTGGTAGGATTTAATTAAGGCTTGTTATTATTAGATATAGGTTTGATAGAGAATGTACTCAACTAAACAACTTTCAAATATACTTTGAGTAGGCCACATATTTGACCCATTCAAATCCTACCACCTGGGGTCGCTAAGGATATCCCCATTGATCCAATCACAAGGAAATCCTCTTCCCATCAATTGTATAATTAACAAATGAAAAAATCCATTAGGTAGGAAACTTCTATATATATAATACTTGTTTCTCAGTTGCATAAAGCACGCTAGGCCCATGATGTGAATTCATTCTTTCCTTGGAGTGAAAGTTATTATTTAAATTGCACCGGCAATAAATTAGCTAAATAAAATTTTTAATAAATTACACAAATGGGAACAATGTCATTGACTCTCAAAACTTTCGAGTTCACGTGGTGTGGCTCACTTAATACTTGAATCACAGTGATTTTTATATTTCGAGTTAAACCCGATTGACAAGGATGAAAGATAGGCAGCATGGTGGCCCCACATGCAAACCTATGTAGGCATCTCATTTACATTGTTTCTTGTAGTGTGGTCTATCTAATTCATAGATCTTACTGATTTTTCCAACTCCTAGAAGCTATTATAGGACACAATTGTATATTGTGATGGGTGGACCCCACAAGCTTTGTTTTATTCATTCCCCAAAACAGGTATGTATGTAGACATTTCGTGTCTATATGCAATAGCTGCCCTGGAATGCCAATTACCTGGTAGCCAAAGGTTATAATATCCTTACTTAGTCTAGGGAGAAATTGTGGTGTGCATCTATCGAATGTGGGGTCCACTTTCACTGGGGCCCACATCTGAGTCATGCGCATGGGCATCTTTAATGAACCTTGTTCGGACCACATGCAATTGGCACGTATTTGAACACGTGCGTACGTGGAAAAACCTAATAGTCTTCGGGCTTTGACTTAGCAAGGAAATCAATAAAGTGTAAATTCGAGTCAAAATATGACACGTGGCAAATTCTGTGTGCCTGCGTATCAAGTCTCATGCAGGAACCTAGACTATCAATTAATTCCCCACTCAACATTTTCACACATAAACGAACAGATAGCAACTTAATATAGAACGTTATGTGACATTTGAGTGGAATATCCTATCCGTGAAATGGGTGGACCACACTTCGAAGATCACCTAGGTCGAAAATTGGAACTATCCACTATTTAGGTGGGCCACATACCATTAGTGAGACTATCGGCTATAGATTCATCTCAACGGTGGAGACTGCCAGATTAATGGGCTAACCTCGTTTCCGTCGCAGGTTATCTTTATGTGATGTGGACACCTTTGCACGGCTCGAATGTAAAACAAAAGCAGCACGTAAGAGGAGAATAAGTTGTACGTTATGTTCACACGTACAATCGTTTCTTCTTTTCAGATTATTCGGTGTGGTCGTCTCCACTACTGAGCTTCCATGAGACTTACGTTCGATCATTCACGCTCATGATATGGTGATGAATCGGGACCGTCCATATAGTAGATACTAAAGTGGATTGCCCAGATATAAAAATTTATGTTTGATCTTAGCCATTGATCATTGTCCTTGAAATTGACGGTGAAAGCGTTTAATGGTTGATCGCCGGCGTTAAATAGATAAAAAGAAAGAAAGAAAGAAATAAAAAGAAGACGAAGGGTAGGGCCATCTGAATTGTGTGGTTGTGAAACTGTCGCCCATCTACAGTAGAGCCACTAGATGGGCGGTCTCGATATGCCAGTGTCCCTGGTCGTTTCGATTTTACTCGGATTGCATGGGGTAGAACACATCACCCACGAGGATAACGTGTTACGTGTATACGTCTCCGTCTATCCATTTTTCCATATCATTTTAGAGCATGAGGGAAAAAATTATGTAAATCAAACGCTCAAATGGACCACACCAGAGGAAGCAGCTGGGCTAATGACGCCGGCGGTTGAAACCTTTATAGGCCCACGATCACGTCTATTTTCCATCCAACCTGTTTATAACGTCACACAGATATGGACGAAGGTAAAAATAAAATATCAGCTTGATCCAACACTTGTCTGTGGGCCCTAAGAAAGTTTCAATGGTGGGCGTTCAATCCCCACTGCTTCCTGCGTTGCTGTTCGCTTGGACTAAGGATCTGCCCTTTTTTTGGGCGCATGCCCTGAATGATCCTGCAAGATGAACGGACGGCGTGGATTAAAGACATACATCATGATGAGCCTACGTAGTTTTGCCACGTATATGCAGTACGGTTTCCGGTGCTGGTTATACACACCGTAACCCGCGTCCCGTTTCGATTATGCACGTGCTCATGGGTGGCAGACATGGGAGATCCGTACTGTTCATGACAAGAGATGAGTGGTGTCTCGTGATGAATTGATCTCGAAGATTTGGGCAGGACTCGGTTGGACGTAGGCCACTGGGGCTCACGGGTGGGCAACCACTGCTGCGGTGAGTCCCATGTGTTTTGGCTTCTTTCAGCCTTTTTCTTTCAACCCTTCTTTTTTATTCATTGTTGGGACGATTTAAACCATAAATCATGATCCATGGCCATTTATATTGTACAACCAGAGTGGTGAATAGACTCATCTCCTTCAATAGTAAATAAGTGAGCTGCCGGATCTGAAGCATTAACCTTCAACTTTGTCAAGGTGATATATAGATCATCAAATCTTAAGAGCTCACACTTTCACTCTTTCTATCAAACTCATCCATTTTCAAGGGAGTGTTGCGCACTCAGAACCCCTAAAACTGCCTTTTGAACATTTCATATTTAGGAGAGAATCATGCGAAGCTGGGATGAATCTGAGATTCTGACCCACCCAAGTTTTCAACCAACCAGACGTTTTGAGGGGTCGCGTGTTGAGGTGAGTTCGAGGAACGATTGGGGTTGTCTCTCAATAAAACTATTATTAAGTTACCTTTGACCTTTAGATTATATACACAATATATTTACTCATTCATTGCTCTTATTAACGCAGGTTGAATGTATATATTTATATGGGTTTGTAAAGGATTCCTTTAATTGTCTTGGGACACCTAATATATTACACACAACTCCAATGGCTTAAGGAGAGTGGTAATCTATTGATCTCAGTGATTGCCATAATCTTATAAGTTCTATGATAAACATATGTATTCTGACAATTGTCATGTTATATGAGGTGGACTAACTTAATGTTAGGATATACAATCTAAACCATTGGGCATGATCTTAATTCAATACGCCTTATCTCCCCTTCATATATATACATATATATTCATGAAAGTGTGCTATAGATATAATACATTGGTAAAATCTTTAATCAACTGCATTATTATAATCGATGGCAAGTATCTAAACTCAAAGACCTATTAAATCCAAACTAAAATGACACCCAAAATGTACTACTTCCATCAAATCCCTTTTTCTAAAGATGTGTAAATGAAAATGTCTTCTTCTTCTTCTTCTTCATTTTTTTATTTTTTTATTCCCATCAAAATTGTAGCCTGAAGAAGCTTTTAATGGTAGGCGTTCAATTACAACTCTTTTCACTAGTGTGGTCCACCTGAAATATAGATCTACCTAGTTTTTGGGCTCGTGCCTTAAAATGAGCTGAAAAATTGGATGAACGGTGTCGATAAAACATAAACATCAGGTCAAGGCCCACAGGGCACCGTCCAGTGGCAGGTCGCTACTGGCAGCGTCAATGCGCAATCCGTTCTGCTAACCGTTTTTTTTTTTTCGGTTCGTACAAGGGGGGGCCCATGTCCCGTTGTTCCAGAACGCTCACCTGATATGCTTCAATCTCGATGGACCATGTCCCAAAAGATCTCTGGATTGGAAGATACCTTGCACAAAAGATCTGGCTGGCCCTCTCATCAGTTGAGCCACATCAATGGAATCAATGGACAGCCGAAAGTATGGCAGAACGTAGAGATCTGGCCCACATAGTGGCATGTTGATGGGGGAAGATGATTGCCGTTGTGATCAGATTTTGAGATCTTGAACATATCCTTTGGACATATTTTTAAGTCAAGGTCCGTCCATGTGGTCAGCATCAAATCAACGGTCTGGATCATCCACTCATTGGCCTAACCAGTAAGACTGAAAACCCAAGGACAGTGATCTCATGTCCTCGGGTCGAGGATCATTACATTTCAGCATTCCACCATGCCAGCTATACCACTCACGCTTTCGGGGCGGAAAGCAGTAACCCGTGATATGCACGTTACACGTGGCACCGCTTGGAGGAGAAACGACACGTGTCGAGGCCGTCGTATCGTTCCAGCCGGAGGTGGTCAGTAAAAGCTTGTGAAGGCGGCACGTGTGGAAAACGTGAAGACGAGGTGGTGAAGAACGTGACACTTATTTATTATCTTTTATGTTTGGTATAACGTGGTGGGCGTGTGTGGAGATAAAGCCCCCATCCCTGTCACAGCTCAGCCCGGCTGCTGACGTGGACTCACATGCCGCTGCAAAACGTGATTTCTGGCGTGGAAATTTCAAAGCTGCCAGCGATACATCGCGACGAAGCTTCGCCGGTATCATCCCATGCGAAAACATGCGGAACCGCTTGCGTGGACTTAGTACGGATGTGGGATGGCTTTACTTTCGCTGGCGTGGACGGAAAGAATTGAGATTGATGAGATCCTCTCCGTCCATCAGGTGCTTCACCATCTATTCGGGTGGGAACCGGCTGATCAGGATGATTCATCATCAGGTGGGCCACACCATATGGAAGAGCTTAGATAAGAACTCCGACCATTAAAATATTACGCATTTTTATAAGCCATCCATTCCACTAATCTGTAGAGAAACACAGGAACGAATGGATTCTCTGAAAATTAGGATATTTCGAGACTCAACTGATCCACACAACGTGAATTTAAAGTTTTAAGCATGATTTAATATTGTTCCATGTGGTGTGTCCTAAGCCTTTTATTTTAATTAATTCTAGGATACACGAAGAAATTACGAAGGGTCACCTGATGAACGGGTTGGATCTGATGTGTATTTGGCTCACGTACCGATAAGTTAGGGTGAGGCAGGCCCTCTGACGTGGCTACGCTAGTCAAGCGAGTCCAATAATCCTCCGGCCAAGGACTGTTTATGCCATTCTCGTACCTTGGATTTGTACACCTGAGATCCACTGATCGTTGATCCGAACCGTTGATCTGATAGGGCTTGAGATGGATGGTATAATGTAAGAATAAAATATCTATGATGCATCCTTTCAGCAATGCGATCGTTAGTTTTTCAATGTTCGTTGTACACGGTTTCTATTTTCTTCTTAAGTGGCTGCTCGTTTAAGAAGCGGACTGTGTGGCGTGCCACACACCACCGACGCCTGTGGTGTGCTGCCGGAACCAAATCCTTTGAGCCTAACATGATGCATTTATTATATACACACCGTCCATCCATTTTACGATATCATTTAATGGTATGGGCAAAAAATAGGCAGATACGAAGCTCAAGTGGACCACACCGCAGAAAGCCGTGGAGACAATGACACCCACCGTTGAAATTATCATAGGGCCATCCAACCCGTTCATGAGTTCACACGGACTTGATCCAGAATCTCCTTGGTCCCAAGGAAGGTTTCAACGGTTAGCGCGATCTTCTCAGCTGCTGCTTTCTATGATGTGGTCCACTTGAGCTTTTGATATATCTCATTTTTACGCTGTTGTCATGAAATAATCTTAAAAAATAGATGGGCAGTGTGGATATAACACACATCATGGTGGGCCACAGAATTTGGTAAAGTCAACTGACCACCAAGGTCGGTGGTGTGCGGCGGTTTGGGGTTCACCAGATCACCAGCCGAAGTTGTTCCAATCCCAGTGCATGGAGGGAGAGTGATGAAAAGAGTCGTCTGTCCATAGTACACGTGGCTGAGTGATAAACCAATCTGGTCCGTCCATATATGGAACGTATCATGGACGGCGGAAGCGGATTGGCTGGTGTACCACGGGAACGGATTGGGCTACTCCCCCTGACACCAGCCAATGGCTGGTGGTCGGTGCTATGTGGGACACACCATGATGTATGTGTTTCATCCATGCCATCCATCTATTTTTACAGATCATTTTATTGTAAAGCTTCAAAATTGAGATATATCCAAGTCTCAAGGGGACCACATTACAGGAAACAGTGTTGAATGAGGTTCTACCATTAAAAACGTTTTGGGGGCCACAAAAGTTTTGGATTAAGCTGATATTTGTTTTTTCTCTTCATCTGGGCCTGTATGATCTAATCAACAGATTGGATGTCAAATAAACAGTTTAGTGGGCCATAGGAGGATTTTAATGGTTGATATCCAATTACTATTGTTTTCATGTGGTGTGGTCCACCTGAGATTATATCCCTCTAATTTTTGGGATCAAGCAATAAAATAATCTTTAAACGTGGATGAACGGAATGGATGAATCACATACATCATAGTGGGGCCCACAGAGCACCGAACACCAGCCACGGGGCTGGTGTCAGGGGGAGTAGCCAATCCGTTCCCGTGTACCACACACCAGCTATATAGCTGCTGTCGTGCGAAGACGAGCACTCACGACTCCTTGAGGTCCGAGTTGTACGAACGGTTCAATGGAGATCAAAGCTACATGGCCCCACGGTGATGTGTTTATTATATCTACACCGTTCATATATTTTTAGAAATCAATTTAGAGTATTTTAAAGAAAATGAATTATATGCAAAGATTACTTGGACCACACTACAAATAGCAGTAGAGATAATGATTTTCACCGTTAAAAAAATCTTAGGGTCCACCATAACTTTTATTTCCCATCCAATCTGTTCATAAGGTCACAAAGACCTGGATGAAGAGATTAAACAAATTTTATACTGACCCAAAACTTCTGTGACCCCAAAAAGGGTTTCAATGGTTGACGATCAATCTCCCACTGCTTTTTGCAGTGTAGTCCACTTGATATTTATACCTGTCTTATTTTTCGTCTCAAGCCTTAGGAAAATCTCGAAAAATGGATAGGCGGTTCGGATATAACACATACCTCATGATCAGACCCACAGAACTTGCTAACTTCAATACAGCAGTGTGAGGTACATCAGCCAATCCGCTTCAATGGACGGCCTATATCTTAAAAAAATGCCGCAAATTTGTACAGTACTATCCATCTGAATATCGTCCATCAATGTAACGGTAAAAGTGAAAAGAATTAATAGTCAGATATTCATCGGATTAATTGTGGATGATGGGATACCCTGAAAATGTTTGAATTCTGAAATATAAGCCATCCATCTTTTGGCCCAGTATATGGGTGGTTCCGATTGATACATTTCCCTGACACGTATGCTGTCGAGAGAAGGCTGTATCATCTTCCCTTTCGTGTCTCTACTGTACTATCGCACGTCGAGATTGACGCTTTTGAAATTGGAAAAATGGGCCTCAATTCAAAACCGCCCATGTTTCAAACGAGGAAGTGATTTAAACTGTTGATTAATTAGGTTCATGGTAGAATGGGGTATGGTCCGAAAGTCGCACCCCAGCTGATGATCTAACCGTCTCATCAGTGCTTTCCACGTGGACGGGCAAAAGCATGAATACGTGACTTCAACTTTCGGAACTAATTTTGTCTAGATGGTTAGGATCGTCCAACCACCCTACCTTTTCTGGGGCCCACCTATAGTTGCCGCACCTGGCAATGTTTCCATCTCAGGCATCCAGGTTATTGGCAGTCCTCAAGTAGCATCTTCAGGTGACCGATAAAAGAGCGGCACGCGTCACGAAATATTGCACACGTGAAACAACAGAACGTTCATCAGTTAGTCGCATCTGGCAAGGACACGGATTTGGTGATGACATGTTGAGCAGCGACGCTGGCTGCTAAGTTCTGTTTGCCTACGTTTTGTGGGAATTTGGTAGGTAGAATCACATAGATATGGACTTAAGATAGCAATTCAATGGCACCACGTCGACGTAAGAGAACATAAAACTTTAACATAAAAAATTATTTCAGAAAAAATCGTGATAAAACGCTTTACAATACTTGAAAATGGCCTTAGGGATTCCTATTTATATATGAGAAAACTCCACTTATATACTTTTTTAAAAACCGCCTCAAATTTATACAGTCCACACACCGTTTGCATAACTTTTGACTAGTTGAGCCAGGTCTTCAATTAGTTGAGTCTATCCTTCAACTAGTTGATTCTATCCCGAAAATCCAGAGTATATTGTTGACTCGAATTGCCTTTGACAAGTCGAAAGGACCTTTGACGAGTCGAGCCAGTCCCTCGATTGCTCAAGTATTTCAATGAACTAAGATTTAAGATTTCTATTTTACAATATATCTTGTATCCACGCTATTGAATGAGACAGATGTAAAGCTCCAGTGAACCAGCACAAAATATTGTGGGGATTGAACACTTATCCTTAAAAACTCCCAAGGACCATTGAAACTTTAGTTCAAACTTATATTTGTGTTTTTACTTCCTTTGTGTGTGTGCATGTATGTATATGTTAACTTAAGGACATGCTAGATTTCAAATAAATAACATGGCCAGCTTAGGAAGGTTTTGCCCCTGAGCTACACTCTCCCCACATTTTCTGTGGTGCTAATGGAGCTTTGTATCTCTTCATTTCGTGTGGCTCGTGCCATAAAATGATCGGTCCAAATGGATAAGCAATTTGTATACAACACATACATCATGGTGGGACCCATTGAACTTGATGAAGTTACTTAAGTAGAGAGTCTTTGCAACTCAATCTTACCATGAGCCGTACAAATATTTACATAGTGGGCATTCAATATCCACTATTTTATTGTGGTGTGGTCCACGTGATATTTTGATCTCCATTATTTTTGGGCTCATGCTCTATAATGATCTAAAAAATAGATGGACGTACTGAATAAATCGCATATATATCATGTGTGGCCAAGGAGCATTGTCAGTAGCCACCTTGCTACTGACGCAGTAAGTATGCAATCCGCGTCCCCCGTGTTTAGCCTTTTTTATTGTTGGTCACGGCCTCGACCGGCGTGGATTAGGTACTGACAAGTCCAGTAGCCATTTTGGCTACTGAAGTGATTTCACCGAGCTCTGTGGACCCACCATGATGCATGTGTTGTATCCATACCGTTCATCCATTTGGAGAGATCATTTTATGGCATAAGAAAAATAATGAGATAGATCTAAAGTTCAAAGGGACCCCACCATAGAAAACAGTGGGGACAGTGACATCCACCGTTTAAAACTTATTAGGGGCCACAGAAGTTTCCGATCAAGCTCATATTTTTGTTTTCACTTCATATATCTCTATTTTAACCTATGAATACGTTGGATCTGAAAAATACATCATGATGGGCCCTATAAATGTTTCAACGGTGGGAGTGACTGATCTCATGGTTTTCTGTGGTGGGTACACTTGAACTTTAGATCTATCTCATTCTTTTTCTCATGACATAAAACGATCTCTACAAATGGTTGGACGGCATGGATACAACACATGCATCATGGTGGGGCCCACAGAGCTTGGTGACGTCACTTCCGTAGGGATTTGGCTACTGACCTTGTCAGTATCTAATCCGCGCCCAGCCTCGACAGTCGGAGCGGAATCCCAGGCAGCACCAGTTGCAAAAATAGCATGCAACAGTCGAGATCGGTGGGCCCACCGTGACGTGTGCCTGACATCCATCCGTCCATCAGTTGAAAAACTCGTGTTAGCCTCTTTGCAAAAAAACCATCCACAGAACAGCAAAGTGGGTACGAGACAAGCGCCCTAGAAACATTCAAGGGTTCATCATGTTGGTTGTATGCCATCCAAGCCGTTCATCAGGTGAGGCCCACTAGTACAAAGACACATTCCAAATTACAAGCATGATCCAAATCTCAGCTGGGCACACCTCAAAATTTATAAGCTTAAGGGTTGAATTTAGGGTTCTTTTTCTTTCTTCTTTTTTTCAATAAGACGTCTTCATTTTAGTCTATGAACTGAAAAGCTATTACTTCTAAACTATTTCTCTTAAACCGCTTATTGTTTTTATAAACGGACCTTCTACCACCTAGACAGCTTTTGCCTAACGTAAGAGTTAGACGGCTCATTTAAGGATGTAAAAAAAAAAAAAAAAAAAAAACAGTGGCCCTGTGATCATGGTCTTTCTACTGAATCAACCATGGAATAGGGGTCATATCATTTTTTAGCAGACTTTCCATCATTTTCCTCAAGATTTTAGGACTACGCCCAAAAAAGTGGTCCATTTTCAAAGCTCATGTGGGTCACACGGTAGATAATAGTGTTTATTGAACCTAGACCTTTTAAGCATTTATGTATGTCACAAAAATGTGAAAATGCCATTTCAACTATTTAAATAGCCTAAAAGCACTAAAAATGGATCAGTGATAGTTTCAACGGTAGTAAATAATGACCTACTTTTTCCCATGGTAGGACCCATGTGCTTAATTTCTGACCCACATCTTAAAATGAGATATTGAAAATAGTGGATGGCTTAGATCTTTGATAACTTTCACAAAGTCAATCTTACTTCATTTCCTCATCATTTTAAAGTACGGTAAAGAAAAGCTTTTGGCTAAAAAATGAGATGGGTAATTTTGTCCATGAAAAAAAAAATACTTCGATCAAAGTTTACAGCAGACAGATGATGAGCAAATTTGATCTAATGGTACATATAAAAGGGTGTTTTGAATAAATAGTTTGAAGGTGATAGCTTATTATTCTGTAGGCCAAAACAGAGGCGGCTTACATGAAAAATCCCTCGATTTTATATTGTCACTATGGTATTGCCACCTTGAATTTTGGATCCTCTTATTTTTATTATTTAAAGTGAACATGGTCACAACCAATGGACGGACTGGATTTTACAAACAGAAAACGGTGCTTCCAACGGAGCTCTGGTGTTACACGCGCTGCCCTACATCAGTTGCAGCAGTGGATTCCAATCATCTAATCTCTTTCACCCTGGATATTCCACGAGGTTGATTTTGGGTTCTCGCAGGTGAGACACCGTGAAATTAGCGGTCAGCAAACGAACGGTCTAGAAGTTACAGCAGTGTCCTTCACACATAGACGTGTGCCACGTGTACAGTGAAGATGGTCACGTGGAGTAGGCCTAACGCTCACTTAAGGTGGGCCCCATGTGTAATGTATGAAAATAGACATTGATATTTCAGGAACGCGACACACATGTATCATGAGCTTTGAATGTGTCTTTCCGTGAACCCTACGGTTTCGAGGAATGCGATGCCGGGTTACCGTCATGGATGAAAATTCAATTACATTTTTCACTTTTGGATTGGCTCAGATGATAATTCACCAACCGTATCCAGACTGACCAAATTGTGGGCCCCACACTTGATGAAACATATTTACCTCTAATTTTCCATGATCGTACTATCTTAACCGTTTGATATTTACTTTTGAATTTGGAACGTTGATTTTCTATTCTTAGCCGGTCATTTCGTAATTTATGGCTAGCTGCTTGGACGATCACGATTGTTCGACCAGTTTGAACGATCAAACATTATGATTACCGGAGAAGCACCACAACCAATATCCTGAGAACCGAGAAACAATTGATCTGGACCATTGATTTGGTGGATCCCTCTGCGGATGAGTCATGTAGCAAAAGATCAAAAGATCCCACCCATTCGACCATCTTGGCTGCCAACTAAGGGCCCTTCCAACGTGGACCTCAGCATCCATTTCCGGCAGTCCTGGGATCCTCTGCACCACCTTTTTTTTTACCCGCTGCATAAAACAACCAAGTCGGTGGGCCCCACCATACTGTAGATATAAAATTCACTCCGTCTATCACGTTCTATCATTGATGATAGGCGTAATAGAAAAAGATACGCTGGATCCACAACTCTGATGGGCCATAACACTTGGAAAAATGGGAATCGGATGCCAACCATAGACTTGTGGTTGGGGCCACCATGGTATATATATTTCATTAAACCCGTCAATCGGGTGTAATTCAGCAGGATGAATGGAATATACAAAAATCATCCTGATGAAAAGCTCAGGCGGGACACAATGTGAACTTAAGCATTTTTGTTAGAAATTTATATTTTTACCATTAATGTAGCCCATTTAAGTTTTATTTGGATTTATATTCTGCATTTACGGTCCAAATAATATTTTGGATCTGATGGACGGATTGGATTTTACATAAACGACATGGTGGACCCTACGGAGCTATGGTTTTTCACGCACTAGGTAGAAGTAGTGTAATAGACAATTCCAGTCCTTTCGGCATCACGGTAATAAAGAAGTAGGCCTGGGCTATGAGTCAAGCTAGGCAGAATCCAACCCAATTCAACGAATCCGATCTGATTTGAATTGAACCGAAGGCCTGGATCAGTGCGGATCGATTAGGAACACTCAGATCCGATTGTACATCGGATCAAGGACAATTCGGACCAATTCGATTCGAAATTCGATCTGAACGGATTTGACCCGATCCGGTCGGGTCCTATATATAAGTTTTTTACATATATTTTTGTTTTACTTTTTTACTATCCATTTCTCTATTCATTCCAAACCGAACGAATCCTAACCCCTCTTTTTCTACCCGAATGTGGCATCCATCTCTCTTCTTTTCTCTCCCTCTTTCTCTCTCGATTTTCCTTCCCTTCTTCTTTCTCTCCTCCTTTCTCTCCTGGATCCGACTCGATTTGGTTTCTTAGGATGAGCCGAACTCGGTTCAAGTCAAGCCAGCAAGGAGTCGGATCGGACCCAATCAACTCTACTGGCTTCGATCTCGGAACGAATCGAGTCAAATTCTTGAAAAATCGGATGGAGCTGAGTTGGACCTAATCCCGTTCGACTCGACTCAATGCCCACCTCCAGCCGGTACGTCTCAAGACCGTTGGTTGGGTCCTTACTCTTGCTTAGGTGGTAGACTCTCAGGAGTTTCAACTCCCGGTCAAGGGTTCGAGTACCCATGGTTGGTGAAATTCCACTAGCGTGAGTGTGTGTGGGTGTGTGTGCGTGTTAAAAAAAAAAAAAGAAGCCCAATATGAAAGGAGATGGCTCGGGCTGGGATACCATACCGATCGTGCGATCAGGTGTCCCACCGTAGCCATCCAAAGAACGGTTGGTACTTAATAGGCCGAAACACGAGTCTTATCAGATGAACCGCTAGGATCACTCGTGTGCGTTGGTGCGTCTGCGCCAGAAGAACCACGTATTAGGAAATTCGACCTGTGATCTTGTTTCGGGTCTTGAAGACGGTATTACCAAAACCGAACGCTTCAACCCCCACGTGCTTCTCTGCATGCATGGCATCCAGCTAATATTGTATACGTGGTAACGATCTGTACTACCACGTGTTAACAGCAGACTCATGAATACGCAGAATGTACCACGTGTCAGAATGCCTATTTATGACAGGTGGGCCAGCGCTCCAGCCAGACTGCAGAACACATGTCAGAAGCATGCGTATACGGGATCTAGACCATTCATCAGGAAGAGGGAATGGAACCGAATATCAGATTGACCACTATTGAAAGGATTAATGTACGGTTAGAAGAAATGATCAATGGTTGATATTCACTGAATGAGTGGCTCAACTGAGGACGGATCGTCAGCATTTCGGACAGGGGAGCGGATTTGGTGCGGCCCTTACCGTGTGGCCCACCTTGATGTATGTATTCTATATCCACCCCGGCCATCCGCTTTTTCATATCATTTTAGAGATCAGCCCGAAATGAAGCCGATCCAAATCTCAGGTGGACCATACTATTAGAAACAGTGATTATTGAACGGCTTACCCTTAAAAACTTCCTAGGCCCACCGTAAATTTCCGTTACATTTACTTGCCAGCCAACCTGTTGATAAGGTAATGAAAACTTGGATAAAGATAAAAGACATATATCACCTTCATCCGAAACTTTTGTGGCCCACGGGAAGTTTTTAATGGTTAATCTTCACCGTTTCGTATGATAAGGTCCACCTGAGATTTGAATCTATTTCACTTTTGGCCTTATGCCGTAAAATGATCTGGAAAAACGGATGTACGGTCTGAATATAAATAAGTACATCAACGTGGGCCCCAAGGTAAAGGCCGGGACCACACCCAACCCGCTCCCTTCGGATAGGGCATACCTAAAACATCCGCTCGCTGATAAATGCTTAGATCTGACACGTACGCTCAATATGACACGTCATTCCAGTATTGATACGTTCATTCATTATGGAGCATGACGACATTACGTGGCAGTACGCCCGAGATTTCAAAATATCGGCAGATTTTAAAATATCGTGTTTTGATTGATATATATATATATAGAGGGAGAGAGAGATAGTAAAAACCGGACGCGGATTTCCTGCGAAAGCCTTTCACAGAAAGATCTGCGCAAGAATTCTGTGTAGGGTAACTGCGATGTTTGTGAGAAATACACTCCGACAGTGACCCCCGTCAAAACATGTATATGACCACAAAAGTTTTATATCGGTTTATGAAAACATTTTCACTTCATCTCAGTGAAAATGACCTTATAAACGGTTTGGATAGAATATAAACATCAAGTGGAGCCCCGAAGGTTTCAACGGTGGCCATTCTTTTCCACACTGTTTCAACTCGTATGACCCACTTAAGTTTCGGATCCTCTTCATTTTTGGTATCAAAAACTAAAATATGCTCGAAAAACTGACGGACCGGATAGATTTCTCACAAACATCATATTGGCCCCACCCGGAATTCTAGCGCTACAACTTCCTGCGGAAGGAAATCCGCGTCCGAAGATGAAGTTCCTGCGCTGGTAACCCAGGTGGGGCCCACTGTAATGTTTTTGAGAAATCCTCACCTTCCATCGGTTTTGTGATTTAATTTCAGGGCATAATGCAAAAAATGAACCGTATCCAAAGCTTAATTGGGCCGTACTTAAAAGGAAAATGTGGTTAGATAAATTTCCACCATTGAAACCTACCTAGGTTCGACAGTGATGTTCACATGCCATCCATACCGTTAATAACTTCATTCTACTGGGATGAACTAAAATCACAAATATTATCATGATTCAAAACACTTGTGGGTCCACAAATATTTCAACTGTTAATGCTAAATTATCACATTTTTGGCTCACTTGAGCTTTGAAAACGGTTCATTCTTGGCATCATGTGATAAAATGATCTAAAAATTTGGATAACCGGGAAGGATTTCTCACAAACATCACAATGGGCCCCACTTGAGTTCCCAGCGCAGGAACTTCCCGTGAAAGACTTTCGCAGGAAATCCGCGTCCGTAAAACCTTTGCCATATCGGAAGCGGATTGGCTGGTGTACTACACACCAGGTACATAGTTGGTGTATTTACATCAGCAAGTTCTTTGGGTGCCATCATGAGATATTTGTTATATCCAAACCGTCCATACATTTGGCGAACTCGTCCTAAGACTGGAGACGAAAAGTAAGACAGATCTAAAGATAAAGTGGACCACACTGCAAAAACAGTTGGGGATTGAATGTCTACCGTTTAAACCCTTTTCGGGTCACGGAGTTTTGGATCAACATGAAATTTCGTTATGAACAGATTGGATGGAAAATAAACGTTATGGTGGGCACTGCTAAATTTTTAACGGTGAAAATCATTATCCCGCTGCTATTTTTGGTGTGGTCCATTTGAGCTTTGGATATAATTCATTTTTTGTTTAATGATCTAAAATTATCTCAAAAAATTGATGAACGGTTTGGATATAATAACTACATCATTGTGGGGCTCATGTAACTTTGATCTCCTCTGAACCGTTCGTACAACTCGGAGCTGGGGGAGCGTCGGCGCTCGTCTTCACACGCCACGTATCTACATCAGCTATATAGCTGGTGTGGGGTACACCAGCCAATCCGCTCCAACCACATCTGGTTTGGAAATAAAAAGAGAGAAGTTTTTTTTTTTTTTTTCTTTTTAATGTTTTAACAAAAAAATTGTTTTTTCTCGAGAAATGCTCGATCACTTTAAGTTACGGTGCTCCTAATTGCATCCATTCACTTGGAAAACCGTATTGATTGATCTAAACTGTCCATTAGGTTTATGACAGATTTCTTGAGCTACCATCCAAAAATAAAATAAAATAATACTCAACAAATGATCTAAACCGTCCTTTATTTAACCTTATTTAATGGATTTATCTCTTGGATAGCCATCCATCTTAAATGCTGACCATTAGTTTCATTCTTTTAAAATGTTTATTCTTTCATGTATGTGTGATCCACTTGATAAATAAATATATTAAGAAAATTGATGGGAAAATAAGAATTTCTATCAAATTTTAAGTGGGTCTTAAGTGCCAGCTTGGGCAAGCCTAATCCAAGTCCAAGCCACTGCCAACTTTAACCATTTTGTTATATGATTTTAAGCTTGGTTATGAATATTACTAAGATTTCGATAATATCATATGGTGTGTGTATAACGTTCATGTAACGTCTTGAATTTTCACTGTTTTGGATTTTCAAAAAAATCCTTGAAATTTTTTTTATTAATTAACTTATAATATCACTTAAATGATCAATAACACTTAATGTTAGTCCATACAGGGATGAAGCCAGTAAAGAACCGCACTAGTCCGATTAATCAGCCGTAGAAAGCCAATGAATCCACCCAATCACTTGAACATCAGGTGTAGTGTAACGTCCCACCCAACCAGAACAGTGTCCTGGGCCGTCTACGTAAGATTTGCTACAGGACTGTTCATTTAAGCCACTCATAGTGAGGTATCACAAATAAATTAGACCAAGATTAGCCCAATTGAATAGACCAGACGAGCCTTGATAGAACCTGGTGCGGGCCTCCAAGCCAGATAGCCGTTTACACTTAACGACAGCCCGTGCGGGCTATACCACGACACGGGAAGGTCAGAAAATTATAAAAATTCAAGGGAGCATAGGTCTCACTGGGCTTGGGGACCATCGCGGACCGCGGACCCAGCAGACGCTCAGAAGTGGGATCTGGCACGGACTAAATGCACCCCACCCATGCCAGGACCAAAATCTGGTGCTTGCAAATGAAACCGAGATTCCAGTCTATCCAACCATTGGATCTCTTCCATATTTACGGTGGAGGTCTAATAGATTTTCTACACCCGACCACCAACTCTGGGACCCGATTGTGAGACGATGACCGTTGATTGCGAATCAGACCCGTGCGACCAAACCCCATATCTGATCATTCCTAAATTTTGCATGGCCCTTCATCGGGCCATGGAGCACCTATCCTATAAGTTTCATAGTCAGAGGGCCACCAGAATTGCCCCGATTCTCCAAACAAGCTCTACACCGCTCGTTGGTGGGCCACTAGTTCCGAAACTATAGAATAATGTCCATCTTACTGGGCTTGACGCCCATCACGGGAATCGAACTAGGGTATTGTCCAGAACTGGTCAACTTGAGCCGAAGGACAAAGTGCATGAGAAGTGCAAATACCCTAAAGGAAGGAGTTGGAACTTAAGTGAATTGAGTTGTCTACTCTTATGTAAAGTTGAGGATTTCAGACCGTCGGTTTGCGACCAAACTTTACTCATGGAGTAAGGATATTTCCCTGCTCATATCCGTTAGTCGCGGTCCTGATCGACTATCGGTGACCGTTGAACAAACTTCTTATCATATCTGTCGATCGACGCATCCAAATAGCGGGCCGATCATATCCATACGTAGATCATCATTAGGGCTAGCTATCTTACGGTGTATATTGACTTGTACACCTCATAGTGGGCCCTAGAGGCTAGAAAGACCCTCTCATAGGTCTAGTATAGTAAAAATCCAACACTTGGGGCCATTGTCATCAAATCTGAGACTATATAAGGGCCTCATTTGGGGCACCCCTCTCCCCATACGAAATTGCCCTAGGGAGAGAAAGAGAGAAAGAGGAGAAAAGAGGAGAAAGAGAGAGGGAGAGTGAAGAAGGGAGTGAAGGTGGACCCTAGATCGAGGTGAGTCTTAAAGAATCAAACCCCACAACTCCCTACCTCTTCTCCAAGAAGAATACCTCCTCTACGACCGCCCATTCATCCCGTTGATCGTCTAGGTAAGACCCATCACCCATTTTCCCATAAAACCCTTATGATGAGAAGGGATTTCATGAATTTCTAACATGCAAATGGTTGTTTTAGGGAATCCGGCCGTCCGACCCCAAAAGCCCTCATTCCTAGGTCGTTTCCAAGATCTCAACGATCCATAGGTGCGGACTATTACTCTTAGGTGACCTAGCATCAATTTTAATACGAGATTAATGATTTTGATTGCTTGGATGTTATTTTTGAAAGCCTAGAAAATCCTAGGAATTGTATGTTGGTTGAAATGGTATGGATTTATATGTTTGACTCTCTCTCTCATGATGTCGTTTATGTTTCTCACATGATTTGATGTATAGATGATCATATGCTCATGTCGTGTTGATTTTTATACGTTGTTGCTTCATATTTCGTATGATTTCATTACTCTTGTGTATATGATTTCTCAACATGGAGGAAGTGTTAACTTCCTCAATAACCCACACCACACACATACACTTTATTTATAATATTAATGATTTGTTTGTAGGAAAATTTGAATTGTATGTTGAGCAACATAAGAACATGGTGTTGATTATGTTTGATGTTACATTGGAAGTTGGTATGCTATGAGTCACTATTCCTACCCTTGGGTTGGTTAGGAACATGAGGAGAGCGAAGGTGGTTCCGTTGGTAGGACCACCTTGAGGCTAAACCCATGGGTTTGGACGAGTATGTGTGGGTGGCAGTAGTCAGGCTACATGGGTCGCTTGTACCCGATGTCGTTCCGCGACATACTTGTCTAGACTCGTGCGGTTTAGTCCACTGGCTGACCCACCTAGTTTGTTAACCTTGTTTACTCACATATGTATGGAAACTGAAACACCCCACCACCGTTGTAGCCCATCGATACCGGATGGAATATTGATCCACAGCCTCGTGAGCCGGGCATGGTGGAATGAGACACTATGTCCGAGCTGTCGACCTACGCAGGGGTGACACGCCTCCCCATAGTGACCGCGAGCGACCCCACATTCAGCACCCCCCTTGTGCTTGAAGTCGGGATGGGAAAAACCCGACGGGGTCAAGGATCGCGGGGTCTCGGCCTCACACATTGGGGGGTCTTGGCCTCGCAACTAGTTCAAGGCATTTGATACGTGAGGTGTATCAGATTTCCAAATCTGCTGGATGAATGGACTTAACTAAGAACCCGGTTAACATCATCATTGCATGGCATTAGCTAGGTTGGCGACTCGGCAGTCGAGGTCGCACTGAGGGAGTGTTGGCATTGGCGATCGTTAGATGGTGTCGCACGAGGGAGTGTTGTGGCGAGGGCATACATCATATCATCCTGCATGCATGCGCATTAACAAGACTAGATAGATGTTTATGATTGATTGATTTTCATTAAATTCTTATTATAATTGATGCTTGTTACAACTTAAGACTAATAGCACCCACTGAGTTGATCACTCACTCCCACTCTGGGACGGTGTTTTAAAACACCAACCAGACTCGTTCATAGATGCAGGTAATACAGATTTCGTGGAGCCTGGTGATGCGAGCCTCGAGGAGGAGGACGAGTTCCCTTACTTCCAGTTGATGAGCAGGTCCCCCTCGGATCAGTAGATGGGTCGTTGGATCGCCGAGCAGCGGCTCAGCTTTATTCTTTGGACATGTCATTCTTTTTGTGAATTTGTTGGGCGTCACCTTGTGCGCCCGTTTGTATTCTTTTGGATATGTGTATATATAGGTATAGTTGTTTTTCTTCCATTTCAGTAGACTTGTGTGGTTGTGCTTTATGTTCCAGGAAATTTCAGAATGTGCATTTAGACTGGATTATTCGCATATTAATGAAAACCGGTTATAAGTGACCCCGGGACTCGGGAGTCGAGCGTATGCACGACCCCCGATTATCAGGGCGTTACAGTTCAATTCATCAAATATATGCACCCATCATAGTAATAATACAAACAAAGCATCAGGCCGATCAGATCATGGGCTACACTTGAATTAGGATATTTTGACTGGTGTATTGGTCCACATTTTGATTGGATCCTCTCTCTACTTTTGGTTTATCTAGTGATAGTGTTGGCGTGCATCCGTTGGACAGATTTTCTGCTTTGTTATAAAAGGGTAATAATGTAATTTTTTTACCTGAAAAGGCGAATGGACTGTCCGAATGGGATATTGTTTATTGGACCTATTTTTGTGTGAATGATTTTGACTGTACATTTTAAGGTCCTTAATCACATAGTTAAAATTTGTCAGATTAGTATCATTTTTAGAGGAAGCCCATGGAATGTGCGTTATACCTGATGAACAATCTCAATCATTGGAATGGACTGTCTGGAGGAGCCAATTCGGAAGCGGATTGGCTGGTGTACCACACATTAGCTATATAGTTGGTGCATTGACGTCAGCAAATTCTGTGGGTCCCATCATAAGGTATGTGTTATATCCAAACTGTCTATCCATTTGGCAAGGTCTTACTAAGGCTTGAGCCAAAAACTAAGACAAATCTAAAGATCAAGTGGACCACACTGCTAAAAACAGTGGGGGATTGAACGTCTCATGTTGAAACACTTTTGAGGGTCATAGAAGTTTTGGATCAATATGAAAATTTTTTCCCTCTTAATCCATGTATTTTTTACCTTATTAACAGATTGGATGGAAAGTAAACGTTATGGTGGGCCCTACGAAAATTTTAGAGGTGAAAATCATTATTCTCACTGCTATTTTTGGTGTGGTCCATTTGAACTCCGGATATGATTCATTTTTTGTGTAATATTCTAAAATGATCTCGAAAAATAGATGAACAGTATGGATATAATGAATACATCATTGTGGGGCCCCTATAACTTTGATCTCCTTTGAACCATTTGTGCAACTCGAAGCTCGCCCGTGCTTATGCGCTGTGTAGATATGTGTCATGCGAATACGAGCGCGGATGGTCCTCGAGCTCCGAGTTGTATGAACAGTTCAAAGGAGATCAAAGTTACATGGGACCTACAATGATGTATTTATTATATTCATACTGTTCATCCATTTTTCGAAAATCATTTTAAAGTATTAGACAAAAAATGAATCATATCCAAAGCTCAAATGGACCACACCGAAAAAAACAATGGAATGATGATTTTCACCGTTAAAAAATTCTCGGGACCCACCATAACGTTTATTTTCCATCCAACCTGTTCATAAGATCAAAAATACTTGGATGAATAGTAAAAACAAATTTTACATTGATTCGAAACTTCTGTGACCCTTATAAGGGTTTCAATGGTAGACGTTCAATCCCCCACTGTTTTTTGTAGCATGGTCCACTTTATTTTTAGATCTATCTTATTTTTCAGCTCCAGCTTTACGATGAGCTCGCCAAATAGATAGACAGTTTGAATATAACACATACCTCATAACAAGACCCATAAAACTTGATGACGTTAATACATCAGCTATATAGCTGGTGTGTGGTACACTAGCCAATCCGCTTCCCCTAATGATTGGCTGGTGTACCTCACACCAGCTATATAACTGTTGTAGTCATGTGTCATGTAAAGACGAGCAATGATGCTCCTCAAGCTCTGAGTTATACAAATAGTTAAAAGGAGATAAAAGTTATATGGGCTCCATAGTTTTGTATTTATTATATCTACATCGTTTATCTATTTTCAGATATCATTTTAAAGCATTATCCAAAAAAATAATCGCATCCAAAGATCATTTGGACCATGCCACAGATAGCAGCGGAGCCCATGATTTTTACCGTTAAAAAATTCGTAGGGCCCACTATAATGTTTATTTTCCATTCTTTATGTTCATAAGGTCAAAAAGACCTGGATGAAGAGGAAAAACAAATTTCATATTGATCCAAAACTTCTATTACCCCAAAAAAGGTTTCAATGGTAGACATCCAATCTCCCACTGCTTTTTGTAGTGTGGTAGACTTGATAGTTAGATCTATCTTATCTTTATTTTCAAACCTTAAGACGCGATCGTCAAATGGATGGATGGTTTGGATATAACACAACTAGTTAACGGACCGTGAAACTTGCTGACGTCAACTCAACAGCTACATAGCTAGTCTGAGGTACACTAGCTGGGCTTCGTACCGGTCGTGGATTAGCTAGGGATGCGGATTTACTGTAAAGCCTTTTGCAGCAAGTACCAGCGCTGGAAACTTAGACGGGCCTGCTGTGATGGTTTTGAGAAACCTAATCCCGTTTTGTGAGCTCATTTTAAGACTTAGAGACAAAAAATGAGTAGGATCCAACACACAAGTGGGCCGTACTAAGGGGAAAAAGTGGGTATGAAAATTCTTACACTTGAAAACTTCCTAGGTCGACAGTGATGTTTAAATGACATCTATACCATTTATAACGCCATTCCTACTGGATGAACTGAAAACACAAATATTAGCTTGATTTAAAACTTCTCTGGCCCCACAATTTTTTAACCGTGGACGTTAAATCCTCACACCTTCGGCCCACTTGAGTATTTGATCCGGCTCGTTTTTATTCTCATGTATAAAATGATCTCAAAAAGTGGATGGACAGTGAACACCTCGCAAATATCACGGTGGATCCACCTATGTTTCCAGCGCAGGAACTTCCTGCCAAAAGCTCCTGCAGTTGTAGCAAGACTCGCTACTGAAGTGACGTCACCATATTTTGTGGTCTTATACGGTATATTTTGTATCCACACCGTTCATCCATCCGGAGAGACCATTTTAAGGCATGAGACAAAGAATGAGCCCGATCCCAATATGTAGCGTACCCCACCACAGAAAACAGTGGAGAGAGTGACACTCACCGTTGAAACCTTTATAAGGTACACCGTGATGTTGTTTATTTGAAATCTAAACTGTTCATAATTTAACAAAGACATTAAAGAAGTGAAAACACAAAAAACTTTCGCGGCCATTAGAAGTTTTTAATGGCGGCTGTCACTCTCTCCACTGTTTTCGAGCTTTGAATCTTACTCATTTTTTTGGTCTCTTCAGATGGATAGACGGTGTGGATACAAGACATATATCATGGCTGTAACCCACATAACTTGGTGACGTCACTTCGTTAGCTTGCATGGCTACTCAACATATCAGTATCAAATCCGCGTCCCTCTGTACTTGCAGCGCTCTGCAAGTGGGAAACGGATTGGCTACTCCCCCGACACCATCCCCGTGGCTGGTGATTGGTGCTCCGTGGGCCCCTCCATGATGTATGTGTTTCATTTGTTCCGTTCATCCATTTTTAAAGATCATTTTAGTGCTTTATCTTGAAAATAAGAGGGATATAAATCTTAGGTGGACCACACCACAGGAAAACAATCGTGATTGGATATCCATCATTTAAATCCTCCTAAGGCCCACTGTACTGTTTATCAGACTTCCAATCTGTTTATTAGGTTATAAATACCCAGATGAAGAGAAAAAAGAAATATCAGCTTCATCCAATACTTTTATGGCCCGCAAAAAGTTTTTAATGGTCGACGTTCATTCAACACTGTTTCCTCTAATGTGGTCCAATTGAGTTTTGGATATACCTCATTTTTTGTGTAATATTGTAAAATGATCTATAAAAATAGATGGACGGAATGGATGAAACACATGCATCATGGTGGGGCCCATAGAGCACCGAACACCAGCCATTGGGTGGTCGCAGGGGGAGTAGCCAATCCCTTTCCAAGTGCAAGTGGTTTTGCATTTTAGAGAAACGCTCCAGTGCTCTACATTATTGGAAGTGCTTCTAGTTGCATCAGTTCAGTTAAACAGTTCAATCGATTGATCTGAACTGTCCATTAAGTCCATAACATATTTCTAAGACTACCATTCAAAAATCTCACTGAGTCTATGGTCCAATTCATCCTAGCTTTGCTTTACTTTCGTTAGCCATCCTTTTTCCAAGCTTTAAATGGGTAGATCAATATTTTTTTTTAAAGACTTATTCCTGTGTAAATGATCTAGACCGTTGATATGATTAATATTTCTCAAACTGTTTTGATGCTTACATGGTTGCCATGAAATGTGAGTTGGATCTATTGAACGGTGGGGATCAATTGATTGCACGGCCCTACAGTCCCAATGCACCGAAGAGCACTACAACATATAGTAGCACGTGTATTTCTTCATTCTTAACCACCTCGGTCCTTTCTTTGATGCAATGACCCCACTTGAAATTGAAGACCCTAGGCCTATGCTAAGCTAAAGCCTAATCTCAGCCCCAATAATGATAAAATCCAAATACCTCAATTGAATATTGGCAATCCATTCATTGTACTTGCACATAAAAATAGGAATAAAATTAATGATATGCATTTAAGATGCATCTGTTGTCACATCAAGGATTAATATTTGTAGGACATAACAACTACATTTATGTCCGGCCAAAAGTGATGAAATGAAATGAGCTAAGATCGGTCCAAAAATTGAGCGGAACATCCATCAAAGCTCATGGGTGATGATTAGAGGTGGACATCAGATGACTCGATCTGGCTAACTGCACTCGACCGTCTAAATCAACTCCGGCTTGACCCGAACCGAATAGGTGAGTCGGTCCGAACCGAGTAGGCTTCGTCCAATTCGAACTCAAACCGAGTCACGTTAAACTCGATCCGGTTAGACCCGACTCTCTAACCCTGACACGCTACACCCTACCCCGACCCAATTCCAAAATCTCTCCCTCCCTCCCTCATCCTCATCTTCCAAGCCTGACCTCTCTCTCTCTCCTTCCCTCATCCTCCTCATCTTCCAAGCTCGACAATCACCTACCACCATCACCCCCTTGTAACATCCTAGATTTTCAATGTTTTGGATTTCTAAAAATCCTTGAATTTTTTTAATTATTAATTAACTTATAATATCACTTAATGACCATTAGCACTCAATGTTAGTTTATACAGGGGTGGTACCAGTAAAAACCGCATAAATCCGATTAATCAGCCGTAGGAAGCCAACAAATCCGCCCGATCACTTGAACATCAGGTGTAGCCTCATGATTTACTCACATAGGACCCAAATCTAATCGACCCATCGCTAACTAATCAAGACAAGCATAACTAAATTAAAGATCTAACCGAAGCCGAGTCAGATAAGGCTCGGATCTTAACTAATAGACCAAATCAACCCCATTACTCTTTTAGCCTAAAACTGACGGTTTAGAGTAATCATGGCCAAATCTTCACTTACACTAGTTATAAATAGGCCACATTATGAACATATCTAATCCAAAACCTAATCATTGCCCCATGAGAAATCTCACTACCAAATTCATTCCAGAAATGTCCCGATTTTCCAAACAAGCTCTGGACCGCTCGTTGGCGGGCCACTAGTTTCAAAACTATAGAGAAATGTCCGTCTTACTGGGCTAGACGTCCATCGCGGGAGTCGGACCTGGGAACGGTCCAGAACCGCTCAACTTGAGCCAAAGGACGAGTGTATGAGAAGTGCAAATACCCTAAAGGAAGAAGCTGAAACTTAAGTGAATTGGGTTGTCCACTCTTATGTAAAGTTGAGAATTCGGACCATCGGTTTACGACCAAACTTCACACGTAGAGTAAGGATATTTCCCTGCTCATGTCCGTATAGCTGCAGCCCCGATCGACCATCGGTGACCGTTGAATAGATTTCTAATTATATCTGTTGATCGGCGCATATAAATGGCGGGCTGATCATGTCCATACGTAGATCATCATTAGGGCTAACTATCCTACGGTGCATATCAATATGTACACCCCTTAGTGGGTTCTAGAGGCTAAAAACCCCGCCCATAAGGCTAATTGTAACATCCCGTCCAATCGGTTCAGTGTCCTGAGGTGTCCACGTAGGATTTTTTTTCCGCAGGACCGAACACTTGGAACATTCGTGGCAGGGATGCCATGAGTTAATTAGTTTAGGATTAGCCCATTTGCCTATACCGGGCAGGCCATGTTAGGACCAAGTGCGGGCCGCCAAGCCGAATGACTATTTACACTGAGCTACAGTCCGTCCGGGCTGTACCGCGACGCCAAAAATTTAGGGGATCATAGGTCTCACTGGGCTTGTAGACCATCGCGAGCTGCGGGCCCAGCAGACACTCAGAAGTGGGATCTGGCACTGACTTAATGCACCCCACCTGTGCCAGGACCAAATCTGGCGCGTGCAAATGGAACCGAGATTCCTGGTTACCCGACCATCGGATCTTTTCCATATTTATAGGGGAGGTCAAATGGATTTTTCTACACCCGTCCACCAACTCTGGGACCCGATCGTGGATCGGTGACCGTCGATCACAAATCGGACCCGTGCGACCAAACCCCTGGTCCGATCATCCCAAAATTTTGCGTGACCCTTCATCGGGCCGTGAATCACCCATCCTAGAAATTTCATAGCTGGAGGACCACCAGAAGTACTCAAATCACGAGAATGGACCCCATAGGGCCGTTTAAAGATCAGGACCTTTGACTCAAACCCCACTTTCGTTCGTCCATTTATTCCCAAATTGTACACGGGCCATAATCGGTCCATAGGGCACCTACCCACCAAAATTTGGTGACCAAAGGAGCATTAGGGCCACACCAACCCCAAAGTTGCCCCTAGGAGGCTAATTTGGGAAATTGAGGGAACTTAAGGCCAAGAGGGCCAAGTCTAGGGAATAAACCCTATCCCTCATAAACCCCTCTCCCATTTGCTACAACTACCAAGAGAGAAGGAGAGTAAAGGGGAGAAAGAGGGAAGGAAGAGATTTGTGGGACCCTAGATCAAGGTGGGGCCCCAAGAAAAGCCAACCCTTCCATCTCGTTGCCACTCTTGCAAGGAGAAACCCCTCTCCTTAGCTTCAACAACGGTCCGCGGGATACCTAGGTAAGGTTTTCACCCCTCATCCTCAAAATCCATGTAGCAAGGTGGGTTTGGCTTGAAATTCTAACATGCAATACCTTGGCTTAGGGATTTGCGTCCGGTCTACCCGAAAGCCCTCTTTCCTAGGGTGTTTCCGATTCTCCAACGAACCATAGGTGCGGACTATTACTCCTAGGTGGTCTTGCACCAATTTTCAATATGGGATTAATGATTTTGATTGCTTGGTGGTGTGTTTAGAGAATATAGAGAAAAACTTAGGATCTCATGCGTATTGGAGTGTTATGGGATTATATGTTTGATTGATTCCTTCCCATGATGTTTGTTCTTGCTTCTTGCATGACTCTGTATAAATATTGTGGAATTCTTGCTGATGTTTTGTTGGATTGCACGTATGATGTTGCCCGATAGCATGCATGTCTTAATTGTATTCCTATGCAGGTTTGTTTTCCCATGAGTGGTGGGAAGTGAGCAACTTCCTCACTAGCACACACACTACACATGCACCTTTACTCACAAATTATGATGATCTGCTTAGTAAATGAATTTGAAATGCATATGGGTGTATGAGAATGTGATGATGATTTTGCCAGTTGATAACCTTATCCTGTGACCCGTTGGGGACCACCATCCAAACCCTAGGGATTGGTCAAGAAAGCATGGAGAGTCGAGGTGGTCCCGTTGGTAGGACCACCTCGAGGTTAAACCCGCGGATTTGGGCGAGTGCGGGAGGGCGACAGTAGTTGGACTACATGGGTTGCTTGCACCCGATGTCGCACCGCCATGCATTCGCCTGGACTCGTGCGGTTTAGCCTACCATTGACCAATCATGATTGTTAACCCTGTTTGCTCACATCTGTATGGAACCTGTGACACCCTGCAACCGATGTAGCCCACCAATAATCCACCTAGAAATGGTCCACAGCCTCGTGAGCCGGGCATGGTGGAATGGGACACTGTGTTCGAGCTGTCGGCCTACGCTGGGGTGACGCGCCTCCCCGTAGTGACCGCGAGCGACCCCATGTTCAGCACCCCCATGTGCTTGAAGTCGGGGATGGGGGAAACCCGACGGGGTCAAGGACCGCGGGGTCTCGGCCTCACGCATTGGGGGGCCTTGGCCTCGCAACCAGTTCAGGGCATATTCAATGTGAGGTGTGACAGATTCTTAAACCTGCTGGATGAATTGACTTAACTAATAACTCGGCTAACACGATCGCATCGCATCGCACTAGGTAGGATAGCGACTCGGCAGTCGAGGTCGCGCTGAGGGAGTGTTGGCATTGGCGATCGTTAGATGTTGTCGCACGAGGGAGCGTTGTTGTGAGGGCATGCATCATATCATGCTGCATTCATGCGCATTAATAAGATTACTTAGTTGTTGGTGATTATATGCCTTTCATTAAGACCATATTAAAATTGTTGCATGTGATAACTTGAGATTAATAGCACCCACTGAGTTGATCACTCACTCCCACTCTGGGACGGTGTTCTAAAACACCAACCAGACTCTCTTATAGATGCAGGTGACCCGGTACTGGAGGAGCCTGGCGAGGCGAGCCTGGACGAGGAGGACGAGCTGTCGTACTTCCAGCTGATGGAGGGTTCTCCGCCGGCTTGATTGGCGGGATGAGGATGGCCGGGCGTTGGGCTTGGCCTCATTCTTTTGGACCTTAGTATTTTTTGTAGGTGGTTTGGGCAACGCCTTGTGCGACCCATTTTATTTTGTTTGAACTTGTGTATGTAGATATGTATATCCATATGGCAGCCCTCTTTCATTTCAGCTACTATGCGTGTTCATGCTTCATGTTCAGGGAGCTTTCTGGCTGCGCTACTCTCACAGACATAATGCGCATTAATGGAAATCTGACAATAGTGACTCCCGGGAACTCGGGAGTTGAGCGGTTGCGCGACCCCCGATTTTCAGGGCGTTACACTAATATAGTAAAAACCCAACACTTGGGCTATTTGCACCAAATCTGGAATTATAAAAGGGAATTTTTTGGAGGCACCCTTCTCCCCATACGAATTTGCCCTAGGAGAAAAGGGGAAAAAGGGAGAAGAGAAAGAGGAGGAAGAAGGAAAAAGAAGAAAGGAAGAAGAGAGGAAGTGAGAGTGAAGAAGAGGGAAGGTGGGCCATAGCTCTAGTGGGGCCCAAAGGAGACCAATTCTTTCAACTCGTCACTTCTTCCTCAACAAATCCTTCACCCACAACCGGAAGAGCCCCTCTCCACCGATTGAGTAGGTAAAACCCTCATCTCTTAGAAATCCCTCATATTGAGGGTGAATTCACATAAGATTCTAACATTCAAGTACATTGTCTTAGGATTCCGGCCGATTGACACTGAGTTCGGCGCTTCTAGGTCATTTTTCAAGTCTTCAATGAATCCATATGTGCGGACTATTATCCTTAAGTGGCCTAGCACCAACTTTAGTATGAGTTTAATGATTTTGATTGCTTGGATGATGTATTTGGAGGATATAGAGAAAACTTAGGAAGAACCTTACCTTTGATCCTTTCAATCAACATGGAGTAGTTATAGAATATTGTTGTTGCTCACATGTTTAGGTAGAAATTTAACGTTTGCATATTCATGTCTTATTGATTCCTGTGTGTTGTTTCTTATAGCATGTTTGTTGCCTCTCTCATGTTTGGGTAGAAATTAATGTTTGCATGTTCATATCTTGTTGATTCGTGTATGATGTCCCTTATAGCATATGATTCATTAACCCTCGTGCATTGTGTTTTTACGATGTATGAAATGTTTAGCTTCCTCACTAACCCATACAATACACATGCACCTTTAGTACACAACGTGATTAGATTTGCTTGGTAGAGAAATCTGAGATTCTATGTTGGAAAATATGAACGCATGCTATTACTTATGCTAGTTGATAACCCTGATTATTGGCATGGTATGAACTACCATAAAAAACCTTGGGTTGGTCAGGAATCTAAGGAGAGATACGGTAGTCCCGTTGGTAGGACTATCCTTAGACTAAACCTGTGGATTTGGGCGGGTGTGTATGGGCGGCAGTAGTTCAACTATATGGGTCGCTCGCACCCGATGTCGTCTGTGACGTGCTTGCTTGAATTCGTGCGGTCTAGCCTAATTACTGACCAGCCTTGTTTGTTAATCCTATTTGTTCACATATGTATGGAACTTGGAACACCCTACAACCGTTGTAGCCCATTGACAACCAATTGAAACAGATCTACCAACTCGTGAGCTGGACATGGTAGAATGGGACACTATGGGCGAGCTGTCGGCCTATGCTGGGGTGACACGCCTCCCCGTAGTGACCGTGAGCGATCCCTTTCCATAGCACTCCCCATGTGCTTGAAGTCAGGGATGGGGAACCCGACGGGATCAAGGATCATGGGGTCTTAGCCTCACACGTTAGGGGGCCTTGGCCTCGCAACCAGTTTAGGGCGTTGATATGTAGGGTGTATCAATTTTTTCAACCTGCTGGATGAATGAAATTAACTAAGAACCCGGCTAACACTATCATATCGCATCGCACTAGTTAGGTTGGCGACTCGGCAATCGAGGTCGCAATGAGTGAGTGTTGGTCATACGCGATCGTTAGATATATTCGCTCGAGGGAGTGTTGGGTGAGGGCATGCATCATATCATTTATCATGCACTTGCATTAACAAGATTAGTTAAGTGTTTATGAATGTTTATCTTTCATTAAATTCATAATAAAAGTGATGTTTGTTACAACTTAAGACTAATAGCACCCACTGAGTTAATCACTCACTCCCACTCTGGGACGGTGTTTTAAAACATCAACCAAACTCTTCAGTAGATGCGGGTGACAAAGAGTACAAGGAGCCTCGCGGCGCGAGTCTTAATGAGGAGGACGAGCTGTCCTACTTCCAACTGATGGGTGGTTCTCCATCGGCCTACAAGACGGAGCTTAGATCGCTGGGTGTTGGACTCAGCTCCCCATTCTTTTGGACATATTTTGTGATTTTATTGGCCAACGCCTTGTGCGACCCATAGTTATAATTTTTGGACTTGTAAACCTTTAGCCTTTTTCATTACAGTAGATTAATTGTAAATTGTGATTTATGTTTCAAGTAATTCCGTGCTGCGTATTTAAACATGATTGAATCATAAAACAATAAAAATTGATTATAAGTGATACCCGGGAACTTGGGAGTCGAGTGTATCACGACCCCCAGATGTGTTGAGTTTTTACTATATTAGCCCTATGTGAGGATTTTTCTAGCCTCTACGGCCCACTACGGGGTGTACATATTGATATACACCGTAAGATAGTTAGCCCTAATGATGATCTACGTATGGACATGATCAGTCTACCATTTGGATGCGCCGATCGACAGATATAATTAGAAATCTATTCAACGGTCACCGATGGTCAATCGGGGCACGGCTATATGGAAATGAGTAGAGAAATATTCTTACTCTACATGTGAAGTTTGGTCGTAAACCGATGGTTTGAAATTCTCAACTTTGCATAAGAGTGAATGACCTAATTTACTTAAGTTTCAGCTTTTTCCTTTAAGGTATTTGCACTTCTCATGCACTCGTCCTTTGGCTCAAGTTGAGCGGTTTTAGACCGTCCTCAGGTCTGACTCCCGCGATGGACGTTGAGCCCAGTAAAACGGACATTTCTCTATAGTTTTGAAACTAGTAGCCTGCCAACGAGCAATCAAGAGCTTGTTTGGAAAATTGGGACATTTCTGAAATGAATTTGATAGTGAGATTTCTCGTGGAAAATGATTAGGCTTTGGATTAGCTATGTTCATAATGTGACCTATTTATAACTAGTGAAAGTGAAGATTTAATCATGATTACTCTAAACCATTGGTTTTAGGCTAAAAGAGTAACGAGGTTGATTTAGTCTATTAGTTAAGATTCGGGCCTTATCTGACTCGGCTTCGGTTAAATCTTTAATTTAGTTATGCTTATCTTGATTAGTTAGCGATGGGTCGGTTAGATTTGGGTCTTATGTGAGTAAATCATGGGGCTACACCTGATGTTCAAGTGATCGGGCGGATTCGTTGGCTTCCTACGGCTGATTAATTGGACTTTTGCGGCTCTTTACAGGTACCACCCTTGTATAAACTAACATTTAGTGCTAATGGTAATTAAGTGATATTATAAGTTAATTAATAATTAAAAAAATTTTAAAGAATTTTTAGAAATCCAAAACAGTGAAAATTCAGGATGTTACAATTGTATGCACGACCACCAATTTTCAGGGCGTTACACCCCTCCTCCTCCTCCTCCTCTCTCTCCTCTCCACGCTCTCGGTCTCTCCCTCCCTTATCTCTTAATCTGACTTGGTGCCAACTCGACCCGACTAGGTACTTCTGATTGGATCGGACTCGGTTCGGATCAGTCCTGGCCAAACTGGACTCGGATCAAGTCAGGCATGCTGGACTCGGTATCAAGTTAGATCGAGTTCGGGTTGGGCCTATTTCAAAACTGGATCAAGTTGAGTCAGTCCTAACTCGGTCCGGCTCGATTCGATGCTCAGCTTTAACGATGATAATAAGCCCAAGCCAAGCTCGACTTATCGAGTTAGGCAGGCCTCTCGGCTCATTGCCATCTCAAGGCACACACCCATATATCGTAAACACGTAATTCAAAATAAAAATATGCAAATGGTGGACCCCAATTTTAATGAAGCATAAATCAATATAAAATATTAAAATGATATTTTTTAGTATTAGATTTAAAAATGTTTAATTGTGATATTTTTATATTTAATTTCAATATCAAACGAGCACATTATTTTCGAAATAGATTTCAAAATTGTTCTATCTAATAGAAAGGTTCACTCAGCTAGCTTAAAATTTGGTTCACAATTAAATTTAACTATTACTTTTAGTTTGTCTTTTTAGCCATAACAAAAAAATAATAAGAAAACTTTTGGACCAAGATATTGCCGAGAATTGGATTCAACATTATTAAGGTTGGTAATGGGGTAAGTAGCTTGTCGGACTAGCTTTATGCCAGGCTGGCTTAACCAATTTTTGGCTAAGCTAGGGCTAAATAGTTTTACCTTGACCTAACTTTATATATATATATATATATATATATCCTATTATTATGTCATTCTAATCCTTGGGTGGCCATTCAGCTTAAATATGAATAATTGGTTTCATTCTTTTAAAATGTTAATTTCTTTGTGCATGCATAACTTATTCAATAAATAAGTATGTTAAGAAAATTGAAGAGTAAATAAGGATTTTATCAAATTTTGAAGTAGGTTAAGTCAGGCTCAAGCCTTGGGTCTTAAGTATCAATTTGAGCCTAGGCCTAACCCAAATGCAAACCATTGCCACCATTAGCTATCATACTACATGGCTTTAAGCTTAGTGACAAATATCATGGAGCTTTTGAAAATATCATGATATTTTTGCAGGAAATTCATCAAATGGCATAATCATAAGATTTTCAAAACCTCAGAACTTTTTCATTTTTGCACTATTATCTTGAAATAATCATGATTTCAATGAAATAAATGTTTCAAAGTTTCGTTAAAATATTGATTTTCTAAAAGAAAAAAAGAAAAAAAATGTCGATCTCTCATATTTACAAAAGCATGCTCCCAACTATGTCACGAATAGAGCTGGGCAAAACAGATTCGATCTGGTCGATTCGACCCGATCAGACCTGATGCAACCCGATCCTAACTGACGACCTAGATCGGTGCAGATCGAGTTAGGTAATTCAGATCCAAATGATTTTCAGATCGGGATCGAATCGTGGTCAATCTGGACCGATTCGAATGGGTTCGATCCAGTCTGGAGTGGATAAACCACATGCATTCACAGTGGGTCCCAACGGAGTTTACTTAATAGTCAGTACCGAAATCGGATCGGCTACTCCCCTGGTTTTGAAACTAAACATGAGAGAGAGAGATTTTGAAAGAGGAGACAGAAAAACAGAGATGGAGATTTAGAGAGAGAAGGAGAGGAATGTTTGATGGTTGGTTCTCTGTGGGCCCCACCATGATGTATGTGTTTCATCCATGCCGTCCATCTATTATTCTAGATAATTTTATGGTATGAAACCAAAAATGAGATATATCCCAATCTCAAGTGGACCACATTATAGGAAATAATGTTGAATGAACATTGACCATTAAATACTTTTTAGGGGTTGTAAAAGTTTTGGATCAAGCTGATCTTTGTTTTTTTCCCTTCATCTGGGTTTGTATGACCTAATCAACAAATTGGATGTTGAATAAATAGTATAGTGGGCTTTAGGAGGATTTTAATGGAGGATATCCAATCATTGTTGTTTTCCTGTGGTGTGGTCCATGATTGCTTGCCTCTAAGTACAGAGGTTCGTAAGTAATATCTCGTGAATATAAGGTCAATCCCATAAGGAGATAAATTGCAAGAATGAGAAAATCAAATGCAAAACTAACTAAGTAATAAAAACTAAACTGATGATTTGATTTTGAGATTTTTGAATGGATGTAATTCAACTGAATTAAAATGACATCCAAGCTTCAAAGTTCCACACATAGGTTAGTATTTCAAAATCATGATGACTTGGATAACACAATTAAGATCTAAGCACTATGGTCAGCCTAAATAGAAAATAAAACAGTTTAAATATTTTAATAAATGATATAAAAGATTAGAAAATTATTGATTTACACCATTGATATATATTCTCAAGCGCCAGTGATTTTAAGAATTCGATCTTAATGAGATAAAGAAAATCAAAGAAATATAACAGGCTGAGAACCTTTCCTATCTAGGAAATTTAATTGATCTAGAGTAAGCCCATCCATCAATGTGGATATCATATGGTAGAAACATATAGATATTACAAGAGGATAAAAAATAAAATCTAAACAATAAATAACATGCAGATACCATTCTTTTCATCATTAAAAACAATCAATCATCAAAACTTAAAGAATTACTAAACCCATGTGCTTCCCTTCTAGATTGGGCTAGAAAGAATTTAGAAAAACATAATTAAATTGTAGAAATAAAAAAGAAATAAATAAATAAATGCAAATACAAAATATCTAAAAAAAAATAACTTATAAAACTTTAATAAAATTAAAAACTCTTTAAAAACCCTAATTCTTGATTTGGGATGCCTTGAATGATGCTTATGAATGCCCTAAGAAGCTCTATTTATAAGTAAGGAAATCCAATTTCCGTATAAAGTTGGAAAGCTCTAGAAACTACCTCAAATTTACGTAATTTTTTAAAACAGACTTCTCACTGCACAGTTTGTTCAAAATAGATTTTTTGCTGCACATTTTTTCAAAATAGGCTTCAGAACTTCAGAATATACTTTTTTCAGGAAGATTTCAGGATTCTTCACTTTAAATCTTCAATTCTTTTACATCCCTCACTTGGTTTTCTTAAGTCTTTGGCATGTGAATTCTTCAATCGTAGTCTCTTAAGATCCATCCCTTCCCTTGGTAATTTTTTAGCATAAAATCTATGCTTTTAATACCTTTTTTCAATCCAAGCTCTTAAATTTACCTTATAACACATACATGAGTAAAATAGAACATTACGCTAATTCATATTCATAAAACCAAGATGTAAATGGAGAAAATTATGCAATATTTGAGTTTCAATAGTCCACCTGAGAATTTTGTTCCTCTAATATTTTGTAACAAGCCTTAAAATGATCTGTAAAAATGGATGAACGGTATCGATGAAATACGTACATCATGGTGGTGCCCACAGATCACCAAACACCAGTAGGGGGAGTAGCCAATCCGTTTCCGTCAGTATCACACACCAGCTATACTATATATAGTTGTTGTAGCCTGGGCTAGGTACGTGTTGTGCGAAGATGAGTATTGACGCTCTGCGAGCTCTGAGTTGTACGAACGGTTCAAAGGAGATCAAAGTTATATGGGCCCCACAATGATGTATTTATTTTATCTACATCGTTCATATATTTTTAGAAATCATTATAGAGCATTCTCCAAAAAATGAATAATATCAAAAGATCATCTGGACCACACCACAAATAGTAGCAGAGATAATGATTGTCACTGTTAAACAATTTGCGTGGTACACTTGATAGTTAGATCTGTCTTATTTTTTGTCTCAAGCCTTAAGACGAGCTCGCCAAATGGATGAACAGTTTGGATATAACACATACCCCATGATTAAACCAACAGAATGTCAATATAGCAATGCCAAAGCCCAAAGTGCACGTTAAGACAGCCGCAGCCCGCACTTTCGTGCTGTGCACGTCAACACAGCCATGCGCCTCGAGCTTCGAGTTGTACGAGCAGCCCAAAATAAGATCAAAATTACATGGGCCCCACAATGATGTATTTATTATATCCATACCATTTATCCATTTTTCGTGATCATTTTAGAGCATTTGAAAAAAAATTTGAATCACATCTAAAACTCAAATGGACACATCGAAAAAAACAACAAGGATAATGATTTTCACGTTAAAAAATTCGATCTGAATCGTCCCCAACCTGATTCGACTCGGTTTCCCTAATCAAATCGGACTCGGTTCGGGTCAGGCCAACTGTGCATCAGATCTGTTCGAGTTAGATGTCCCGGATTCGGTCTCAGATTGGATCGAGTTCGAGTCAGGCCATTGAGATTTCGGATCCGATCGAGTTAGACCCAATCCGATCCGATGACCAGCTCTAGTCATGAAGGAAAAATGACTTATTCACCTTAATTTTTTTTAAGAATGGAGAGAAACAAGGTAAAGACCAAAAATGAAAATTAATTGTGAGTTATTCTCAATGCACACGTGTAGTAATGCTTCATGCATGCTACATGTGACAACATGGGATCTAACCCATTCATCAAGTTAGTCTGATCTACTACATATTTTTTTTATAAAGAATATCTTGTTCCATGATATTGGAAACATATAAATGGGTTCGGAAAACATCATTTATAAATTGTTTTTGTAAATTGTAAGCCATATGTTGTGTTTTTAAAATGAAAAAAAAAATAAAATAAAAAATAAAAGTTTATTTTAATAAGAAAATAAATATATTGATAATTAAACCTTTTCATAAATAAAGTGTGTATTTAGATGGTAAGAGAATGAGTTTTTACTACTATTGCTTGGGCGCTTTTTGGTGCTTTATTAGGAGCATTTAGCACTTTGCACGTGCGTATTATCGAATCAAAAACTTATTCTCTTACCATCTGACTACACACTCTATTTATAAAAAGTTTTAATTATCAATATATTTATTAACTTATTAAAATAAATTTTTATTTTAATTTTAAAAACACAGCAAATGAGTTGGGAAAACATCATTTATAAATTGTTTTTGCAAATTGTAAGCCACATGACTAGTGAGCCAACCTAACTCTTGGGCTAGCAAATCAATATAACGGTTCCACTCTGATGTTCCGATTGTCCATACTATTATGAAAATAAGGGTAAATTGGTCTTTCATGTTTTAGTAAATATGAAATCTAAAGTTTGTTTGGATTTACAGAAATGGTGGGAAAAGAAATTGTATTTTTGGAGAAATTTTATTTTCAGAAAGCTTGGAAAATGATAGACTATTTCTCATGTTTGTCTATCAGCACCATATTCTCGAGAAAATTGAAGTTTATTTTCAAAGCTTATATTTAATAAAATAAAATTTCCTTGAGAAATCTTATTATTGCAATTTAAAGTTTCAAATACTCAGGAAGCAATGTGAGCCTCCCTATAAGGCATTTAATCAATGATTCAGATGGAATATCTTGTGTCCATATATAAACTTATGTTCATCCTATTCATATAGATTCTTATGGATAGACCCACCTCAGTAATGGGTTCAATCAACATTGCAAGGAATTTTAGGGTTAAAATCTTTAAATGTTTTAGAACTATTTAATAAATATTTGTCAATATTTTATCAGAAGTACATCACAAACTTTCCAAGAAATTTATATATCACCAAATAATGCTAGGACCATTAAAAACCATATAAAGGACCATTACAAAAATGCCATTATTTAAAATTTTCTTTTAAAAGTTAGTTAATGTTGAGATTTATGCAGACTAGGTGGCATATAACATCCATCCCATCCAAAGTATTCACTCCACTGCAGTGAAAGCACAAACAAAGCACAGGCCAGTCGGATGATGAGATTGGCTGCACTTGAACCCGGATATTTTGACGGTATATAAGACCATCTTATAAAGGGTAATAATGTAATTTCTCATTCGAAATATCGCAACCCGCCACCCGGGAATATGAGTTCCTCGGTTCGAACTCTCTGATTAGAATCACCATTTTATTTTCGACGGATTTTCCCGATAAAATCCCAAGAAACCGTTCAAATCTTAAAATCAGGAGTCTCATGCGGAGAAATTGCCAAAATTGCCGATAACGAGATTTGTCGGTAGGAGCGGCTTAGGTGAGACCCCGGACCCACGCAAGACGGTGCGGCCCTTACAATGGGCCCACCTTGATGTATGTATGCTGTATCCAAGCCGTCCATTCGTTTTTTCAGATCATTCTAAGGCATTATTTAGAAAAAAACCAGATCCAATTATCAGGTGGGCCATACCATAGAAAATAGTGGTGATTGAATGCCCTACCATTAAAAACTTCACAGGGCGCACCCTAATGCTTGCGTAGTATCGATTTTCCATCAAATCTTTTGATAAGGTCACCTAAGCCTGGATGAAGGGAGGAAAATAAAAACAAATATCAGCTTGGCTCTCTAATGGTCAATCCACCTGATAATGGGATCTAATTCATTTTTTGCAAAATGCACTTAAATGATCTGGAAAAACGGATGGACGGCGTGGATACCGAATACATACATCAAGGTGGGCCCCACAGCAAGGGCTCGCACCGTATTGGCTGAGTCCGGGTCTCACCTAATCTGCGTTCTTGTCACCATTCCATTGCTATTGTTACGGAGTTGTTAGCCTTTCAAAGAAAACTATGATGCTCTAGTAGTGTATAGTGGCTCATGATTGTGCAGTCAGAATTTTACACGCAGAATGTCATAAACTCAAATCAAACCGTTCAAATCATGACCCCTTTGATGGATGGATTGTAAATAAAAATGTTACATTAAACCGATGCCCTATCTGGTCAGTTGGTGAAAATACCACTGTATGGTTATGATTCAACAAATAAATGTCCATTGACCAGAGCTAGAGCCGCTTGGCCAATCTGATTCTGGATTATGACCTATCTTCAATGGGGCCACGATTTAGCTGTTTAACTTGGGTTACACGTGTGCCAAATGAACAATTGCTTAGTGCACGTGCGTGAACCCAACCTCAAATTACAACTAAAATCATATATGATATGTTCGATGGTCACGAGATCGTCCATTTTAGGTGCTGATGGTCCAAATTGCTTTTATCTTCTACGGGGCTTTTTTGATCCATCCTGGCCATGATACTATCCGCAACCCGCTGTACATCACAATCAAGATGGACCAATCTGATTGTGGATTATGACCTATCCTCAATGGGGCCACGAGTTAGCTGTTAGATTTGATTTACACGTGTGCCAAATGTACAATTGCTTAGTGCACGTGTGTGAACCCGACTTCAAATTACAACTAAAATCATATATGATATGTTCGATAGTCGCGAGATACGTCCATTTTAAATGGTGACGGTCCAAATCACTTTTCTTGTTGATGGGGCTTTTCTGATCCATCTTAGCCATAAAACTATCCACAACCCGCTGTACATCACAATCAAGATGGGCTAATTTGATTATGGATTATGACCTATCCTTAATGGGGCCACGAGCTAACTGTTTAATTTGAGTTACATGTGTGCCAAATGTACAGTTGCTTAGTGCACGTGTGTGAACCCAACCTCCAATTACAACTAAAATCAGATATGATTTGTTCGATAGTCGCAAGATATGTCCATTTTAAGTGTTGACGGTCCAAATATGAGGCTTTTCTGCTCCATCTTGGCCATAAAACTATCCACAACCTGCTGTACATCACAATCAAGATGGGCCAACCTGATTATGGATTATGACCTATCCTTAATAGGGCCACGAGTTAGCTATTTAATTTGATTTACACGTGTGCCAAATGTACAATTGCTTAGTGCCCGTGTGTGAACCCAACCTCAAATTACAACTAAAATCATATATGATATGTACGATAGTCGCGAGATTCATCCATTTTAAGTGTCTACGGTCCAAATCACTTACCATCATCCACCACCGTGCGCTTTTTAATCTATCTTGGCCATGAAAGTATCCATGACCCGCTCTACATCACAATCAAGACGGGGCAATTTTTGACCATTACTTGATTGTGGTGAGTGTTCGGTGTATCTATATCGTCGGTATGAGTGAGTTTTCAATAGGGTCTAATGAACGGATGATTTGGGTCGACGGCCCCACCATGAATGGCTCAGGTATGGGGCCCCACAAGCCTACGAATATCCCAACGGGACATACCGCTCCTAATGCGAAACCATGGAATATGGACTGCTTCTGTGTTAGTTCAGCACCATTTTCTAAATAGTGGTGGCTCATCATCCTCACATGGGGCATCGATAACAGCCATCAAGACCATCCAAATTATGGGTCCTATTGGGGATCGAGCACATCTCTAAAATCGTACTGATAAATAAATCCCAAACCTCCTCCATTTAGTGGCTATCCAAATGGATTGTTAAAATTAAATAGTGAGTGGTTGAAGAGAATATCTGAAGGTTAATGTCATCTTCCACATATAAGTTTTCGGTTACAATGAATTGGATCTGCATTTTGGACGGCCTGGATTTTCGTACAAGTTTTCCATGTTATATGGTTGAAGAGTCACCACTATTTTTTTAGCGGTGCAAAACTAACATTCGAGTTTATCCCTTGAAATATTAATGGTTTGATTGAGCCCAATCTCATGTGGGCCTAAAAGCCAGATGGGCCCATCCACCCATGGGGACCGCAATCGGGAACAACTGTAATGAGATGGTCCATGCCCATAACGTAATTGGCCCACTTCGGGATGTATTCGTACAGATGCTAAGGGTCCATGGGCTGATCTTGAAAATTATTTCCGAGGCCCATTAAAAATTGGGCTAGGGCTTTTTTCGACATCATAAGGTCCGAGACCATCAAGTCAGGTCCACAGTCTAACTTAATCAATACAGGCGTAATAGGTATTTATCCATGGGGCAGGATTAGATTTGGACCTGGCTGTACAAAGCCCAGTACTGTCTAGTCAGACCTATTTTACATGTCACAACCCTTCCTAATGATAATGATTTCAAGTGCTTGTCACATGTGGTGAGGACCACACATCACCGTTCGGCATATGAGGCACGTCATCGCTTTCATTTGCTTCCTTTTGTATAATTTCAAGTGCTCTCTAACTCTCTTTTCAAAATATTTTCACTATTTTATTATAATAATTAATATCATTTATCTTATTAGCATTTTAATCTCAGAAGAGATTTAATGTCCAATTGAAACTACATTCCCAAACAAATGACTTGCGTATATTGCTCGTAATATGGTGGGGTCCAGGTATGAAAGGGTTCACACCCTCTCCCCCATTGCTTCCAAATGTACCTGGGTTAAGTTCATAGCTGAAGATTTTTTTTTCCAGCAATATGATTATTTGGATTCTTAAGTTATGCCAATCTCAAATTATTTATCATTATTAGAGGAATTCCAGTAAGTCCTTCAATTTCATTTAATGATATCTTTGAACTTAGTAGCATGTGGTTCCAATGTCGCCTCTGGACCACCTATCATTGTGTCGGCGACCACAAGCAACATTTGCTTTTTAGTCGATCACGCATGCCATGCACGGCAAAGATATGACCCCAATTCAACAGCTACAATCCTAACAAAAATAGCAATAGATTGTGACATTTCCGCAAGAATCAAAATGACTTCTCAGTTCTCAGCTCTCTCTTACATGCTGTAAACGACATCCTCTCTCCATGTGCATTCCATGTGCTACATCCACTGACATATATCTAGACAGAGAACTATTATTTGGACGGTTATATTATTTACTGGCTATAAATGTTAAAGTAGAATTTTTTTCCTTCAACTAAGAATCTCTCTTTATGAATACCTCCTTGTCATGAGTCACATGGTTTGGACCATTTGTTATGTCTGTGTTGCGGAATTGATAGATCATCTATACATCATATTCAGCACTTTTATATTAAAGGCGTACTTGATTGGAGCCTACTAAATTGCTCAATCTTAATAATTCAATTGTTTAATGTAAACCAATAATCATGTGTGGCCCACCTGATGGAATCTTACACCATTGAGATATAGGGTCCCACCGCTACAGTCCGAGAGTAGGAGAACAAAGAAGGAAAAAAAAACAAACAGAAAAAAGAAGAAGCTATTAGGTGGATCTTAGTCAGCTATGATTAGGGCTGCAGCTTGGGCCCGGGTCAAACCAAACCTTACTTACACAACTCAAGTTTGACCGAGTATTCAAATCCTCAGGTCGGTCGAGTTAGGATTTGAAATCAGGTCAAATACTGGTAGCCACCTCACTATTTGGGTCGGATTAGGTTGGGGTTTGGGTGCATTTGAGGTACGGTCGAGCCTGATTTGACCCACAAACCCGACTGAACCCGCCCGAGTTCATCAAATGTGGACCATTGATCTTATCAGATAAGCAAACATTCATCACGTGAGCTACACACGCTGATAATGCACGGGTGAGATCTGGGCCGCTCGTAAGGTGGCTCTCAATGTTAAAATGTTCCCGGGCCCAAAAATCAAGTCCTCGTGCTACATATGTACGGTACAGATAAATGGATGGTTAGAAGATTGATAATCAACGCTCTCCTTTTAACCGTCTGAGATTTTAGGCCGGTAGATTTGAATAGAGATACATAAAAAAATGTGGCCTACCTGATGGAAAGTTTGTATTTCTCACACCTTGTGTCAAATGGACACTGCATGCGTATAGATGGGCAAAGCTCTACATACGTGTGAACTTGGAAAGCGTCTCTAAGTTGACCGTGACTGACAAATAAAATGATCACAACCGTCCATTCTTAATACGTGATTAGCAAAAAGCAGGACCCACCTTGTGAATGATCACGTGTGTTACCGTCCGCCATTTTGAGGCCCACTGTGATGTGTGCCTGGCATCCTTTCCGGCCATCACGTGCTTCGCCTCGAGTTCACCCCAGAACCCAGAAAGTAGGCCCCACTAGCAGTCTTTGAAGGTTTTAACGGTTGTGCTTTCCCACTCAATTGTTCAATGTAGTGTGGGCCACGTCACTTTCTGACTGGGGTGATTTTTCGTCTCATTTCCTGATATAAAAAGATCTCACCTTATAGACAGAAACGATGGCATGCACACGTCAAGGTGGGCCACAAGCAGTCCTTAAAGTTTTTGTTGTTTGGCTGTCCTCTCTCCACCTTTCCCCGTCGTCTGGCCCAACTGAGTTTCTGATTGGGATGATTTTTTTGGCTTCATGTCCTGATTATATCATGGTGGGCCCACCAGCCGCCCTTAGATTTTATTGGTTAGGTGTCTACTCTCATCTGTTTCCTGTGGTGTGGCCCGCCTGAGTTTCTAATTGAGATGATTTTTATCCCATGTTCTGAGATATGCGGATTGAGTACTACATTATTGCGTACTCAGTAAACTCTGTGGGCCCATCATGATATATGTGTCTTATTTATGCCGCCAATCCATTTTATCATCTCGATTTAGGACATGAGCTCAAAATTGAAGTGATGTTTCTTTTTCATTCAACTTATTTACAAGATTAAACAGACATGGATGAAAGAAAAGCACAAATATCAGCTTGATCCAAAACTTCAGTTGCCTTAAAAAGCTTTCAACTGTGTGTTTTAAAATCCTACTGTTTCCTGTAGTGCGGTCCACCTGAGGTTTTGGTATAAATCAATTTTGAGTCTATGAGCTAAAAGTTGATAAAACAGATGGGCAGCAGCACGGACAAGACACATATCACAGTGGGCCCCATAGAGTATACTCACTATGCAATTGGCATCCTGTCCTAACACAGGCCCTGACCTAATGGGGAGGATTAGAGCTGGGCAGGATCTGACCCGATCGAACTGGTCAGATGTGATCCGACCCGAACGGAAGGCCGGGATCGTGTCGGATTGAGTAGGCCCACTCAGATCCAACCACACAACAAGTCAAGTTCGGGTTAGTAGCCAATCCAAACCAATCCGATCCGGTCAGGTCCTATAAAGAGTATTTTTACTTTTTTACTACCCTCCCTCCTTTCTACCCCAACGGAAATCCTAACCTGTCCATACCTCTCTTCTCCACCCAATTGAGGGGTGCCACACCCTCTTCTCTACCTGATCTGATGGGTGTTGCTGTGGATGGGGAAGCCACCAAGATCTCCTAGACTAGAGATTGTATAAACAAAAATGGTTTGCAAAAATGTTCGAAGATTCGATGGCTTAGATCTTCCAATAAGAGGTTTTTGAGGCATTATCAGTTTGTAAAGTCAGCTATATCGATCACATGACTATGGGCCACACTAAGATGCACTGAGCACTCTAGGATTCGTAGTTTATTCGTAACCAATTTCTTGGTATGAACATTGTGTTTTAGATTTTTATTTACTAAGCATAGATTTCTTACCATTAAAAAAAAAAGAAAAAAGAAGATAATCTTCTATTGATGTGTATCTAAAACTTATTTGCTGAAAATGAAATTATTTTAGAAAGCGAGAAGGACTCGATCCAAACTGTGCCCAACCCGATCCAACTCAGTTCAGGTCAGGCCAACAAAGATCAGATTGGATTGACTCCACCCTGCTGGACTCTGTCCCCGATCATATCAAGTTCGAGTCGGGTTTTTGAAAAAATTCAAATCAAATCGAGTTGGACCCAATCCGATCTGACTCGACTTGATGCCCACCTCTAGGGAGGACGGATGTCACCTAAACTTTTAGGTGGGCCCCAGATGGCTGAGGATATGAATGGTATCCTTGAACCTTGATTTGTACCAGTGGATCAAATGGCTCTGACATATTCCAGCCCTGGAGATCTTAGGGCCATGGTTGCGATGGGACCCAACCAACACTTGTCTGGATCACTAAACGTGGGTCCCACTCGTACAATTGAAAACCCGTGTCAACGCTCTAGTTTCGGGCTGCGTGTGTTATATAATTCCTCCTTCCACACATTCTTCTTTACCACTGGAGCTTAGATGGGCCGGGTCTATTCTTACCTCACTCCAGCCCACAATCTGTGGAAACGGGTCTGGTCCTGATCAGAGAGTTAACGGCCCATGTTTGGGCTCAAGTAGTGCTGAGGACAATGAGCTGGCCCCAAACGCTCTTATTCGAGCCAACAATCAGTGTATCCGTTCCTGGGCCTGATCAGACAGCTAAGGGCCTACAAGCTACAGATCCAGGGCTTGGCCCTTTATCTGAGAGCTAATAACCCAGAATTAAGCTCAAATATCTTTAGATGAGTGGGCCCATGAGATCTTATTCCGGCCCACAAGCTACGGATTGGATCTGGACCCGATCAGAGAGATAAGGACCCAAGATCTGATTCAAATGGTGTGGAGGGCTATGAGAAAGCAAAGAACCTGAGGTTGATAGCCCAAATCATTTTGAGAGCTCTGATCGGGGGCCAACCTTTCGGACCCGACTTAGCTGCCACCCCGGAACCAGCAATGTGGGCGTGGGTTCCACCTAGATGTATGCACTGAATATCCACGCCGTCCATCCTTTTTGACAGCTTATTTTAGACCATAATTACAGAAAGGAAGCATATAAAAATTTTAGGTGGACCACACCATAGGAAACAGTGATCGATGACCATTAAAACTTTTTGTGGACCATAAAAGTTTTGGATCAAGCTGATATTTATGTTTTCCCTTCATCCAGGTCTGTGTGACCATATCAACAGGTTAGATGGAAAATAAATATTACGGTGGACCCTAGGAAGCTTTTAATGGTGAGCGTTCAAAGACCACTCTTTCCTATGGTGTGGTCCACTTAAAATTTGTACCTGTTTCATTTTTGGGACCCTGCTCACATCATGCCTGTTTGATAGGGAGAATCCAAGCATTGAAAATGGAAATCTGGTTGGGTCACGAAGTTGTTTTGGTGGAAATTTTCAAAGGTCAATATCGCTTTTAACCATGGTCAAAATCTGGTTGTAGCCGAGTCAACTCGGACGAGTTGTGCAGGACTCATCCGAGCCTGAATCACTTCCAAGACTGAAATGAGACGTCCGAGTCGTCCGAGTCATTTTAGACTTGAAATTGGACTTGTGCCTGGCAAGATAACTGATAAGGACGGCCAGGATTTGACTATATATTAGGGTCCAAACGTACTGTAATCTTGAGGTGGGCCCATGGATTTTGCAATCATGGGCTGGTGCCACCCCTTGTTTTTGGGCCTGGGAAGGGGCTCAGGTGCAGTCGAGTCTGGTACAAGTGGTTCAGTAATTCAGTAATCAAGACCGTCCATCTGAAGCAATCCCGCATGGATGGATCATGATACATCCAAAAACTTACTGATTGAAAGGTTCTAGCCACCAATCATGGACCTTTTTCAGTTGAATGTGGATCGTTGTATTTCTATTCTTATTTCCCAGATAATCATAAGTTAAGAATGTTGCATTGAGGAGATTTCCAAGGCAGGGTTTATCTATGGTGGGCCTTGATGAACTGACGGTGTGGATCATTAACCATTGGCCAAGTTCTACTCCAAAACTTTTCAAGGCATGGTTTATCTATGGAAATAGACTTCTCATGTCATCCTTTTCACCACATTCCCACGTTTGGATAGATGGAAATGCCTTGGAAGAGAATTTTCACAACTACCATATTTCTCAAATTTATATAACCAGTCCACACGCAATTATATTAAAATCAGCTATCATGTTTAAAAGACTGGGTCACTCGCTCGGTTCGACTCACCCAGTCCTTAGTCGAGTTGGACTCACCCAGGGCTGAATTTGCCTGACTCAACCAAGACGAGGTTCACTCCTGATATTGGACTGGATTGTTCTACAGTCTCCCGAGTTGACATGGACAAGTCTTTTTCCTCTTTTTTGTTTTTATTTTTAAAGGGAAGTAGATTTTATTAATCGACTAAAAATGGCCGAAAGCCCTAATATGAGCTACAAAAAGAAAAAGCCCACAATTCAGAGCGAGAAATTAAGGAAGGTGAACAAAATCCCATTAGTCAAACTTTAAAAAAGCAAAAAGAAAAAAATAGTGGTGCAAAAGAACCTAAGCTTGAAAAGTGCTGATTTTTGGTGTATGGCCACTTGTAAAACTCTGGCTGCTTCTTGAAATCTATTAATATGTGAATTAGGATGAGGGCTAGCCTTTTTTGGGCCAGGCAATATTACAGTTTCGCCATCTTGTGGAAGGGAAACAGCCCAAAACTAAGGCAATATCTGTACTCATTTGGGCTACCCACACGAAACAATGGGGGTTAGAAACACCCATCGTCCATTTCTTTTTGGATCCCACTGCCCGCTACAATGTCTTTTACGACATCCACTCTTCCTTCGTGACTCACCTGAATTTTGAATTTTCCTTTTTTTTTTTTGTCTAGCATTGGCTATTGAAACTGATGGATTGCTTGGATGTCAACAAGAGTACAATGCAAGCTCCTTTCTGCATGATATTTCATCTAGGCAGGGTGCTGTTGGTGTCAAATTCTATTCATATAGGTTGATATACCGTCTCCTAATAGCTCAAGCTTTTAGAGAAAATGGTTGTAAAAAATGATATCAAAAGTCTTGTGTTTAAATCCCAATGGGTGTCATTATCACGGTCAAGAGGGCTTTTGGAATTTTTAATAAGTCAATAAAAACGATTTTCAATACAAACGTGAGTTTGTATTAAGTCAATAATAGTCAAGACAAATAATTTTCAAACTTGAGTTAAAGTCAACAAAGATAATTTTCAACTATATTTTAAAATTTTAATGAGTTTTTAAAAATATTTTGAAAGCAGACTTTAAATTATCAATGATTTAAAAAATAATTAATTGAATAGCCAAAGTTCTTTTCTCTTTTCTTTTTCAAATATCATTACTTACTACTTAGGGTTAGACTACTACAAATAGCATCATTGTGTGGTAGCTTAAACGGTCAAAATCCTTAACCCAAAGTGAACAGAGGCAGCATTATAGAAAATAAAAACAAAAAAGATAATAATAACCACCTGTTTTTTTTTTCTTTTCTTTTCTTTTCTTTTGAATGGTGCCAATTACCATTTTCTTTTAATTAGCCATTTGAAATCCATTAATTGGATGGCTAGAATTACTTCCCCAATGTGACTTTGGATATGAGCTCGATCGACAATGGGACCCACAATTTGGATGATGCCATTGCATTCTAAATGATGCAAGATCTTATTTATTTATTTACTAGTTTTACTGGTTACAGATGTAAACCTAAACCAGTTGAGTATTTGATACTTATGGTTGGGCTTGGATTGGATAGCTTGGATTAGGGTCCACGCCAATTCCTCTTGGGGTTGAGTTGGACTTGAGTCCAGCTAGGATATTCCTACGTGGAAATTTATTTGGAGTGGTCCCCATTAATGAAGATCCATAACATACCTACATAATTGATTGCGATCCATGGACCCCACTTGCCACTCGAAATTCTCAGCCGCACGATTTGCTAGGTTCAACTAGGATTCGGCAACAGTATTGATTGCCCATCCATAACACACCAACACCATTGATTGCCGATCCATGTGCCCTACCTACCACTCCAAATTCCCAGCCGGACTGGTTTCTCAGGTCAACTACGACTGACTCGGACCATATTGCATGAGTCAGGTCTAGTCAGCCAGAGTCCACCCAGTTTTCAACGGGAGCGGACTAGGTGCGGCCTGCTTCACCCTAGAAAATGAGGCCCGTGGGGCCCACCTTGATGAATATGTTTTACATCCACACCGTCCATCTGTTTTTCCATATCATTTTAGGTTATGAGATCAAAAATGAAGTAGATATTAATCTCAGGTAGACCATGCTATTAGAAACAGTGATGATTGAATGCCCTACCAGTAAAAACTTATATTAGCTTGATCCAAAACTTCTGTGGCCGATAAAAGTTTTTAATAGTCAATCGCCACCGTTTCCTATAGTATGAGATTTGGATCTGCTTCATTTTTCGGTTGATGCCCTAAGATGATAAGGGGAAATGGATGGATGGCATGGATGTGGAATACACACATCGAGGTGGGCCCCACGGCAAGGGCAGCACTATCTTGGGCGAGGTCGGGCCGCAACTAATCCACTCCACTTTTTGAGACTGTAGTATGGACCCACGTCGGGTCCGACAGAGACCGAGTGGACCAAGACGAATTGTTTAAGTCTTAAAACCAAGCATTGAAGAGACTTTGTTTTGTCCACATGTCCACCGAACCACCTTGGGTGGGGCCTACAATGGAGATGGACAGACGGTTGGAACCATCCATCTTTAGGAGCAACTAAGGATGAGCCACAAGCCATATAACTCACAGTGATAGGCAGCTTGAGTGGCCCGCATTTAACTTCTCGAATTAACGGCCAGGATAATCCCTTGGGTCTAACTATGCAGCCCATCTACAAGAGTGGTGTCTTTTTTCCAATCTTGAAGTGTGGAGTGGCGAACCGCCCTTCTTTTGACAATGTAAAAAAACAAAAAACAAAAAATCCCATCTTCTTCTCTTAGACGGACTCATGGTTAAATCATTGAGAAATTGATGGGCCCGTTTTCACTGGTTTTGAACGGCGGATCAGAACAGTTGGATGACCATCAAAACAACAAAAATGAAAAACAAACAAACAAATCGTTTTAGAATATTCCATCAAAATCTTCCATCCATAGCCTCAAGAACATTCCTTCATTTGATAAGAGATGCATCAGTATATCTTGTTAGGTGAACGGTTTGGATCGGAGAGGGATGAGCCCCACCTAAAGTCAAAGACCTGAGGGATACAATTTGGGAAACTCCTGCAAGACATCTGCCTCTCATCCTTTATTTATTTATTTATTTATTTTTAAAAAAAAACAAAATTTGCCATATTTAGGAGATTACACGTACCCATCCATGTGAGTAATGGCAAAGGTAGATAGACAGCATAGGATGAAATGTGCATCCCACCAACCGTCCATCTAATGACCACTAAAAGACAACCCTCCTAATTCATCTTTTGCTTTTCATTTTCGCTTTGAACGGAAGCAAAGAAAGAAACATTAAAATGCTTCTGTATCTACCCTTATTTAATCCAGTCCCCACCCTCTTTAAATCACAGCCATCCATGGCCGTTGGATCTTGGATTTTGTACAGTACAGCTTGGCAAACACGGGAAGATATTTATGTGGTGGTTTGCAGTTGCATTCAAACATGGACTCCTAGAAATTGACTCTGCACAACTTTGTGTATGCAGCATTTTAAATGACTCAAAAGTAAAAGCAAATTACAAATATTGCCATCCTTCGTTTTGCCCCTGTTGGGACTCAGAATACAGCTTGTGTCGCTGACCACTGTGGCCCACCTGCTGTGTAGTGGGATGATCGGAACCGTCCATGTGTGGAATCTACGGTATACTGGTTTTCATGAGAGATAACTCTGAAAGTATAATTTTGATTATCCTTTCTGTAGTTGAATTTATAACAATAAGAACAAAATTTTCAACGGCAAAAATTCTACTCTGGAAATCAAAGGTTGGGATCATTACGGTAGTACAAAGAATATGGAAGGTCCAAATCATCGGATCATCTTAGTATGTGTGCCCCAATGGAGGGAGAGACTAGAATCAAAGGTTAGCATCATCACCGAAGCGTGGTAGTAAATAGAATATGGACGGTTGAAATCATCGGACCATATTAGCATGTGGGCCACAGTGGATGAAGGCAGCTTTTGTACACATTTCCTCACGGGCAAAACGAACTCCTTTATTAGGACTGTCAAATGGGTTGGCTTCGGATCTTGCAGGAGAACGGATTGGCTACTCCCCCTGCCACCAGCCCCGTGGCTGATGGTCGGTGCTCTGTGAGCCCCATCATGATGTATGTGTTTCATCCATTCCGTTCATACATTTTTAAAGATCATTTTAGATTTTAGTACCATAAATAAGAGGTATATAAATCTCAGGTGGACCACACTACAGGAAAATAATAGCAATTGGATATCCACCATTTAAATTCTCCTGAGGCCCACTGTACTGTTTATTTGAAATCCAATCTTTTGATTAGGTCATACATACCCAGATGAAGGGAAAAAACAAAAATCAGCTTGATCCAAAACTTTTATTGCCCCCAAAAAGTTTTTAATGGTCTCCATTCATTCAACACTGTTTCCTGTAATGTGATCTACTTGAGATTGGGATATATCTAATTTGTAGTATCATACCATAAAATGATCTAAAAAAATAGATGGACGGTATGGATGAAACACATACATCGTGGTGGGGCCCACAGAGCACCGACCATCAGCCATTGGCTGGTGGCAGGGGAATAGCCAATCCGTTTTCATCCTGTGGACGTTTATGTATGAGTCCCACGCGCGTGTATAGCTAGCTTTTGTACAGATTTCCTCACGTGCAGATGTGGAAAACGTATGCAAGATCCATGCCGTCCATCAGTTGGGCTGCAACGTTTAGATTCCTTGCTCAAAGAAACATGCAAGATCCATGCCGTCCACCAGTTAGACCATATGTTGGACGTGGACCCTTCTCCAACTCCTTCTAACCGTCAATTTTCTTCGTAAGTCGAGTAGCCTAATACTTCGGTTAGGGCATCTGCGCATTGGGCCCATCTAATGGATGGATATGATCTCACACGTTTATTCCAAATTGGCAGTAACAAAGTTTCGATGAATGGATGGTTTCGATCATCACTATGTGCTGATAAAAGTGAAACAGTGAAAAGAATATTTTCAACGACTCACATTCAATTACGGAATCAAAAGGCCTGGACGATTTTTGGATCGTTATTATTATGGTGCCAGAGTGAAGATGTACGGTTCCAATCATGAGCCAACTCAGAATGTGGGGCCCAGTCGCCACATAGGCCAAAAGAACTTCTTCCATAGAGAAATCAGAGACAATTTCATCTATATCTCCCTTTGAATTTGGACATTGACCACTAATTTTAACCGTCTACGCCAATCAGAGGGCTGAGATTGTCAGATCAGTGTAATTTCTGGACAGTCTGGATATAAATAAATATATGCTACACGTATGCACGTACATCGCTAATATTATTTGTCAGGGCCACCAATTCAATGTAGCCTAGCCTCCAGGGGTGCACATCAAACCGGTCGAATTGGACCGAAACCGATCAAATGGTTTGATTTGGTCCGATTCTAGAGTACACCGGTTCCAGCTCTGGTTTCAAAAATAAAAAAACCGCTGGATACTGTTCGATTCCAATTTTCACGGCCTAGTTCCTAGCTCGGTTGTTCATGGTTCTAGGGTGCTAAAGTCCGGTTCTGGTTCTGAAATTTCTAGAACCGTTTAGAACAGTTGGATTCCCATTTCACCCCAGAACCGGACGGAACCGACCTGTGTGCACCCCCGCTAGCTTCACCATCCGAAATGCCAAGTGCATTCGCCAGACCGTACTCGTATGTAAAGTCTGAGCCGACCATCAAGCTGTCTCCATGCGTCTAGATTCGTGTCCTAAAAATAAGCAGAGATGATCATTGATCGCGCCACTTGAGTAAAATAAGCAGAGATGATCATTGATCGGGCCACTTGAGTACAGAACAAAAGAACTAACAGTTTAGATTCGATGCATCTACGGTCCAACTAATGATCAGAATGGCATGGACTATGATAGGAGCAATCTTCTCGAGTTGTACGGTTCAGATATCAAATCAGTATCTTGTTTCCAAATGAGAGGCGAGTTCAACAGCATTTATATAACCAACCCCTCAAGGTATGAGCTAGACGGGGCTGAACTCATATGTTTGTCGGATGCGGATGGCCAGCTGACAGAGTTGGCTAGTGAAAGTGCTATGTGGGCCCAACATGATGTATGTTCCTTATCAACGCCATCCATCCATTTTTTCACACTATTTTATGCCATGAGTCAAAAAATGAGGCAGATCCAAATCTCATATGGACCACACCAAAGGAAAGAATTATGATTCAACAGTCACGGTTAAAAACTTTTTAAGGGCCACAATTCTTTTTTACTGAGCTGATATAGGTGCGAGTGTGCTAATAAAAAGGTTGGATGACAAATAAACATTACAGTAAGGCCTGGGAAAATTTTAATGGTAAGTATTCAATCCCTACTGTTTTCTGATGGTGTGGTCCACTCAAGATTTGGATCTCTCTTATTTTTGGGATGATATTCTATAATGACCTGGAAAAATAGGTGGACGTCTTGGATAAAACACATATATACCACGTGGGGCCCACATGGCACCATCAGTAGCCACCTTGCTACCGACGCTGTCAGTAGGCGATTAATCCGCGTCCTATGTTGGACATGCACCGTTTATTATTATTATTATTATTTTAATGGTATTAACGTATCCTCCTCACTGACCCACAGCTACATGAGACCATGAAATTCCGGGTCCGTCATAAATGGAGCACGTATTAAAAATGACACTGATCAAGGAATCCAACGCATCCAATTAATGTTTATGAAACTGGATGGTTAAAAGTAGAATAGCGAGGGGTCCATCAGATGGTTAGAATCATCTTCTCAGTTAAAATCCATACTCGCCATCTACAGCTGCGTCAGTTATTACAGTTATGCCGTATATACGTTTGAAGTGTCTCCACAAACTTTGAGATGCTGCAGAACAAACACAGGAGTCAAGCCGTCACCGGACAGCGTCCTTCTCGTCGACTGAAGTCCCCTGCAACAGTTGTTGGGTGAAGCCGTAAACAATAAAGCCCGTTGGTCCACCATGTTGTATCTGTAGGACTCAGATTGCGTGTTGTAGAACGTTGCACCGAGGTTGGTACTGAGTTGACGTGGCAAGGCTCTGTGGGCCACTATGATGTATGTGTTACATCAGCACCGTCTATCCATCTTGTCAGGTCATTTTATGGAATGAGCTCAAAATTGTGGCTACTAGAAACAGTGGGCATTGGACGCCTACCATTGGAAGCTTATTAAGGACCACATAAGTATTGGATTAAGCTGATATTGGTATTTTACCTTAACTCATATCTGTGTAACATCATGAACAGGTTGAAAGGCAATTTAATATATGGTGGGCCTAGAAAAGTTCCAATGGGGGCATCATTGTCTCCACTACTTTCCATGGTGGGGCCTACGTAAGCTTTGGGTCTGCTTTATTTGTTGGCTCATTTATAAAAATGACATGGCAAAATAGATAAAGGACGAAGTGGATATAACACATACATCGTGATAGGCCCACAGAATTTGGCCACATTAATACAACACCTCACCTCTGTGCTGAGTTATACATGGGCCCATATTGGGTACTACCCCATATGACATAGCTTGTTTTATTTATGCGGTCTATCCATTTTGATAAACCATTTTAAGCCACTAGCTCAAAAGGAAAGTATACTTAAGGTTCAAGTGAACTATTTACCACAGAAAAGAAAAGGGATTGAATTTTCAATGTTAAAAATTTGATGAGGCCCAAAATGATGTTTGTTTGTCATCTAACCTACTTATAAGGTTGTTGTGAATGCCTCTCCCCATATGAGTACGGTAGTGCCCTCACTTTCTTAGCTTTTGTATTGATTTGTTGGTGTAACCAAAGTATGTTATTAACTAAAGTGTAAAAATATATTTGATTTGTAGTTGCCATTAGTAAAATGAGGCTTAAAATCTATAGTCGGCAAGAAACCACAGAATCGCTTAGGAGTTGGGAAATCTCATGATTCCCTAACTTAAGTGACTTTCACGGTTGGTATGTGACAATAAATTCTAAGTAAGGGCCTCGGCAAAGGAAAAAATGGATTAAGTATCATTTCCGTCCGCATAATGTACAATTTGTACTTCATAAGATTTTACAATTTTTAAAGATTTAATAGAATTTTAACAATTTTATATTTAGTCGTGCTTCACAAAACCTATAAGAGCTAAGCATGCGAAAATAAGAAAAAAAAAACTATCTAATCTTAAATCGGAGAGCCTAATGACCTCGGGTAGGCAAATAAAATAAAAATGCAATGAGTAAAATGAAATACAAACTAGCCTTAATTCGTGGAGCTAAATAGCACTAGGTACACAAATAAAATAAAAAAGTAGTAAATAAGATGAATTACCAACTAGCCTTTCTTCGCAAAATTTAAGATCATGGGAAGACAAATAAAGTAAGAGAAAATGTAAGAGAGTGAAGAATGTAAAATGAAATAGAATGAAGTGTGAATATAATTGATGCACTTGAAATGTGTGAAGTGGAATACGAATTAAATAAAGGTAAACAAACTCCTAGTTTCAATTACTTCTTTAATAGCTTTTTTTGTCTCATATGTCAGACATCATGTTGGCATGTTGAAAATCTATAAAGTATCTTAGGCAGCACCTCTAGGTGAATTCTAACCCTCGTACTCTCTCTATATTTTCCTATCTCTCTTTCTGTTCTTCATTTTTTTCTCTTTTGCTCTTTGTTTCTTTCTTTTTCACTCTCTTCCATTGTCTTACTCTTCTTCGTTTGTCCCTCTTTGTTCGGCAATAAACCCTTTATATAAGTGTTTGCAGCCGCAACTCACTGCCAACAGTCACAACTTGTTGGTTAGCGTTGTAAGCACTCGACATTTGAATTATAAAGTAATATATATTTTACATATAATAAATATTATATATATATATATATATATCGTTTTATAAAGGAATGCTCACTTGTGCACAAGTTCTCACGATAACTCGTGAGAACTTTTTAGAACTTAACTCTTATGATGTAAGCACAAGATCTGAATCATCATGTGGTGCAACACCCCATGAAACTCTTAGAGTCTAAATTTCACCATGATCCAAAACTTTAGTGGGTTATGGAAAAAGGAAACAGTTTACTCATTTGATTTGTCTCTCTTTTACCATTGCCTGCTAAAGTTTTGAATTTGGGAGAAAGTTAGGCCCTGGGGGTTTCATAGGGTGTTACATCATGTGGACAATTCCAATTTTACAATCACATTATGAGAGATGAGTTTTGAAAAAGTTCTCACGAGTTATCGTGAGAACTGGTGCACAAGTGAGCAATCCTCCCGTTATATATATATGAAACACAATGATTAGTTTTTATCTTTTTATACAAATTATTTAAATGTTTGTATCTTATTCATTGTTTGTCTGTTTTAAGTAATTTTTGTCTCATGGAAAGAGAATCAGATAAGCTTCTTAACAAAACTAAAATCACTTCGATCGGATGTCGTTTGACCTGTCAAAAGTACCACCATTCAATATATAAAATTATTTGTCTGCAATTTGATTGATTGTCTGTTTTTAATGATTTTAGGCTAATTGGAAATGTCGCCTGATAAGTTTTTCAATGGAACTAAAATTACTTCAATTTGATCCCATTTGATTAGTCCAAAGTGTAGCCAAAGTTTTTACGGCTTTGATCGCTCAGTAATGCGTGGTTTTGGTAAATGGAGTAGGTCTTCATCACCATAATCTGGATCGGAGGAAACTTAAGTTTGTTAGGAATATCATTTGACCTTGTTTCCAATAAATCATAAATCATCTTAATCGGTCAAAATTCGTTTTCAATAATACCATGGCCACCTTGTGTATAAGGACGATTGTACTTTCCTCAATCTTGAAGACGTGACATTTTATGTCTCAACACAACATTATCCGGAAATATTAAATAATAAAGAGAGTGATCCTTGGGTTGAGAGAGTTCATTTTATCATTTTTTTCACACATTAGTTGCTGCGTACAGAGAGTTCTCGATTATTTGTCTCCAAGACGTGCCGAGAATGCTCCAAGTTCAACTCGTTTGGATTTTCAATTATTGAAAGTGGGTAGGAAAGTTTATTGAAGTCAAGCTGACGCTCCAGGAGTAACTTATCCTTGTTTTAGGTGGGGTGTCTACAGTTACGTAGACTTGTATTGAGGGAAAACATAAATGCCAGCTTGGTCTAAAATTTATGTAACCCAAGAAGTTTTTAATGGTAAGCTATTAATCCTTGCTCTTCCGTGGTGTGATCCATTTAGGCTTTTAATCAGCTTTTTTTTTTTTTTTTTGTCTTATGCCTATTGCTATTGGTTTTCGGCAGTTGGAATGCGGGAATGCCATAGTTGAATTCGTGGCTAATTTAAACTGAACAATTATGGCCCTAAGTGCCGAGATAGGCAGATACACAATATATGACTGAGATCTGATTAGATTGACTGCTTATTCAACCACTCACTCAGTGTGTAAAATAGGATCAGGCAATATTTAGAGGGTAAAGTTCATCCTTTGATGATGGGTTACACCTATACCTTCCGTAGGAAATGACTTTTCAATACAGATAAAATAGAAATGAGGAAGGGATTCTTATAGTCGGTCGTGGAGAATGGTTACACAATACCTTTTTGAGTGAAGAACTGAATCAACATATGAGCATAGACTCAAATTATAGCTAAGGTGACTAGCTATTTGATTACTGATATGGATTACACTACGGGGTGACCATTTATTTGATTATTGCTATGGATTATACTACGGGATGTAAACAATAGTAAAAAAGTAAATGATTAGGCTAAGAAATGTAATTAATTTGGTAGGAAAAAGCGATTAACACTACGGAATATAAAATGACTAGTAATTGAAAGATAATGTTTAGGTTTGATTTAGTTTGGTTGGTGTGAGACTACTCTTTCTGCTGTATTCTTCTTCTATTTATACTTTACCCTGGCCATTTAGATCATTCCCACGTTCTGACGGTTGCTATAATTGTTCGACACTTCGTGGCCTAATTTGCTTATACTCTTGCCATTTGTCCTATAACCGCTTCTACACGATTGTTCCTTCATCGGCTGCTTACAACATTATATCCTCATTAGGTGCATTCTAATTGTACCATCAACACATTCCTCTTCGTATATTCTCGTATTCTTGTATATCTTCAAATACACCACGGGAATCCATATAAATCACACGTAACTTACTCTGATTGGTTCCCGTAGGAAAAAACGTCAATATGGATGAACAATGAACTAAAATAATATGCCGGAATGGATGGACTAGGTGGATGAACGGCATTGATAAAACATATACATCAAGGTGGGCCCACAAAGCTTCTCTATTGAATTCAAAAGCAGATTGCATAGTACCCCACCATGACCTAGCTTGAGATGAATGGTCTTAAAAGGGACTCTGTGAGGCCCACTATGATGTATATGTTTTATTCGAGCCATTCATTCATTTCATTTTAGGACATGAACCCAAATCAAAGGCTGATTGAAGGCTTAAGTAAAATACACTACGGGAAGCAAGTAGTGAGAATTCAAAGCTTACCATTGAAAACTTCTTGGGAGTACAAAAGTTTTGGATCAAGCTGATATTTATATTTTCCCTTCTACGTACCTTATGAAATGATTAGATGGCAAATAAATATTACCTTGGACCATAGGTAGTTTTCAACGGTAGAAATTCAATCCACACTGCTTCCTATTGTGTGGATCACTTAACCCATCAATTTTCCTCCTTATCGGGCTCATGCCCTAACATGATAAGTCAAAACGAATGGATGTCATAGATAAAACATATACATCATGGTGGGGCCTCATAGATTGCATGATAGAACCATCATTCTTTGGCTACGTCTTGGTGGGAGAAGTACCCAATCCATCCCACAAATTTACTCCATATTGGTACTTATGCTCCATCCATAAGTAGAACCGGGCTTGGGACGGCTCGACTTGTTCGACTCATTCAGACCCGACTTGATTCGAATCGAATGGATGAGTCAGTCCGAATCGAGTAGGTTTCGCCCAATCTGAACTCAAACCGAGTTGAGTTCGAGTTACCCAGTAACTTGATTCGAAACTCGATCCGGTAAGACTCGACTCGATCTGAAATCGACTCAACTCATATTCAAGTATATATAATAATAATAATAATAAAAAACCTAATTTTTAGGTATCTCTAACCTTACCCGCCCCGACCCTTACCCGATCCTAAACTTTCTCTCCCTCCCTCATCCTCCTCTTTCAAGCTCGGTAACCACCCACCACCATCACCCCCCCCCCCCCCCCCAAGCCTGGCAGCCACCCACCACCCTCCTCCTCCTCCTCCTCCATCTCCTCTCCACTCCCTCATTTCTCGATCCGATTCGGTGCTAACTTGACCTGGCTCGGTACTTTTGATCATGTCGGACTTAGTCCGGATTAGACCTAAACTCGGATCGGGTCAAGTATGTTGAACTCGATACTAAGTCAGGTCGAGTTCAGGTCAGGCCCATTTCAAAATTGGATTGAGTCAAGTCAGCCCTAACTCGGTCCGGCTCGACCTAATGCCTAGCTCTATCCATAGGGTGAATCACTTAATATAAATCTTAGGGCCATTAATCCTCCATATCCACAAATCACATTGGCCACATTAGAGTAGCCAATGGGATGGGATCCCAACCATCAAGTAAACATCTGGGAGGCTTTCAACGGTAGGAATTCAATCCCCTATGCTTATATGGTGTAGTCGACTTGAGCCTTCAATATGCTTCTTTTTGAGCTCATGCCCTATATTGAACAGTAAAAAAGGATGGATGGTGTGTATAAAACATATACATCACAGTGGCCCCCAAAGATCCCCTAACAGGATTGTCCGTCTCTAGTTGGGTCCTAGTGGACTGTTTCGTTGTAAGTGGCCCACCTGAGTTTTGGCTCTGCCTGAATTTTATAATCCTCTTGTGTCGTGGTCTTTCAAAACAGATGGACGGAGTGGATTTGTCTCCTACATCTCTGTGGACCCCACATCCCTGGGCACAGGTAGATCTCTGTGCCCGGGGTCACACGCAATCTGCTTCCATTGGTAACATCCACTCCATCCATAAGGTGAATTACTGAATACAGATCTTTGGGCATTAATCATCCATATCCACAAATCATATGGGCCACACTAGAGCGAGCAAATGGGATGGTATTCGGACCATGGATTTGTGACTGGGGCCAACGTGATGTGGATATTTAATCCAGGCCGTTCATGAGGCCTCAATCACAGGGATGAAGGGAAGATGAAAAAACAGCCTCATCCAGAACTGAAGCAAGCTACACTGCGTGTTTTCAGGCTCATCTTTGTTTGTATCCGTTTACTACTTTTTATTAACGGTGAAAGTTATAGTCAAAACCTGATGGACAGACTGTATGTTATAGGTCCCACACAGCATGATTGTACGCGATGGGTAGAAAAGGTGCTGCAGACGATTGTGGTCCGTCGTACGAACTGCGAGTCGAGTCAAGGAGAAGCGGCTGAAAAAGCTACCAGATTAACTCGCCACGCGTCTCATTTTGATTGCCTCTTACCTCCCCCGGGCAGGTAGAAAAGCCCGTGAAAACGATAAATACGAACGGCGACTCCACGCTCTCGCAGACACTATTACGCCTTCATCTGCTTTCCAGCCCTTCTCTCTCTCCTCTTCCAAAACCTTCCGTCTCCGTCTCGACGGCAACAATGACGCTTCCTTTTCTCCCCGGCCTTCAGATTTTGACGCCCCTGTCGTACATTGCAATGGCGAGAAGAGTTCTCCGATAAGATCGCGAGATTGCTGAATTTCTCGACGAGGTTTGGATTTCTACCGTCGGCGTTTGGAGATTTTTCTTGATTTCGAGTCGCCGTTATTTTTCCGAGAAATTGACAGAAGAGACGGTTCTCGTGGTAATATCGCAGATAAGCGTAAGGGAATGGGGAAGAAGGCAAGCTGGTTTACGACAGTGAAGAACGTCTTTAAATCTTCTTCCAAGGAATCGGAGAAGAAGGTACGTGAACGCCTATCGAACTGCATATGCTTTTTCTGCAAGACGAAAATGCCCCTGGATTTTTTCTTTTTCCTGCTGATGGAATTGGGAAAGTTAGTTGTAAGGTAGAAGACGAGAGAATCTAAACAAAACTTCGGGGACGCTTGAATATACTCGGGCTGCGATGACGCTCGATACGCAGGCACTAAAAAATTGCCCATCACGCATACATTAGCTCCAATCAAACCGACGAAAGTTTAGGATAAGCCGCCGCTAAGTCACGGTCCCAAAATCAGATTATTTGAATGATCCACATCTGATTTGTGGACAATTGTTTGTACGAATGGGATCTCTGGATTATTTTCTTTCTTTTTCTAACCGTCCAATAAATATCAACAGATCGGATAGTCAGCTAATCAAATGAGACTAGTTTTTGGATCACCACCCATCTAAACTGGGACCCACAATTGGTCCAGTTTAATTTCAATTATTTGCATTTCACATGCCCAATTTCAAGTGATTTTTAACTGCATGCGTATCACCCATCGCACCCTGCCAGAGTATAAAAAGTTTTTTTTTTTTTTTGTATAAGGTTGGGGTGTCAATGGGCCAGGCTCGGGCCTAAAAAGCATTATTATTAATAGGGCCGCCGACATACCCAGGCCCGGCCCATTAACAGGCCAAGTAGGCTCGATTGCCCGCCAAAGCCTCTCCCAGGAACTTCCTAAAACCGGATGCTAGGAGGCCCCCACCATGATGTTTGTGAGAAATCCACCCCATCCATCCGTTTTTTCGGATTATGTTAGTACCTGGGCCCAAAAATGATTCAAATCCAAAACTCAAGTGGGCCGCACGATAGAGGATTGAACGTATACCGTTGAAACATTCATTTTGGATTATACTAATTTTTTGTGTTTTCAGTTCATCACAGTAGGAATGAACTTATGAACGGTATGGATGGAATATAAACATCAAGGTGGACCCAAGGGAGGTCTCAACGATAAGCATTTACCTACCCACGTCTTACTATCGTGTCGCACACTTGAGTTTTGGATTTTCGTCGTTAGCATGATTTGGGAAAAAGGATGGAAGTGATAGATTTCTCACAAACATGGTAGGCCCCACCTAGCTACCCATCCTGGAAGTTCCTGCAAAAGGCTTTCGCAGGGAATCTGCGTCCGTCAAACGGTGACTAACGTGTCCACCGGTTTTTTCTGATTGTATCCCTTTCTTTCTTCTGACTTTCCTTTTATCCTTTTCTTCTTCGGAGGTCTGTCTTCATGTGAAGGGTATTCTTGTAATTTACCACACACCTAGGGCCACCAACGGTGACTTCGGCACATTGTGGGGATTCATCCACCGTATATGGCATGCACGCGTGTCAATCTGGATCAACCATATGGTGGGTCCCATCGTTAAGCATAGCTGTAAAAGTAAGACTGAATGCATCGGATCTTGACCGTGTGAAAATTTCCTGCCAAGCTCAAAGTTTTGACGGTTAGGAATGTTTGATCAGCATGATTTCCGGGTTGCGCAAGGCCCACAATATCGACCAGAATTTAGACGGTCCAGATGGCATGCGACGTATGGATCCTGAAAGGGACGAAGGACCGATTGCTTAGTGAGTGGGAGAGAAGTCCACTCCGTGCATTTTTCGTAATCACTTGAAATAGCCACCTGAGCCTTTTTATAATCACGTAACGACTAACAGCTCCACACGTGCCAACCTGTCATATACGTTGGACAAATGACTCGTGCATCAAGGTGGGCCCTACCATGCAGATGATCTTTCAACAGATCAGGCCAATCCAGTCCACCCATCGCGTGGGCGAACACTAAGAAAGCAAGGAATGGTTTTAAAAGATATCAACCGTCCACATCCAACGCATAGGTTGGGCCCGATGAATCATTCGCTCTATGAATGGGTTGGCCCCCGCTTTCCACGTTGGCACGTGTGATCAGGGTTATTTCCGTAAATTTCAGAACGATGGGGACTAACATGCAATGCATCTGCAGAAAGAGAACGTAGAGAAATGGCAACCAGAGATGCCGGAGGTAGTAACGTTGGAGCACTTTCCGAGCGAAACCTCGCTGGACGCGACGAACGATGAGAGCGCGCCGGTGTCCCCGACAACCGACGATCGAAATCATGCGATCGCCGTCGCGGTGGCCACGGCCGCAGCGGCGGAAGCGGCGGTCGCTGCTGCTCAGGCAGCCGCGAAGGTCGTCCGGCTAGCCGGCTATCGACGCCAGTCCGAGGAAGAAAGAGCTGCCACTTTCATTCAGTCATTTTACAGAGGATACTTGGTAGGCTACTTCACATGCGCGCGGGATCACGGAAGTTTGTGCGCACGTTATTCTCTCACCATTTAACGATGGTTGGCGGGAATCCCTATTTATATCTGAATTCAGATTTTCAAAAGGTCATTTTGGAATGATTTGTTGAAGTTCCCGCCTGCAGTTGTTGGGTGGTGGAAGATATGCGTGCGCTGATCGTACACACTCTTTAGGCTGGAATGGACGCTGTCTCATTGGGCCCAACAGATGGTTAGAATCTTCCAATCTTCAGTGGGCCCAACAGATGAAAGGTTCAGATTAAACTACCCACACTACCGACCCCAATCAGGGACCTGTCGGGGCTATAAATTACAAAAGGTTATCTGACAGACGGTGAGATATTAGATCCGGACCGTCATCTACCGCGTCTCTTCCGCCTGAAACTGACGGTCCGGATCTAGTATCTCACCGTGTGTCAGATAACGGTCCGGATGCACCTTCGCACCTGCCACGTGTGAGACATTAGCCAACCATCGGTTTGTTTTTTGAGAACGCGTCTCTCATTTGCGTGCATTGGGGTGCACGGTTCATATTGTAGGCCCGACGAGCACTGCGCGCTTTGAGGGGGCTGGTCCGGCTACAGGCTCTCGTTCGGGGCCACAACGTACGGAAACAGGCGCAAATGACCATGCGGTGCATGCAAGCTCTCGTACGCGTGCAAGGCAGAGTAAGAGCGCGACGTCTCCAGCTCACCCAGGAAAAGCAGCTCAACAAGAAAGTCCATGGAGAGGGAGGAGACCGCAAAGGAGAAGAAATGCATGGGAGGAAGGACCCTGAAATGGAGGGATGGGATGGGACGCAACATAGGTCGGAGACGATCAGGACCCACTCTCAACGGAAGCAGGACGCCGCGATCAGACGGGAGAGAGCTCTCGCTTACGCTTTTACGTACCAGGTAACTTGTTTAGGAGAGAAATGTTAAGACGGCACCATGCTCGTGCGACCGTCGGTTAATCGGCTGGGCCACGTTCGTACTTCGGACATGGGCTGTTGAAATTATTCCTTTGACTGACGCGTGGCCCACCTGATGAGCAGACCAGCTCGATTTCCTATCGAGGGAACTCCTGCCAATGGATGGACTCGAGTCCTCTGCGACACCTGTTGAGCGGGAAATAAAACGAGTTCTGTGGGCCCACCTTTATGTGTGATTGAAATCCACTCCATCCATTAGTTGTGAGACCGAGAATCAGTCCGCTTCAAACCTTAGTTGGGCCACATCAAAGGGAACAGTGGAATCGGGTTCCATCCATTGAAACCTTCCCTCACGCCATCGTGTTGTTTATATGCCCATCCCAATTTTGGATCGTTCTGGATTTTAATACGTACGGATAAAATGAGGTGGCAAAGCTGATGATCGGAATGGATTTTATAAAAACATTACTGTGGACCCTACAGAGGTCGTGTGGTGCACGAACCTCGTAGGATTCCGGTCCGCAATAAATGACCCTGATCAACCAGGTCAGTGCCACGTTTGGTGCGGTGCATCTATATGCAAGCGAAAAGGCCCATTCATCATTGGGTCCCACCACATTTGGCCCACTACCTAAAGCAGCACTTATTCGGTGGTCCTAGCTGTCAGTCCCCATTAAATGACGGAAGTCGCCGGACGAGCCTTTCAGGTCCGCTTCACGAACAGCCATGAGTTCTATTCACGTGGGGCTGTATGAGGTGGAGATGCGCCGCTCCGCTCTCCTTCGTAAAACGCCATTAATACATCTTCATTGTCCATTTCCCAGTTTTTTCTGTTGAGAGAGAAGCTTTTTCATGCTGTGGCAGAGGTTGATTGTTGATATACATGCACATGGCATACGTATCACTCAAATGAGTTGTCCAAATCATGGCCCCAATTTGTACAGGTCATCAACCAAAACGGGATTGATGAAGCAGAGCTCGTAGAACCGGAACATGGTGGACCAACATCCTTGAGGGATGTTATTTGATACTCTGGCTGCGTATGACTCTTGATACGCAGGCACTTAGAAACGGTACACGTGGCTCATATTAACTAGAATTCAGAAGACTGAATTGTGGAACCCACCAAGTTGCATTCAAAAAATTAGATTGGCTGAACAAGCCTAACCTCTGATTCCTGGACGCTTGTTTTTGAAACCGTACCTTTAAACTGTTTTCATTTTTAACGGTCTAGAAAATACCCTCCAATTCGATAGTTAGATAATTAAATAAAATTAATTTAAGGATTTTTTAAAATCTATGTTGCGGTGACTTTTTAAGAAAGGTTTTCAATAAACTCTTCCATTAAACTAATTATTTATCAATTGAAATTTTTAAAGGGATGTTGGGGTTACGTTGCCGTCCAAGCAAAGGAGTCGGTATGGCATCCAATCATCACCTTGGGCCTTGTAAAGATCAGAGGTGGATATCTCTCTCCCCATTGTTTTCTTTGGTATGGCCAACCTGAATCACATGTTGGCCTATTTCATATAATGGTGACCTTGAGCCTTGTACAAATCAAGGGCATGTATCTCTCTCCCCACTGTTTTCCTTGGTGTTACCCACTTGAATCACATATGGTTGGAGTGAATCTCATACATACATCATGGTCATGGTGGCCCTGTAAAAATAAAATAAAATCAAGGGAAGCTTCCCTGTCTTGGGTTAAAAGAACAAATATTAATGAAATGAAATTTTTGGGACACCTACCCTTGATTTTTGACTGGCCCACCATGACATTTATGTGAGATGCACTCTAATCATTAAATGTATAATCCCACACTGGGCCCTGGAGTTAAATAATTTCAGTTGACTCATAATTTGGGTGGGCCATAGGAAAGGAAATAGTTATGAGAGAGACATCCACCTTTGATTTTTGTAGGTCCCCCTACAATGATGATATGAAATGCTTTTCAACCATTAGATGACATGCCAAAATTAATACTAGGGCCCAAATATTGAGCCCACCTATGATTCAAGTGGTCCACAAGGACTAACAATTTGGAGGAGGGTTGTCCTGTTCACCATTTCCAATGGTGTGGCTTACCTGAATGTTAGATGGAGCTGATTTTAGGACTGGGTAAAAATGGGGTGATGTATAGGTGGATTTCACAAAAGTATCATGGTAGGGGCCATAAGGCCCCACTTCGCTGACACCACTAACCTAGTGCCTAGGGGTGTACATCCAGTCGAACCGAGTCGGGCTGGCCTTAGCTCGACTCGGCTCGGCCACTAGCTAACCTTAGCTCGAACTCGGCTTGGCTCAGTTCGGTCAGCAACTCAAGCCAGTTCGAGCCAAGATCAAGCTGATTTCACCATCGTAGCATTTCCACAACCACTTGGACTACACCTTCAAAATCCCACTTAATGTAAAACAAAAGCCATGGTTTTTGCAGGTATTTTATCAAACACCTTCTAAGTAACATAAAAACTAAGAAAAAAAAAAGTACTTGTTTCATGTACATATCTTTTTTGCCACCAACCACACTTAGTTGAGTCATTTCATCAAACACTTGGTGAGCAACATCAATAGCAAAGTAATCGAGTCACGAACTCATTTAATCCGAGTTCGATTCGAGCTGGATTCAATTCAAGTCAACTCGGCTCAAACTCATTTTCAAGCTCAAAAAATCGGCTTGACTCGGCTTGAACTCAGCTTCGAACCAAGTTGAATAGTGCTTTTCCGAGTCGAGTCGAGCTAGCTCAGTTCGTGTACACCATTACTGGTACGGATGTAAATTCTTTAATATATAGGTAGTTTTTTTTTCTGAAAAAATTCCCTTCCATTTATGATTTTGATACATGATCGTGATTTTCTTGCATTTCATCCCATGATTTCAGCGTTGAAACAAAGTCCATCTACAGTGAGCCATGAAGTTGTACCGCTTTTGATGTACGTTTTCCTTAATCCTCTTCAATACCTTCCGTACGGAGCGGGTAAAACAGCTAAGCCTTGTGGTGCCCACCGTCTTGGGGTAACATCTACTCCGTCCATATGGATGGAATATACACACCTTGGGGGCTAACACACAAACCTATGGTTGGCGTTCCCTTTCCATTGTTTTCTATCCTATGGCCCGCCTATGTTGTCGATGTGCCTGAACTTATGGCCTCATGACCTAACATCAAGGGCTACACCTGATGGATGGAGCGGATCACAGACAACTAGGACACCGTGGGCCCCAAGAATATTGGGTGTTGTATACGGAGCAAAACAGGTGTTGTGGAGTCTTCCCGTCCAAATACAGTTGAGCCATCCACCCATAACACAATTGACGGAGAGAAATGGTTCAAAACACATCCATCAGAATATCCTAGCCATCTGATCAGTCTCCTTCAAATTAGCCGTACACGTAAGAAGTGTTAACGGTCCACATTCGGTGCGGGAGGGTGAAGAAAAACGGCGGAGACGATTGTTTAATGATTATGAGTTCCGAAACGTATACCATCCATGATATCTATAACTAGACGGACGGTTCCGATTGATGCAACCCCCTGCCAAATGTACTGTTGATGGATGGCCCTACCATACACGTCTGGCCTAATGAGGTCAAAGCAGGTGCAGTCGAGATTAACGAAAATTTGAGGCAGGGGGGCCAATTTTTGGCAATTCCCTCTCACGTGTGACACATTGGCACACGTGCTTGAGATACAAGCCGCTCACAAGACAGCCACACTGTGAGATGCCTCTCTAAAAAAAAAAAAAGAAAAAGAAAAAAAGAGGCTCGTACGATCATCAGCTGGACCACATAGGAAAGATGGACCGGTAGTACAAGTTCCACATAGATATGTGGCTCGTCGGCTGATCAGATCAGTCTAATATTTTACAAAAGGCATCTTCCTGGTGAGGTCCACCTAATGAGCGGTTTAGATCATTTACAAACGTATCGCTGTCAGTGAGGAGATGCTAGCGTCTTGATTTTTCATGTGCAGCAGCAGCAGCAGCAGCAATTGTGGCAATCGGAATCGGATAAGCAGCAGTGGGGCTGGAATTGGCTCGAGAGATGGATGTCCTCCCAACCGTGGCACTCGCGACACGTGGCACCACCAGAGAGCTCCTACATAACCCTCACCAACATTGATGACGATTCCGAAAAGACGGTCGAGATGGACATGTCCAGACCCTCGGGCCGTTACACGCCCGATCGGATCCCGAATCCGAACGGGCACGGGTACGCAGTATTGGACCCGAACGCACCCGACAACAATACACCCGACGATGGGAAAGTTTCTCCAGTGGTCCCCAGTTACATGGCTGCTACTAAGTCGGCTAAAGCCAAGGTCCGGAGCCACATGCCAACTAAGCAGAGGGGCCCACCTGCGCACCAATGGAACTCGTTGACGCGACGTTCATCGGTCGGCTACGATTCGTCGAGCTCGGCTGGTGGGACTCTAGGCTTCCTGGCGCCGAGGAGTCCAAGCCCAAAGACGAAGGGGGTGCGCGCACCGACGCGGCGGTTCACCGGCTACAGCCCTGATTCGAGCGGTGGAGAAGATCGGACCCCACCATGGGGTGGGCAAAGAAGGAGGAATGAATTTGAGTGACGTACTAGCCCGCATTCATCCATCTATATGTTTTTTTTTTCATTTGAGGAACGATCACATACAGCCATTGCACGGTTACGTTACTATGCTACACCATCTTTCCCTCCAAAGTGTCATACTTATACAAAATCCTAGCCGGAAAAAGGTGGCCCACCTCATGAAGATCCTATGGCATGAAAATCAGGCTGATCCAGTCTTGGAGGATCCACATCTTTAGGTCAACTGTTTTTTCAACCGTTATTTCTGATGGTGTGGTATGTGGCCTGTCCAATGAGTTTGTAGGTCTGATTTTCTTACCAGGCGTTTATAGTGATGAGGCCCACCTTTTGAACAGATCAGATGAGTTGAGAATGTGAACTGATTGGGGGAAATCGGTGTAGCATGTTGAGCTTAGCACCGTAAGGGTTGTACGTGATCATTCCTCTTTCTTTTCTTTTCTTTTTTGTGTGTTTTCCGTAAATATATATTTATTCGAGAGGCGTGCACTCCATACACGGGACTCTATTTATTGTGTTTACTTATCTGTAACTTGTAATATCGGGAGGAACAGGGCCATTTGCTGCTATAAGCCCCTCCTTCTACATGACTGCACCTGCAAGAATAAAATGATTTGATCGTGAGGCCACTCAAATATAGCATTTGGCTATATTAACTTCTCTTTTGAGGTTTGTCGGTGTGACCTACTGAGACAATCTTAACCATCCGGTCTATCATCCACCAATGGATGGTAGATTGGAAAATAACAATGGATGAGTAGGATTGTCTAATTTGCTCAATTTGTACAGTTGTCCAACACGTGTGGGGACCATATTAATGAATGGTCTGGATCGCAGGACCATTCTGTCACATGTCCAATTTGACTTTTAAAAAAGTGCATGAATGTGGGGGGCTATACTAAAAATACGCAGAAATTACATTGTTCAGGCGATCCCAACTGTCCAATCAGTGACCATAAAATGGATGGTTGAAAAGCAAATTCTGAAAGCAAAATCAGACGTTAGGACTAAGTATTGGATCGGCAGCTTTTGCTCAGGTCCAGGTTAACCTAACCAATAGGTTAAGAGCCTAGGAACTGATGAAATGTGTAAAGTCAAGTAATTAAACCATTGGAGGTTGTTTGGCACAAACGATTTTGAGGGATTTGAAGGCATTTCAAGTTTGGTCAGCAGCTGGGCTCGGTTCGGTCAGCAGCCTGGGCCGAGTTTGAGCCAAGATCAAGCCGAGTTCACCATTGAGACATTTTCACACACATCTGAACTATAACTTCAAAATCTCACTGTTTTACAAACAGAGGCAATGGTTTTACAGGTGTTTTATCTAACACCTTCTAAGTAACATAAAAACCAAAAAAAAAAAAAAAAAAAGGTATTTGTTTAATTGCAAAACCACTAGTTCAAGGCTCAATCACATACACAAACATATATTGTTGGTCGCTAATTTTTTGTCAATCAATCATGAGAATTCCAATTTTGAATCTTGCAATTGGTGAAACAAGATATGTGAAGTCAATCCCAAGTACCTAGGAGAAGGCTATGATGACGATATATATATATATATATATATATATATATATATATATATATATATATATATATATATATATATATATATCCCAAATCCTTACCCTAATTATTTGAGACAGAGAAGTGAGAACGTCGCCCAACCCTAAATCTTAAAACTATCTCTCTCTCTCTCTCTCTCTTAATATTTCTCTCCCTCTCTCTCAATCTCTCTCTTGACTTCTGGTATCGATAGTTCACCACTCATCTTTAAAGTGACAGTGACTCATCCACCTCACAGGTGTCATATATCTACAGCAATCCAGGCCATCCAAATCGTGGGTCCCTTTGTAGATGGAGCAGAGTCCAAAAATCACGTAAATTGGAAGGTCAGAACCATTAAAGTTTGACGATTGAAACATTTTAACCATTCATTTGATATCCGCTGACTAGATAGCCTGAATAGTTTGACATGTTTCAAGTTATGCACTGTCCACAATGAGACGTATAACTTGAATGACCTAGATTCACCAAAATACAAAAAAGAATTATAATGTCCTCACTAGTTAGATTTTTTGTGGAATCTATAGTTCAACTATCTAAACCGTTTATCGAGAGTCTTGTAATGAGACGCGGATTACCTACCAAAGCTATTCCCATGAACTTGTTGTAAGGTCCGAAACTGGCCCGAACTTGCCCAATTGCTGACCAGGCTGAGTTCGGGCTAGACATGTTGGCCCGGTGACCGGGCCGGGCCAGGTTCGGGTTGGGTTTGGCTGGTGACCGGGCTAGGCCGGGTTGAGCCCGGTTCGACTCGGTTCAGCCCAATGTACACCCCTATACATACCTTGCTTACCACCGGCCAAACCTTCCTTGCCGCTAGCCAAACCTTCCTTACCATAGCCACATTTCATTGAGTCATTTTATCAAACAGTTGGTGAGCAACATCAATGGCTGAATTATTTGAGCTTTTCGTGTAGATTATTGATAAGGTAAAATGATCAATGGCTGGATCATTTTATCACACAGTTGGTGAGCAACATTAAGACAATCCACTAGCCAAACCGAGTCACTAACCTGGTTCAATCCGAGCTGGATTCGAGCTGAGTCGAGTTGAGCTGGGGCCTGCTCGAACTCATTTTCGAGCCCAAAAAATCAGCCCGACTCGGCTCGAACTCAGCTTCGAACCGAGTCAAATCGAGCTTTTTCGAGTCGAGTCGAGCGAGCTAACCGAGATAGCTCGGTTCGTGTATACCCCTAATTGTAACAACTTCCTTATAGCTCATTTTAAATACCATAAACATCCCATGACCTCGAGACAATGGAGTTCACATGAACCGTCAACGTTGTACCATCTCATTGCCAAATAATTAGTTGTGACATATATAAGACGTCTTAATCAACATTGTTGTTGAATAATTGGTTGACATATATAACACTTCTTAACAAATAAATACAAGTTGGTGAGATGGCGTACTTTTTTATATCATCAATTTGAAAATCTTAAATCAAGTGGGACCTTTCATGAGAAAGAGACCAAGTGAGGTGGCATGTGAGAAACACGTGGATAGAACAAGGAAGAGAGAGCAGGGACATTGAAGGTTGGAATCTAAAGAGAGAATAGTTCGTGGGAGCTTTCTATGGCCTTCTTTGTGAAATTCTAAGTGGTTTAAAGGATTTTGTGCTAACCTGTTAGAAAGTTTATTAACCATGTGATTAGCTGAAAAGCCACAGATTTCAAAAATGGTTCAAAACATGTGGTTTCCAAGAAATTGTCAATTTTAAGCATCCAATGGCTTCATTTACTAAGTGTGGCCCACTTAAGTTTTAGATCTACTTTGTTTTTGGGCTCATCTTCTAACATGAGCTGCAATACTGATAAATGGAGTGTGTGTGTCACATGGACATCATGTTCGGCCACACAAAGCTTCTGCAAACTCTTGTGGTTTATTGAAAATTCACCTCCCAAGAGAGCAACAGCGAAAGAGTTTTTGGGAAGAAGAGAGAAATGTGGGGAGAGTTTTTGAAGTAAGTTATAGGAAACATTCACAATGTTGTTGGGTTTATGCAGAAGAAATCTCAACATTATACCATGCGACGAAAGTTATTGGCATTTAATAAAAATTGTCTTTCAATATCCTTGGAATGTTTTTGGGGCGTTTTATTCGTGAGTTGCTTAAGATAAGCTACTTTTGCGATAAGTAGCTTATCTTGATTTCTACTTATTAAATTGAAGTGATTAATTAACTTTAAATAAAAAAGTTATTTATAATTGATCATAAACCAAATTTACTTATCTACTAATGCAAGTAGAAAGTAACTTATTTGGTGGCATCGAAAAGGGTGTTAGAACTATTGCAACACTAAACTTGAAATATTCTACAGGATTTGTACTTAAGAACCTTATAGTTGTTGTGCAGATCTTTATAGTTAGCTAACACGATCAGATCAATGCTAGGTGAAGGCGTGTATATATCGTGTCACTATCTTTGAGATAGTTTGTGCCGCTTGGTGTAAAGTATTGGTGCAAAAAGTCATTGACACTACTATCTCTAAGTATACAATTCCCCAACAATATTTTCACACAGCGTGCACTCGCTGGTAGATTTCCCATCGGTTGCACGTCTTGCGCACACATATAGGCTTAAGCATAGTTTAATACATTTGACAAGAGTTTATGTTGACCAAAAATATATAAACTTTCTATCTTCTCCCATTCTATCCAATATGAGACTAAAGAAAAGTACAAAAACACAAAAAATCAAACCAATACATTAGCTTTTTCAAAGACTCACAAATTTGTTGAAAATACACATAATAAAAGGTATGTAAATTTCTGGCATCAAAGGAAAATTAATTATAGGGGCAAATATGTTCAAGCAATCCTCGCATTATATGTATTATATATGAGGATGAAGAGGCCAAGTTCAAAGCCAAAATGAAAAGAAAGTGAACCCCAAAGGGACTTCCACCACGACTTGCTACAAAAATCATCTTTTTATTCTCGCTATTCGGAGTAGTCTGTTACAACGTAGATAATGGCGGGCCATTGAGCTCTGTTGACATGGGAATTTGTGGAGGCTCGCATGGTCCTAAGGTTCGGATTATGAGTTGAACGAGCACTCAGCCTATTCAACATGTCATTTGCCCAACCAAGTTTTGGCTCATTAGCATTGGTAGAATTTTGTAACTCATTCTTTGTATTATTATACAGGATCAGAAAGACTTGAAGCAATAAAATAAATGCATATGGTGGAACTCCATAAGGGGGTATATGGTCTCTAAAACACAAGACCTTCCACTCTGATACCATATCAAATAACCACTTCCTCTGAAAGATTAAGCCATTAGATGTAGTGTTTCAATGTATTGTTAGAGGACTGCAGAAGCGCACAGAGATGAATCAAGTGAAGTAATCCAATAGCACCAAGCAAGCACAACACAAATACTCTAAATTTGACGTAGAAAAAACCACGACACGAAACAACAAAAAATATTTTGAAAGAAGAAATTACAAGAGATAGAGAGAATACTCGATTTGAAAAAACATCGAATCTCCCTTTACAAGCTCTTGAAATCCTAATAACTAATTAGAAAGCCTTAGATACATCTCAATCCCAATTACACCCAAATATAAAGCTTCTAGGAGAATCTTAATCAAAATTGAAAAAAAAAAATCCCACAAATTTGTAAATCTGCACGGAATCATTCGATATCATTGAAGCTACTTCGATGGCATCGAAAAAATACCAAAATGTTCTAGTGACCAAACATGAAAATTCAGATATTCTCGATGACTTCGACTAGGCATTCGATGGCATCGAAAAGGGCACCAAAGTGTCCAGCAACCAAATCAATTTATTCAGGAAAATCTCTATGGCATCGAGCTGACTTTGATGATATCCAAGCCTGCTCGATGGCATCGAACTTGTCATTGATAGACTGCTAAATTACAGATTTAAGACATCTATCAACATTTACATCAAGGGACTTTAACAAAATCATCTTTCCTACTTTATCACATTTGTTTTTTTTATGCTTTTGCAAAACAGTGGACATGTGTACTTCTTATATAGGCAGTGCATCAATTTTGAGTGACTAAGAGAATCCATCCATTGTTTCAAATTGGATCCATTTGATCAGATGTGATAGTTTCCTTTTTGTTGAGGATTGAGAAATTCATTTTCCTTAGATTTCTTTGCATCTTTTCTAAAAATGATCATGGTGTTTTTCATTGTCAGATCTAATTAAAGAAGGGAAACACTTTCCTTTTCAATAGTTTTCTCAATTATAAAAATTTCTTTTCCTCATCTACTTTGTTGGTTTGTACCAATCCAAATAAGTCTTTATATAGTCTTACCTTTTTATATTTATGATAGTCTTACTTTTTTATATTTATTATCATTGTACCAATCTTAGGAATGATTCTTTTGATTGGATGCACATGATCATTGATCAGTTTAGAGGAGGGCCCATCCAACCATTTGGGTATACATGGCCATGGCATTGTTTAAGGTAGAGACGATTTAAACATAGGGTTAGTATGGTGCTATGTGGGCCCCACTATAATGTATGTGTTTTATCTACGTCATCCATCCATTTTTCCCTATCATTTTAGGACATGGGCCTAGAAATCAGACAGATCCAAATATTATGTGGAAACATTAATTAGTAATTGTATGCCCACCGTTAAAAGCTTTTTGGAGGCCACAAAAGTTTTGGATGAAGCTGATATTTGTGTTTTCTCTTCATCCAGGTCTGCGTGACCTAATCAATAGATTGGATGGCAAATGAGCATTGCAGTGTGCCATAAGAAGTTTTTAATGGTGGGCGTTCAATCCCCACTGTAGGTTTTCTTGTGGTGTGGTCGAATCTCTCTCATTTTTTGAATCATGCCATAAAATAATCTGAAAAAATAGATGGATGGCATGGATAAACAAATATATCATTGGTGGGGCCCAAAGAGCACTATCTAGTACCCAAAACAAACGGGTCCATGAATTTTTCGTCTATACTTTTATGAAGAAGATTTAATATCAACATCTTACGATATAGGAGAAGAATTATATGGTACGTGTCTCCAGCATCTTTACGTAGTATACACGGATTCTCGATATTGAAAGTGGGGCCCACGATTAGGTGATGCAGATCGGTCGCTTGTAGGACACAGATCAAAAGGTTAAGATTCTCCTAGGGGAGTTTTTTGAGTCATAGTCTATCCACAGTGGGACACCACAGACCAATGGTCTGGATTATGTAGGGTGTATGTAGCTAAATACACCTGCAGGGGAAGAGATTCAATGACTAGAGTCACGTGATAAATGGGTATGATGTTCATGCTCTCACGGGTACCGTGATTGATTGGCCACTGAATAAAAGAAAATTGATTTAAACGGACAATCCTAACCATCATCTAAATGGACTTCTTCTCGATGAATATGAGCCGTTGCTGACTTCTGTATTTTAGTGTCTATTTGTACGCCACTGATTGAAGGGTTAGGATTGTCCAACAATGTGATTTTTTGTCAATGGCTTACTTACGATTTGATCTACTGAATGAACGGTTCTGATCTGGTTCATGTGACGTCATGATACGTGACGAATTGCCTGTGCCAAGAGGTTTCTTTTAAGTTACCTAATTTGAGTGGGCAATTGATCAGACCCATCTATTTAGAGGACCCCAAAATGGATGGTCCAAATAGCAGAAATTGCAATGTGAAAACCTAGCCATTTGAAACGTGGCTTCCTGATGGATGTTGAAAAGTGGGCCTGTCAATGGGCTCTGCTTGGGGGCGGCAAAGTCACCGTGATCCAGTCCGTTAACTTTCTGGGCCTGAATTTTAGCCTGGCTGAGGTCCTAATGCCTGAAAAATCTTAGGCCCATGACAGGCCCACTACAGATATATGGGCCTCTATTGGGCTTTACTGGCCCTTGAATAGAAAATTTTCACTGTGTTGGCCCTCATGCATGAGAACTAAGGTGTGGGCCATCTGTGGCTGGATTCACTAAACGGACGGTACAGAATCCCTTTCCCCTTCCGCTTGTAGAATCTTAGGCTCGTCGTGGATGTGGCATTGCCTGAAAACCACACTAAAGAAACGATCCAAATCATCCAATTAACGAGTATAAAATTGACGGTCAACAATAAAATGATCAACGGTCCGGATTCAATAACGAAAATCGGATGGTTAAGATCTCTCGATCAGTTTCAGTTTCAGTCCTGGGATGGAACCCACTATTTAACTCACAAATTAAAAGTTGGTGGTGAACCAACAACGTAGCTTCTATAGCCGTTTTCCCAATCGACTCACGGCGAGAGCTTCGTTTTTTTTTTTCAGATGATTTATCATTCTTATCGCCGTTAGAACCGGTTTCACGGAGCTGGCAGCCCCGCACGCACCTTTTTACACGTGATTACGTGACATACATGCAGGATATCTGACAATTGTAGAAGGTGACCCACCTTCACGGTCTAAGAAGACGCGCTCCAACATCCAACATTCAATTTAGGGGCGTGGATTAGGTGGTGAGAAGCACCCTAGTGCTGAAATTTCTCACCACCCGACGTGGCGAGATTTGATTCGCGAGCGGCATGCTGTTTGGGCTTAGCCTTCATAAAGGTTTTTCATACGTGTACGTATTCGGCACAGTTTGCCTTTCGCAAGAAACTCCATGGACGAAAGCCAGATAAGGATAAATTATTTCCGTATATGCATTTCTTTAGGTCATGTTAAATGCATGCCCTAAAAAACAAAGCATATCCAAAACTCAAGTGAGCCACGTCAATAAAACTAGCAAGGATTGAACGTCTACTGTTGAAACATCCATTGGACTATAGATGTTTTTGATCAAGCTAGTATTTTTATATATGTTGCCATTAACGGTATCGATGGCATACGTTTATATATAGATGGCATACATATAAACGTTACCGTCAACTGAATGAGGTTTCAACCATAGTCAATTTCCTACCTGCTTTTTTGTATCGTACAGCCACATTTTTTTTTTTTTGTTTTTTTAACACCCCCACTGTTAGATCACACTACACTGTTAGCCACCCCCACGAGGGATCGATGCCATGACCTCAGTGTTGAAACGACGTGTCTTTCACTCAGTCTACCACTTGAGCTATGGATTAGGGTGTCACACAGCTACTTTAGTTGTTGATCATTCTCGTTCATACACTCCATACCTGACATGATCTAAAAGAAACGGATGGACAAGATGTATTTCTCACGAACATCGTGGTGGTCCCTACCTAGCTTCACGTCAACAGAAAGATCTAATGAAAGGCTTTTCAGTGAATCACCGTCCACCCATCCGCAAGCACGAGCCATGTTGATGTATGTGTTTTTATTCACGCTGTGGGGTATTACCCAATCCACACCCATACCGCTCCATTAATAAAATTTTGCCACATCATCTTCGTGAGCTCCTCCTCACCACCCAATCCACGAATGAGGTGGTGAGATTGAGACTTTGAGCAGCGCTGGCAGAGACGGGCTTGACCTTTTAAAAGTGTTTCGGACGAATACATCCTACAGCTCACGAATCGAATCTCGCCACGTCATCTTACCATGAAGGTAGTAGGTGATAAGGTGCTCACCACTCAATCCACGTCCCTTGAAGACTTCGTTCGTTGTCACTGCCTATTTGCAAATCTCATCTTCAATGCTACACCATGTATTGTACTAACCTCTTTTAGCCGTCGTTCAAATAAATCCAAGTCACATGCTCACTTGGCACTGACGTGTCACACTAGTCTCATCCACTGTGGGGTCCACCATGGCGCCGTACTCAGATTTAGAGGGCCTTAACATGGTATCACAGAAATACGGTTGTTACACGATCAACGCTGTCCAACTGGTGGCCCGCTTCATCCGGGAATTTGTTGAATGAAGTCGGTGGGCTCCACCTCTGGTTGCGCTTTATCTAGGAAATATCAAGGTCCACTCGTCAGGTGGGCCACAGCATATAAGAAAATTGGACGGTTTGAAAAGAGATTCTACGCGGTTCTTGCTCAACGTACAGGTATGGCCCACCTGATATTTTTCGCTTTATTGGTTCTTGGACCAGAGTAGGTTGGAAGTGGTCCACATCTAATGAGCCGTTCTGATGCCTCACACGTGTGACACATCTGCGGATATGCCACAAATCGCACCTTTCTTTAATCTCTGGCGCGAATCGCGCGTAGCTTTTTTTGAAGAAAGATTCGCCAAGCAGTTGCATTTCCGTGATATACCGTGCTATCGTGATTAAAGTACAACCCATACCTAAAAGAGAAATTGACCATTGTGAGCTCCACCTTTTAACCAGCATCTTTTCTGACCAATCTCAAACTTACATTCCCATTCTAAGCCTTTTACGTACGGACAGACTTATTGAAAACGACAATTAATGTGTCCGTACGTGAGAGGTCTAGACTGGAAACGTAAGTTTAGGAGCGTTTGGAAAAGACGCTGGGTAAAAGGTGGCAGATAGTGGCCAATTTCTCTACCTAAGGGAAGGGGAAAACGTGATACTTCGGTTGAGCGTAATGGTTGATATGTGGGCCTAAATATTGTACATTTTACTATGTATAGATCAATTTAAACCGTGCATATCATGGGTTAAATTTTAGATGGTATTATAAGTATATATATGATTTATTTAAGAATGTGAACGTTCGATTTCTAAGTTTAATGAACGGTTGACATGAAAAAGTATACCTCTGTTGTTCAGAATGCATGTGTCCACGAATCAGACGCCACGGTTGTTTGAACAATATTATTATAATACACTGATCAAAATATTGTTTGTTCCCACAATTTGAACGGTTTATTGCGAACTATCATATACCATTGTAGAATTTCTAAGCGACTGAGTATCAACCATCTCACTCTGCCAGTGTATAAAATTATCATATAAAATCAAGAGAAAATTATCACGGTATACGTTACCCTTTATAAAGCGTCTTTTATGAACAGTGCAAAACGTAATCCCTCCCAACTTAAACCATGTACGCATTTGAGAACGAAAATACCCCTGTCCGTACGTGCAATGCCAATGAAAAGTAGGGGTATTTTCGTCCTGAAATGTTTTGTCTGTACGTGCAAGGTCTTAGCTGGGAAGCTAAGTTTTAGACTCTTCATAAAAGACGCTGGATAAAATGTAACATTAACAGTGGTAATTTTCTCTAAAATCCACGCAGCTGGCGGGAGAGAGAGAGAGTATACGGTAGAACTCGTAAAACCAGAATATGGTAGGTCCATCACTCGATAACACGGGTGGAAGGATTGAAGATCAACCTGGTCCGTCCATATATTGGTCCTGTCATGGATGGCTAATGTTTAATAACCATATTTTCGAAACAATTGTATCAATCACTTAATTAACTTTTCCTCACATAATACGGGCCGTTAATAGCTTTGGTTTTATACTCCTGGTTTTAAAGTCCTCTGGTCAGATGTATAAGATGATAAGATACATTTTTCTTTTGATAAATTTCCATCAGAGGTAACGGACACAAGATGATCGGTCCCTGATGATAAATCATATTGACACGTGTACTTTACAGAGAAAGCTATAGCATATTTCGGTTATTCCGGCTCTACCGTATCGTCTCCCCTCACGTGAATGGGCGATTGTGACCTTCTCGGGCTGATATTTTTTAGAGTCGTGATTCAATAAGTGGCCCTTCATGCTACGGGACGGATCACGTGTGAGAGATACGAGCGTACAGAAAACGTTTTAGAGATCCAGCCTATTCATTGGGTATGATTCATCTTGATAATTTCATATATATATATATATATATATATATATGAAAAAGAAAGTTGGTCCACTTACCAGAAAGATCAAAATTTTAGGAAAACAACGGGCGGTTAGATGAACCTTTTAACCATGAAATTCAACACAAATGTGTGGCTTAATTAATTAGTGTAATATCATATTTTTTTTCATAAAATATGGTAACAGTTTTATATTCCTAATGAATGGAAAGGATCTTTGAAAATAGTTTGGTATGGATGTAATCCTAACACGTATTCCGTGGCTACACATGGGCAGCTCGTTGGATTACAACCCTATAGCGCAGTTACTCGCGTCAGATTTAAGAGGGCTTCTCGAAATATGTTCCGAGTGTAAGCTGATTGCGTACTGACTTAGCGTACCCTGTAAACTATAGGGGGCCCACTGTGATTTATATCTTGCATCCACTCAGTCCATCCATTTAAATCGATATTTTTAGGCTTGAACCTAAAAATAAAGCATATCTAAAGCTAAAATGGACCACACAGCACAAAACAGTGTGAATTGAATGTTTACCGTTGAAAATTCTTGAGGGCTACAGATGTTTTAGATCAAGCTTATATTTTTTATTTCCCTTCATCCATGTCTTTGTGATCTTATGAACAGTTTAGATGAAAAATAAACATCAATATGGTCCCTGAAAAGGCTTCAACGGTGGAAATCATTATTCCCACTGTTTCTTCTGGTGGGATCCACTTAACCTTTCAACATGCTTTAATTTTTCGATCAACCACTAAAATAAGCTGAAACAACGGAGGAATGGCTTGGATAAATCAAATACATTGACGGTGGGGTAAATAGAGTTTACTCAGTACGATAAAGGCGTACTGAGTTACGCAGTAGGGAATCCGATTTTATTCCAAGTTCGCAAAACCTGTGAAAGATCCAAGACGTTTCTTCAATGGAGCTGGAACCTGGGTTGGCCACTCCCCCGCCACCAGCCCGGTGGTTGATGGTCGGTGCTACGTGGGCCCACTATGATGTATGTGTTTCATCCATTCCGTTCATCCACTTTTACTTATCATTTTATGTTTAGGTTAGAAAATGAGATGGATATAAATAACAGATGTAACACACCACAGGAAAACAATGGTGATTGGATATCCACCATTTAAATCCTCCTGAGCTCCACTGTACTGTTTATTTGACATCCAATCTGTTGATTAGGTAAAACACAACAAGATGAAGGGAAAATAAATAAATATCAGATTGATCCAAAACTCTTATAGCCCCAAAAAGTTTCTAATGGTCTCCGTTCGTTCAACCCTTTTTCCTGTAATGTGGTTCACTTGATATTGGGATATACCTCATTTTTCATCTTATAGCATAAAATGTTCTATAAAAATAGATGGACCGCATGGATGAAACACATACATCATAGTGGGCCCACATAGCACCGACCACCATCCATTGGCTGGTGGGGAGAGTAGCCAATCCGTTTCCCAAACCTGGGGGAATCGACTGGGCTGCTGCTACCGTGAATTCATGTGATTTATCCACGATTTACATCCGTTGTTTGAACTCATTTTCAGGGGTTAGAGTTCAACATTGAAGCCTATTCAAATCTCAAGTGAGTCACATGATAAGAAATCATAGGAAAACCTTGATACAACCGCTGTAGTGATGTTTATTACTCATCCAACCCGTTCATAAAATCACCAGCACATGAATGAAAGGAAAACAAAAATATCAACTTCATCCAAAATTTCTATGGCCTTCAAGAATTTTTAAATGGTAAATGTTCAATTCACACCATCTTGTGTGGGATGGTCTATTTAAGCTTCAGGTAGATTCGAGTTTTTAGTTCAATTCCTAAATATATCTAGTAAAATAGGTAGATAAGGTAAATAAAATACATAAATAATGAGGAACACATTAGTTTAATACAAAATTTTTGTGGCCTCCGGGAGCTTTTAATGGTGGTTGTTTGCCATGGTGTGGTCCACTTGAACATTAGAAATGTTTCATTTTTATGTCCTTAAAGAAGTTCACAGGACCGATGGATGATATATATATATAAAAATGCATACATTATGGTGGGGCCCACAACTCTTAACATGTCACCACACCACCTTGTAAAATATCAGCTTGATTCAAAGCTTTTATAGCCCGCAAAAGATTTTTAAAGTTAATAACTACTGTTTTCTGTGGTGTGGTTCACCTGAAATTTGTATCTACTTCAAAATTGAGGCCATGCCTTAAAATAAACTCTCAAAACAGATGAACGGCTTGGATATAAAATGCATGCATAGAGGTGGTCCCTACGGTCAGGGCCACCTACGTGGTTATTTGTGGGTCGCAGCCTAGTTACGCTCGGCCGCCTCTTTCAAAGAACAAGTAACCCAACCATATCCTAGTCTCAACACCACTGGACGTGATGTCCATCTAGGTCTTAAGAGAACCAATTGTTTCGGGTCTACACTCGGGTGAGAAACATGGATGTGGATAGCATGGTAATCCAGCGCCACTAATTTAGGTGGTGGGATAGCCCAGGGGTTTGGACGTCGTGGGATTTGTTTGGAAACCGCTGTCTTGGTCCCACTTAAAACACATTTGAAAGGGAAACGGATTGGCCACTCCCCCTGCCATCAGCCAATGGCTGATGGTTGGTGCTCTATGGGCCCCACCTTGATGTATGTGTTTCATCCATTTCGTCCACCTATTTTTATAGATCATTTTAGGATATGAGACGAAAAATTAGATATATCATAATTTCAAGTGGACCACATTACAGGAAACAGTGTTGAATGAACGTCTACCATTAAAAACTTTCTGGGGGCTGGATCAATCTGATCTTTGTTTTTTCCCTTCATCTTGGTCTGTATGACCTAATTAACAGATTAGATGTCAAATAAACAGTACATTGGGCCATAGGAGGATTTTAATGGTGGATATTCATTCACTATTGTTTTCCTGTGGTGTGGTACACCTGAGATTTATATTTTTTGAAACAAGCTATAAAATGATCTTTAAAAATAGATTAACGGCATGGATGAAACATATACATCATGGTGTGGCCCACAGAGCACCGGCCATCAGCCACTGGATCTGTGTAAGGGGGAGTAGCCCATCCGTTTCCAGTTGGAAGTTATTACTTACGTTGAGTCCGTACCTAACGACCCGCGACGTGTGGACCAGTCAATTCCCACTTCATTTATGAGGTGTCGGGTCACCACGCAATCTGAATCGGAGAAAAAGGGTTGGACAGAATTAAACGACGAATGGCTTACCCTCCACGCAGCCATGTTGCTACCCACTCGTGGCGGAAGCGGATTTGCTGGTGTACCACACACCAGCTGTGCAGCTGGTGTATTCGCATCAGCAAGTTCTGTAGGTTCCGTCATGAGATATGTGTTATATCCAAACCGTCCATCCATTTGGAGAGCTCGTCGTCACGCTTAAGACTAAAAATAAGATAGATATAAATATCAAGTCAACCACACCGGAAAAAGTAAGTAGGGATTGAACGTGTACCATTGAAACCCTTGTGGGGTGATGGAAGTTTTGGATCAATATGAGATTTATTTTTCCTCTTCATCCCAGTCTTTGTGACCTTATGAATAAATTGGATGGAAAATAAATGTTATGGTGTGACCTATGAATTTTATAACAGTGGAAATCATTATTCCGCTGCTATTTGTGGTGTGGTCCAGTTGATCTTTATATATGATTTTTTTTTATATATATAATGCCCTAAATTGATCTCAAAAAATAAATAAACAACATGGATATAATAAATACATCACTGCTGGGTCATGTAACTTTGATCTCCTTTGAACCGTTCGTACAACATGGAGCTCAAGGAGTGTTAGCGCTCGTCTTTGCACGACAGGTACCTATGTAGCTGGTGTGTGGTACACGAGCTAATCCGCTTCTAGTCGTGTCGCAATGTGACGTACGAGGGCCTACCATGACATGTGTACAACATTCCTATCCATCCATCATGCTATGCGTCCTTATGTTCCGGTGGTGCCTAGAGATTTAGGCTTATCTGAAACTGAGTGGGCTACACCATAGGTTGGGGTGAGGATGCGTACCATTAAAATCTTCTCCTACCCTAAAACTTAATATCTATAGTAAAAACGAAAATAAAATATGCTTTTGGCCATCAATCTTATGAAATCTCATAAATCTGCTAGGTTGGTTGGTTCAATCAACCTCTCCTACCCAAAATCATATATGATATATCGAAAAAACTCATTTCAGATTGCAACATACGATTATTTTAAGGTTGAACAGACAGGCAACAAGTCGGGGTCAACCCCGACTGGACCCGGTCGACCTCGACTGTCTACCAGACAGATGGGTTTAACTAGGTCTAGTTGGAGTCGACCCCAACTTGCATCATGTTTGTCAAACCTTAAAATAGTCATGTTGCAAACCGAAATGAGTTTTTCGACATATCATATATAATTTTTAGGGTAAGAGAAGATGATTGAACCAATCAACCTAGCAGATTTGTCAGATTTCTTAAAATCGATGGCCGAAAGCCTATTTTATTTTCGTTTTTACTATAAATATTTAGTTTTAGTTTGATTAGGCTGCCCCGACATTCTTCTCAACTCAAACATGAAAACTTTAAACCCATGTAGTTAATCACTATAAAAGATGTTAATATTGTGAATTTCATGTTCTACTCATTGAATTTCATGTTAGGCTTGTTGAATTTCACATTTGGCTCGTTGAATTTCATATTAGGCTTGTTGGATGGCAAAAATAAATTCTAGTGGCCCACATAAAGTTTTTAACAGTGGGGATTCAATCACTATTTTTACTACCATACGGTTCATATGAGATTTGGATTTGCTCATTTTTGGATTATGCCCTAAAATGAGCTTTTAAAACCATTGGTCAATGTGGATTTAAGGCATATATGTTACTGTAGGCCCCATAGTCGGGGATCCACACTCACTGTATCACGCCCCAAATCCGGGGACGGACAGCTTCCGTGATGCCCCGAATTCGGCACTCGACTTCCATACACCAAGTCCCGAGTTTGGCGCACCACAAGGAAGATTTTTGACTGAATTTTTTTTATTTATATACATAGTAATACCTGAGCATAAAGATCCATGATCAAATTACCAAGCAACACTCTCCAATAGAAATCCTGATTGTTACAAGTACAATGCTTTCCAAAGGTACACAACGTCAACATTGCCAAATCGAAAAATAGATTCAATGCATCGAAAAAGCAAAGTCTTCCAAGCTACTCCAGCCTTAAAAAAAATGAAAAATAGGAGGCATATGCAAAAAGTCTAGTGAGTACACACGTGTGTGTAGTGTATCCTACATGCAAGCAAGATAAAAATGCTACAAGAAAATCATACGACAGCCATAACCATATTACATGCATCCGTAATCACATCATCATCATCATATTGTCATGCCATGATTATACAATATCGAAAATACTGACAAGTCCATGAGTCATACAATATCAGAGTACACAATATAAATCAGTTATGCAAATGAAGAATTATAAAGAGCTAAATATCAGATGTCGAGGATGCAATGCAATATACAGTTCTGGATGAGTTCATGAATACCGTCAGCCGTATCTAAATATTGAAACATAGTAACCTGAAATGCTAAATATTACTAATACAATATAATATGTGGTGCGAATGAAATGACTATGCTGGAGTGAAGTCGGGATGATAGTACGTAGTATCGCAGACTATGGGGTCTATCACAAAGGACTTCTATCCAAACTAGTCCCATACCTAATTTGGATAGTCAGACTCAATGTGGTAAACTCCTAATCTCAGGTTAGTCGCGCGCCCCAACCGAAATCCTAGCCATTGCGAAGGTACACGTAACAAATAGTTGCGCACCACCAGCCTGAGTGGATCGTGAATGAATGATTGAATGATTATGCAACTCTTGCTCAATAAGTCCACATATCAGTACAGTTCATCTCTGGGATCATCACCGGGGTTTAGTACACTTCAAATGGCACTGTCTCTCTCCTAGCAGCACAGTCCAAGTGAGCGTAAGAAACCTTACTATCCACCTGGCCAATAGTCTGTCAATACCTATCTGGCACGTCGATAGCGGACCCATTCATGGGCTGGTCAAACTCAGCCTAGTAATGCCCCCTACCCTTGGGCGGGTAAGGCCACACCTCCTCCCAACTGACCACGACACAATGGGAGACGCGGCCTCCTAGTATTCGGCACTCGGGTGCTCATGTATCCACTCGATCTCGAATTGGGGCGTCTCCTGGCCTCGAAGGTTTAAGAATTTTCACCCAGCGACATCTATGGCACCCGTATGCTAGAACCAAATATTTTCGGTGTCCCATCTGGCCATCCACGATATGCCTGTGGAGGCAACGGCCCTAATGTCGCTAGGGCACACAAGGCAAGATGCATGAGTCATATAATACAGTCATGCATCAATCCTGCGTATACCGTGCACTCATGTGAGATAACCTCCACCTATCAGGAAGTCTCATAACAATCTGCCCAACGACATATGCAATGGTCAACCACATCTCATAACAAACATGCAGATGATGCGTATGGGCATGTATAATGATGTTATACTGTCACATACTCATAATCAGTATCAATAACTGGCCTCAATAATCGGCTTCGACAATATGGACATTTAACCAACATTGCCCCCAAGGAATGGCCCACATAAACATCAATACATACATCATGGTGAAATCACATATCACATCGGTCCTCAGATACATCACTTTGGGTCTCACACAAGGGCCGCACATTCATCGCGTTGGGCCTCACTCATGGGCCGCATATACATCACATTGGGCCGTATCATATGGGCCTTACACATTGCAATGGGCCTCGTCACATGGGCCATGAATACACCATATCAGGCTTCACGACCCATGGGCTTCAACTACACAATAAGTGGGCCTAACACATGCGCCTCAAATATATCACAATGAGCCACAACCCATGGGCCTAAAGTACATCTCAATGAGCCACAACCATGGGTCTCAAATACATCACATTGGGCCTCGAATACATTGCAAGTGGCTTCAAATCTATTTCACAGGTAGGCCACATACTCGGGCCTAATACACATCACTATGGACCACATCACATGGGCCAGAAATATATCTCAATGGGCCTTGCCCATAGGCCACGAATACAGGGCTACACCAATTATGATAAGTCTTATATCACACGTCACATAGTTAATGGCTCATATTTGGTGTTGCATGGTTAAGGGCCAAGAGTCACATTTCATCGTACCAATTACGGTTTAGAGATCACAACGTATAGAATCCAGGACCTTGATAGCATTAGCTTGAGTAATATAACCCTACGTTACATTCGGTTTAGTGTACAACTTGGTTATATGTGATTCAAGTGGCGGTATCTATATCGATAAGCACAAACCTACGTTGTTGAATGACCATCAATACCACTTGATTTCATACGGTTAGGTGGCCTTGTACGTATTTCACATTCATACAATTAGATAACTACATATACTACATATACCCCACCATTGCCTATGATGAGGTGGTTATATATACATCAAATACCTACATGATTAATGGACTAAACAAGTATATCACACCCTCACACCACTAGAATCTACATATTTGTTATAATTAAATATGTTTAAGGGTTTAAACACAAGTCACATGATCCTATTACTTAGGGCCGTACTCTAACCAAAGTACCAAATGATCAAGGGCTATCCACAATCAGCTCATTTAAGGGATTAATCATCATTACTTCAAAAATTACAATACCAGCTCGTCATATGTTCAATACATCGAGATTACAAACTCTTGTCTAAGAGGCCTAATGGTTGGCCCAAGGCTACCACTGATGGGCCCACATGACATTCACTTAAAATGGGCCTTAACATTCTTGGACCCACACATAAATTGAATTTAAAAATGGGTTCTATGCGGTGGAGCTCATGGGGCTTTCTCATGAGGTTAAGTTATGTGCAACCCACTTAAGACTTTGGTCTTAGGTTGGATTTAATAGTTAGGTACTTTTTTTTTTCTTACAAGCTTGTATTGTATGGTCCAATTCAGGTTGGATTGACTGATTTTTGGGACAATGCCCTAAAGGAGACCCGGTACATGGGCTAGATGGGTTGAATATCTAATACATCATCAGGATGTCCCATAACAAATTTTTAATGATGAGAGTTTAATTTACATTATTTCATAATATACGGCTATCTAATCATTGGATGAGCCTGATTCATGGTGACATACCGTCAAAAGGGTTGATAAAATAGATAAACGATGAAGATCTTAAATATATATTATGTCATAACCTTGGTGGATTAAGTGACATAACACCTACATCAAAGTGGGTCATACCACACACAAGTTGAGAGGTTTACCCTCCATTAAATATTCATAATCATTTGTTGGGCCTAGAGGGATGTGGTTCATAAATCCAGCCCATCCATTATGTGTGTCCCACTTAGTTAAGGGGTTAGACCAAGTTTTAGATACATCCAAAATTCGGGTGGACCTAACAAGTGATTTTACATGCTCGAGCTTCAAGTTGTACGAATGGTTCAAGGAGATCAAAGTTACATGGGTCCTAAAGTGATATATTTATTATACCTACATCGTTCATCTATTTTTAGAGATCATTTTAGAAAATTATCCAAAAAAAAATCATAACTAAAGATTATCTAGACCTCACCTCAATTAACAGTGAGGATAATGATTTCATCGTTAAACCATTCATAGGGCCCACCATAACGTTTATTTTCCATTCAATCTGTTCATAAGGTCACAAAGACCTGAATTAAGGGGAAATACAAATTTCATATTGGTCCAAAACTTCTGACCCAAAAAGGGTTCCAATGGTAGATGTTTAATCCTTACTGCTTCTGTAGTGTGGCCCACTTGATAGTTAGATCTATCTTATTTTTCTTTTCAAACCTTAAGACAAGCTCACCAAATGGATGGATGGTTTAGATATAACATATATCACATGATCAGACCCATGAAAATTACTGATTTATTTAAATTTATAAATTTATTTTTATTTTTATTTCTTGATGGTGTGGGCCACCTGAGTTTTGTGTACGGCTGAATTTTGAGGGTGACCCATTTTTAAAGGGCACCCATCAAATGCACAGTGCTGATGTTCGACGTGCATCAAGGTGGGGCCTGTGGATGGGACCCACGATCCCTGCCTACCCAAGCAGCGTCTGCTGCAGCGTCCAGACGCTGGACGTCAGCAACACCAAGGGGCGGACGCCCCTGTTTTTTTTTCTTTTTATTTTCAGTTGTTTTTCCTATGTGGGGTCCACAGAAGGACGATCTACTTCGTCTACTGAGTTCTTGGGCTCGTCACAGGTCTAAAGAGACCAATATTGATATATTTAGGTGGATAGAAACATCACAGTAGGCTCCAATCATTTATTACTATTAAAAAAAAGGTCTTTTTGATGGTGTTGCCTACCAAAGATCTGGATTGTCTTCATTTTTCAGCTCCATGGCTAAAATGAGCTGGGAAATTAAATGGACAGCGTGGATTGAATACATACATCATGGGTGGGGCCCGTTGGGGACCCACACTTCTTTCCTTCTTTTTCTTTCAAGCGGCAGGGGCGTCGGGACGTTGCTTACTGCAGTGTCCAGCCTTCCTCTCTCTCTTTTTTTTGTTATTTATTTATTTATTTATTTGGTGTGTGTGCACGTGTGTGCACATGTGTGTTTGGCCAGCACAATGGCCTCACTTTGGGATGGTTTGGATGGCTTACAAAATTCTAGTGGGGCCCACAATCAATGGGTCCCACATAAAGTCTATAAAAACATTGTTATTATTATTATTATTATTATTATTTTGTATTCTCCCATGAATCCATACCATTAAACACATCATTATCACATCATTATGATCAACATCATCTTCACCATACAAAACACAACAAAAACAAAATAAGAATGAATAGGGTGGGTGTACTCACCTTGATGAATTAGATGGATGGAAGGGATGAAATTGATGGTTGAGATGGATGGAAGGTATGGGATTGATGGAGTTGATGGCCCACCAAGATCACTCCTCTCTCTCTCTCTCTCTTTCTTATGGGAAAATGGTGAAATGCTAAGGGATGGAGCGGTATTTATAAAGAAATGGATAAAATTTTGGTTAAGTTAAGCTAATGTGATTAATATTAGCTTAGGCTTAGATTATGGTACTTAATTCATGCTTTGTAATTAATGGTGGATTAAATGAGCATGAGATGGCATGGTGTGGTGATGTCATGCATAGTGTATGGCATGGATAAAGGTTGACTTTTCATGTACATGAGAGAGAAGAGGTATGGGTATGTGACATCACAGACATGGGTAGAGATTCTCTCACCCATGTGTGGCATGTACATGTGTGCATGACATGTGTTGTGCACATGTGTAGAATGAAATACATGGTGTTATGTGCACATGATACACTTATTATTCTTCACGGCGTATTTCACTAACGGAGTATCATGCCGACGCACGGGTGGTACCTCCACGATCGCGGCAATGAGGCGATCGATATGAGATAGGTTTCAAGGTCTTGAGGTCTCGGTCAGTTGGGTGTGTACTATGAACGGCTAATCTAGGTCTAGCTAAGGGTGTCGATCATCGTGCATATATGCATAGAAACTGGTACGGAATGGACTGGGTATTACACACTGCGAATTGGGTACTTGAGGAGCACAATTGACTGGGTGCAGATTGGGTACTCCCATCACATAATCTGCTCACCACAAACTGTTTTCAATCTTACTGTGATGAAAATGACCTTATGGAAAATCTTTATGGGTTACCTAAAATGTATGAGTTTTATAGGTCGGCGATAACGATAACACTGGCAACGATATCGATATCGTTGGTAGTATCAAAGATTTCAGGTATTAGCAATGCATCGCTAAGTATTCCCAATGTATTAATATCCCTAATTTAATCACCAATATTTTTAACTATGTAAATTCTAGGCATCGCTTGTATTGCCTGCATTTCCCGTTATCAGCGATATTATCGACGATATCGATATTGTTTCCGTATCCCTGGTCAGCGAAATTTGTCGCGATACCGATACTTCAAACACTGGTCCCAAGACTTTCTCTAGCTGAAAAGCATTACCCAAATAGTTGATGGGTTTTTATGGTTGAATGTGGACCATATGCAACTTCGGTAAATTCCAAGACAATTTCCTTCACTCCCTTATTGAGAAGTGACAGAATTGACCGTGAAATGCATGAAATTGACCGTGAAATGCATTGAATTGACCGTGAAGTGAAGGAAATTGACCGTGAAATGCATGGAATTGACCGTGAAGTGAAGGGCATTGATCATGAAATGCATTGAATTGACCGTGAATGCATGAAATTGACCGTGAAGTGAAGGGGATTGATCGTGAAGTGAAGGGAATTGACCGTGAAATGCATGGAATTGACCATGAAGTAAAGGGCATTGACCATGAAATGCATGAAATTGACCGTGAAGTGAAGGGAATTGACCATGAAATGCGCGGATTTGACCGTGAAATGCATGAAATTGACCGTGATTATTGAAAATTTAAATCGTAGTGGTAAGAAATTCGTAATTTCAAAGAAAGCAACAAATGTATTCAATATATAACAATCATAGTCATATTATAAAAAATGCACTACAAATTGCATTATTTCGAAGGTATTGGAAATTTGCAACTCTGACGATTATGTCTTGTTTGTTTGCAATGTTCGCATTTTTGTTGTTATTCGTTCCTCTCAACGGGAAATGATCTGTGCCTTCTTTGGTCTTTCAGCTACCCTCCTCTATAGTGGTGGCTTCATACTCGCACAATACTTCTTGAATCCTAATAAAATTTTCCATTGGCTCTTGTCCCGTACTGGGTTCACAGAATCTTCATACGTGATCTTGTAATTTCTCGTCGTGTACAACGAGGAACAGTATGAATAATGATGAGTATTGTAGTTTATACATGTTGAAAGAACATGAAAATAAGAGAATCCTTTTACTTCAAACTCGCGACATGTATATGAAAGCTCACTGAGCTTGACAGTATCATTGTACTTTCCCACAATATAGTATTCATCCCACTACATACTTACATCGGCTCTTGTCTTTAAATGTTTGGCCAACGACTATATCAATTAGGTCATCAAGTGGATATGAATACAATGACAAGTCTGCATTGGTGAAACCAGCATCCTTAAAAGGCATAATGGGAAGGCTGGTAGTGAAGTCCGATGTTCGAGCCTGCTTGGGCAATGGAATGTCGCTTTCACTTACGTTTCTGGCATTGGATGTTGAGGGCAAATCTACTATTGTAAATGAAGGTAATGTCGTATATTCACGTCTGAGCTTCACGTCAGCCGACGCCCTCACTTGACTTGTCACGAAGTTTGATGTCCGAGTTGACTCATGTACTGGAGTGTTGCTTAGAAAAACCTGTGAAGGTGATGTCATATATTCATATTTCAAGATATGTTCCTCACCCAAACTTCCTACTGCTGGGGCGTCATGTTCGAAACCACTGTAAGCCACCGCCCACCGGGTCTTCGAGTATTGCCTCATTAACGCGTTGCATTGTCTCGATGAATAAACAGATGTAGTAATCCGGATGCTTCAACTGTGTTGCCAAAAACATTCTCATATTTTCGTTATCTTCAATTACAATCGAAAGGATTGATTCGTTTGTGTAAGGATACAATGCTTTCAACCTAATATTATAATCCTTAAGCCTACTCTTCACAATCCAGTACATTTTCGATAGAAGCTCATCATATGTAGTGTCAACGCTTACAACAGTAGTTTTCGAGTCTCCACCCTTGTACATGTATCGATTATTTTCGCTTACTAACTCCCCACCATATGAGCATATGATCATTATCGAAGCCATTTTTTGAAAACAAACACAATGATATAACTCATTTAGTATTCACATGTATAAAGTGAATTTGACCAAGTAGTAGAAAATCCACCATTGTACTAGCTCGAATATGACCGACTTATCGGTAAAATTTTCAAAGTTCTCAATTGCAGAGATCTATGCCACTCAGTTCGCAATGATTTTCACTTACTTCATGGTCAATTTTACTCACTTCGCGATGAATTTCACTCACTCCTCGATCCTGAGGTGATTGAAAATGACCATAAAATGAGAGAACTTAAGGAAATTGAATTGATCATGAAGTAAAGGGGAAACGACGGAATTGACTGTGAGAAGTGAAGGGAATTGGCCGTGAAATGCATGGAATTGACTGTGAAATGAAGGGGATTGACCGAGAAGTGAATTCAATTGACCGTGAAGTGAAGGGAATTGATCGTGAAATGCACGGAATTGACCGTGAAATGAAGGGGATTGACCGTGAAATGAAATGAATTGACCGTGAAGTGAAGGGAATTGACCGTGAAGTGAAGGGGAATTGCCTGAAGTGACCGTGAAATCATGGAATTGACCATGAAGTGAAGGGAAATGATCGTGAAGTGAAGGGAAATGACCGTGAAATGCATGGAATTGACCCTGAAGTGAAGGGAATTGACCACGAAATGAATTGAATTGACCGTGAAGTGAGGGGGAATCGCATTGAATTAACAATGAAGTGAAGGGAATTGACCGTGAAGTGAATGAAATTAACCGTGAAATGAAGGGAATTGACCGCGAAATGAATTGAATTGACCGTGAAGTGAGAGAGAATCGCATGGAATTAACCGTGAAATGCATGGAATTGACCATGAAGTGAAGGGAATTGACCGTGAAATGAATGTCTTGCTGGAAATTTGAATTGTAGTGGTAAGAAATTTGTAATTTCAAAGAAAACAACAAATGTATTCAATATATAACATTCACAATCATATTACAAAAAATGGATTACAAATTCACAATCGTATTACAAAAATGCACTACAATTTGACGGTAAAATGCGTGTAATTGACCAAGTAATGTATGAAGTTGATCGATCAATTCAGTAAATTGACTGGGAACTAAGTGAAATTGACCGCGAAACTTTGTTAAATTGACCGCGAACTTTTTGAAGTTTATTGGATAACCATGTAAAATTAACTTAACAATGCATGAAATTGATCACAAACTTCTAGGTAATTTCTTAAGAATTTAAACCTCCTTACTTTCTACGGCCGCCGTATCAGTGAAATCTGTGTTCGAGAAAAAAATAAGAGTGTGTTGATGTGAAACACATTCTTTGAAAAAAAACCTAAAACATTTCATGTTTATCAATGCATTCACGGCCTCTCAGAAAACGAATGTAGTTAGCCTTAAGTAGAATAGAACGTGAAAATGTAATGAGATAATATGATAGAGATTCCACGGAAATTTAATGAAAAAAAGGGTGAAAACAAGGAACAGGGATGGCTGAGATGGGGTATTTTTGACATGTGAAAAGTTGTCCGTACAGCTGGGGCTTAATTCTGGGAGTTAAAAATAAGTGGGCATAAAAAGGTTCGCGGGCCATAAGTGGATCGTGCGGTAGGAAATTTTTCTTTTTTCAATTTATTTTAAATTATAATTTAAAAATGAAGTACATGAAAAGTTGAAGTGTACTGTACTGTATGAAACAGTTTTGGACAATGACACTGGAAACTTTTTATGGCCTATTATAATATTTATTTGTCATCCAACCCGGTCGGTCAGACCTGAATGAAGGAAAAGACAAATATCAATATGATTGAAATCTTTTGCGTCCCACAGAAAGTTTATAACGGTGGGCGTTCAATTACCACTATTTTCTATAGTGTGGCTCACTTGAGCTTTTGATTTGCTTCATTTGTAGGTCCATGCACTAAGATGAGAGGGAAAAACGGATGGACGTCGTGGATATAAAACACACACATCAAGTTGGGCCCCACAGCGCCCAACACATCGATACATCACCGGTGGGGTTGGTGTTGCCAACACCACCTGATCAGCGGATTTTCAAAGATTGCCACGTAGATGCCTCCGCTCGTGAGGACGCGTGAATCCGGTCACTCACCTCTCCGACCTTGACACGATCCGCCTCCCGCGCGCTTTCCACGTGTTCCCAACGCGGAACTGCCACGTGTACACCGTAACTGGGCCTTTTGTCTCTCTCAAGCGTCTGCAGGGCCGACCTTCCTTCAAACTCTTCCTGTAAAGAAGAAAGCAGAAGAAGCTGCTCGTCTTCCAAATTTTTTTTTTCTTTATTCCATTGATGCCCCTATCCTCTTTCCTTTTCCTTCCTCTCTGTTCTCATTCTCGTTTCGTCTGATGGAAGCTCTGCAAATCGCTGCTGGCAAGACCTCTGCTGGTATTGCTCAGTCTTCTCCTCCTTCCAGATCGCGTCTGACGAATTCGCGCGTCGGACGTTTGACTCTGCCTCTCTCGATCAGACGCAACGAAGGCGGTTTTTTGTGTGTGAGGAGGAGATGTGTGAAGAAGGGCAGGGACGAAGGCGTTGGTGGCGGTTTCCGAAGCTCCCAAGACAGGTCTGCTGCCATTGAAGAGAGGGAGGGCTCGGAGGTTATTTTTGGGAAAGAGAAGGATTCTTCTGTCATTGGATTTCAGCAGGTTGATCTTGCTGGTGAGGTTTTTTTTTTTTTTTTTTTTTTTTGTGTGTGTGTGTGTGTGTGAATTTTAATGATTAGGGTATGTTTTGAAACGATCCAGGGCACTCAGAGGTCAGAACACTATAAGTTATGGTGCTCCTAGTTTCATCGGGACTCTTAGACCGCCTGGTTGGCCAATACGAACCGTCCATCAGGTCCAGCGCATTTTTCATGGGCTACTATGCAAAAATCGCACCGACGTAGCGTGTTAGACATCTGATGCCTCTAATTTGAACGGTTGCGATCGTTTACATAAAATAGGTCCAATTAACAGTTTGGGGGCCGTTATGGATTGCTTATGGTTCTAAAGAATTACTTTTGTTAGGCACTTGTAAGAGATCTTATCCGTAGCTTGATAAATGGGTGAATGTAAAAAAAAAAAAAAAAGAAGAGAAAAAAGCACAATTAAAGACGGATTCGATCATTCGGTGGGTGTGATATTTGCGTGGCAGTGCATTAGAAGGGGTCTGGACTTAATGGACTGTTCAGATCGATCGATTAGAGTGTTCAAGCACATTGATGCTAGTAGGGGCACTTGAACTTATGGTGCTCTAAGAGCACTGGATCATTTATCATTTTCTTTTTTCAGTTAAATTTTTTTTTTTTTCTTAATGAACCTAATATTGTTCCTGATCTTATTTTTGCATCTGTGATTTGATATGGGATTTAAATGACAGAACCGGGCAGTGAATAATGAATGGAAGCTACATATGTGTGCAATTGGAGAAATGCTATGGTGATTCATCAAGTGGGGCGCACTGTAAACATTCTTGGGGCTGAAAATCACGCTGGTCTGCTCCATTGCTCGGGCCATGCTTGCGCATTGAATGTAGATAGATAATTGTTGATTTGTTTCCTGATCATCACCCATTTTGCATGTGTGGCCCGCATGGAGTGGGTTATCCTTATTTATGGGGCAGCACGTTTTCTCAGTGGGCCCCATCCGGAAACAGGGATCTCGTATAAACATATTTCCTTGGCACATGTGCTGTGAATCACCTTTGAATCTCTTCCTGCGCAAATCACCTTCGCATTCTTCCTCATTTTATTGTATTGTATTCTTTGATCTTCAAGTGATAACGATCATGCCCGAAAAAATTATGGTTTAGAAATATGATTGCCAGTTAGCGAACTACATAGCTCTGGATTGCACCTGAAGTAGGTTGCAGTAAATTGAATTTTTTCAGAGCTACTTTAGCATGCGCAATAGGCCTGGGGTTCTGTTCTGTTCTTGAGCCAATACAGAACTTCAATTTCCCGTGGTTTGGATACACTATCAAATTGGGGTTGCAATAATTAGTTCAATGAAGTGTGAACGATCAATTTGCAATAGTTTTCCTTAGAATTCACTCCTTTTCTTTTCCCCCAATCCATAATGACGCTTGTAACCAAAAGGATACAACCATCCATTATACACATCTCCTGCACACATAGACTGCCACAGCACTCCTTTGCCAAACAATCAGATAGGGCATTCACGCTTCTGGAAACCGGCTTAAATGACACACTGTGAAGTGACTCACACCCCAAGTTTCATTGACAAGAAAATTATGCGTCCAAGGCTCAAGGATAAAGCTGGAGGTCCAATGAATGGTACTCTTGCCTTTGACTATTAACCTCTCTGAAGGGCCCACAATTTCTCTAAACAGCTGCGCACCTGCTTTTATCATTTCATTTCCAACTCTTGCAGAAGACACTAACTTTCACTTAGCTTCTATCGTCCCCATGCAGCACCAATGCTAAAAAGCCATGGTATTAAAAAATACATTACAACGCTTACAGGAAAAAAAGGCTAACGGGGGCTGATACAGGTTTTTTTGAAAAAAGAAAAAGAAAAGGAAAAAAGAAAAAATAAAAACGAGAGGTCATAATGGCCATTACGGACCATATCATAACCATAATGGCAGTGGCTGTTGTGGCCACTGTTACCATCATTGAATACCTTTAGAAACCTGCTTGAACCTCTTAGGGAAGGGGCCCCTAACTCATGAGAAGAAACTTAATTTACTTCTTGATTCAAGAGAGTGGAGAAGAGAGATCATAAAAAGAATTCTTCTATTACATTCCTTCCGGATACTCCACAAAATTGCGCTAGGGAATAGGCTCCAAACTGAAATTATGTTAGTTCCAAGTTGGAGTTGAATGCAATGTAACTCCAATTTGAAGGCTAATTCCTCGTACGAATAGTAGGAAATGTCATTGGAGTTTGGTCATGTCCTCTTGATTGAACCTAATGTTTTGCCAGTCGATTCAGTTGGGCATCCAAACACATACTTCGCCAATGTCAAGGATTTACGTGCCCGTTTCTTGGAAAAAGCTTGTCCATTTTTCAAACTCAATTGAGGCTTAGGTTGCCAATGGCTGTATATTACTGTTAGATGTGACTTGTGAGAAACACATGTATGTATGTTATTGTTGGTGTTTCTGAATTCTATGGTTTTGACTTTGGAATAAAAAAATATTTTCTTATGCTTGTTTGATAGGTAAAGATGAAGGATTCAAAATCTGTTACCTTGTTCTTTTAAACTTAAAATAAAAAATAAAATAAAATCCTTGGTTTAAAAATATAATCAAGTTCGATTCAAAGAGTTTGACTCATCACAATGTTGCCTTGAGTCTGGTCTTGTTAGGCAAGACTTATAGCAACACAGTTGTAAAAGGTCAATGGACACCTCTTGAAAGAAAGTGGTTGCACCCCTGTTTCAATCCAATACAGGTTGGACTTTGTTGTCTGTCTAGTATCATTTGAAGTTCTGAAATTGATAGAATTTGAAGTTCTCCACTATGCATCTTACTGTTAATCTAGAATTATGAATTCAGGAAATCAAGTGACTGCAATGAAATGTTCCCAGTGCTGTCATAATTACTATATCTGCATTGGTGTCAACATGTGCGCCCTTTTGGTTTTTGTGGATGAGTAATGTTTTGTATGCATGTGAAGGTGGGTATGAGTGCGTGCGGAAACTTTGGTAGCTTGAGAAGGTGATAGGCGCTTTTTTTTTTTTTTTGTTGTTCCTGTTCAAGATGGTGGGATTATGATGCTTTGAATGTATGTGCTTGATATAGCTCGTTTTGCTAGCATATGCATTTGAACCTTGAACTTTCACAAGTTAAGATCATTAAGAGCATGGTTACAAGTTTTGTTTGGATAGGCTAATCTGAACACATCTGTCCAGCTAAGGCTTGTTTGAATATGCTCGTATGGATTGACTATTCTACTGTAAAAACTGGTATTTGCCAAACACCTTGTCTGGATGAGCATACCTCTCTTGTACACATTGGACACATTGGGAATGTAGACATGCGGTGGATTTGTTGATTGATACTTGCATATGTGGCACCTGTGGGTTGTTTGAACATGCATGACATCACTTGTGGGTTACTTGAACATGCACTGTGGCACATGTGGCATATGTACATGTGGGTAGGGGCAAATGTGGCACATATGGGGCACTTGAAAGTTGGATGTGGCACATGTGGAGTGCTTGAAAATGGGTGGTCTCACTAGTGTCACATTGAAATGGGCGGCTTATATGGCACATGTGGCATGCATGTGCACAAAAGTAGCTACTTGTGTATTCTATGTAAAATAGGCTACAACCAGCTCTCTATCTGAATTCCCTTGTCAAAGGTAATGGCTGGTTTTCTGGATAACCCTTTGCTTACTTTTGTTAGAATTGGTGCCACTATCCCGATAGTGGAAGTTGACAAACCATGGACCCTGCCACAATCCACGCTAAGCTGTCCGAATCCAACATTTGTGGCAAGTGGCAACCAAACAGCCCCTCAGTACGTTTAATATGATTTCTTTGTAAATAATATTCACATTCAAGTCGTTCATGATCCAACTGATATTAGTGACCTTAATGTATGGTTTTGGTGGTTGCAATGCTTTCATCTTAAGTTCTGGAACTGATTGAATCACTGATTGAAAGTAATAACACTTGAAATGTAGGCAACAAGGAAGCTGTTGACTTTACTACCAAGGCAGTCACTGCTAGAGAAGAAGAAGGAGAAGAAAAGGGTGGTGAAGAGGAGGGGAAATCTGAAACTAGAATAACACATAATATTGTCTTTGTTACTGCTGAAGCTGCTCCATATTCAAAAACAGGAGGTCTTGGAGATGTTTGTGGTTCTTTGCCTATTGCCCTTGCGGCCCGTGGTCATCGTGTGATGGTAATATCTCCGAGATATTTGAATGGAGTTTCAGATGATGTTCTAGCTGGTGCATCGGATGTCGGATGTTGCATCAAGACTTTTTGCTTTGGAGGAGAGCAGGAAGTTTCATTTTTCCACGAGTATAGAGCAGGTGTTGATTGGGTATGCAACTTAATCTTTTTTCATATTCAAAAGTGTAATCTTGATTTCTTTCTTTGGATTTTTCATATTTATTTCACAACAGCCACCACCATCGTCATCTCTTCGGTACTCTCAGATAACCTATTGAGCTCTTGTATCTTTCTTATCAGGTATTTGTTGATCATGCTTGTTACCAGAGACCTGGAAATCCGTATGGTGATTCCTTTGGTGCTTTTGGTGACAATCAGGTAGCAATGATAATTCATAGTTTTGGAGTCAAGTCGGTTGAATCATAGCCTGTACTTTTCTGTCAATGACTAGGAGTTCTGTTTTTTGTTCACAGTTTCGGTTCACACTACTTTGCCATGCAGCATGTGAGGCTCCTTTGGTTCTTCCATTGGGCGGGTTTACCTATGGCGAGAAGTGTTTGTTCCTTGTTAACGATTGGCATGCAAGTCTTGTACCAGTGTATGATGTTAACCTTCAGTTGTTAATTGTTTTTCATCATCCTTCAGCTTCTTTCTTTTTCTGTTTTGCATTTTTTTCCACTGTTCTCTACAAAGTACATTACGGTTTACTTCATGAATGCTAGTGAGATTTGTTTGCTATTTAACCTTTCTTCTTTTAATTTGTTTAGTAAGCTGGTTTGGCAGTAACCTACTGGATCATTAATGAAATATATATGAAATTCCTTTCTTGGATAAAAAAGGAAAATAGAGTTATTATTATTATTATTATTTTTTAATGATGAATGGAGAATATTATCGAACTGCAAAACCATAAAAAAGCAGAACAAAAGGGCCAAAACCAGCCACCAATCTACAACATGACACAACTTGACGAAAACCATATGGGCAACCATCTGTATCGGTATCGACGGATGTATCGCACCCTTGGGATATGGAAACATATCAGGTATCACATGAGAAATATCGGACAAGGTATTAAAAAATGGTTATGTTATGGGTGTAACAGCCGTTACATAATGGTAATGGCACAGGCCATTACGTATTACAGGGTTAAAAAATGGGCCGGGCCGAGAACGGGACCCGTAACAGCCGTTATGGCGTAATGGTTAAAAAACGGCTCTTTTTATTATTATTTAAAAGGGACAACATTTGTTGATTTTTTCCACTTCTCTCTGATTTTCTTTGTTCTTAAGTTGATTCTATATTGATTTCGGGTCCTCCTACCATACTTTTGAAGATTAAAACTTCAAATCAAATATGTTTCGATGAATCGAAGCTCAAGTGAGCGGTGGGCCATTTTGGGGATTTTCAAAATAGAGGTTAGTAGATGTTTTTTCTTCTGATTTCTTGCTAAAATTGATGAAAACAAGTGATGAAACACTAAATCGACATGGTGTTGCTGAAATTTATGCATTTTTATTTTTGATTTTTTGATTTTTTGGTATTTTCACACCACTTATTGGTGATTTATGACAAATATGGGTTTTATTTATTTATTTATTTGAAAGGATTATGGTTAGAAATGCATGGAATGTTAGAATGTAATAATAGATCTGATGTTTGTATGCTTTTTTCGAAATTTTATTTTATTTTTATTTTTTGTATTTTTGCACATTTTTTGGTGATTTATGAAAAATGCGAAAAAAATTAGAAACAAATTATTATTATTATTATTTTCTGATTTTAAAGGGTTAAGGTTAGGAATGCATGGAATGTTAGATTGCAATAATAGATATGATGTTTGTAAGCTTTTTTCAAAAATTTATTTATTTTTTATTTTGTATTTTCGCACATTTATTGGTGATTTATGAAAAATGTGAAAAAATTAGATTTTTATTTTATTTTATTTTATTTTATTTAAAAGCTGATTTTAAAGGGTTAAGGTTAGGAATGCATGGAATCTTAGAATGGAATAATAGATATGATGTTTATAAACTTTTTTTTGTTTTTTGTTTTTTTGTTTTTTCGCATTATAATAATATTTTTCTCTATTAAAATTTTACATCCATGAATTGAATATAATCCATCATCAATTGTCTAATTAGTACCAATATTATCTTACTTATATAACATCATTGATAAAATATATTTAGGAAATCAAATATATTAATTTTACAGCCAATCAAAGACTGTCAGGCCCGAGACAACATTCTTACCAAAGAGTGGACCGTTACGCTATCATAAACGTGTTAAAAATCAGAAAAGAATACATATTTAATTAAATGGGATTTTCCATATTTTTCAGATTTTTTTGAGCACAAAAAAAAGAAGAAAAAAGACCATTACAGGGGGCGTAATAATGGCCGTTACTTGTAACAGTAACAACAGTGCCCGCTATGGGCACCGTTACCTTTATTAAATACCGTGATATCGGATGTATCGCTGTTTTTGGGAAACATTAAGAAATTGGTCAATTTTTTCAATGAAACTTCAGGGGATGTTGAAAAAGATATCAATATACACTTAGAAATAAAAAAAATCACAAAAAAACAAATGCACAAGATAGGTTTCCTTTGTACAGGGTCCTAAATTATCGTTGTTTGACAGAAATAATGCAATTATATTCAAGATAAATTCATATTATTTATAAATCTAAGAAGATGTGTATGAAAACACAAGCAATTTTCTCCATTTTCGCCGAATCCCCAAATTGGAGGTTGAAATCCATGATTCAGCATGCAAAATCATGGATATTCATCTTATTTCTATTGATTCCAAGTGATTTGAAAAAAAAAAAGATCACAGAAAACAAATGCACAAGATGGGTTTCCTTTGTACAGGGTCCTAAATTATCGTTGTCTGACAAAAGTAATGCAATTATATTCAAGATAAATTCATATCATTTATAAATCTAAGAAGGTGTGTATGAAAACACAAGCAATTTTCTCTATTTTCCACAAATCCCCAAATCGGAGGTTGAAATCCATGATTTTGCATGTAAAGCATGCAAAATCATGGATTTCCATCTTATTTTTATTGATTCCAAGCGATTTGAAAAAAATAAATTACCGTTTCAAAATTGGGTCCCACCCATTGTCTGATCTTGATTTCTGCAAAAAATAAAAATAAAAATAGAAATCCAGTTTCTCCTCGAAATAATTGGAGGGACTAGGTCGGATTCACACAAGGGATACACAAGGGATTAGAAGTGGAAGGATTGAGAACAAACATGAATTTATATATATATATGAGAAAAAAAAGGGGAAAAAGGGTTGATATCGCTATTGGTATGCTGAAATGATGTATTTCAGTGGTGTGATACTGATAATATCAGCCGACGATACCACAAACACTGATGGTGGCTACCCTGCGAGCGGATCGCCTACAAATGACACTCTGATTTGCTATGGCCCATCTTACAGTATTAGAGTTATCAATCTATCTCATCATTTCATGCTGTCCTATTTGCTTCTCTAGCTTGTTTCTCCAGGTGCATGATGTGCATTAGTTATTTACCAATCCTTCTCCTAAGTTGTATATTTCTCATGATATTTGGCGACAAACACCTAGTTCCCAACAAATTATAGAAGCTCCAATGAGTTTCTACTCCATCCACATCAGTTGATTACTAGAAATCCAAACCTCCTCAACAACGCTCTAAACTTTCAGCGATACTGTTTTTCTTATACTCCATTTTGAGCAAGAATCTAACTTCTGTTTATTTCTTGAATTTTTTCAATTGTGTTTCTTGTTTCAAGTGCATGCATTTTGCTGTCAGGTTCATACACCTTGATGAAGTATTGATCTTCCCCAGCATTCTATTTGTCATCCAGGCTTTTGGCAGCTAAATATCGCCCACATGGTGTTTATCAAGATGCCCGTAGCATTCTCATCATACATAACCTTGCACATCAGGTTGGCACTTAATGTTATTGCTTTGTGTTTATAAGCTTTCAACAAGAAGTTGTGGAAGCATATTTGTTCTGACATCAAATTTCAGACAATTTCATATCTGTAAATATTATTCTAGAATTATTTTCATTTTTTTTTTCGTGTCATGCAAGGGAGTTGAGCCAGGAACAACCTATATGAATTTGGGGTTGCCACCTGAGTGGTATGGGGCCCTGGAATGGGTATTTCCCACATGGGCGAGAAAACACGCTCTTGACAAAGGTGAAGCTGTCAATGCTCTGAAGGGTGCAGTTGTGACAGCTGATCGGATACTGACTGTTAGCCAGGTCATTTTCCTATATAAGATCTTTTTCACCTGGTGTTTTTCCACATCCCATTGGAGTTAAGCTTCTCTTCTTCTGGCAGGGTTATTCATGGGAAATAACGACTAGTGAAGGTGGATATGGTCTTCATGAGCTCCTAGCTAGCCGAAAGAGTGTCCTGAATGGTATGCACGTCTTTCAAATTTGTGGTCTATGGTTTAGGCAGCATTTGGAAGTACCTTGAAATCAATATTTGGTTGCATGTGTTGGCGGGGCAACTTTGTTTTGAAACTGTTGTGTTTGGGGCACACAAAGAAAGAAACCCGAATGGGCTGGTTATTGTTTTTTTTTTTTTTTTTTTTTGTGTGGCTATTCCACCTCATTCTGTAGGCACTTCCAAATGTACTTCTAGTTATGCCTCATCTTTGAAAGTGGTTTCTGAATTGAAATTAGTCTCTGTTACCACCAGGAATTACCAATGGCATCGATGTTGATGAATGGGACCCGGCTTCAGATAAATATATACCATTCCATTACTCTGTCAGTGACCAATCTGGGAAGGTGAAGAAAACTTGAGAATTCATTTTTCTTGCTGTTTCTTTCAAAATCCTTCACTGATTTTCTTTCACGTGTGTCATTCTTGGTCTAAATTGTCTAAAAATGCAGGTTAAATGCAAGACTGCTTTACAGAAAGAATTGGGGTTGGACGTCAGGCCTGATTGTCCGATGGTGAGAGCTAAGTGCTTGGTTCTTCTCTGGTTATAACTCAACTGCATTATTATTTTGTAATTGATTTTGGGTTGGATCTTGTAGATTGGATTCATTGGAAGGCTAGACTACCAGAAGGGCATTGATCTGATTAGATTGGCGCTTCCGGAGCTTATGCAAGAAGATGTCCAATTTGTAAGTTGGATCTTCTTCTCCTTCTTTTTTATTATTTTTGGATGGGTAAGTCAGCCTTCTGTTTAATTAATGTGTTCCCAAAACTCTTACCACATGCATGCGATGTTTTCCCGTGAAGAAGCGGTGCATGACATTACCCCTCTTTTTAAAGGGGCTTGTTCATATACTAGGATGCAAGAATGGTGCACCCTCCTTTAAGGCATAAAATTGGGCAGTCTCTCCACTCGCAATCCACTTGCAGTTGTTGGCCCGTCTCCGTTTTTGGCCTAAAAGCTTCAATTCATTATGGGTGCATTTGGTTGCACCAAATATCATGATATTTCAGTCGAAATTTATGAAATTTCATGACACCCTACACTATCATAGTGGCCCCTATTTGTATTGGTGCATTGGAGTATATTCCAAAAACACAAAAACTCGACTTGATGTTCAGCCAGGTCGGGTTGACTCGAAGACTTGACTCAGTTCGACTTGATATTTAATTATATTGTAATTGAAAATATTAGGAATGTACTAAAAAAAGTGTGAATATATATTTAAACAATTTCAAACATAATTCAGATCAACAACTGCACAGATACCTCAGTGGTTATGCATGTTGCTTCCTTTTGGTTATTAGGAATGTACTAAAAGAAGTGTGAATATATATTTAAACAATTTCAAACATAATTCAGATCAACAACTGCATAGATACCTCAGTGGTTAAGCATGTTGCTTCCTTTTGGTTGACGCAGTGTATTAAATAGCGCTTGTAGTGTAGCGTACGCTATGTAACGTAGCGTTGCCGTAGCGCTACGTAGCATACTCAAATAGCGCAAATCCCCTGTAGCGTACATACAATACAACTACGTAGCGTGTACGCTACATGTACGTTGCACAGTTTTATTTATTTATTATTATTATTAAGTTTTATGTATGTAAAATGGTGTAAAACTCATATTATAAGAAAATCTTAAAATGTAAAATTGAAACCAAAGGATTTATTGTTTTTAACTTAAAACAGTTGTGATTTCTTTATTAAAACATGTGTCGAACTCACAACATAAAGATAACTTAAAAACTTAAAAGAAAAGATTTCGAAAGAGGGTTTTCAAAAAATCCCTCTTTCAAATCCTAGCCTCCGACACAACTACTTATTCGCTTCTTCAAATCTATCGATCCAAAAGGCCATTGAAGGGGATTTTTTGGCTGATCATTACAGCCTACAGGATAGTCTATTTGCTGTATTTGGATGAACATTGGAGCTGAAACGAAGGAGAAATTAGATTTCCCCCTTTATGCATCCATACGGCTACGAAGTTACAAAATTCAGATTTTTGATTGATTAAATCTCTTCTTCAGCGTGCAAGAGATATGTTCTTGCCCCTTAATGAGTTCATTTTCATTTAGAATAAATATTCATCAGTTTTTTTTTCCCATTTTTTTTTTTCTTTTCAAAATGCCATTATCATGCGATATTTGTAGGATAAGGTTGGTATGCAATTTTTTCATTTTCATTTCTTTTTTGAGTTGGTGGTAGGCGTTATTTTTCTATGGTGTAGTCCACCTGGGCCCCATTGTAGGTTATTTGTGGGTGTGGATATGCATTGTTTTCTATGGTGTGGCACACATGGGGCCCATTGAGGTGTATGTATGGGTCGATGTGCATTGTTTTTTATGGTGTGGCCCAAGTGGTTTGCTTAGAAAGTTGTTGATATGATAATTATTTGATTTGATTTATATATGTGGATTAGCTTTTGATAAATGATAATTAATAACTTGCTTGAACATGCTTATATTTGAAATTTTTTTAGGTCTTTTTATATTTTTCCATACTATTTATCATATTTTTTTTATTTTAAATTAAAAAATAAAAGTATCGTGTAGCTTATGCTACACACTACCTATTTACACTACCCGCTATAGAGGGCTGAATGTTATGCCACACGCTACGGCTATTTAAAACACTGGGTTGACGTTTGAGGTTTGAATCCTACTCCCCCTACCTTTATTTTTAAATCTCCCAACAGGAGGTGAGTGAGTCATACGAGTTGAGTTGAGTCAACCGAGCCATCAAGTCAACTTGACGAGTCTCTCAGAGTCCAGGCCAAGTAAGGCCCAGTACTGAGTTTCCCAGTGACTTGGCTCAAAATCTCATTGAGTCGAGAGTTGACTTTGCTGAATTATTACTTGAGTCAGCAAGTTTTGGAACTATGCATTTTTGTGCTTGGAGTAATACGGTGATAAATGTACATATTGTTATCTATGGGTAACAACTTACAAGTAAACTTCTATAAAGGTTCGGTAAGTTCCATATCTTTCTTTTGAATAAAACTTCTGCATCGGTTGATCTTTCATTGTGGGTCATCTGTTTCATGATGCATATCTTGCATCCCTTTTTCTTATGCCGTTTTATAGGTAATGCATCCTTGTCTGCATGTATGTTTACATTTCGTTCAGAGTCTTATACATTTTTTCTTGCTTGCCTGAGTTGAAATCTGTCTCAAACAGCAGAATTAGGTTTGCTTCCTTAAATTCCATGCGCGAATGCTTCAACTTTTGAGACCCAAAAATACCCTTAACCTAAGAGAGTGTCTGAGTTGATATTTTAATGATCTTAACCGCTCCAGGTTATGCTTGGATCTGGGGACCCAGAGATTGAAGAATGGATGAGATCAGCGGAATATCTCTATAAAGACAAGTTCCGGGGATGGGTTGGATTTAATGTTCCCATTTCACACAGGATAACTGCAGGGTAAAACTGCATTTAGCTTCAAAGTTCAAGAAAATAAACTACTGAGAATTACTTATTGGATTGACTTTTTGAAAATGCACAGATGCGACATACTGTTGATGCCCTCAAGATTTGAACCTTGTGGACTAAATCAGCTGTATGCGATGAGATACGGAACTGTTCCTGTCGTGCATTGCACTGGTGGCCTTAGAGTGAGTTAAATACTAAGATCCTACAGTGGTTGTTCTTCCAAATATCTATTTACATGAATCTCTTTCATTTACACTGCAGGATACAGTTGAGAATTTCAGTCCATATGCTGATGATGGTAGAGGTCAGGGAACAGGGTATCTACTCTCTTCTGAAACTCATTTAAGTACCTTTAGATCCAAATGGCATTGTTTAATTTGTATTTTATGTGTTTCTTGCATGCACCGATCTGCATTTCATACATGCATCTAAGTCACGTTTCTTGTGGATTATTTGGCAGGTGGACCTTTTCTCCACTAACAATGGAGAGCATGTTGGTGGTAAGTTAAACTGAGAGAATATTTACTTTAGAAATGTTCATGGTAACCCACCCTTTTATTCTATCAACATGAAGCAATAGATCAAGTAGAAATAGAAATATGAGTGCACCAATAAAAAGGCCATACAAGGCTAAATGGCGGCTGCAAAGACGAAACCTATAACTGGGCCACAGTTATCACTGTGTGCATCATGATCACTGGTCAGATTTCTGAGGGATTCCAATCAGCATGCATTTAGCCAGTCATCACCACTTATGTCTTAACATTAAAATCCGAACAGATGATCCAACAGCTTCAAATGGTCAAACCACTTCCTACTATCAAGGTTACTTCCTATAGAACGGAAAATGAAAAATAAAAAGAAAAAAGTTACATATAGTGGAAATGAAGAAGGAGGCACTTACTGGTACTTCTGGCTAGTGTTGTAACAAGTCCGCTCATATCTTTGAAAATTACTGCATAACTGCTACAAGCACTGGATCTTTTGGATATTTCAGATTGTAGGCCAGTTCTTTACAATTAGTCATGCAAATTACAGCACCTACACCATTTTTAAACAGTTATCAAGCAACCCAAATTTCATTTCCTTCAAAATAAACTGAACGGAATTCAAAAACAGTTCCAGCAGTTCCCTTTTCATGCATCTCACGTGGTTCAAATTTCAAGAGATGCTATTATAAACTTAATTTCCTATTGAACAATGTGAGATACCAAAGACGTTTATATCTGGCCTGCGGGTTTAGCAATCTGGATTTGCCTATGGTCTGATATTTGAAATGATGGCAGCTTTAACTGAAACTACTGGTGATTGGCAGGCGTTGCAGGTTGCCATTCAGACATATAGAGAGCACAAGTCTTCTTGGGAAGGACTGATGAAGAGAGGGATGACTAGAGAATACACCTGGGACAAAGCTGCTGTCCAGTACGAGCAGGTCTTCGAATGGGCCTTCACTGATCTTCCGTATGTCAGATAAGTTATAAGAATCTTGCCCAATTTTCATTTTCTGTTGTTCATAAGCTTCAGTTATTTTTACACTTCTTAATCAAATGAGTTGAAATTATTAAGGTTATGATATGCTTTGATGATGGCTATTTTTTAATTGCCATTGGCAATTGGTTGAAAAATAAACTGGTGCAACCATGAAATATATGTATTAGATCACAGAGAAAATTTTCTGTTTGTCCTTGAGGATGTTGTTTCATGCCAGTTACATGAAGAACTGTTGGCTTAACAAATCATAGTTCAAAAAACCCAAAAAATCAAGTCGCCTTGATGTTCAAGTGGGTTAGGTTTACTCGATTCAACTCTATAGTTAATTATTATAAATTGAAAATAGTAGGATTGTTGAAAGATAGATATTTAAAATAGTTGGATCTCTTATAAGCAATATAAACCATAACTCAAAGCAGCAACGCTACTTATACTTCACTGGTTAAGATTGTTGCCACTCTAGTTTTTAGTTTATTTTATATATTTTAGAGAGGCAATTGTTGCCACCGTAGTTGAGGTTGAGTTTTTGCATCTTGCTTCCAATTTTTTATTTTGAAATAAAATATCCCGCCACTTAAACTGAGTGACTTGGTTTGACTCACACTGAGTTGTGTCAAGTTCATCGATCTACCGAGTTGACTTGAAGACTCTCTAAGAGAGCAGGCCATGCACCCAATGCCGAGTTTCCCAGAGACTTGGCTTGAAATCTTGCTGAGTTGGGTTGACTGGGCTGAGTTTTGAGTCGAGTCAGAGAGTTTTAGAATTGTCAAATGACGACTTGAAGATTAAGAGAAAAAAAAACCTACGTCTAGATTTTTTTCCCCCTCCAACTCTAGTAAGTGGATAGAGCATTCTTGTGCTGTTTTCTCGTACTGTCACTCACATTACATGGCTCCACGAAGCAAAAGGGTTGGGTCGGGATTGAACAGTTTTCTATGTGAACTTTTTTCGTCTTTTTAGAAATAAAAAAGAGAACTCTGTTTGGGACATGTGAGTTAGTTTTTCCTCAATTTCTCATTGCCTCCTATTAGAATGATGTTTGTGGCAATCTAGAGCATGTGTTCCAGTGAGCTGCGATTGTGGATGGGCCACAGCCAAAACCCATGTTGATTGGATATGTTGCTTAGTGGCATAAATGGAATGCTACGACTATACAATGTTCATTCTTTTCGGTAGTGCAAAGTCCATTATTGGCTGGTTAGGGTTGTCCGGTCCATGTAGTTTTTGGGTTATGCCTGTGGTTTTAAATTTCTAGTATGATGTGGCTGTGTATCTGTATCAGCTGTATCTTGTCACCCTGAGGCGCAATAGGGGTGGCTCCAATCAGCTGATACAGGTTAGATTGTATTCGTCTGTATTGTATAGGTAATTGGGGAGGCTGAGACTGATTTCCAGTGTCTAAACCATGGTTGTGCTTGTATGCAATCTTAATAATAAGCAGATAGTCAGTGTTGGGATTTGGTGGCTCATATGGGCCCTGCTGGTATTCTTCAGTGAGCGGTGATATGCTGTGGCCCGCATACCACAATTGAAGGACAGCTTGGGAATTGAAGTCATCATTTCATTCTTTGACATGCCACTCTAACACCGGATCATCATACCCTCTTTTTATGGTTTTCCTCTCTCTCTCTCTCTCTCTCTCTCTCTCTCTCTCTCTCTCTCTCTATATATATATATATATATATATATATAGAGTAATGCTCATACACAACTAGTTGGACATTACATTTTCGTCCAACTAGCTATGCATTTAATGAAAACTTTCTTCTTAATTAATTAAATGCTTTCACCGCACACTAATTTGATTTTAGCATGGAAAAGTGACCACGGCTTGGGTGGGTGCCATCATGGTGTTAATGTAAAATCAACACCAACCATCAAGTAAGTCACTCCACCTTAAATCAAGGTCTCAAAATTTACCTCCATCCGTAGTTCAAGAGGGGACCACACCATTGAAATTAGTATACATGGAAAGGTTCACCCTCCAAACAATTTCCCATAGTGTGGCTTATATGAATCATATATATATGAACTTGATTTTTGGGTCATAGGCTTACTTTTGATGTAACATCTAATGGTTGGAATAGATTTCACAGTTTCATCATGATGGCCCCTGTAAAAATCAAGGGTGGATGTCTCTCTCCTAATTATTCTCATTGGTTTGGCCCATCTGAATCAGGGGTTAGCCTGATTTATTTTTTTATTTTTTAAAACCATTATAGTCGTAGTCCACTTGATGATTGGATTGGGGGCAACAGCCCAGCCTGGGCCATTCATCATTGTCCAAGCATTGGGCCTCGATTTCATACCTGGGCTGCTTACTTGGGGAAGTTTCAAACTTCCCATTACATATCTGTTGCAACCACTATCCGGGTGTTTCATCTGGAGGTGTACTAGATGAAATTCTCATATAAGATTCTTAAAGAGGGTCTATAGCTTACCGATCTTAAAAAAGTATATGATTGGTTCAAGGTGCGTCTTAAGGTTCAACACGGTTGCAGAAGATATGAATGGTTAATGTGTTTATCTTCATCTAGGAGGGGTTAGCTATCGGTTTATCTTATGAATGCTCCAGGCCCAAGTCCTGAACCTATAGGGAAGGTAGACTGGGCTGGCCCCAATACCACACCTAATTCACATTACCATTTTCATCGCTTCTACGCTCTGTGACTGTGTGCCAAAGAACAGAAGGTAAGACTACTCCAAATATAGGAACTATGCAAGGTTTGGAAGTATTAGCCGAATTTCGGGAATGTATCACCCAATACAATCTGGGTCCCAACTGATCCTGTACACCACTTGTGCACAAATGTAGCTGTTGATTTGGTCCGAATCGCCCAAATGACTTGTTCGTGTCAGGTAGGGTTGGATGAGTCAGGGCGGGCTAAGTCGCCTCCCATGCAACTGGACTCAAGACTCGGTAGCGACCCCTCCAGAATCGGGATCTCGGTACTGGTTGGTGCTGTGGGCTCCATCATGATGTATGTGTTTTATCCACTCGCTCCATCCATTTTACCAGCTCATCTCAGGCATAAGCCCAAAAATGGGGCAGATCTAAACTTCAGGTGGACCACACCATATGAAGGAGTGGTGATTGAACGTCCACATCAACAGCTTTATAGGGCCCATTGTAATGTTTATTTGCCATCCAATCTGTTGATTAGGCCTGGATGAAGGGGAAACACAAGTATCAGCTTGATCCAAAACTTGTGGCCCATAAGAAGTTTGTAGTGGTGGACATTCAATTAATACTGTTTTCCTGTGGTGTGGCCCGCCTGAGATCGATTTTGATCTGCCTCATTTTTGGGCTCACGCCCTAAATTGAGCTGGGTAAATGGATGGACGGCATGGATAAAACACACACATCATGGTGGGGCTCAGATTTTCCAGCACCAACCAGTACTGACCTCGGTAGTGGGGAGGCGGTTTGGCTAGTGACGCTGGCTACTGGTCTGGTCGGTGCTCTGTGGGATCCACCATGATGCATGTGTTTTATACACGCCGGCCATCCATTTTTTTCAGATCATTATAGGGCTTGATAAAAAAAAATGAGGCAGATCTAAATCTCAGGTGGAGCACACCACACGAAAACAGGAGTGATTCAATTTCTACCATTAACAGCCGCCTGTATCCCACTCTAATGTCTGTTTGACATCCAACCTGTTGATTAGGTTATACAGACCTGGACGAAGGGAAAACAAATATAAGCTTGATACAAAACAACTTTTGTGGCTCTGAAGAAGTTTTTAACGGTGGGCGTTCAATCAACACTGTTTCTGTGACGAGGTTTGGTTAAGATTAGGATTTACCTCATTTTTGTGTTCATGTCATTTGAAAAAATAAAAAATAAAATCGATGGATGGTGTGGATGAAACACAAACAGCATGGTGGAGCCCATAAAACCGCTCATAACGTGTGCCCAGCCAAAATGAAAGGGAGACGACACGGCAGAGTAAGGAGAACCGGAATATTATAGAACCATATTGCTATATTAAACGTGGCTGGGTTATCTTTGATCAGGATTGTCCATCTGGGGGACCCATTATGCATAGAAATTGATTGGAGATGCGTATAAAACAGGTGATCTTAGCTGTCTAAATAGTGGCCTCCAAATTAAAGTGCGTTTGGATATTAAATTACTTTAGATTAGCTACTTATGCGATAAGTAGCTTATCATGATTTTTTTTTTTGTTAAATTAAAGTGATTAAGTAACTTTAAATAAAAAAGTTATTTATAACTAATCATAAATTAAACTTATTCATCTTAAATAAGTTACTTATCTACTGCCTTAAGTAGAAAAAAATAACTTACTTGGTGGTATCCAAAACACACCTTTAAGTGCTTGAAAGTAGAAGGCAGATTAGGTGGCGTTGCCAACACCCCAGCCGTGCTGTGCTGGGTGCTGTGTGGCTAACGAGATATGTGTTTTATGCCTGTGTTGTCCATTGGTTTCATGCTTAGTTTAATGCATGAATTAAAAAATAAGTAGATCCAAATCTCAAGTTGTCCGGGCCGCCACCGGAAACGGTGGGGAAGATAATGACACCCACATTGAAACTTTTCAAGATGGGTACCTTTCTAGGTCCCACCGTAGTGTTTATTTGTCAGCCGACCTGCTGATAAGGTCAGGAAGTTTTTAATGGTGGGCGTCAATCACCAGAGGCATACGTTTTTGTGGAAATGAGACCATTGGATATTATTCTTTTTAACCATTCAATAAATGTAAGTCAATCTGATAGTTATATAATTAAATAAGCGTAATGTGATCTTTATATGTGGATTTTCTCAGTAATTTGTAAGTGCATGCGTATCATTCATCACACTCTACCCAGAGTATCAAAAGTTTTTTTTTTTTTTTTCTTTTAATGTTTACTACTTCCAGGAGGGAGAAGTGGGGTCCACGTAAATTTTATAAATTTTTTATTTTAATATTTCCATTAATCCTAGTGGGCATCAACTGCTGACTGGGTTAGATGACAAATAAACTACACGGTGGACCCTGCTTTTCAATTGGAAGTTTATATGGTGAGCGTGTCCCTTCCAATCATTCTGTGTTTGTTAGTGTTTTAGGATGTTTCTTAGTATTTCTTGGTATTTATTTATATTTTTGTGTCCATACGTGTTTCTTGACACAATCTGACCGTTGATCTTCAAAATTGGTCAAATCAAACCATTGTTGTTTGCAATCACTCTCACGAGATGGTTCGATTTCAAGATTGGTTGAATCAAATTGTTTCTTCTTGTGATTTGTCCAATTTAGCTATTGATCATCTTTGAGATAGATCCATGTAGATTATTTGTCTTCAGAATTTTTCCTCCGTTGATCTTTGAGATCGGTTGAAATGGACTCTTGACCATCATAATCATTTCAATCTAACCGTTGATCTTTGAGATCGATCCAAAAAGACCTTTAATCGTCCAAATTCGTTCAATTATACCATCGATCATTATGCTCGATCCAAACCTCTGATCAGAACATGTAAAGGGAATTCAAGTTCCAAATGCATGTAGGAAGAGAAGTTTTACATTGGATGAAAATGCCCTCGTAGCTCTACAAAGCTTTGTGGTGGATCCACCTAGGCCGATCAACAGCCGTACATTGTGGTCCCCACAAGTTCAAATAGATGGTAATTGATGATTCACTACATTTTATTAATTGAAACTCGAGTGTTTACCGTACAATTCATGGAAAAAAAAAGAAAAGAAAGAACGATCAAAACCGTTGTTCTGATCTGTCCCACTGCAGAGCTGTAATGTATCATGTATGTATTGCCTCGGATCGTTTCGTAGTTAGGTGATCCAAACCGATAAAATGATTGGAACCCATGCATGGCTGGCATGTGGAGAAAAATCTCCCATATGGATAAATCCTAACCCTTCATTAGGTGGCCCAGCAAACAAATGGCTGTGAAAGAAAATAGGGCAACGGTTCACATTCAACCTTACAGCCAGGATCTTCCAATTTAGGTGATTTCTGGTTCGTGGGCCACACATCATAAGGCACACCCGATCACTGGTTTAGATCACTAAAATAAACCATGGGCCCCACCAGTACGAAGCTGAAAAGATGAAGTTACCGTACAAACTGTCAGCCCAACTACTAATGGACAATCTTCAAAATACAGGACCCACTTGTTAGCAATGATGACGTGTACAATTTACCATCTTCGGAATTGAAATAGTACAAAAGTACAAAATTTACTGGGGTGGGCCAGACCTGTTTATTGAACAGGTTGGCAAGGTGGGGCCTACAGCCATGCATTAATGAGCATGTAACTCGGTTCAATCAGGGCTCTATACAAGAAGAGATCCAAACTGTAATCTGTCCTTGCTTTTCTTACCTGACTCACCTATTTGCTTATACCGAGTCGACTCGGATGAGTTGGCAATCCATGAATCGGTTACTGTAGTCGGCCAATCTTGAGTCAGAAGCCTGGTGTGGGATTGGTTTGGGTCTGACTCGACCTGCTTGTGAGGGAGTAGCCAGTTGGGCTTTGGCTAAAAAATGTAGCCCATTCTCTTGGGTTAGCCCAGCCAGACCCTCCTGACTGACCACATAGGTCATTTGGTGGGTGGGATTAGTTGACCTGATCTGATCCACCACAAAAAGCCCAAAGAAATGTAAGATAAGGACAGATGCATTAATGTGATGTATACACGTACACGTTTGTGTAGGAATTCTTCACGTGGGTTAACGATCAGGCTCGGGCTGACCCAACTCGACTCGAACCCAACCCATTGCCAGCCCTAATTGAATGTTGGGCTTGAAGGACCCACTATATGGACGGTTCGGATGTACCACCCATCCTGCCACGTGTGTCAGGTATTTCACAACAAGCGGACGCGGATTTCCTTTTAAGTCTTTCGTAATAAGTTCCTGTGCTGGGATGCTAGGTGGGGCCCACCGTAATGTTTGTGAGAAATCCACACTGTCCATCAGTTTTTTTTAAGATTATTTTAGGACATGAGACAAAAACTCAGGTGAACCCAAAACTCAAGGTTGCTATACGAGAGAGATAACATGATAAGATTTTGCTACTATTGAAACCTTCCTGAGATCTACTTTGATGTTTGTATGCCATCCAAACCGTTTATAAGATCATTCCCACTAGGATGAAGTGAAGGCACCAAAAAGTTAGCCTGATATGAAATTTGGTGGCCATACGAATATTTCAAACGGTGGTCACAGAATCCCCTCTGTTTCCTCTCATAAGGCGCACTTGAGTTTTGGATCCACCTTAGTTTTAATCTCTTCTCCTAAAATGAGCTCTCAAATTGAATGGACGGTGTGGATTTCTCACAAACACGGTGGGTCCCACCTAGCAGCCCAGAGCAGGAACTGAAATTCCCAGCCACGCTGGGAGCGGATTATGTGAGACCTTGACATAGTGACATTTGATTTGGACCAGATGCTATTATCAGAGATGGGGCCACAACTCCTGAGTGACAACGTATCAGGTGTCATTGGCTGCCGGAGTATTAAATATGTCTCAATATGTTTTAGTGTCTGTTTGGTTCTTGATTTGTCATTTCCAACTCTTTTATCATCAAATTCTTTTGAATTTCCTGGAAATAGCTGCTTTGTCTGATTCATGGCGTTTGGATTGGTGAAAAACCTTGTAAAAATAAATAAATCTCAATTCCTCCTAAAAATGTGTAAAACTATGTCCTAAGAAAAATAACCTTTTAAAAGGCCTATTAGTTGATCCAAGCCGCCAATCATATGGGCCCACCTCTGATTGCCATTCTTCTCAATGATTACTTTGATTGAATAATCCTAACCATCAGATCAATGAATAGTAGAGAAATGGACGGAATGTATTTATTACACCAGAATTGATCCAATTACCTAATATACACAATTCCCCATCCCTCTTCAAAATCATTGACTAAATGATCCTAATCGTCAGATCAATGGCCAGGGAAATGGGTGATCCCTATCATTAATAATAACAAAAAGATCTGCTCATTGATTCAGACCGTCCTTATTGTGGGTCCCACCTCCGATTGCCCATCCCTCTCAAAAACGGCTTTCATTGGATGATCACAACCATCTGATATCAGATAAAAGGCTAGAAAAATGGATGGCCCATTTCATTAAGCTAGATATTCCCACCCATCAATCGGTGCATTCGTGGGGGTGGGGCAAGGTCCATCCACGGTGGGGGTCCAAGATACCAATGGTTTGGATCTGAACCATGGGCCCACTTGCTTGAATGCATCACGATCCATCAACTTTATGAACATGTTGGGAGGGGAAATTGATACCAGATATCTCAAAACACCACAAATAAGGCTGAAATTTCACATCCATAAATGGGTGGGCCTTGATTATCTTTCTTTTCCAACCGTCCCTTTTCTGGATTGCTACTTTTAACCTAACATGACCCGGATGGATTGATCTAAAAGATATTATTGCATGGCTATGATGGAAATACAGAGCCTGGAACTGTCATTTTCACATTGTTACCACTTACCAGATGGGGATACAAACCCTAGAATTGTCTTTTTCAAATAGCAACCCACCCACCATTTCTTTTGTTGGAAATCCTAGTTTTCTCTAAAATGAAATCTATCTGAAAAGGGTGAATCCGACCCATGTACCTGTTAGGATAGGCATTGTAGTTGGTTATGCATGGATAGGTGTGCCTCTACAACTGCATGTATCCTAAGAGATCCTACAGTAGAAACACCCTAGGGAAGTGGTAATATGAGTTCGACTCCATGAAGTTGAGCTGTGTGGGCCCCACCACCGTGATGTGTGTCAAACATCTACCCCATCAGCCAGATGAACCATTCCATGGTGGGCCACGGGCTTAAAAATCAAGTCAATCCATTACCTGGGTGGGCCACACCATATATAGCAGTTGAGAGGGGTTTCCTTCCCATTAAAACATTCATAATCATTTATTGGGCCCATTGAGATGTGGTTCAGAAATCCAACCCATCCCCACTTGGATGAGGGGTCAGACCAAGTTTCAGCTGCATCCAAAACTCAGGTGGTCCTCACCAAGTAAGTTTTAGATGGTATGGCCCACTTAAATTCCGTACATGGCTGATTTTTGGTATATCCCATGACCTAAAGGGGTCCCATCAAATGCACGGTGTTGATGTTTGACATACATCACGGCGGGGCCCATACAACTTGAGCTCATGAGAAGTGACCTCACAGTACCATTTCCCCTAAATAGGATTGAATTATTGGATAGGGTTCAATTGGAGCCTGACCCATTTATTTAAATGGGCCACTTTTCTAGCTCGAGCATGACCGTTGCCCATTTAGCTCGGTCTACACCTGTCTCAAAAGCGGGTCGGTCTATTAACCCATGGGCTTAGCCAGTCCTCTATTAATAAAAGCACGCACTATAGTTTGTGGGAAATATGTTTTTTAAACACCTTCATGGATAGCTCAAGTGGTAGACTGAGTGAAAGATACCTCATTTCAACACTGAGGTCTTAGTATGGATTCCTGGGGGTGGCTAACAGTTATGTGTGAACTGATAGTGTTGTGTACTAACAAGCTAACAAAAAGAAAAATGTTTTTTAATCCAATAAATTACATCTTTTTATTCACTAATGCTTTATTTAAATTTTAATATTATTTTGTATACATGGAATGATATGATTGGGACTATCTTGTTTGAGACTTTTTTTGAGGTTTTTGCAGCATGGCGGAATAAGGTAGAGTAAGTTGGATAGGTTTTTTTATTTTTATTTTTATTTTATTTTTTAAACCTAGAAGATTATTATGAACAATGAAAATATTGTCATGGTAGGTGGATAAATTTATTAAGCTTATCTTAAGGCTACTGTGTATGGTGTGACAATTGAATATACGATAAGTCTCTACCATGAGACATTGTCCTTGCACATGTACAAAGCTTTAATGCATATGCATTGGATGGATATGAAAAGTCCAAGTGCATTTTATTACTTTGTATTAGCTTGAGCTTCTTATGCTTAATATGTCTTCTTGGATTGGAGAGGCCTTATGGTTCTAGTGGAAGTTTGACTAGTTACTTATTAATATGTGAATCTTTTACATGTATAGCTGTAAGTTCATAGTTAATGATACTTCTTGAGGGGAAAATGATTCTCCAGACCTTTTTTAAGGGTGTTTGGTCTCTTGCAAATTCCATTCAATATTTGGGGAGGACGGGAAATGTTAGGATTAGGTGGGATGGAGTTGTATTTGGTCCCATGGAATTGCATTTGGTCCCATGTGGGATTTTTATGGATTTTGAAATCCATTACACATATGGGCCTACATTAATGCATTCTTATATTCATGCCATCCATCCATATACACCCTTTACACATGACATTTTGGTTAAATATGTGTACAAGTGAATGACATCCGTTGTAAATTTGGTTCATTGATTACAATTCCATGGTCCACCAAACAAGATTTAGATTAATCCAGTGTTTTCTTGCAATAAGAATTTTATCTTAAACATGGGATTGTATGGCTAGAATACTATAGTATTTTCAAACACGTAATCCTTGTGCAATAACGGTGTTAATCCCATTTAATACAATTCACTACCATTTAATTTCACGTACCAATGACGCCCTAGCTCTTAGCCTTATATAAGGAATTAAAGTGATTGATTAACATGATTGTTTAAACTTACTTTTGTAAATTGTTTCATAATTAAATAGTTGATTTTAAAATTATTATATGCATTATTTACAATGACTTTTATTTATTTTTGGTTGATCAATAATAACTACTAAATATGGTGGGCCCTAAGACAATGGTCACTTAAGGCAATACATAGAAGAGTGAGTATAATATCACGTGCCCAAGGACAATGGGCACTTAAGGCCATACGTAGAAGAGTGCACATAATATCTAGGGTTGAAAGTCGGGTGGCTTGGGTCGGGTTGGGTTCAATCCCTAGCCCAACCCAAAGTTCCGATACCTCAACCCTAACCCAACCCAACCTCAGGTTAGGAATTCTCAACCCAAGCCCAACCCGGTCAGGTGGATACATGCTAATATTTTTGTTATTACATTAGTCTATTATGTTTTAATACACGTCTTATTTTTTGTACCTATGATTTTATTAATTATATATGTAATTATTAATTGTAAAGAACTTCATTTTTTCTAAAGTCACGTTGTGTACAACACGCTATCTATTTAGGAGAGAAATCCAGCTTATCTTGTTAGCTTGAGTAATCGGAAATAAAGTGGACAAATGAGACCCGATGGCACTAGAATTTCTTGTGCCTTCAACATAGATGATCCACACTCAATTATATATCAATCGCGTTCGGATTGGGTTAGGCAACCCGAAACCTCAACCCAAGTGACCCAAGTTTTATCGGGTTGGTGTTTGTATAGCCCAAGCCTGAGACCAAACCGAATACATCCTGCCCGAGCCAACCCAATGTCGGGTCGGTCACGGGTCGATCGGGTTGAACCCGCCTGACTTTCAGCCCCATTAATATCACGTGAAAGGTTGTTGTATACATCGTGTGGGACCACTTTGGGGCCTATTTGGATTCGTGTATAGTATTGTATTGTATTGTATTTGGGAACTGTTCATGTATACATTGGACGCTTTTCAGAATACATCCAAATGACCATGCCATTATTCAATGTTTGGATAGGAAGTATTGTTCGGGCAAGTATACAATTTCTTGTACTATGCAATGTTTGGATATGACGTATTGAACTTGCGTATTCTACTGTTGTTCAACATCTATACGGAATGATTTTTTTTTGAATTTCAACGTCCATTTGGAAGAGTTGGTGCCCTTCGTCAGTTGATATCATTAATCCCAGCCGTTCAACATGATTACGTACATTGTGTAATCCTATCTAACCATCCATATGGTTCACGTTAGTGAGGCCCACCTGCCGATATTGAGTGTGGCAAAATCAAGCAACCGATGGACGTCTCTGATCTACAAAGTAACATGATAGTGAGGCCCACTCCGTCCAAAAAATAGGGGGCCAGTTGTGGACAGCAAAAGAAGTGGATCGAAACAATCAAAATCTAAGAGTCTGAAAAGTTAAAAAAATGGGGGCAGAGATTTCAAAACCCCTCTCACCTTTACTAGACTGCATCTTCTCCTCTTCTTCTTATTCTTCAGTCGCTGGAAATTGCAGCAGACGAGAAATTATGGAGAATTTCACCTTCTCGTGATCAATTGAAGACTGAGATCGCCCACGTTGGCAAATTACTGTGTGATGCAGGGATGAACGCGATGAGGATAACTACTCCAAATCCATGGAGCTTCTCTGGACTCCTCACAGAGACTTCTCGAATCCACGAGGAAAGAAAGTAAAAAATAGAAATAAATTCTAATAAATTCAAAATTGATTAATTGATCATTAAAAACGAGTTCACAACCCTTTAAATAGGGGTACCAAGCAATGGGAAAGAAATTAGAATCAAACAATAACTCAAACTCCTAGAATCCGTGACTTACTATAAATAGTAAACTTACTATTTATAGACGGTCGTGATGTCTACTAGTGCGCAAGGTTCTCGGCCAAAAATAGTGTCTTATTTGGCTTCACCAAACCGTTCTCCTAATTATTCTAAGCTCTTTTCACGGTGGGTGCAACTCCTAAAGCCTGACAGATGAAGAGTTATAATCCAACTAAAACTTACTATTTATAGTAAAAATGAAATTAAAACAGGGAAATGACCGTCGATTCTGGGGTTTTTCACAATTTCGGGCTCACAACCCGGCATAGTAGGGTTGGTTGGCAAAAGTAGCTCGTTCTACCCCAAAATCATATATTTTACGTTAGATAACTCATTCCGGATTGCGAGATATGCCCGATCTTAGGTCTGACGGTCCGGGTAACTTCTGTGGTCGACCGGGCCTTTTCTGATCCATCTTTGCCATGAAACTATCCGCGACCCGCTTTACAGCAGTCCCCTCCACTTCAAAAGAACTCGTCCTTGAGTTCTCATCCTGCCCTGGTTCATGATACTCGGTTAGGTCCGCGACGTTGAAAGTCCGTGAGATCGCCATGTCGTCTGGAAGATCAACAACATAAGCGTTGTTATTGATCTTTCGAATGATTAGGATGGGTCCAATCTTCTTATTTTTCAACTTGTTGTACGTCTCGATGGGAAATCTCTCTTTGCGCAGATGGACCATAACGTGGTTGCCCACCATAAACACTTTTTGTCGCTGATGCTTGTCCGCTTGTTCCTTTTACTTCTCGTTCGAGGCATGTAGCTTGGTCTGCACTTCTACATGGATGTCCATGATCTTGTCTGCCATATGTTCTGCTGCAATGCTCGTGCCTGGGTGCTTGGGTAGAGGGACCAAGTTAAGTGTGTGGCGAGACACTCGTCCATACATAATCTGGAACGGTGATCTCCCTGTCGAGCGATTTACCATGTTGTTGAATGCAAACTCTACTTAAGATAAGACCAAATCCCACTGCTTTGATTTTTCTCCTGAAATACAGCGAAGGAGGTTTCCCAACGTGCGATTCACAACTTCGGTCTGCCTATCAGACTGTGGGTGGTAAGCACTGTTGAATTGAAGTCGTATATCGAATCAATTCCATAAAGTCCGCCAAAAGTGGCTACTGAACTTCGTGTCACGATCGGAACTAATGGTCTTGGGGACCCCGTGTAGCCATACAACCTCTCTGAAAAGTAGATTCGCCACGTGTGTTGCATCGAGGGTCTTCTTGCATGGGATAAAGTGTGCCATCTTAAAGAAGTGATCTACCACCACGAACACCGAATCAATGCCGCGTTGTATTCGTGGGAGACCAAGCACAAAGTCCTTTGATAAATCCTCCTAAGGACCGTCAGGCACAGGTAACGGGGTGTAGAGGCCCATATTCTGAGATTGTCCCTTGGAAGTCTGACAAACATAACAACGTTGTACGGCTTTTCCCACACCATGTACTAATTGCGGCCAGTAATACCGCTCTTCCACAAGAGCTCGCGCCTTGTCTCGCCCCAGGTGTCCACCGATGCTACCTCCATATAGCTCATGAATAATCTGCTCTCTTATAGGACTTTGGGGGATGCACAATCGATTCCCTTTGAAGAGAAAATCATCCTGTATATGAAGGTCACTAGGGTGACCTTCTTGGCACTTCATCCAAGAATCTTTGAAGTTCTCATCCTCCGCATACAACTCCTTAAGAAAGTTGAAGCTGACAATCTCGTTGCTCATCGTAACAAGTAGTGATGCATGTCGGCTAAGTGCATCAGCCACCTTATTCTGCTGCCCTGACTTGTGCTTTAGAACGAAGGTGAATTCTTGTAAAAATACAACCCATCTAGCATGCACACAATTCACTTTAGTCTGACTATTAATAAACTTTAATACTTGATGGTCAGTGTATAAAATAAAATCTCTTTGAATCAGATAATGCCGTCAATGTCGCAGCGCCTGAATAACTGCGTACAACTCAAGCTCATAAGTTGACCACTTCTTTCGGGCTTCGCTGAGCTTCTCATTGTAGAAGGCTACCGGCTTGCCTTCTTGTGATAATACTCCTCTAATTCTGACGTATGAAGCTTCACACTCAACCTCAAATAATTTGTCGAAATTAGGAAGCACTAAGACCAGTGTTGTAGACAAACGATGCTTGATCTCATGAAAGCTCTTGTCAGCTTTATTGGTCCACTGGAACGGTCTTTTTTTCATGCAATCTGTTATAGGCGCCACTATGGTGCTAAAATCTCGTACAAATCAACGATAGAAAGTCGCCAACCTGTGAAAACTCCTCACCTCATAAATGTTTATCGAGATCGGCCATTCCCTAACAGCTTGTACCTTTTCATCGTTCACACGAATGCATGTGGACGTTACAACAAATCCTAAAAACAACAGACTCAGTTAAAAAACTACACTTTTTCAAGTTGAGGTAAAACTTGTTAATTTGTAGGACCTGCAGCATCTGCCTGAGATGTTTCCTGTGCTCCGCCTCATCCTGGCTATATATCAATATGTCATCAAAATATACTACCATAAATTGGCTAGTGAACGGGTTTAGAACTTGATTCATCAAATGCATAAAATTATTTGGTACATTCGATAGGCCGAAGGGCATAACTAGCCACTCATACAACCCTTCCTTGGTCTTGAATGCCGTTTTCTACTCATCACCGGGTTGAATACGAATCTGATGGTACCCGTTCCTTAGATCTAGTTTAGAGAACACCTTGGTCTCTTCCAACATATCGAGCATGTCGTCTAACCGTGGTATTGGGAACCGATATTTGATGGTAATTTTGTTGATTGCTCGGCTGTCTACACACATGCTCTAGCTTCCATCTTTTTTTTGGCATTAATAATGTTGGTACGGTACATGAGCTTATGCTCTCTCTCAAGAGACCCTTACGGATCAATTCCTCCACTTGCCCCTAAAGTATCTCACACTCCTTCGGACTTATCCGATAATGAGGGCGGTTGAGCAGGCTAGCCCAGCCCCAGGCACGAAGTCTATGTGATGTTGGATGTCCCTCATGGGGGGCAATCCATCAGGTAAATCATCAGGCCAGACTTCTTTGAATTCGTTTAGTAACAGTCTTAAACTTAGATGGATGTTTGAGGGTTCCTCTTCCTCACCCTTCACCACTACGGCATATACCTCGTCGGTTTCCTTGGATTCCTCCATGAAATCCCGAATGGTTAAGAGAGAACTCCCCTCCACTTTAGAGGCTTCAGGGTGGTTCTCTGGTGCCATAGGGGCAAGAATTATTTTTCGACTATCCTTAACGAATACGTAGATATTATCTCGTCCCCGATGGGTCGCATCACGGTCCGACTGACAGGGTCGACCGAGTAACATATGATAAGCTTTCATATTGACCACGTCACAAAGTATTTGATCCTTATAATTTTTACCAATTGAAAATGAGATAGTGTATTGTTCAGTTACCTTAGTCTCATTCACCTTTTTTATCCAGCCAATTGAGTACGGGGAAGGATGTTTTATTGTTGGTAGCCGCAACTTGTCCACCATCACTCTCGAGACGATGTTCTGGCTACTACCACTGTTTATGATCACATTATAGACCTTTTCGTTAACGGTGCACCGAGTACAGAATATATTATATCGTTGTAGATGTAATTCCTTTCGTGGGGCATACAGTAATCACCTCATAACTAGAAATTCGCCACGATCCTCGCCCGCTACTTCATCGCCACCTGCTATTTCTTCAGTAGTTTGTTCATATTCATCAAAGCGATGGTCTTCTTCTGCGGCCTCATCTTCAGTGCCCTCTTCGTTTATAGTCAAGTGTGCTATGGGACGTTGAGGACAAGTATTTGATAAGTGGCCTGGTTGGCCATAGCGGTAATAATTATTCGACCTTGGCCATACATAAGGATTTGGAATCCTACTCGGACCCACTGTTGTGGGTGCTGTACGTTGAGGTCTGGATGAGGTGCTCCCCGTATCACGGTTTGCGGTTATAGGAAGTTGAGGTACTGCGTCTTTTCCTCATGGCAGCACTAGATCCTGCGTGGGACCCATCATGTGGGGTTGAGTTGAAGGATTTGGACGAGCATGAGCCCTTGCAAGTTGTGTTTCTGCCCTACCCGCCAATTGAACTGCTTCATCCATGGTCCCGACTGGGTACATTTGAACTCGGTTCTGAATTGTTGGTCTCAACCCACCTATAAATTATGCCACCTTCTGTAACTCAGATTCTAATAGATCGTTTCGTGTAGCCAACTGTTGAAATTCTTCAGTGTAATCTGTGACGGTTCGATTTCCTTGTCTGCAAGTTTGATATTGCTGAAGTAATATCTGCTCATAATCACTGGGGCGAAATCGTGATCGAAGAAGACGTCTCATTCGTGGCCATGATGAGATGGGCACCTTGTTCTGTCGGGCTCGTGAGAGTTGTAATTATTCCCACCATGCAGAAGCACCATATTTTACTTTAAATGCTACCAATTTTACCATTTTATGATCTGACATGTCCATGTAATCAAAATATCTCTCTACTTCGACTAGCCAATCGAGAAAATCTTCTATACGTAATAAACCGTTAAAACTAGGAAGTTCAGCCTTACCTTTATAGTCTCTTTCAGTATGATCTAGATGATCACCTCCATGGATTCGTCCTCATCGCTAGAACTTGAATCATCTGGTGTAGCCCTACGGTTTGCCACTGGTAGTGCTCTACGAAAATCGGGGTTGCGTTATATAGCAACCATGGGTGGTAGAGCCACCATGGGTGGGAGAGCAACCAAAGGTGGTGGAGCACCACCTAGGGCTTGGGGGGGAAGTAGCGCATCCGCAAGACGGTTGAGAGTTGCCTGTAGCCCTTGCATGGTCAACTGACTCTCCTGAGGGAAAGCTTCAATTCTTTCCGAAAGATAACGAATTCCTAAATCACCGTCCACAGGATTTTGATTCATGCCTTCATTGTTTGTCATCGGCCCGAGGGTAATACTCGCTTTGATACTAATTGACGCAAGGATGAACGCAATGAGGATAACTATGCCAAATCCACGGAGCTTCTCTGGACTCCTCACAGAGACTTCTCGAATCCACAAGGAAAGAAAGCAGAAAATAGAAATAAATTCTAATAAATTCAAAATTGATTAATTGATCATTAAAAACGAGTTCACAACCCTTTAAATAGGGGTACCAAGCAATGGGAAAGAAATCAGAATCAAACTACAACTCAAACTCCTAGAATCCGCGACTTACTATAAATAGTAAACTTACTATTTATAGATGGTCGTGATGTCTACTAGTGCGCAAGGTTTTCGGCCAAAAATAGTAAGTGTCCTATTTGGCTTCACCAAACCGTTCTCCTAATTATTCTAAGCTCTTTTCATGTTGGGTCCAACTCCTAAAGCCCGACGGATAAAGAGTTATAATCCAACTAAAACTTACTATTTATAGTAAAAACGAAATTAAAACAGGGAAACGACCGTCGATTTAGGGGTTTTTCGCAATTCCGGGCTGCGTAACTCGGCGTAGCAGGGTTAGTTGGCTAAAGTAGCTCGTTCTACCCCAAAATCATATAGTTTACGTCAGATAACTCATTTCAGATTGCGAGATATGCCCGATCTAAGGTCCGACAGTCCAGGTCACTTCTGTCGTCGAGCGGGCCTTTTCTGATCCAACTTGGCCATGAAACTGTCCGCGACCCGCTCTACATCACTGTGGTTGTTTTCCGTGACGAACTGAGATCAGAGATGTTGCAGGCGAGAAACACGGAGAGTGAGAGAGACGTAGTTGATGGAAATAACGCAGAAACAGTAGTGCAGCAGGAACTGTGGAATTATACGAATGTGGCCACATTTTGCAATATTGCACATGTGTTTTACGTTTTGAAAAGTGGGGCCTATTAATTGATAATCCATACCATTCATCTAATTTTTTATACCTTGGATGGGGTTTATGAAAAAATAATATTAACTTTATAGATTCGAATACTCTTTCTAATTGTGGGTCACAACAATGGTCACCAATCAACTAAAGAAATGCCTTAAAAATGATACTTTAAGGTTCTAATCTTGAAATTTTTTTCGTATATTCTTCATTCAAGGTCATAATCGACCAAATAATGGTCTGAATTACTTTATCATGGGCCCCATATGTTTGAATTGAATAACCGCATATGTTTGCAAGGATGCGGGCGTGTACCGGATAATTAGAAAACACAGGCTTCCTGCGAGTCACTGGATTTCACTAGCACGCTATTATAGGGTAATGAAGAGAGCGTACGCGTGGCAGCAACGTCTAATGACAATGCTCTACCATTATTTCAAAATTTTGGTTTTTGAAAGTATTCGTGCGTTGTATTCTTAGTATTTCAATTCCAAACCAAACAACGTACATGTCAAATCAAGACTATTAATTCCATACAACGCCTGCTAATACGTGAATCCAAATAGGCCCTTGATGTATGTACCTTACATTCACACTGTCCATCGATTTTGAAATCTTGAAATCTTACTTTAGTGGATGATCCCAAAGATGAAGCAGATCCAAATCTTATGTGGACCATACCACAAATTAAAAACAGTTGTTATTCAATCCCCACCATTAAAAAATTCATAGGGGACAACTGGAATGTTTATGTCCCGTCCAACCTGTTGATAAGGTCACAACGACCTGGATGAAGAGACTACACCAATATCAGCTAGATCCAAAACTTTTGTGACACACAAGAAGTCTTTCATGATTGATTACCACTGTTTCCTGTATTATGGTCGACCTGAGTTTTGAATCTGCTTCATTTTTGGGATCATGCCCTAAATTGAGTTTTCAAAAATGGTTAAGATGGCCTGGATATAAGTCATATACACCATGGTAGGCTCCACAGTCAGGGATGGTCCACCGCTTAAGCCCCCCTGCAATCGCAAATCGCAATCCGCATCCCATGATATTACGGGACGGTGGTGCGGCCCTTACCTTCCTGGCCCCACCTAGATGTGTGTATTTCGTATATACGTCGTCCATCTGCTTTTCAAGATCATTTTAGGACATTATCACCTTATGTTTTCCAAGTGTTTATTTGCCATCCAATCTGTTGATAAGGTCACGTAAGCCTGGATGAAGGAAAAAAAACAAATATTAGCTTGATTCAGAACTTTTGTGACCCATTAATGATCAATCTCCACTGTTTCCTAAGGTATAGTCCACCTAATAATTAAATCTGCTTCATTTTTGGGATAATTTCCTGAACTGAATTGGAAAAAAGGATGAACGGCGTGGATGGAGAATACATACCTCAAGATGGGCCTCACTGTAAGGGCTGCACCGTTTTGTGAGAATCCGGGGTCTCGCCTAATCCGCTTGTTGTTTTTGCAGACGCGGATTGACCACTGACGCTGTCGGTAGCGATAGCTGACGGTCCTCTGTGGGCCCATAATCATGTTTGTGTTTTATGGACGCCGTCCATTTATTTTTCCAGATCATCTTAGGGCAGATCCAAATATCATATGGACCACACCATTTGAAACGGTGGTAACTGAATGCCCACCGTTAACTTCTCGAGGGTACAAAGGTTTTGAAGTAAGCTGATATTTGTGTTTTCCCTTCATCCAGGTTTGTGTGACCTTATCAGCAGGTTGGATGGCAAATAAACATTGTAGCAGGCCTTAGTAAGTTTTTGATGATTGGCCTTCAATTACCCACTGTTTTATTGTGATGCGGTCCACTTAAGATTCCGATCTGCCTCATTTCTAGGGTCATTCCATAAAATCATCTGGAAAAGTAGATAAATGGTCTGGATAAAACACCCACCGCTTCGCAGCATCACATTCACATGTTTTCCCCACCGTTGCAAACTTCCTAGGGCACACCATGATGTTTATCAGGGCCGTCCAACCTTTCGATAAGGCCACACAGACATGGATGAAGGAAAGACACAAAATCAACTTGACTCGGGCTGTCCGCCTGCAGTTCACATCTGGCTTATTATTGGGCTCATAGTCTAAAATAAGATCGAAACATGGATGGATGATCACATACGTACATAAATGTGGACTTGTAGAATCCTCTGCACGCTTGCCACATGCAATAAGGTATAACTGTAAAAAAAATAAAAAGTGTAGGGGCAAATCCTTAATTTGCCAATAATTAAAAAAGTGAGTTTCCTATGGCCCACTCATCAGAGTAGAGCTGGGCTTCGAGTCGAGTCATACCGAGTCAGATTTCTAGTTGAGTCAAGTCGAGTTACTGGGTGTCTAGGACTCAACTCGGTTTGAGTTCAAGTTGGTCAAAGTTTACTTGGTTCATATCGACTTACCCACCCAATTCGGATTGAGTCAGGTCTCAACAAGTTGGACGAGTTGAGTCTGAGTTGAGTCTGCTAAGTCGACTCATTCGATGCCTAGCTCTACTTTTAGGGATGTACATCAAACCAATAGAATTGTGGAATCGGACCGAAATCGACCAAATCGCACGATTTGATTCGGTTCTAGAGTGCACTAGTTCCAGTTCCGGTTTCAAAAATTAAAGAACTGTTTAGTTCGGTTTGGTTATCAATTTGTGGTATGTAGAACCGAACCGAACTGTGAACCGATCCGTACAATCGAACCGTAGATCCAAACCGTGAAATCGAACCATAATATTCTTTAAAAAAAAACCCTAATATTCTTCACCTATTCACGCCGACCCTGTTGCAACTACCCCCAATCCCCCTCCATTCCCTCTCACTCCCTGTTTCTCTCTCTCTAGGTGCTCTCTCTCTCTCTCTCTCTCTCTCTCTCTCTCTCTCTCTCTGGTTCTCTATGTTGTGGGTTCTCTCTACTAGAACTGTGGAACCGAACCGGCTTTAATGGTCCAGTTCCGGTTCCAATTATCCTAAAATCGTCAATAACGGTTCGATTCCTGTTTCACCCTAGAGCCGGACTGAACCAACCTGTGTGCACCCCTATTTACTTTTGAGCGAGGACTATTTATCATGCCTCTCACTCCGAGGAATGACATTGATCCTGCACCCTTGCACGACAATTTACCTCTTCAATCTCTACTCGTGTGAATCACATCCATCACGAGGCCACACGTATAATGCATTTAGGTAGGCCCCATGATGCACCATACTATACAAGAGAAACTTGTAACAAGATGCAGTAGCGCGGCACTTGCTGCTTGCCGATCACAGGCATCTCAACTGTTTTCAACCAGTAATATGGTGGGCCACTACATGGGAGCCCATATCTTGAAAATGCGGTGATCGCACGAATTTGAAACCTTAAGCTTGCTTTATTTCCATGATCATTTGAATCGAAAATCACTCAACTTTGAAACCTTTGGATTGCTCTGATATCAGTGATTTTTGAACTATGCCTCTACCACATGGTGGCCCACCATATGAACTAGCAATCACCCTAGATAGGTACAACTAGCGAGCTGACTAGCAAACCCTTTTTATAAGCACCCTAATTGATTTTGGAGCATTCGAGCTGCAACATAGACCACACCATGCCCACCCATGATACAGCCCACTAGCCATGTGCTACAAAGGTTCTTGAATCAGGTAAGGCTAGACTAGCCTTTTAGGCATTTGGGCTTACATGGACATGCCCAACCCAATAATTTCAGTAGGCTATAAGTACAAGCTCGAGAGTCGAGCCTGCAACGACTAGGCCACGCCCGTATAACACCTTATTTTCTGTCCTGCGAATAGGGTGTGTGTAAACATGAAAAAAATCTGAAAATGAAATTGGTTGCCATGGACAGCTACCTTTTTTTTTTTTTTTTTTTTTTTCTTCGGGGAAAAGGGAATTTTACAAAATACTATATCTTATTACGGAATTTACATCCTCATACCTTTTAAATTAACTTTTCATCAAACTGTCCCATTAATCAAGATAATTATCAAAGATGTATCTTCTGTCAATTTTCTCTAATGGCAAATAAACATTACAGAGGGCCTATGAAGTTTTTAATGGTGGGTGTTCAATCACTAGTGCTACTTTCTTGTGGCATGGTCCACATCTAGAAAAATCGATGGACGGGGTGGATAAAAGACATACATCATGGTGGGGCCCATAGAGCACCAACCAATAGCCACCTCATTATTGGCAGTCTGTCTAGGCAATTGGCGTCCCATCTTTCCCTCCCCTCTCTCCACAATCTCTGGTCCTCTCTATCCACCAAGCTCTTTCTCTCAGAAGATCAGATTTTACCAATTTGGATAATAGATATTCGGGCAGTTCATCATGTTGGGCCCACTTGGATTGTGCTATGGCTCAAAAATCAGGAAAGATCATCTTTCATTAGGTGGGCCACAAGGTTGTTCAAGTTGAAAAATGAATGCCTAACATTGAAAACTTCTTAGAGGGTCACAGAAGGCTCAAATCAAGCTGATATTTGTGTTATCCCATAAGCCATCTTATGAATAGTTTGGATGACAAATAAACATCATGATGGGCCTTAGGAAGGTTCCAACGGTGGGCATTATCATCCGCCGCATCTTATGGATCGTTCGGATTTGACATCCATGACATGTGTGCAAAGGTATGCACATGCATAGGTGCATAGGTGAGCATGCATATATATATATATATATATATAGAGAGAGAGAGAGAGAGAGAGAGAGAGAGAGAGAGAGAGAGAGAGAGAGAGAGAGAGAGAGAGAGTGTGTCATGCTCCCCTACGCACCTATGCATGTGCGCACCTTTGCACACGTGTCATGAGTGTCTAATCTGAACGGTCCATGTGATGCGGAATCCCATGAAACCCCATGTGACAAATTTTTACCTTAATCTAATATTATGGTGGGCCATAGCAAAGAGAAATGAAAATCAAGGGAGGAAACTGTTTTCATTTTTCATGGCCCATAAAAGTTTTAGATCAAAGTAAAACTTGGTCCTGGGGAGTTTCACGAGGTGCTGCTTCACATGAACGGTTCAGATTTTGGATCCACATCACGTATGATGGGTTCTCAAAAAAGCTCATATGTAGTACGTATGAACTGGTTCGCAGATGAGCATTTCTGCTGCACGTGCGCTCGCGCGTGTGTGTATATAACACATACGTCATGATCAGTCCATAGAATTTAACCACATTTACACATTACTGGCCTCGGTGCTATATTCTATACTACTCAATCCCAATTTTTTATTTGCATTCAAGTAATTAAGCTACATAATTAACGATGGGCAAAAACATGACGGAAATGAGAGAAAATTTGCGGAAGGTACCACTTTGACAGTTATCATCATTAATGAGGTAGCTCAATGAAAGGTTAATTTAAAAAGGTATCATGATGTAAATATGTTATAATGAGGTAGTATTTTGTAATAGTCCAGAAAGAAGGAATGGAAAATAGATGTAGTTTTTGGAACTGATTTTGGTTTTTTATGATAAAAACACGTTAAGTTGATTTCTAATGCCAGGAAGACACATGACGTTACCCTGCATGGAACCCATATAAAAATGGAATCCCAAACACACTATCGAGAGAAAATCAAAATCCATGATTTTCTATTTTCTTTGAGGATTACGAGTTACTTTTTCTAGCTTCGTCAATGTTTTTCTCCATTCAAACACCCCCACAGACCTTCGACAGGAAGAACTCAAAATGTGGATATGGAAAACTAAAAGCTTGGAAATCTTGAGAAAATGATTCATAATCTGTTGTTTATTCTGCAACTAGGTTTTTCATGAAGATGGATTTATTTTATTATGCAACTAGCATTTTCATGGTGAAGGATTTATTTTAAGGCTTTTTTCATATGACAGCCTGTCTCCGCTAAAACTGCGAAAAAAGGACGGTCCAAAACCGTCCCAAATGACCAAAAAGGACGTTCATGGACCGTCGCAAGGGCCGTCAAATTTTGACGTGTCGTATTACTTAAAGGACGGTCGAAAATCGTCATTTTTATTGACGAAAAAAAGACGGTCATGGACCGTCCTACAAAAGGACGGTCTTGGACCGTCTCTTATAAGCCTTTAAAGGACGGTCATGGACCGTCCTTAAAAAAGACAGTCGTAGACTGTCTCTAATAAGCCTTCAAAGGACGGATATCGACAGTCTTTTAAAATGACGGTCATGGGCCGTCCTTTAAAAGGACGGCCATGGACCGTCCTTAAAAAAGGTCACTATACACCTGTTACAATATGTTTCATCGTATTCTTCCTGATATACACCTGTTATATAATATATTTCATCATATTCACATTCACATCCATCTAAACAACCCAAACTACGTAAATCCAATATAAACTACATTCATCCAAACATAAACTACATCCATCCAAACACAAGCAATCTTATCCACATTACATTCCTCCACACATAAATACATACAGGTTTAATATCATAAATAAAAAAAAGAAAACAAATTAGCAACAGTTTTCTTTTTGTGTCTTTCACCTGAAAAAAATATATTAAACCAACAAAACATTATAATTCAGAATCATGAAGAATTGCATAAACTTTTTCCAAAAAAGTGGGCACTCTTTAAAAATAAAATTGATCATTAAAATAGGTTTACGTTTAGGTTTTAGGTTTTAGGTTTAGGTTTAGGTTTAGGATTAGGTTTTAGGTTTTAGGTAATAAGTTTAGGTTATAGGTTATAGGTTAAGGTTTAGGTTATAGGTTAAGGTTTAGGTTATAGGTTTTGGTTTAGGTTTAGGTTTAGGTTAAGGTTTAGGCTTAGGTTATAGGTTTATGTTTAGGTTTAGGATTAGGTTTTAGGTTTTAGATAATAAGTTTAGGTTATAGGTTATAGGTTATAGGTTAAGGTTTAGGTTATAGGTTTTGGTTTAAGTTTTGGTTAAGGTTTAGGCTTAGGTTATAGGTTTAAGTTAAGGTTTAGGTTTAGGTTTAGGCTTAGGTTATAGGTTTAAATTAAGGTTTAGGTTTTAGTTATAGGTTATAGTATATAGGTTATAGCTTTAGGGAATTGAGAATAGGTTAAGGTTAAGGTTTAGAAAATTGGGTTTTCAAGTTTAAGTTTAGGTTTAGGTTAGGGAGTTGAGATTAGGATTAGGTGTTGGTTTAGGTTTAGGGATTTGAGAATACATTTAGGTTTACGTTTAAGAAATCGGGTTCGGGTTCGGGATCGGGTTTTCAAGTTTAGGTTTAGGTTTAGGTTAGGGAGTTGAGATTAGGATTATGTGTAGGTTTAGGTTTAGGGATTTGAGAATACATTTAAGTTTTAGGTTTATGTTTAAGTTATATGTTATAGGTTAAGGTATAGGTTTAGGTTTCGGTTTAGGTTATAAGCAACAGGTTTAGGGAATTGAGAAAAGGTTAAGGTTTAGGTTTAGGAAATCGGGTTCGGGTTCGGGATCGGGTTTAGGTTTAGGTTAGGGAGTTGAGATTAGGATTAGATGTAGGTTTAGGTTTAGGGATTTAAGAGTATATTTAGGTTTTAGGTTTAGGTTATAGGTTTAGGTTTAGGTTTAGGTTTAGGTTTACGTTTAGGTTTAGGTTATAAGCTATAGGTTTAGGGAATTGAGAATAGGTTAAGGTTTAGGTTTAGGAAATCGGGTTGGGGTTCGGGATCGAGTTAAGGTTTTGGTTTTCAAGTTTAAGCTTAGGTTTAGGTTTAGGGAGTTAAGATTAGGATTAGGTGTAGGTTTAGGTTTAGGGATTTTGGAATACATTTAGGTTTTAGGTTTAGGTTTAGGTTATAGGTTACAGGTTTAGGTTTAGGTTAAGGTTTAGGTTTAGGCTTAGGTTTAGGTTATAAGATATAGGTTAGGGAATTGAGAAAAGGTTAAGGTTTAAGTTTAGGAAATCGGGTTCGGGTTCGGGTTTAGGTTTGGATTTTCAAGTTTAAGTTTGGGTTTACGTTAGGGAGTTGAGATTAGGATTAGGTGTAGGTTTAGGTTTAAAGATTTGAGAATACATTTAGGTTTTAGGTTTAGGTTAAAGTTATAGGTTATAGGTTTAGGTTTAGGTTAAGGTTTAGGTTATAAGATATAGGTTTAGGGAATTGAGAATAGGTTAATGTTTAGGTTTAGAAAATCGGGTTCGGGTTCGGGATCGGGTTTAGGTTTGGGTTTTCAAGTTTAGGTTTAGGTTTAGGTTAGGGAGTTGAGATTAGGATTAGGTGTAGGTTTAGGTTTAAGGATTTGAGAATACACTAAGGTTTTAGGTTTAGGTTTAGGTTATAGATTTAGGTATAGGTTAGGTTATAGGTTAAGGTTTAGGTTTAGGAAATCGGGTTCGGGTTCAGGATCGGGTTTAGGTTTGGGTTATCAAGTTTAGGTTTAGGTTTAGGTTAGGGAGTTGAGATTAAGATTAGGTGTAGGTTTAGGTTTAGGGATTTGAGAATACATTTAGGTTTTACGTTTATGTTTAGGTTATAGGTTTATGTTTAGGTTATAGGTTATAGGTTTAGGTTTAGGTATAGGTTTAGGTTTCAGTTTAGGTTATAAGCTATAGGTTTAGGGAATTGAGAAGAGACTAAGGTTTAGGTTTAGGAAATTGGGTTCGGGTTCGGGATCGGGTTTAGGTTTTGGTTTTCAAGTTTAGGTTTAGGTTTAGGTTAAGGAGTTGAGATTAGGATTAGGTGTAGGTTTAGGTTTAGGGATTTGAGAATACATTTAGGTTTTAAGTTTAGGTTTAGGTTATAGGTTACAGGTTTAGGTTTAGGTTTAGGTCAAGGTTATAGGTTATAGGTTTAGGTTTAGGCGATGGTTTAGGTGTAGGTTTAGGTTATAAGATATAGGTTTAGGGAATTGAGAATAGGTTAATGTTTATGTTTAGGAAATCGGGTTCGGGTTCGGGATCGGGTATAGGTTTTGGTTTTCAAGTTTAGGTTTTGGTTTAGGTTAGGGAGTTGAGATTAGGATTAGGTGTAGGTATAGGTTTAGGTTTAGGGATTTGAGAATACATTTAGGTTTTAGGTTTAGGTTTAGGTTTAGGTTTAGGTCAAGGTTATAGGTTATAGGTTTAGGTTAAGGTTAAGGTTTAGGTATAGGTTATAAGATATAGGTTTAGGGAATTGAGAATAAGTTAATGTTTAGGTTTAGGAAATCGGGTTCAGGTTTGGGTTTTCAAATTTAGGTTTAAGTTTAGATTAAGGAGTTGAGATTAGGATTAGGTGTAGGTTTAGGTTTAAGGATTTGAGAATACTCTTAGGTTTTAGGTTTAGGTTTAGGTTAGGTCATAGGTTAAGGTTTAGAGAATTGAGAATAGGTTAAGGTTTAGGTTTAGGAAATCGGGTTCGGGTTCGGGATCGGGTTTAGGTTTGGGTTTTCAAGTTTAGGTTTAGGTTTAGGTTAGGGAGTTGAGATTAGGATTAGGTGTAGGTTTAAGTTTAGGGATTTGAGAATACATTTAGGTTTTAGGTTTATGTTTAGGTTATAGGTTATAGGTTTAGGTATAGGTTTAGGTTTCGGTTTAGGTTATAAGCTATAGGTTTAGGGAATTGAGAATAGGTTAAGGTTTAGGTTTAGGAAATCGGGTTCGGGTTCGGGATCGGGTTTAGGTTTGGGTTTTCAAGTTTAGGTTTAGGTTTAGGTTAGGGAGTTGAGATTAGGATTAGGTGTAGGTTTAGGTTTAGGGATTTGAGAATACATTTAGGTTTTAGGTTTAGGTTTAGGTTATAGGTTACAGGTTTAAGTTTAGGTTTAGGTTAAGGTTATAGGTTATAGGTTTAGGTTTAGGTTTAGGTTTAGGTTATAAGATATAGGTTTAGGGAATTGAGAATAGGTTAATGTTTAGGTTTAGGAAATCGGGATCGGGTTTAGGTTTAGGTTAAGGAGTTGAGATTAGGATTAGGTGTAGGTTTAGGTTTAAGGATTTGAGAATACACTTAGGTTATAGGTTTAGGTTTAGGTTATCGATTTAGGTTTAGGTTAGGTTATATGTTAAGGTTTAGGGAATTGAGAATAGGTTGAGGTTTAGGTTTAGGAAATCGGGTTCGGGTTCAGGATCAGGTTTAGGTTTAGGTTATAGGTTTTTGGATTTGAGAATGGGTTATGGTTTAGGTTTAAGAAATTAGGTTCAGGTTCGGGATTGGGTTTAAGTTTGAGTTTTCAAGTTTATGTTTAGGTTTAGGTTAGGGAGTTGAGATTAGGATTAGGTGTAGGTTTAGCTTTAGGGAATTGAGTTTAGCTTATAGGTTTAGGGAAAGCTTAGGTTTAGGTTATAGGTTTTGGGATTTGGGAATAGTTTTAAGTTATAAGTATAGGTTTAGGTTAGGTTATAGGTTAAGGTTTAGGGATTTGAGTTTAGGCTATAGGTTTAGGTTTAGGTCTAGGTTTAGGTTTAGGGAATTGAGTTTAGGTTATAGGTTTAGGGAAAGGTTAGGTTTAGGTTATAGGTTTTGGGATTTGAGAATAGTTTTAGGTTATAAGTATAGGTTTAGGTTAGGTTATAAGTTAAGGTTTAGGGATTTGAGTTTAAGTTATAGGATTAGGTTTAGGTTTAGGTTTAGGGATTTGAGTTTAGGTTATAGGTTTAGGTTTAGGTTTTAGGTTTAGGTTTGGGTTTTGGGATTTGGTTTTGATTATATGTTTTGATTTAGGTTATAGATTATAGGTTTAGGTTTTAGGTTTTAGGTTTTAGGTTTAGGTTTGGTTTAGGTTTTAGGTTTTGATTTAGGTTATAGGTTAATGGTTTAGGTTATAGGTTTTTGAATTTGAGAATGGGTTCGGGTTTAGGCTATAGGTTTTGGCTTTGGTTTAGGTTATAGGTTTTGGTTTTGGTTATAGGTTATAGGTTTAGGTTTAGATTATGGGTTATAGGATTTGAGAATGCATTTGGGTTTAGGATATAGGTTTTGGTTTTGGTTATATGTTTTGATTTAGGTTTAGGTTATAGGTTTAGGTTTTAGGTTAAGGTTATAGGTTTAGGTTAAGGTTTAGGTTTAGGTTAAGGTTATAGGTATAGGTTAAGGTTTAGGTTTAGGTTTAGGTTTAGGTTTAGGTTTAGGTTTAGGTTATAAGATATAGGTTTAGGGAATTGAGAATAGGTTAAGGTTAAGGTTTAGGTTCGGGTTCGGGATTGGGTTTATGTTTGGGTTTTCAAGTTTAGGTATAGGTTTAGGTTAGGGAGTTAAGATTAGGATTAAGTGTAGGTTTAGGTTTAGGTTTTAAGTTAAGGTTTAGGTTTAGGTTAAGGTTGAGGTTTAGGTTTTAGGTCATAGGTTTTGGTTTAGGTTAAGGGTATAGGTTTAGGTTAAGCAAATACAGATATAAATACGGCCATCCGACACAAATTGCCAGGCCCTTCCAATGCTGTCCATAAAAAATGGACAACTTCATCATGGTCATAATAGCGGTTCCCTCTTTCCAGGGAACCCCGCTCTTCCGAATAGCTCCGACGCACATCCGGCTCTGCTCTATTAATTTCGATCAAATACATAAACACGGCCTTGTCCAAATGCCAGGCGCCTCCAATGTTGTCCATAGGAAATGGACACTTCATCATGGTCATAATGGTTCCCATCTTTCAGGGACCCGTCAACATCCGGATAGCTCCGACGCATATCCGGTCTACTCCATCAATTTCGAGTAAATACATAAATATGGCCTGTCAATTTGAAAATGTCACGCCCAAATTTGGAATCGGACTCACAAAATTTTCGATCACCGAATCAGTGCCGACACCTCCGTAGTACCCCATTTTCGACTCCCAGCGTATATATGCTAGATTCCGATCCTGGGATCCTACAAGGAGAATTTTCTAATGTACATTTATCTCGTAATGAGCATAACCACAAGATTACCCAAATCACAAAGGCAACATCATCATCATATATCCACTAATATAATTGTTTGAGTACAATACTGAAAGGGAAATACATATATAAAATAAATCAAAGCTCCAGAAGACCGCTGTACACTCCAGGCTCAATGCTGCTGCAACCTAACATCACCTACACGCATCTCTCGTGCATAAGCTTATAGAAAGCATAGTGGGTGGTGAAAGTGTGTGCATAAGGTAGGTGTCAAGTAAGCAATATCAGAGTAATCAGAGTAATGCAAAAACATACCGATAGGCCCATAAATATCATCGCCTTATCCAGGCTATGCGCAGCAATATAATGAAAACAATATCATATCTGATGAAGTAATGTAGATCAACAATGCAATGCGGAGACAACAAGCCATATCAGATGTCGACGATGCAATGCAATATACAAATCTCGATTAGTCCACGAATACCATCATCGAATCTAGGCCATATAATGCGAAATATAGTAACTTAAAATGCTATGTCATGGATGCAATGTAATATACGGTGTGAATGTAATGACCATGCCGAGTGTGAAGTCGGGATGATAGTACGTAGTATCGCAGACTACGGGTCCACCACAAAGGACTTCTATCCAAATCACTCCCATACCTAAATTTGGATAGTCGACTCAATGTGGTAAACTCCAAATCTCAGTTAGTCGCGCGCCAACCGAAATCCTGGTCATGCGAAGGTACACGTAACAAATAGTTACGCACCACCCCGAGTGGATAGTGAAGGAATGAATGAATGAATATGCAATTCCGCTCAATAAGTCCACATATCGATGTTACTCTTTGGGAAATCACCGGTGTCTATTACACTCCAAACCAGTCCGCCCCATCGCGCACAACAAGGTGAGTGAAAGAGACCTCACTATCCGCCCGCCAACATCGGGCCCAGCTCGTCGATAGGGACCCATTCCTCGAGCCGGTCGAACTCAGCTCAGCATTGCCCCCTCCTCTCGGGCGGTAAGGCCGCACCCCTTTCCAACCGACCACGACACAGTGGGAGACGCGGCCTATCGGTATACGGCCCTCATGCGCTCATGCATCCACTCGGTCTAGACGTTGGAGCAACCTCTGGAACCAAGAGGGTTTAGGGACTTTCACCCAGGGATATCTATAGCACCCCATGTAGAACAGATTTCCGGTGTCCCATCTGGTCATCCACAAATACCCGTGAAGGCTACGACCCTGATGTCGCTAGGGCGTACAGTAATCACAACATACAATGCAAGATGCATGAGTCATACAATCCAGTCATGCATCAATCCTACGCATACCGTGTACTCAAGTAAGACAATCTCTGCCTACCAGGGAGTCTCATAATATCCAATGGTCAACCACATCTCATAACAAACATGCAAATGATGCGTATGGGCATGTATCGTGATGCTATGCTGTCACATACTTATAATCGGTATCAATGACCGGCATTAACAATCGATCTCAACAATGTGGACATTTAACTATCATTGCCCCCGATGAATGACCCTCATAGATCCTAACATATAATGGACCCATGACCTCACACAAGGGACAAATATACAACACCATGAGCCTCACTCAAGATCTTAATACACATTACGATGGGCCCCTCACATGGGCCCAATACACATCACAAAGGGGCCTCAACTACGAGTTGCATATACACCATATAGGTCTCGATAATCGGCCTCGACAATTGAAATCGGTCAATAATCGGAATCAGCACATTGGTCACGATAAGCGGCCTCGATCGCTAATCGGCAATCGGTCAAGATGAACGGCCTCATCGCTAATCGACAATCGGTCACGATAAGCGGCCTCGATCGCTAATCGACAATCGGTCGAGATAAACGGCCTCGATCGCTAATCGACAATCGGTCAAGATAAACGGCCTCGATTGCTAATCGACAATCGGTCAAGATAAACGGCCTCGATCGCTAATCGACAATCGGTCAAGATAAACGGCCTTGATAATTGGCACCGATAATCAGTAGATAAACAAAGCGGGGTCCATAGGTGATCAGCCGATTAACCATAGTATAAAGATCGACACTCGGCCGTGGTTATATCAAATCTGATAGCATAGAGTCATCCGTCTGTGGCGAATGGGGCCCACTTATTTAGGCTAACCCACGAAGAGAACAGGCCTAACAAAGCCTAAGGGAAGGTCACAATGAGGACGCCTAACCATCATTGCCCCTCAATGTGGGCATCTAACCCACATTGCTCCCAAGGAGTGGCCCACATAAGGGATTTATACGTAACGCAGCGGATATACAGGCATCACATTGGGCCCCACATACATCGTATTGGGCTTCATACAAGGGCCTCGAGTGTATCACAATGGGCCACGTCCATGGGTCTAGAATACATCACTTTGAGCCTCGCCCATGGGCCTAGAATACATCACTTTGAGCCTCGCCCATGGGCCTTGAATATCAAGCGGGTCGCATTACATGGGTTGCATTACATGGGCCGCACTAATGGGCCCAACACACCTCACAAGGGCCACAGATATAGCTAAATGGACCACGCCAAAGAGAGTCATGAATACACAACAGGTGGGCCCTGCACCTGGGCCTCAAATACATCATATGGGCCTCATCACACGGGCCTCAAATACACAACAGGTGAGCCTCAAATATACATCACAAGTGGGCCTTATACATGCAGCAAGTGGGCCTACTCATCATAGCTAGGCCTACCAACGGTCCAGCCAAAGGACGGCTTGGATAACAAATACATCACGATGGGTCTCACTAGGATGTGGGTGAGAGCTTGGATTACATCTAAAATCATTTCAATAGTGGCAGGTGCAAATGTGTATCATTATACACTATCATTCTATTTAGCACATGACGCAACAGCGATGGTCAGCACTACCCAAACATTGTCCATGTAAATCGGCACTATCCAAACATTGTCCAACACCGTCCAGACCCCCTAGACGGTGTGGATGAAACATGGTGGGTCCTGGCAAAACAGATGGACAATGTGAAGAACACATACATCAAATGGGACCCACATAACTTGCTGACATCATGCAGTGTGGGACCCACTGTCCCTATGGATGGACGGTTGAGACATAACACATACCCATGATCAGGCCAAACTTGCTGACGTTGACACCACAAGTGAATTGCTGGTGGGGGTCTATATAGTTGGACGACATGGATAACAAATACATCCCAGCTAGCCCCACAGATGGACGCTGTGCAATACAACCATCACGGTGGAGTCCCACAGTCTGGGCGGATGGCGAGGATAAAACACACTACAGTGGGTCCCACTGTCCCAAACAGTGGACGGTGTGAATTGCAACATGAGCAGGGCCCCTGACGGATGATCTGGCTGAAAGACATGCGTCATTCTGGACCCCATATGGCAGTGGGCGGTAGAGATATACATTTAGGTGGCCCATGCCCAGATGGACGGTTGGATGAAAGACATACATCAAAGGTGGGTCCTACCACCCAATAAACTGGACGGTGTGGATCAAACCCACACGTCATGGTGGCCCACCCAGCACACGTCAGATGGGAGGTGTGGCTGCAGAGCACAGTGAGACTCACATCACACCGTCCAAATGGACAATGTGGATACACAGCGAGGTGGATCCTACATAACCTGCTGACGTCAATCCTCACTGTTTTGCAGTGTGGTCCACTTGAGAGATGGCCCACCGATAAACGGTTGGATGTGATGCATCCCATATGATCTGCCGCACAGAACTGCAGATGTCGATCCAGCAGTTTTCTGGCTGGTGGATGGACGGTCTGGATAAGGCTCATTCATCACTGCTTCCCTCATGGATTAAACGCATTCGTCAGAGGTGGGTTCACACGTGTGTCCCACCTCAGCCGTGAATATGACTGATATTTGTGGATTTTCCACCGTCCAGAAATGCTGGACGGTGAGGATGAGCCAAGCATTAGGTAGGTCCCACGTGTGGACTGTGGGAATACAACACATACAGCGTGTGGGTCCCATACACACATGGCCCACTGCTATGATTCAAGTTGATATTCTTGTTTGCTCTTCATCCAGCAAGGTGGTATCACCATCCTGTGCATCTAGACGGTGCAGCTTAAATACATAAATCAAGGTGAGTACCACGGCTGGACGGGTGGATCAAAACATACATCACAGTGTGGCCCACATACATTAGGTCCCACCATCCAAGTACACGTGGATGGTGTGGATTAGATCCATACATTTGGTGGGTTGCCACCGTCCACAGTCAGTGGACGGTGCAAAAAGGAATAGATACATCCCTGTGGGGCCCACCATAACATTTATCTTCCATCCAACCCATTCATAAGGTCGTCAGTACCTGGATGAAATTTCATTTTGATCCAAAGCCCCTGGGACCCAACAAGGGTCTCAATGGCAGACGGTTCAAGTCACACTGTTTCCTGTGATGTGGGCCATCTGAACTTGGGATGGGCCTGAGTTTTAGAGGGGGCCCACGTCAAGCAGGGACCCACCTCATCAACGGTTTAGATGTCATACAAGCATCACTGTGGGGCCCACGGCTAGAGCCGTGGGTTTCTGCCCGCTCGCCCAGCGCCCGCACGCAACACTGCTGCCGTGCTGCCGTACTGACAACAGCATCAACTGCTGCTTGTGAGATTTTTTTTTTTATTTGATTTCTGGTTTTTCTAAGGGTTGCTCATGTGGGGCCCACATTAGGTAAATCTAACCCGTTCAATGGCCCTCTATGGTTCAAAACAAATAAAACAAGTCCAATATTGGGCCTGTTCCGGTGTATAGAAACAACAGGGGACATTTCAACGGTAAACCTGTTGTTTGTCATGTTTATGGCCCGCCTGAAAGTCTGATTGGTCCCATCTTTCGGATCGACGCCTAAAACGAGCTTGAGAAAGGAATGGACGGCATGGATTGAATACATACATCAAGGTGGGGCCTACATAAGTAACACTCCCAAAAGCCTTGAAAATCAAAGTTGATACATGCTTTCCGTTGACGTCCAGCGTCTAGGGACGCTGGACGGTCTGAGCAACGCCTGTACACAGGGTGGGCCCGGCTAGGTGGGCCACCAAACGGAGTATGGTGCAGGTACAATACACACAAAGTGGGCCCCACCTGTAGATGGTTTGGATAAAATACATGCCTTGTGGTGGGGTCCATTCAAGTGGGTCACATGATCACACCATCACAAAAGAATAAGGGAAGGGAGAGAGGGAGAAAGGAGCACCCACCTTATTCCTCCCTGATGCTTCAAAGCTCCAATGGAGCTCCTTCAATGGTGGAGATGAGCTTTTGATGGCAGGATATGGGGGATCTAAGGTGGGAAAAGGGCTAGGAATTTGGAGAGCTTGGGACGTCCAAGGTCTTGCTACCATGGTGGAAAATGGAGAATGAAAAAGGGAGGAGAGAGATGAAGGAGAGAGAGTAATGATGATAGCTCTCTCTCTCTCTTAGCTAGGTAATAAATGCTTTGGGAAAAAGGTAGTAAGTATAGGCTAGGGTCATTATTGCTTTGACTAGAATTTATGGATGGCTTAGGGTGATGTCACCCTAGCCTTGGAAAAAGTGCCAATGTGATAGGTGGGCCCCACCAAAACACAATCAATGGTCCAAATAGAGCGCGACCTATATCCTTTGATGTACAACTCGGAACGCCGTATGAGACGCGGCGTTGGAACCGCAGCGACGATGCGGTCGCAATGACATAGGTCTTAGGCCAAGCCGACTCGAAATTACAGGATGACACTCAAGGTCGCGTGCAAATACCGGTTAAAGGTCGAAGGTTACCGAAATTCGATCGAGAAAATCACGGAAGTCTACGGAACGGTACGGGTTGGGATACGGGTCTTACACTTAGAGTCTCCTCTTCATCCAGTTAAAAGGTGTACCCATAATTATCAACCTGAACTTCCTTTGATATAGTTTCCAAGAGATGAAAGGTATATGAATTAAAATGAATTCCATCAAGATCATTTAAATAAAATCAGGTCCAATCAATAATCTGACCTGGAGGATTCTATTAGCATTGTTGAAGGCAACTCGAATCTTGTTTTAGGGCCTAGAATGTCAAAATTAGATACAAAAATTAGAAAAACAAAAGAAATTTAAGAAAGATAGTCAAAGTCCATGTGAATGAGCACAAGTATGCACCTACATATGAATTCTGAAAAGCTATTAATAATAACAATAATAAATAAATAAATAAATAAATAAATAAATAAAAATCCTTGCGTTTGGTTATTCAACAAAATGGGTTAGAATGAATTCATTTACCTAATTCATGGAAACCTTGCGTTTGGATATTCAACAAAATTGAATTGTAATAATTCAATTTGGTTCAATAAACTCAGATTTCTAAGAAGGATTTAATGGTTTTAAATCCATGGTTTTCTGGAAAAGGTCCATTTCCTGAACGTCAAATTCAACGGGGAAAGTAACATGGTTAATATTACTTTTCACAGGGCAAAGTTTCAATTATGTCTCTTCTTTACCTTCCATTTTCTTCTTAACAAGAAAATCAATATTTACTAATATTCCCATTTTTCTATTTTTCAAAAGAATTAGTTCGGACTCCGAAAGCGTCGGCTCTAGCACTCGTACCCAAACCCTAACCAAGGACTCCAAAATTACCAAGTACTCGTAAACATTCATTGCAAGCATTTTCAAAAGAATGAGTTCGGACTCTGAAAGCATTAGCATGTATCCAATTTTTGTGGAAGCACAAAGTAAATGATTGATAATGTGTAACATACAGAGACGGTTCAGCCACTTGTGCAATTAGGGAAGGTTCAAAAGGGCCAGATTTTCACTTTGCAAACCTTGAAAATAGAAGGCAAAACAACTCTGTCAAATTGGACACTAAATAAACAAGCAGCATTATCTAAATCATGAAATGATATACTTCACATAAATAATATGAGAAATATCTGATAATCTATCTGAACATTCTCATTTCAGCTATGTAATCATCCTAGATATTTACACAGTTGTGTCATTTTTTTAAATGATGGAATTTTATTAATAATCCAAAAAGCCACACATATACCTGTAGTTATAAACAAATTACTGTTGCAAGCTTAGCTGCAGGAGGAATCGAACCAACAACAATGTAAGGTAACAATGTAAGGTTTCTCAAATTACTCGAAGCATGAGGAATCAGACCAGTCAGATTGTTTCGTAGCAACATCAACTCAACCAAATTCTTGAAATTCCCTAATTCTTTTGGTAACTCCAACAGGAATGTTGCTACACATTTTAAAAGTCACACTTTACAATTCAGAATAGATCCAAGTAGTGAATCAGGTGGGCCTTTTCATGTTGCTACACATTTTAAAAGTCACATGATTAGTTAGAACAGTCAACAAATGAACACCCATGGATAGAAATAAGCAATAGCCCGCATTCAACCAGAAAAATCCTCATTAAATGGCTTGAACGATCTGACCATGGTTCTCCATTAGCAAAACTAATTGCTAGGGCAAACATGTCTAAGACCTGCTGGCATAATATATCATCATCATCATTATCATCTAAGCCACGATAGTACTTACCTGATTCCATTTCTAATGCAAGTCAGCCCAAGCAACATCTTCTTGCAACTGGATGGAGTGTGTAAGTGCAAAGAGGCTTGTTGCAGTGATTCGGTCCTTTTTCATCTGGTATGCTCGTTCAGATCCTCATGCCACCTATCTTATGCATGCAGCATTTCAACCTGCCATGTCATATATAATTTGCATCTAACACTAAAATATATTGGTTTCATCATCAGGAATGAAAGAATCAGTTAATCCTGGGAATCTGGCATGCTAATCAGCTACAAACAGTCATGCCTTTGTCACTATATATATTAACTTCTTAAATTGTCTTTCATAAAAAGAAAGAAATAGTTACTGACCATATGCAGTGGTGGATTTCATGCATGAGGGTTTGTATGTGGATTTCACAGGGTTTGTACTCTCAAGGCAAGGAGTGATGATATACTCTCCTCCATCTCTTTGAGTGTCCTTAACAGTTGCATCACAATCAAATTTTCACTGGTACAATTTGGAATGTACAAAATAACGGAAAGTAGATTACTGAATCACAATTTCATGTAAAATCTTTCTGCCAGCTCTAGATTCCTGAGGTATTTCAAATCTACCCTATGATTAGAAGCTAGATTTGAAGCAAAGAACATTATGGAATCAGGTCGCAATGTGCACACTGAAAATAACTTAGAAAAGGATGGAGCTTGTGGAGAAAGTTTTTGCAGCTCTAGCAAACCCATTTGTAAGTATTAGATCATTCAAGTGCAAAATATTAAGAAAGTTTTTTAGTGTAGTACATGTGAATTAAAACTGCACTAATAGTAAACTGTTAACTATAAGAGGAACTAAGCAATGGTAATTAAACGATAAACAAAAAATAACGAAAAAAAAAGATAAATCTTATCCAAATAAGTGTGTTGGCATGTGTGACAAGCAAGCATATTTGGTTGAAACAGAATATAGGAGTTTTTGTAACATTGCTAGATAGGTCACGGATTCTAATAAGGTTTCAAGTACAAAGGAACATACCAGCAAAAAAGTAAGATTAAGATATATATTTAAATAAAGTGGGTGGACATAATCATCAACAACATTTAGCTCACAAAACCGCCATAGCAAGGTGTCCAGTTCTATGTATTGTAGGACTTTGGTGGTACACTCAAGTTCAATTAACAATTATATTTTTAAACATGAGTTCTTATTACTTAACAACTAAAAAAATTATTTTTGAACTAAAGCCTATTTGTAAAGCAATAAATAATTGTGGAAATAGAAACTGGAGATATTTGCTATAGTAGGGCCCCAAATCTCAATGATTCAGACAATGTATGATGGACCCTACTTCTACAAACTGAAAATAGTCTTGGCATTGCATGATAAATTGTATGATACATGAAGATGTAAGGGACGAAAAAAAAAAAAAAAAAAAATCAGGCCATGTTAAGAAGCATAAGAAGAAAAAGAAATCCTAGGAGCCCTTAGGCTCTAATAACATGTTAAGAAGCAGGAGAGAATTTGTGAGAAAAAGAGCATATGGGGCTGGAATGTCCAGCCCACTCTTATTTATAATATTAGAAGAAAATGAAAAATTACATATTATGCCTTATATTAAGGAAAAACTAAAGGGTAAGGGGCAAATAAAGAAAGCATGAAACAAAGATAAAAGGCTGAAAATTTGGGGATAAAGGTCCATAACATATATAAAACCCAGGTGTATTTACCTGTGGACCCAGTCATCCTTTTAAAAAACTTTCCTCTTTTAAAAAACTTACTACCTCCACCCATATCCTTTGGGGCCTCTCCCTTAGAGCCTTCAACTTGAACTGACCCACTCCTAATTGTCGCAGTTCTTGGTTTCTTGCTACCTCCATATATATATATATATATATATATAAAATAAAAAAGAGGCAAAAATATATTTATTTCCTATATATGTTTAATTTAAATCAATCAAGCCAACACATGTTATCCATCATACAAATATACATTTAAGATATTTTTATTACCCTATGATGTTTCATACCTAGGTAGACTGGGTTTTACATCATAGTAGATTGGAATAAATTAGAGAAAAAGAAAGTGATTGCCGTTGCACGGGGGAATGCTAATGCGGACCCAACTGTCTTTCTTCTTTTCAAACTATAGAATGAGAATGACTCCCAGGAATATAATTAAAAAGTGCCCTAAGCTTACACTCGTAAGCTAAGAATACTTATTTAAGATGAGAATCACTCATCAGTTAAACCCCACTTGGTAGATTTCATGGCTCAAAATTGAGGCTGATGGGATCATTAGATCGGCAATCCATTGTAAAGATCCAATTATATGCCACCCAAAAAAATAAGAATTCGTGTGTGGCCCACCTGATGATTTGAGAGATTGATATTTTGTACGTCTAAAAGAATTGATGGGGCCGGGTGCACCTGTTGGAAGGGGTGGATGGGTGTTGGGGCCATGATGTTGGACTCTTACCTTATAGGTTGGTCTACTCATCAAAAAGAAAAAGAAAAAGAAAAAGAAGAATGTTGCTATTCTCTCATTTAACCCAAAATAAATAAATTCAACAAATAAAAATTTATAAAAAAAATAATAAGGAATAAAAAAAAAGAAAATGAAAATCAACATTACAATCATTAATAAAAGAACAAAATAAAAAAACAATAAAATTAAAAAATAAAAAACCCTTTCAGTTTCAATCAAGTGAATGTAAAAATCACAACTATTGCATTCAAAAAAAAAAAAAAGGATGTGACTTTTGCAATCCTTCAAAATAGCATAGTTGTACATATGCTATCCACTGTTTCTTAAATGGTGCATTTAGCATTCATGTATGTCAGTCAAGACCATCTAGATGTTTGGAGGGTAGCACATACCTTGCACATGATTGAAGGGCAGAGTTGCGTTCGCAAAATCATCACATACAACAACTATATATGAACTTTCACATTCTGCATTTTTTCCCACCAGAGTTGCATTTGCAAAATATTCAATACATGCAAAAGGTGAGTCACATACCATGAAACTTGTTATAGAAATTGGGCCAATCTACTCATTGGGTAGGCCATAAGTCAAAATTAATGGCCAGCTAATGGACATCTAGCTAATCACATGACTAAATGTAATTGTCCCGCCGACATGGATTGGCCTAAAGTTCAAACCAAGTAATCATCATTTTGTGAATGTAATTGTTCCGCTGACATGGTAAGTTGACTTCCCAAATATTGAAAAGGTCGAAAGCTACAACAGAACCAAAAGTAGATATACCTTGTTGGCCACCTTATTGCCAAGACCAAATTTATTAGCAGGCTTTCCTTCTGGAATCTTGTAATCTCTAAACCAGTCCCGAATTGCAGTGAGAGTTCCCTGCATCAAAGCAAACTAATAGATGAAATCAAGGGCCGGAGGATAATTCCAAGTTGTGAATGAAAATGACCATTGAATGTATCTCACCTACTTTGAACAAAGTTTTTCATGGTTCAAACCACATCATAAGAAATAAGCAGCAGACATGTATCAACAAACTCCAACATGAGACATGTCAGCGTGTATTAGATGATACATTCCATGTGAGTACTGATTTAGTGCATCACTAGAGATGACAAATGACAATACAAAGTTGAATCTTCATTTTATCATATGATGGTGGCATCAGTACAATTTCTACATAGCAGGAAAGCTGAAAAAATCATATGAGAAGAAAATGAAGTCAACATTCATTGAAATAAAATATCTATCCATATAATCAAAGTGAAGGAGTCTTATGCATTAGCGCACAATGATCAAACATTTGCAAATACGATATATGGATTATGCCACTTCAATCTCCATCCTCAAAAATTAAAAAGCATTAATGATGCAGGACCATCTGACCATCCACCAGGAGACCCAGAGTGGTCTCACTGCTATCATCCAACGAGGACATCTGCATTTCGCAGAAGCAGAGCCCATGTATTCCACAAAATTGACATGATAAGATGGGCTAAACACCCCAATCCTCAAAATCTGCTCCATAAGAATGCAATGATAAAGTGCTGGGTCCAATCTCAATCATTTCTCATCTGCCGGTAGACAAGCTCCCGTCCACATTTGGCAGACATCCCATGTGGGCTATGCTCACAGATATTTGGAAATGATTACAAATCCAATATTGTCTCCAAAATCCAGAAAGGACACAACATTATAACTAATCCAACATCTGTAAAATACCTACTATCAAAGGAGAAAATAATGATAATATTTCATACCGGAAAATGTTTCTCAACATCAGCAACATCGTTCACGAGCGAAGCTCTCGGATCGTCCAACGATATTGCAACTATTTTCCAATCAAGCTCCCCCTCATCAATCATAGCCAAACCTACTAGGGGCTTGACCTTGAGACATTCAAACGAAAAAAAAAAAACTCGAGAAAACTAAAAAATTTGGAAGAAAGAAAATGCAAAAACCGTGGAAAAATCAAATGGCGTATATGAAACCCCAAAAATCGCTGCTTCGGAAAATTTACACCAAAATGCAGAGATTTTCTTCTATTATGATAAATCATAGAAAGAAAAAGAGGAGGAAATTGAAACGAGGTACCTGAAAATCTCCCGATCGCAAATTCCTGGCAACGTAAATGAATGTCTAAAGAGGATCTCCAGCGAATTTTGTTTGAATGAAGGCGCGGCCTCCTCTACTTGGAAGATGGATTCGGAAATCCTCTTCTAAAATGAATGTAACTTTCAAATCCAACAATTGTGAGTTTTTCATCATTTATAAAATAAACTATGTTAAAAGCCATACATATGATGGACCATTTACAGATGATTAAGATAGTCTTATATAGGAAAAAAGTATAAATATTAGCCATTTATAACTAGACCCATTATTTAGATGGTCTGGATAACACCATCTCATTGCCACCATTGTTCTGAATGAGTCACCACTATTTTACATCAAATACAAAACTCACACATTGTCACCGTACAATAAAAAAACAACCGGTTGAGCTTTGGATCTGGTAGCGTTGAGCTTTGAATCTGGTAGGCTCTATGGGTCCCACCATGATGTATATGTTTTATCCCCGCCATCCATCCATTTCTTAACGTCATTTTAGGGTTGATCCCTAAAAATGAGCTTGATATAAATCTCAGGTGGACCACACCACATGAAAATAATAGTGATTGGATATCCATCACAAAAATCCTCCTAAGGCCCACTGTACTGTTTATTTGACATCCAATTTGTTTATTAGGTCATACAGGCCTAGATGAAGGGGAAAAACAAAAATCATCTCAATCCAAAACTTTTATGGCCTCCAGAATATTTTTAATGGTTCACGCTCATTCAACATTGTTTCCTGTAATGTGGTCCATTTTAGATTGGGATATACCTCATTTTTGGTCTCATGCCGTAAGATGATTTTTAAAAATAGATGGATGACATGGATTAAACACATACATCATGGTGGGGCCCATAGAGCACCAACCACCAGCCATTGGCCGGTGTCCGAAGGAGTAGCCAATCCGTTCCCCTTATTTGTGGTGTGGTCCATTTAATCTTTGGATATGATTCATTTTTTGGATAATTCTCTAAAATGATCTCGAAAAATGGATGAACGATGCGGGTTGATCCCAAATTTTTGGTAAATCCAGCACTTAAGTGAACCATGCCACACGAAACAATGTGAAATAATGATTTCCACCGTTAATACCTTCCTTGGGCCCACAATAATGTTTATTTGTCATCCAACCTGTTCATAATATCAAAAAGATATGAATGAAGAGAAAACACAAACATCAGCTTGATCCAAAACTTTTATGGCCTCCAAAAAATTTTCAATGATAGAGGTTCAATCACACTATTTCTTGTGGTGTGGTCCACTTGAGCTTTGGATATGCTTTGTTTTTGTTCTTTAGACCTCAAATTATCTGTTAACATGGATGAATGGAGTGGATAAAATAAATAAATAATGGTGGACCGCACAGAATTTACTCAGTATACTAAGGGTAATTTGTAACTCACCTAAATGGAGTGGGGAGGGGTTTCTTTAAAACATTCATAATCATATATTGGGCTTGACTAAATGTGATTCACATATCCAACCCACTCATTATGTGTGTCCCACCAAATGCTTTTATATGTTTTAGGGATGTCTTCGCATAATTTTACATGCTATGGCCCACCTAAGTTTTGTATACAACTGATTTTTGGACCTAAAGGGGACACATCAAATGCATGGTGTTGATGTTCTACACACATCATGGTTGGGCGCACAGATTAACTTCACGGGAAGTTCCCATGAGGTGACCTTTTATAGTACCATTTCATTATTTAGGTAACTCCTTCGTGGGTGTTACTTTAACCGTGTAGGGCCCAACTTGATATATTTTATATATATCGACTCTGTCCATTCACTCTATTTTACTGATCATTACCCTTAATTTGACTAGTTACTCGCCTCGATCATATTACATATGAGAAAGATATTGGGCCAACAAGATTGATCAACAATTTGAGTGAATTTTGATTTAAACATATGAAGTTATTTACTCTTCATGTTCGGACTAATCAGATTGTCCAAAAACAGTTAAAGGTTGTTCATAATATCAAAAATATATAAATAAATAGAAAATACAAACATCAGCTTGATCCAAAACTTCTATGGCCTCCAAGAAATTTTAAATGGTAGAGGTTCAATCACACTATTTCCTGTGGTGTGGTCCACTTAAGCTTTGGATATGCTTCCTTTTTGTTCTTTAGACCTCAAATTATCTGTTAACATGGATGAATGGAGTGGATAAAATAAATAAATAACGGTGAACCCCACAGAGTTTCTGGTAAAGGTAACGAGTAACTCACTTAAATGTAGTAGAGAAAGGATTTCTTAAACATTCATAATCATATATTGGGCCTGCCTAAATGTGATTCACATATCCAACCCACTCATTATGTGTGTCCCACTTGGATGAGGGGTCAGACCAAGTTTCAACCGCATCCAAAACTCATGTGGGCCCTACCAAGTGCTTTTATATTTTTTTAGGATGTCTTCACATAGTTTTAAATGGTATGGCCCACTTGATTTTCGTTTACCGATGATTTTTGAGATATCTCATAACCTAAAGGGGACACATCAAATCCACGGTGTTGATGTTCGACACACATCATGATGGGGCCCACAAAACTTACTAACATCAATTCTTAGGTTCTCACGAGGTCAGTAAGTTGGGTCACAATTTTAACCAGAATATTTGGCCCATTTTACATGTATAGTTCATTCACTCTATTTTACTATCAATACTCTCAATTTGACTAATTACTCGCCTCAACCAGGCTACATATGAGAAGGATATTGGGCATGCAAGATTGATCAACAATTTCAGTGAAATTTGATTTAAACATCTGAAGTTATTTACTCTTCAATTTGAACTGATTAGATTGTCCAAAAATGATTAAAGGTTCAATTAGTGGATGTACCTAATAATTTAGTAATTTTATTTTTCACAAATAAATTTAACTTTTTTTTTTCAAAATGTATATATTTTTTTTTACTCTTTTAATTAAATATCATTTTTATTATAAATAAATTTAACATTTTTTCTACAAAATTTAGTTTTCTTTTTTAAAAAATATATTTTTTTTTACAATTTGTCAATTGTTTCACAATTTTGTTTAATTTTTTAAATTTTCTTTTTCAAAATATCATTTTTTTATCGAATTTTTTTTTTTCAAAATTATCAACATTATTAAAATTTCTTAATTTATTTCAAAATTATCAACAGGTTTTTTTTCTTTTTTTTTAAAATTTAAAATTTTCTTAAACATTGTTAATTATTTTTCTAAGCTTCTTAACTTTTTTTTTTTTCGAAATTCATAATTTTTTTAAGCTTCTTAATTTTTGACCTCAGCATTAGAGACGGTCTTTGACAGGGCTATTAGATGGTTTAGGACCGTCTCTAATAGAGACGGTCTTTGACAGTCTCTAATAGAGACGGTCTTTGACAGGGTTATAAGACGACTAAGGACCATCTCTAATAGAGACGGTCTTTGACAGTCTCAGACGGCCAATGACCGTCTCTAATAGAGACGGCCAATGACCGTCTCAGATGACCGCATATAAGACGGTCAAAGACTGTCTCTAATGCGGACGGTCAATGACCGTCTCAGATGACCCATATAAGACGGTCAACGACCGTCTTAAATGATTTCTGGACGTTCAAATTTTAAAGACAATATTAAGGACGTTCAGGGGCCGTCTAAAATTTTAGAGACGGTTTGTGGCCATCTCCAAAGCATCTTTAAACCAAGCAGTTTTAGAGACGGTCCAGAACTGTCTCTAAATCTGTCCTTTTTTTCCATTTTTCACGTAGTGTGTCCAATTCCTGGGCTATGGACCCAAAACTTCTCACTTTTAAACTATTTCCAAGAATCGACTTATAGTTTTCACCATTAAAGATTAAAACACTTGCCGTTAGTTAACTGTATCGTATGGATTTGTGTACTTTCGTATTGATGGAACTGCCCTCACCTTAACCCCCCGAGGATGCATAGAGCCCACCTTGTTATTTATGAAAAATCTATCATGCATGCCCATCTGTTTTACAAGTTTATTTTAGCGCACGAGCCTAAAAATGTGCCAGATCCAAAGTGCAAAGTGGGACCTATAATGACCTTAATATTCTTCAACGGTGAACGTTCATTTCTCATTGTTTCCTGTGACTTGGCCCACTGGGGCTTGGTATTGGCCTAATTTTTTGGTCCATGGCATAAAATAAACCGGAAAATCAAATGAACAGGGTGGATTTGTCACAAACATCAATGAGTGTTTTAACAGTGAACTTTTAATCCCCACCGTTTCATGTTTAGTGTGACCTACATGAGCTCTTGGTCAATCTCTCTTTTTGTCCCGTTCCCTAATATGGTGGGCAGAACACATGTACGGTGTGAATTGGTCACGAACATCACTGTGGGCCTACTTTGGTCGAACAACCTCTGGACTTAATCTGTCGCGTGTGGCCCACTGGAGCTCGTTATTGACCTCGTGTTTGGGCACAAGTCATAAAATGAGCTGAAAAATAGATGGACATGTGTATGAATATTTTTGCAGTGGGTGTTTAATTCTCAAATTTTTATGTTCGCTTGACCCACTTAGCTTTAAATCCGCCTCGTTTTTGGATCATGTCCTAAAATGAGGTGGAAAACATAGATGAATGGACTGGATTTGTTACATACATCATGGTGGGTCTCACCTAAGTCGAGCAACCCTCCTCTCTAGACTTAAATGACCATTAAATCTCTTGCTTGCCATTGGTGGACATTGATTGTCCTGCCCCTAACTCTGACCATTTGTTCGGCCCACCTTGATGTTTGTGAGAAATCCACCCGTCCATCTATTTTTCTGACTCATTTTGGTGCATGCGCCTAAAAATGAGGCAGCCTAGAGCTCAAAAATGGCCACACAATGACCCTAAGGAATTTGGGGCCCACAGAACGTTGCCACCTCAATACAACACCGAGGTTGGTGCTCTCTTGCACATTTTAATTCGAGTTCATCTAAATCAATCTTGTTCATCCGTTGGGTGGCCTAAAAAAACAATTAAAGTAGAAAAATGCCAATTGCATGTATTCATAAGCTAAATTTATAGCTAGATACGTGCAGTAGGTGTGATTTTGAACGATATAGGCCAAATTGTGATCCGTTAGCTCATAAGTCAGTACTGTGACGAAGCGGCTGTTGCTCACCCAACACGATCGTACAAGGTCACAATTCATCACTGCCACAGACATTCATTACCTTTTATCGTACTGAGTAAACTATGTTGGACCCACTGTGAATGTAGGTGGTCTATCCATGCCGTCCATCCATTTTTCCTACTCATTTTAATGATTGCAATTAAAATTGAATCATATCCAACGGTCAAGTGGACCATACTACAGGAAACAATGGGAATAATAATTTCCACCATTGAAACCTTTTTATGGTCCACAGTGATGTTTATTTGTTATCCAACTTGTTCATAAGATCACACAGACATGGATGAACGGAAAACTTAAATATCAGATTGATCCAAAACTTCTATGGACCCCATAAAATTTTCAATGGTAGACGTTCAATTCACACTGCTTCCTATGGTGCGGCCCACTTGAGCTTTGGATATCCTTTATTTTTGGGCTTAAACCCTAAAATTATCTGTTAAAATGGATGTAAGGAGTGGATGGAATACATAAATCACGGTGGACCCCAATGGAGTTTACGCAGTATGCTTAGCGGTGGAGTTACTCAATACTCGATCCGCTTCCCACGCGTCTGCAATATATGGGTGGGCTCATTAGGGAACAAAAAGGGTAGTATTGTCATTTTGCAATGGTAAAATCAAGAGAGGGCATGAAACAGTAATATCTACAATTAACCAGGGGTAAAATTAGCCTTTCAATAGTTAATAACTGTAGGTAGGTGGGTTTTGAGAGATAATTTAAGGCTTTTCCATCTATAGCCAAAAAGGAGGGCTGCCGTATGGAAAAAAAATCTCTTTATTTTATCTTTGCCATGGTTTGGATAGCAGCTCTTTTTAGTGTGGGTGGCCATTAACGGTGTCTTGTGTCTCTAGTGAAAAGAAGAAATGCTCATATATATTTTAGAGGAAATTAATTCACTTATTTTAAAAGAAAAAAGCATAACAATGATAATCGATTTTCACTACTTTTTAATTTTTATGATATAAACAATAGAAACATTGTATTAATGGAAATTGATCATTTCCAACAGTTCAAATGATCTCATCTTGATTGTCATAAGAGGATCCACCATCTTGTTTTTAATTGCACATCCAATCAATCAATTAAGTTGTGATAGCCCATGGCCTAACAACCCATTTAAGATCCTAGTAGCCCATTCAATCTTGGATCATTTTCAAGAGCATGTAGTCTTCTATGAGACATTAAGTTAATGTCATCATCCATTATGGAAACTCTTGGCACATTAAGTTAATGTCTAGAATTTTGTTCTACGTGAACCGATGGGGTCCATTGGTATGACTAGATGTATGTGTCCATACAGTTGTTGGATTTCTACGCGTTCAAGAAAAAAACTGTGGAAAAGAATATAAATTCATCTTATAAAATGGTTTAACTCCATATAAGAAACCAAAAAAGAGTAGAAATTGATTCTCTTTTACTTGCTTCCCTATAAATGATTTAAGAATTATTCAAACGAGTTATTTTGAAACCTAATCAAAATTTAATTTTTATTTTATTTTCCAAATTTCATAAAAAACATACAAAGCACATTGCCTTTTTTGTTTGTTTGTTTTTTATTTTTTTGGTTTGTTTGTTTGTTTGTTTGTTTGTTTGTTTTTTTTTATTTTTTTTTTATTTTTAAATTTAAAGAAATGCTTTAATGGTCTTAGAGGACTAGTAGGACAATCAAAGAATCCGATCCATTCATCTTGACTGTTTGCTAGGTTTTCACGGGCTACCATGCAACCATTGACAATATTAACCATCCGATTAATAGCATTTAAAAATGAGGGTTAAGATGATCTATACAAAAATAGGTCTAATCAACAATTTGTTGATTAGACTTATTATAGATTGTTTTTTACTGTAATGCATCACTTTTTGGGGCAATCCCAAATATCCTATCCATGGCTTAGAATAAGGATGGCTATAGGAGATAAGGCCAAATTAAGGATGGATTGGATTGCACGCAGCCCTTGAAATATTGTGCTCTACACTTAATGGACAGTTCAGATCAATCGTAAACTGTCCATATGAACAATGCAACTCTTAGAAGAAATATACAATTTTCGATCTATGTTGGACAATTAGTGGGTGTTTCCTGACTCTGGCGCCTACCCTGATGTATGTGTTCTATATCAGGCTGTCCCGCTGTTTTTACAGTTCATATTAGGGCAAAAAATGAAGGAGATCCAAATCTCAAGTGAACCATAGGTATTAAATTTCCACCATTAAAAATTTACTGGGAGCTACAAAAGTTTTGGATCAAGCTGATATTTGTGTTTTCCTTCATCTAGGTTGGATGGAAAATAAACATTCAAGTGGGCCATAATAATTATTTAATGGTAGGCATTTAATGACAAGTGTTTCCTGTTATGTGGTCCACCTGCAATGTGGATCTGCTTCATTTTTGTGTTCATACCCTAAACTAAGCTGAAAAAACAAATGGACGGTGTACATAGATATACGACACATACATAAAGGTAGGCCCCACGGTTAGGGCAACACTTACTAACGTGTCACCCTGTAACAGCTAATCCGCTCACGTTTGTATGGGTCCATGAGGATTGAAAATTCCTTGAATCCCTCCCTTTAAATGGTCCAAAATACACCAGTCTTTACACATTTACAATGTATTTACAGTGGCATGAAAAACCAAACAAGCTCTAAATGTGTACCTTGGACGATGGTTGGATAGTTCGAATCTCTTAGATTAGAAAAATCCAGCTATCATGTCCTTTTCAGTTGATTGTGGACCGTGTTACCGTCTATCCATAGATTGTACGATTGAGGATAATTTGTGTACCCTAAAAAGGATAATTTAGTGTAACCTACACGAGCTCTTGGTCAATCTCTCCTTTTGTCCCATTCCCTAATATGGCGGGGTGTGGATTGGTCACAAACATCACTGTTGGCCCACTATGGTGAACAACCTTTGGACTTGATCTGTCGCGTGGCCCACTGGAGCTTGTTATTGACCTCGTGTTTGGGCACAAGTCATAAAATGAGCTGAAAAATAGATGGACATGGTGTATGAATATTTTTGCAATGGGTTTTTAATTCTCAAATTTTTATGTTCGCTTGACCCACTTAACTTTAAATCCACCTCGTTTTTTGATCCATGTCCTAAAATGAGGTAAAAAAATAGATGAATGGATTGGATTTGTTACATACATCATGGTGGGACTCACCTAAGTCGAGTAACCCTCCTCTCTAGACTTAAATGACCATTAAACCTCTCACTTGCCATTGGTGGACATTGATTGTCCTGCCCCTAACTCTGAACATTTGTTAGGCCCACCTTGATGTTTGTGAGAAATCCACCCATCCATCTATTTTTTCTACTCATTTTGGGGCATGCGGCACCCAAAAATGAGACAGCCTAGAGCTCAAAATGGCCACACAATGGCCCAAGAAATTTGGGGCCCACATAACTTTGCCACCTCAATACAACACCAAGGTTGGTGCTCTCTTACACATTGTAATACGAGTTCATATAAATCAATCTTGTTCGTCCGTTGGGTGGTAGAAAAATGCCAATTGCACATATTCACAGGCTAAATTTATAGCTAGATACGTGCCATAGGTGTGATTTTGACGATCTAGATTCATCGCTGCCACATAATTAGTGGATGCTAGTTTAAAAGAGATGTCCATATGCAATTAGCAACGTTTCACGTACCGCACTTACCTTCATGAATAGACTGACATTCATGTGGACCCCACCTATCCTCATGCGTCTGAAATCGGATTGTATACAGAGTTACTCAGCACGTTTTTATCGCTGTGAGTAAACTATGTTGGGCCCACTGTGAATGTATGTGGTCTATCCATACCGCCCATCCATTTTTCCTACTCGTTTTAATGATTGAAATCAAAATTGAATCATATCCAACAGTCAAGTGGACCATACTACAGGAAACAATGGGAATAATAATTTCCAATGTTGAAACCTTTTTAGGGTCTACAGTGATGTTTATTTATTATCCAACCTGTTCATAAGATCACACAGACATGGATGAACGGAAAACATAAATATCAGATTGATCCAAAACTTCTATGGATCCCATAAAATTTTCAATGGTAGATGTTCAATTCACACTGCTTCCTGTGGTGTGGCCCACTTGAGCTTTGGATATGCTTTATTTTTGGGCTTAAGCCCTAAAATTATCTGTTAAAATGGATGTAAGGAGTGGATGGAATACATAAATCACGGTGGGCCCCACAGAGTTTACTCAGTATGCTTAGGGATGGAGTTACTCAATACTTGATCCGCTTCCCACGCGTCTGCAATATATGGACCATGGGTGGGCTCAAAAGGGAACAAAAAGGGGCAGTACTGTCATTTTGCAATGGTAAAATCGAGAGGGCATGAAACAGTAACATCTACAATTAACCAGGGGAAAAATTAACCTTTCGATAGTTAATAACTGGAGGTAGGTAAGTTTTGAGAAATAATTTAAAGCAAGAGCTTTCCGTCCATAGCCGAAAAGGCGGGCTGCCGTATGGAAAAAATCTCTTCATTTTATCTTTGTCATGGTTTGGATAGCAGCTCGTTTTTAGCGTGGGTGGCCATTGACGGTGTCTTGTGTCTCTAGTGAAAAGAAAAAATGCCCATAATTTTTTTTTTTTTTTTTAGGAAATCAATTCACTTATTTTTAAAGAAAAAAGCATAATAATGATAATCAATTTTCACTATTCTTTAATTTTTATGATATAAACAATAGAAATATTGTATTGATGGAAATTGATCATTTCCAACTCATTTAAGTTTTGGGAACAGTTCAAATGATCTCATCATGATTGTCAGAAGAGGATCCACCATCTTGTCTTGAATTGCGCATCCAATCAATCAATTAAGTTGGTATTGATGGAAATTGATCATTTCCAACTCATTTAAGCTTCCGGAACAGTTCAAATGATCTCATCATGATTGTCAGAAGAGGATCGACCATCTTGTCTTTAATTGCATCCAATCAATCAATTAAGTTGTGATAGCCCATGGCCTAACAACCCATTTAAGATCCTAGTAACCCATCCAATCTTGGATCATTTTCAAGAGCATGTAGTCTTTTATGAGACATTAAGTTAATGTCATCATCCATTGTGGAAACTCTTGGCACATTAAGTTAATGTCTAGAATTTTGTTTGATGTGGACTGATGGGGTCCGTTGGTATGACCAGATGCATGTGTCCCTACAGTTGTTGGATTTCTACGCGATGGATCAGGTAAAAAACTGTGGAAAAGAATATAAATTCATCTTATAAAATGGTTTAACTCCATATAAGAAACAAAAAAAGAGTAGAAATTGATTCTCTTTTCCATGCTTTCTTATAAATGATTTAAGAATTATTCAAACGAGTTATTTTGAAACCTAATCAAAATTTAATTTTTATTTTATTTTCCAAATTTCATAAAAAACATACAAAAGCACAGTGCCTTTTTTGATATTTTTTTAAAGAAATGCTTTAATGGTCTTAGAGGACATTTAGGACAATCAGAGAATCTGATCCACTCATCTTGACCGTTTGCTAGGTTTTCATGGGCTAACATGCAACCATTGACAATATTAACCATCCAATTAGTAGCATTTAAAAATGAGGGTCAAAACAATCTACACAAAATTAGGTCTAATTTAAAAACGGTTAGTTAATAACTGTAGGTGGACGGGTTTTGAGAAATAATTTAAAAGCAAGAGGTCTTCTGTCTATAGCGAAAAAGGAGGGCTGCCGTATGGAAAAAATCCCTTTATTTTTTCTTTGCCATGGTTTGGACAACAGCTCTTTTTAGCGTGGGTGGCCATTAACAATGTCTTATGTCTCCAAGTGAAAAGAAGAAATGCCCATAAATTTTTTTTTTTTTTAAGGAAATCAATTCACTCATTTTTTTAAAGAAAAAAGCATAATAATGATAATCGATTTTCACTACTTTTAAATTTTTATGATATAAATAATAGAAACAATTGTATTGATAGAAATTGACCATTTCCAACTAATTTCAGCTTCCGGAACAGTCCAAATTATCTCATCATGATTGTCATAAGAGGATTCACCATCTTGTCTTTAATTGAGCATCGAATCAATCAATTAAGTTATGATAACCGATGACCTAACAACCCATTTAAGATCCTAGTAGCCCATTCAATCTTGGATCATTTTCAAGAGCATGACTACTCTTTTATGAGACATTAAGTTAATGTCATCATCCATTGTGGAAACTCTTGGCTCAGTAAGTTAATGTCTAGAATTTTGTTTGACGGGGTCCGTTGGTATGACCAGACACATGTGTCCCTACTGTCGTTGGATTTCTACGCGACTGCTCGGGTTAAAAACTGTGGAAAAGAATATAAATTCATCTTATGAAATGGTTTAACTCCATATAAGAAACCAAAAAAGAGTAGAAATTGATTCTCCTTTCCATGCTTTCCTATAAATGATTTAAGAATTATTCGAACGAGTTATTTTGAAACCTAATCAAAATTTAATTTTTATTTTATTTTTTAAATTTCATAAAAAAACATACAAAAACGCAGTGCTTTTTTTTTTTTTTTTCTCTTTTAAAAGAAATGCTTTAATGGTCCTGGAGGACTATTAGGACAATTAAAGAATCCAATCCATTCATCTTGACCGTTTGCTAGGTTTTCATGGGCTACCATGCAACCATTGACAATATTTACTATCCGATTAGTAGCATTTAAAAATGAGGGTCAAGACAATCTACACAAAAATAGGTCTAATCAACAATTTGTTGATTAGACTTATTATGGATTGCTTATGATTGTAATGTATCACTTTCTAGGGCAATCCCAAATATCCTATCCATGGCTTAGAATAAGGATGGCTATAGAAGATAAGGCCAAATTAAGGATAGATTGGATTGCACGCAGCCCTTGAAATATTGTGCTCTACACTTAATGGACAGTTCACATCAATCGTTTAAACTGTCCATAATGAGCAATGCAACTCTTAGAAGAGATATACAATTTTCGATCTATGTTGGACAATTTGGGTGTTTCCTGACTGTGGGGCCTACCCTGATGTATGTGTTCTATATCATGCTGTCCCGCTGTTTTTACAGCTCATATTAGGGCAAAAAATGAAGGAGATCCAAATCTCAAGTGAACCAAACAGTAGGTATTGAATTTCCACCATTAAAAATTTACTGGGAGCTACAAAAGTTTTGGATCAAGCTGATATTTGTGTTTCCTTCATCTAGGTTGGATGGAAAATAAACATTCAAGTGGGCCATAATAATTATTTAATGGTAGGCGTTTAATGACAAGTGTTTCCTGTTATGTGGTCCACCTGCGATGTGGATCTGCTTCATTTTTGTGTTCATACACTAAACTGAGCTGAAAAAACAAATGGACGGTGTAGATATACAACACATACATAAAGGTAGCCCCACGATTAGGGCAACACTTGCTAACGTGTCACCCTGCAACAGCTAATCCGCTCAGGTTTGTATGGGTCTGTGAGGATTGAAAATTCCCTGAATCCCTCCCTTTAAGTGGTCCAAAATACACCCGTCTTTACACATTTACAATGTATTTACAGTGGCATGAAAAACCAAATAGGCCCTAAATGCGTGTACCTTGGACGATGGTTGGATAGTTCGAATCTCTCAGATTAATAAAATCCAGCTATCATATCCTTTTCAGTTGATTGTGGACCGTGTTACCGTCTATCCATAGATTGTACGATTGAGGATAATTTGGGATAATGGGCCCATCTAAGGGGTACACAACAGATCAATAATCTAGATTACTGTACCATGTATGTCACAAATATGCTAGAGTGGCCCACAAGTAGAATTCTCAAGCCATGCATCATGCGCTGACCATGCCATATAAATGCTCCACTGCCTCAAGATGTACTCTAGCCTCAAAACTGTATGTAATTGTCTAGTTAGTTGTGCCCACGTACGGCTAGTGAACCCCACCAGATTCTTGGGCTGGAAAATCTACGTTGGATCCCATGGTCATCAATGATTTCATTCTCCTCTTAGGAAAGATGAAACGGTTCTTCTGTCCGTGATAAGCAATGGATTGCCCTTATTTACACTTATTCTCAGTGTGGGGATGTGGACTACTAAAAAGTCATCATGTGTTAGTTATGATTTAATGTTGGTAAATTTGTACTCTGAGTCTAGAGATATCTTTCACCGCCCTTTTTTCAGTAATATATATGTTTTCTGTTATTAATACGGTGATATAGAAGTGTACACATGATTTTAGTAGATCAAAACATCGTGTAACATGTGGTCATGATTCATGTGGCAATTGAACAAGGCAATGTACACAACTTGTTTATAAAAGACTTATCAAGGCAAGAATTCTATAACAAATTTAAATATAATATATTCGGAAAGGCTATCTCTCACAATTCTTTTAAAATGGGAGATAATCTTGGAGAAATGTTTAGAGCTCTCGCGACAATTATGAAATTTCCATACATTGGAGGATCATACTAATATTTGAGCAAATAGATATCAATGGAATGGACCCATAATGAAACATGATCGAAATTAAGAGTACGGGAGATCTGAATATGATTATTTTGATTCCATTAGTTCCACAGTCAGAAAAGACAAAGGGTGGAGATATCTCTAATCAAGATGGTTCTTAATGCAATTATGTCCCAAAGGTCTCCAATAAAGGAATATCTAATTAAAAGTGGAGACCCAAAAATCAACAATTTTAGATTTACATGGACTCCTTATGAAAAGACTATAAGCTATAAATGCGAAGGATCCTAAACTTTCAAGGAAATCCAGTGAGGGTTTTTGCCACATAAAAGAAGTATGCGATAAAGAGCTCAAGGACGATGTCAAACATAATTTATCTTATTTTACATATATGTTAACATAGCTTAGTTTTAACATACATAAATCGTTGCTATATGACGCCATCACTATAGTACCATAAGATTACCATAAACATCTATAACCCTTAGTTACTAGATCCTATTCAACTGAGTCCCACTATTGACCGTTTGCTCAATTCATCTATTCACATGGAGAGATTAATATTTATCTTTTTAATTGTCTCTAGTTATTTTTACTTCGTTGATTATAATGAACCATATTTACATATTAATAAAATCGACATTGTTTTAGTCTTTTTTCATTTATTTATTCATTTCTTTTGAGTAATACATTAGTCGCAAGTAGTTGTAAAAGAAGTGTCTTTAACGTAAGTAAAAAAGAATCCTATAGGAAGGACTCACTCCTACCATTTCGTAAACCGCTTGATTATTGATTACAACCGTCGAGTGATATGGCAACTGGATTTTCGATTTCAATCTTACTTGGTCATTTCTACACAGGATCACCAGCATTCAATCAAACACTGAGTCAAATATAACTTTGGCACACCCATAATTTTTAACCGCATACATAAACTGAATACATGCCTTTGATCACACCTATGACTTTACTTTGATTGAATTGACAAACAAATGGTAGAAAATTTCTCACCACAAAAACATATAACCCTTCAATCTTTTAATCTACACCGCACCTTTGTGTAGGCATGTGCATTAGCTAACTGGTACACCTATTACACGTCAGCGAAGCTTTTTACAACTATATATTTGTATTTCAAAATTAGTTTATATTTTAAAATTTATTTCCAGTAAGATTTCCAATAATATCACCTAAAAAAGTTCAAATATTAAGGAACCTCCTAAGACAAGAAATTCCGGAGAACGTGACTTGTCGCAATGTTTCAGATACTTTGAACAACGACTTTTTAAGGAGGAATGATTTCATCCTCTATTTCAGTGCAAGCGCAACTACCAAACAGTCATCCATCTTGACTAGACCACTCTGCCATTCACGAACAACCACACAAATCAGATCTTGTGTGGGGTCCATCAGCCAAAGTGGCTACTCCGATTTCCACGCTGTTACAAGGAAAAAAGACAAAAAGATAATAAAAAGAAACCAATCGTAACACACAAATGAAGATTCCGATCTGTTCCCGCACGTGAATCCACCTGTATTTTACGCGCATGCATGTACCCGGACTGAAAATCACGAGAGCTTTTCTCTTGTTTCTCAACTTCCAATATCTTTTGTAATCACGGCTGTACATTCCAAGTACTTTGTGTATTTACCATTTCAAACAGAGCAAATGCATGCGTTAGGTACTATTCCTACAAGGACTTAGACCCAGCTGGAGACGGACGGTCTTGGCAGGGGCTCTTCGGCCCCACCGTGATGTATGTGTTTTATCCGTGCCGTCCATCCATTTCAACAAATCATTTTAGGGCATGAGGCCAAAAAGGAGGCAGGTAGAAGGCTTGAGTGGACCACACCACAAAAAGAAATGGTGACTATGACACGCCTGCCTACTGTTGAAACATTCCTAGGGTCCATCATGATGTTTATTTGCCATCCAACCTGTTCATAATGTCAGACAGACCTCGATGAAGGGAAAAATAAATATCAGTTTGATCTAAAACCTCTGGCTGTCAAGAGGTTTTCAACGGTAGGCATACCATCCCCACTATTTCTCATGGTGTGGTCTACTTGAGTTTTAGGTCTACCTTATCATTTAATGGCTCATGTCCTAAAGTGATATGTTAAAATGGATGGACATGGTGGATAAAATACATACATCAAAGTGGGCCCACAGAGCCCCTGCCTAGACCAACTATTGGAGTACTCCACATTTGTATCCTCAGAATTTTCAGTTTGTGCAGGTGGCGCCAGCCATTGTACAGTGGCATAAACCATTCATCATATGGGCCTCAGTGTGGCCGAAACATGCCTAAGGGTGCAATGTGTCTGATCTGGTCAAAGGCAGCTCCGGACCCAAACCCAACCTTTTAAAATTGGGGTTGCATTATGGGCAAAATAAGCAGAACTCATTTATTTAATGGGTTGAGTGTGGGCATACAAGGATCCAGAGCCAACGTATGAGATTCCTAGGTTGGGTTTGAGTTGAGACAAAGCACTCTTACAGTAGTTGTTACGTGATTGATGGCTCAGATCTCAAGGTATGATTTGGTGACGTGTGTTCAGTTCATGCGAGTGTCTGGTTTTTCAATTACAATGCCAATTGGCTAGACATGGGTAATGGTTACTTACTCCTGCAATGTGTGGTGACACCACCTATAGTTGATTGCAGTGATGAGTTTGCAATCATTGTTTGTTTTATTAAGCAATCTCGATAAAAATTATAATTTTATAATGCAATAATGTGATAGTTATAATTATTTGCTACTTTTTTTTTTTTTTTTTAAATTTTTTTTTTTTTAAGTTGTGTGTTTGAGTACTCTCAATTTACAACTAGCAATTTTTATTTAAGCAAATACTTTGAAATGATAATGATGACTCATTTACTTTCATCACATGGGAAATTGGGAAACCAAACATAACATTAGCATACCTTGTAGAGCTGGACACGAGCCAAGCAAGCTCAGTTAATTCGCTTGAGTTGGCTTGGATAAGCTCAACTAGGGTCAGATCAAAAGTTGGATTTAGGCTGAACTAAGCTATTTTATTGAATTCGAAAAAAATTTAGAGCTAAGCTCGAGATTGACTCGACTCAGCTTGAAGATCGAGTTGGACTCGACTCTGTTCGCAACGGCTTGACCCGGCTCAATTTTAAATACTTTAAATCTATATAATATATATATAATTATAAATACTCTAAAACCCCTACTAGAGTCGGAGGCTCCTTTTTCATTTTTTCCCCCTACTCAACTTGAAAGCTCGAACTCAAACTCGGCTCAAGTTGAACCAAGCTACTCATCAAATTGAGCCAAGCTGGTCAGTATGGCTCAATGACCGAACCGAGATAAACTCGAGCCAATGTAAGTTGCTGGCTGAAATGAGCTGGGCCATGCCAAGCTCAATTCGATTCAGCTCAATGTCTAGCTCTAATTCCTTAGAACAAGTAATTTTCCTTCTTCTGTTCAACTGAATAAGTGAGGAATGATCTCGTACATATGTTGCTTGAACTTTCACATTCATTCATTTAATTCCCACCAAGGTGTCACATGCAAGCACAACCAATTTCATCAACTTTTGCATCCACCTACAAATTGACTGATTATGGTTTGTCAATTCTCTTTTAGTAAAAATAGAGTCATTATACGCAGCTCACAATTCCAACTTTTCCTTGAGTAAATTACAACTTTCTAAGTTTTGGCTGCGTTGAGCTAGGTCTGCTCGAAGTCAGGTTTATTTTACAATGACCTGATTAAAAATGGTTCTAGTTCGGGTTGATTTTTGGAGGCCTTAGACCTGACCTGTTTAATAAATGGGCTGGGATTTTGGACCTAGACCTACTCAATGTATCCAAAATTTTCTTTCTAATTCATTAAACTTTTAGTTGGGACTATTAATAATTTATTAAGCAAGTAAGACTCATTTGTATTTCATAATTCCTGACCTTCAATAGTTAGATGGACCCAAAGTGATAAAAATTGAAGATGCTTGTTTATTTGTCAAATTTTATAAGTTGAATGTTGAATATTATTGTGTTGAATGTGAAACAATGATGTATTTCTTCTCTTCAGGCCCATCCATGGAAGTGTTGGGGTGGTTTGGTTATGGAGACATTAGCTTTATTATCTACACACTTTGGGCCCATTGATCAACGTTCTTGATCACCAAACTGTAGGGCTCACTTGTATCAAGAGAAGAAAAGAAAAGATATGTGGGTCATGTACTTAATTCCTCATCAAATCAACTCAATGCCATTCTTTCTAGAATCTAGGGCACGGCCCACAAGAGCAGGCGAGACGACAGGGAACTATTAATGTGGATGGAAGGTGTGTTTCACATGGCCGCGGCTTATGTGGGATCGATGTAGCGAGATTTGATTGGTGAGGGCAATATGCTTTCAGAGACGCGCTGGGTTTATTAAAGGCTTGTCAGCCGAGTACGTACGCAGGAGCCATCTTTCGCATCGTACGACCCCACCAATCGAATCTGGCCACGTCATTTGAAAGGTGGGTGGAGACGGACGCGGACGCTAGCGCTGGGATGCGGATCGCGTCCTACCCCGCCCGTCTCCAGCTGAGAACGGGGCAGCAGTTTTGAGTAGCCATAGTAATGTTAATGTATGGGACTTATTCACATGTTCCATCTTTTTATTCCTATCATTTTAGGGTTTAAGAAGGAAATTAGATATATCAAAGGCTCAAGTGGACCACTCCACAGGAAGCAGCCACGATAATGATTCTCACTATTAAAACCTTTTTAGGCCCACCTTGATGTTTATTTGCCATCCAACATATTGATAAAGTTACATAGACTTCCGTTAATAGAAAATATAAATATCAGCTCCATCCAAAACTTCTATGGCCCCTGAGAAGTTTTCGACAGTTAATCTCCATTATAAACTCCCACCATCAGAAAACTCATGTTTATTGCAATGTAATTGTCCTTGACGGGGGAGGAAAATAAGAAATCCGGATCCTCTACTTGCCCAATAATTTTTCTGCACCTGCAAGCAAAGGATCTAAGTTCAAGTAAAATATATCATGTTGGCCCCGGTGTACATCAGCCTCAGTGAATATGGGGATCCACCGAAGCCGCATGGGAAACGGCGAATCACCCTAGCACTAGCCAATGGCTAGTAGTTGGTGCTCTGTAGGCCTCACCATGATGAGCGTTTCATCCTTGCCGCCCACCCATTCTTCCATATCATTTTATCGCATGAGTCACAAAATGAGGTTGATCCAAATTTCAAGTGGACCGCAAAATGTTTACTTTGGATTAAGCAGATATATATTTTTTCCCTTCATCTAAGACCGTATGACCTAATCAACAGGTTAGATGTCAAATAACCATTATAGTGGGCCCTAAGAGGTTTTTAACAGTGGACATTCAATCACAGCTGTTTTCCAATGGTTAGATCTATCTCATTTATGAGATAAGCCCTACAATTATCTTTTAAAATGGATAGACAGCGTGGATAAGAGACATACATTATGGTGGGTTCATATAGCACCGACCACTAGCCACCTGGCTGAGTCACTGGCTAAACCGCGTCCAGCCGCGCGGCGGCCAGGTACGCTCTCACAACACAACAGGTGTTCGAACGCATGACCTACGCTGTCCGTACGTAAGTTCACCCACCATCATCAAACGGACGGCTCTCGCAAGGAGAGTTACTTGAGCCTCTGGCAGCGAATGGTGCATGATATGCCTGCAGCCACAGTCGCAAAATCAGATTGGCTGAACAAACCTAACCCGTGATTCGTGGAAGCTTATTTGTTGAAATAGGGCCCTTGTATTTTTATTTTTTTTTCTTCATTTCTAACCGTCCAATAAATGTCCACTAACCTGATAGCTAGGTTATCAGATGGTCTTAATTTTTTGGTATCTGATACATCTAAACTGGGACTCATAATTTAGACGGTTTAATTTGAATTAATTCTACGCCAAGTATGCAATTTCAAAGGAGTTTCTAAGTGCCAGTGTATCACCATCACAGTCTGTCAGAGTATCATAAATTTCCTCCTTGGGCCAGCGGATAGAGAAAAAAGCACGTGCATTAAAACTCAGCGAGTAGGTGGAGATTCCGTATACAGTGCATAGGAAGCGTGTCGTGCTCTTCGCCACGTGTTACCTTAGATTAGAGCGTGACGGGAATGAGAGGACAGGATTGTTACACGTCAGGACGATGTGGAATCCGAGTTGATGCTGAGGAGGGGGCGGTTGGGAGACCGCAATGAAGGGATTGTCTACAAACGACGAATGGTGTGATGAGAAGAACTCAAAGGCGATCGGACGGTCTAGAATCGTTCTTCTGCACGACTAAGACTTTCTTGATAGCGACGTCATACCGAATTTCAAAAGGTGGATTGATAACCAAACAGTCAGGAATCGCACGCAACACCTGTTTTAGAAGCGCTTGAAGCGACCAAGCTTTGGGGTCCACCATGCATGTTGTATGGGGCGCGGTGGAGGCCAGTCCGGATAAAAACTTGGTAGGTGAGTCTCTGACCAAGGGTCCCACATCAATGCATGTGTTGCATATCCACTCTCTATCTATTTTGCCAGCTCACTTTACTGCAGATACAAGATCTTAGGTGGGCCAAACTATCTGAGATATGTGTCTATTTCATTTATGGCCCACGCCTTAAAATGATATTTGTGTTTTCTCTTCACAAATGTTTGTATGATTTTATTAACTTATTAAAAGACTAATAAGCATAACTCTCAATCCTATGGATTTGTGTACTTTCGTATTGATGGAACTGCCCTCACCTTAACCCCCCAGGGTGCATAGAGCCCACCTTGTTATTTATGAAAAATCTATCATGCATGCCCATCTGTTTTACAAGTTTATTTTAGTGCACGAGCCTAAAAATGTGCCAGATCCAAAGTGCAAAGTGGGACCTATAATGACCTTAATATTCTTCAACGGTGAACGTTCATTTCTCATTGTTTCCTGTGACTTGGCCCACTGGGGCTTGGTATTGGCCTAATTTTTTGGTCCATGGCATAAAATGAGGTGGCAAAAATAAATGAAGAGGGTGGATTTGTCACAAACATCAATGAGTGTTTTAACAGTGAACTTTTAATCCCCACAGTTTCATGTATAGTGTGACCTACATGAGCTCTTGGTCAATCTCTCTTTTTGTCCCCTTCCCTAATATGGTGGGCAGAACACATGTAGGGTGTGGATTGGTCACGAACATCACTGTGGGCCTACTATGGTTGAACAACCTCTGGACTTAATCTGTCGCGTGTGGCCCACTGGAGCTTGTTATTGACCTCGTGTTTGGGCGCATGCACTAAAATGAGGTGGCAAAAATAAATGGACATGTGTATGAATATTTTTGCAGTGGGTGTTTAATTCTCAAATTTTTATGTTCGCTTGACCCACATAGCTTTAAATCCGCCTCGTTTTTGGATCATGTCCTAAAATGAGGTGGAAAACATAGATGAATGGACTGGATTTGTTACATACATCATGGTGGGTCTCACCTAGGTCGAGCAACCCTCCTCTCTAGACTTAAATGACCATTAAATCTCTTGCTTGCCATTGGTGGACATTGATTGTCCTGCCCCTAACTCTGACCATTTGTTCGGCCCACCTTGATGTTTGTGAGAAATTCACCCGTCCATCTATTTTTCTGACTCATTTTGGGGCATGCGCCTAAAAATGAGGTAGCCTGGAGCTCAAAAATGGCCACACAATGGCCCTAAGGAATATGGGGCCCACAGAACGTTGCCACCTCAATACAACACCGAGGTTGGTGCTCTCTTGCACATTGTAATTCGAGTTCATCTAAATCAATCTTGTTCATCCGTTGGGTGGCCTAAAAAAACAGTTAAAGTAGAAAAATGCCAATTGCATGTATTCATAAGCTAAATTTATAGCTAGATACGTGCAGTAGGTGTGATTTTGAACGATCTAGGCCAAATTGTGATCCATTAGCTCATAAGTCAGTACTGTGACGAAGCGGCTGTTGCTCACCCGACACGATCGTACAAGGTCACAATTCATCACTGCCACAGACATTCATTACCTTTTATCGTAATGAGTAAACTATGTTGGACCCACTGTGAATTTAGGTGGTCTATCCATGCCGTCCATCCATTTTTCCTACTCATTTTAATGATTGAAATTAAAATTGATTCATATCCAACGGTCAAGTGGACTATACTACAGGAAACAATGGGAATAGTAATTTCCACCATTGAAACCTTTTTATGGTCCACAGTGATGTTTATTTGTTATCCAACCTGTTCATAAGATCACACAGACATGGATGAACGGAAAACATAAATATCAGATTGATCCAAAACTTCTATGGACCCAAAAAATTTTCAATGGTAGACGTTTAATTCACACTGCTTCCTATGGTGTGGCCCACTTGAGCTTTGGATATCCTTTATTTTTGGGCTTAAGCACTAAAATTATCTGTTAAAATGGATGTAAGGAGTGGATGGAATACATAAATCACGGTGAGCCCCAATGGAGTTTACGCAGTATGCTTAGCGATGGAGTTACTCAATACTCGATCCGCTTCCCACGCGTCTGCAATATATGGGTGGGCTCATTAGGGAACAAAAAGGGTAGTATTGTCATTTTGCAATGGTAAAATCAAGAGAGGGCATGAAACAGTAATATCTACTATTAACCAGGGGTAAAATTAGCCTTTCAATAGTTAATAACTGTAGGTAGGTGGGTTTTGAGAGATAATTTAAGGCTTTTCCATCTATAGCCAAAAAGGAGGGCTGCCGTATGTAAAGAAAATCTCTTTATTTTATCTTTGCCATGGTTTGGATAGCAGCTCTTTTTAGTGTGGGTGGCCATTAACGGTGTCTTGTGTCTCTAGTGAAAAGAAGAAATGCTCATATATATTTTAGAGGAAATTAATTCACTTATTTTAAAAGAAAAAAGCATAACAATGATAATCGATTTTCACTACTTTTTAATTTTTATGATATAAACAATAGAAACATTGTATTAATGGAAATTGATCATTTCCAACAGTTCAAATGATCTCATCTTGATTGTCATAAGAGGATCCACCATCTTGTTTTTAATTGCACATCCAATCAATCAATTAAGTTGTGATAGCCCATGGCCTAACAACCCATTTAAGATCCTAGTAGCCCATTCAATCTTGGATCATTTTCAAGAGCATGTAGTCTTCTATGAGACATTAAGTTAATGTCATCATCCATTATGGAAACTCTTGGCACATTAAGTTAATGTCTAGAATTTTGTTCTACGTGAGCCGATGGGGTCCATTGGTATGACTAGATGTATGTGTCCATACAGTTGTTGGATTTCTACGCGTTCAAGTAAAAAACTGTGGAAAAGAATATAAATTCATCTTATAAAATGGTTTAACTCCATATAAGAAACCAAAAAAGAGTAGAAATTGATTCTCTTTTACTTGCTTTCCTATAAATGATTTAAGAATTATTCAAACGAGTTATTTTGAAACCTAATCAAAATTTAATTTTTATTTGATTTTCCAAATTTCATAAAAAACATACAAAGCACATTGCCTTTTTTGTTTGTTTGTTTTTTTTTTTTTTGGTTTGTTTGTTTGTTTGTTTTTTTTTTTTTTTTTTTTTTTTTAAATTTAAAGAAATGCTTTAATGGTCTTAGAGGACTAGTAGGACAATCAAAGAATCCGATCCATTCATCTTGACTGTTTGCTAGGTTTTCACAGGCTACCATGCAACCATTGACAATATTAACCATCCGATTAATAGCATTTAAAAATGAGGGTTAAGATGATCTATAAAAAAATAGGTCTAATCAACAATTTGTTGATTAGACTTATTATGGATTGTTTTTTACTGTAATGCATCACTTTTTGGGGCAATCCCAAATATCCTATCCATGGCTTAGAATAAGGATGGCTATAGAAGATAAGGCCAAATTAACGATGGATTGGATTGCACGCAGCCCTTGAAATATTGTGCTCTACACTTAATGGACAGTTCAGATCAATCGTAAACTGTCCATATGAACAATGCAACTCTTAGAAGAAATATACAAATTTCGATCTATGTTGGACAATTAGTGGGTGTTTCCTGACTCTGGCGCCTACCCTGATGTATGTGTTCTATATCAGGCTGTCCCGCTGTTTTTACAGTTCATATTAGGGAAAAAAATGAAGGAGATCCAAATCTCAAGTGAACCATAGGTATTAAATTTCCACCATTAAAAATTTATTGGGAGCTACAGAAGTTTTGGATCAAGCTGATATTTGTGTTTTCCTTCATCTAGGTTGGATGGAAAATAAACATTCAAGTGGGCCATAATAATTATTTAATGGTAGGCATTTAATGACAAGTGTTTCCTGTTATGTGGTCCACCTGCAATGTGGATCTGCTTCATTTTTGTGCTCATACCCTAAACTAAGCTGAAAAAACAAATGGACGGTGTACATAGATATACGGCACATACATAAAGGTAGGCCCCACGGTTAGGGCAACACTTACTAACGTGTCACCCTGTAACAGCTAATCCGCTCACGTTTGTATGGGTCCATGAGGATTGAAAATTCCTTGAATCCCTCCCTTTAAATGGTCCAAAATACACCAGTCTTTACACATTTACAATGTATTTACAGTGGCATGAAAAACCAAACAAGCTCTAAATGTGTACCTTGGACGATGGTTAGATAGTTCGAATCTCTTAGATTAGAAAAATCCAGCTATCATGTCCTTTTCAGTTGATTGTGGACCGTGTTACCGTCTATCCATAGATTGTAGGATTGAGGATAATTTGTGTACCCTAAAAAGGATAATTTAGTGTAACCTACATGAGCTCTTGGTCAATCTCTCTTTTTGTCCCATTCCCTAATATGGCGGGGTGTGGATTGGTCACAAACATCACTGTTGGCCCACTATGGTGAACAACCTTTGGACTTGATCTGTCGCGTGGCCCACTGGAGCTTGTTATTGACCTCGTGTTTGGGCACAAGTCATAAAATGAGCTAAAAAATAGATGGACATGGTGTATGAATATTTTTGCAATGGGTTTTTAATTCTCAAATTTTTATGTTCGCTTGACCCACTTAGCTTTAAATCCGCCTCGTTTTTTGATCCATGTCCTAAATGAGGTAGAAAAATAGATGAATGGATTGGATTTGTTACATACATCATGGTGGGACTCACCTAAGTCAAGTAACCCTCCTCTCTAGACTTAAATGACCATTAAACCTCTCGCTTGCCATTGGTGGACATTGATTCTCCTGCCCCTAACTCTGAACATTTGTTAGGCCCACCTTAATGTTTGTGAGAAATCCACCCATCCATCTATTTTTTCGTCTCATTTTGGGGCATGCGGCACCCAAAAATGAGACAGCCTAGAGCTCAAAATGGCCACACAAGGGCCCAAGAAATTTGGGGCCCACATAACTTTGCCACCTCAATACAACACCAAGGTTGGTGCTCTCTTACACATTGTAATACGAGTTCATATAAATCAATCTTGTTCGTCCGTTGGGTGGCCTAAAAAAACAGTTAAAGTAGAAAAATGCCAATTGCACGTATTCACAGGCTAAATTTATAGCTAGATACGTGCGATAGGTGTGATTTTGACGAGCTAGATTCATCGCTGCCACATAATTGGTGGATGCTAGTTTAAAAGAGATGTCCATATGCAGTTAGCAAGGTTTCGTGTACCGCACTTACCTTCATGAATAGACTGACATTCATGTGGACCCCACCTATCCTCATGCGTCTGAAATCGGATTGTATACAGAGTTACTCAGCACGTTTTTATCGTTGCGAGTAAACTATGTTGGGCCCACTGTGAATGTATGTGGTCTATCCATGCCGCCCATCCATTTTTCCTACTCGTTTTAATGATTGAAATCAAAATTGAATCATATCCAACAGTCAAGTGGACCATACTATAGGAAACAATGGGAATAATAATTTCCACTGTTGAAACCTTTTTAGGGTCTACAGTGATGTTTATTTATTATCCAACCTGTTCATAAGATCACACAGACATGGATGAACAGAAAAAATAAATATCAGATTGATCCAAAAATTCTATGGACCCCATAAAATTTTCAATGGTAGATGTTCAATTCACACTACTTCCTGTGGTGTGGCCCACTTGAGCTTTGGATATGCTTTATTTTTGGGCTTAAGCCCTAAAATTATCTGTTAAAATGGATGTAAGGAGTGGATGGAATACATAAATCACGGTGGGCCCCACAGAGTTTACTCAGTATGCTTAGGGATGGAGTTACTCAATACTTGATCCGCTTCCCACGCGTCTGCAATATATGGACTATGGGTGGGCTCAAAAGGGATAAAATCGAGAGGGCATGAAACAGTAACATCTACGATTAACCAGGGGTAAAATTAACCTTTCGATAGTTAATAACTGGAGGTAGGTAAGTTTTGAGAAATAATTTAAAGCAAGAGCTTTCCGTCTATAGCCGAAAAGGCGGGCTGCCGTATGGAAAAAATCTCTTTATTTTATCTTTGTCATGGTTTGGATAGCAGCTCGTTTTTAGCGTGGGTGGCCATTGACGGTGTCTTGTGTCCCTAGTGAAAAGAAGAAATGCCCATAAATATTTTTTTTTTTAGGAAACCAATTCACTTATTTTTAAAGAAAAAAGCATAATAATGATAATCAATTTTCACTACTCCTTAATTTTTATGATATAAACAATAGAAATATTGTATTGATGGAAATTGATCATTTCCAACTCATTTAAGTTTTGGGAACAGTTCAAATGATCTCATCATGATTGTCAGAAGAGGATCCACCATCTTGTCTTGAATTGCGCATCCAATCAATCAATTAAGTTGGTATTGATGGAAATTGATCATTTCCAACTCATTTAAGCTTTCGGAACAGTTCAAATGATCTCATCATGATTGTCAGAAGAGGATCAACCATCTTGTCTTTAATTGCATCCAATCAATCAATTAAGTTGTGATAGCCCATGGCCTAACAACCCATTTAAGATCCTAGTAACCCATCCAATCTTGGATCATTTTCAAGGGCATGTAGTCTTTTATGAGACATTAAGTTAATGTCATCATCCATTGTGGAAACTCTTGGCACATTAAGTTAATGTCTAGAATTTTGTTTGATGTGAACTGATGGGGTCCGTTGGTATGACCAGACGCATGTGTCCCTACAGTTGTTGGATTTCTACGCGATGGATCAGGTAAAAAACTGTGGAAAAGAATATAAATTCATCTTATAAAATGGTTTAACTCCATATAAGAAACTAAAAAAGAGTAGAAATTGATTCTCTTTTCCATGCTTTCTTATAAATGATTTAAGAATTATTCAAACGAGTTATTTTGAAACCTAATCAAAATTTAATTTTTATTTTATTTTCCAAATTTCATAAAAAACATCCAAAAGCACAGTGCCTTTTTTGATATTTTTTTAAAGAAATGCTTTAATGGTCTTGGAGGACATTTAGGACAATCAGAGAATCCGATCCACTCATCTTGACCGTTTGCTAGGTTTTCATGGGCTAACATGCAACCATTGACAATATTAACCATCCAATTAGTAGCATTTAAAAATGAGGCTCAAAACAATCTACACAAAATTAGGTCTAATTTAAAAACGGTTAGTTAATAACTGTAGGTGGACGGGTTTTGAGAAATAATTTAAAAGCAAGAGGTCTTCTGTCTATAGCGAAAAAGGAGGGCTGCCGTATGGAAAAAATCCCTTAATTTTTTTCTTTGCCATGGTTTGGACAACAGCTCTTTTTAGTGTGGGTGGCCATTAACAATGTCTTATGTCTCTAAGTGAAAAGAAGAAATGCCCATAAATTTTTTTTTTTATAAGGAAATCAATTCACTCATTTTTGAAGAAAAAAGCATAATAATGATAATCGATTTTCACTACTTTTAAATTTTTATGATATAAATAATAGAAACAATTGTATTGATAGAAATTGACCATTTCCAACTAATTTCAGCTTCCCGAACAGTCCAAATTATCTCATCATGATTGTCATAAGGGGATTCACCATCTTGTCTTTAATTGAGCATCGAATCAATCAATTAAGTTATGATAACCGATGACCTAACAACCCATTTAAGATCCTAGTAGCCCATTCAATCTTGGATCATTTTCAAGAGCATGACTACTCTTTTATGAGACATTAAGTTAATGTCATCATCCATTGTGGAAACTCTTGGCTCAGTAAGTTAATGTCTAGAATTTTGTTCGACGGGGTCCATTGGTATGACCAGACGCATGTGTCCCTACCTTCGTTGGATTTCTACACGACTGCTCGGGTAAAAAACTGTGGAAAAGAATATAAATTCATCTTATGAAATGGTTTAACTCCATATAAGAAACCAAAAAAGAGTAGAAATTGATTCTCCTTTCCATGCTTTCCTATAAATGATTTAAGAATTATTCGTACGAGTTATTTTAAATTATATTTTATTGTTTAGTTTACTTTTATAAATTTCATAAAAAACATACAAAAACGCAGTGCTTTTTTTTTTTTTTTTTTCTCTTTTAAAAGAAATGCTTTAATGGTCCTGGAGGACTATTAGGACAATTAAAGAATCCAATCCATTCATCTTGACCGTTTGCTAGGTTTTCATGGGCTACCATGCAACCATTGACAATATTAACTATCCGATTAGTAGCATTTAAAAATGAGGGTCAAGACAATCTACACAAAAATAGGTCTAATCAACAATTTGTTGATTAGACTTATTATGGATTGCTTATGATTGTAATGTATCACTTTCTGGGGCAATCCCAAATATCCTATCCATGGCTTAGAAGAAAGATGGATACAAAAATAAGGACAAATTAGGTATGGATCAGATCGGGTGATGGATGTGAATTTTGAACACTAGTCTACTAAAAATAATAGACTTAGACTTAATAGCTAGTTCAGACAGATTGATGGGACTAAGTGACAGATACAGCTGGGAGCACCATAATTTATGGTCCTCTTGAGAGCACCAGAGCATCTCTTATTAAGTATAGCCGGCTCACTTTAATTAGTATGTACGTTGAATATGGGCCATTATTTCCATTCCCACGTGGCTCTTTCGACATGTGGACCACCCTTATCTCTATGCTAGGACATGTTGACAGTAGCCCCACCTGATGAATGGCCGGGAACTCTCGTAAGTGTGTCGTGTTGGCACGTGTACTTCTAATTCCCTCTTCAATCTTGCCTCCGCGGAGTTGCACTTCTCAAACACAGGGCTGGTAAGATTTTTCTTTTCTTTTCTTTTTCTCGTTTTTTTTTTTTTTTTTTTTCTAGAAAAATTTCAATAATTCGTATTATGACAGTTGTTCCTAGAAGGGGAGTTATTTGATAATCTGGCCGTGTATGATTCTTGTTATGCAGACAATGAGACTGTATATCTGGCATAGATTAACTCAAATTAAACTAAGTTGTGGAACTCACCGTCTCTTAGTCCGAGTGCCAAAATCAGATTTGTTGGATAATCCTGACCTCTAATTCGTTAAAACTTGTTTTGTTGAAATGGGGCATTGGATATTATGGAAATTCATTGTGGTAACGATAATTTGGATAGTTTAATTTAAATTACTTCTACTCCAACTTGCAAGAATTCAATTTCTAAGTAATTTCTAAAAACCTGCGTCATCCATCACACTGCCAGAGTACGTACGTATCAGAGTTCTTCTTATTCTTAGGTGCATGCTGCCAACAGCAGGAAATAAAAATAAAATCCGGCCAATATGTCATATGGGTAAGACATCCAATCCGTGCAAAAGGTGGGCCCATCTATTCATGAGATAGCCAAAACTTGTATGTTGAATTTAATGGTATGGACAAACTCATGTGTGCTTTTGGCTTGTTTTACATGTCAGCTGAATCATAATTCCACCGCTTTCCATGGTTTCCACTGTCAACATGTCTAACCTATTGGCAGGAAAAATCCCGCAAATCCCAACCGTTAGGTGCAAAATTTGCATCTTTGTTTATGTATTTAAAGCATTAATGCTCTAAATGCCCCTGCCAATTAACTTACTTATTGTCACCATTTATGATATATTCAAAATGCTCCTCACTTTCTCTAGGTTGTATAGGTTTGGAATCACATCATGATTTTGCGACGCTGTAGTAGATTTTATGATAGGTGACCATTATTATGAAGATGGTGGTGAGACTTCAACCGTACACTTGGCATAGCTGTATAACAATTTAGACAGTTGAAATCGCTGGACCATTTATGGGTGGTTGAGGTACCAAAAGTTACATGGAGTAGATGACAGCAACCAAATGCTTCCCTTTGATTTTGAACCACCTTCTGGTTTTACTTTTAACCATCCATTTGATACCCTTCAAATGGATGGCTAGGGTTGCTTGATCAGCGTAGTTTTAGAAATAGGCTCCATCCACGATGTGCCCCACATTTTGGAGCGAACTAGAAGTCTTGGGTCTTAGCCCCTCAAGTGGGCCATATTTTTGATAACTGACACCAGATCCTTTACATTTTTGACAGCGAAACATGAGGGCATCAAGGCATCACGCGGTGGTGATGTAGGGCTGGTCGCAAACACTTCCATGGCAAAGATGGACCAAAGAAGGTCTGATTGGAGGTGGAAATGATTTGGATCATAAACTTTAAAACACTTGTATTCTAAGTATCATATATGATTTTGGCGTAAGAGAAGATATCCGGGTTGCTCACAACATTTGTGAGATTCATCAGATTGACAGTTAAAAGTCTCATTTAATTTTGTTTTTATTATAAACAATAAGATTCAACCTTTGAGTTATAGAAGTCATGAAAAGGGCTTGACAAGTTAATAGAATAACATGGTTGGATTAAATTGGACACTTACTATTTTAGGCTGAAAACCATGAAGTCTAGTATGAATGCAGACCGTCTAAGTTTACTATTTATGGTAAGTAATGTTTTTAGGGTGTTTGTGTTATTGTTTCAGTTTAAAACTCCGTCCTAAGTTTGAGCTCATTAGTTTAAGGATTGTAATTTATTTTTTAAAATAATTATTATCATCTATTAATTTATTTCAAATTTATTAAAAATTATTTCTATTTTTATCCCTCGTGATTCAAGTGATTCAAGGAAGACCTGCAAGAAGTCTAGAGAGAGCTCGGTAGATATAGAGTATATATCCCCCGAGGAAGACGGTGATCAACCTCATCACGCCCCTCCCTACATTACATGGCAAGGGTGCAGGGGGGTCCACACGATGAATGTTCCATGGCCTAAAATACTTGGCCTATCCATCATCAAGGGGCCCAAAAATTTGTGATGACATCAATAGGTAGAAAAATTGATGGCAAATGGTCCACATTAAACATGAAAAATTGGCGGCGAATGGTCCACATTAAACATGCAAGTGTTGCTCACCTGATGAAAGAGCCAGCCAGAGTTTAAGGTAGGGAATGTATGACAAATGCAACCCAAGAACCACTTTTTGAATGTAGCAGTGCAAATGGCCTACCTAATGACTGGGCAGACCAGATTTTTGCATTATAGTACATGCAAGGTGGGGCTCATTTGATGAATGACCTAGATCTTTCATGGACATGACACAATGTTGTGTCCGATAAGAACAAATAGAAACTTGATGTTCACCCAGTAATCAAAATATTTAACTATCATGGATTAAAAATATTAATAAATATTTAATTAGTTATGTAGAATATAAATATTATAAATAGAAAACTAAGACCCTCTCCAGTAGTCACCTAAAAATGAGTTAATCTAATTAATAGTAACGATGTAAAATGAGTTTGGTCTGCGTATGCTTGGGGCTGCCGTTATATATAAATGTTTTCCAAGCCGTCTATTAAAGTCAATCCATCACAATGTCTTAAAAATAGGCAAATTCAATTATCAAGTGGGCCACACCATAGGAAGCAAAAAAATAACTACCCAAAAACCTATAAATTCAAGTGATGGCTTGCCTGATGGTTGGATTAATGGTCATTTTATTTTTATTGTGTGCCCCTTTTTCATAGTAGGTGACCATAATAAATGAGCTGGATAATATATACACACTACTGTGGGCCCATGCATCTACTGTTGTATTTTAAATTATTTTAAAATAATTTAGTGTTAATATCCATTGGGACGGGCTATGGCTGTGGCGATGGTACCCTATGGATGTGTTTTTTCACTTAAGTTTGAAAGGTTGTATCCTTTCATATTTTATTTTGAAAAGTTATGTTTTTTAAAGCCTAAGGGTCACACCAATTAGGTTTAAACTCAATAGTCACAACCTTTTGTGAAAGGGTGTCTCCATACCCTTAAGGGTGTCTTCACAAAATCTATAAATAGACTTCTGATTTTATATTTTAGGATGGATTAGAAAATTAGTTTTCTCTTAAAAAATTTTATTTAAGTATTTTTTAGTTCGGGTTAAGATTACAAGTGGTTCGAGCCCGTGTACAGTGAGTGCACCGTTAGGACCGGGTCATAGTCGTTATATCCTGGAGGTCAATTGCTTTGGAAATCTGTTGCACTTGGGACGCTGTCCAAGGAGAGCAAATTCGATTTCAAGCTGAGTGACTCACATCACACCTCGACTTCTATAAACCGATATGTTTTTTTTTTCTCAATTTAAATTTATTTTATTTAAATAATTTTTTAGACTTCATATCCCAACATCTACCACTAGTTGGGTATGAGACAATGGTAAAATAGAAGTAGTTAATTATCAATGATAACAATGACAAAACTCATTGTGGGAGATGTCCCATGAACCTCTCAATAATAGAGAAGGTAATTGTAATAATTAAAATTAGAGGGGTAGTGTTTATAATTTTCACAAAGGAGAGAGGTGCTGTTTACAATTATCCTTTCAACTATTAGCATATGTTAGCGAAAAAATTAGTAACGCAGATGAATCCATATTGTGCCTTTTATTTTTCCCTTTTTTTTTTTTTTTCGCCGCTTGAAAACCATTTTACCAAAGTGAATTTTTAGGATAAAACTATTTTACCAAAATAGATTTTTAGGGTACGGATGTTGAAATTTTTTTTTTTTTTTTTAATGAAAATACCCCTACTATTAGGATAAACCAGCTGAAAAAAACAGGAGTATTTTCATCTTTTTGGTTTCGTCCGTATGAACAGTAGTTTAATTTTGTAATTTAGGTTTTTTGGGTTGAATGAAAAAAGGTATTTAGTAAGTCGGCGTGTATACACACACCTATAGCTTGCACGAATTTCCACTTCTATCATATGTTGGCATGCATATACGGTGCACGAGCTATGTGATATGCCTCTCGGCCGTTTATACGTACAGCTTGCACGAGTTTTCAATTCTGACACGTGGGCCAATTTTCTGACCATTCAAATAAATAAATAAAACAGATTGGGAGATCACACCTAACACGGGGAAGATTAGGTGCGGCCCTGACTGTGGGGCCACCTTGATGTATGGGTAGCATATCCTCTCCATCCAACCATTTGGAAAGATTATTTTAGGGCATAAGACCAAAAATTAAGCATATCCATATCTCGTATGGACCACACTACAGGAAATAGTGGTGGTTAACCATAAAAATTTCTTATAGGCCACAAATATTTTGGATCAAGCTGATAATTTTTTTTTCCCTTCATCCAGGTCCGTTTGACCTTATCAACAGGTTGGATGGAAAATATACATTACGGTGGGCCATAGGAAAATTTTAATGATGGGTGTTCAATAACCACTGTTTCCCGTAGTGTGGTCCACCTGAGATTTGGATCTTCTTCTTTTCTTGTTATATGTACTAAAATTATCTGAAAATATGGATCGACAGTGTGGATATATAACACACACACATCAAGGTAGGCCCATAGCCAGGGACGCACCTAATCAGCTCCCACAGCTAACAAGATTTTATCAGTTGAATTGGAACCCTTGTTGTGTTTCTCTTCATAAAAACTATATCCAAGATATCTGAAAGTTAAGATTTGTCATATTGATAACGAATGGCCCATCTTGGTTTGGATGCAACAGTCAATGGTGGGGATAACCGAACCATGGCCTACATATCATGTAATTCCTCTTGGATGTGATTTCACAACATGGCTTGGATGGGTTTGGATGCACAATTGAACTCGGAACACAACAAATTCATTTCATTAGAAGCTACTCTACATCCAATCTCTGACATACATGTTGTAATTTTCAAGGCAATAAGAACCTTTGATTGGCAGGGTACCACGAAGCTAATCCTATGACTAAATATCATGAACTCTTAAACTCACTTCGCATCGATCGTGTGCAAATGGGCAGTTTAGAGGGTGAGCAAAAACTTGAGCAACAGTCTACATGCAATGGATGAAATTCAATGGCCATGATTTACCAATGACAGAAATGCATGTGATGGCCCACCGTAACAACAAGCTTGACCACCCTAGGCCTGATTGCTATACATTTGCCATATGTTAGATGGGAGAGTCTAGAGCTTAACAAACAATCATCTCGACCATTGTTCAAGCCACGCATCAAAACATCTGTTGTTTGAATGTCTTTAATCTCTATAGAAATAGGAGAGTTCAGTTGATTGTCAATGGAGTTAACCCCAAATTAGATAGATTAGTCTCTAGACAGTTTAGAATAGGTTCTTTTGATTGACCTTGGAGGTTGAAGCGATTGACATAATTCAGAAAATTTATATTAATTCTTTAATCACTTTTAAGCATGTTCGATTGATAGAACATAGCGGGCTCGAATGATTGAGGGTTGCTCGATTAATATCAATTGATTAATGCTTAAATTAACAGTGCATGCAGTTTTATGTAATTGCTCAATTAAAATTTTGTCCAATTGATGGTAGACCACTGGGTCAATTAAATCACTTAATTGACAAATGGGGCAAGTGCTTCTCGGTTAAGAGAATTTACCTAGTTGATGTCTTGCATGGGTTCGCATTGTGTGAAAAAAAAAGAAAGAAAAAGAAAAGAAGGAAAAGTAGGGAAAAGTGATAAAATAATGTTAGTTTTTGGAGTAGAAAATTATTGTGTATTCTACAATGACAAAAATATATAAAAGTAGAAGATATATAAAGATCTTAATAGATATGTTGTATTAAAATGAATTTTAAATATAAAATATGTTTTAAAATTCAAAAATTTCTCTTTTTTGTTTGATTTTGGAAAACAATTTTGTCTTTTAACGACTCTCCTTATCCTAAAAATAATCAAGAAAAACTTCAAGCTTATAAAAGGAAACTTTTGCATAGGGCTTCAGCCCATTCCAGGGCATGTGAATTTGATCCTATGGGAGTCTATGACATTAGCCCTGACCAATGTCTTTGACCATCCACCATTTCTCCTATGGCTACTACCATTCTTCATCACCATTGCTGTCAGATCCAAAATCAACACCATTGATAGCTATACTTGCTCTACTCGTCACTCCAACACAGTTCAAATCTTGACCGTCAATCATCCACTCATGTCTATTTTGTGGTAGTTTAAGCTTTCTTTGCATTTGTAAGGATTTATAAGAAAGGGCATGTGCAACTTTTGAGTGATTGCTAAAGTTAGTGATTTGAGATGGAATGATATTTGTGCACATCTATTATTGTAATTACTTTGGTACTTGATTTTTGTTGTTCCCACATATGCTCGTTCCCACATTTCCACCCCCACCCCAGCTCACATCCAGCAACCTACTTCCCTTTTACATCTTCATTTGGACTTTCCGTCATCGGACCCCAAAATCTCTGCTTGCTGACATCAAGCACTATCTTGTCACACTGACCTCCATTTAGCAATGTTCTAGAATTTGGTGACATTCAAAATTTTATCTAGATTGGAATTCTAGAATTTGAATTTCCTGGTGTAATTCAAGGTTTCAAATTTAAGTGTGATTGTATGTCCACAAATACACATGCATATTATTTTTTAAAATCTCAATAGTAATTCAATACTTGAGTATTAAAAAATTTAGGGTGTTATATATATATATATATTCATTTTCATAGTGTTCAGGCTTTTTAAAGTATTTACAGGACCTATTTTTTCTTGAATTATCTATTCTTTTTCTTTTTGAGCTGCCTGTACTTTGTAGAGTGATGTTCGAGCTTTTTAGAATTGTAACAATTTTTTTTTTTTTTTTTGACATTATGTGCCTGACTTGTTTTAACTAGATTGGCCTTTGAGACCGATAATAATGAATATGGTTTGTAACAGGTTTATCATATATCATTACAAGTAAAGAAAATTCATAATAACATGTTTCATAGATCATATTTCTTTTATGACTTTTCTTTTCTAGTGCATTCCAAATGTCGCGGAGTTATATATAAAAAAAAACATAAATATCGTACAAGTCATTTGGTATGGTATTCAGTATGTAATGTTTACAATTATTAATATCTCTAAGTTCATTTCTGTTGGTTGAATTAACTATAAATGAATCAGAAAGAATGTAAATGACTTTTAATGTTTTAAGTGCAAAACTAATTTTCTGTTTCCATCTTTTAAAATTTTGTCCAGTAAACGGTTTGATTTGGACAGTTCAGTCATATGATCAATTGTGATAGTAGTCATGGTTTACAGTTTTTTACAATTGAAAAGTGGTTTCAGCAAGATTTTCAACCAATTCCAACTGTAGTAACAAGAAAGGTTTAAAGAAAGAAGGAAGAGCATTTTTTGTTTTCGAATAGATAACGAATAAGTGGCCTATTGTTTCCAATAAATAAAATATGGATTCAAGATTGTCAGAAGTAGTATTGAAAACGGTAGATAAATTTCAAAAAAAGGAAAATAAAATAAATAAATAAATATTAAAAATAAAGTAAAAATGACATAAAGTAAAGCCGAGGCATAACTGAATCACTCAACTTGAAACCAAATTTGCACTCGTTGGAGAGTGTCCCAAGTGTGTTATAACCTGATCCCGACAACAAACTCAATTACAAAGCAACAAAGAACTAGAGATTTTGCCTTTGACGAAGTAGAGAGAAATTTGAATTTCTAAATTAATAAGACCAGATTAGAATAGGTCTTTAAGGTAAGTGTTCTCTCAGTCCTCAGCCAGATCTAACCTGACCAGGCGTGTGCGCGCACATCCACTACCTGACTCGACTTAACATACGCATTGGTTTATGATTGGACACAAATTAGATGGGAATAGCCGACATTGATAAAAAAAAAAAACACTTGTTGACAAGATTATTAATTTTAATAAAATCTCTATCAAGATTTGTCCATGTTTTTTGAGAAAAAAAGAATATTTTCTAATTATATTTGAAATAGATTCATTAACCATTGTTGTTGTCAATATTCTAATATAGAAAGTATCTTTTAAATCTATCCCAAATGAAGAGAGATGAACTTTTATATGTATCTTGGTAAGAGCCAAATTGGACTAGAGCCGTTAATATGGTAGATCATATGGACCTGAGGCCATGTGAGCGTGGCCCTCATATGGACCTGAGGCCACTCTCTCTCTCTCTCTATCTCTCCCTCTCTGCTCTAAAGCTAATGTCCCATAAGAGGAGTTAAGAACATTCAATCTCTCTAAAGTTTTTCCATCTCTCTCTCAAATATGATCTTATTTAAAGATGGACTAGGATTTTAAGAGAAGTACGCCATATTGTACAATGCTAGCTTATAAACATTTAAAAACCCTTTGGTGAAGGATGTTTCTTTACCTTTTAACCTATGAACGCCAATCATCCAAATACCTCTACCATCCATCACCACCATCGATGGTCAATTACCATATCAACCAAATTATGGATCAAATTAGATCTTCTCCATTGGTTGTCTGTCAAACATGATTTAAAATAAATTAATAGTTAAAAATAAAAATTAATGATTAAAAAATCATGATTAACCAATTAGAAACTTCTAACCGATCAACCTTTAAACACTTGACGATGGTCCAAACTTTGAAATCAACCACCTATTCAGCTCTAGAGAAAACAAGTGAATTTCATGTTAGATTGTGCATAGTTCAAGGACCTTGATGTAGATAATATGATCCAATAGTGTGGATTATGTGGCTCTAAAACCATGTTATTTTAAAGATTACATTGTAGAAAACAAATGTATATTCCATTTATTACTGGAAGGACAAGAATATATATATAGTAAAAGTAAGAAATTTGTGGTGATCCTAACAAATATACATGAATCTATTGTTGTAACTATCGATCATATATAGTAGTACATATGTATTCTATACCCAAACAACTAACATTCAATGCATATGTACAATTCGCACACTTTATGACTGGATTTCCAAATCTTTCAAGACAAGACGAGTAAGAGGGATGAACCGGTTTCCACTTTCTAGTACCTGCACATGTAGGTTAAGTCGGTTTGTGTAGAGCATTCAAGTTAGTCACTCCAAGATGGAGGTGTCTAAGTTCCATGTTCTAAAAAACTTGTATCCACTTGATGTCCAGTCGAGTATAGGGTATTGTCCATCGAGCTGATAACGTTCAACATGTCATGTACGTGCAGCATCCAACCCGTCCAATAAGTTGGAGCCACCATATGGATCACCTTATATAAATTTCAGATCATCAGGTGGGCCACACCATAGAAAATAATGTATAGTTTCTGGTTAAAAAACAAAGTAAAAGCGTGGTAAGCTTGATTGTGGATGCGAAGTTAATCTTTATTATGAGACCAACCTATTGGATGGGTTTGATGCTGTGGGCACATGATTTGTTGTCAGTTATCCATGAGGTAGTCTGTAACTTTCCCTCCAAGTGGTTGGATGTGAGCGTTGCTCTAATTTTTGACCTTTTAACCAAGTAACTCAGTTCGACTTGACTGAGTCGGTGGTGAGTCGACTGAATAGAGACCCATTTGATGGGGGACGCGGACTGCGTCCTAACCCCGCCGGTCTTTAGCCCCGAAAGAGCAGTTTTGTAGGCGGGCCCACTGTGATCTATCGGTTTATCCACGCCATCCATCCCTCCTCTTGGATCATTTTAAAGTATCTGCACAAAATTGAGGCAGATACAACGCTCAAATGGACCACACCAAATAATAATCTTTTATTGCATTAAATGCAAGAGTCATCTGTGGTGTAGTGCACCTGAGCGTTGGATATGCTTAATTTTTATAGTTATCACTTAAAATGATCCAAGAGGAGGGATGGACGGCGTGGATAAACCGATAGGTAACAGTGGGCCCGCCCACAGAACCGACCGTTCGTGGCTGGGGTAGGACGCAATCCGCGTCCATTTGATGGAGTCTATATCGGATCTTATAGATTCCCGGTCTGGGACTTGAGTAGCGAGACTCGCATCTGAAGTCACGTAACCAAGTACCGTTGGTCCCACCATGATGTATGTTTTGTATCCACACCGTCCATTCATTTGGAGAGACCATTGTAAGGAATGAGGCAAAGAATGAGTCGATACAAAGCTTGAGGGACCCGCCACAAAAACAGTGGAAAGAGTAACGTCCACTATTAAAAACTTCTAAGGGCTACAAAAGTTTTCGATAAAGCTGATATTTGTGTCTTCCTTTTTTTAATGTTTGTGTTAACTTACGAAAGGTTGGATCTCAAATAAACATCACGGTGGACCTCATGCAGGTTTCAACGGTGAGCATCACTCTTTTCACATTTTTCTGTGGTGGGTCCACTACAGATTAGGATCTGCCTAATTCTTTGGTTCATGCCCTAAAATAAACTCTCCAAATGGATGGACAATGTGGATACAACACATACATCATGGTGGGACCCACAGAACCTAGTGACATCACTTCGGTAGCGAGTCTCCCTACTCTCCCTACCAAACCCCCCCTCCCCCCCAAGAGCCAGGATCCAAAGGTGTGATCCAACTAGATCGGTCAGTTATCGTGATCCAAACCATGGTCGCCATGCCCAACAATTTCCTAGATGAGATCCCAGCCACCCATCATGAGCCTCTTCAAGTTGAACGATGACTAGTGATGTACTTCTCATTTCCTAAGACATGAATTCCATCTGATTTATTGAGTAGGACTATGTGTCTATGATCTAGATTATTGGCTGGTCAGGTTCCACGATGGATGGACATGATTCAAAACTCTCCACTTTGAAGAAGATTATATCGACTGCCATTTTTAGTTTGATCGTGACCACAGGGTCTTCTTGGTGCTATATTTGCATGCCATAAATTGAAATCATCCCAGCTGTATACCTAGGATGGTTCAGAAAACAATGGATGTCAATTGTAGAAATTTAAATAAATTTTGATCAAATTAGCCTTGTGGTATAGCTAAACACCCAAAAATAAGAACTTTAAAAAAATTTCATACAATAGCTTGTTGATAGCGTTTAAAAAATATTTTAAACAAAATTGTTTCTACTATGCTTTGCATGGTGGGAGGGATTCAGAGGGGTAAACATTGTGGGGCCACCATGGTATTTGAGAGAAATTCACACTGTTAACATATTTTGCCAAATCATTTTTTGACATGAGCCCAAAAATGAGGTAGATCCAAAGCTCAAGTGGGCTACATAATAGAAAATAGTGGAGATCGTACACCCACGGTTGAAACATTGATGAGGCCGCAAAAGCTTTCGACCAGGCTAATATTTCTATTCTTTCAACTCATCTCCATAATAAGGACCTTATCAGCATTTGGGCCACTTTATGAACAGTTTCGATTGCATATAAAAATCATAGCGGACCCTAAAAAGGTTTGAATGGTAGGCAACCCCTCTCCACCGTTTCTAGTTGTGTGACCCACTTTAGTTTCAGATCTATTTAAGTTTGGGTCTCATGTATTAACATTTTCTTCAAAAAGGGATGGATTGAGTGGATTTCCCACAAACATCATTATGTGCCCAACATAACTTCGGTGAGAAACTTTGCAAAAAGTTATTACTAAAAATCCATGTCAACATGATGGGACGTGAAATGGATTGGGTAGCAAAACTTAGATAGATTGGAAAGGTCTTGTTGAACCCAATATGATGTATGTATTTCATCCACATTGTCCATCATTTTTAAAAGATTATTCTAGGGCATGAGCAAAAAAATGAGGCCATCATAGAAAGTAGTAAGGTGGAAAATCTTCTATTGAAAGCTTCTTGTGGGCCATAGGATTTTTGAATGTAACTCATTCTTTGTCCCATGATATTAAATTAAATTCTAAATCTAATGACTTGAGTGGATTCGACATATAGGCCACACTAGGCCACAACAACCCTAATCTCAACCCTTAACACATGACAACCACGCCCCATACACTCAATACATGACAATCTCAACCGTTAGCACACGACAACCTTGACTCTTAACACATGATAACCACAAACTAGACCCTAACAACCCCAACCCTTAAGACATGACAACCACAATCCAGATCCTTAACACATGACAACTTCAACCTTTAACACATGATAATCATAACCCATGCACTTAACACATGACAACTTATAACCTTAACAATTGATATGTGTTTATTGTCTTCCAAAGCAATACATCATAAAATCTAAATTCTATTTCCTTCATTGTGTTTCACATGACAACTATAACTATCTATCTCCGAATCAAATCCCTTCCGACAATCAATTCTCCCCACGACAATAATTATCATTGTCATCTCTCTTCATCCACAGCTACAGCTGACTTCCATCTTTAATAAAATGCTATTATGCAAAAAAAAAAAAAGAAAAAAAAAGCATTTAAAATATATTCCACCTATTTGTGGCTTCCATTTTCAAGAAATGTGATCGTCGAAGCAAAAATAATACATATTTTTAGGGCCGTAAAAGTTGCCAATGATACCCATATGTTGGAAAAGTTGATAACAATGACTGTACAATGAAAAATGCAGTTGGGGTGGTGGTGGTAAGTCTTCGAAACGCATGCTAAAAGAGTAAGAAGAAGAGTAATAAGAAAATAATAAAGGAAGAATAATAAGATTCATATGGGCACTAGGATCAAAGCAGAGATATTTTCATCCCAAAATTATTGAAAAAGGTCTCAAGGGTTAGATAGGGCTTTTTTAAAAATGTGATTTTTAAAGTGTTTGGCTATACGATGAGGCTACTTTAATTACAATTCTAAATTTAAAATCCTAACATCCTGGTATGCGTCTACATTCAGCAAATGTGCAAATGTAAATGAGCGTGTTAGATTTACTCTTTCATAGAAAATAATTCTTAGATCTTCTTAAAAACTTAGAGAATTTCACTCTCCAAGTGGGCTACAACCTGTAAAATTAATAAACAGTTGAAATTACTTTATACTCATCATATGCATGTTACAGTGCTGTTGTGGCGTGAGATGTTCTGAAATTTACCTGAATATCTAAATAGTCCTGATGGAAAGCTCACTTCTCACAGGCATAACAGATTGGGTAGCGTATTAGTTATTACCGCTCACCTTGATGATACGTTGTATATCAATGATGTCCATCCGTTTCTCCCTTACATTTTAGGAAGTGGTCTAAAAAATTAAGCAGATCTAAATGTCGGGTGAGCCATACCACAAGAAGTGATCGAGTGCTTACCATTAAAAATTCCAAAGGACACATGAACGGTTAGTAATATCAAGAAGACATGAATAAAGGGAAAATACAGTGATCAGCTTAATCCAAAACCTTGGTGGTCCATAAAAAGATTTTAACAATCATTCATCACTGTTTTTAGTGGTGTGATCCACCTTAGATTTGTTTCTTCTTAAGGTCTGGGATAGCGTCCTAAAATGAGACGGAAAATAGATGAACCGGATGGATATACAACGAATATATCAAGATGGCCCCACCCGGTTAGGGTAAGTGCAACCGCTAATCCTTTACCCGAGGTAGATTGGCTACTGACAGTGTCAGTAGTTACTCTCGATAGTGCTCTATACAACTCACCGTACGGTATGTGTTTCATCCACACTGTCCATCTCATTCCACACTATCTATCTAATTTGCTCATTTTAAGTCACAGGCTAAAAAAAAAAAGGGTAGATCAAAATCTTGGGTGAACCATGCCACGTGAAATAGTGGTAATTGAATGCTCACCATTAAAAACTTATTGTAGCCCCCACAAAAGTATTTGATGAAAGCTGATATTTCTGTTTTCACTCCAGTCAGGTCTTTGTGACTTAATCAATAGAATGGATGTAAAATAAACATTACAGTGTGAAATAGGAAGTTTTTAATGGTGGCCGTTCTATCACCACTGTTTTTACGTGGTGTGGTTCACTGTAGATTTTGAATCTTTGATATACCTCAATTTTTGACACATGCCCTGAAGTAACGATCCAAAAGAGATGAACTTCGTGGATAAAATGCATAAATCATGATGCTACTCACAGAGCACTGTCTAGTAAGCACATCGCTACTCGCAGTGCGAGTACGTAATTTGTGTTCAAATGGGCGGGGAACCTCTGATTAGAGCTCGGCATATTTGACCCGATCCGGTGGATTCGACCCGATGAGACCCGATCCGACCTGTTCCGAACCAAACCGACGGCCTGGATCGGTGCGGATCGGGTAAAACCATTCAGATCCAATATTTTTTTGGATGTATATTGGGTCATGGTCAATCCGAACCGATCCGATCCGAAAACCTGATCTGAATGGATCTGGCCCGACCCGATTCGAAGTGGTTCTTATAATGATTTTACTTTTTCCTGTGGTATGGTCCACTTGAGCTTTGGATATGCATCAATTTTGGGTTCAACGACTAAAATGATCTGAAAAAAATGAATGAATGGTGTGGATAAACCACATGCATTCATGGTGGGCCTCAATAGAGTTTAGAGTGTATAATAAAAAAGGATTTGCTGGTGTACCATACACAGCTATATAGCTATTGTAGGCTGTCCTAGCTGTAGGAACGTGTCGGGCGAAGACGAGCACTGATGCTCCTTGAGCTCCGAGTTGTACGAACGGTTCAAAGAAGATCAAAGTTATATGGCCCACAGTGATGTATTTATTATATCTACACCGTTCATATATTTTTAGAGATCATTGTAGAGCATTGTCCAAAAAATGAATCATATCCAAAGATCATCTGGACCACACCATAAATAACAACAGAGAATGATTTTCACTGTTAAACAATTCATAGGGCCCACCATAACGTTTTTCTTCTATCTAATCTGTTCATTAAGGTCACAAAGACCTAAATTAAGAGGCAAAACAAATTTCAAATTGATTCCAAAATTCTGTGGGACTGTGACCCCAAAATGGGTTTGAATGGTAGACATTCAATCCCCTGTTTTTTTCAGTGTGGTCCACTTGATAATTAGATCTATCTTATTTTTCGTCTCAAGCCTTAAAACGAGCTCGCCAAATGGATGGACGGTTTGGATATAACACATACCCCATGATCAGACCCACGGAACTTGCCAACGTCAATAGTAGCTCTTTCGTGTAGTGCAGGTTACAACTGCAGCACGTGAATACAGCTAGTGCCTCGAGCTCCGAGTCGTATGAACGACTCAAATAAGATCAACGTTACACGGGCCCCACAATAATATATTTATTATATCCACACCGTTTATCCATTTTTAGTGATTATTTTAGAGTATTAGGGAAAAAAATTGAATCATATCTAAAGCTCAAATGGATCACACCGAAAATAACAGCGAGGATAATGATTTTCACCGTTAAAAATATCCGAATAATACCTAAACCAATCCGACTCGGTTCGGGTCAGGCCAACCTTGCGTCGGATCGGTTCAAGTCAGGTGTTCTAGACTCGGTTCCGGATCGGATCGGATTCGGATCAGACTGTCTAGATTTCGGACCGAACGAAGTTGGACCCAATCTGATCCAACTCGGTCCGATGCCCAGCTCTACCTCTCATCCAGAATGGCGCGGTTTGGGTGGTTTCCCCTATCCACCAGGTCGGTGGATCCCTAACTATTGGGGCCTGCTTTTATGTATTTTTCTTACATCCACACCGTCCATCCATTTTTACAGATCATCTTCCGACATATCGTTAAAATGAAGCAGATTCAAATCTTAAGTGGACCCTACCAAAGGAAACAGTCCTAATAGAATACGTATCATTAAAAACTTCATAGGACCGCTAGAATGTTTATTTTCCATCCAACATGTTGATAAGGTAACTAATAACTGAATGAAGATACCACACAAATATCAGCTTGATCCTAAACTTTTCTAGCCCAAGAAAAGTTTTTAATCGTAGACTACCACTATTTCCTGTATTATGGTACCACTTAGATTTGGATCTACTTCATTTTTCGCATGATACGCTGAAATAACTTTTCAAAACGGATGGACGGTGTGGATATAAGTAACATATGTCAAAATTGGTACCACTGCCAGGGATCCCACCCAATCAGGTAGATCCGGGGGTCCACCGATGCCGCGCACGCTCCCGAGTTACACCTTGCAAATTTTAGTTGGTTGAAATGACAGGCCATTCCTTACATGACAACGACATATGCTATGTTCAACGCTTATCAAGTAAACTAAAAGAGTTTGATAATTCCACACGCGTGCGGGAGCCTGTCCATCAATACGCAGGCAGCAAGTATTTAAGATTTCTGTGAGATCTCATCCTTCAACTAGGTGGGGCAAATAATTTAGATCTTCTTTCTTAAAAAATACCCCATTTCACATCATAGGTGTACCACAGAATATAAAGAAAAAATGGACGGTAGGAAAAATGTTCTTTGAAACATCAAATTAATTTGAACATCGTGCCCCACTAGGGGAGTGGAATTGCTCGATTATTTAGGCTGAAGATTTAAGCTTTCCTTCCATTCTGATGGAAAGCCTAGATCGTGCACACGTGTTTAACGTTGGCGCATGTGCTGCATGCAGATTGGCAGGGCTTTAGGTGCATTTCCAATTATCAAATCTTTAGGTTACGTTGGGATCTAGCCGTTGGATCAGGTCCTTTTCATTGAAACAAGCCATTTATATGATGGGAATAACATCAAAAAGTCGCATATTCAAATATTTCAACTATTTGATCACCAAGGGTTATGTTGACCATCCGTATTAAAAAAACAAAAGAAGCCAAATGATAAATGGTTTGAAATATTCTACTCTAAGAGTTTAAGATGAGTTCCAACGTATAAACGGTTTAGATCGTTGAAATATGACATCAGATGAGTTCCAACTCTACCAAACTTAATATAGAATATGATGATCCACCATGTTTCCGTTACTATCGTCCAACCATTTTGAACGCTTATGGGAAGGTATGGCCTTATAACGGAACAGCTGCAAATCTAAGATGTACTGTAGTAAAGGAAACAATGGTGAATTACGATAATATTGGTGTGGTCTCTTCATCCAAGTGTTTGTGACTTTATCAATAGGTTGGATGGCAAATAAGCATTCTACAGAAATCTATGAAGTATTTAATGGTGAGGATTCAATCATAGCTATTTCCTATGGTGTCGTCCACCTAAGATTTGAGTCAGGTTCATTTTTGGGATCATGCTCGGAAAAGAGATTTCAAAATGGTTGAAAGGTGTGAATTTAAGGCACGCACATCACTGTGAGCCCCACAGCCAGGGTCCCACCCACCTAATCCCTTCTCGATTTTGGTGGGGAGGGATTAGGTGTCACCGAGTGACATATTAGGGAGTGTTTCCCTTGGGCCCACCTTGATGTACATGTATGTCCATGCCGCACATCAGCTTTCAAGATCATTTAAGGGCATGGTCCTTAAAATGAAGTAAATCCAAATCTTCAGTAGACCACACCACATGAGATAGTGGTCATTTAATGCCCACCATTAAAAACTTTCTAATAACCACAGTAATATTTATTTGCCGTCCAACTTGCTAATAAAGTTACAGAGACCGGCAGATTAAGTGGAACCCCGGGCTCACCTAAGGCAGCTAGTGCGGCCCTTCCCATAGGGCCCACCTTGATATATGTATTCTATATACAGCCCATTCATTTTTTTTACTGGTCATTTTGGAGCATTACCTGAAAAAGAAAACAGATTCAATTATCAGGGACCATATTCCGTTGTGTTTATTTGCCATCTAATCTATTGGTAAGGTTACATATGTACATGAAGGGAAATATGGTCAATCAACATTACTTCTCATGGTATATTCCACCTGATAACTTGATCTGCTTCAATTTTAGGATAATGCCCTGAAATGATATGGAAAAACATATGGATGGCGTGGATGCAGAAAACATGCATCAAGGTGGGCCCCACGATAAGGACGGCACCGTTTTGGGTAGAGTCAGGGTCTCACCCAACTCGCTCCTCACATAAAGAGGAGGATGAAGGGAAAAAACAAGTATCAGCTTGATCCGAAACTTCTGTAGTCCCTAATAACTTTTTAAATGTGGATATTCAATCCCTAAGGTGCGGTTGACTTAAGATGTATATCTGCTTATTTTTAGGATCATGCCATTAAAATGATATCAAAAAATTGATGGACGGCGTGGATATACAAAAAATACATCAAGGTAGGCCCCACAGTCCGGGAAACACTCACTAACTTGTTCCCCCGATAACACCTAATCTGCTCCCAACGATCGGATACAGGAGAAGTGTACGGATATCCAATTCTAGATGATATTGGCGTGGCAATGGAATCTCCCTTTCACTTTAGAATTATATGGTACGGAACCCGTCATCCCTACCTTTATGTTCTAAATTTCTGAGAAGTAGGGTTCACGGTTTCGCAATCCAGACCGCTCGTCGTTTTTTCCAACCGTCAAAAGGGGAGGGCCTCGAAATATTCAGTTAATGTATACACTTAGTGTTCACTATAAATTATAGTGCTCCTGATTGCATCAGGCTAGTTAAACAGTCCAATCGATTGATCTAGACTGTTCATCAGGTTCATCACTCCATTAGGCCACCACTCATGTCATGGGCAGAGATCATACTAATGGACAGTTTAGATCGAACTATTTGATGTTCCAATTTACCCGATACAACTAGGAGCACTATATCTTATAAGTGCTCACGAGAGTACAATCCATATAAATGTTTTTTTTTTTTTTCGGGTTATTACAACAGCAGTTCTCATTAGTCATTCCTCTCAGTACCGTTTAGAGAAATTTACGACTGTGGACCCCACCTTTTATCCATGGGATATTCTTGAAACAATACGAACTTAGAATACGCAGTTGGACCTCCTCGTACGGACGACAAATTTCAGGACGAAAATACCCCTCCTTTTCACGTAAACGGATTGGGTACGCCTCCTGCCACCCGCCCATGACGGATAGTCAGTGGTACGTGGGCCTCACCATGATGTTTGCTTTTCATCCATGCCGTCCATATATTTTTTCAGATCATTTTATGGTATGAGACCAAAAATGAGGTATATCCAAGTCTCAAGTGTACCACATTATAGGAAACAGTGTTGAATGAGCGTCAACCATTGGAAACTCAGGTGGAGCCCACAGTGACGTTTGCGAGAAATTCTCCCCAACTAAGTTCATTCATAGGGTCACAAAGACCTGGATGAAGAGGAAAAACAAATTTCAGAATGATCAAAAACTTTTGTAACCCCTGAAAGGGTTTCAATGGTAGACGTTCAATTCCCCACTGCCTTTTACAGTGTGGTCCACTTGATAGCTAGATCTATCTTATTTTTTGTCTCAAGCCTTAATATGAGCTCGCCAAATAAATGAACGGTTTGGATATAACACAAACCTCATGATTGGACCCACACATGCAACACAGTAAAAAAAAAAAAAACCACAGACAGTCTGGCGGAAGTTTTTTTTTTTTTTTTTTTTACCGTGAGAACTTTTTCTCCCTTACATTTTTCTCTAATACATAATTATATAAATATGTATATATAAGTATATAAAAATATTTTTTTATCTTTTAATTTATTTCTTTGTCCATGTATTCAACAAGCATATCTCCTAAATTAAAATGATTTGTTTTTTTTTTTTTTACACACCCCTACACACTCACACTAGTGGAATTTTACCACCTATGGATACTCAAACGCTTGACCGGGTGTTGAAACTCCTAAGAGTCTACCACCCGAGGGAGAGTAAGGATCCAAACTAGAATGATATACTTAACGTACTATATATGATTTTGGGGTAGGAGAAGTTAATTTAGCGGGGCAAGCATGAAATTCAGCGGGGCAAATATGAAATTCAACGGGGCAAACATGAAAATGAGAGGGCCAAACATGAAAATGAGCAAGGCAAGCATGAAAAAGAGTAGGACAAACATGAAAAAGAGCGGGGTAAACTAGAAAATCAGCAGGGCAAACATGAAAAGCAGCGGGGCAAAAACAGCGGGGCAAACTAAAATATGAGCTGGGCAAACTAGAAAATCAGCGGGGGAAACATAAAAATCAGCGGGGGAAACATGAAATGCAGCGGGGCAAACATGAAATGCAGCGGGGCAAATTAGAAAATCAGTGGGGGAAACATGAAAAGAAGCGGGGCAAACTAGAAAATCAGCAGGGGAAACATGAAAAGCAGCGGGGCAAACTGAAACATGAGCGGGGCAAACTAGAAAAACAGTGGGGCAAACTAGAAAATCAACGGGGGAAACATGAAAAGCAGCGGGGCAAACTGAAATATGAGTGGGGCAAACTAGAAAATCAGCGGGGGAAACATGAAACACAGCGGGGCAAACTAGAAAAACAGCGGGGCAAACTGAAATATGAGTGGGGCAAACTAGAAAATCAGCAGGGGAAACATGAAACGCAGCGGCGCAAACTGAAATATGAGCGGGGCAAACTAGAAAATCAGCGGAGGAAACATGAAAAACAGCGGGGCAAATAGATTGAGTGTGGATTGTTTATGTAGAACGTACACTAGTGACGTTGGGTCTCATTTGTCCATGTCATTTCCAAGGACTCAAGCTGTTGAGGGTCAAATATTACATATTAGACCTCATTTATTACCTGGATTTATGGGTATGATACTGTTTAACGCCCGGTTTTAATTGTGTTTTGTTGCAGGATGCAATCAGGAGCTTAAACTGAAATTGGGTATTAAAAGCGTGGATTCGGCACTCCGATGTCACAAAAGCAGGGGACGGACTCCTGGGGATTGGGATCGACGATTTTACACAGCCGAGATCCGAAAAAATCGAGAAACTGAAGCTCAAGTGGCCCGATAGTCAGTCAGAATGCAAGATCATAGGTTTCTCACCATCCGTTTGTCCCGAAATTTCATACACGGCCTGAAGAACATAAATTAACCGTACATGTAGAATTCCGGCCGTTGTATCCTGGTGGAAGTGGCCTAATGGATAGATTATCCCTTGGAATCATGATTCTGGGCCCACCTGCTGTTTGGATATGCTTCATCTCCAGTCTCCAAGGTCTAAATGATGTGATAGAATGGATGGACGGAGCGGATTTCATATATACATCATGATGGACCCCACAAGGAGTATGCGAGTGCATAGACGGTGCACTCCTGTGGTGCACCGAATTCCTACAAAGGGTCAGCCACCGCTGACCCGCGTCCTCTTCAAAAACGCAACAGCGTTTACACGGCCGACTCCGGTTTTTGATTGTGGGACCCATCCATCATATATGCTGAAAATCTGGACCGTCCAAGGTGATAAAAGGGGGGTAATTACCCTCGCCTAGTGTCAGAAACTCAGAAGACAGTGAGGATTGCAATCCAACTGTCCAAACGGAAGATGGACGGCAGTGAGAAAAGATCAGTGGACCACACCTAAGTAACTCCAAAAATACTCTTTTCTGTACGATTTTTCGTCCTGAGACCAACGGACGGAGTGGATTCCATCAAAAATGACTCTGTGAGGTTCACCGACCATCACAGCGCTTGACAGCGAAGATGCTGTTTGCAATAGGGCATCCACTGTGATGCTTTGTGGGCCACCACCTTCGATCAAGCCATCAATCTGGACCGACCATTCGTTTCAAGAGGTCAAACCGACCGTGCCCTGTTCTACATATGAATTTCCTCAGATATTTGGTGTCCTTGAAGGATCCAAACGGAGAATGGACGGCTGAATGAAAACTACGTGGGGCGCACCGAAATAGATTCAAAATTAGTCATTTCCGACCGAAATTGCGAGGGTAATATAATGAACGGAGTGGATTATCTGGAGAAACCCGATCGTGGGCCCCACCATCAGTCCAGCGTAGAAATAGTGTTGATTCTGCATTCGAAAAAATCGGCCGTTGTCGGCCGCTGTGTGATCTTGATCGTGGTCGAAATCACGATCTGTACCGTCCAAAATGTCCACAGGGAGGCCACAACCCTATCCAAGAAGTCCGTTTTGAGAGTTTCTGATGGCTAGTGTCTCATACTTGGTTCAAACGTAAGTGGTTTGCGATTACCCACACAAACGCAGTTGTGTTGCAGAAGAGAAAGATTCACACCAATTCCCAGTCATAACCGGCTTTTTTATCCCCTATAAAAAGGGCAGCGGCTGAGAGATTCGGGGACAGTTGGAATTTGGAGGCTAGTTGCTGGGTGGAGACGCCAAGAGAGAGAGAGACAGGGAGTAGAGTTTGGTTTTTTTTTCTTAATTGTTTTCTTCTTCTTTCTTTTTCTCTATTTTATTATGAGATCTAGCCCATTTATGTGTGGCTAAACCTCTTAGCTAGGGCTAAGAGGTGAAGCTTGTAGCCTGATGGGAGACTATACTTGTGCCTTCTGTTTAGACTGAATTGATTTTGATTTGAGTTTTATTAAGGGAATGTTTTTAGTCGTTAATGGTCTATTGTGACTGAAATTACAATGGGTCTGTGATGGCTTTGAGCATGTTCTTTTCCTCTTGATGTTTATGACGTCAGGAAGCCCTGTTGTTCACCATCGTCTCCTGGGCATGGTTGGATGTCGGTAACCCTTCTTAACCTTCATAAACATGTTGACCGGTTGGTAATTAGTTTAATTCTGTTGTTTGCTTTGTCTCCTGGGCATGGTTTGGTGATGGAATCCATTCTAATTCATATACCTCTCATCTCTTGAAAACTATATCAACGACAGTTCAGTTAATTTTCCTGATTTTTAATACAGGCATAAGATCTCCCTGATCTCTACAAGTGGATCCTCTGAATCCCTAGTTTCCCTTCTCTGAAATTTCTTCTCAGTTTAGATTAATCTTTCATCATTATTCTTCAAATTACAATCGGTTTAGATTTCATCTCATTCTAGTTCTATTTCTACTTAGTTTCAGATAACGTACAAGTTCCAGTCCCTTGGGATTCGACCTCGGTCTTACCGAGTTTATTACTACATCACAACCCTATACTTGGGGAGTGAACACAAGCTAACAAGATATGTCGGATTTCTCTCTCCCAAATAGATTACGTTCTATGCTACATGACTTTTTAAAGGGGTAGTCCTATATTTTAGCTTGGTTTTTTAAAGAAAAAAAATGAAGTTCTTTATGATGAATAATCACGTATATAATTAATAAAATCATAGATACAAAAAATAAGTCTCATATTGAAATATAATAAACTAATATAATAATGAAAATATTAGCATGCATACACCCAACCAACCCAATCAACCCATCGAGCCCTCTTGTGTTGGGCTTGCGTTGAGAATTCCCAACCCAAGATTGGGTTGGCTTAGGTCAAGGTTTAGGTATAGGAACCTTGGGTTGGGTTAGGGTTGAGCACCAACCCGAACCAACTAGCCCGACTTTCAGCCCTAATTTCATGTTTGCCTTACTCAATTTCCCAATTTCCAGTTTGTCCTGCTCAATTTTCAGTTTGGCTCGCTCAATTTCCAATTTGACCGCGAAGTGATTGAAATTGACCACAAAGTGAATGAAATGGATTTTCCACCATCGAACCGATGGAATCTTGGAAAATAACTAGGTTGGTTGGCTAAATTAGCTTCTCCTACCCCAAAATCATATGTGGTACGTTAAGTAAATCATTCTAGTTTACAAGATATGCATGTTAAATAAATAGGCAAAGAAATGAATTAAAAGATAGAAAAATATTTTTATATACCTATATATACATATTTACTTAATTATATAGCCCACTATGTAGTATGTGTGAAACCACCTCCATCTATCAGGTCAAAACACTTATTTTCACCATTAGCTATGGGGTCCACTGACCCTAATTCACTAGCTTCTTTTTCTTTATCTTTTTTCGTTATAATTCCTACGGCATTTTGTGGGTCCCATTATAAGGTACATGTTATATCCAAACCGTCCATCTATTTGGAAAACTCGTATTAAGGCTTTGGACGAAAAATAAGACAGATCATATCACCAGATCCATACTCTTGGCATCGATCCCTCAACACTTGAGGTCTTGGTATCGATCCAAGCAAGGGTGACGCAAACATAAAAATGAGAAAGGTAAGCATGAAATATGAGCGGGCAAACTAGAAAAAAATTAAATCTCGGATAAACAACAAACTAAGAAAACATCAATAAAAAGGGCAAACTAAAAAAGAAGGCAAACTAGCGGAGAAATATGAAAGCGAAACTAGAAAAATGGGAAAACATGAAAAAGAATGGGGAAACTAGAAAAATAGGAAAACATGAAAAGCAGAACTAGAAAAAAGAGGAAACATGAAAAATAATGAGGGAAACATGAAATGGAGAGAAGGAACATGTTAAATCAATGTGAAAGTGTCACAAAAACATGATTTTTCATGTTTTCCATGAATTTTTTTCATTTGTTTTTTCTTTTTCTTTTCTTTTTTCATTTTCTAGTTTATGTTTTTTTTTTCTAGTTTCATTTTTTCTATTCCTCTTTTTTTTATGTTTCCCTTACTTTTCTAGTTTGCCTTTTTCTATTGCCCTCATACTTGATTTCCTTTGTTTTCTATCTTGCCTCATATTTTTTCCACCATTTTTCTATTGCTCCATGTTTCACAAATACCCTCCTTTTCACAAAAACGGATGGGTACTCCTCCTGCCACCGCCAATGGGTCGCTGGTCTGTAGGCCCCATCATGGATAGAGATTTTGCATCCATTCTATATACTTGTTTCCAAATCATTTTATGATATGATACCAAAAATGAGGTATATCCAAATCTCAACTATACCACATTACGGGAAACAGTGTTGAATGAGCGTCAACCATTAGAAACTCAGGTGGGGCCAACTGTGATGTTAAACTTAGGTTGGGCTTGGGTTGAGGTCTCAGGTTATCCGACCTAACCCGAACTCGATCAATATATTAGTTACTTATAAATTATAATTGAGTGTGGATTGTTTGTGTAGAAGGTACACTAGTGATGTCGGGTCTCATTTGTCCACGTCATTTCCAAGGGATCACATCACGGGAAACAATGGGCATAATGATTTCCACCATTGAAACCATAATAGGCCCAATAGTGATATTTGTTTGTTATCAAACCTATTCATAAGATCATATAGACATGGATTAATAGAAAAAACAATTATAAGCTTCTATAGCACCTACGAAATGATCAACAATAGAAGTTCAATTAAAAATTTCATTTCATGTGGTCCATTTGAACATTGAATAAGTTTAGATTTATCGGCTTAAGAGCAATGAAAAAATCTGTTAAGTTTGCCCCGTTGATTGTTTAGTTTGCCCCATTGAATTCTTTTTGCAATTGTTTCCATTGATTTTCTTTTGGATTTCATGGGATTCATGATGACTATGGCAATGTTTGCCCTGCCGATTTTCTAATTTGCCTCACTAATTTTTAGTTTCCCGCTAATTTTATAGTTTCCTCCCTCAATTTCATATTTGCCCCCAATTTCTAGTTTGCCCCCTTAATTTCATGTCGGAAAGTTGGGGGTTCAACGACCCCAGGATATATGTCCATTAAGCTTTAACAAACACCAACCCATAAAACTTAGGTTGGGTTTGGGTCAACGTTCACCCTGAACCCAATCAATATATTAATTACTTATAAATTATAATTGAGTGTGAATTGTATGTGTAGAAGGTACACTAATGATGTCGGGTCCCAACCTGATCGGTCCTACCGTAGTAGATGCAAAGTGTGGCTGATAAAAGGTAACAAATTCGAGCTCTCTTCTAATTTTCGTAGTTATGGCCACTTGCATGTGTCCTGACACAACTAACACAAAGAGAACCGGAAGACAAACCGTTCGGGGAATTTCAGCACTAAAGTCTTAGGCTATGATTCATGCATGTGCCTCGCTAGAATCATAGGCTAAGAACTCCTTTGTTGTTCGCTAGAATCAACCAAGAAGTGAGATCCGACCCTTGACCCAAATCCTAGGTTAACTGGATTTTCTCTTTCCAACTATCCTTATAAACTTCGTGTGTTGGATAGGTTCTGATGACCCTTGACCCAAACCCTAGGTTGAAGCATTTAATCGGGTTTTCTCTTTCCAAATATCCATAAAAATGCTATACATATGTTATATTTGAGTATTATATAAATATGCAAACCCACTGACGAAATACCTGTGTGGGCCTGATAATAACATTACTTGCTAAGTATGGTTGACAAAATGAGTTCAAACTTGATTTTGCTAAGTGAGGTTGAGAAAAAGAAAAATGCCATCGGGATTATTGTGAAGGAAAAAAACTAAAAACACATTATAAACTCACGTTTGACGACGGATTCCGACCCCATCCAAATGGCCATGGGTCGACCCAACTCATGTTTTGAGCCTCGACCCGGGGATCGACCCCATCGTAATGGCCATTGACTCGAAGTCCCAACCCGGCCAGGCCGAGCTTTAAATTTCATTAAACGTAGCCATAACTATTTCTATGCACTTTTTCTATTTTCTCTTTTTTTTTTTATTTTTATTTTTTACATGGAGAACATTTTCCCCCTTACATTTTTCTATAATACATAATTATGTAAATATGTATATATAAGTACATAAAAATATTTTTCTATCTTTTAATTCATTTCTTTGTCTATTTATTTAACAAGCATATCTCCTAAACTAGAATGATTTACTTAACTTACCACATATGATTTTGGGGTAGGAGAAGCTAATTTAGCCAACCAACCTAGTTATTTTTCAAGATTCCATCTGGTCGATAATGGTTATAAGGTTTGTGATCATCCTTATAAGGTTTGTGATATAAGGTTTCCAAGATTTCAAGATTCCAAGATTCCATCCGGTCAACCGGGTCAGAGCTTGGACTATCACTACGGATTATAACCGTAGCCATAACTATAGTGCTATGCACTTTTTTCTATTTTCTCTTTTTATTTTTTTATTTTTATTTTTTACATGGAGAACATTTTCCCCCTTATATTTTTCTATAATACATAATTATGTAAATATGTATATATAAGTACATAAAAATATTTTTCTATCTTTTAATTCATTTCTTTGTCTATTTATTTAACAAGCATATCTCCTAAACTAGAATGATTTACTTAACTTACCACATATGATTTTGGGGTAGGAGAAGCTAATTTAGCCAACCAACCTAGTTATTTTTCAAGATTCCATCTGGTCGACAATGGTTATAAGGTTTGTGATCATCCTTATAAGGTTTGTGATATAAGGTTTCCAAGATTCCAAGATTTCAAGATTCCATCCGGTCAACCGGGTCAGAGCTTGGCCTATCACTACGGATTATAACCGTAGCCATAACTATAGTGCTATGCACTTTTTTCTATTTTCTCTTTTTATTTTTTTATTTTGAACATTTTCCCCCTTACATTTTTCTATAATACATAATTATGTAAATATGTATATATAAGTACATAAAAATATTTTTCTATCTTTTAATTCATTTCTTTGTCTATTTATTTAACAAGCATATCTCCTAAACTAGAATGATTTACTTAACTTACCACATATGATTTTGGGGTAGGAGAAGCTAATTTAGCCATTCAAGATTCCATCTGGTCGACAATGGTTATAAGGTTTGTGATCATCCTTATAAGGTTTGTGATATAAGGTTTCCAAGATTCCATGATTCCAAGATTCCATCCGGTCAACCGGGTCAGAGCTTGGCCTATTACTACGGATTATAATCGTAGCCATAACTATAGTGCTATGCACTTTTTTCTATTTTCTCTTTTTATTTTTTTATTTTTATTTTTTACATGGAGAACATTTTCCACCTTACATTTTTCTATAATACATAACTATGTAAATATGTATATATAAGTATATAAAAATATTTTTCTATCTTTTAATTTATTTCTTTGTCTATTTATTTAACAAGCATATCTCCTAAACTAGAATGATTTACTTAACTTACCACATATGATTTTGAGGTAGGAGAAGCTAATTTAGCCAACCAACCTAGTTATTTTTCAAGATTCCATCTGATCGACAATGGTTATAAGGTTTGTGATCATCCTTATAAGGTTTGTGATATAAGGTTTCCAAGATTCCAAGATTCTAAGATTCCATCAGGTCAACCGGGTCAGAGCTTGGCCTATCACTACGGATTATAACCGTAGCCATAACTATAGTGCTATGCACTTTTTTTTTTTTTTATTTTTTACATGGAGAACATTTTCCCCCTTACATTTTTCTATAATACATAATTATGTAAATATGTATATATAAGAATATAAAAATATTTTTCTATCTTTTAATTCATTTCTTTGTCTATTTATTTAACAAGCATATTTCCTAAACTATAATGATTTACTTAATGTATAACATATGATTTTGGGGTAGGAGAAGCTAATTTAGCCAACCCATTTCATTTAGTTTGTGATCAATTTTCCTTAGGCAATGTTTGGCCCTAGTGATATGGCAACCCTCAAATACGGGTTGATTCAAATTGAATTTTGACGGCTCAGTCAATGTCTCAAATAATCATTACAGAATGAGAGATTTAGTCACAAATAGCTTGGAAGCCTGTATTGCAGCATTTAGGAAGTGGGTCTTCTTATCTCTCAAAGACTGGTGATGAAATTGGAAATTCAAAACATTGAAATTGAAGACTTGGACCTTTCGGTTTGATGCAATCTAAAGGGCTTTTACGCTAATATCGGGGTTACTAGAAAATCCGGCAAAGTAGAAATCGGGGATACTAGAAAATCGGCAAACTAGAAAATCAGGCAAGCATGAAAATGGGATAAACTAGAAAATCAACGGGGTAAACTAGAAAATCGGGAAAATGAAAATCAAAAAAAATCGGGGATTTAAAAAATCACAAACTAGAAAATTTAAAACTAGAATATTAGCGGAGGATACTAGAAAATCAGGGGCAAACTATAAAATCAAAAAATCATCGGCAAACTAAAAAATCGGGGCCTAAAAATCGGAAATTTTAAGGGGACATGTAACCAGCTATGAATCATATATATCTAAAGAATGCCATTGGAAATTCTTAATATGTTATTTTCTTTCCAACTAAAGGGCCGTAATCATTGGCAGATGAGATGACGAACAATGATTTTGATGGGGACATGTGCTGGGTGTCAAGAAATCGAGGGGTTCGTTTGTGAGATGGCTACCACTATACTCGGTTTGAATTGTAAAAGTATAAATATAAAACAGCGGGACAAACTAGAAAATTAGCAGGCCAATCTCAAGCATTGAGTTCTATGTACATTGAATTTGATCGACGAGTATAGCGAGGCAAACGGAAAATATAGTGGGACAAAGTATAAAGTTCATTTCATCATCCACAAAAATTACAAAGTATGTTATACATCATAACTTATAATTCCGACAAATATGCAAACAATTTTCAAAGTATGCTATCCACAAAAATTACAAAGTATGTTATACATCAAACTAGAAAAACAGCGGGGCAAACTAGAGAAACAATGGGACAAACTGAATTATGAGCAGAGCAAACTGAAATATGAGTGGGGTTTGTTGGGAATGCTGTTGTAACAGCTTGTGTAAGTGCAAAGGTGGTAGATTTGAATAAGGAGTCTTTGAGATTTTGTGTTGAGAAGGTGAAAGAAGCAATAGAGATGCTGACAAATGAGTATGTGAAATCAGTAGTGGATTGGTTAGAGGTTTATAGAGGGGTCCCTTCCATTTTAGATGAGAAATTTTATGTGTCAGCTTGGTGGAAGCTGCCCTTCCATGAGTTGGATTTTGGGTATGGGAGGCCCACCTATGGTGGCCCAGTTGTGAATGGAATGGATGAGTTTGTGCTGTTGCTCTCTGATGGTATTGGGGTGAGGAGAGGTGGAGGTGACAATGTATGGATGACCTTAGAACAAGAGAAGATAGAGAAATTCATGATGCATGTGTTCACAGCTTTTACTCGTAATCTTCATATGGTTAACTCTACTTGATAATCTCATAATCACTTTCATGACAAACTACATAAATAATTGTGTTCTTTAATTTTCTTCATTGCTTTCACATTTTTAATTAACCGTATGATTGTGAGTTCATAATGGTTTCCTACCTATTCAAATAAACATGAAAATCAAAGCCAACAGTAAAACTTGGAGAGGAATGATATGATCGTTGACAAGATAATATGAATAGTACTCTCAGGTCTTAAGTTTATTCAACTGTGATGTATGGTTTGGTGATCCAGGCCAGTCGTCTAATGGGTCGCACCATGAACTAAATTTTTTCCAAAGTTTTCCCTGTAAGTAAATCATTCGAGTTTAGGATTCTTACTCTTGCTCGGGTGGTAGACTCTTATGAGTTTCAACACCCGGTCAAGTATTCGAGTATCCATACGTGGTGAAATTCCACTAGTGTGAGTGCATGGGGGTGTGTGTGCATGTGTTAAAAGAAAAAGAAGAAAAAACATTCTAGTTTAGGAAATATGCTTGTTAAATAAATAGACAAAGAAATGAATTAAAAGATAGAAAAATATTTTTATATACTTATATATACATATTTACATAATTATGTATTAGAGAAAAATGTAAGGGAGAAAAAGTTCTTCATGTAAAAAATTTAAAAAAAATTAAAAAAAATAAAAAAGAAAAAAAGGTGCATAGCATTATAGTTATGGCTACAGTTATAATCCGTAGCCATTGCCCAGCTCTGACCCGGTCAACCGGTCCCAACCCGGTCGACCCCAACTCACTAGTCCCTTTTCTTCTTTTTTTTTTCCCCAGTTTTAATCCCCTCAATTTTTGTGGGTCCCATTATAATATATGTGTTATATCCAAACCGTCCATCTATTTGGAGAACTCGTATTAATGCTTGAGATGAAAAATAAGACAAATCTAACTATCAAGTGGACCACACTGTAAATGGTAGTGGGTAATTGAACGTCTACCATTAAAACCCATTTAGGGGTTACAGAAGTTTTGGATCATTATGAAATTTGTTTTTCCTCTTCATCCAGGTCTTTGTGACCCTATGAATGAACTTAGACGGAGAGGATTTCTCACAAACATCACAGTGGGCCCCACCTGAGTTCCCATCGCCCAGACCGTCCGTCAGCGCTCGTCTCTGCACGCCAGCCAGAGGAAGGCAGGGGTATTTTCGTCCTCAAATTCGGTGGCCGTACGAGGAGGTACAGCTGCGTGTTCTAAGTTTGTAGTGCTCCAAAAAAACCGGTGGAAAAAAGGTGGGGTCCACGGTCGTAAATTTCTCTACCGTTTATCTCCACGGTGTGCTCCGGTGGTACTGGTACCACCGTAAGGACCTGAGAGAAGTAGGGCCCGCACGTTGTATTCATAGCATCCGACCCGTCCATCAGGTATTTCGCATCATGTTACCACCATAACTCAAAAATCAGTCGAAATAGAAATTCAGGTGGGCCACTCACCCTTGATTTACGTAAGGGCCCGCGTTATTGTGCATACAACTCCATGCTATTCAGACCCTTCATCTGTCCATGGTCTGGACAAAAATCAGACTCATCTGCAACTCAAGCGGCCTACTGAGAATAAGGGCAGGCCTCCCCTCGCACCTTGTTCCGTGTGCTGTGGCCCATCATAGATTTGTTTCGAGCTGGGTGATCAGACAGATGTAACTTTAGGAGACGCCACCAATGGATGGGTTGGATGTGATGCACATGCCTCCGATGGATGGGCTAGATGGGTTTGGATGTGATGCACCCACCATGCAGTCCAGCTGAGCGCCACAGTAAAGTTTAAGATTGTGCTATTGAAGAAAAAGTTTATAAAATATTCTATATTGGGCGGGACCCAGTAGACCAATGGTCTAGATCTTTTTAGAAGTGTATAAAACTTCCTCCCATCCACGCGAAAACCAGAAATGAGAGAGATCCCATCAAATCAAAACAAAACAACACTTCACCAAAGTATCGCTCTCTACGATCTCGCAGCCACACGTGAGCCGGACTCTAGCGTCTGAATTCCGAACTCGACCGGAAAACCCCCTACAACGTTCGAAAACGACCTCAAATGCGAGGGTGTTTTAGTCAATTCACCGGGCAACATTTCCAATCCCACTTCACCCTTCTCAAATTTCTGGAAAATCCTCTTCCGGGGGCGAAAAATCTACCCCATTTAGCCACAGGGGCATTTCCGTGATTTCTTCCAACACCAAGTGTATATATTGACCCCGACAGCGCTCCCAACTGTTCCTCCCATGGAGCAGCAGCAGCCGCAGGAGGATATCCAACCGTACTCTAACTTCACGACGGAGCTGACGACGGAGCTGGAAGCAGTGGATGAAACTCAACGGAAACCTGACACACGAGGCGGCGGGACGCGGCATCCGATCTACAGAGGCGTCAGAAAACGTAGGTGGGGGAAATGGGTGTCTGAAATCCGGGAGCCGCGTAAGAAGTCGCGAATATGGCTTGGATCGTTCACGACTCCCGAGATGGCGGCGCGGGCGTATGACGTGGCAGCCTACTGTCTCAAAGGCCGGAAAGCCCAGCTCAATTTCCCAGACGAAGCCGAGATGCTTCCACGGCCGTCCTCGTGCATGGCCAGAGATATCCAGGCCGCGGCCGCGGCAGCCGCAGAAGCCTGCGGTGCTGCTGGCCATCCGGGGAAGGCCGACGCCGATAAATCTCTGGGAGTTGACGAGGATTTCTGGGGAGAGATCGAATTGCCCGCGTTGGCGTACGGCGAGAGGGTGATTTCGTCGGGGTTTTCGGATAGCGGCGAGATTTTCTCGGAGGATTTCCTGCCCGGGTTCGGGGATTCGGACTCGATGTGCTCGGCTTACGGAGATGATGACACGTGCATCGATGGGCGTTCTCTTTCGCAATTCTAAAATGCGCGGTGGGTTTTAGTTAGCCTTAGCTCTTCTCCTGTTTTTCAACCATCTACGTACCTGTTGTAAGAAGCACCTGTTATAACAAGAAGCATAAGTAAATAATGCTCTCTGAAAGCTTTTAGCGTGTGGAAATATTACAACAGACGAAACGCCCAATAAATACGCCTAGATGACAGTGCGCACACCCCCTTTCTTGGAGGTAGCAAGTTAATCATAAGGCGATGAGAGGAGGCGAGTAGCGTACTGCGCATCTATGCGTACTTCAGATCTAGGAAGCAATTGCACCGAGGGTGATTTCCAACGGACGCGCTCATTTCACAAGCTTGCGTTTCTTTTTTATTTTCTTTTTCTGAAATATGTTTATATGGAATTTTATTGAATTTAGCAATTTATGCAATATTGCAATCAGATGTCATTCTTTTCTTTATTGTGGGGCATTTTGTTCTGTAAAGATGAGGTCCAGAACAGGCGGCTGTAGAGTCTTGTCTGTTCGCACGCGAGCAATTGTTCCAACACGTGTGAAAAGATCATGGTTTCACTCATCGGGTGGGCTACAATAGAGTTAGCAAGCTGACGGCTCCAACTACATTTTTATAGAGAAAACTTTTATACTCTTCCAGAGTGTGGTGGATGATACGCCAACTGACGAATAATTGCATGCTTGCAATGTAAAGTAATTCAGATTAAATAGTCCATTCCCAGTTACCAAAAAATGTAGTGATGATTTTCCCATATGGACCGTTATTGGACGGTTAGAACTGAAAAATATCCAACGGTCCTACTTCAACGAACAAGTGTCCATGAATCGAAGGCTGGGATTGTTAGGATAATATGATTATGAGACTTTGACCCAGCAACAACGGAGATCACAATTTGCTCAGGTTAATTTGAGTTAATTTATGCCATGTGTATGATTTATGAGCGCTTGTGTACCAAGTACTTGCATAGATGGAGTATCAAATAACTCCCATTTTTACAACCATCCTTCCTTTTCTTTTCTTCTTTTTTGTTCTTCTTCTTGAAAATGTCATAATTGACTGAAATGGGCTCATTCTTTTGTAACGTATCAACGCCACCTCTTCTGCTTGATCACTATCAGTATTGGTATTCTGATCATTATCAATATAAATTACCACATGTTTGGCTTTTCTTGAACGAATCCCATGATCCTCTGTCGATTCTTCCTCATTTTCTTCCTCCTGTTCTTCCAAATGGTCGGTTAATTTGTATGACCATCGAGGAACCTTTTTATCAATTTCTTCTATTCCAATAGATTTCTTTTGAATTGTTTGATCATTTGGATCAGTTGTAACTACATCGGATAGAAATTTCAAACATTTCGTTTGATTTTCTGAATCAAGTCTTCTTTGTTCGACCAATAGAGCAAATCCTTTCAAATTCAAACTAGGTGTTGATTCCCCAGCTAATTCACTGATTGAGGTCAAGGAATGATTAATGTCTGTCGATAATGATTAGGGAAGATTTTATTTATTTATTTTTTTTAAACAAATAAAATTGCAGGTTTTATAAGAAGTTCAAATCTTATGTAAGTCCAATATATCTAAACCATAATTTACGGTCCACCCAACAGGAAACTTCCAAACTATAATGCATATAATATCCAGCCTTTCCAGTATGGTGGAGGATCGCCTTGTACAGAAATTAACCCATGTACTCATCAAGTGGGCAAACCTATAGAAAATTTTCTATAGCAATTGATGAATAACAAAATATTAGTTGGGACTGCTCGATGAATGGATGTGCATAATTTTTGCACATGTGATCTCATGATGGGGCTAAACTATTGATGTAAAGTGGGTCGCGGACACTTTCATGGCCAAGATGGACCAGAGAAAGCCCGATTAGAGGTGGAGGTGATCAGGATTGTAAGAACCTTAAAACATGTGTCTTGCAAATGAGAATGAGCTTTTTGACATATCATATATGATTTTAGGGTGGGAGAAGCTACTTTAGCTAACCAACCCGCTGTGTTGGGTTGCCAATGCCGGATTTACGAGATTCCATCAGATCCTATTTCCATTTTTACTACAAATAATAAGTTTTAATTCGATCATAACTTTTTATCCTTTGAATTTTAGGAGTTATGCACAACATGAAAAGGGCTTCGAAAAATTAGGAGACTGAAGTGGTTGGCCAAATTGGACACTTACTATTTTTGGACAGAAACCATGAAGTCTAGTAGGAATCGCTGTCTTAAATTCTATCCTAAGTTTGAGTTCACTATTTAAAAGATTGTAATTTTGATTTTTTTTTAATCAATAAATTTATTTTGATTTGTTAGAAATTATTTCTTTTTATCCCTTATGGATTCAAGGAATACTTGTGAGTAGTCTAGAGAAACTTCATGTGAATTCGGCCTAGTTATTCCCGAGGAAGACAGGTGATCGACTTCATCATGTCCTTTCCTACCTTCCCTAGGTCACCTATTGGAGGGTTTGATGTCACACCCATCTGAAAAGTTGGAAGTTATCCAACTATGAAACAATGTGCCGGAACCGTCTCTCTTATCAGGTCATCCACACTGCATACTTTCCACGCTTATGAAACTTGGCAAATGTTGTTATCTGTTGCATGTGTACAAAATTTGAAACTTTGGTCAAGTACTTGTACTTTAACACGTGGGGTCCACCTGATGTTCAGATAGGGTTAGTTTTTAAGAATTGGATTGCCTCACCAGAGGCCCAATTTCTCACATAACTATTCATTCCAATCGAGAATCTATCCTATTCAGTATAGGGATGTCGATTCAAGGTGGTAGGATTTGATTGAGCCATGTACATCCATCAGAAATGGCCCCAATCTAAGTACCTACTATACCGAATAACTTTCAAATATGCTTTGCCTCAACCCAATCTCTGACCCCAGAACATGGCCCGATCAATCCCGCCATATGTCGGGATATCCCTGGTGACCAATCTACACATACTCAATATGGTGACAATCTCATTCTTGACAATTTCTCTACTTGTAAAATTCCTGGGAGATTTTCAAAATGTAGAGTTTTTTCTATTAATGGAAAATCTCACAAAAAAATAAAATCTCCTTCTCGGGAAACCCACTTAATATATATATATATACACCAAATTGTTGCTCACGACCAGTTCTGGACTGTATCAGCTTGTATCGGGCTGTTTTGGGCAGATACTCACTGAAATAGGACTATCGTTGATGGAGTTGGTTTACTAAAAGAATAATTAAATGGTTTTGTTTTCAATAAATTATAGGCAATTTTTATTTGGAATTGGGCTTTTTATTGAGAAAAAAAAATCTCAATTATCCTGATTTTACCTCCCTGAATTTGCAAAACGATCTTGTAAGAAATGACCAAGATGTCCTTTTCCTAAGCTTTATAGTGGTGAAGTCGTGCATTGCAGGGCATGCATACGGTCTGAAAAATGCCGTGTGATAAAAGCGGAGCTGCTACACAGGAAGATCTTTAAGTGGAGAGTGGAATAGGTGTAATCCGGGTAACATGTTAGTGAGTGTTTCCCTGACCATGGGTCCACCTTGATGTATGTGTTATATATTGATACCGTCCATCAGTTTTTCCAGCTCATTTTAGGATATGGTCTGAAAAAAGAAGCTGATCCAAATATCAAGTGGACCACATGGTAGGGATTTAATTAATTCCCACCATTAAAAACTTCATGGGGGCTACAAAGTTTTGGATCAAGCTGATGTGTGTTTTCCCTTCATATTGTAAGGCAAATAAACATTATAGTGAGTTCTTGGAAGTTTCTAATGGTGGGCGTTCAATAATCATTGTCCCTATGGTATGGTTAACTATAGATTTAGTTCTGCTTTGTTTTTGGGACCCTGCCTTAAAAATAAAATTTTAAAAAAAAGAAAAAAAAAAAGAGAGTGGATTCTACCTTAATTGTATGCTATGATAGTTGGAAGCTAAAATTCATCTCACTTATCCAACCTTCATGTGGGCCGTCATGTGAATTTAGAGATTTTTTTTAATAAAAAAAACGATGATTTATTATTTTTTATAGTGAGGCTTACTAATGTAGCGTGCATGTCCTTTTACCGGTGCATCATGTGACCATGACGGGATGCCCAAAACTTCAATTTATATAATTATTAGCTGGCAATCTCGAAGAAAATTAATGAACAACCACGCAAAAGATTTCAAATACAAATGACACCACATGATGGTCAAATGACATATATCATGTAGCGTCCAACTTCCATGATAAAGTGGTCTGTCAGGACATGTTTGATCCTGTACAGATGATTTCTGCGAGCAACACTTGCATGAATGTCCCATTTGTAGTAACATGTGAAGTAGCGAGGTATTAAGTGCTTATTTGATTTTTCAATTCCTGTGTAAATAGTCTGTAAGTAATCATTACTATCTCAACTTGTTTGACAGTATGGGAGTATTTTTGCCTTGAAAAACAGTTAAAAAACGTTGACTTAAATTTTCGAGTCCCACCATGATATATATGGTGTATCCACACCATTCATCCATCTTACTAAAACAATATGAGAAATGAGGCAGATCCAAAGATTAAGTGGCCACACCAAAGGAAGCAGTGGTGCTATGAAGCCGAAGCCGTCCACCGTTGAAAGTTTTTTTCTTCACCGAGCTCACATTGATGTTTATTTGTCATCTGACCTGTTTAGAAGCTCACACATATATGGATCTGAGAGAAAACATAAATATCATGTTGATCCAAAACTTCTGTGTAGCTTGAGAAGTTTTCAATGATAGGCTTTCAATTCCTACTATTTCTTATATTGTGGTTCGCTTGACCTTTGGATATATCTCATTTTTAGGCTTATGCCCTAAAATCAGTCTGCATAGCGGGTGGACAAGCCACATACTTCACATTGGCCCCACATTTATTAGATACATGTCCTCAATTTTGGTGTTGAAAAAGCAAGTGTCAACCTCAGCATCGGGAGTGGTGTAGTAATTACTATGGTAAATAATTATTACTTATTTACAATGTATTTACAAAGAAATGAGATCGAAAATCAAATACGCCCTAAAGGTGAATCGTATTTAAATCAAGTGTATTTATTCTACGCTAAATAGAAATTTTCGATAAGATCGACACCATGTTCGATTTAATCAAGAAATTCTGAATTTTGCCCAATTGCTTGTTGGACTATTTTGATTCTCTTCGATTTGATCAAAGAGGCTCTTGATTCGACTAAGAAAATCCAAAAAATATAAGTTTGCTCTCTAGATGATTTTGGGCAGTTTCGATTCAATTGAAAGTGTGGTTGATTTGAACGACGACCCTTGATTAGAGTCGATCCTATTAAAGATCTTATTGACAGTTTGCACAACTTATACAACTTATATAAACAAGTGTAATACAGGATTAGGGTAATATAAGGTGGTTGGAAACTTATTCTCAAGAGATATAAGATTTGGAAAAGGGGAATATAGGATTTTCAACTTTAGGGTTTGTATTAAGTTGATTTCATCTCTTGTAATTTCAACTTCATAGTGAATTGCTTATTGCTTTGTGCTGTGGTTTTCTCCCACAAGAGTTTTTCCATGTAAATTATTGTATTATCTGTGCTTTCTCGAATTTTCTGTCTATATAATTGTTTGATTCACATTTGGGCCACGTCTAGGTGACTCTTTCGCACCTAACAAGTAATATCAGAGCAATCGGGTTATTAGGTATAGGATCAGGTTGAGCCACCACCTGTCAGGAGAAATCCATTGCAGGATTGTAGGTTACGATGGATTCTTTGTATATGAGTGAGATGGGGGAGTTGGCAGAGCTTCTCACTGGATAGAAAGTGATTGAATGTAAGTGAATTTATCGAAACAAATAGGATCGATATGAGGCCGGATTATTAGCGACGGGTTATACGTAGAAGAAGAGTGTCGACTTCAATGTGATTTTTGCATCTTTGATCAGACATGTATCTATTAGGTTTGTATTCACATTTGCACTAGTTACCTGATAAAATCTTGAACTAGAACAGTTGGATGTAAAGACCGCTTTTCTACATGGGGAATTGGAAGAGCAGATTTACATAAAACAATCAGAAAGGTTCGAGGTATAAGGGTATGAGAATAAAGTTTGCAAGTTGAAGATGTCATTATATGGTATGAAACAGTCACCTAGGCAGTAGTATAAAAACTTTGATTCTTTCATGATGACTTAACGATTTACTGTAAGTGAATTCAATCACCATGTTTACTTTAGAGCATTGAGTGATAGGGAATTCATTATCCTGGTATTGTATGCTGATGATATGCTTTTCATCAACCATAGCATGTTTGAGATCAATACATTAAAAGTTCAGTTATCCATGACATTCAAAATAAAAGATCTGGGGGTTGCAAAGAGGATTCTTGGCATCGACTTACATAAGGACATGGAAATGAGCAGGCTATAGTTGTCTCAGGTGGAGTATCTTGAAAAAGCCCTACTTAAGTTAGGATAGATAAAGTAAAACCAGTTAGCACTCCCCACACTGCTCACTTTTAGTTTTCTTCGTAACAGTATCTTGCATTAGATGAAGAAAATCAGTATATGTCTGGTGTGCCCTACTTGAGCATCGTTGGTTGTTTGATGTACATCATGATCTCTACGAGACCAGATAGTTCACATGTAGTATCTGTTGTGAGCAGATACATGTCTAACCCCAACAATCAACATTAGGAGGCAGTGAAGTGACTACTTCATTACATACAAGGTTTGAAGAACTATATCCTAACATTTAAAAAATCGGAGGAGAAACTAATAGGCAATATGGATTTTGATTACACAGAGAATGCGGACAATATGTAAAAGGTCGACTTCCGGTTACTTATTTGTATTAATGAGTAGAGTGATCAACTGGATGTCGAAACTTTTGTATGTGGTTGCTCTTTCCATAATCAAAACCGAGTATATGACAATGACAGAAGCGTTCAAAGAAAGTGTTTGGTTGAAAGGAATGATGAATGAGTTGGGACTTCAATAGGAAGACATGCCCATCCATTATGATAGTGAGAGTGCTATCAATTTGACAAAGAACTCAGTATATCATTCACTTACTAAACATATTGATGTTCATTATCATTTTATCTGACAGGTGCTTGAGGAGGGCAGTTTTGCTTTTGAGAAGATCCACACCAGTGTGAATCTGACCGACATTCTTACGAAAGTTGTTCATGTAAAAAAATCATGTTTTATTCAACTTTTCTAGGCTTGGTAAAGGTTTGATGAAGATAGAGTATGCACAAGAAGGGATGATAACACTATAATAGAGATGATTAGAAATGGAGGAAGCATCTTGGGGCAATGGAGCATAGAGATTAAAGCCATGGTGGAGATTATTGAAATTGAGTGCCTTTAATTTATATGTTGAATAAGAATTTTCGATAGGATTGACATCTTGTTCGATTCGTTCAAGAAATTCTGAATTTTTCCCAATTACTCGCTGGATTGTTTTGGTCCTATTTGATTTAATCAAGTAGGCTCTCAATTCGATCGAGAAAATCCAAAAATACAAGTTTTCTCTTTGGATGATTTTGAACACTTTCGATTTGATTGGCGAGCCTTGATTGGAAACTTGTTTTAGAGAGATATATGGTTTGAAGAAAGGGGATCTAAGGTTTTCAACTCTAGGATTTGCATGTAAGTTGGTTCCATATCTTGTAATTCCATTTTCATTGTGGATTGCTTGTCACTTTCTGCTATGGTTTTTCCCCCAAGAGTTTTTCCATATAAATCATATTGTTCTTTGTGCTTGCTTGAATTTTCTATCTCAGTGCTTATTTGATTCACATATAAGTCATGTCTAGGTGACGCTTTCACGCCCAACAAATGGTTGAGAGTGTATGAATTATGCTAATATAAGGTTCAGTTTGGAAGCTAAACAAGACATGCATCACCACCAACCAGATAATTGGGAGACGTGGGGCCTGCCACTTGCTTGGGAGGCGGCTAATACAAATTCAGCAATTCTTTGGCCAAATCAAGAGATAATAACTAGACGTAAGCGTTAATTGTCATAAGTGTGCACAACAAACCAAGGAACAACCTCATTTTACAGTACTAGAGGTCGGTTTTTTATGTTGTTATTTTGTAAAATGATGTAAATCAGGTTGAATGTACATTCTTAGCAAGGTTGGAACAAAAGAAGCCCGAGTGGATGCGGAAGTAATCAACCAATTTGGGTCAAGGGGCGTTGGGTTTGAAGAAATTCATTTTGAATGGGGAGAAATTGCCGTTCGAAGTGTGGATCGTAAATCAGCTATAACTTTTTTATCTGAGCATCATTATGAAACACATGACCTATTAATCTTTATGTAATGAAGCTTCGATGGTCAACCTTCTTGCCATGTGGGCCGAATTCATCCGTTTCGCTAGAAAATGCACCCATCTATCTAGTTCAACGCAGTAATTTTAGGGGGAAAAAAAAACTATTTTTACAAATTTTTACTTTCATTGTATCTTTTGTCTTGAAATATTAGAATTTTCATCCTTTTTTAGAAATTGCTTGCAATAATGCTAGGACTGCTCCGATAAAATTTATTCGAACGTTTTTATTTTTAGTAAGTTAAACTTTAGAAAAGTTTCACTATTTCGAGCAACTTCTAAATGAATTATGATTTTTCTTTTTTAATTTATACCCAAGTGATGCAACTAGGAAGTCGGAAGTTCATCTCTTAATACAAATTTTTTTTTTTTGGTCACATGGGTTCAAGTTTCCTCCTACTTTAAGAAGACGGTAATCTTTTTCTCATTATTTCAGGCGTTTTGCTGAGTCATAAAATAAGCTTATTCTACTCTCAGGCTCATTCATGGAGCTGGTAGAGACATATACCCTAAAAGGAAACGAACTTAATTTGAGCTCCCTTGGAGCCTTCTTGCATGAGTTCGTTACCAGCTTTTTGCAGGTAAATCCTCCCAAGGATTTTAGAAGGAGAAAAAATAAAAAACGTATTCTACTACATGGTTTGTTTGGGCCTACTCTAATGAAAAGCCCACATCCAATCCACCTACAACATGTGCTGCTTCAAGTTCAACTGGAATCCACAAAATCATCTGAAGCCAAAGCGGGGTCACACCACAGGGAGATGTTATTGGGATTCAGATGCCATGCAAGATCAATTGATCCTAGAGCTCGCAAGCATGATTTTACATTGTGCGGCCAGCCTGGGTCTAAAATCACTGATTTTTTGTCTCTAAGACGAACATGGGTAGGGATACATGATGGACAGAATATATGTGATGCAAGCATCATAGCATACCCTGTTATAAAGGAACTAGTCTCTTATATATTTGGATCGAAGGTAAACCAAGGTAATGTAGGTGAAAGTAAAATATTTTACATAAGCACTATTTAATCTACGATTAGCACCATAGAAAAATCTCTCTTTTACCTGTATGAAAAAATTGAAATTATTTGGATTACAATCTTATTAAAAAAGTAACTTTTTTCTTCCTCAAAAGTTTCCATTTAAAATATTATTTTAAAAGCAAACTCTTTTCAAGCAACTGCGAATGTCCCATGAATGTAAACTGAAAAAATTAATGGATGAACGGCATGAATAAGACAGATGCATACACGGTTGAAATTTGCCAAACAGTGTTGTCTGCTGCAGAGCTACTGTCCAGTTGCATGGACACGTTCCAATTATATAATATTCACATGAAGTGGGCCCACGAAATAGATTTTGACTGTAATTGGATCATCTTACTCCACATGTATGCATCAGTTTAGGAAACAAATTAAGGGATAAGACAATTTTCCACCTTGCCATTTGTTTTTGTACAGATTGGCTCACTACAGGAGTGAACCACCTCTATTTTGAGGCGGCTAGATCCAACTCATTTGGTGGCCCCCCAGATGGAAAGCATGGATGCTGCAAGTACTTGTGTGCCTTATCACCTGCATGTGCTTGCATATTAATTGACAGCTTTCTAGTTGGTGTGTAGCAACATAAATGAATTGTCTGGATTGTGACCTAATGTGGTAGGATTTGATTGGGCCATGTGCTGCTGTTGGGATAAAGCTTGGTTGAGTGCGGCATTCAAGCATGCTTTGCATGGACAAAGTTCCAACAGCGGCATGTAATCCAATTAGCTTGAAGTAGATTATATATTGAGATATTGAGTACTAAATAACGTAACAAGTAAATTTTATAGAGCCCACTAGGATGTTTATGGATCATCCATGCCGTCCATCTATTTTACTAGCTCATTTTAGAATATAAGCTTGGAATTGAACCATATCTAAAGCTCTAACATACCACAACATGGAAAAGGGGAAATTAAACGTCTATAGTTGAAAAACTGCTTGGCCCCTAAGAAGTTCTAGTTCAATTAGACATTTGTGTTTTCCCTTCATCCATGTTGTGTTACCTAATGAACATGTACGTAAAATCAGTAATAAACATCACTATGAGCTGTAGGAAGGTTTTAATGATAGAAGTCGTTATCCTTATTATTTCCTTTGGTGTGGTTCACTTGAACTTTGAATATGTTTTAAATTTCGACTCATGCCTTAAAATGATTCAGAAAAAATAGATAAATAGCATAAATAAGATACATACATCCACAGTGAGCTTTAAAGAGCTTACTACTATTGCACTCTGGATGACTAATTCAGTTTCCAACTTAAACAAAGCATGTTTGAAAGTTGCTTACTCCGTGCTTACTTGCCCAGGCCCCAACAAGAAATAGGTCACGAGGCAAAGCGTAAATGGTGGATTAGTACTGCCTCAACCTTCAGAATTTGATTCTCCAGCATGGAACATCTTTCAATCATGGTATGAGCATGCCGCATAGCTGTCCAATCAAATCCTCCAATGTGGATCAGCTAACAAGCAGTACACACGACATGTGGCCTTCACTCCATCGTACAACAGATGTGACAAATCCATTACTGAGGGAAAAAAAAAATACTCTGATACAGATGTAATGCTCGATACACAATCAGACACGTGTGATTTAAAAAATTTAAAAAAAACCCACCCAGCTGGTGGCCTACCGTGCTTTGCATGGTATGTAAATAGAAAACTACACTGATTTGTTGTCCAAACAAGCCCATTGACTAACCTCTACTGGGCGGCCATAAAAAGTTAGTAGACAGTCGTAGTGCAACGAACAAATGCTCATTCGTCAGTGTCATCTGACATCTGACCACTTACCTGTCTATGTTGGGTCCCATGATTTTGGACAGTTTAATTTAAACCATCACTAGCTGGCACCTCGCACTAGAGTACTTTCGCTGACAGAGAGTGTCGGGTGAAACCATCGTAGGATCCTCTCCGTCCATCTGGAGGAGATAAATCATGAATAAAATTCCCCTCTTGTTCGACTGTAAGATTCATGGACATTTATTGGATTGTTAAAAATAAAAACTATCCAATAATTGTATTTCACAATCAAATGTCCACGAATCAGTGGTCAGGATTGATAAACCAATCTGATTTTATATTGTGAATTCTGTAATTTAGTTGTTTTACGTTGAGTTAATATATGCAACGTGTACCTTTTTAAGAGCCTTCATATCAAGCATCACGGCCAGAATATCAAATAGCTCCTTATTCTTATGTGCGATCGTTAGCCTTTATTCCATGGTTTAAGAAATGATGCTACTGTGACTTTATAACAGCTAATGGGTGATTGCGGGGTCGTTGAATGTTGACAAAAAAAAGAGAAGAATAAGACATTTTCATTTTGTTTTTGAGGGTGTGTTTGGTTGGCCAAATATCATGAAAGTTTTTGATATGCCGTGATTAATCAATCTAATTTGATGCAAAACTAGATGTAATATCATGAAATTGGATGCATCCAAACACAACTTGACTTTCTTGTTTTAAGTGCATCTGTATATTTCCAATGAAATAACAGTATATTTTAGGGATTTTGACTGTATTTTCTTTATAGTATGGTCAAATTCTCGAAATAGAAGGGAAGTTCTAAATATTCCAAGGGTAGTTATCTAACCGGTCTTGTGAAGTTTTTTAGACCAAATTGTCATTGTCCTTAATTTATAATTGTATGGTTTTTGAGTTAATAAGAAGTTACATTGTATTTAATACTGAGAAAGTGACGTGGACGGAAGCCCTTTTGGGCGTGGGCAAGGCCCAACTCATAGGGCGCACATTGAAGTATGTGTATAATCCATGCCGCCCATCCTTTTTGCCGTGCCATTTTAGGGCTAGGGCTCAAATATCAGCTTGATATAGAACTCGTGTGGGCCACATAATAGAAAACAATAGTGATAGTGTCATCCACTGTTAAAACTTTCCAAACTCACAGTAATGTTTGTTGTAAGTGGACTGTCCAAGTTAGGACTTCTTGGGCCCACGACGAGCTTGCCAACAAGGTGGACAAAATAGATTATCCCATTGTGGGCTTCGACCCCTATTATTTAAAAATAATCAAGTTATTAATGATGGGAAGAAACCTCGATCCTCAACACATGACAACCTTGACCCTTAACAGATGATAACATCGATCATTCACACATGACAACCTCGATCATTCACACATGACAACCTCAACCCTTAACACATGATAACCCATCTATTCACATATGACAACCTCAACTCTACACACGACAACCTCGACCTTAACAACCTCGACTCTCAACACATGACAACCTCGACCCTAACAATCTCGACCATCAACACATGACAACCTCAACCCTAGCAACCTTGACCATCAACACATGACAACCTCGACCCTTAACACATGACAACCTCAACCCTGAATATTGTTTATATCTACTATTATTTAAAAATAATCAAGTTATTAATCACAAGACGAAACCTTGACCCTTAACACATGACAAACTTGAGGTCATGGTTGTAATGCGGTAAGGGTTGAGGTTGTCATGTTATAAAGGTTAGGGTTGAGGTTGTCATGTGGTAAGTAGAGGTGTACACGAACCGAGCTAGCTCGCTCGACTTGACTCAAAAAAGCTCAATTTGACTCGGTTCGAAGATGAGTTCGAGCCAAGTCGAGCTGAATTTTTGAGCTCGAAAATGAGTTTGAGCTGGCCCCAGCTCGACTCAACTCGGATCAAACCCAGCTCAATTCGAACTCGGATCGAACCAGTTCGGTGACTCGGTTACTTTGATATTGATGTTGCTCACCAAGTGTTTGATAAAATGCCTCAAAGAAGTGTGGCCGGTGGCAAGGAAGGTATGTATATGAAACTAACACCCTTTTTTTCTTCGATTTTTATGTTGCTTAGAAGGTGTTTGATAAAATACCTGTAAAACCATTGCTGCTGTCTCAAATACAGTGAGAATTTGAAGGTGCAATCCAGGTGTTTGTGAAAATGCTGCGATGAAGAACTCGGTTCGATCTTGGCTCGAACTGGCCCGAGTTGCTTACCGAACCGAGCTGAGCTGGCCAGTCAGGCTCGAGGACCGAGCTAAGCCGAGTTCGAGCTAAGGTCAGCTAGTGGCCAAGCCAAGTCGAGCTGAGGCCACTCGATTCGACTCGGTGTACACCCCTAGTGGTAAGGGTCGAGGTTAAAATGTGCTAGGGGTCGTGTTTGTAACATGGTAAGGGTTAATATTGTCATGTGAAAGATTGATATTCTCATGTGCTAAAGGTCAAGGTCGTGGTTGTAATGTTGTAAGGATCGAGATTGTTATGTGTTAAGGGTTGTGGGTCTTGCTGTAGCTTATGTGCTGAATCCACTCCATCCATTGAATTTAGAATTTAATTTAATATTATGTGCCAAAAAAATGAGTTACATCAAAAAATTCTATAACCCCCAATGATTTTTTAATGGTAGATTTTCAATCTCACTACTTTTTATGGTGTGGTCCATGTGATCCTTTGATATCCCTCATTCTTGGGCTAATGCCCTAAAATGATCTTTCAAAATGGATAGATAGTATGGATAATATATATATATATATATATATATATATATATATATATATATATATATATATATATATATATATATATATCATAGTGGGCCCCACAAGACCATCCATCTCTGGATAGGTCCGTTTACTAATCCGCATCACGTGACATTAAATTGATGCAGATATCTAGAGAAGCATTTTAGAAGTAGTCTTTACATACTTAAGTTATGTTGGGCTCACTGTGATGTTTTTGAGAAATCCACTCCATCCATTCATTTTAGAAGATCATGTCAAGACATGAAACAAATTCAGATGGACCACACAACTAGAAATAGTGGAAAGGAATTACCTACCATTTAAACTTTTTTAGGCTTTACTATGATATTTATATGCAATCTAACTTGTTCTTAAAGTGGCCCAAATGCTTATAAACATAAACGAATTACCACCAGGATGGATTGAAAGAATAAAATATTAGCTTGATACAAAGGTTATGCAGTCCTATGGATGTTTTAACCGTGAGAGTATGGTCTCTACTATTTTCTGCTGCGTGGCCAACTTGAGATTTAGATTTACTTAATTCTTGGGTCATGTCATAAAATGATTTGATAATACATGTGAGTGGTGTGGATTTCTCACGAACACCATAGCGTGTCCCACAGCGTTTATCCTGTCCGAATTCCTCGGTGTGCTGGCTCAACGCAATAGGTACTGGGGGTAATTTTGTCTCAATCTTTACGAAAAAAAAAAAAGAAAAAAAAAAAAGAAAAGAAAAGAAAAATGGATGTCTGGTGATTAGGTAAGACATTTGTTTAATTATTTTTATATTTAGAGCATCCCGGAATACCACAATGCTTTTTTGGTCAAAATCCCTACATATTAATAGAAATTGTGAGAAAGTGTGATGGATGATACGCGCTTAGAAATTACTTAGAAATTGGATACATAGAATCAACAGCGATTTGACTTTAAACCGTCCAAATTATGGGTCCCCATTTTAGATGTATAATGAATCAAAAGATGGAGTTATTTGATCATTTCACTGAGGGAATGGTCTGACATTTAGTTGACTGTTAAAAAATAAAATAAAAATCCAATGTTTCTATTTCCACAAAGAACTGTCCATGAAAAAGGTTATGTTTGTTTCCACAATTTAAAATATGGTACTTCAACCATTCAGATCCAAAGTGTGCAGCAATCCAGAACCAAATCACTGACCCAAATAAAAAGATAATATAATTACTTAACTGATTGTCCCTTTGGACTTGGACTACTCACTTTTTTACTTCTAACAAATTATTAAATAACTATTAATTGAATGGCTCAGATTGCTCAAAAAGTGTCATTTTATATCCTCTATCCATGATGGGACCCAGAACTTTGATGGTCTGGATGGCTATTCAGCACCTGCAAGGTGGATGAGTTACTACCATTTTTTAATTTGTGCAAAATTAACATGTATAGTTTAAAATAACACACCATTACCAATTTATTTGGTTATTCCAATGTCTTTGAAAATTTTAAGTATTTAAATATTTTTACTTAGACTATTAATTTAATTATTAAAAATCAAGTCAAGTCAAGTTGCGGCTCCACTGAGTCTCCGCGGAGTCAATGGGATCATACTAGATAATAAGTTGAGCAGAGTTTTCGAAGGTGCATTTGATTAAAATAAAAAAATTTAAATAAATTTAAAAAAAAAGCCGAAAATTTTATGATATTTGGTGGAACCAACGTGCCACAAGTTATTGATCTAACATTGATTTGATGAGGGCAATTAATGTCAGCCATGTTTATGTAATGATATATTTTTCCTTTCTCAAACATTTTAAATCCTAGATTTTAAAGCTAAATTTTAAAATTGAAATCAACTATCAATTAAACTTTTTAATACCCCTTTGGATGGCGACTTAGGTAGCCTCCACCAATGGAAATTAGTTCCTATAGGCAGAAACTATGTGGGCGCCACTAGGATGCCGGTAAGAAATCTGCACTATTTTTCAGCTTTGCCAGCCCTTTTTTTTTATATTATTTATTTTTTAATAGTTTTACACACACACTCACACCATGTAGTGGAATTTCACTCCAATGGATACTCGAACTCATGACAGACCTCATGTTAAAACTTGAGGCATGAGTAAAGATGAACAATAAAATAAGAATAGAGAAATGAGACAAATATAAAACTCAAATGTGCGTACACAATTCACATTACAATCTAACCTTTTGAACACCAAAATATATAAACAATTTAAAAGCATATATAAAAGATAAAAGTAAATTGGTAAAACACATGTTGCTTTGTCAGATGTCTTCAATCTTATAGATTTTTGGAATTTGTCAATATCATTGACAAACCAATTAATTCCATCAAGCATATGTTGATCTCATAGATAAATTACTTGATCATATATATATATATCACTTTTTTTTTTTTTTTTTTCATATGCCTACTTGACAATTTTTAAGACATTTTTCATCCTATCAAAATAGTAGAATTTGAGCAAGTGAATATATGAATTTATTTAAAACTCAATAGCTCTCTTGAAATTTGGATTTACTTCATTCTTGAGGCCATGCTATGACATGAGCTAAAAAAAAAACTAATGAATATACAATACATACATCATGGTGGGCCCATGATCAAGGCCTCACTTGCTAAGCTGGCCTTAACCTAATCTTCTCCCTTCCTCGCAGCCCTGGCAGTGGCAGCACGCAATCCACGTCCATATCACAAAAGAGGTGCAGATATATGTTAAATTTTGGAAGCGGATTGGCTGGTGCACCACATCCCACCTATCTGACATCACTAAGTTAAGTGGGTTCCATCTTGAGGCATGTATTATATCCAAACCATCCGTATATTTAGTGAGATTGAGATAAGGCGTAATCCAGAAATTAAGACAGATCCAAAGATCAAGTGGACCACACTTTTAGGGTTATTTAAGTTTTAGATCAATATGATATCTGTTTTTCTTCTCAATTCAGGTACGTGTGACCTTATGTACAGATTGAATGGAAAATAAACATTATGGTAGTCATATGAATGCTTTAATGGTGAGAATCATTGTCTCTTCTTCTATTTGTAGTGTGGTCTACTTGAACTTTGAATATGAATCATTTTTGAGTTTATACTCTAAAATGATATTGGCGAATGGATGAACAGTGTAGATATAATTAATACATCATTGTGGTCCATGTTACTTTGATCTCCTTTGGACGATAGTACAACTCCGGAGCTCGAGGAGCATCAGCGCTCGTCTTTGCAAGACACGTACCCACACCAGCCTGACCCGGTGGCCGTGGTACATCATCCAATCTGCTTCCTAAGTCCTCAACAATTGAGAAAAAAACAAAAATTGCTCTGAAAATCCTGTTACCCACGAGAGATGTAATCATGGCACTGGACCTTCCGCATATACCGCGTGTCAGGTACGTCGGTGCTGGCAGACCGGCTTGAAAAAATAAACCTTCGTACAATAAATGGTGACCCTTGGTAGATAGGTGATCCACGTGCCATATTAGCATGTATACTAGAGAAATGCTCCAGTACCCTTGGAGAATTACAGTGCTTGAGGTTTCACCGGCTCTATTGGATGTCTATTTCGTCAATCTGAATCATCCGTTCAGACCACATTTAATTGTTATGGGGTTATCCAATTCATATTTGATTTAGCTTCTTTTTTTTTTCCACAGCCATACATTTTCGGTGGGTTGGTTGCAATTGCCCAACAAAAGTAATTCTAAAATCATTAGCAATACTACCACCGGCTCTAACAAATAGATGGATTATATATATATAAAAGGAAAAGGTTCTATGCGCTCGACCTCACTATTAGCTCCCTGTGAGGTTGAGCTGTGTGGGCCACCATGATGCATATCGACCATCAACACCGTGCATTTGATGGGTACCCTCTAAATTATGGGATATCCCAAAAATCATCCATTTACGGAACTCAGGTGGGCCATACCATCTAAAATCATGTGAAACACCGTTAAAACATATAAAAGCACTTGGTGGGGCCCACCTGAGTTTTGAATGCTACTGAAACTTGGTCTGAACCCTCATGCAAGTGGGAGACACATAATGGATGGGTTGGCTTTTCAAAACACATCTCGATGGGCCCAAAAAACTAATTATGAATGTTTTAATGGTGCACGGCCCCTCCCCACTTCTGTATCTGGTGTAGCCCACAAAAGACACGGATTGACTTGATTTTTGAGACCTAGGCCCACGATGGAATGTTTCATCTGACTAATGCGTTAGATGTTTGAAATGCATCACGGTGGGGCCCACACAGCTTGACCTCATGGGACGGACTCGTGAGGTGGAGCGCATAGTACCTTTTCCCATATATATCACGATTAGCTCCCGTGAGATTGAGCTGTGTGGGCCCCACCGTGATGTGTGTCGACCATCATCACCGTGAATTTGATGGGTCCCCTTTAAATTATGGGATATCCCAAAAATCAGACGTATACGGAACTCATGTGGGCCATACCATCTAAAGTCATGTGAAGACACAGTTAAAACATATAAAAACACTTGGTGGGGCCCACCTGAAATTTTCATGGATCTGAAACTTGGTCTGAACCCCCATGCAAGTGGGACACACATAATGGATGGGCTGGATTTGCAAACCACATCTCGGTGGGCCCAAAAAATGATTATGAATGTTTTAATGGTGCACGGCTCCTCTCCACTTCTGTATGTGGTGTGGCCCATACAAGTCACGGATTGACTTGAATTTTGAGACCGTAGGCCCACGATGGAATGGTGCATCTGACTGATGGGGTAGATGTTCGAAACGCATCACGGTGGGGCCCACACAACTCGACCTTATGGGACGGACTCATGAGGTCGAGCGCATTGTACCTTTTCCATATATATATATTAAACTTACTCCTGTGTAAATTATCTTGACCGTCTATATAAAGACAATTGATCGAATGTTTCATATTTGTGGAATTGGTGCGATGTTTGCATGATGGTTCATTAAATGTGTGCTGAACCTAATGAACAGTCTAGATCAACGGATTGAACTGTCTAAGTGTCTCAATGCAATTAGGAGTAGTACAACTTATGGTGTGGTGATAGCACTCGAGCATATCTCTGTACGTTATATCAACGGCAGGAAATAGAGTGTTTTCGGGGGAAAAAAAAAAAAATTTAAAATCAGTGCATCGCGTACTTTTTAGCCCATTCCGGACTCACAGGGTATCTCGTAATCATGAACATAACCCGTACGTTCCATGCACGGTCCAAAAATAGTGTCGCATTCTACCGCTGGCAACAATGTACGGTGATCAGGACCACTGCCACGTGGTGACCAAATCGTCCTCAACAACTGTTTTATCACAGTGTATAAAGCGAAATCGGATTGCGTACTAACTCAGTACGCTCTTATCGTACTGAGTAAACTCTGTTGGGCCAACCTTGAGTGAATAACATTTATTCACACCGTCCATCCGTTTTAACGGATCATTTTAGTCGTTGATCTCAAAATTGAAGCATATCCAACTCTCAAGTGGACAATACCACATGAAAGAGTGGAAGTATTGATTTCCTCAGTTGATACCTTTCTAAGGGCCCCAGTGATGTTTATTTGTCATCCGAGATACTCTAAGATCACACGGACATGGATGAAGGGAAATCACAAATACCAGCTTGATCTAAAACTTCTGTGGTCCCTGAGAACTTTTCAACGGTAGAATTTCAATTCACACTGTTTCTGATGGTGCGTGGTGTGTTCCATTGATCTTTGGATGCTTCATTTTTGGGATAACTCCCTAAAATTATCTGGTAAAAAAGATGGACGGAGTGGATAAAATCTATGTATGACGGTAGGCCCCAAAGAGTAAACTCAGTACGCAATCGGCGTGATTGCGTCCTACCCTGCCTGTCTACAGCTGAGAACGGGCAGCAGCTATGAGTAGTCACCGTGATGTAAGGTTCTTATCCACGCTGTCCATTTATTTTTTTCATATCATTTTTGGGAGATAAACCAAAAAATTTGGCAGATACAAGGCTCAAGTGGACCACACTCCCGGAATCAGCGGTGATAACCATTGAAAATTTTCTAGGGCCCACCGTGATTTTTATTTTCCATTCAACCTATTTATAAAGTTATATAGACCTGAATAAATAGAAAACATAAATATTAGCCCCATCCAAAAGTTCTGTGGCCCCCAAGAAGTTTTCAACGGCAAGAGTTTAATCCCTGTTGTATAGTTCACTTTAGCCTGGGATCTGACCCAATTTTGTTTTTATTACCTAAAACGATAGGAAAATATGGATAGATAAGACCCATACACCACGGTGGCCACTCAAAGCTGCTACCCGTTACCAGCTAAAGAGGGGCGGATTGGCTGGTGTACCACGCACCACCGACCTGGCTAGTGTGTTGACGTGTCTAAGTTCTTTGGGTCCCATCATAAGGTATGTGTTATATCCAAACCGTCAGTTCATTTTATGAGCTCGTCGTAAAGCTTGAAGAGAAAAATAAGACATATCCAATATTCAAGTGGACCACAATGCAAAAAGCAGTGCGGGATTGAACGCCTACCATTGAAACCCTTTTTAGGGTCACAGAAGTTTTGGATCAATAAAATATTTGTTTTTCCTCTTCATCCAGTTCCGTGTGACCGTATGAACAGATTGGATGGAAAATAAGAGTTATGGTAGGCTCTATAAATGTTTTAAGGTGAGAATTACTGTTCCCTTTGCTATTTATGGTGTGGTCCACTTAAGCTTTGGGTATGACTCATTTTTAATCTCAAGATCTAAAAGGATCTCCCCAGGTGGATGAACGGTGTGGATATAATAAATACATCATTGTGGGGCAGCCCATTTAACTTTTGATCTCCTTTGAACAATGGCAACACTTGTTTTGCACGACATGATGTACTCACACCAGCCAGGTCAATGGTGTGCGATACACCAGCCAGCTTCCAATTAATACAGTTTAGAAAGATGAATTGCATTAAATGAAATTAACACTATTATCACGCCATTATATTATCCACGTTTACGAAAACAGTGCGTTATATGAAGCTGGTGTTGGGTGGATGTTGTCATTATAACTAACCTACTTAGATTTCTCAACTGATGCAGCTTCCTATGTTTTATATGTAAATCGAGTGTCACACGGAAGGGCACATTTAAATGACATGCGTGGATGAAACACATGCATCAATGTGGGGCCAAAGACAGTAGATTTCAAGTTACTGTATTTCTAAGTAAGACTGGAATGAAAAATACCTGGATCATATCAATCCTTCCCATCGATTTTAAATGCAAATGGATTATATATCACGCTAATTGCGCTGCAATACCATGAAATTTTGTGTGCCAAACAGACCCGTAAGGATTACCATAGTATACATGTGAAATCCACCCTAGGTGATGATCCTTATTTTTACCATGCAAATGAAAGATCATTTCTACATAAAAAAATAGATAAATACATAAACTAAGATATGACAGAATAATGTAAAATTGCACCTAAAATCATTCCAAGAAAGATACATACCATATCGTAGGCCAGCACACAAACCTATAATTAGTATCTCATCCCTATTGCTACCCTTGATGTGACCCACTAGAATCATAGACTTAGGCTTATTTTTTTCCCAAGGGCCTACTATCAAGGACCACACCTGATGGTCGGAGTAGATTTCATGCATATATATGGTATGATCGGTCAGGTGGTAGACTCCCAGGAGTTTCAACTCCCGGTCAAGGGTTCGAGTACCCATAGGTGGTGAAATTCCACCAGCGTGAGTGTGTGGGGTGTGTGTGCGTGTGTAAAATAAAAAAATAAAAATAAATAAAAATAAAAATAAAAATAAAAAATAGTATGATCGGCCACAAAGAACTTTGGTGTTTTACAGGCTGTGTTAAACTGGTGATGTTGACTAGCTCATTTTTTAGCATGAGCCTAAAAATGAAGTGATCTAAAGGTTAAGTGGACCGCACCACCAGAAATAGTGGCGACACACAGACCGGATGAAGGGAAAACACAAATATCAAATTGATACAAAACTTCTTTTGACCCTTAAAAAGCTTTTAATGATGAGCATTCAACCACCTTTGTTTTATGTGGCATGGTCCACTTGAGCTTTTGATCTTCTTTATTTTTAGGGAGGGGCCGGGCAAAATGGATAGCTAGTTTAAATAAAACACACACATCACAATGAGCCTTACAACAAACAGCACCAACTAGCTTATCATAAATAGTATTTATAATTGGATGATTCAGACCATTCAATTGTCATTGGCTTCCTTAGGTGAACATGGACCGGCAGCTGTTATTAGCAGGCGTATTGAATATTGTTAGGCCATCGCTGACATTAGCACAGGCTCAAGATGGTAGGATTTAATTGAAGGGCAACTTGATGTCAAAAATGAATATTTGAAAGTTGTTTATTTCAAATAGCAGTTTGCCATCCAACCTTCCTTTCACGTCATGTCTATAATATAAGGTAGTACTTACAAATCGTAACATGCAGACAACCCCAATACGTACGTCTTACTTATAGGGTCACTTTTCAAAGCTACAAATTGGGTAGCTACCTTGGGGCTTGATTTGTGAGATACAACTAGAATGTGGTGGCCCACTAAACAATGATCCTGATCACTAGTGCACAAATGGCACGTGTAAGTGCTATCTATAACTATCCATTAGATGTATCCCTAATGTTAGGCCTAGACCTCAAAATCCAACCTATTTCATAACTCATGCAATCCACACCCAATCGAACAATGCAGGGCATTTTGGAGGGGACACCCACTGTAGAAATTCACAGATGGAATGTGGGGTCCCCTTGTGTATTTCTCATCAAACAGGTACGCCTCACAAGGATTAAGGGATGTAGCTGGACTCAAAACATTAGAAAATTAACATAGGCCACCATAAGTGAATACTGGTGTATCTAAACTGAGGTTTGGATATGATTGATTCTTGTTATGTACCTAATAAAGGGTTGGATTTCTTCAAGTGAGCTCATGTTTATGTCAGCTGATTAGTAACCCATTGACACCCTTGTCACTCGTGGGGATTTTCCATGCTTTGAAAAAAAAAGTGCCAAAAAAATATTTCACACCAAGTACACTGAATTCAAATTAAAATAAAAAAATTTGAAAACGTACTAGAAATAGCTTTTCATTTACCATATATTCCATTTATCTCTCATCACATTACTGCTAGAACACAGGGATATGCCGTCACATTCCCAAGCACCACCCGTGCAGGAAGTTCCTATTGACAAAAGCTATATAAAGCCACTATGATCATAAATGTCTGACATCCACTCATTCCATTAGTTCGGCTAGCTCAGCTTAAGAGATGAGTCCAGAAATCAGGTGTACTTAAAATTCAAATCATTGCAACCTTCCAAGCGTTAGAAGCGGAGACAAATCCAAAATTTAAATGAGCCACATGATATGAAACAGTTAAAATGAAAAATGTGAACTATTGAAACCTTTTCCAAACCATTTTTTTTGTAAAAATGACCAAACTTATATTGTAATAATACAATGCATCTTATGATTGAAAAAGCTCAGTACCACAAATACCGGTACAGGAGCCTGCAGGTGATCAGTTAGGGGTTCTAAAGCTTCAACAAAAACAAAAATTGCGTTGACAAACCTGTCACCCATGAGAGATCGTATCATGACTGGGCGTGTTTTGGGTGACCAGCTTGTGCCGCGTATCAGGTACGTCGGTGCATGCACATCAACCGGACAAAATTATGATGCAAAAGGAATCTTGGTACAATAAACGGTGGTCCGTGGTCCGTGGCATATGGATGATCCACGTACCATATTAACATGTATACTAGAGTAATACTCCAGTGCTCTGGAAGGTTGCATTGCTCGTAGTTGTATCGGTTCACTTGGATGATCCATTCGGTCAATCTGAACCATCCATCAAGTTCAGAGAGCATTTTATTGTTATCTTATTCGTTGGATTATCCGATTCATCTTTGATTTAGCTTTATTTTCCACAGCCATATATTTTTAAGTCACAATGGGGTCGTTATAATTGACTAAAAAAAGTAATTTTTTTAAAAATCATATGCAGTCTTGCGACAGGTCCTGATGAATAGATGGATCAAGATCTACTTTTGTGTAAATGATCTTGACCGACTATATAAAGACAATTGATCAAATGGTTCATATATATTTGTCAAATTGGTGTGATGTTTGTTCGCTGAACCTAATGAACCGTCTAGATCAATGGATTGAATGGTCTAACTGTCTCAATGCAACTAGGAGCACTAGAACTTATGGTACCCTGGTAGCACTACTACTGACTGTCCCTTTTTATGCCGTTGATCAGATGGACGGTTTTTTTTTCCAACCAAAGTGATTATTTAGATGCACGGGCAACCATAGGTTTTTCAGTGTGATGGACGATTCATATTTTTGAGTTATGCAATACAAACTAAATAATCTGGACCGCCCACTTTCCTAGCCATTCATTGGATGATTTGGATCATCTAATCAAAGTCATTTATGTGACAGTTGTGCAATCAGAGGTGGGACACTACTGGTTGTCTAAAGCAATGATCAGATCTATAGCATAATCAATCTGGGCCATCCACTGTCCTGACCTTATATCATATGGTTAAGATCCAGAATAAATTGGTAAGAGGATTAATGGGCCATCAAAAGCGAATTCAAGATGATAGACATTATAGATCGATACTAAGGACCTTCTCTACTGTAAACAACATGGACTGTCCATATTCTTGGATGTTGATTGAATAGTTGAATGGAGGTGATTTTTCAGACTCCTATTTCCCACTTGAATTTTCTTAATCCATCCATGGGAGCCTACTCCACTCTGTCTATCATGTGTGACCGTTGATGTCAGAATCTCTTAGTAGAAAATGGACGGCCGTTATTGTCCTTTGAATGTTCTTAATGTATCCCTTGATCAAGAGGAGTTTACGGAGACTTTGCATAAAGGAACTAAAAACAAGATATCCAAATAGTTCTGACAAGTCAGTACATCGTCACTTCAGTTCTATACAACAATCATACCATAATAGGTCCAGAAACGTACGGTCCTCCTTCGTGATTACAGAGGATGCTCCCAAGGCCTGGTCCATCCACGTAACACCATCGGCAGGGCTGTCAACGGGCCGGGCCTGAGTTGGTCTCAGCCCGAATTTTTAACTGTTGCGGGCAGGGCTGTCGGACCGAGCTGATTCAAAATTAGGATTTTGTCAGGCCCGAGCCCGGCACATTGAAACACTGATAATATATACATTGATCCATCGATATTCCTTGCGCTGAGAATGTTACAGAAATGGCATCATGTTCCCCAGCAGTGTACGCAACTTTCCCGTGCCCCATTGGCCCACTGTAGTGTCCGTGTGACATCCGATCCATCCATCAGTTTCTCCAGCTCATTGTAGCACATGAGTCCAAAAATGGGGTATTTCCAACACTCAAGTGGGACACCCCAGAAGAAAGTGTGAGGATTGAACTCCCACCATTGAAACCTTCACGAGGCCACATAAGTTTTGGATCAGGCTAGTATTTATGTTTCAGTGCATCTCAGTGGGATTAACTTTATGAACGGTTTGGATGGCATATGAAAATTATGGTGGACTCCAAAAATCTTTCAATGGCGGGCATTTTCATTCTCACTGCTTCCTCTCGTGTGGCTCACTTGAGTTTTGGATCTACACTCATGTTATAACTTATGTTATAACTTGAGATGGCAAAACTGATGGATAGAGTCGCATTTTCCCCTTCAGGAGACTAGCATGCACTGGGAAAATATTTCTTTGAGGCCCACTGGCAAGAGATTGATAGAGATCAAAACAAGTTCAACATCTGGGCTCAAAGTAGACTAATCAAGGACCATTGAAACTGGTAGGCCTCAAGATGTCAGCAGGTCCAGTTATGGCGGGTTGCGGCTCCTTTATAACCAATGGGTCGGGCTTGGGCTCTGCACAGGCCCATATAGGACTGTTAGATCTCATCATAAGCCCGTGGTTGGGCTTGGGGATATTTTTAATGCCCATAAAATTAATAGGATGAGACTCTTGACTTATTCTATCAAGACCCAAGTTTAAGCTTAGAACGATGCGCATCTATGGTTACGATCTTCTCAGAAAGGGCTGATTAGGGCCCACATGTGGGCCCAAGCTTACAAATTTGTTCCAACAATAGGCAAACCTGGGCCAACAATAGCCCTAGTGATGCCAGCATTTAGATGCCTCCAGAGACCCAAGACCAAGAAATGGGCCATATTCCAAACCCGACCCAAGTCCCCGGAGCCCTGGCCGTGGCAGTAATCTAGATGAATATGGGTGCATGATCCTAGACATCCCACAAGTGGGTCCATAGTATTGGTGTCCTACTTGAATAATCATGCCAATCCACACATTAGGTGGGCCATAGTTTGCAAATTATGAAAATTTTCATTAGTTGTCAATTTTTATTTTTTTACAACGCATGGCCCACTGTTTGAGCGGGCAGGAATGACTTTTGGGGTGAGGCATCTACTTACCGGGGCTCTCAAACAGAATAGATTGGATCTCTTGCTTGCGCACGGAGTGGATCTCACACATGCGTACAACATGGGAAATGTCTTAGTCCCCAGGCTAGTCCAAGATATATTCATCATTGGCCCGAGCCCAAGCACCGTGCCTAGACTTCAAGCATGAGCCGAACCTCTTAGTAACTTTTGGTCCCAGTCAAATACGGGCACCGGTATTGGATTCAAGGTGCATGTGCGGCCCACCTGATGCTGGACCAACCTGGATTTCAAGACATGTTATTTTTTGAGGTGACAATTGGTCGGGTTAGGGTCAGCCAAAACCCAACCCGTTTTCTTTACAGGCCGAGATTTTTGGCATCACCTATTTGCCTATGCCTAAGCCGGCCCTCTTAAAACTCTTTCAAGCCCAAGCCTAATCTAAACCAACCTAAATAATTGTAATGGCATTAGACTTTGTTGTATCAATTCAATCAAACACAAGGCCCCACGTGTAACCGAGGGCATGTATTCAGAGATTTCGTATATGATTATGATGCACGGGCGTGCCAAAGTCTACTCAACTCAATGTTCAATTGAATCGTTGGTATCCCCATGTTGAGTCAAACTAATTAAAGAGTAGACGCAGAATTTAGCTATCATCTCAACCATTGATTGTGATAAGCGATCAGCCAATTTGTGAAAGGGTAGGGTTAGCCCTTTTGAATGAATTCATTTTGTACTTGTTCTTTCACCAATAACTTAGTTTTACACTTCCCAAAGGAATGGTAATGAGCAAATTAAAAAACAAAAAAGCTAAACAATGCCAATTTTATTAATATTTGAATATATAATTCATTACAATTGACAAAGTATTAAATAACTAAATAAATAAATGATATAAATAATTGGTTTGTCTATTGGAATAGACGATTGATGCGAGTGATCAGAAAGGTGTGACCAGATAAGTATGATCACTTAAGTAAGAACTCAATTAAGTCCAACAACTTATGGTTGTACACATTAAATTTAATCATACGGTACTGTAACAGTGGCCACTAGGTAGTAGCAATCTATGCTATAAATAAAAGGTAATTTAAAAAGTAAATAGATGTGTTTTGCTTAGGATCTCGAGCTATTCTTCTCATGCTAATTGTATAAGCTGTTAAGAGGCACCAGCATAGTGGTCTTTAGCATCGTTAAGGATCTCTATGATCAATTGTGGAAATTACATTGATTATTCCATGTCAGCATATCCTATTGCATATGGCCATGTGTACAAGAGAAACTCTCTCTTCTTCAAAGATTATGCATTAGCTGGAGTGTTCCGTCATTGGACTCTGCATTGAAAAGTTACTAGAGTCCTTACATCACTTGACTTTAGCATCCATAGAGAGTGCTTTTAATATGATTACACACACACACACACACACACACCCTTTGATGGAATTTTGACATTTAATTTTGAGATATAGACTTGCTTCAATGAAACTCTTGTTTTTCGTAGAAAATTTTTTTAATAGAACTCTAGTGTTTTAATGTTCTCTCATGTGTATGTATCTAATCTTCTTATTAAAGTTGATTTATACCATATGTGGCTTATGGATCGTTTGATCTGGCCGCACCGGTCAAGTGTAAACAATATTCTCAGTATATGAGTAAGATTTCATCCATTGGTCCACATAGGTGTGCCCTCAACTTATTCCACCTAACTCGGCATGACCACACTCCAGTTAATTTAAGAATGGAACACGGGGTTAAAGGTATCCAAAACTAGCCCAATTAATGAATACATGCAAAGACATGATATGCAAGTGTCCATACTTACTGTCTATTAATTTGTTTGAGTCTGAGGGACTGTCAGGCCATTTGATGGAGGCCATTAATAAACTATATGAGAGGGGTGGGCTGGGTACGTAGGACTCAACCCAATTAAGCATGGACCATTTACTTAAATGGCCCACATTTTCTAACTTGAAACCAAGTCGGGGAACATTTCACCTGTTTGGAACACAGGATTGAATTGCATTAGATGGAATTAACATCATTATTACATTATTACATGTCTGTAAATACCACAATATTTTGACCAGCCAATCCCATGTTTGGGATCTAATTCTTCCCTGGAGAAAAACACCATTTTATATGAAATCCATGTTTAATGGTCATTGGACCTATAATCAACTGACCAAATTCTACAATTAAGTGTCACATATAAAAGGTGCATATGAATGGACAGCGTGGATAAAACTCATGAATCAAAGTGGGACCCGTAGATGCAGTGGATTTCAAATTCCACAAAATTCCAATGTATCTTCAGCTCAGATCAGATGTAATTTAGAGGGGATCAAATGTAATTCCATTTCACCTGATCCCAGGTTCCAAACAGGCCATAGCTTGGCCGAAACCCGGCTCAGAAGCAGGTGGGCTAGTTGACCAGCAGATTTACCTGACCCATTGCCACCTTATACATATATTTTCAAGTAGATCCCCACCTGGTACATGGCCGGGATCTCTTTTCTTGCAAGCGATCCATCTTTTCCAATCTTTCATCTACGCAAATAACTTTAGCATTTCTCATTCTTTATTCCTACTCCAATCAATCAAAGCAAGGAATGAAGAAAGAGAAGGAAACCCAAAAAGAAAAGGAAAAAAAGAAAAGACAAAAGAGGAGTAAATGAAACCCAACATCACCTCTCTATAAATATATGCATGTATGCATTCCCTCTCTATCATGTAATCTCAACTACACGTTATCAAATATCAAAAGGTCTCAATCGAAGATGTCCAGATATATGGTCCCATACCCCATGCGAGACGCCAACCCTAGCGTATTCACTCCCAAAACTTTCTTCTTCGCCACTTCTAAGGGAGACGCTTACAAATACAATTGGGTCCAATGCTTCGGTTTGAAAGCAGATGCTGTCTACTCAGCCATCTTTGGAAGGGATGCTGATGAGCTTCCTTTAGCTGAGAAGTTTTTAAAATGCATCGCTTTCTACTGTCTTAATCCTGTGCAAATAGGTCCACGACATCTCAGCAGCTTTCCCTTTTTCTTTTGAGTCTTTGAACACTTGTCGGGAGCCTGTGTAACAAAAATCTCTGTGGGAACACAGGATTGAATTCCATTCCATCCATCAGTTGATCCAACTCATGTTTGTACGTGATCCCTAAAATAAGGAAGATCCATCCACAGGGAAAGGTGGGGACATGGATATCCACGATTAAAACTTCTTAGGTCCCTCCTAATGTTCAGTTTTTTCCTTCATCCTTGTGGGAATCACCTTATGAATGGGTTGGATGGCATCTAGACATCAGGGTGGGTTCCAACCAGATTTCAACGGTGGGGACCACCATCCCCAATGTTCCTTGTGGTGTGGCCCACTTGAGACTTGAGTTTGGGGTTGGCATTCTATCATTGGTAGATACCAATGATAGACTCTGCAGTCGACGTCACACACATTACAGGCACTACACCAAAATTGTTTATCAGGAACGGCTGGTGCTTTGGTCTAGAAACGATATTAAGCCGTTTCTAATTGCACACGGTTCTAAACCGTTTCTATAAATGCAGGGAGTGTACCCTCTTTCCAAGTTGGTGGACTTGACAGGAACGAGACTAGACCTGGGTCTGAAAAGTAGAGACCTGAAGGGTCCAAAAACTGGACTTTCAGGTACCGGTTGACAGTTCTACGTGCATGTATGACGTTCAACTTAGCCTGATCTTTTAAACCTTTTTTTTTTTTTCCCTGAACAGTTGAGCCTGAGCCAACAATCTCCATCACTACTCTGGTAGAAGAAGATCTCTGGAATATGCCCCAAAATATCAGAGAAACATGTGATGCCATATATATTGTTGTGGTCTTCCTTAAAGACTTGAAGCAATGGGCTGAAGAGGACAGACAGAAAATGGACAGCTACTTAATGTCCAAGCATGGGTCCCACTTGGTCTCAGACATGGCCCTGCTAGAGAACCAGCTCCTACTTGACCACACCATCAATGTGGTCCAAAATCTCGATCAGGCGGTGATTGAAACCATAAAATTCATGTTGAAAGAAAGCAAGGGTCCATCTCCTTCCATTATTTATTTGAAGCTTCCCTTCAACAGAGAGGACTTCGATGAAGTGATTTCTCTCTTTTGCTGGTATTACTCTCCCTTCTACGCGGAGAAGAAGAAGTTCCACGGCCGCCTTGCCAAGGAATTAATTACTAAAAGTACCCTTCTTGAGTGCTTGCATTACTGCCTGGTGAGGCCCACCAAGGACGATCAGGCAGTCGTCACCCCCAATCTAGTGTGGTCCATTCCAACGGCTAAGGAGCTAGCATGGTCTGGCATGCGGTTCGAAGCAGACCCAGATGTGGCCATTCAAGTCCAATTTGCCGAGCCTGTGTTCAAACTACCAGCGTTGGTGTTCGATACTAAGATCGAGACAGTGGTCAGCAATCTGATGGCGCTGGAGAGATCAAAGCCGCAGCGGCCGTTGAGTCGGTACTTCCAGCTCATGAACGAGCTGGTTGATGACAAGGAGGATGTTAGGGTGTTGAAGAGGTTTGGAGTTGTGAGGGGGAGGTGGACGAGAGAGGGAGATGTGGTGGATTTTGTGAAGAGGGTGGGTAGCTTTGTATCCTATCCGTCCATGTACCCATCCGTGGAAGATGAAATTGGTAAGATGAGGAAGTGGCATGATGAAAGGTCGGGGAAGTTCTTGGTCAGATATGGGTGGGCTTTGAGGTGGGCATCTGTAGCCGCTGCTGCCTCTATTGTTGCAACGGCTATATTTGCAGCCAAAAGAAGGGGGTGATTTCTGCTTTTCTATTCTCTTATAAATATAAATAAATGCTATTTGAAATATATTAAAATTAAATTAAATTTTAAGGCCAGATCAGGACCATGAGGGTCCAGAAAAAATATATATCCACCCCAGCCACCCACTTTTGTGTCAGATCTGGGTTGTTTATAGATGATGGATGATATGTGATATGTGATAAAAATGCCTTTGAAATCTTAAGCAGAGTCTTAAACATGACATGGTCCTTAATTAACATGAAGGGAGCCTAATGAAAAAGCACCACATGAGGGTGTTACACATAGGCCCACAACGACATGGATAAAATTATCATGTGTGGACTCCACTTTTTTTTAGGCTATCTCAGGGTCAATGGCAATTCAAGTTTTAAAACGGACCTAAATTTTTTGCTCAAGTCTGGCTAAGTGCCTAATTTCAGTCCAAGGTTAGTCGGAAGTGGATTGAGCCTAAAACCCTTAAGGGCAGCTTATGTTCATTGACATCCTTAAATTTAGGTTATATCCATGACACACTCTTGATTCCCAATATAAATAATAAGTTGAGAATTTTAATATAAAAGTTTCTTCTTTTTTTTTTTTTTTTGAAATCCTTTCTAATGTAGGACTAAACCCAACATTAAAGACAAACGGAAGACTAAGACAATTGGCTTGATCCTAAGTGGCAACAAAGGGAAAACTAACTGTTATCTTGTTTCTTTTCAAAAGAAAGAATTCTCATGGCAAATGAAATAGGTGGCATGGTCCATAAACAGTGGGGCCTATTGTACAGATATCTTCAATCTATGCAGAAACAAAGGAGTTCGAGGTCACACATGTAGCTAGGTTGTGTGGTAAAGTTAAGTTTAGAAGAGAATGATGATTTTGGATGATAGAATCATAAAACTTTGAATAAAATACCTTGATGGATAATAATAAAATGATGAAGTGAGAATAAATGGAGACTGTATAACTCCGTTGATTAAGATTAGACTTACACCAATCTCTTTTCCAAATCACATGAAAGTATCTTCAACTCTCATTAAGATAGAAGAAAAACAAAAAAAAAAAAAAAGAGCAAAAGAAGGGAGAGATTGACACGCCCATCCTCTATGTATAGTTTGAATAAGTCTCGCTAATTACAATAATCATCATGTCTTATGAATTTTAACAAAAATATTTCTAGTTTAAATAAAATTAACTAAAAATACTTATGATGATGTCCAAACATAATATTTAAAAAAAAAAACCTAAATTATATAAGTTGATAAAGTCTAAGAAAAACTAGTGTGGACGATTCAATAACAATGGCCCAATCATGTGATCCAACGGCCAATCGTCACATCTTTCCAATCCAACGGTCTGGATCCCTTCATAAAACAGCCCATGCGCATCTTCCCAGTGTAAGGTCTTCAATACGACCACGGGTACTCACCTAACCATAGAAAAATTGATACGGCCCACCTCCTCCTTTGATATATATATATATATATATATATATATATATATATATATATATATATATATAAAGTGATGTCCTTATTACCCACATAAGGCCCAAAGTCCAAATCAAAGCAAGCCTTAGACCAATGTGTCAAGTGTGGCAGATGAGCTAAGGACTTGAGTCCAGGCCTAGTCTGGCCAACGAGCTAGAGAACCCCACACGGGCTAGGCTAGGTCCATGTGAATACTCAGGGCACCAATTTCAAAAAATAATAATAAAAAATCAGGGCTGGTCATGCAGGCCCCACTGAAGGCCTTTAGGTAGATCCAGACCCATTAACTAAGCGTTCTGGCGTTAGAAGTATTGAATAAGCATAGAATATAAGCGTACTGGCGTTAGAAGTGTTGAATAAGCATAGAATATTGATGACTCATATCAGTCAACTCAGACTTGACTAAGACCAGTATGGGTCAATACCACTCTACGAATCACACCACAATTCGCCCCCACACTGGAGAGTCGGGCCCATTTATCCCTGAATCAGGCGAGTCAAAATTGGACTTGAACCCAGACGAGTTAGGACCAGTCACAACTTGGTTATAAAGGCCTTTTAGCAACATCCACGGTCTTATAAGTTTAGACCCATTTCAACTTGAGTGGCAATACTCGGTGGGCTAGGGTCAGGCCATGACCAAAACCCTAGCCCTAATGGGACCAAAGAAGCTTCAGCCCTAGCCCTAAAAGACCGGTCCAATAAATGAAAGAATGACATTATCAAAGATTTAAAATAGTTTGAATCTAAGAAATTTTTGCAATATTCTTTCCTTCCACAGCTACTCCCAACTTTTTAGGTAGAATCATTTAAAATGTTAGAAAGATGACCTTAAATCCAAAAATATTCTTACATGTACATTGAATAAGACCACTTACAAGTGCCTTCAAACCATCCTTGCACTGTTTTGATCTTTTCAGAAGGGCTCATTTCAGGCCCACACAGGCCTTCAAACCATCCTTGAATGTTCTTAATCTATCCATTGATCAAGAGGAGTTTACGAAGACTGTGCATAAGAACTGAAAACAAGATATCGATATAGAAGTTTTGGATCAGGCTAGTATTTGTGTTTCGGTCCATCTCAGTGGGATTAACCTTATGAACAGTTTGGATGGCATATAAAAATTACAGTGGACTTCAAAAATCTTTCAATGGCAAGCATTTTCATTCTCACTGCTTCCTCTCGTGTGGCCCACTTGAGTTTTGGATCTACACTCATGTTATAACTTGAGATGGCACAACTAATGGATAGAGTCACATTTTCCCCTTAAGGAGACTAGCATGGATCTATTCATTTCATGTACCTGCGGCAACAGATCGATAGAGATCATCCACAGGGTAAATATTCCTTTGAGACCCACTGGCAATAGATTGATAGAGATATAAACAAGTTCAACATCTGGGCTCAAACTAGCCCAATCGAGGACCATTGAAACTGGTAGTCCTCAAGATCTCAGCAGGTCCAGTTCTCGCGGGTTGTGTCTCCTTAAAACGCAATGGGTCTGGTTTGGGCTATGTACAGGCCCGTCTGGGACTGTTAGATCTCATCATAAGCCAGTGGTTGGGCTTGGGGATATTTTTTAATGCCCATAAAATCAATAGGAAGAGACTCTTAACTTGTTCTATCAAGACCCAAGTTTAAGCTTAAAACGATACCCATCTACGGTTACGATCTTCTCAGAAAGGGCTGATCGGGCCCACATGTGGGCCCAAGCTTACAGTTTAGTTCCAACAAATAAGCAAAGCCGGGCCAACAATAGCCCTCGTGATGCCAGCATTTAGATGCCTCCACAGACCCAAGACCAAGAAATGGGCCATATTCCATACCCGGCCCAACTCCTCCGAGCCCTGGCCCTGGCAGTAATCTAAATGAATATGGGTGCATGATCCTAGACATCCCTCAAGTGGGTCCATAGTATAGGTGTCCTACTTGAATAATCATGCCAATCCACACATTAGGTGGGCCACAGTTTTCAAATCATGAAAATTTTCATTAGTTGTCATTTTTTTTTTCTTCCAACGCATGGCCCACTGTTTGAGCGAGCAGGAATGAGTTTTGGGTTTGAGGCATCTACTTACCGGGGTTCTCAAACTGAATTGATTGGATCTCTTTGCTTACACACGGAGTGGTCTCACACGTGCGTAAAACATGGGAAATGTCTTAGTCCCCAGACTAGTCCACGATATATTCATCATTGGCTCGAGCCCAAGCACCGTGCCTGGACTTCAAGCATGAGCCGACCCTCCTAGAAACTTTTGGGCCCAGGCAAATCCAGGCACCGATACTGGATTCAAGGTGTATGTGTGGCCCACCTGATGCTGGACCAACTTGGGTTTCAGGACATGGCATATTTTAGAGGTGACAATTGGTCTGGTTCAAGGCCGGGTTAGGGTCAGCCAAAACCCAACCCGTTTACTTAACTGGCCAGGATTTCTGGCATCACCTATTTGCCTATGCCTAAGCCGGCCCACTTAAAACTCATTAAGCCCAAGCCTGACCCAAACCATCCTAAATAATTGCAATGGCATCGTATTCTTGTGTGTCAATTCAATTAAACATGAGGCTACACTTGTGATAGAAGGCATGTATTCAGATTTTGTGTGTAATTATGATCCAGGCATGTTAGAGTCTACTCAAAACTCAATGTTTGATTGAACCGTTGGTGGCCCCCGCATTGAGTCAGATTGATTAGAGATTAAACGCAGGATGTAGCTATACTCTTAACTACCGATTATGATCAGCAATCAAACGATTTGTGGAATGGTAGGGGTTAACCCTTTTGAATGGATTCTTTTTACCTTGTGTCTATAGACATAAGAATTTACTCTTTCACCAGTAATTCAGTTTTACACTTTCTAAAGGAATAGAGATCAACAGCTAAAAAAAAAAAAACCTATATGGGCCATTACAACTAATAAAATATCAAATAATCGGAGAAATAAGTGAGATAAATACCCGATTCATCTATCGGAACAGACAATCGAGGTGAGTGGTCGGCACGATATGACCTAATAAGTATGATCACTTAAGTAAGAACTCAATTGATCATGATCAAACAACATAGGATTACGGACATTAAATCTAATCCTACGAAACTGTAGCGGTAGCCATTAGGTCGTAGTGATCTCTGCAATAGAACTAGACTAGGTTATGTTAATATAAAAGACAATAAATAAAAAATAAATTGAGAAGTAGATATATGTGTTTGGCGTGGGGCCTTGAGCTTTTCTTTATGTACTCATTTTATAAGCTTTTAAGAGGTGGCAGCCTTGCGGTCTTTGGTATCTTCAATGATCTGGACGATTGGATGTACAATTTAAATTGATTCTTACACATCAACGTAGCCTATTGCGTATGGCCATGTGTACAAAAGAGACTTTTGCTTCTTTGAATTGTGCATTGGAGTCTTTTGTCATTGGACTCTTACATTGAAAAGTTTTTGGAATCTGGCTTTGACATTCATAAAGAGTGCTTTTGACATGACTAGATAGATATATACTTTGATAGAATTTTGGCATTTAATGTTGGAAGGTAGACTTGCTTAAATAAAACTCTTGCTTTTTGCAAATAATACTTTTAATAGAACTCTAATATTTAATGCTCTCTCATGTGCATATTTATAATCTTCCTCTTAAAGTTGATCTATACCACATATAGTGTGGTGCTGCCACATGATGTCTTATGAATCATTTGATTTGACCGCATCAGGCTAGGTGTAAACAATATTCCATGTGTAGGATTTTGTTCGTTATTTAATACATAGTGCCTACATGTATTGGCATCTCATTGGTCTACATAGCTGTGCCAAAAATGAGTGTAAACAAACTCAACTTACTCAACGTAACTCGGCATGACCACACTCCAGTTTACGAATGGAATTCCAGGCTAAAGGTATCCAAAACCTGCCTAATTAATAAATACATCCAAAGAAATCATACGCAAGGGTCCATACTTCCTGTCTGTTAATCCGTTGGGGTCTTAGGGACAGTCAGGCCATTTGGCAGAACCCATTAATAAGCTATATGAGAGGGGGTAGGGTTCAACTCAAGCACGGCCCACTTACTTAAATGGGCCACATTTTCTAACTAAAAATCAAATTGCAGAACATTTCACCCATTTGGAACATAGGATTAAGTGGTATTGAATTGCATTAAATGGAATTAACATCATTATGACATGATTACATATATGGAAATACCGTAGTATTTTGACCTGCCAATCCCAAGTTTGAAATCTAATTCTTCCGTGGAAAAAATCATCATTTTACATGAAATCACCATTTGGCAGATGTTGGAACTATAACCAGCGGACCAAGTTCCCCAATAAATGCTAATTGCCTATATTCATATGCAACTCACGTGTCACATGTAAATGGTGCACATGAATGGACAACATGGATAAAACCCATGTATCAATGTAGGACCCGCAGATGTAGCGGATTTCAAATTTCACAAAATTGGGTCAAATGCCTAGATTAATTTAACCCTTATGAGGAATTCTAAACGAGTGGAATTTACATGGGCCAAATGTAATTCCATACCACCTGATCCCAAGTTCCAAACAGGCCATAGCTTGGCCGAAACCCGCCTCAGAAGCAGGTGGGCCAGTTGACCAGCAGACCAACCTGACCCATTGCCACCTTATACATATTTTCAGGTAGAACCCTACCTGTTACATGGCCGGGATCTCTCTTCTCGCAAGCGATCCATCTTCTACAATATCTCCTCCACACAAATAACTTAAGCATTTCTCATTCTTTATTCCTACTCCAATCAATCAAAGCAAGGAATAAAGAAAGAGAAGGAAACCCAGAAAAAGAGTGAATGAAACACAACAGTACCACTCTATAAATATATAGCATATATGCATTAACTCCCTACCATTCAATATCAACTACAAGTTGTCAAATATCAAAAGGTGTCAATCGAAGGATGTCGAGCTCTGGGGTCCCACACCGAATGCGAGAGGCCCACCCAAGCGTATTCATTCCCAAAACCTTCTTCTTCTCTCCTTTGGAGAACGAGTACAGAAGCGAATGGGCGGATTGCTTCAGTTTGAAAGCAGCTGCTATCTACTCGGCCATCTTTGGAATGGATGCTGATGAGTTTCTTGTAGCTGAGAAGTTTTTAAAATGCATCGCTTTCTACTGTCTTAATCCTGTGGAAAAAGGTCCACGACATGTCAGCCTTCCCTTTTTCTTTAAAGCCTTTTAACATTTGTAGGGAGTCCGTGCAACAAAAATCTCTGTGGGGCACACCGCAATGTCTCTGTTAAATCCCTTCCGTCCATCAGTTGATTCAACTCATGTTTGTACGTGATCCCAAAAATAAGGAAGATCCATCCACAGGGAAAGGTGGGGACATGGATGCCCACGATTAAAACTTATTACGGCCCACCTAAGTTTCGTGCTAGGCTAATGTTCAATTTTTTTTCCTTCATCCTCGTGGGAATCACCTTATGAATGGGTTGGATGGCATATGGACGTCACGGTAGAAAGGTTCCAAGCATATTTCAACGGTGGGGGACCACCATCCCCGATGTTCCTTGTGGTGTGGCCCACTCGAGACTTGAGAGTTTTGGGCTGACATTCTATCATTAGTGGATGCCAATGATAGACTGTGTAGTAGACGTCACACACACATTACAAGGTAAGCGAATTAGGTGCAGCTAGCCTCACCTCACCCAAGACCACTTACCGTGGGGCCCACCTTAATGTATAAATTCTATATCCATGTTGTCCATTCTGGATCATTTTAGGGCATGAGCCCAAAAATGAAGCAGATCCAAGCTAATTCACCATTAAAAACTTCTTGTTAGCTACAAAAGTTTTGGATCAAACTGATACTTGCCTTTTCCCCTTTATCGCGGTTTGTGTGACCTTGTGTGACCTTATCAATAGGTTCGATGACAAATAAACATTATGGAAACAATAAGGTTAGCCATTCGTCATTGGCTGAGGTCTGACCCTCAATCCAAGCTTATGGCCCATGCCCTGGCCCTACATGGTTTGGGCCCACCTGGCCATCCCTACACCTAAGTTGGTGTCTTGGTGATATATCCACATTCCATGGTCTATTCAGCTTCAGTCCTCATTTAACCATACATGTGTGGCCCACCTGGAGACCGGACTGGCCTGGTAGCTGGCCCATGAAAGATATCACCAACGGCATGAATGCTATAGTGCTGCTCACACTTTTTCATTTTGATGGTGATCTTTCCATCTCAGCTGCCTCAATACCTGCCGCAGTTCCCCCAACAGCGACTAAGGGATCATACTTTGAGTATACAACCGTACAGAGCCAGCCAGGTACCTATATTATAGTATGCCTATTTATAAAATGTTGCTCTCGTCTATGCACCTGTAAGAGATCCAAGCCATTCATCAGTTGTACCGCTCCTTTTAGATGCCTTGGACCAAAATTCAAGGGTTTTTGTACATCAGGTGGACCATTGGTGTGTAAAAGAAATGGATGTTCCAGATAAATTAGACAAGTGTCCACATCCAAGACACGTGTGACTTACCAAATGACCATCCTGATTATTGACCCAAGGTATCTACGTGGTGATGATGTGATGAGTGTATTGGATCTCTCATGTGTGCCAAGTTGGCAATTGTTGTTATTCGCCCATCTTCAACATTCCACTCATAAGTCATTTTATAGGATACTCCTCTGCTTATTTAAACCATCCAAATTAAGTTTATAAATAAAATTAAATTTATTTATTTGTTTAACTATCGGATTGGTGAACATTTATTGAACCGTTAAAAACAAAAAGAATCCAACGGTCCTGTTTTCATAAACAATGTCCACCTATCAAAGGAAGGATTACTCGACCAATCTGATCTTAGGATTGTGACTTGGCTACATTGACTTCAGCCATTGGATGGGGCTGGTAGCTGGCCCATGGAAGATAGAACCAACGGCATGGATAATATAGTGCTTCTCACACTTATCATATTGACGGTGTTCTTTTCATCTCAGCTGTCCCTGCATTGGCTGTACCATCCCGCGACTACGAGCATACAAGTGTACAACGCCTGCCAGGTAACTATGTTATAGTATGCCTACTTATAAAATGTTGCTTTCGTCTATGCATCTGTGAGAGATCTAAGCCATTCATTAGTTGTATTGCTACTTTTAGATGCCTTAGGCTAGATTTTGAGGGTTTTTGTACATCAAGTGGACCATTGGTGTGTGAAAGAAACGGATGTTTCAGATAAACTGACCAAAAGTCCACATTCAAGACACGTGTGACTTACCAGAAGACCAGCCTGATTATTGACCCAGGGCATCTATGGTGACGACGTGATGAGTGTATTGGATCTTTCATATATATATATATATATAGGGAAAAGGTACTATGCGTTCGAGCTGATGGGACTGTCCCATGAGGTCGAGCTGTGTGGGCCCCACTGTGATGCGTTTCAAACATCTACCCCATCAGTCAGATTCACCATTCCATCGTGGGCCTAGGTCTCAAAAATCAAGTCAATTCGTGACTTTTGTGGGCCACACCACATACAGAAGTGGGGAGGGGCCGTGCACCATTAAAACATTCATAATCATTTTTTGGGCCCACCGAGATGTGGTTTGCAAATCCAGCCCATCCATTATGTGTGTCCAACTTGGATGAGGGTTCAGACTAAGTTTCAGCAACATTCAAAACTCAGGTGGGCCCCACCAAGTGCTTTTATATGTTTTTGTCATGTCTTCACATGATTTTAGATGGTATGGCCCACTTGAGTTCCGTATACGGCTGATTTTTGGGATATCCCATAATTTAGAGGGGACCCATCAAATGCATGGTGTTGATGGCCGACACGCATCACGGTGGGGCCCACACAGCTCGACCTCACGGGAGCTTATCGTGAGGTCGAGCGCATAGTACCTTTTCCCATATATATATATATATATATATATATATATATATATATATATATATATATATATATATATTTATATATATATAGTAAATGTCTTATGGCTTAACCACGTTAATCTCCTAATTTTTCTAAACACTTTTCATGACTGGGACCTGTTCGAACTCGGCCCGAACTCAGTTTCGAGGTGAAGAAAATGGCCCGTGCCGGACCGAACTCAGTTCCAAGTCGGGCCGAGTCGAGCGACTTAACCGAGCTAGCCCGGTTCGTGTATAGCCCTATCCATAGGTAAAAGTGGGGATAGGAATGCCTACAATTGAAAGCTTCCTAGGCCCACCTAAGTTTCGAGTTAGGCGGATATTCAATTTTTCCCTTCATCCTTGAGGCAATCACCTTATGAATAGGTTGGATGGACATAATGATGAATCCCAAGCAGGTTTCGATGGTGAGAACCACTATCCTAATGTGTCTTTTGATGTGGCCAACTTTTGAATCAACCTAATTTTTTAGCTGACATCCTATCATGAGAGGGCGCTAATGATACATAGTGTAGTAGATGCCACATAGTAGGGATGGATGTGTTGAGTCGATCACCATCTTCCTCTGGTGTAACTACTTCGAATCCATGAAGCTACCTGAATTCTTTACAGTTTTCTTAAATCGATAAGGAATAAAATATAAATAATTTCTAATAAATTTGAAAATAAATTGATTGATGAATAAAATGAAATTACAACCCTTTAAATAATGAGCTCAAACCTACTATTGAGTTTTAGACTCAAACAACTTAAAAAATTTGACTTATTATTTATGGACTATGATCATTCTTACTAGGCTTCATGATTTTTGGCCAAAAATAGTAAGCGTCCAACAAGCCCTTTTCGTATTGGGCTTGATTCCTACAACTCAAATGATTAAAAGTTATACGTGATCTAAAACTTACTATTTATAGTAAAAACTAACATAGAATGGAGTTTTCACCATCAATTTGATGGAATTTCACAAATCTGGCGTGGGCAACTTGGTTGGTTGGCTAAAGTAGCTTCTCCTACCCCAAAATCATATATGATGTCCAAAAACTCATTCCAGATTGCAAGATACGACTGTTTTAAGGTTCTGACGACCCTAATCATTTAGTCTATCCTTACCATGAAAGTGTCCACAACCTGCTCTACATCACACGCATTACAAGTGCCTCTTAGAGCTCTTTGTCACACCAGCCCTATGAAATTTAGATCGATGCAAACTAACATATAAGTCTAGTCCTCCCACCAACATATATATAAATGAACAAGGTGGTTAGGGCCATGGCCCAGTAAACAAAAGAGTTAAATAATCAAGGTTTGAAATAGCATTTCTTTTTCTTTAGTCATTGGGCGTCATCCTCAATATTCCATATAAGTCCTATGACTTCCAGTGGGATTTCACCACCTATGGATACTCGAACCCTTGACCGGGTGTTGAAACTCCTGAGAATCTACTAGCGAAGCAAGAGTAAGGATCCGGGTTGAATGAATATCTTTAAACCACAAATGTATGTTAAATGTAAGTCATTAGATGTAAATCATTAGTATCTTTAAACCATCCATTCTTTCTATATAATAGTGGGCCACTTGATAATTGGAGTGTGTTGGGGACCATCGCACAAAACCTTAGGATCTAGCCTCCCAAAAATACCAGAATTATGAGATAATAAAGCAATGAAATAAATCAAAGCATAAACCACACGACACAAGAAATTTTTACGTGGAAAACTCTCAAAGAGGTAAAAACTACAGGACTTAGTTCAGATCAACAATCCACTATAAAGTAGAACGTTACAACCGATCACAAGCACACACCGCTTGGATCAAACCTTCTTTACTCACGCAGGAGTGGATGAACAATAAGAGAATAAAATAAAAACGAAAAGATCTTACCGATCACGAGGATGTAGAAGCGCTGTGACGTCGACTACGAATTCTCCCTTTCACAAGCTTCCTCTCTCTCCCTTTCTCTCTCTCTCTCTCATCTTGGTCATGAAAACCCCTTAGAATACCCTTCTCAATACCCTAGAAAAGCCCTAGGGACCTCTATTTATAGTTTTGGCAACTTGCTTCTGCACCTCTTTGAAAATCGCCTCAAATTTACGCAGTCCGTACAAAATCCAGAATGAATCTGCGTAACCTCGACTAGTCGAGCAGAGTCCTCGATTGGTCGAGCCAGGCCTTCGACTTGTTGAGCACTATTCACTAAGCTCGCTGGACTTTGAGTCGAGTGACCCTCGACTGGTCGAGCACTGTTCACTCGACTGGTCGAACAGCGCGGTGAAAAACTACGATTTTCAACCGGCTGCACTATCTCTCCTCTGAACTGAGGAGGAAAACCTCATCAAATCTCCCCCTTTCTGACTCAGGAGAAATTCACCTTCTTCAAGCCAACCCGGTTTGTACAAACCTCAAACTTGCCCTTGAGCAAAGCCTTGGTCATCATGTCTGACCCATTATCATCCGTGTGGACCTTCTCAAGCTATAACACCTTCTGTTCCAAAGTATCCCTAATCCAATGATATCAAATCTCTATGTGCTTCGACTTAGAATACTGACTTGGATTCTTACTCAAGTGTATAGCACTTTGACTATCGCAATAGACCACACGCTGCTCCTGCTTCAGGCTAAGTTCATGTAAGAACCTCTTCATCCAAAGCATCTCTTTACATGCTTCTTTGACTGCAATGTACTCAGCCTCTGTCGTCAATAACACTATGACCTTCTGTAACTTGCTCTGCGAAGAGACTGCTCCCCCTACAAACATGAACATGAACCCCGATGTAAACTTCCTAAAGTCTATATCACCTACCATATCTGCATCTGTGTAACCTCTAACACAATTTTTTCGTTACCATAGCATAGGCTCAACCTGAATGAGCCTTTTAGATACCGCAGTATCCACTTCACCGATGTCCAATATTCTTTACCAGGATTGGCAAGATACTGGCTAACAACACCAACCGCATATACTATGTCTGGGCATATACACACCATAGCATACATTAAACTTTCTACTGCCGACGTGTAAGGTATCTTCTACATCTTATCCACCTCTGCCTTCGTCTTAGGACACTGTCTGTCGCTCAATCTAAAGTGATCATCCACTGGAGTACTGACCGGCTTCGCTGCATCCATATTAAACTGCTCTAGGACTTTCTCAATATATCGCTCTTGCAATAACCAAAGCTTCCTGCTACTTTTGTCACGAGTTATCTCCATTTGTAGGATCTGTTTACCCAGGCCCAAGTCTTTCATCGCAAACGACTTGCCCAACTCCTGTTTCAGCCTGTCAATCTTCTTGATGTCTTTTCCTATGTTGAACATATCATCAACGTATAACAGCAGAACTAAGAAATCATCATTTTAGAACTTGCGCATGAACACACAGTGGTTCGACTCTGTTCTGTCATACCCATGCTTCAACATAAACTAGTCGAACTTCTTATACAATTACCATGGGCTTGTTTTAACCCATACAAGCTCTTCTTCAGCCTACACACTATATGCTCTTTGTCATTGACTTCGAACTCCTTTGGTTGATGCATGTAGAACTCTTCTTCCAGGTCACCATGGAGAAAGGCAGTTTTAACATGTAACTGTTCTATCTCCAGATCCATGCCAGTCGCCAACCCAAGCAACACCCGTATGGATGTCATCTTCACCACTTGTGAGAATATCTTCTCGAAGTGTATGTCTTTCTTTTGACCAAACCCTTTTACCACAAGTCTGGCCTTGAACCTTGCCTATGAATTCTTCTTCTCAATCTTCTTTCTAAACACCCACTCATTGCTTAGAGTTTTCTTGCCCTTAGGCAGTTTCACCATATCATAAGTATGGTTCTTATGCAAAGATTTCATCTCCTCTTGTATAGCTTTCAACCACTCCCCCTTATGCTCGTCAGTTAGGGCCTCAGAATAATCTTTTGGCTCTCACCCATCAATGAGCATGATGTACTCATGCGGCGAGTACCTCTTGGACGGCTGTCTGTCCCTAGATGACCTCCTCACCTGTGGCTCAACAGGTAGATCAAGTGGGGGTTGATCTCCCGGTTTATCTTCTGTAGGCACTCCATCGTCCTCTGTACCTTGCTGTACTCCCCCGTCATCAGGCACCACAGGAAGAATAACTAGATCCACGTCTTCTAGCTTACCTGAATTAGGCTAGTTCTTCTCTAGTTTACAAATGTCTTCTATACACTGATCTTCAAAAAAATCACATCTTTGCTCCTGACAAGCTTCTTCTCGGTCGGATCCCACAATCTGTAACCGAACTTTTCATCACCGTACCCCAATAACACACACTATCTAATCTTCATATCGAGTTTGAACCTCTCGTCCTTTGATGCGTGAATGGATACCCGACATCCAAACACCCTGAGATAACTGTACGATGGATCTTGTCCAGTCCACACCTTCTCAGGTATTTCTCTATTCAACGGGACTGATGGAGACCTGTTTATCATATACACTACCGTGTACATTGCTTCTCCCCAGAACATCTTAGACAACTTCGCATGGGATAACATGCATTTGATTCTTTCTATAATGGTGCGATTGATTCACTCAGCCACACCATTATGCTGGTGGGTCTTGGGAACCGTCTGTTCATGCCGTATACCCAGAGACTTACAATGCTCATGAAAGTCACCAATATATTCACCACGATTGTCAGTGCGGATGCACTTCAATGATCTACCTGTCTCTCTCTTGACCATAGCATGAAACAATTTAAACACACCAAAGACCTCGTCCTTGGATTTCAAAGCATAAACTCAAACCCTCCTAGATACATCATCTATAAAAGTGATAAAATACAATACCCCACCTAAGGTTTTTGTCCTCATAAGACCACAAACATTAGAATAAACCAAATCTAATGCATACACTTTATTAACATGAGAAGCAGTTTTAACAAATGAAACTCTATGTTGTTTTCCTGATAAACGATCAATATAGGTTTTTAGAGGTATACCTGTCACGTCTGGAAGGAGCCGCTTCCTCGCTAGTACTTGAAGCCCCTTTTTACTCATGTGGCCTAGACGCCTGTGCCACATGTCAATAGCTGAATCTTCCGCTGCGTTTAACCCACCCTTGCACATACTAACACTTGTCTTGTAAAGGGTGCAACACGTCTTTCCTCTGGCCACAATCAATGAACCCTTGATGAGCTTCTAGTACCCACCAACAAATCGGCTTTCATAGTCATCATCATTCAACTTCCCCGTCGACATCAAGTTCAGGTGAAGGTCTGGGATATGCCTCACATTCCTGAGAACCTGCACATTGGTCTTCACACAAATATCACCGACCACTACGATCTTCGATATGCCAGAATTTTTCATCTTCACGGTCTCAAAGTCACCTGACTTGTAGCTTGTGAAGAAGTCCTTGCGTGGAGTCGCATGAAATGAGGCTCCCGAGTCTATCACTCAGTCGGTGTCCTGACTCGTAGCCATGAGACAAACATCATGATTTGCTGAAAGAATAACTACAACGTCACCATCTGAAGCGACCGCAGTGGAATCTGATTCATCTTCCTTCTCCTTTCCTTTTCCTTTCTTGTCGTTCTTATTCTTATGACATTCATACTTATAGTGACCCTTCTTGCCACAATTCCAGCATTCAACATCCTTCCTGGTACTCGACTTACCTTTTAATTTATCTCGGGCCTTCCCGCCTTTTCTATTCTTTCATCTCCCCCGTTCTTGTGTCACAAGGGTCTCTTGCGGAGTAGACCCCTGAGACTTCCTCCTTATCTCCTTATTGAAGAGACAACTGGTTACTTGTTCCATGGACACCTTTCCGTCTGGCGCGGAGTTACTTAAAGACACCACCAATGTCTCCCAACTATCAGGCAATGAGTTAAGCAATAGTAAACCTTATAATTCATCATTCAGGACCATCTTCATAGCGGAGAATTGGTTCAATATATTGCTGACTTCATTCATGTGCTCAGCCACAGAATCACCATCTTTGAACTTGATATTCACAAGTTGTCTTATCAGAAAAATTTTATTGCCGGCTGTCTTCCTCTCATACAACCCTTGCAATTTCAGCTATAGGCTAGCGGCTGAGGTCTCTATAGACACATGGTAGAATACGGAATCGTCCAACCATTGTCTGATAAACCCCACCGCCTTCCAATCCAACTTCTTCCAATCATCATCTGACATATCTTTTGATTTTGTTGATATGCCTTAAATTGGAGAATACAAGTCTTTGCAGTAAAGTAAGTCTTCCATCTTAGCCTTCCATATGGTCTCGTTAGAACCATTGAGACTAATCATCCTTGATGAACCACCTTCCATAATTCAGAACCGATCCTACTCCGTTCAATAAACCAATAGCTTTGATACCACTTTGTTGGGGGCCGTCGCACAAAATCTTAGGATCTAGCATCCCCAAAACACTAGAATTATGGGGATAATAAAGCAATAAAATAAATCAAAACATAAACCAGACGACACAAAAGATTTTTACATAGAAAACCCTCAAAGAGGTAAAAACCACGGGACCTAATTCAGATCAATAATCCATTATAAAGTAGAACGTTACAACCGATTACGAGCACACACCACTTGGATCAAACCTTCTTCACTCACGCAGGAGCGAATGAACAATAAGAGAATAAAAGAAAAACGGAAAGATCTCACCGATCACGAGGACGTAGAAGCGCTGAGACGTCGACTGCGAATCTCCCTTCCACAAGCTTCCTCTTTCTCCCTTTCTCTCTCTCTCTCTCACCCTGGTCATGAAAAACCCTTAGAATACCCTTCTCAATACCCTAAAAAAGCCCTAAGGACCTCTATTTATAGTTTAGGCAACTTGCTTTCGCACCTCTTTGAAAACCGCCTCAAATTTACGCAGTGCGCACAAAATCAGGAATGAATCTACGTAACCTCGACTAGTCGAGCAAAGTCCTCGACTGGTCGAGCACTGTTCACTCGATTGGTTGAACCAGGCTCTTGATTGGTCGAGCACTATTCACTGGGCTCGCTGGACTTTGAGTCGAGTGACCCTCGACTGGTCGAGGATTGTTCACTCGACTGGTCAAGCAGTCCACTCAACTGGTCGAACAGCGCGGTGAAACACTTCGATTTTCAAAAGGCTGCACTATCTCTCCTCTGAACTGAGGAGGAAAACCCTATCAGAGTGATCCAGTGGGACAAACCTGCAAGCCATTTCATCATTGACTGAATCCGTGCTTCAGGTTTATGGCCAATGCCCTGGACCTATATAGGTTGGGCTATTTGTGCCGAAGTAGTTATCACAGCCCTTAGGTGGGTGATATGTTATTCCATGGTCTATTCAGCTTCAGTCGTCATTTGACTGCATAGGTGTGGTTCACCTAACAACCTGACTGGCCTGCTAGTTGGGCCATGAAAAGATAGCAGGTACAGCCAAATACCATAGAATTACTGATGTAGAACATGTCACAGATATGCTCAAGCATGGTTGGGCCAAAAGAAGGTAGACCATAAATCGATCGTAACTTTTGATTCGGGTATCATTATGAGGCGCACAACCTATCAATCTTTATTGAAACGGGCCATCCGAGGTGAACTGCATTTGTCTATTTTGTCAAAAAACGCGTGCTTTCAGCTCAAAAATAAATTTTTAGGAAAAAATTTCTATTTTTAATAATTTCGAATTTTTTAATATTTTTTCTATTTTTAGAGTTTTAGATTTTCTTTCCTTTTAGAAATAACTTTAATTATGCTAGGACTCTTTTAGCAAAAGTTTATTTGAAATTTTTTTTTTTTAAAGAAATTAGGTTTTAGAAGAATTTTATTAGAATTAGAATTTTTATTAGAGTTGAAATTTTGTTATTTTTGATAATTACGATTTTGATTTATTTTTTATTTATTAATGGTGTAAGGAGATACATTAGTGAATAATCAATCAATAAAATTATAAATTTTATAGAATTTATTTCCATTTTTCTTTTCTTTTTTTTCCTGTGAATTCAAGAAGTCTATAGCGAGGAGTCCAAAAAAGCTCCCTAAATTCGGAGTAGTTGTCCCTGAGGACGAGCGGTGATGACTTCATCACAGTCATCCCTGCGTCAGTTCCTCACACTTTTCATATTGACGGTGTTCTTTCCATCTCAGCTGCCATCACATGGACTGGAAGGATGCCAAGCGAGACAGTAGCAGAAAAATCCTATTCCTATGAGCATTCAAGGATGCGAAGCGAGACAGCAAGCGAGCTAGGTAACTCTTGTCATAGTATATGATTATGACAGTTTGGATCATTGAAAGAACATAGATTCAAGTAGAGGTTGCAATGTATCAGCTGGTTCAAGCCAGTTAGGGTGTGCCCAAGCACAACTCAGCCAAGAATTCTAACTGGAACCCGACCAACCAACCCAACCAATTAAAATTCACCAAGCTTAGCTGGATCTGGCTCGACCGATTTAAATTTAAATGGGTCAGCCCCAGCTAACCCAACCCACCACGACTTAATTGTACCTACATGCGTGGGTCAGATCTGGCACAGTTCTACCTAAGCTTGACCCATTTACTTAAATGTGATCACATTTCTGGTCAAGCCCAACTGTTACTCATTTAGTTTTGCCTCAACCCACTTCAAAAGTCGGTCGGTCAAGTTGACCCATGGGCTAACCTGACCCATTGCCACCATTGCATTGAAAGGTTAAAGTGGGGACATATCACATTCTAATATTACGTCTCAATGTATTCGAGCAAACCTCCTCATGAGATTCTTTTGCACTGTTAGCAGCAACTACTGCAGGGTACTGGACCACATCTCAACCATCAGGTAATTGAGAAGAACTTTGATACTTTGGCACTGCTCTGGACCTGGGTCTCGAGTTTGGGTTCAGGTCCAGGTGAAATGAGAGCATTTGTATTATCAGGCCCACCCGATGGCTGAATTATACAACACGCATGGGTAGCGTTTAAACGCGCTCTTTTGCATTTGTACGGATAGGCCACACAGTCGAAATACGGGAATGGGCCAGCCCGAGCTTGCCCTTGCCATGCCTATGGGTTTGGTTTTGGGGTGCACACGAACCGAGTTAGCTCGGTTAGCTCGCTTGACTCGACTCGAAAAGGCTCGATTTGACTCGGTTCTAAGCTGAGCCGAGCTGATTTTTTAGTTTGAAAAAAAATTTCGACTCGGATCGAATCCCCACTCGAATTGAACTCGGATTGAACTAGTTCGGTGACTCGGTTGCTTTGGTATTGATGTTGCTCGCCAAGTGTTTGATGAAATGACTCAACGAAGTGTCGGCTAGTGGCAAGGAAGGTATGCATATGAAATAATACCATTTGCCCAGAAGGTGTTTGATGAAATACTTACAAACAGCTACTGCACTTTTACATACAGTGAAAAATTGAAAAGTGTACTGCATGTGTTTGTGAAAATGCCGCAGAGGCTTGATTTTGGCTCAAACTCGGCTTGAACTGGCCCGAGCCGAGCCGAGTTCGAGCTGGGGTCAGCTAGTGGCCGGTTGACAGTTCGACTTGGGTCTGAAATTTTGAGACCTGAAGGGTCCAAAAACTGGACTTTCAGGTACCGGTTGACAGTTCTACGTTCATGTATGAGGTTCAACTCAGCCTAATTTTTAAAACCTTTTTCATAAACAGTTGAGCCTGAGGAAATCTCCATTGCTACTCTGGTAGAAGAACATCCCACAGAACTGCCCAAAAAGATCAAAGAAACATGCGATGCCATATATATTGTTGTGGTCTTCCTCAAACACTTGAAGCAATGGGCTGAAGAGGACAGAGAGAAAACAGACAATAACGTCATTTTGAAGCATGGCCGTCACCTACTCTCAGATATGGCCCTGCTAGATAACCAGCTCCTACTCGACCACGCCATCAATGTGATCCAAAATTTCGATCAGGCAGTGATGGAAACCTTAAAATTCATACCGAAAGACAGCAAGGGTTCATCTCCTTCCACTGATTATTTGAAGCTTCCCTTCAACAGAGAGGACTTCCATGAAGTGGTCTCTCTCTTTTGTTGGTATTACTCCCCCTTCTACGCCGAGAAGAAGAAGTTCCACGGCCGCCTTGCCAAGGAATTAAATACCAAAAATACCCTTCTTGAGTGCTTGCACTACTGCCTGGTGAAGCCCACCAAAGACGATCAGGCGCTCTTGACCACCAAGGTAGCAAAGCCCATTCCGACGGCCAAGGAGCTGGCCTGGTCTGGTGTGCGGTTCGAGGCGGACACAGATGGAGCCATTCAAGTCCAGTTCACCGAGCCCGTGTTCAAACTTCCTGCTCTGGTGTTCGATACTAAGACGGAGACAGTGGTCAGCAATCTGATGGCGCTGGAGAACTCAAAGCAGCAGCAGCCGGTGACTCGGTACTTCCAGCTCATGAACGAGCTGGTTGATGACGTGGAGGATGTTAGGGTGTTGAAGAGGTTTGGGGTTGTGAGGGGGAGGTGGAAGAGAGAGGGAGATGTGGTGGATTTTGTGAAGAAGGTGGGTAGCTTTGCATCCCATCCGTCCATATACCCAGCTGTGGAAGATGAAATTGGTAGGATGAGGAAGTGGCATGATGAGAGTTCGGGAAAGTTCTTGGTCAGATATGGGTGGGCTTTGAGGTGGGCATCTGTAGTCGCTGCCTCTATTGTTGCAACGGCAATATTTGCCGCCAAAAGAAGGGGTTGAATTCTGCTTTTCTATTCTCTTTCGAATATAAATAAATGCTATTTGAAATATAATATTTTATATATATATATATATATATATATATATATATAAGGCCAGATCAGGACCATGATGGGCCGGAAAAATATCCAGCCCAGCCACCCACTTTTTTGCCAGATCTGGGTTGTTTATGGATGATGGATGATATGTGATATGTGATATAAAAAAAATGCCTTTGAAATCTTAAGCAGAGTGTTAAACATGCCATGATCCTCAGTATTTCAGGTGGCCTAATAAAAAAGCACCACATGCGTGTAATACACGTAGGCCCACAACAACAAGGATAAAATTATCATGTGCGGACTCTGGTTTTTTATTAGGCCATATCACGGTCAGTGGCAATTCGAGTTTTAAAACGGAACTAAATTTTTTGCCTGAGCCTGGCTTCGTGCCTAATTTCAGTCCAAAGCTAGTCGGAATTAGATTGAGCCTAAAAGCCCAAAGGGCAGCATATGTCCATTGACAAACCTAAATTTAGGTAATATCCATGGCACCCTCTTAATTCTTAATACAAATAATAAGTTAAGGATTTTATTATAAAAGCTTAAATTTCCTAATTACTTTCTAATGTAGGACTAAACCAAACATTAAAGACAGGGAAAACTAAAAATCAAAAATCAAGAAAAACTGATTTTCTTTAATTTTTAAATCCATTTTTCCTAATAGACAATTGGCTTGATGCTAAGTGCCAACAAAGGAAAAACTAACTGTTATCTTGTTTCTTTTCAAAAGATAGAATAGTCCAGCCAAATGAAATAGATGGCATGGTCCATAAATGGTGGGGCCTAATGTATGGATATCTTCAATCTGTATAGAAACAATGGAGTTCGATTAATTAACAAGCTGCTCAATCAGTCGAGTGAATCCCGGATTAGACAGATTGGTTTCTGGACAGTTTTGGATAGGTTCGATCGATCAACCTTGGAGGTTCGAGCGATCGAGATAATTTAGAAAATTCATGCAAATCCTCTAGACACTTTTGAGTATGTTCGATTGATCGAATATAGTGGGCTCAATCGATCAAGGGTTCCTCGATCGATGTTGATCGATTGATGCTTAAATCGACGGCGTGCGCAATTTTGTGCAATTGCGCGATTTGTTTCCTATTTTGTGTGTAATACTATATATATGGGTGTAATTGTGAGATTAGGGTAGAACAATGAGAGATAAATCAATTCTATGATTTGGAAAGGTAAAAACAAGGGTTTTCGCATTTATAAGAGATTCTATCACTTTTAATTTCATTTTCATAGTGGATTTACTTGTCGCTTTGTGTTGTGGGTTTTTCACGTAAATTTGTGTGATCATATGCATGCTTTGTTCGTGTTTATTTTTTATTGTGTGATTTAAATTATGGGTTTGCTTCCCCGATTCCCCAACAAGTAGTATTAGAGTTAGGATTTGAATTTGAATATGAAACATGACGATGAAGGGATCTAACGTGAAATATGGGACAGAGAAATTCACTGGGAAAAATAACTTTAAACTATTAAATGTGAAAATGAGAGGCTTTCTAGTTCAATAAGGACTGCAACCAACACAAATTGATATAGCGAAGCGTTTTGCAACTATGAGGAATGAAGAGTAGAAAGAACTGAATGAAAGGATGAAAACCTTCATCCAATTATGTTTGGCGGATGATATCCTTTATAATGTCGTTGATCAAAAGACCACCGTAGGATTGTAGACGAAGTTAAAAAGCTTGTACATGACAAAATCTCTTTCAAATCGTCTATGTCTGAAGAAACAAGTTGAATTCTCTTTTAGAGTCATGCGATAGTGTCGTAGACACTACGTTTACAGTAATAAAACCAGTGGTGTTGAAACTATTATCTTAGCCCTTTATTCAAAATAGCTAAGAAAGAATGACAGAGATGGAGTTTGGAGCTGTGGTTCATGATGATTGAAGTCATGGTGGAGATTATTGTCTGAATATCTTCAATCTATGCAGAAACAGAGGAGTTTGATCAATCGAACAAGCGGCTTGATCGATCGAATGAACCCTAGATTAGATAGATTGGTCTTTGGACAATTTTGGACATGTTTGATCGATCGACTTTGGATGTTTGAACAATTGAGATAATTCAGAAAATCCATATAAACTATCTAAAAAATTTTAAGCATGTTCGATTGATTAAATATAGTGGGCTCAATTGATCGATGGCTGCTCGATCGACGATGCATACAGCTTTGTGTAATTGTGCGATTTGTTTCTTATTCTAACTGTAACACTAAAAATATAGGTGTAATTGCGCAATTTGTTTTTTATTCCAAGTGTAACACTATATGTGTGTGTGTGTAATTGCAGGATTATGGTAGAATAAGGGGGCCTCAATCAATTTTAAAGTTTAGAAGGGAGAAAACAAGGGTTTTTACATCCGTAGGTGATTCCATCTCTTCTACTTTTGTTTTCATAGTTGATTTGCTTTTCGTTTTATGTCGTGATTTTTCCTACAAAAATTTTCCATGTAAAATCGTATATTCATGTACACAAATGAACCAATGAGAAATATACTCACATGCGTAATAGGCATCTTTTGTTTTTTTCCAACTGTCAATGATTCATTAATCTCTACCTAGAAGAAAGCAAAACAGTCCGCCAAAGAGTATTTGAAAAAAAGAAGAAGAACCGCTTATCCCACTTCTTGAAAATGGAAGCATGTCTAAGCATGATTAAATGACTCAGGAACTCAGATCAGCTTGTTCGGTCTTGAGTTGAGTCACAACTAGGCCGAGTCAGGGATGAAATATGCCCGACTCATTCGAGTCTGTCATGACTAGGGTCATTAGCCCACATAAGGCCCAAGTCCGAATCAAAGCAGGCCTTAGACCAATGTGTCCAAGTGTGGCAGATGAACTAAGGACCTGAGTCCATGCCTCTTTTTTTTATATATAAATTTATTTATTAGACCTGAGTCCATGCCTAGCCCGGCCAATGAGCTAGAGAACCGCACACGGGCTAGGCTAGGTCCATGCGAATACTCAGACCACCAATTTCAAAAAACAAAAGTGAGGGCCGGGTGCAAGCCCCCCTTAATGCCTTTAGGCAGATCCAGACCCATGAGCTAACTGTTCTGGTGTTAGAAGTGTTGAATGAGCATAGATTGATGACTCATCTCAGTCAACTCGTACTTGATCAGACGGTGATAGAAACCTTACACTTCATGTCGAAAGACGCCCAGGGTACATCTCCTTCCATTGATTATTTGAAGCTTCCCTTTGACAGAGAGGACTTCCATGAAGTGGTCTCTCTCTTTTGTTGGTATTATTCCCCCTTCTACGCTGAGAAGAAGAAGTTCCATGAAGTGTTTGATGCTAAGATGGAGACAGTGGTGAGCAATCTGATGGCGCTGGAGAGCTCAAAGCAGAAGCAGCCGATGACTCGGTACTTCCAACTCATGAATGAGCTGGTTGATGACGAGAAGGATGTTGGGGTGTTGAAGAGGTTTGGGGTTGTGAGGGGGAGGTGGAAGAGGGAGGGAGATGTGGTGGATTTTGTGAAGAGGGTGGGTCGCTTTGCATGCAGTCCGTCCATGTACCCGGCCGTGGATGATGAGATTGGTAAGATGAAGAAGTGGCATGATGAGAGGACGGGGAAGTTCTTGGTCAGGCACGGACGGGCTTTCAGGTGGGCCTCAGCTCTGGCCGCTGCCTTTCTTGTTGTTACGGCTATATTTGCTTTTCCGTTCTCCAATGAATATAAATAAATGCCATTTCAACAGGCCAAGACGAGATGCATATGTCTAAGCCCGACCAGCAGAGTAAAACTTGAACATGACTCCATCTTTAAGTGGACATGAATTACATGTGACCAAGGGTTACACAGGATTCCTGTAGCTTCTAAGGTAACCCAATTTAAGGAAAAAAAAAAACATATACTTGTGTTGGATATGGGGCCTCGTAAAAATGACAAGATTGTCCTGTATAATTACATATCTAAGACGCATGCCGTACTATTTTTTCATTAGACTATGTAAAGGGTTTTGAGTTTTAAAAGATGTATAAATTTTTGGATTGAGCTTAGCTTAGAAGTGAGCTGAGCCTGAAAGCTATTAGAAACGGTGGTGGATTCTTGCAATCCAAAACTATGTAAGAAGCGTGTGAGCTAGCTGTGAGTTTAGATTTTATTTTATTTTTTTCTAAGTTTAGAGTGCTAGTTGTGCTAAAGATAATAGTAGATTTTTTTTTCTAGATTTTTTCTATGTTTAGTTGCCCCTAAAAAGCATTTAAATAGGGATATTTTAGTCATTTCATATAAGAAGAAAGGCCTATAAAAGGCACCATTATATTCATTTCTTATTCAAATTCAAAATACAGCAATTCAGTTCTCTTCCTCTTTCAAGTTTTTGTTTTTCTGTTCTATGGTGACTGCAGCCACACGTCAGAAGAAGTGGGGTTTTAAACCCAACAAAAGCTCGATGGACAATCCAGTCCATGAAGCCCTAAATTTAGGGTTGAGGAGCTATGTGATCATCAAGAGTAGGAGATGCTCTACACTGATCTTTACTCATGCCTAGGTGGTAGACTCACAAGAGTTTCAACACGGGGTTATGGGTTCGAGTACCATTGTGGTGAAATTCCACTGTAGTGTGAGTGTGTGGATGTGTGTGGGGCTGTGAGTGCGTGTGTAAAAAAACTTCCCTTCATTTTACAATATGGCATGGCCGAGATGATCATAGTCGAAAGAAAAAGAACAATTAGAGGGACACGTGTCGTGACATTAAAATAAAAGGAGAAGCTTCAGGAGAGCACAGAAGAAATCTATAAATAGTAAAAAGATTATTAAATAATGACATCTCATACCAATCCAACCAACTAATCAAATTTATCTTATCTTTCCTTATCATAGCTTAAATTTATTTTAAGAGTAGCGATAATCTTTAGTTGTAATCAAAGTTTACACTCTTATGTTGGAATATTTCCATTTTCATTAGAAGTAGTTCTTTCATAAAGGCTTTTTTGTAATTGGATTTTGTGATTGGCTGTAAGTACTCATTTTTGTCTAAATGTTTTCGATAATCCCCAATGTACTAAAAAGTTCTTTAGTATGGAAGACAACATGTAACCCCATCTTCGGAGGAAGAATCCTACCATTAAATAATTATCTGATTATCTAATAACAATCTTGTGCGATTAGTTGAATAGGCAACCAATTTTCCCAGGTCTCAATCATATAAAATCACATTCAATGTATTCATCTATCTTGACATACCCTACACGTGACCAAACTAAACCGAATGCCAACAGGTGGCTCCTTTAAAGTTGGACTAGATGGACGGTTAGTATTTTGTCTGATTGGTCTCGCATAAGTGAGATGCACTGCGATTTGAGGCAGATGTGAGCGTTGACACCTGAATCATATATTTCGAGTATTTCATATGGCAACGCGGGCATGGGCTGGATTCAGGCTTGGACCAGGCCCTGTATTGGCATTCTGGACTAGTCTCAGGCTACCCTACCTCATGGGCCAGCTTTGAGCTTACCCGCCGTTGACACCCCTAGTTCTAATCTGAGATGTAACTCACATTGTGGTGACCCATCAAATCAATGATCATGATCAAGATGCATAAATGCCACATGTTGAAGAACTGAAAGTATGGTATAGAGCCATCTCTCCACTGTACGTGGGCAGAAGATGTACGAATCACGACCATTCATTTAAAAAGAAAATGAATCGAACAGATACTATCCTAATGATGAAACCCATCCATATAAGAAGCCTTCAAATCAACGGTAAAAAAACAATAAGATTTCGAATATAGACATCTAATGCAAAAGAAAATTAATGGCCATGATCATCCCCCGCTTGTGCTTTTTGCATCCAATAAAACCCACTAGATTGATCACGTCCAGAAGAGCACTTCCCTTCCCCGGACGCGGATTGGCTACTGACAGGTTGAGTAGCGAGACTGCTACTGAAGTGACGTCATCAAGTTCTGTGGGCCCCACCATGATGTATGTTTTGTATCCACGCCGTTCAGCCATCTGGAGAGATCATTTTAGAGTAAGATCCAAAGAATGAATCACATATAAACTTCCAGTGGACCCCACCACAGAAAACAGTGGGAGAGTGAGGCCACCGTTAAAAACCTCTAAAGGCCACAAAGGTTTTCGATCAAGTTGATATTTTTGTTTTCCCTTTTTTAATGTCTTTGTTAACTTTTGAAAAGGTTGGATTTCGAAAAAAACATCACCGTAAGCCTTAGGAAGGTTTCAATCGGTGGGGATCAATCTTCCGCTGTTTTCTATGGTGGGGTCCACTAAAGCTTTGGATCTGCGTCATTCTTTGACTCATGCCTTAAAATGATATCTCCAAATGGATGGACGTCCACAACACATACATGACAGTGGGGTCCACATAACTGGGTGACGTCGCTTTAATAGCCTGTCTCGCTACTCAACCTGTAAGTATCTAATCCGCGTCCGAACTCCCCTACCACATGTACAAAGGAAAATGTGTCTCCGTACCTATGTGATATTCCGCAAGTCGCTCGCGAGCTCATTTTAGAACATAAGGTTAAGAATGAGGTAGATCCAAATCTCAAGTGGGACATGCCACTGGAGAAAGTGAGGATTGAACTCCCACCACTGAAACTTTGGTGGGGCCACAAAATTTTTGGATGAGTCTAATATTTGTTTTTCAGTTCATCACAGTGAGATTAACCTTGTGAATAATTTGGATGGCATATAAAAAAAAATTTATAGTGGGCCACAAAAAGCTTTCAACGGTGAGCATTTCATCCTCGCTGCTTACTGTCGTGTGGCCCACTTGAGTTTTGGATCTACACTCATGTTTGAGTGGGCAGGCATGACTTTTGGGTGTAGGCATCTACATACCGGGGCTCTCAAGGTGAATAGATTGGATCCCTTACTCGTGTGCAACACGGATCAGATCTCACACTTGTGTACAACATGCCACATGTCTTAGTGACTGGGCTGGTCCATGCCTTTCATCGCCCCAAGAACGGCCCATTTTCTTAAATAGGCTACGTTTTCTAACCCAAGCCCGAGACATGACCCGACCCATTTATCTTGGCCCATACCAGCCTCAGAAGCAAGTCGGGCTAGTTTACCAGGAGTCCAACCTGATTCATGATTGCCACCTAATACATAATTTTAGGTTGAGCCCCACCTAATACATTGCTGGGATCTCTCATCTCAAGTCGGGCTAGTTTACCAGGAGTCCAACCTGATTCATGATTGCCACCTAATACATAATTTTAGGTTGAGCCCCACCTAATACATTGCTGGGATCTCTCATCTCGCAATCGATATATACCTTTTCCAATCTCTCCTTTACCTAAAATAACTTAAGCATTATTCATTCTTTATTCCTACTCCAATCAATCAAAGCAAGGAATGAAGAAAGAGAAGGAAACCCAAAAAAAGAGCGAATGAAACGCAACAGTACCTCTCTATAAATATATTGCATCTATGCATTCCTTCTCTACCATTCAATATCAACTACACGTTATCAAATATCAAAAGGTCTGAATAGAAGGATGTGGAGCTCTCGGGTCCCACGCCGCATGCGAGCGGCCCACCCAAGCCTATTCACTCCCAAGACCTTCTTCTTCTCCCCTTTGTTGAAAGAGTACGGAAACGAGTGGGCTGAATGCTTCGGTTTGAAAGCGGCTGCTGTCTACTCAGCCATCTGTGGAAGAGATGCTGATGAGCTTCTTGTAGCTGAGAAGTTTTTAAAATGCATTGCTTTCTACTGTCTTAATCCTGTGAATAAAGGTCAGTAAGCAGTTAGCCTTCCCTTTCTTTTATTTTACTAAATATTGCCTAAGTTATTAGAAATCACATAGAGGTGCATTTTGAGGGGGGAAAAAAAAACACCCTCGTCTAAATTTTTCTTTAAACATAGTAAGAGTTTAAACTTGTGAGATCCATGTGGTATGTGTATAACATCCAATCCATCTACCGTATGAACCCCACCATGATAATAACACAAAACCAAAAAAATGGCCAATCATATCATGAGAATGGCTAGACTTATTTCAAATAGTGTATATTGTTTTTTTATGGATTGGGCCACCTTTTGATTTGATTTATCATTTTTTTGGTTCATCTAGTAATCATGTTGATGTGCATCTGTTCGGGCGAGTTGGCTGTCAGGCCCATACCAAATGGGCCCCATAAATTTAGATTTTTCCCTTTGTAAAAAACATACATTAGAGGGAAGTAATGTAATCTCTTCTGTGAGAAAGCACTGCCAGGAGAACCAATTCTCATATCACTATTTGGTAAAATCTGAGGGAGCCCATGTAACAAAAAACTGTGGGGACCACCACATGTGTCTGTTACATCCACTCCATCCATCACTTGATCCAACTCATGTTTCTACGTGAGCAAAAAAATTAGGTCAGTTCATCCACAGGGAAAAGTGGGGATATGGATACCTAGGATTGAAAGCTTCTTGGGCCCACATAAGTCTCAGGTTAGGCTGATATTCAGTTTTACCTTTCATCCTTGTGGTAATCACCTTTTGAATAGGTTGGATGGCACATTGAAGATTATGGTGGTCCAATTAAGTTTGAATGGCGGGAGCCCACCATCGTTGATATTCCTTCTGGTGTGGTCCACTTGATTTTTAGATTGATTTAATTTATGGGCTGACATTCTATCATGACCTGACTGGGATTATAGACTGAATGAAGTAAATATCACACACGCACATTACAAGAGCCCCATAGAGCCTTCTTTTTTTTTTTTTTTCCTGCAGGGAAATGTGAAATTTGTGTCCCTTTTTTTTAGGAAGCGGATTGGCTGGTGTACCACACACTTGCCATCTAGCTGGTGTGTTGAACCCAGCAAGTCCTGTGGGTCCCATCATGAGGTATGTGTTATATCCAAACCGTCCATCCAGTTTGCGAGCTCGTTGTAAGGCTTCATACAAAAAATAAGAAGATACAAAGATCAAGTGGACCACACTGTAAAAAGCAGTGGGGGATTGAACATTTACCATTGAAACCCTTTTTGGGGTCACAGGAGTTTTGGATCAATACAATATTTGTTTTTCCTCTTCATCCAGGTCCTTTTGACCTTATGAGCAGATTGGATGGGAAATAAACGTTATAGTGGGCCCTATGGATGTTTTAACAGTGAAAATCATTATCCCGCTGCTATTTGTGTTGTGATCCAGTTGAGCTTTCGATATGATTCATTTTTTGGCTGATGCTCTAAAATGATCCCGAAAAATGGATGAACCGTGTGGATATAATAAATACATCATTTTACAGCCCATGTAACTTTGATCTCATTTTACAGCCCATGTAATTTTGATCTCCTTTGAACCGTTCCTACAAGTAGGAGCTCAAGGAGCGTCAGTGCTCGTCTTTGCACGACACGTACCCACACCAGCTATATCTCTGGCGTGTGGTACACCAGCCAATCCGCTCACCTATTTTTAACATAGGGTTCAGATTTGGAGAGGATTGCTAATCTAACATTGGGCACGGTTTTTCATGTTAGCACACATGCCCATGGAGCATATGTGTGAGAGTTCCAGGGCATACAATAGCTAGTTTGACCCCCTTGGATGCCTTGGAATAGAAGTTAGGTTGGTCCATGTGGTCCATATCGAACGAAATAAATTGACAGGCCTGAACCTGGCCAAAATATGTTTACGGTCCACGCCAAGATCAGATCTCATTTTTCAGGCCCATTGCCTGGGCCAGAACAGTAGAACACCAACAAGGGGCATACTCCTGTGTTAGTTTTTCAGAAGCGGATTGCAGATTGAGTAACTATGTGGGACCCCATTGGATGCATGTATTTGTCTTATATATCCATGTCCATCCTCCATGCATGTTTCATATCATTTTAGGGCACCAAAATTGAAGCATAGCCAAAGCTCAAGTGAACCACCTAGTAATAGTGACATTCACTGTTAAAACTTTCCCAGAGGTTAAAAAATAAATAAATAAAAATAATATCAGCTTCATTCAAAACTTATGTGGATCCCAGTAAGTTTTCCATGGTTGAACAGGTCACAAAGATATGAATGAAAGTAAAATATAAAATATTATATATATATATATATATATATATATATATATATATATATATATATATATATATATATATATATATATATATATATATATATATATGTTGAGGTCAAAATCTGGATCACCTTCCACTCCATGTAGCGAACCTTCGACGAGCCCTGACCCTACACCAAAGGTGAGCAAAAGAGACCCTGGCTAAGTCGGGGGACCCTCTAATGCCTAAGTCAGGTCAAGAGAATCAGAGTCTAAATTGAAAGGTAGAGAGAGAGTGTCAGATCTTGCGTACCTATAGCAATGAGGTCTTATTGTATTTATACCTGACTATTGGACGGTCTAGGTTTGTTAATCTCGGCACGATTCACTCAATTAATGGGATTTTCGGATCATGGGGATATTGTACGCAATTCAAGGATCGCGTAGGATATTATGTACTTCATGCGTATCAGCGAGCGAAGTAACCAGTCACGTCCACTTATGGCAGTTTCTAAGCTTAACTCATGATGTGCCCACCTCAGGATCCGGCCTCAGCTTGATCCTTCTGGCGAATAAGGTCTCAATCAGAGTGGTTACAAGCCTTCATCAAACAGTTGCCGCAATTACAGTCCGAGCCGAGCTGATGGCCTTGGCCTCTTGCCAGTTGGACGTTCTGAACGGCTTTTTCATGAGATCCGAGTGGAAGTGTCGGGCCTATTCTATCGAGTTGGGTTTCCTCTTATTTTGGTCTTAGATCGTCTCGAGTTGAATCGGTCATTAGTCTCAGAGCCGAAGCAACTTTGCAGCTCATCAGTGAATCCTTCAGTTGTGGACATCACATAGGGTAGTCGTCTGTCCGATCGAGTCAACATGACGTCGGCCCTCGGAATTATAAGGGGCTCGGATCTTCCCATAACAATATATATATATATATATATATATAACACCAAAAAAACAAGAACAAAAACAAATATCACCTTCATTCAAAACTTATGCGGATCCCAAAAAGTTTTCCATGGTAGGTATTCAATTCATACTATTTCCTGTCGCACGGTCCACTTGAGCTTTGGATATGCTTCAATTTTAGATTCATGCCCTAGAATGATTTGAAAAAACAGATGGAGAGAATAAATAAGACATACATCACAGTGGGCTCCATAGAGTTTACTTAGTACATGCTAAGGGTGGTGACTTACCTAGCATGCAATCTGGGCGGTTTGTAATGGAGGGCCACTTGATAATTAGAGTGGTTCAATGGGACGAGTTTACACCCCTTTAAATAGGGATAAGAAGTTTCGGAATTAAACTACAACTAAAACTCCTAAAAATTGTGACTTACTTTAAATAGTAAACTTATTATTTATAGATTGTCATGATTCCTACTACTAGTAGGCATGGTTTCCGTCCAAAAAATAGCAAGTGTCCTATTGTGCTTTATCACGCTGTTCTCCTAATTATTCCAAGCACTTTTCATGTTGGGTGCAACTCCTAAAGCTCAACGTCGATCTGATAGTATTTCACAAATTTGGTGTGTGGAACCCAGCGTAGCGGGGTTGGGTGGCTAAATTAGCTCATCCTAACCAAAATCATATATGGCATGTTGGATTACTCATTCCAATTTGTGAGATATGCTCGTTTTAAGGCCCTGATGGTCCGAATCACTTCCGCCTCTGATTGGGCCTTTTCTGATCCACCGTGGCCATGAAACTGTTTGCGACCCGCTCTACATCACAAACTTTTCACATTGACGGTGTTCTGTGCAACTCAGATGCCCCAAAACAGGAATCAGATAAACAAAAACAAGCAGCACCACCGGTTGCAGCTGAACCATCCGGAGATGTACCATTAAGACAAACCGTGCCAGGTAACTTTATTACAGTATGCTCACTTGCTTTCATCTATGCACTTGTGAGAGATCCAAGCCATTCCTCATTTTACCACTACTTTTATACGGCTTGGATCAAAACTCAAGGGTTTTGTACAAGATGGACCATTGGTGTGTGAAAGAAATGGATTTTCAAGAGAAATTTACCAAGAGTCTACATTCAAGGCACGTGTGATTACCAAATGACCAGACCAGCCTGATTATTGACCCAGGCATCTGAATGGCAGTGCTCGTTTGATGAATGCATTGGATCTCTCACGTGTGCCAAGTTGGTAATTGTGATAGGCCCGTGTGGAAACATTGCACTCGCGGGCCATTTTATGGGATACTCTTATTTAAACCATCCAAATTAATTATCGTCACACAGAGTGTAGATACATCATGAAACGAAAAAAAAAAAAAGCTTATTTGACTGTTTGATTAATGGATTGGTGGACATTTATTGGACGGTTTAAATAAAAAGTACTCATCGGTCGTATTTTCACAAAAATAAAATAAATAATAAATAAGTAAAATAAAATTCAGGAATCAGTACAAAGAATTGGATTAATCTAAGTATTTGACCTTTCAATCCTACTAAGAGATTTATTAGAACTCGTAATAAATTTCAAAATCCACTGCATCTATAGGTTTTATGTTGATGCATGTGTTTTATCTACATCCTTCATCCATACTCAAGCTTTGTATATGAGTACAAGTGACCAGCATCACTTGAAAATTTTGATCCGTTGATTTTCAATATCCCCAAACAATGGTATTTTTTTCAAAGGAAGTATTCAATCCCAAATGTGAGATTAGGTGGTCAAAATACTTAAGTATTTCCAAATACATATTCATTAGGGAATTTGACGGTACTGACCTCGAGTTTGGTCAAATTACCTAACAAGATTCGACCTTTCAAATATTCCAAGGGTTGCCTTCTGACAAGCTTCCATAAATTACTTGGACCAAAATGTGCTTGTCCTTATTTCAGTAGTTGTACGGTTTTGTAGGGAATAAGAAGTTACGTCATATTTAATGCTAAAAAAGTGATGTGTACGGAACCCTTTTTTGCGCATGGGCAAGGACCAAATTAGTGGGGCCCACATTGATATATATGTATAATCCATGCCGCCATCCTTTTTGTCGTGTCATTTTAGGGCTAGGGCCTAAATATAAGCCTTATCCAAAGCTCGTGTGGGTCACATAATAGAAAATAATGGTGACAATGGAACCCACTGTTGAAACTTTCCAAGCTAACTGTGATGTTTGTTAGAAGTGGACACTGCCCAAGTCAAGACTTTTTGGGCCCACGGCAAGCAGGCCGACAAGGTGGACGGAACGAATCACCCCATTATGGGCCTTAGGCTATTGTACCTATTAAGGTCAAAATCTAGACCACCCTCCACTCAATGCTGCGAGCCTCAAATGGACCCTAGTCCTGCACAGAAAGGTGAGCAAAGGAGACCCTGGCTTAAATAGGGGACCCTCCGATGCCTAAGTCAGGTTAGGAAATCTGAGTCTAAGTCGCATAATGTAGAGAGAAGGTGCAAGATATTGCGTACCTGTTGCAATAGGATCCCCTAGTATTTATTCCTATGGGTTGGACGGTTCGTGTCCGTCAATTTCGGCATGATCTAATCAATCAAGTGAATACTGCAATCGTGGAGATACTCCACAATCTTTGGATCGTGTAGCGCATCCTATCTTAATAGAGTGTATTTCCAAGCATGATCTTCGGCCACGTTCATATTCGGACTGGTTTCCCAGCTTAGTACTCAGAGTATCATCATTCGAGCTCGAACCTCGTTCTATCCAAGTCCGCGGCTGAATACCCGTAGTTTGAATTCATAATCAAGTCATCAGGGTTGGAGTCTGTTAGGCGTGCTTATCCGAGGCTTAGTTCTCTGTCTCTAGGTCAATGATGAGTCGGTCGGTCCGGGACCGTAACCTTTTAGATGATGATGAGGATGAGGACGAAGACAAGAGCTCGACTAGGTCAATCTTCCTCGGATGAAAATAAGGATGAGGACGAGGACGAGGACGAGAGCTCGACTCAGACAACCTTCTTCGGATGAAGATGAGAATGAGGACAAGGACAAGAGCTCCGCTCGGCCAATCTTCCTCGGATGAAAATGAGGATGCGGACGAGGACAACAGCTCAACTCAGCCAATCTTCCTCGGATGAAGATGAGGATGAGGACGAGGATGAGAGCTCGGCTCGTCCTATTCGGCCTAAGATCGTAGTCCGAGGTCCGCTCATGCTCAACCTGATGTTTTCTTTCCGAGGTCCTATTAACTGGTTCAGATGGAACGAGTCGACCCTGCCTAGGTTTCCCCATAACAGTACCAATGGCTATCCTTTCATTTGGTAGTAAAGGAAGTGAACATGTAAAAATCGTGACCCATATCACATGAGAACCACGACTCATATAACATGATAACTACGATCCATGACAACCACTACCTATATAACATGACAACCACGACCTATGACAACTACGACCCTTATCACATTACAACCACAACCCATATAATATGACAATCACAACCCATATAACCTGCATTTCCTATTCCTGTAGTCTATCAATAGTCATCTCATATTCAAAAAACGTCAGGCTAGCTTTGGTATGGATAGGCACATTACTTTTCTAACTTTATATGGTACAACTTCATGAGGATAAGATCCACACTGTCTGTTAGATGCCCCACTTTATACTTTAGATTGAGACCCAAATATGAGAATGATTCAACGGTCAGGTGGGCTATTCCATGGGAAACAATTGAGATTGAAAATTTTACTCAGAATTATACTCTATTCTCTACGTTATGGTCCATTTAATGTTTATATTCAAATGAAATTTAGTTTCCACGGTGTAAATAGATCGTTTCATCTGATGGACGATAAGGATCTTATGTGCGTTTATCCCATGTAGTCACCAAGCTAGTGCAAGTCACTCCATAATCGTTCAAACGATATCTATATAGTAGCATAGGTCGCATCAGGTGTTTATAATGTGGTAAGGGTCGTGGTTGTAATGTGGTACGGGTCGTAGTTGTCATAGGTCATGGTTGTCATGAGATAAGGGTCGTAGTTGTCATAAGGTAAGGGTCGTAGTTGTCATGCTATATAGGTCGTAGTCTTCATTTTATAGGCATTGGCCTAAAATAAGAACCACAACCCATATAACATGATAATTATGATCCATGACAACTATGACCCATGACAACACGACCCATATAACATGATAACCACGACCCATATAATATAATAACCACGGCCCATGAAAACTACAACCCTAATTACCACATTACAACCACGACCCATACTGCATTACAACCACGACTTGGGAATTTGACCATATATCAAGATCCACATTGATATATGTATATAATCCATGCCGCCCATCCTTTTTATCGTGTCATTTTAAGGCTAGGGCCCAAATATCAGCCTGATCTTGTGCTCGTGTGGGCCACATAATAGAAAATAATGGTGACAGTGGCACCCACTCTTGAAACTTTCCAAGCTCACTGTGATATTTGTTAGAAGTGGACATTACCCAAGTTAGGACCTTTTGGTCCCATGGCGAGTTGGCCGACAAGGTGGATGGATCGGATCACTCCATTGTGGGCCTTAAGCTATAGTACCAATGATTATCCTTTCATTTGATAGTAAAGGAAGTAAACATGTAACAATGGTGACCCATATCACATGAGAACCACAACTCATATAACATGATAACTACAACCCATGACAACCACAACCCATATAACATGACAACCACAACCCATGACAACTACGACCCTTACCACTTTACAACCACAACTCATATAACGTGACAACTATGACCCATATAACATGATAACCACGACCCATGATAACTGCGACACATATAACATAACAACCACAACCTGTAACATGACAACTACAACCCATGACAACCACGATCCATTTTTAGTAGTGTAAATGAATCAAAGGATATAGATTAAGGTCGTGGTATAATCCAATTGATCTTTGGATATGCTTCAATTTTGGGCTCAACCCCTTAAATTAGATGGAAAAATGGATTGATGGTGTGGATAGACCACATACATTTAAGGTGGGCCCAACTGAGTACTTTAATCCAATTTTCTCTCTCGAGCACAACTTACGTTAGCCTGCTATTGACAGGTTGAGTATCCAAATTCACTACTCAACCTGCGCGGATTGCTATTGACAGGTTGAGTATCCAGACTCGCTACTCAACCTGTCCATATCTAATTGGGAACGGATTGGCTACTCCCTTGCCACCAACCCCTATGGCTGGTGGTCGGTGCTATGTGAACCACACCATGTCATCCATTTCGTTCATACATTTTTACAGATCCTTTTAGGGCTTTATACCAAAAATGAGAGGGATATAAATCTCAGGTTGACCACACCACTGGAAAACAATATTGATTAGATATCAACCATTAAAATCCTCCTAAGGCCCACTGTACTGTTTATTTGACATCCAATCTGTTGATTAGGTCATACGGACCCAGATGAAGGGAAAACACAAATATCAGCATGATCCAAAACTTTTATGGCCCCCTAAAAGTTTTTAATGGTCAACATTCATTAAACATTGTTTCCTTTAATGTGGTCCACTTGAGATTGGGATATATCTCATTTTTTGTGTAATATCATAAAATGATCTATAAAAATAGATGGACAGCATAGATGAAATAGATACATCATGGTGAAGCCCACAAAGCACCAGCTGGTGGCAGCTAATCCGCGTCCTATCTAATTCGGGGACGGACGCGGATTGCGTCCTACCCCCGCCCGTCTCTAGCCCCGAACGTACAGTTCTATGGGCCGGCCCACCATGTTGTATTTATTTATCCAAGCCGTCCATCCCTGTTTTCAAATCTTTTTAGGGCACGACACGAGCACAAAAATGAAGCAGATTCAACGCTCAAATGGACCACACCACAAATGACTTTTGCATGGCATTTAATGCTTTGCGAATTTAATGCAACTAAGCTGATTATTTGGTGTGGTCCACTGTTCACTCCCCAAGTATAGGGTTGTGATGTAGTAATAAACTCGGTGAGACCGAGGTCGAATCCCAAGGGACTGAAACCTGTACGTTATCTGAAACTAGGTAGAATTAAAATTAGACTAAGATGAAATCTAAATCGATTGTAATTTGAGGATTAATGGTGAAATAATTATCTAAAATTTAGAAAATTTAAAGGTAGGAAATTAGGGTGCTAAGGATCCACTTATAGAGATCAGGGAGATCTACGCTTGATTCATGATCTTAACTGAACTTCGAGTCCCATCTTCATCCAGTTGGAAGATATACCATGAAAATCAAATCTGAACTTCTTTTAACCTAGTTTTCAAGAGATAAGACAGATGTAAATTAGAGTAGATTCCATCACAAAACATGCCCATGAGACAAAGTAAACAACAGAATTAAACCAATCCACATCCAATCTAAGGAATGTATGAATGTTAGGAAGGTTTCCATCATCCAACCATGCCCAGGAGACGATGGTGAACAATGGAGTTCCCAATTTCACAAACCCTATAACACAAAGGAAATACTCAAAGTCATCGCAAATCTATTGTAATTTCAGTCACAACAAACCATTAAAAACTAAAGGCATTCCCATTAATCAAACTAGAATCAACGTCAGTTCATCACATGCATCCAAGCCATAGGATCAACCCCATCAAGCCACAAGCTTCACCTCTTAGCCCTAGCTAAGAGGCTCAGCCCAACATGAATGGGCTGGATCCAAAACAAACAAAATAAAAAGAAAACAAAAAAATAAAAACTACTCTCTCTCTCTCTTACGTTCCACGTTGAAGCCCCCAAACTCAGATCCCGTTCTCTCTCCTTTCTTCTCTCTTTATAGCTGTGAGTGGCGGTAGGAAGGTTGGATGCCAGGAACCGACCTTGCCTGCGCAGCAATAGATGGAGAGGCGGTGGTTTTCGGCAACTTACGCAGCGAAACCATGAAGTTGGTTGGCTGCAGTCCACGTTTGATGTTGTGGAGGATCTTGCTACAAAATCTGAACCATTCAGGATCCTTGACATTGGTTGTCCACCCCATGGCATGAATTTGGACGGTCCAGATGGACGGACCGACCCCTGCTATGATCACAAAATGGCCTGGATTGGCCGGGCGTGCGCGGGCTGCGTAAACAGAGCCCGAAACGGTCGGCGCTGGACTCTCGGTGGGGCCCACTTCCCTTATTGTTTGAGAAATCCAAACCGTCCACCAGATTCCCCTAGAGATTTCGGTCGGGGATGGGTTGTTTTGGATCGATTTTGGTGTGGCCCATAGGATCTTTCTTGCTGCCGTTCGTTCTGTGTTTGAACTGCTGGAAACATATCATCACTGTTTCTTCGAATTTTGTCACTTAGGCCTTAGTAAGAGGACTTACGAGATTTCAATAGACAGTCCAAATTAGACCGTCGAATCAAGATGGTGGCCCACTGCACCCAACCGCAACTCTCTATTGCCGTGAAAAATGGAAATTTTTGTTTTTAATAGAGAAGTCGGGTCAGCGCCCGACTTTTTTTGGTGTTTGGCGAGTGCACTGGAAATGCCAGTTGGGTCCACTTGTGCTGTTTATGAAGTATCCAATCCAACCATTTGTTTTTTCACCTCATTTAACGCGTTCAGTCAAAAAATGAAGTATATCCAGATTTCAGGCGGGCCCCAAATCATGATTTTAGGGGCTGATCTAGCCGTTGGGCCACTTTCACATGGATCCAAGGGCTCAAATTTTATGTGTACGATTAATTTATGTTCTTCGGGCCCTGTATGAAGTTTCGAGCCGATCAGATGGTGGGAACCCTGTGATCTTGTATTCTGGACGTTTTTCAGGCCTGTTTGGAGTGAGTGACTGTAATTTCTCTGATCTCTGGTGTGTAAATCCTTGATCTTGGTCCCATGAAGTCCCGTCCAATGCCTTGGTGATGCGAGCGTGTTAAATCCATATTTTTAGTGTCCTTTCCAGTCCACGCTCGTAGATTCACCTTGCATCACAACATGATTAAAATAAAGCGTTAAACAGTATCATGCTCGTAAATCCAGCTAATAAGTGGGGTCTAATATGCAATATTTGACACTCAACATCCACCTGACCGTTGGATCTGCCTCATTTTTATACTTGTGCCTTAAAATGATCTGAGGAAAAGGATGGACGGCTTAGATAAACAGATACATCACGGTGGGCCAGCCCACAGAACTACCCATTCGAAGCTAAAGACGGGCGAGGGTAGGACGCAATCCGCATCCATCCGGGACACGGAAGCCGATTGGTTGGTGTACCACACAGCTATATAGCTGTTATATTGACGTCAACAAGTTCTATGGGTCCCATCATGAGGGATGTGTTATATCCAAACCGTCCATCCATTTGGCAAGCTCGTCCTAAGGCTTAAGACTAAAAATAAGACAGATCTAAAGATAAAGTGGACCACACTGCAAAAAGCAGCAGGGGATTTAACATCTACCATTGAGACCCTTTCGGGGGTCACAGAAGTTTTGGATCAACATTAAATTTGTTTTTCCTCTTCATACAGGTATTTGCGACCTTATGAACAGATTGGATGAAAAATAAACGTTATGATGGGCCCTATAAATTTTTTAATGATGAAAATCATTATCCCGCTGCTGTTTTTAGTGTGGTCCATTTAAGCTTTGGATATTATTCATTTTTTGACTAATGCTCTAAAATAAGCTTTAAAAATTGATGAACAGTTTGGATATAATAAATACATCATTGTGAGACTCATGTAACTTTGATCTCATTTTAGTAAGTCATGTTAGTTGGAGGAGTTCGAACTCCCGAGACGTCAAGAAGGTTATTTTAGTAAGTCACGTTAGCTGGAGGAGTCTGAACTCCCGAGAACTCGGGAAGGTTATTTTAGTAAGTCAAGTTACTCAACTTACGCGGTCCTATATATGTAGAGATGAATGGTCTTCTTAGGCCCACTGTGATGTATGTATTTTATTCATGCCGTCCATTCATTTTGAAAGATCATTTTAAAGGATGAACCTAAAAATGAGGTATATTAAAGGCTCATGTGGACCACACCATAGAAAGCAGTGAAATTGAAAGTCTACTATTGAAAACCTTTTGAGGCATAAATATTTTGGATGTAACTCATTTTTTGGCTCATAACGTTACATAAAATTATAAATCCAATGGACGGATTGGATTCGACACATAAATCACGACAGGACCCACGATCCTTATAACATAACAACGTCGACCCTTATTACATTACAACCACGAACTGCACACGTTACGTAACAACCTCGACACATATAAGATGATAACTACGATCCATATAATATGACAACTACGACTGATATCAATCACAACCCATATAATATGACAACCACGACCCATATAACATGACAACCACGACCCACATAACATGACAGCCATAACCCATGACAACCATGGCCCTACGACCCATGGCAACCACAACCCATATAACATGACAAACACGACCAATGAAAACCACGACCCATATAACATGATAACCTCGACCCTTGCTACATGACAACCACGATCCATTTGAAGGGTCGTGATTCACATGCACAATGGATCATGGTTTTCATCCACAAAGGGTCGTGGTTGACAACAATAATCCATAGCATATGTGAATTACGACCCTTCGAATGGATCATAGTTGTCATCCACTTATTTATTTTTAAATAATAGGAGTCGAGGCCCACCATGGGGTGATCTGTTCCGTTCACCTTGTCGACCAGCTCGCCGTCAGACCAAAAAGTCTTGACTTGGGCAGTGTCCACTTCTAACAAATATCATGGGCCCATGGATTATACACGTACATCAATGTGGGCGGCATGGATTATACACATACATCAATGTTTTACCATTTTGGTCGTGGTTTGCATGGGTCGTAGTTGCCATGTTATATGGGTCATGATTGTCATATTGCATAGATCGTGGTTTGCAATGTGTTCATTTCCTTTTCTACCAAACCATTAATACCATAGTTTAAGGCCCATGATGGGGTGATTCGATCCATCCACCTTGTCGGCCAACTTGTCGTGAGCCCAAAAAGTCCTGACTTGGGTAGTATCCACTTTTAACAAACATCAAAGTGAGCCTAGAAAGTTTCAACAATCAACCTTATTTTCTAATTTGTGGACCGCACGAGCGCTGGATCAGGCTAATATTTGACTTTACCCCTAAAATGACATAATAAAAAGGATGGGCGGCATGGATTATTCACATACATCAATGTGGGCCCATTTGGGTCGTGGTTTGCATGGGTCGTAGTTGCCATGTTACATGAGTCGTGGTTGTCATGTTGCATGGTTCATGGTTTGCAACGTGTTCACTTCCTTTTCTACTAAACCATTGGTACCATAGCTTAAGGCCCACAATGGGGTGATCCGATCCATCCACCTTATCGGCTAAGTCGTTGTGGGCCCAAAAAGTCTTGACTTGGGCAGTATCTACTTCTAACATGCATCACAGTGAGCCTGGAAAGTTTCTATAATCGCCATTATTTTCTATTTTCTGGCCTACACGAGCACCGGATCAGGCTGATATTTGGGCCCTACACCTAAAATGACACGACAAAAAGGATGGGTGGCATGGATTATACATGGACATCAATGTAGGCCCATATGGGTTGTTGTTTGCATGGGTCATGGTTGTTATGTTATATGGATCGTGGTTGTCATGTTGCAGGGATCGTGGTTGTCATGTTGCATGGATCGTGGTATCCACGTGTTCACTTCCTCTTCTACCAAACCATTGATACCATATCTGAAGGCCCACAATGGGGTGATCCAATCCATTCACATTGTCAATCAGCTCGCCGTGGGACCAAAAAGTCATGACATGGGCAGTGTACACTTCTAACAAACACCACAATGAGCCTGGAAAGTTTCAGCAGTCACCATTATTTTCTATTATGTAAGCCACACTATTACTGAATTGAGCTAATATTTGGGCCCTAGCCCTAAAATGATATGGCAATATGGATGGGCAGCATGGATTATACGCATACATCAATGTGGGCCCCATGAGTTGGGCCGTGCCACACCCAAAAAAGGGTTTTGTACACGTCATTAAATACGACGTAACTTCTTATTGACTGAAACACCGTACAACTATTGAACTAAGGACAAAGGGCATTTTGGTCTAAATAATTTTTGAATGCTTGTCAGAAGGCCACCCTCATAATATTTGAAAGCTTAATCTCCTTGGGCAATTTTACCAAACTTCGAGGTCAGTACAGTCAAATTTCCTATTCATTGTGCAGCAATGGTGTTGATTTCATCTAATGCAATGCAATCCTTGTACGTTGCATGCCTATACATTTGGCTTAGTAAACTTCGTGTGTGTGCCACACATGTGCTAGCATGGCACATGTGTGCGAGATCTAATCATTCATCAGGCCCATTCAGCATCTGGGCCACAATACTGGAAGCCGTAGATGGCTCAGAAAACTTCAGCCAAGTTTTAAAAAGCCTTACATTTGTTTTGCAAATTATGGCCCACTTGATCAGTGGACCAAACTGAGTTTTGGGTATAGTGGTGCATGCCATTATGATGGATGGATTGGATCTGGGAACTATGGTGACTGTAACGTGTACACAAGCTTTATTGCACATGCGTGTAGGCTTAGCAAAGCTGTTAATATACATACAATTGATTTTATTTTATTTTTAACCTTCTACTGAACAGCTGAACCTGAGGCAGTCTCCATCGCTACTCAGCTGGTAGATAAACGTCCCACAAAATTACTGCCCATTAAGATCAAAGAAACATGCGATGCCGTATATATTGTAGTGGCTTTCCTCAGAAACTTCAAGCAATGGGCTGAAGAAGACAGAGAGAAAATAGACGGCTACATCATATGGGAGCATGGCCCCCACCTGGTCTCAGACATGGCCATCCTAGATAACCAGCTCCTACTGAACCAAACCATCAATGTGGTCCAAAATCTCGATCAGGCAGTGATTGAAACTTTACGTTTCATGTTGAAAGACACACACAGTCCATCTCCTTCCGTTGGTTATTTGAAGGTTCCCTTCAATAGAGAGGACTTCCATGAAGTGGTAGCTCTTTTTTGCTGGTATTTCTCCCCCTTCTTTGCCGAGAAGAAGTTGCATGGTCGCATTGCCAAGGAATTAAATACCAAAAGTACCCTTCTTGAGTGCTTGCACTACAGCCTAGTGAGGCCCACCAAAGATGATCAGGTGGTTGTGACCGCTAAGCTAGCATGGCCCATTCCGACGGCTAAGAAGCTCGCGCAGTCCGGCGTGCAGTTTGAGGCAGACCCAGATGGAGCCATTCAAGTCCAATTCACTAAGCCCGTGTTCAAACTGCCTGGGTTGGTGTTCGATACTAAGATGGAGACAGTGGTCAGTAATCTGATAGCACTGGAGAACTCAAAGCCAAAGAGGCCGTTGACTCGGTACTTCCAGCTCATGAACGAGCTGGTTGATGACGTAGAGGATGTTAGGGTGTTGAAGAGGTTTGGGGTTGTGAGGGGAAGGTGGAAGAAGGAAGATGTGGTAGATTTTGTGAAGAAGATGGGTAACTTAGCGTCCTGTCCGTCCATGTACCCGGCCATGGATGATGAGATTTGTAAGATGAAGGAGTGGCATGATGAGAGGATGAGGAAGGCTTTGGAGTGGACCTCAGCTCTGGCTGCTGCCATTATTGTTGTAACCGTTATATTTGTCGTCAAAGGAAGGGCTTGAGTTCAGCTTTTCTTAAATAAATGTTATTTGAAAAATAAAAAAATCCACGTCAATGGTCCCGGGCTGAGATCCGTCAAGCCCGGCCTGCATGTAAAACCTAAACCTGAGCCCAGCTCAGGACCATGACGGGCTGAAACAATTCCCAGCCCAGCCACCCACTTTCGTACCAATCTGGGCTGTTTATGGATGATATTTGATACGTGATAAAAATGCCCGTCTTAGACATCTCCTAAGCCTGGCCCGTTAATAAATTATAGGTGGACATTAATTGCATGTGACAAAGGGTTACATATGATTCCTCTAACTCTTAAGATAGACTAATGCAAAAACACAACATGCGTATGTGAGGTGTGGGGCTCATAGTCATAAGGACAAAATTATCTTATGCAACTCTACATCTGAAACGTATGTGCTGCTTTTACATTCCACCATGCTAGGGGCTTCAATTTTTTGTTTGACCGAGCCCACCTGTGTCTAATATTTCAATCGGAGCCTGGTCAGAAATGGGTTGAGCATGAAATCCTAACGGGCAGCCTTGGTCAATTAACAGTCCTAAATACGGTCTTTAGTCAAGTTAGGACTTGTCCAAGTCAGGGGTAAATAGGCCTGGCTTACTCGAGTCAGGCATGATTAGGTGCATCAGTTGGGATCAGGACTGAGTCCAAAGCCCCGCAGACCTTAGAGCCATGCGTTCAAGTGTGGCAGATGAGCTAAGGACCTGAGTCCAGCTCTAGCGCCTAGCCAATGAGCTAGAGAACCGGACTCAAGCTAGGCTAGTTCCACCATCCTAATACTCAAACAAACAATGTCAAATTAGTGGTGGCCGGGTGCAGGCCCCCCTTAGGCCTTTAGGCAGATACAGACCTGTTAATCAAGCATGATGGTGTTGGAAGTGTTGAACAGGCATGGATTGACTACTCATCCCAGTCCACTCGGAATTAGTTAGGACCAGTACAGGTCAATACAATGAATCAACCCCTACAGCCCCACTCAGAGAGTCAGACCTGAGTCAAGCCAGTCGTGACTGGACATGAACCCAGAGAAGTTAGAAGCCATCACCGAGCCGAAAAAAAATAAAAAAAAAGGTCGAGCAACTGGACTCGGTTTTAAAGGCGTTTGAGTAGCCACATCCACGGTCTTATAATTTTAGGTCTATTCCAACTCAGGGGTGGTCAAGGGGCCCTAAAAGTGAGACATGATCAAAGGTTTAAAATAGTTAAAGATATTTTTGCAGCATTTCCTCATGTGATGGTGAACCCTAACTTTTTCCTCAAATCTTTATTTTTGGTAGAATCTTAATGTACGGTTTTGACCATAGAAAGTTAGAAACATCAACCCGAATTCAAAAATACTTTTACATGTAATTAGGACCGGACCACTCACACGTGCTTTCAAACCATCTTTTCTTTATATAATAGTAACACATGATGATTGGATCCGGCCATTAATCGTTGGCAATTGGCACAAGAAAAGCCACTTTTACCTACGAAACATTTCGTAGGTAAATGATATTATTTCGTAGGCAAAGCATTTTACCTACGAAATCTTTCGTCGGAATATTCGTTGCCGTCACTAAAGACTTTAACCGACGCAAAAATGTCATCGTCGGCGGAAGACTTTTACCAACGAAATTAAAAACTTTGTTAAGACTTTAGCTACGAAGTGTTAAAACTTTTCCCTACGAACATTTTGTAGCTAAAAACTTTGTTAAAACTTTTACCTACGAACATTTTCGTAGCTAAAAACTTTGTTAAAATTTCATAGCTACAAACTTTATTAAAACTTTTAGCTACAAAATGTTTTGTAGGTACAAACTGTATTAAGACCTTTATCTACGAATGTTTCTGAAACTTTTACCTACGAATTTATTCGTAGGTACAAACGGTTTTAAGACTTTTACCTACGAATGTTTTCGTAGCTACAAACTTTGTTAAAGCTTTTGCCTATGACATGTTTCGTAGGTACAAACTGTATTAAAAATTTTACCTACGAACGTTTTCGTAGCTAATAACTGTGTTAATACTTTTACCTACAAAATTTTACGTTGGTACAAACGGTGTTAAGACTTTTACCTATGAAAGGTTTCGTGGGTACAAACTATAAAACTTTTACCTACGAAATGATTCGTAAGTAATAAAATGTGAATGAACCTTTTACCTGCGAAAAAGTTCGTAGGTACAAATGTCGATGAAACTTCTACCTACGAAAATTTTCGTAGGTAAAAGTCTCTTTTTTTTTTTTTTGCAAAAATTCTTGTTATACACCTATTACAATATATTTCATTATATTCATATTTTCATTTTTCCAAACAAACATAAACTACATCCATCCAAACACAAATCACATCCATACATACACAAATAGTCTTATCCACATTACATTCATCCACGCATAAATACATATAAGTTTAACATTCTTATATAAAATAAATCATAAATAAAATATGACAAATCACAAAGATGAAGGCGGAGGTGGCGGGGCATCGATGGGTAAGCGTGCAGCGAGAACCTGTAATATCTCCTGCATCCGTCGCTCATGTTCCACCCGCATATCCTCCATCCTCCTCTCTTGCTCCTCCTTCTGTTTCTCATGCTCCTCCCTCTGCCTCTCTTACAAATTAAACAGCTTTTTTCTGAAAAGAAACAGAGATCCCACATGAGGAAAAAGAAAAAGAAAGCAAATCCAACCCCAAAAAGAATTAGAGAAAAAGAAAAAGAAACCTGCACATATATGGTGTTTGGATGAGCAGTAGCTTTGAGAAGATAATCAGTACCCCAACGAATAGCTTCCTACAACGAATATCATCATACAGAAAAGTAATGCAGCAAAATTGAAGAACTAAAAATATATTAAAGATAAGGATGAGATGTCATAAAAAAGAGAGAGAGACAATACTTCAAGAGCACATGCTTATCTTCTCAATTACAAACTCTGAAAAACAAAGCAAAATCTGCATTATCTAAAAACCAAATAAACATCCAACAATTCATGGGCTGAAGTGAATGCTTCCCCATACTTTTGTTCAAATATTAATCTTTCCCACTCTTTCTTTAGATCCATAGGTGCCCCAAACCTATTGGACAATCATGGCCTGAACAAAATCAGCAATACATAGCCTCCAAAACAAATAGTATTCAATTATCAACTTTCTTTCAGAAAGTTTTAAATCTCGAGTTTGTAACCACTACAAGAAAAGGGGGCATTAGCCTCGGTTTAAAACTGTGGCTAAAAAGGTTAAAAACTGAGGCTAAAGCCTTTAGCCTCAGCTTTGCCTCAGTTATCCAAACCGAGGTTGAAACCCCCGTGGCTAAAGGCTTTAGCCTCAGTTTTAGCAACCGAGGCTAAAATGACTTTTATAACCTCGTTTCTTCAAGTGAGGCTAAAAGAACCTTTTTAGCTTCAGTTTTCTCGAAATGAGGCTAAATCAAAATTTTAGCCTCCATTGTTTCCAACTAAGACTAAATCTAAATTTTAGCCTTAGTTGCCTCCAATTGAAGCTAAATCTATTTTTAACCTCGGTTTTCAACAACCGAGGCTAAAGCCTTTAACCATGGGAGTTGTAGTCTCAGTTTAGGTAATTGAGGCAAAACTGAGACTAAAGATAGATTTAGCTTTTGTTGGCATCAAGTGAGGTTAAATTCAATTTTTAACCTCATTTATCAATGATCGAGGCTAAATCTAGTTTCTATCAACAAAAGCTAACAATATTATAATCAACCAATCATTGAACCTATGCATGTTTCACCCATTTAACATCCATCAAGACAACAATCAGCACAATACCAACAAAACAATTAATGGTCTATTGAAAGTTTTCAAAACAAACAAACTACCACATAGCCTTCCACATGAACTGTTTCAGTAAGGTCCCCTTCCACGTGACTATTTTCTCTCGAATCGGATCAATCGGTGGGTTTGTTACCTGAGCAAACATCTGCTTGAAATACTCAAATGTAAGTTTCTCTCTGTTGGACATCACAGCCAAAGGAGCATCATTTCCCATTGAGCCCAAGAGCCTCAGTACCATCTTTTGCCATGGACATCAATAGCATCTCCAGGGCTTCTACAATGTATCTGAATAAGGAAACCCGATGATTTATTTCATTTTTTCAAACATGAGCAAGAAAACAGCACAGAAAAGGTCTGAAACTACTTACCCAAAAGGCTTTAATGGAGCCAACAATCCATGAATTCTCATGTTTTCCATGTTATTATCATCATGTCGATATACCTAAAAGTATAAATAAAAATGGCAGTAATGATCATGCTCAAAAGTTCTTAAAATTAGAATACAAATAGAAAAACTACCTGAACAATCAAATCCTTGAGAAGCTTCGACTTATGAGGTTTTCTTGACTAATTGAATGAGAGCAAATCAACTTGTGCCTACAGCATATAGAAAAAATCATCACAATTTCTAAGTTGGCATTATACTATTCCTCCCACTCTCATCTGTCCATTTCCACAACCTTGAAAAAACAACCACGACTATATTTGTATTCCAAGTTTTCTGAATTATGAACCACATCTAGGATGCTTTAATTCAATCAGCCATATGTTGATGATAACACGAAAAACCAAAAAGACCCTACTCGAGTCTTTTTCTAGTGCAAGAAGAAACTGATTTCAATATCACATGAAGTTTATTGTGCTGCCAAGTTCAGAACAGGAAACAATGAATAAAATTTGGCTGCAGCAATCATAACTAATGACAGTTTAGATTCTATTTTTAAAAAGGAATGGATATCCCACCGTAATAGGAGCAACACCATAACATCATTTGTTCACCGGATTTTTCAGGTTGGTTACAGTTGCCATGCAACCATTCAAACTGGCTGCTACAATGTGATAGCAGATATGTTACAAAATGCTTGCATACAAGATGGTGGGCCCATACGAAAATGATGGATGAAAATAGGCAACACTGCTACACTTCTAAGACACATTCCAAACATCATATTGTTTGAACAGTCCTAACATATGAATTAGTGGGCATCTTTTTTGTTAAAACAGGAACATTGGATTTTTCACTTTTTAACTTTCCAATAAATATCCCATGTTGGAAATGTGGCTACATGGCCATTAAATCAGCCATATGTTGATGATGGTGACGCAATAGCCCAACCCATGACCCGATTCCTGCTTTTAATCATAAGAAAATTCTCTCTAATTAACGAGGAACGATCTCATACAAACATTGGATGCTATGCTTACTATGCTACCCTGTTATTAGGACTGCTCATAGTAAGCTATGTACCTGAGCTTCACACGTGGCAGATCCTCTGTTCAGGAAACACATTGCCTAATTTTCAATCCTGAACTGGAAAATATGTTTGCCATACTCCAGTTGAAGGTTTTGGATCTTCTGACATAGTGGACTATTGCTAGCATATGGGTGACACCCCCTCTGTGCAAACAGCCTAAAAACAGAATATGCATGGAACAAGAATTTCAGTGGAACTGTTTACTACATTATTCCCCGCGTGAATTGGTGCTTTGGGAACTCCAAACTCAGCAAATAGACAATCAATCAGAGTAGGGATCAAGGATGACAGGTACCTTGAGTTCTACACCAGTTTTTGCAATATTTTGCCAGAATATCAGAAAAGAATCAGTTTTTAGAAAGTGCAATTTTCATACCTAATATATCCATAGCTCAAGACCCTTGCTGACAAGCCCCATGAATGCATAAGTAGGATTCCTAGCACAACCCTGTTTAGTATAATAGAACAAAACCCATGAAAGGCTAAGTTAAATCAAATCAATTTTAGTTTCTATGATAATGTAGCTAAAGAATTTTCCAATTTGCACTGAAATAATTGACAATACAATACATTGCATCCAACATTACACTCTTAAACAGAGGATTGTTCAAGAAAAGAGAACAATCTTTGTTCTGATTGACTCGGTCCACACGGAAATCCTCTTCAATGAGTATCTTCTCGCGTGTAAGTAACAGGCGCCAAGCAAGAAATCCTCTTCAATGAGTTCTTGAGAACCAAATCTCTAAATTTACAATGTGCACATGATTAGTCAAGAAGAAAAAGAAGTGTTGCTAAAGCTGTGAAGAAATAGCAACTCAAGAAGGATCTGGAAATTTTGGCAGCAGCAACAGAGATGGTAGCAAAGATTATACTCATCAATCCAGATATATGCATCTAATATCTTTTTAAATTTGGCAAAAATTCTTGATAAATTTAAAAGCCAGTGGACTACTATGAATTCCACAGTCTTGCAAGACCCGAACATGCATTCATACACATGAAAAAATTGGATCTAATTAATGCAGGATGACATTTCTTTTTGTTTATTTTTTATACCAGACATCATTCTCATGCTGCAAAATTTATTTACAAAAATTAATTATAATAGTTCATGCATAGTGGAAACTCTCCATAATACCAAACTTCAAAAGCGAAATACCTGAGTGCAACTTGTCTTGAACGAAATTTGAATTGGTTTTTTGTGAATTTTTATAGAAAATGAAATATTATTATTTTTCTATGCTAGCAAATTTATCAAAAATTTCTCATAGGATGGGAAAAGAAAGTGACTTAAAGATGAATTCATCTAAAAGTCACACCTAATTCCTCCAAACCCTGGAATTTCAGGCAAAATTGGGCTTCCTAAAATATTCTCGATCGCTTTCAAAGATGAGAAGAAAAAATTTAGCATCAATTAAAGCATTCACTCCTTTCAACTGTATCCTCACAACTCAATTAAGAGGAAATCAAAAGCTTACCAAAGACATGTATGAGTGCTACTTATTCCTCTGAAACTTAGAAACTGATGCCAAAATCGAGTTTCTTGTGTTTATTTGCCATGATCTGATTCAATATGGGAAAAACCAAAGCAAGTTCAATTTTCTTTTTCAAGGTCATCATCACAATCTCAAATAACAGGAAAATAAAAATAGAGATGACTTCATGCAAAATCACCACCCTAATTCTTGTAAAAGATTACTGCAGCTTCCTTGGGAAATCTAGTGTAAACTCAAGCGACTAATCTAATTTCCCTGTGAGCTTTCCAGAATCAGGAAATCAGAGGAAATTAAAGTCACACACACACACACATTTCGTTCCTCCAAAAAAAAAGGATTAAAAAAAGAAAAAGAAAAAAAGAGTTTCTTACATAACTTGCAATGATGCCTACCATAAAACAAGAAAATGGAACTAACTAAATTATTATTTTTAGCTAATAATCATGAGCTTAAAATCGAGTTTCTTGCAGTAATTCACCACAATTTCTTCCAAAAAAGGAAAAACCATAGAAAATTTGATTTTTATTTAATTTTTTTAAATTTCATCATAATGTCATAACCTTGAGGCATTTAACCCACTGTTCAGGATAAAAAATTTACGTAAGGGAACCTAAGTGCCCATCCTTGATGAAAATGTCACATCTTTTCAAGATAAAAATCATGTAAGAGAAGCTAAATGCATTTCCTTGATGCATTTTCGTCACTTTTCAGGCTAAAAATCAATATGCCTGCATGTAAATTTGTATCCTTGTGGCATATTCCCACTTGTCAAGGTAAATAACACCAGATATAAAAATTTCAAAAAGATGTAAGTGCATTACCTGTAATCTGAAATAATATTAACACTGATTTCAAATCCTTGTGATCTAAAACTCCACAAACTGTCAATACTAATTAAATGGAAGACCTAAAAATGGCACTTCTCTTTTCTCACTAGCTGTGCATTTGATTGCACCTAATCATGAAATTTCATGATATTTGATGCAACCAAATGCACTCTAAACCACAAACTGATAAAAAAAGAAATTTCAGATGAAAGAAAATGAAATTTGTGGCCCTCCCCTATAGTAGCCCCTTTAAAATAAGAATTTAGAATTACAGACAGAATCACATATAAAAACAGGAAATTCAGAACATAGAACCCATACCATGAAGGACCTGAGCTCATTCTTCATGTCAGCAATGCCATTCAGAATCTCAATCTTTTGGACATGACCAAGTTTGCTGAGAAAATTTAACTCCACTCCTTCCTGTTGCTCCAATTTCTCCTTCCTCTTTTCCTTTGCCACCTTTTCATATTCCTCAATTGAGTCCTCATCAATTAGACAACCTATCATGCTTTTCTGGACATAGAATTTTGTGCAAGCATTACACCTGCAAAGAAGATTTCTCCATATCTTAGAAAGAAACATGGGTTTTTTCTTCTCTGAAACAAATGAGGTTTGACGTGGATCCACTCCAAATATACAGTTGGGATTTGAAATGCTACCGTGGGCTGCATCCTGCTTTAAAGCCACATTTTTCTCCAAATTCACTCCAAGCAGAGGATCCTTCTCACTCGGCACAATATCTGCAAATAACCTGATTTATCAAAGGGAAACAATCATAGTTAAAAGCTTAATACAAGTATTATAAGAAGCAAAACTTACTCAAATGAAATAAAAAAGAAAATGTATGCACTTTCCTTCAAAAATTTTGATCTGACAATGAAGACTGACCTTAATGATGTTGCCGACTAAGGGAGCTGTTTGTTGAGTTTAATCTTTTCCTGATTTGTTGAGTTCAACAGAGAACAATGTGCATCGTATACTCCAATGAAAGGGACTTTACGAGGGAAGGTGCAAAATCCTAACTGTGGCTGCACCACCACGCTAGAGTAACAATGCTGAGCAAAAAAACTACAACAACTGGCATAATGTAAACAGTCCCTCCTAAGATTTTACAGCACATGCAAAGGGATATTACTAACTTGTAGATATCTCATACGGCATGATATTACTCACTGACCTATGACCAATAGTTCCCGCTTACTATCAGTTCTAAAGTCAAACAAGTAGGAGGGCAAATATTAGCCTGCAACTTATCTATAGTATAGAGTTAGTCATGTCATAACACTGTCAATATCAGCATGTTGCATTGCAGAATGTATAAAATGCACCTAATGAAATGAGATATAGTTAAAAATTGGGGCACATATATTGGTGATCCTGGAAGAACTGGACTTTGAAGAGGCTTCAAATCTATGCCGAGTGAATATGTTGCCACAAGCAGAAGCATTGACAGCATCCTCTTTCTTATCATGAACTGTAACACAAGCCAGCAGCCAAATGATCAGTGCCATCACATTCACAAGTAGCTTGGGAGTTAATGTGGCCTGTTAGCACTTAAATGAAAGACAAAAATGCTAAGTAGGATACATTATTCAGCCGAATCATATCACCACTAGTCATAAACAGGTATTTAGACCACCATATTGAAATGAGGTTGCCAGATGTGGGAAATTAGGGAAAATTGACATCCAAGGAGTTGCCTTTCCTCAGACCTTAACCGTTAAACAATCTGTATTAAGACATTGAGAAGGTCAAGGATTTCTGCAAAGGCATCAAGTACCTTCCAAGGGATGACAATCCTTTTGCTAGCCCCAAAAGAACACCATTGAGGGTGTATCCCTTGATGATTGAACCATAACCCTGTGAGACAGAAAGGTGCATCTCAAACACATCTAAAGTGACTTGGACTAAGCCACTATAATCATTTCCTCAAGGGTGCCTATGTGGAGAAGTAAAACCAGCCAACAAGAATGGCATTAAACACTCTCATAACTGCCATGCCTATGTATTATCGATTTCACTTTTTCGAGTTTAAATATTTAAAATTTCAATTACAGTTGAAAGAAAAAAGAACTTTTAAGATCTCCAAAAAAAAAAGGAAAAAAAAGGAAAAAAAGAAGAAGAAGAAGAAGAAGAGTTTTAAGCTTCTTCTTTTTCCAAGACATCAATAGGATTTTGTAAGTGAATAGGCTCAGTGACCACTTGATGTATATAGGTAAATTAAAAGTTGTTACCACCTTCTCAAAAGGCTATATCACATTCTACAAACACTACTTCAGAAAAATGGGTTCAATTGGGATGATAATTTCCATGCTGTTACTGCTAACACGGAAGTGTGGAATCAATGCCCTGTTGTAGACGAAGTGAAATTTGTGGTTGATGGGTATAGTCATTGTGAAGGTAAACTTCCACCATTGTACTTCATTGATGGATGATGAATGTGTCTTATTTCATGAATCTAGATGATAGCAATACTAGATCCTAGACTTTTGCAACTAATGTTATGCACATGCTTGTGAAGTGATGCAGATCGATGGATGGTTGTGAAGTGATTCATTGACTTATTCTGTGATTGCAGTGATGGGTTGCAGGTTTTTGTGAAGTGATGCACATTAATGGTTTTTTTCCAAATCAATGGTTACTTTTCTTTCTTGCACTCATTTGTAAACTGATTCATGCACTCATGTGAACTGGATTGCATCATGTGATTGCAGCAGATCCTAATCTAATTTGTCAACTGATTCATAGACTAAACTCCAGACAAATGTGTGAACTGGAACTCATTTGTGAACTGAACTTGAACTGGAATGTAGACTGTAGCTTGAACTGAACATTTTGTTGAAGTCCATACCATTGGAATTTTTGTGAACTGAAATGCATTGCTAAATTCATTGCTATTGAACTAAATTTTCTGATGGACTATGGATCAAGCTGAACTCAGTTGCAACTCTAATTGAGAACTCTGCATATTCCTATGAGCCATATGGAAACCCTAATATCATGTGCTAGTATTTTCGACTAGGTTGTTGTTTCCATCCGTTGAGCCATATGGAAACCCTAATATCATGCACAAAAAAAAAAAAAACCCCTCAAATTTCTCTAGAAAAAAGCTTCATATCTTAAAAACAGAAGCAGAAAATGGCATGAAACCCTAATATCTTCAAATAAATCACATACAAATAAGAAAAATAAACTCAAAACTCAAATATTTCAAGAAGAGAGACGGATTCAAGAAGAAAATATCCAGAAAACTCAAACTTGAAATAGAGATCTCAACATCCAACGGAGAAAATAGAAACTATCAAAGATCATAGACTTACCGTTAAAAATCAACAAGAAAATCGACCTTTGAAGAAGAGAAATCCGATGGCGCGGCAGATCAGAGAGAGAGAGAGAGAGAGAGAGAGAGAGAGAGAGGTCAGACGTCGGAAGGAGGGCGACGCACGGCCTCCGGGCTAGGGGTGTCTGGGACTGGGACGGCGAGAGAGAGAGAGGGCAGAGGGATTGGGCGCGGCGAGATAGTGCAGAGGGCAGGGGTGAGAGAGAGAGAGAGAGGGCAGAGGGATTGAGCGCGCCTCTGTTTTGAGCGCGCGCCTAATTTTGGGCGGTTTCAAGCGGGTGCTCTGTGGGCCCTACCATGATGTATGTGTTTCATCCATTCCGTTCATCCATTTTCAAAGATCATTTTAGAGCTCTATGTCAAAAATTAGAGGGATATAAATCTCAGGTGGTCCACACCACATGAGAACAATAGTGATTGGATACCAACCATTAAAATCCTCCTAAGGCCCACTGTACTGTTTATTTGACATCCAATCTGTTGATTTGGTCATACAGGACCAGATGAAGGGAAAGAACAAAAATCAGCTTGATCCAAAACTTTTATAGCTACCAAAATGTTTTTAATGTTTTTAATGGCCCATTTTATATGTCTGGTCCATTCACTCTATTTTATTGATCATTACCCTCAATTTGACTAGTTGTTCACCCCGATTATGCTATATATGACAAAGATATTGGGCAAACAAAATTGATCAACAATTTGAATGAATTTTGATTTAAATATAGGAAGTTATTTACTCTTCAATCTATATTGGATTGTCCAAAGACAGAAATTTTATATCCTCCAAGAAAGGTTGTTCGTAATATCAAAAATATATATAAATGAATAGAAAACACAAACATCAACTTAATCAAAAACTTCTATGGCTTCCAAAAAATTTTAAATTATAGAGGTTCAATCACACTATTTCCTGTGGCGTGGTCCACTTAAGCTTTGGATATGCTTCCTTTTTGTTCTTTAGACCTCAAATTATCTGTTAACATGGATGAATGGAGTGGATAAAATAAATAAAAAATGGTGGACCCCACAAAGTTTACTCTGGTAAAGATAACGAGTAACTCACTTAAATATAGTGGAGAAAGGTTTCCTCAAAACATTCATAATCATATATTGGGCGTGCCTAAATGTGATTCACATATCCAACCCACTCATTATGTGTGTCCCACTTGGATGAGGGGTCAGACCAAGCTTCAACCACATCCAAAACTCATGTGGGCCCCACCAAGTGCTTTTATAGTTTTAAGATGTCTTCACATAGTTTTAAATGGTATGGCCCACTTGAGTTTCGTTTACCGATGATTTTTGAGATATCTCATAACCTAAAGGGGACACATCAAATCCACGGTGTTGATGTTCGACACATATCATGATGGGGCCCACAAAACTTACTAACATCAATTCTTAGGTATTCAATAGGTCAATAAGTTAGGTGACAATTTTAACCAGAATATTTGGCCCATTTTACATGTCTGGTCCATTCACTCTATTTTACTGATCAATACTCTTGATTTGACTAGTTACTTGCCTCAATCAGGCTACATATTGGAAAGATATTAGGCATACAAGATTGATCAACAATTTCATTGAAATTTGATTTAACATATAAAGTTATTTATTCTTCAACTTAAACTGATTAGATTGTCCAAAAACGATTAAAGGTTCAATTAGTGGATGTGCCTAATAATTTTGTAATTTTATTTTTCCCAAATAAATTTCACATTTTTTTTTTCAAAATGTATATTTTTTTTTTACTCTTTTAACTAAATATCATTTTTATTATAAAAATACAAATTTTGAATTTTTATTTTCAAAATCTCAAAAATTATCTCATATTTTAAATTTTTTTCAAAAATTTTAAAATGCTGATTTTTTACTTCAAAAGCATTTTTTTGTTCTCAAAATGTTTCTTAAACATAGTTAAAATTTATAAACTTTTCAGTATCCTTTTTCATGTGATATTACAAATCATTTAAATATTACCTTTTAATTTTATATATATAAAAATTTCCATTCATATGATATAAATTCTCTCTCTCTCTCTCTCTCTCTCTCTATATATATATATATATATACACACACATTTTTACCGACAAAGATTTTTAAAAATTAAAACATAGGAAAAACACTTTTACCAACGAACATTTTCATTGGTAAACGTCTTACCGCCAACAACACAGCGCGAAAATTTGCCATGTGAAAAATTCAAAACACCTTTTAGTGACGAATATTTTCGTCGCTAAAGGTGCCTTTTAGCTACGAAAATAATTTCGTCGCTACAAGGAACCTTTTCGATTTTTTCCCTTTTTTGAAATTTCAAAACACCCTTTAGCTATGAAAATAATTTCGTCGCTAAAAGGTAACCTTTCGATTTTTTTTGTTTTTTTCAAAATCCGGAACGCCCTTTAGCTACGAAAATAATTTCGTCGCTAAAAGGTACCCTTTCAATTTTTTTTGTTTTTTCCAAAATCCGAAAAACGCCCTCTAGCTACAAAAATAATTTCGTCGCTAAAAGGTACCCTTTCGATTTTTTTGTTTTTTCCAAAATCCGGAACACCCTTTAGCTACGAAAATGTTCATCGCTAAAGGTGAGTTTTAGCTACGAAAATAAGTTCGTCACTAAAAGGTACCCTTTCGATTTTTTTGTTTTTTCCAAAATCCGGAACGCCCTTTAGCTACGCAAATTTTCGTCGCTAAAGTGGACTTTTAGCTACGAAAATAATTTCGTCGCTAAAAGGTACCCTTTCAATTTTTTTTATTTTTTTCAAAATCCGGAACGCCCTTTAACTATGAAAATAATTTCGTCACTTAAAGTACCCTTTCGATTTTTTTATTTCTTTCAAAATCCGTAACGCCCTTTAGCTACGAAAATTTTCGTCGCTAAAGGTGACTTTTAGCTATGAAAATAATTTCGTCGCTAAAAGATACCCTTTCGATTTTTTTTTTTGTTTTTTTCAAAATCCGAAACGCCCTTTAGGTACGCAAATTTTTGTTGCTAAAGTGGACTTTTAGCTACGAAACGAATTTCGTCGCTAAAAAATACCCTTTCAAATTTTTTTGCTTTTTCCAAAATCCGGAACGCCCTTTAGCTACGAATTTTTTCGTTGCTAAAGTGGACTTTTAGCTACAAAAATAATTTCGTCGCTAAAAGGTACCCTTTTGATTTTTTTTTTTTTTGTTTTTTCCAAAATTCGCAACGCCTTTTAGCTACGAAAATATTTTCGTCGCCAAAAGGTCTGGAATGCCCTTTAGCTACAAAAATAATTTCGCAGCTAAAAGGTACCATTTCGTTTTTTTTTGTTTTTTCCAAAATCCGAAACGCCCTTTAGCTATGCAAATTTTCGTCGCTAAAGTAGACTTATAGCTACACAAATAATTTCGTCGCTCAAAGGTACCCTTTCAATTTTTTTATTTTTTTCAAAATCCGTAACGCCCTTTAGCTATGAAACTTTTCGTCGCTAAAGGGGACTGTTAGCTACGCAAATAATTTCATCGCTAAAAACCCTCTTTCTTGTGGTGTTTTTTACCTACGAAAATAGTCGTAGGTAAAAGCCTCATACACGTTTTGTTACCTACGAAACTGTTGGTAGGTAAAAGGAAACTTTTCGATTTTTGATTTTTTCAAAAATTCAAAACACCTTTACCTACAACAAGTTTCGTCGGTAAAGATGGATTTTACCTATGAAATTAATTTCGTCGGTAAAAGCAAGCTTTTCGATTTTTGGTTGCTTCGAAAAATGCGAAACACCGTTTACCTACGAAAATGTCCGTAAGTAAAGATGACTTTTAGTTTGAAAACACCCTTTACCTACGAAAGGTTTCGTAGGTACAAATGACCTTTACCTACGAAATTAAATTTCGTCGGTAACAGTAATCTTTTCGATTTTTTTTTGTTTTTTGAAAAATTAATAACACCCTTTACCTATGGACATTTTCGTTGGTAAAGATGGCTTTTACCTATGAAATCAAATTTCGTAGGTAAAAGTAAACTTTTCGTTTTTGTGAACATAAAAAAATTGAAAACACCTTTTGCCTACTAAAAATTTCGTAGGTGAAGATATCTTTTACCTACGAAATTATATTTCGTCGGTAAAAGTAATCTTTTCGAATTTTTGAAACACCCTTTACCTACGAAAATTTGCGTAGGCAAAGATGGCTTTTACCTACGAAATTGGATTTCGTAGGTAAAAGTAAAGTGTCTATTGAAAAGACCCTTTACCTACGAAAATTTTCATAGGTAAATATGACTTTTACCTACAAATATAATTACGTCGGTAAAAGGTTACTTTTACCTACGAAAATGATTTTCGTTGGTAAAAGCCATCTTTACCTACGTAACTTAATTTCGTAGGTAAAAGTTTCGTCGGTAAAAACCATATTTCTCGTAGTTTAATATCCCAAAAGCCAGGGCCAAGCCACTGGCGTCAGCCTGGAAGATGCAATCATTAATCGAACCAGTTGATGGAGAAACAAAAGATGGGCAGGGGCATGGATTAGGTACTACCCCTGCCGAACCTAGCTAGAGACACACGGTTCTGTATTGGGCTCACAGTGATGTATTTGCTTCATCCATGCCGTCCATCTATTTTGACAGATCATATTTCAAGACATGAGTCTAGGAAGGAGACTGATTGAAAGCTCAAGTGAACCACACCACAAGAAGCCGTGCTGATTGAAAGCTTATCACTGAAAGGTCATTCAAGTATTCGATAAAGTTAATATTTATGTTTTCCCTTAGTACCGGTCTATGTGACCTTATGAATAGGTTGGATGGAAAATAAATATCACAACAGCCCCTAGTAAGTTTTCAACTGTGGAAATTTAATCCCCGTTGCTTCTTGATGTGTGGCTAATTTGGGCCTTCAATTTGATTCTTTTTTTGTGGTATGGTCCACTTGACCCTTCAATCTATCTGTTTTTTCGATGTGGTCCACTTTGAGTCCCCAATCTACCTCCTTTTTGGGCTCATGCTCTAAAATGATTTGTCAAAATGGGTTGACTAGATAGATAAAACATATACATCATGGTGGCCGCATAAAACCCCCACGATACTGTCCACTTCGAGCTAGGTCACAGTGGAGTTACTACCCATTCCGCACCCAGCGTCAACGAGGCTAATCCGGTTTTTTTTTTTTTTCACAAACACCCTTTCACCCACACACCACATGGGTACTCAACTCATAACCTCCGTGTTGAAACCCACGGAGTCTACCACATGGCTAATCCAGTTACTCATGAGATCTAAAAGTCGGAGCTAGACGGTCCATTAATCATATAGTACGCACTGGTTAGAAAAATATTTAATTAAATAAAGATAACAAACACTAGATTCAGTGTGCACGTGTGAACCATCCGAAGAGCACATCATGCATGTGTGTGTCACAGGAGCATGTGGGAATTTATTGCGACTGTGTTTGGCATGTGCGCATGTCCAGATGCGATAGTCAAATACCATTCCTGTTTGCAGCCTTGATATTCACACCTGAAGAGCTAATTCGTGGTACGTAGGGTAACGAGGAATGAGATTTGGGACATTATCGTGGGGAGCGGATTAAGTGAGACCCGGATCCACTGAGGTGGGTGGCACCCCTGATTGTGGGGTCCATTGTGATGTAAGTGATAACAGCATCGCAGCCATCCATATTGAAAGCTCACTTTAAGGAATGATCTAAAAATTAAGCATTTATGAATCCAAGATGAACCATAAACCATAGTATAGGAAACAGTGGTGATTGAATGTTAAAAACTTGTTGTGGGCCACAAAAGCTTTGGACCAAGATGATATTTTTATAGTCTTTTCATCCAGGTGTTTGTGACCTTATTAACAGGTTGGATGGAAAATAAACATTCTGATGGAATCCATGAAGTTTTTAATGGTGGAGATTCAATCAAACTGTTTCCTATGGTGTGGTCCACCTAAGATTCTTGTGATCATGAGCTTTCAAAATGGTTGGACGGTGTGGATTTAAGGCACATACATCACTGTTAGCCCCACAGTCAGGGGTCCCACCTACTTCGGTGGATCCACGGTCTCACCTAATCCGCTCCCATTATCGTGTGGCCCACCATAAACGAGATATGGCCAGAAAATCATTCGGATCAACTCACCGGGGTGGATGACAAGGGTATTGACAAAATGGACGGTTGGGAAAGACGGCAAACTGTCAGATGTTCAAAGCACATGCAAAGAGGGCCTCTGTGGGAAACACTCTTACGGGTTTTATCCACGTATGATCCGAAAAAAAGGCATATTCCCAAGTGGACCACACCACGATGTGACACCGAACCTTCAAATTACCTTTCAAAGGCCCACCGGGATGTTTATTTGCCTGATGTTGATAAGGTTGCATAGGCCAGCATATTTGGTGAGACCCGGATCCACCAATGTAGGTGAGACCCCTGACTGTGGGGCCCACTGTGATGTATTTCACATACATCCATGCGGTACATCTGAATTGAAAGCACGCTTTAGGATATGATACAAAGAATGAAGCATATAAAAATCCCAGATGAACCATAGTACAGGGAACGCTGGTGATTGACCATTAAAAACTTCTCGTGGGCCAAAAAATATTTGGATGAATATGATATTTTTTTGGTCTCTTCGTCTGGGTGTTTTTGACCTTATCAACTGGTTGGATGGACGGGGAAATAAACATTCCCCGATAAAAATTTTAATGGTGAAGATTCACTCGCTGACTGTTTCCTATGATGTGGTCCACCTAAAATTTCAATCAGCTTTATTTTTATTATCATACCTAAAATGAGCTGTTAAAATGGTTGGACGGTGTGGATTTAAGGCACATACATCACCGTGAGCCCCACTATCAGGCGTCCCACCCACCTCGCGGATCCGGGGTCTCACCTAATCCACTTCCCGCATGGACCTGAATAAAGTGAAAATACAAATTTCAGTATTCAAAACCTGTGTGGCCTAAAAAAATTTAGTGGTAGGCGTTCAATCCCCATTTTGTGGCCCACTTAAGCCTTGGATCTATCTGCTCATCTTTTGGGCTTATACCTTAAGAATAAGATTATCTGAAAAATTGGATGAACAGTGTGGATAAAAACCCATACATCATGGTGGGCCCACGTTGACCGGCGGCAAAAAAAATGCAACCGTAAAAACTTAACAAGACCACTGCAACCTATATATATATATATATACTACCCGAGATTTGGATATGCTTTAGTTATATAAAACTTTTAATGACCATTTACTAATTTTTCTATTGCTGTGGTCCACCCGAGATTTGGATCTGCTTTAGTTTTGACAAATCCTTAAATATCTGAAAAAACCGGATGGACAGAGAGTGAACATGAAACAAATTAATAAAGGTAGGGCCATCCGGTAAGGGTGACACCCACAAAGCTGTTACCTGAGTAATAGCTAACCTGCTCCCAGTGTGCGCGTGGTAGATGTGGCCCCGCGGCAAAAGGTTTTTAAAAAACATAAAAAAATAAAATAAAAAATGACACGTCATCTCACGCGGGAGTGTAGATGGGCTGCGAAACAGACACGCGTGCGGTTATCAAACCGGACGCGGATTGCGTACGCCCCGTGCGGGAGCTCAAGTGGACCCATGACCTTGTGTTGAAACTCTTGAAATCGGATTGCGTACTGTGTTACTCAGTATGCTTTTATCATACTGAGTAAACTCAGCTAGGTCCATTGTGAATTTATGTGGCTTATCCACACTGTTCATTAGTTTTTACTGCAAATTTTAGGGGTTGATCCCAAAATTGAAGTAAATCCAAAGTTCAAGTGGGCCATTACACAGGAAACAGTGTTGAAAAATGATTTCAACCGTTAAAACCTTAATAGAGTCCAAAGTAATTTTTATTTGTCATCCAACCTGTTCATAAGATCACCATGACATAAATGAAGAGAAAGCACAAACATCAGCTTGATCCAAAACTTCTTTATCCTCCAAAAAATTTTCAATGGTAGAGGTTCAATCAAACTGTTTCCTGTGGTGTGGTCCACTTGAGATTTTAATTTGCTTCGTTTTTGAGATCAACCCCTAAAATTATCTGTTAACATGAATTAACGGAGTGGATAAAATAAATAAATAATAGTGGACCGCACACAGTTTACGCAATCCGCTTCCGATACTCTTGTGAGTTTACCATTGAGACATGAGCAAAGGATCCTTCATCCATATCCGTCAGATCTGATGAGAATGTTGGATGATAAGTAGCCGTCACTGTTGGCCATGGGAAGGTTTCACCACTTGAAGTCATTGTGTACAGTTGAGCTTTGGATATGCTTTGAATTCGGCTCATCGGTTAAATGAGCTGGTAAAACAGATGGACTGCGTGTACAAGACACGTACATCATGGCCGCACAAATTTTACTCGGTACACAGTATGCGTCCTACCAAACGTCCCACAATCAACGCCGACAAAACAGTCATGTGTCAGTCGTGTATCACCACGTTGCAACCTGTGTCTAAGAAGTGCATGGTGGCCCTGTAATCTAGACCACCATATGGAAATTGATGCAGGCTCACCCGTGAAAAAAAATGAATAGACGATGTGGGGGAAAAATAGCAAAGTCTAAGCGACTCGGCTATTGAATGGACCAATCCTACTGAAGCTGTCCAGGATCCTGAAGCAACAAGCTCAACCGAGACATATATACCCAGATCCTAAAGGAGAGACTTGGCTCGGATCAAAAGGAACCAATCCAGACCGAGACACATATACCCAGAGCCTGAAGGAGAGACTTGGCTCGGATCAAAAGAATTAATCTAGACCGAGACTTACAAAGTCTTGAGCCATAAGGCAGAATCTCTGAGATACACAAAGTTGGCTCGACAAACGAGGCAGCAGCATCCAAATAGGTCGACTAAAGGCCCAATGCTCAGAGACCACATGACCAGCCATAAAACCGACCTATCATTAGGTCGGTTACAGAGTCGACTATCGGACTAAGAAGGCGTACTGATTATGGATCGGTCTCATCTCATCCGATAGAGGGCAAGAAACTTTAACTTTCTATAGCCAGCCGACACTCGCTTATCAATAGAGTCGGTCAGGCCTGACCCAATCAGTAAAACCAACCAAGAAAGGAAGAAACGGTGTGAAGAGAAACACCTTCCTGAAAATCCAATAACAAGATGGATTGACATCGAATCTCCAAAATGTCAAGAAAAGAATCCTGGTACGATGAGATCCTCCCCTTCTTATAAATACAAGAAATTTGAGGGTAAAAGGTACGCAAAAACTCTCTCTAAAACCCTTCAACACGATCCTCAGTCCTGACTTTGGCATCGGAGGGTCCCCAGCTCTAGCCAGGGTCTCCATTGTCTTTTTCCTGTGTAGGTAAAGGATCTAAGGAGGGCGTACTAATTTTTTGTATCAACAGTTTGGCGCTGTATGTGGAAAATGATATGAATGTATGTACATAGCTAAGAGAATGTAATCAGAATAACAGTTCAAGATGATTTTAGTTTACTCATGAATCTAGTGCAACGTCAACCTGGTGCAATGTCATTCTCATATGTATAATTATTGTACTGGAGATCTCATACGGGATTTACTTAATTAGAGCGTAAAAATTGGTACACTTCATTACCATAGTAGCTTAAGATACAATAAAGCTGATTTATCTATAAATATAGTTCTCCTACTTTAATTTAACATACTTTTATCTCTCTTCATTAATTTTAAGATAACATTTATTTTTATAAACTCTACTCTCTAAAATTTAAAGACTCCATGATGACATTTTCATTATCATTGCGATTCTAGGACAAGTTCTACTTCACCTTGAATAAAAAAAAAAAGTAATCACGATCATATTCGAAATAAATAAGCTGTAGAAAATATTAAAAATGCCATTTTCGTTATCATTTCTACTTTCACATTACATGTGCGCTCGACACTTTTTGACTTGGTTAGAGTTTAGTGGCAATTTGTGTACATTCACCGTATAACCTAGATGGGCCACACCATCAATTGAGAACCCATCTGAATTTTGGATCATCCAATTATTGGATGCAAGGTTAACATGCTTGGTGAAACTTTTTATTTCTATATATATATATATATATATATATATATATATATATATATATATATATAACCAAAACACACCATAGTGGACGCTTAACCCATGAACTCAATATTGAAACTCAGGAGGTCTAGCACTGAGCCATGGGTAGGCACCCACATGCTTAGCCAAACCTGAGTTGAGGTCTGGACTCTACACCCAAATCACGGTGGGAGTAACTCACGTACGTTTGAACTCCTCTGGTATAATGGCCCTTCAGATAAACGGTTCGAATAATGAAACATGACCCCACATGTCGAGAACACCACGCATCAGCATAATGGACCTCGAGTGTTGCGCAGGTCCCTTCACAGTTCCTCTGCCGCGCACATTTCTGGACATGTGGGGCCCATTGTTCAACGTCCAGATGGTCACTCTGGTGGGTCCCACAGAATGGTTTACTCCCCAAATTCGTTTCATATGGCCCTACCCCTTGATTGTTGGCCCTTTCTTTGAAATTTGGCCGTCTGTTTCGAGACAACGGACCCAAATAATTATAATATCTTGATCTGTCGTACTTAAAGGAAGTATTTGTCATCCAAAATGGCACCCGCAGAATAGACGGTCTGGATAAAAAATATATGGGCTCCACATCTGCACAACTGTCCGCTGCAGCAAACCGTACGTTTGCTACTGAGTTACACTTCATATAAATTACTTCCCCGTCCAAAGAATCCGTTTTGCCTATGTCCCGATCCAGTTAGAGCGTGTGTCGCCGCCCAGTGGGGTCCCATGATGAGGTGTTCCTGTGATTTGAACCATCCACATCTTCTATACCATCATAAATAAGCTATTTTCCCATAATCACACTTCAGTGGTGATCCCAACCTGTGATTTTTAGAGTAAAATAATATTTTCATTGTTCTAGTTTCATCCAAAGATATTGATGGTCTCAATCATCCTTTAAGTTCCTGAATATGGACAGTAAGACATGAAATCACAACATGAACAGTTACGATCATCGGACTACTCATCATGCGGGCCCAACGAACCGCGACAGACGGTGGATTCTATGTCGCGAGAGAGACAAAACGAACTCGTCCCCCGCTGTTTTCAACCCGTTTTGTCCCTTTCGTCTTCGCACGCCAACATCCTCTAACAAACCGCCTGCCGAAACCCATCTCTCGCTTCTAATCAACGACAACCAGACTAAGACAATCTCTCTCTCTCTCTCTCTCTCTCTCTCTCTCTCTCTCTCTCTCCGCGTCTGATTTCTTTCTGCATCAGACGCGTCTCTGATTTTTACATGAAGAAGTCTCACAGAAAGACGCCACCCGTCTCGTATTCTCCTCTCTTTCCTCTCCCAATCCAATCCCTATTTGAATTCTTTTCCTTTCCCAATCCGTCTCTGATCCGATCTCATCTCCTTTGAATCCCTCTTTCGATCCCAACCATTCGATGATTCCGGATCCGAATGTCATCCTGTACACCTGCATTTCCAAAGGAACCACAATCCTCGCCGATTTCAGCTCCGGAGACCGCGATCTCGAAACCCTAGCCCCGAAATGCCTCGAGAAGGCCCCCAGTTTCCACCGTATTTACACCCACACCATCAGGAAGAGGATCTACATGTTCCTGATGGAAGATCCGTTCGTCTATTTCGCTATTGTCGACGAAGATTTCGGCAAATCGCAAGGTCTCGACTTCCTCCGCCGCGTAAGGGACACTTTTGTGGCGGAGATCGTGAAGGACCGGAAGATCGACGGCTCGGATTCTCTGAGCTACGGCTGTTTCAACGATGAGTTCCGCTCGGTTTTCCACCGGCTGATGCGCCCCGCGGAAGACGGGGATCCGATCGGTGATTCAGATGTACTGTTGCTCCGGAAGCCGAAGAAGAGATCGTCGAACGGCGACGAAGCAGCCAGCGTGGCTGGCAATGTAGAAAACAGGGTGGATGTGCCAGCCGACGCTAGCGTGAGCCGGGAGTGCTCGGACTCCCCACTGCAAAAGAGCGGAGGGAATGTCTGTGGAAGGCAGCAGGCGGGCAGGATGTGGAGGCGGCATGTCCGGATCGTGCTACTCATTGACTTTGTCGTCTGCTGCATTCTTTTTGGCGTGTGGTTATCAATCTGCAAGGGATTCCGCTGCGTCGAGCGGTGAATCCCCATTGCCAATTGTAAGTTGGCTGTTCTGCCGGCCAAGCAATTTGATGAAGGTAACATGAACTACGACACATTACAATGTATTTGATTGTTTGTTGTTAATATGTTCTTGAATTCCCCTCTTGTTTCTGAGTTTGTGATGGATGGCGTTAACTGCCGGGATGAGCGAATAGCAAATTTTGAATAGGCCCGGCTGACAGGCCTGATGTCTGCAGTTGAAAATTCAGGGCTGGGATTGTTCCAGACCTGACAATGTGGGTGATTTTTAGGGGGTAGGGCTTCTTTGATCTGTTATTGGATAATGTGGGTGATTTTTAGGGTTTGTTGTGCGGTTCACACTATACTTGTTTTCAAAAGAATGTTTGTGACATTACATGTAACTGTGAATAGTTCAGAAAATGAAATCAGTAAGCATTGAACGCTGACTTTTTATCTGTTTTCAGATATTCTTTTTGTTGATCTAATGCTTACTAAAGTAGAATTATGAGCTTAGATGCAAGTTCTTTATTTGTCTGATGTGTCTACCGTTGGGTTTTTATTAGCTTCATGAAATTGTGGTATTGTTACTGTAAAATTTCTCATATTTAAGGGGGTCATTTGGGAGCGTATAATCAGTGGTAATTGGTGTGAATTGTTGCATTTGGGAGTGTATTTCTTGCAGTTAATGGGAGTGTAAGCGGCCATTTGGCAGCGTGTAGTTACTGGTAATTGATGTGAATCGGTGGTAATTGGTGTGTTTGTTAATTCGAATCCAAATCACATCAAATACACTAAACCCCTTTTTTTGAAATCGCAGCGAAATCACATGGATTCTGATTATTACTGATTAGCAAGTCACTCACTCCCTCTCTGCCAATGCATTCCAAATATTAGCTGCCAAACACATTTACGTGGATTCCAGTGAATTCCAATTATAGGTTTCCAAACACACCTGATGATTCCAGTTCACTTGAATCTCATGGTAATAGCTAATGCATATCAAATACACAGCTCCCAAACGACCCCTAATATTGATAGAATAGCCACTTGGAGGCAACAAAAATCTGTTTGGGTACTTGGATAAGTTCATCTTATATAGGATGTTCAAAGTCGAGAAATACTATGATACTCTGGCAGTGTGATGGATGATGCACAGGCACTTATAAATTACTTAGAAATTGCATACTTGGAACATAAGTAATTCAAATTAAAATGTCCAGACGGGTGGGCATTTATTGAAGGCTAAAAATGAAAATATCCAACAGTCCTATTTCAATAAACAAGTGACCAGATGTTAGGATTGTTCCGCCAATCTGATTTTGTGACTTTGACTTAGCAACAGTGATTTCCACAATTTAGTTTGCATAATTTGAGTTAATGTATGCCTTGTGTACAGTTCCTAAGGACCTGTGTAGCATGCATCATACACAGCCAGAATATCAAATAACTCCCTGTTGAAATTAAGTGCCATGATCATATCTAAGACATCTCTTAATTGATCCCTACTACAAGATTTTGGGATTGTAACATTTGGTCTTATGTGTTAGTCTATGTAGTTTGTATCACCAATCGTGGCCAGATTTTGTAGCAAGAAATTAATGGAAAACCACATTAATATGATCAAGCTTTTAAAATACACCGGTTTGGATTGGATTGTTCATTAGATTGGTTTGTTTTGTGAAAGATTTGGGCAAGTCATCCCTTGAGTTGGTTGAGTGTTTTGGACTTTCAATTGAATCTCCTCGGGCCCTTGATCTTGTTTTATGAGCTTCTTGGATCCAGATTCTTCTCAGTTATTATGAGCCGGGCTGTGCACAAATCTGATATGGAAATGTCTTTGTCTAGATGAATTGAACAGAGTGACTTGAGTTTTGAAAGTCGATGACCCTTGTTGTTTCTTGATGAGAGTTTGAAACACAAGGGATGATGTAGTTCAATGCTTCTATATTTTAAGTCATCTATTAAAGCAATTCGAGGGAACCTTGGTAGATTGAGCGGTTTATATGATGAAAGTGGACAATACTCCCCTGGTGAATGCCGAGGAACGAATTCTCAGGTCTTGTCTGCATTTCCATCGTTGTGAATGCGACTGAATTCATTATCGATAAGTTACTTGTGCTTGTACAGCTTTTATCACACATTTGTTGAGGCTCAGGACTCTACAATTTCTCCTCTCCAATTTCTAATGCTATCATTATCTATGAAGTTTGAGGATGCATTTTCTCATGTTTCAATCTAGTAGGTCTTACTGGGACATTCATGTAGGACCCATCTGGAACAAGAACCTGGAGGGTTTCCATTTACTAAAGTATCCAAAAGATGTGAGCCCACCCGGTCTCCACAAAAACAGGAAGCAAACGGAAATGCTAAGTTCATAAAATTGCTGATTTTCCAGCATTTGTATGCCGATCTCCTTTTGCTAGTGGGGCGCTGTGACTCCAAACGTATCTCAGAAAAGAGAAAAACAGGTTTGAAACTTCAACCCAACACAGCACCCTACTCTTACAACAGACGGTCTCCTTTGCATTTCTTTCAGAGGCAGCATCTGAGACAATCTAAATCCTGGCTGACCGATGATCTTCATACTCCTTTGCTTCTTGGGGTAATGATCCATTTACAGGTTTGATAATATCCCTCTTCAACTAATTTATTTAAAGGGGAATTTTACAAAAGAAAAAAGAAAGTAGAATTTTACAAAAGAAAAAAAATAACCATGGAATTTACATTATGGTACCTTTTCAAAAAGCTACCTCATTAATGGATATAATTATCATTCTACTACCTTCCATCACATTTCACCTTCCACCGTATTTGTTTAGTGCCAGCAAATTGGTCGGCTACTCAGGTGGGTTCCACTGCGATGTTTATGTAAAATCACCCAGACCACCAAGTGTGTCGCCTCATGTTAGGCCAAGGCCCAAAAATCATCCCATCCAAAGCCTTCAGCTGGACCACAAATTGTAGGCAGTGTACAAGGCAATGATCATCCTCCAAATTATTCCCTTCGGTGTTGACCACTCGAATTGGGATGGGCCTTTTTTTTGGTCCATGCCTTAATTTTGGTGTGACATTTAATGGTTGGAGTGGATTTCACATCATTATCATAGTGGACCTTATAAAAAGTAAGGGTACATATATCTCTCCCAACTGTTTTCCTTGGTGTGGCCCACCTGAATCACAAGTCAGCCTTCTTTTTGTTCTAGGCCTAAATTGGGGTTACGCATCTAATGGTTGGAGTGGATTTCACATCATTATCATAGTGGACCTTATAAAAAATAAGGGGACATATATCTCTCCCAACTGTTTTCCTTGGTGTGGCCCACCTGAATCACAAGTCAGCCTTCTTTTTGTTCTAGGCCTAAATTGGGGTTACGCATCTAATTGTTGGAGTGGATTCGCATAAGCATCATTGTGGGCGCCACCAAAAATCAAGTATGGCATCCCTCTCTCCAACTCTACAAAGATTCTTTAGAAAAGGAGAGAAGAAAAGAAAAGCAAAATTGCATAGGACACTGCTCTTGATTTTGACAGGATCCATTTTGACGGGATCCACCGCCATGTTTATTTAGGATCCACTCTGACCATTAGATATTTAGTCCATATTAAGGCCATAAATTAGAAATCAGGCTGGCCTATGGGCCACACACCAAAGGAAACAGTTAGGAGGGATATCCGCCCATGATTTTTACAGGGCCCACCAAGATAATTGATGAAATCTACTTCAACCATTATATTCCACACAAAAATTTATGCATATGGCTCAATAATCATACCTATCCTTAATTCCCGTGGGCCACACTAAACGAAAACAGTTTGGAAGGCAATCATTACCCTATACACTGTTCTGACCACCTAAATCATAAATGAAGCTGATTTTTGGGCCCTTGCCCTAACATATGGTAACTCACCTGGTGGTTAGAGTGGATTTTACAAAAATATCAAAGTGAGGCTCACCCAAGCCATGGATCCATTTGATGGCACATCCTAATAGAAGATAGTGAAATGATAATTATACTGATTAAAGATGTAGCTCTTTGAAAACCTTCTAGAAAAAAGTACCGAATTCCATATTAATTAGGTATTTTTTATAAACCCCTATTTACAATGTTAAAATCTAGTTCATTGAAATACCAAATTCTATATTAATTAGTAGTTTTTTGTAAAGCCTTATTTAAAATGTTAAAATCTGGTTCACTGAAACCAGATTTCTTGAAGATTTTCGTGTGTGTGTGTGTGTGTGTGATTTTCAGGAAATTTAATGATATTTGGTGCAACCAAATGCATGCTAAGTTGTTTAAATTACTCAGAAATTAAAATAAATATATATGATTTTCGGGAAATTTAATGATATTTGGTGCAACCAAATGCATGCTAAGTTGTTTAAATTACGTAGAAATTAAAATTTTATTTTAATGAGCAAGGATTGCTTTCTTCGTGCTTTGATATGAAAAATTCAAGGGAAAAATGGTAATTAAAATGAAGAGGAATATTTTTCATAAATAAGCGAATTACTGCTTTTATTTGGGCCCAACATGTACAGGTGGGGCCTACTTTTCCAAACCCAGTGGCCTTGGTTGATGGGTTATGCTTCAATAACCACCCCCATTGGATACCGCTGGCAGCTTTGGCCTACAGATGAATGGGTGGTTGTAATAAACAATAGCCATTCGTTCATGTGACTATTGGTCCAACACCCATCCAAGCTCGACTCCAGCAATTGATATACCCGAATCATGGCAAGATTGCTTATATGCAATGCTAACCAGCATAAAATACTGATCGCCTGGCCAATAAATAGGTCACGTGATTTTTAGTGCAAGATTTACAGTAGGTGCACGTGACAGGCTGGATTAACAATCTGGTTCGTTCGTCTAGTGAACCCTATCAGGGATTGCTTGTTTTTCAAAAATCAAACATAGCAAACAATCCTATCCATCGCTTCTTCTTCTTCTTCTTCTTCTTTTTTCTTTTTTAAATCATTAATCAGATGGGTTGGAATGTCTGGCAGGTCTATTTTTCTAAATGCACGTGATATCCATGCCAAGCCCGATGCATGAATGGACCCGATTGGTAGAAAAGCATGCCACATGCACCGACTAATGATATGCTTTGGGGAGGGGATTGGCTGTTACCCTGTCAACATCTTAGTGGGTGTTACCCCAACCGTGTGAGCCCCACCTTGATGCATTTTTGTATATCCACACGGCCCATCTGTTTTCTCATTCTATTTTAGGATGCGGTCCCAAACCTTAAGAAGATTCAAATGTCAGGTGTACCATAACACTAGAAACAGTGATGAATGATCATTAAAAACTTTTTTATGGGCCACATAATCTTTGGATGAAGCTGGTCTTTATATTTTCCCTTTATCTAGGTGTTCTTGACATTATCAAGAGGTTGAATGGGAAATAAACATTACGAAAACCTTATGATGTGCCTTTTGGAATTTTTAATGGTGAGGAACTCAATCACCACTGTTTCCTGTGGTGTGGTCTACCTGAGATTTGAATCTCTTTAATTCTTGGGATAACGTTATAAAATGGGCTGGAGAAACGGGTGAACAGCGTGGATATACAACACATCATCAAGTGGGCCCCACCGTTAAGGGTATCGTATCACCCACTGATCCGCTCCCGATGCTTTTACCATATTCCATGTTGTCTCTTATTTATCATGCCACACACCAGCTAATGATGGCTTTACGATATTCATTAGTTCGTTCCATGCATGTCATCATTCAAGATATTTATCGGGAATCGACCCGATAAAAAGGACTTTTGAGAGAAGAAGGGATGCCAAACTGAGTGTGCTGCACAAAAAATGAACAAGGAATAGTCGGTAAAATCCAATTTACGTTAATAAATATAAACCGTTAATTTATAAGCACTTAGAATTTCAAAATTCTATAAATACATTATTTATCTTAAAAATCTCATTTATATCTCATGGAAAATTAATTGGATGAGAAAAATGTCCGTTTGTAAGGTTTACGCTGCCTACTCTGCGTACGGTTCACATTCTGTGTGATATCCACTCCGTCTATCAAGTGTGCCCTTCTGTGTTAGGCCTTCGAGCCACAACTCCTTCCGTTCCAGCAATCAGATAGGTCACATCGCAAAAAAAAAAAAAAAATGGAGTTGGTAACGTGCACTATGGAAATTTCGTCGGATGCAAAGAGAGGCCTGCCCTAGATCTTATATGCCATCTGACCTGTACATCAGGTGCATCTCAAGAGGGTGAAGAGATCATGTAAATGTCAGCTTGATAAAGATCACAAATCGTGAGTTTAGAGGATTTAGGTGTGATTTTATGTCATTGTCCATGTTGTGGATGGAGTAAATATTACGTATAATTTTTATTACAGAATTAATAAAAAGAACGGATCATTTATGCATCAATAATGAAGATTTTATATTTTAATCTTGAAGTTGTATTTGATTAGGAAGATATTTATGTTGCTGTGATTTCAAGTAACTTTCACATTTAGGGAATTTTCATTAGAATTAGAAATTTCTCTCTCATGTGAGTGAAGGAACCAAGATATGTACTTATCTAAGAAAAGGATTATAAAAGCTTATTTATTACACTTCTTTCTTACAGGATCTACACACCATAAGTTTTTATATTTGGCTTAAGAACTGTGTATAGGAACCACTGTTCAAACATCCTACTCTAAAGCTATCTATAATGATCACAACTATAGTGGGCCCCACTATATATTGCTCAATCTGAATAATCCAATAGTAAGATATAAACCGATAATCATGTGTGACCTACTTAATAGCCATGGGGTTGCATTATGTGGCTATAGCACTTTGGATTTTAGTCATGGGGCACACATGCTCACAATATGAGAATTTTTACTTAGAAATTCCCCAATCAGTACCACCAAAAACCAATATTTCTATGTAGTTTTTTCTAAGAGAAGAAATCAGCTTATTCTTTATGACAAAGTTGAGAATGGAATGCTTTGGAGTTCAGGTGGTGTTTGTCTTACATCCAACCCTACCAATAGATGGACATCAAAATTGTTATTAGATGAACTAAAAATATGGTAGATCTAATCACAAGGTGGCCCATTCTATAAAAAAACAAAAAAAAAATGAAAAAAAAAAGTAATATACACCATTCAAAATATCTCATTTCAAGTGCAATCCATTTGATAATTTGATTGACTTGATATTTTGCTCATGTTATCATTATGGTGTCGTGCATACATTTGATGGGTTGGATGTTATATATATACTACATGTGTGTTATGGATAGATGTCTTAAATCTGTCTTTTGGTTTGTCGATGACATCGACAGGGTTTCGATGACATCGAAGCCAGTCGTCGATGACATCGAAGGTTGATCGATGCTATTGATAATTGTCGAATTTTTCACCCCCGGTCGCTGGACAGTTTTGGTCCATTTTCGATGACATTGATGGACCTTCGATGACATCGAAGATTTTACACAGATTTTCTGTGGAAACGCAAATTTTGTGATTTTTGTTTCCTATTCCGATTCTACTTCTTTCTAAACTTATATAAATGAGTGTATGCGGGATTAGGAGGTATTCTAAGGCTTTCTAAAGGAGTTCCAAGAGTTCCTAAAAGGATTTTAGGTTTTCTAAAGGGTGTAGCAAGGGTGAGATTCGAGGTTGTTCGAATCGGATAAGTCCTCTCTCTTTGTAATTTCTATTTTTATAGTGGAGATCTATCGCTTTGTGCCGTAGTTTTTTCCTGCAAGGGTTTTCCACATTAAATCTATGTTCTCTTGTGTGTACTTGGTGTTATTGGATTGCTATCCTAGATCTAGAGCTGTAATTCCGCAGTACAAAATCCCCAACAAGTGGTATTAAAGCAATCATTGGGGCACATATTTGAATCTGAGGGATTAGTAATAATGGCGAGCACTAGGTATGAGATTGAGAAGTACTCAGGGAAAAATAATTATGAGTTATAAAAGATCAAGATGATGAGTTCCTTAATTAAGCAATGCAAAGATAGTGCTCTTGAGGAGCGAAAGTCTACTATGACTGATGATGATTGGAATACTCTTGATAAGAAGGCTTTATCATCAATCCGTTTATGTCTCACGGATGAGGTTCTCTACAACGTCATGAGGGAGAAAACTGCGATTAAGTTGGGCGAAGTTAGAGGATGTCTATGTGAAAAAATCCTCTGAAAATCACCTACACTTGAAGCGGTGGTGGTATAACTTCAGATGGCAGAGGGTGGAGATCTGGAGGCTCACATCAACAATTTTAATAAATTAGTTTGCAAATTGCTGGATATAGAGGAAGCGATGAAAGATGAAGAACAAGCATGTATGTTGCTGAATTCTCTTCCGACGTCGTATGAGTCATTCAAGGACACTATGTGCAACTCGAATAAAACTCTTAGTGTCGACACCGTTATCTCAGCCCTTCAAGGGAAGGCTATGAGAAAGTTAAATGGCGATATGGGGACATCTTCTGAATCACTGTTTACAAGGGGTAGGAATTCTGAACAAGGTATGGGTTCTTCAGGTTCTAGATCCAAATACAAGGGCAAGGGCAAAGAAAAGATAAAGTGCTGGAACTATGGAAAGGAAGGACATATGAAAAAGGATTGTAAAAATCCTAAATCGAAAAGAGAAGATTTTGAGGCTTCGTACAAGGAGGCTAATGCTGTCATGTCAGATGTATCGAGTTGGTAATGTTTTGTCTGTGTCACTATCAGGCGGCCATACGATGATCGTAAGGACGAGTGGATGCTAAACACAGGAGCATCTTTTCACATGACTCTTCATCAGAGTTGGTTCACCAGTTACAGGGAGTGTGATGGTGGACAGGTGTTTTTGGGTAATGACTTTGCCTGTAATGTTGTGGTTATTGGTACAGTGCGCATTAAGATGTTTGATGGGGTGGAGCGCACCTTGACTGATGTTAGGCACGTTCCTGATTTAAAGCTGAATTTGATTTCTCTTGGTGTACTTGAGGCAAAAGGATACAAGTACATAGGTATTGATGGTGCTCTTAAGGTATCTAAGGGGGCACGGGTAATCATGAAAGCACAACGACTCGGTAACATATACATGTTGATCGGGAGCACTTCAAAAGATGGAGTTGCAGTGGATGTAGTGTATTCCACCTCTGCACATGTGTGGCATGTTGGGCATGACCATATGAGCGGGCAAGGCATGAAGGCTGAGACGTCTGGACAGGGATTCAGAGCAAGTGGAGCGGCTACCTGTGAGAAGAATCACACGACATGATCGCAGGATATCGGCAGGTACATGAACGACTTCAATATTGTAGGGGATTCATCTTCTATTCAGATGGCTCTAGGTAAGCCTTGTGCTAAGAAGTGAAAGATAACTATGAGCAATGTGATAGATTTGTTATACCAGACCGACATATGGGAGCTGGTGGAGCTTCCAGTAGGCCGGAAAGCGGTTGGATGCAGGTGGATCTTCAGGAGAATACAACACAAATACAAGGCGATATTGGTAGCGAAAAGTTATGCTCAAAGAGAATGGATCGACTTCTCAGAGATATTCGCGCCGACGGTATAGCAGGTGTCTATTAGATCCGTGATTGGCGCTGGTTGGCTAATGTGATCTTGAGTTGGAAGGATGGATGTGGAGTCTGCACTTCTACAAGGGAAAGTGAAGAGCAGATCTACATGAAGCAACCAGAGCGGTTCAAAGTTAAAAGAGCTAAGAAAAGACTTTGCAAGAGGTTGTGGTTCGACTTGTCGCTTAGGTAGTGGTTTGATTCCTTCATGGTGAGTCAGGAATTGATGACATATAGATCACCAATTATGACATGTCTGAAATCAATGTACTGAAGACTCGGTTAAGTGGGATATCCAGGATGAAGGATCAGGGGAGCTGCAAAGATGGTTCTCGGCATTGAGACTGAAGGAGGAGTATGCTTTGGTAATCACAGGAGGAATACCTTATGTGTATGTATTGATCAAGTATGTGATGAGCCAGGTAAAGCTGGAGAGCGTTCCCTACGCTTCTCTCCTCAAGTTTTCCTTATGACATGTCCCAAAACAAATGAGGAAAAACAGGATATCTCATGAGCCTTATTCGAATGTGGTTGGCAGTGTATGTCATGGTCTGGATTAGACCGGTTATTTCACAGGCTATCAATGTTGTGAGCAAGTACCCCAGCAAACAATATTGGGTAGCGGTGAGATGGTAAGAAGACTACGTCTTTTTTTTGGGAAGATAGGAGGAAAGGTGGTTGGCCATGTGGACTTAGATCCGGCAGACATGATCAACAAGAATGTTCCTGCAGAGAAGTTCAAGTTCTGTGCAACTTCTCTGAGCTTGGCGATGACGTAAAACGAAGACTGAGTGTGCAAGTGAAGCTATGATGAGATGCAGAGACAAGAGAATGGGACAAGAAGCTACACGGATGAATATTGAAGATATTATGGAGATTGTTATGGACAAATGTCTTAAATCTGTGTGTTGGTCTATCGATGACATCAACAGGGTTTCGATGACATCGAAGCCAGTCTGTCGATGACATTGACAGGGTTTCAATGACATCGAAGCCAGTTGTCAATGACATCGAAGGTTAATCGATGCCATCGATAATTGTTGAATTTTTCATCCCTGGTCGCTGGACAGTTTTGGTCCGTTTTCGATGACATCGATGGACCTTCAATGACATCGATGGACCTTCGATGACATCGAAGATTTTACACAGATTTTCTGTGGAAACGCAGATTTTGTGATTTTTGTTTCCTATTCCGATTCTACTTCTTTTTAAACTTATATAAAGGGGTGTATGCGGGATTGAGATGTATTTTAAGGCTTTCTAAAGGAGTTCCAAGGGTTCCTAAAAGGATTTTAGGGTTTCTAAAGGGTATAGCAAGGGTGAGATTTGAGGTTGTTCGAATCGGGTAAGTCCTCTCTCTTTATAATTTTTTTTTTGCATAGTGGAGATCTGTCTCTTTGTGCCGTGGTTTTTTTCCGCAAGGATTTTCCATGTTAAATCTGTGTTATCTTGTGTGTGCTTGGTGTCATTGGATTGCTATCCTAGATCTAGATCTGTGTGATTTTGCAGTACAAAATCCCCAACAATATGACTCACAACTCTCGAGTTTCACCACTTGTTAAGGAAAAAAAAAAGCATTTTATAATTTCATCATTCAAAAAGCACCTTCTAATTTCCAATAACAAAGGCATTATTTGGTAAAACGTAAATTCCTTAATAATTTGGCTATAAAAATCTCTCCTTTAAAAAAATAATAATAAGAACGGAAAACAGAAGGAGAGGATACATGACCCCCCCTTGTCCCAATCTCTCAGCCCTTGTAATATATTTTTTAGAGTGTGAAATGACACAAGTGTTTTCTCTCTCCCTTTCTCTTCCTTTTTTCTTTTCTAAAAAGTGGCTGTGTAGAGCATTGTGGGACCCACATGATTTGTGATTTGTGCGTGACATCTTACCAATCCAACTGGATTTTTTATTTTTTATTTTTACACACGTACACACTCCCCCACACACTCACGCCGTAGTGGGCTTTCACCACCAATGGATACTTGAACCCTTGACCGGGTGTTGAAACTCCCGAGAGTCTACCACCCGAGCAAGAGCAAGGGTCCAGTCCAACAGGTTCACTCCACCATTCGATCACAAAACAGATGCAATGCCGATTCAATTATCAAGAGAGCCATGCCATGAAAAACAATGTAAACCACCCAAAAACTATCAAATCCATATTTGATTAGCCTAATGTTTTGGTACATCTTATCATCATGTGGGGTCTACTTGTTGGGTGGGTTGGATTTCACACCTACACCACATGGGTCCCACAAGTCTCCACGCCCTACCAAATGCTTCCATCTGCAACCTAACTGCTGCATCAAGGATATCCATGCTCAGGCCAAAAGGTCGTATGGTGACATTCTGATTTTCAGTTAATATGTGTGGGGTCAATGGTTTGATGATCCCAACCGTTGATACGACGGGTTTCATTTCGATGGTCTACACACTACGACTCCTTGGACCAGAAGATCCTATCTGAATAACCTTTGCTCTTTTTTGGTTGAATGTGAACCGTTGCAGATCACCCGTTGAGTGGTTAGGATTCTTCTAGTCTGTTGGAGGTTATGTGCGTGGTAAATCCACTATGGGGCCCAGGATATCAACTGTTCGGATCCATCCCACTGTCCAAGAGTAGTAGGCCACCGATGAATGGTCAGGGATTATATGATCCACTCAATTTCCAATGGGCTCAAGAGAGCTGTCTATCTAACGGTCAGGGACATTTCCCGAGTGATTCTTGTTGAAACTTGAATCCATGCCATTGGTCTATCCACGCAACAAATGTAAATTTCCCAATGACGGATTTGAAACTGCTTTCATGAAAATGAAGGATCCGGAAGCGGATGTTGGCCACAATATGCTGCTTGTTGTAGCGTGTGTACAGCACGTGCGGATGATTAGGAAGTGAGGTGTATAAATCGGACGCGGATTGCCTGTGCCCGGGGCAAAGAAAGTTCCTGTAGTCGGAAGCTGTGTGGGATCCACAGATATTCTCGTGATAAATCCACTCCGTCCATCAGTTTTCAATGCCACCATAAGACAGGAATCTAAAAACCAGTCAGATCCAAAACTCCTGTGGGCCACACCACACGAAACAGTTTAGATGGCATATCAACATCATGATGGACTTAGAAGAAGACTTGAAGAGTGGGCATTTCATCTTCATTGTCTCCTTGTCTTCTGGCCCAGTTGAGATTTACATTGCCTCTATTTTGGGGGTGGCTAACAGTGAAGTGTGAACTGACAGTGGGTGTACTAACAAGCTAAACAAAAAAGATTTTTTTTTTTTTTTTTGAAAGGACCGGCTCTTTTTTGGGCCCATGTCATAAGGTTACCCAAGGAAATTAAGGACGGGCTTGATTTCCAACGAACGTGGTAATGAGTTTTGTTACGAGAAAAATTGAACTGATCCCTTACGCAGAAAAAACAACCTTTTAACTACAAGTGATGTGCCTCCGAGCCAAGGTAGACTCCGAGCTGGGGTGACCAAGGTTCAGGTAGAAGGGCCGTTAACATAAGACGAGCAGTTCCTAAGCCATCAGAGGATGGAGCTCGGTAACAGATGACTTGCCCGCCAGAAATGTCTATAAAGCAAGTAAGAAGAAGGGTATAAGCTCTAGGCCCGAACTCCCCAGCATATCCTATTCTGACCAGAACAACTACCACCAGAGAGGTAGTACAAGGAATCCAGAGGGAATCTAGCAAAGAGGAACTCGGCCTGATCTCAGTCGAAAATCACTCCGAGAAATTTGTGACAAGAATTCTGTCAAAATGGAACTTTCCAAATCTGTGACAAGAATTCTGTCAGAATGGGACTCTCCAACGTTAAGATACGGAGATACTAACAGCCCTAGAACACACACACACACGCACTCTCTCTCTCTCTCTCTCTCTCTCTCTCTCTCTCTCTATCTATCTATATATATATATATATATATATATATATATATATGACTACCCAAAATGAGAGATAAGATAAAAACTTTAAGTCTGCACCTTTGATCACAATTTACAAGCCTAGCTTAGGCATCAGAGGCTTGCCACCAACACTCCTTCCACTGTTCACATCTTCCTTGTCTTTGTCTTTTGTAGGTTCACTGGAGGACACACTTCTACATTGATCTTATCTGTTAGTCAGAATCTAACGATGACGAGTTTCATGAAGCTTCCACCCACAGGAGTTCCCAAGGAGACACACAAGTCGAGTCTATAAGCCATTTGGAAACTTCAAATTTTCAAAACTCTATTTTAGAAGGCGTGGATTCCCACTCACCGTTCAAGCGCATTTTCATAATCTTGGAGGCAAACAACAGGCGGTTGTACCGTATTGCTAAAGGCAAGGTACATTGTAGTTGCCTTTCATAATCCATAGGCCACTTTCATTGTTTTGGTCATTCAGGGTGGCTATTCTATTTTGGGCCTGTTTATTGGTTCTGGGCCTATTTTGAGTTATTTGGGCCTGGCATTGAACCCCATCTTATGGTAGAATAAGGCCTTATTTTGGGCCTCCATTCGGCATTTAGGGACTGATTACAGTTTTGGTAACTGTATTAGATTTTGGCCCGGATGACTCATTTTAAGCCTGGGCGCCTTTCCTTTTTCTTTGGGCTTGGTTAACCCACCTTTAGGCCTAGCTTTTTTTTTGAGTCTAACTGGATCATTTACTAGCCACAAGCAGAGATTTTTTACTTGTTGCAATGTGAGTGGGCCACATTATCATTGACTGTATTATTGCATTAAATGCGGTCAGTGATGATGTGACCCAAATGCAGTCAGTGATGATGTGGCCCAATCACATTACAACAAGCATGAAATCCTGGCTTGTGATGTGGCCCAATAACATTACAACAAGCAGGAAAGCCTTACTTGTGGCAAGCAGAGGATATATATTCCAAAGGTTTTGGGCCCAAAATTTGGGTAATAGGCCTTGCTGTTGTTGGGACTTGGGTTAGGCCATTGAGATTTGAGCAGACATTCTAAGTATGCAATTGACATTGGGTTGGTATAAAGCTTTTGGACCATGACAAACCTTATAATCTAGCTTATTTGTAGTCCTAGTTAGGCCTTAACACTTGGATTTTGGGTGTTCCTTTTTATATCTATTGTACGTATGCATATGGGCCCACATAAGATTTGTTTGGTGAGAGGATGGCATATATCGAGTCTATATTGAATATAATTTTTAGGGGGCATTTGACTCACGGGGTTATATGGGATTAGGTGGGATAGAATTGCATTTGGTACCGTGCAAATTTCTCCATACGTTTAGGGAGAATGAAAAAGGCAGAATTATGTTAGATGGATTTTAATTTGGTCCATATTGGATTAGGACGAGTCATGTGCAAATTTTTAAAAATTTTTGTAGATGTAAGCAAGTTTGTAAGTCCTACCATGATGTATGAAATATATCCACACCGTCCACCTATTTTTCATGATCATTTTAGGCCATGGACCCAAAAATCAAGTATATCCAAAGCTCAAGTGGACCTCACCATAGAAAGCGATGGGGATTGAACGCTTACCATTGAAAACTTCTTGGGGGCTACTTAAAGTTTTAGTTCAAGCTGGTATTTGTGTTTTCCCTTCATTAAGGTCTATTTGACCTTATGAATAGGTTGGATGGCAAATAAATATAACAATAGACTTTAGGAAGATTTCAACAGTAGGTTATTCCACTGTTTTCTATGTTGTCGTCCACTTAAGCTTTAGATCTGCTTCATTTTTGAATCCATGCCCTAAAATGAAGTTGCAAAATGAATAGACAATGTAGATATTACACACATATGTTATTCTCAATGATTTCAAATAATAATTAGTATATTTATTTAATGGGTAATAAATTAACCACCGAATACCATCATGACACAAATGGGGAATGGAGTTGTGTTTGTGTCATGTATCCCATGATAATAAGGGACCACATCTGTTACATCTAATAATTATACTTCTTTAATCCCACGCACTTAATCCCGTGTAATAAAATGCCACCCTCTTAATGTAATGAGTGGAAATGATATTGTTTATTTCTCTTGAGTGTGATGGAGTTATTTGAACTTGATCAGGACTTATAGACGGTGGGCTCCACAGGGTTTCTGCCAGGACCGAGTCTATCCTGACAATCTGCATTAGTTTAAGAGGCACACTTTTCTTTATAGCTTGTCCAATTCACCCACACAAAGGGAAAATATAACTCAAAACAGGAATGATATGAGAGTACTTATTTGCTAAGTTGCCACAAGTGGGGCCAATGATCCACACCGTTGATCTGATGTTACCCCAAGGAAATGGGAGATGACTCAAAAAATTTAAAGACCTGAGGACCTTGACCTTCGATCGATGGCAGACAAATAGACGGTTCAAAAGGGATATTTTCCTGAAGTGGGCGCATCAGCAGCATATTTTGGTAAAAGGGGTATGGTGGTTGTTCAGGTAGTTAAGCTGCCCAAGCGAATGAGAGAGAGAGAGAGAGCCTCGGAATCATCGACACCTTTCGTCTTTAATGTGCTGTTTGGCGTATTTCCCAACGCAATTCATACCCAGAACTCTCTTATATCGCTGAGAGAGAGAGAGAGAGAGAGAGAGATGGGAGTAATGGCTGGTTTTTGTTCTTCTGACTTGGTATATGGGAACAGAGGATTGAGTGGGAATGCAGCTGCTCTGCTTAAGTACAATGGCTTGCGGCCATTGGAAAACAAGCAAATGGCTGCATCTGCAAGGAACCCAAGTGGGTCTTTTGCTTCCTCAAGCGAGTGTCATTCACTCCATCACTGCTGCATTGGTTTGAGGAGAAATGCTAAAGCCACTCGATGCAAGGAGAGATTGAAGGGGCGCCTCGCTGCCCACATTCAAACTCGGTGCATGTACGTAGGGCATCCAGTCCATTCATCAGGTACGTCCCGCTGCGAACACACCCTGGCCCAGAAATCAGGCCGGTCCACTCATCAGGAGAACCCGACTTGTCTGAGAAAAATCGACAGTTTTAGAGAAATCTACGTGTGTGGCTCACCTGATGAGAGGACCGGCCTTTTTTCGCATCGGAATCACCACCTGATGATTTGAATGCACCCATTTTCCTTTTTTGGGGTTTGCTTGTTTTCTATTGTATCCATGTCTACACCTTCCCTGCTTGATTTGCATGCACTCATTTTCCTTTATTTTTATTTATTTATTTATTTATTATTATTATTATTTTTGAATTGAATTGAACTTCTGTACTATTTCAGTTCTGATATTTACTAAAGAGAATTGATAAGTACACCAACCTTGATTGATTTGCAAGCTGTGAAATTGCTTTCCATTGTGTGTTTGTGTTTTCCCCTTGAATTTTAGCTCGGCATATGATACGAATCAGAATAACTGTTTTTTGGAGTTTGGATTTTCTGAAGATCCTTGGCACGTCTTACATATACATTTCTAATCTTATGGCAATCAAAAGATAGAAACTTGTATTCTAGGTATTAACATTAGTCCAGTGAATGCACATATATATTACAGATTTTAATCTGAGTATTTTTAGACTAATTAATGTATCTAATTTATGCCAATTAAACTAAAAAGAATCTTTGAAGTACTGGAAATGGCAAAATTCCAAAAAAAAAAAAAAAAAGGTTTTTCGAACTTGTTATGGTCATGTAACAATTTACAAGCTGTACAGTAGTAAAGAGCATGGGAGATGTTTGATTCATATCCTATGTGGGTATCTGCTTCTTTTTTCTCTCTCAGTCTTTCTTTATAGGATCTGTTGATTTAGACTACAAGAAGATGAATTGGCACATTATGGCATGTTTGGATGCACTATCAATTTGACGCAGGGGAGGACGTGATGAGGTTGATCACCGTCTTCCTCAGGGATAACTACTCCAAATCCGCAGAGCTCTTTGGACTTCTCACAGAGCTTCCTCAAATTTACGAGGGGTAAAAATAGAAATAAATTCTAATAAATTGATTTATGATTTTTTAAAAATGAAATTACAATCCTTTAAATAGTGAACTCAAACCTAGGACGGAGTTTCAGACTCAAAACTCCCTAAAAACGTGACTTACTATAAATAGTATACTTACTATTTGTAGACAGTCATGGTTTTTAGCCAAAAATAGTAAGTGTCCAATTTGGCCTAACCACGTTATTCTCCTAATTTTTCTAAGCCCTTTTCATGTTGGGCACGACTCCTAAAACTCGAAGCATCAAAAGTTATGAATGAATTAAAACTTACTATTTATAGTAAAAATGGAAATAAAATGGACTTTCGACCGTCGATATGATAGAATGTCGCAAATCCGGCGTGGGCAACCTGGCATAGCAGTTGGTTGGATAAAGTAGCTTCTACCCAAAATCATATATGATATGTCAAAAAACTCATTCCAGATTGCGAGATACGACTATTTTAAGGTTCTGACAGACTTGATCACCTCCACCTCCGATTGGGCCTTCTCTAGTCCATCTTGGCCATGAAAATGTCCGCAACCTGCTCTACATCACAATTGGATCACAATTATTAGTTAAATAAAATTGAGATGGCTGAACTCTAGAATCATTCGTTAGCATTCATATTGATGGTCTGGGCTCTAAAAAATTGTAGTCACGTTACTTTCAAGTTGGACTTCCGGAAACGTTGATAGGGTTTCTTCCTCATTGCGAACATGTCCGTTGCTATCAATTATACTTGACTGTTTGCAATTGGACCCAATTGAGCATCCAAACACAGCCAATATCAATATCCACTTAAAAAATATTGTCATCATCACCATGTTGTTATTTAACATCTCTCCAATGATCGTCTTGAATTATTTGATTTATTTGATTTGGGTTTCTTTTCTTAGCTCCAAAATTCAGGCCAGTCAAGGCTGTGGCAACCCCCACCATTGCAGCTCCAAAACGGGAAACGGATCCCAAGAAACGAATTGTCATTACGGGAATGGGCCTGGTTTCAGTGTTTGGAAATGACATTGATACATTTTATAATAAACTACTGGAAGGAGAGAGCGGGATCAGCACGATCGACAGGTTCGATGCTTCTACATTCTCTGTCAGATTTGCAGGTCAGATTCGTGATTTCTCTTCCAAAGGTTATATCGATGGAAAGAACGACCGTCGGCTCGATGACTGCTGGAGGTATTGCCTTGTCGCGGGCAGAAGAGCCCTTGAAGATGCTGAACTCAGTCCAGATATCTTGGAAAACGTAAGTCAGATTCCTTTAAAAAAAGCAACACAGAATTTGTATAATTGAATCAATTCAAATTGTTTAGAACGTAGCTCTGGCTACTCAAGACTGTAGGATCAAATTATCCAGCGCATTCATCAGCTGGACCCCCAAGTGATTATGCCATGGACTGATCCACTGACACAGTGGGCCACATGCATCCTTTGAATGTGACCCATAAGCCAAGAGATTTAGCATTGCATTTTTCTTATACTTGTGCCCCCCTTATGACCAGGCGACCCGATTTTCAGGCCACAGACCAAAAGATGGGGCACACCTGATAAACGGCCCAGTTCTTGAACACACTTCAATGTAGCACATGTGGGATTGTTTATTGCTTGCCAGGAGAAAAATTTTGCTTGACCAACTGTTACAATCCCAGGGGTTTAATATCCTAACTTGACGCATTCCATCAGTCTTGCTGCCACAGAATGAGCCACTATGGACATTGGCCGCGGAGCGTGGTGGAATGTTATGATCCCAAGGGTTTAATAACTTAACTTGACGTGCTCCATCAGTCCTGTGGTTTTTGCCATGGTGGTTAGGTTATTAACACCAACCTTAGGAGATTATATGGTAACAAAACATTCTTGCTGTTTCGATTGTGCAGATGGACAAATCCAGAATTGGAGTACTGGTAGGAACTGGGATGGGTGGTTTAACAGCTTTCAGCAATGGCGTTGAATCTCTGATACAGAAGGGTTACAAGAAAATCACTCCCTTTTTCATCCCTTATTCCATCACCAATATGGGATCTGCGCTGTTAGCAATCGATACAGGGCTAATGGGACCGAATTACTCCATATCAACAGCATGTGCGACTGCAAACTACTGCTTCTATGCTGCAGCGAATCACATAAGAAGGGGTGAAGCAGATATCATGGTTGCTGGCGGAACTGAAGCTGCGGTATTGCCTACTGGTGTCGGCGGATTTATAGCATGTAGGGCTCTGTCGCAGAGGAATGACGAACCTGAGAAAGCATCAAGGCCATGGGATAAAGACCGTGATGGTTTTGTCATGGGCGAAGGCTCCGGCGTGCTGGTAGATCATCTAACCGCTAAATTCTTTTTGTGCATTGAGCTAATCTCTGGTGATCTTGATTGTTCATATTGTGGGCCCTACAGTGGTGGTAGGTACCCCAGAAGTCAGCTCCTTTAGATGATTCTTACTGTCCAATTAAGCCCCCAGCCATTGTGGACCTCAGGTTGTAATTGTCGGTCTTCATTGGATGGATATGATCATCTGGTAGGGGAGATTTGGGACAAGGACCCTTCCATGATGAGGCCCACTGGCATTACATTTATTCTTGCAATTTGGATATGTTTGAAGGTCATGGAGAGCTTGGAGCATGCAAGAAATAGAGGAGCAAATATAATTGCGGAGTATTTAGGAGGGGCAATAACCTGCGATGCACATCACATGACCGATCCTCGATCCGATGGCCTCGGGGTTTCTTCTTGCATAATCAAGAGCTTGGAAGACGCAGGAGTTTCGCCGGAGGAGGTGAGCAATATAAAGCACAGATATTGTACCAGACTAATTTAATTCTGCTCAGTATTTTCAATTGCAATTCCATATGATGATGAGCAACCTCTAACAGCAAATTCCACCATTTCAACATGGAATTCAAATGATCGGAATTTCCATTGGGGGCTTGTCCCTCATTATGGACGGTGTGAGAGAGGCCCCAGTTCAGTCATTTCCGCTTCATTGGATTCAGACATTGCAATTCATATCAACTGAGCACACAAAGGCAGCTTTGATAATCTCAAAATGGTCACCATTGACAGACAAAACTAATGATTTTATCGAACTAGATTTCATTTCTTTTCAACTTCCCTTTGGACTCTAATGGAAATGAGAACTATCGAAACTTACAGGTGAATTATGTGAATGCACATGCGACATCAACGCTTGCAGGGGATCTAGCAGAGGTTAATGCTATCAAGAAGGTCTTCAAGGACACTTCTGAAATGAAAATGAACGGAACTAAGGTGAGAACTCTTGCCCCATTCAATTCCAAACCAAAAAAAAAAAAAGCCCGTTTAAAACAATTTTAATGGGGCTCTTGTATTCTTGTTACCGAAAATTCCACTGCCTTTCCATTCTTTTGATGTGCATCCCTTCTATTTCAGTCTATGATTGGACACTGTCTTGGAGCTGCTGGTGGATTGGAAGCCATAGCAACAATCAAGGCCATCACTACTGGTTGGCTACATCCAACCATCAACCAATTTGTACTGCTGCTTTACCAACATCCTCTCCAATTCCAGTACGATTTTCCTTTTAATTACTGCTAATGATCATACTCTTTATTCAACTTCCATTTGTTTCTTTTGTGTAGAACTTGGAACCTGATGTAAGTATCGATACAGTTCCAAACACGAAGAAAAGCCACGATGTTCATGTTGGTATGTTCAAAGCACAATGCTCATCTCTTTCTTCTTCTTTTTTAAAAAATAAAAATAAAAATAAATTGTGACCGATACTTTTCGACCAGTTGTTTATCTTTCATCCTTCTTTTGCTTCAACACTCACTCTTTCTTACGTATGGCAGCTATATCCAACTCATTTGGCTTCGGTGGGCACAATTCCGTGGTTGTTTTCGCTCCCTTCACACCCTGAGCAAAATTCAAATAGGTCTTTTTTCCATCAGTCAGATATTTGGGAGTTCACCAGCTTTTCTGAAGGCTGAGTTAAGGGAGAGATGTCATGTTCTAATGTATCCTCCCTTGGTACATATCATGGCCACCCTTTCATTCATTTTTCATCTAATCACCTTCAAGATTGTTTGTAAGTTGTGGCATGTTCATTGAATGGATAAAAATGTAGAAATCAAATTAGTGCATGCCTTCATAAGAAATGAATAAATGAAGTAATAGATGCATATGTGAAATCTAAACATGAATTAAGGTATTTGAGGATTTGGGTAGTGAACACTTCAACTTGAGGAAAGTGATTTGACTCATTTCACATAATATACCTCGACAGGTCCTCAGAAAGATGCATGTCAGTGGAATGAAATAATTTGTCCTTCATGAACATGCAACGCCTAGTCTGTAGGGGGGGAAAACTCAAAGCAACACAATATTCACTAACACAAAATATTCGGTCACAAGAACCTCTATGAGATGGAATCAAAAATCAGATGAAACTAAGTCTACTTGGTTTAGTTCTTGAATGAGTCCAGTCAGTTTTGTCTGGTTCAGCCCATTTCGATTGGTTTCAGCTCAGTTTGGGCTTTTGATTTGTCCAAACTGACCAAAATGGGCTAATTGGATAGAAATTTATCAATGGATTGGAAGAAACAAACCAACACCCTAGAGATGAGTTCAAGAAGATAGCAATGCTCCCGTCATGTTTGGAAGCATAAACAATTTGAATTGTGAAAACTCAGTTTAATCATGCGTATATAACAAAAACATCAAGTTGCAGTGTGTTTTCTTTCAAAACAATCTTGGATGTAATTGAGATATGGAGTCTACTTATTTCCACTTTGTTTGACAGTGTATCCAAACATGCCCAAAGAATTATTTAAATGGACTCACAAATGGAGAAATGCATGTTTTGAGATTGAATGTGGACCTTTGATCTGTTTTCTTGCTTTTGGGGTATGGTCTATCAATGTGGCGGCACTTATCAGATCAACAATCCCAACCGCCACTGATATTTGCCGCATGTTACGGTGAGGAAATGGCCATATGGTATTTTTGTAACGGAAGCTGCATACTAGCATTTCTCTTTGAAAAATATAGAAAAGCCTGTATGAATCTAATCACTCCAGGCCTAGTTAGCATCATCACCTCTCAATTCATGACTGAAAAGCGGCCTTAGAATCGATCACTTCACATCTCTACCTCATGAAGAGAGTCCTGTTCATGACCATTACAAATCAAATCCTTGCATCTAGAAAATGTAAGACTTTGATGCGGAATAGCCAAAGGATCTTATGTGCATTGGACATGGAGATCTAGAAATCTGAATAGATGGTATACCTGATTGAGACGTCGTTGCTGTAGATAGGATGACGAAGTCTTCCTCTCCTTATACCCTTAGATAAGCTGTGATGGGGCTGAAACTTCTGTCGGTTGTATTGGATTGGGGACCCAGCCCTGTTTTATAGTGTAGGGGGCAGAGGAGTTTGAAACCAATCAAAACTCTTCTCCCTATGGCTCCACATGAATTTAACAATCGTAGTTGTTATAGAATACTGTGTGTGTATCACACTTGTAGCACTCTACTCATATGAATTTCTGAATGTACCACAACTTAGTGGGGCCCACTGGTATACCCGATCACATTATCCAACCCTTAGGACAATCCAGACTATTGATCAATAAGGCCCACCTTATAGAATTCTTACAGAAAAGTGATTATACTACTACGCAAATCAAACATCCTTGATTTCTCTCAGTAAGATGAATCCCACATAGGACATCCCAAAAACAAGGATGGTCCATGTCAGTCCAGCCACCAGGTGGGCCACAAATTATGAGAAAGATGAACAGCTATAGGGAAAATGATTGATGGTCCATGTTCAACAGACACCTGCTACCCATCGGATGATCTAACCAGCCTGCCTAAATTCACTGTGGGCCCCACAGAAGATGGACCATGCCTCAAACATCCTAGCCTTACAAAAGGTAGCTCAAGTAGAATGGCATGAACATTCAAAAGAAGTGAAATCTCATGTTGCTGCCTTTTTTTTCTTTTTCTTTTTTTCTTTTCTTTAAAAATAAATAGCATTGAAATCTAAAAAAGAGTCTAATATGGATTGGGAAGATTCTAAACTCTCAAGTCAATGGCCTACAAATGAATGGTTGATGTAGAGCGGGTTGCGGACAGTTTCATGGCCAAGATGGATCAGAAAAGGCCCGGTCGACGACAGAAGTGATCCGGACCATCGGACCTTAGATCGGGCGTATCTCGCAATCCGGAATGAGTTATCTGACGTAAAATATATGATTTTGGGGTAGAACGAGCTACTTTAGCCAACCAGCCCCGCTATGCCGGGTTACACAGCTCGAAATTGTGAAAACCCCTTGATCGATGGTCGTTTCCCTGTTTTAATTTCATTTTTACTATAAATAGTAAGTTTTAGTTTGATTATAACTCTTCATCCGTCGGGCTTTAAGAGTTGCGCCCAACGTGAAAAGAGCTTAAAATAATTAGGAGAACGGTTTGGTGAAGCCAAATAGGACACTTACTATTTTTGGCCGAAAACCTTACGCACTAGTAGACATCACGACCGTCTATCAATAGTAAGTTTACTATTTATAGTAAGTCGCGGATTCTAGGAGTTTGAGTTGTAGTTTGATTCTGATTTCTTTCTCATTGCTTGGTACCCCTATTTAAAGGGTTGTGAACTCGTTTTTACTGATGAATTAATCAAATTCGAATTTATTAGAATTTATTTCTATTTCCTGCTTTCTTTCCTCGTGGATTCGAGAAGTCTCTGTGAGGAGTCCAGAGAAGTTCTGTGGATTCGGAATAGTTATCCTCTTGAGGAAGACAGTGCTCGACCTCACGTCCTCCCCTGCGTCAATGGTCCACAATGTTTTCTTATAAATATTTGCTGAGGGTGATTTGGGAAGAAGAGATATTGTCACTGAAGAGCAGTTCACAAGCACAGAGGCCACAAAGAACTTGCTTTGAACGTGTGGTCATGGCACATAAGTGAGAGAGATGCTCTCCAACCACTAAAGGGGTACTGCTAAGTGCCATATGTAGAGATAAGATAACCAATATCAAGAATCAGATGGCATAGTTTGAGAAACAAACATATGACTGAAGTTTTCTAAACCATCTACCCGTTTCTAACGCTGGAGCAATCTCATTGAGCAGACCAGTTTTTATCTTTTGAAGAATACATCTACAATCTTGGACCCACTTGATGGATGGCTTGGATATTGGGCCGGTTTCAATTCATCATTATAATTGTTATGTGGCCTTGTGAATTTGTTGCAGGGTTTGATTCGACTAGACCCATTTTGACCCTTACCTGAGCCCTAACTGTGGGTGGCATCGGGCTGGGTTTAGGTCCTAGCCTCACATGGGCCAGCCTAATTTTCTCAATTTAAGTTATGAGACACCTCTTTACTGAGCTGACCCACCTATGGTCCCCCCATGTAATTTTAATTTTTGAGAGAGATTTTGCAAAAAATTAAAATTCTCTCTACCAAAATTAAAATTAGGCAATGAGAACGTAGAAACTTATACAAGTACTTGTGGAAAGTCATGCCACTGCGCTAAAAATAATTGAGTCACAAAGATGGACCAGGAATTGTATGGGCCCGATATGAAGGACTGAGCCTCGCCCACAAGCATTGCTAATGGGTTTGCCACCCCTCGCAAGGGGTGGCAATGGGCCAGGCTAATGTTGGGCTAGGGTTAGCCTCTTAAACCCTGTCCTGAACTTAGTAAGTCTGGAAAGTCCTAGCCTTGTAAAGAAAGGATATAAATGATCAAAGGTTGGAAATAATTCAATCTAAATCTGACATGATAATGATAGACCCTCTATATCTAGTGTCATTAGATAACTGATTTGTATTATTGAAATATGACTTAAATCAAATGAATATCTTCAACCTCAATTCAATCACTCATCAGTGCCTTTTTACTATCATTTCCTTACGGTGGCTGGCTGGATGATTAGTCCAGGCTACCATTCATCATTGGTTGAGTCTGAACACTGGGCCAGAGTTCAAGCTCGGGCATGACTATCTGCCTAATTTCATGGGCCTGTTGGCCCTACTGCTCTGGGCTGCCTGCCCACTGCCACTCCTCACTATACACTTTTTCCATATTATTTCAGGATATGAAACAAAAAATAAGGTAGATGCAAAACTCAAGTGGACCACAAAGTGGTATTGAACTCCCACCATTAAAAATTCCAGGGGAACTGCATCATTTCTCCATCAAGCTGATATTTATGTTTTTCCTTCATTCAAGTCTATATGACCTAATGAATAGATTGGATGAAAAAAAACATCATGGTAGCTCCCGAGAAGGTTTCAACAGTGGGTGTCATTATCACTGCTGCTTCCTGTGGTGCAGTCCACTTGAACTTTGGATCTACATCATTTCTGAGATCATAGCATAAAATGATATATGGAAAAATGAATGGACAGCATGGATAAAATCCATACATCATTGAGGGCCCCATAGAATCTCTACTTGGACGGTATTCTATCTATGCGGGGGCAGTACACAATCCGCTTCCCATACATTGCCCAACACATGAACACACCACCATGGCGGCAGTGTTAGTAACACGGCGAAAACCATTTGCAGCACATTTGTGTGCTGGGAACCTAGGTGATGCCCACAGTGATGTTTGTGACAAATTCATATTGTCCATCCATTTTGAGAGATCATTCTACAACATGCAACAAAGATAAAAATAGAATCAAGATGGATCCAAGACTCTTTTTTTATATACACACGCACACACACCCCCACACACTCACGCTAGTGGAATTTCACCACCTATGGATGCTCGAATCCTTGACTGGGTGTTGAAACTCTTAAGAGTCTACCACTTGAGCAAGGCTGCAAGAGTAAGGATCCGATGGATCCAAGACTCAAGTGTGATAGGTAAGAGGAAATTTTGGAAAAAGAAATTCCTAGCATTGAAACTTTTACTTTATATGACATCCAAATGGTTAATAAGCTCATTCCCACTGGGATAAACTAAAAACAAAAAAAAGAAGAAAACTTAGCCTGAAACAAAACTTTTATGGCTACACAAATGTTTCAATTGTATTTGCTCATTTCTCGCAGTTTCCTATTGGATGGCTCACTTGAGTCTTGAAATCAAATCATTTTCGGTCCATGTCTTAAAATTAACTCGAAAAATGGACAAACACAGTGGGTTTATCACAAACATCGCGATGGTCCCACCTAGTTTCAGTGCAATAACTTTCTGCCAAAGCTTTTGCAAGACATCAACCACTGGATTCAGATTCCATACTGATCCTTCATTGGCCGGTGCCCAAAAAGATATGTGGCCCAATGTTTTATCCATTCCATCTATCAATTTTCACTTGTCATTTTAAGTTATTGGATAAAAAGTGAGGCAGATCCAAATCTAAGGTAGTCCACACCACAGAAAACAGTATTGATTGAACACTCACCATTAAAACAGTTCATATGCTCCACTATAATTTTTATTTACCATCCAACCTGTTCATTGCGTTACACAAGATATAGGTAAAACACAAATATCAACTTGATCCAAAACTTAGTGGCCCAAGAAAATTTTAATAGTAGGCATTCAATCACCACTATCTTATGTGGTTTGGTCTACTTAGGTCCACTTCATTTTTGAGACAATGTACTAAAATGATCCCTAAAAATATATAAAACGCATACATCATCGTGGGGACACAGCACCGACAAGTACAAAACTACCCACTCTAGTCCAGAACCGCTACGCCATCCGGACGCAGCTGCGATGCCTTGTACATGAAGCTTCTGCACTCAAAAGTAAGTTTCTGCAATAAGAAACAAGGTGGGTCTCACCAAGATTTTTGTGATAAGTCAACTGTACATCTATTTTTCCAGATATTTTAGTAACGTGCCAAAAAATAATTCAGATCTAAAATTCAAGTGGACGCAAAATATAATGAGGATTGGACGTCTACTGTTTTAACATTGGAAGGGCTATGGACGTTTTGGCTCTGATTAATATTTTTATGGTTTCAGTTCATCACAGTGGGAATGATCTTATGAATGTCCTGGATGGCATCTAAACATCCCGGTGGACCCAGGGAGGTTTCAACGTTAGGAATTTCCCCGCCCACTTTTTCCTGTCGTGCGGCCACTTTGAAGTTTGGATCTGCCGCAGTTTTGGGCTCATGTCCTGACATGATCTGGAAAAACGAATGGACAGGGTAGATTTCTCCTAAACATCACAGTGGGCCCACCTGGCTTCCCGCACGAAGTTCTGGCAGCAGTCTGTCCGTCCGTCGAAGGTAAATCCGCGTCCGGGACCGTTGGAAGACTGAGCGGCTCGATGTCGCGCACCCGGGCCACGGATTGGCTACTGACACGTTGCGTGGCGAGACTAGCTCTGAAGTGACGTTAGTAAGTTCCGTGGCCCCACCATGATGTATGTTTTCCATCCACACCTTTCACCGGTATCAAAAGAACGATTTAAATCCAAAGCTCCGCGACCCCAGCACAGAAAACAGTAGGACAGTGATGCCCACATTGAAAACTTCCAAATGCCACAAAAGTTTTAGATCCAGCTGATATTTGTGTTTTCCTTTATTTAATATATTTTTTAACTTTTGAACAGGTTGGATTTCAAATAAATATTATATGGGCGTTAGGATAGTTTCAACGGTTGGAATCACTCTCCCCACTGTTTTCTTTGGTGGGATCCAGTACAGATTTTTATTTTGCCTAATTCTTTGGCTAATACACTAAAATGATATCTAAAAATGGATGGACGGTGTGGATATAACACATACATCATTGTGGGCCCACAGAACTTGGTGACGTCACTTCAGGAGCCGACTCGCTACTATCTAATCCGCGTCCGTGCACCCGTGCCTCATTTCCACGTGTGTGAGGCTTCTTGCAATTTGAAAAATTGTATTTGAGCAATCGCGCATGTAAACCCTTCAAATCCCTCGCTTGGAGGCAGCATCTCTCTCTCTGAGCAGTAAAGTAAGAACAGGCACCTCTCTCTCTCTCTCTCTCTCTCTCTCATCAGCAAAAGAAGAACAGGTACCCTTCTCGCTCACTCTCTATCTGTATTTCTGTATATCTGGAAGATGGATTGGAGCCCAGAAGCCCTGGAACTCCTCTCCCAATGCTTCCTCCAAACCCTCTCCCCAAACCCAGAGCCCCGTCGCCGTGCCGAAGCTCACCTCTCCGAATCCTCCGATCGCCCCGGCTTCGCTCTCGCCGTCCTCCGCATCATCTCCCTCCCTTCCGTCGATGATCAGATCCGCCAGGCCGCTGCTGTCAATTTCAAAAACCACCTCCGCTCCCGCTGGGCTCCGCCCCACCCTGACCAATCATCCTCATCGACAATCCCTGAACCCGAGAAGACCGAGATCAAAACCCACATCGTCCGCCTCATGCTCGCCTCCTCCCCCCGCATCCAGAGCCAGCTAAGTGAGGCCCTTGCCATCATCGGCAAGCACGACTTCCCCAAATCCTGGCCGTCTCTCCTCCCCGAGCTTGTATCCAGCCTCCGCCAGGCCACTGATTACGCCTCCATCAACGGCATTCTCAGCACCGCCAATTCCATCTTCAAGAAGTTCCGCTACCAGTACAAGACCAATGATCTCCTGCTCGACCTCAAGTACTGCCTTGATGGGTTTGCTGCTCCCCTCCTTGAGAGCTTCCTCAAGACCGCTGCTCTCATTCCCACCAATCTCCACTCAGCCGATGCTCTCCGTCCGCTCATCGAGTCCCAACGCCTCTGCTGCCGCATCTTCTACTCTCTCAACTTCCAAGAACTCCCTGAGTTCTTCGAAGACCACATGGGCGAATGGATGGCCGAGTTCAAGAACTACCTCACGGCAACGTACCCCACTCTTGAAAGTGACGCAAGGGGCGATGGGGTCACCATTGTTGATGGGCTCCGCTCCGCTGTCTGTGAGAACATCAGCCTCTACATGGAGAAGAACGAGGAGGAGTTCAAGGATTATTTGAAGGATTTTGCGTCTGCGGTGTGGACCCTCCTTATGGTCGTGTCTGCATCCTCGGCCCGCGAGCGGCTTACCATCACCGCAATCAAGTTCTTGACCACGGTCAGCACAAGCGTCCACCATGCATTGTTTGGCGGTGCAGATATCCTGCAGCAGATTTGTCAGAGCATCGTGATCCCGAACATTCGGCTGCGGGAGGAGGACGAGGAGCTGTTCGAGATGAACTATGTTGAGTATATAAGGAGGGATATCGAAGGAAGTGATCTTGATACCAGGCGGAGGATTGCTTGTGAGCTTTTGAAAGGAATTGCGACGAATTACAAAGAGCAGGTGATGGCGATGGTTTCTGTTCAAATTCAAAATATGCTGGGGCTGTATTCTGCAAACCCAGTCGAGAATTGGAAGGAGAAGGATTGTGCCATTTATTTGGTCGTCTCTCTTGCGACGAAGAAGGCAGGTGGGAGTTCAGTCTCAACGGATCTCGTCAATGTGGAGAGCTTTTTTACAACGGTTATAGTTCCGGAGTTGCAGAGTCAGGACACCAATGGGTTCCCGATGCTGAAGGCCGATGCTTTGAAGTTCTTCACCACATTTCGGAACCAGATATCGAAGCCGGTTGCGGTCGCATTGATCCCCCACGTGATTCGATTCCTTGGCTCTGAGTCGAATGTGGTTCATTCCTATGCTGCAAATTGCATCGAGAAGCTCTTACTTGTCAAAGATGAGGGGCGCCCGCGGTATACTTCTTTGGATATCAACCCCTTGGTGCCAATATTGATGACTAATCTTTTTAATGCTCTGAAATTTCCGGAATCTCAAGAGAATCCGTACGTCATGAAGTGCATCATGCGAGTTTTCGGTGTGGCCGACATCGGTGGCGAGGTCGCCGGCGTTTGCATTATGAGCCTAACAGCAGTTCTTAGTGAGATTTGCAAGAATCCAAAGAACCCAGTTTTCAACCATTACTTGTTTGAGGCTGTGGCTGCTCTGGTTAGACGGTCCTGTGAGAAGGACCCATCTCTGATCCCGGCATTCGAGGCAAGACTCTTCCCTGTTCTTGAAACCATTTTGGCCAATGATGTTTCCGAGTTCTGGCCTTACACATTTCAGATCTTCGCCCAGCTTGTTGAGCTCAATAGACCGCCTCTTTCATCCAGCTACATACAGCTTTTTAAGCTTCTTTTGTCGCCCAACACTTGGAAACGGTCCGGGAGTGTCCCAGCTCTTGTACGCTTGCTTCAGGCATACCTGCGGAAGGCACCTCATGAGCTGAATAATGAAGGGAGTCTGACTCAGGTGCTGGGGATATTTGGCTTGCTGGTCAAAGCTTCGAGTACGGATGAGCTGGGTTTCTATGTGTTGAACACTGTTATAGAGAATCTACGCTATGATGTGATAATGCCTTATGTTCGTGACATCTGGAGCACCCTTTTCACGCGGCTGCAGAACCATCGAACTGTCAAGTTCATAAAGTCTCTCGTGATATTCATGTCGCTTTTTCTGGTCAAGCATGGGCATGAGACTCTCGTGAACTCGATAAATGCAGTTCAGCCCGAACTATTTGGCATGATTCTCCAGCAATTCTGGGTTCCCAATCTCAAGCTGATCACGGGAGCCATCGAGATGAAATTGACTTCTGTTGCCTCAACCAAGCTTATATGTGAATCTCCGAGCCTTTTGGATGATGCGGCCGCAATGCTTTGGGGTAAGATGCTTGACAGTATTGTTACTCTTCTTGCCCGACCGGAGCAAGATAGAGTGGATGATGAACCAGAAGTGCCTGATATCGGAGAGACGGTGAGTTATACTGCAACATTTGTCCATCTCTACAATGCTGGCAAAAAGGAGGAAGATCCTGTCAAGGAAATAAAAGATCCAAGAGAATTTTTAGTGACTTCCTTGGCAAGACTATCAGCTTCCTCCCCTAGAAAGTACCCTGCAATCATACAACAATCCTTGGATCCCACCAATCAAGCAGCGCTACTCCAGCTTTGCGGGACATATAATTGCTTCATAGTTTAAAGTAAGAAGCTTCATCGCAAACTTGGTTTCAGCTCTTGTTTCTGGTTTATGTATGCTTCTCTACTAATGGCTTGTTTTTGGTTCATATTACTGTTGTGATGGAGGCATTTTTGTGTTTTTTTTTTTTGTTTGCATGAGATAATTTTTCTCTTACATATTGTTTCTTTGTCTGTCTATGAATTATATACCTGTGGATATAGATTTACATGCTATCTCATGCTTCTTACTTCCTCTGTCTTACGATGGAAAAATTGTATGCTGCGATAATCTATCCCCAAATATCTAAACAGGTAAATATATGGAACTCTACAGTATAGTTTAGAAACCTGCAAACTTGACTAGATATCCAACCAGATCAGGCTGACTCGAAGACTTGATTCAACTCATATCTGTATTTAATAATTAAATTAAGAAGAATGTTTGACTGATAATAGATGGAGGACGTACTTTATAAGTGTCAGAGAACAGTTGTGAAGATTACAGCGATAGCTTGTGTTCTCATTGCAACAAAAGAATCGGGAGTAGTGTATTCGCAGTTGATCCCAATGGGAGAACTCTCATTTATTTTGTAAGATTTCGATATTCTCAAAGAATAAAGGCTGTGAGAGGAACCCTGATGAAGTGGGGTAGTTGGTTGTTATCTCAAGGCAAGAGCTGGTAACTTTGCAAACTTCGCCCCTTTTTTTCTTTACAAGAGGTCATGACTTGGTCGTGTTAACTTGCTACCTTGGATGGAACAGCAGGGAGCAGTAACAGCAATAAAAGCTAGAAATATGCTATTTTATGGCTAAAGTTTCTACTTTCTAGTGATCATGAGGCTTCTAAGTTTGTCCAATGCCTTTTGAGTAGAATATTTGATGCAAGACACGTGATTTAATGCTAGCATGCAACATGGAAATTAAGAAAGAGTCCATAAAGTAATTCAATTAACAAAAGATGCTAACTAAAATATGATTTAACCTAAATCATATGCCCGCATGCTAAGAAATCACATAAATCAAATAAAATTATGCCTGATGGAAGGATAAAACTTCCAATTTAGCATAGACACGTTACACACTCAAGGGTCCGACTTGCAGGTTCTATAATTAGGGTTAGGAAGGGAAAAACTGAAAATTGGAAAATTAGGGTTATGGGAATTGGGAATTTTGGAATTGGGGTTTTTTAGAATTTGGGGAAAAGATGAAATTAGGGATAAATTAGGCGAATTGGTTAAGGGGATTGATGGATTTAGGTATTGGTAGAGGAGAATTAAGGTTTTGGATGAATGGAGATTTGGGGTCCTCAGTGGTTAATTTCGGTTGGAGTTGAAGTTGGATGATGAAAAGTTGAAAAAAAAGATGATTTGGATGGTTTTGGATAGGAAGAGAAGAAGAGAGATGAAGTTTTTGGGAATATACTACTTTTGAATAGAAAAGGAAGATAAATGGAAGATGATAGATGGAAGCCTCGCACATGTGTTGAATGGAGAATGGAATCACACCACACCCAAACTCCAAATCACATGGTGTATTCTTAAAATCACATGAAGAAGAGAAAACACAGATTTTTTTTTTCTCTTCAAAATAATGGTATTAGGGCTTCACACACTCCCTTTTCACTTTTATAGTCTTAAAAAAGACCTTTTACAAAAAGATGCTCTCAGATAAGATTCTCAATATAAAGACGCTTAATAAATTAAAAGTTGTTCCTAACCCCTAATCTTAACACAAATATAAGCTATATAAAAAATGACGAAGCATGTAAATAATCTAAACAACTAAATTATTTCATGGGCCATTGAGGTCTATGATTAAGATGCCCGATGATAATGATCTAATGATCTGATCATTGTGTCTATCAAGCTCCTATATGTAGCCCACATGCATCTTCCCAGTGTGGAATCTTCAAAGATGCACAAACATGCACGTGGGGTATTCAACATGGCGGCTAGGAATGTGAATTGGGCCAAGTGGGCCCCATGTCATGGTTTTCTAGCTATAAGGAAACTGGCTCAACCCTCCTCTTCTGGTATGGTGCTCGGATGTCCTCATCAATATTTGTGCAAATACTAGAAAGGGACTTTACAAATGCTTCGATTTTTGTGCCAAAAAATAGAACTTTAGAACTCTAGAGTCGGGCAATTAGTACTGCTACATTTTGATAGACACTTATTTTTTGTGGAGAAAGATGATCACTAATTGGAAGAGTAGGATTTCAGATCCTACTCTCTCACGAGCTAATGTGGCATTGTTGCAAGATCATGGTCGTTCATCTGTTGGTTGCTACTTTGTATGTGCAAAGGCCCAAAAGCCAGTCTGGTTCACTCATCATGTGGGCCACATGTGCATGAATGAAATGGACAGCTAGAGAATAATAATCAATGGTTCGCATTAATATTATATGTGTGGTCCACAACGATCATCAGATAGTCTAATTATTGGGCCACAACATATACATCACAGGGCCCACCTGATTAAGAGTTCGGATGTTGAATGTATAGAATAATTCTAAAACTTGGTTACCCAATTTGGAAATCTGCTGAGGCAACTCGAGTCAATGAGATTTCAAGCAAGTCATTAGGAAACTCACTTGTTAGTGTGGTTCAATCGTGAATCGACAAGACTCCTCAAGTCATCTCGCTAACTTGGTCAACCCAATGCAACTCGGGGTGACTCCAACTGAGTTACTCGCCTGCTGAACTTTTTTTTTTTTTTTTGATAAAAGATAAAAGAATCTAAACCAATTTCAAACTTATGACCTCATTAGGTAAATGTCAATAACCAGTGGCCGATGGGCCATGTTTTTGTTAAATTAGCTAGTTTATATCTATTTAAATAGTTTTAATTAAAACAGACTCGGACTAAGTGAGCACTCCGTCAAGTCTTCGAGTCAATCTGACCCTGTGACTGGACATCAAGTTGATTTTAGTTTTCAGGTTTTTGAACTATGGTCGAGTGCATGTGCCACATGGGGGAACTCTACTCTAATGAGTAGCCATGGCAGGATTGTTTTCTATGATAACAACATTATCTCTATTGAACTATAGAACATAACCCTTTTTTTTTTAAATTTTTATAGAACATAACTTGTGATAGTATGTAAGCATACAAATATAAAAGCTAGGAAAGTGGACTGATTCAGCCAGACTTAAATGTGTAGTTGATATAACCTATATTTGAATTGAAGGAGTCAGCTCCCCATATCATACTAATCCAACTTACGAGCTATTGGAATCTCCTACCAAGGGTGTGTTTGGATGCACTATCATATTGAATTGCAATTATCAGTTTGATAAAGTGGAAGTAACCAAATTGTAGTGTGTTCTGGTCTTCAAATTGCATACACATTACTTTCAAGTTTCGAGGACTAATTCCTCATAATAGATATACGACGAAACATCATTAATTTCATGATTTCCTTTTGATTAAGTTGATTGTTTTCAATTCAATTAATCTGTACATCTTAATGCACACTCTTTGATTTTCTTGGCACTTTGGACTGGAAAATTATTTATTTTCTACATTCGTTCATTTCCTATGTTTATGTCCTATTTAACTAACTGATGTCTGACACAGCTATTATGCTAAGAGAAAATATTATGCCAAGAGAAGAACATCTAGAACATATTTGGAAAGGAGTCATTCATGTTTCTAAGAAATACCAACATGTCGAGGGAACCATTCTCATGTTCTGGTGTCATTCATGCGGGGTATTTGAAATTTATTAGGCCTATACATGCATGTTGAATCAGACCGTTTTTAGGCTTGATTGAAACTAGGGGTGCAAATGGGTCGGGTTGGGTCGAGGAAGGTTCTAGACCATTCCCAATTTAATTTTGGTGTAGATCAGCCCTGGAGGAAATCTATCAATTTGTGGTTGGGTCCGGGACCAAGTCCAAGTAATTTGGGTCCAGGTTTGGTCTAGATTAAGTGGATACAGACCCGACATATATCTATGGGCTGGATTGTGTGGGGTCTTCTCCTTCTTTTTTTTTTTTTTTTTTGAAGGATAGTGCTGACTTATTATTTTTAAAAAAGATGACTTTTGGTTTGCGGGTGATTGTGTGCATCTGCAGGGAATAATCTCGCCTTAAAAGGGGGCGGGGACACCTTGTCGTCATTAGAAGAAGAAGAAGATTATCCGCAGTTAGGATCCTTTTCTTAGAGACCAACCATCCAAAGGCGATGAACTTGGGAGGGACCGGATACTTCCAGATTTGCCTACAGTGGGGAATGTTGAGAGGAGGAGAGCGGTCTAGCTGACTATAGAAAGATCTGACCGAAAATTTGTTGGACTTGGAATTCATCCAGACCAGAGAGTCTTCCATAGAGGGATCAGGAGAAGCCTTTTGGATGCAATTGAGGAGATTCACGAATTCCTGGATCTCCCAATCTTGGAGATTTCTTCTACAAGCCACTGACCACAATTTTCCCTGCAACTACTGAATAAGAATCCACCACCGACACTGCCGGATTGGGAGCAAGGGAGAAGATTATCGGAAATTTATCTTTTAATGGAGTATTATCCACCCATCTGTCTGACCAGAACCTGATGTTGGCTCCCTTTCCAAGCTGAAACTCTTACGCCTTTTAGAACTTCCTCTTGCATGACAACAATGCCTCTCCAAAGAGCCGAGGGCTTGTACCGAGACGAATCTTTGCACCACCAGCCCCCTTTAGATCTGCCATATTTATTTTTAATAATTTTGTTCCACAAGCTATTACTCTCCGTGCCCAATCTCCAAATCCACTTTCCCAGCAAAGCGCGATTCATTAGCTTCAAGTTTTTTGATTCCCGCCCCTCCCTGTTGATAGTGCTTACAAACAACTTTCCAATCTACCAAATGGAATTTTTTCTTCTCTCCCTTGTTATGCTAGAGAAAGTCCCACCTCTTCCTATCGATAACCTTCAGAACTGTGGAGGGACATTTGAAAAGGGACATAAGATAAATGGGAAGATTTGACAGGGCCGCCTTGATAAGAGTTAGACGACCCCCTAAAGATAGAAACCTGCATTTCCATTTAACAAGGAAGTGATCGAAGAATTGACAAAAAGCTTTTAGGATGGAGAAGAGGTATTTATTACTAAGAGGTCGGATAACATTGATTAAATTTGGCTTTAGATGGCGTGTCGATATATTACATATCTTTGTTGTGGTACCCAAAAAGTGTTATTACTGGGTTGGAAAGAATTTAATGGGATTTTTTATGACAACCTAAAGCAGGTGCATTTTCACATTAGGCTCGAGTGGGGTGGGCTGTGGGATGCAGGGGTACATTCTGGATGGGCTGCCTGTGTGAGGTGGGCCTCACCCGTGTGAGGCGGGTGGCTCGTGTGAAGCGAAACCCAAGTGAAGTGGGGCCCATGAAGAGGGGGTGGTCCTAACCCATGGGATGTGGGGCCTGGGCTATGAGATAAATGGATTGATTCGTCATACTCTATCAGTTCGAGCTTTTAGAGCATGTGGTTAATCATTTTGCATCAAAGTGGTATCAGAGTGGGAGGTCTTGTGTTCGAGACTCCTTACCAGGGGTGATTATGCAGGGGCAATTTCACACCAGGCTTGAGTGGGGTGGCCTATGGGACGTAGGGGCACAATTGGGGTCGGCGGCTCGTGTGAAACAAAACCCATGTGAAGTGGGGCCTACGAGAGGGGTTCAGTCGAGTTCCTAACCCATGGGATGTGAGGCTTGGGCTTTGAGATAAATGAATTAATTCGCCATACTCTATCAGTTCGAGCTTTTAGAGCAAGTGGTTAATTGTCCTGCATCAAAATGGTATCAGAGTGGGAGGTCTTGTGTTCAAGACTCCTCACCGGGGGTGATTATGCAGGGGCATTTTCACATCGGGCTTGAGTGGGGTGACCTGTGGGATACAGGGGCATAGTCGGGGTGGGCGGCCCGTGTGAGGTGGGTGGCTCGTGCGTAGCGAAACTCATGTGAAGTGGGGCCCACGAGGGGGGTTCGGCCGAGGTCCTAACTCATGGGATGCGGGGCCTGGGCCATGAGATAAATGAATTGAGTCGCCATGCTCTATCGGTTCGAGCTTTTAGAGCAAGTGGTTAATTGTCTTGCATCAGAACCTTCAGAGGAGAAATACTAATACAATTTGGCTGAATGAGAGAGGTTTGTAGATCAAAAGAACAAGGGAGACTGGAGTGGGGACACGTGCTTGAAAACCATTGAATAACCTGCCTTGATGGGAAAATGGATCTGAAGAAGGATAATAGCTTTGGAAGTGATTGCCAACAAATATGGAATGAGAATAGGGGTGGTACACAAGGGCCTTGATTCAATACTAAGCTTCAGGCTGTGTAAAACTATCTTCGGGGTGAAAGAGAAATTTTTTCGAAGGTGAATGTGCTGAAAATCGGCAATGGTTCATGTACGAGGTTTTGGGAGGATATATGGTGCAAAGGCACTGCTCTTTGCCATGTGTCTACTCATGTCTACTAGGTGGCACAATAAAAAGGTTACTCTTAATGCTTTAGCTTATCATGAAATCGAGGAGCTTTTAGGATTTATGGAAATCCGAAGCAAATTAAGTCCAACACTTGGGGAGAGGGACATTTGGAGATGGAAGCTCAATAAGGAAGTTTGCGGGGCATTCTTTATGCATTGTGCATTCACGATGGAATATGGAACTGGCTTATTGGCATGTTTGTGGTATCTTGGTTGATATTGAGGGAGATTGAGGCTTTTCTTTATGTGTGGCATTAAAATGGTAACTAATGGGGTGTCTTGGCCTCTTGGGTGATGCCTACGATGTTTGAGCCTTTTTTTGAGACATGATATTGGAACGAATGATACGACATCGGACTACCGAATAGGCTTAGAAATAATACTAAAGAGGGAGCAAACGGAGAATCTTCCCAATTGATGCCCCGTCTAGATCATCGCATCTGCTTTTGAGGGAGATGGGGCAACACTCTTGAGATGATCCAATAGGCCGAGAAATTTACCCAACTCCTCATCCGCCAAACTCCTACAACAGGGAAGACACCACATGACTGACGAACCATAGAAAGAGAAACATTGCTTTACAAATATGAATCGATCGATGACCAAAGAAGCTAATCTTAGGAAGGAATCTTGAAGTGCATTATCGCCACACCAAACATCAACCCATAAACAAATGCAATTGCAATTCCTAAGAGCAAATGCAATACCTCTATGGACTAAGTATTCAGTTGTCGCAACCGCCTTCCAAACGCTCGAGGTGTGATATAGAGAGAGGATGATTTCTTCATCCACCCTCCCTTCCACACTCCATGCTTGCCACAATCTCCCTAAAAAAGTCTTCCCTCTTTGGACCCAAATCTCCAAATCCACTTCCCAAGGAGTGCCAAATTTGTGAGACCCAAATCTTTTACCCCCCCTTTCCACACTCCATACTTGCTTGTCACAATCTCCCTAAAAAAGTCTTCCCTCTTTGGACCCAAATATCCAAATCCACTTCCCACGGAGGCCCCCCCCCCCCCTTTTCAAAATCAGCTTGCAAACCTCATCCCATTTTAACAAATGAAATTTCCGGCCATCTGAAAACCCTTTCCAAAAGAAATCCCTTCTTAGCTTCTCAAGTCGTTCCAACACCGACTTGGGGCAAAGTGCACAAGAATATTTGAGAAGACTGCTTTGATGAGGGTCAATTGCCATCCCAAAGATAAATAATGAAAATTTCCTCTCTATTCTTTCCACTACTCTGTCCCATAAATGCTCGGCGGGCTTTCTGTTGCAAAGTGACAATCCAAGATGCGTTGAGGGAACTGAATACATTCGCAAGCCACATTAGTTCTTCATCGGAGACATACCCAACATTCACTTTTAGTCATGTTAATCTTGAGACCCAACGTTGCTTCAAAGCAAATGAGAATTTTTCGTAAATTATCTAGTGAAACCGCATTGGCATCACAAAATAATAGTGTCATCCACGTATTGTAGATGGCTAACTGTGATTCCATTCGCAGACACCTTGAAGTTGCTAATAAGATCGTTCTCCTCTCTTTTATAAAGCATTTTACTTAGCGCCTCTCCAACAATCACGAAGAGGTAAGGGGATCCTTGGAGAAGCCATTAGGCAATCCGTTCACCATCACCAAAAAGGTGGCGGACTGAACACATTTACGCATCCAACCTCTCCACTTTTGACCACAAACCAAGCGAGCCAGCATATAATCTAAGAATTCCCAATCTACATGATTGTACGCCTTCTCCAAATCTAATTTACACACCAGACCGCTGCCTTTCTCTGTGTCTAGAGTCGATGCATTCGTAGGCGATAAGGGTGCTGTTGAGAATCTGGCTACCCATAACATAAGCCCCTTGATTGACGACAATAATCTTGGAGAGGACCCTCCTAAATCACATAGCTAGCATTTTGGCTAGAATCTTATATGTGGGTGTCCAATAAGACTTATGGGGCGGAATTTTTTCAACTGTTCTGCACCTTCCAACTTAGGAATAAGGACCATAAACAATGCTCCCAAGTCTACTGATAACCAACCCCGCTCGAAGAATTTATAAATGAACTCCATAACATCCTTTCTAACAGTTTGCCAAAAATTCTGGAAGAACGCTATAGGAAAACCGTCAAGACTAGGAGCCTTGTCTCCACCTAACGAGTCTATGGCTGCTTTAATCCCATATTCCGAGAAAGGCGCTTCTAGAGACGATGCCTCCCCTGACAGCATATTAAAATCGAGATTATCGAGCCGAGGCCTATTCCAAACATCTCCCTCAAGCAAATTCTTCTAGAAGGTCACAACAACATCACATGTTTTTCCTGTATCTGTGACTCGGGTGCCATCAACAATCAAGCTACCAATTTGATTGCATTGAGCCCGAGCACTCGCGATAATGTGGAAAAAACGGGTATTTTTGTACCCCTCTTTTAGCAACATTGCCCTAGAGCATTGGCGCCACCTAATCTCTTCCTCTTTAGAACGGTTCACGTATCTTAAAAGTATGGCATCCTTTTTATCGTTATCCTCAACCAAAGCTCACCAGCCTCCTCTACAATATCTAGATCTAAGATCTCCTTAGCCATACTATCAAACTCAACCCTCCAAGCCCCAAACACACCTTTTGTCTAGATTTTTATCTTTTCTTTTAGAAGCTTAAGCTTTCTACACAATCTAAATCCAGCAAAACCTTTAACTACCAAAGATCCACCAATCAACAATAAGCTCCTTGAAGCCCTCAAATTCAAGCCATGCTAACTCAAATTTGAAGGGTTCGGGTCCCCATTTTTCTTCTGCTACTTCCATAGCAAGCGGCTAATGGTCGAAAATGGGGCCTCGATAGACCACGTTGACGGACCAACATGAACTTCTCAAGCCAGGATGAAGACACTAGGAACTTGTCTAGTTGTGAAAATATAGCGTCTTGTTGACCATTGGTCCAAGTAAATTTTGCACCTTCAAGTGGCAAAATCACCATCCCGTGCCTCACCACCCAATCTGAGAAATTCTTCATGCCACTAGTCAGAGTCTCCATTAGATTTTTCAGGAGTAAACCGCACCACGTTAAAATCTCCCCCGATGCACCATAGTGGATCCCATTTCAGTCTGATGCAGTCCAATTCAGCCAAGAACTGATCCCTCACGTTGCTGGAGCACGAACCATATACTATAGTGAAGATTCACTAATACTTGGAGGAAATTTCCTTGAAGAGAAAAGTACTCTAAAAAACTATCGATTTTTGGAGTCAAGCGACTCACCCCAAACAAAGTCCAACATACCTCTATTGATCGATGGAGCTTTGTCTCTTGCAAAGAAATAATCTCCGGCCTAGCTTTATTGCACACCTTTCTGACTTGGGCTCTTTTAAACTTGCAGCCCAACCTTCTGACGTTCCAGGAGAGGATAATAAATTTTCACCAGCCTTGCCTAATCTTCCCCTCTTACCTACGCTTGCTTTGCCTATTGAGTTGTAGTTGATGGAGCACTCCAAACTTAGAAGCGCCCTCCAACCCCTAGGGGACTTCCTAGTCGCCTGCTAATACTCCTGCCGCCTCAAACCAGCTCTAATCTCAACAAATTGGTAGAATTCCAGAACATCTTCATCACAGGCCCCAAACGACATGCCAACCATGCCCCCACCATGTTGAAAACGTCCTGTAGAGCATCTGAGTTGATCTTCAAAGATAGAATCTGGCCCACGAGATAGATAATTGTCCACCACCGTCACCACTTGCATCGGCACATCTGGCTTAAAGGTGAAGAGAGGAGTAATCACCACTGTCTCCTCAAGCATAACACCAGGATCCATGAACCTTTCCCTGACCTGAAGGCACTGATTCGAATCATCCACCTCTAATAAAGCCAACCGAGGATGAGCGTTGCGCTAGTGCCATCAATAGCCTTTTGCTCCAAAATGCACTCATCTGCTTCCCGAGACTCGTAGGTAAGATGATCCTTTCGCATGATTTCATCGCCGTCCAAATCCGTTGCAAGAATTTGTAAAGGAGCTTCTGAAGCAATAGATTGCGACGAGTCATCTCTCATCTCAAAAGCTTGGAAAATGATCAAAGATGCATTCGATCAAAATAAAAGAGGCAATTGCTCCCAGGTGCTACAACTAATGATTTCTCTACACTTGCCAATGAAAAGAAATATCCCCAAACTAGCCACGTTAGAAACGAATCTCGGACATGCGTCGAACTCCGCGATGGCCAACAACAACTCAACAGAGCCATTGGTAACATTTTCAATCTCGGTCCAACATGTACTCTGATTTGAGTCTCGAGCATGCATGGCTCTGCCATATATTGTAAGAGAGCGGCACAGAGGAGGTTTGGGGTTCGAACCAAAATTTGAACAGGGGGTTGCTTGCTATTCGACTCACCTACCTCACTTCCTCCAATGGTCAGGAGACACGTCGACAAGCCTTCGATCAGTGCTTCAGTTGCACAATTGGGTGGTGTGCCATCTTCCTTTGATTGACGACGAGCATGGCTTCCTTCCGGCTACCGATCCTCCCTACCCTTCCAAATGTACCCCCACCTAGCCCACAGAGCTTTAATTCGTCAAAACTCTTTCATTAAGGTTTTCAATCCCTCTTTTGTGTACAAGACGTGTCAAATTCGCTTTAAGATCGTTTTAAGGAGGAGAAATGAAAAGAATTGGAATAAAAGTGAAAAATAGGTGTTGGGCCCTATTTTATAAAATAAAATGATTGTTTTTCAATCTTTACTAGGGGAGGTTTTATTTTTATTTTTTGAAAGGCAACATAAACTTCCATTAAAAAGGAAAAGAAGCACCGAGGTAGCGCTAAATACAACCCACACAAAGGCAGTAGTAAACAAGGAAAAAGGCGCATACAATGCATCTTGGACCCACAGCCCATTTCTATACAAGAAACATTGCTCTACTAGCAACCTTCTCTTCCCGGTTGCTTTCATTTTGGAAGCACCTTCCCTTTCTTTCTCCCCAAATCATCTACAACCCAACCCACAAACATAGTCTCCATAAAATTTTAACTTGTGAAGAGCCACACCATGCCAAGCCTAAAAAAGATCTTTGACTTCAAGAGGCATGGAACAAGCTAAGTTGAACATTCTGAAGAAAGTTGACCACACTCCACATGTTGAAAGGGCAAAGGATGAAGAGGTGATTAATGAATTCGGCAACAAACATGCACATGACACATACATCGAGGATGTTCATTGATAGCTTCTAAAGATTGTTGATAGTTAAAACTCTTTTTTCTTCCCACTAGCCATCCAAAGGGCGGAATCTTTAGAGGAGCACCATATTGCCACACATGATCCGTGTGAGCAACCTTCGCTCCCTTCTTTTGAAGCATGGATTTGAAAGATTGGACTGAGAATTGACCTGATTTGTCTTTTGACCCACAACATCCTATTGCAATAATTGCTTGATGGGCAAAAAAAATGCAACCAATCTAGAAGAGATAAATCCGACTACTTCGTTGTCTCGGAGATTTCGACGGCACGACAGAACCGAAATGAGGGATTCACCACGTACATTATAGCATGTAGTAACCATAATATTGCAAGGCGGGCCAATAGAGGAAATTTGATGTGTAAGGGTAAGCCACCTCTCCTAACATCTCTTCCCGAAAGGGAATATTCTCCTCATTACCTAAAGTGAAGCCCGTTCTTAATTTGAATTTGGCGTAAACACTAGATCTCTTTCCAAATCGTTGACTCTTTGTAGAGCTGTACATGAACCAAGTTAGCTTGATTAACTTGCTTGACTCAAACTCGACTCAAAATTGGGTTTGAGCTGATTTTTTGAGCTCGAAGAGTTAGACTGAGCTCAACTCGGCTTGGCTCGGAACTTGATTCAAACTTGACTCGGTTTGAATCGATTCGACTCAGATCGGCTTCACTTAATATAAATATTTTGTAAATATATATTTAAATAAATTATATTATATATTTGATATATTAAAAGCTCTAAAACCTAAACTCAAACTCAACTCTCGAACTCGAACTTGTCTCGAAAGATCGAGCTCAAGCTCAGCTCAAGCTGTTGACTAAGCCGAGTCGAGTCGGCCAATCAGGATCAAAGACCAAGCCGAGCCGAGCCGAGTTCGAGCCGGGGTAGCCTGGTAGCCAAGCTTGACTTGGTTCGGCTTGTGTACAGCTCTAACTCTTTGTAAAGAGAGGAACCCTTAGTTCACCAATCCCCTTCAAGGCACCCATATTTGCTTTCAATTACCTCTTGTGAAAGAGTCCCCTTCTCCAAACCAAACTGCCACCACTAGTTTCCCAAGGGCGCCAAGTTCATCAATTCCAAATCTCTAATGCCAACGCCACTCTCATCAAAAGATATTCAATCCTCCCCCCACACCAAGAGGTGGAAAATTTTCTTCTCTGCCGTGCCCCTCCAAGGAAAATCATGTCTTAGCCCCTCCAAGTGAGCTAAAACTGACTTCAGACACTTGAAAAGTGACATGAAATAAATGGGCAAGTTTGACAATGCCGCTTTAATGAGAGTAATCCACACACTAAGAGACAAATACTCCACCTTCCAACTCACCAATTTCCTTTTGAATCTTTCCACCATTATCCCATAAATGTTTAGCTAGCTTCCCAACACAAAGGGAGAGCCCCAAGTAGGTCGAGGGGAATGAGCCCATCTTGCATCCAAAATACCCAGTGAAGCATTATAATTCCTTTTTTTCCATATAAATGCCAAGCATCTCATGTTTAGCCAGATTAATCTTCTGCAACGAAACCACCTTGAAGCATTCTCAAATTGTCGACCTTAGACTCGTCAGCTTCACCCAAAAAAAAAAAAAAAAGAGTATCGTCCCCAAACTGGATATGGGAAATCAGAGGATTGATTTTGCCACCTTGAAACAGCAAAAAAGATCCACTTCGTGACCTCCAATTGCATAACAGTCATGTTTTTTTAAATGGTGACTGATTGAACCCTGAATTGCGTAATGGTTCCAGCCGATAATGTTATGTAACGGTCGTTGCTTAACCATTTCGACACACCTTGATCTGGATCAATTGATTTCCCTCCCTCCAAACCCCTTGATTCACTATGATTTCCTGTCCCTTCATCACTCTATAAAGGTTCTTGAACTGTTCTTTAAGTAATTGGGTTGATGGACCATGTTTCCCCCCAAAATTGATCCTTGACCCATTATCAGGTCTCAATTGGGTGTAATTTTCAGTTCACTATTTACTAGTCTTCTTGTTAAGCACTTAGCTACCTGTTTTGTATGTTTTTTTTGCATTTTAATCGATTGCCTTAATTACCGTAATTGAATGGATTGCTATAGATTGAGTCAGGTTGGGTCTGGTTCATGTCTATTATTGGCAGTCCAGATCCGATTGATTTAGAAGTCAGGTTCAGTGCAGGTTGGGTCAACTTTGATAGGTTCCAGACCCAACCCATCTGATAATCAGAGTGGTATGTTGTACCCACGCCTGAACCAGTTGTTTCAATTTCAAATCTAGACCCATCTATTATTGGAGGTCCAATGGCCTGTTGTGTCAACCTGACCCACCTTTTTTTTGAACCATCCACCAGTGTCGTATACTGTGACCTGCTTGATGGACTAGCCTGATTTTGCAGCAGGTGACCTTCATGGTGGGTCTATCTTATTGACTCCTCAAATGTCCCACGCACATGACACGTTGGTATGTAAGTTGGGTTGCATGCATTCTTGTCATGTGCGATTGCATATGCGCATATGCGATCGCATAGCAGTTGGGTTGCATGCATTGTTGTCATGTGCGATTGCATATGCGCATACGCGATCGCATATTGGCCATGGCACATTGAATTTTTATTTTTATTTTTTGCAAAAAAATGACATTTTGCCTATAAAAAGGCTTCCAAATCTCCTCCATTTGCAATATTCTCACTCCAAAACTCTCTTACTCTATTTTTCTCTTACATTTCTTAACTACAAGTGGTCTTAATCTCCCTCTCTCTTGTATTTCCTACTTCCAAGTGATCTTAATCTCTCTCTCTCTTACATTCCCTCTCTCTTGGAAGTTGGAAGATCAAGATTCAAGTACTTTTAAGTTTCAAGGAAGATAGCTTGTTGATTTTCTACCATAATAAATAAATAGCTTGTTGATTTTGTTGTTACTTCTTGTTAACTATATTGTTAAATGTGGATGACTTGATGTTTAATTCATTGTTTAATTGATTTTATCTCTCTCAAATGTATTTTAAATATGTAAAATTAGTTATCTATTAACTTAGAAAAGTTCTACTCAGTTTCTTATATTTGTTTACATTTTCTACCTACATTTTTCTCTAATACATATATATATATATATATATATATATATATATATATATATATATATATATAAGTGTGTATCTACTTTACACATGGTAATGATAATATTCAATTTGGAAACAGAAATTTCTACATCGATGTTGTATCATTGGGTAGGATTAGTTTCTTGAAAGAAATTTAAGCTAGGATCAAGCTAGCATGTCAAATTCCCATCAGAATAATATGAAAAGATTAAAAAAGAAAAAAGAAAAAAAAAGAAAAAAAAAAGAAGAGAGAGACACTGGGCTAATCAATAAATGGGTGTGAGGACTGGAATTGAAAATTCAGGGCATGCAGGGAAATTTTAATGCACTCAACTACACCTAAAAACAATGTGCAGTGGGCTGTGAATTTGTCCTCTTTTGGTCTTCATTCAAGATTTCTGTGACTTCTTCTCCGTGGGGTTTTTTTTTTTTTTTTTTTTGGGGGGGGGGGAGGAGGGAGACCTTCAGGGCCTAGAGCCTTATCCTTGCCACCGCATAGCTACTATAATTTGCTCATCGTTAAATTCCTCTTCCAATTGATCAACCAAATCTTCTGAGAGTCAATTGAAGTCTAGATTACTGGGAGAAGGTCTATTCTAATCTTCCTCGGATAGATTCTCAAAAATATTCATCATGGACTCTTTGATTGGGCACATTAGACCTACGTTGCATGTATCGTAATGCTTTGGAGTCCAAGCTCTAAAGATATTAAAACTAGTTGGACTAAAATGAGCATATGGAATTGCAGTTTCAGTAATAATATGAGTGAACACGAAGAATAAGTTAAGATTGTTGACCAAGAAATACCCCAAAAATGACCATTTTTGATAGATTTGATAATTCATGAGAGCAGAGATTGAGAAGGATGTTGCTCATAGGATATTGAGCTCATTGGATGAAGCAGAGATGTCTCTCTGGCATTTTGTGTGATTGCCGGATGGCAATCAAACTGAAGGGGAGATTTTATAGGATAGCTCTAAGCAGACAGACTGTTGGGCAGTCAAGGAACAGCATGGTCAGAGAATGGGTGTAGCGGAAATGAGGATGTCGAGATGGATGAGTGGCAAGATGGGGGGAACTGCAGAATTAAAAATGGATGCATTCAAGGACAAAAGAGTAGCACCAATAGATAATAAGATGATGGAAAGATGTAGATGGTTTGGCCATAGACCAAGAACTGCACTGGTAGGAGTGAGTGGGTTTAAGTTGAAGACTCTAAAAGGACAAGGGGAAGGCCAAAAAGGGCATAGTTGGAAGTAATAAGAAAAGATTTGATAGCCATTGGTTTAATTGAGGCTATGGTCCTTGATAGAGCGGAATGGTGGAACATGATTCGTGTAGCTGACCCCAACTAGTTGGGATAAAGCTTAGATGATGATGATGGGGCATTTGTATGGATTACTTGGATTGAGATGATAAGTGGAAGTCTTATTGGGGTTGTAGGGCCTGAAAAGATTATGAAAGGAAGGCCTAAAAGGACTTGGATTGAAATGATAAGTGGAACTCTTATTGGGGTTGAAGGGCCTGAAAAGATGATGAAAGGAAGGCCTAAAAGGGCTTGGAGTGAAGTGTGGGAAGGGTTATTGAGGCATGTTCACGTACAAGGATAGGGCCTCAGATAGGAACGGTCAGCAAAACAGGATTCATAAAGCTAACCCAAATAACTAGATTGAGGCTATGATTGATTATGATGGTGGTGGTGATGCTATTTTTTATGGCATGTAAGGCATAGTTATATGTACAAATTGTTGACCCCTCCGCACCGCGCCCTGCCCCCCCCCCCCCCCCCCCCGGGGAGAAGGGATAACTTGATGGTGATGATTTCCTGCTGAAGCACTCTCACTTTTCAACTAATTCGGATAAGACTTTGGACTGTTTGGCATTCTGGTACCTTTTTTATTTTGCACCAGATAAGTGCTGTTCCAATTTCAAAGATCTGACAATAGGTGACACAGTTTTGGGTTGATGGGGGTGTTCATGTCCCGACATCGGGGATAGCAACGGACAAGATGCATATGTTGGAGTTTTGAACTGCTTGAAGGATGTTCAGACCCTGGCACCCAGGGTGCTGAATGCCTCTGTTGGATTTTATTTTTTTTTATTATTATTATTTTTCATGTGAGGCTCTGCATGCTGCGTGAGCTCATTTGTTGACTGTGCACAAGCTGCTATACTCAAATTTCTTTTACAAGCTACAAGATTGTCAATTTTGTTTTGCCTGTGAAATTCATTATGCTCTTCAGTCAATTGCTGGAAGGAATGTGTTTGTGCTCTCCTGGCAGTTTCCTAGATTTTTGAATTGGACAATGATATACTCTGCTGCTCCTTCATGTTCTAGTTTTCGTTGAAACATTGGTAGTTGCATTGTTACACGGATTTGTCTGACACCTAGAATCTGTATGCGTTTGCATTCTAGTTCATGGCTGTTGCAGATTCTTAGCTGCTCATCTTTACCCGAGCTGAAAATTGGATACTGAGAATTGCTCTGACCGTGATTTTTGTGGCAGAGATTCCAAGAAGGTGGTTTTGTTCTCTAGTCAGGTATCCTATATACAAGAGCATTGTGTCGGATGGCAACATGGGAATTTGGTCAGCATCTCTCTTTCTTCCTACCATTGAAGTATACGTGTGCCTTGTGGTGGTGTCATTGTCATGGTGGAACGGTCTGGTCGGGTCTTCTGTAGTCAGCACATGCCCCCTTCTTTTTTCAGAAGGATTAATCGTGCTGTTGTCAAATGTCAATTGATCTATGAGAGCCATAACATTGTGTTATTGCTGTTGAATTTTGAATCTGTAGAGCATCTTTCTAGCAATGTTTCATTGGACAACGAAGGTTTTGTTTCCTTCACCAGGAGTTGGGTGTGGGTTCGTAATCCCTCCCGTTGATGGAATTGGAGGCCAAACTCAGGACACCTAAAAGCATGGCTGCTGGTGATATTTTTGGTCAATTTTCCCAGAGTGCATTCGCGTAGTACCAGCATAGCTCACTTCATTGCCAGCGTACATAGGGTTGTCAAAAGGCCAGGCCTAGGGTTTTCTTAACACTAGATTTTGAACTGTTCGGGCTGAGCCTAGTCAAAATTTTACATTTGTGGGGCCCACGCCTAGCTGATTGACAAGCCCCAAGTGTACGCGAGCACATTCATCCTCAACAATCCACGTCAGGTTGGCCCCACGTTGTATATGACAGGCCATTCCACTCATAAGGTGGGCTACATGTTGAATCTCAACCAGTGGCATTCTGTGTAAACTTTCCATCATTTTGTACATGTGTGGTCCGCTTGTTGAGTAGACCACCAGCTTTTAAAAAAAAAAAATAATTCCACAACCTGATGCGCTGATTTGTTGTCACATGCTGTCTGGATGTTTGCTAAGGTGTGTGTGGGCTTTTAGATAAAACGGTTGATCCAAGGGTTGAGAGAGCTTGAAGCCAGGCCAAGAGCCCCCATGTATGACCTGGGGGCCTTGATTGCAGATTGAGCGTGTTTGGTTATGGTACCATTTGATCTGTCTCCAGAAACCATTTAATAGGCGAAAACTTGGGCCACCTCACGGATTAGCCAATAGCCCCAAAACTTGTGAAAGTTGGAGCTGTTGTCATGCTGCTTTCGCCGTGAGTCTCCAGTGTTGTGTAAAACAAGTCTAGAAAGGCCCTATTTGAGATAGAGAAAATGATAATGTGAATTTGGCAAATCCATGAACTAGTTCAAGCAATCCTGCGGAGTGGATTTTTTCTAACCACGTTTGGCAAGTGCAGTGCAGGTGCGTGTCCAATAAAGCTCTTGTACACGCCACACATGTGCCTGCATGGCACATGGGTGCCAGATCCAATTATCCATCAGGTCGGTCTGACCTTGTACATGATTTCCCAAAAAATAAATCTGGTCCAATCAGCACGTAGGCCTCAGTGTAGGAAACAGGTGGATGAGCTAGAAATCTTCAGCTAAGTTTTCTGAAGTCGTATATTTGTTTTGCTGACGGTGGCCCACCTGACCCGTATATAAACCTGATTCTCGGGCTAGGGAATCAATATAGTGGTGCTGTTCTGATGGATGGATTGAATCTTGGACCCTTCCTCCCATGCTGGCTGGCACATGCGTGGCTTGAATGTGAGCTTTAATGTACACGCGTGTGGGCTTAGCAAAGCTCTTTTCTAACATGACCAAGGTTGCAATTGGGCCAGGTCCGATGGCCCTCATACATGTCGTTTAGGCCAGCCAAGGGATGTGGATGGTGGTAGATACGTTGGTCTAGGCCAGGCCTGCTTTTGGGCGTTCAATCTGATACAAGCCAAGGTGAAATCATATCAGTTTTCAGCCGTTGAATTGAGGCCCACATCCAACCAACAGCTCCTCAAGGGTTAGCATGTGCATCAAAGACGATGCCCACGGTCTATCTAGGGAGGCCCACAAGATGGACAATCAGAATTACGAGCAACGCTGCTCTCTTAAACAGACATTCCATTCATCATCACACGTCCCTCTTCTCACCTGCATCAATATCTTATATTGGCGAGTAGGGCCGGACGAGCCCAACTTGTCAACCTGACATGACCTGAATAAACCATGCTTAGAAGCCAGACGGACCAGCCGACCCATCTCGTTGCTACCCATATCATGAATCAAGGCTGGACCCAGTTCATATCTGGGACTGGCGACCTGACTAGGGCGAGTCTTGACTTGACTCAGGGGGAACCAATCAGATCGAGTTGCCGAGTCTTTAAGCCATGAGAATGGCTGGCTACTGAGAAGAGGCCTGAAGAAACATCTCATCAAACTGAATCCTTCAAATGACGGAGAGGGCGATGGGATGGAAACAAGGTCCTGCATGAAAAGAGAAATCGGGTTTCAGCTGTTTTCTCTCACTCATCACACCTCCAGAAAGCAGTGGGAACTGATATTTTCATGACTTCTTCGATTCCATGGTTAAATTCCTCGTGCCAACGGAGTGGAGGTTCCAAGGAAAGGAGAGAGGGTGTTCTACTTCCTTCCAGGCCATTTGGAGCAGGTGCAATCATACGTCCTCCCTCCCTCTGCACTCATCGCACGTGTCAAAGTGTGAAATATGTTTGAGATATGAGCTTCTCATCTACTGGGACTCATTGTTTATATTTGAGCCATTTCTACTATCGTTTGGTTGTTTCATACCGCCACGCCATTTTGTTGTGGAGCGTATCTATCTATCAACTCTCTTTCAATGACATTTGACTCGAGGAAATTTCGGAATTATTTTAATGTAAAATTTTCATCAGGATCAATTATTAGAACTTTCAAGGATTACTTACTTGGCTTTTTCTGTAAATGTTTTTAATTTGAGAAAAACAATTAAAATTTCAATTTTTGTTTAAAAAAATATATCCACATTATCCTACTATAATCATTAAAAATAAGAGCTTTTACTCTCCATGATAAACTTGAAAAAGAACATTCATGAAATTTTTCTTTAATGCATCATTCACAAGCTTTACATTTATCATTAATAATCAGTAGACCAATCACCACGTTCTTTCAATTTAGCAATTTTAGGCATTCAAAGTTTAAATGGTCATATCTCATATGTCATACCCATGTTTCATAAACATCTTCCAATTTTAATGCAAAATTCCTTTTTAGTGGTATGATAAAAGGAAAAATCTTATTTGATGTCATTTTCAATTTTGTAACAATTTACTTATTCTTCTTATACAAGATCACACATTCATCTTTATTAACAATTAATTAAATATCTTCTTTAAATCAATTGTCTAATGCTTAGAAAATTTTGAGCCACACTTGGAATATAAAGAACATCCAAGATGAGTTTAGAATTATCTTCTTTTATTTGTATAACTATGACTCATTTTTCTTTAATATTTTAAAGTTTTACTTGAGATGCACCTTTTCATTTGAATCAACAAAACAACTTCAATTTTCTGTAATATGGTTATTACAACTGCTATCCAAATATCAAATATAATTTTATTCTTCTTAAGTTTTCAAACTAAATAAAATAAATTTTCTAATTTTTCCAGGCAAATTACTTCATTTTGTCTTATACCAACAATCTCTATTTATGTGACTTAAATTATTATTATTTCTGCATATGTTGCACTTATTACACCAACAATCCTTGCTAACATAACTTTGTCTCTTGAATTTCTTTGGTTGTCGAAATTCAACTTTCTTTTTCATTTTCCATGACCATGATTAAGGTTTGTTCTTCCTCAACTTCTTCTAGATTGCTATTTTTATTTTGGATGTGCTTCTTGATTTATTTATTTCTTCATATATATATATTTTGATATATATATTTTGGATTGAAAAGCTTGCTCTATGCTTTGCTTCATAAATATGCTCATCCTTTGTTCATGTGCTTAAAGATAACCTATGAGCTTATGTAAACTTAATTAAAATGAATCCTTTGATTTTTTTTAATGGAAATTATTATGTAATCAAATTTTACGGAGAAAGCTTTTAAACTCTTTTCTACAATTTTCTTATCTTGGATTGTATCTCCATAACTTCCAATCTAATTAATGATGACAAAACTCGAGAAAAGTAGGTTTAAATCGTCTTACCTTAATCAACAAAATAATCAAAATATCTCCATAGAAATTGACGTTTGATGGTAATCACTTTTTCTAATCCTTGAAATTCTTTCTTTAATATGTCTCATACTTCTTTTAAGCTTGTTGCAGGTAAAAGTCTTAGGAAAATGCTTTTTCTCACTCCTTGTTAAATGAAAAGTAAAGCTATCGTATATTTCTTTCTATTCTCCTTGACTGTTTTTTGTCTTACTTCTGTCCATGTTGCTATTGCTACTGCAATATTTGATGCATCATTGCCATCTTTGACTAACCCCTACAAGTCTTGTGAGATGAAAAGAGTCCTTAATTGAAGGCTTCAAAAATCTTAGCTTTCTCCTCCGGATATAGAAACAATTTTTTTGCAAATAATTGAAGTGGGTATTGGTAGAACTTGCTAGCATGGATGACCCTCGGTGAACCTAAGCTGTGATATGAATTTTGTCAGGGAGAGTGAAGAAGGAGAGACCAAAACTAAAAGGATATTATTGATGTAATGTAATCCTATTAATTTGGATTATATTGGTACAAAGCTCTAGCTTGCTAGCTTTTTTTAAAAAAATTATTAATTTTTTTTTTTTTTATTACCTTTCTATGAACCTTTAGCTTATTTATAGACTCACGGAGAAGATTCTATTTGTATGAGAAATACAAAAGAATGTAAATGGTGTTGAAATTTTAAGACTCAATACTTTTCTATGCATTACATTAATGTCTTTGGAAGACAAAAAAGGTTCATTCTAAAATCCATGTATTTATAGATTTTTCATATTTTAAAATAAATTTTCAAATTCTCTTTTAAACAGTATCTCCTCATCTCTACTTCCATGGATGATCTCAAGTGAGGGGACCTTTGATGGTTTGATGAATTTGTCCATCTACATACTAAAGTTTAAGCAATCATTGGCGTCCGAGGGATTCACAACGAATGAAAGGATTCAAAATGGAGATCTTAGAAGGTTACATTCACTATCAAACGCATTGTTTTGCTTTGTTTCTGCCAATGTTAATTAATTAATTTATTTATTATATAAGATATTTGCCTTCAATTGGAGTGCCTCGAGTGGTAGCGAAGAGTGCCAAGCTGTCTCATAGCTTCCCAAACAGAAAGAAATAGTGAGAGTTGCTTTATCGTTGGCAATTGCTTGTGAAATGTGTTGCTCTTGAATGAACGGTTATATGGGAGGTGGTGTAATAGCTCTAGCTTATTATTTTGTGGTAAAGCTTCTCATGACAATTATACCCTTTAAGCATTAGGACCTTGATTTTTCTGTATTTGGATAGAGAATCTGTGAGAACTTTAAAATCACTCTCTTTTTTTTTCAATATTTAGATTACAAATATAATGAGGATTTTTCAATCCCCTTTCCACTTCATTTATTGTAGTTTGGAAATCATGATTTATTTTTATTTTCCAAAAAATTCGTTTGTTCCTGCAAAAAATGACATGGGATCCCCTCTAATGTTTATTGAGAATCTCTCTTGGTAAAGAAATTATGATTACCTTTTTTCACAAAATCATTGTTTCTGCTGTTTGGATTGCAAGAAGAGGTAATGGATCCTCGATACTATTAATTTTCACTCCATTAATTATAGTTTGGAATATGATAACATCTTTTCATACCCTCACCTTGGATTCCTCACATCCAAACAGGAGGGGTGTGTTTTGGAATGTAGAAAACACTCCAAATGGAATTGGTTTTGTGAAAACCATGTTTGAAGAAAAAAAGATATCTTGGAATAAGATTTCCTTTCCAAGTTTTCTTAGAAAACCGTCTTGTCTTCGAAAGAAGTGGTTGAATCAATTTCTACGGCTGGAAGACAAGTGAACTTTCCCATTCGGTTTATTTTACAAGGTCTTTTCAGGTAAAAATTACTCTCCAAAATATACAACAAAAATTAGAATCCGATTATGTTTGATTTCCACAACAACTGTCATTAGTTTTCTATAAGTGCAATTTAGTTTCCTTTTTCCAAACACTGCCCCCCTAAAAACCCTGGAAATGAAATAGGTTTCCATGGAAAACCATTTTCTCCATTGGACACTTTGGAAACCGATTTCCACTTCTGAACTTTTACTAAAATCTGTGGACGTATGTTCTGCCCAGAAACTTTGTTATATCAATTTCCTAGGCACAGAAAGATGCGAGGTGAGTTTCGATGTGATATACGTGGAATCTATGTAAAGCTATAATCCATGACAAACGATGGAAGGAAGATAGAAATTGGTGAATTTTCATTTCCCAAGGATTCTACAAATTCGTGGGTCTGCATTAGCAGCCATTGGCCCTGAATTTCTAAAAGTTGCACTGAGTTTTGATAATAGATAAGGGGCCGTTAATCGAGTGGACGTCCCAGCTGGCTCCTTTTTTTTCATACAAACAATGTGGCCCACCTGATGAGTGAACCCCTGATTTTTTTCCCCTACAATTACCTTAGCCTTTGGGTATCCAGGAACCTCACCAACCCCCGCTTGATGTGGTAGAACGTGACCGGGTTGGGCTCGGGCTAGTCTAAGGCTCATTTACTAAATGGGCAAGAATACCAGCTCGGGGTAATACGCACACAACATATATGTAAAAACTCTCTCTTCTCCTGTAGCTTTGCTTTGTGTGATTTTCTGTAGGCCTGGGCCTATTAATAAGCTGTATTGGGTAGGATTCAACCCGATCTATTTACTTAAACATGTCAAAATATCTAACCTGGGCCGGACCCATGGGCCATTAAAGTCATTCAGAAGCAAGGCGAGCCGGCTGACCTGACCCATTACCACCCGGGCTTCCGAAACGTCCAACCGGTGAGTGGCTAATGAAGTTCAAAACAACTGTTAGGATCTTTAGTAAGATGAGAGATATTGTTGTAGTGGGGCCCACCTACAATGTTTTGCCAAACAATGCATCTGATGTTGAGACGAGTAATGGACTTTTTCTCGGATTGGATAGGCACTTCAGTGGTCCCACATGTAAGCAACAACCAACAGTTGATGCGAAGATTGGTGGGGCCCACTGACCCAACCAATGAGATTCGGCCGCCTGCAATTAAAATGATAAAGCAGATGTTGCCAACAGACCGTTAGGATTGTTTTTTTTTTAAAAAAAAAAAAAAAAAAAAACTACGAAAGCCCATTCGTGGGGTCCACCTACAGGATTGGATTCAACATTGCATTTGGTATTTGGTGGTGAGACGGTCTTCCATCTTTTCCTAACTAATCGTTCCTTTGATTCGCTGGTCGCAATATATAGTGGTCACACACCAGAAACAGGTGAAGCCAAATGTAGTGGGCCCAACTGTCGGAGCCAATCAGAACCGTCCGCCCAATACAACTAATAATAGAAGTGCCATATGCCAATCAGGCCCGTTTATTCTCATTAGGTGGGACCACCATAGACATGCCCTGCCCATAATCCACAAAGTCAGGGGCGCGAGTTGGGTACTACCCCCACCAGGACCTAGCTAGAGAAGGATGGTCCTGTCAAGGGCTCTGTGGGGCCCACTGTGATGTATATGTTTTATCCACGCCATCCATCTACTTTCACAGACCATTTTAGAGCATGAACCCAAAAAGGAGGCAGATTGAAGGTTCAAGTGGATCACATCACAGGAAGCAGTGGAGATTGAAATCCTACGGTTGAAAACTTCATAGGGCCCACCGTGATGTTTATTTGCCATCCAACCAGTTCATAGGGTCACATCTACCTATACAAAGGGAAAACATAAATATCAGCTGTGCCCCACTAGAAGTTTTCAACGGTAAGCTTTCAATACCCACTGCTTCCTTTGGTGTGATCCACTTGAGTCCTCAATCTGCCTCCTTTCAAAGTTCATAATCTAAAATGATCTATAAAAATGGATGGACGGCGTGGATAAAACATATACCTCACGGTGGGCCACACAGAACCGCGCCGTGGGTCTCTGTCTAGCTCCTGGTGAGGGCAGGACTAATCCGCGCGCCAAAGTCAGGCGAACGTGGCGTGCATGTTAACATATATCCATAACTTTTAAATTTCTCGTACCACATGTGGTCCAGCATGAACGGTTGGCAGGGTTATGTTCATGTGGGTCCCACCTAAAGAAAGAAAACTTGCAGGTAGCAGGACAAGCTACAATCTGGACCACACAAAAGCATTAAAAAAAGCCTCTGGTACGACCCAGCTCTCTCTGGAGTTCGTACAATCAGAAGAGGAAAATAGGCAAACTTAGGCCTGTCAGTTTGGTATACACTGGAAAATGCGTTCAGCGCTGTCACTCTAATATATTATCGGAAACTCCTATATTTAGCAGCCGCTTTATATATTAAATGTATTTTTTTAAACTTGAACAAGTAGCATATCTGGTTGGCTTCCAAGGTGGGTGGATCCTTGACAGTGGGACTCACCTTTATGTATTTTACTTATATCCATGCCGTTCATCTGTTTTGGAAAAAAAAAAATCCTTTTAGGGTATAATCTCACAAATGAAGCTGATCCAAATTTATGGTTGACCACGCTAAGGAAAATCTAGTGATTAAATATTCACCTTTTAAAACTTAGTGGGAGCCACCAAAATGTTTATTTTCCACCCAACCTGCTGATAATGTCACAAAGATATGGATGAAGGGACAACCCGAATATCAGCTTTATCCAAAACTTTTGTGGCCCACAAGAAGTTTTCAATGGTCAATAACCACTGTTTCCTGTGGTGTGGTCCATCTGAAATTTTGATCTGCTTCATTTTTAGGATCCTGCCATAAATTGAGCTGTCAAAAACGGATGAACGGCGTGGATGTAAGGAAAATACATTACGGTGGGCTCCATAGTCAGAGATCCACCCACCTGGGTGGATGATGGGATCCGCCGAAGCCGCGACCGTTTCTTACAAGAGAGCTGTGTTACCCAAATTTATTAAGCCTGCTTTTGTCTTTGTGTAACATCTGCTCCGTCCATCAATTTCATCAGACACAAATGAGCCCAATCCAGATGAGCCACACCATAATAAACAGCTGAGATTAAACATCTACCATTGGAAGATTATTAGGGCGCACGGAAGTTTTAGATGAGGCTTATATTTTGACGCAGGGGAGGACGTGAGGTCGAGCACCGTCTTCCTCAAGAGGATAACTATTCCGAATCCACGGAACTTCTCTGGACTCCTCACAGAGACTTCTCGAATCCACGAGGAAAGAAAGCAGAAAATAGAAATAAGTTCTAATAAATTCAAAATTGATTGATGAATTATTAAAATCGAGTTCATAACCCTTTAAATAAGGGTATCAAGCAATGGGAAAGAAATCATAATCAAACTACAACTCAAACTCCTAGAATCCGCGACTTACTATAAATAGTAAACTTACTATTTATAGACGGTCGTGATGTCTACTAGTGCTCAAGGTTTTTGGCCAAAAATAGTAAGTGTCCTATTTGGCTTCACCAAACCATTCCCCTAATTATTCTAAGCTCTTTTCACGTTGGGCACAACTCCTAAAGCCCAACGGATGAAGAGTTATAATCAAACTAAAACTTACTATTTATAGTAAAAACGAAATTAAAACAGGGAAACGACCGTCAATCAAGGGGTTTTTCACAATTCCGGGTGGCGCAACCCGGCGTAGCGGGGTTGGTTGGCTAAAGTAACTCGTTCTACCCCAAAATCATATATTTTATGTCAGCTAACTTATTCCGGATTGCGAGATACGCCTGATCTAAGGTCCGATGGTCCGGATCACTTCTGTCGTCGACCGGGCCTTTTCTGATCCATCTTGGCCATGAAACTGTCCACGACCCGCTCTACATCATATTTGTGTTTACGTTTCGTCTGGCTGAGACTAACATCGTGAACGTTTTGGATGGAATATAAACATTAAAGTAAACCCTTGGAAGATTTCAACGGTCAGCATTTTCATCATGTTGTTTTCTCGACTGTGGTTTCCTCAGTTTTTTATTTTCAGTCTCGCATTCTAACATGATACGTTGAAACGGGTGGTTGGAGTGATGTCACGTATACATCACTTGTAGTAGGAAAATTGGATTGTCTTGCACCATGATATCTGTAAATGTTGTACCATCGGGAGTGATTTTCTGGATTATCTTATATTTACAATATTGATCATGCCTTATTCAAAAATTCGAGATTTGTGGGCCCACCCATGTGGTTTTCTGCGGAATAAAATCTGTTAAAAATGGTTTACTTGAATGCGAGAGATTCTTCAATGCTGTCGTATAATTTAGAGATTTATAATTAAGTAAAATAATAAAGAAATCGAAAATTGAAGGATTGATTGAAGTATGTGTGATCACGCTGTTCTTAAAGTATTATTCATTCATTCTCAAAATAATTGAAAATGCTAATAGATTACAGGTAAACCAATTCTAATATACGATGAGCCTGTGTGTGCTTTTGCATTTTTAAAATTTTTTTTGTTAACTTGTTAGTACACCCACTGTGAGATCACTCTTCATTATGAGCCACCCCCACTAGGGAATCGATGCCAAGACCTCAGCGTTGAAATTAGGTATCTTTCACTCAATCTACCACTTGAGCAATGCTTCTAGGTGTTGTGTGTAGTTTTGCAGTAAACAAATACAGAAAATCATGAATGAAACTCTATATACATAATTTTGTCTAGCAAAAAAATAAAATAAAATCATATTTAGATAAAAGATTAAAAAATTAGACCAATGCTTTGGTTTGTTTCTTGAGGTCTTCTAGTTAAGATTAGTATGAACCTTGCTAACTTACTAGAAAACACTATTGCTATTCTTGTTGGGTTGTAAGTGAGAATGGTTTAAGCGTTCGTGATGGTCCAATGAACCATCCGGGCACTGTTTATATGAGCCTGATTGTTGATCATTTTGATCTAAGCTTATAACTCAGTATGATTGTTTTATGGCTGTTGGTGAGAAACTATTCATTATTGGCATATTCTGACAGCCATACATGTGGGACAACCAGCTGCTTCATGCTAGGCATTTAGATTTATTAGTTAGCTGTTTTATGACCGTTGGGCTAGCCACATGTAACAGTTTGTACATGGTTTGGTTTAATATTTCATGTGCAGTTAAACCTCTCTCCAACGGTTAGTTTCCGATCTCTATAAAAGCTATAGGGGTCTAGACGAGGTACTGATGTGTTTTCCTATGTACTGTACTAGAAAGGTCCAATTAATGGTCTGGGCCATCCATCATGTGGGGACCACCGTTGATAACAAAGTATCTTTGATTAAATGCTCCTAGCCCTTAGATGGTAGCCAAAAAAGCAATGGTCCATATTAATTAGAACAGAGTTAAGAGACCATCATTTGGGCAGTGCCTCTGATTGCCAGCCTCTTTCAAAGTCTCTTTGATCTTATGATTATAACATCTGATCAATGAGCGAACTGCCTTGATTACAATAGAGGTCGGGTCACTAAACTGGGTCGTCCATTAAGTGGGTGATTGTGATCATGGTGTATCATCTGATATAATAATTCTTTCCAAAGAGTAATGTCCACATAACATTTTGAGGGAAATAGGTAAACTAGTGTCATTCAAACGGCATTTGTATAAAAAATAATAAATTTCTAAAATAAGTTTTATATAAATTATTTTTTATTTTTCTAAAAAGTGGCTACCAAACAAAGAGTTAATACTCTTGTAGAGTGTGGTCACTTACATATTACTTAAGCTAATTTGAATTACATGACATGCGAGTATTTGAATTAAAACTGTATAAAAACTTAAGCTAAATTCAATGTCTGACTATTTAGATTGGTGGAAATTTATTGGATGGTAAAATGAAAAATATCCAATGATTCTATTTCCACAAACAAGTGTCCAAGAACCAGAGGTTACAATTCTTCCAACCAATCTGATTTTGGGATTATTGGTGGGCTGCATGATCTAGCCGGATTTATTTAATTAATATATGCTACATGTACACTTTCTGAGCGCCTGCGTATCAAGTGCACATTTGCAGCTGGAGTATCAAATAACTAACTATTAAATACTTCGTTCACCACTCCTTTACATTTCCAAGAAACTTGCTTTTAAGTGGGAGTCCTTGATATAAAAAGCTTATCTAAAACTTCCACTATAATCAAACTCCTTTCCTCGTGGGTGAAAGTTGGAAACAGTTTCAATGGCTGTAATCGATTGCACGTGGCACGAAAATGAAGATCTGCTTTTTCATCCATTGAAGAGGTTTTGCCTTTTGGCCCGGTGGATTGTCAAGGGGCGTTCCCCACTATTAAATAGCCTAGAGGCTGCAGTGGATCCAGACTGTCCATCTAGTGGGTCCTATTTGTGGATGGCACATGGTTGGAAACAACAGCAGACGGACTATCCTACCAGAAAACCCGTTCCACTTATATGGACCGCATAAATGAATTTGGTTAACGGTGCATGATCGACAGGAAAAACTGATGTCTAGGATCATCCATTTGGTGCGAATTTCAACCTTGGGCAACATATGGATAAGGCCCACTTGATGAACGGTCCCGATCCACCTCTCCACTTGCCACATGTCAGGTATTGGGTGAACTAATATCCTTTTCTGATCCAGCAGGGCAGATGGGAGTTCCCCTAAAAGAATATAAAATGCAAATAGCATTGAGGCTAACATCATGCTAATGGCATGCGATCGTAAGGAGTGAGTTGATGAGATCAGACGGCGGTGATTTAATCATCAAATCTGATTTATAACTTCTCAATGAGATTTAAAATTTAAACAATTTATCACCAAAATGCCCCTCCAGAAATTGCAAATTGATTTGAAACATTGATTCAAGTGGTACACTTGTTAGGAATCAAGAGCCATGATCCATTGCGAACTCCAATGTGGGGCCCACAGGTGGGATTCACTTGCATCATGATAGGCCACCTGATAGGAAGGTTGCACGTGGATTGCACATGAACCTCAGATCGCCGGATAGCATGATCGAAGCCATCTGATTAATGGTGTGTGAAATGTCTTAATGGCCATCTTACACTGTCAAATGGCTGTAAGAATCCAATAATCTGTTTAGTGATCATTGGTGGGCCCACCTGGGCACGAGAAACACGCCTAGAATTTGTACCGGACAGAGCATGAGGATTGATATGCTGTCCTAAGGCTTGAAGTTGTCCCTTTTGTCCAAGATTTGTTTCTAAAGAAGAATTTCCATGGCCCATGGCCCATAATTATTGGAAGCTTCTTTGAAAAATCAGTTATCCCCTTCTAATTAAAATGTTCCTTTCTAAAGTTGTGTGTTGAATGCTTCTGCCATTTAGGGCCCATTTGGGATTTAGATATGTAAACTCAAGGAGAAATGAAAAAAATAATAATTTCACAAATGGCTTGTTTGGTTTTTTTAATTTTACATTTTAATTTTCCATGAAATGTAAAATTAATGAGTCATTATTATCACCTTCAAGTGTTTATTTAAACATGTTGATGCAGTTTTCCGACAAACATTTTATGTGTCTTTCCCTTAAACTTGCACAAGTAAAGGTGAGAGACAAAGGAGGCCCTGGTTCCGATGCCTAAGTCAGGCTCGTAGTCGAAGAAGGGTCTCCAGAAAAAAGACTGGCGTAGTGGTTAGGGTTTGTTGTGAAAGTAAAATATACCTTTTTGGTGAAGCGCATCCTTATATTTATAGGGAAGGGAGAGAGATCCACTGTACAGGGACTCTCTCCGATTGTATTGGAGATTTGATATAATATGGGGATCTTGATTCTTTGGACATTGGCTCGGTTTTGAGTCGGATATGGGTCGGGAGCCATTCTGGATGACTCAGCCCTCCTTGTAATTTAAGCCTTTAGATCTTTCAAGATGCTTCGGCCTTGCCAAGGAAATTGTTCTGGATTTAACAAATCTGCGACCAAGTTATGGTTAGTCTTTGATCATCTTATATCCAATCTTCGACCGATCTATGGCTCATTTATGATTGAGCTATAGCCAGTCTGTGATCATCCTATGACCAATCTATAGTTGACCTGCGACCAGTTTGTAACTTTGGCCGAGCTATTGTCGATCCTTAATCGACCTACTACCGTCCCTTGAATTAGGTCGGTCTTTCAGGCCCCTTTTGGGCTTTTAGGGCGCTTGTATTAGCGTTACCATATCTTCTCGAGGGTCAACCTGCTCTTGCACTTAGGGGTTGTACTTGGCTGGACCCTAATGGGTCCGAGTCTTTTCAGAAAAGTTGGTCCATTCCATAAGCCGACTTTTAGACTTGTATGTTTTTTCCCCAACAAAACATAAATTATAGCATACTAGCCAACGGTCAGATTTGGAAGATTTTTGACTTTTTTTTAAAATCTGGATTTTTACTATATATATATATGCATTCTAAGCATTTCTACATTCAAAAGTTCAAACTCTCTCTCTCTATTCTCTATTTTTCTTACTACATCCTCTCTTACTAAGCACTTTACATTTTACAATCTACATTCTGCATTCCATCCACTCCTCTCCATCCATATTCCATATCCATATTTCTTTTCTTTTCTTTCAACTTTTAAGAATCAAGAACCAAATCAAGATTCAAGAATCCAAGATACATGATACTTGATACTTGATATATCATTCATACCATACATATTCAAGATTCAAGATTCAAGATCAAGTGTCAAGACGAGTCAAGAGACTCCTCACTCCTCTAGTACTCTCCAATCTCCATCCACTAAGCTTTCTAAGTTCTAACTTCTAAGTTCTAAGTTTCTAATTCTAAGTGTCTTTTGTTTTTTTAAAAAATATTTTGTTTGTTAATTGATTTGTTAGTTGTTACTTACTTACTTTGTTAATTGTTAGTTGTTACAACTTACAAGTTTGAAGTTACAACTTATAAGTTTGAAGTTACAATTTACAACTTACAAGTGACAAGTTACAACTTACATTACAAGACTACAAGTTACATCTTACAACTTACAACTTACAACTTACAAGTATAACTTACAACTTACAACAAGTTACAACAAGATTTCAAGATTACAAGTACAAGACTACAAGTTACAACAAGATTTGAAGTTGGGAACCTCTTTTAGATTTGTTAGTTGTTACATTTGTAATTTTACTTTTATTTGTGTGTAAATCTCTCTCTCTCTCTCTCTCTCTCTATCTCTCTCTCTCTCTTTCTACAAGTGTAAGTGTGTAACTCATTTTCTTTTCCCTCTTATTCTCCCTTTCTACAAGTGTAAGTGTGTAAGTGTAACTCAACTCTCTCTCTCCCTCTTCTTCTCCCTTTCTAGTTTCTACAAGTGTGTGTGTGTGTAAGTGTAAGTGTGTAACTCTCTCTCTCTCTCTCTCTCTCTCTCTCTCTCTCCAAAGTCCCATCTTCAGGCTCTTTAGTACTCTTTACTCTTACTTACTCTCTTAGATCTACTTCTTTCTTACTTCTTAGTTCTTCTTCTTATACTTCTTAGTCTCTTACTTTTCTTTTTATTTGTAGTTTACTTTCTAGTTTCTAGTTAGTAGCTAGCTAGTTACTTTTTAGTGCTAATAATACACACAAACCACCACTATCCACCATCATAATGTCTTCTTCCCAATCTTCCTCTTTGAAGCCCAAGTCGAATGACCCGGGTTGGAAGTATGGGCACTACCGTAGTGCTACCGAAAAGACTCACATAGTATGTGAGTTATGTGGGTTTGTGAGTTCCGGTGGCATTGCAAGGCACAAGCAACACCTTGCACATTTACCGGGGTCAAATGCAAAAGCATGCGACAAAATTACTCCAGAAATCCGAAGGGAGATCGTGGAGTATATGGAAAAACAATCAAGAAAGAAATGCGATAGTGCCCTACGTCAGGAGGAATATATGGAACAAGATGCATATGAAGATATAAATGTAGTTAATGTAGATGAAGCTAGTCCCACTCCCCCTACTTCAACAGGCCGGTCTAGACCACAAGTACAACCACCGAAAAAAGCCCAAGGGCATGGGCCCACAGATAGATGGTGTACACCACACCCCGAGGATGTGGTCGACCAAAGGGGTAAAGGGAAAGGGCCAGCTCAAATAACTTTAGAGAATCGGTATAAACAAAAAGATAGGAAAACCACAATTTAATATATTGCTAAGTGGTTTTACCAAACCAGCGTTGCTTTCAACGCTGTTAAATCGAAAAGCTTCAAGGTAATGATTGAGGCTATAGGTCAGTTTGGACCTGGGCTTAAACCTCCTTCATATCATGAAATGAGGGAGACGTGCCTAAAAACTGAAGTTGAATATACACAATCTTTCATAGCTGAATATAGGAAATCATGGAAAATATATGGTTGTTCACTAATGGCCGATGGATGGACCGATAGATCCGGTCGGTCTCTCATTAAATTTTTGGTAAATTATCCAGTTGGGACAATGTTTTTGAAGTCAGTGGATGCGTCGGGCCATTCACACACAGGAGAATACTTGTTTAGTTTACTAGATAATGTAGTTGAGGAAATAAGTGAGGAATATGTTAAACAAGTAATTACAGATAATGCAGCCTCATATGTAATGGTTGGACGTCTTCTTATGGAGAAGAGGCGTCGTTATTTTGGACCCCTTGTGCGGCCCATTGTGTTGATCTTATGTTAGAAGATATAGGTAGGTTATTTATAAGTGTGATTGAAAGGGCTAGAAGAATCACAGTCTTTATGTACAAACACGCCATTCTTCTCAGTCGAACAAGAAAAACACATTAGGGGTAACTTGCTACGTCCAGCAGTCACCTGTTTCGTTACAGCCTTTTTAACATTATAAAGATTACATGAAAAAAAATCAAAACTTAAAAGCTTTGTAGTGTTGGCCGATTTTACAAGTGGGCCTTGGTCAAAGGCAGCTGAAGAGAAACAAGTTCAACAAACAATCATTTCACAAAGTTTTTGGACACAAGTGGTAAAGGCACTAAAAGCATCCGAGCCTTTAGTTACTGTGTTGCGATTGGTGGACAGGGATGAGAAGCCTGCAATGGGCTACATATATGATGCGATGGAGAGGGAGAAAAATAAGATCATGAAACATTCTAACTATAGAGATCGTGATTACAAGCCAATTTTAGATATTATAGATAGAAGATGGGGCAGCCAAATGTCATCTCCATTATATCCGGCTGCTTACATCCTTAACCCAGCCTGTTTATTCGCTCCAGAAGTATTAACTAAACCTATGGTTGGATTTATTGATGTCTTGGAAAGAATGATTCTAGATAGAAGAGAATAGGACAAGATCTCAACTTTGCTGGACTTCTACATAAAAATTGAAGGGATATTCTCAAGGGATATCGTAATAAGACATCGGACAATGAAATTACCCAGTAAGTACTTCTATGAATGAATGTTAGTGTACACTGTCAACTGTGTACTGAACTCTTATAAAAAGTTTTTCTACAAAGTGTCTTTAAGAGATCTAACGATTCTAACCTTTACTTAAACTGTTTTTCTCAACTGACTGGTGGGCTGCCTATGGAGTGGACCCAAATAGGAAGGATCCAGCTCTAAAGAAGCTGGCTATGAAGATTCTTGGACTCACGTGTTCTGCTAGTGGTTGCGAGCGCAATTGGAGCACGTTCGAGTTGGTAAGTAAAAGTTTAGACTGTTTAGTAATTGTTTTGTTTTTTTGTAAACTTTAATTTTTTAGCAGCCTAAGCTAAATTAATTATCTAAATAGTTAATGCCAAATGCGCTTTCTTTCTTGCAGATTCATACCAAGAAAAGGAATCGCATTGAGCAAAAAAAGCTCAACGACTTGGTTTTCAGTCAATACAATAAAAAATTGTGAGAACGATTCCAAATTAGGAAAGAAAAGCCCGGTTTCTTTAACCCTATCTGCTTAAATGAGTTGCATGTAGATAACGAGTGACTCGTAGAGACGGAGGACTCGGTATTTGCTGGAGAAGACCTGACACGGGCACAAGTTGAAGATGCCGTATACGGATCGACACCTGGTGAAGGTAGTACCACTCGAAGACGAAGGATAAGGTGGAGTCAGGGGGATGAGTAGTAGCCGTCAACCCATTGAAGAGATTGAGAAGATGGTGATAGTGATGATCAAGCTGAAGATCATCCGTACAGATGACGAAGAAACAGAAGAAGAAGAAGTGTATGTGGAAGAAGGAGATGACTCGAATGATGATGATGATGATGGTGGTGGTGGTGGTAGACTTGGTGGTGATGTACCACAATGGATGATAGATCAATGTATATCATGATTATTGATTAATGATTAGATAAATAATAAATACATAACTTCTTAATTTTGTTTAATGGTTGTCTTGTCTCATAAGTCTAAGTGTGTTGATGTTGTCGATTGTTTGTTAATAACTTAATATTAAATCATTGATAACTTGATATATTATGTATTGTATTCATATCACTATCATGTACATGTAGTGTTCAATGTTGAATATGGATATTTGATATTTGATATTTCGTATTTTTTATTGTTATTTGTTAAATGTAAGTGTGTAACTACTAGTACTAACTAAAATGTTAATTGTTAATGTTAAGATCATTTAAGAAGTTAACTATATTGTAATTTGTAAATTACTAAATTGAAAATGTATGATGCATGTATCATGTATGGAGTATGGTTTTATTTTTTTTACTTAAATTAAATGTATTTCATGTCCCAATGACATATAAAAATTATTTTTAATTTTGATGTTTTTTTTTTAATTTTTTGAAAAAATACGAAAAAAAATGCGACCGCATATGCAATTGTGCGATTGCATATGTGCACACGCATATTCAACCTGCTCTTGCACTTAGGGGTTGTACTTGGCTGGACCCTAATGGGTCCGAGTCTTTTCAGAAAAGTTGGTCCATTCCATAAGCCGACTTTTAGACTTGTATGTTTTTTCCCCAACAAAACATAAATTATAGCTTGTAAATCCAGGACTTGTGAATGATATAAATGAAGTAAACTATAATTATTACATTTTCATATTATAAATTATCATTTTTTCAATAATTCTCACCTAAACTCTAATATAGCAAAGCTATCATTAGAGTATCATGCAAGTGATGTCACTATATAAAAGTAAATAACTATTATTCATTTATAATCATTTACTATTGTAATTAATAAACAAAAAAAGCTCTAAGGGAATAGTGAAATTGTTTGGATTTGTGGATTTTACAAAGTAATTAGTAAACTCATCCATAATATAGGTCCTATGATGTTAGAAAAAGAAAGACAATTATTGTCTAATAAAAATTTTACATTCTCATGTCGCAAAAAATCATACAACATGTCACTCCTTTCCCTAAATAGTGATGAATAGTTGAACCTTTATCCAATATATATATATATATATATATATATATATATATATATATATATATATATATATATATATATATATATATATATATGGGAAAAGGTGCTATACGCTCGACCGTATGGTACCTTCCATACGGTCGAGAGCTGGCACTATGCTAGCAGTCGGATGGCGAAAGTTTCAAAGGAACGGTGAGATTTTATAGCGAGAAAGGTGAGATTTTATAGGTGAGTGGAGAAACAAAACCGGTGAAACCGGCTCTCTCTCACGTATATTTCCTACGAAAAGCCTCTGCATGAAGGTCCTGCCCTAGAAACCTAGGTAGGGCTTACCGTGGGGTTTTTTGAGAAATCCACCCCGTCCATCCGTTTTTCTCATATCATTTTAAGTTATGATCCAAAAAAGAGTCAAGTCTAGGGATCAAGTGAACCACAAGTTGGGGATTGAACATCCACCATTGAAAACTTCTCAGGAGATGAAGAATTTTCGGATCAATCTGATATTTGTGTTTTCACTTTATCCTCATCTACATGACCTTTTGAATAGGTTGGATGGTAAAAAAAACATCACGTTGGCCCTTAAAAAGATTTCAACGGTGGGTGTCATTATCATCGCAATTTCATTTGGTGTGGTCCATTGGAGCTGTGGACCTACTTCATTTTTAGGATCATAACTTAAAATAATATGAAAAAAGCAATGAACGATGTGGATAAAACAATTACATCACGTTGGGCCCCACAGAGCCCTGCCGGACAACCTCTTTCTTTTGCGTCAGTGCGGAACGGGCAGAAACGAATGGGCTATTCCCCTGCCACTAGCCGGGTGGTGATGGTCAGTACTCTATGGGCCCCACCATGATGTATGTGTTTCATCGATGTTGTTCATCCACTTTTTACATATCATGTTATGGCTTTATCCCAAAAATGAAAGGGATATAAATCTCAGGTGGACCACACTATAGAAAAACAATAGTGATTGGATATCCACCACTAAAATCCTCCTAAGGCCCACTGTACTGTTTATTTGACATCCAATCTGTTGATTAGGTCATACAGACATAGATGAAGTGAAAAAACAAATATCATCTTGATCCAAAACTATTTTGGATCCCAAAAAGTTTTTAATGGTTGACGTTCAATCAACACTATTTCGTGTAATGTGGTCCACTTGAGATTGGGATATACCTTATTTTTGGTCTCATACCCGAAAATGGTCTAGAAAAATAGATGGACGGCATGAATGAAACACATACATCATTGTGGGGCCCATAGAACACTGACCACCCGCCATTGGCAGGTGGCAGGGAAATCGGATTGCGTACTGAGTTACTTGGGCCCACCTTGAATGTATGTGATCTATCCACACCGTCCATTCATTTTTCCATCTAATTTAAGGGGTTGAGACCAAAATTGAAGCATATCCAAAGATCAAGTGGACCATATCACAGGAAGCAGTGGAGATAATGATTTCCACCGTTGAAACCTTGCTAGGCCCCACAGTGATGTTTAATTTTCATCCAACCTGTTCATAAGATTATACAGACATAGATGAATGGGAAAAACAAATATAAGCTTGATCCAAAACTTCTGTGGCCCCCAAGAAATTTCAACTGTAGACGTTCAATTCAACTATTTCCTGTTGTGTGGTCCATTTAAACATTTTATATATTTCATTTTTAGGCTATACCCCTGAAATTATTTGGTAAAATGAATGGACAGAGTGGATATAATAAATAAATCACAGTGGACCCCACAGAGTTTACTCACTACGCAATCCGCTTCCGGTGGCAGGGAGTAGCCAATCCGTTTCCGGAATGACCTGTTTGACGGACGCGGGTTAGATACTGAAAGGTTGAGTAGGATTCCGCTACTGAAGTGACGTCACTAAGTTTTATGATCCTCACAATGATGTATGTGTTGTATCCACATTGCTCATACATTTTGAGATATCATTTTAAGGCATGAGCCAAGGAATGAGGTAGAAAAAAAATCTATAGTGGACCCACTATAGAAAACAAAGGGGAGAGTGATTCCTATTGTTGCAACTATCCTAATGCCCACCGTATATAATATTTATTTGTAATCCAACCGGTTCGAAGGTTAAAAAAGACATGAAAGAAGGGAAAGCACAAATACCAGGTTGATCTAAAACATTTGTGGCATTTAGAAGTTTTTAATGGTGGGCGTCATTGTTCCACTGTTTTCTATGCTGGGGTCCACTAGAGCTTTGGATTTAATTCATTCTTTGGATATTGCCCTAAAATGATCTCTCTAAGTGGATGGAAGGAGTGGATATAAAACACACATTATAATGGGGCCTACGGAACTTGGTGACGTAACTTCAATAGTGAGTCTCGCTGCTCAATGTGTCATTATCTAATCTGCGCCCCTGTTAGACGGAAGCAAATTGCGGAGTAACTCACTACCCTTAGCGTACTAAGTAGACACTGTGAGGTCCACCATGATTTATGTATCCGATCCACTCCGTCCATCCATTTTACCATATGATTTAAGGGCTTGAGCCCAAAAATTAATCATATAAAATGTTCAAATGGACCACACCACATGAAACAATAGAATTGAACATCTACTATTAAAAAAATCTTGGGGCCACAAAAGTTTTGGATCAAGCTTATATTTGTTTTTTCTCTTCATCCATGCCTGTATGATCTTATGAACAGTGTGGATAAAACACTTACATCACTGTGGGGCCTAGCAAGGTTTCAATGGTTGAAATTATTATTCCCACAGTTTCTTGTGATATGATCAACTTGAGATGTGGATTTTGTTCAATTTTAGGCTCAACCCCTTAAATGATACAAAAAAACGGATGGACGGGGTGGATTTCTCAAAAAATCCCACGGTATGCCCCACCCAGGATTCTAGTGCACTACTTCATGCTAAAAGCTTTTGTAGGAAATACACTGAGTCATATTTTAATAACCGGTTTCATTGGTTTTGTTTCTCCACTTATTCTCTAAAATCTTACCGTTGGGTTAGAATTTTCAACATCCGACCGCTTGTGTGTTGCCAGCTCTCGACAGTATGGAAGGTAACATACAATCGAGCTTATAGTACCTTTTCCTATATATATATATATATATATATATATATATATATATATATATATATATATATATGGAAAATATGACAAGTCGATAAGTCGGCTTATGGAATGGACCAACTCTACTGGCATGGTCCAGACTCACTAGGCTCTGAGCCTGACCGAGGCTCACATGCCCAGATCTCCCAAAGGGCCGAAACATGGCCCGGACTCCCCAGGTGTCGAGCTTGACCTAGGCCCACATGTCTAGAACTACAAGGCGAGAACTCCAGGGGAGTCGATACCAACTCATTTCATGGGTCGGATGTTAGTCGGGTATTAATCAGGCTTAAACTGATCAGGCTTTGGCCCAACCTCAATCCGACCTATTCTCTAGGTCGGTCAATAGAACAGTCGTCAGTCAACGATAGGTCGATTACGGATCGACCATACCCAAATTGATAGTTGATTAAGGATCAACCATTTAGCAGAGAGAGAGACTCGGCCAGTGTATACCATATGAGAACACTGATGCTCTGGGGTTGGTTAGCGACCAGTCGAGCCCTGTTACTCATTCCCATTGGGATGCCCGTCATTATATCTCGCCCTAAGCGAATCAAGAAGTTGGCTCAATATTAAAGATCTCTCTCCAAGATCCACAGAAGATAATCTCCAATCTCGAAAATCCAGGAATCGAGGATCTCGGGATAATTCGAGATAACAATCAATCCCCCTTTGGGAAAGATTCTGCAACCATCAGACTACATCTCCTCGATAAATGAAGACCCCGAAAGGTGAAAGGCACATACACACATTCTTATATTCTCCCTCTACAAATAAACTTAGATTCAGATTCACTTAACCTAACTTAGGCACGGAGGGTCCCCTAGCTAGACCAGGTCTCTTATGCTCACCATGATTGTGCAGGTTCAGGATTGAAGTAGCTTGGAGTTTGGTGATATTAGCCAACCAGGTTTGGTCAGCAACACACGTAACACACACACACACACATATAGTTCATATTCCTAATATCTATAAAAAAAATACCTAGGGATTAAAAAGGCATGCTTGCAGAAATATGCAGATTAGGGCTGGAGTATACCATCTTATTACTTGGTGTTTTTGTTAGATCAATGGCTATGATTAGTTTTTTCATAATAATAATAATAATGGCACTTTGGAAACCGACCATCACTATGTCACATTCCCAAAATCAAATTAGTGGTCGATCATAAGTTGTGATTCGTGGACACTTGTTTATTGGAAGAGGATTATTAGATGTTTTCCATTTCTAACCATCCAATCAATGTTCACAAATTCCAGAAGTCAGATGATTAAAAAAGCGTATTTGGTTCACTATATATAAAAACTGGGACTCCTAATTTGGACAGTTTAGTTTTGATTAGTTGTACATCACTTGTGTAATTTCTAAATAATTTTCAAGTGCGCACAACATCTATCGTACTCGTTAACTCCATTCAGGCAGTCCAAATTGAGGGCCCCACTCCATGTACTATCCTGACCTCTGATCAACGGCCATTCTTATGTTGAATCCAGACCGTTGATTATTTTCCATTTTGACTGTTCATTAAATGTCCACTAATCAGCCCATTAGAAATTTCGAATTGGTTCACAGGCCATCCAACTGGGACCTACCTATATGCCACGTGTGCAATTTCATGGTACCTGCGTGTCATCCATCACTCTGCCGGAGTATCAAAGCTCCTGTCTTATAAAAGGAAAATGCAGCCCTAAAATTGGTTTTTCACTTTCCACTTGTTCCGAAAAGTTACATAAAAACGAAAGGTCATTATTCGTTGTCGTTTTCAAGGCATTTCAATTTCTCCTCTTCTAATTATATCCTCTCGCGAAAATGACACACATAATCACCCTACGACAAGGGCGGACCCTATCTTATCGCGATATACTGAAACAGTTTCTCTCGAATCTAATCTTTCGTGATATTTACATTTCTCTTTGAAAGAGCCAAAAGCAATTCAACGGCATTAACAGACACTATCAAATGGGACCCACCAAACTGCCCAATCCCTGGCACATACGTTCCGGACCCCATCCCACGCATCGGACTTCCGGGAATGAAAGCGGAAAAACCTCTCCGCACCCAAAGTGGGATGAGTTCTATGATACTCGGGCTGCGTGTGACGCTTGATACGCAGGCACTCAGAACTTGTACACATGACATGCATAACTCAAATAAAACAGACTGGATTGTGCAAAGCACTGCCTCCAAGTCACAAGCCCAAGATTATAACCACTGATTCGTGGACACATGCTTGTGGAAATAGGACCGTTAGATATTGTCATTTTTAAACGTCCAATAAATGACCACTAATACGATAGTCAGATTATAAATAAGTTTAATTTTCGTTCATTACACATCCACACTGGATACCATAATTTGAACGGTTTAATTTAGATAATTGTACGCCACGTGGGCAAATACTAAGAAATCTCTGAATGCGTGCGTATCATCCATCACACTCCGCCAAAGTATCAAAGTTCTCTCAATCCAGTAAGAATAGCGTCGCGCTCATATGGGAACCGGTACGACCACCACCAGCACCAGTTTTGGTGCTACCCGTATGATGTGGGGCCACGTTAACTGTGCATCAGATCCACGCTGTCCATTAGGTGGGCCCTTTGGTTCCAGGACATTGGGATAAAAATCAGCCTCTCAGGTGGGCTGCACCAAGAGGAACAGTTGGAGAGGGGGTGCCCAACCAATAAAAACTATACCACCGTTTGTGCTGCCCACCGTGTTGTGTAAATTCCATCTAAACCGTTAATCCGGTGCACCACACTAGGACGAAGGGGCACACCAGTCACACCATGCTAAGATAAGCGTGACACGCCAAATGAATTTAGAGGTCTTAGGCATGGTTTTACGTTGTTCACTGCATCACAGCACACCTAAGCTTTGGATAGGCCTGATTTTTGGATTCAACGGTAAGTATGAGGGGACGAATATGATGGACGGTGTGGATCAGATGAATAGCTGACGTGGCCCCCAAGACCGGCACCCCTACTTGCGGTGGTATCCGTGCCATAGGAGCGAACCTCACAAGGACATGTGAATCATGTTTGATATCGAAACCCGAGAGTTCCGTTTGAGGCCCACCTCTTGAATGGCGCCCATCCATCGTGACTTTGATGCTACTTCTCGGGCTGTGGTTATATGCAATGGTACGGACGCGGAGTGCCGGCGACACCCTGTCGCACGAACTAACTTCCTGTGCTGAGAAGCTACGTGGGCCCACCGTGATGTTTGTTAGAAATCCTTTCCGTCCATCCGTCTTGCCAGCTAATTTAGGACGAGAAATCAAAACAAGCCAGATTAAAATATAAAAAAAATCACGTGCGCCATACCACGTGAAAAAAAGGGTAATTTCCAACTGTACGACCCATATAAGGCCCACCAACCTTTTAAAGCCCACTTGCTTTTCACCTCCCGAGAATAAGCCCCAGCTGTACGGTCCCATTTTTGAGGTCGAAAATGCCCATGCTTTCCTTCAGGAGTAGGGGTGGGCAAAATGGACTTGATCTGACGGATCCACCTCGATTCGAACAGAACCGATGGCCTGGATCGGTCAAGTTCGAGTAGGATCGGTCAAATCCGAACGATAATCGGATCGGATTCGAGTAAGTAGTGAATCCAACCGAACCGAACCGAAATTCGATCCGATTCGATCCGGACCACACCGGGTGTAGTAATTAATAAAAAAAAAAACCCTCCACCCAACCCATCTCTCTCTCTCTCTCTCTCTCTCTCTCTCACACACACACACACACACACACACATGCACAAATTCATCAGCAATGGCGTCTGTAAGCAGCATCACACCCCGACGATTCCTCGATACCTCAAGACCCACGTCAAGTACAAAACTCAACTTCGAATTCTCATCAAAGGCACAAATTCCCGTAAATGGTCTCTCAGGATCCTCTCTCTCAAGCTGCTGTAAACACCACAACGCTTCAAAATCCCATCTTTTCAGCTCTAAAAAGAGAACTTGGAAGATTGGTAAAAAGAGAACTTGGAAGATTGGATCCAGCGCAGATGATCTCGACGTGATCCCCGTGCAAAGCACCGATTTGACGGATCAACAGGACGATGTCGTGGTCCGCATTGAGAGAGAAGAGGAAGTTAAGAGCTCGAATCTGGTCGGCGGGTTTTCGAACGAGGGTCGGCTCTTCAGAGAGTACTTGAAGCTTCTTCAGGAAGTCACATAGCAGGTATAAGCTTCTTCAAGAAGCTATGTAGCTGGCGTGAGCTTTACGGTTTTATCCTACTGAGTAAACTATGTGGGGCCCGTCTTGAACTTTTTGGTTTATTCACACCGTCCGTCAGTTTTTCCATATCAATTTAGGGGTTGATACTAAATTTTAAGTATATCCAATAATCAAGTAGATCACACCATAGGAAACAATGAGAATAATAATTTCCACACCGTTGAAAGAAATGAACAATCTGAACCTTGTCCAATCCGATCCGACTCGATTTTTCTAACCAAGTCGGACTCGGATCGGTTCAGGCCAGCAGAAGATCGGATCGGATCAAGAAAGATGGCCCGGGCTCGGTACTGGATCGGATTGAGTTTGGGTTTGGCCCTGTAAATTTCGAACTGAGTTGGGTTGGGCCCAATCCGATCCGACTCGGTCCGATGCCCAGCTCTATTCCGAAGGCGGATCCCCTGGTGCTTGAAGATGAGCGCTGACGCTCCTCGAACTCCGAGTTGTACGAACGGTTCAAAAAAGATCAAAGTTACATGGGCCCCATAGTTATGTATTTATTATATCCACAACGTTCATCCATATTTCAAGATCATTTTGGAGCATTATCAAAAAAAAAAATCATATCCAAAGATCGGACCACACCACAAAGAGCAGTAGGAAAATTGATTTTCACCGTTAAAAATTTTGTAGGGTCCACCATAACATTTATTTTCCATCCAATCTATTCATAAGGTCACAAAGACCTAGATGAAGAGGAAAAACAAATTTCATAATGATCTAAAACTTTTGTGACCCCTAAAAAGGTTTCAATGGTAGACGTTCAATCCTCCACTGCCTTTCACAGTGTGGTCCACTTGATAGCTAGATCTATTTTATTTTTCGTCTCAAGCCTTAATATGAGTTCGCCAAATAGATGGACGGTTTGGATATAACACATACCTCATAATAGGACCCACAAAAAGCCAGGAAAAAAAAAAGAAAAAAAAAAAGCCAGGATCCTATAGCTACGAATAATAACCATAGCCATAACCATAGTGCCATATAGAATCCGTAGCCATAGGGCCCCGCCAGATCAGCGTGGCCCTGCTAGACATGGTAGCAAGTGGCAGGGGCGTAGCCAGTTGGGTGAGCCCGCCTCGATTCGGATCTACAGCTACGAATTATGTTACCTATGGCTACGATTATAATCGTAGCCATAACCGTCGTGCTATGCACTTTTTTTTTTTTTTTTGACTTGTAGAATTTAATTCTACCTACATTTTTCTCTAATACGTATTTATATAAATATGTATATATAAGCATATAATTTTTTTCTCTCTCTTTTTTTTAAAAAAAATTTCTTTCTTTATTCATTTAACAAGAATATCTTCTAAATCAAAATTAGTTACTTGACGTACCACAGATGATTTTGGGGTAGGAGAAGCTACTTTAGCAAACCAACCTGGTTATTTTCTAAGATTTCATCAAGTCGATGGTCAAAAATCCATTTCATTCACTTCATGGTCAATTTCAATCAGTTTGCGGTCAATTTCATTCATTTCATTCACTTCGCAGTCAATTTCATTCACTTCGCGGTCAACTCAATTCATTTCACGGTCTATTCCCTTCACTTCACGGTCAATTCCATGCATTTCGCGGTCAATTCCCTTCACTTCATGGTCAATTCCATGCATTTCACGGTCAATTGCAACGATTCCCCTTCACTTCAAGTCAATTCAATTCATTTCGTGGTCAAATTCCCTTCACTTCACGGTCATTTCCATGCATTTCACGGTCAATTCGCTTCACTTGACAGTCAATTCCATGCATTTCACGGTCAATTCTGGCGATTCCCCTTCACTTCACGGTCAATTCAATTCACTTCACAGTCAATTCCCTTCACTTCACGATCAATTCATTCACTTCATGGTCAATCAATGTTCTTAACTTAACAACATTGAAAGCAACATTTGCATGTTCAACACCATAGCCCATGTTATCACTTGATTATTGGTTAGACGTGCACATTTTGTGGGGCCCCACAAATAGTCTGCATTGATCATCATAAACCCGGCCACACATCACATAATCAAAATTCAGCAGAATGAGAAAATAGACTGTTGGGGGCCTTGCACAAAATCTTAAGATCTAGCCTCCCGAAACAAACTAGAATTATGGATAATAAAGTAATGAAATAAATCAAAGCATAGATCACACTACACAAGATATTTTTACGTGGAAAACCCTCAAAGAGGTAAAAATCACGGGACCTCGTTCAGATCAATAATCCACTATGAAGTAGAACGTTACGACCTTCTTCACTCACGCAGGAGTGGATAAACAATAAGAGAAACAAAGAAAACAGAAAGATCTCACCGATTACGAGGACGTGGAAGCACAGAGATATAAGTTGCAGAGTAGATAACCTCCACGAGCATAGCCTCCCTTCCACAAGCTTCCTCTCTCTCTTTCTCTCACACCTTTGATAGCCCTCTTGTGTTTTTCATATATAGAAAAATCCTAGGAACCCCTATTTATAGTTTTAGGAAACCCATTTCCGTATCCCAGTTGCGAAAGGACTTAGATTTCCACAATCCGCAAAATCGCGGAACGAATTTGAGTAACCACTACCGGTCGAGATGAGTCCACGACCGGTCGAGCGCCACCCATGACCGGTCGAGAACCACCTTCGACCGGTCGAGCACCCCATAGAAAAATAACCCAAAGTCGCTGGACTTCGAGTTAAGTTAGGGCTCGACTCCACGACTGGTCGTGCACGAGCCCTCGACCGGTCGTGTGAGGCTCATGACTGGTCAAGCACGTGGAAAAAATACCATCAAATCTCTCCCTTTTTGACCCAGGAGGGATTTACATTCTTCAAGCCAACCAGGTTTCTATAAACCTCAAACTTGCCCTTGAGCAAAGCCTTGGTCATCATGTCTGACCCATTATTGTCCGTGTGGACCTTCTCAAGCTGTAACATCTTCTGTTCCAAAGTATCCTTGATCCAGTGATACCGAATCTCTATGTGCTTCGACTTGGAATGTTGACTTGGATTCTTGCTCAAGTGTATAGCACTCTGACTATCGCAATAGACCACGTGCTGCTCCTGCTTCAGGCTAAGTTCCTGTAAAAACCTCTTCATCCAAAGCATCTCTTTACATGCCTTTGTGACTGCAATGTACTCGGCCTCTATCGTAGACAATACTACGACCTTTTATAGCTTGCTCTGCCAAGAGACCGCTCCCCCTACAAACGTGAACATGAACCCCAATGTAGACTTCCTGGAGTCTATGTCACCTACCATATCTACATCTGTGTAGCCCTCTAACACAAATTTTCTACCACCATAGTATAGGCTCAACCTGGATGAGCATCTTAGATACCGCAGTATCCATTTCATCGCTGCCCAATGTTCTTTGCCAGGATTGGCAAGATACTGGCTAACAACACCAACCGCATATGCTATGTCTGGGCGTGTACACACCATAGCATACATCAAACTTTCTACTACTGATGCGTAGGGTATCTTCTGCATCTCTTCCACCTCTGCCTTCGTCTTGGGACACTGTCTATCTCTCAATCTGAAGTGACCATCCAGTGAAGTACTGACCGGCTTCGCTGCATTCATATTGAATCGCTTTAGGACTTTCTCAATATACCGCTCTTGTGACTGCTAAAGCTTTCTACTGCTTCTGTCACAGGTTATCTCCATTCCTAGGATCTATTTAGCCAGGCCCAAACTTTCATCGCAAAAGACTTGCCCAACTCCTGTTTTAACCTATCGATCTTTTTGATGTCTTTTTCCATGATGAGCATGTCATCAACGTATAACGGCATTACTAAGAAATCACCATCTGAGAACTTGCCTGTGAACACATAGTGGTCCAACTCCGTTCTGTCATACCCATGCTTCAACATAAACGAGTCGAACTTCTTGTACCATTGCTATGGAGCTTGTTTCAGCTCATACATGCTCTTCCTCAGCCTACACACCATATGCTCTTTGCCCTTTACTTCGAATATCTTTGGTTGGTGCATGTATATCTCTTATTCCAGGTCACCATAGAGGAAGATAGTTTTAATATCTAACTGCTCTATCTTTAGATCCATGCTAGCCGCCAACCCAAGCAACACCCGTATGGATGTCATCTTCACCACTGGTGAGAATACCTCCTCGAAGTCTATGCATTTCCTCTGACCAAACCCTTTCACCAAAAGTCTGGCCTTAAACCTCTATTGTGAATTCTTCTGTTCAACCTTCTTTCTGAACACCCACTTGTTGCTCAAAGCTTTCTTGCCCTTAGGTAATTTCACCATATCATATGTGTGGTTCTTATGCAAAGATTCAATCTCCTCTTGCATAGCTTTCAACCACTCCCCTTTATGCTTGTCGGCTAGGGCTCCAGAATAATCTTTTGGCTCTCCCCTATCAGTCAACATAATGTATTCATGCGGCGAGTACCTCTTAGACGGCTGTCTGTCCCTAGACCTCATCACCTGTGGCTCAACAGGTGGATCAAGTAGGGGCTGCTCCCCTGGTCCATCTTCTGAAGGAACTCCCTCATCCTCTGCACCTTGCTATACTCCCCCATCATCAGGCACCATGAGAGGAATAACCGGATTCATGTCCTCTAGCTCACCTGAATTAGGCTGGTTCTTCTCTAGCTTACCAATGTCTTTCATATATCGATCTTCAAAGAAAACCACATCTCTGCTCCTAATGAGCTTCTTCTCGGTCGAATCTCACAATCTGTAGCCGAACTTTTCATCACCGTACCCGACGAACACATACTGTCTGATCTTCATATCGAGTTTGGACCTCTCGTCCTTTGGTACGTGAACGGATGCCCTGCATCCAAACACCCTAAGATGACTGTACGATGGATCCTGTCCAGTCCACACCTTCTTAGGCATTTCTCCATTCAATGGGGTTGATGGAGACCTGTTTATCAGATACACTACCGTGTGCATTGCTTCTCCCCAGAACGTCTTAGGCAATTTCGCATGGGATAACATGCATCTGATTTTCTCAATAATGGTGCGATTCATTCGCTCAGCCACACCATTATGCTGGGGGTTCTTGGGATCCGTCTGTTCATGCCGTATACCCAGGGACTTACAATATTTATGAAAGTCGCCAATGTATTCACCACCATTGTCAGTGTGAATGCACTTCAATGATCTACCTGTCTCTCTCTCGACCATAGCATGAAATAATTTAAACACACCAAAGACCTCGTCCTTAGATTTCAGAGTATAAACTCAAACCCTCTTAGATGCATCATCTATAAAAGTAACAAAATACAATGCCCCACCCAAGGTTTTTATCCTCATAGGACCACAAACATCAGAATAAACAAAATCTGATGCATGCACTTTATTAACATGAGAAACAGATTTAATGAATGAAACTCTATGATATTTCCCTGATAAATAATCAAGACAGGTTTTGAGAGGTGTACCTATTACATCTGGAAGGAGTCGCTTCCTCGCTGGTAGTTGAAGCCTTTTTTCGCTCATGTAGCCTAGACGTCTATGCCACATGTCAATAGCTGAATCTTCCGCCGCGTTCAACCCACCCTTGCATACACTGAACCTTGCCTTGTAAAATGTGCAACACTTCTTTCTTCTGGCTACGATCAATGAACCCTTGATGAGCTTCCAGCGCTCACCAGCAAACCGGATTTCATAGCCATCATCATCCAACCTTTCCGTCGACATTAAGTTGAGGCGAAGGTCTGGGATATGCCTCACATCCCTGAGAACCAATGTGCAGCCCACATCGGTCTTCACACAAATATCACTGACCTCTACGATCTTCAATACGTCAGAATTTTCCATCTTCACGGTCCCATAGTCACCAGACTTATAGCTTGTGAAAAAGTCCCTGTGTGGAGTCGCATGAAAAGAAGCTCCTGAGTCAATCACCCAGTCGGTGTCCTGACTCGTAGCTGTGAGACAAATATTATGATCTGTTGAAAGAATAACTTCAACGTCGCCATCTGAAGCAACCACAGTGGAATCTGATTCATCTTCCTTCTCTTTTCCTTTTTCTTTCTTATCGTTCTTCTTACCACGACATTCATGCTTGCAATGGCTCTTCTTGCCACAATTCCAGCAATCAATATCCTTTCTGTTACTCAACTTGCCTCTTAATTTATCTCGGGCTTTTTCGCCCTACCTACTCTTTCCTCTCCCTCGTTCCTGTGTCACAAAGGCCTCTTGCTATGTAGACTCAGGAGACTTCCTCCTTGTCTCCTCATTGAAGAGACAGCTAGTCACCTATTCCATGGATATCTTTCCGTCTGGCGCGGAGTTACTTAGAGACACTACCAATGTCTCTCAACTGTCAAGCAATGAACTAAGTAATAGTAAATCCTGCAATTTATCATCCAAGACCATCTTCATAGTAGAGAGCTGGTTCACTATGTTGCTGACCTCATTCATGTGCTCGACCATAGAACTACCATCATTGAACTTGAGATTCATAAGTCACCTTATCAAAAAAAATTTATTACTGTCTGTCTTCCTCTCATACAACCCTTCTAATTTCATCCATAGGCTAGCAGCTAAGGTCTCCGTAGACATATGGTGGAACACAGAATCATCCAACCATTGTCTAATAAACTTCACCGCCTTTCGGTCCATCTTCTTCCAATCATCATCAAACATATCCTTAGATTTTGTTGATATGCCTAAAATTAGAGAATATAGGTCCTTGTAATAAAGCAAGTCATCCATCTTAGCCTTCCATATAGTCCAGTTAGAGCCATTGAGGCTGATCATCCTTTATGAGCCACCTTCCATAATTCAAAAATCTGATCCTACCCGTTCAATGAACTTAGCTCTGATACCACTTTGTTGGGGGCCTTGCACAAAACCTTAGGATCTAGCCTTCTGAAACAAACCAGAATTATGGATAAGAAAGCAATGAAATAAATCAAAGCATAGATCACACCACACAAGATATTTTTACGTGGAAAACCCTTAAAAATGTAAAAACCACGGGACCTCGTTCAGATCAACAATCCACTATGAAGTAGAACGTTTCAACCTTCTTCACTCACGTAGGAGTGGATAAACAATAAGAGAAACAAAGAAAACGGAGAGATCTTACCAATTACGAGGATGTGGAAGTGCTGAGATATAAGTTGCACAGTAGATAACCTCCATGAGCATAGCCTCCCTTCCACAAGCTTCCTCTCTCTCTTTCTCTCTCTCTCTCACACCTTTGATAGCCCTCTTGTGTTTTTCATATCTAGAAAAACCCTAGGAACCCCTATTTATAGTTTTAGGAAACTCTTTTCCACATCCTAGTTGCAAAAGGACTCAAATTTCTGCAATTCGCAAAATCGCGGAACGAATCTGCGTAACCACGACCGGTTGAGCGCCACTCACGACCGGTCGAGCACCCCGTAGAAAAATAACCCAAAGTCGCTGGACTTCGAGTCGAGTCAGGGCTCGACTCCACGACTGGTCGTGCACCATCCCTCGACCGATCGTGTAAGGCTCACGACCGGTCGAGCACGGGGAAAAAATCTCATCACAGACCTTCTACATTGACACACACAAAGAACTACATCAAGCACGTATTTACAATAGAAAAAAGACCAAAAAAAAAAAGAAAAAGAAAAGAAAAGAAAAGAAAACCAACCCTATCTATTCACAAATTGCAATCCCTTTTTCTAAATTCCTAAAGATAGGAACGACTACTGCTACCTCTCCCCCTCAGTTCACTGGTTTGTTTTACCCTTCCACAACCTATAGCTTTAAAAACCCGAGCTCGATATTAACCACTGCCCACGTCATCGCCCCTCTCTAATCTCCTCTCCCAATGTAGAAGGAAAACGGAGAACGAACCGTCACCACAAATTTGTCTCAGATTTCAGCTCTGAATCAATGCTTGCAGTCCCCTCGACTGTTGAGAGAAGCTTGTTTCTTGGATTCATCTTCTTCACTTCTTCACATGTATAAATGAAAATCTTTTTTGCCATCTTCCAAAATTCCCTGCAGAAAAAACTGCACAGTGAGTGATTCAATAAATCCATCCATGCGGTAAACAAAAACCAAAATGACTACCTCTAAAGCACATATACCTCAGGAAAACAAAGGCATCACAAGCAACCAATCTCTTAGAAGCGACAAATGTACTCCAACTAGTAGTGAGCAAATGTCTACGGGGTTGCCATGTCCATTTAGTAGGTTCAAAATAATCAGGTGAGGGCTGAATTTGACGTGTCCTTCAATTACAAATTGTTTTGGCAATTTTATCAGACACCTTGTATACTCATTTGGCAAAGTTAGCAAAAAAAAAAGAAAAAAGGAATCCACATGGGCTTCTATCTTCCATCACTTACCACCCCAAATCACAAGGGAGATGAAGAACAAAAACAACCCATTCTTATCTCACCATCCAGTAATTTGGGTTCTGCACAGTTCGAGCAACAAACTTATGTTATGTGGGGTTCCATCCCTTTCTGCCCCGAATCCAAGGAAGATTAAGAACAGGAACAACCAGAAATCTAGGTTCCGCAAAGTTCGGGGAAACAGACTCACATGATGTGGTTTCATCTTCCGTTGATTTCTGGTCTCACCAACTAGTAATTTGGATGTATGGCATCCCATCTTCCTTAGGAAATGGGAACCCAAAACGCAAAGCTCCGAATGAATTCTTTCCATGAATAGATTTGCATAGCAATTTCAATAGGGGAAAGCAAATAAAAGCCAATCGCATACCTCTGAAAAAGAGGCTTAAAAGGTCGCAAAATGTAGGAACGGCTCAAAACCGTTTCGAATATTAGGGACAGAATATTAGGTACGGGTTTAAACCGTGCCAGTGCCAACAATCGGGCTGAATTTCAGAAACGGTGGCTTTTGCCAATTATGTTTGATTCAATTGAAAGCTGTATTTGTTTTTATTTTTAAAATTCAAAGAATATTAGGTACAGCTAAAAATTAATATTGAACAACTTTATAATAAAAAATTATATATATTTACAACAATAAGTTTACAATGGTCCGAATACATGAAAAATAAATAAAAAATCCTCTATGCTCCACTCCTTGTGAAGTATGCATTATGCATGGCCCAGACCACAGAGCATGTCATCATGCATGACCAAGCAACAGAACTGAGATCTCTGGCTTGTTGAGAGAGGCGAGGCATCTAAAGTTCGAAGTTTCTTTGTTTGAATCACTTTAAGAGAGTCCTCCCTATCTGCTCCAGATAACCTAATGGAAGTGAAGAAAATAAAATCTCATTATTTCAGTACCAAATAAACCTAGGCATGCAGCAAACTGAAATGCACAAATCACATTTTGCAGTATGAAATTTTAAATTGCAACAGTCAAGCATACCCACAAAATCCATGAAGCAATTTAAAAGTGCAAGTCTAACAGATTCTGGGATTTCTTAGACTTGAACAAACATGTTGTTGGGCTTGGCTGGGCCCATTGAGTTAAAGAAGTTGGGGGCTCAACTGTCAGAACATTTTGGGCTTGAATCGAGCCCATGCCTATTACTCTTCTATTGATCCTTAATCAGGACAGGTCTGATGCACTAGTATCTATTTTAGCCCACACCTGAACAAAAGAGTTTTGGGCTTGACCTAGCCCACTGTTTTCATCATTAATAAGCCCATTCAGAGTGGTACCTATACGTACCTGCATCTGATGTATCTCTTTCAACTGCAGCCTTCCATTCTACTCGTTGAGAGCATCTTATCTAGAAGATCAAAAGAAAGCTGAATTATAAGAATTCGAGTTGGCATATTCAACCATTACTTGTCCACAAAAAAACTGGAGGACATCCCTACTGATACCTTATAGGCACACAGATCTGATTTGACGTCAATTGTCCCTTCAATCTGGGAAGCATATACATGAGGGCAAACATTTTTTGAGCAGTACTCTTTCAAATGCTCTGTAGTTTCTGTCCAACCATGAACTAGAACCTGCAATACAGCTCTAATAGGGGAATATCTTTACTGGGATGAAAAGATGACATGCTTCTCAATATGTGAAAAAAACCAATCATGGTTTGTTACTACATGCTTACATGTTTCTGAGTAAACAATTAGGAAGAAATTTAAAAAAAAAAAAAAAAAAAAAATTGCCTTCCAAAAGGAATTCAAACCTGAAGCCATGGTGATGGGATCCTGTAGTAGGTGTATTCTTGTGGAACATCCTGGTTCCTAGCAAGCCTCTCTAAAATTTTAACACACTTTGGAAGACGACTACAATATGCTTCATGGTTATTTGAAACTGTGTCAAAACCCCCAGATTACGCTCATCTAGAAGCTGTGTCATGCGATCTGACCTGAAAAGAAATGTAGCTAAAACAGAGAGTCAGATGAGCATAAATAGTCAACAGGGCCCCATTAGAGGAAGAATACAGAATCCCTACTTACCAGCCATCTACATCGACAACATCAGGATTCTTCCTATACAACCGCAGAAGACATAAAGCAGCCTTTTTTCTCCCTAGTGGTCTGCAGCAACGGGAAATCTGATGCAGAAAATGCATCTCCCATCATTTATGCTCTTTTATTATAACACAATCTGACAGACATACCCAACAGTTTTATCTCAAAAGATATTCGGTTAACTTATATTAATATTACATAAGGTGCTCCAGCTATCCGCCCTTTGCTTTACCAAGCCATGGCGTATTTTGATAACCCAGGCTTTTTCACCTGATATTCAGTTTTACCAAGCAATGTATCTTCCATTATAGTGACATTCAAAAGCCCACTGGAAATGGTATTTCAATGCCTGGCTGGACATCTATTTCTTGAAGAATTTCAATGGGTTGGGAATACCTTGATATTCCTCCTTCTGACAACCTCCTTATTGTCAAATAAACATTTGCATATGTTCTTACAATTTCTATTGTAATTAGTAAAAGATGAGATGAAAAAACAAACAAACATTGTGATGAAGAACAAATTGATTGTAATTAGATAAGATGCTTATGCTTATGAATGAATGACAAAATAGAGGTTCCATTTAGAGGTTGTTCCTTCTCATTAAAAATGAATACTTCAATAATACAGTTTTCTAATAGCTGATGACGTAGGAAATCGCTTTTCTTCTAGAGAAATCCGTGAACAGTGGGAAAAAGCTGCGTTAAGGAAAAAAGAGGATGTTCATAGTGGTCAATTTGGATGTGAGGTTCAGGCCAGCAATTCTTGATCTAATGCAAACCACAAAAATCAGTCCCATGAGACCACTCAGACTGAAGCAGAACAATCCGAAGATGCATCGGATCATTCTAGTTCAAGCAATGTGAGCAGTGAAAATGAGAACCTATCTACCTACACTGCCACTTATGTACCGGAAGGGAAAAACCATGCTTCGGATTCTGATCAAACTAAATAAGTTCTGCAAGCTCTGCAACTGGAGACATCTGAATTTAAGAAAAAATAAAATAAAATTATATCATAGCAATGCTGAAAATGATATAATTAGTAAAAGGTATCAATCCAAAAAATTATAATTAGTGAGAGAGAGAGAGAGAGAGAGAGAGAGAGAGAGAGAGAGAGAGAGAGAGAGAGAGAGAGAGAGAGAAAATGCACAAGATAGCACACTCTCTTTTATCATGCGCTGAAGATTTTGGAAGATCTGGTGGTCACTGTGCCACTTCTTGAAGCTCCTGAAGGAAAATCATTAAGAGCCTCAAGTTTCCAAATTCAAAATGAACCAAGAGAACATCAAAGTGGAATTAATGGAGAAGTGCCTCTTCTGTAGGCAATCTGAACTCATCTGATTTGTCTTTGAAATTGAGCTGCAATTCTACCTCTGTACCTTTTAGTTCTCTTGCCTTTTCCTTATCAATTGCTCTAGGATATCTGATCCATCCGAATACAAGTCAAAACCTGAATCTGAATCTCTCTACAACATGAAAGAAAAACCCATAAGAAACAAATTCAAGGAGATATTATCCAATTCCATTGGAATAACCAGCATTTCCATATGGGCTAGCATTCCATACTATTTCTTGTGGTGTGGCCACTTGAGTATTTTATCTGCCTCACTTTTTGTCTCACATAAAAAAGGATACAATGAAACTGATGGACAGAGTGGACGTCATATGGACATTACGATGGGCCTCATAGAGCTTTCAGTTACGAGAGCCTGAAAGTACTCAGGCCATATACACAATACGTTCCTCCCGAGGAGCAAGCACCATAACAGGCAAGAAAGACCTGTGGCTTTTGTAACTGTGAACACTTTCAATTAGAAATTTCACAGGCATAAAATGTAAATAGATTCAGCATTACCAAGCTCGAATTAAAAATCCAAGCATGCACTAAGCTGTAGATATCTTTTTCCCTAAATAAAAGCTTGGCATGTATATTAATAGAAGGAGATTGTCCCTTCAATTGTCATGTCCAATTGTCCATAGTACATGCACCATACGAGTGCATCAATCCAGATATTCTAAATTTTGAAACAAAAGCAGAAAGTGCATGATAAAAAAAGAAACCTATCCGAAAATTCTCACCATCCATTCAGTCACCATCAAACAGAGCTAAAACAAAAGTGCCAATGGTCCAAACTGCATGGGTGAAATCAGATCAGTTGGTTCGACCAATCAATGTAGGTTAAAGGTTATGCTTGTTCCCACAATGCAGCCCACAATAAGGGCAGTCTAGACTGGCATGGATGGCATTTTGTTTTTGTTTTTTTTTGTTTTTTTTTTTAATTTTTTCACATCAAATTGGTGTGATTTATTTATTTTTACCTTGCTCCTCCAAATGGGTCCCACAACTTTGGTAGGTCACGATTGGCATGATAGCTATTTGATGGTCACCCACCAGATGGTGTTAGTGATTTTTGCACTATGATTCTCCTAGTGGGTCCCACAACTTTGGATGAATGCAATTGGCGTGGATGTGTCCATGGTTCACCTGAGGTCTCTTCCATGTGTAGTGGCACGGCCCAAAAACATTGAAATCAATGTTCTTAACTTCATAAGATCGAAAGCAACATTTGCACGTTTAACACCATAGCCCATGTTATCACTTGATTATTGGTCAGACGTGCACATTTTGTGGGGCCCCGCAAATAGTCTGAATTGATCATCATAAACTTGGCCACACAATCACAGAATCAAAATTCAGCAGAATGAGAAAACAGACCTTCTACATTGCCACTCACAAAGAACTACATCAAGCACGTATTTACAACAACAACAAAAAAAAAAAAAAAAAAAAGAAAAAGAAAAAAGAAAAAAGAGAAAAACCAACCCCATCTATTCACAAATTGTGATCCCTTTTTCTAAATTCCTAAAGATAGAAACGACTGCTGCTACCTCTCCCCCTCAGTTCACTGGTTTGTTTTACCCTTCCACAACCTATAGCTCTAAAAAACCGAGCTCGATATTAACCGCTGCCCACGTCCTCGCCCCTCTCTAATCTCCTCTCCCACTGAAGAAGGAAAATGGAGAACGAACCGTCACCACAAATTTATGTCTCGGATTTCAGCTCTGAATCAATGCTTGCAGTCCCCTCGACTGTTGAGAGAAGCTTGTTTCTTGGATTCATCTTCTTCACTTCTTCACATGTATAAATGAAAATCTTTTTTGCCATCTTGCAGAATTCCCTGCAGAAAAAACCACACAGTGAGTGAGAACTCTCAGCATGTTATTTTGAGAATATAAAGTGACCCAATTCAAGGTGGATGGTTAGCTGCGGAGATGCTTACGGCCATGGATCATCGCCCACAAGCATCATATCGTCTTCATCGTCAGTGAACGCAACTTCCCATTTGTTGCGGTGATGAAGCTCGCCGTGGATCTCAAACATACGCTCCAACTCCATTATCAATTCATCGTAGCCTTCCATCACAGTTAGGTCCACAGCTCTCCCAACTGCAATCCCTTGCATGTGAACCTTTCAAGCACCAAATACGAAATCCAAGAATGATGTAAGATCAGGCAAATGATATATCTACACAACTTTCCATTAAAATCAAGAGTTACCTTGGTTCGACTCCTTGTTGAACTACTATGCTTGCTCTGGACCTCCTTTGGGGATATCTGTAAACCTTGCTTTCTCTCTTTCGAAGCCTTTGAAAGTCCTGACTGCTGATCGGAATCAGCGGCAGATGCAGTAGCCTTAACAAATTCATCATTTGTTATAGCAGTGGAGATCTTAACTGGACTGGCCAACGTTCTATCAGCCGCTGGCGAAATGTTTGAGTTGTCAATCAGCTCGATTCCAAACAACCGACACCCGTTACGAGCCTCGGGCCTCTTTCCCTCCTCTGCCAAATGCGAAATTGAGCAGGGAGTGGGATTTAGAGGGTGGTCGGTAGTTGAATAGCCCGAGGTAACTGGCAATACAGTGACCGTTTTATGCTCTTTGTCTGCATCCTGAAACAGCTTCAGAGAGACCCTTGTAGGGGAAGAAAGGCATTCCTGCCTGTTTGTGAATGGAGCATGGATATCCTTCAACCAGGCCTCTGGTCGCACCACCGCACCCTGCACGATGCTGCTGTTCATAACATTTCCCTTGATTTCTTTCTGCCTCAATGCACTCACATCATGGGATTGAGTTATTCCAGGGTACCAAAATCCTGAACTAGGTTCTGCATCCAATAAAAATAACACTAATAAAGAAAATGAAAAATAATTTCAACCATCTTAGGAAAAACACAAAAGCCAGCAGTTCATATACCAGTGACTGGGAGTTCCACTGATGGCCGGGGCCGCTTGTTCTTCATCACTGCCTGTTGTGTTGGATTTAACAGTGTGGAAGCAACAAAAGGCTCTATTTCCCATGGAGAGACTTTATCGGGACGTGGAACAGCAGCAGCTTCATCCCATTGAACCTGGAAATAAATAATCAGTCAAAGACATGTAACCCAAACAGGACCTTAAAACATCAAACAACCAGCAAGTAAACCTTCAAAGATCTCCATTCAGAATCCAGCCATTGTGAGGAAGCCTCTCCAACCCCAACTATAGTGCCAGTAAACCTGAAAGTGATGATAATACTAAATGATCAATCAAACCCATCAAAGGCTGCCATTAAAACAAAGCATGAGTGGATTGAGAAAATACCTTCTCTCAGGGGCATCTTCCCCTTCGAATCGCATCTTGAATCTCATCCCAACAGAAAACCTGTTATTAACAGCCTCCAAGTACTTGTTCAAGCCTATAATGAATTGACTTGTCCTGATCGACACCATTGAAAGGAATCAACCATCTATCCAACACATCTGATATAAACAAGAAGGTAATTGAAGAGAGAAGATGCTTCTAACCTGGGCTTGTAGTAAACAGTGAAAAGTGTGTGAGTCATAATGGCATGAGATGCTGTGGCAAGAACTCCTAGATGCATGCTCTGACTGGATATCACGGACGATGGCATAGTGCTTGGCTGCCTAGCAAGGCGTCTAACACCTACGCGTAACTCTCCATCCTCCCCTCTGCAGAAGTGCTCTTGTGATTCAATAAATTCATCCATGCAGGAAACAAAAACCAAAATGACTACCTCTAAAGCACATATACCTCAGGAAAACAAAGGCATCACCAGCAACCAATCTCTTAGAAGTGACAAACGTACTCCATCCAGTAGTGAGCAAATGTCTACGGGGTTGCCCTGTCCATTTTGTAGGTTCAAAATAATCAGGTTAGGGCTGCATTTGACGTGTCCTTCAATTACAAATTGTTTTGGCAAATTTATCAGACACCTTGTATACTCATTTGGCAAAGTTAGCCAAAAAAAAAGAAAAGAATCCACATGGACTTCCATCTTCCATCACTTACCACCCCAAATCACAAGGGAGATGAAGAACAGAAAAAACCCATTCTTATCTCACCATCCAGTAATTTGGGTTCTGCACAGTTCGAGCAACAGACTCATGTTATGTAGGGTTCCATCCCTTTCTGCCCCAAATCCAAGGAAGATTAAGAACAGGAACAACCAGTAATCTGGGTTCTGCAAAGTTCGGAGAAACAGACTCACATGATGTGTGGTTTCATCTTCCGTTGATTTCTGGTCTCACCAACCAGTAATTTGGATGTATGGCATCTCATCTTCCTTACGAAACGGTAACCCAAAACGCAAAGCTCCGAATGAATTCTTTCCATGAATAGATTTGCATAGCAATTTCAATAGGGGAAAGCAAATAAAAGCCAAATCCATACCTCTGAAAATATGCTTAAAACGCCACTCAAAACCATGAAGATCCCTGGCAGCCAACTCCTGAGTCGGCGTTTGCTGGGACATGTCCTGAACAAATGAAATTGCATAATAACAACAGTAAGGAGAAAAAAAGAAAAAGACAAAGAAAATCAAAGATACTTATACAACTCTAATAACTAATATAAAATGAAAATACAACAAAAACCAAAACCCACCAATGAAGGAAGACACTCAGTAGCATGTCTTCTAAGAACAGAGAACCCGCCATGGGTACTTGTATCAGAAGCTGTTAAAATTTTACAAAATGATCGAACCACAGGCCTCGGAGACTCTGGAAGGCTTGGATCAGGGCTCCTTGGCTCATTTTGCTATATAAAAAAAAAAAAAAAAAAAAAAATTACAAAAAAAACGTGGCTACAATCCTGAGACTGCAAGATCCAATTCAAACCAAGATATTTAAAAAATAATAATAAAAAAATAAAAATGCGAGCCTCTTACATCAGGATCTGGTTGCAAAGTGATTTGTGCATAAACCTCGTCGGTTTCAGGTTCCGCCTAAAAAAAATAATACAACAATATAAGAAAAAATGTGTGTGTGTGTGTGTGTGTGTGTATATATATATATATATATATATATAAAATCAATGCAGAATAATTCAATAATAAAAAGGAAGCAGAAGCAGAATACCCTTAGCTGAATGTTAACGACGTGGCAAAGGATTTTCGAAGGGAGATTAAACAAATGAATCTGCGGACCTAATTCGTGATTTGTCGATGCTTCTAACTGCAAGAGTACCGGAATTTTTTTTATTTAAAAAAAAAAAAATAGAAAGAAAATTTGAAGATTTCTCACATCGAGAAATCAGACAAAAGAGGCGGGGCGCACGATAGCACCTGCTCCATATGGCCTTGGGGGAAGTAGTAAACCCTCTCTCTCTCCTTCGGAACATCAACCAAAGGACCCGCACAAGCTCTCCACAGCTCTTCATACAGCTGATCGACTCCTATACAATCTTACACAAGAAATGCACATCTATGATTTAGTTATGACAGAAAATCGCCGAAATTCAAGCGCAGAACCGGAAACAGCTCTGGTTTTTACCTGTATTCGTCCGCTCGCTCGTAAGATTTGAGGAACTCCGGAAACTGTCACTGTAAGCCATGAAACCGCTCTCAGAAGCTCGATTCCGCAGAGAAAACCGCTCGAGGGGAAGTTGAAAACCGCTGCTGTGCACTGCAATCGCTACCCCATTTATGTACGGAGGGAAATCGACGGTTTTTTACTTTTCGAAATTAATGAAACCTCGCCGCTTCGGCTCCGCGAAACGGTCGTTCGATCGGGAAACCGCCGTAGGTACCGCTCCAGCTTCCAAAACCACTAACCGGCTTCCGTCTCCCCAGTCAGAAAACCGCTTTCCGCCGCTCTAGAAAATCTTCTCTTTTCTCCGCAGAAAACCAGAAAACGCCGTTACCGAATCCCGAAAACCGGTTTCCTGGCATTTTATACGCCTCTCTCTCACTCTCTCTCTCTCTTCCTCTGATCTTTCTTTTTCCGTGAAAAGGAACGTGTCCCGCGGGACAGAGCTACTTGTGACCTGCAAGGATATCACCCTTGGTCGTCTCGTCCATCGTAGTTAGTCCACTTAAAAATAATCACACTTACTCGGACGATCCACACGTACACCTATCAGGGAATGGACCCTTCAATTTATTCATTCAAATGGTGGGTCCACTTGATTAGGGTATGATCTAACTATTGGATAGTGGACATTCATGGACGGTTCAGATTTAAAATACTTCCTACCTAAATTAAGCAAAGATATTTTAAACAGCTACCTAATTAGATACGAGGAGACAAGGAACCACTCAGTTCGGTGAACCCCTGCCGTGGAGGGGAGGGCTCTCCTTAGTTCAACTTCAGTTCATGTGTATTTATCGGAGCCACTTTCAATCATGCTTCGCATCTTTGGCCGTCCATTGTAGTTGGGCCACTTGCAAAGAATCACACTTGCTGAGACACTCGATTCATTCAAATGGTGGGTCTACTTGATCAAGAGATGATCTTAATTATTCGATAGCGGACATCTATGGATGGATGGTTTATATTTAAAACACTTCATTTCTAAATTAAGCAAAGATATTTATTTAAACAGCTACCTAATTAGATACGATGGGGCAATAGAAACATTTAGTTTGGTGAGGTTGTGATGTGGAGGGTTCTCATTAGTTCGGCCCACGCCTATTCATCCAAACTACTTTTAATCATGCTTTCACCCTTTCTTGCTATTGTAGATGAGAGAATTACATGTACTCTCATAGATTCACATGTAAACGTATAATGGAATAGAGGCTTCAATATATTCTTCAAATGATGGGTCCACTTGATCAATGGATAATCCTAACCATTTGATACTGCCCATCTATGGATGATTCAGATTTAAACATGTCCTATCTAAATTAAGCAAAGATATTCAAAGAGCTACCTAATTAGATAAGGTGAGGCAAAGGAAAAATTCAATTCCGTGACGCCCATTAGTCCAGCATGTATTCATACGAACTGCTTTCAATCACATGCTTTCACCCTTGGCCATCCATCGTAGTTGGGCCACTTGCAAAGAATCACACTTATCCTAATGATCCGCATATACACCTATATTAGAATGGACACTTCAATCTATTCATTCAAATGGTGGGTCCACTTGCTCAGGGGATGATCCTAACTATTAGATAGTGGCCATATATGGATAGTTCGGATTGAAAACGCTTCCTATGACTAAATTAAGCAAATATATTTAAGGGGCTACCTAATTAGATATGATGAGGCAAGGAAAACACTAAGAGGACCTAATGTAGAGGGCTTTCATTAGTCTAGTCCATGTGTATTCATCTGAACTATTTTCAACCATGCTTTGCATGTGCTTTTCTCTAAGAGTTGCACATGGCTCGATTAGATATTATTTAACTAAGCCTTAGTGAACTTAGTGTTTTTTCAGCCTCAATGTATCGAGTTTGAAGAGCCGCATGATAGCATGGATTTTGGAGGTTTTTTTTTTTGTTTTTTTTTTAATATGTGCACACACCCCATACACTCATGCCGTAGTAGGATTTCACCACCTATGAATGCTCGAACTGAAAAAAAAAGAAAAAAAGAAGAAGAAAAAAAGAAAAAGAGTAAGGATCCAAGATTTTGGAGTTGTTAGGAATTAAAATCATTTTCAATACAAATCATGTTTGACAACCCTTCAAAGTCTTAGATTTCAACTTAAACTTATATTTAATATCTTATAATGGGGCTCTAAAAAAAGCCATAAAGGTATACATCATTGTATTTCCAATTTTCTTTAACTATGATTATTGTCTCCTCTCTTTGAAATTTCCTTAGTGAAAATTCAAGCTTTAACAGCAAAGCACAAGCCTCCAATTTCAGAATTAAAATCTGTAAGTCAGATTTCTTTTTAGGCAAAGTTCTAAATTCATGCTGTCAAGTGGCACTCCAGGGTTTGTTTTAATAATTTACATGGATAAGATAATGTGTTTGTCTTTGATCTGATGTTTGAAATAACAACTTCAAGAAAAAGATTTTTTCTCTCTAAATTGCAATTCAAATATTTTCAAATGCACATAAAAAAGAATTTTTAAATTATTTTTACCAATATAATCAATCAAGTGCAAAGAGTTTGTGTTCTTACCTATGTTATGAACCTAACCAATAGACCAAAAGTTATATATATTAATAAAATACGTCCAATTGCTATTCAAATAGCTTTTTCACCTCACTTTTACTCTAGTATATAGTCAACATACATTGTAATGTTGACATGGATAGCCATTGTTAAAAACATAACTAATAAGTCAAAAGTTGTAGAATTGGCCTAATTCGAGTCATCTACTTGCTACAAGCAGAAAAATCTTATATATGCATCATGATTGGCCAGTGATATTATCATCACTGCTGTATTGAAGTTTGTGTGATGATGTGGTCCAATCAGGGGGTGTTTGGACGGACAGGTTGGAAGAGATTGAAAGGGATAGAATGGTAAAATTTTGGGATATGCCAAATGTGCCAAATAAGCCCCGTGAACTTGTTGTGAGATATAGTAAACCTATGGCATCACCATCATTATCTTAAAATTGATCCCATCCCATGATGTATGTTTTGTGATTAACTACTGAAGTAACGTAACTAAGTTCTGTGAACCTTACCATGATGTATGTTTTGTATTCACGCTATCCATCCATTTGGAGATATTATTTTAGGACAATATTTAAAGAATGAGTCAAATCAAATGCTCCAATGGACCCCACCACAAACAACAGTGGGGAGAGTGACTTCTACCATTAAAAACTTTTAAGGACCACGAAAGTTTACGATCAAGCTAATATTTGTGTTTTACCTCCTTTCATGTCCGTGTTAACTTGTAAATAGTTTGGATTTCAAAAAAACATGATGGTGAGCCTTAAGAAGGCTTCAACGGTGGGAATCACTCTCCCCACTGTTTTCTGTGGTGTGGTCCACTACAGCTTTTTATCTACCTCATTCTTTGGCTCTTGCCCTAAAATGATCTCTCCAAATGGATGGACGGCCTGGATACAAAACATATATCATGGTAGAGCCCACATAACTTGGTGACGTCGCTTCAGTGGCAAGTGTCGCTACTCAACCTGTCAGTAGCTAATCCGCGTCTGTCTGAATCGGGGTCCTGGATAGGGCATCGGTCGCCACGTGTGTTACGGTGTACAGTTTTGTTTGTGGCTGCGAGATACTGGATGGGCATCTCTCACTCACTCCTTTTGCGTTTTACCAATCTAACCGCGGTTAGCTTCTAACCCGGACCTGGCGAATTCTGTAGGGCACGCCCAACGTTAAAGCGATGCGTTGCCGTCTGTAACGGCGGCGCCCATTCCATGCCTGAGTATCCATTCGTATATACGTATTATAGCCACGCACGCGCGCCGAATCGCTGACGGCATCTCGGGAATCGCGCTTCGCCGTTAAGTATCTGCCATTACCGTCTCCTCTACCGTCTCTTTCCTTGTCTGCCGAACGGCAGGCAGGAGTATTGGCTCGAGCAACGCCCGGCAGAATTTGGTCTTCTTTATTATTGACCTTGTCGTTAAGAGGGTATTACGGAAATGCCACCAAGTGGGTCCCGCTCTACACGTGACCGCACATCCTATTTTTTCTCCGCCACGGAATCTCCGATCCTGAGTGGTCCCCGGGCTACACGTCAGTAGAACAAAACCTTGCTAAGAGTGACACGTGGTATGTCGAGGTGGGCCACATCAACGTGGCTGTCATGCGGTCATGTCTTAGACACGTCGGATGGATTTCTTATCTTCTCAAAGGAGTCAGCACTCGTCTACGGTTCGTTCCCATTTTTCTTTTTGTTTTCTTCAGAGAGTTTTTAAAAAGAAGACTGTTTTGGATAAAAATGACGGAAATCGACCTTCGTTTACTTCTGTCGATCACAACTCTAAAAGAGGTTAAAAAAACTTGGAAAAGAATTACTCTGAAAGAGTGTGATGCATGATAGTGATACGCATGCACTTTAATTTTATGTGTTATGGGTCTTAGTTGAGATGTATCATGAATAAACTTATAATTAAAGAATTATCCGATTATTCGATTGATTGGACGGTTATAATAATTTTTTTCTTTTTTTCGTGCCTGTGCATCAAGCGTTTCACCCTTGATCCAGTGCTGTGGATGGACGCAGACTGCATCCTAATCAAATAATCTGAGAAAAGAAATGGGCGGCGTAGCTGGGTCCATCGGCTTTTTTATTTTAAACACGCACCGTCGCACCTACGGATGCCCTAGTGGTTACTCCAGCCTATGACCTCGGTGTTGAAACCCTCGTAGTAGAGACTCAAGCCAGCTTATTTTAAAAACATGGTCCAAAAAAGTGAAGTAATATAAATTTCAAGTTGACAACATCACAGAAAAACGGAGGTTATTGATTAAAATAACTCTTCTTAAAATCCACAGTAGTAGGACGACACAAATATCAACTTGATCTGAATCTTTTGTAGCTACTATCACCATTATCTCTTATGGTGCGGTCCACTTAAGATTTTGATCCACTTCATTTTTAGATACATGCCATAAAATGATCTGGTAAAATTAGGGTTGTATATGAACTAAGTTAGCTTGGTTAGCTCACTCAACTCGGCTCAAAAAAGCTTGATACGATTTGGTTTAAAATTGAGTTTGAGCTGAGTTGAATTGATTTTTTATATCAAAAAAATTTCGAATTGAATATGAGCTTGCCTAAGCTCACCTCAACTCGTGTTGAACCCCAATTCAATTCGAACTCAGATCGATCCCATTCAATGACTCAGCTACTTTAATATTGATGTTGCTCATCAAGTATTTGATGAAATGACTCAACGAAGTGTCAGCTGGTGGCAATGGAGGTATGTATATGAAATTAATAAATATATATATTTTTTCTTAATTTTGACCTTGCTTTCAAGGCATTTGATGAAAACTTGTAAACAACTGCAGCTATTTTAAATTGAAAGTGCACCCCATGTGTCTGTTTAGATGCCAGATAGGCTCGATCTTGGCTTGAATTGGCCCAAGCTGCTGACCAAATTGAGCCGAGGTGGCGAGTTAGGCCCGAGGACCGGGCCAAGCCTAGTTCGTGCTGGGGTCAGCTAATGGCCGAGCTGAGTCAAGTTCTAATAAGCTGGACTCTATTCCACTCATGTACACCTCTGGACAAAATGTTTAGATATCATAATTATACAGTGCTTACATCTAGGTGGGCCCTACAATCAAGGTCCCAACAGCATTCCGCCATCCGGGTGTCGCAGCTAAGAGGAATGCATGTGCCGGTAGGAGCTCACCATATGCTGGTCGTCCATTCTGCCCCAATAATGATGATCCGGACCGTTCATCTATAAGGTGTAATTCTCCATAAGCCGCATATAAAATGTCACATCCGTCAGATGTCTCAAGGGAAATGAGAAAGTTAAGCTAGGAACAACAGTCCTGAGAAGCATGTTCTAGCTGGCTTTGTATGGACGGTGAGGATCTCTAGTCAGCCATGTCTTTCAACCATGGATGAACATGGACGATCATCATGTGCGGGGCAGGAGGTGAGAACCTCTTTATCGTTCTGCATGGAGGGTGAGAGCTTGTAGTGAACGGTTTGGATCATCATGTTGTGGGACAGAATGGGCGAGTATCTTGGGCGAGCCTTGCTAGCATGTATGTCCGAAATTTCATTCGATTTGGAAAGGAATCACATTAGATGTACGCACCGAAGCCTTGCATAATGCACAACCGGTATCATTTCTAACAAGTGGGGCCCATGGTTATTTAATCCAGACCATTGATCTGTTTAAACCTAGCTTGGATATAGCATGTTCACCTCCACAAGGAAGCTCTAGCCATCTTCAATTGAATGTGGGGCTTTCCTATATCTCTCTTCTCAATCGTCTATTTGTAGAACAGATTTAAGAAGTGAACACGGTCCTTTCGAGGAGATTTCAGGAGCATGGTCCATCCACGACAGTATCCAACAGACCAATGGTCTGGATTACAAAACCGTTGGCCCCGCTAGTTATAATACAAAATCCACGTATCTTTTTTAAAGACGCGCGTCCTTCTCTCCACACTCTCAGGCTCCGTATTTCTCATTTACAATTTTTTCTTTTTTCGTTTTCACGTTCCCATCGCTGTAAGCTGGCGAATATTGTAAACATTTAATGGCATGATTTAACGGTCCTTGTCATTTGATATTGCTACATAATTAGCCATAAATATCTATTAATATGAGAGTAATTATATAGGGTGGATGATTATATGTCATTAGGTATGTAAATCAAAAGTTTCCAAATCATGGTCATTCTACCATGCACAAAAGGGCCATGATTGAACTGTTACTTTTGGGCTAGCTATCCATAAGAGGAGAAGATTTTCTTGTAATACTTACCATAGAGAGTTCCTGTAGCCCAACCCATTGTCGACCCACCCTAATATTCTTTCCCTTCCGTTACTCTCACTATCGTAGTGATCTCTCTTCCAATCGATCAAAATCCACCATCAAAATATTTTATTGGCTCATGGTAGCATGAGAGTTCGAATGAAAATCAAGACTTGATTGGGCCACACCATAGGAAACGGTGAGGATCAAAACATTGACATTAAAACTTTCCTTGGTTCTAAGAAGTTTTGTTCATGCTATGTTTTTTTTTTTTTTTTTTTTTCAAGCTTATGAACTGGTTGGATATCATATACAGGTCATGGAGAGCTTTCAATTCCTAATGGTTTTTGTGGTGTGGCTTGCTTGAACCCAAAATCTGTCTCACTTTCTAGGCTCTTATCGTAGCATGAACCAACAAAATTGATGGATAGAAGTTTTCAAATTCCTAGTGGGCTCAACCAAGCTCTAGATTATACCCATTCCATGTAACATGTGCAAAAGGTGAATCAAAATCAGGCTAAAGCACATATTAGATATGTTGTTCTTAAAGCGTGATTCACCCCATTTCCAACATATGGCAAGCCCATTTAATTGCGCATGCAACAATTACGAAGGGACCACTATAGGAACTCAACTAATGCAGTCATTGTCTTTGACAGACTTTATGAATTCTCAGATTCAGTAACTTAGTAAGTATGAGAACTTAGATCGTTACAAACTTAACTAAAAGAGAAAGATTTTGTTGTTATTTTTCTTATAAATTAGATCGGATGGATTACTTGTGTTTCTGGACCTAGAGGGTCTGGTTTATATAAATAGATCAAGTGGACATTTGCATCTGAGGGTATAAAGGCCATCAAGGATACAATGCGCATGTACGAAGTGCACAGTGTCCCACTAAAACCTCTACAACTACACTGCCTCACTGCTCATGCCCACGCTAGCACGAGCGCATACGTGCGTTTCATACTTCGCACTGGAACACGCAATCCCAAGCTTTCTCTTCCCTTTCTTCAAGTAAATAAACTAAACTCAATGAGGTTTATAAAGCATTCAAAACTTTCATTTCTAAGCCATGTGGGATAAAGACAAAAACTTACTTTTCAAAAATTGGTTTGGAAGGAAATAAAAATTCATTTGAAATTTTAATTTTCATAAATTAAGAATCTTATTTGATTTAACCAAAAAATTTCTCAACAATCTCCTACTTGGTTAAATTAATTAATGATCACATTAAATTCTAATTCTAATAGTTTATAAGCTTACTGTTTTGTGCATAACCCACAAAGGTGCATTTAACAGAGCTAGGACCCGACTTGGTTTTTCTAGGATAATGTGTTTTGCAATACGCGAGACACCCCCACATTTTAAGATATCGTAAGTTTGATTTTCTTCCTTTCCATATCTCATATGGAGAGGTCTTGGTCTTCTTCAGTATAATGCTATTTAGGACATGACAAGTTGCTAATAGCGCTTCTCCCCACAAACTAAATAACAACCTTGCTTGTAATAGCATTAATTTGACCATTTCTATTAAGGTTTTGTTTTTCCTCTCAACCACATCTAGAGCTGGGCATCGAGTTGAGTCGGATCAAGTTAGGGTTGACTCGACTCGATCCAGTTTTGAAATATGCCTGATCCGAACTCGATTCGACTCGATACCGAGTCCAGTATGCCTGACTCGATTCAAGTTCGGTCTGGCTTGGACTGATCCGGACCAAGTCCGATCCGGTCAGAAGTACCGAGTCGGGTCGAGTTGGCACGGAGTCGGATTGAGAGATGAGGGAGGGAGAGACTGAGAGAGTGGAGAGAAGAGAGAAGGAGGAGGAGGAGGATGAGGGTGATGGTGGTGGGCAGTTGTTGGGCTTGGAAGATGAGGATGATGAGGGAGGGAGAGAAAGATTTTGAGATCGGGTCGGGTTAGGGTGTGGCGGGTAGGGTTAGAGTCAGGTTTCAGATCGAGTCGGGTCTAACTGAATTGAGTTTCGGGTTGAGTCGGGTCTAACCGAATTGAGTTTCGGGTTGAGTCGGGTCAAGTTACTAGGTAACTCGAACTCGAATAAGTTTAAGTTCGGATCTGAATGAGTCGGGCAAGTCGAGTTAGCTAGATTGAGTCATCCCATGCCCACCTCTAGCCACATCATTTATTGTGGTGTATAAGGTATTGTGCATTGGTGAATTATGTCATGTTCTTCACAATATCTAGAGAATTCATTGGAGAAGTATTCTCCTCCTCGGTCACTACGAAGAATCTCTATCCAATTAGTTTTTAACATCAGGTTTGTAGATCTTAAATGCATTATATGCTTCATCTTTCGATCTCAACAGGTACACATACACATATCTAAAGCAATCGTCTATGAATGTTATGGAGCACATTTTTCCTCATTAGGTAAAAATGTCATTCAACTTATATATATTAGCATGCACTAGGTCTAACACTTGAGTTAATCTCTCAACACTTGGAAATAGTTTTTTAGTCATCTAATACTTTGAATATGAGCATAGAATGCTCATTAAAGTGAATAATCACAAGAAGATTGGCATGAAACTATTTGGAATAAGGTTTATGATGTGTGGTATGAGTGTGAAAACACCTAACCCTTAATTGCACTAAATACCTATGCAAATCCCCAAGAACCGAATGCCATAGATAAAGGAACAGAGTTTCAATGGTAAAAAAATGACTCTCTCGATATCAAGCGATGCTTCGAGCAATCGAACTCCCTTCGATGAGATTAAAGATTAGTTTGATGGCATCAATAAACTTCAGAAAATAGGCATTTAGTTACTTGACATTTTTGGATACCTTCGATTGATCAAGTCTCGAGTTCGATTGATTGAAGGTTCACTCGAGACTCATTGACGGCCTGTTGATTAGATCGAGATCCACTCAAAATAATATTTATATTAGCTTTGCACATCTTTTAGCCTGACTTATCATGTTCCAATTTGACTCATAAGGCTATGTGATGATCAATTAAGGTTTACCAATAAATGTTAAGATCATCTAAAGGCTAAGGTTGTTTTGGGTCTAAAGTTTGGGTCACTGAAGTGCCTCATTCACATGTTCTTCACTTCTTGATTCTTCATGTCCTATTGTGTCTTCGGTTTTCAGCTTCCAAGGGCTCAATCAATTACATGATACACGAACTCACGTGATTAACAAAACATATGTAAAAATAAATTCACTAACAAAAAAGTATTATAATTATGATTTTACCATTCCTATTCAAACACTATAATTATTGATCAAATTACTTGTTTTTCAAGAGACATGTATTATAACTTGTAATTATTGCACTTTTCCAATACATCACAGTCATAGTTCGCAATCCAAATAGGCTTTAAGAGTAAAGTTGATTTATAACTTAATTAGGCCATACTATTAAAAAATGGATTTAGCACACAATAGATGAAAGAAGAAATTGAAGACAAAAATATCAACTCTTGCGAGTTCAAGTCTTGACTTAAATAGTCAATCTCTCGAAACAGATTGTTGCCATTTTTTGAAGATTCTAGCAAGTATAAAAGAATTGGGATGACAAATTATATTCAGAATACACTAAACTTGTATATAAGAAAATTCAATTTGTACCTCTAACTGTTAAACAAATTTTCAAGAGAAGAAACTGATATACCTCACAACCCAAAAAATATAATTATTAAATGGTAGAAATAAAAATATAGAGCAGTTGACGGCTTGATCCGATAATGAATATACTCTTTAGACTATAATATCCCATGTATATAAAATCTGACAGAACATAATGTCATTGTTGGAGACACTTTTGTGTTTTTATTTCTATCTTTTTTAAAATAGAGAACTAAATAAAAAGAACATTTCCGTATGATAACACATATAATTGCATTGGCATTTAGATTCTAATTAGCTCATCTATTATCATACGTATAACATGTAATATTGATGCCATGTCTATAACCATATGGTAGGCATAGTCAACCAATACTATGATTAGAACTTTAGGCATCAGTTAATTAAATTTCTAGTTAGGATTTAGGTTATTTTCGAAGTGCATAATAACTTAAATGGTTTGAATGATGTGTAAATAAAATAAAACAAAGCTTCTAACAATGATATGTATGCGCAAACCACAAAGTACACCTAATAAAGTGCTAAAAAATGCATAATCCCATGTTGCCTGTGAGTGTGTGGGTGCAAGACAATGCTTAGTGACTTCATATAAGTGGACCAATGGTTAGGGAGGATTTGATGCTTGGCTGAACTCTTATTTTGTACAATTTGGGTTTTCATTTTTGTACAACTTAAGCCCATAGTCCAATAATCTAAACTGTCGATAAGATGGGCCTTATAAGGAATGGCTCATGCATGAAAAATCTCTCGGGCTAAGGTTCTTTTTTCTGGATTAAGGGTTATGATTCTTCCAATCTTGAAGGGTTTTTTGTTAAGTACAAGTACATGCAGGTGTGCACATGCACATATGATCAGTTAAAGGTTTTCGGGTTAAGTTTTCCACTGGTTGTGCTCCCTGTGCGCACATACGAGCTCGAGCATAATTCAACACACTTAATGAGAATATATGTTGGACAAAAATATATAAACTATTTTTTCTCTAATTCTATTTAACATGAGACTAAAGAAAAGCTCAAAAAAATAAAAATCAAACCAGAAATATTAATTTTTCCAAACTTTCGTAAATTTGTTGTTGAAAGACACGTAATATTTTCGGTGCATGAGGTACATAAAGTAAGACAAATCATTTCGATTCTTGAATCACAGGTCCCTAACCCCACCTGTCAGCACTATCTTTCGGCTTGATTCACCAATCAAAATCGATACGACATTCTCTGAGAGTGGAGGATCCTATCCATAGAATATTTAGACTTTCGTCTTGGGTTGAATGTGAGTCATTAATGTTTTTTTTTTCCCTTATATTGTCTATTTGTTGGACACCCATTGAAGGGTTAGAACTTTTCTGTCTAGGAGACTTTGAATGCAAGTATCATGCTAATGTCAACGGTTTAGATCACCGGACCATCGGCCACATCTATAGAAACTTAAAAATTGAATCGTACCGGTGAGCGTGTCAGCCATGTGCAATATTCAAGCCGTCCACCAACCTAGTATGATTGTATAGAAGATCTTGCTTGCACATCAAGGTGATCGGCTCACTATGCGTGGCTTTTAAAAACTCGGGGTCCAATTTTCTCTACATGCAAAAATTGTATACCCATCCGAGTAGTGGACGGACATCAACATGGTATGATCACGATGATAGATGGAATAGATCTCATAACCATGGTCTGTGCTGGCACATGTAGCCACGTCTATGCATGTGCATGTGGTCACGCACAACCCGTGATTGATTTCTAGTATTTTTTTTTCCCCCTCATCCATCATACATGTCGTGTGGTTACAAGGGATTGGGATCTGTTGATCCCTACCATTGATGGGCCATGTATAGAGGACCACACTAACAGATGATCCTAACCATCTGATTAGTGGCTTTCAAATGGGAAAACAATAAGAAGAGTTATGACTTACATTATAAAATTTAGCTGTCCATTAGTGAAATGGCTAGGTTCTTAGCCAATTGTCTGGGTCCGATCTGCATACATTTACACGTACGTGCATACATCACAATGTGTGACGTGTCTGAAAACTAAGCTCTCCATCAGTTGAGATACATCATTTATATATTCTGGCATAAAAATCAGGTTATTCAAACACTTAAGGTAGAGGACAACATATCAAAACAAATGAATGGCTAGGAAAAAGTTGTGGCCCACCTAAAGAGCGAAATTGTCCTTTTTCAGGAACAAGTTTTAATCATTAATTCCAACTTTACAGGAATCTCCTATCTCACACAAATGTTTCATATCATACATATGCCCACATGTGAATGTGTACGGCTATACATGTGCGCATGCGGCATTAGCAAACCTCTTTATAAACCTGTTTGGTAATTTATATCATTTGTTTCCAAAAATGCCCTTTGAACTGGATTTTACATTTGCTGCTCCCTTTATGGTACCAATGTAGTAGTTTCCATCAAGGTTTAAAGTATAGTCCTGAAGTGGTACACATCGTCCGATAACACCCATGAATGATATGGCTGTGTAGGCCGTATCAACCCGAAACAACCTAATATCAGGGTGATGTGGGGTCGTATCAGTAGTAAAAAATAGTTATCCAATACATTAATTTAAAACATTGGTATCTCGGGTTTTATTTTTGGAAGATAAACTCTTTATTTTCTCTAAAAGGATATGCAACCCAAAAAATACAGAAGGGGCTACAGCCTCTTGTATGAGTCTGTGTCTAAATTATTGGTCTCAGCGGGTTGGGTTAACTTTAAGATTATGAGTATTTATCTAGAAATATTTATATTGAGTAAAAAATATTAAATATAACTATATTAAGTTAAAATAGGGCTGATCATCTCCAACCAATTGAATGAGTAATTATTTTATTTGTTATGCAAACCCATTTTTTTTTTACCACCAAGACATGTATAGGGCATGTGTACCATGCAAACTGGGAGCCCACCATTAAGAATATTGGGTATGAAAATGAGGCTAATCCACTCATCAGGTGGGCCACACCATTGAAATCAATGAGAATTGGCGATTGACTGAACATGCAGGTGCGACCCACCTAATGAGTCAATTAGTCTAATTTTCAAGAAGATAATCTTCATGATGGGTTATACTATTTATATGGTATTAATGTTGCAGACTGCCTCTTCTCAGTTATATGATAAATATACATTACTCCCCTCTATATTGGATCATCACATTGGTTTTTGGGTGGATGGTCTTTGTTTTTTATGATTGGATTAGCTCAATTTGTTGGGCGTCCAATGTTAGATGGGGTGGATGCCATGTATGTAGAATGAAAGCTCCATAAATTGGTAGAACAAACTCTTCAAACGAGGTGTTTTTGTCATTTGGTATATATTCTTCTAATGTTTTTGCCAGAGTGGAGGTACCTGTAATAATCCAAAGGGAGGGGAAGAGTGTATAGATGCAAAAGAATGGAGAGAAGATAGCCGGGTTGCCCTTAAATTTCTACTTTATATAACATGGGAGTCATTTGGCTAATTTTACTCATTATATTAGTTAGAGCTAGAGGATCGATTTGAAATTTTTTATTTAAATGGAAATTGGGAAATGTCTAGCCTTTCACCGAAGGTTATTTTTGTCACTTTATTTATACCTACAACTACTCCCACTTTCCTCTTCTTTGCATATGCCTGCATACATAAATTGTATTGGAGAGCCCGTGCAATTACGGCTCTGTAAAGCCTACCATGATAACACTGTGACTCTGATCCGTATATTGCCGTCATGACTCATATTAGAACAATCTTAAAGATAAGGCAAATCTAACACTTAAGTGGGCCATAAAACTGAAGAAAAGTGAGATAAGTAGTCTACCATTGAAATCAGTATGGCTGCCTTCTTTCTTTCTACTATAGCAAACACTTATATGTAGCTGCAATCTTTCCCTCTCTCTCTCTCTCTCTCTCTCTCTCTCTCTCTCTCTCTCTCTCTCTCTCTCTCTCTCTCTCTCTATATATATATATATATATATATATATATATGTTCATTATCATGCCCCCTTTATATATAAAACGAGGGGTGTGGCATGTGCAACACATGTGAGAGAGATTGTCAAAATTAAGCGAGAAAAAAGGAGAAAGAAAGTAAGAGAAAAGATGAGGCTATACATGTGCATGTACGTATACATGTAGAGAGAGAAGAGAGGAGTTTAGCCGTGGTCAACCCATCTCAACATCTCTAATTTTGTAGCCCTGTATAATTTAGGCTTCCATATTTTTTTATATCATGTGTAAACATGAGTTGGTGCAGTAGATGTACTGATTGGATGTCATACACTCATCACAGCCGGCCTAACAAAAGCTTTAGTCTCATAGTCTCCTAGCACATGGCTTGTGTGAGGGCTTCATGCAAAATGGATGAGAAGAAATGCAGGTTACTTGTAAAGTCTTTTATGTTAAATTACATAAATATCCTTACTTTTCCTTTCCATATCTCATCATTTAATTAACTCTGCCATGGTAAAATTGTTATTTACTAAATTTTCTGTGGGTTAAAGTCTAAGTGATTTAAAAATCTTTTGTAAGTGAGATATTGACACCAGAAAGAGCATGAAAAAGTGACGAAGAAGATCACCGTCTTTTTCATATGTTTGAAACATTGAATCTAAAAGGTAGTTTCTTAAATTTACAAGAAAAAATAAAGCTCAAATATTTTTATTGAATAATATTTAATGTGATTTTATTTTTTTCGATTACACAACCATTTTGAAATTATCTAAATAGAAGAATTCTAACTTTAATAGAAATCTTAATTCAACTAAAATAGGACTTACCCAAAATAGTAAATTTTTCTAAAAATAAAAAGTCCTAAATTAACTATACTGGAAGATTCTCGACATGATGAAGATCAATTTTATTTTATTTTTTAAGTGAAAATTTAAAACTCTAAAAATAAGAAAATACGACAAAAATCAAAATGACCAAAACTAATAAATTTTCACTAGAAGTATGTTTTCTCGTGAAATGGACGGATACGACCTACTTTGTGAGTCAATTGACCTAGATGGTCTATTACAATAAAGATTGATAGGTTGATAGGTTGTGCATCCCATAATGATGACCGGATCAAAAGTTATGGCCGATTTACAATTCACACTTTAAATGACAAATTCTTCCGATATGGATTGAATTTCTTTACTTCCATTTAACATTCTTTTGATCCAATCATGTTAGGAATGCATCTATGCCACATCCTACGTTAGATATGAACCTTCCATAGAACACCGATCACATTTTATAATTCCCATAAAATCCTAATTTCATTTAAAACATCCTTATATGTTCCTAAAATATTCGAAGTTCTTTATTAAGGGTAACTAATTACAGGGGCAAAAAATGTCTACTCCTAGTTGCTTTATATTACTTATAGATATCTGAATCGAACAAATGCAAAGCTCATTATCTGATTGTTAATTTCATCTACTTTTGGCTTTGAAAGATTCTCAAAGGCTGGCGCAATGGTGTGAGTGGGTGTAGATGGTCTCAAGTTGGTCGAGTCGGTAAACCTACTCAGTGAGTCTTCTCAAGTTGAGACCGAGTCAAGCTCAAAAGCAATGACCAAATTATTTAAGCAATGACCGTATTACACTTGTAACGGTGGAGATAACTATAATAAGGGGTGATAAGAACAGTTCCCATTAAAAATAAGTGTAGTGGAATCATATCATATTATAATTAAAGTTAATAAGTCCGAGACACACATCCGTCACTAAGGATGTTTTCATTCCCTTGTCTTAAGCAAGTTGGACAACTTGCCTTCAAAATAACACCTCACTTGTACTTTTATTACAAAATTAACCTTGGTCATTTTTAATTTTTTTTTATTTTTTCATTTTTAGAGATGATGCAGTAGAGTTAGAAGAACCATAATATCATAGAACCATAGCTCAACAGGACACTGCATGATGATGGCTCACCTATATATTAATAGTGGGATGGATGGCTTATGTTTTAAAAATAAAACCCATTTGATAATTCTATCTATTACTTTTTCTACTGTTCATGCCAATATATGTATTTAACCGTTAAAACTGTTTCTTTATTTTCGACTTGGTTTTAATGGCCATAGATTATACGGATAGGATTGTCTAGTGAAGTAGTTTTGAGACAAACCATATTTGATGGGCCCTATGAATGGGCTGACCTAATTTACACATCACCTTGCCATGTCTAAGCAGAGCGATTGGCTCTACCTTGTCACGGTTCTTCCGGCTCCACCTTATGATTTCCCTTGAATTAGTTAAAATTAATTAAAAGATATCAGCTGGTGTGTATCAAAAAAGAAGAAGATATGATCTAGTGCTCTTATAGCAGAATAAGTTATAGTGCTCCTAGTTTCATAAGTACAGTTGGACAGTCTATTTGATTGATCTGGACCGCCCACTAGGTTCGGCACACATTTTGTGGGCTACTGTGATTTTATTCACTCATAAATTGAGCTTTTAAATTTTATTTTATTTTTTATAGCCATTCATTTTTTAAGACATGGACATTGCTTGCGATTTGCTGATAAAAGTGATTCTTTAGAACTATAAGCAATCTATGATGGGTCCCAACAAATAAAGTGGCTCAGATTGTTTATTAGGCTCATTTTTATATGATCTTGACCATCCATTTATAGTCTACTCAGGTGATGGTTACAACTATCCAATTTGTGTGACTTTTACACGGTGGACCATGAACCGTTTTACAAACCTAATGAATAGCCCAGATTGGTTGGTTGTAGTGTCTAAGTGTCGTGGTACAACTAGGAGCACTGTAACTTATGGTGTTCTAAGAGCATGCTGATAAATTAATACAAATTCATGAAGAACTTGGCAGGAAATCAAAGACCGAATAATCTGATGTGCATCTTAAATAGATTGGTCCTTTTACTTTTCTTTTTTTCTTTTTCTAATTTTTTCTCCTTTTTGAGGATTAAAAAGGGTTTTGTTTAGTCCTTAAAGCTAGGAATAATCCATGCAAGAGGCCTTTGCTTTATTTGCTCTATGGATTTTTTGTTCTTCCTTTGCATCTTTGCATCTTAAGCAACTCTTCTCTCAGTTTTTTCAAAGATGCTTTTTTGATAGCATTTTATAATGCTATCTTACAAAGCATGGTTTTGTTGCACCATCATCCTCTCAAGGCCCATCTACATCAACCTAGCTTGAATTGCTAGCTTTTATCAATTTGGAAAGGATCTATTGATAAATTGCTAATTATATCTAAGCTAGTTATCGAATCCATCACACATGTTATGCATTTATTAAATTTAGAAAATGGGCCATATAAAGGGGTGTGAATTAGGGGTACCTAAATCCGTGATAGCATGAATGGCTTAGATCTTATACATGTGCAACACATATACATGTATTAGTTGGTTTTGATTTTCTAATTCCTTGATTTGGACATGTCATGATTAATGCAAATGGTTTATACTATCTAGTGATGAATGATGTCATGATCACAACCATCCCTGCGGTGATCCGTCACAAGCTGCATCAACTGAGATCATCGTATACAGTGGCCACATCTCTAATGGGCCACATCCCAAAAACCTGTAATTAGATGAAGGCATCCAAGCAGCACTCAGACACTCATCAATTTGGAACGTCTAATCACTTGACCAACTTAAAATATCTAAATAGTTGGCTGCAAGTGGATGTATTAAAATGAGAGGAGGAAACAAAAGGAGCTATGGTCTACATGCAGCATGCAACGTCCCATTGATTGGAGGGTTAAGATCTTCTAATGAAAGTGGGGTTTGTTTTTTTTTTTTTTTTTTTTGAATCAGCCACCAGGAGGTGCTGCTTTGGATTGGATAACTGGAACGGTCATCATTTGTACCGTTGATTAGTTATAAGGGTTGGTTGAGATGTTGCTATAATTCCTTCGCATTAGGCATATGGTTATATGTGTAAGAACTAAAATGCTGTAAGAAAGGTTATGGTGAGAGCATGTACATTTCGTAAGACTAAAACCCGTTGCAAGTGGTAAGATTACGACTGGTCTGGTGAAACGGACTCGATCCCTTAGATCGTGAAAGTGCTCCTACCGATTAAGATTCTGACCTGATTGACAAAAGGTTACCGTACAATCACTTCATGTCGCTGAGAGACAATTAATTTATTTTGTCTCCTAGGATCAGGAAGGGGCGTCCATTCCTTGATATCTGGCATGGCAGGTACAATGGTAGATCCTGACCATTCATATAGCACGTGTATATGTGGATGGCCCATGGTTGAAAATCATACTGAGTAGACAACTTAGCCGCCTGCATCTTTAGATAATTCAGACCGCAGTAATAGTTAATATTTAAATTTTAAGAATATGTTGTAGATTCTGGTGAGTTGAGTCGAGTTTGTCAATTTTCGCAGGGTCACCTTCGAGTTTTCAAGGTTTTGTCGAGTCAGGTGTTTTTGAGTCAACTCAGCCAAGTCTTATTCCAGCTTCTTCTTCTTCGTTTTTTTTAAAAAGTTTTTTAATTTTTGGTTGTACTTGTGTTGCACTGTGGATGGAGAATCTCCCAAAATAAAAAATTAAAAAAAATGCCAGATTGGAGGATCCCACCAAATATCGGGAGCTTTTCGATTTATTGTGGACTAAAAAACTAATGGATAGGATCGTCCATTTGTCATGACTTTCACACATGGTCTACACAGACATGATCTATTAGGTGGACGGTCTAGATCCATCACCCCACCAGGCGCATGTCACATATTTGGCGGCAAACCCCATATTTTGGTCGAGCCTCTGGATCAGAATTAGCTATGAATTCCAGCGTGGTGTGAGGACTAGAGAAAGAAGATGGCGATGACAAAGAACTCATGCCTCTTCTGCCTCACAATGTGGTTATCAAGGACGTTCATCTTCAATGTAGCCCTGTGGATGGGACACATTGCAAAAATCTCATCAATGAAAGTTCATCAATGTCCATGCAAAGGCGAATTAGAAAACATTGTTCAAGATTTCAATACATATTTGTAGATAATAACGAGTTGATGACCCATCTTCAAAAGTATTTTTGTTAAGAGCTTAAGTAGCTTTTTTAACTTACATGAATTAATAAGTTACTATTCTTAAATATATTAATTTGGTTATTAAACTTAAATAAGTAATTTTTTTCAAAAAAGTAATTTATTTTTATTAGTTATTTTTTAATTACTTTTCAACTTTCAAAAGTAACTTATTTCTTTTATTCTCACGAGTGTCATAACAACTTAAAAAATTAAGGGAATATACTACGTGCGGCCATGAATCCCTTCTAAGCTCATGAGAATAGAAAATCACCTGAATGGATAGATGATATGATGAGCCTTACATTATGATGACCCATATCAAGGTAGCCCACATGATGAACAATCCACATCAAATGTCCGCCCTTAATGATTAATGACCCACATCCAAGGTGAGCCCGATATGATGGACAACCCATATTAAAGTTGGGGCCCACATGATAGGCAATCCAAATCAAAGGTGGGCTCCACATGATGGGCAATTAATAATGGTGGGCCCCACATGATGGATGATCTACATCAAGGAGGGCACCACGTGATGGACAATCCACATCAAAGGTCAGCTTAATGATGAGTGGCCCATATCTAAAGTGGGTCTTGCATGATGGACGACGCACATCGGAGGTGGGCCCACATGATTGATGGTCCACATTAAAGGTGGGTAGTGGAGATTGAAGATGGGCCCTACATGATGGACGATAACATTGATGGTGGGCTCCACATGATGTATGATTAACATCAAATATAGGCCCTACCTAATTAACGATGCACATTAGAGGTTAGCTCTTATTGATGAATGGCCCACAACCAAGGTGGGCCCTATATGATGGACGACCCACATCAAAGGTGGGGCCACACAATGAACGATCCACATTATTTTTTGCCTTACATGATAGATGATGGATGTAAGAGGAACCAAACAAACCCTTCCCAAGATAATTACTTATGATGTTGCAAACTAAATATGCTTTTTTAACTTTTGGATGATAAATATATTGTTTGCCAAACATATTTATTTGCTGATTAAATAGAAACCAAGATTAGCTACTCATGGCATAAGTAACTTATGATTCAAATGCCCCATAAATTCTTAAGTTGAGTTATGATTTGATCGAGTTGGTGGTGACTCATCTAACTGACTCAATGTATCGAACTAGATTGGGCGTGACCAAGTCCAAGTCAACTTGATCTAGAAGTAAGGGCTTTGCCACCTACATTAGACGTTCAATATGTAATTTTTGCCCTCTTGTGTAGGGATGCACACGGGTTGGTTTGGTCCTGTTCTGGGGTGAAACTGGAACCGAACCGTTCCTAACAGTTCTACGATATTCGGAATCGGAACCGGACCGATAGCACCTTAGAACCGAACCGGAACCGAATCATTAAAATCAGTTCGGTTCCGGATCGGTTCCACGGTTATGGGCTTTTTTATAATTAAGACCAATTGCATCTTTTATTTTATTATCTAGCTCATGTCCATTCATGCTGTGATCCATTTGATTAATGGTTTAGATATTGTATAAGGTGTGCAAAAATAATCAAATGGTGCATTATAAACCATAAATCATGAGTCAAATATGGAAATAATCAAAGGGTTCCTGGTTCGGTTCCAAGTTCGGTTCCAGGTTTGGATCCACGGTTCGGTTTTACGGATCGGATCCATGGTTCGGTTCTACGGATTGGTACACGGTTTGGTTCAGTTCTACATACCTCCAAACCAAGAACCAAACCGATGTAATCGGTTCTTTGATTTTTGGAACCGGAACCGGAACCGGTGCACTCTAGAACCGGACCGAACCAGACCGTTTGGTCGATTCCGATCCGGTTCCACGGTTCTACCGGTTCGATGTGCACCCCTACTCTTGTGCGCTCAAAGGCAAGCTTTGGCCTTGCATTTGCATATGTGTCACTGCTGGAAACACACAAAGGTACGCTTATATGTTACTAAGTTTGTATTTTGCGGAATGACCTCATTTCTTTTGTCACAACAAGCAAATTAAACTAATCATGAGTAGCCATTTTTGTCTGACATCACAATCTTTTTCTACCTCACCAACCTAACCCCATATAGGGTTTTCACATTTTCTAAATAGAAAGCCTTTTTTAGAGCAAGGTGGGAGCGCATTTAGACAGAACATGGATCTGGGCTGAGTCATTAGAGTTTAAATTTAGTCTTAGGACTCAAGACTCGACTAAGTCAACTTGACTCAGTTAGTTTTGGGCAGATTTATCATGTAGACTTAGCACTAGGCTTGGACTCGATCAACTCAACCTTAGCTTGGTTGAATTTGTTGAGAGAAAGATTTCTTCTCAACCACATGCACAATAATATCTAAATCAAAAGAAAGTAGAAAAAAAGATGTGAACCACAATACAGATATTTACATGATTTCTTTTAAATTCACACAAATCCACTATGCTCAATAGTATATAAAAAAAAAAAAAAAGTAGCTCTCAATATAACGACAAATCTCTTTCTCTCACGACAGAATATATATTACTCCAAATGAATTATGATTTAAAGGGGCGCTACTCCCCTACAATTCTAGAGAGCTCAATGTAGCTCCACGAAAATGCTAGCTGGATGAATAGTACACCTTTGGTAATCAAGGCTCCATGGAACCTAATAGAGTTACCCTTGACTCCATTGTCTTGGACCGAGTCGCTAGGTTGGAAGATATTTATTTTTTATTTCTTCTTGTTTTCACATATGAGGCTAGAATTGATATTGTGCCCTTTGTGAAAGAGGATAAGATGCCTAACCACATACAACTACTTTAAACATATATTATTAATCTTATATTATTAATTTATGTAATATATATCAAGTTTAGTTTAGTAAAAACTCATATGATTCCTCATGCCAACTCGACCCAGCTGGATACCGAGTCAAGTCCGAATTTCGAGTTTTGAACTATGATCTTAATATATAACCTCTCAGCTAACTAGTATGAAATATATCAATCAATTGCACTAGTTATTAAATAATTCATAATGTTGATTCAAATTTAATGTGTCCGCATAAGCAAGATTTTTTCTGATCTGTTTCAATTCGTTGGATGCAAGATGTGGACTGGAGTAAGACCATGGTTGCCTTGCTTGTGTAATTATGCTCTGACCCATGTTGGGGTCACAGGTACTTCCGGCTCATGGCCATTTCACTAGTAGAGAAAAATATTTTATGATTTAGAAATTTTTATTCTTATTAGAATTTTCAAATAATGATAAATTGTGGCTTTTCCATGTTATAATGAAAAAGTGATTTCCTTTTTTGTTTTCCCCGAAATTCTATCAAAACTAGGAATCTAAAAATTGCTACTCATTTTTCACGCCAGCAACTTATTTTCATCTCCCCTTTATTTTCTTTATTAATTTTTCTTAAATATTCCATTCTTTGGTATCTAAGTAAAGAATCTTGAAAATTCTTTCCATTGCTTTAGTGGTATTTTAATACCTGCTTTCTCTTGTAGGGTTGGAAGGTGGGACTAAGAAAACCCAAAAAACAAAAAAACAAAAGATGAGAAATTGACCTCCACCTAGATAATGTGCAGCCCTCCTTTTGTATTCTTAAATTGCATATTCCATGATTGGTGGGAGTATTGATTTTGAATGCATACCCCATGTGGAGACCAATATAGGTGGTGTTCCTGGCCTAAACTTAGCCTACTCCATATGTGAAACATCCCCAAACACTAAGGGTCTGGCCAATCATTTTCTTGCCTTTTCACAAAGCAATGATCCACCATACATCATGTGGACCACCCGATTAAAAAACATTGCATTTTGGGGTTGGAAGATGGAATCCATGTTAAAACATGTGAAGACAATCATGGGCAATTGGAATATTTAAGCACTTTTGAGTGGAGTCCCTCTCAATCTCTTCCATGTATTTGCCCAAAGATTAAAAAAAAAAACGAAAGTATAGGGATGTTTAAACTAAGGTAGGTTTTCCTTTGAGTGGGATCTTGGTCCCCCTAGGTCGTACCATGTGACCTTCTTTTAACCTTCCTTGAGGCTTTCTCAACCGTTGGATTAGATAATAATATGTTCTCAGTCCAAGAAGCCAAAGATCCAATGGGCCCCACATTTCTCCCTTTCAAGGGTAAATGACAAATCCCGTGTCACCTTTTATATGAATAGTAAGAAAAGGACGCAAGTCCCATGTGGATGTTACTACTGTGCCATTTGTTTGGGTCTAACCACCTCATTCTCATGTGATTATCTATACTTTAATGTTGATTAGTGTATTACATTAAATAAATAGTTAGTAGAGGCCTACCAAATACTCACACGCCTCGCACATGCCAACCTGGCAAGTGACATCTAAGCCGTTCGTATTTTGGACCTCAATATGAAGATGATTTATTGCGAAAACCATTCTGGTCCACTCATTGCAACGGCTATTGGATGTAGATGGTAGGCAAGTCTTTTTGAACCCTCTGTTGTTTCTTGAACATGGGTTTCACTCATCTGATGAGTTGGTTGCTTGATTTTTCATGACAGATCATCTGCATGGTTAGGTCCACATTATACACGGTTTAGATGTGCCACAAACAATGCCAGGCTGGCACGTGCGTAAGGTGCGTGTGGGGTTAGCAAACTCTATTTGGGAAAACAATGGAATATTCATAAAAAAGAAAGTGAGTTGATAGCTACATCCATTGAGATTGATAGATGCACACCCTCTTCCCTACTTTTGATGTTACGATAGTAAAGCTTTGTACTGAAATGTTACTCAAAAGCAAGCGGAAAGGATGTACATATCAATAGGGGGGGGTGGATGTAAATAGCGGTTTTCATGTGAAAGGACTATCAGATAGCTTGGAAATGATGCACCAATTCAGTCGGATGGGACATTTTACTTTCAGCCCAATCACAGCCATTGAAACACATCACTTAAAAGTTAGGGTTTCAAGCACAAGAAAACAGGAATCCTCCGTACAGAAACATGAAATTTTAAGTGAGTGAGACTCCCGTACATCCAATGTATACATTTTGAGTACTATATTTGATACTCTGGTAATGTATTGCTCCATATGCAGGCACTCATAAATTGTGCACGTGTTATACATGTAAATCAAATTAAACCGTCCAAAATAATGGGACCTAACATAGATGGGCCGCACCCTAAAAATTCACAGTGAACATATGATATAATCTGTCTGATTGGTGGAGATCTAATGGACGGTTAGGATACATAATATATGGTCTGAATTCCACAGAGAATTTTCTGCTAATCAAAGGTCGGGATCTTCTAATGAATTTGAGCTTGGGTCCTCACTATCTGGTTGCTTGAATTTGAGACAGTCATATGATTTGTTTCGAATTTACAGGTGCATGCATGTGGAGCATCGTGCTCTGTCAGAGCATCAAATGAAATTTTGGACTGATTCGGATGCATTGTCGGTCATGACTCATGTCATATGGAAAGGAGATGATTGGTCAAACTGCAAGTAATCAAGTCACCAAGCAACTTGCATTCAACGGTGGGGAGTGGTGTATCGAATCTGAAGCGCCCAAATGGTTGGGCGCACTCCATCGACGTTCCTGATGAATGATTCGTGGACATTTGTCTAACTTTCCTTTTAGCCGTCCATTCTATAGTCGCCAATCAGCCAAGATGATAATACTTTCGGTGTAATTTTCGGATCATACAGGAAAAGATTAGATTTAAAGTTCATGCCACGTGTAGAGAAAGTAGGCGCCCGTTAACTGCAAATTGAGTTCGCCTGTACGGGTGATAACGCGGCGGAATTCGATTGGCCAGAAGGTTAGCATGGTCCAATCCAGCGCATACACGACTTAAACAACTTTGAAACGGGTATCCACCGAGGTGGGTGGGATCCCTGACCATGGGCCCACATTGATGTATTTAACTTATATCCATATATCCACGCCGTCCATCCGTTTTGAAAGCTTATTTTAATGTTGATCCCAAAATTTCAGGTAGACCATTTACGGGAAACAGTGATAATCGACCATTGAAAGCTTTTCATGGGCTACAAAAGTTTTTAATCAAACTGATATTTTTTTGGTCCCTTCGTCTGTGTTTTCGTGATCTTATCAACTGGTTGAATGGCAAATAAGCATTTCAGTGCCACCATGAAGTTTTTAATGGTAGTGACTCAATCATGATTGTTTCCTGTGGTATGGTCCACCTAAGATTTAGATCTGCTTAATTTAAGGGACCATATACTAAAATGAGCTTTCATAATGGATGCACGGTGTGGATGCAAGGATCACACAGCACAGTGGCCCCTACAGTTAGAGTTCCACTGACGTCGGTCCACCCAAACCGGGCCCCTTTGAACCGCCCCATGCTTGAATCCGCGTCCTATCCAATCAAATCCCACCACCTCTCTGTCCGTCGCTGCCGTGGGCAGTACTTAATCCGAGTACAGTCCTTTGCAACACATGTTTCATACAGAGAGCACAACACACTACCTCCGTGCGGTGAAACTTGTTGTGCGTGTGCCATCTAATCCGTCCATCCTGTGCAACTCTTAATTTTAACCGTACATCCCAAAACAAGAGTACTGCAAAAAACTCAGGTGAGCTGAACCAATGGTAACGATGTAGACTCACGCCTAAAGTTTTGAATTTTATGATGTATTTCACACTTGACTCGCCCGAGTTTTAAATCAGGCTGGCTTCCAAAGTGTTCCTTCGTCCTGGGTTAGATTCATCGGATGAACGTGCTGGATGGAATATCAAAGGCCATGGGTGGGCCCCATGCACAAACCTATGGTTGGCATGCCATCCCCATTCTGATATCTGGTGTGGCCCTGAGTGGTGTAATATAGACTGAATTTTAGCCTACATGCCGAAGGTAGTAGAAATAATCTGATGGATGGAGTGGATACCGACACAAGCATCAAGGTTGGCCGTAGGAAGCGGTCGTATGGGATACGCCGTTCGGTTACCTATCGTGTCTGACCGAGTAGGCGACTTGCGTGTGACCTGGGCTACAGGGATATTATGTAACCTAACCTCTATGGTGCCCACCATGATGTCTGTGTTATATCGGCTCTGTCCGTACGCTTAGCCAGCTCATTTCAGGACTCGAGCTAAATTTTGAAGCAGAATCAAATCTCAAGTGGACCACACCATAGGAAATCATAGGGTGAAAATACCTACCGTTAAAACCTTCACGGTTCACTGTGATTTATATATATGTCATCCAACCTATTGGTCATTTCCAAAGGGACGATGGGAAAACATAAACATCAGCGTCATCCCAAAGCAAGGTTTCTATAGTGGGAAGGTTACTACCTACTTAGTAACTGAGTAAACTATGTAGGACCCACCGTGATGTTTGTGTCTTATCCACGCCGTCTATCCATTTTATCAACTCATTTTATGACATGAACCCAAAATTGAATTATATCCAAAGGTCAAGTAGGCCACAAGAAACAGTGTGAATTGAATTCCTACGGTTAAAAACTTCCCGGGAACTATGGAAGTTTTGGATTAAACTGATATTTGTGTTTTTAATTCATCCATGTCTGTGTGTCCCTACGAACAGGTTGGATGGTAAATAAACATCATGACGGGCACTATGAAAGTTTCAACGGTGTATATCATTAACCCCACTGATTCCTATGGTGTGTCCACTTGAGATTTGGATATACTTCAGTTTTCTATTTAAGCACTAAAATGACCTTTAAAAAAATGAATGAACGGCATGGATAAGACACATATATATCCATCATGGCCCCACATAGTTCAATCAGTACGGTGAGCATAAGCATACTGAATTACCTAATACGTAATCCACTTCCTGTTACTTGAGTTTTGAATCCGCATATATCTTGTCATCGCGTTCTAATATAGGCCGTTGAAACATATGTACGAGTGGATATAACCCAAACATCACGGTGGACCCCACAAAGCTTAGATTTACATTTACAGTGATTCAGGAAATCGTGTCCTCTGCCCAGCACCGTACCGTATTATTTCCTCCTTCGAAGGGACGTAAGAAGAGGATTCATAGGATACTCTGTCTGAACATCTACCCCCCGTGAGTTCTGCTATTCAGTCAATAATTTGAACAGGTGGAGCCAGGGTTCAGAAATCGGGACCGTTGGTCCGATGAGGCCCACCGTAGATGGACCATCCTCCAAAAAACCTTTGCTCTACAGATGAATGTGGTCTGTTTATCCTAATACGAACTGAAATGTCTGGATTGCGATATCAAAGGGACAGTCCATCCACAGCCAACGATAAGGATCACTGAACCATGTGCCATACATTTACAAATTGGGAACCTGAGTATTCTGTGGATTTCCTCTGGCTGAGGATTACATACTTCCTCGTGTTCCAAGGCTGGTGTATCCGTGACACGATATCTTCGACGTGGACCGCCATGTTGCGGACAAGGAAGACCGGAATGTGGAATCTAGTTCAAGGAATATTAGAATAGAGAACGTCTGACCTTCGGCTTGGATCGGGAACTGGTGTTTGTCGCCCAATATCTGGCTAGTGGTAGGTGAGGAGGCAGATCCAGACCGTCCATTAGTGGGTAACATCTGTTGTTGTTTCCAATGTGAAAATGGTTTAGAATAAACTAGTGGATAGGAATTGTTCTGTCAATGTGATTTCATGCCATGGACCATCTATAGATAGGATCTGGTAAATGGATGATTTAGATCTACAACCTCACCTTCTGTGTCTCAAATATCGTGTGACGAATATGCAGTTTTGGTCCGGAAGCCGATTCGGTCAGGTTCGGGTAGTAAGACTGAGTTCGGTCAGGCCAAAGATATACGACAAGGTGGACCCGATGGTCATACCATGACCGAACTCCGTGTTACCCCCGCTTGACGGAATCTGCTCCCTCTCCGTCTAGATGCGCTGAATAAGACATGAGAGTCAGCTCGACTTGGACACTTGTTTCACCTTCCATATAATTGCACAAAATGCCAAAGTCTGTGGAGCCCGCCATCTTCTATACGAAAAATTCACTCCATTCATCAGGTTAATTCCTCATCTTGTGTTTTCAAGATAAAAACTCAACTAAATCCACGGTTTGAATGGGCAACATCATATGAAACAAGAAGGATGGTATGCAAACCATAAGTTTCTATATATGGTGTTTATCTATCATAAAACCCATAAATCAGTTCTAGCTCACACAAATGAAGAGAAGATACTAAAATCAGCCCGATATAAAAAGTCAGGTGAGCCACGCAAGTGACCTTCACTGTTTTTAGAGTAATTTTACATTTTTCTTGTTGGTGTGGCCACGTGATCCTTCAATCAAGCTTAAGATCTTCATGTATGGCACAATAATGATTTTAATCCCATGGATGGACTGGATTATATATATATATATATGGGAAAAGGTACTATGCACTCGACATCACGATGAGCTCCTATGAGGTCGAGCTGTGTGGGCCCCACCGTGATGCATGTCGACCATCAACACCATGCATTTGATGGATGCCCTCTAAATTATAGGATATCCCAAAAATCAACCGTATACGGAAGTTAGGTGGGCCATACCATCTAAAATCATGTGAAGACACCGTTAAAACATATAAAAGCACTTGGTGGGGCCCACCTGAGTTTTGAATTCTGCTGAAACTTGGTTTGAACCCTCATCCAAGTGGGACACACATAATGGATGGGCTGGATTTGCAAACCACATCTCGGTGGGCCCAAAAAATGATTATAAATGTTTTAATGGTGCACAACCCCTCCCCACTTCTGTATGTGGTGTGGCCCACAAAAGTCACGGATTGACTTGATTTTTGAGATGTAGGCCCACGATGGAATGGTGCATCTGACTTATGGGGTAGATGTTCGAAACGCATAACGGTAGGGCCCACACAACTCAACCTCACGAGACGGACTTGTGAGGTGAGCGCATAGTACCTTTTCCATATATATATATATATATATATATATATATATATATATGAGTAATGCTTGCAAACAACTAGGTTGGACATTGCATTTTCGTCCAACTAGCCATGCATTTAATGAAACAAGTCCCTCTTAATTAATGCAAGTAAATGCTTTCCACCGCATACTAATTTCATTTTGGCATGGAAAAGGGGCCTCGGCTTGGGTGGGCCCATCGCTGTGTTAATGTAAAATCAACCCCAACCATCAGGTATGTCACTCCATGTTAGATCAAGGTCTCAAATCTCATCCCCATCCTTAGTTCAGGTCAACCACACTAGTGGAAACAGTGTACATGAAAAGGTTAACCCACTAAACTATTTCCCATGGTGTGGCTCACATGAATCAGGCCTGATTTTTGGGACCCAAGCGTACTTTTGGTGTGACATCTAATGGATAGAATGGATTTCAGAGTTCCCTCATGACATCACGGCCATAGAACCTAGGGAGGTTTAAATAGTAGCATTCCCACTTTCATCATGATGCAAGTGTTTCATCCAGGCAGTTCATTAATTTTTATATCTCATAGTATAGCTTGTGCCTAAAATCGAGATAGATCAAAATCCCAGGTGGACTACACCACAAGAAATAATGGTGATTGAATGCTTACCATTGAGAACTTCATATGGCCTACTGTAATGTTTAATTTCCAACGAACCTGCTCATTAGGTCACACAGACCTGGATGAAAGGAAAACACAAATATGGGGCCAGAACTTATTTTCTATTTATCACTGTTTGAATGCTATTTTAAAGGGTGTGGGGGCATTTCATGTGTAGAGATTAATGATCATTTAACAATATAATCCGAATTATGGAGCCAAAATTTTGAAAGGGCTGGATTTGATATAAACATCATACTTTATAAGTTATCATATGATGGGCGTAACGTTTAGTCCAACCAGTTGAACTTAAAAGTTTCCTAAGAATATTGTAACCACACATGTGAATTGTTACGCAATCTGAGTAGGAAAAGGATTAGCGTGTAACCCGTGCAACACAGAACTTGGTGTTCCCTGGCTGTGGGGTCCGTCTTACTTGTGCTGATATTTGAGTTTTCCCTTCGTACGGATTTGTGTTACCTTATCAAGAGGTTAGATGACCAATAAACATAACAGTGGGCCTTAGGAGCTTTTAATGGTGGGCATTTAAAGTCCACTGTTTCCTATAATGTGGTTCACTTGATATTTGGATCTGCTTCATTTTTAGAATCATCACTAAAATGATCTGTGAAAAAATAATGGAGGGTATGGATATACAATATATGCTTTAAGGTGGGCCCCATGGTCAAGGAGTCACCCCTATTAGTTGTAACACCTAATACAGTCTCCACCGTTCTTTGTAAGGTAATTAAGAGGGATTAGCATGCGGTGGAAGCATTAACTTTCATTAATTAAGTGGGATTGCTTTCATTAAATGCATGGCTAGTTGGACGAAAATGCAATCTCCAGCTAGTTGTGTGTGAGCATTACTCTCTCTCTTTCTCTCTCTTTATATATATATATATATAGAGAGAGAGGGCCAGTCTCCCGCGCACTGTACTGCGCACGGAGTTTGTGTGTAAACTTTTACGAGAGCCATGGGATGAGGAGAATGGTTGGGATTCCACGTATTGAGAGTCTTAAAAAAAATTCTCCTGCACTGACGAAGGTGGATTTCCTGTAAAGTCTTTAGCATTCACTTCGTGTGCAAGGATCCTAGGTGGACTATGATGTTTGTAATAAGTCCAACTTGTCCATCTGTTTTTCAAAATCATTTTAGGACATGGGAAAAAAAAATTTAGGAGGATTCAAAACTTAAATGGGCCACATGAAGAAACAATGGAAATTTAGTGACCACCGTTGAAATATTTATATTGCCACAAAAGTTTTGGATCAGTTTAAGTTTTTACTGTTTTCACTTCATGTCATTGAAAATGACCTTACACACGGTTTGGATGGAATATAAACAACAAGGTGGAGCCCAGGAAAGTTTCAACAGTAGGCATTCCCTTCTCGTATGACCCATTTAAGTTTTGAATCCTCCTTATTTTTGGTTGGATGTCTTAAAATGAGCTCGAGAAAAGGATGGACGGGCTGAATTTAATACTGCTGGGTCCCAGACTCCCAGCCGAATCCTTGCGCAGGAACTTCCTGCCAAATGCTTTTGCAGGAAATCCGCCTCTTACGTTCACACCGAGACGCTAGGCTTCTGTCTTTGCACAGAAATCGGATGGTGTACTGAGTTAAACTCTGTTGAACTTACTGTAAATGTATGTGGTTTATCCAAACCGTCCATTCGTTTTCCTAGCTCATTAAGTGGTTGAAACCACATACAAAGAACAATTATACCATGACACATGAAAGAGTAGGAATAACGATTTCTACCATTGAAACCTTGCTAGGCCCCATAGTGATGTTTATTTATCATCCAACCTGTTCATAAGATCCAAAAAACATGGATGAAGGAAAAAAACAAATATAATCTTAATCCAAAACTTCAGTGGCCCTCAAGAAATTTTCAACAGTAGATGTTCAATTCACACTATTTCCTGTGGTGTGGTCCATTTGATATTTTGATATGCTTTATTTTTGGGCTTAAGCCATAAAATTATTTGCTAATATGAATGGAAGGAGGATAAAATATATAAATTATGGTGGACCCCCCAGAGTTTACTTAGTACGCTTGTGGACCCACAGAGTTTATTCAGTACGCTTTGGTTACTCACTGCGCAATCCGCTACCCTTTGCACGCGGATTGCGTACTACCCCCGCTCGGACAGGCAAGGCTCTATGGCGGCCCACGGTGATGTAAGTGTTTTATCCACCTAGTTCATCGCTTTTCTCAGACATTTTAAGGTATTTTAAGCTATGATAGAAAAATGTAGTAGGTACACCGCTCTAGTGGACCACATCAAAGGAAGCTGCAGTGATAATGACACCCACCATTGAAACCTTTCTAAGGGCCCCCATGATATTTTTTTCTAACCTATTCATAAGGTCACGTTGATATGGATGAAGTGCAAATACAAATATCAGCTTGATCCGAAACTTCTCCAGCTTCTAAGAAGTTTTTAATGGTGGATGTTCAATACCAAATTTATGGTCCACTTAAGCCCTGTACCCACCTCATTGTTTTTCACGTACCTTAAAATGATATGAGAAAAACTATGAACGGCATGGATAAAACACTTACATCACCGTGGGCCCCACTGAGCCCTCCTGGGACAGATTACCCTCCGAGTGGAGTAGGACGCAATCCGCGTCAAGCATGTGGCTAGTGGTCGGTGCTTTGTGGGCCGTGGGCCCCACCATGATGTATGTGTTTCATCCATTCTGTTCATCCATTTTTAAAGATCATTTTAGGGCTTGATCTAAAAAATGAGTGGAATATAAATCTCAGGTGGACCATGCCATAGGAAACCAATACTGATTGGATATCCACCATTAAAATCATCATAAGGCCCAACTATTTATTTTACATCCAATCTGTTGACTAGGTCATATAAACCCATATGAAGGGAAAAAAAAAAAAAGATCCGCTTTGATCCAAAACTTTTATGGCCCCCAAATTTTTTTTAATGGTCGACATTCATTCAACATTGTTTCTTGTAATGTGGTCCACTTAAGATTTGGATATATCGCATTTTTGGTCTCATACCTTAAAATGATCTAAAAAAACAAATGGACAACATAGATGAAACACATACATCATGTTGGGGTCCACATAGCATCGACCACTTGCCATTGGCTGGTGGTGGGGGTATCATCCAATTCATTTCCCAATTCCGTGGGACGTGGATTTCTTGCTAAAGCCTTTCCCATTAAGATACTGCACAAGGATTGTGTGTGGGGTCTATGATGTTTGTGTGAAATCCAATCAGTCCATTCATTTTTACATTTCATTTTAGGACATTATACCAAAAATGAGGAGGATGGAAAATTCAAGTGGGCCATACGAGATGAAACAATGGGGAAAGGAATGCTTACCGTCGAAACCTTCCTAGGCTCCACCTTGATGTTTATATTCCATCCAAACCGTTTATAAGGTCATTTTCACTGAGATGAAGCGAAAACACTAGAAACTTAAACCGATACAAAACTTTTATAGCCATATGAATGTTTCAATGGTGGTCCACTAAATCCCCACAGTTTCCTTTCGTGTGGCCCATTTAAGTTTTGGATACACCTTGTTCTTGGTCGAAAGTCTTAAAATGATCTAAAAAATCGGATGGATGGAGTGGCTTTCTTACAAAGATCACAGTGGGCTCCACATAAAATCCTTGCACAAGATCTTCATGCGAAAGGCTTTCGTTGAAAATCCACTTGCAATTCCAAGAGTCTCTCGTGAGTATAGGAGAGAGTCTTTTTTTTTTTTTTGAAGACTCTCTCAGTGTGCTGAATACCAGTCGTTCTCCTAATCTTATGGCTCTCATGAAGGCTCACACATAAACTCCGTGCGGTACAGTGCGCGTGAGACCGACTCTCTCTCTCTCTCTCTCTCTCTATATATATATATATATATATATATATATATGGAAAAGGTTCTATGCGGTCAAGCTCATGGGAACTTCCTATGAGGTCAAGCTGTGTGGGCCCCACCATGATGTATGTCGAACATCAACACCATGCATTTGATGGGTCCTCTTTAAATTAAGGGATATCCCAAAAATCAGCCATATACGGAACTCAGGTGGGCCATACCATCTAAAATCATGTAAAGACATGCCTAAAACATATACAAGCACTTGGTGGGGACCGCCTGAAATTTGGATGCATTCGAAACTTGATTTGACCCCTCATCCAAGTGGGACACACATAATGGATGGGCTGGATTTGTGAACCATATCTTGATAGGCCCAAAAAATGATTATGAATGTTTTAATGGAGGGTAATCCCTCTCAACTTTTGTATGTGGTGTAGCCCACGCAAGTCATGGATTGACTTGATTTTTAAGCCTTAGGCCCACCATGGAATGATGCATCGACTGATGGGGGTAGATGTTTGACACACATCACGTGGGCCCACACAACTTGTCGCGGGGTGCCATGAGGTGGGCCTCAGAGCAATGGCTGTGTGTCCATGGCTCCGTCGACTAACGATGCACAGAAGGCTCTTCTGCGCCACATGATGGCACCGGAGGGGCATGCGATGAAAGGGTAGACAGAACCGTCACGCCGGTGTCCTCGTGCGACAACCGAGCTTCTACCAACTCAGAAAGGGGCGAAATCTCCGCTCAACTGTACCGTAGGATGACATGGGGGGGCCTAACAGCAGCGCTGCTCCTTAAGGCATATGAGGGCTGAATTGGGCAGTGGATAGGGACGCCGTGCTAAGCAGGCGGGGCTAGTGCCACGACGGGCAAGGCATCGTCAAGGAAAGTCACCTGTATTATTTACTATGCAAGTGCGTGAGTGTGCAAGTTGCTAGCGTCTGTGCCGCCGCCCGGACCTCATGGGAAGTTCCCATGCATGAGGTTAAGATGTGTGGGTCCCACTGTAATGTGTGTTGAGCATCTACCCTAGTCAGATGCACCACTCCATGGTGGGCGGCGGGCTTAAAAATCAAGTCAATCCATGACTTGTGTGGGCCACACCACATACAACGGTTGAGAGAGGTTACCCTCACATTAAAACATTCATAATCTTTAATTACCGAGATATGGTTCACAAATCTAGCCCATCCATTGTGTGTGTCCCACTTGGATGAGCGGTCATGCAATGTTTCAGTCACATATAAAAATTAAGTGGGCCCCACCAAGTACTTTTATATGTTTTAGGCATATTTTCATATGATTTTAAATGATATGGCCCACCTCCGTATACAGCTAATTTTTGGTATATCTCATAACCTAAAGGAGACCATAAAATGCACAATGATGATGTTTGACACAAATCACAGTGGGACCCACATAGCTCTACCTCATGGGAAGTTTCCATGTGGTCGACCTTATATTACCATTTCCCATCTCTCTCTCTCTCTCTCTCTCTCTCTCTCTCTCTCTCTCTCTCTCTCTCTATATATATATATAAAATGAACCCCACAGACCTTGCGTGTTGCAGTATTTTAGATGATACCGGTCCAAGAAATAATAACCTTCCCGTAGTACCATCTTAGTTTAGAGTATCCAGCACTCAATTGAATTTTGTAACGCAGAGGGCATGTAGTGCAAATGGCGTGCCTCAGCCATACAGCTCACCTAGACCACGTGTCAGGATGCATGGTCTACTCGTCAGCTGGCTACACTGTTGAAATCAATGAACGACCTTGCTATTGGTCTTATTCAGTTTACACGTGCACCTGACTGATGAATGGACTGGCTTGATTTTTGTATTAAGTGATCTTCGTGGTGGGGCCCACCTCATGTACACTTTCGAGCGAGGTTGCATGTGATACACATATACAACCGTTTGTAGGTGATCATTAGGTGGGTCACACATGTACATTGAGTCTGGGCATCAGCTGTCCATTGATTTTGATGGTGTAACTCTCCTTATGAAGGGACCATTTTAGTTTTAGGCCAGAGAATGTAATAATTAAATACACAAGTTCCTTTAGATCATATGCAACAAAAAATACAAAATGTTAATTGATTATCCGTACCTATTGTGTCCCCCATTAATAGAGGCTTGGTTGCTTGAAGAAGAAGACAAAAGGAGAATATTAGATCTTCCTTTTCTTCCGTGTCAGCCATGGACACCATCAAATAAGATAGATTTTGCATGATCCGTAGTTGAGCGGAGACCTTTTATCGCTAATGCAAACAAAGAAATCTTTATCATACGTCCTACGGCCATTAGCACGGCTCAGATGTTATTAAAAAAAAAAAAAACAAAAGCGACACGTTAGAGGGTTCAAACGTTGCATATTAAAGTTACCATACAAACATTGTATGTGAATTACCATACTAGTAACTATCAACCATACATTACCATGTTTCTATAGAAATGTATATGTTTGTACCGGACCCACTGATACGGTACAAGACATTCCGATATTTTGAAGGTAAACCATGAAGAGATGGTATTAAGAGAGGAGTGTTCGTGCTATTCTTTAGGAGTGGGTCTTAGGTTTATTGAAAGCACTAGATTTCGTGGTTTTGTCGCATACTAATAAAATAATGGAGCGGTGAGAGAGCCTTCTGTGATGTATGTGAATGATAAAATCATCAAATGGCATCAATTCCTTACGCACGCATGCCATTAGCATGATGTTAGCGGGAGAGCACACGCGTGTGAAAAGGTCCAAAATATTTCTTTCTTTTTTTAATTTATTATTTTAGTAATAAGGTTTAAGGGACCATATGAGTTAGGAATAAGCACCACCCATGTACTATTTTGTGTTTTTATATATCATAGACTAATGTGATGGTTGGCTACAACTTAAAAAATGGTGTTGATTCATCCATTGCGTTGGTGTCAAACTTGTGTGGCAATCCGGACCATTCAAATTGTTGGGCTTGGTTTGGATAAAGTGATATGGTGAAAATTATAGTGATTTGATGATCTTAGCCATATGATTTCGCCTGTTGAATTTGGAATGTTGATTATTTTATGTTTAGTGTCCATTTGATATCCATTATTAAATGGTTAGGATCATTCAACCATTGAATAATATATGGCCTATCTAAGGCTGGCGCCATTTTGATGGTCTGGATTGATGTGCATTTATGCCCGGCGTGTGGTGGATGGTCAACATCATTTGAGAAATGGTAGTGAACTATCACGTTGATCTTGTAGTCCATTTCCTAGCGACCAAGGTACACAATGCTTCCAAACCATGCCACGTGTCACACAGCAGAGCCATTCGAGACCTTATGCCTTTGTTTTTTCGGGACCATCATGATGAGACGAAGCAAAGTTTCATTATGGTAGGATTTGGATTAGTTTAGATATACATACTTAGGTTTCCACTTAAAATTTCATGAATTTTTTAGTTTTATTTTTATCAGCATGTTCTTGTTTGTGTACGTGGGTGGAGAGAGAGGGTATGCGTGGGGTGTTGAATATGGGCCTATAGGGCCCACTTGTGGGAAATCATCAGTGGGTGGACCACACAAATTTCCTTACATAGTTCTATTGCTTCTTTATTTTGGAATTATTTTCGATATCAAGAAAATTGAAATTGATGTTCTTTAAAAAATAAATGAATTTGGTGTTTAAATTGGATGGATGAGGAATAGAAATTAAATGAGATGTGTGTATCATTCCCTTCTCTAAACTCCCTGATCACTCCATAAAAGGAGAAGGGCTCCCTATACTACCCAAGTAATTGAAATGAGATATTCCTGGAGTGAAGCGGGAAGAAAGTTCTATATTTGTTGTCTTTTTGGCTCATCCTATGTATGATATAAATTGTTGATAGTAATTCGAGGCCAAACTAACCATAAAATTGGAGAGATAATTAGACGATTTATGCTCCCATAGTGATTAGGTAGATTGTTAATCATTTTACCTTCTATTTTTATTTTTATTTTTATTTTTATTTTTCTTTGCAAAGATCTTGTGTAAACCATCGAATCTTATGAACTCACTGATTTGGGCAGTCTTTTAGAAGAGAATGCTCACATGGAATGGATTGCATGGTATGAATCATATTCAAGTTGTCCACGAAATATGCTCTTACAATTAAGCCTAAGGCCTAAAAGTCAAGTTAGTTCATGAATCAAGTGAACAAGAACATAGAAAAATAGTTGAGAGGAGATGCCCACCTTTGATTGCATTGGGATCCATCTTGAGTTACTAAATGGCTTGATTTTTTATGTGACCCTTCATTTAAGCCGTTGGTTTTGAATTTGGCCACGTAGAACACATGCGAGGGTTGTGGGCATGTTAAAACTGACTGGGTCTGATTCAAACCGTGATCATTAACCTTTGACGTCAAGATAGAGCGAAGTTTAGTCGTTGGCATGATTGTTCGTCTATTTAATCAACTATCATGCGCTCATTACTCATGCGATTGACAAAGGTTGGGACTCTTCCTCCAAATGAACTCTTTTTTTTTAGTTTCCTTGAATCTTCATGGACTTTCAAAGGTACAATAGTTGTATGATCAAAATGGAAAAGATTAAAGAGGGATGAATGTGGGAGAAAGGCGTGTATCTTACCATTACAATGGGATTGTCGACCTGGCTGAGAGCAGTAAGGTGCTTCTGAGAGTAATGTGCTGATAAGGGAGAACAATTTTTTATTTCCCATAAGTCCTTTGATTGAAAGTATTGGGAGACATAACATTCCCTAGTTATGGTTGAAACCTCTTGACGATTGGGTTGATTGGTACAAATATTTCAAAAATAAATTTCTCATTCAATGGACCGAGATCAATATAGCCGAATGCATTCATCCATCAACCTGCAAGTTCAAACCCATTCTCCTATTGTTCTCATGACGACTTGTTTTTGGAGTTGTTCAACCAACTCTTTTCACTTACAATGTGACCTTATGAGTCCAACAATCATGAATGTCTATGCCTTAGCGTCTCTTCTTCCATCAGGCTTCCAATTCTATGCAGGATGTGTATCCGACAAACCTTTATTCAAGGTTGATGGCATATGTTTATAATAAACGGCATTTATGTAACGGGAATGCAAGACTGAAGTGGAGGTTAGCCACCAGGAGCACTGTGCTTTCCTCTTGATGTGGGTTTGTTAGTCACTCCTTTGTGTCAAGACTAAAAAAATAGCTGAAGAGTATGTTGTTCTAGTCGACCTTGCATCTGGCACATAAGTAGCACTCGCTTCTTTCCTTCGTAGTCATCTTTATCATAGTACTTATACCTTGACATCCAACGGTCTAAATTTACTTGGCGGTCCTTTCTGATTATTCCAATTGTGGCTCTATGAACATTTTCATGAATTCAATGGTAAAACTGTGGGGACTACAAAACAGATAACCTCTTATGGATATTGTTGAATTAAGGCTTTGTAAAACTTACCTCCTTTGATGAACCCTGCACCATTTTTCTTCTCTTCAGCTTGATCGACCCGACTATCTATTCCGCCCATACAGAAACAGAGAACTTGGTCCAAATTGATTCATCGATACATAATTCGACACAGATCTGATCAATGCTCAAAATGGGGTTTGGGCTAGCTATCTATTGGTTGGGGATATTCAAATAGGCAACTCTTACAAAAATAGGGGAAATTATAACAAGAATGGCGTTGAATTTTACTTACCCAACCTTCTAACTTGCCAGTTCGACTTCTGCCAAACTAATCAATTCCCACGTTACTCGCTTTCCCTTAATTAACTTATACATATACGTCATCACATTAGGAATACTTCAGATATCGTTGCTACTATTACCTCTTACGATGAAACCACCAACTCTATTCTTTGATTTCTCTTCCTCAACGTCCATCATCCACTAGCTCTTTCAAATCTTGTTGGGCTACTTAATATAATGATCGGTAGGAGACACTTATCCAATCTATTTTCAATAAACTTTCACCTCTTCCTAAAAATCCATCAACTGAAGCTCCATCACTCGGTTACTCAACAGAAACAATTCAAATCCAAATGACCGAGACCTTTTGCAGTGGGTCGCAATTTCCTCAACCCCAAGAGCAACCAACATAGAAAAGACAAAAGCCAACTGCTCCCAATTCAACCATTTTGGGTAATCTTGAACACATCCTAATTATACAACACTTCAAACACTTTTACTTTTGAAATTTAATCCTTGAAAATCTTATACTAAACATTGGCTACATATGCAATAGATTTTACGATTTTGTTAAGACCTTCACTCAAGAACTACCTACCTTTTATCATTGACCAAGACATAAGACTCATCGATACTTTTTCAATGACAATTTATAAGTATACAATACATATTCAGTCATAAAGCTACAATAGTTATTTGATAGTATGAAGTTATAATGTTGGATTGCTATAGGTTGAACTTCTAAACCACTTTCTTAATCCTGGTTGTCCATGTGATTGTTCTTGACTTTGTCTAGTATAGGTGTTAAGATCAATTTGCCGGATCATAAATTAGTGTTCTCCTGTCCTATGACTTCTAACCGGTCTGTGCATTGCCACGTCCAACATATTCAACAAGTTGGCTCTATCAGCCAGTAGCATCACCTTGTACAAAAATCGGCCATATTACTAATATTTTATTATTATCAGTATTTAGACATTGTTTCCGACGGTGTATATATCCTACCTTGTGAGTGGATGGGGGCTGTTTTTAAATAAGGCAATCCTTATGGTGAAACCAACCAATTGAAAGGATTAGATGTCACACTCACATCGGAGGTTGGAAGTCATTTACTGATCGTATACAAACTTATGGTCCAAACAGTACGGAGTTAGAGAGAGAAATAGGTACATGTACCTGGGTGTGCAGAGAGGTACAGACAAGGTACATGTATATGGAGAGAGAGAGAGAGAGAGAGAGAGAGAGAGAGAGAGAGAGTTTTTTGAAATTTTTTTTTTTTAAAGTGTGGTTTTGTAGGGGGCATGAGTTATTTTCACAGGGATTTTGTAATATTGAAAAGTGATAGGTGGGCATCCGTCATTTTCATTAGGATACATAAGGTTGAAAGTATTAGGTCAAGTCCAGTAATCCAATGAAAATGACCCCCTTTTTTTTATTTGGTCATTGCTTTTCTCTTTTTCATTTCTTTGATAATTTCTTCCAAGATTTCATAAAGATACATATATCACTTTTAACGTTTCTCCTTCAGCTACTCGGTCATCATAATTATAATTCAAACTCATATTTACAATGTGCCCTGGTCTACTAGTCCGCCGGCTACGTGGGGCCCACTCAAATCATAATATCCAATCATATCAGGTGTGGTCCACTTGGTCTCCACCTATCCCTACCTCATGTTGTGGGAGGTATCAAAGTCAAAGCGAACTTCGTTTTAGTGGTTGTACAAGAGGTCAATGGGTGCATGACACGTGGATGGCCCAGGGGATGCCTCTTCACTGGGAGTGTGGGCCCCATGTGGGTGTGGAAGAGTTGGGAATTCGCATGCATGCGTTACCACTATTCCATGGCAACTGGTTTGCACGTGACTTGCAACGGGTTGGCAGAAGCTATCATAGCAAGCGAGCAATGAGATGTTGTTATTGGAAAAATGTACACCGAGCCATGTGCACAAACAGTCACGTACGCCTTTAAGGGGCCGGAAATAGGCAGAGTTTTATGATACTCGGGCTCGTATGACGCTTGATACGCAGGCCCTCATTTTAAATTGTACACTTGATGTACATTAACTCAAGTTGAACCGATCTAAATTGTGGATCCCACTGTCGCCAAGTCACAATCCCAAAATCGGATTTTTTTTGAGCAATTTCAACCTTTGATTCGTGGACACTTGTTTCTTGAAATTGGACCATTGAATATTTTCACTTTCAGCCGTCTGATAAATGTCCATATAATCCTATGGTCAGATAATCAAATAAGAATAATTTTTGGTCCATGATACATCTAAACGGTAAGCCAAAATTTGGACAATTTAATTTGACTTGTGTCATGTGTGCAAATTCTAATTGCCCGTGTATCATCCGTCATACCATGCAAGAGTATCTAGGTTTTTCTCGAGAGAATAATTTCTATGTTCAGGTCTTGGTGGTTTAGATTGATAGAGGTTCTAATGGGCCCATCAACCTATTCGAACTGTCCATCAGTTTCTGCTCACGGTTCATATGCTACCACAGAAAACTCACACCCAGGTGATCCTATCCATTCCCAAAGCCATGGATGGGAGGATCATCTTATCAAAGTGATTCTTTTCGACGTACATGATGGGCCCCACAACCTGGTTCATAGACGACTGATTAGATGATTATAATAGTCCGGTTATGAATTTTTTAATGGCCCATAAAAGCGAAAGCTGGACCTAATGGACGGTCATGAGCGTACCTCCTTGAGACTGATGGACAAGGGTACATAGTAATGGATTCGGTAGTAACCCCTCCGTGCTGTGCGCCCCACCATGATGTATGTGTTTTATCCATGCCGTCCATCCATTTTTCCAGCTCATTTTAGAGCATAAGCCCAAAAATGAGGGAGATCCAAATCTAAGGTGGACCACACCACAGGAAACAGTGATGATTGAACGCCTACCATTAAAAAATTCCTAGGGCCCACTGTAATGTTTATTTGCCATCCAACCTATTGAGTAGGTCACACAGACCTGGTGAAGGCAAAATACAGATATCAGCTTGATCCAGGACTTTTGTGGCCCCCAATGAGTTTTTAATGGTGAGAATTCAATCACCACTTTTTCCTGTGGTGTGGTCCATCTGAGATTTGGATCTGCCTAATATTTGGGCTAATGCCCTAAAAATGAGCTGGCAAAATGACATACATCATGGTGGGTCCCACAGTACTGACCAGTACCGACCTTGGTACGGAGGGGTCACCATCGAATCTGAGTCCCATGTCAATGGGTAGAGATGGGCCCCATTCCTTGAAGTGGGGCCTACCTAAAACGATAACGTTTGATCCATGCATGAGAGCTAACACTAAAAACGTGGGAGCATGTATAGTGGTGTTGCCATGTGGTTTACCTCCCAACATTACGACAGTCTTTTACGGTCCATGGATCTACAATCTTGCTTCTTAAATTTTTGCTATATTTGCAAAGCGGTGGAAAGCGGCAAGTTGGGATCCATGACCATGAAAAGCTAATGGGCCATCACATCTATGATTATCAAGAGTCTACTGGTATGGTGGGCCATCACATCTATGATTATCAAGAGTCTACTGGTATGGTGGGCTATCACGTGGATGGCTAATCTCATAATAGTCACTGCAATGGGAAGGTACTAGTTGTCGGCAAATGCAGTTTTCGCCACTGAAAAAAAATAAATAAATAAAAAAAATGCAGTTTTCGCCACTGAAGCCGGACTACTAATTATTTTGCTCATTTCAACCAATAGTTTGCAGACCACTGATTCAACGGCTGAGTTTTATCTCATCGCCCAATATTTGAGTCACGGCTAAGTTGCCACTACCGTGAGTATCAAATAGTTTTAAAACTTGGTGGGCCATCACATCTATGATGATCGAGTCTATTGATATGGTGGGCCATCCACGATCTCTAAAAAATAAAATCACTGTGGTTGGCACTCAGGCCAGTGCTGCTTTGGTTACGAGATTTGCCAATTTTTATACTTCATACAATTCTGTTTTTTTTTTTTTTTTTTTTTTTTTTTGTGTAAATACGACACAGGGTGTCCCTATCCCTTTTGAGGGAGGCGAGACTATTCCCTATGGGTACACGCAGTCACCCACAAACACTAGCGCCGATAAAACCCATGGTATTGGCGCTCGCCCAAACCTTATTGGGCTAGTTCAAACAATTCTAACTACCTATTAATATTAAAATCTTACTTATAATTTAATTATTAAATATCGAGTTGAGTCAAATAGAGTCATCAGATCGACCTGATCTGACTGGATATTGAATCAAGTTTTCAAGCTGTTAAAAAGAGATATCAACACTTCAACAGATGAGAACTAGAACAACTAATTCATCTTCTCTAACTTTGGGGCACTTCTGTTAATCTAAAATCATCGTTTGTTACACTCGAATCTTCAAATACAGACAATGATTTAAACAGTCTCTGTTTCTACCCATGACAAGATGAAAAAAAGGCAAAACCTTAGAGCGTCCTATAGATTGCAAAATGAGGAGAGCTCTACAAACCCAGTCGAATTTTTAATGGCCGGTTTGTAGCCCTTCACTTTACATTGTAGATTCCAAGAAAATATTCCCAGACTTTAGAAAAGGGAAAAAGAAAAATTTCTAAGAAAACTTTGTAAACTCTCAAACAAGTGAACTTATTTTAGAGGGTACTTCAGTGCATGGATTCCATTTCGATTCCATGGATAACATAATGATTACCCAATGATAATTCCGTAGTCATAGTAGAAAATAGGATTCCAAAAATAGAGTACCTGTTTGGATAGCCAGTGGAATTCTGGAATTTATTAGATAACAATCATCTTGCTTATATTGTGCTTAGAGAATTCTGACCATGAGGAGAGTAATTATTAACCTGGGGAATCCATGCATCCAATCAACTTGTCTTGTCAGTGGAAAACAACTTCCATTTATATGGGAATTCCATGCATCCAAACGAGCGCTTTCTTTATTCCTTACATTTTTTGGAATGCAACTTTCTTACCTTTTATTTCATAGCTCTCAAATAGGTCCCCTGACACAGGCACGACAAAGAACATAGAAGAATTTGTAACTTCCACATTATCCACAATGCGTGAACTTCTTATTACCTGCACTTCCACATTATCCACAAGGCCTGACCTTCTTATTGCCTGCTCCTCGGGGATGGTCATCTTTCCAATCATCCCATTCCCTCACCTTCTCTTCAGCGGCTTCTTCATCTCCTAATGTCTGGCTATCCTTGTGCCATGAAGAATTAGCTTCTTTGAAAACCTTTGCATTCCTTTCTTGCTCTTTCCTCATCATTTCCATTTCTCGTAGACCAGCTTCTTCTATGCTCAAGGCAGGCAACCTATCAATCACAAAGACCAAATGTTGAGCAAAAGGCAAAGCAGGGTTTAGTTAAAAACATTTGGAATTTGGGATATTCATGGAGATTGAAGCAGAGGAAGACATTCAACATGCTAACAAACAGAATGATATTCCATTATTCGTGTTTGGTTTCACACAAATATACCCATTTCAGTGATTTTTTGGGGGGGAGGACCTCAATTTAGTCTCCCCACACGTGCCAATGTGTGTGTGTGTGTGTGATCCTAGCTGTTTATCAGGTGAGCCGAACTTTTGTAAGTGCTCACAACCACCACCACTGTCATCATCACCTGAACCATGTCAGTTGTGCAATCTAATTAGGGTTGGCCACACAGGAGCATATCCACAGTTAAACCATAGATCATTAAATCTTTTCTGCTACTACACCTACACCCTTTAGAGCCTTCCCCTTGACCAAACTTTGTATGTGCTGCGGCTCAAAAATTAGGCTGGTACAGTCAGTATATAGTTGATTTTATAGTGGACCATTTTCCTGGTACATGTGTGACCCAGCTGATGACTGGACATACTTGAGTTTCAGGCTGCAGCACATACAAGAGAAAGCAACCAGATAAACGACTTGGATCCTGCAGATGCATACCACATTGGCATTTGTGGAGACTGGAGAGAGTAGGATCTGAGGTCCTACTCTACCAATTAGTGATGGCAGGGTTCGGTGCAAGATGGTGGGCTGGTTTTTCGTCATGCCAAAAAATGGGTCTTTGTGGTTTGGTGGTTGGGGACATTAGTGTCCGTTTTCGGTTATCCAACTATGTGGGAAAACCCTAAGAGCTGTTTGTTTCAGTCCCTGATTAGTTAGTGTGGTGACAAACTTCCTGTCCATGGTTTATATACTGCTTTTCTGCATAGGAACCAAAAAAAAAAAAAAACCGGACAAGTTGTCCAAGTTTTTGGACTATTGTTGGGCCGTTGTTGTTCCAAAAAAAATTGAGACTTGCTTGTCTCTATTATATTATACATTGGACTATTCTCTTGCGGTAAACATTTGCCAATGTAGCATAGGTGCCACTGTCCATCTTCAAGTACCACAAATGTGACACATTTAACATTTGAGTACCTTCCATGTGTCGCATTGTCACATGCGCCAGTTTGTACAGTGACACGCTGTGTGTGCCACCACACATTGTCAAACACTCCACATGTGCCACGTGTGACACCACACATCTTTTTGCATGTACTACATATATCACAGTACATTTTCAAGAACCACACATGCAATATATGTCAAGTTTTCAATGTGCAAATGCACCCGCATGTGCTAAATAATCCTTTTTTATTCTAAGTGCTTAATAAATAGCATGAGAATAATTACTCTATGACAAAATGACCTAGAGAGACTAGAACAAGCCTGACCTAGATAGGCTGTCCAGGACTAAACTTTTGTTGATACCAAATGGGTCCTAAATTTGAATATGAAGAAAAGATAATTGCCTTTTTAAATGTTTGATTGTGCAGAAAAATATGAGGCAAGCAAACCTGTAACCAGGCTGGAAGACTTGTGAGGCCATCCTCTCCTTTTCACATGTTAATTTTTGGCCCCCAAAAATTGAGGGTCCAAATATCTACTGTTTGTGTTCGTGTGCTTCTGAAGCCTTTACTCTCCCTTCTATAACATCTTGAGCAAAAGTTGCACATGTAATTGGCCGTGTTGGTTTTGAGCATTGGGATTGAGTAACAGATTTCCAATGCCAACTTTCTGCTCTCCTTATGCGCTCATCAAGGACCTCTCGGGTAATGGCTGCATCCCCGTCCTGCAATGCAGTTCAGTGACAATTGCATCAATGGTCTCCATGACACAAATAGAAAAAAGAACACGCACGCGCACACACGCACACACACAAGAGTTCTAAAATCAAACTATACATTGGCTAAAAGAAGTTGACGCTTAAAAATTGTATCTTGCTGTTTGGTGTTTTCTAATGCAAATTTCAGTATGCTTGTTTGTGCAATGTCCTGAGTTGATTGTGCATATATGTTGTGCGATTTGGGATCCTACAATACCAGCACAAGAACAGATACAACTAACTTCCTTCTTCTTGTCCATTGAGTTTTCTATAGACAAGAAATATAAGCTAGCACTCAGAACACAGCTTCCAGCAGTTGGGACAGGAGTAGAGGTTACTGGAGTATCGGTATACCTAAGACGAATTGTGAGCTGCAGCATAGACGGTTTCATGATAACATTGTTAATCTGAGAAACAGAGGCCCTGTTTGGTTGTCATTTAAAAAAGATTTCATCTCATTTTAGTTAACAGTAATTATGTATTAGAGATCATAGTTTATATGAATTATGGGTTATCAAGATTATTTTTAATACTTACCAAAATCTATAATACATAATTACTTTCAACTAGAATGAGATGAAACTCATTTTTAAGTGGCAACCAGGGCATAAGCATTGGATAATTGCAGAAATTATTTGAGTCAGGACATGGAGATATTATCATGTTAAAATGCATACAAGCTTGTTACCAAAGTGCACAGTGCCTGGTCGTACCCGTAATTGCAATTCCTTTATAGCAGAAAGCATTTCTTCTTCTTTCATCAGCATTTCCAGCAGATCAAAAGCCTGTTCAATGTGGATTGAAAGCAAGACAAGCATAAGAGAGTCTGGCACACACCTATTTTGGCCAATGAAAAAAAAGCTATTACAACCTTCACCAAATTTGAAGATGGTGAAAACTGACCCGACAGATAGCCAAAGAGATGGTAGTAAGCCATGCCTGCAAGAGAAATCTCCATGTAAACTCACAAAATGAATCTTGAGGGATTAAACAAAAAAAAAAAAAAACCATGACAATAGGTAGAACAAAACCAGACATTTTATATGGTATTTTAAAAAGCAATCAGCCATATCCACTTAGTTCATGTGTAGTGGAAAAGAGATGTTAAATGAAATAAATGCATTTTGTAGTGTTCCCTAGAAAGTGTGATTAGACTCTCTCATTCTTTCCTATAAAAGGATGAGATTCTCTCCCGTAAGAGATATAATAAGTAATACTGAGAGTATACGGAGAGAGATATAGTGTGCACAGTAGTCTGTCCATTTTGGCTTGACCTTGGGACTATCTAATCCATAGATCGCAATCCGGGGCCACTTATACCGTAGGATCAGAGGTGTGAATAGATCCATCTGCTCCAATAGTAGAAAGGCGGGCCGTTGGAGCATCAATCTTTTGCTTTGTGAGGGTTCTAAAACTCGTGTAGACCGTTAGATCTTGAGGGTTCACCTTCCGTGCTTCCCTACATAAAGAAATACAAACCATGCCCAAACCTTATGTGGGTCTAGAACCTCAATGTTCAGGCTTAGATGAGTTGAATATAGAAAAGATTTGGGTAAGTCTAAAATGAGACAGCTCTTAAAGGAACACATTAGATGCAGAGGAGTCCTTTGGAACTCGTTGACTCATACATAGTTTAGTCTTTGTCACATGGACAAAATACCCATTTGACAGAAGGCCTGATTTACTTTTTGATTCGTAGCTGTTTCCATTCTTTTAAGCACTGAAGGAAAGGTGCTTTACATTTGCCAACTTATATCTTGCAAACCCTCATCACAAAAATGTAGATAGAAGCCCATAGTAGAGACGTCCAAATACCTCAAAATTTTTGGTGTTTGATCATAGGACAAGAATATTATGATATGCAAGGTATTCCATAACGGTAACAGTGGCAATAATGGCCACTGCCATTATTGCCACTCTCTCTCTCTCTCTCTCTCTCTCTCTCAAGGTATTCCATAACGGTAACAGTGGCAATAATGGCCACTGCCATTATTGCCACTCTCTCTCTCTCTCTCTCTCTCTCTCTCTCTCTCTCTCTCTCTCATTAAAAAAAAATAAAATAAAACTTACTTCGGCTCTATAATGGACTGTTAATGAGCCGTTATAGGCCGTTATGGGTCAACTTTTCTATAACGGCTGTTACGACCCTATAACACGTAACGGTCACCACTGTTATTCTTACATAATGGCCGCTATGTAACTGTTTTGGATATCTTGTGATATGTAGCTGGGATAAGTAGTGGTGGTGGCCATCATTAATATGATCCCATTAGTGTAAGCCAAAACATCAGTCATGGTTTGTAACAAACTTCTAAAATCCACTGGCTAAATTGGAAACTCAGCTGAGTCAACTCACCCCAGCAAGATTTTGAACTGAGTCTTAAGGAAATTTGCTAACAAGCTTGACTTGTTCCGGACTCGACAAGTTGTTTAATCAACTTGATAACTTGGTCAACTCGGCATGTCTTGCGGCCAAGTAAATCGCCTGGCCCACACTCTTAGTGAAAAAGTAAAACGACGCTAGCAAGTTTAGATTTCACGTCCCTGCCCCTAGAAGGAAACGCCAATCACCAGTGGACTATAGGTGATGGAGCAGTTAAAGTTCAGCTATTTTATATACTTTAACAGATAATAATTTTAAATATTTAGGGATTTTCCAATATAAACCCCCATCTTGTTCAATTCCATAAAAACCCCACCCTTATTGGCATTCCTAAATAAAACCTTATCTTTTAGGTCGTTAATAAGAAAAGACCCTGCTGTCAGTCTTCCATACGAACAACATATGAAGAGCACTATATTTTGTATATGACCAGAATGTCCAACACTATTTTGTGTATGACCAAAACGCCCAAACTTATTAACTTGCCAAACCTTCCTCGGGTCCACCGTTACGTTTATATGCAATCCAATCCATTCATAAGGTAATTCCCATCAAGATGAAGGGAAAATCCGAAGATCAACCTGATCCAAAAGTTATGTGGGCCCCAAGAAGGCTTCAATGATGGGTGTCAAATAAAAGCAATTTGGGACCCACAACATTGTCTGTGTGAAATCCACTCCATCCATCAATTTTGCCAGCTCATGTTAGAATGTGAGGTCAAAAAATGAGGCAGATCCAAGACTTGGTTGGGCTACACAACAGGAAAAAGTGCCAAACTATCATTTCCTTTGGGACAGAACAGTCATTTCTGACTCTTAACAGTCCTTTCTGCTACTTCTTCATCAGTCAAAGTCAAACAGGTGTTTTTTATTATTATTATTATTATTAATATCTAGAAAAGATAGGGGTTAATTTGGAAATACCAATAAGGGAGGGGTTTTTATGGAGTTGGACCAAAGATAAGGGTTTATATGAGAAAATCCCAAATACCTGTTACTCAGAAAACTAATAATTTAGTTTTTAAAAAAAATCAAAGTGGGCCATCAAGTAAAGACTCAGTTGAATCTTTGAGTCGACCTGAGCCGTTGAAGACTCAGTCGAGCCCAAGTTATTGGGTTTTTGAATGATGGTTTATGCAAAGGATGGGTTAAATCATCAAGCCAATGTTTGACCAAACAAGGTCTTAGCTTGAGCTGGGGTTGCCATTAGGATTCCGAGTTTTGATCCTTCATTTTCTCAAAGCTAAGTTTAAAATTCTCTCTTGGTATAAGTAAACTCCACTAGGATAGTTCTAATCCTCCTCTACCAAGATGCCATATTTCTCATGGCAGGGGAAGCTAGACTCTTGGTATTCAATACATGACGTAACTTCAATAAGAAATTTGTGAGTGACCACAATGACTCAAGTACATTTAAGTATGATATGAATAATAGGTTTATGCACGAGTAAAATAATCACGGCTACAAAAACGAGAAAGAGGTTTGTGGTTGATGAGGTAAAAAAGATTTTACCGAAAATAACATTATATTAGTGGGACAGGAACATCAGACTCCTCCCAAAGGAGCAGATTGGGCAAGACAAATTCGACTTCCCAGTGAAGACTTGGATTTTATGGGCTGGGAAGGAGCTATGAATAATCAAAAGCAGATCACCCTTCTATTTTGCAAGATACTGCAGAATTTTTAATGATTAAACAGAACATGGAAGATCTGCACATATCCAGATGAAGAGCGTGATGACCTAAAGATAACCACAATGGATTTCACTTGTCAACAGAACCAACATACCATAAACTGGTAAACACAGAAAAAATTGACTACTTCGTCATCAAATAAAGGTCTTGACGAAGAGACAAAGCAGGGAAGTTGAAACCATAACCACACAAATAGCTGACTGTCCAAGGGTCCTTCAAAGGGGTAGACGTCATGTAGCATGCTTTAGGCACATCAGAGTCACCATCCTAACTTTAGGGTAAGTGAAAAGATAAGTAACATCAAGCTAATTTTATTCATCCATTTTGTATCTATATCACTCAAAGAGCATTTTAGTATAGCTCGATAGAAGGCATGCTCTCTATTTCAACCACCTTTAGGTCTTGGGTCCAAGTCCACCTTAGTTCTTTCATGCATAATCATGTCTTGATGTCACTGGCTTGATGTGATACTTTCATGCATAATCATTTCTCATTTAATCAGGAAATAGTATCTGACCTCCCGTTCTTCTTCACTATCATCATCCCACATATCTTCCTCTCCAGCCTCGACAGGAGTAGATAAATCTGCTGCTTTGGAGGATTGCCTCCTCCATTCCTTCCTTTCTTTAATTTCTTGGAGCTTGGATTCTGCAGCCTTCTGGTGCCTCAACCGAGCAATCTAAAATTCACATGAAAACAGAAATATGAATCAGCCAGATAACTGAGGACAGTTTTCCAAAACCCACCAAATGCTTCTGACATCTAGCACTTGTAATTTGGAACATCGATTGCAATTAAAAAGGAAAGAGCAAGCACTAACCGATAAGATACCCTTTTATTTTGTGACACAAAACACATGCAATATTACTTATTAGAAATGTTAAAGAAATGTTAATAAAAGCATGCACATATAGCTGCGGGTGTCTTAAGAAACTAATAGTCTGGCATGATAATGAACTAAAACTTAGTGCGTATTTGGGTGCCACTTAAAAATGAGTTCATCTCATTTTAGTTTATCACAATTATGTATTTAAAGATAGTCTTCATAAACAACAATCATGATCTCTAATACATAATTATGGTTAACTAAAATGAGATGAACTTGTTTTTTAACTGGCACCCAAACAGGTCCTTACCTTTTTAGCCCTTTGATTCGCAGGGGTAATTGGCCCCTCGCGCGCATGTGTGTTTAACTCCTTTTCAGGTACAAGCTCTAGCGTCTCACAAGATGAAACAAATTCCTGTATAGACAGCCATAATGATTAACACCCATATACATAACTCGGGTGTGAATGCATGTGCCAGTATCAGACATGGTCATGAGGTCTCAGACACAAGGACCTCGAAAATCCCAATATGCTGACATGTTTGAACAAATATGGAAAAATTGATACCAGCACAAGACAGAGAAAATGTATCTAAACAACTAAAACACATTAAGAAATTATATGGTGCATGTATACATGTAACTAAGGTACTAGCAGAAAACACAAATCAAGGTTGTCCTATCCTATGGCAACATTAGTATCAGACATGCAACGGTTTTATTTTGTAAGGAAATGAGGTGTCAATGATACATAAATCCATAGCAACTGGCCCAGAAATTATGAACTCAAGATGTAATCAAGTGGGCATCACCATAGGACTCTGAGCCAGGGTATGTGGTTCATGTGAAAATTTTTACTCAGGATTTAACTATCATTATGGACATTCTTTCATCATGTATTGAGAGAAGCCAGGGAAGTTGAGAAAGAGCATGTTCTGGTATCAAATCATAGCTTTGGTGACCTGAACTTGGTTGAGCAAGACCCAATTCAACACCATGGGTCAACACATAAAAATATGGGTGACTCGGCCCAACTTGGCCAAGTCGCAACACTAAGTCTTAAGACCTTGCTCGTATAAGTCTAGAGGTCCTAATGCAGGGGCATTTTAACATTGGGCTCGAGTGGGGCGGCCCGTGTAAAGTGGGGGCATACTTTGGGTGGGCGGCCCGTGTGAGGCGGGACCCATGTGAAGTGGGGCCCACGAGGGGGGTTCAGCCGATGGCCTAACTTGTGCTATGAGATAAAGGAATTGAATTGCCACGCTCTATCAGTTCGAGCTTTTAGAGCAAGTGGTTAGTTGTCCTGTGAGGCGGGACCCATGTGAAGTGGGGCCCACGAGGGGGGTTCAGCCGACGGCCTGACCTAAGTTATGAGATAAAAGGATTAATTTGCCAGGCTTTATCAGTTCGAGCTTTTAGAGCTTAGCAGAACAAACTTTTGTTTCATGTGAGGCCTACTTTTTGGTAACCGAATCTGTTGATCCAGTGGCCTCAGCGTGGGATGGGACACACGCAAACATCTCCCACATTAGATTACACTAGCCGATGAAATCGGACAGTTACAACCCGTGGCCCAAATTTATCAAAGAACCAATCATATAGTTAGGATAATCAGATGGAGGATATTTTTGAATCATGTCCCATCACTATAGGGCCTACTGCATTAATGACGTGACTCCAATCCGAGGCCTGCCACATTAGTGATTCGGCACACCAAAAGGCGGACTGTGTTAAGAACCTAACCATTACACCAAAAGCCCTAGGATTGATGGGATGTGTTAAACAAGGTCCTTAAACCACAGGAGATCATAACATTCTACCATGCTCCACAGCTGAAGTCCATGGTGGTCCCCTCTATGGTGGCATTCACTTCTATCTTCTGGAGGGTGTTGGCTCTGATACCAAATGTCGAGAATGTAACCAATATGACAAAATCTCCCTAACTGATGGAACACATCAAACTAAGCCTTTAAACCACTGGAGATCATAACACCCTGACTGTAAAATTCATTAGCCCGAGCAATTGCTCGATCAAATAGTGCATATCTCTCGAATTCATAAAATGAACAAGGCTCACCTTCAATCGGTCCTGGGAGATCTTTAGAACCTGTATCTTGTCACCCTCTGCGACTTTTTCCATCATTTCTCCGAGATAAAATGGAACCTGTACAGGATAACATGTTTCACGTTCGAATTTTAAAACCATGGCTTCATAATTCAGAACCTCCAATCCTTCCTCAATCTACGACAATTACCAGAAGATATTTCAGATTGGTGGTGCTGATATCGTCCTGCGACTCATTGGCAGAGAACAACCCTAGCTTTCTTATCATTCTTGCACACTGCTGCAGCGCTTCGATCCCCTTCCGCAATGTCTCCTGCAAACGCTTGTAAGCATTACAGGTAATACTACAACTCAACACCGCGTTTGGACGTAGAAGGAATATAATTGACCAAAATAGCGCTCAAATTGCATTTGTCTTCCTTTCAAGTCCACCTTCAAACTAACGTAATTGCAATATGGAGATTCGCAATTCAATCCGATGGTGCATCCAAACACGCACTTGGAATTAAAAAGGAGAAGAAGAAGATATTTACAGCCGTTTCTCATATACAACCACTTCCGCACTAATTCATTTCCCAAGATATGGAAATTGGGTGTGTGGAAATACCTGTTCAATCGCGAATTCGAAGGCCGTGGAGTTTATTTTCCGGGCATGATCGAAGAGCGTAGGCAGAGGGATCTCTTCCATCTTCCACTTTCCCATCGATTCAAAGGAAAAAGAAAGAAAGAAAAAGGGCATAGAAATTCCGACATTGATCGAGATTGGATGGAAATACCGATGGAACGAGCTATCGGGCGCGTTTGGGAAACGGATAGAAGAAATCGCAATCTGGAAGGGTTTTTAATTTATAACACGTTGCCCGCATCTTTGCACAGTGTGCACGCGTTTTAATTTATGATAATGAGGTCCACAGGTAGGTAAATCTGGACCATTGGTACGTTGATAAAATCATGGATTGAGATTTTAGAATGAGGTTAGATCGAAATAAGAAAGATCTCACCAACCAAAAATAGTAACCTTTTCTATTCTTAACTATCTATCTTTAGGCCACAAATCAAAGTGTTCATATTTTCTTTCAGTAAAATATTTAGAAATATTTCATCAAGGATGAAAAATAAATAAAATGAGCAGTCTTGATCAACAGAAAATGATCTTTGCTAGCTAGAATTTAAAATGCATGTCCACCATGTGAAGATGCTGCTCACGTACAGATAATTCCTCCGACTAACACTTCCTTGAGAAGTCCGGCATGAGGGGAAATGAACTGACGAGCCAATGACGTGGACGTGGCACACGTTATAACATCCATGTAGAGCTGTACACGAGTCGATCCCAATCGAGCTTGGCACAGCTCGGCCAGTCGTTAAGCCCATCTTGAACTCGGCTCGGTCCTCGAGCATGTCTAGCCCGCTGGCTCGGTTCGGGAAGTAACTCGGGTCAGTTCAAGGCTAATTTGAACCGTGCGGCATTTTATCAAACACCTGTTATGCATTTTAAAATTTTCATAGAACACAAAACAGTTATGATACTATACAAATATTTTATCAAACACTTGTAGCATCAAAATCAAATAAAATCAAACACCTCCCGCATAACTATAAAATCAAACAATATCAAACACCCAACAGGTACCGTTAAAATCAAACACCCAACATATCCATTCTTTCCTTGCCAACACTTTATTGAGTCATTTCATCAAACACTTGGCGAGCAACATTCATATCAAAATAACTTAGTCCCCGCTGTGATTCGATCCAAGTTGGTTCGAGTTAAGGTTCGATTCGAGTCGAGTCCAACTCAAGCTACCATGAATCTCGGCTCAAAAATTTGTCAAGCTCGAAAAACCAACTTGACTCAGTCCGAATCCAACTTCGAGCCGAGGCGAGTGGAATCGAGCGAGCTGACTGAGCTAGCTCAACTCTTGTATGACTCTACAACCATGAGGCCCTTAAAGGGGAGAGGATTAGCTGTTTCTCGGGTAACAGCTTAGCTTAGTGGGTGTTACTGTTACCATGTGGTGGCTATCTTGATGAACTTTTTGTATATCCACGCTGTCCATCTGTTTTTCTAGGTCATTTTAGGACGTTATGAAAAAAACAATAACCAGATTCAAATCTCATGTGGACCTATACTATTGGAAAAGTAGCGAATGACAATTTAAAGCTTTTGTATGCCACAAAAGATTTGATTCAAGCTGATATTTACAATTTTTTTTTTTCCAATAATCCAGGTTTGTTGACCTTATCAACAGGTTGGATGGCAAATAAACTAAGGATATGCTTGCAGTGGTCCCTAGCAAGTTTTTAATGATAGGTGTTCAATCATCAATGTTTCCTGTTGTGTGGTCCACCTGAGATTTGGGTCTACTTATTTTCCATAGCACATCTTCAAATGGGCTGGAAAAACGGATCGGCGGCGTGAATATACACGAAACCAAAGGGACCAAGCTACAAGAAACAACAAGCCAACGCTGGCTACCATTCCAACCTTTGGTACGTTAATTTAGGATGTGCCTGAGAAACTAATAATATAGTAGCGTTTCCATCCCTACGTTTTCCCATGGCGAGGCCCACTTAAGCTTCCCATCTGTTACCAATCATTGATATTCTAACCAAGACCCCAACATGGACGAACAAGGCATGCACCCAGCTAGCCCCTTAAACTAGATCATATGTTCCAGGTCAGAAAAGGGCATTTACATAATCCTAATGAATGGACTAGATCGCATACATGTGTGCCATTTTAACACGTCTGATAGGATGGTCAGATGAGCTGAAGCACATGTGTGGCCCACCTAATCATAGGAACTGTTAAATAATTTTGGGTGAAAGCACTCTCATGATGGTCACTACGTGATGTAAAGCAAAGCGTGTAAAGGGGGGCGTGGACATATTCATGTTCAAGATGGACGAGAGAAGGCCCGATTGGAGGTGGAAGTGATCAGGACTTTCGGAACCCTAAAACAAGCATATCTTGCAAATGGAATGGGTTATTCTACATATCATATATGATTTTGGGTAGGAGAATCTACTTTAGCCACCCAACCCCACTACTTCAGGTTTACTAGCAGAATTTGCAAGATTTCATCAAATCGATGGTCGAAACTCTATCTTAATTTTGATTTTACTATTTATATTAAGTTTTAGTTGGATCATAACTCTTGATCCCGGAGTCATGCCCAACATGAAAAGGGCTTAAAAGATTTACGAGAATAACGTGGTCAGGACAAATTGGACATTTGCAATTTTTGGCCGAAAACCATGAAGCCTAGTAGAAATCATGACCGTCTATAAATAGCAAGTTTATTATTTATAGTAAGTCACTTTTCAAGGGGTTTGATTTTGAAACTTCTTCTTAGATTCGAGATTATTATTTAAATGATTTTAAACTCGTTTTTATGAAGAATCAATCTATTTTCGAATTTATTTCTATTTATTTCTAATTTTCCTCGAGAATTTAAAGAATCTCTGTGAGAAGTCCAGAGATGATCGGTGGACTCGGAGTAATTATCTGCTTGAGGAAGACAATAATCAACCTCATCACGTCCATCCCTGCATCACTACACAAAAAATCTCACACGTGGACTAATGTCGCAAGTGTGCCACCTATTCAAATCTCTCTTTGCATGAATCTCACTTCAACTAATCTTTGTAGCATCTTCTGATAGTCACTCGCCAGATTCTAGCAGACCGTTTCTGCATTTTTATATTTTCTTACCAAAAGGAAAAATAAATAAATAACTAATTACTGCGTTTTTCTTGACCAAAGCGGGCTAGTGGTTAAAAGGATTAGAGTAGGGATGTGACATCCACAGTACGGCTCATTAGATAATGACCAGCTGGATTAAAGAACCATGGGCCCCATATCACAAAGAATTGATAAAATCAACCCACCCAACTGTGGTTAGATGAGCAAAAATCTTGTCGATGAAATCCTGACCCTTAGCTAGATGGCCTGCAAAACAGATGGTAGATAGTAAAAAGAATGTATATCTACAGTCCACTTTCATTTAAAAAGAAAATATAGCAACAATGGCAATGGCCTGCAAATAGTTGGTAAATGGCTCAGTCTAGGCCGGGCCTAAGTTCAGCTGTCTGAGCCCAGTGTGAGCTAAATACTACAATTAAGGCCTTTGCTGCACATTTGACCATGTGCCCACTCCAACAGTCATAAACAGGGATGGCGACGGCCTGGATTCCGTGGGGGCACAGTCAACCCCAAATCCATCACCTTATGGCCTGAACTGACACACTTAAACCCAAGCTCGGGTATATTAAAGACCCTGATGTGCCATCCTCTAGCGGCTCAAGCTTTCAGATAAAGTAGTTGTTTGACATGGAATTAGAGCGAAAAGGATGTGGCCGCACATGCTTGGTATCCAACTTGTAAAGACAAGTCATGCCACCGGGACACCTAAAAAATCTGACACGTGGGCCATCATGTGAATTATAGGTATTTGGGTGTTTGCCCATTGTTGTTATGGGTGGCTAACCATATTGTTTTTATGCCATTCAATTTCAGTATCAAGTGAGACCCCGTGATAGTAAGATTTTCAAAAAATTAGGCTGATGTAATCACCAGGTGAGACACATCATAGAAAATAATGAACAACCACCCCAAAACCTTCAAACTGACATAGTGGCTCATGTGATGGTTAGATTGGTTTTTTTTTTTTTTTTTTTTGTCTATTGGAATTTTCTAGTTGGCAGCCCTTTCTAGATGGGTTGGTTTCTATGAAAACACCATGGTGCGCCGCAAGGGTTGTGGAATACGCTTACTCTACAAACATTGCAGAAGATCGGCTTCATGAGCAAAAAGAGGAATTAGAGGATCTTCAACCTTTGGGGTAAAGATTTTGGGCCTTGGCTGCCTTAGGCCGGGGATTGAGTTGCAATTTCAGGCTTGAGGGTCAGGCTTAGGCTTCAAATTCAAGCCCATTTTATAAATGTGCTGGGCTTAGACCACATACAACCCGGCCAGAATCTCACCTGGCCAGACCCATTAGAGTTTATGAGGCATCTCTCTTTCCCCTCCTAACCAACCCACTTGCCCTCATCTTCTAACCCAAAACCCCTCATCTTTTCTTATCTTCCAACCTACATCTTCCAAGCTCCAACCTATGCCCCACCTCTCATTCTTGGCATATTATTCTCGCAAGCCGGACCAACCACACAGTCTTGCGGCCGTTGCAGCAACGAGAGGCCTGTCACGCACTCTCTCTTTCCCTGATCATTTTACACATCTTGGGTTAGGCTCAGGCTAGACTATTTTGGCCCGTCAGGACTCAGCCCAGACTCGGGCCTATGTTAAACAGTGTGGGCTAGGATTGGACAGAGCTTGGCCCGGCCTGTACGTTGACAGCCCTACTTGGGGGCATGCGAAGTGAGAGAAACTTCACTACTCTTCCGGAGTGTGATGGATGATACGCGTTTTTAAATTGCACAGTGGCATATGAGTAATTCATATTAAGTTGTGTAAATTATGTGACCCAGGTTAGATTTATCATGAACAAAAAATTGTAATTATTTGATTATTTGACTATGGGATTGATGTACATTTATTGGACAGTTACAGAAAAGATATCCAATATGATCCAACCTTCAACAAACAAGTGTCCATGAGTTTTAGATTAGGGTTGTTCAAGCAATTTGGTTTTGGGACTGAATCAACAATGGCTGGTGCCTGAGTTTAGTTTGTTAATTTGAGTTAATGTACAACACCTACAATTTATGAGGGACACCATTACTTGTGCCATGACCCCACATGCTGTTCCTATAGCTAAAGCCATGTGGGGCCATGGCCATGTCAGTGAGATACATTCTGTCCATCAGTTTAGCAAGCCAATTTAGATCAGCAATCCACGAAGCATCAAAAAGTTAGGTGGACCACGCCACATGAAACATCCAAAAGTTAGGTGGACCACACCACACGAAACAGCGGAGATTGAAGAAACTAAATTTGGAAACTTCGTGGGGGCCAGAGAAGTTTTGGATTAGGATGATATTTGTTTTTTCAATTAATCCTAGTGGGAAAAACCTGGTACTACGCCAAAATTGTGAATTTGTGACGGACCAGATTCATCGCAAAACCAAATTAAGGACAGATTTCGTCCATCGTTTTGCAAATTTTAAACGGTGGATGGAACGGATCCTATCCATCACAAAAATTAAAACTCCATCACTGAACCAAGGAAAAACCCACCTGAAAATGTTCGTCATTAAAAATTTTTGCAATGGATATGGTCCATCGCTGATCTCAGGGCATCTGTCGCTAAAATTTCTAAAAAAAATAAAAATAAAAAAAATAAACAGCAACAACCAACTTTAGATTTGTATTTTGTTTTTGAATCTGTTACACCCGATAGTTATCCAAAAAAATTCACACGATTGTTTAATAAGAATCACATTCAATGGATTGGGTTGAATACGAAACTAGACTAAATATCATTTTGGGTGTGTTTGAATGCTCAGTTAACCTGAATAGCAAATTGAACTATATGTTTAGTAAATAGCCAAAATTGGGTTAGCTATGGATGAAATAATATAATGAAAAGAATATCATCTGCACTGAAAACTAAACAAATGATCATCATAATTATATCCCATCAATTAAAATGTAAATCCAGGAGACTTTTATTCTCAATATTAATTTGTACAAATATCCAAATGAAACATAACGCAATTGAAACAATAGAGAGTTAGTAAAGATGATAGGCCTATAAATTGCTTCTATTGATGTTGCGTCGTGAATGCTAGCATGGTAGTCCTAAACATTGAGAGACATTGCATTAGTTTTATATAAACACATTTGGTCAAGTGATAAATGCAGCATTTACAATTTTTAAGTGCCTGCATATCAAGCGTCATCATATGCAGTTGATATGTAGCCTGAATATAATATAACACCTCCTTTCCCATATATGTGTGGACCATCTAATCATTGGATGTTAGGGTGTGTTCATGGTGCGCTCAACTGATGACTGGCTGAGATCATGCACACATTAACCATGATGGTACATGTCATGAATTGCCTTAGTAACATAAAAGAGGTTCTTCGGTTTTGCTCTTTTTGCTTTTTTTTTTTTTTTTTTTAAAAAAAAAAAAATTTTTGGAGGAAGAATAGTTTGGTCTCAGAAACAAGAGGAAAGAAAGAATGCTCCTTTAGTCATTTCCTTTTTAATTGGGCTACCTACTAACAAAATTTTGAGCTATTTAGTAACAGCCTCTCAAAGAGAGGATCAAATGATTGAGGCCTTCTTGTTTTGGAGATGAGAACATCAGCACGATCCATGTATTTAGGATCTCATATATGCATCTTCAACTTCAGAGTTCAACACAAAACCGGAAAATGAGATTGTTGTCCTTGAAAAATGTAATTCCATGTTGCATTTGTAATTGAATTTTCGTGGACCACTAAATGCAAAGACGGGCTAAAGTGCTACATTCATCACAAATTCTCAAAATGGTCATGACTAGTGGGATACACATATGACAATCCAAACAACCAAACCTGTTGTGGATGGATCTTAATTAGCCCAAAAATCAGATTGAACGGGCGATTTTAACCATTTGATTTCCCATTACTTTTGCACTGATAAACAATTTATTTAGCAGTCCCCACCAATTAGACAGTCAAAAAGATTTAATCACAGTGTAATTTTCAGCTTATTATCCATTGAAAATGGACTATGCAACTTGGATGGTCTCAAGTGACAGACATGCATGCCTCATGTAAAATGTAAGCGAGTCATAGACTTATCCCCGCAAAGAGATGCAAAGGCCCAAATTGATAATTTGATTGATTAGAGGCCGAAGCCTTCGGCCTAAGTGATACAGAAATCCAAATTGAGTTCATGATGGGCCCCACACAGCACGACCTCATGGGAAGTTCCCATGAGGTCGATCAACCTTATAGTACCGTTTTCCTATTTAGTTAACTCCTTCACGTGTGTTAGCCTAATGTGTAGGGCCCACCTTGATATATTTTCTGTATATCCACACTGTCCATATGTTTTTCCATCATATTTTAGGATGTCATTGCAAATCATAAGAAGATACAAATCTCAGGTGGGCCATACCAATCAAAATAGTGATAAATAACCATTAAAAACCTTTTGCAGGCCACGGAAGTTTTGGATCAATTTGATCTTTGTAATTTCCCTTAATCCAGATCTTATTTACATTATCAACAAATTGGATGGCAAATAAACACTACTAAAACAGTGGGTTTTTATAACAACGAGTGGAGATGCGGATTCGCTACTAAAGTGATGTGTCCAAGTGCCGTAGGACCCACCATGATGTTTGTGATGTATCCACACTGTCCATTCATTTGGAGAGATCACTTTAGGGCATGAGCCAAAGAATGAGATAGATTCAAAGCTCAAGTGGACCCCACCACATAAAACAGTGGGGATAGTGACATGCACCGTTGAAACCTTCCTAGTGCCCACTATGATATTTATTTCAGATCTAATCTGTTCATAAGTTAACAAATACATGGATGAAGGGAAAATACAAATATTAGCTTGATCAAAAACTTCTATAGCCCATAAGAAACTTATAATGGTAGGTGTTCAATACCCACTTGTTTTTTGATGGGGCCCACACGACCTTTGGATCCGCCTCATTTGGCTCATGCCCCAAAATGATCGCTCCAAATTGATGAACGGTGTGGATATAACACAAACATCATGGTGGGACTCAGAAAACTTAGTGATGTCATTTTTTTTGGGTTTTCACGAGGTCAATAAGTTGGGGCACAATTTTGACCTAAATATTTGGCCCAATTTAGAAATCTGATCCATTCACTCTATTTTACTAATCAAGATCTTCGATTTGACTAGTTACTTGCCCCGATCAGGCTTCACATGAGAAAGATATTGGGCAGAAAAGATTAATCAACAATATGATGGGCCATATCTTGGGATCCAATGATCAGATTTGAGTGAAATGTAATCTAAACATCTGAAGTTATATTTACACTTTAATATGGACCGATTAGATGTTCAAAATCAGTCTAGATCTAGCCAAACTAATCATGCCCATTAAAAGAGTATTTTGGATGGATCTGATTCATTGCAGGTCATATTGAGCTGATTTTTGTTCTCTATCCTAATTAGCACGTTCTGAACATATCTAACCGTTCAGATCAACCTTAGGATGGCCTGTTTATAGAATTTGATCAATCTCATTATTATAAGTTATTCTTGCAATTACACTTCATTATACTTGGGCTATCATTTTTTCACAAGTGACTCTTTTTGTGCATAAACAGTTAGAGGTTCAATTAGTAGATGTCCCTAGTAATTTAGTAAAAAAATACACTGATAAATATCAATTTCTTTGAAAAATCTCAATTTTTTTAAATGTCCATTTAAAAAAAAAAAAATCTTAAACTTTTTTTTTTTTTCTGAACTTTTAACAAAATCTCATTTTTATTATCAAACTTTTCAAAATACAAATTCTGAATTTTTATTTTCAAAATCTCAAAAATTTTCCAAAATCTAAATTGTTTTTGTCACACTTAACAATTTATTCAAACTTCTCTAAAATTTTGAGATGGAATTTATTTTATCAAAAGCACCATTTCGTTTTCAACATTTTAATTTTCCTTTTCAAAATGACAACTTTTTGTTAAAATCTCTGTGCTTTTTAAAATCACTTTTTTTTTTCTTTCTTTCAAAATCTCAATTTTTCTCGAACAATTTTTATTTTTATTTTTCAAAATCATAAAATTTTCAACTTCTTAATTTCTTTTTCAAAATGTCAGTTTTTTTGTCAAAATCTTGATTTTTTAATCTCATTTTATCTTCAAAATTTCAATTCTAATGAACATCTCCATTTTCTTTTTATAAATATATATATTTTTTCGAACTTGTCAATTCTTATTGAACTTCTCAAATTAATTTTTTTTTTCAAAATACAATATCTCAATTTCGTTTTCAAACTATATTCTTTTTTCAAAGTTGTCAAATTTTTCACAAAATTTTTAATATTTTCAATTTTATTTTTCAATATATCATTTTTTCCGATATCTATTTTTTTTAATTATCAACTTTATTCAATTTTCTGTTCTTTTTTTTTTTTTTTTCAAAATGTAGTTTTTATTAATTCACAGTTTTTTATTTATTTTTTATTTTTATTTTAATCTCAAATTTTTTCAAACATTGTTAATTTTTATTTTTTTTAAAATAAAATTTCTCAACGATTTTTTGTTTCAAAATTATAAATTTTTTTAAACTTCTTAATTTTCAAGGATGTATAGTGGAATTTTTAGTGATATTATAAAGCATTTACATATCCATTTTAAAGCGAAAGAAAAAAAAATTAATAATAATTTCCACTCAATTGATATAAAAACAAAACAAAAAAACTTGTTGCATTTAATCAATTGATACAAACATAGATACAAATAAAAACAATTAAACCACTGAAATTCTATTTAAAAAACACTTTATATAATACAATAAAACATAATTTTCCACCATATTCAACAAAAAAAAAAAAAAACCATGCAGTAGGGGCAAAAGTCAATTTACAACGGACCATGATTTGTCACAAAAGCAAATAAAATTCGTCACAATGCTTGATGCTTGGTTTTTTGGGTTGTACTTCTCGGAGGACTAGAAAGTCGCAAAATCTTAATTTGTGACGAACTAAATCCGTCACAATAGCATTTTAACAATGGATTTTGGTCCGTCGCTAACTCCTGTCAACTGCCAAAATTTTCGAACGTTTTCCCTTAGCGACGGACTAAGTCCATCGTTAAACCAAGCCTTTTTAACACCGTAGAAAATCAGTCTCAAATTCACAATTTTGCAATTGAGTATACATATTATGGTATATACACATTAACAGAGGGTGTTTCCGTTCTCACTGTTTCCTTTTATGTTGCCCACCTGAGCTTTGGATCTGCCTCTTTTTTTTGTTAAACTGATGGATAAAGCGGATTTCTCACGTACATAACAGTGGCCCCACAGCTTCCAGCTCACATGGAACTGCCTGGGCAGCGAATGTCCCGGCAATTCGCGTCCATTTCCCAGTCCCTGCGCATCAAGCCTCAAATAGCTCCCCCCATGCAAAAGATAGCTGGGTTCTCAGTTTTTACAAGTGGGACCCATCGTGCATGTGCATGGACGATGCTCTAAAATCTCCCCGACGTGGACAACAGTCGTAGGCATATTTTTACTATGGAATGGACCCATGTCGTATTTCTCTTTCTAATAGTCTACTTGTATTTGCAGGTCAGAAATTGACAGGTCAGGATTGTCCTATTGAGGACACAAATTGATTGGTCAGGATCCTCCTATTTAGGAGATTCTTTAGGAACGGCTAGTCCACCTGAGGGGCATATTCTGCATATTCGAACAGGGTATGGAATCACATGATTCCTCCGTAAAATAGTGGAGGAAAGGAGGAACAATCGGATCCTATTGCATATCAAGACGTTTATCGTTTGTACAAGTAGGATGTATCGCCAATCAAAACCGTTGATTTTATTATCCCCAATATTTATGGTTGCTACACTCAAATTTTCTCCGATCGAGGTGCTAATTCTTTGATCAGTGGTTGACAATCCAGATTAGGCCAAAGCTTAGATGGCTAGGATTTTCCAGTCCGGAATTTTTTGAGCATCGCCCATCCATGGTTGGGCCCACCTGATCAATTGTATGTGTCACGAAGCCATGGGCCATGCTAGTATATACTGGGCCCACACGATGATCTATAGTTCGTGGCGGAAACAAGGTGTGCTATATCAGTTTTATTTTAATTACAAGAACATTTATCAAGTGGGTCCTGTCATGGATGACCCATGTTTCAAAAAAAAAACATACTTGTCAGGCAATCCTGGCCATCAATTATCTTCACTAGATGGATGGTCATGAACAACGAGTCACCTTGCCACGTGTATTGTAGAGATGGCTGTGCTATATGATCATCTGCCTTTAATTAATAGCCGCTGAATTATTGTGGGTGTGCAACAAACTGCCTAGCCGGACAAGGGAGGCACATGCTCATGACGTGAGTCTTTGGAAATAGGAGAGCGGTCCGTTTGGTAATGGACAGACGTGCATGGGTCATGGAAGTATTCTCAATTTGGGCTTATCTGATCTCTGTCTCACACTTGCACATGTGCATGCATATGGCCTACCGGTGTTCTCCACGTTGCTCTTGCAGCTAATACGTCCACACGTACATCTTCTTTCTTTTTTGGAAAGAAATACAAAACAACGAGTGGCATCCATATGATCAGATGAGATTTTGAATCCCAAAACATCCAAGCTCTCTGGGTCCCAACGTGTTGTATTTGTAACATCCATTGCATCCATCGGCTTCTCTCGTCAACTCCAGGTCCTTGGGGAAAAAATCAGCCAGATGTACAACTCAGGTGGGCTACACCACAATAAACAATGGGGATGGGATGCCAACCATAGATTTGTGTGTGGGGCTGATCAGTTGTAGCTAACTAGGGGAGGTAATGATACAAAAATAGGCCTTATATATCGAAAAGTCAGGCACGCCACAGTATGTGAACTCAGATGTTTTACCAGCAATTTTGCATTGTTCACACTGGGGTGGCCGTTCACAGTTTTCTATTGGACTGATATTTTGTATGCACTGTTCAAATAATGGCTCTCACCGTATGAATGGAGTAGATTTACATAGACAACATGGCGGATTGCGTAGTAACTCACTACGCTTAGCTTACTGAGTAAACTCCGTGAGGTCCGCCATGATTTATGTATCTGATCCACTCTGTCCATCAATTTTATCAGATAATTTTAGGTCCTGATCCCAAAAATGAAGTATATGGAATTTTCAAATAGACCACACCACATGATAAAGTTGAATTGAATGTCTACCGTTGAAAAGTTCTTGGGGGCTACAGAAGTTTTGGATCAAGCCTATATTTATGTTTTCCCATCATCCATGTTTGTATGATCTTATGAAAAGTACGATGACAAATAAACATCACTATGGGCCTAGAAAGGTTTCAACGGTGGAAATCATTATCCCTGCTCTTTCCTGTGGTATGGTCCACTTGTTTTTTGGATATGCTTCAATTTTGGGATCAACCCTTTAAATTAGATGGAAAATGAATGGACGGTGTAGATAGACCACATACATTCAAGGTGGGCCCAACTGAATTTACTCAGTAAGATAAGAGCCTACTGAGTCACTCAGCACGCAATCCGATTTCCACGAAGCCAGCTGGGTGTTTTACGCTGTGCGTAAAACTAGTGTCATAGACTACTCGCGTCCAAAATCACATTTTTAGGAAACCAAGTGCTAGCATCGGAGGAGGATTTTTAAAATGTTATTTTGGAATATGCGTCTGGATTCCCTTTGATCGGTCCCGTAAATATGAAAATCTGTTTTTTCTATACACACACCCGATATTATAGGTCCCCTAAAATACCTCTTTCTAACCACTTACTTTTCAATGCCTACAGGTTTCTTTTTGGGTTTTTAAAATTTTTAATTTTCTTTTATTTCTTTGGGATGAAACGTGCTATAAAGAATGAAATCTTTTGGAAAGGCCGATCGTCATTCCACGCATTCAAAATTGATATTCATCTTTTGTACTTTCTGACAAATTTTCATGCTTTCCACCTACATACAATTTTTTGTGCTTTTCATTTTGCTTTTGGATTACTCTCTCCAGCAATTTTAGTGCTTTCACTTATAAAAGAGTTTCTCTAATAAAAGCTTTCGTTCAGTGATTGATGTTATGGAAGGTACACTTTAAATTAGAAGATGACAAACCAAATCATTTCTAATCGCGGTAATAAAATTTATCAAATTATCTTCCAATAAGATCAAGACCTAGAGTTGGGCATCAGACCGAATCGGATCAGATTGGGTCCAACTCAACTCGGTCCATATTTTACATGACCTAATCCAAACTCGGACCGATCAGGGACCGAGTCCGAGTCAGATCGACTCGAACCCCTACTGGCCTGAACCAATCCGAGTCCGACTCAGGAAAACCGAGTCGGATCAGATTCGGCAAGGTTCGGATCGGTCCACATCCCTGTGCAATTAGACCTAATGAACGGCCTAAATCAATTGATTGTACTGTCCACATCCCTGTGCAATTAGAAGCACTGTAACTTTCATTGCTCTTGGAGTACCAAGATCATCCCTTGAGATGCACTAAAACTTCTTTCATGTTGGGTCAGCCACTGATCTGCAATCATGGCGCCATGATCCAAACCATTTGTCCAATACGCCCCACAACAGTGGATGGGCGGTACCCATAAAAATCTTCAAGATTAAGATCCTATCAATGGCCTGCAAATTAACAGAACTGTACATATTCAAAGGGAAAGAGTCAAATGATCCAATGGTTGGAAATATTCCAACTTGAGAATTCTTTTCATTTCTTTTGGGCACCCCTAGTTCACGGGCAGACCCAAACAGGCAAGGCCATTGAAACACAGCCCCAGATTCAATAGCTAACCCGGCAAGGCCATTGAAACATGACCTAGTTCCAATGTCTATAGTAGTAACATCATGACGGAGAGTAGCAAAATTACCCTTCAATCGGCAACTTACCGGCACCATAGTGTTGACAAGTCCCATTTTCTCAGCTTTAGAAGCATTATAGAATTGTGAGAGAAAGACAGGGGAGGTTGGAGTACGGGCGTCGGGTGCTGAAGAAGAAGAGGAGACTGGAGAGGAAGAAGATCGGGAAGGGGAGGATGGAGACCGGAGAGGAGGAAGAAGAAGAAGAGGTTTGTTCGTTCGGGTAAGAAAAGAGGGGAGGGGTGTAAACGATTTAGATTTTATGGTAAAAAATTAAAAACAGTATTTATACTACTCGCTCCGGTCGGGTCTGCTCTGGTCGGTTTGGGTATCCGGATTGGATCGGTCTGAATAGACCTCTATCCAGACCCGACCCGAAAAACGATCAAATCTTGATTTTCACACTCAATTAGGCCCGATCTAAGCTGTCGGATATGTTCAGAATGGGTCTGATCGGGTTGGATCCACCTGATCGGGTTAGAAATGCCCACCTCTACCAAGATAATTGCGACTTTAGATGCAACTAGAGAGATCTAATATGTTTATCAATTAAAGTTACATGATGTTGATTATATAACTAAGGTAAGTTATATCATCGAAGAATTTGAGCCCACTTTTAAAATATTAAATATTTTTCAAATAAGTTGATTCTAATCATATTTGAAATTTAATTGAATAAACTTTCCAACAAGCTCATTCGATGTTGGAAAACAACTTTTGTAATGCTTACTTTTGCTTGCCCATGTTGCTTGCTTTTACTAGTTAGGTAAAAATAAGCAACATAGTTTAGGCTAGTAAAAGCGAGCAGCACATGCCAATGAAAACGAACAATACAAATGAGTGAACTATTTTTTAGCATTGTGTAATCTCATGAAAATGTTATATCTTTCTCTTTATAGGTTGGATGGAGGTGATCTTGGACTTGTTGAAAAGTTAATTCGATAAATTTTCAATAGACTAAAATCATCGTGTTTAGAGATCATTTAACCTTTCAAAAGTAGCTCAATGACTCTGATTGTGTAACTTACGTTACTGGCATAGTCAACATTGCGTGACTTGGTAAACAAATCTTGTTAGAAGGATAATTCAATAAGCTTTTCAATGAAGATATAAAATTGTATCAATCTGGAATCATTTGGTCTATCATCTTATTTCTCAAAGTGTACCTTCCATAGTATCAACTACTGTACAAAGTTACACCGTGATCCATAACTCAAGTGGTAAACCGAGTGAAAGATACCTCATTTCAACACTGAGGTCTTGGTATCAATCCCTAGTGGGGGTGGCTAACAGTGAAGTGTGACATGACAGTGGGGTGTAATAACAAGTTGAAGAAAAAAAAAAAAACTACAGAACAAAGTCCTAAAACAGGCTCTTTCACAAGTGAAAGTGCATAAGATTGCTAAAGAAAGTAGTAAAAAAGTACAAAAAATCATGGAGAGTAGTCCAATGTGAATGATTATTGGAGACTAGCGGAAGATTGCTAAAAAGTGTATGTAATTAGGATATGCCTCTCTAACATTCTCTGACATTTTCTATTCCCTACAGCAATGGCATTTCCAGAAAAACTTATAGAAAACACGTGGATATAGAAAAGTAAGCTTTCACATGGTGTATTTGAGGTTTCCATGATATCCGCACTGCATATGGGGAAGAGAGCCGATTAACACTTTGAGGTTTCCATAATACCCTCACTACATATGGGGAAGAGAGCCGATTAGCCGATTGGGTGAGGCCCTTGCCTTACCCAAGACATTGAGGCCCTTATCACGGGGCTATGGTGGCGGTGGGGCCTTATAACTTAATGTGTGTATCATGAATCCACGTTGTTTATTCATTCTTTAGATCCTTTTATAACATTATACCAAAAATGAGGCAGATCTAATTATCAGGTGGACCATATCATAAGAAACAGTGATGATTGACAGTCTTACCATTAAAAACTTCTTGGGGCACACCTTAATGTTCCCAGAGGTTTATTTACCATCCAATCGGTGGATAAAGTTACCTAAGCTTGTATGAAGGGAAAAGACAAATATCAGCTTGATTCCAAACTTTGTTGCCCATTAATGGTCAATCACCACTGTTTCTTACTGTATGGTCCACCCGATAAAGGGATCTACTTCATTTTTGGAATAATGCCTAAAATGATCTGAAAAAATGGATAAAGGGCGTGTGTACATAATACATACATCAAGGTGGCCCCACGGTGACCCCACGGTAAGGGCTGCACGTCTGGGGTGAGGCCGGGGACGCGGATTGCGTCCTACCCGGCCCGTCTACAGCTGGGAACAGGTAAGAGCTTTGAGTGGCCACCGTGATGTATGGGTCTTATCCACACTGTCCATCCATTTTTTTCGTATCATTTTATATATAAGCATAAAAATGATGCAAATCCCAGGCTCAAGTGGACTACATAATGGGGATTAAATTCTTACCATTGAAAACTTCTTGGGGGCCACAGGAGTTTTGGATGGAGCTAATATTTGTAATTTCTCTTCATCCAGAGAAAACACAAATATCATCTCCATTCAAAACTTCCATGCCCCCGAGAAGTTTTCAACCGTAAGTTTTTAATCCCCATTTTGTAGTCCACTTGGGCATTAGATCTGCCTCATTTTTATTATTTCCTAAAATGATTAGAAAAAATGGATGGACAGTGTGGATAAGCCCCATACATCGCTGTGGACACTCAAACCTCCTGCCCGTTTCAGCTGGAGACGGGCGGGGGTAGGACGCAATCCGCGTCCGAGGCCGGGGTCTCCCCTAATCCGCTCTATGGGGAAGAAAACCCTACGGAAACAACTAGCCATGTCACAACTCCGGTTCTCTCGTTGATTGGGTAATTCTGCAGGATCCGCAGCGAGGAGATTGAAGATGTGTGCCGAATCCAGTCCAGTCATTAGGTGGGGCTGACTGTACACGTGCCTTGGTGAATGAGTCAGGCTAATAAAATAATCAGTTGGATCACACTCTAGCATTTAATACATGGACGGGATCTTTGACAAATGTGACACATTAGTACAGGTGTTGCATTCACTTCTTCAATAACAAACGTGACACATGGGCTGAAGGGGCCCAGTCCGACTAGAGTTACATCATAAATTGAAGAAAGGTCAGAGAATGGCATTATCACAAAAGTCTGAAACCCCCAAATGTAACGTTGTGGACCTTGGTTGTGTACATGGGATGGGATTTTGGTGTTATTTGGTAGATGGGGTCCACATGGTGAATGGTCATATCAGACGATCCACATCCACTGAAATTAGAGATGAGGTTACGGACAAATGATATTTGCAAGTCGTGATCATTGCAGAAGAGGTTTGCTGAACCCATAAGCGTCTACCAGGCATCCGGCTACACGCCGCTACTTTTGCCAGCACATCAAAGCAAGATCCAAGCCGCTACGTCCTACCATTGATTAGCTAAACCGATGCAACGAGGAGAATAACTTATAGTGCTTTAAGAGCACTCAGCATTAGGGATGATCAATGAGATATGTTAGTGATGTAGAGCGGTTGCGGACGGTTTCATGGTCAAGATGGATCAGAAAAGGCCCACTTAAATTACAGAAGTAATCCAGACCATTAGACCTTATATCAGGCATATCTCATAATTCAAAATGAGTCATCTAACGCAAAATATATGATTTTGACAATATCATTTTAGACCACGAGCCCAAAAATAAGTCATATCCAAAGCTTAAGTGGACCACATCATAGGGCCCACCATAACATTTATTTTCCATCCAATGTGTTCAGAGTTAAAACAAATATTGTATGGATTCGAAACTTCTGCGACCCTAGAAGGGTTTCAATGGTAGACATTTAATCCCCCACTGCTTTTTGCAGTGTGGTCCACTTGATCTTTGGATTGGTCTTATTTTCTTGCTCAAGCCTTTCAATGAGTTTGCCAAATGACCGGACAGTTTGGATATACCACATACCTCATGGTAGGACCCACAAAACTTGGTGACATCAGTTAGTTTTTCCAGATTTTCCTAGGGTATAAGCCCTAAAATAAAGAAGATCCAAATCATAGATGGACCACACCATATATATGAATAATTGTGATTGAATGCCCACCATTAAAAACTTCATGGACCCACTATATGTTTATTTGAAGGGAAAATGAAAATATCAGTTTGATTCAAAACTTTTGCACCCCATAAAAAGTTTTTAATTTGCAATCACCACTGTTTACTATTGTGTGGTCCACCAGAGATTTGTTTCTACTTTATATTTTGGATTTACAACCTAAAATTAGCAGGAAAAAAAGGATGGACTGCACGGATATATAGCATATACATCATGCGTGTTGACAGGGCCGCTTGACCAGTCGAGGGCTGGCTCGACTCAAAGTCCAGTGAGATATGATTTTTTGGGTCTGTAGTGCTCGACCGGTCGAGGCCCATGCTTGACCAGTGGAGGGTCCGCTCGACCAGTCAAGGTTACGCAAATTTGAGGCGGTTTCGCAAGAGTGGGAAAGAGAAATTAACTAAACTATAAATAGGGGTCCCTAGGGCTATTCTAGGGCTATGGGAGTTATTCTAAAGTGTAGGCAAAAAGTTTTCTTTATACATCTAAGGGAAAAGATTAGTATATTGCTTGTAATATTGTTTTCTTCATAGTGGAAGTTTACACTCATGGTTTTTTACCCTTGTTTGGAGTTTTTCCACGTGTATCTTATCTTGTGGTTTGTTTGGTTTGCTTTGATTCTACTTCTGCATTATATTTCTTTCTGTTTATCATTTGTGGGTGAGACCGGATATTGGATCTCAGTTCACTGCGTTGTTGGCGTACCGCATAATAATGTAGACCCCATAGTCAGGGTTGAACCTAATCTGCCCCCGTTCAGAGATCATATTACACGTGGCATTATTAACTCAAAATAAAACGGCTGAATTGTGGAACCCACAAAAATAAAATTGGTTAAACAACAAGAGCCTCTGATCCGTGGACATCTGTTTTCTGAAATAAGATGATTGGATATTATTTATTTTTAACCGTCCAATAAATTTCCAGCAATCTAATAGTTAGATAATCATAACAGAATTTTGGTTCATGTTACATCTAAACAGATATCCATAATTTGGACGATGTAATTTAAATTAACTGTATCCAACATATGCAGTTTCTAAATAATTTCTAATTGCGTGCGTATCATCCATCACACTCTGCCAGAGTATCAAAGTATTTCTTTTCTGTATAAGTGTGCGGTATATATCCTATCGTCTATCCACATGATCTGAACTTTGTAGCTGAGAGAGAGAGAGAGAGAGAGAGAGAGAGAGATTTGAGGATGGAAGTTGTTCCAAAAGACCCCAGTACGCACCCTCTCCATAGGCTAGTGGTAGAGCCTCGAGCGAAGCTCAACCGTGTACATGCACTTGTGTACACATGTGCCATTATGGCACTGTTCTACCATCGTTTTCTTCATCTCATCCGTTCAAATGACCTCCTCTCCTTCTATCTCCTTCTCTCCATGTTGGTTTCGGAGATGATCTTGGCCTTCATGTGGGCTACTGCCCTGGGCTTCAGATGGCGGCCCGCCCATCGCCGGGAGTTCCCCGAAAAACTCTCTGAGGTCATCGACGATGCTGATCTCCCTGCGCTGGACGTGTTCATTTGCACTGCAGACCCTTACAAAGAGCCTCCGATGAACGTTGTGAACACCGCCCTTTCAATGATGGCGTTCGACTACCCAACAGACAAGATCTCGGTCTATATCTCTGATGATGGAGGGTCCGATCTTACTCTCTTTGCTTTCATGGAGGCTGCGAAGTTCGCTGGGCATTGGTTGCCCTATTGCAGGGAGAATGGGATTGAACCAAGGTGCCCGGAAGCATACCTTGGAACTACGTATTGTAAGTCCTCCGAGAAAATAAAGGTAAGAGAAAAAAAAAAATAGTAGAATTTTGAAATCCCATTTTGAAATGTGTTGGGATTCCCATCTACTGGATTTGGACGGTGTAAGATAGTTGTGCACTGGATCTTGGTCCAAACTGTTGGACACAGTGATGGATTTGTGCAAATCCAAAACCGTGCTAGCTCTGCGTGCAAGATCCGTGTGAGCTAGCTGTGCTGGTAGATTTTTTCTAAGTTTAGATTACAATAGCTGTGTTAAATCTAATAACTGTGTTAAGATTTCATTAAGATATTTTCTGGATTCTTTTCTTTCTTTAGCTGCCCCTAGGATGAATCTAGACAGGGATAAATTAGTCATTTCATAGAATAAGAAAGCCTATAAAAGGCAGCAGTGATACGTTTTCATTCATTCCAATACAGCAGTAGTTCTCTCTTCTTCTTCTTTTAAAAGGTTCAGTTTTTGTTTCATGGTGGCTGTAGCCACACGTCAGCAGGAAGCTGGGTTTTAGACCCAACAAACTGGTATCAGAGATGCTGATCCTTGGGCCTCATCAGTAAAAAGCAGGTCCCCTGCACTCCTTGTTTTGGGTCTGACAATACCCAACAACAAGTAGCAGCATTTTCAGTAGCAATAACAGGCAAATGAGCAGCAGCAGCCTTCATCTGCAACCAATTTTCAAAATTGTTCAGATTGTTTTGTGAAAACAACATTTGATTTTTGAGCGTTTGCAAGAACGTCACCTGCACCAGCTACTTCTCCTCCTTGTTTTGTTTTTGAGAAACCCAACAAACTTGTTTTGGTTTTGAAAAACCCAACAAGCAAAAAAAAAAAATCAGCCGTTAGGAGGTTGAACTGCATTTCTTCTTCATCATTTCCTTTTGCTGTCTAGATTTTTTGCTTGTAAAATCTGTCAAGCCTATTATCTAGGTTTTGTTTAAAACGTCAGTTGTGGTGGGCCCATAACCCACAAGTCCCAGTTTTTTTTCTAGAAAAAGTTTCTAGCAAAAATCTGTTTTCAAAAAATCAAATTGAAAAAAATCAGATTGCAGCAAAAAATCTGTTTTTAAAAAAAATCAAATTGAAAAAAATCTGTTTTTTCAAAAAAATTAGATTGCAGCAAAAAAAATCTATTTAAAAAAAATAATAATCAGATTTTAGCTAAAAAAAAATCTATTTAAAAAAAATTCAAGTTTCTATTTCATCCATCTCCCTTCATTTTTCAAAAAAGAGACGGCCATTCCTTTAAAAAAAATAGAAAAGATGGCTAGCACAATCTAGCTGCAAGTTCCTAAGTTGTCAAAAGACAACTATGAAAAATGGTGCATTCAAATGAAGGCATTGTTCGGGTCACAAGAACTATGGGAGATCATCACCGATGGGTATGAAGAACCCACTATGAAAGAAGAAACCGCCTTCACCAATGAAGAACAGATCGCTCTAAAAAATCAAAGGAAGAGAGACAATAAGGCTTTGTTTCTCCTCTATCAAGGGTTGGATGAATCCACCTTCGAAAAGATTGCTGTAGCAATATCAAGTAAGCAAGCATGGGATACCCTTGGCACCATCTTCAAGGGTGTAGATCGAGTGAAGCGGGTTTGCCTTTAAACATTAAGAGCCGAGTTTGAAGCGACTCACATGAAGGAAGGTGAGAATATTACTGATTATTTTTCACGTTTGCTTGTAATTGTCAATAATTTGAAAAGAAATAGTGAAAAGATTGAAGATGTCTGAGTTATTGAAAAGATACTTCAATCCCTCGCAATCAAGCTTGAGCATGTGGTTGTGGCGATCGAAGAATCAAAAGATATTGAGAAACTCTCCATTGTGGAGTTGATGGGATCGTTGCAAGTTCATGAGCAACGAATGCAGAAGAATGCCAGTTCCATGCCGATGGAACAAGCTTTAGAGTCAAGATTGACTCTGAATAATAACAATGGTGGACGTGAAAGTTCACAACGTGGTAGACGTTTTGCTAACAATCACGCAAGAAGCAGAGGGCGCGGATACCAACAAAGCCACGGCCAAAATCAGCAGAAAAATACCAATTTTCGTGGAAGAGGAAATGTTAGAGGTAGATCTATGCGTGGACGAGAAAGTACAAAGAACATCCAATGCTATAACTGCAACAAGCTTGGTCACTGTGCATCTGATTGCTAGAGCAAGCCGGTGACTCAAGACGAGCTATCCAACTATGCTGAAGCATCAGGCCATGAACAAGAAAGCTCCACACTTCTCCTTGCACAAGAGAAAGGTGGTGATCAGCAGGATGTATGGTATCTCGACACGGGTGCAAGTAATCACATGTGCGGCAACAAGAAACTCTTTGTGGAACTCACAGAAGGAGTTCATGGCGATGTAACGTTTGAAGACTCATCAAAAACGCCAGTGAAAGGTAAAGGTAAAATCAAAATCTTTCAGAAGAATGGTGTTCCAAACTATATCTCCAATGTGTATTACGTGCCCAACATGAAAAGTAACATACTGAGTCTCGGACAACTCCTCGAAAAAGGGTATGTCATACATATGGAGAACTCTTCTCTTTCCATAAGAGATATGCATGGACATTTGATTGTAAAAGTCCAGATGGCAAAGAATCGTATGTTTCCTCTCCATATAAACACAATGCTTGAGAAGTGTTTTTATGGAAAAACAAATAATGATTCTTAGATGTGGCATCTTCGCTTTGGCCATCTAAATTTCAGTGGCCTGAAACTTCTGTCCTCATCAAGTATGGTGCATGGCTTATCTGTTATTGAAGCTCCAGAACATGTGTGTGAGGTGTGCACACTTGGAAAACAAAAAAGGAACTCCTTTCCGAGTGGAGTATTCCGAAGAGCAAGAGAACCGTTGCAGTTGGTTCACACTGACATCTGTGGACCATTAGAGCCAATCTCTCTTGGAGGTAATAAATACTTTATTACCTTCATTGACGATTTCAGTAGAAAGTTGTGGGTGTATGTAATCAAAGAGAAGTCTATTGCTTTTACTATTTTTAAAAATTTTAAGGCCCTTGTTGAAAAAGAAAGTGGTCTTAAAATCAAAACCCTCTGATCTGACAGAGGTGGGGAGTACACCTCAAATGTTTTTCGAGAATATTGCAGGGAACATGGCATTAAGCAACAACACACTGCAGCGTACACGCCACAACAAAATGAAATTGCGGAATGGAAGAACCGCACCATCCTCGATATGACGAGGACCATGCTGAAGGAGAAAAGTCTGCCAAAGAATTTCTGGGCAGAGGCAGTTACATGTACTGCCTATCTACTCAATAGGTGTCCGACCAAGAGTATTAGATTCCAGATACCGCAGGAAGCATGGAGTGGATACAAGCCGAGCGTGGCGCACCTTAAGATCTTTGGGTGTGTCGCCTACGCTCAAGTTCCAGAAGCGAGAATGAAAAAACTTGATGATCGTGGCGAGAAGTGCATCTTCATCGACTACAGTGAAGAGTCAAAGGCATACAAGCTCTACAACCCACAAACCAATAAGCTGGTGTTGAGTAGAGATGTGGTATTTTGTGAAGAAGAAGCATGAAAATGGAACGAGGGAAACTCGGCCAAAGAAAAGCAGGTCAAGGTCGAAGAATAAGAAGAAGAGAGAACTGCTGCTATATTGGAATGAATGAAAACGTATTACACTGCTGCCTTTTATAGGCTTTCTTATTCTATGAAATGACTAATTTATCCCTGTCTAGATTCATCCTAGGGGCAGCTAAAGAAAGAAAAGAATCCAGAAAATATCTTAATGAAATCTTAACACAGCTATTAGATTTAACACAACTATTATAATCTAAACTTAGAAAAAATCTACCAGCATAGCTAGCTCACACGGATCTTGCACGCACAGCTAACACGGTTTTGGATTTGCACAAATCCATCACTGTGTCCAACACTCCCCTTCAAACCAAAACCGGCTTCATTCCAAGCATCGTTCTTATTCGTTTGAATACATCTGTCGGCAATGCCTTTGTGAAAATATCCGCCACCTGTTCTGTAGTATGACAATTCTCTAATTTCAACGTTTTCTGCTTCACATGATCTCTCAGAAAATGGTATCGGGTATCAATGTGTTTGCTTCTTCCATGCTGCACCGGATTTTTGGCTAGCTCGATTGCCGACTTGTTATCCACATATATAACTGTAGATTCTTCCTGCGGATGCTTCAGCTCCTTTAGCAGGTTTCTCAACCAAATTCCCTCACAAATGGTGGACGATGCTGCCATGTACTCTGCTTCACATGTGGACAGGTCGACCACACTTTGTTTCTTCGAATTTCATGTGAAGGCAGTCATTCCAAGATAGAATACATAGCCAGTGGTGCTCTTTCTCTCATCTTGGTCACCTCCCCAATCACTGTCTGAGTATCCATACAGCATTGCTTCATCATCGCATTGATAAAAAAGACCGAATTCAATAGTCCCTTTGATATACCTCAGTACTCGTTTTGCAGCTATCCAGTGTGATTCTTTTGGGGCTTCCATATACCGGCTTAGAAGCCCAACACTGTACACTATATCTAGCCTAGTGATTGTGAGGTACCTTAAGCTTCCGATTAGGCTTTTGAATAGGGTTGAGTCGACGTTTCTTCCTTCTCCATCTTTTGTGAGCTTTAGGCCTGTTGTAACAGGTGTACTTACAGTTTTACAGTCGACCATCTGAAACTTCTCAAGAAGTTCCTTTGTGTACTTCTTTTGGGATATGTAAATGTCGTCGACTTGTTGCTTCACTTCAATGCCCAAGAAAAAGGACATCAATCCACCATCAGTCATCTCGAATTCCTTAAACATAGCCTGCTTGAATTCTTCAAACATCGTCTGGCTGTTCCCAGTGAACAGCAAATCATCAACATATAAACAAGCGATATGCATATCACCACGGGCATTCTTCTTTGTGTAGACGGCATGCTCATATGGACATTTGACAAAACCATTCTCTTGAAGATAACCATCGATCCGTGTATTCCAAGTATGAGGAGCTTGCTTCAACCCATACAGGGCTTTCTTCAGCCGATACACCTTGTGTTCCTCCCCTTGCATGACAAAACCTTCAGGTTGGTCAACGTATACTTCTTCTTCGAGTACCCCATTTAGGAATGCAGATTTCACATCTAGTTGATAAATCATTCAACTGTGATGAGCTGCAAGGGAGATAATTATTCTTACAGTGTCAAGGCGAGCAACTGGGGCGAAAACTTCTTCATAGTCTATCCCATATTTCTGTTTGTAACCTTTTGCTACGAGCCTCGCTTTATATCATTTGATCTTACTATCGGCATTCCGCTTGATTTTGTACACCCATTTGAGACCAATGGTCTTCTGACTTTTGGAGAGTGAGGTTAACTCCCATGTTCGATTCTTCTCAATGGCATAAATCTCTTCTTCTATAGCCTTTCTCCAACATTCTTCATTCACAGCTTCCTCGAATGTGAGAGGCTCGTGGTCCGCATACAGGCAGAGTAAATTCACTTCCTCAGTTTCTGCATAGATGTCGTTGAGGCTTCTCATTTTAATAGGAGCCAAGGGTGAAGGAGAATCGGATAAAGATGTGTTAGATGAATTCTGATTTAATGAAGTACTTCCAGGAGAGATGGAGCGTACTCTTGGACTTCTGCGATCCGAAAGGGGTGATGTGGGTGTCTGCTCTTGCTTCTCATGTCTCTCTTCTTCGTATTGTCATACTACGGAAATTATAGTATTGTCATACTCTCTTCTTGGTATTGTCATACTACGGAAATTAGAGTATTGTCATACTCTCTTCTTCGTATTGTCATACTGTCTTCTTCGTATTGTCATACTACAGAAATTAGAGTATTGTCATAATACGTTTTCATTTCTTCCAATACAGCAGTAGTTCTTTCTTCTTCTTCTTTCAAAAGTTTCAGTTTTTGTTTCATGGTGGCTGCAGCCACACGTCAGCAGGAAGCTGGGTTTTAGACCCAACACAAACTGGGTGCCGCTAGAGTTCAGCCCTTTACTAATAATCGAGTGCACTTCTATATTTCCACATGGGGTTTGCATGTTAGTTGAGGAAGAGATAAAACTTCACCAATTAGTAATTAGAGTTTCTCACAAGTCACAAGGCAGAGAAGAACAACAAAAAAAAAAAAGGTACAAAAGCGTGGATGCCGATTGCGTCCTACCCCGTTGTCTGTAGCCACTGTCGGATTGCATCTGTTTATCCACACCGTCCATCTCTTTTCTCGGATCATTTTAAGATATGTCAGATATGAGAAAAAAAATGAAGCAAATCCAACGCTCAAGTGGACCACACCAAATAATAAGCTTGGGTTGCATTAAATGCCAATCATATGTGGTGTGGTCTACTTATTACTTATTAAGGAGATAAGCATTTTTAGTAAACAATATACTTATTGGATTCTCCTCTCTTTCGTCTCTTCTAATGCCTCTCTTTAGAGACTTATGAAAAATAGAAAAGTTAAAAAATTTAAACAAAGTGATTAAGTACCTTTAAGTAAAAAATAAAAAATAAAAATTTACTTATAACTAATCGTAACCCAAACTTATATGAAATAAGTCACTTATTTACTGCTGTGAGTAGAATAACTTATTTGGTGGTATCCAAACGGGTCCTTAATTAGTTAGCTTACTATGGATCATAGTTACACGCAAACAAATATGATCTGTACATTGGCCCTCTCATTTGATAAACATTAATACTCCTTTTAGTCTAGATTTTGAACGGTTCAAAATGGTTTAAAAAATAAATAACGTTAATAATTATTATATTGCTTGAGAAGGTTACCGAAGCAAAGACTATTTGGGATCAACACTGCAAATGGCTAGGATCAAGAGAGCCTCAGGCCGTTGATCCAACAGGATCAGCAGTAATGTCCCGATGGATGTACGATGGTGCCACAAAGTGGGACCCACAATTCATAAGGTTCAGTACAATTTTGGTCATGAGGGAGTGCATATGTACGCGGCAGTGTATCAGGCAATGTCCTTTTCCGTGCAACCAGGGTTTCTGGAATTTTATGTCTTCTTTGTTTTCATGATTCGTGGAATATTATCAAACAAAGTAAAAAAAGGGAAGGCTAGAAGTCCTTTCGGGCATCTGTTGCATCGCTTTCTCTCATACAGATGTTGTACGAAAGCATGAAAGAGAAGGTAGAGAGGGTGGTGGAAAGGGGCCGCGTGATCGACGGGGATATCACCAGCGATGATGATCGTGAGGCTTTCAACAAATGGACGGATGGATTTAGTCGCCATGATCATCCTGCAGTTATTCAGGTTTTTCTCTATCACTCTACTGGTGTAAGGCTTGTACATGGTTTATTCAGGTTGTTTCTCTATCATTCTGCTGGTGTGTGGTTCGCACATGGAACTTTGTTGAGGTTTTCAACGGTGAGTGTTATCATTCCAACTATTTCCTGTGGTGTGGTCCACTTGAGAATTGGATCTGTCTCACTTTTGGGAACATGCCCTAAAATTAGCTGGAAAAACGGATGAACAGTGTGGATGTAATACATCATTGTGGCCCTACAGTACCTACCACCAGCCATATACCTGAGCCAGGTCATCAGGGAATCCGCTCCCAGCCACATATGCCTTCCTGAGATTGTCTTTCTACAACCTTCGTTTCACGTGGGAGCCGATAAGGTTGGCCGAGGTAACATGAGTTGGGTTAGATATATCATGATATGGTGTCATTTTATTGGTCCGCTGGATATTTTTGAGCATCTACACACTCGACAATCTTTTAAATGTTGTTGGGCCTTTATCTGACCAGCATGCCAATGAAGTGTAGTGGGCTAATGAAATGGTATTACCCCAGCCTCGAAAAATCCGATCTCTTCAGTGAGGGCCCTGTGCATATGGGAATAACCAAAAAGGTTCTTTTAGCTTCTACTGTTACTCTCTCCTCACTCATTTTCTGCAAAATCTGAGAAACAGTGGGCCCAACATAAAATATAGTGGAATACCTGAGAAACGTGTCAGGTTGGCTTGTGTGAATATGGCTATTATAGATCCACGCACATATTCCATGCAGTGCATAAAACACCAATGTTTGTGGGGCCCATCATGTGGCATATGCAAAATCCATTACACATATTACTGCTTTTAGTTATAGAATCTCATGTTTAATATATTACAGGTGAAGTTTTTACAGTTAAAAAAACATTATAATGGTTGATATAGGTACACTTGTGAGGCGTGGGGCACACCATAATGTGTACGGTACATCCAACCTATCCATCATGTGCTTCTCTTGATTGATCATCAAATGGACCACGCAAGAGGAAAGTATGGGACAACCACCGTTAAAACTTCTAGATTATATTTGGGGTCTACTGTGATGGATGGAGGACATCCAATCCGTCCAATGGGTGCATGCTTTGAAAAATTTCCCGGGATAAAAAAGAAGAAAAAGTTCTTTTTATGTGATTTTTTAATTTTAATGAAATTTACTGCCCAGCTCCTACTTTATACATTGTAAACACCTTACTAGCAAAACACTTGATTTGTTTACCGGTAAATAGATTATCTTTTAAAAGCCAAACAGAATAGAATGTAACCGTTAATCTTATGTGGTAATGGTAAAGATCAGTCAAAGCTACTGTTGTACCATAAGCAATTTATTATGGGACCCACTTATGTCGAAATTGAGGTATCCTCAATTCTTGTGACAGAGAGTAGACCACTTTCCAAATACGTATAGGCAGTAGCGAGTCCTGGACCAAGTCACTCTCTAGGATAAGAAATCAGGTTACTATCGAGCTTGGCATATGCAGGTACCATCTGTCTTAAATTGCTTTTGCCCTAAAATTTTTAAGACGAATAGCATCCCTTAAGGATTAATTCTCAAGTGCAATGGATGCCAATGCCTTTGGCTCAGGATAAAACAGCCAGACGGAAGACCAACGATTGGTTCTCAGTTGCACACCAAGATAATGAAAACATGACAAGAAGAAAAACCCTTCCATGCTGCCATATATGAAGAATAGAGAGGGAAGAGGAGAAAAGGGTTTTTTTTTTTTTTTAAAATAATAATTTTAAATACAAGACCCAAGTGAAAAAAATCCTTTAAAAGATTCATGAATTTGAGAAACAGTTACTGATGGATAAGAATATAAGAATATGTGTCATTTTTCAATGGTAGCTAGTCGCAAGAAAGCGCTTGACCTGCTTTTGTGCAAGATCCAAGTCATTCAGCATGTGGACCCTACTCACACGTGTTGAAGCATGTACCTAAATATTTAAAGGTATCATTTTAGGTAGTCCATCAAACTGCCAAACCTTTAGAAAGAAAGAAAGAAAGAAAGAGAAAGAAAGAACTTGCCAAAACCAAGGGGAGAAAAAAAAGCCTCATAAGGAGGGCTGCCATGTATAGGCAACCCTTTGTAGCATAATTGTAAAACTCACTGAATCAACTTGAAACTCAGCTGAGTTTTATTAGAAAACTTATCTGGTAGTAACTATGATTAAGATGCTTGAACAGGTTTTATTAGAAAGCAGCAAAGACATGGATGTTATGGGCCATCACTTGCCCAACCTTGTCTACGTTTCTAGGCAGAAAAGCAGATCGTCTCCCCACCATTACAAGGCCGGCGCGCTCAACGTTCTTGTAAGTTAATCTAACTATCAAGTTTTAGTGGAGCCCATTCAAAAACACACTTTGGCAGGCCCCACATCCTCCCAGGAGATATTTTGGATCAATGACCATGACACCCTCTTGATCCTAGCTGTCCATGACAGAGATTCTGTGTAATCTTCACATTGGTTTGTTAATTAATCAAACTTCTAATCAGTTTGATTTCAACTTTTACTACAACAACTATTATTAATTTATTTATTTTAAGAACCATTTTTGAATCATTACATTGGTGGATTGGAATCTATAAAGGGGTTACAAATCCCATTGTGCCATACAAGAGAGCGAATATGTACAATCAAGAAGAGCACTATCCCATTTGTGATCATCAGTCTCACAACATTTCCCTCTTTCTTTTGAATGATATATGTCCAGTGTCCAGATCTTCGCTTATTTCAGGACCGGTGTAAATCATTTGATTCACTATCCTTACCTAATGTTTTTTTAGTTTTTTATTTTTATTTTGATTCTTGTGCTTGACTACATGTTATTGTAGCTCCGCGTATCAGCTGCAATGAGCAATGCACCTGTAGTACTCACCTTGGACTGTGACATGTACTCAAACGATCCTCAGACCCCGCGCCGAGCATTGTGCTATCTCTTGGACCCCACCAAGCTGCCGAAGCTTGCGTTCGTCCAATTCCCTCAGCGCTTCCGAGGGGTCAACAAGAATGACACATATAGTTGTGAATGGAGGCGGCTGTTTGTAATAAATCCGGTGGGAATGGATGGGCTCTCAGGCACAAGTTATGTTGGCACTGGATGTTTCTTCAATCGGCAGGCATTGTATGATGAGCCGTTGCCAACACTGGCAGAAGAGAGGCAGTCCTGTTGTGACCACACCACAGACAGTTCCATCCGATCTGAGCCGGTCCTTAGAATGGCCCACCTGGTTGCAAGTTGTACTTACGAGCATGGCACAGAATGGGGCTCTAAGGTATGCCTGAACATCTCTTGTTGGTTCGACTTAAGACTCTTCTGAAGGTTGTAAATGGGCCTGAGTATTGAGGCCAGATAGTGTATTGGACTTGTTCGATACGGGTCTACCTAAACACCCAACAGGCCGGCTAATTCTCGCCAACCGATTTTCATACAGTCAGGTTGGTAGTAGATCTGTCAATGAATTGGGCTCAGGCTGCAGGGAAATCCTATGACCCAGCCCAAGCCTGGCCACTTACTTTTTTGTATACTTTGTGGTGTCCAATAAGAAGTGCTCCATCATGCGTAATATGGGCCCGTTTGGATACCACCCAATAAGTTACTTGTTAACTAATGTGAAGTAATTAAGTTACTTTTTTCACTTAAGTTAGTTTGATAAAATTATTGTAAAATTAATTTATCTATTAAAAGTCACTTATCTTAATAAGTTTTTTTAAATTATTTTTTCACTTTTAATTTACGACGTTTCTACTTCTCTCATGTTCATATCAAAGGAAGCTACCTCTCACAGTCTATATCATAGGAGGCCCCACATGGTGGACTATCACATTGAAGGTGGGGCTCACACGGTCGATGGTCCATATAAAAGGTGGGCCTCACATGATGGATGACCCCATATTAATGTGGGCTCCACATTTGGATGATCAACATCAAAGGTCGGCCCATAATGATAAAAAGGCCACTTCCAAAGTGGGTTGGCACGATGGACAACCCACTTCAAAAGGGGGGGCCTACATGATGGACAGTTCACATCAAAGGTGGGCTCCACATGATGGGCAATGGACATTGAAGATGGGCCCCACATGATGGTTGGCCCATATTAAGGTGGCTCCACATGATGGACGGTTCATATCAAAGGTCAGCCCTAATGATGAGTGGCCCATATACAAGGTGGGCCTTGCATGATAGACGGCGACATCAGAGGTGGGGTCCACATGATGGACAGTCTATGTCAAAGGTGGGCTCGGGAACCTACACGATGAATAATAACATTGATGGTGGGCCCCACTTGGTTGGCCCCGCATGATGGATAGTGGATGCGAGGGGGACCAAACAAACTTGAGGGATGATTACTTATGGTATTGGAAACCAATCATGCTTTTCTACTTTTTGGTTGGTAAGTAGTTTAATTACCAAATATAATTTTTTATTTTTTAATTACAATTTCAGGCGGGCACCACAAAAAACAGTGCCACACCTATCATATATGCTCAACGAACTAAAATTAACTAATTAAAAGAAACATTAAGTAGAAACTAAGATAAGCTACTTATGGCATGAAGAAGTAAACTCATCTGTGTCGCACCCAACCCAGATGAGTTTTAAAACTAATAAACCATGCTTGAAACCCATGAAGGGCCTAGCCATGAAAATATACAGATAGGCTCAGTACAGCCCAAATGCTGCACCTGTACTATGTTATCAGGATCGATATTAAGCTATGGATTTTTGAAATGGGCAGATGGGAGTGCGATATGGATCGCTGGTCGAGGATTTCTACACAGGCTACAGGCTTCACTGCGAGGGATGGGAGTCGGTGTTTTGCAACCCGGAGAAAGCAGCATTCGTCGGGGATGTGCCAATCAGCCTCAGTGATGTCCTTAGCCAGACGAAGAGATGGTGTGTTGGGCTGCTGGAGGTGAGCTTCTCCAAGTTCAACCCACTAATAACCATTTGGACTACTAGAATTTCACTTGAAATGGGAATGTGCTATACACATTACGCATTCTGGAGTGCTTGGTCTATTCCTATCACTACCTATGCTTTCCTCCCACAGCTGGCTCTCCTCTACCAGATTCCCTTGTTTCCAAAGGTATGGACTCTCTCTCTCTCTCTCTCTCTCTCTCTCTCTCTCTCTCTCTCTCTCTCTCTCTCTCTCTCTCTCTCTCTCTATGGACTCTCTCTCTCTCTCTCTCTCTCTCTCTCTCTCTAACACAAAAAGAAAGAAAAAGAAAATCATATCCAACATTTTTTTTCCTAGCCTAAGCTCTATTTTGAGTGAGACCATTCTTTCATTAGAACTTGACCCTACGATCTTTTTCCTCTCTTTTTAATGAAAAAGCAATTTCAACTAAACCTGGTAGTGATCCAAATCGTTCATTCATCACGAACATCCATGAATGGGTGATCACCAACTTTAAATTACAATGATGGGACAATCCTAACCATGTAAAATGTCACTATAATTGCACAGCATTATTTCCATGGCTAGGATTTTCTGATCATTGTGATTTCGGTCCTCGATCCATTTACAGAGCCTTTGTAATGAATAGATAGTCTGGATCACTCTAAACGTATGTTACATGGCTCTTTGGATGAAAATTTTCACGGTCCTTGGAACACAAACATGCATCATTCAGTCCATCAGCCAAAACTGATGGGCGGATATGATCACTCTAAATAATATAATGATCACACTGCAGGTCTCGGATCTTTGGTTGTACTTGTATGTCTACCTATTCATAGGAGCTTACGCCCAAGATCTCATCGAATTCCTTATCATGGGTGGAACGATCCAACGGTGGTGGAACGATCAGAGGATGTGGATGACGAGAGGACTTACGTCGTATCTCTTCTCACTCATAGAATTTTCTCTCAAACAGATAGGTTTCTCTGGCGCCGGATTCAGCGTAACTAACAAAGTGATGGACGATGATCAGAACAAGCGGTACAAGCAAGGGATCTTTGAATTTGGAGTTTCATCGCCCATGTTCATGGCACTATCAATGGCAGCTGCCATTAACCTGATTGCTTTCACGGTGGGGTTTGCAAGAGTATTGATGGTGGGGATATTAGAACAAATGTTGGTACAGCTGCTCATATCAGGCTTTGTGATGGTGAATTCGTGGCCCATTTATGAAGGGATGATATTGAGAAGGGATAAAGGGAGGATACCTACCAAAACTACAACCATATCCATGGTTCTAGCATTGGTCCTTTGCATTGTAGCATTTGGGTTGGTCCCTCGGTCAACTTGCCGCAGTTGAATGTGAGTGTGTGGTTGAGAGAGAGAGAGAGAGAGAGAGAGAGAGGATGTAAATTGTATATTAATTAGGTAGTTTATATATATATATATATATATATATTTAAAGTTCTCTTTTCCTCGTAATGTAGTTAAATGCGGACAATTGGAAGGAAACTTTTTAATGGCACATAATTAACTTAATGAATCAATTGTCGGGCTTAATATTTCAGAATAGATATTGAACAACATGCCATTCAATCCAGATTGATAACAAGAAATTAATAAATGCTTCGGTGCTCTAAGGGCACAATAATTAGATTGTTAGACAAGATTCTTATATCCGATCGTTCACGAAAGAGGATTGACAAAAAATTTGGTAGCGGCTAATTGAAGGGATTCAATGAAGGAGACAGCAATCTCCCCCTCTTACTCTCATTCACTTTCTTTTCCTCTTTCTCTCTTCTTCTCTCTCTTTCTAAGGCAATTCGTACGGAGCAAAGAGGCTGCCCAGAATGGTGCTTTTATAGCTCCATTAGTGACGGAAATGGCCCCAAAGTCCATAGTTTTGATGTACTAACCTTATGGAATGTTGTTTTTAACTATTAGGGTCCACTATATGGTGTACGGGTCGATATATTTCATATGATAGTTGGCCCTAGCGATAATACCGCATTGATACGATCGACCATCATTTGGATGCGTCAATTGATGGGTATTGTTAGAAATCAGTTCAATGATTCTTGATTATTAATTGGGGCTACGACTATAGGAATAGGTATAGGGTATTAACTTAGATCGATGCCATAAATTTGGTTATGATCTAACGGTTTGAAAGTGACAACTTTGGCAAAGATCGGATGTGGACACTTAACTTAAGTTCTTGATACTTTGTAAAGGTATTCACATATCTCATGCACTTGCCTTACGAGCTCAAGTTGGACGATTCGAAGTGCGATCACGACTCAAGATCCTACAAAGGACATCAAATGTAATGTAAATCGAGAAATCAAATGTAATGCCCAAAGACATCCGATAAAAATCCAAGGCATTACAAGTTTTTGGATCCAAATTGATCCAATTGAAGATGGTTTTGATCCCATCGATAGGTCGTCGATGACACTCGATTTGATCGGAGCTCTCATCGAACAACTTGGGCAATTTTGCATAATTGCGGGTTTTGTTTCCTAATTTGGTTTTAAATTTAAAGGTTTGCAATTGAAGATTAGAATATTAAAAATGTGTTTAGAGCTTATGTGAGCAAAGAAAAATCAAAGTGAGGGTTTTTGTATAGTATTTGGGATTAATTCTCAGATCAATAAGTTCTTTCACCTCTTGTAACATTGTTTATCCTAGTAGATTCATTGCAACTTTGTGTCGTGATTTTTTCTTGCGAGAATTTTTCTACATAAAACCTTGTGTTCTCCGTGTGGTTGAATTATTTAATTTCTTATTGTTTGATTTTTAATTCGGGGTTGCTTTTGCACATCCCTCAACAATCCATTTCCATCAAAAATTGCTCCGATAGCACCATTTTAACAAGAAAAGAAGAAAAATGAGGTATATGGAAAAAAAATAAAAGTTAAGGGCACAAATATCAATTTCATTTCAACAGGGTGTTTGATGCTTAATAGGGCAGGCTATAAATAGCACGTGACATTATTACCTGAAAATAAACGGACTAAATTGTGGAACCACTGTATCTGATTTACAATCTAAAAATCAGACCGGTTGAACAACCAGAGCTTCTGATTCCTAGAGATTTGTTTTCTGAAATAAGACCGGAGGATATTATTCATTCTTAACCGTCCAATAAATGTCCGGCAATTTAATAGTTACGTAATCAAATAAGAATAATTTTGGTACATGGTACATCTAAAAAGATGCCCATAATTTGGATGGTTTAATTTAAGTTACTTGTAGACGCAATTTCTAAGTAATTTCTAACTGCATGCGTGTCATCCATCACACTCTGCCAGAGTATCAGAGTATTTCTCTTCTTCATAAGAGTGTGTTATAAGCCCATCGTCCATCCACATGATCTGGGCTTCGTAGTAATTCAAATAACCTTGGTTAGAGAGAGAGAGAGAGAGAGAGAGCTTTGAGGATGGAAGGTGTCCCAAAAGACCCCAAAACACACCCGCTCCATAGTCTAGCGTTCGAGCCTCGAGCGAAGCTCAACCGTCTACATGCACTAGTCTACACATGTGCCATCATGGCACTGTTCTACCATCGATCTCTTCATCTCATCCGTTCAGAGGACTTCCTCTCCTTTTCTCTCCTCCTCTCCATGCTGGTTTCCGAGATAATGTTGGCCTTCTTGTCGGCCACCGCCCTGGGCTTCAGATGGCGGCCCGCCCGTCGCCAGGAGTTCCCTGAAAGGCTCTCTGAGATAATCGACGATGGGGATCTCCCTACGCTGGACGTGTTCATTTGCACCGCAGACCCTTACAAGGAGCCCCCAATGAGCGTTGTGAACACCGGCCCTTTCGATGATGGCGTTCGACTACGCAACAGACAAGATCTCGGTCTATGTCTCTAATAATGGAGGGTCGGATCTTACTCTATTTGCTTTCATAGAGGCTGCAAAATTCGTCCGCCATTGGTTGCCCTACTGCAGGGAGAATAGGATTGAACCCAGGTGCCCGGAAGTATAACTTGCATCCACGTGTTCTCCGTCCTCCGAAAAAATAAAGGTAAGAGGAAAAAATAAATAAATAAATAAAATTACTAGATTTTTGAATTCCCATTTTGAAATGTGTTGGGATTCCCATCTATTGCCTCTGGACAGTGTAAGATAGTTGTGCACTGGATCTTGGTCCAAACTGGGTGGACTGGAGTTGAACCCTTCTTTACTGTTAATCAGTGCACATGATCTATGTCCCACTGTAGAAAACCAGTGGGCGGGAATCCCAGCGCCTGATTCTACCTGGGGTTTGCACGTTGCTTGAGGAAGAGAGAAACCTGATGGGGAAAGAAAAAGTAAGATAGAGTAGAGTGCGTTTGGTTGCACTAAATATCACAAAATATGGTGAAATTCTGCCCAATTAAAAACAAATATCACGATATTTGGTGCAGGTCTAAGTCCAACGGGTGGTACTGTAGGCTTCGGTCCACCAAGCGGATAACTTCCAGCCTGTTAAATTCGTGTGACATCCAGTCCTTCCAATGCAAAATTCGGCAATATCCACTCATCGAGTGGACCCCACTTGTATTTGGCTTTTTTTTTATTGTAGGTTGTACCATAGTAATAATGTCCAGTAATTAATAAATAGCAGAGTATTGTAGTCCACTCAACGAGTGGATATGGCCGATTTTTGTAGAGTAATCATGTTGGTGGGGCCAACCTATTGGGCAGGTCAGGTGCCGCATGCACTTTTTTTTTGGGTTAGCTTGTTAGTACACACCCATGTCAGTACACACACCCCATGTTAGCCACCCCCACTAGGGATCGATACCAAGACCTCAAGTGTTGAAACGAGGTATCTTCACTCAGTCTGTCAGTTGAGCGGGTGCGCAATGCACTTAATAGTCTGATGGACAGACCATAACTTGTAATTCAACGGATTCGACTTGAGACTTTTTCTAAATATGATCCACATAAAACATATATCAAACACACTGTATATGTATCCGTGACTCAGGATAATCAACATTAGTGGCCCAGTGGGAGCCAACTGCTGAGATAGTATGATGATTAGAACCAACAAGACACAGTAAGAAATTTTTGAATGGATGATTTTTTATTTTTTATTTTTAGCTGAATGTGGACAATTGGAAGGAAAGTCTTTAATGGTTCAGATTTAACTCAATAAATCAATTGCCAGGAACAATATTTCGGAATAAATATTGAACTACATGCCTTTCAACGCTCTGGATTATCCACACCCAGATCCATAGCTCAACTGACAGACTGAGTGGAGATACTCGTTTCAACACTTAAGGTCTTGGTATTGATCCCTAGTGGGGGTGGCTAACATGGAGTGTGTGTACTGACATAGGTGTGTACTAACAAGCTAACCCAAAAAAAAACGCTCTGGATTATCCAGAAAGATAAAAGAGAGACAGAGAAATGCTCTGGTGCTCTCACGGCACTATTACCAGACTGTTGATCCTTCTATCTGTTAGGGGCCATCATGGATTGGTTATGATTCTAAAGAATCACTTTTGTTAGGCAACAATAAACATCCAAATCAATGGCTTGAAAAAAAGGATGGCTATAGAATATAAGGTTAAAAATACAATGAATTAAATCATCTGATCAGCACAATTTTTGCATGGTTGTCCATTAAACGTCTTCCGGTTCATATCGGATTATTGTACCGCCCAAATTATACCCATGCAACTGGGAGCACTATAACTTATACTGCCCTAAGGCTTAGATTAAAAACTTATTGTTTTATATTATGATTGCTGGTACCAGCTCACTGAAGTATCAAACTGGTACCGAAACTTTTAAGATGAATCCAAACAAAAATGCCAAAAAAAAAAAAAAGAGAGAGAGAGAATCCCATTTATTTAGATAACACGTAGATGGTGAGGATGAATATGGAAAAATTGCTATCATGGGGCCCACCATGATATATCATTACTGCCATCTAACTTATTTATTAAACGGGCTTTCCATTATTAAGCCTAATTGCCAATCCAGCCTCTTCCATGAATTGTGTGATTGACAAAAAAGGAACTACAAGGGACATTGAAGAGGGGGGCCACAACCTTATAAACTTATAGATGAAATGTGGGGTCCATCATTTTGTGTATATCTCATCCAACCCAATAATTAGATGTGACCCACAAGAATTAAGGGACATTAAGAAACTCAGGAATTTAAATTTTAGGTGAGCAATTCAATTGAATATATAGGTCTCCGGTGTGATTGTGCATCTCCCTGTCTTGTGTACCCACTTGATTTTTTTATAGGGATGATTCCTTGGATGCAAATTGCATATGAGGAGTCACACCGGATGGTTGGAAATTCAAAGGTAACATGGATAGTAATCAGGCTCTAAAAAAAGTCAACTGTACACGTGGCGTAAATGAATGTCAGTCGAACTATCCGAAGTCCAACTGTACACACGTATAGGAATGGTCCAGTGTCGGCTTGGGCCATGTATTGAATGGCCTGCCAAAATATTCTGATTAGAGGCTTGATAAGCAAGCTGACGTAGGAACAGGGGCGGCTCAACATTTTTGGGGGCCCTAGGCAAGTTATAAAAATGTGGTTTTTTAATTTCGAAAATAAATTTAAACCTTTAGAAAAATGAAATTAGAATTTAATTTAAAAAAATGACGTTAGAATTTAATTTTTTGAGAACTTAATTAATAATAAAGTAGGTAACTGTGGTCCTATGTTTTAGGAGAAGAATTTATTGTGAATGATGTAATTATTTTGAAAAGGCACGATAGAGTTAGTTAGATTGTTATTATTGATAGTACTATTTTTTAAGATTTATTTTTTATTTTCAATTTCAAATTCGTAAACTAATTTTTAGATATTCTTATTTTCCGCCTTTAAATAAATTTTATTTAAAAAATTTAGGCTTTTTTTCTTCTTCTTAATTTTAATTTTGTTATAATATAGGACCTTCATAATTAAGAAATTTTAATTTTGCTATAATACAGGGTCTTCATAATTGGGAGGCCTTAGGGGATTGCCTCACCTGCCATTGTTAAGTTCCATATGGACGTACAGTAATGCCACGAGGTGGATGCGTGGAGCATGACTTGGCTGCAACCCGAAATAAGACATGTAGATGAGACCTGTCTGTAGGGCTACATTGATGTATTCATTGTATATCCACTTGGTGTGTGTATATATATATATATATATATATATATATATATATATTCCCTATCTTCTTCAATTTATTTTAAGGATACAATTCCAAAAATGAAGCAGATACAAATTTCATGTGGACCACACCACAGGAAATAGTGGTTATTGAATGTGGACCATTAAAAACTTCCTAGTGTCCTAATATTTATTTACTATCCAACCTATTGATAACGTCACATAGACTTGGATGAAAGGAAGAAAAATAATATCAGCATGATCCAAAAAAATTGTGGCCCACAAAAGGTTTTAATTTAATGGTCAATCAGTACTGTTTCTATAGTATAGTCCACCTGAAATTTGTTTCTGCTTCATTTTTTATTGTATCCTTAAAATAAGTTGGAAAAACATATGAACAGTGTGGATATATAATGCATACATGGAGGTGGGGCCCTACAGTCAGGGTCTCATCCACGTATCCTGGTTCCGGGGTCGCAGCCAAGTTGCGGCCGGATGCATATGCAGCAGTGTATCAGGCAATGCCCTTTTTAGGGTAAAGAGTGTTTGGATGTTCGTACCATATGATGTCTTCCTTGTTTCCATGATTCCTGTAATGTGAAAAAATAGAAGTCTAGAAGTCCTTTTGAGCATCTGTTGCTTCGCTTCAGGGCGGCTCAAACGGTTAGGTAGGTGAGGCAATCACCTAAGGCCTCCTAATTACGAAGGCCCTATATTATAGCAAAATTAAAATTTCTTAATTATGAAGGTCCTATATTATAGCAAAATTAAAATTAAGAAGAAGAAAAAAAGCCTAAGACTTTTGACCGTCGATTCGATTGAATCTTACAAATCTGGCTTGGGCAGCTCGACATAAGTTCTCCTGCCCCAAAATTATATATAATATGTCGAAAAACTCATCCTAACTTGCGAGATATGACTGATTTACAGTTTTGATGGTCCAGATCGTTTTTGCCTTCAATCGGGCTTTCTCTGGTCCATCTTTGCCATGAAAGTGTCAGTGACCTGCTCTACATCAGTAACGAATGAGAATGGGATAAGTTCCATTTCCAATTTGGAGATTACAAGTTAGTATGAAAAGTCTATTTTATTATACATAAAGATTCTTTTCTTCACCAAATGATTTATTTAGTAATTTTAATTTCGAGTCGAGTTAACAAAAGATTCATTTGAACCTCCGAGTCAACCCAATTACCCAGCAGGACTTCGAGTTGAGTCAGGTTTTTGTGTTTTTGAATTATGATCCGAAGGCTCCTCTCTTTTATTTGAGATTTAAAATTTGTTTTCCAATGCGAATCATGTCCGCTTGTTATCTGGTAGCAACTGTGATTAAGATACTCGAACAGGTTTCATTAGAAGGCAGCAAAGACGTGGATGTTTCAGGCCATCACTTGCCGAATCTCGTCTACGTTTCTGAGAGGAGCAGATCTTCTCCCCACCATTTCAAGGCTGGCGCCCTCAACGCTCTTGTAAGTTAATCAAGCCATCAATTTTTAGTAAGGCCATGTCTAAAACATGCTGAAGGGCCCACATCTTCCAGGAGATTTTTTTATTTATTTATTTTTAGTTGTACTAACTACAGGTTGTTGTAGCTCCGCGTATCGGCCGCAATGAGCAATGCACCTGTGGTACTAACCTCGGACTGCGACATGTACTCGAACGATCCTCAGGCCCCACGTAGAGCATTGTGCTATCTCTTGGACCCTGTCAAGCTTCCGAACCTTGCATTTGTTCAATTCCCTCAGCGCTTTCGAGGAATCAACAAGAAGGACATATATGGTTGTGAATGGAGGCGGACTTTTATAATCAATCCAGTGGGAATGAATGGGCTCGCAGGAACAGGTTATGTTGGCACCGGATGCATGTTTCTTCAATCGGAAGGCATCGTACAGTGGGCCATTGTCATCACCAGCAGAAGTGAACAACTCCTGTTGTGAGTACCACTCCATAGACCGTTCCATCCAATCCGAGCTGGTCCTTAGAAGGGCCCACCTGGTTGCAAGTCGTACTTACGAGCTTGGCACTGAATGGGGATCCAAGGTACGCTTGAAGATTTTTGTTGCTTCGAGTTGAAACACAGTGCAAGTTTGCAAATCGGCCTGGGCTTTGATAGTGTATTGGACTTTATCGAGACGGTCTACCTAAGGGCCCAAATCTAGCCATCCGATTTTTGTACTTTTGGGCTGGTAGTATATCTGTTAATGAGCTGGGCCTGAGTTGGGGGTGACTCATGGTGTAACTGATCGGGATCCACCATGTCCGAGACAACCAACTTCAAAAGTGGGGCCTACATGATGGACAGTCCACATCAAAGGTGGGCTCCACATGATGAGCAATGGACATTGAAGTTGGGCCCCACATGATAGATGGCCCATATTAAGGCGGCCCCACATGATGGACAGTCCATATCAAAGGTCTGCCCTAATGATGAGTGGCTGATATCCAAGGTGGGCCTTGCATGATGGACGGCTCACATTAGAGGCAGGGCCCACATGATGGACAGTACGCATCAAAGGTGGGCTCCACATGATGTGCAGTGGATATTGAAGGTGGGCCCTTCATGATGAATAACAACATAGACGGCGGGCTCCACTTGGTTGGCCCCACATGATGGATGGTGGATGTGAGGGGACAAAAAAAAAACTTGAGGGATGATTACTCATGGCATTGGAAACCAAACATACTTGCTACTTTTTGATTGATAAGTAGGTTGGTTACCAAACATACTTAAGGCGAATAAATAGAAACCAAGATAAGCTATTTTTGGCATAAATAGCTTGTCCAAACTAACTTAGTTGGAATGACTCACGGTGTAACTGATTGGGATCCACCACGTCCGAGTCAACTCATCTGTGTCGCACCCAACTCAGACGACCATTCTTGAAACTCTTGAAGGGCCGGACCATGAAAATATACACATAGGCTTAGTACAGCCCAAATGCTGCACTGGTGCTATGTTATCAGGATAGTGAGATATGGATTTTTGAAATGGGCAGATGGGAGTGCGATATGGGTCGTTAGTTGAGGATTTCTACACAGGCTACAGGCTTCATTGTGACGGATGGGAGTCGTTGTTTTGCAACCCAGAGAAAGCAGCATTCATCGGGAATCAACCTCGGTGACGTCCTTAGCCAGACGAAGAGATGGTGTGTTGGGCTGCTGGAGATGAGCTTCTCCAAGTTCAACCCACTAATAACCATTTGGACTACTAGAATTTCACTTGAAATGGGAATATGCTATACATATTACGCATTCTGGAGTGCTTGGTCTATTCCTATCACTACCTATGCTTTCCTCCCACAGCTGGCTCTCCTCTACCAGATTCCCTTGTTTCCAAAGGTATGGACTCTCTCTCTCTCTCTCTCTCTCTCTCTCTCTCTCTCTCTCTCTCTCTCCAAAAGTTTGCACAACTAGATGAATCTTGGGCCCACCGGGATGTATGCAAGACCATAGTTCAAAAAATACAAAAACTCGACTGGACTCAGTTCTTCTTCCGGGTCGGGTCGACCCGAAAAGTTGACCCAACTTGACTCGCTATTTAATAGGTATATGATGTAGAGCGGGTCGCGGACACTTTCATGTCCAAGATGGGCCAGAAAAGGCCTGATCCAAGGCTGAGCAATTGGGACTGTCAGAACACTGAAACAGGCACACCTTGCAAACTAGAATGAGTTATTCGATGTACCATATATGATTTTGGGTAGGAGAAGCTACTTTAGCCACCCAACCCTGCTATGCCGGGTTGCCCACACCGAATGAATTTGCGAGATTCCATCATATTGATGGTTGAAAATCCATTTTATTTTTGTTTTTACTATTTATAATAAGTTTTAGTTTGATAATAACTCTTCATCCTTCGAGCTGTAGGGGTTATGTCCAACATGAAAAAAGTTTAGAAATTTTAAGAGAACAACCAAGTAGGACACTCACTATTTTTGGCCAAAAACCATGAAGTCTAGTAGAAATCATGACCGTCTAGAAATAGTAAGTTTACTATATTTATAGTAAGTCACAAATTTTAGGGAATTTGAGTTAAAGTTTGATTCTAAACTTCTTCATAGGTTTGGGATCACTATTTAAAGGATTGTAAAATTGTTTTTATCTTCAATCTAGTTATTATCAAATTTATTAGAATTATTCGTAGTTTCTATTTTCCTCGTGGATTTGAGAATTCTCTGTGAGGAGTCTAGAGAAACTCCGTGAACTCGGAGTAATTATCCTCCTGAGAAGACAGTGATCGACCTCATCATGTCCATCCTAGTTTAGATAAAAGTCTAGTAGAAGGGAGGAATATCTAGAACTTCTGTGTTTGGTACCTGCTCAGGGCTGGCTTATCCAATCCATTGATGTGATGGCCAAACCAAGGATCAACCATGCCCAAAAATCTCTTCATTTGGTCAACTCTAAACTTTGCATTACCCGTTTAGCTTAGCCCAAACCCGCCTCAGTGGCGGGTCCGACCAGTTGGCCCACGGGGTGACCCAACCCATTGCCACTCCCACCACAAAGGTTTCATCTACAATCATCAGTTGCATGGCACAACCCAAACCATGTAAAAATATCATGATAATTGCGTGGCATTATTTCACCGTCCCAACGACTGGATTGAAATTGGAACACAAACATCCATCTTTATATACATCATCGAAAATAGATTGACGAATATGATCACTCTAAATAAGATTATAATCACATTTCAGGTCTCAGATCCTTGGTTGTACTTGTATGTCTACCTATTCATAGGAGCTTATGCCCAAGATCTCATCGAATTCCTTATCATGGGTGGAACGGTCCAACAGTGGTGGAACGATCAGAGGATGTGGATGATGCGAGGAATTACGTCCAACCTCTTCTCACTCATAGAATTTTCACTCAAACAGATAGGTTTGTCCACTACCGGATTCACCGTAACTAGCAAAGTGATTGAGGATGATCAGAACAAGCGGTACGAACAAGGGATCTTTGAATTTGGAGTTTCATCACCGATGTTCATGGCACTATCAATCGCGGCTACGATTAACTTGATTGCCTTCACGGTGGGCCTTGTAAGAGCATTGATGGTGGGGATGTTAGAACAAATGTTTGTACAGCTGCTCATATCAGGTTTTGTGATGGTGAATTCGTGGCCCATTTATGAAGGGATGGTATGGAGAAGGGATACTGATGTAGAGCGGGTTGCAGACAGTTTCATGGTCAAGATGGATCAAAAAAGGCCCGGTCGACGACAGAAGTGATCCGGACTGTCAGACCTTAGATCAGGCATATCTCACAATCCGGAATGAGTTACCTGATGTAAATATATGATTTTGGGGTAGAACGAGCTACTTTAGCCAACCAACCCCACTACGCCGGGTTGCGCAGCCCGGAATTGCGAAAAACTCCTGGATCGACGGTTGTTTCCCTGCTTTAATTTTGTTTTTACTATAAATAATAAGTTTTAGTTTGATTATAACTCTTCATCCATCAGGCTTTAAGAGTTGCGTCCAACGTGAAAAGAGCTTAGAATAATTAGAACGGTTTGGTGTAGCCAAATAGGACACTTACTATTTTTGGCCAAAAACCTTGCGCACTAGTAAACATCACGACTGTCTATAAATAGTAAGTTTACTATTTATAGTAAGTCGCGGATTCTAGGAGTTTTAGTTGTAGTTTGATTCTGATTTCTTTCTCATTGCTTGGTACCCCTATTTAAAGGGTTGTGAACTCGTTTTTAGTCATCAATTGATCAATTTCGAATTTCTTAGAATTTATTTCTATTTTTCTACTTTCTTTCCTCGTGGATTCGAGAAGTCTCTGTGAGGAGTCCAGAGAAACTCCGTGGATTCAGAGTAGTTATCTTCATCACGTTCATCCCTGCATCAATTGGTATCAAAGCGAGGATTCCCCTCAAGCCGATGACAAACAACGAAGGTATGAATCAAAATCCTGTGGACGGTGATTAAGGGATTTGTTATCTTTCGGAAAGAATGGAAGCTTTCCAGCGGGAGAGTTAGTTGACCATGCAAGGGCTGCTGGTAACTCTCGACCGTCTTGCGGATGTGCTACTTCCGCCCCGAGTCGAAGTAGAGAGATATTTTGATTATATGGACGTGCCAGATCATAAAAGAGTAAAATTGGTAGCGTTTAAATTAAAATCTGGTGCTTTTGCATGGTGGGAACAATTATAACTCTCACGAGCCTGTCAGAACAAGGCGCTCATCTCATCATGGCCACGGATGAAACGTCTTCTTCGATCATGATTTCTCCCCAGTGATTATGAGTAGATATTATTCCAGCAATATCAAAATTGTCAACAAGAAAATCGAACCGTCACAGATTACACTGAAGAATTCCAACGGTTGGCTATACGAAACAATCTGTCAGAATCTGAGTCACAGAAGGTGGCACGATTTATAGGTGGGTTGTGACCAAAAATTCAGGACCGAGTTCAGATGTACCTAGTCGAGACCGTGGATGAAGCAGTTTAATTGGCAGGTAGGACAGAAACACAACTTGCAAGAGCTCCTGCTCATTCATATCCTTCAACTCGACCCCCTATGACGGGTCCCACGTAAGATCCAGTGCTGGTACGAGGAAAAGATCCAGTAGGAGAACGTCCTCAACCTCCTACAAACGCAAACCGTGATACAGGGAACGACTCATTCAGACCTCAACGTGTAGCACCTACAACAGCGGGTCCGAGTAGGATTCTAAATCCTTATGCTCGGCCAAGGTCGAACAATTGTTACCATTGTGGCAAACCAGGCCACTTATCAAACACTTGTTCTCAACGTCCCGCAGCACACTCGACTATAAACGAAGGGGGCACTAAAGATGAGGCCGCAGAAGAAGACTATGGCTTTGATGAACATGAATAAACCACTGAAAAAATAGCAGGTGGCGATGAAGTGACGGGCGAGGATCGTGGCGAATTTCTAGTTGTGAGGCGATTACTGTATGCCCCACGAAAAGAATTACATCCACAGCGACACAATATATTTTCTACTCGGTGTACTGTCAACGGAAAAGTCTGTGATGTGATAATAGACAGTAGTAGTAGCGAGAACATCGTCTCAAGAGTGATGGTGGACAAGTTGCAGCTACCAACGACGAAGCATCCTTCCCCATACTCAATTGGCTGGATAAAAAAGGTGAATGAGACCAAGGTAACTAAACAATGCACTATCTCGTTTTCAATTGACAAAAATTATAAGGATCAAATACTTTGTGACGAGATAATGTCTACATATTCGTCAAGGATAGTCGAAAAATATTCATTGCCCCTATGGCATCAAAGAACCACCCTGAAGCTTCTAAAGTGGAAAGGGAGTTCCCTCTTGACCATTTGAAATTTCATGGAGGAATCCAAGGAAACCAGCGAGGTATACGCCGTAGTGGTGAAGGGCGAGGAAGAGGAACCCTCAAACATCCCTCCAAGTTTAAGACTATTACTAAATGAATTCAAAGAAGTCTGACCTGAGGATCTACTTGATGGATTGCCCCCCATGACGGGTATCCAACATCACATAGACCTCGTCCCTGAGGTTAGCCTGCCCAACCGCCCTCATTATCCAATGAATCTGAATGAGTGTGAGATACTTCAGGGGCAAGTGAAGGAATTGATCCGTAAGGGTCTCTTGAGAGAGAGCATGAGCCCATATGTTGTACCAGCATTATTAACGTAAAAAAAATGGAAGTTGGTGCATGTGTGTCGACAGTCGGGCAATCAATAAAATTACCATCAAGTATCGGTTCCCAATACTACGGTTGGACGACATGCTCGATATGCTAGAAGGGACCAAGGTGTTCTCTAAATTAGATCTAACGAGTGGGTACTATCAGATTCGTATCCAACCCGGTGATGAGTGAAAAACAGCATTCAAGACCAAGGAAGGGTTATATGAGTGGCTAGTTATGCCCTTCGACCTATCGAACGCACCAAGTATTTTTGTGTCTAATTAATCAAGTTCTAAAACCGTTCACTGGCCGATTTGTGGTAGTATATTTTGATGACATATTGATATATAGCTAGGATGAGGCGGAGCACAGGAAACATCTCAGGCAGGTACTGCAAGTCCTACAAATTAACAAGTTGTACCTCAACTTGAAGAAGTGTGGTTTTTTAACTAACAGCCTATTGTTTCTAAGATTTGTTGTAACGTCCACAGGCATTCTTGTGGACGATGAAAAAGTGCGAGCTATTAGGGAGTGGCCGATCCCAACAAACATTCATGAGGTGAGGAGTTTTCACAGGTTGGCGACCTTCTATCGTCGATTTGTAATAGATTTTAGCACTATAGTCGCGCCTATAACAGATTGCATAAAAAAAGGACTGTTCCGGTGGACCGATAAAGCTGACAAGAGCTTTCATGAGATCAAGCATAGTTTGTCTACAACACCGATCTTGGTACTTCTTAATTTCGACAAATTGTTTGAGGTTGAGTGTGACGCTTCATACGTCGGAATTGGGGGAGTATTATCACAGGAAGGCAGGCCGGTAGCTTTCGACAGCGAGAAGATTAGCAAAGCCCGAAAGAAGTGGTTGACTTATGAGCTTAAGTTGTACGCAGTTGTTCAGGCACTGCGACATTGACGGTATTATTTGATTTAAAGAGAGTTTGTTCTGTACACTGACCATCAAGCATTAAAGTTTATTAATAATCAGACTAACGTGAATCGTGTGTATGCTAGATGGGTTGCGTTTTTACAGGAATTCACGTTCGTTCTGAAGCACAAGTCAGGGCAGCAGAACAAGGTGGCTGATGCACTTAACCGTCGTGCATCACTACTTGTTACCATGAGCAACAAGGTGGTCGGCTTCGACTGTCTTAAAGAGTTGTATGACGAGGATGAGGACTTTAAAGATTCTTGGGTGAAGTAGTGACCTTCATATACAAGATAATTTTCTCTTCAAAGGGAATCGATTGTGCATCCTCCAAAGTTCTCTAAGAGAGTAGATTATTCAGGAGCTACATGGAGGTGGCTTCGGTGGACACCTTGGGCGAGACAAGACTCGAGCTCTTGTAGAATAGTGGTATTACTGGCCACAATTAGTACGTGATGTAAGAAAATCCGTATAACGTTGTCATGTTTGTCAGACCTCCAAGGGGCAATCTCAAAATACAGGTCTCTGCACCCCGTTACCTGTGCCTGACGGTCATTGGGAGGATTTATCAATGGACTTCGTGCTTGGTCTCCTATGAATACAACGCGGTATGGATTCGGTGTTCATGTTGTTAGATTATTTCTCCAAGATGGCACACTTTATCCCATGCAAGAAGACCCTCGATGCAACACACGTGGTGAATCTATTCTTCAGGGAGGTCGTACGGCTATAATCGTGACATGAAGTTCATTAGCCACTTTTGGCGGACTTTGTAGACTCGATTTGATACACGACTTCAATTCAGCAGTGCTTACCACACACAAACTGATGGCAGACCGAAGTTGTGAATCGCACGTTGGGAAACCTCCTTCGCTGTATTTCAGGAGAAAAATCGAAGCAGTGAAATTTGGCTTTGTCTCAAGCAAAGTTTAAATTCAACAACATGGTGAACCGCTCGACAGAAAAATCACCGTTTCAGATTATCTATGGACGAGTGCCTCGCCACACGCTTGACTTGATCCCTCTGCCCAAGCACCCAGGCATGAGCATTGCAGCAGAATATATGGCAGACAAAATCATGGGCATCCATGCGAAAGTGCAGACCAAGCTACATGCGTCGAACGAGAAGTAGAAGGAACAAGCGGACAAGCACCAGCGACAAAAAGTATTCGAGGTGGGCGACCGCGTTATAGTTCATCTGCGCAAAGAAAGATTTTTAACCGGAACGTACAACAAGTTGAAAAATAAGAAGATTAGACTCTTCCCAATCATTCGAAAGATCAATGACAACGCTTATATTATTGATTTTCTAGATGACATGGCGATCTCATGGACTTTCAACGTCACGGACCTGACCGACTATCATGAACCAGCGCAAGATGAGAACTCGAGGACGAGTTCTTTTGAAGTGGAGGAGACTGATGAAGAGCGGGTTGCAGACAGTTTCATAGGCAAGATGGATCAGAAAAGGCCCGGTTGACGACAGAAGTGATCCGGACCGTCGAACCTTAGATCGGGCGTATCTCGCAATCCGGAATGAGTTACCTAACGTAAAAATATATGATTTTAGGGTAAAACGAGCTACTTTAGCCAACTAACCCCGCTACGCCGGGTTGCGCAGCACGAAATTGTGAAAAACCCTTGGATCGACGGTCGTTTCCCTGCTTTAATTTCGTTTTTACTATAAATAGTAAGTTTTAGTTTGATTATAACTCTTCATCCGTCGGGCTTTAGGAGTTGCGTCCAACGTGAAAAGAGCTTAGAATAATTAAGGGAATGGTTTGGTGAAGCCAAATAGGACACTTACTATTTTTGGCTGAAAACCTTGCGCACTAGTAGACATCACAACCGTCTATAAATAGTGAGTTTACTATTTATAGTAAGTCGCGGATTCTAGGAGTTTTAATTGTAGTTTGATTCTGATTTCTTTCCCATTGCTTGGTACCCCTATTTAAAGGGTTGTGAACTCATTTTTAGTCATCAATTAATCAATTTCAAATTTCTTAGAATTTATTTCTATTTTTCTGTTTTCTTTTCCTCATGGATTGGAGAAGTCTCTGTAAGGAGTCCAGAGAAACTCCATGGATTTAGAGTAGTTATCCTCATCACGTTCATCCCTGCATTAGATAAAGGGAAGATACCTACCCAAACTACAACCATATCCATCGTTCTAGCATTGGTCCTTTGCATTGTAGCATTTTTTGCAATTAGAATTTGAACGTGAAAGGATTTTGGTTTTAGTTAGGGTCATATGTAAACTAACGGAGTGTCATAATTTGAACATTTAAGGGTGTGTTTGGATGGACTAAATTAGACTGATTAATCAAGAAATTTCTTGATATATGGTGCAACCAAATGCACCCTAAGCAAATTGGTTTCTTTGGGTGTCTTGATTTATTGTGTCTTAATTTGAAAGTGGAAGTGCATAATAATGATGAACTCTTATGTATTTTCTTGCTGTTGGCCTAATGGACCTTGTTGCCTATAAGAATGATTTTAAGTTGAATTAAAATCTTCTACTTGTCACAAATAGAAAAAATTTACTTTCTCACATTGGAATTGGTCCATATCAATATTAACATTGTCAATACTGCTGCATTAAAGTAATTAAGACTTTCCTGCTTTCTTGCATCGTGATTGGTCCACATCAAACACTACTTGTGGTGACAATGTCAGTGATGAGGTTGACCAACCACAGCACAGGAAAGCAGGATTTTCCTACCTGTGTGGCAAAGAGAGGATCCAGATTCGTTTAGGTTGGGTCACTTAGCCTCGGGGCATTCTAGCTTTTAAAAAAGGGGCGAAAAATAAAAAATAAAAAATCCTGATCCTGGTACTGTAGCTGAGGCTTGATAGAATACGTTCCGATGTATTTAAATTTTACCCATCATTTAATAGTCTGACACTATTTTGTTCCTATGAATATAGACAACCTCTTTTAACCTTTGAATAATCAAAATTTTATCATCGGAGTGTTTTTCAAACCTCGTGTAAATAAAGAATTATGTGATGCATGATATTTTTCAAAATATACACGGGTTTTCAATTCGGACAAGTGGGGCCCCAGGTTCATAACCTAGACCATTGATCTGTTCAGTCCCACTGTGGGGAAAAGGATGCCTGAAATATCTCTCGGATTGGTTTGAACCGTTCTTGTATTTGTTTTCTTAATGGTCAATCTATAAGATACAAATGCAAAGGTTAGGAATATTGACCCATCAAGAAGACTTTTGAGGGTTAGTAATCCATGGTTGACAAACAAATCAATGGACAAGATTGCAAAAACATGGGCCCCACTTTGTCTCCTTAGTCGCAATTAAGGCTGCTGTTGGTCCTACGCGCTGGATGGGCCTACAGCGGAATGGTTGAATGATTCACGGCTGCCGACATTTTAATTATTTTGTAGGTTGAGGATTATTGTAAAGAATCGCATCTTCCAAAGCCCCTTCTTTATTTAATAATTATCTTTGTCTTTGGGAGCCACTATTTGCAGTTTTACACCCTCCTGGATTGATAGAATCACCCGATATTTCTACTATTGGAAGCACACGAGTACATTGTACGATTGAATGAGCACCAGTAGGAGGAAAAAAGATCTATTTCATAATGGCTGTGGGTGTATAGATCACCAGCTACCTTCTACCTTTTCAGACCAATGCTCGTGAATCGCGTCATTTTAAATTACTAGCTTTGGATGGTTTCTTTTCCATCTCTCTTTCCTACTGCGTCAGATACACTCCATCCATTGATCTAGACTGTTTATCAGGTCCAATTGACATTTCATGGGCTACCATGGCAACATAACTCTGATACGAAAAATACAAATCATTTGATGAATGGCATTAAGCATGGACGGTTAAAGCAATTTTTGTAAAATAGGTTAAATTAAAAAGGATGGCTGCAGAAAAAAGGGCCAAATCACCCAATCAGTGCGGTTTTTGTGTGGTAGCCCGTGAAATATGACCTGATCTCAATGTACGTGAGCTCACATAAGGTGGGCCGCACATGAGCATGCACAAGGTTTGTTAGCATGTGAGCGTGCATAAGGTGGGCCATACCTTAAATAATATCAAAAATCAAAGCCCAACTGCTCATCAGGCGCGTTACTTGTATGAAAAGAACAGACGCATGTTTGTAATGGTCTGCATTGAACTTAAACGAGTGGCCCACCTGATTAGTCAACTGGCAGAATATAATATGAGTAACTCATTTAACTGTCTTGATAGCTGGTCCCATGCACACTAGATGGATCATAACCTAAATTAATAAATAAATAAATAAATTGATTATATACAATCTATTAGACTTAGACGGTTGAGATGAAAAATATCCACTAGTTCAAAATTCACCAATCAAATGTCCACTAATTAGATGTTAAAGATTGCTCAATCCATCTGATTTTGATTGAAGACCTACCTACAGTGGGTCTCACAATCCAATAGTTTAATTTCTGTTAATAAATGCCACGTGTACATTTTCTGTTTGAGACCCAAACACTCAGTCAGAGTATCAAATCAGTGGATCCCTTGCATATTCTCCCGTCCCTTTTTTCTCGTCTTGGCTGTGGGAAGGCCAAACCAACCTCTCTCAATGCAGCTTAAAAAATATCAACTTGCACAGTTGTCGATGAAAATGGGTAAGACTGACATTTCAGATGATAAGACTTGAAAATTAGAATATCCAAAGCATCAAGTGGACCACACATGTTCAAATCACTAAGGTCTAAAAAAGAATAACCATGGTTCGCATTTGATGTGACATCTATAACCCAGAGCATAGTTCTTGAACTCGAAACTAGGCCCAACCAATTCGATTTTGTGAGAACTAGAGCCATAGCTCGATTCTGAATCGGTAAGGAAGACTCATTGAGTCGACCCGAGCAGTCAGTTGAGTCGCCGTGACTCGTGGTGACCAGGAGGTGAGTTGTAGTGTCATGTAAGTAGAAGATAAGACACTTATCCAGTGGGTTATTCATTATGCAGCTGTTAGGTTTTCTATTTTTATTACTTAAGAGATTTCCCTTATTAAATATCAACTACTGTTTCTAATATTTTAAATTTATAATTATTAAATATTGAGTTTAGTCAGCTGGGGTTTTCGGGTCAACTCGACTGGCTAAACAGAGAGCCAAGTCAGATCAAGTCCCAGTTAAGGGTTCCAGTACCCATAGGTGGTGAAATTCCACCAGTGTGAGTGTGTGTGGGGTGTGTGCGCGTGTGTGTAAAAAAAAAAAAAAAAGTCAGTTCAAGTCATTTAGAACCTAACTGAACATTGCCCCGGGTTCTAGGGTTTTTGAAAGATTCATGGACTAATTTGTGGGATGGGTATGTAAGATAAGTGACCCAGGGCCCCACCTTTGGTACAGACAGGATGTATCACATTCATGTACAAAAATGATAACATGCACTCTAATGTATGTGATTACCACATGTTCGAGCCATGTAGGGCCTGTCCGTCTAGGGGTCGTTTGGCACCATAGATGGTGAGAGTTGCATGTATAACATGCGTGTCACCTAACTATTATTCTATTTGGCACATAGCCCACTAATGATGTCCCAAAACAATTATATTATCAATTGCATCATTATAATTATTTTAAGACGATGACTAGCATAATTCAAATATTGTCCATATAAATCAACGGTTAAAAATCACTGGTTAGTCACTCAAACATGATCTTGTGCTTGTGGCCCATCCGTGATTTGGAATTTCATCATTTTTGGGCAAAGCATATATTTCAGTGGACTTATTACAACCATCATGTCAAACATTACATACCTCACTAATTAGAGATATGAAAATTGATTTAGTAATTAAATTTCAACCCGTATAAATACAACATGCATAGGTACTTTTAGATTAAAGTTGATTCCCAATGTGGACTGCCAAACACAATGGGAGGATTTCAAACCCAGGGGGTTCTAAATCCACGCTCCCAAACATGCCCTTAGATGTGCACTCCACCTTAGAGCTGGATGCCAAAATTCAACTTGACCCACAACTCAAGTGGACCACACCAAACCGAACAATCGGATCCATTGAAGAGGGAGACGTCCATCACAGAAACTTTCAAATGGACTGTGGGGTCGGCACTCTAAACTGTTGTTTATATGTCATCGAACCTGGTCATCAGGTGTGTCACACCAGGATGAAGGTCGGCACCTAAATTCACGCCGTTACAGAATTTAGGTGGGCTAGAAAAAAGTAAATGTATACAGGTTTTAGGCATGATTGTATATTGCTTTTGGTGGTGTGGCCCACCTGAGTTTTTATTGGGGATGATTCATGGAAAGCATGATGACCACAAGAAGGCACACTAGATCCACACAGTTGAATTCCACATAAACGGCATGGGTGGGCCCATCTTAACAATCCCGGCCACTTTTTTGAACGGAACGTAGGAGGATAAGTAGGGATAGGGTACCTTTCCACATCACCTTTGTTACCCTTCCAATCCAAAGGTTGAGGAAAGCTGACATGGTTATCACATCCACGTCCTCAGCTAGTCTTTCCTACCAAGGCAACCACAGTCAACAATAAAGAGCTAATGAGGTCATAATCAAATCATCCCGAACGGAGGGACAATAAAACACCAGCTGGACCATTCATCGGGGTCCAACACTCGTTTTGGAAGAATTGGTGGTTAGAAAAAGGTCAACGGTCCACATTCAATGTACACTTGTGGACGACTTGATAAGCAGACTGACCTGAACTTTGGATCAGGTCACGTTCACAGTGGTCCCGGCATGATGAATGGGCCAGATCATTGTGTTCCGTATTAGCATGTGTAGAACGAGGTCCCCTTCTCCATCCCACAAAAGTGATTCTTCCGGACCACAAGTCAAGTCCTCCGTGATGTTCACCTGCGGTTAGAAATAAAACAAAAAATAAATAAATAAAAATTGGAAGGCGAGGACTGCACTCAATGTGATAGGGTAGGGTCGAAGACATGACGCAGTTTATGGACGGGAGTCAATATTTATTAATTAAATTTTTTTAAAAAAATAGGAATTTTGACTAAAGTGACCTTGTGGTATTGCCAAAGGCAGAAAAAGGCAGACTTCTCAATTATATTCATTCTTTGTGTATTTTATATCTCATGTCCATTATTTTGACAAATTATTTTAGGGCATGAGCACAAAATAAAGATAAATTGAGTGGACCAGACTACAGGAAACAATGGAGACTGAAGAAAGCTTACCACTAAAAACTTCTTTAGGAGACAAGCTTTGGATTAAGCTGATTTTATGTTTTTCCTTCACTAGAGTTGGGCATTGGGTCGAGTTGGACTGACTCGGCTCGATTTGGTTTTGAAATATGTCTGTCTCAAACTTGACCTAACTCAGTACCGAGTCCAGCATACTTGACCTGATCCAAGTCCAGTATACCCTGTATTGATTCGAACCAATCAAAAGTACCGAGTTAGAGGGAAGAAGGGAATGGAGAGGGGAGAGAGAGAGAATTTGGGTTCGGATTTAAATGTTTTGTAAATATTTATACATTTAAATAAATTATAAATTATATTATGTATATATATATATATATATATATATATATATATATATATATATATATATATATATATATATATATATATATATATCCGAATTTGGACTAGGGAACTCGGACTCGACTCAGTTTGATTTTAGATTGGGCGAAGCCTACTTGGTTCGGACCGACTCACCCATTTGATTCGGATCAAGTTGTGTCCAAACAAGTTAAACGAGTCGAGTTGTCCCGTGCCCAACTCTACCCTTCACACAAGTCTATGTGACATTTTTCAACGGGTTGGATGGCAAATAAACATCATGGTAAGCCTGAGGAAATTTTCGATAATAGAAATTCAATCCCCTTTACTTCTTAGGGTGTAGCCCACTTCAATCCCCATTACTAGATGGCTAAACGTGGATAAAACATATACATCATTGTGAGCTCTATAAATCCTCCAACAAGGCTGTCCATCTCTAGATAGGTCCCGTGGGGTGGCATAAAATCCGCACCCCACTCAAAGTACTAAATAAACCCATCTACTTTTGATTATATATACTTGTAAAAAAAAATTAGATGTTGCATTACTAAAAGTGGGTAGGATGGGCATAATTGGCAATCAGAAAAGTACAAAAGCTCCTGCTCATGGGATTTAGGTGGTAATTCCACCCTACCTTTCCCAGCAAGACTTGTGATTTTATTTTTGAAAAATCATCCTTACCATCCTTCATATGAAAAAATAATAATTGGTTAGGGACTTGTAACGTTTTTCTCTATTTCAGTTATACCGTCTGGTTTGTACCCACGGATCTACCAAAGTCCCTGGATCCCTGACTATGAGGTACATTGTGATGTATGTTCCTTACATTCACAATGTCAGTTCATTTTGAAGCTTATTTTAGGGCATCATCAAAAAAATATAGCAGATCAAAATCTTAGATGGACCATACAACAGGATACAGTTGTGATTCAATCCCCACCATTAAAAACTTCACGCGGGCTACTGGAATTTTTATTTTCCATCCAACGTGTTGATAAGGTCACAAAGACCTGTAGGAAGAGACTACAAAAATACCATCATGATCCAGTACGTGTGCACCCAGAGCATGCTCCAGATGTTGCAAAGGTGGATCGCCACACCTATCCATGGCTTCAGATGTCACACATGTTTATCAAATCAGTAAGTGGAGAGACTCTCTAGTCTCTTCCCATTTCACTTTTATCCATGTTTGCTTTAGGAATTAGGAGGGTATAATTAAAAAGTACACAAAAAAAGGAAAACAATAAAGTGAAAAAGGCAGGCCATCGTCTCTTTGCCTAGGGGCGAGAACCGCCCGTCGCTGGCCACAGGCAGTTCTATCGCTGGGCCCACCGTGACGTATCTGTTTATCTACATTGTTCATCTCTTTCTCTCTTTTTTTTCTTTTTTTTAAAAATCATTTTAAGGTATATTCACAAAAATGAAGCAGATCCACGCTCAAGTGGACCACACCTATGCAGAATTAAATGCAAGTTGCGTTAATGTAAGAGTCATATGTAGCGTGGTCTACATGAGCGTTGGATCTGCCTCATTTTTGTGTAATTAACTTAAAATGATAAGAGAGAAGGGATGGACGGCGTGGATAAACAGATACACAACTGTGGGCCCGCCCACGGAACTGCCCATTTACGGGGAGGGGGCTTTTGGTACATCTCCCCTGTGACCTTGCCTGAAAATTTTTTTTTTTTTTTTTAATAAAAAGAAAGAAAAAAAAAGTATTTGGACCCTCTCTTTTTAATGCATGCACCCTTTTTATCTACTTTTGGTATAAGAATAGTACTACTAGTACCAATTTATTGTCAAAATTAAAGGCAGCACCATTCAGTTTCCCAGTGATGTGAAAAGGGAGTGAATGCAAAAAACTAGAGGACGTATACATAAAACTAGAGGGTGTTAGTATCAATTGCCCGATAAAAAGGAAGAACAATACTCTCGCAGAGGTTTACGATTGAGCAGACAATATTAATTGTGCATCTTACAGAAATTAACTCAAACAAACCGTTCATGTTGCGGGCCCTGATTTCATTTAATCATGGATCATAAATCACAGGAATTCAATTTTTTTATTGCGCGATTTGTGAGATTCAATGGACGGTAAAAACAGAAAACAGTCGACGGCCTGGATTTAACAGACATATGTACATTGATTAGAGTTTAAGATACCTCAATCAATCTGATTATCGGATGGTGACCTGTAGACAGTAAGTTCTCCCAATTCTATCGGTTTAGTATGAGATAATGTGTGCCGTGTGACCCACTCTTGAGCGCCTGAGTATCAACCATCACACTTACGGAGTATCAAATTAACTCACCTAGAAAAATCCAACCACTAACCACGTATTTGCAACTTTCCCGTTCATAAGAGTGTGTGCCGTAGATCTATCATCATGGTCTACCTATTTCCAAAAAAAGCCCTTCTTTGAGAGAGAGAGAGAGAGAGAGAGAGAGGATGAAAGGAGGAACGACGGAGGCCGAAAATCTCCCTCTCCATAGGCTGGAGGTCGATCCTCGAGCCAAGTTCAACCGTGCGCACGCACTAGTGTACGCGTGCGCCATTTTAGCTCTGTTCTACCACCGATCTCTTCATCTCATCCGTTCAAATGACTTCCTCTCCTTCTCTCTCTTCCTTTTCATGTTACTGTCCGAAATGGTTCTGGCCTTCATGTGGGCCGCAACACAGAGTTGCAGATGGCGGCCCATCCGTCGATGGTCGTTCCCTGAAAACCTGTCCAAACTCGTCGACGATCGGGATCTTCCAGCACTAGATGTGTTCATCTGCACGGCGGATCCTCGCAGGGAGCCACCGATGAGCGTTGCGAACACCGCTCTGTCGACGATGGCGTTCGATTATCCGACGGATAGAATTTCGGTCTATGTTTCGGATGATGGAGGGTCGGATCTTACTCTGTTTGCTTTCATGGAGGCCGCCAAATTTGCCAGGCATTGGTTGCCCTTCTGCAGGGAGAATGGGGTTGAAGAAAGGTGCCCAAAAGCGTTCTTTAGATCCAACGACTGCGATTCATCCTCGGAGAAAATAAAGGTAAGCGAAAAAGGAAAATGGAAAAGAAGAAATTAAAAATCCCACTTTGATATGCTATGGAATTCCCGCTCATTGTCCGTCTGCTTCGAGTCACCTTCTTTCCGAAAAGATCTGGTGTCCGCCCATCTTCGACCGTCCAAAGCTGGCGGGCGGGAATCCCGTGTACTTCAAAACGGCATTCTCAGATCCACTACTAGTAGTCAACCCTGAAATTAGTTACCTATCTTGGAAAATAGAGCTCGTTTTTCGCTTTTTTGGCATTAAAAAAATCAAGAGAAATGATCCCATACAGCAAGGTGTACGTGAACTTTCAGAACAGCGGTAGCTTTCCCGCCAGCGACATGATATGTATAGAATACCAGTTCCACGCGAAAGGTGGACCACACAATGCTGATAACCTGGAATAAAAGTCAGCCGTCAAAATCATTGGACCGACAATGGCCTGACTAAGTGTACTGGTGTGTTCCATTCAGTAAATTAATCGGCCTGAATTTTCTGTCGAGTCATCATCATGGTGTGGCCCAAAATTTTCAAGGGTTGGATATTCTACTCGTGGCATATTGGTCGAAAAGAAATGTGAGTGGTCGCATACAGGCAACGTATCATTGTGCGTGTTCATTTCTTAAAAATAAATACTACTCGACGGAAAATAGATGAGAAACTGACCACTGTACCCTATCTTTTAACTAGCGTCTTTTATGTCCTCAAAATTTCATTCCCAGTTTAAACCTCTCACGTACGGAGAGGCTGATTGAGAACGAGAATACCCCCTGCTTTTAAAAGCTATTTCTTTCCGTACGTGAGAGGTTTAAACTGGGAATGAAAGTCTGGGAGGTTTCCAAAAGACGCTGGGTAAAAGGTGGCGTTTACAATGGTTAATTTCTCAAAATAGATTTGGGGAGTTATTCGATACTCTGGCTGCTATGACGCTTAAACGCAGGCACGTAGAAATGGTACACGTGGCATATATTAACTCAAACTAAAACGATTAAATTGTGGAATTTACTGTGTCTAAGTTACCGTAAAAAAATTATATTTGTTGAAGCATGCTAACCTCTGATTCGTCGACACTTTTTGATTGAAAATAAGACCATTGGTTATTTTTCATCTTTAACCGTCCAATAAATGTGCACTAATTTAATTGTTAGAGAAGGATATAAGACTAATGCTTTGTTCATAATACATCTAATATTGTTTCTATAATTTGGTCGGTTTGTTTGAATAATAATATGCCATGTGTACAATTTCTTAGTAATATGTAACTGCGTTCGTATCATCCCTTAGTGTCTGGCAGCACATCAAAATATTTTTTCAATAGATTTTCACATAGAAGCACGAGCCGCGGCGCGCCAGCTACCTCGGTATTTACAGCAATGTACCGTATTTCCAATGGAAAAAGATTGCGTACGCCACTGGTGCATGGGGGAGTTGGTGCCCCCGCATCTCCCACCAGAGCATCCAACGGTCCGCAATCTTCTCAAAGAGAAATTGGCATTTGAAAATTCGTATTTCGTAGATGCTAGTAGCTTAATTGACAGCTGTACGCTGTCTTTAAACAATGAACCACAGCTAGGGACTAGGGAGACTTTCGTTAGATCCAATCCGTTCATCAGGTTCGCTGCCTCTCCTTCACACTGGACTCAGAAATCACGACGATCCAAAACTCAGGTAGACCAAACAATAGAAAACAGTTTAGATGGAATGCCCACCGTTAGTTTCTATATTTCATTTAATCCATTCATCTTATTTGCCTCATTAGGATAGAAGCATTCCCTGAAAATTACACTATTCCAAAGCTCAGGTGGGCCATACCACTTCTATTTTAATGTTTTAGGATTTAGCCAATTAATCGATTTCTCTTATAAAGTCGCTCATTTGCTTCTAAAACTTGCCATTGAATGTTTCTCTGTTTAATTGCCCCATTCAATGGTCATTAACTGGATAGTTAGGATGATCTTGTCTGTGCAATTTGAACAGTTTGGATTGTGGAAGTCCCAAACCTTCACCAAATGGGGCCAAGAAATTGTGAAATCTTTGATGTGGTCGCTTTATATCCCTTTTGCAGATGATGTATGAAAGCATGAAAGAGAAGGTTGAGAGGATGGAGGTGAGGGGTTCCGTGATCGTTGATCAGATCACGGGCGATGACGAACGCGAAGCTTTCAAGAAATGGACGGCTGGATTTACTCGTCAGGATCATCCTACGGTTATTCAGGTTTTCACTGGCCTTCTTTCTCCATCACGATGGTTCAGATCATCTCTTCATGTGGGCCCCAATGGGGCAACATATGCGGCTGATTCTTAGTTGCCACGTAGGCAAAACTAACTCTGTCATCAAAGCTCATCCATTGATCGGGCGTGATTCAATGGTTCATACGCAAGCGTGGATTTTCAGATCATACACGTAGGGCTTGTATTTCCGTGATTCAAGCCTATGGCACCCCTGTGCTGGCCCATGCACCATGAAAATATAACAACGGTCCGCATTCAACCAAGAAAAGGCCAAATTTACGATGGCTAGGATCTTCTGGTCTGTCAGATATTTGGTGCATGGCCATCCACTGTAGGGCCCATATTATCAATGGTGTGGATCAGTTAACTAATGGGTCCACTTCTACAAACTGCATCTAAAATCTAAGTGTCCCGTACGAACTTGGGTAGTTCTAGCGAGTAGCTTCCATGGTTCGTAATCAGACCATTGTTCTGTTGCGGCGCACCATGAATGGACCGTGCCCAATGATCACCTTTGTAGGGCGATCCTGACCTTTTATTTTGTGCCCTACATGTGAGGTTCTTCTCATCAGGTAGATTTTTCGCATGTAGTCCGTCCATGGTACCCAACAGACCAATGGTCTGAAATGGATTACGAATCGCGGGCTCCAGTTGTCAGAGATGAAAACCCGAGTAAACTGTGAAATTTCCTCAGGCTCAATTCGAAGTTGAATCCGGATCCTCTGAAGGGAGACCTGTTTTACTACATCGTGGTTGGTCCATCTCACAGCACTGCTGCATTAGCAGAATTTTCCTACTTGTCTCAAGCAGAGGATCGGCATTCCAATTGGAATATCCTCCGAGCATGGACCCTCCCTCGATGCCCATCGGCTCAACTGTTTGGATCACATGGCCAGGTGCCACTTGCACCCAGGGGTGGGCCAGTAGGCGGTGGAACCTAGTAGCTCATGGATTGGGCCCAGGGCTGAGCTTGAACTCTAGCCTTGCTTGGTGGGCCAGGCCTAGGCCAATGATGAATTGCCCACCCTTGTACATTGGCTAGGGCTAGTTATCAATTGGGCCACCATCATACAAAAAGAATGATTTGTTTAAAGACATTTGTAAGCAGTGCCACTGTATGCATGGTTCAACGACACTTATTGGATCCAGTCACATATCAAACGACCAAAACTGTTTATATGATGGGACCTTTTTTGAGACGGAGGATATCCAAAAATATTCTTAGATTTTTGATATTTCAATTCCTTGATCAAATCTACTTACAGGGTTGGCCCTGACCTGGCACGGTACTATAGGGCCTGGGCCACGGCTTAGGAGACTATGGCCGGGCTAGCCGATTTGCCACCCCCACTTGCACCACTGTTTCAAAATGAGAGCCCGAAAATGGTGTACGAGGGCTGATATGTTGGACCAATATAGGCGTCTGGCTGTGCAATGGCCTGCAAGATATCAGTCATTGCAGTTAATATGAGGTTGTGATCTACTCCAATAAGGTGTAAAATATTCGCATGTTGTGGTGGGCCACATGCAATCGGTGGCAAGCTCTTTAAACCATCTATAGAGGTGACCAACCTAATATAAGCAGGCGGGCCTGTTTTTTTTTTTTTTTTTTAAAATTCTTCTTCGAGTCATCTTCAAAGTGGGGGGACACCTTAAACATGTAACGCATGGCTCACACAGGTCCAAGGCTTGCACGTGTTCTATGTATAATAATGTGCCTGTGGGGCTAGCAGACCCCCATTGTAAGGTCCGGATCTATCAGAAAATGGGGTCCATGGGTGCTCATCACTAGTGCCATTTTTCTTTGGTAATAGGAAATACGATTTTGAGGTGTGTTTTCTTTACTTTCTTTCTTTCTTTCTTTTTCCAACAGGTTTTGTTAGAAAGTGGAAAAGACATGGATGTCACGGGCCATAAACTGCCAAACCTTGTATATGTCTCTAGAGAGAAAAGGAGATCTTCTCACCACAATTTTAAGGCCGGTGCCCTCAACGTTCTGGTAGGTTTATCTCTGCCCTTTGATTGATGGCGATTTATTTGATACTCGGCAGAGTATGCCGCTTGATATGCAGACACTGAGAAATCATACCCATAAAATAAACTCAAATTAAACCAACTGAATTGTGGGATGAGTAATAGTCTCGAAATCAGATTGGTTGAACAATCCTAATCTGGATTTATAGACACTTGTTTGTTGAAATAGAACCATTGGATATTTTCATTTTTAACCGTCCTTCAATACATGTCCACTGATCCGATAGTCAGATGATTAAACAATCCTAACGTGGTTCATGATACATCTAAACCAAAACCCAAAAACAATCCTAATGTGGCTTAGATCCTGCACACGTGCTCGCATGTGGAAGGGCTGGGCTATAAAAGTACATGGGATTTAGTTTGCAAAGTAAACGAGTGGTCCAGGCCAACCAGCTTAGAGTCAAGGCCCATGTGGTTCATCTTGGCCTAATCTTCAGGCCCAATAGATAATTTGTGGGTCGCCGTGGGTTTCAATATTCCAAATGGCTTGAAAAGTCGGGCTTATTTAACCTTGGTGGGCTGAGTATTTAGATGGTGGGCCCGGACTAGCCCGACCTGAATTTAGACTCATGTCCCTGGCTCATGGTATATGGTGTTTGTTACCCAAACAAACAATACGTCCCTTGTAATTGCAGTGGAATTGTAATTCACGCATTTGGTTGTGTGGTGTTGAAGCTCCGAGTATCGGCTGCAATGAGCAATGCACCTGTAGTCCTTAACCTCGACAGTGACATGTTTGTAAACGATCCTCAAGCGCCTCGGCAAGCATTGTGCTATCTCTTGGATCCTGCAAAGGCCCCAACGCTTGCCTTTGTCCAGTTCCCTCAACGCTTCCATGGTATCGACAAGAACGACATCTACGGCTGCGAACACAGGCGCCTGTATCAGATCAATCCAGTGGGAGGAGATGGGCTCGTCGGCCCACATTACGTTGGCTCTGGATGCTTCTTCAATCGGTGGGCATTCTATGGGGGACCATCACCATTGTCGTCACAGTTGGATATACAGAATTCTGATTATCACCACACCCTGAACTGTTGGATTCGATCAGATGCGGTCATAAAAATGGCCCATCAGGTGGCGAGGTGTACATACGAGAATGGCACGGAATGGGGCTCCAAAGTAAGCTTGTATGTAACCCTTTGGTCTAATTAATCAGTGGGCCCCATGTAACTAGTGTGGCTTGAAAATGTGGCTAATTCAATCATCTAGTGGGCCACATGTGCACGTAGAGGATGGGCCGTTAAGTGAACTCAAGCCAAATGCATGTTCATTGGGCCCACGTGATGAACGAACGGTTGGATCAGCTACCAGGGTGCCACCTTAGAATAATTTTGGGCTGTGGTTGTAAAATTCGCAGGTGGGCTTCAGATACGGGTCCCTCTCTGAGGATTTCTTCACTGGTTTCAGAATGCACTGCAAAGGCTGGGAATCGGTCTTTTCCCACCCGTCGAAGGCGGCGTTCTTGGGCGAAATGCCGATAAACCTCGTTGATGCACTTAGCCAGAACAAGAGATGGTGTATTGGACTGTTGGAGGTGACTTGCTCCAGGTACTGCCCACTAATATTCGGGACCGCCCGACGTTCGTTGCTCATGGCCTTGTGCTATTGTTACAACTCATTCTGGAGTTTTTGGTGCATCCCCATCACAACCTACGGCTTCCTCTTACCACTGGCCCACCTCAATCAAATCCCACTCTTCCCCGAGGTATGCTCTTACTCACGCCCTCTTTATAGAGGGCTGTTCGACTGCAGGCAAAGATGTGTTTGACTGAAACTATTCGAGGCAGCTAGCTTGTCTAAATGCCTAATTTGTTTATGCTCTTACCCACAATCTCTTTATAGAGGGCTGTTCGGCTGCAGGCAAAGATGTGTGTTTGACTGAAACTATTCGAGGCAGCTAGTTTGTCTAAATGCCTAATCTGTTTATGCACAAAAATCGAGAAAATTAAGAATATTCTATCTTTAAAAAGCTACACCTTAGAAATGAGGAAAGATAGACATGGATTGCCTGCGAGGAACTTCCTTAGACCGAAAAGTTAGGTGAGGCGATTGCCTTCAAGGAGCTTGCTTGGACGGGCAGTTGGGTAGTAGATCCGAAACTGAAGTGAGCCGCGTGAGAGGAAACAATGAAAATTGAACGCTCACCATTGAAACATTCATGTAGGGCCACACAAGTTTTGTATCCAGCTAATACTTTTATGTTTTTAGTTCATCCCAATAAGAAAGATCTTATAAAGAGTATGGATGTCATATAAACATTATAATGGATCCCAGGGAGTTTTTAACTTAGCGTGGCGAATTAATCTCTTTTACTATTTTAATGTTGGAAAACTAATCATTTGCTCTAAAAGCTTTAATTAATATAGCATCACTCTATAACATCCGTTTATCCTCGTAATATTATCTTATCGTGTTTTTTGTTTGTTTTAAGTTGCAATTGGCTCAGAGAGCTCTAGCTCTCCTTATTAGTATTCTAATAAATCTTATGTATGGTTAATGGTCCGTTAATTGTTTCTTCTTTACTCACAATAACAAATTTTTCAAAAATTGAAAACCGTTGGGGAATTTAACAAAAATTGCCTAAGACAAATCAATCCCTTTATCTCATATCTTAGTCCCCACATCCTAGGGGTTACTTCCTCGCTAAACTCCTCGTGGCCCCACATCATATGAATTCTGCCGCATACAAGCCACCTGACTCACACGACTAACCCACCCTGAATATGCCCCTGCATCTTACAAGGTACCCCACTCCAACCCATTGTAAAATTACCTTTGCATTAATTTCCCTGCCCACTTTTTCCTTGTCGTGCAGACCACTTGAGTTTTACATCTGCCTCAGTTTTGGGCCATGTCGGCAAAACAAAATAACAGCATGAATTTCTCACAAACATCACAACAGACCCCACGTAGCTTCTTGCATGCAAGAAAACATGTGCATTTGTCACATGTGCCAAATATGCTACACGTGTAACTGTCCATATTCAAACACCCTACATGTGCCCCCACATGCTACCATCAACTTTCAAGCACCCAACATGCATTAGGCATGTCAATGTGCATAGGCGGCACAAGTGGTACATGTGCCACCACATGTGTTACTCCCCACACGTGCGGCAGTCCATTTTTAGTTCCCATTCCAGTAACATTGCATGGCTTATGTAGTCCAAGACTGTATCTTAGATGGTCTAACCCTGATGGTTTATCTATAACACATCTTGGCTTGCATCCGAATGACTCTTTAAGAAGCCTTTAGCTAATTCTATTAATTAGAATGATTATACAATACAGTTGTCTACAACAATTACATTCATATTGCAGACATCGAATCCTTGGTTCTACTTGTACATGTACCTTTTCTTGGGAGCTTATACTCAAGATCTTGTTGACTTTCTGGTTGCTGGAGGAACGATCCGACGGTGGTGGAATGATCATAGGATGTGGATGATTCGAGGAGTAACGTCTTATCTCTTTGGGCTCATGGAGTTCTCGCTCCAACAAATCGGACTTCCCAGCGCTGGATTCAACGTAACTTGCAAAGCAATCGATGGCGAACAAGACAAGCGGTATAAGCAAGGGATGTTCGAGTTTGGAGTTGCGTCGCCCATGCTCGTGCCGCTTGCTACAGTTGCTGTGATCAACCTCATCTCCTTCGTGGTGGGCCTTGCAAGGGCGTTGATGAATGGCGACTTTGAAGAAATGTTTGTGCAGCTATTCATTTCAGGTTTTGTGACCGTGAATTCATGGCCTATTTATGAAGCCATGGTCTTGAGAAGAGATGGGGGGAGAATGCCTACAAAAATTACGGTGATATCTGTTTTGCTAGCATGGTTTCTTTACATGGTAGCATCGTCCACCCTCAGATTTTGAAATCTTGTACGGTTAAGAAAGTTATCGTTTTTCATGTGTGCCCATCATTTTAATGACCTTTCGGATTTTTATTTTTTTTAATCTTCTTTATCATGCTCGCATGATTTTAGAAGCTGGGATTTGAGGAACTAGGATTCTCTGATTGGTCTTTTTTTGAACTATGGGGCTACTAAATGGACGGTCTAGATCTGGCTACCAATCTCCGGACCATTCTTAGTTGAATGTGGACAGTTTCTAGTTGAATGTTCAAGATCGTCCTGTGAGGAGATTGTTGGGGCTGTTCCATCTATACGATGGAATGCGACATACCAATATCTACGTGGCCTGGAAATAGTCCAATCCAATCGTCAGATGGGCCACACCATGGTGAACAAATATAAAATCTTAAACCTCCAAAATCATGTGATTCCCCACTTGAAGATGATTGGTAGGACTGATTTTGGAAGGTGGCTTATTTGGGTTCATTTTTTCTGACCGTTAATTTATAGGATACAATTGTCACCCACTTTATGAATGAATTAGGATATAATTACATTTCTCCCTACCTAATAAATGGCCCTGATCTTGTGTACGTGCCAGGTAGGCTCCAACCATCTGACACTGTCGAAAATTGTATTTCCTCAATGGCCCTGATCTTGATCCCAACAATGGATGGGTCATCATCTAAATATCTCCTCACTGGGAGAATCCTAACCCTTGGGTTGGTGAACTTACGAATAGAAGGCTGCGAAATAGGACTGCCAACAGGCTGGGCCCAAGCTGGTCAAGGTCCGTTCAAGCTCGGCCCGCGAAGGAAAACCCAATCCTGAGCCTAACCTGGGAGAGTGACGGGCCAAAATAAACAGGCCAGAGCTCTAGTCCAACCATCCACATTTGTGCAAGATCTGGGCTGTTCATCAAGTCTGCCCTACCATGATCATATGACAAAAATCCTCCTGAACTCTTAAACAGGCGGACCATGCTGATGGGCTCTTAACAAAAACCAGAGCATGAGCCGTCATTGAACGGTAGAACATAACCTGCACCCAGCCCAGGCCTGGGCAGAAGCGGGCCACTCTGAAAGCCCAATGGCCCAGACCAGTCCATTGACAGCATACTTAGAAAAGCAACAAAAGCGATCGTCTGAATCTAGCAGAAAAGCATTTCCAAGATTGGAGAGTTAGGATAATCCGTTCTTAGAACTTTTGAGTTGGGCCCCTTACATCAGCACCATGTGGGCCCAGTTACCCTAACAGCAAAGAGAGGATAGTACGGATGTCCTCGGCCAGAGGATCATATAATCCTACTCAAGAAAGAAAAAAAAAAATTCAGAACGGGCACCATAGAGTCAACTTTGAAGCCAGTAAACCTTCAGCTTCACTTGAAACCGGTAACGGACGGCGAGGATGAGAGACCCAAAAGACAGCTGCACCCTCCCTTTCTACACGCTTGAGGTGGATCCTCGAGCCACGCTCAATTGCGTGTACGCAGCAGTTTACACGCGCGCCATCTTAGCCCTGTTCTACCAACGGTCCCTCACTCTCCTCCGTTCCCCAATTTTAGAAGTGGCTCACCAAGTAGCGAGTTGCACATATGACCATGGTTCAAGCTGGGGTTCCAAGTCAAGCTTTCATTCTATGAGCTATGATTGGCGGACAGGGGAGATCAGAGCCGTCCAACCAATAGTTCTGATCTCCATGGCCAATTCATGACTCAGGTGGGCCACACCAGCAGGAAAGTTGGGAGGGGACAACCACTCTCGATTCTCATTGGGCCACACCCAAGTTACGAAATGACCTGATTTTTTTAGGTGTGTCATTGTCTGGCCAAGGTGTTTCATATCAATAGATTGGACGGTATGCACACAACATGGTGGGACATCGAGGAGAATCAAGGGTTGGGATCTCCTCTTGAATTCGGATCCTTTGGGGTTCCAATGGATGTCCTGGGTAGAGAATCGGTTGCATTTTCTCGTATTTGAAAACGAGGCATTTTAGGGTGTGTTTGGATGGCACCCATTTTTCATTTAGATTTAAAGTGATACGCACATGTCGGGAATTCAGGTCCTTCGGTGTTCTAATGAATGTGATGGGTGGAGAAGCTGTTGTGCTTTTCGGGCGCAAAACAAGGCATGTGGGTTTGTTTTTTTCCCCCCCATTAGATCTGAAAGTGACATGCAGATGCCAGGAAAGCAGTTAAAAAAAAAAAAAATTGGAGTTGGCCAGGTATTGCTTGACTGCCTTTCAAACGCCTGCTAAAATATGAGATGTTTTTTAAAATTTAGACCGTTGGTCAGATTGGGTGTCACCAAAAAACTCCTTCAATGAAATACATTGGATGCTTGAATAGGCCACAGTATCTACTTAATTCTAGCCGTTGTTATGCTTATGTGTCAGTGCCTGTTCAGAGAAAAATGCATTAGAACACAATTTTAGCAGCATCCAAACACGGTATTGGCTTTGTAGCCTTTTCTTTCTTTTTCCTCGTTTGTTTTTGTGAGCTACATTGAGAGAAAAAAATGCAGTAAAACACATTTTCGGCACCCTCCAAACACCAATATTAGCTTAGAGAAATTCCAAATTCCAAATTACAGTTTATAACTTTTTCTAATCTTAATTGCATCCCCCAGTGACAGGTGAAAACAGGCAATTGTGTCCGATATCTGAGCCACCCATCAAGGAGAGGCCCCACCTTGTTTTGGGCCATTTAAAAAAATTATGCGAGATTCAGCAATCGACAGCAAGTGGACGGTTAGAAAATTGGGCCAATGGTCCACACTCAATTCTCAAATTTATCTTTTAAGGAACGTCTGGCCAGCCTGATGTTTGATAAGGTCATATATATCCATGGTAGAATCTGCTTTATGAATGGCTCGCATCTCATATTCGTGTCTGCCATCCATTCTCTTACTGCAAGGATGTGTGGTTAATCAAGCAAGAAATTTACAAATCAATGTAAACGTAGTACAGTAGAGCATTACATCCAATTATCATACTAATTGCCGCTGATTAAGTAAGAGCTCAACCTATTCTAAGACCAGAAAATTACCATCCTTTCATTGTTTTTATCTTGAAAGATTGATCATATGTATGTATGCATGTATACATGACAATATGCATTGATATATTAGGACCAGGAATGAGTTTCCTTGAGACTAATCCATTCGAGGGGCCATGGTAATCGACAGACAGTGTGAATTGCCGGACTCCATTGAATGTGGCCCAACACTGCTTGATCCTTCAATTGGGTTCGATTGCTCTTCGCTCGAAGAATTAGTGAGATTATCACTTATTCTGTCCACCACCACTACAACTTGTTCATGGCCCTGTAAGCCTTGTAGTGAGTTGCTGGATTCAGCATTTGGTGGCTGAGAAATGTCCATTTGCATAGGCGGACCCATTTTCGGAGGATGAATCAAGGCCCGGCAGAGTGGGCAAGTGGCATTGGACACAAGCCAGTGATGGATACAATCGAAGTGGAACATGTGCTTGCATGAGGGGATTTGGTGCAACTGCTCCTTGATTTCGAAATCTCCCAGGCAAACGCAACATCTGCAAAATTTCAGAAAGTAGCATGTTTAGCTTAATGCAGTCTATAAATAGAAGAAGTCCCACCAGATTGATGGCCCTGATGCAATGACCACACAACTAATGCGGGTCTATACCTGAGATGATGCACAATGAACTCATCTCAGTTCAATGCAGCCCTTTGGAAATCAGTAGTATTTTCTAATTTGCTAAAAAACAAAGGTAAGTAAATACGTAGAGGTGATGAAGAAGAGGCCCCTTACTGAGGATCTCTGGCCCTTAAATCCTCATCAAAGATTACTATTGGAAGCTTTTCCTTGAGTTCATTCTTCAAGACCACATCAAAAGGCTTCAAAAAATTAAAAAAAGAAAATCATGTAAGAATGGAAATTCAATAAATGGGGTGTTAGTATTACAAAATAAAGCTATTATCACAAGATCCTGAAGTTATTATGGTGGGTATACACGTGATAGAACTGCATCTGATCAGTCCATTGAATATGGGCCAGACAAGTGGTGGCCCACCTTATAATTAGACAATTTCAGAAACTGCAGCGGTGGGCATCTCATCAAAGACGCGTCCCTCAGATTGAATGGCCAGATAGACTGCCGTGGCACCACGATACAATGTGTCGAGGTTTTAATACTTACCAAGCCCAGGCCCAGACCCGGCAGCCCATCGCCAACCCTTTTCCCCATGGTTCCACATGCGGAGATGGTGTGAAGATTAGAGCTGTCCATCTTCTTGATGCAGTTTTATATATATACATGGCACATTCATGGTAGCGTCTAGATGATGGGCGGTTCTCGTCAGCTCACATGTGGGTCCCACAAATTAGCCCGGCTCCTAGAAAATCTATTTAGTTGTTAGACAACTATTCATGGAAAACAAATTAAACTGATCTTACGAGTTTAGAATCCAGTTGTGAAAATCAAATCAGCGAACTGAAGAAGAGGTTTACAAGGTGCATGCGTTTGGATGCACAATCCAATGGGATTGCGATTACTTTCAAGTTGGATTATAAGGAATTATATACAATCCAATTGTAAAGAACCCAAATACAATTCAAGGGCCATTTTATGAAAACAATCACCATATCCATTTTAATTGCAATTGCAGCAAGAACAGAAACTCTAGTAGATGGATGTGAAGAATGCTTTTTAGAACAGAAAAATTGACTAAAAAATCTATAATTATGATCATTAATACTAACATTACGCAATTCAATCGGATCATGCATCCAACATGGCTTTAACAGATAGTGGATATGAGAGCTAGTTACCAATGAAATGACTGTAGAAGTGTCATTGTAGATGGTTGTATTGATAAGAGAAGGAGAAGAGAGAGTAGAAGAGCGCTTCTTCAGGTAAAAGAGATAAAACAAGAGGAAAAGTATTATAGTGAAGAGAATGGGGACTGAGAATATGAAAGCTTGGTAGAGTTTGAGTTGGAGTGATGGAGGGTAGGGATGAGAAGTTGGTGTTTGGGGAAGGCCCATCAATCTTCCAAAGTTATCAGAAGTAAAATGGAGAGAAAGAGGGAGAGTTGGGAGTGGTTGTGAGTCTTGCCACTTGAATTTATGAAGAAAGAGATCAAGTGGGCCATCTGATAATTGAGAGAGAGAGTTGTTTAGATGGAGAAATAGGCACAAAGTCACTCTCATTGCGGGTAAGTGCTTGCTTTGTTAATACATGGAGAAAAACATTGGTACTCTAGAAGAATGTTGATGGATGATACACATGCACTTAGAAGTTACATGTGTGGCATAAAATTAATTCAGATTTCACTGTCTCAATTATCTCTCTTAGGTTTAGATGAATCGTAATAATAATTAAAAAAAATACGGATATTTGATCATCTCACTATCAGATTGTTGGACATTTATTAATGGACAGTTAAAAATGTATTAAAAAAAAATCCAACCATCCTATTTCAACAAACAAGTTTTCATGAATCATAGTTTAGAATCATATAAATAAACTGATTTTGGAAATGTAACTTATTATGTAGATGATTTAATTTGAGTTCATGTGGGCTACATGTACAATTTCTTAGTCCTTGCGTATCAAGCATCACGCCCTGTCCGAGTATCATGTGACTCTCTCTCTCTCTCTCTCTCTCTCTCTCTCTCTCTCTCTCTCTATATATATATACACACACACACACACACATTACTTCTTACTTGAAAATGCTCCTCTGCTTATAGTGTTCTGAGTTGCAGCGGTTCACCTGGACAGTTGAATTAATCGATCTGAACTGTCCATTGAGTCCAGAAGACATTTCATGGGGCTATGAAGTAAAATGGCGCTTTTCAAATAATTCCATCAATCCTCGATTTGATCTTATTTTTAATTCTTTTTTTTTTTTAATAGCCATCTATTTTCCAGCCCATGGATGGGATGGTTACAATTGCCTAACAAAAAGTGATTCTCTACAGCAGAAAGTAACCCATGATGGGTCGTAACAAATAGATGGATCGAATTGTTTGGTGGACCTCTTTATTTGTGAATGATCTTAACCGTTCATATTAAAATCTATTCATCAAATGCTTATGTTTGTGAGATCATCATGATTTTTTAACGGTAGCCCATGAAATTTGAGCTGGACCTAATGAACAGTCTGGATCAATGGATTGGACTGTCTAGGTGTCCCAGTGCAACTAGGAGCACTATAACTTATAAGTTTTCTGAGAGCACTCGAGCATTTATCTCTCTCTTGTTTTGAACTAGACAACGCACACAAGTGCCAACCTGGACAGTGTGCTACATCTGAGTGGTGTACGAGGTGACCCCCACCATTAAGAAAACCATATGAAAAATAAAAAATAAAAATCAAACATCAGGGTGACAACCCTAACACAAAAGAATGAACGGTGCATGTGTGTAGCCTAACAGATGAGTTGTCTGGCGTATTTTCCGTATACGGTCATCTTCCCAGTGCGAGCCACCGTATGCATAGATGGTCCACCACGCCTCGACCCTGGGGACGGGGATTGTGTCGTGAGTGTAGGGTGGTGTGGATTCCCTGTGGGGGCCACTGTGATTTTTTGTGTTTTATCCACCCTGTTCATCCGTTTTTGGAGTTCATTTTAGGATATGAACTCAAAATTGAAGCATATCCAAAGCTCAAGTGAACTACACCACTAGAAACAGTGAGAATCAACATTTACCGTTGAAAACTTCTGGGGCCATGGAAGTTTTGGATCAAACTGATATTTTTATTTTCTTTTTATCAAGGTCTGCGCGACCTTGTGAACAGGTTGGATGACAAATATACATTACTGTGGTCCCCAAGAAGGCTTCATGGGTAGATATCATTTTCTCCACCACTTTCTATGGTGTGATTCTCTTGAGTTTTTTTTTTTTTTTTTTTTTTTTTTGTATATATACGCACGCACACACACACCCACGCCTTAGTGGAATTTCACCACCTATGGGTACTCGAACCCTTGACCCAATGTTGAAATTCTCTTGAGCTTTGGATATGCTTCAATTTTGAGCCAAGAAATGAGGTTTCAAAAGGATGGAGGGAGTGGATAAAACACATAGATCATGGTGGACCCACAAAGAATCCATACCACGAGATAGCGTGGTCAGCTTTTCACTGCATAATTGGCGTCCGACCGAGGGATACATCGTAGAAGTGGAAGTATCCAGACCCTTGGTCTGCTGGGCTCGTGGATGGACCACGACACAAAAATCTCCTCGTTAGCAGACTCCTAAATTTGTTTTGGCTTTAAAAGTAGCCTCCCTGTCTGGGAGTTTTTAGTGGAGACGGTCCATCCAGTGTAGGACACATCAGACCATCCAATGGTCTGGATACCGAACCATGGATCTCACTTGTACAAACTGACAACTCGAGGACACTATATATCCCACGCATGAGTGTCGTGCAATGTTTTTTAAAAGATTTTGACCAAAGTATCCATGCATGTGGCAATGCCAAACGCCTGATACTTAAAAAAATTTCTTGCAATACACTTTAAAGTTTTTTCAAATTTTTTGGGATAAAATTATCCTTGGTTGCCTATTCGGTTGAACCCAGCGCATGATGGGTGAGGGATTTGGATAGAGCAAATACTGTGGGGGGCACTATAATGTTTGTGAGAAATCCACACCCTTCACATGCATGTTTTTTCAAATAATTTTATTACATGTGAGCCCAAAAAAGAAGAATATCCAAAGCTCTAGTAGGCCACAAAATAAAAAATAGTGGACATAGTATATCCATGTTGAAACATTCATGGGGTTGATTAAGCTTTAGATCAAGCTAACATTTTTATTCTTCAGAGATGTGGAGCCTAAAAATGTAACAACCCAATTTTTTTAAAGGTGGGTATTCCAAGTTCTATTGTTTTCTTCAGTGTGGCCCGTTTAAACTTTGGATCAGTCTCATTTTTTTGCCCATGCCCTAACATGGGTGGACCAAAGCGATGGACGGTGTGGATTTGTCACCCTAAAAATAAAAAAATAATAATAATAAAAAGTGACGTGCACCATGAAATCTAACCCACCTTTCCACTAATCTCTCTCTCCTCCTTTTTCTCCTCCATTCGCCGCAAGATGTCAACAGCAAACTCCTTTTACAAGATGGATTCTAAAATATAAACTTTGAAAAACAATCTCCTTGGCGCCAGTGCAAGAGATCTAAACAGAAAGAAAGAAAGGAAATGAGAGAAGAAATTACACCCAGATCCATAGCTCAACTAGCAGACTGAGTGGAGATACCTTGTTTCAACACTTGAGGTCTTGGTATCAATCCCTAGCGGGGGTGGCTAACATGGAGTGTGTGTACTGACATGGGTGTGTACTAACAAGCTAACCCCCCCCCCCCCCCCCCCTTCCAAAAAAAAAAAAAGTGAAAGAAGAAATTAATTCGAGAAAGGGAGAGAGAATGATTAGCGAGTTAGTGACTCGTTGCTTCGAGTTGCCTATCCACACCTCTTTACTGATTTACCGCTGGAAGAAAGAATTAGAGGAGAAAGATCTCAAAAAGAGAGGAAAACATAGAAGAAGAATGAAGAAGTTGAGCACTGAGTTGACTTAGTGAGTCGACCCAATGACCTGCTAATTCCACCATTTGAGCAGATTTTCAAGATTGATTTGAGCCGCGCGCATTTTCCGTCCATCAAAAACTTTATCAATCGTGCCAAAAAACCATTGTAGAGTCATATCTAATTGTATTGCGATTAGGTGTTGACAGCTCCAAGATTAGCTGTAGAGTCGGATCTACATCAGATTATCATCCTCCGATTACATTTTTTATTCACAACAAGTAGGTGATCTTCCTTATTGAAAAGACTACATTGGTATACATTTTGATTTCATTGATTATTTATTTTGTATTGCTGATTTGAGTTATTTGATTTTAGTTTTACGTGATGTAAAATGCATTTATTTGATTTTTAATATGTGAAATAAATTTATTCGATTATTGTTAGCTTTTTTTAAATATATTTAAATTATGGGTGCTCTGCCCGGGGTATTCCCAAAAAGGATGTTAATTTTGTACCACATTTTAAATTTTAGTAATTGTAGACATTCGACCCCTGGCCCTTGTTTCAGGATGTATCGTATCTAAATATTTAATCCATGGTCCGTGTCCCGTGATGAAAGTTATATTCTTCTTATTTAAAATTAAGAGAATGTACATATGGGTGCTCTGCCCGGACTCCCTAAAATGTCAAATGCACAGTGCCCTGCCTTGAGAAGTCCAAAACGGCCATGATGCTCTACCTTGGGTTAATCCCTAAAATGGATGCACGGGTGCTCTGCGCTGACAAAGTCCAAAAATAAATCAGAAGTTATTTTATTTTATTTGACTTCATTAACCGAATTTTAGTGGTTATTATATATTGAAATATTAATGTTCTCTTATATTTGGGTTGTGAATGCGTAAATACAGAATTGATGTACACATTCGTGGGCCACGATCCCCAATAGGTATGGAACTATTCGGGATTTGAAGTCTATCATCTTGGAATCACTTCACGTATTAGGTATGGGACTAACGTGAGTTGTGGCCCTTGGTGCGAGGCCCCTACCGAGTTGCGATACTACGCACTATGAATCAACTTTTCATTATGTATTCATTATTACATACTGATTTAGAAGTTTTAATTTTGGGAATGATGTGACCCAACGAGCCGCCGTGCTCACACCCGTATAGATTTTTGCAAGGTATGTATGAAGAACCAATTGAGAAAGATCGAAGACTTTTCCTTTTGTTTATTTGAATATTAATTAAAATTCAATGCATTTTGTTGTTATTTATTTTTTAATATTAATGTAAGTAAAATTTCAAGGATTAATTGATTAGTAGACATTATTTAATGACAATGATTTTTTATTCTTTTAATTGCTCTGGTTGCCTTGAAAATACATTATTATAATGTGGGTTACGTTGTATATTTTGTTTAAGTACAACTCACAGTCCTGGAATTCGGGTTTGGGCTTGACCAACTCGGGTACCAAATTTCGGGACGTGACAGATTGGTATCAAAGCCTAAGTTTTAGATTCTCACGAGGACCTTATTTATATGTCATACTAATGGTTAGATTAAGCCTAAGATAGAATCAACTGAGGAAATAGAATAGAGACTCAATTAAAGACCATGAGTTGGGATCCCTTCGCTTCTTTGATGAAATATGTATATATATATATATATTAAAAATCTAAATTTAGGGTCTCTTTGCATCTGTGTGACATATAATCTACCTCAATTAGGCCACACATCAGTTTAGAGATTCAAATCTGGACCATAGATAATTTTTAAGGATTTTAGTTCCCTACGTGTTGTTGGATTACAATGGACAATAGAACATACCTCACTTTAAAAAACCATAACTATTTAAGTACAACTCCGATCAAGGTGATTCAAAATCTAGATTTTAGATTGTTAAGTCTAGTTTTAGAAAATAATAATTAAAAAATATAAATCCAGAATTTTTCAATACCGATTTTAAGTTTTTGTGGAACAGTTTATAAATCATTTGTTCTGAAGAACATTCGCTATTTGAATTTTTATGTTTTCTGTAGATCTCGGTTTAGTCTAAAATTTTACAGAGTAGCAGCTGACTCATAGATGTATTACGAAAAAAAAATAAAATAAGATCCATACAATTCCTATAAATACCAGAACCAATAGCAAAAACAGAAACCCAGGACCTGAATTTTCCTGCAGTTGAACCTTAATACATAACTCAGCCCATCTTTCTTTAAACCTTCATGTATAACACCCCTTATCCATCCAACCTTCCTTACAACTTTGTTTATCATCCAATGTACTTAAATCATCCAATGTACTTAAATCTTTCCTTATTTATAATAGGTCATGTCGAACTCGAGTATGAATAACGAAGCCGCATCGGAGACTTCGGTACCCAATACAGCTAGGCGAAGTGTGGTAATTGAGAGATTCCTCTTGGCAATGGAAGGAATCACAAACCTTTTAGATACCCAATTACTTAGACCTAACACCCAAGAGCAAGCTCAGCCCGTTCTAGTAGCACATGAAGGGACAAGAATTCCACGTAGGCAGTTTAGGAGGCAGAGTCCACCTACCTTCAGGGGTGGGCCTGGCCCAAAGAGAACAACAAAGAGACGTAGGACAATGACAACGCCAACAATTGGACCCGACACTGTGAAACCTTCACTGCTCTTCACCAAAATTTGTCATAACTGTGGATGCATAGGTCACCCCGCTCACCTCTGCCGACAACCCTCTCTTTTCCCATATTCGCATAATCAAATGCCTCCACACCAACATTACCGACCACCTCCATTGTTTGTGCAGCCAGTTTTGTACTGGCCACCTCCATTACCTTCTCAAAGTATGCAACTGAATCTAACACCATCACAACCATATCTGTAAAGATCTGCGCAACCTCAACAACTGCAACAACAAGGCCTCCATCGCATCACCAACCAAGACCGGGAATCAATGCACCATGACCGCCGACATCTAAACACGTCTACACTGTAACACTGCCACAGGACGATGCGACACTAGAGTATGACACCACTGCACCACCATGTGAGGACACAACACTATCAATGGATCATAACCCAGAACTAGATGCGGAGAAGTTTGAAGGTACTAGTTTCACACTTACAACTTTATTTAGGCAATAAGTTATATAATTTGAAATGCTTCATAAGTTATCACATGATAAAATTAGTACTAGTGACCTCTCAGTGGATTAATTGACTTAGATTAGACATATGAACCTTCATTATATGAGAGAGAATAAAGAACTCCACTAGTTGATGCCATAATTATAAAAAAAAAAATATACAAAAAAAAATCTGTAAGAACTTTAGTAGAGAGGGAAGTAGACAAGAAAGGAAGTCATAATCTAAAGCAAGGTCACATCAATCATCGCACAATGGACTGCGTAAAGAAATAGAGGACGACACAAACCAACTATGCTAACAGCCGCAACATTCGAAATCCTAGCCATAGCATTTGAAATCTCAACCACAACATTTAGAGTCTCAAACTCAATACCTGACTTCTCCACAACCATACCAAGTATCACAGTAATTAAAGTGCTAACAACCTTCACCATATTGTCGTCATCATAACCATATCAAGTGTAAGGGCCGTGAATAATTTAATAATATTAATAAATATATATATATATATATATATATATATATATTTAATCTTATCTTTATTATTATTTATTTATTTTAAATCTACCTTATCTCCTATCCTATCTAAATCTTTAACTCGTTTAGTTTAAATATACCTCTAAACACTCCTCGCATCTCTCGAGATAAAAAGAGTTCTAGTCAAACTAAAATATTAACAAAGAGGCTACCTGCGACAACAGAGAAAGGGAGAAAGAAAACTTTGGAGTGCTTACATCGGGTATGTATATCGTCCTCATTCTAGTATTTTTATATATCTAATATAAATTGATTCGGTGAATGCAATGAACGGTGTGGATTGGTCACACGTTCATTGTATTGGATTATGGGTGGAGGCCCTTTAAAGGTGAGGTGAACCTAAAATTATGTAATTGTAGTTGGTGCGCATCTGATCAAATTAGATTTGGTCTGTACGGATCATATGATCCCTAAGGCCAAAATATACAAAGGCCCTAATATTCAGATCAATCTAACCATCAGATGGGCCACATTAGTTAGACCTAGAAGTGTTTGATAAAGGAATCTTGGATATTTTGCGCAAGTGTTGCTATCACTTGGCGTAGAAGGTCAAGATGGGCCATTGGTGAATGTGTGGTTAGATCCACACCACTCCTCAAATGCATAGAGGTAAAACATGACAAGACCTCAAGAATCTGAATGATCTGACCATTCGATGGACCACCCTGATCAAGTAATTATCATTCAATTTTAAAATCTTGTGAGGGAGAAAAAAAATAGAATATAAATTTGATTAATTTAATTATTTTGGATCTGGCCACTAGGATGTTAATCAAAGGTGGGCCCCACCATGTAATACAAATAAATGAATAATAATACCGTTGATATAATTGATAGGACCCCGACATTCAAATCAACCTAATTACATTGCAGAGTCAACACTACCAAACTCAGGTGAGTGACCCAACTTGTCTCATAATTCATTAAAATTAAAATAAATCATTGTGATTGTTTGATTTATTTACTGGTTTGAATATTTTGATATGATAATTGTACGATAAATTTATATGTGAATATTTTAATTGAGACAACTATGCCAAATATGAAAAATACGCATTTACTTATTATCCCTCATTCATTGCATTGCATAATTCATGGTCGATCCTAAGGGCCCTCCCTGGAAGAAATGTCGATCCTGGTAGAGCGTTACCAGATGCGGGTTATGCCCAAGCCTACCGAAAGGTGGAAGCCTACCCAACGGGTGGATGCGGGTTGACGACCTCCAACCCAAGCAGATGGACGATCACCCCATCTAATACATTCATACCCCATTTTACATTCATATCTTTGTACATGTATTTTTGCATTATTTTAATTATTATGATTATGAACCATGTTGGGTTATATCACCAAGCCTGGCCAGCTTATATTTTTTTATTGATGGAAAAACCATACAGAGGAGTCATTAGCAGCTGACGTGGCGCAAGAACCGGAAGGATCTACTGTATCTGAACATGACCCACCTGAAACATGGCCATACTTATCTGAGGATGAAGTGGCTGCATTAGAAAATTTTTGATTATATGTTTTATTTTGTTAGCACAGCTTAATTAACGAATAATGCATACTGGAATTCATTTTGAGACTTTAAGGAATTATTTAACTTTATTTCTTTAGACCAATATTAGCATGGAATAGATATCATTATAGTATAATGGTATAATAAATGAATAATTTTAAGGTTTATGTTATTTTTAAGGATTATCAAGATTTACAAATGCTTAGTTGATTGGTGTTATGTATTATGTATGTGTGATTGAGATTATGGTAGACTTTATTTTGAATGTAAATATCACATGCGATTAAACTAATTAAAGAATTAAGTTGGTATACTTGTGTATAAGTTACGAACCAAAACTCAGGTCTGAGGGTGCACACTCTGTACCCGGATTTTGGGGCGTGACATCAAGGACCGCCTCGATAACTTCGGCAACTGCTTTAACTACATCAGCATGCACTACTATCAAGACCCAAAAGACTCGACATTAGCAACAACAATATTAGAAATTTTTGCCGCACTTAAAACATCATTAGATAACTTAAAGATACGTCGTAACACCATAAGAAGAGGAACAAGCTTCAATACCTAAGTATGCAAGTTGACACATGAAGAATAGCCTTTGCAAGAGAAAGTGCAAATGCAACACCACGCATCCATCTAATTTGAGTTTAGTTATACATGTAATAAATTTCGGGGATGAAATTTTTGTTAAGGGGGGTAGAATGTAATGACCCAATTTTTGAAAAGGTGGGTATTCCAAGTTCTATTGTTTTCTTCAGTGTGGCCCGTTTGAACTTTGGATCAGTCTCATTTCTTTACCCATGCCCTAACATGGGTGGACCAAAGCGATGGACGGTGTAGATTTGTCACACCATTCCTATGGGCCCACCCTTAAAAAAAAGATAAAAAAAGAAAGAAAAGTGACGTGCTGGCACGTCAACCAAGAAATCCAACCCACCTTTCCACTAATCTCTCTCTCGTCTTTTTTCTCCTCCATTCGCCGCAAGATGCCAACCGCAAACTCCTTTTACAAGATGGATTCCAGAATATAAACTTTGAAAAAAATCTCCTTAACGCTAGTGCGAGAGATCTAAAAAGAAAGAAAGAAAGGAAGTGAGAGAAGAAATTGATTCGAGAAAGGGAGAGAGAATCAGTAGTGAGTTAGTGACTCGTTGCTTCGAGTTGCTTGTCCACACCCCTTTGCTGATTTACCGCTGGAAGGAAGAATTAGAGGAGAAAGATCTAAAAAGAAGAGGAAAACATAAAAGAAGAAGGAAGAAGTTGAGTACTGAGTTGACTCAGTGAGTCGACCCGTCAACCCGCTAATTCCACCATTTGAGCAGATTTTCAAGATTGATTTGAACCGCATTTTTCGTCCATCAGAAACTTTATCAATCGTGTCAAAAAACCATCGTAGAGTCATATCTAATTGTATTGCGATTAGGTGTTGACTGCTCCAAGCATAGCTGTAGAGTCGGATCTACATCAAATTATCATCCTCCTATTACATTTTTTATTCACAATAAGTAGGTGATCTTCCCGATTGAAAAGACTACATTGGTATATATTTTAATTTCATTGATTATTTATTTCATATTGCTGATTTGAGTTTTCGATTTTTAGTTTTACGTGATGTAGAATGCATTTATTTAATTTTTGATATGTGAAATAAATTCATTCAATTATTATTAACTTCTTTTAAATATATTTAAATTATGGGTGCTCTGCCCTGAAAGGATTATCATGTTATTTTTTTATGGGTACTTTGCCCTGAAAGGATTATCATGTTATTTTTTTTATGGGTGCTCTGCTTGGGTATTCCCAAAAAGGATGTTAATTTTGTACCGCATTTTAAATTTTAACAATTGTAGACATTCAACCCCTGGCCCGTATTTCAGGATGTGTCGTATCTAAATATTTGATCCATGGCCCGTGTCCCATGATGAAAGTCATATTTTTCTTTATTTGAAATTAAATGAATGTACACGTGGGTGCTCTGTCCGGACTCCCTAAAATGTTAGATGCACGGTGCCCTGCCCTGGGAGGTCCAAAACGACCACAGTGCTCTGCCTTGGGTTAATCCCTAAAATGGATGCATGGGTGCTCTGCCCTAGCAAAGTCTAAAAATGAATTAGAAGTTATTTTATTTTATTTGAATTCATTAGCAGAATTTTAGTAGTTATTATATATTGGAATGTTAATGTTCTCTTATATTTAGGTTGTGAATGCGTAAATATAAAATTGATGTACACATTCATGGGCCACGATCCCCAAGGTATGGGACTATTCGGGATTTGGAGTCTATCATCTTGGAATCACTTCACATGTTAAGTATGAGACTAACGTGAGTTATGGCCCTTGGTGCAGGGCCCCTACCGTCTTGCGATATTACGCACCATGAATCAACCTTTCATTATGTATTCATTATTACATGCTGATGTAGAAGTTTTTAATTTTGGGAATGATGTGACCTTAGGAGCCGTCGTGCTCACACCCGTATAGATTTTTGCAGGGTTTATGTATGAAGAACCAATTGAGTAAGATCGAAAACCTTTCCTTTTGTTTATTTGAATATTAATTAAAGTTTAATGCATTTTGTTATTATTTATTTTTGAATATTAATGTAAGTAAAATTTCAAGGATTGATTAGTGGACATTATTTAATGACAATGATTTTTTATTCTTTTAGTTGCTCTGATTGCCTTGAAAATACATTATTATAATGTGGGTTACATTGTATATTTTGTTTAAGTACAACTCACAGTCCTGGAATTCGAGTTTGGGCCTGACTAACTCGGGTACTGAATTTCGGGGCGTAACAAAAAAGGTTTGAAGGATAGACAACTGCTTTCTGCTATTTATTTCCAGTGGTGTGGTTTACTTGAGTTTAAGATTTGTTTAATTTTTTGTCTCATTTCTTAACATAATCTTCCAAAATGGATAGATGGAATGAAATTCCCACAAACATCACAGTGGGCCCAACATAGCTTCCAATGGCAAGAACTTCCTACAAAAGGATATTTTTCGAACTCGCAACGGGACCTAGCTAGAAATGGATGATCCCATGGGGCCCATTGTGAATATACTATATCCACACCGTATATCCATTTTAAAAGATTGTTTGAGGGCATGAACCCAAAAGTGAGGACACCACAAAAAGCAATGCGATTGAAAACCTACCATTGAAAATTTCTTGGGAGTCATATAATATTCAGATGCAACTCATTCTTTGGCCTATGATCTTAAATTAAATTCTGAATTTAATGGATGGATTGAATTTGACACACCCATGGTGGGCCTCACAACCCTTTATACATAACAATTTCAACCCTTAATACATGATAACCACGATCCATTACCTTAAAGCATAACAACCTTGATCACCCTTAACACATGATAACCACTACTCGGAGCCTTAATAGATATAACCTCAGCCTTAGTAAATGATATATGTTCATTGTCTTACAAGTAATCCATTATAAAATTCAAACTTTATCTCCTTCATTGTATTCCATGTGACAAACACATCCATTATTTTCCACATTAATCTCTTCTGACAACCACTTTCTCCACGGCAACAACCACGGCTATTCCTATTTTTTATACGTAACCAAAAGTAGTTTTTATCTATAAAAATATGCTACAATGAAAAATTCATTCAAAATATCTTCCTTGCACCACATATATGTTCGGAGGGTAGTTTTGCCATATTTTAAAGCTCTTTCCTTGCAGGTGGTTAGCCATAGCAGGAGGCTATTTTGGTCAAAATACTGTTTTTAAATGTCCAAGCCACTATCTCTGTCGTTTTCTGCACCTTGCAAGAAATGACGAGTGAGAAACAACAGCATCTGTCAAATACAGTGGATTGTTGGCCCGCGTCACCTACACACCCTTATAGCGCCTCAAAAAGTGCCTACCTAGCATTTGCGTCTAACATCCGATCCGTGTATTAGATGGGACCCATATGTTAGATGATCAATCCAAATTTTCGCCCATGTCAGCACTCGAGTGGCCATCCATTTAAGAAAACAATGAACGGTCAGAAAGTTACTTGCAAGTTTCCCTACGGTCTTGGTTATTTTCCATGCACGTATGAATTACTTAATAGTTAATCAGCGTGAATTTTTGGCCAGATCATCCACACAGTGGGATCTAGCTGATAAAAATGACTTGGATGTCCTACAGATGCCCTGTTGGCACGTATACCTGAGAGTAAGGTGCATGTGGGGCTAGCAAACCTCACAAAATGGAAGGTGTAGATATTAATTTTTTTTTTAATACGTTGTGGGCCAATCCCATGGCCATGTGGTGGGCCATAGGACCAGACACGAGGTCCCACTAGGTTACATGGACCTGATCCAATACGATATTCCTTTTTCCGAGGAATATTGAGTTCATAGGGTTGACAAGCTTATGTCGACCACGGACGGTGACCATACTTTTAAGCCGCATTTGTGTGGCTACTCGCGGCCCACATTCCCCAAACGTGCTGATGTGGCACGTGCATGCCAGAGGAGCCCACCATCCATGTGCTGCTGAAATAAAATTAGTGCAGGCCAATGTAAAAAAATAGGCCACTCTTGTACACCATGGGGGAAGCGGATTGGCTGGTGTACCACACACACCGATCTAGCTGATGTGCTGACGTCACCAAGTTCCGTGGGTCCCATCATAAGGTATGTGTTATATCCCAACAGTTCTTCCATTTGGCAGGCTCGTGGTAAGGCTTGACCCTAAAAATAAGACAGATCCAATTAATAAGTGGACCACACTGCAAAAAGAAGTGGGGATTGAACGTCTACCATCGAAACCCTTTTGGGGGTCACAGAAGTTTTGGATCGATGTAATATTTATTTTTCCTCTATATCCAGGTCTTTGTGACCTGATGAACAGATTGGATGTAAAATAAACGTTATGATGGACCCTACGAATGTTTTAACGGTGAGAATCATTGTCCCACTCCTATTTGTGGCGTGGTCCACTTAAGCTTTGGATATGAATCATTTTTTGTTTCATTCTCTAAAATGATCTCGAAAAATGGATGAATGGTGTGGATATAATAAATACATCATTTTGGGGGCCATGTAACTTTCATCTCCTTTCAACGGTTCGTATAACTCGGAGCTCTAGGAGCAGCAGCGCTCGTCTTCGCATGACACGTACCCACACTAGCCAGATCGGTGGTGTGTGGTACACCGGCCGATCCGCTTCCCACCATGGGTGACCCATCTGTCAATTGTTTTGACCATCCATCACCGCCCGACAGCTCCTCCAGACTAATTTTGGGGCGAGTGCATACCTGATGAACGGTCAAGATCTCACTAAGCATGAGTAGGATTCATATTTTCCCTACTCCAGCGGGTAGCCATCGTTGGTGAGAGAACTCGTCATTGCTAGAAAGACCAAGGTAGAGGCTTGCTGTGATACATCGCGACGTATTGCATTAGGATACATCGAGACTTTTTAGGCTTTGGATCTTAGGTCAACTTTTTCCAATAATCCAAACCGTTGGTATCACGATTCTCACTTTAAATCGGAATATCTCAATCCTTCAATCCTTTGATTCTTTTTCTTTGAATATGGACGGTCTCCATGAACTTTAAATAATCACAGAGTTTAAATATTTTTATCTGACAGTTTTTTGGGTGTCGCCCATCCACTGCAGGCTCATCATCTGAACGGCTTGGATCATTGAAAAACGCAAGTCCAATGACGAATGGCCCGTATCATATTGGGATAGGTTACAATTTATTGTAGCAAACCTCACCTAATTAGGGTTCCTGAGCCTTAATTTGATCATGCTTAGATCATAGCTTTACAGCTGAAGGGCCCACCACTATGGTAAAGAGAAGGTTGGCAGCAGTAGGTTCGACTCACCATCAACTAGTTGCTACATAGCCACCTTGGAAGTTTATGTGTGTGTGTCGGGAATAGTCATGGGCCACCCATACCTAACTCTCTACGGTCAGGAAATTGAGACGTTAACCACCTCCAACACCCATATATGTTCTACCCTCTTTCAACGTCTCTCATACTACTGGTCCACCAAAATGTGCTTCCTCATATATCAACTGGTCTAAATTCCATTTTAGTTCAGCACCGACGGTGGTGATCCATCCTCCTCACACGTGGCACTGATTCACAGCTATCAAGACCGTTCGAATTGGGAGAGTCCCACTTTGGGTGGAGGATATCTCTTAAATCACAGTGATCAAGTAATGGGTGATTAAAAGCAAATAGTAGGTAATTCGAAGTGAAAATCAGACGGTTACAATTATCTTCTCAGTGTAATTTTTATAAGTTATCAACAGTTGGGTCAGCTATTTGGATTTTTGCACAATTGTGCCACGTTTACGAATGAAGAAGTCGCCAACATTTTTTAAGGTGATGAACTTACCTAGAAGACTAGCCCCATATTAGTGGAAGAAATGATATTTGCACCCTTGCTTTTGATTGTTTCACCTTTTATTCAGAGAACTTTTGGTAATACAATGATAAAACAACTTTGTACTGTTAATCTGATCCTTTTATTGATAAAACAACTTTGTACTGTTAATCTGATCCGTTTATTGAGGCCATCGTAGGATAAAAGGTTGTGTATGAAAATGGGTTATTCAGTTCCAGATCTGTTAATCTGATCCGTTTATTCAGGTTAAGGGATCGCCAATGGACCGTGGACCAAAACTCATAATGATCGGACAATCCTAATAATGTTAAAAAGTGTCATATAAAAATCACTAAGCGAGTGCCTCTGATTTCTGTGCGGTGCCACACTTTCCAAATGGGAGTGTTTGTACTATTGCTGTGATTTTTGGTCTGTGATCCACTCCTGGTTGTCCCCCACGAGCAAATACATGTGCCATGCGTACGGTATATATATTCTGGGACAGGTGGCCTAAGATCATCACTCATATACACATGTCACGAGAGGCATCACATCGTGCAGCAACACGCACGTTGAGAGCGAGGAAGATGTGGATAAAGAGAGAAAAAAAGAGATTGAGAGAGGGAGAGAAAAAAAAGAGAGAACAAGAGAGAAAGGTAAGCAGGGTGGCAATGGACCCAGCTAGAGCTAGTCGGAGTTGGGCCTGGTTGGACCTAGCTAGCTTGTGCTAATTAGTTCCAACAATCTAAAAATGTCATGGTGGGCCGAATAACCTGACCCATTGTTACTTTTAGACAGCAACTATATAAAGGCATGTGTTACACATAAAGAAAAAAAAGAACAAAGGGGCAACTCATTCCCACTGTTTTCTTTGTTATAGTCCTTTTGAGTCTCTAGTCCACCTAATTTTTAGACTAATATATTCTAATACGAGCCGACATAACATATAGGCGGACCCCCACTGAGCCTTTGTGTGTGATCTCCCTACACTTCGTGGGGGCCACAAGCAAACAAGAAAAGAATTTAGTGATTGCCATACGTTTGTTTGATTTTTTGTTTTTTTTATAAAAAAAAAAGAACAAATTTTTTTTAAGGTGAAAAGAAGCAGATTCATGGTATCTCAGCTAGTAAAATTTGAAACGTCTCTTGCCAAACAACTATATTTTGATAATGGTCTCTATTAACCGATGCTTCTAAGATTAGTTGCAAGAATAAAGAAATTGTCCCAAAGCAACTCTCTCTCTCTCTCTCTCTCTCTCTCTCTCTCTCTCTCTCTCTCTCTCTCTCTCTATATATATATAGTGTAGATTTCATATCGATGGAAGGACAGGTGGTTTCAAGTTGAATGTGTTTAAACATAATTAATGATCCATCCAGTGAAAAAATTCCACCCATCATGTGCATCTGACATTCAACCTTCCAATAGGTTTGCATCACCATGAGGATCACATTTTGCAGACTCAAGTGTGGTAAATTTTGGGATTTTCAAAAGATAGGAGTGTACAGTTTTACAAATCATGTTTTTAAACTTTTTAAGATCAATTCCTAATTACAGATAAATAAATTTCCAAATCTTAAAATAGACAATTCGGATCATATCTTAAGCCCTGAAATCTGAATGCAGATTCCTTGATGAGTTTCTCTCTCTCTCTATACATCTGTGTCTATGGATGTGTACATACATACACGCGTCACAGGGAGAAAGGGAAGGCCCGGCCTTTATGCCCATTCTCCTGGAGAGTATGATGTAATTACAAGGAGTAGGTCTAGGTTTTGGTGGAGAACCTGGTACTCTCTCTCTCTCTCTCTCTCTCTATATCTGTGTCTGTGGATGTGTACATACATGCACGCGTCACAGGGAGAGAGGGAAGGCCCGGCCTTTATGCCCATTCTCCTGGAGAGTATGATGTAATTATAAGGAGTAGGTCTAGGTTTTGGTGGAGAACCTGGTACCCTACCACCCTACAAACCAGCATTGCTCTACAACATCTAAAGTCGTGCCTATTCCACACACCTGAATAGACATATAACCTTCCACCTTATTGTGGCATCTAATTCAAGACTTAAAAAAACCCATTGCAAAGTTCTAAATTAAATATTAAAAGATATGATCATTTAATTTTCATTAAGTTTGATAAAAACAAATTTATGATAAAACAATAATCTAACGGTTAGAACTCATCTAAAAACCATTTGAAAATGTACAATAATACTGGCCAGCCACTTTAAACTTAATAGAGAATCTAAGAGCCACTAGTCATTATACTGATAAGTGAATTCATTTTTAAAGTACACCATGCCTTAACTTAATCTTAACATGAGAAATCAATATCACATGTGCCAGCTACTAACGTAGGCATCGAAAGGTTTGTTAAAAAAAAAAAAAAAAAGAGTCAAATATTAAGATCCCCAAAGTACATTTGTAATCTCAAGACTATATATATATATATATATATATATATATATATAAAAGCTAGTGATCAAGTCAATCAAATCTAAATCTAAGCATGAGGGGTGTTCTTGAATTAGTTGGGAGACTTCACATGATCCATCTTATACAAATACCCAATCAAATTTAAAACTAGATCTCAGCAAACAAATGAGCATCTGTGTGCCATATGTGAAGGGTGATGATGATTAGATGCTCAATAGTGGAGATAAATTCATCTCAAGTCGTCATAAGTTACAATAACATAAGATGACCATAAACTAGTCACGGGTTGTCTAGCCTAATTGAAATCATCATGAAAACTTTCGAGTACTCAAGAATACAGAACATCAAGGAATTTCAAAAGAAACCTTCATAATACATTAATTTGTCCAGGTTTTCAATCACAATTAATGATAAGATAGATAATAAAGTGGCGCACTAATGACTCTATTCCCTTCACCAAAAAATGTCATTAATGACTAAGTTTAAATCATCAAAATAATCAAATGAGTTAAATTGCACTGGAAGGGCAAATATATTCAATGTTGGACCGGACGTTTCATAAGGCGTTGCTTCACATACAACGTTTAAATTTTAGATTCATAAGGTATTGCTTCACATAGGCCGTTTAAATTTTGGATTCACGCAACACATAATCAGTTCTCAAATAAGTACATGTGTGGATGCGCGTGCATGGAGTCAAACAGTAAGCCCACACACGTGTACAAGGAATATTAATATTAATGGACTATAAGGATTTCTTTTGGTACACTGTCTATTGCATGATTTCCTCAAAGGCAAAAAAAGAATTTTAAAAGAAATCCTTATAATTCATTAATTTATCCAAGTTTTTAATTAAGATTAGCCATTTATGACCAAGTTCCAAAAGAAGCCATTTATGACCATGTTGCATTTGAAGAGCACATATAACTCTAACTGCGTGCTCACTGTTGTATGCAAGCTGATTTTTGCAAAAGGTGATGCTCATGATGTGGACAACCTATCGGACGAGTTGGATGTTACTCGCACTCACGAAAGGTTGGAAGTTTTTGGTGGGTGGACCTAACTTATGATCTAGCCCATTGGACGGATATACATGTAGGGATACACATGCATGTAGTTGATCGTGAAGCAGTAAGCGCGCGCACGTGTACAAGAGATACCATCTACACAACACCATATGTGCTAGCCTGGTATAAAGGATCAAGATCCAGACCGTTCATTAGAGGTGTTTGATATTGCAGATGATTTTTCGCTAAAAAACAAGCTGATCTACTCTTCAAGTGGGCCACAACTGTTAGGAACAAGCATACTGCCTGGCAAAATGTTATCAAGTTTTTTCAGCCATCCATTTGTTTCGTGAACTGTGGAATATCTGATGGGTGGACTGACCCGGATCTCTCTATATATGGAAAGCTCCATCTATGGAAAATTCGTGAACAATGGCCTATCTGATAGGTGGACTGTCTTGTTCATGGTGTGGTCCCCTTGAGCTTTGGATATGCTTCAATTTTTGGGCTCATATCCTAAAGTGAGCTGTAAGACAGACGGACGGGGTGGATGAGACTACATAAATCACTGTGGGCCCCACAGAGTTTACTCAGTAGGTAATCCACTTCCTGGTCCAACTATTGCTGTCAATGGGCCCCGCCCGGTCTGAGAAATTTTAAATGGGCTCATGTTGCTCGATCATGACTGCTCATTTTTGCGTGCTATTAATCACATGGTTTGGATCGTCTAACAGGTGTAATTCTTGAAACGTCATCTACAGTCAGCCTTAGAATGAACGGTTCAGATCAATGATTGATTTGTAATGCGTGTCCAAAGCAACCAGTTTAACCGTATATTATTCATAAGCATAATACAACCACTAATCTCATTTGGGTGGGAATTGAAGATCCAGATCTTCAAAACGTCACTTTAAAAATCATGGTCTTAGTTGAACTCATTCCTTCATTTAGAAATTGGGCTATCGTGGCCGTCAATCGAAGAGGAGATAAGCTTCAGTTAGAAATCATATGCATAGACCACTGTGACCTTTTTGTTTTTCTTTACTTGGATTTGATGCTTATCTTTATTCAAATGATTTGAAAACCAAGTCCACTTCAGCCTTTATTTTTATTTTTTATTTTTTTATTTATTAGTTAGTAATGTGTCTTGCATGGTGCAGGTGGCCCATCTGTCTTTCCCTTTTTCTCGTAGTGTCCATCATCTTTCAATTCATTTATTCAGCTCTTGTCCACCTGAAAATATCTTCTTACTATTCATGATGGCCCATGATCTCTCTCTCTCTCTCTCTCTCTCTCTCTCTCTCTCTCTCAACTGATAGAGATAAGATTTCACGATTTTTTAATGAAAGATACTGCCATTACAGTCTCCCTTATTTTCATAGTTGAACGTGATTGAATGAGGCCCCTTACATGAGGGAGCAAAACACATTTCAGAGACCCGAGCAGAAAGCACAGGTGTTAGATCAAGGCCACTTATCAGGTAGGGTACACTATGAGTATGCCTTTGGCTAAAGATAATGTCCGCTTGCTAATTAAGTAAGCCAAACTTGCATAAGAAAAATGGACAGTTAGAAAAAATAGGTTAAATAATACAAAATCAATGTACATGTGTGGCTCGTTTAATAAATGTATTACCCCCATTTTTGTATACTACATATTGATAATGCACACTACAGGGCGTTTGGGTGGTAAGTTACTTATAAGATAAGCTAGCTACTTATATCTTAAGTAGCTTATCTTGGTTTGAAGTGATTAAGTAACCTTAAGTAAAAAAAGTTACTCATAATTGATTTTAAACCAAACTTACTCATCTCAAATAAGTTACTTATCTAATGGTGTAAGTAGAAAAAGTAACTTATTTGGTGGTGTCCAAACGGGCCCTTCCTGATGAATGGACAGGCTTTTTGATGTGACATTTGCCTGACAGTTCCATTCCCTCATGAATCACGACCCTTTATTTTAATTGAACAAAGTGCTCTTCTTTTGTCACCAAATCTGGGTAATCGTCACCTGTGTGTAGACTTCTTAAAAGTGAGAAGTAACTTCCACCTTCCGAGTTGTCCATTGAGATTTTGTGCACTCTTTCTCATAAGGGCATAATATTCTTTAATGACATACCTACTCCAACGCCCACCACACTACTGCTAATCCAACTACATATCTTCCCAAAGCAATCCTGTGGAAAATTGTAATGAATGAGATAAACCTATAGTTAAGCACAGTAGATTCGGACTACATGACAATAGATTCCAGTTTCAACTCATGTTAACAAGTGACCACATATATCTTTTGGTGGGAAAACACCCAATTCACCCTTCCCAGATTATATATAGAGCATGTGGGACATTTCTAAAGAACTGCACTGTTCATTAGTCAAAAAGCTCCATGAGTGGATCAAAAACCAAACATCAAATATCAAATTACCCCTCCTAGGTGGACTAAATCTCCCCTTCCTTTGCTTCTTGGCATGTGAATGTAGGTAATTTTGGGCGCAGAAGCGTCACCCAGATGTGACTCAGATATGAATTAAATAAGCACAAAGATATATATTAAAAAAAAAAATCAATATGCACTGAGAACATAATAATTTACATAGAAAAACTCTTGCGGGAAAAAACTATGGCATAAAGCGACAAACAATCTACTATAGAAAAAAATTACAAAAGATGGACAACTTACAATCAAAATCCTAAAGTATAAAACCCTAAATTCCCTTTTTCCAAACCCTAGCTCTCTTTAGAATAAGTTCTCAATATTGTAATCTTGTATTACATCTATTTATATAACCCCGGATCGAAAATTAGAAACAAAACTATGTACTTATGTAGAAGCTACGCGCACCATCGATCAAACCTTCAATCAATCAACGTATGCTCAATAGTATCCAGAGAGCTAATTAATATGATTCTCCAAAATTATCTCAATCGATCGAGCCTCCATGTAGGATCGATCGATCGAACATGCCCAAAACAGTCCAAAGACAAAACTAGGAAAATTGGGATTTTCTCGATTCAATTGAGGCTTCCATTAATTGATCGAAATTCCCTTCTTTAGCACATACTGAAGGCACCGATTTCAATAATCTTTATCATGGCTTTAATCTTTATGCTACACTATTTCAAGTTGCTTCATATATCTTTAATTGTCTTCATTATAGCTCATCATCGCTTCTTGTGCACACTTTATAGTCATTCATCCTTCCTCCAAGCTTAGATAGGTCAAACAGAATTTGAACTTATCTGTAAGAACAACTTTCGTAAGTATATCCATCAGATTTTTCCTCATGTGGATATGCTCAAGAGTAACATTGCCTTCTTCTAATATCTGTCGAATAAAATGATAACATACATCAATTTGTTTAATTTGAAAATAGTATATATACCAAGTTCTTTACCAAATTAATTACGTTTTCGCTCTCACAATTCATAGGCACGACCTCCTGCTGAAGTTCCAACTCATTCATCATACCTCCCAACTAAATAACTTTCTTAAATGCTTCAATCACTGCCATATATTCTACTTCAATCGTGAAAAAAGCAATCACAGATTGAAGCTTTGACATCCAGCTAATCGCTCCACCCATCAATACAAACAAATAATCAAAAATCAACCTTTCATTGTCAACATTTCTAGCATAATCAGCATCCATATAGCTTACCAGTTTCTTCTCAAATTTTGTAAATATCAAGACATAGTCCGTTATACCTCGACTTCTTTAAGTGTCTCACCCATCATCTATTTTGACATCAATCACTGCCGATTTCTCCATTTCCTTACGTTCATCCTTATAGAATAAGGAACCCTCATCAAACTTAACATCCCGACTCATTGTGATTTTTTATGTGGTCTGGCCATAAAACATGCATCCCTTCACCATCACCATAACTAACAAAGGTACACTTCTTTGCCCTTTAGTCTAGTTTATCTCCCTCAACGGTACATGAGAGTAAGCATCACAACAAAATACACGTAGCTCTAAGTAGTTTACTTCCTAACCACTCCATACGTATTCAGGAATCTTATAATCAATAGTTGTAGATGAGGACAGATTCACCAAATACAAGTCATATTAACAGCTTCAGCCCATACATCCTTACCCAATGCAGCATTACTTAACATACTTTCAGACCCTATCCAAAAGAGTTTGATTCATATGTTTCATTACACCATTCTACTCTGGCATGTGTCTGACTATATTGTGCCTCATAATCTCCTCATCCTTACAAAAATTATTGAATTCATTTGAAGTAAATTATCTGTCATTATCCGTCCTTAATACTTTCAACTGCTGCCCTGATTGTTTTTTAAGCATAACCTTCCAAGACTTAAAAGTGGAAAACATGTCGGATTTACTATTCATGAAATAAATCCATAACAATCGTTAATGAATGTTAAGAAGAATGATGACCCTCCTCTAAAAATCACAAGCGACGACCCTCATATGTTAGAATGCGCATAATCCAATGGTCCCTTATTACTATGCTTTTCAATTTTAAATGACAATTTTGATTGTTTACCATATATGTGATGCTCGCAGACATCCAAAAAAAATTAAAACCAAGAATTAAACTACGATTTAGTAGTATCTTCATACCGCGTTCGCTCATATGGCTTAGGTGTGCATGCCACATAGTGCTGACGTGAACTCTACTACAGATGTTACATCTCCACCCAATATAATATTCTCAATCAACTTGTAGAGATTATTATCATTTGTGCTTTCATAACTGTCAACACCCCCTTAAAAACTTTTAGGACACCAACATCGCTAGTGAACTTGCATCCTAATAAACCCGTAGATAAATTAGATTTTTCTTTGAATCTGTAATGTGCCTCACATCGGTCAGGGTACACTCCACCCCACAAAACATTCTGATACGAACGTATCAAATTCCAATCATCTTACATGTATGATAATTGCCCATAAGACCAGGCCACCATCATACTCACGATATGTGGTGAATCAACTACGGTGAGGAGTCATGTGGTACGAAGCTCTCATATCCAAAATTCACTCCTACTAGAAGTGTCCTATTTTGGACACCGATAATACATCGCAACCACCAAAACCTTCACAGGATTCTGCTAAATTGGGCCCCTTACATAATTATCTAATTCTCATCCTTCTAGGTTTTAAGAGACCTACAGTCCTTCTTCATATGTCTGATTTTTTCACAATTCTAGCACTTTAGTTTACCCTTACCCTTAGATTTGGACCTCGATCGTGAATTTCATTTCTCCCACCCACAACTTCTTCCTCTAACAACCAAGTACGCATCCATAGAGGACCCCTTACCACCATTCATATTTCTCAACTACTTTAAACAAAGGGTTGAGATAACGATTTCAACATCAATGGTCTCTCTATCTTGACATAAAGTGTTTATAAGATTCTTATAGGACTTTAGAGGATAATTTAACAGAATTAGAGCTTGATCTTCCTCGTCGATCTTCACCTCCATGTACATCAATTTGCAAAGTACCTTATTAAAGTTGTTTATATGTTCATTGAGATCTGTCCCTTCCACCGTATTCAAATTGTAAAACTACTTCTTTAGAAACAGATAGTTGGAGAACAATCTCGTCATGTAGAGACTCTCTAACTTTGCCCACAATCCATTGGTAGTCGTCTCGCTGATGACATTATATAAGACCTCATCTGTCAAATACAATTGGATTGTTCTAATTATCTTTTGATCTACTTCATCCCACTCTTCATTGCCCATAATATCAAGACGCTTCACTTTTACAAGAAGTACCTACTGTAACCTTTACTGAATTAAAATGGCTTTTATCTTCACCCTCCACAATTCAAATTTATTTTTACATGTAAATTTCTCCATCTCAAACTTAACATTCGTTTCCTCCTATGTCATGTCTTCATATTCAATTTAAAACCTTAACTTGATAACCGAATCTTTTTGATATCACTCGTTGGGCGGGGAAGCATCACCCAGATGTCACCCATATATGAATCAAACTAGTACATATATATAAAATTCGAGCATGCACAGAAAATATAACATTTACATGAAAAAAATCCTTATGGGAAAAAACCATGGCACAATGAAAGAAGCAATTCACTATGAAAACAAAATTACAAGTGATTGACGACAACTTACAATCAAAATCCTAAAGTTAAAACCCTAAATCCCCTTTCTCCAAACCCTAGCTCTCTTTAGAACAAGTTTTCAATACCCTGATTCCCTATTACACCCATTTTTATAACTCTAGCTAGAAATAGAATTATAAACAAAATCATGCACTTATGTGAAAGTTTTGCGCACCGTCAATTGAACTTTCGATCAATCAACATCGATCGAGCATCCTTCAATCGATTGATGCCACAATGTTCGATCAATCGAACACGTTAAAACATATTCAGAGAGCTAACATGATTTTTTTGAATTATCTCGATCCATTGAGCCTCCATGTTCGATCAATTGAACATGTTTAAAATTGTTCAGAGACAAAACAGAGTATCAAGATTTTCTCAATATGATCGAGGCTTCCAACGATTGATCGAAATCCCATGTTTCAGCACAAATTGCACCAATTTCAATAGGTAGATCGCTTGTCCTAATGTATGCAACCAAATCTACTCACATGAGTTCCACAAGTTCCACATAAACGAGGTATGCGTTTTGTAATGCAACATCATGACGTGGGTACATATGTGGAACTCATCACAACCCATAAGAACAGGAGCTCCAACATGGGATTTCTAAGTTTCAACTGTCCCTAAGTTGAGTATGAAGTACATGGCACTAAAGAGATGCTTTTTAATGTCAATGGTAGTCATGGCCACCTCTTTCTTCTTCTTCTTCTTTTTCCATATTAGGGTTAGAGCATTTAGTACGCTGTAGGCATTTATCTACTTGTGTTGAAACATGTGTATACTTGATCAAAAGTACCAGTACAAGGATCAAAGCCAGAATAGGTTTCACCCTTCCATCTTCTCTGACCCTTTTTCTTTTTCTCTTTTCTTTCTTCCATGTTACGAAGGATGCTTTCAAGCTCTTGCTTTACTCACATGCAAGATGATAATATGAGAGTTGAGAAATCCATAGGTCAGCTAGTTGTTCCATAGGCTCAAAATACAATTGGGCCCATTTGGACATGAGTAGAAAATTATCTGTTTTCATTTTATGTGAAATTTTCTCCTGCTTGGATTGCAAGGATAACTTAGGTCTGGTCTGGCAGTGTGTAATTGGAGGGATTTGTAGGGATTTGCTGTTTTTTGCTGAGAGAATTTAAATCTCCCCAGAGAGCTACCATCTTTTGGCTATGATTTCAAATCCACTTGATTTCATAGGATTTCAAATCCATGCTGCCAAACAAGCCCTTGGCATTCTATTGTATGATCAATAGACTTATATCCACGATGTTGCAAGACAAGAGCTGACTATTTTCTAATAAACATCGGATTTTCACTTGCTATTTAAACAACACTACTCTTTTTTTAATATAGTGATTCATGCTTATACCCATGTCGGTATCCAAACAAGCCCATTTTCTTTGGACATGTGAGACTATCCAAATATTGGTGTGGACCCGCCGTTCGTTCTAGGTAAATATTGGCAGGCCAGTATGCACCGATCAGACGATCGATCTTTCTCCTCTAAATGTTGTAACTGTGCATCTTAAAAGCCATGGATAAGATAGCATCACCTGACCGAAGTGTTTATGCTCCAAGTTGATAATTGGAATTATAGTGTTAGCTATGATGAGTTAACAGTCTAGATGAGTGGCGTGGAGAATCTCTTTTTGGGGTGGCATGCAGGGCGGCCAGCTTCCAAAGATATTCAGGACTGGTGGAATGCCATGTTGGCAGTCTTACGAGGAATCTGGTTTAAAAAGGAACGATCGTTATTTTAGAGACATGTGAAACTATTGGAGCCACTGATAGAAAAGTGTTCTATTTCATTAGGGAGTGGGCCTTGTAATTCTTCAGGTTTTCCTTTCTTTTGTCCCTTCTGTTTGCTTTTTTCAGTGTTGTGCTGTTGCAATAACACCTCTTATTTTTTTGAAAAAGAAAAAAGAAAAAAGAAAAAGAAGTCTATATGAGCGATTGGAGTTTCCCACTTGTCCAAACGGCTAGATTTATTGCAGGCCTACGGTGAAGCTAGTTGTATTAGGACAAGCACAGCTTGCTCATGTTTCACAATGTACAAGTAAGGCCTACTCAGGTTTCCAACATGTACAAGCTGGGCATGTGGTAGGAACCGTCAATATCATGGGCCACTCTATCAATGGATTCTACCTTGGAAAATCCTACCCATTGAATATTAATTCGGTCTTTCCCGGTTGAATGTTGACTATTGTTCTTGTGGATGCAATCCACCGTGGGGCAGTGATAATGATATCTGGTGCACATGTCGAGGGTGGGGCCTGCAACCAAAAGCAAAGATTTCTCTGCCTGAGATGGCTTTTGTCCTTTTCACTTTAGTTACTACCTCTAACACTAATATACACTGTTATTTTATCGGGCCACGTTAAGATTACATGAAATTCATGTAACCTTGAATTACAGGCAATTCACATCCGTCTAAATCATAAATCACTGAATTATGGGCGCCACCTGCTCAAACTGAAAACCAAGCATCTCCATTGTTGTGGGGCCCAGCATTTTATAAAACCTCCACGGAGTTATAGGGTATTAGTGGGCGAGCTAAGGTTATACCTAGCCCAGCCCAGCCCATGCGGCACTAGTCTGGCCTGGCCCTACTTCTAAAGGGCTGAAAAAGGTTGGGCCAGGCTACAAATGTCATTAAACTAGACATATATATGGCACATCGAACCCATGTGAGTGCCTTTAAAAGGTTCATTCATTATCGGGGAATGGTGGTCCACTTGATGATGACCACTAGGCCAGCAGGCGTGGATGGATCCTTCCTCATTGGCCCAGCTAGACACAGAACCTAGATTTGAAGCCTGGGCCTAGCCCTTGGGCTAAGTTTAGGACCCCAAGCCCCGCCCTACATGGTGGGCCGTCGGCCTATGCCCACCCCATATAACTACAACTAGTGCTCCCACTGTAAACTAACAAGAGTTGCTAAACAGCGAGCGAGGAGATACTTTAGAGGTGAATGGCAGCGTGAGTGTGAACTCGAGGCATGTGTGGAAGAACCAGGCTGCTCATCAGGTACGACAAACAAACTAGCCCATCTATTCATCAGGTGGGCTACACATGTAAGTTGAACATATATATATATTGTTCATGCGGTTACTAGCCATTGATCTTCCTCCCATACATGTGCCCTGTACCAGTGGTTATTTGAGCTGCTCTTTAGGTTAGGCCATTATCAAGGTTGGGCCACCTGATGAATGGACCAAATCTCGCATGTGTGCCGTGAAAAAGCCTTTCCAATCTCTCCTTGTGCCTTGGTGCTAGTCGTTTTACCATGGATCGGAACAGGGCTGTAACTGGGTTCGCTGAACTGGTCCTGACCCGAGTCCAGCTCACTTAGTTCTGGGCTTAAGATGACCCTCGAAGCCCACATGTTTGACATGGGCCCATGTTACTAGTCCAATAGCTAGTGGGCCATGGTTCAATATGAGCAGAGTACAGAATTGCTAAGTCCGTCTGATTTTGCGGTGATTACTTATGTACAGTAGTTCCCACATCTTGGACGGTTTGATTTAAGTAGGGTAAATGGAAAGTTTTCAAGTGCCCGTCTATCAACCATAACACTTCCGGAGTATCAATACATCCACCGCAGAGGGTATGTCGTATGCATACCGAGAGAGACGAGACGGTAGATGCAGTTGAACGGCAATATGGTAGAGTCAACTCCCTTCAGTATGTACGTGTGGCAGGGTGCTGTATCAAAGGGACCGTCCATCTAGCTACCCCGGTCGTGGATGGAAACTTTTTCAAATCTACATGGATCAGATGTTTCTAGCCGTCTGATGGGTGGCCTTCGAAGTGACAGTATAAAATGAAATATCTAACGGTTTAACATCATTACCGTAAACTGAAAGAAAGGGAAAAAAAAAAAAAAAAAAGTGAACGTACAAGATTATCTAATTGGCGTGTTTTTCTAAAACATCAGCCATCCATGATAGAGACCACCAGATGGACGGCCTCGACTGATACATCTCCCTGCCACGTGTCATCTAGGCGATGGCTTTACCGTGCCATCTCCGCGGAGGCATTGTAGGATGAGTGAGGCATCCACGGGTTTTCTACTATGACGGGGTTCATGGTTCGATAATCCAGATTGTTGGTCTGTTGAATAGACGATCAAGAAGAGAAATACAACATTCAACTGAAAAATGTCCGAATATTTGTGGTCAGGATCTCTCAATCTGGGATTTATATTTGACACATGCTCCATCAGCCGTTGGATTCGACAGAACAATAGTCCGGATTACTTCACTACAGACCGTGACACTCATCATAACTGTATCCAGTGCACTCAGTGCATACCATGGTTCAGGGTTCCAAACAATTCATCTGTTCGTCCACATTGTAGATGGTCCATGCCTTGAAAATTACCAGATTGGAAGATCGCGGCCATATTTCAATTGAATTGTATACCAGTGCTCTACCTCTCTTCCTTACTGTCTATTTTCAGGTCAGAATTTGTATTATTAATGGGTTGTCATTTGAGCATAGTTTTTGGGCCGAGCGCAACAACGGTGGAACCCGAATGGCCAACGTTCCTGATTGCTGAACAACGAGCTTTCCATATACAAACCGAGTATGTTTTTCTTATCCTCGAGTTCATTAGCACACAATACTTCCATGTGTAGTTATTTGATACTCTAGCGTAGCATGACGCTTGATACGCAGGCAATTGTACACGTGGTGTATATTGTCTTAATTTTAAACCGACTAAATTGTCGAACCCACTGTCTAAAGTGACGGTATCAAAGTCTATTGTCGAGGAACTCGAACCTTAGTCGTGGACACTTGTTTGATGAAATAGGACCAACCATGATTTAATCTTTAACCGTCCAATAAATGCCCACCATCCGATAGCCAGATAATCAAATAACTGTAATCATTGTTCCTGAAAAATAATGGGACACATAATTTACACGGTTTACTGTGAGTGTTTTATAAGCGCCCGCGTATCATTCATCACACCCTACCAGAGTATCAAACTTTTTTCTCTTACCCGTGTAATGCGCAACAGTCCCCGAGGCCCTGACCACCTCGATGTGTTTCGTATATCCACGCCGTCAATCCGTTTTTTCCAGCTCATTTCAGGCAATGATAAAAAACGAGGCAGATAAAAAAACGTCAGGTGAACTATAGGGTGAGGATTGAATTCCTGCCATTAATAACTTATTGGGAATCACAAAAGTTTTGGATCAACAGGTTGGATGGCAACTTCACATTATAGCGGGCCCAACGAAGCTTTTAATGGTGGGCGTTCAATCACTACTGGTTTCCTGTGTTGTGGTCGACTTCATATTTGGATCTGACTCTTTTTTGGGAAAATGCACTGAAATAAGCTGGTAAAACGGATGGACGGCCTGGATATATAACACATGCATCTAGATGGGCCCCACGGTCAGCGCCTCGCCCACCAAGCTGTTACCCCTGGCTCACCTGATCCTCGCTCGTGCGCACCTTCTGCCTTCTTATCCCGTTATCAACGTCAATCTAATACTCTATCTTTCTCTCTCTCTCCCCTCTCTCTTTCATGGCGATGGCCTCTTTATCTTCCCCAAAACTCCTCTGCAATTCCACATTCTCCTCTGCTTCTTCTTCATCTCCATCTTCCTCCTCATTAGGGTTTCGATTTTCCGCCATCTCCTCCATCAATGCCCGCCCTCTCCGACGTCTTCAAAACCATCGAGTCCGTCGGCTCTCTGTCCGCGCCCTAACCCTAGACTTCTCAGGTTCGTTCTTCGAAGGAGGAGGAGAAGACGACAGAGATCCCCCTTCCTCGGGCGGTCCCGCCATCGCGGTCGAGGACAAGGAAGAGCCTCAGTGCCCGCCCGGCCTACGCCAGTACGAGACGATGGCCGTCCTCCGCCCAGACATGTCCGAAGACGAACGCCTTACTCTCACCCAAAAATATGAAGAGGTACCGTAATTCTATGAAATAGAATAGAGAAATTGCAATTTCTTTGGATTTCCTTCTCTCTATATTCTGTCTGGATGGATGAACTATCTTGCTTTCTACTGGCATTGTTGTAATTCTTGTGTTGCTAGTGGTGTTAATGTAATCGTAGCATAGTTCCAATTGTGCGGCAGCACGATGTTGAAACTCCATTTCTTAGGAATTTATTCACCGTTAGTAGTACACATTGCAATTGATCCAGACCATGCAATCAGTACGCAATTGTATGGATGGGTCAAATGCTGAAAATGGTGCCAATAGGAAGCTCATAACTATCCATTCCATCACCGTTTTTTAAAAGTCCGGAAAAGTTTATCAATGGTACAGAAAAATTACTGTAGATAGGATGCTTAAATTTACATGGTTGGCCCATCAATGATGTGGCCTACCAGTTGGTCGGTCCAGATTGGTTAGTGTATATGCCATTCTTACAATTGTTAGGAATGACGTGATGACCTATGGTCTAATTGAAGGTATGACTGTTAATAGCATGGATTGGCATAACAAGATTCATGTAGCCAAACCTAATAATTGGGATAACACTTAAATGATGATGATGGTGGTGATGATGATGATGTATGTCATTATTACAATTCATTGGAGTGGTGACGTTTATTACATATGTGACACTCATCCGACCTCTTATGTTTGAAAAAGGGGGGAGTTACTTGATACTCTGGCTGCATATGATGCTTGATATGCAAGCACTCATAAATGGTTCACTTGGCATATATTAACTCAAATTAAACTGGCTAAATTGTGGAGCCCACTGTAGCTAACTTACAATCCAAAAATCAGATTGGTCAAACAATCCTAACCCCTGTTTCTTGGACACCTGTTGTTTGAAATAAAGCACTTGATATTTTTCATTTTTAACCATCCAATAAATGTCCAGCAATCTAATAGTTAGATAACCAAATGTGAGTAATCTTTGGTTTGCGATACATCTAAACGGGTGCCCATAATTTGCGGTTTACCTTGAGATACTTGTATGCCATGAATGCAATTTCTCTGTAATTTCTAACTGCCTGTGCATCATCCATCACACTTTGCAAGAGTATCAAGCTACCTCTCTAGTAAGAATAGAGGCTCAGGTTGAATAAAAAGAGGCCCTTTTTTCTTCTTCAGAGATCTGTTGATTGACAATGGATACCAAATACAAGAGAGAATTGGTGGAAATATTGATTCTATTGCAGACCCATAAAGGGTAATATATACAAGAGAGAACACATGCACACGAAAAAGGGAAATATTTACAAGGTTGCATAATAATAAACATTCCAAAAACAGAGATACTAGATCTTAATCGGAAAACTAGAACTTGGCTCGCTCATGAAAATTGGATTGGAAACAATACGAAGGGCACCCATGTTTTCCCCACAGAGTGGTATTGGAGAGGAGAGATGGATGTCCACGTTATTTGTTGAAGTTGAATATTGAACCATGTCTTCCGCTTGCAATGAGATTACTTGGGAGTGTGTGGTTGCAATTGGGTTTGGACTCAGGTTGTGAAGGCAATGCCAAGGGCTGGAGAGGATGGTCTTCTATTGGGTGGGTGTTTGCTATTGGGTTTGGGCAAAGGTCGGTGACGGTGTTTGCGATTTGGGACAAACAGAGGTCAGTAGTGATGGTTGTGATTGGGGTCAGACAAGGTTGAAGATGGTGTTTGGCAGTGGTGGTGATGGTTTCGATGCTAAGATTGGGGATTGACTTCAATGATCAGGGATGGTGTTGAGATCTAATCTGAACAGAACTTGAGCTCAGAGATGCTGAGGTGGTGGTATTGCCACAATGGGTAGCCGTCATGGGTGCTGATCAAATCAACACATTGGTAGCCAGAACAGAGCAAGGAGGTCCAATGGTCTCATTAGAGTTGAGATTAGGGACAATGAACTTCACTGATTAATGACCTAGATTAATTGCTCTGACGCCATGTTAGAGTGACAGTGAATGTCAAATAGAGGAGAGCACTGGTGGAAAGATTGATTCTATTGTAGGACCCATAAAGGGGAATATATACAAGAGAGAACACATGCATACACTTGTGTACAAGTTGGTAGATAATAAACATTCAATAATAGAGATCCTACTACTGAAAGAATTTTATACTATATTATCTAAAGTCCCTACATATCTCTAAATGACTTCAAAGTTCTACGAATGTCTGGACATTGGACTCCATCGTAGGATTTAGAGAATTTATATGCTCGAGAATATGTAAATTTATCATTGAACGATCCTGCCGTGTAATTTGGAGACTGATTTCAAAAGGAGTACTTAGGATTATATGCCGTTATAATTAGTTTCTTTGTGTTCGCCATCTTTCGAACCCGTGTCTTATATTTTCTGGGGTTATCATGTCCGATTCTGCATCTCTTGTTGCTCTCTGAGAAAGAGCTTGATAAATGATCATTCATGTTTGATATTATCGCACCATGCGCATTATTTCTATATGTGCATGATCACTTGCTATTTCTATTGCTTTTTCTTGATGCTGAAATACATAGAAAGAAGGCCTTGACTAGTGCTGAATTATCTGAAGATGTGAACTGGTTAAGCACACTCTGATTAGGGTTTGTGGCCTATTGTAAAACCATGAACACTCCATAATCAGCATGGCTAAAACTTTCAGGACACAAGAAGAAAGAAAGAAAACAGAACAGTAGTAAGTCATTGTCTCTATTCAAATAGTCTTCTGCAAATCTTCCCTGGGGCTCATCATATCGCCCATTTCTTCATGCAGCCAAATGCTATTATAAGGCAGTATGGCATCTGGCCTTCATTTGGTGCTTCTCAATTTGAACAGAGTGGCATGTTAGACAAGGCTGTGAAGTCCTCTTAAACGCATGGTTTGTGATATGCATGCTACCCTCAGTGAATGTGTGAAACTTATTTGGTCTTTGCATGCTTCCAAGGGATAATATTTTTGTCCTTTTGTTTTATCCCTTAAGGCCACCCTGATATTTTGAGCATATGGAATCTCTCTCTTAGCATGAGAGTGAATTGAACTTTCCTCTTTGCTTCATCTCAACCTTCCTTCCAAGTGCATAATCCATATGAGGTTTTGAATCTTGCAAACTTAGCATAAGCAATATTTTAGTACACGAAGCTTACCTGCCTAAAGAATGTGCAAAGATATGGGGAGCAGACGGTGAGGCCCAGCCTCACCGAACTCGGTAAGGCCCTGATGTGGCTAGGTTTTAACTGGTCCAGTCCTGTGTGACATGGATTGAGTACACGCTCGATCAAACCACTTCCAAACATGCTTTGTGTGGCCTCATCTCTAACAGCGTCATATGGCCCAATCAAATCTCGCCACTTCGGGGCCTCACTGAATCTGCTCCCAAAGATATGATAGTGATGATTGCCTGAGTTAGAAACTTCAGCCATCACATGCTGATTACCAAAGGAGTTCTTCACTCGTTATACCATACGGATTGCCCTGCACACTGCGTCATCACATATAACAATGGAAGTCCTTTCCAAGAACACATTCATTTTTCTAGATCATCTTTATCTTTCTACAAGCACCATTAGTCATGTATAAATTTCAGTTGTCATAGTTCATTGTTATCTAAATAACCCAATACAGGTCTTGAACAATTTAAACATCTTACTGCCCTTTCTCCTTGGTATGACAGGTTTGTCATTGACTCTGTAAAGTTCTTATAAACACCAACATCAATATTTATGAGAATTCCTTTCAGTGGGTGTTGGGAGGCCTGCCATCTTGCATCAATCAATATTGGCAAAACACGTCACCCATTGTGGTGAAATTTCATGAAACTCTGGAAAGATCACAGTTCATCACCAATATAAGTTATAACTAAGTGGATGGACAATGTGAACCGATGTTTATGTTATCTATGAAGAGCTTTGCCAAACGCATGCACATGTGCAATAAAGCTCATGTACATGCCACACGTGTGCCAGCATGGCACAGTTGGTCTGAGATCCAATCCATCTATCAGAAATGAACCCACCACAATTGATGCCCAAGCCCAAGAATCAGGTTGATCCACTGGTCAGGTGAGCAACAGTTTGCAAAACAAATGTACAGCTCTAGAAAACTTGGCTAAGTTTTCTAATCCATCCTCCTGTTTCCAATATTGGGGCCCACATGCTGACTGGACCAGATTTATTTTCAGGAAAACATGTAGAAGATCGGACCAACCTGATGGATGGATTGGATGTTGCACCTATGTGCCATGCTACCACGTGTGGCAGCTACATGAGTTTTATTGCACATGCGTCTGTGCTTAGCAAAGCTCATCCATGAAACTTGCCGTATAAACTCTGTCTAGTTCAGGGATTTCTGGGTTCTTTTATTCTGCCAACCGAAGTGTTCAGGAAAGCGAAATTGGATGTTATGGAATGGGTGATTGGGCGTCGAATGTGAGCAGTTCAAAAGAATGTATTTTGTCTGTTGATTTCTTGGGCATCCTTGTAATTATTGGGTTTTGTATCGTCCAGGTTGTATTAAATTTTTCCAGGGCTATCTCGGCCCAGCTTCCCATGTGTTCTGAATTTTTTATGAAAATTAGCACAGTACTATTAGTGTTATGGCTTATTGAATCAAGTGAATTCTAGAAACTGTTTTCCACTTGCTTCAAAGGTGAGATTCTGAATCATGTGTTTTCAAATAGTCCCTTCGAGTCATTCAAATCTGTTGTGGTGCCTTATGCAGCTGCTTGTTGCTGGGGGTGGCATGTATGTGGAGGTGTTTAATAGGGGTGTCATACCTCTGGCCTACAGCATCAAGAAGAAGAACAAGGCAGGAGAAACCAACAAGTACTTGGATGGAATTTACCTACTCTTCACCTATTTTACTAAACCAGAATCTATGGATGTTCTTGAGGCCAGGCTCAAGGCTGATGATGATGTTATCCGTTCCTCTAGCTTCAAGATAAGGAAGAGGAAATATTAGCAAGTGCCCATCAAGCTTCCCATTGGGGAAGGTAAATGGAGAAATGGAAGCAGTGGATAATGTGTGTAAACTCATGGAAGGTTTTATTTTACATGATGTTGTTTTTTCCCCCAGATTGCTCATCTTATTTTATATGCCTTTTTTGAGTCATTGATCATGAAAATCATTAGTAAGAAAATTCTCAATATTCCATGCACTTGTGCTGATTAGTCATCTTAATAGCATATCCAACATTGTGTTGTTAGCGTCATTTGTTGTTTCATAGAGCACGAAATGGAGTGAGCAAAAAACTAGTATACAAAAATCAGTTTGCGGTTCATTTTGGTCCACAAACACAAACTGAGAGTTTTACTTTTTCTAATTTTCCTTGAATGTAACTGACTATTGTAATGGTGAATTCGTAAGGTTCATCTAACCGGCCTACTGCTGTAGTGCAAAAGCACAAAGATGGGATGATCATAGCTTTCTGATTCAAGGTCTTCTCCCTTCTGAATACAAACTGTTGATTCTCCTTTTTAATATATATATACTTTTCCAAGTCTGCCTTTCCAACAGATAAATAGAGATCTTTACTCATCTTGAAGTATGTTGCTCATCTTGGACGATGGGCTCAACATAGTGTTGGATATGGGCCATAGAGCCTACTTGTGGGCAACCCCTAGTTGGTGGATCCAACACCATTTAACTCTCCGAATATCTCCAGTTGGATATCCTTTCTTCTTTTTTTTTCTAATTCCTGCTCTCAAAATTCAAGTTAGAGAGAGAGAGAGAGAGAGAGACTCGGAATATTTCCAGTTGGATATCTTTTTTCTTCTAATTCCTGCTTTCAAAATTCAAGTTAGGGATAGATGATAAAGAGAATTATGATAAGGGAGAGAGATATGATATGATAAGGATAGGGGTCTCAATGGGCTGGACTTGGGCCTGAAAATTCAGAATTTTGAATAGGGCCGGCCTGATGGCGTGGCCCGAAACAGTTCAAAATCTGGGCAGAGACCTACCTAGGCCCGGCCTGTTGACAGCCCTAGATAAGGATAAGCTATGTCATGTACTAGCTCGGTTAGCTCGCTCGACTCGACTCGAAAAAGCTCGATTCGAGTCAATTTGAAGATAAGTTCGAGACGAGTCGAGCTGATTTTTTGAGCTCGAAAATGAGTTCGAGCCAAGTTCGAGCTGGCCCTAGCTCGAATCAAACTCGGATCAAACCAGTTCGGTGACTCAGTTACTTTGATATTGATGTTGCTCACCAAGTGTTTGTTGAAATGACTCAAAGAAGTGTGGCGGGTGGCAAGGAAGGTATGTATACGAAACCAACACTCTTTTTTTTTCTTGATTTTTATGTTGCTTAGAAGGTGTTTGATAAAATACCTATAAACCCATTGCTGCTATCTCAAATACAGTGAGATTTTGAAAGTGCCGTCCAGGTGTTTGTGAAAATGCCTCAATGGCAAACTCGGCTCGATCTTGGCTCGAACTCAGCCCGAACTACTGACCAAACCGAGCTGAGCTGACCAGTCAGGCTCAAGGACTGAGCAGAGCCGAGTTCGAGCTGAGATCAGCTAGTGGCTAAGCTGAGTCCAGCTCGACTCGGTTCGACTCGATGTAGACACCTAATATCATGTCCAAAGTTCTCCCAATCCTCTCTTTCTCTCTTTTAAAGGAGGCATTTCCTTGGTAAATGTATCTGAGAGATTTTTCATAAAGAAAATCAAGAGAGATAAGAGAGGATACGCACTGTCTATTAAGCTGCCTCTAGACGATATAAACCATTTATCATGCCTCATGACTATCCTAACCATAGGATCATAGTGGTAATTAGACCTTTTCCGCTCCAGTAGTAGTTGGGTGGATCACTAGACATGCGTCGTCGAAGTTCAGCTTTGTACGAAGTTAATATGATCTGAACTAGCCACCGGATGGATTCTACTATAAATGGGCTACTTAAATACACCCATGATACATTCTAGGATTGCATTTGGGCTGGGCTGATTCAATTGCCTATACCTATCAACCTTTCGTCCTTCATGACACTTATCTTATCATAGGTTAGCCGTTCTACTTCTCTACTTCTGTCTAGCAACATGCTCCAGAAAATTTGGATCGTTTAACATTGTTTAGTTTAGCTTCTGCTTATATCCAATACATCACTGTAGCAAGTCAGTTTAGTTTAAATAAATATTTAGTACTTCGTCATCGGATCCCCTCCAAATTCCCAAGTCCACGATTTTTACTGACCAAAACCATGACTATCTCATGATTGTTTAGGTTTTCGCGATCGTCTCGTGACCATTCAAGTCTAGAAGGTCGTCTAGTCCACAGCCAGCTGGCTCACTAGGTCAAACCATAGTCGTTGGTAACATTTTCTGTTTTATTTACTTTTATATGGTGATTTTACTACATCTATATTCATATTAATAAAATCAACATTCAGCTTTTAAATTTCTATTTTACTTCTTTATGTTATTTTCATGACAAACATGATCAAGCGATCACTGTCGTGATAAAAGGTCATTCTCCTCGAAGCAAAAGGATGCATCGGAATGACTAACTTTTTCCTTCATAAATCACATGATCTCCTTGTCAATTGTTGGTTGAGTAGTTAAGTCAATCTTCACAAGGCATTTGGTTTGACTCGAGTTAAATACAAGTCTAGCACACCAGCACCTACATACTTACACATGCATGAACAAAATCGGGTCATTCGTTGCATGTGTGGCTGTGTGTCCAAATTGAATAGTATTGTCAATTGCTGTTTGAGAAGTCAAGTTAATCTTCACAAGGCATTTGGTTTGAGTCGAGTTGAATACAAGTCTAGCACACCCGGCACCTACATACTCACACATACATGAACGAAATCAGGCCATTCGTTGCATGTGTGGCTATGTCCAAATTGAATAGCAACAACTCGTCATTTGGCACCTTTATTTGATAAAGTTTCAGCATATTTGAGGGAGTTTGAGAGGGAAGGCGTTTGGCAGGAAGGAATTGAGAGGAAATTGATTTAAAGGTAATTTGAATCCTCCAAAAGCCCTTGCTCCACAATCATAGCTCTGTGCTGACATTTGAGGGCATTTTCTCTCCAACAGTCGGAAAATCAATTGTTGGGGCTCCATGAAGATTAATAAAACATTCATAGCAGACCGCAGATCAGTGGGTTTTGCAAACTGCCTTTTGAATATTCTTTTTAATGATGGTTCTGTTCACTGGCAGCGGCACGCCAAATGGAAACAAAGGAATCCGGCAGGTGGTTTCCGTGTGGTGTGCCACCTCCAACAAAGATGATAATGGGAAGATGGAATTTTTATTTTTTCTTCCAGTAGAAGGATTGGGAAAGTGAACAGCATGTGGGCTTTGTACTGGGCCTTCATGTTATGGGCTTTCTTTTTCCTGGGCCAACCAGTGAGGCGTAGACCTAATATGATGACAGCTTGTGTTCTGTATGTGGGCCTTATCTTGAATGGTCCATGGGCAGTGATTATTCCTCATTATCACCAACCGACGGCCGACGGCTGAGAAAGAGGACCGGGCCCAAATCTAGACACTAGGCCCATTATCTAAATACTTGAGATTTGGGGTCCATGTCCCCACTTGAACAGCGTGCGCTGCACCTCCAGGGACCCAAGATTAGGCCTGGATTCCATTACACAATGATTGCTAGCCCCACAGTGATTATGGAACTGTGGCCACAGGTTTTATACATTTAGCCCCATTTATATCATGCATTGTGTATCTTTATCTGCTTGTATAATAACATTGGTGGGGTTACTTTTGTAGGCCAACTGAGACTCGGAATTACCTGATTTTTAACAAAAGCATATATTTTAATAGACTTGTTACGTACGTGTATGTCATTTTGAGGTATTCAAGATTATTTGCTTAGTAAACTTCAGGTTAAATTTCATTGATTCGAAATACATGCTGCCAAACACAATTTTAAATTCTCAGGATTCTAATTACATGCTGCCAAACACAACTGAAGACTCTGAATCCCTTTGATTCTATGGTAATTGTGATTTAGACTCCACCGTATTTCAAATACAAAGTGCCAAACGTGCCCACATGCCCACATTCTTTTTCTCTTTTTTTTTGCTGCAGTAACATGGGCTGTGGAGTATTTTTTGTCTCTAGATGTCTGTTGAAGCACTCACACGGAAACTCCAGTTGAATGTTAAGTCACGCAAAGTCAAGCAAGCATGAAAGAGAGAGTGACCCACATAGAACTCAATCAGGCCAGGCGACGGCCAATCAATCGGCAGGTTGAACATGTGCATCCATCGCTGATCAAGGCAATGGAGGTGCCATATGGTGCTGCAGATAGAAGGATGACAGAGGGACCATTATCTGCTTCTAATTATGACACAGACAAGCCAGGAGTGTGGGGGGACCCGACACGATGTTTGAGTCAAATCACATCCTTCCACGGTTGGGTAGCCATCCAGTGGGATGAGCTGTATCAGTGTTCCACAAAGAGAGATGGTTTAAGAGAAAGTTACTGCAATGGTCCAGTAATATGACAAATATTCGTTGTTAGCATATTGCAATTTGGAAGAGCTTCAGGTCATTGCCCTTTTTTTTAAGAATATAAGCAAAATTTATTTATCCCAATAGGCTAGTAGCCTAAAAATTACAAAAGACAGCAGAGGAGAAAACCACACCCCAGCCACGAGAAAAAGAAAATAAGAAAAATGATAATAATCAGGAAAACCCATGCCCCAGCAGCCTTGGAAATTCTTTGGAATAGAAGGGAGTTATTTGATATCATGCAATCTTATGAAGCATAATATTGATAGCGAGGCATTCAGGAAGCATACTTTACAGTATACATTAATTTAAATTAAATTGACTAAATTGTGAAGTTGATGTGGAGGGGCTGCATGTGTATTCTTAGCACAGCTAAACCAAAAAAAAAGCTCGAACGAAAGCGGAAGTAGTCTGTCACAATCCGGCCCAATCCAACTTGGGCATGTCGTAAATTGGGCCCAAACATGTTTGGTTCAAAAAAAAATTATTCTAAGTAAGGATAAATGGCCATTTGAAGTGTTGACCGTAAAACACCGTAACTTTCATATAGGCATCATCATGAAACGCATAACCAATCGATCTTTATGTAATTGTACATTCGATGTCAACCGCCTGCTATGCTAGTCGAAGACGTCCAGTTTGCGAGAAGGCACATTTTTTATATCAAAATCAAATCCGATCATTTTCGTTTTGCGAGAAGGCACATTTTTAATATCAAGATCAAAGTTTTCTTCTTTTCTAGAAGTTGCTTGTAATAATACCGACAATGCTCTGGTAAGGAACGAATGTTATTTCTATTTTTGGTAAATTTAACTTTGGGTAGAGATTTTGTTATTTCTGATAATTTCTATTGGAATTAGTATTTTGGATCGTTTATATAAGTGATGGAATCGAACAATCTTAAATTATTATTCAATAAAAATATTCAAATTTTCTCTCTTACTTCTGGTGGATTTAAGAACTCAATTTGTGAATTTAAGGTCTTAATTACATGAGGAAGACCGTGATCTTCCCATTCTTCATATAACACTCTTCCCTGCATCATAAATCCGCTAAGTCGGTTCCATGATCAGATCCATTGAATGATCCTAACCTCTGCTTGGTGGACACTTGTTTATTGAATTGGGACCATTTGATATTTTTCATTTTAACTGTCCAATGAATAGTAAAAAAATCCAATAATCAAATAATCAAATAATTGTAATTTTTAGTTTATGATGCATCTAAACTGGGACCTATAAGCAAGGTTTGCAAATTTGTTCCGGTAAAGCTGCAAATCCATATTGGTCACCACCGGGACCTCCACCCCTGTATATAGTAGAGGCTGTTTCAGTCCTAGAGAATCAATTGGATGGCTACGATTGCTTGAGAGGTGTGAATTTCGAGGTATGCTCATGTACAATGTCCTTACATTTTGGATGGTCTCCATAGCCGTGCATGCGTGGCACATGTAATTCAGTCTTCTTTGCAGAGCTGTGCATAGTCCTGGCCACCATTTCTTTTCAGAAGAGATAGGAGTTGGATTTCAGAAAAGAACAAATGATAGAGGTTACAAGATGCGACCCCATAGACCCTTTTGCTGTAGACGAATGTTTGCTACTCTGGAAGAGAATGATGTACGACACTCAGCCACTGAGAAATTGTACACGCCGCGTGCAAGTACATGGGTCCCAGTTTACATGTATCATAAACTCAAAATTACACATATCTGATCATATAATTATCAGATTGGTGTACAATTAATCATTAGATGTTTGAAATGAAAAAAATCCAATGGTCTCATTTCCGTAAATAAATGTCAATTAGTCAGAAGCCAGGATTCTTAAACCAATCTGATCATTTTAGAGGATGAGCCAATAGATGAACCAGATCCAAAGCCCAAGTAGACCACACCACAAAAAACAATGAGGATGGAAATCCTACCGTTGAAGAGTTCTCGGGGGCTACAGAAGTTTTGGATTTGCTTCATTTTTTAACTCATGCCCTAAAATGATCCACAAAATGAATGAAGTGGATAAAGTACATACATCATGGTAGGGCTTACTGAGCCCATGTGAGTATCTTTCGAAAATTTATGTCTGCCAACTTTTTTACCATTGTAATATCAAAGTAAATCATCATTGGTTATTTACCACAATTGACATGCATTTGCAGCTAACCAATCAAGCTGGGCATCCAACTCTCCAGACCACTTTACTTACATTATGCACTTTTTTTCCCCTATAATACACGTTTTTTGTTTTTGTTGAATCTAGAACATGATATACTAAAACAAACATGGAATCCATTGTTACAGTGCAGTTTTCTATGAATTCATGTAAAAACAAAGAACAGTAGACAAACAGTAGCCTCATCTGCTTTTTGTGCCTCAAATCTTTTTGTGATGGAATGTCTACTCTTTGGCCTTGTCTTTTTTTCTTTTTCAGAAAAAATGATATTCCAGTTTTTCTTATGCAAGTACAGGGACAGGGAAAATTCCTTCCCAATTGAAGAGTTTATGAGATAGTTTAAGAGAAAAGTTCAGTTAGGATTTTAGCACTATTTTTGGACAATCCATATCAGGCTCATTTAAGAGGGTGTTTGGTTGCTGGTTTTTATATTTCTAAATCTATGAGCTATCTGATTTTTATGAAAACTCTATTTGGTTTGTATATTTTATTTGAATTTTATACATTTTAGTTTATTTTTATATTGCCCATGAATTCCATTCCTCGAATTTTCCTTTAGAAAGCTTACGGCGGCGTTTAGCCAAGGAATAAAAAACTTAAGAAAACAGAATAAAATTTTAATCATTTTTTTAGAAAACAACTGTACCAATTAAATAATTTTTTGTCTAAAAAGTCTCGAGTCAACTTTGACATTTTCCAAAACACAAAATCCGGAAATGACTTCCTCAGCAATGAAACATGCCTTTAATAGCCTGTTTGGATCATAAGTTGCTTAAGATAAGTTACTTATGTCACAAGTAACTTATCTTAGTTTCTACTTATTAAGAAGATAAATATATTTAGTAAACAACCTACTCATCACCTTCTCCTCTCTTTGGTAACTCTTAAGCCTCTCTTCAATCACTTATAAAAAGTTGAAGAGCTAAGAAATTAACTAAAGTGGTTAAATATTTTTAAGTAAAAAAGGTACTTATAATTAATTGTAAGGCCCGTATCATAGTCCGTACCATTCCACAGGCTTTCACGATCCTCCCGGTCGAATTCTGGTAACCCTCAACCTGTATCCAACGTTTGTGCGCGATCCTAAGCTGAGTCCTGCATATTGGAATCGACTCGACTCGAAACTTGTACCCCTGCGACCGCGCCGTCACCGCGGTTCCAAAGCCGTGACTCGCGCACCGATCCGATACCCAGGCCATGAGATGTGGGCCCGCGTTCACCTCAAGAAAAAACGTCGTGCGTTACAAATTCTGAGAGAATCTCTACAACACGTCTCATCAATCAATCAATCAATCAATCAAGTCAAGTACACACCATACCACAAGTATAAGCAACCCATCCCTTTCCCATTCTCAAAGTCAACTCTCCCTCTCTCTCCACCCATCCCTTTCTTACAATTCCATCACTCCACCCATCACTCATCACCCATCACTCCATCCCTTATCATGTCATCACTTCTCTCTCTCTCTCTCATTTCTCAAAACAATCTCCCAAGCAACAAGATTCCAAATGTCCAAGCTCTCTCTCAAATTCAAGTATGGCCCACTTTCCCACTCACTCATCTCCCATCTCAAGCATTCATTCATCATCTACCTCCATTAAAATTGAAGACAATGAGCATAGGAGTCCAAGGAGCTAAAGAAAGAGCCGATAAGTGAGTGATCCACCATTAATTTTAATTTTAGGGCTCACTTGTTGTAGGACCCACATTGATATATGCAATGTAGAGAGGGGCCCATAGTGGCGGGGTCCCTCTATCTCACCGTTTCTCTCTTCCTCTCTCTCTCTCTCTCTTTTTCTCTCTCTCTTGCATGGATGGCGTGTGTGTGTGGCCCACCATGAAGTATGTATTTTATCTATGCCATCCACTGAGTGGCCCACATGGCAGTCCGTTTAGACGAGCCCAAACGAAGGAAAAACACAAATATCAGGTTAATCCAAGTGTGGCCCACCTGAGTGGGGCCGCCATATTGCGAAGGGCCATCCAAACCGTCCATGTGGGGCCTACTAGTGGGGTGTGCCCCCTTTTATCCAGGCCGTCCAGCGTCCCTGGACACTGGATTGGACGTTGCCACTCACACGGTTTCACATACCCACACATACATATATACATATATGTATTGTATATTATATATATAATATTATATATTTTAATATATTATATTACTAAATGATGTGGTGGGCCACTCCTATGTGGGACCCACCTTTTACATGGAATCTGCACCGTCCAGATGGGTCTAGACGGTGAGTATAGGCACCTCCTGCCACTGTACAAGTATGTAATATATAATATTATATTATTTAATATATATTGCAATGGGCCACTACGTGGACCGTACCATGATTTATATATCTGCACCGTCCATCCATTTTACGGGTGGAGTCCACCGTGATGTGAGCCATGCACAGTCCCACCATGATGCTTGTGTTGTATCCCTACCGCTCATCCATCTGACGTGCACACGGCCCCCTTTGATGCATGCAAGCCGTCCATCCAACGTAGCTATGGGCCCCACTTTGATGGGTATTTTCCATTCACTTAGTGGGTTTTGGACCGTCCATCTGCTGGACGGTCAACGCCCCACCCATGAGGGATGCTTTCCATCCAAACCGTTTATTCTTTGGTGGGCAGCCACGTGGGAGGACCCCACCTTGATATATGTGATTCATCCCAACCGTCTATTCATTGGTCAACTCATGTTAAGGCTGAGATCAAAAATAAGACAGGTTTAATATCAAGTGGACCACATTACAAAAAGCAGTGGAGTTGAACGCCCACCATTGAGACCCATTTGGGTTACAGAAGTTTTGATTTAATATAATATTTGTTTTCCTTCCCTGTTCAGGTCCTTGTGACCTTATGAACAGTATGGATGGAAAATAAATATTATGGTGGGCTTACTAGAAATTTAACTGTGGAAATCATTATCACCATTGCCATTTGTGGTCTGGTCCAGATGATCCTTGAATATAATTCATTTTTTCTGAATTAATGCTTTAAAATGATATCTAATAGTAGGTGAATGGTGTGGTTGGTTTGGGCCCATTTGATTCGGCCCATTTGATTGGCCCATTTGATTCAGCCCATGTGATTCGGCCCATTAAATCGGCCCATTTGATTCGGTTCATTTGATTCAGCCCATTGATTCGGCCCATTTGATTCAGCCAATGATTCAGCCCATTTGATATGGCCTGATGTTATATATATATATATATATATATATATATATATATATATATAGGCCCATGATTGAGGCCCATGATGATGTATATTAAGCCCTTATATGAGGCCGTGGGCCCATTATACGTTGGCCCTATGAGCGTCATTCCTTAGGAGCAATGTTTGTTAAAAGTCCACATTGATGGGCAATGATGGTTGGACGTCCACATTGTAACCTTCCCTTAGGCCTTGTTAGGCTTATTCTCATCATTCTCTAGTGGGTTAACCCAAACGCTTGGGCCCCATTATACGTTGGCCCTATGAGCGTCATTCCTTAGGAGCAATGTTTGTTAAAGGTCCACATTGATGGGCAATGATGGTTGGACATCCACATTGTAACCTTCCCTTAGGCCTTGTTAGGCTCATTCTCATCATTCTCTAGTGGGTTAACCCAAACGCTTGGGCCCCATTGATTTTAATCAATCCATCATCGATCGTCCATCTTTAGACCCCGCCTTGCTCGAGGTTAATTATCGGTACTAATTTCCGTTACCGGCTACAATTGCCGATTATGAGTTTGTGACAACATAGCATTATGATACATGCCCATATGCATCATCTATATGTTTGTTATGAGGTGTGATTGATCATTGTATATGCCCTAGTATAGGTGGTTTATGGGACTCCCTGATAGGCAAAGTTACTCCACATGAGCACACGGTATGCGCAAGATTGATGCATGATTGGACTACGTGACTCATGCACTTTGCATTTGTGTGATTGTGATTACTGCATGCCCTAGCGACATCAGGGTCATAGCCTCCACAGATACATCGTGGGTGGTCGGACTGGATACCGAAAATACTGTTTCTAGCATCAGGGCGTCATAGATGTTCCTGGGTGAAAATCTCTAAACCCGATGGTACCAGAGGATGACTCCAACGTCGAGACCAAGTGGAAACATGAGCATCCAAGTGTCGAATACCAGGAGGTCGCGTCTCTCACTGTGTCATAGTCGGTTAGAAAGGGGTGTGGCCTTACTCGCCCGAGGGTATGGGGCATTGCTAGGCTGAGTTTGACCAGCTCATGAATCGGTCCGCTATCGACGTGTCAGATAGGTATTGGCAGACTATTGGTCAAGCAGATAGTAAGGTTTCTTACGCTCACTTAGACTACGTGCCTGGGAAAGGGGCAGTGTTATTTGAAGTGTACTAAACCCCGGTGATTATCCAGAGTGAGAACCGTACTGATATTTGATGCTCTAGTGAGGAGCTGCATTGATATGTGGATGAAGATTGGCATGCGTGAGTTGCATTTCACATCGCATGGCCTTGATATGGCCGATAACATTCATGTTTTGCACCGCATAGCCTTGGTACGGCTGATTGCATTTATGTACTCATCAGCATGATTCCACATTACTCTGTCATTGCATTCTGAGCACGCCCATATTGCGCATACACTTACACCACCCTCTAAGCTTTCTATAAGCTTATGCATGATTGATGCGTGCAGGTGACACCAGGACGCAGCCGTAGCTTCGCCGCAGTAGGAGCGTGCAGTAGGGCTTTAGGAGTTTCTGTTATCATTACCTTGTATTTCCCTTCATATGCATTGTACTTTAAAGTTTTTTATCATAGTGAATTTTATGATGGTGTTTTTGTGATGGTGTTTTTGTGGTTATTATTCGTGAGTTATGCTTATAGTTATGCTCATTACGAATCAAAATCATGTTAGAAATCCTCCTTGTAGAATCCCAAGATCAGAACTTGGTATATGAGTACCAGGAGCTGAGAATGGAGTACTACGGAAGCTGTCAGCACCAGATTCGACAATCGAAAATTTTGTGAGCCCGGTTTCTGAGTTTGGGGCATGACATTAATCATGAACCAAACTTACTGATATAAATTAAGTTACTCATGTACTGCTCTAACTAGAAAAAGTAACTTGTTTGGTGTTATCCAAACGGGTCTAAATGTTGGATATAAGGCAGAAGAGTGGACTTGATTTCATTCCTGAACAGGTCGACCAGTACCATAAGTCACACTCTTAATTCACCCGTAACTCATTGGAGCCGCGTTGAATTACCCCTAACTTAGGCAATTCACAACTCAACTCAAAGCTGAACCGGTCGAGACGAGTTATAAAAATAAAATAAATAAAAGCCACCATGAGTAGAGTTGGGCATGGCACAACTCGACTCGATCTGAACCGAATGAGTGAGTCAATCCAAACCGAGCAGGCTTTGCCAATCCGAACTTAAACCAAGTCGAGTCCAAATTACCCAGTAATTCGACCTGAAACTCAATCTATTAGACCCGACTCCATCCGAAACCCGACTCAACTCGGATTCAGGTGGGTGTGTGTGTGTGTGTGTGTGTGTGTGTGTGTGTGTGTGTGCTAGTTTTTAAGTATCTCTAAACCTACTTGTTGCACCCGACCCCGATCCAAACTCAAACTCTCTCTCTCTCCCTCCCTCATCCTCCTCCTCTTCCAAATCCGGCAACCACCCACCACCATCACCTCTCTCTCTCTCTCTCTCTCTCTCTCTCTCTCTCTCTCTCTCTCTCTCTCTCTCTCGTCTCCACTCCCTCCCCCCCTCAACCCTCAATATGACTCAGTGCCAACTCGACTCAACTTGGTACTTTTGACTAGTTCAAAGTCAGTCTGGATCATTCTAGGGCATACCGGACTCAAATAGGGTCAGGCATGCTGGACTTAGTACCGAGTCGGGTCGAATTCAGGTCAGGCATATTTTAAAAACGGATCAAGTCGGGTCAGCCCTAACTCGGTCCAACTCGACTCGATGCCTAGCTCTAACTAGGGTTGTACACAAGCAGAGTTAGCTCGGTTAGCTCGCTCGACTCGACTCGAAATAGCTCGATTTGACTTAGTTTGAAACTAAGTTCGAGCCGAGTCGAGCTGATTTTTTTAGCTTGAAAAAATTTCGAACCGAGTTCGAGCTTGCCCGAGCTCGACTCAACTCGGATCGAACCCAACTCAAATCGAACTCGGATCGAACTGTTCAGTGATTCGGTTACTTTGATATTGTTGTTGCTCATCAAGTGTTTGATGAAATGGCCCAATGAAGTGTGGATGATGGAAAATAAGGTACGTATGTGAAATGATGGATAGATTGGCAGAGTGAATTTATCTTGGCTATTTCTTTTAGGTCCCACAAAGCTTCCGGCCGCAGGTACTTGTTGTATATAAGGTAACTGACAATTTACGTCCTCATTTCAGCCATTAAAGCTTTTCTTCCCATGGATCTGGATCCGTAAAAATACCATTTTTTTTCTTGATTTTTTATGTTGCTTACAAAGTGTTTGATGAAATACTTGTTAAACAACTGCTGTTGTTTTACACACAGTGAGATTTTGAAAGTGTAGTCCACGTGTTTGTGAAAATGCTCCACAAGCGAACTTGGCTCGAACTCGGCTTGGAGTGGCCCGAGCTATTAACCAAACTGAGCTGAGCTAGCCAATCAGGCTCGAGGACCGAGCTGAGCCGAGTTCGAGCTGTGCCAAGCTCAACTCGGTTCAACTCGTGTACACCTCTAGCTCTCTAACCATGGGTATTAAGTCAGCTACCAAGGAGTTTATCTCCATGCCACATGCATGATTAGCTTTATAATCTTATTGGTATGACGGCAATCTGGACTGTTGTTTGGACTGTTCTATCCATCCACTTTTGATGTATGACCCATCCATGATGGTCCACATGAAAGGTGCAGATTCTAAACACGTAAAACAAATAGATGGAGATAGATTACTTAATAACTAGCTTAAATTCAATCTATTCACCTAACATGTCTGAAAACTTTATATCACCTAACACCGAAAACCTAACATGTCCAAAAAATCTACGTCACCTAACACGTTTTGCAATATGTTTAAAAAAATGCTAATCTTATGTGTAATCTCAACCACTCATATCCCACCAGCAGGTTGTGCGGTAAGCAGCTCAGATCTCCAACACATGTATACCACATGTAGTAATAAATGTAAAAAAGGAATTATGCTCATGAACAAACCTCATGTTTGCTTATAGGTAGATCCATGATGGGCCCCTCGTTTGGCGATAGGTGGGTCGTCTGACTACCAAATAAGTTTGGAAATATGATTTCTTAATAAAAAAAACCCAGCCCTACACCAATGGCATTTGTTTATGTTGAAATAGATTTTATTTATTTATTTATTTTATGATACTCTACAAGAATTATGATGGTTGATATGCAGGCACTAAGAAACTGTGTGGGTGGTCTAAGGGTAAGTTAAATTTAACGGTCCAAATTGTGGGTTCCAAGTGGATCATAAATAGAAAATTAAATTGATTTGATTTTCTAACTGGTTAATTGGTGGGTCTTTAACTGACACTTGAAATGAAAATGTAGTCAGCGATCCAAATTCAATGAGCGAATTTTGAGAACGAACGGTTAGGATTCTTCAACGAATTTGACTTTTGATGATAATCTACATATAGTGACTCCCAAAATTTAGATGGTTTACTTTGAGTAATGTATGCCATGTAAGCAATTTCTGAATGCATGTATATTAATAATAGGCCAGAGTGCAAAATCATACACATAAGGCAATCCAAAGTACTCTATAGACCCAAAATCATATTGTTTCCACAATCTAGACTTCTGTTCAAGCTTTATCTCTTCATTATTGATAGTCCACGCAAAAGAGTGATTAGGATCCAATAATCTACATGATATTGGACCTTTGCAAAAGTCAATGATAAACGGCACCGTAGGTCCAATGGTCTGCCTAACTACTACTGTAGTAGATGAGTCTAATCACCCCTGTAAATCTATAATATAGATGCCCTGGATTTCAATCTACAGCTTTGATCGTCTAAGAGACGGGCTGTATAGGCAATATTATTTTTTCTTTTCTTTCTTGACTTTTAGTTTTTTAGGAAGATTTTCACTGGATGACCGTGTATAGGTATGGTTGGAGGTTTGGATGAGGTTGGAGATTAGCCTATCTCGTTCTATCTCCTTATCCCATTTACGTTTAAAGTTGAATTTTTTATACTTCAACTTCATACAACCAATAAAAAAATAGATCAAAAAATCAAAGAAAAAAAAATTCTCACTAGACTCACTGGTAATTACCCATAAGTAGGGTCCAGAGGCCTATCTCTAACAATTATATATGTCCACAATTCCACTCCTCATGATCATCCTCTCATGGTGGCTTTTGGCTCATAACCTATCTAAAGTGGGGCCATCCATGACATCAAATGATTTGTTGACTTAGGTGGCCCAATCAATGGGGGACACTAGGCCGGGAGGGTGACACTCACTAATAAGACCTCTTTACAAAATGTTGCATCCAACCTATTGTTTATATTCCATGTCTAAGTTTGGATCACAAGTTATTTCAAATAAGCTACTCATGCCTCAAGTAGCTTATCTTGGTTTCTACTTAGTAAGCTAAAGTGATTAAGTACCTTTAAGTAAAAAATTTTACTTATAATTAATCTTAAACCAAATTTACTTATCTCAAATAAGTTACTTATCTATTGTTATAAGTAGAAAAATTAACTTGGTGGTATCCAAGCAAGCCCTAAAAGTCATCAGGTGCACCCGGCCACCCACGAGAAAGGGACACACAGAAACTTAAACCATTCCAAAGAATTATAAATGTGGAAGGAACCATACCCACACGTAAGTTTTGAGCGTGATTGTATATATATTGCTCAGTACTGCTGTGTGTCCCACCTGAGTCTTTTTGAATTAGGGTGATGTAAAGTGAAAAAGAGAAGACATAGCATGTTCATTGTTTGGGCTCTAGATATCACGAATGGGCCCCACCCACCTCAGGCTCATAATAATAACCATGTGTTCAAACGCACAAAATCATTCCCCATTAATTTTAACTACTAAGAAAACCATGTGTAATCTGACACTGACTTGTTTTCCTAACATTTTTTAATCAAAATCATAGCCATTGTTGTCTCAATGACAGCCTCATAAAACAGAACACTGGCCATTAAATACCCAAGCAGTTCCTTTAACACTTTTAAAGCATACATTGTACGGAATGAGATTTTAGCATAGGGACAAATCTCCTTCCCCACATGCTTTTTCCGGCAACGTTATCAGGAAAATCTCACTGAAAATAAATTACATTTTACAAATATTTATTATAAATTAATAAATAATTTCAAAATTTTAAACATATGCTTATGAAAGCTTTCCTAAGCCCGCACATGTGCCTAGGTCAACTAATGCGCGGACAGGTGAAATATCTAAGCCATCCAATAGGTAGATCTTGCCGTGTGGATGTTAGTACACATGAGATAAAGGTAGTCCACTTATAAGGTAGAGCTTAATATTAAATATAAAAAATTTTAAAAAAAAAAAAAATTTTAAAAAGTGCAGGTAAAATATTTCAGCTGATTTTTCACATTTATTGAGCAATGTGGTCCACCTAACTAGTGAACCAACATGATTCTTGAAGGGCAGCTTGGGTGGATCCATCTATCCCGATCCACCGAGGTGGGTGGATCCCTAACTGTGGGGCCATCATAATGAATGTTCTTTATATCCATGATGTACATTTGTTTTGACTGCTCATTCTAAGACATGATTCCAAAATTACTGGAGATCTAAATCTCAAGTGGACTACACCGCAGAAAACCGTGGTTATTGACTATTAAAAACTTATGGTCGGCTATGAAAGTTTTGGGTGGGCTATGAAAGTTTCGGATTAACCCAGTATTTGTATGGTTCATTATTCAGAGTCTTCGTGACCTTACCAATAAGTTGTATGGCAAATAAATATTCAGGGATGAATGGTGGGTACTGTTTCTTGTAGTGTAGTCTACCTAAGATTTGGATCTGCTTCATTTTTTAGATCCTGCCCTAAAATGAGCTGTTGAAACAGATGGATGGTATGGATGTAAGGCACATGCATCACAGTAGACCCCACAGTTAGGGATCTAATAAAGCTATGCTCATTCTTGAGAGAGGCAATCTACATGGTAGTACCCTTCTGATGGAGGGCTTGGATATTGCACCTGTACGTCATGCTGACATATGTGATGACATGTGCATTAGCTGACTTGTACACGCCAGTTAAGATTAGCAAAGCTGGGAGACAGAAATTTTAGAGAGATAAATAATATTAATGTTTTCTCAATTTTCAGTGAATCTGGACCATATCTCAAATCATTTTTTATGAATGCCCAAGAATCAAGCATGAAAAGCGGCCAGTGGATCAAATAACTTCCTATTTTTAAAACCCGGGGTCACGTGCATGTGATGTGCCGTTTGCTGGTGGCATTAAAAACGCATAAAGGACTGGTGCATTTTACCGTTGTAATATTTCAGCATCAGCAAATGGAATACTGGGACACCTCTGTCACCTTTTGAGCTGACAAAAGCCAATCAGTGACAGCAGCTTCTCCTATTTTATGCAGTTTTTGACATCTACACCCAGCCTGATTGATTCTTCACCTCACCCATTTCCATTTCCTTGAATCTGAATAGTACATGCATGGCAAATGGCTGTGGTCAGATCCATCAGGGTCGGCCAGGGTTGTGTAAAAAAAGGGCCCCAATGAATACATAGTAATTATTTAATCAATTAGAATTATTCATTTCTTACGTTAAACTTTGGATCATCTATTAGATGGTCACCGACATGCATACATATTTCTTCATTGGATTGAGATTTTTTTCAATATTTGAGTATATACATATGGATGTCATACTTTTATAATAATATACGCAATTAGATAATTAGATTCGCCATAGCAATAAGGTGTGGCCAATGTTCATTGACTTAAGGCTTGGTACACTTATTGCATAGTGTAGATCATTGTGCAAGCATGCACTGTAGGTCTAATGCATATATATTGAGATATATATATACATATTCTCCATCTTGATTTATAGGATGATCAGTATGAGATCTCATATAGATAGGTATGAAGAGCTTCATATCAAGTTAGGTATTACCAGAGCTGTACACGGACCGAGTTACCTTGGTTAACTCGCTCGGCTCAACTCAAAAAAGCTTGATTTGACTCGATTCAAAACTGAATATGAGCCGAATTGATCTAATTTTTTAAGCTTGAAAAAATTTCAAGCTGAGTTCGAGCTTGTCTGAGCTCAAATCATCTCGGATTGAACCTCAACTCGAATTGAACTAGTTTGGTCACTCAGTTATTTTGATATTGATGTTGCTCACCAAATGTTTGATAAAATGACTTAACAAAGTGTTGTTTTGGGTGCATACATTTTCCACGAGATCGGTTGGTAGTGAGGAAGGTATAGATATGAAACAAATCACTATTGAAAAAAAAAAAACATTACATGAGAAAACTACCCTTGTGTCTTGATTTTAATGATATTTCACTCCATGTGTTTGAAAAAAATGCCGCACAAGCTCAAACTCAGCCTAAATTGGCCTAAGTTGCTAACCGAATCGAGCCGAGTTGGCCAATTAGGCTCGAAGACCGAGCCGAGCCGAGGTGGAGCTAGTGTCAACTAGCTAGTGGCCAAACTTGACTCGGTTCAACTCGTGTACAACTCTAGGTATTACAACGGAATAAATCAATGATTGATTGTATGAATTCAGTGTGATAATGGTGTAAAATAGACGTTTCCTACATTTCATCATTCACGGTATGGGAATTGAGTCACATGTGCCGCGAGACGTAATACATCAATTCCAGTCTAGTCACTATGTGAGTATATTAGTCCCATGCGTCTCTTGTGTCTTTATTGCTCTACCGTACAACACAAAGTTGTGGGGAGGTTATACTACTTCGACAACACAAGGCAAAGTTGTGAGAGGTTATACTACTTTAACGTGCATTTTTAAGACCATGTGTACATACTCAACTGGATTAGAAGTACATTGAAAAAAAAGAAAGGCAGAGAGGAAGATCGTAAAATAGTGGTGATGCGTAAGAGATCACTTCTCTAAAGTGTCAAATTAAATTGACAATAGGATTTTAGTGCAAACGGTTTTGAAAAACAAAAAAATATTATATACTATTGTATTAACATGTTCAATAAGTTTAGACGGATCAAGTCTGCAAAAGTAAAATCCTTTTAATCTCAAGTAGATACGTATGCCACAATCGCATTATGATTTGAATGCATGTACATACGGAATCAAACATATTTGATTGAGTGGATCAATCAAGAGTCTAGGATAAGCATTTGGAGATCATGATTGCTCTTTTTTATCCACTTAGTAAATTTTAGATGACGTTATCTAGATGGACGATTTTAGTATTAAATGTTTTTAACTAAATATACTTAATTGGTGGGTATAGATTAAGGATTTTATTAAAGTGTTGGAGTCTTTTCCTTCTTAAAATTTTTAGTCCCCTGAATCTGAAGAATCTGTAATGTGTATAGTGTTCTCTTTCATTCTGTAGTTGAGAGTCTCTGTATGCAGTGTTTCTCTCGCGTGAAGTTTCAGGTAATTACTTTCCAGAAATTTTTAAAATTGACCTAGTTTTCGGCGTCTCTGCTGAGAGAAAACATTGTGAAAAAGGTTAGAAAAAGGTAGCTTTTTTACGTGGGTTTTCTTTTCCAATGCAGCAGAACTCATTTGCTTTGGATGTAAGCATATTCCACCTTCAACTGGATCCAGATTTCAAGGATAGAGCTTGCTAGAAAATTAATATAAAAAAGGTAATGATGGGTTTGATGTATTGGAAGCTGTTTTAGACGGCTGTAGTTCTTTTATTCAACAACATCCTGCTTTACAGGTTTCATTAAAAGGAAGCAATGGAGGGGTTGGAAAGGTGAAGGGACAGGACCATGAAAAGATGGTTCTTTTCTGGGGTGGAATATGATGAAGAGAGATGGGTCTGGTTGCTTTTTTGAGTGCCTGGAGAGTTTTAAAAAATGGAAGGTGTGTTGGGCTTCCAGAGGTAGAAACTACTATAATATAGGTATATTCATGTGGAGTATGATGATGGGTTTTTTCTGATTGTGTTTATTTTTATTAAATGTTGAAATTTCTTTTGTTTTGGATGCTGAAATTTGGGCTTTTATCCAGAAATTTGGGTATATATTTCATTTTTCTGGCATTTTCAAACCCGCTTTCTTCTTCTTCTTTTCTGTTTCTTTTTTATCTTTTTTTTTTCTTTTCGGTGTCTGAAAATGCTCTGGATTCAGAGTTTTTGGAACCCCATCTACTTTTAGCCAGCGCATTTTAGCATTTTCCGCAGGGTGTCCGTAGAAGTCGCCGTGGGGTAGGATAAACCCACTCTACCTTTTGCCTCTCTGGAAACAACTGAAAAATTCGTTGACCTGCTTTGGAAATACAATTGCATCTCCTGTTTAAGCGGCCGCCGGCGCACGTTAGATATCCCAATAGGGTATCGGTAACTTGCGCCCAGGTGCACAGGCAACAGCTTCTGAATCCAAGGCAAGGTAATGTGGCTCAGGTTAAGCCCGTCAAATGGCCCTGGCGCATGTTATACTCTTCCTTGGCTACATGAGAAGAGAAAAGACAATGTGAAAACAAAAAATCCTGTTTTGTTGCAGAGGAAGCCAGAGTAGCGATCATACACAAAACAGGATTTTTTGAGTATGTGTGACATCCAAGCCGTGAAAAAGGTGGGCCTCACAATGAAAATGATCTGGAGCGAAAATCACGCCAGTCGACTTGTCAGACAAGCAACACCATCGAAATCAATGGAAACCGACGGTTTGACCCATTGTAGAGGAGTGGCCCACCCGATGAGTGGACCTGCCTAATTTTCATAGCAGGGCCTACCATTTGTATGGGACCCATTGTACGTGGTCATTAATCTCACTGAACAATCATAAGTCCATAATGCAGAACAACGTGAAGTGTCCTGATGCATTCATTTGGTGCAAGTGCAGATACTGGTTGAATGATCAGAACCGTCAAACTAATGGATCTCCACCACCTATTGTTATATCCCTAAAAAAATTACATATAGGATGATCTTATTCATCCATTATGTGGCCTTTTTCTGGACTGCTATTGTATTTTTTATCTTAACCGCCTATCAGTAGGACACTTAATAAATGGATAGGATCATCCAAATCATAGTTTTTTTTTACATAATCTCCCATCAGAAATGATTAAAATCAGAACAACGGATTTGATCACCTAAATATGGACCCCACATGCATGAATTCGCACATTAGCACACTGTTAATGTAAAAATCCTTCATACCTTATAATTTCTCCTCTTAACTCTTTTTGAGTACAGGCATCCAACCACCATTAATTCGCAGCATTTCCTTCCACACGACACAATGACGCGGATAGCCAGCAGCCCTAAGTTCTGTGGGGCCCATCGTGATGTATGTATTATATCCACTCCGTTCACCTTTTTCGCCATCTCATTTTAGATATGAAACCAAAATTGAGTCAGATCTAAATCCCAAAAGGACCACACCACCAGAAACAGTGGGGATTGAACGGTCGCCATTAAAAAACTTTTTGGGGGCCGTAGAAGTTTTGGATCAAGCTGATTTTTGTGTTTTCCCTTCATCCATATCGGATTAACCTTATGAACGGGTTGGATGGAAAATCAACATCACGTGGGCCCTAGGAAAGTTTCAACGATGGGAGTCATTCTCCCCACCATGCTACTGAAAGAAGAAAAAACGCACTTGGGTTCTGTTCTCTGAAAACCAGGGAATTATACTTGGGATTTCCTGATGCTTTTCTGTCATGGAATCTTTCCTTCATCTGATTGTTGCAGACTCAAAGACATGCTTTTGGCACTCTCACACCATGAAAAGCGTGTAACTTACACACTCAAAAATAGATTTTTTATTTTATTTTTTTATTTTTTACAGCTTTTATTGTAGAGGATTTTCCTATCCTTTGTTTGGTTTTTGGTTTTTGCTTCCATTAAAACATTCATTTCTCTTTCTTTCCCTGTATTGCTGCAATTCAATGCATTTCATTATATGGTTGTGAGGAGAATTTCATGATTAGCTCTCCAACACATGCCCATTATTTCTTGCTGCTTGTTTTCAATTATAATAGAAGAAGAGATGTTCATGGTTTGTGTGAGAATTCTAATGAAATGCTGTAATGGGTGTCGGGTTTTTCTCGTTTACAAGTGAATTTTAGCTGCTGCGATCCGCCGGCATTCTAGCCAGAGTAGGAGAGGAAGTGGAATTGCGGAATGATGGAAGAGAAAGAGGTCTCAATTCCATGTAGGTCTTTTTCAGAGGAGAGAGATGAGAGCATCTATCCAATGTATTTCGGTGTTTCCTGTGCGTTTGTTGCTCTTCATCTACTCTCGACTGAGAAAAGACCCACCACCAATGATGGTAGATGGACGACAATCGCAGATAGAATGCTTCTAGGCAGTGCCCAACTTGTAGGATTGCTTGTGTGGAAAGCTCAAGGAGGAGAGGTAATGGACGGGAGGTCCGACCTTCTGGACAAGCTCAAGAAATCGGAGAATGAGGTGGCGGAATTGAAGATAAGGCGAAGTGAAGATGCAAAGGCCAATGAGAAGGTCGTCGGTATCTTTGCCTCGCAGGAGCAGAGCTGGTTTTGTGAAAGGAAGAGGCTTAGACAGCAGATCCAAGCTCTTTTAGATGCCTTGCGCAACCTTGAAGTAAAGAAGGAGGAATCTATTTTGAATTTGAAGGAGAAAGCTGAGGAGAAGGAGCTTCTGATACAGGCTAAAGTTGAGGCAATGGCGGAAGAAGAGAAGAAAAGGAAGGAGTTAGAAGAGAAGCTGCGAATGGCAGAAGAGGTTGCGGAGGAATTGAGGGAAACAGCAAAGAAAGAAAAGCAAGTACATTCGTCCGAGCTTTGTAAGCATAAGACAGCCTTCATTGAGCTTGTTTCTAATCAGCGGCAGCTGGAAGCCGAGATGGGACGTGCTCTTTGGCAGGCTGATGCAACGAAGCAAGATCTTGATGAGGTCCTTGAGCAGAAGGAGGAGTCGGTTTTGCTGGTTGAAAAGCTTTCCATGGAGATTATCAAGATGCAGAAGGATGCAGAACAGAAAGATAAAATCCTGTCTGCAATGATGAGGAAATCCAAGTTAGATATGGCAGAGAAACAGATGCTGCTGAAAGAGGTGAAGATATCAAAAGCAAGGAGAAAGCAAGCTGAGCTTGAAACTGAAAGATGGATGGGCCGTTGCGAATCAAGACACGACAAGCATTTGAGAAGTAATTTGGCCAATAGATCCCAACCATGGTTGGAGATGAAAGGATTGCAGTCTTTTGAGGCAGGATGTTCACAGAACCGAAGGATGGAATTGCAGCCTACTGACAGTGGCCTTAACCACAAAAGTCTTCTTCTCGAATGCTCTTCGGAAGCCAAGCATGGGAAGGAGGTTGAATGTGTTGCACAGAAGAGAGTGAATAATTCAACACTCGATTGTTTAAGTCGATACTCACCTGAAGAAAATGGAGAACCTGGTAAGATCCAACTTCTGTTTTCTTCTTTTCTTCGAAGGGGCTGTTTGGGTTGGGTGATATGGGGCTAGGATTTGTGAAATCCATGGATTTCAAATCTCGCATGTTTGTTTTTGTTGGGGATTTGCCATATCTTTCGATGTCCCAAATCTACACCTTCATAAATCCATAGATTTTTGGGGCAAATCCAAATCCCCCCCAAAAAAACTGAAGACTCTGCAAATCCTGAAAGTGAGACTCTTGTACAAGCAAAAAAAAAGAAGAAGAAGAAGAAGAAGAAGAAGCTTATTGCTTTGCGACAAATTCTCTAGGAATAAAAAAAATGCTCCCCAAATCTATGGAATTGTAGTTTAATTCCCAAAGAGTGGACTTTGGAATTTGCCAAATCCACATCCAATGCAAATTCATGAATTTGCCAAGTTCATAGATTTACCAAATTCACATTTTTATTTACTTGATCCCAAACAGGACCTGAGGCTTAGTTTTAAAAGAATATGCACCTAAGCGTCTATTATCAAATCAAATGCATGATTCCAGTTGGATGAGATGGTTACTTTGCAGATTTTGTCATCTTGATTCGCATAATCTTTTTCTTCAAACCCATGTGAAGGAAACATTAGAGAGAAGAAAAAATGTACAGTCTTTGTAGTTGATTCTTTTTTCCCGTTAACATTTCGAAAATCAAGTGTGATATGCATTCTTGGTTGACTTGCATTTTGATTTGCGAATTTATTTTAAATTTTAACTGCTGCTTTGGCATAAAAGATTTCTACAACTGAAATTTTAGTGGTTTTAAAGCTATTTATGTAAGATTGTCAATCGGTAGTGTTTGAGACGGATACAAGTGTATTCTCATCTGAACTCGATAAAGGAAATCGGAATTGGATACAAGTATGCACCTGAATTCGATCCAATTTGGATATCTTATCTGATCTGAGATGGGTGTTTGGATCCAAAACTGGGTCCGTGCCCAAGTTCGGATCCAGATTGAGATTTGGTCCAACAAATCCAACCTGATCATTAGTCAGGCCTGAATTTTGGACACCCAAGTCCAATTATATCAAATCGGATACTTCGGGGGTACCTATTGATTCAGGTACCCACTGGGGACCCTATGTTTATGCAAGGCTTCATTTGGATGCTCATTTGAAATGCAATATTCAATAGAGGAGAAACGGCCGAAGTGAGTGTAGTCTCTCGCCATTCCAAGCCCCAGTTTCAATTGAGATTGCTCCAGATCCATCTTGAAACAGATGGATAGGGAAATGGCTGCCGATATTGTCATCCTTTCTTCTATATTCAGTTACTATAATTCAGTTCAATGGAGAATCTGAACACACTCTAAATTTTCCATGGAAAATTTTATTATTTTGTGCTTCTGATTTGCTCCTCTTTTCTTGGTTGGAAGTGATTACGGCCAATGCTGAACAGCTGGAAGATTGGGTTCGTATGGAAACAGAGAAGTACATATCCATTCTTGAGCAGAGGCACTCAGCTGAAATAGATGCATTCGCAGAACAGATGAGGCTCAAAGACGAGAAGCTGGAGGCTTATCATTGGCGGTTACTGAGCATGGAACTAGAGTCGAAGCGGTTGCAGTCTCATATTGAAGGGCTCGAGGAGAATCTATCCCAATTCAGAGAGGAAAACATGAAACTAGAAGCCTTTTTGTTGAACGGGGAAGCAGAACTAAAATCCTTAAAAGAGAAATTCAGTATCCATGCCCAGCATTTCCAAAGCGGCAACTCAACTTCCTTTCTAAAATCCCAAGCGATAGTTCCTGCATGGTCAGAAGTGAAGATTATAAAGAAAAAACCAAGGGACAAAGAGCAAGAACAAACAGCGACATTGACACAAATGGCATTGCAACGTGAGAGAGAACGAAAGCACAAAGAGGTTATTGATATTGACACCATGAGAGTAACACCAACATCTGATCCATTAATGGACAATGCCACTGGGGGAGTTCACAATCAATCTGTTGAAGAATTTGACAGAAGTGAAAACCCCATTGAAGACCAATCGCAGGATACAAATCTCACCTTCCAAGCTCCTGAAGAAGAGGTCAATGAAGAGAAAGTGGTAGGTGTTGATCTTGGTCATGCTCAAGAAGAAAATGTGGAGAACGATCCCCAAGAAGAGGCTGAGGTTGTTGAAAAATCAGTATCAGCTGAGAACTGTGTGGTTAGGAAGGATCCTTCGTGGAAGATGGACATCCATGCTCTTGGAGTTTCCTACAAGATCAAAAGACTCAAACAGCAACTTCTAATGCTCGAAAAGTTGGCCACAACAGCAGCTGCCAAGAAGCCAGCTAGTAAAGACAATGTAGCTGATATGCCAGAATGCTATGAACAGAGGAAGACTGATGATGAACATGGACCCAAGATGAAGGGTTTCCTTCTGGTGATGTCATTGCTCAATAAACAAGTGAAAAGGTACCAGTCTCTTGAAGAAAAGGCTGACGATTTGTGTAAACGGATGGTAAGGTTTGCTATCCATCGTCTTATCAGTTTCTCTAGTATTCTTTGATCAATGAGGGTGCACTTAGAGATACACTGGAGATGGGGCGACCTAGATGTTTTCTGCCAAAAATTATATCATTTTGTTAATTTTAACTACTATTTGAAAAGAAGAAAAATATTATTTCAGGAGTGAAGAAACGTGTGTGTGTGTGTGTGTGTGTGTGTGTGTGTGTGTGTAAAACTGCCCATTTGGGTTCTGCCTTTCACACTGCCTCAAATGCCACTTTGTTTAAAATGAGTCACCCCCATTTACATATTTTACAGAAATTCGGTTTAGGCGTACTTACAAATGCTAGATTATCTTATGATAATTGGCCAATTTTTCTTTTTCTGTTTTGGGTGTTTCTATTTCAGCATGAAAATAATCAGGAGGGGAACAAGAGAGATTCCAGCATCTCCAGGACAAAGGGACACAACAAAACACTTGAACACTTCCTTGAAGAAACGTTTCAGGTTCAACGGTATATGGTTGCAACTGGGCAGAAATTGGTAGAGATACAGTCCAAGATTTCAAGCAGTTTTGAAGTTAGTCCTCCCGACAGTGTCCACATATCTGCGGGCTTTGATACGCGGCAGTTTGCAGATTGCATTAGAACACTCTTCAGAGAAATACAGAGAGGCTTGGAAGTCAGGATAGCTCGGATTATTGGAGATCTTGAAGGGACTCTGACTTGTGAAGGGATTCTTCAGTTGAGAAACTAATTCTTAGTGTCCCGAAAAAAGGAAAAAAAAAAGTGTTGAACGAATTTTTATGTTTTTTTCAAAATTTGATTGAGATATGAATGTTGAGAGGGGCTCATCAATCATCACGAATTCAGGAGAAGATGCTCATTTGCCTCTGCTCTTTCACTCTCCTCTCAGATATTTTCTATAGCTGAGTTTGTAAAGAAGGGTGCGTCCCTATGTCTTTTAGGCAATAAAATGCAGTGTTTTCTCTTTCAATGTTGTTTTTCCCTCTCTTATTTAGCCAATAAATTCATATCTAGAATTCTGTATTAATTGCCCTCATTTCATTCTCTGGCAGAGGGTGCGTTTGGATGCACTCTTGAATTGAATTGCATATAGGTGGAAATGACCAAATTCTACATACCTTAACATCAAGAGATTGGTTTCGAATTTTAGCAGCCTTAAGCGCTCATTATGAATACTTGAAACGTGATTAAGATCTGCTCACTTTATCATGATTGACCCAAATGTTTCCAATTCAATTCATATGTGCACTCAAAGGCAGCCCAAAAGGATTTCAAGAATATCTAGATCACACATGAACAGAAAACTGGGTTTATGATGTCATTTTGTTTGTTCCTGTATCTTGGCAGCATCTATGATTTCTGATATTTCTCTTCCACACAAGCCGGTAATATATTTTTGCTGAAAAAGGGTTTTGTAGGAGTGAGGCTCATGTTTCAGTTATCCAGATGATTAATCTCATGGGCCCTCCATGGATGCTTCAAAAAATCTCTCAGATTGGAAGATCCTTAACCATATTTGGACTGTTTCCACTGAACAATGGAATATTGCATTGGTTCCCAGTTCCTTTTTCCTGACTGCCTGTACTTTTTTTCTCAACAATCTATTTGTTGGACATTGATGGATGGGATAAGATCTACCAATGGGCCACATGTTTAATATAGACATTGATATTATTTCCAACCGTCCATTTTCCTTAACAAGCGAGGCCAACATCAGTGGACAACCCTGACCTCTGACGATAGATGAACATTTACCCGTTAAAAGTGGAGCATGTACTGTTCCTTTTTCTTTTTTCTTTTTCAGGGGTCGAACCTCTACTAACGAGCAGAAGGCACTTTATTTTTAGTTTTACCTATAGAGAAATGCTCCAGTGCTCTCAGAGCACCATGTTATAGTGCTCCTCCTAGTTTCTTTGGGACACTTAGACAATCCAATCCATTAATCTGGAATGTCCATTAGGACCAAAGCATTTCAATGGGTAGGCATGCAAATATCATGCTGATCTAACAAATCTTAACAATTAGATCGATGGCCGTTAATATGGATGGTCTAGAGCATTTACACAAAAATAAGTCCAGTTAACAATTTAATCCATCTATCTGTTTGGACGCATCCTGGATTGCTTATGATTCTTAAGGAATCACTTTTGTAAGGCCATCCCATCCCTGTATTGGAAAAAGGATGGCTATATAAAGAAAGAAGAAAAATAAAATAAAAAAAGGCTCAGTAGAGGATAGTTAGGATCATCCAATCAGTTCAATTTTTGTATGCTAGTCCAAGAAATGTGTCTTGGACTTAATGGACAGTTTAGATTGATTGATTGGACTGTCCAATTAAACCGATGCAACTTGGAGCACTACAACTCATAGTGCTCTGAGAGCATTGCAGCATCCCTTTAGCTATAACCACCCATATGGCTAACTTGGCTGACTTGGAAGGAACCACATTCCATCGAAGAAAACAAACAGCCATACACTCTTGAAGAAGCTACCCTCCCTGCAGAGATGAGGTGGTTCTCACCAGAGAAAGATACCTGAAAGAGATATGGCCATTGGACTTGGGCCCATCAGAGTGATGGCCCGAGTACACCACAATATTGGGCCTAATGCTTGTCTTGCAATTGCAAGTTGTTCATCACCACCACTCCAAGATGCGCAGTCAGGTGATTTGGACCGTTCATTTGACATATCCACCATGAATTAGTTACAAATCGATCTTGACCATCCACCAATGACACAATCGGGGGATGATTGTTGACGTCTGCATTAAACTCAACCAATCAGATGGTTTCGATCATCCATTCAATATGGTTTTAGACCTTGGACGATCCTGAGGCCAACCCACCGTACGTACCACCTTCTACATTCTGCTACCATCACTCACATCACAGGCCGGAATGATGAAATGTGCCAATCACAACTCATTTTGAAGAATGGTCGATTGCAATTCCACAACATAATCTTATGCAAAACCCATGTAATGGACACATGGACTAGTCTTGTATGATCATACTTATCAAGTCCTAGTGGGCCCTAATTCCAATTGCCCATTCCCCAAATATCGTAATAAGAAATCCTCGATATAAATATCAACAGCCACTGAAGGTGGGCCGTTGCATGTAGGCTTGTTCTTCCTTTTTGAATTCAGACTCATCTGAAACGACAAAAAACACGGAGTGATTTTTTTTGGTGGAAGCCAGCTAATCCACAGATTTCTCAGGCATCTCATGGTTTCATGGACAAGTCATTTTATTTAGTACTGAAATGTACCAAAAAAAGTCTCTTTTATCATATCCACACAGCATTAACCAGCTGAATTTTGTCAGAAGCTGCTCGAATGAAAAAATCCTAAGACCAGGACATGAAACAGGGTTCCCCATCTGCACCCATTTCTTATGGTTATACAGAGATTGTAACTGCTGGGAAATGATCAAATCTACAAACATTTGGTCCCCAAGGTATCAAACAAGCTCTCTTCGTTGGCCCTCATTCAGGCTTTTTACGGGTCATCCCAGCAACTACCTGCAAATGTAAACAAAGACACCCATTAAAAATGACATGATATTGACCATCAACCAAATGCTCCGCAATGTGTAAATGAGATAGAAACTAAACCCTAAATACACTACATTAGTTGTTTGGTCAAGATACGGAAAGATAGTAAGAACACCCGAATGAGGAAGAATACAGTCACAACTGAATTCTGCATTCTGTAGTAACGAGGACATCATGAAACCAAGGCTACCATAGTGTACCACCCGTCCCATTCATGCAGGAATCCCACTTTGGAGATGCATAGGGATTCCTGCCATCCATGAATGGACAGGTGGGAACCACTGCAGGGTATAAAGGGGAATGCAATCTATTAACTAAACATAAAGAAAGAAGCAATTGCAGAAGTAAATACGTACATCACTTAATGCTGGTTGTGGAACCTGTTTAGATGTTTCAAAGGAGTCCAAGATGGGCCTCACCACAGCCGGAAGGAAGAGGCCTGAAAATTGAGACAATGGGAGACAGGATCAGCTGAATACTCGAAAAAGATTTTTGGTTTTCTCCATACCAACACCTCCCTCCTACTTGATTCTATCAACACCAAAAGATGCAATATATATATATAAAGACATACATTATTAGATTCTCTTTCTTAATTGAGGTAAAAATTCAATTCTTTTAATCTACCATTGGAAACACCTTTCATGTTGTAAGTATCATTGCAACCGTGAAGGTTACAATAACTAAGGAAGAGAATTAAGCATCTGTACTATTGACCAAAACCAATTTAAAAATAAAATTTGGTGGTATACTTGACTACACTTTCTTTTCTTCTTTTGTTTTCAGTAAACAGAGATTTACAGAAGACAACCAAGCTCCCACAATATACAATTTTACAAATCAGGTATTTAGTTTGAAATTTAAATCTCGTAAGCTTAATATCATGATTTGCAAGCTTGTCCACCTTTAAATTATCTTCTGGTAATCCAACTTTGAATTACTTAATCTGCGAATGTGAAGCGCAATGGAGCCGTGCAAATAAAGGCACTGGTCTGGAATGTTAGAAGGAACCATCTTATCAAGGGGACAACTCCTTTCCAATCATTGGACGATGGAGAGACAATGATGAAAAGCCTAACATATTAAGGAGACTTCAGGATTATGCCACCAATCATGTTTCTACGTATCTGTAGAAAAATGGTGGAAATTCATAGGCTACATGTTACTTCAGCTATTTTCATGAGCAACATGACATTAAGGCTAAGCTACGCGACTGGCAAAGCCATTTTTTAACGCACCAGTATGAAGTTAGTAAATACGATGAAACGAAAGAGAGTTAACATAGCTTGTGCTCAAGAAACCAAGTAGAAAGGAGCCAAAACTAGAGAAATTGATGGATATAAGCTTTGGTATATAGGAAATGACGGGTCGTTTGGATGCCTGTAAAATTTTTAAGTTGTAATCCGATTACAGGTAATCGAATTACAAGCGTAAAGTGTTAACGGTCTGTCCTGTTTGGCTTTAAGCTATAATTTTTTTTACAGGTAAACAGTTGTTTGTGTTTGGATAACCTGTAAATTGTTTACAGTCTATAATTGAGTATTCACACACAAGAGAGCTTGGAGTGGTAAATCCTCTAAAAACCATCAAATGATATATAAAGTCTCCATTTATGATGGATCATTGGGTTAAGCCCAACTCAATAAAACCTATGGCTGATCCTAACGCTAAACCAATCGTTCAGTGGGGCACAAAAATGGGCTCGATAATTCAAATTCCCTTTTGTGATGAGATACTATTGAATATAAACAATTAACTATTACTTCACATGTATACGTAGTGTGCTAGCGATCTGTATATAAACAATTAACTATTACTTCACATGTATACGTAGTGTGCTAGCGATCTGTATAGTTTACTCCACATGTACAGTGGCCCTCACATATGCTGGCCACGTGTACATGGCCATACATGTACAGTTAGACATACATGCATGATCAACCCACGTGTACAGCAGACCATGCATGATATAAAGAGAGGTACATGGTACAAGGAGAGGTATAAAGATGGATTAGAAAGCAGGCCATAGATGATACATGATTATGTGTAGAACGGGACATAGATGGATGACCCCACATTTACAGTGCGCCAGATCATGGCCATAATTCCTTGAACATAGATGGATGATACATATAGAGAGGATACAGTGGGCCCGTGTGTACAGTGGGTGACATATACGATGGGCCATAAATGCATGATTATCCATATCACTGAACCATGGGTCTGGTCATTGGAAAAAGGGGAGGGTGGGAATGTCAAAGCCACACCGCAATTCTCCCTGCATCGAAAAGTTTCAAAAAATGGATCCATTACCTGTAATCTGAAACATGCCCTTTCGCCATGTTTCAGATTACAGCTTGATTACAACCTGTAATCCCATTACCGGCAAATACACCCATTCAAACGACCCATGTTAATCCGATTACCTGTAATCGGATTACTGCTCAAAAGACTTTACAGGAATCCAAATGACCCCTAACAAAAATACAATAGGTATAGTGGTGGATAAAGATTTAGATGTAGGTATAGTGGTAGATAGAGATTTAAATGACAAAAAATTAGAAGAGGCAAGGAGCAGAGAAGAGGCAAAGGTTTCATCTTCTAAAGTGGGATGATGTGTGTAAACCATGGGATCGGGGGTTGCAAAGATTGGACGAGATGAATTTAACGTTGTTAGGGAAATGGGTTTGGCGGTTTGGGGTGCAAGAGGTAGTTTATCGAGAGAGGTGGTGGGTAGGAAATATGGAGTTGAAGAAGGGGGTTGGTGGACCCGGGCTTCGTCGTTATATAGGGCATCTTTTATTTGGAAGTTTATGGCATCTTTAAAGAGTAAGATATGGGAAGGGATAGGTTTTTGTTAGGCAATGGTCAAAAAATAAGGTTTTGGGAACAAGCATGGGTTGGGGATCAAAAATTGAGTGAGGTCTTTCTTAGGTTAGCTATAATGGTGGAGTTGAATGTTGGGTAGCGAATTGCTTTGGTATGTGATGCGAGATAATTGCTTCCCTGCTGTGTAGGCAGAACTTGGATGATGCCGAGTTTGAGGAGTTCATTAACTTGCAAAAGCTTCTTTTCAAGATCCATCTGGCATTGAGCGACCTGAATTCACCCTTTTGGAAAAGAAAGGAAAAAAAAGGTCTGAAAATTCTTTGTTACATCTTTTTTAAGGATGCTTTCTAGAGTGTCAAGGAGCGATGAAATCAATCAGTAAGCGTATGTTTGGTGGTATTGTGCCCCATCAAAAGTTGCCGCTTTGGCATGGCTAGTCAGTCGCAACAAAGTTCTAACGGTGGACAATCTCTACAAGTGAAAGATGATCCTCCTGACTATTTGTTTGATGTGTATGCAAAATGAGGAATCAGTAAATCATTTGTTTATCTATTTGGAGTTGCTTGGGTTTCACCATGTTCGATAACGCATTTCTTTTTTATGTGGCATGAGGGAGCTTATGGGAAAAGAGCGGCAAAAGTATAGCTGCTTTGTTTACTCTCAGGGATTTGGTTCATATGGCTAGAAAGGAACAACCAATGCTTTAGGAATTGGTTGGGGCGAGTATGAGAAGTGTTTAATAGGGCTAAAAGTAATGTTATGGAATGGGAGTTGGCCCCAAAGGCAGTTGATCTCTTCCCGGAGAGTTGGCTTCAGTTGTAATTTTCTGTTTTCTCTGTACATGTGTATATTTCGACTTCGGTCGGCTTTGTTAATATATACCCAATGTTAAAAAAGCAATAATAATAATAATAAAGAAAGAAAGATTTAAACGACAAAGTTGTAAATGTTAAGAGTATAAGTGATAGGATTTTATTAATAAAGTTGTGCTGGGATAGGAGATAATCAATGTTATTAGTGCATATGCACTGCAAATAAGGTTTAAGGATACAAAGAGACAATTCTGGGAGGATATGAGTGGATTAATGCAAGAAATTCTAAATAGAGAGAGGATTTTTCAAGAGCTCGAGAGGCTTGCGCCAAGGAGATCCTCTGTCTCCTTACCTATTTCCTATAGTGGCAGAGGCGCTGTCTCAAATGTTGAAAAAAGGCCAAGAACAGGGTATCCTGCAAGGCATAGCTGTGCCAGGTTTGGATGTCCCTCTCACTCATATCCAGTTCGCAGATGATACTCTTATTTTCTCAGAGGCTTCACAAGAAAAAATCGATCATCTTTATACGGCTATTCGCTGTTTTGAAGCCGTCTCGGGCCTCACGATTAATTTCTCTAGGTCCAAACTTCTTGGACTTAACGTCCCCACTCAGTCCGTACAGAGCTTTGTCGATACGTTGGGTTGCCGAGTTGAGTCCTTTCCGACTTACTTTGTTGGGCTGCCTCTTTGCATTGGCTCCCCATCGAAACACATGTGGGATAAGGTTATCAACAAATTCCACAAGTACCTGGCTTCCTAGAAATGTAGGTATTTTTCTATTGGAGGGAGACTAACCCTCATAAAAGCAGCCCTCTCTAGCCTTCCACTATATTTTATGTCACTGTTCACCTGTCCCGGGTCGGTTATCAGGAGCATTGATAAAATCAGAAGGGATTTCCTTTGGTTTGGCAAGGAAAATCAGAGGAAGTTCCATTTGCTTGAATGGAAGGAAGTCTGTAAAATTTTCAGTGATGGAGGCGCTAATGTGAAGAATATGAGGCTTACGAATCAAGCCTTGCTAGGGAAGTGGACATGGAGATTTGCTTCTGAAAGGGATGCTTTGTGGACTTCAATCATCAAGGGTAAATATGGAGCTTCTCACGGCGGTTGGTGGCCGAAAAAATCCTCCTATTATAAGGCTTCTCATATATGGAGGGGTGTTCTGAAAGTTAAAGATCCCGTCTACTCTAATAGTAGATTTCAATTGGGAAATGGAGCCGCCATCAGATTTTGGGAAGATATCAGGTGTGGTGACACTTCCTTGAAGACTCTATTCCCTCAGATTTACAGGCTTGCTCCCGACAGAAATATATATATTAACAGATGTTACACTTCTTTGTCCGATCACCCGGCTTGGGATATTAGATGCATTAGAAATCTGAATCAAAGAGAAACTGATGAATATATCGAGCTTCTGAAATGTATCGCCCAAGTGCAGATCACCATTTCTCAGCTTGACAGTATCATATGGCCTCTCGAGAAATCAGCGTCTTTCTCCGTTAAGTCACTCTACACAGCTATCTATCCTACCGCATGCCCGATGCCTGATTTCCCCTCTTTCATCTGGAAGTACAAGGTCCCTCCTAAATATATTTGTTTCGGGTGGCTGGTTAGCCGAAATAGGATCCTCACTTTAGATAACCTATCTAAGAGAGTCCTGCAGCTAGTTAATGTTTGTCTCTATTGCATGGGAAATGCTGAATCTGTGAACCATTTATTGGTTCATTGCCCTTTCATATCCTCTATTCCTGAAGATTTCTGCCAGCACTTTTCGGTCAGTTGGTGCGCGCCAGAGTCTGCTGAGAATATGTTATCCGATTGGTATGGCTTTAAGCTCGGAAAAATTAATTCCACCATTTGGCGTATAGCTCTCCTGGCCATTTGGTGGGTGGTGTGGGAAGAAAGGAATAATAGGTGTTTCAATGATCGGGTGTCCTCGAGTAGGGTAGTTGGTTCTAAGGCGAAAAAGCTAGTCTTCGAATGGGCTATAAACATAAAGGTTTTAAAGAGGGTGGATTTGTCATTTCTTGGTGACTAGGAGCGTTCTGCTATCTCAGCAGTTCGCTTCCTTTCTGTTTTTTTCTGCTTTGCTTTTCTCTTTTGTATGTTTCTTTCTTTTAAATAAATTTGCAATTACTTTTTTAAAAAATATATATAGAGAGAGAGGATATTTATAAGAAGAGACTTAAAGTAGGAAAAGAAAGTACAAGATATGAGAGGGTATATGGAGGATATGGTTTTGGAAGAAGAAATGAGGTGGGAAAATATATCCTTGATTTCACTATGGCATACAATCTATCTCTAGCAAACACAAACTTTAAAAGACAGATGAACATTTGATAACTTTCAAAAGTGGATCATATATAAGCCAACTAGATTTCTTTCTACTTAGGAAGCAGAACGATCAATATGTAAGGATTGCAAGGTGATACCTAAAGAGAGTTTGAAAGGACAACATAGGTTAATGGTTATAAATGTTTACATTAAGAAATGAAAGAAAGATAATGAAATTAATAAGTGTGCAAAAACTATATAGTCAAATTTAAATGGAGAGAAAACAATGTTATTCATAAATAAATTGCTGGAAAAAGGAAAGTGGAATGTAAGGAAGAACTAAATATTATATGGAATGAGATGGCTGAGTGCGTTAGGAAAATGGTAAAAGGTGTTTTAGGAGAATCTGCAAGAAAAAGCCAATCATATAAGGAAACTTGGCGGTGGAATGACAATATACAAAAAGTTATTAACAAGAAATGTTCACGTCTCAAAACCCGGTAAGAGACTAAGAACAATGAAAATCTTGAACAATATAAAAATGTCAAAAGGATTGCTAAGTAGCAAATGAGCCTAAACTTAAGGCTTATGATGGTCTTTAGTCCAGTGTTGTCAAAATCATTGTTGTCATGTGTGATCACATATGCGCATATCCATATGCAGATCGCATATGCAAAAATATGCAATCACATATTGGCCATTATTTTTATTTTATTTTAACAACCTTTTTGTCTATAAAAAGCCTTCCAAACCTCCTCCATTTGCAATATTCTCACTCCCCATCAGTTTCAATCAGTAAGCGTTCGGCTTGTTTGGCTAGACTCATTCATTAATGCGCAAGATTCATCATGTTTAAACCTAACACCAAGTCAATACAATGTTAAATGTTCTTCATAGGAGGAAGTCCAGCTAGGAATTCTTTGGGCACTAACTCTTCATATCCATGGAGGAGCTTCTACATGAGAGGTGAAACATCCAACTGTTTTGTTTCTTCTTTAGCAACTAAGACATAGATGATGTTGGTCTTCAAACTTTTCTATACTGAGACATTTCTGACCCTTCTCTTTATTCAATTTGCGCGTTGGCAGCTGTTTCATTGGGTGCAACGTAATATTAACACCATCCTTGACAAAGGAATAAGAGTTAGCTTGACTCGTATGTATTATATCTCAGTCCAATAGCCACGATGTTCCCAACAAAATGTGGCACACATCCATGGGACTACATCACACCACGCATCATCCTTGTACTTGGATCAAATAGAGAACGAAATTAAGCACTTAAAATTTACGGAGACTTCACCCCCTTTCTTGAACCAACAAATCTAGTATAGATATGGATGAATGTGTGTTTTTAAGTTTTAATTTGCCCATCATTTCTTATGAGACTATGTTCTCAGTGCTTCCCCATCTACCATAATCATGCATATTTTCCCACCAAAGGTGCAAGTGTTGTGGAAGATATTGTGTTGCAAGCATCACCTCCCATCAATCACCCAAGGTGTCCATAGCACCATCCATTGGATAACCAACGTCTCACTCCTATCTCCATAGATATCTATTACATCTTCCCCAACATGTGCCCCATCATCATATGCACGTTCTTTATACTCTGTGTCATCTTCAGCTTTCAATTTCATGGGGTCAGAAGTATCTTCAACATATTCTTCATCTTCAGCTAAATTCACTTTAACTGCAAACCGATGTCAAGGACTTTAAAAAGAACGATGTTCCGGCTGCCCACACTTAAAGTATGCAAAAGGATTGTTGCTTTGTCTCGTCCTGAGTGCAATAATCCCTCATCCATAATCACCTCCCTCGGGTTAGGGTTTAGCTTCATCGTTAAATGTTAGCCCATTACCCCTCAACCTTTGGAAGGTCCTTGGTCACCTTACATGGGAAGTTAGCATGTTGCCCCATCATTGGTGACGGTCCTCGTGAAGCACTAAATTTTCTCCCACATACCCAATTAATTATCTCCTTGGCTTTTAATGCAATTGCATATGCATCGAACAGCTTCAATACATCTTTGAAAGCCAATTCATTTCTTATATCCAGGTTAAGACCATTAAGATATTTGAAATCTTTTATTCTTCATCCTTACAAAACACACCCACCCACAATATCAAGGTATCGAATTCCTTGGTGTATTCATTCACCGATTTATTCCCTCAAGGTAGATTATGAAATCTTTTATAGAGGTCACAAGCATAAGTCACGGGTCGAAACTTCCATTTAATTTTGTTTTCATCTTTTTTCAAGAATTTACTTTCTCCTTACTTTAACGGATTTGTTCGGCTTGAATATCAACCTATTATGCTAATGCGTGAGCAGAAAACTTCATTGCTACTAATTTCACCTTCCAATTGTCCGTGATTTCCACATACTTGAACAACTTTTCCACCTTAGCCAATCAACAAAAGTCGTCTACAAGCGACCATGGAATTCCAAAATTTCCACCTCAATTTTAGGTTCTATATTATTCCAACAATCGAAGGATTCAATCATAGGTGCCTCTTATCCCCTACATGTGCTCGTGCTCCGACTTCAATATTCGGATTCCTTCCATGCCGGAGCTCTTCAACTTTATTAGCGAGATTGCCTGCCGATGCGTGAGTTGAACTACTCGTTCTATGAGTGCATGGATTCATTAGGTACTTGTGTAAACTCTTTTCTTCCCATATCACCCCTTTCAAAGCCATTAGGAGATGAAGCAGAGTAGAAATTCCCTAATGATCACCCACTTTAACACCAAAATGGTGCAACCCAGTTACCAAGTTCATAAGACCTCGATACTTGAATTGCAAAGAAATAAACACGTGTATATTCACAAGAAATATATTGAGAAGAGAAATAAATAATTTCATTAATATTCAAACTTCTCTTAGCCCAATCTCCAGGATTGGGAAGTTGAAGAGTTCGTGGGTCGTCTTGAGCACATATACAGGAGTACGCCAGTCATCAATAGCCCACCCCAAACACGCAGCTTTTGCTTGGCTGGTGTGGACTGAGAGGATTCTCACGGTGAATAATCTGAGAAAAAAGGGGCATGCCTATTGTCAATATCTGTCTCTAATGCATGAAGAATAAAGAATCTATCGACCATCTGCTGCTTTTCTGCCCGTTCATCTCTTCGATCTGGTCAGAATTTCTCAATTGATTCAATATGAAGTGGTGTTTTCCTAGTTTTGTTAGCCTCCTTCTCAAAGCCTAGCATGGGATTAGACTGGGCAAGCATAGGACGCGGCTTTGGGGTATGGCAATCATTGTCATTTAGTGGTCGGTTTGGGAAGAAAGAAACAATAGATGCTTCGGGGACGTCTCAAACTTGGAAATGGATATTGCCAGCAAGGCTAAGCGACTTTTGATCGAATATGTTGTTTATGTAGTGGGCCTTAAGGATGTAGATTTTCTTTTTCTTGGAGTCTAGCTGTTGATTGCCTCCTCGGCGATCTCTTTTCTCCCCTTCTCCTTTTTCTCTCTTCTTTTATATATTTATTTAGTGACTTTTCAAACAAAAAAAAACTTCTCTTAGCCCAAGTGTTGTATTTGGTTATTTACTAAAATTGCCCTTTAGGGAAGAAGGATTGATGATTTAGAAGATATAATTGGAGGAATGTATGGTTAGGTTCCATTTGTATACTTGGTCGAATACAGCATATCTTAACCAAACGTCCAAATACTTGAGGAAACTCACAAACTCAAAAAATGTGGAATAGCCTACCTCCTATAACACAACCCCTCTTCACAAGAAATATTTTGAGTAGAGAGATAAACAACTTCATTAATATTCAAATTTCTCTTAGCCCAAGTGTTATATTTGGTTATTTACTAAAATCATCCTTTGGGGAAGAAGGATGGATGGTTAGCATGGACAATTTAGAAGATATAATTGGAGGAATCCGGCATATCCTAACCAAACCTACAAATACTTGAGAAAACTCACAAACTCAAAAAATGTGGAATAGCCTACCAAAAAAAAAAAAGAGACAATTCATATGAATCTTAGTGAAGATCCTCCAACCATTAAATTGATTTCAAATCAATCTATAATTTATTTAATATAATAACAATCTTACCTACAAAAACTTGGCCTAAATAGCATGTGTGTGTGTGTGTGTTTGGACCTCTTCGGTTGAAATTGGACATTAACGGTATTTCTCCTCTTAATCATTAGGTCTGGCAATGGGTCTAATTGACACACAGGGCAACCTGCCCAACCCACTTAAATCCAGGTTTAGGTTGAATAATTTGGGTTTCCAGTCAAGCTCAAGATAGATAATGTGGTTTATGAAGCAATCCTTCTTGAGGACAAACATGTTTGCCTTTTCTTCTCTTGACAGTGACCTGACTTCTTGCTTCCCATTAACATCTACAACCTCCCAAAGGATACAAAACTATTGCTCCCCAATAGCTCCATAGCTCTCTAATTTCACTCTTTTGCTTTGCTTTTTTATCATTGTTATCAATACTCTCCTCTTGCTTCACTTAGAAACTTAAGATTCATTGGTGCCTATAGCCTGCCCATCATCCTAGCGAGAACAAGTTCCACCATTCTGTTACCAAATCTTTCTTCTTCTTCTTCTTTTAAATGGCACTCTTACCAAACCTTGCAACCAAGGAAACCCAACTACATGTTTTCAAATTTTAAGTGGATCCCAATAATTTTACATTCCAACAAGATGGGCACATGATCCAACCTCGTGTAAGCAATGTATGTGATGGAATGGGTCCAAAAGGTGACCTTCCCAATCCCCTGAAAGGGGGAATTTACAATATAGACAGTGCCCGATCAAAAGAAAGGGATTTTGCGTTTGATTCAGCGATACCAAACGTGCAATTCCTGCATTTCATTCATCCAAACTGTAATGGATAGGTCATGGCACAAGTTGTTCTCCACCCGACAGCCTCGATGGTCTCATTGGAGTCCGAATGAATTGAGCCACAAAAAGTTCTCCATCCGATGATCTTGACTGTCTCATTGGTTTCTGAATGGATCATTATGCGATCATCAACATTTAATGGGAAAGGAAAATCCACCAATCCGGTAGGGGTGACTTTTGGGCAGTTAAAACCATTCATTACAGGGTTCTCGGTATGAACGGTTGGGATCCCAAAAGACAGACCAAACAGAAACCGCAACTCCCTTGGTCATGTACAGATCCCATTTGTAAAGGAAATCGATCTAACGGTTGATCTACTACAAGCTCTGAAATTTTTTAAGATGGGAAATTCGATGTGGGCACAGCTATCAATTCCAGAAAGGACAGTTAATCTTCTTCACAACAAACAAACCATCACAACGCCGATGATCAATCACCGAAAACAGCAGAATTCCTGCAGTTTCAGAATCTTCAGTTGCAGGTAAGAAACCCTAATCTTCCCCAAAAATAAAAAATAAAAAGAAAGAAAGAAAGGGCAAAAAGAATTAGGTTTGAAGGTGAGGTGGAGATTGGAGTATTACCGACTCCGGCGATTAGGCAAGAAGCAGCAACGACGGGCTCTTGCACCACGAACATCTTCAGCTTGTCCATCGCCCCCATCTCTCTCACTCTCGATCTCCTCCTCCGTCCACGAGGAAATATATAGAGTTCTCGATCGAGTAGATGGCCCCTGGGATCCAGATCGTCGATATAGTATGACTCAGGGGTGGATGGGATATATCCTCATAATCTTCGCCGTCAGATCATCCTAATATCAATTTGGCCCCTGTTAAATGTACATCATTAATCGCAACCTCCAACATCCCATCCAATGGCTATGGATGAAATTAGGGCACTTTTGTTGGGTCCATCAGATCAACGGCATAGTTACCGAGGTAAGATGTGGGACCCATGGAGATGCCCGTGAAAAATCCAGTCCGTTCATCAGTTTCTAAGCTCACAACTCAGGCAGATTCAAAACAAAGGTGGGCCACACGACAGGAATCAGTGATAAAGGAAACGTCCCTGTTGAAACCTTCTTCGATCCGACCATGCATGCCATCCCAACCGTTCATAAGGTTATGATCACCCATATAAACTATGGGCACAAATATTATCCTGATCCAAAACTTCTGTAACAACCACAGAGTTTTCAACAGCGTGCATTTAATCCCTGCATTTTCGTGTGCCGTGGTCCAAAGTTTTAGACCTGCACGAATTTTGAACTCATATGAGCTTGAGAAACTGATGGGGAGTGCATTTTCGATGGCATTTCTTTGGATCTACATTGTTTTTTTACCCCTGAAACTTACGTGCATGACTGGACAGGCAATTCCCGTCCCACATGTGCGGATGCGGATTGCCTGCTACTCTATGCGGTAAGCTACTTGGGGGCTCGTGTTGTTTGTGAGAAATCCATTCCCATCCATCCGTTTTGCTGCTATATATATATATACACCTTCCATTCATTTTGCCAGCTAATTTTAAGGCACGGTATACAAATATAGGTAAATCCAAAGCTCAAGGATATTAATGCCCATCATTGAGGACTCGGATTTCCTGCCCAAGCCCGGATCCAAAACTCAGTGTGATGTACTAAAGTAAAAGGTAACTAGGGAAATGTTTTACGCTCAAACCTCCCTGGATTCTTCAATGCAAAACTTTTGTGGCCCCACGAATATTTCAACTGTGAATATTTAATTCTCATGTTGTCAGCTCACTTGAGCATTAGATATGGTTAATTTTTGGCCTAATGTCCTAAAATAAACTAACAAAACAGATGGACGAGTAGGATTTCTCACAAACATCACAATAGACCCCACGGCTTTCGCAAAAATCCACGTCTCATCATGGAAGCCTTCTTAAAGCCCATCCTACTGTTTATTTGCTATCCAACCAATTCATAAGATCACATGGATCTGGATCAAGGGAAAACACAAAAATCAAATTGACCTAAAACTTTTGTGGCCCAATAAGTTTTAAATGGCAGAGGTTCAATCCTCACAATGCTTTGGATCTGCTTCATTTTTGTCCTAAAATGAGTTGGCAAAATAGATCTGCAGTGTAGGTAAAACACATGCATCATGGTGGCCCATAAAGCTGAGGCCACATTCTGATGCAGTCCAAGTATTTCACGACCATATTAGCCAATTGCATGTAATATGGCAGGAACCACTGCCCTAAGCACAGTGAAGCCACCATAATGCATGTGTTATATCCACTTCGGTCATCTATAACTCATACTAGAGAATGAGCTCAAACTTAGGTACATTTAAGGCTCAAGGGAACTACAACACAGGAAACAGTGGGTATAAAGACGCCCACCATTAAAACTCTCTTAGGAATATCATAATGTTTATATGCCATCCAACCTGTCCTCGTGGTGCCTGAGACCTCTATAAAGAAAAGCTAAAAATATTAACTTGATCTAAAACTTTCGTAGCCTCAAGAAGTTTTTAATGATGGCCATTTAACCCCTACCATTTCTTGTGGATCATCTCATGTTAGGCTCATGCTCTAGAATAAGTTAACAGAACCAAGGATAAAGTGGATGTAACACACACATCATGATAGGCTTCACAAAGCTTAGTGTTACAGAAATCTCTAGTAAGCCCTTTGCTACGGTCAATCCGCCCTATTGTGTTGTGTTGAGAAGGGTAAAAACATTATTTTACTAGAAGATATCTTTACTTTTCATTGCATGCCTTGCATTTTATATGCACGCATAAAATAAAAGAAAATACCAACTCAAATATAATAGGGATCCAAAACTCAAGTGAATTAGACCACACAAAATAATAGGGATGGAAATGCAAGCCATCGAGGCTTTCTTACGGTTAATTGTGATATTTTATGTCATTTAACCTATTCATAAGATTATTCTCACTAGAACGAAGGAAAAGTGTGAATATCAACTTGATACAAAAACTACAATGGGTCCAAAGTTGGGCATTCAATCCCCGTTATTTCTTGTGGTACAACTTACTTGAGTTTTAGATATCTCATGTTTCCCTCAGGTCAAATGGATGAAGCAGGTATAAATGTAGGGATTCTAGTGACCAGATTTGGCGTTACCTTGTAAAGTTGGAGCCATTTTTTTTTTCTGTTTTTGCTAGATTGGAGGATGTGCAGTATACTCCAGTTTTCAGTTGGGAATATGGGCACATCGTTCAGCCATCTAGACCATTGGTCAATTGGGAACACAGAGTATCCACCCTAAAAATAGGCCCTGATTGGAAGATCCTAGCAACAATGAATGGGCCGTCTCTATTGAATGTGAACCGTTGCCTTTCTCTTCTCAACCCTTTATTCGACGGCCACAAATTGAAACAAAAGGATGGTCCTAATGCAGAGGCGTTTGAGGAATCATTCATGTATGATAGGTCCAACTCGACAATTAGGGGTGATTTTTTTGGACATCTTTCAACCACCATCGTGCCCCGCCACATCAACGATTTGGATCACGATAATGTGAAGCATACATATACAGTTTGTCCGACCGAGCAAATGAGGCCCATATGCGTGCAAGATTCAATTAGTTCATCAGCAATCACCGAGCGAATATGTGCTATGGCCCAAAAATTGAGATGATCTGGTCATTTGAGTGGTCTACGTGTGTGGTGAGGGTGTACTGTTGGTCTACTGTACAAGCCAATCCAACCTGAATGGACGGTAGTTTTTGGACCACCGGCGATGTTTGGAATTATTCACAGGTTTTGAATTCGAACCACGATTAGGTAATACAGAGCATTAGTATATTGCATCGGACAATCGACGGACTATTCCAACAATAAATAAATAAATACATCTTCTCCAAACATTAATCCCGACCCTTGGATTTTTAGCCCTACATAGAGGACTACTCCAAAATTAAACAAATATATCTTCTCCAAACATTAATCTCAACCCTTTTGATTTTTAGGCCTACATCTCTATGTATATTGCACGATACAGAAGAATTCGAGGCAAAAGATTATCTATAATAATCAATCAACCAAATTGCATAACTAAAATGAATAATATCAAAACAGTACCACTATATCGTTGCGCTAGCTGAAGAATCAAGTTAATCCACTGGTCAGGTGGGCCACAATTTGCAATATATATATATATATATATATATATATATATATATATATATATATATATATATATATATAAAAGGTTCGATGAGCGCGACCTCACGATAAGCTCCCGCGAGGTCGAGCTGCGTGGGCCCCACCGTGATGCATGTCGACCATCAACACCGTGCATTTGATGGGCGCCCTCTAAATTATGGGATATCCCAAAAATCAACTGTATACGGAACTCAGGTGGGCCATACCATCTAAAATCATGTGAAGACACCATTAAAACATATAAAAGCACTTGGTGGGGCCCACCTGAGTCTTGAATGCTGCTGAAACTTGGTATGAACCCTCGTACAAGTGTAACACACATAATGGATGGGCTGGATTTGCAAACCACATCTCGATGGGCCCAAAAAATGAATATGAATGTTTTAATGGTGCACGGCCCCTCCCCACTTCTGTATGTGGTGTGGCCCACACAAGTCACGGATTGACTTGATTTTTGAGACCTAGGCCCACGATGGAATGGTGCATCTGACTGATGGAGTAGATGTTCGAAACGCATCACAGTGGGGCCCACACAGCTCGACCTGATGGGACGGACTCGTGAGGTCGAGCGCATAGTACCTTTTCCCATATATATATATATCTCTCTCTCTAAAAACCCTGCTGAAGTTTTTTAACCCATTCATCTGTTTCCAATATTGAGGCCTACATGCTGATTGGATCAGATTTTATTTTCGGCAAAACGTGTACAGATGCTGCCTTTGCTAGCTTATCAAATGTACCATTTGGGGATCCAAACCGTCCATATGGTGGGTGGATGGGATATATCCCCAAAATTATTGTCTTAAAATATGATTTTTGGCCCCTGTTAAGCTTACATCATTGATTGTAATTTCTTACATTCCATCCAATGGCTAGCTTTGTCTCATACGTGAGATATTAAGGTACGTTTGGTGGCATTTCCATCAACAATCAGAGAGCATGCAGGAAAGCACATTCACCACCATCGCCTTTACCATGCACGAGAATGTTTTCCTTGGAAGGAGTGGAGTTTCACCGGTCCTGGATGTCTCTCAAGCAGACCCAGCACTCCCAACTCTTCTAATGCAAGGCGACTGGGATGCACAAAGAACAGTAATATCATTGCTATATACAAGGCAAGTACCCAGTCAAGGGTTCGAGTATCCGTGGTGAAATTCCACTATGGCGTGCGTGTGTGGGGGTGTGTATGTGTGTTTAAAATACACACACACACACACACACAACGCAAGCAACTTCTGGAAATTTCTGCCCCACTGTTAGTTTACACCCAAACACGGTTCTAAACAGGCTTTAAATGAAGTGAGGATATTTTGAGAACAAGAAAATATAACTGATGAACATTGTGAACTTCTATATCCACGATCCTGTGCATATAAGCATAAGCACTGTGCATGGAATATCCTTTTGGAACCTTAGATTCACATTGATGCATATGGATGCTGAAAGGGAAATGCGAGAAGAGACTGAGCCATGCCCCAGCAAAGCAAAGGCCTTTCTCAGCAGCTCAGGTCAAGAAAGAAAGAGCTGATTTTTATTTTTTATTTTATTTTATTTTACTTTCAGAAAGACCTGAAGTTGTATGCTTATTCAGATGTATTGAGAAAACAGAGAAAACAAAATGGCCAAACATACATATTTTGAGTTTTTATGTCTTGTATGAGGAGGTTCCAAGTTGCAACTAGTTCTATTCTACATCACAGATGACTGCTTTCTTATATCATAATGTAATATAACATTTTTGGAAACCATGGATACCATGCCAAACAGTGGAGAGGGAAAGTGTTTTCCTTGGATGTGCCAACTTGTGCTGTTCAGATAGCAAAGAAAGGGTGGATTCCACCAAGCAAGCATTACACTTTTCCATAATTTGGATTCTTGGCACAACAAACTAGGTGAGTTTTGTGAGAAGAATATGGGATTTCCACCTGCGGCCCAAACAAGGACTCAAAATTGAAATCCATATTTCAATATTCTCACGGAATTCATTATTGGATAATTTTTTATTCTTTTCTTTTGCCCTGAATTTCATGTAACCAAACATGCCTGTAGAGAAATGCTCTGGTGCTCTCAAAGCACTTGAGTGATGGTGCTCCTAGTTGCATCCGTCCACGTGGACAGTTTAGTCAAACGATCTGAACTGTCTATTAAGTCCATAACATATTCCATGGATCACCAAGCAAAAAAAAATTACACTAATCAGATGATCTAATCCATCCATGATTTGGCCTTATTTTCTATAGTCATCCTTTTCCATGACATTGATGGGATGGCTGTGATTACCTAACAAAAGTGATTCTTTAAGGATCATATGCAATCCATGATGAACCCCAACAAACAGATGGATCAAACTGTTCATTGGTCCCATTTTTGTGTAAACAATCTTGATTCTCGTCCATACTAAGGACCATTGATCAATGGTTAATATTTGTTGGATTTGTGTGATGTTTGCATGGTAGCCCCTGAAATCTGCATTGGACCTAATGAACAGTCTAAATCAATGATTGGACTATCAAAGCCTCCCAAAGCAACTACGAGCACTATAATTTGTAGTGCTCTGAGGGCACTGGGGCATTTCTCTAACTAGTGATCAGAACTAATGAAATCAAATACTAAAACTAAATTGATTGTGATATTTGGCATAAAATCTTACAGCTACAGAGTACAAAAGCAACAATTACCAAAGCTTCAGGAAGATTTCTTGAATGTATATTTTCGTTATGATGCTGCTCAGCTGGAAAAACAATGCCATTAATAGGAAACCCATTGCCTCAACTCAGCGCTTCTTGCTGCAGCCCAAATTCTTCAATGGTTTTTGTGGCGAGTGTCAGAATATCTACAAATGCGCTGAATGATGCTCGCAGGAACCTTGCCTCCACTGCCTCAAAATGACTGAATCAACAAGAAAACATACAAACAATGAAGGACACTGGGGTGATAAAAATGCTGCTTTTGCGAAGAAGAAAGAGCTTAGTTCTATTCAGATTGGCAATGGAAATGTAAGTATGGCCATCAATGAGAAGAAAGACATACACTATTAGTCTTCCATCAGACAAGGACATCTGCCTCTTTACTTTGTCTGGTTGCAACTGCAATTGCAAAAGAGTCGAATTAGAGAACTAATAAATCTTTTTGCAAATGACTGCTTGCATGCAACTCAAAGATAATTCATGAGAAACATTTGCATGTATCCAAGTATCTCACCTCCTTGTCAACAGCTAATGCTGCAAGGACTATGGATGCATTTTTCTCAGACCCGTAGTCCACTTCAAAGTCACTGCAAACAAATTTCCAGTAAGATGCAACAGACGGACCATATTTTCCACTACATGGACATGAGATTCAAGAAGTTGAAAGATGGGTACTCAATGCATTTGATAAATATGGAATAAAATTAGAGGTTTGCCACACATATCTTTACATGCTGCGTATGTGCGACACTGGCAAGTGTGGTGGATTTCTGAGTGATACATAAAGGTGGCCCCCACCACGAAGATGATCGTAGAAAAACATCAGGATGGTCAACTGATCAGGTAGGTCACACATGTATGCTGAAAGTAGACATTGGGAAAGTTTTTCCATTTTTTAACTGTCTTTTCTTTTCATGTACCTGACAAGTAGACCAGCCAGATCTTCAAGTATGTTCATTTTCAGGGGTGGGACTACCTTATGCACCACTCAGATGTTCCACAAGGTTGCCAAGTTGACAAATGTGCTGTGTATAAAGGTGCGTATGGAGAGGGTACCTGTGGGACTAGCAAACCTCATAAAACAAATCGAATCGATGAAGTTTCAGGCACCTTAGAAGAATGTTGTAGCAACAATTAGCCAAATATTTCTCAAATGTCCAAACGACCAACTGATATCTAAGATCGGATAAGCTAACTAATTATGGATTCTACAGGATGTTCTACAGAATGATTTCATAGAAATAATTGGTAGCATCTAAATTCAGTATACTGTCGAAAAACGGAATATGGTTGTATCACCAAAAGTGCTCTTCACATTTTTTTCCCCTCTAAAGCCTTGGTGGCTAAAAATAAATTAATTATTAAAAAAAAAGAAGAAGAAGAAGAAGAAGCCTTGGTGGCTTCTGGTTGAGACCACGTGTTTAGTCTTTCTACTACAATGCAAGATAAGGTGATGGAACCATAGTTCAGACTCATTGGCATAATGATACGAACTTGTAGCAGGAAGGCCAAAGTCCTGATAACAAGCCCCAGATGCATTTAGTTTTGGTCTTCCATGTCTAGAGCTTACTTTAATTCCTAGATGCGGGCACATATCCCAGCACTAATCTGGGAAATGTCTTGAAAACTTTAAATTCCTACAGACAGGATTAGAAAAATCCTACTGATTGCTGCTCTCCAGTCATTCGCGACCAGCAGGGGAGAAAAGAAGAAGAAGAAGAAGAATTTTTTCTTTAGAAGGTAACTCCACAAAGATGATAAAGAATCCTCAAGTACAATGCTTTAGATGATCACCTGCAAACAGAAGTATGATACAAACCACAAACCCAATTTGGATGCTATCAGATTTTATTTTATTTTTGTTTCCACTTTTGGAAAATATCACATAATTTCAAGGGAAAAATGATTGTAAAGAATGGGTTGTGAGCGACATTGACATACAGCCTCCTATCTACAAATATCCAACTTCTGACCATGTTTGAAAAAGCAGACAGCTCGATTAAGTTCATCCTTGGGAAAATAAAAAGGCTGGAACAGCTCAAGAAATAACAGCTCTAGTTTCGATAACATCTTCAAATTAGTCCTTAGAAGAACGCGATGGTTGTGACGAATGAATCTGACGCCGAAGATGAAAGCGAAGACGGTGACGGTGGAGAATTGATACCAACAAACGGAAAGACGAGGCTAGCGTTAAACGTAACCTAAAAAAAGTAGACCCAGAAAAATCTACGAACGGCGAAGAAGATAATGAGTGGACACAGGTTCATTCCAGGAAACATATACGGCCACATCAGGGCACTGGAAGAGGGAAATACGACTCATATCCCACTCTCTTTGTCAAAGGCTATCCATTTGGATGGTTCCCTCTCAATCTCGAGAGAGTTTTCGGCCGGGCGGGAGCAGTTATGGATGTCGTTATGCCCCGGGACAGAGAGACTGGTAAATACCGAGGATTTGCGCTGGTTCGAATGAGCAGTGAAGAAGAGTTGGCTCGGGCTGTAGATATGCTTCATGGAACCAGCTTCTGCGGTAATAAGTTGCTGGTGCAAAGGGCCCGCTTCAGGCCTATCCGTGCTATCTCCCGGTCTAGCTCCACCGGATCCTCGCTCCTGAAACGGGCCCCCCTCAAATCTTCCATACCCCCCAATCCTTCTGTTCCAGCTCCTTATAAGCAGGATCTATCTTTTAAAGAAGTGCTCATAACTTCCTCTACAGCTCCCTCGCCCCAACAATCGCAGAAGGAAACCTCAGAAGAAATAGCCTCAGAACCAGACGAGTTAAAAGAGAATGGCTCCAAACCAGACCTGATTCCATCATCAGTAGAACCTCCGATTATTATTAATGAAAAATCTATGGCCACTTACAATAGTTTTCTCAGGAGGTCTTTGGTGGCGATCACGAAACCGGGGTCCACTATTGAAGCAGTTAGGAGAAATGGATCAACGAGTGTTGCCGCTATCCATTATCTCTATTTAATATCAAGCCTATCGGCTTCAACGAATTGTGGATCGACATTAGCCCTGAAATCAATCTGGACATGCTGATCATGGCAGGGTCTCTTCACAAAAATGGCCCGGTCATTAAGATGATGAGGTGGGAAGAATTTTCAAGTTTTGGGATGGAAGAGATCTGGATTCTTATCTGGTATGTTCCTCTGGAACTTTGGCATGCAGAATTTTTTAACAAGGCAGCATCGCGTATCGGCACTCTAATTGAAATCGATACCAAAACTCTCAGAGGGGACGAAATGGGCGTCATTAGGGCCAGAATCAGGAGGAAGAAGGGTGACCCTTTGCCTACTCACATTCAGGTCAAGGTAGTGGGGAGAGATTTCCTATTACCAATCCAAAGGGAAGACCCGCTTGCCCCTACCCCTCGCTAGGGCGACATCTGGAGATCCAGGCAGCCTGCGCTGCCATCCGCAGATCGGGAGGTAGCTCAACCCCACTCTGGATCAAAAGAAGGCAAAGGAGTTCCAGATCAGATGCTCCACGGAGCACCGATTACTGATGAAAGAGCAGTCACTTTGGTACTCTGCAGAGCACCAGACCTAGCCGCGACTGCATGTATGGAAAGGAACGGCCCATGCAGGGCCTTTGTCAGAAGCAATATAACATGCACGGTACGTCATGATGGGTTGGCTCCCAAGGCCACGCGTCCTCTCCCCCTTCATCCAGCGGACACGAGGCACCCATCTACGCGTGGGAAGACGATCGAAGACTCACCTGTTGGCATCTGAGTTTGAAATGAAGAACCTAGAAGGACTCAAATACTTTCTGGGAATTGAAGTCGCTAGATCAAAGCAAGGTATATTCTTATCTCAGAGAAAATATATTCTAGACCTTTTAACATTGGATTGCTAGATTGTAAGCCTGCAGATACTCCAATAATTCCAAATCACAAACTTGGGGAATATCCCAACCAAGTACCGACAGACAAAGGGAGGTACCAAAGACTGGTAGGCAAGCTTATTTATTTGTCTCACACGCGGCCTGACATTGCGTATGCAGTAAGTGTTGTAAGCCAATTTATGCACTGTCCAAGTGAAGATCATATGAGTGTTGTCATACAGATTTTAAGAAATCTGAAGTCCTCCCCTGGAAAGGGTCTCATGTTCTCAAAGAATGACCACCTAAGAGTAGAAGGGTATACAGACGCAGATTGGGCAGGGAGCATCATGGATAGGAAATCCACCTCAGGCTACTTCACCTTTGTTGGAGGGAACTTGGTTACTTGGAGGAGCAAGAAACAGAAGGTAGTTGCACTATCTAGTGCTGAAGCTGAGTTTCGTGGAATGGTTAAAGGGCTATGTGAATTACTGTGGCTTAGAAGACTGTTAACGGAAATTGGCTTTGCTCTTAACTCCGAGATGAATTTGTTTTGTGACAATAAGGCAGCAATTGATATCTCAAATAACCCCATACAGCATGATCGGACGAAGCATGTGGAAGTAGATCGACATTTCATCAAACAAAATCTCGATGCGAAGATCATCCGGTTTCCTTTTGTGAAGTCTGAAGACCAACTAGCAGATATCCTTACGAAGGCAGTGTGCAGTAAAATATTTTACAACTCACTAGACAAGTTGGGACTCATCGATATATACGTACCAACTTGAGGGGGAGTGTTTGCGTGAGTTGTCCTTGAGCTATTGAAGGGAGGATCACATGTGGGAATCATGCACTGCAATCCCTCAATTTTTAGGGTCAACATCGAATCCACAGTTGTAGCCTCAATTTTTGTAGTCTCTGTATATATAAACGGATCTTGTAATAGAAAAAATATATGATTTTATTTCATACCAACATCACCGACTCCAGCCGTGCCAGTCGCTTGTGTCGGATTGCTCAACAACACGTGTAATCGGCACCTCGATGTTACTCACCGTATCACGTCTTCACAGGACATGTGTCCCACAATCAGGATCGTTTCTTCTCACCGAGCCACGCACCCCAACCCCCCTCCCAAAGTAACTGATGGATGTATCGGCTGCATTATCGATCTCGTCAGTGATCCTTCAATCCACGTCTCAGCAGGTTCAGACGATCCAACCCACCCGCCCCTCACCATCTCCCCACATGCCCGTAATCGATGGCAGATACGACCATCACTCCATCCCAGCATCGAACTGAATGGTACTAAGGCCTCATCCCTCTCAACTCTCAAATGCCCCTCACCCCCTGGTGAGACCCCCACTCCTCGCAGTGGAGACTCTCCCCCCGTCCTGGAAGCAGATCCGGTGGACTGGTTCTTCGATCACGCATGTCCTCCCTCTGCTGTCTCCTCTCTGCCAGAGGTCGCCTTAGATACGTTTCCAGGGCAAGCTCTGGTTGAGATGTTTAGAGAAGATAATGAAGGGGATATCCTGGAGGCAGAACCCCTTCAAATTCGGGAAACTCACAGCAATGTGGAGCAACCCTCCAGCATTCTCCTTCTCAAAGGTCCCGATGAGACCAGAGCCAATTTGATTCACACTATCTAGCGAAAGAAATGGATTCAGGAAGCAGTGGGCAACGTTGGACGAGCTATAGAAGTGTCTTTTGGGGATCACCCGGAAGACTTCATCTTTCTCTTCCACTGCATCGAGGAGCGCGGCCGTCCGCTTCCTCAGCACAGGACTCCGAGGAAAACCCCAATTAGATTGCTCAGCAATAGGGAGCTCCAGAGCCTGGCTCTAACCTCGCCTACCATCCATCCTTCCATTGTTCACTCTCGGGCGTATTCAGATCGGGGTAATTCAGTTCCCAAATGAAAATCCTTTCCTGGAATATCAGAGGAGTCGGGTCTAGACGCAAACGGAGACTCATTAAGGTTACATGCAGTAGGAGCAAAGCAGATGTGATTTGCCTACAAGAAACTAAAGTTCAGCACTACAACGATAGATTGCTACGATCTATCTGGACCCCGACTCAAACGCAATGGGTCACCCGGGATGTCTTGGATCCTCTGGCGGAATCTTGGGGGCCTGGAAGACCTCCTCCTGGATTCTGAAAGATAGTTGGAGCGGATCCTTCTCTCTATCGGTAATCTTGCAAGACATCTCCTCTGAATTTATTTGCCTAATCTCTTCTGTTTATGGCCCAAACCAGTATTCCCAACGGGAGGAGTGCTGGATGGAGTTGAGCTCTGCTAAAGAGAAGTTCGACGGTCCTTAGTGCATCGGAGGCGATTTCAACATTACCCGTAGGGCTGAAGAAAAATCTACGGGCGACAGAGTCACGGCGGGTATGCGTTGTTTCTCCCAGCGGATAGAAGATGAAGCGCTGGTCGACCTCCCTTTGCTGGGAGCAAAATACACCTGGACTAATGACAAGGTGTCCCCAATCTTAACCAGGATCGACCGGTTCCTGATTTCGTCCGAATGGCTCGACCATTTCCCCCAAGTTGCGCAATCAGCCCTCCCCAGAACTACGGCTGATCACACCCCGATTATGCTGGCAGTAGACAATCGAAATTGGGGTCCTAAACCTTTCAAATTTGATGTAGCGTGGTTTCAGTTAGAAGGTTTTAATCAAATGGTCGAGGAATGGTGGGCGGGCTTCTCGAGCTCTGGCTTTGTTGGCTTCAACCTCTGCAACAAGTTGTGAATGCTGAAATGTAATCTGAAGGCCTGGAAGGAGACAGAGGCAAAAAATCGAGAGGCTGAGCTTGTGGGCATCATGTCCGAGCTCAAGGAGATTGATAGGGATGCTGAAGGCGGGCAGAATCCCCCCTAGTCTTTTCTCAGAAGGATTCAGCTGACCCAGGCCCTAGCAGCTAGGCTTAAAGAGGAAGAAATTTCTTGGAGGCAGAAATCAAGGTGTAGGTGGATCCGAGAGGGTGATAAAAATACGTAGTTCTTCCACCGTATGGCTAGTGAAAGAGCCAGATCGAATGTTACAACCAGTCTAATGATAGAGGGCTCTACCACAGATGACCAACATCAGATATCAGAGGAAATCGTCAGGTTCTACACGGACCTTTTGAGGAAAGAAGAATGGAATAGACCTTCCCTCGACAATCTGCCTTTTGCCAATCTTTTTGAAGCTCAAGCCGCCTCTCTGGAAGTTCCTTTCTCAATCTCTGAAGTGAAGAAGGCTATAGATGATATGGAAGGGGATAGGGCCCCTGGTCCTGATGGGTTCCCAATCGCGTTTTTCCAACGATTTTGGGAGACAATCAAAGACGATGTCATGAAATTCTTTTCTGAATTCTACTTGAGAGGTAAGCTGTCCAGAGGGATCGGGGCCTCTTTTATTGCGCTAATCCCCAAATGCCAGGGAGCCCATACGCTATCTGAGTACAGGCCGATTAGCCTGATTGGAGGCCCTTATAAGATTCTTGCAAAGGTGCTGGCTTCTCGCCTAATGGGGGTCATTGGCTCGGTTATTTCTCACCATCAAAGTGCTTTCATCCCTGGTCGCCAGATAATGGACTGTGCCCTTATTGCGAATGAGGTGATCCACTCCAGATCCATATCCAATCGCAAGGGTCTCATCTATAAGCTTGATATCCAAAAGGCGTACGACCACGTCGAATGGGAATTTCTACTGTACATGCTTCAGAGAATGGGATTTGGCAGTAGGTGGTGCTCTTGGATTACAGAATGCGTGGGCTCCGCTACCTTTTCCGTCCTCGTCAATGGCTCTCCCAAAGGATTCTTTCACAGCTCCAGGGGTCTTCGTCAAGGTGATCCGCTATCCCCTTTCCTATTTCTGGTGGTGGGTGAGGCCCTATCCCGCATGCTCCTAAGGGGCCAGGAAGAAGGCCTTACCAGCGGCTTCAATGTGCAAGGGATGCCCGATCCAATATCTCACATTCAATTTGCCGATGACATTCTCCTACTCAGTGACACTGACCAAGCCAAAGTAAGCTACTTACGCACCATCATTCGCTGTTTTGAAGCTGTTTTAGGTCTCCGAGTCAATATGTCCAAGTCCACCATGTTGGGGGTGAACATGGAGGCAGCCGAAATCAAGACCCACGCTGATTTTTTCTGCTGTAAATCCAACTCCCTCCCTTCCGCCTTCGTGGGTCTTCCCTTATGCATAGGAAAGCCCCCCAAGAGATCCTGGGATATCATCATCGATAGGGTCTGATCCTATCTTGCCATCTGGAAGAGCAGGTACTTATCTCTAGGAGGACGTTTAACCCTTATCAATTTAGCATTGTCTAACCTCCCGATATATCACATGTCGCTGTTCAAGTGTCCGGCGTTGATCGTTAAAGCCCTCGACAAATTATGAAGAGACTTCCTCTGGCAAGGCAAATCAGATAAAGAAAAATTCAACCTAATGAACTAGAAGGTCGTTTGCAGCCCGAAGCAAGATGGAGGAGCTGGCATAAAGGACCTAAAACTCATGAACCGCGCCCTCCTGGGTAAATGGATGTGGAGACTCGGGAATGAAGATGGGGTCTTATGGAATGACCTGATAAAGAGCAAATATGGCCGATCTACAGGTCTACAGGCGGTTGGTGGACGAACAACAGTTGCACCCGTAAGACGTCTATAATATGGAGGGATATCCTCTCCACTTCGCCGGAAATCCTCAGAAGCATCTCCATGATTCCTGGTAATGGCACCAGAACTCAGTTCTGGCTAGACCCCTGGGCGGGGATAGACACTCTCAGCATAAATTATCCTAACATATTCCGCGTTGCCAAGAACCCCTTCAGCATGGTTGCTGACTACCTATCTTTCAAAGGCAGGAATCCAGTTTGGAACATCGAATGCAGAAGAAACCTTAAGGATAGTGAGACTGATGAATATGTTGCTCTTCTCAACCATATCTACAGCTTAACGCTCAATGGCAACAAACCTAATCGATTATCGTGGCGTCCGGATAAACAGGGCAGATTTTCAGTTAGATCCATGTACGGCCTCCTAACGGCTGATCTCCCTCCTCTCACTGGTCTCCCGCTTTATCAGGGCTGGTACTACTCAATCCCTCCCAAAATTGCAGTTTTTGGGTGGTTGGTTGGAAATCAAAGGGTGCCCACCGTTGACAATCTGAGAAAACGGGGAATGATTCTTCCCAATGTCTGCCTTTGTTGTACGGCCAATGAAGAATCGGTCAATCACCTATTCATCCACTGCCCCTTCATCCACAAGATTTGGTCGGGTATTCTCCATCGCTTCAAAGTGCTATGTTGCTTTCCAAATTCAACTGACAGCCTTCTCTCATTCTGGCACGGAGTTAAATGTGGGAATCGTAGGACTCCTCTTTGGAGGATGGCCCTATTAGCGGTTTGGTGGGCTGTTTGGATCGAAAGAAATGATCGGTGCTTTAACGACAGAGCTAATTCGGCGGACATCATCGCGTTTAGGGCAATCCAGTTTGTGGTCGAATGGGCTTCCCTCTCATCCAAGCCTATGGACTGTAATTTTGATTTCCTTGCTGTGTAGAGTCGGTCTGCTATCTCAGCAGTGCCGTGCTCTCTCTGTTTTTTGCAGTTTTTTTCTCTTTTAAAGAAAAAACAGCTCTGAACTTTCCTAGAAGAGTAAAAACTTTAAAGACTGTCGACTCAACTGACTGAGGACCACATTGAGTCCAAGTTCAAGTCCGCGTCTGAGTCAGCATTTACTATAGATTACATGTCAATGAAACCAAGGAAGAGAATGTGAGAACCAATATAACTAAAATTATAAATGATGGAAAACAGTTGCAGTTACATCTTTGTTATATGTCAAAGAAACAGCATCAGATATGACAAGCATGTTTGCATAGGAAAATTTCAGGGCCTGCAAGCAGCTATCAGAAGGCATAGAAGGCAGAAGCTGCGGTGGGTGGCCAATTGCTTTCCTGCTCATTGTAGCTTCCCGCACCTTACTTCATGCGGAAATAAAATGTGCATAGTTTAAGGTGGAAATCAATTCCAGTGTGAGATGACCCCTCTCTTGGGTAATGCCACATGTGATCCTTGGGAGTTTTTATGATTTGCATGCTATAAGAGTCTTTGTTAATTGCATGAAGAGTCTTAATTGAGTGGAATCTTTGATTATATGGGTCTTAGTTGTCATTGTGTGGGAAAGATATAGTAGGATTTTATGAGTTATTACCTGGAGAAATTTTAGGTAAAGGAAGCACAAGTTGGTTTATATAAACAGGGTGTACCTTATACCTTTTGAGAAGGAACTATCAATAACATTTGAACTTGTCATTCTTTCTCTTCCAGAGATTAAAATGACACCTCCATTGAAGGAGACACTCTCCCTCCCACTTCTTCTCTCTTCTTTTTCATTATCTGTTGATTAATTTGCATGGGTATATCCACCGGGAAAAGTCCATATCACAACGCAACCATGTTTTCTAAAGACACAAAAGCAACCTCAGCTACAAGATTGAGCGTTGGAAGCAAAGGTTATGGTCCATGTATTCATTTCAACTATCATAAGCAGCAATTTCTAAGTGTACAACAAGTATTTGAGAATTGAAAATTGAAAGATCATCGAGTCGGTAACTGTAATTACATTATAGTTAGTGCTCAACAATGAGATCTGTAAACCACACAGAACGGTTAGGCTATGTCTGCATTGACGATTGCATAAAGGAAATGGTCACTCCCATTCACGATACAGGGTTGAATCAATCCATCATGAAAAAAAAGGTTGCATTGGCTGATACAAGCCGATACCCTATATCAACACTGTTATTTTTTTATTTTTTTTTGAAAGATGACAATATATTAATATAAAGGAAGAAGAAGTACAGAAACAGGAGATGGGGCTGATACGGCTATAAAAGGGTCATTATGAAAGTTTTTATTATCAATTTTCTCTCACTTTTCCACTTCTTCATTTCAACAATGAAGGAAGCTTATAAACTAACTTTAAACTAGAAAGAAGAAAGGGTAAACCATCAATATTTCTTTCATTTTTACATTTCTGTTTTTACTGTTGTATTTATACGTCAGGACCCTATTCCAGTCATCAAATCATGCTTGATTTGTGTTCGATTCGGGCCAATTTGGTCGACTTTCAGCAACTCAAGATAATATTGCTCGATATACAGCATTATTACCAAAGAATGGTCCAGTATACAAGCAAATACATTTCCAAAAACAACCAAAGGGAAAATAAAGAGAAAATAAGCAAAATGAAAGAGATTCAGATAGAAATAAAGAGAATCTCACCAGATATATTCCCATTCAGAAGGAGAGGCGGTTTTTCCATCAGCCGCGTCGGAAACGATCGCATCCATCACAGGTCCGGTCGTCCACTCTCTCCCCTGTCTCTTCCTTCTACTTCCCTGCCGTGGAGTCCGGAGGCGGCGCGTGGGCCTGTTTGGATGCCTGTGACTTGGGTAAGTGGGAAGTGACTTACAGGGAAGTCACTTACGGGTGGTGTTTGGGGGAGAAAATTCACCTGTAAGAAACTAACAGCCTGTAAGTCACTTACAGGCAAATCTACCAAAAAACTGCAGGGCGATGGGGGTGAGAAGTCACTTCCCTGTAAGCCACTTACAGGCTCAACGGTCAGATTTTTAAAAAGAGGGGAAGATGGAGAAACGCACTCTCCCTCTCTGCAATATCTCTCTCTCTCTCCCTCTCCCTCTCTGCAATCTCTCTCTGTCTGCAACGACCGCCCACCCTCTCTACTCCTCCCAGACAATAGGGTTTGATCGCAATGTTTCCTTTTTTCTGCTTTGAAAACGGGAGTGGATCAGGTGTTACTCGTACATAGCCATGCCTGTGCACTGTACGTGCGCAACTTTCCACACGTGCCATGGGCCTCTAATCCGAACGGTCCATGTGATGAAACATCCCATTAAACCTCTACGGGATAATTTTCACTCCGATATAAAACTCTAGTGGGCCATAAAAATATGATATAAAAATTAAGAGAGAAAACGAAAGTTTTGTATCAACGTAAAAGTTGGGCTTGGGTTTGCATGGGGTGCTTCATCACGTGGAATATTTAGATTTTGGACTAACACCACGTGCTATGAGTTCTCAAAAAACTCTCACAAGAACATGGGGCAATTCGTGCGCAGCTGAGCATATTGACAGAAGGGATTGATCCACCGTGATTTATGTATTTGAACTCTGATGGTTTAAACTCATCAGATGGCTGGTTTGTTTGATGTAGGTTACCTTTATTCATGATCCATTTATTAGTTGGTCGCAACAGGAATATGATATGGATCACTAGAAGGTGGGTGCACCTACATCTTATGTTACTTACATATTGTGTTGCTGCTGTCATTTAATAATAAACCGTCAATTTACCTTCAAAAAGTTCATATGTTTTTTTAAAGTAAAAAACACTATGGAATGAGGGATTTTAAGACGTTGGTCCCAAAAATTAAGGTGATCCAAATCTCACGTGGACCCCACCACAGGAACAGTTGTGACTAGTTTAATGGACCCATGGACTCATATGTTGTTTGCCTATTTCTAATGGTGAGGTCCTTTTAGAATGGATTGTTTTTATACATTTATTTATTAATATACTAAGGTGGGCTGTATAAGGATTCTTTTTATGTATTAATTTATTAATATATTGAGGTGGGCCACATACATCTGATCCTAATATGCTCTCTGGGATTCTTTTAATGCATTTATTTTTTTAATTTTTATTTAATTACTTTCATGCATTTGGATTCTAAAAATTGGACGGTAATGATAATTCTGATTTTGTTATATATGGACCATTTATCCTTAATGGTATGTATTTATTAACTTAATAATTCCTTAATTTTTAAATTTATTTACGAAATGAATTCAAATTTTGAGATGGATTAATGTTTCTTAACTTATTAATGTTTTTAAGTTTGTTGTTAATGCTTAAATTAATTTATTGCTTCATATTATAGATATTTTGAATTTATGAGCTCACTTTTATGGCCCATTTGATAATTAATTTAGACTAAAAATTAATTTAAATATTTATATTAATAGACTTAATAAAATTACATATTTGATCTCATGCATTTTTTATATGATCGTGACATTTTGAAACAATACTCTAATCCAAGTTCTACTTGACGTGAATATACAATTTTTTCCTTAGAGACTGGATACCCAAACAGAAAAATTAACTTATCTTTAAGTGACTCACTGCTTACATCCAAATAGATTACCAGAAGTAACTCTTACGTGTAAGTGACAGCTTAAAAAAACTTAATAGGCATTCAAACATACCCTCACAGATCAACCCAAAAGAAAAGAAGTCCGGTTTCCTCCATTGCGACTCAGGACCCAGCGTGTGTGGCTACTACTGGGCCAGCATGCTCAGTGAGGCTATGATCTGAACTGTCCATGTTTTGAACGGATGACTGTGACTATCACTGACTGTAGATGAATTTTAACAACGAAAAGGAAAATTAATTTCAATGGCCCTCATATTCAGCTCTAAAAACCAAAGGATAGGGTCATCAGTGAAGCTTGATTATGAGATAACAAGTTCTACATTGAACTAACGAGAATATGGACGGCGGAAATCACTGGCCCACCTCAGCATGTTGCACTAGACTCGCCGGATCCTGACTCGCCAACGAGACAGAATCACCTCATAAAAATTAAAAAAGAAAAAGAAAAGAGTAAGTTATTTGATAATCTGGAAGAGGGTGACGCTTGATACGCAGGCGCTCAGAAATTGTGCACGTGGCATACAATAACCCAACCAAACCGACTAAACTGTGCCATTAGATTTAATTTTTTTTCATTTTTAACCGTCCAATAAATGCCCACGAATCTGTTAGTCAGACAACAACATAAGCGCCTAGTTACGGTCCACTGCACTCGAGTGCCAGCTTACCGTCGTCTACTTCACTTATACAGAGGCTAGACTCTTTGGTATCATTACGACCGGTGGCTCATGATCTTCACGCTTCACAGTGGTACTGATGTAAGTTATGCAGACCATCCAAATAGTGGGTCCACCCTGATATTTATATGCTATCCAAAATGCTCATAAGGTCATTCGCGCTTAGATGAATGGAAACAAATAATAATAATATTATTATTATTATTATTAATATTAATATTAATATTAGCTTGATCCAAAACTTCTATGGCCCACTGAATGTTTCAACGGTATGCGTTTAATCCCCACTGCTTCCTGTCTTACGGAGAGTTTTGGATCTGCCCCATTTTTAACTCATCTCCTGTTATGAGCGGGAAAAACGGATCGACCGGGTGGATTGCTCACAAACATCACAGTGGGGCCCACCTATCTTTGGACCGGATGGGAAGCGTACTGAGTAACTCAGTACGCTTGGCGTACTGAGTAAACTCTGTGGGGTTCACCATGATCTATGTATTTTATACACTCCGTCCATCTATTTTATTAGATAATTTTATGACATGGGTCCAAAATTGATGGATATCCAAGCTCAAATCTACCACACCACATGAAACAGTGTGAATTGAACTTGTATCATTGCAAAATTCTTAAGTGTCACAGAATTTTTGTATTAAGCTTATATTTGTTTTTGTCCCTTCATCCATGTCTTTGTGATATTATTAACAGCTTGGATGATAAGTAGACATCATTGTAAGGCCTGGGAAGGTTTCAACGGTGGAAATCATTATTCACACGGTTTCTGTCTTATGATCCACTTGAGAGTTGGATATGCTTCAACTTTGGGCTCAACCTGTCAAATGAGCTGAAAAAAACGTATGAATGTTGAGGATAAACCACTTATTTTCACGGTAGGCCCAACTGAGTTTACTCACTGAGATAAGAGCATACTAAGTAACTCAATATGCAATCCGATTCCAGCCAGAGGAAATCGGATTGCGTACTGAGTTACTCGGTACGCTCTTATCATACTGAGTAAACTCAGTTAGGCCAACCTTGAATGTATGCAGTTTATCCATGCCGTCCATTCGTTTTCCATCTAATTTAAGGGGTTGAGCCCAAAATTGAAGCATATCCAAAGATCAAGTGAATCATATCCCAAGAAAGAGTAGGCATAATGAGCTACACCTTGCTAGGCCCCATAGTGATGTTTATTTGTCATCCAAATTGTTAATAAGATCATACAGACATGGATGAAGGGAAAAACAAATATAAGCTTCAGTTTTGGCATTCTATGGCCCCAAGAATTTTTCAACGGTGGTAGACATTCAATTCAACTGTTTCCTGTGGTGTGGTGCATTTGAAGATTGTATATACTTCAGATTTGGCATCAAGCCCTAAAATTATCTGTTAAAACGGATGGATAGAGCGGATAAAATACATAAATCATGGTGGACCCCACAGAGTTTACTCGGGTTTTGGGTCTGGTCTTTAATGTCATACTGTTTTTATTATTATTATTATTATTATTTGTAATCGCATCTTGGTCTTTAAAGAAGTCAGCTCAGGCTTCAGATGGGTGTTTTCAGGGATTTTACGGACCCAATCGGCTAACCCCTCCTTGGATGAATTTTCCACCGTATGTTCTTGGTGGAATCTCCGTTGGTGCAAAAGAGGAGATTTTAAAGTTGCAAAGGTTTGTGTATGAAAAAAATATAAGGGCGACCAGGTCTCCACAAATATGCAAGCCTTCTCAAATTGGGTTCTTAAGCATGGCCTAGATCGTCAAAGTAGTTTGGTTTCTGAAATGTTGCCCATTAGTGTGGAGGTCCGCTGGGACGGTTAAGAGTCCACCATCCTTGCTGCACAGTGTCATGTAGATATTCTCATACAACATGGTATAACATTCATTAGATGCCCCTGTCTCACCACAGATATAGTAGATATTGTAATCAAACACATAAGATATTGTAGTGTTATGTCCAATCTCACCCCAATTTTGAGCTATTGCAGGTCATTGAACTTTTATGCAGCAATGACCAACCCCAGTCTAATCTTACCTGATTTTTGAGTTTGTTGTACTTTCACAAGGTAATCATCAAACCCAATCCAATCTGACCTATTTTTTTAAAACCCTTATCTGTCTTTAAAACTTTTACCAAGCAATCACCAATTCACAAATAGCTTAGTATTGGGCCAGATGATCGTCGTCATCATCCATGGTGGAACCCATCCAATTAGCAGCCTGGATCTCTCAAACATGCATGCGGCTTTACCCCCAAAGGGTTACATGAGAACGCACAAGTAAGCTTGCAAATATACCCCACCCCAAAAAACCAATAGCAGATTTCACCAGCTCACACCAAGCCAGCCCAACCCCAATACCTTGTCTCCATGCCACCAAACAACCAGCCAAAATAATAATAATAATAATAATACACACATCCAACTCTATTGTAAAAATGGCAAAAGCATAGAATACTCCCTTCCAAAACAACTAAAACAAGTGGTTGGAAAGAAAGGAAAAAGAAAAAAGAACTGAATGTTCCACAATATGGTCACTCATCATCCAATATATACACTGTACAGCTCACTTCATATGTATACAAAAACAAATAAGATCTCTGCCTTACATACAAAGAAAAAGAGGGATCTAAAAGGAGCAACTTCACAACATAAACAACAACAACACCCCCACGTTCCATCAAGCCCAATACCCATTCCAATATATATGAATTACTATAGAGATATAATGGTTTTGCTATCTTTCCACGTACCTACTAAACATGGGTAAATCACCATTTTTGGTGCTCCAATGCGGTGCACTCTAGAAAGAGGGTAGCAACCACCCCATGGTCCAGCCCAAGAGCAGACCGGCACCGGCAAGACCCAACCCGACTGCAAGCGCGACCGCATATTTACCAATGTCATATTTCTGGTGGCTCGCTTTTCTCCTCGTCGCCTTATGCACACCCTTCCTCAAACGACTTGCCTTCAACGGCATCCAGGGTAGGACTGGGAAGAGATCGGAGATCCTCTGGTCTTTGGCTTTGAGCTGAAGAAGAAGGGTCTCTAGCTGCAATAGTTGTAGCCACTGCTTGTATGCAAATAGATGAGATGCTTGTCTGAAAAAAAGCTTGATAATGTGTTCTTTCTCAGTATAGGCCTGCTGGGCCGCCTTTTCCGCTTCCCTGGCCCGGGTCTGGGAATGGCGCAGTGCTTCCAACAGCTGGGCCTTACTAGGATCACTGTCAGAAGTATGTCTGCTATCTGTTGGATCCCTGATGGAAGTACTGTAACTGTGGGTGCCACTGCATATGATCACAGAAAAGTTCTAAGCAACTAACAAAAGCAGTGTATAGAGTATAATAAGTAGGGCTATGCTAAGCGCACATGGGTGTATGCAATAAAGCTCGTGTACATGCCACACATATGCCAGCATGACACATGTATGCAAGATTTAATACATTCATCAGGTTGGTACAACATCTTAGATGATTTCCCAAAAACAAAATCTGGTCCAATCAGAATGTGGACCCCAATATTGAAAACCAGCAGATGGATTAGAAAACTTCAACCCAATTTGTCGGAGCCATACATTTGTTTTGCAAACTGTGGCTCACCTGACCAGTGGATTAACATGATTCTTAAGCTAGGGATCAATATAGGGGTGCCATTATGATGGATGGATTGGACTCAGACATTATCCTGCCATGCTGGCACATGTGTGGCATGTACATGAGATCTATTTCACATGTGGGCTTAGCAAAGCTCTAAAAAGAAAACATAGTCATTGCTTGTTACAAGCACCATCATGACCTGCAAAAACTCCACATGCAGGTTGAAATGCCAAAAAGTTTTTGAAATAGTGTTCTGTTTATTGTCAATATAATCAATAATCTGTGTGTGTGTGTGTGTGGATGATTAGATGGATCATGCATTTATATATGGATGCATGTGTATGTATGTATGCATGGATGGATGGATCCTGCATGTGTGTGTCATTGTAAGAATGCATGAATGCATACATGGATCAATGGATGGGATGGGATGGAGATGACGACTTCGAGACACCTCGCAACTCAATGTGAGTATAAGGAATGGCCAAAAAGTATGTTTTTGAGTTACTTAAAGTTTTTAGATGTCTTAGTTATTCTTTGGAACCTGCTTTTGTATTATACAAACTCATTTGATTAGTATTACACTGATGTCTTACGATAGTGCATGCTTTTAGTCCCCCTTAATGGAAACTAATTATGCATGCATCTTTTTTTACAATTATTTTTTATTCTTAAATTTGCAAACATGTGTATTTTAGCATCTCTTAAAGTTTCACTGAAAAGCCCCACCGTTTTCCTCATGTTTCCCTCAGTCAGCAATACATTTCCCAATTATCAGCGATGTTGATGCATGTTTCCATATCCCCAGCCAGCAACGCGTGTGATGAGGCCAGTATTACAAACATTAATTGAAAACACAAGGGTAAAGTTATGCTTGATCACTGACACAGACAAACTATGGCTTGTCAGGGCATGATAATACAGGAAAGTTGAATGAAAGGTACACAAGGACCATCTTGTAATAAGATCCATCATCTATGGCATATGGTGACTAGTTTTAATAGAAGACCGAGAGGCCCCAATCTGTAGTAGTTTCGGTGGTAGATTTGGATGGATGACTGAACTGAATGGCAATTCCTTTAAGGGGGTGTTTGGATCGTAAGTTACTTAAGATAAGCTACTTTTGCATCAAGTAGCTTATCTTGGTTTCTATTTATTAAGCTGAAGTGATTAAGTACCATTAAGTAAAAAAAGTTACTTGTGCTTTATCTTAAACCAAACTTACTTATCTCAAATAAGTTACTTCTTTACTGCTGTAAGTAGAAAAAGTAACTTATTTGGTGGTATCCAAACAGGGCCTAAGTATAAAACATGTCGCCGCATCCAAAGTATAATTTTTTTAAAGACCCAAAAGCAAAAGCTAAAAGGGAAAAGAATATGACAAGGATCATCACACAATTACAATCCAGAAAAGGGGAGAAGGTCACAATCAGTCACATCTTTCAAAAGGGAGGCCCAATTAACCACTTCCCCCCTTATCTTTCCTATAACCGTCTCCTCAGGAAAAGGATTGCTCTTGGGCCACCTCTACAAAACAGAATAAAGGATCTCGCCTCTCTAAGTAATAAGCCCGAACATGCCTTAGAAGACACAAGCAGGGACAAAGGACTGTTCCTCTCCCGTGTCACTTCACCTCACGAGAAAAGTTGAAAATTAACGCCTTCGTTTGACGTCAACAAACACCTATTGAGCTGCGTCAGAACCGAGATGCCACGCATTGATATCTCTTTCCATTTGAGATTAGTGCATGGCCCGAGGCCTACATGTGCCTCGGTCTCTACTGGCAAGAGAGCGGCGCATCACTCAAGACCACCATGTGGGGAAATTTCCATCTAAAGAAATGAGAAGCTTTCAAAGAGCTCACCACGTTCGCTTGTCCCTTCCTGATATAGGTCCAAGGTCTCGAGCCTCGCAATGAACCTCATTGGAAGCCCCCACATGTGACTGAAGCTCATCCCGAGACTACACCTTCATCCACGCCTTACCACCGACCTTGATCGTCAAGTCCCTAGGAGAGGCTTCCCCATCACATGTGCAACAAGCATCCCCATGAGAGACATAATCTGGCCCCACGTAGCCTACGGGGAATCCAGTGCACCCATAGAGAAACAAGCTCCAGCAAATGGACCAAAGGAACCCAAGTAGCCGCCAACCCTCTGCAGCCCAACCAGCGTCGAGCAAGACATCCTCTTTTCATTCAATACCTCCGTCGATGCAATGAGGTGGTGCTTCCTTGGCCAAACTCCGGCCTCCAGCGATGGTTGACAATTTATAATCCAGCCCCACGTAGCCTACGGGGTATCCAATGCACCCATAGAGCACAGTGAATGGACCAAAGGAACCCAAGTAGCCACCAACCCTTTGCAGCCTAACCAACATCGAGCACGACATCCTCTTTTCATTCAATACTTCCGTCGATGCAGTGAGGTGGTGCTTCCTCACCCAAACTCTGGCCTCCAGCAACGGTCAACAGCACTGCTATCTCAAGCACCCCCAAACTTTTAGCAGCAAATGAGCTTATCCAACCCTTAACTTCACTAATTATAGCACAAAGAAACCCTCTTCTTCATGATGCAAAGCCTGACCACATTAACATCTTCACCCGCCTTCGTGCCTTCATCGATGGCTACCACCTCCTCAATACATTCTCCAATTACCATAAAGACATCCTCCACAACTCTAAAGAAATAATCCAGAAGAGAAACCAAGCCTCCTCTCTACCAAACTCCCACTTCTTGATCAACTTGATCGACCTCTCATTGAAGAACACTCCTGCCATCACCATTTAATCCAGATTCGTTCCTAGTCTCCCAGAGATCCAATGCAATGGTTTGATCTGTGGTTCACAGAGATCCAAATCAAGCTCTTATGCAATGGTTTGATCTTATGGTCACTCTCCTCCGAACAACAAGAAGCTTTTAACCAAGATTTCACCTGAGAGACGAGCCTCCTCCATCGTCACCGCCGCCACCAAACATTGAAGCTCCTCCCAAGTTCCTTCCACAACTACGGGGCTAACACATACCTCCAAGCCCTCTATATTAGTAGTCTTCCACACCCTCTTCCCTATTCTGACCTAATACCCTCCACCCTCTGGCTAACATTGCTCCTAAACTAGAGTCTTAGCTCATCCCTTACCCCAATGATTGCTTCCTTGAAAGACTTAAGACTTATCTCCTTCCCCTCTACTACCAACTGCTAGGGACATTCCTCGGACAGACTTCTCTTGTATCCTCTCAGCCCTCCAAACTCCTACCTTCTTATTCCTCCCACAATTACCATTCCCTTTCATAGTTTATTCCCTATTAAAAACATCTGGACCAAATCTAGCCCCTACACCAACAGTTTCTTCCCTGCAAGGCTCTCCCTGTCCAACATCTAGGAGACTTTTTCCAAATCCACTTCTGATTTCTTCCTAACGAAGGCATAGCCACAAGAGATTATCGTTCTCCTATGACTAGAGCTAGGCACGGGACGACTCGACTCGTTCGGACCTGACTCAATCCAAACCAAATGGGTGAGTTGGTACGAACCGAGTAGCTTCACCCAATCCAAACTCAAACTGAGTTGAGTACGAGTTACCCAATAACTCGATCCGTTAGACTCGACTTGATCCGAAACCCGACTCAACTTGGATTTGGGTGTGTGTGTATGTGTGTGTGTGTGACCCTAGTTTTTAAGTATCTCTAAACCTACCCACCGCACCCTACCCCAATCCGAACCCAAATTCTCTCTCTCCCTCCTTCATCCTCCTCCTCTTCGTCTCTCCCTCCTTCATCCTACTCCTCTTCCAAATCCTATAGCCACCCACCACCCCCCTCCTCCTCCTCCTCCTCCTCTCTCTCTCTCTCCTCTCCTCTCCACTCCCTCCCTCCCTCCCTCCCTCATCTCTCGATCTGACTCGATGCCAACTCAACTCGACTCAATGATCAGTCCAAGGCATACCAAACTCATATTGGGTCAAGCATGCCCGACTCGGTACTGAGTCGGGTCGAGTTCAAGTCAGGCATATTTCAAAACCGGATCAAGTCGGGTCAGCCCTAACTCGATCCGACTCGACTCGATGCCTAGCTCTACCTATGACACGGAATCACAACCTCCACCGCTGAGCCTACTCACACGAAAACTCTCAAGAAGTTTATCAGCAGCCAACCTTCCAGGAAGCCCTTGACAAACAAGGTTGGAAGCCTGTTCAGCAAGACCTCATCACCTCTTTTCCAACCACTAGTAAGGGCCCTCTTCTTCCTCACCTATGTTTAGGTACCATCCCCACCCTCGCCCTCTCCCGACACCTCTCTAGTGGATGTGGAGGTATCCTTGCACACCCCCTTCCCTTTCCTAGCCCCGAAGTTGGAAGCCCCTTCACCTTCCCCTTCGACTGCTAAACGACCCCCCTCTTGAAGTTCTCTGGTCTACTCTCAAACCCCATCTTGAATGTCAATGTCTTCCTACACCATCCACTCTCCCCCGGTCACTGGATCTACCTCAAGATGAATCTCTTGCTTTAAATGTACATCGCAGTAGCAAAATCTCTCCTTCGATCTCCTTGGTTGCCAATGACCAATCCATGGTCATGGTTTTGAAAATCACGTACGATAAAGGGAGTACTGATAAAGGTGGTACTGTGTCCATATCAGATACCCCCTTACATGATACAAGGGTGATCCAATTCGTTTCTTGAAAGAAAAAAATATATATATTATAATTTTCCTCTAAAATTTTCACTTGTTTTTTAATTCCGACCATAAAGGAAAGCTTAAAAGTTCATTTCATACTAGAAATAGGCCAATTTTGAGGATCAAAACAAAATATTTGAGTAAGATTCAATGAATCAAAGCAAAATGAACCATTTTGGGGAAATTAAAAGGGGAAAACTATTACTTCTTTCGTTTTTTATCTTCTTTTGTTGCATCTCAATATAACGTTCCACAATCTATCAAATCATACTTAATTTGCATTGGATTGACCTTCAGCGGGTAAAATCAGTAGCCTACACTCCTATCAAAAAATGGACTAATGCACCATTAGGTGCATGTTAAAAAGATTTACAAAAAGGGATGGAGGGAGGGGGAGGGGAAGAGAGAGAGAGAGAGAGAGAGAGAGAGAGAGAGAGAGAGAGAGAGAGAGATTCTGATTGTTTACATTTTTTCTATTCCCTAATAATTTTTCGAATGCTTTTGGACCTAAAATTTTTTGGCTGACACGGTTCAAAGTACGCATCAATGCAGTCCAATATGCCCCATAGTCTATTGTTTTTGGGCCCAATCAATACCCCCGTGACACCGATATTCAAAGTCATACATTTAGCACAGACGGGTTTATAACTTTGACAAATGGGGCCCATGGTTTAATAATCAAGACCGTTGGTTTGTTGAGACCCATTATGGATGAAGCATGCCCGAAAATCTTCCAAACTGGACAATCCTAGTGGCCAATATTTGGTCGTCCGTCAGTTGAATGAGAGCTTTTGTTCTAGGCCGAAAATCAGAAGTACACATTATCCTACCAAGGTGAATTTTTAGGGATGGTCCATTGATGGCTTGGATCAGTGAACAACAGGCACCACTCATAAGAATTGAGAACATTTGTATACTGCAAAAAAGTGCAAGTCTCATACCATATCATTCCTCTTCCTTAAATAGGAAAACTGTAAAATACTAAAGACCTTAACTGACATGTCCAAAGTGGGGGTGCATTGCCTCAATCTAATTAATAACAGGAACTGGACCCCCTTTTCTAATCTCAGCCAAGATTTGGGTAAAGACCATCCAGTGCGCCACCAAAAGCAGGATTACCCAAATGAAGCCTTAGGATTCAGCAGCCAATTATAGTTCAGAAATGTAATGATAACCAGCCCATGCCTCGTGCAAACAGGATCCTTTCAACAATACAAGAAAGCTAGAGTGCAATCATATTTAAAGTAGAGAAAAATCAAACTATCCCAAATGACTATATATATATATTGAGAGATCAAATGACTCGTATATAACAACACTACTAAATCAATTTCTCTAGTCTTTCAAAGGTCTTTTGATTTATTTCAGTTTTTGAGCATATCAATATCAAAAGATTCGAAATTTTATTATTAGAAATTTAGATTTAGATTAGAAATTTCTATTTCTTTGATTTCGAGTTTTTTTTCTTTAAATGCAAAATATTACATTTGAAATAATTATATATAATTATATCCATATTAGTTATAGATAAAATCTGACCTGCTCTTAAGGAAGTTGGTTATAAAGTGTCCAACTTTATGAATCATGCCAAAAGCCATTTAGGCCTGAAGGCATCGTATTACTTTGGGACCTGTTACACAACACCGGGCCATAACACTAAAAATGGCCTGTAACAGGCCTGTATCAATCATAGGTCCAATACAGGGCCAATACATTTTCTTCCTTTAAATGATTTTTTTTTCCATTATAGGGGCATAACAGCCACAAGGCTGGCCATTACAGCCACTGTTACCATTATTGTCCACATGGCCTGGAGGCCTACACCAACCCAAGCATGTTTGGATATGTGGAATCCATGGCAAAAGAAAGAGGGAAAAAAGAATAATTATACAATGATGATTTCCACAAGAACTATTGAAACATAGGTTCCGATTTTGAGTTCTTGTTTGGGTAGCAAGTGGAAATCTAATATTCCATTCACAACACCCACCTAGTTTCTTGTGCCAAGAATCCAAATTATGGAAAATGTGTTGATTACTTGGTGGAATCCACCCTGCTCTTTTGTATCCAAACAACACAAATTGTCACGTCAAAGGAAAACCCTTTTCCTTTCCACTGTTTGGCATGGAATCAGTTTCCAAACATGGCCTTAGTGCAAACAAGAAACTCAAATCAACTACTTGAAAGACCCCATTCGCTGGCATACACTTCCACGTTATGCCCCTCAATTAGCCATGAGGACTGACAGATGGATTATCTCTTATGACTAACATTCAAAGAGAATTCAGAGTCACGTGTCGGCAAAATACCTGTACGGCTTCTCAGAATCATATAGCAAGTGTCGCACTTCACTGGTTAGCCAATGGTTTCTATCCATGCTCCCGGAAGCAGGACTATGTTGTGCATAATCAATCGGATTGCAGAGGCCCGTGTGCATCTTTGGATCCAAAGACGAAGAAATTATTGCATCATGATTGAAACTCTCAAGACAAGAAAATGGGCCTCTCCTAACATGCATGGCTTGGGGCCGTGGAAGATCGCAGTTCTCTATATGCTCAAGCGACTTCTGTGCAACCAAGGAAGCCAGCTCGTCCTTGTCAGCAGTGCGCCACCACGGCTCGGTCTTATTGCCTCCTATCCAAGGTGTCTCTGAGTCCAAACAAGCCTTATTATAGTCGTTTGAGATTAGCCGGTCGACTGGCTCCCAATCCATGAAATCCTCGTCCTGGTAAGGGTATTCACCTATTCCAGCCTTATGCTTAAGTGGCTGTTGTGTGTTTGTGCTTGCAGCCTTTAGCTCTTGCACTCTCGCTTCAGAATCATGCTTCATACAGGCAGCTGAAACTCTCCATCGCGACTCCAAAGATGGGCGTGTATTCTTGTTCAGATCAACACAAGCATCTTTGATTGGATGAGGGTCCTCGCCAAGTTTAGAAGTGGGGATCGCATCACCATCTTCCACACCTTCGAGTTCAACCTCTAATGCACTTAGCTGTTCATACATGTATTCTTTCTGGCATGCAAAGTTGGGCTGCAGCTGTAGCCACCATTTTGTATCAGGCGGTAGGTTGGTATTAGTGGGATTCCAGTTAAGAGGTGTAAAACCTGCAGCTGGATGATCTGGCCCATTAGCTGCATCACCGTTGGATGCATCAGGATGCAGCTTACATGATGATGATGATGAACAGCAGGCTATCTTTGGAGCTCTCTTAGCATCTTCTTGAACAAAGCAACGGTTGGCAGTGCGTTGCCAAGCAGCCCTCGCTTCTGCTGCCGCCATCATGGTCCTATTCTCTGATACATGTTATAACACTGAGAGAAGCTGTAAGCCATTGGGGAACAACATTTTGGGAGGATGCAGTATCCAATTGAATTACAGTGACTACTCCAATAAAGTGGAAACAACCAACTTGCAATCACTTTCCCTAGTATTCATATTGTTGAACTGTTAATTTCAAGTTGCACTTAAAAGAATTCTAACAGAAATTTGAGGGCCCTTAAAAGAATTCCAACTGAAAATTGAGGGCCACTTCCTTGCAGTGAATACTAGGAAACAACATCAATTCACTTGTACATCCAAATGAAACCTTAGGGATATTTTTTTGGTACACGAAAATATTCTCGACTACAATGTTTTAATCAGAAAATCCAGAAAGAAATTCTATTTCAAGAGGCTTGGTAAGACCCACACATGCTTCCAGTCCTCCCAATGCACGTGAACTCAAACTTGCAAATATGGAAAAAGTATGCAAGACCAAGATTTCTATCAGTTAAGCCATGCCGTTTTCAATCTTCTACCTCAAAAATAAGGCCAATTCACTCCAAAGGTATGCCTCAATGTAGAAAACAAATGGACAGCTAGAAAGAATCACTTCCACAACACAAATGCTTTTACATTGTGACCAACTGAGGAACGAAACAGACTAATATAGGCCAAAAAATCTAAACAGTCTAACCCACCTGATGGAAAGCTCAGATCTTGCACACATGGGCCTATTGGCACATTTGCTGGCGTGTGGACGGGGAGGCTTCTACAGTCTACACAAATATGGATCTTTGAAAACCTCACTGTCTCAATAATAAAATGCTGAATAGAAACTCCCTGTGCAAGCACAAATGGACCCATGGAAGCCCTTCTCCTAATCTAATTGGAAATTAAGATGGTTTGAAATTAATAATGACCAGACATACACCTAATTGTTTATCCACCAAGAAACTAATGAGAGAGAGAGAGAGAGAGAAGTTAAATCTCATCATGAATTTCTAAGCCAAAAAAGGAAAAAAAAAAAAAAGTCTCGAGACCCAAGAAATTAAGATCCTGCAAAATAGGTAGAAACAACCATTACAGATCTTGGCCACGAATCATCCAAACGGACATTGAAAAAGAAAGTTGGGCCTCCTAAAAAATGCTGCATACATCACTCAATTCAATGTCATTCTATAAGGGCTCGTATGGCAGCGTGGATTTGAAATCCTGTGGAATCTGGTGGATTTTAATCCGTAGGGAATTGAGTGGATTTGAATCAAATCTTAGCTTTCAGGCAGGAGTTCAAAAATGAGATGGTTTGGGGATTTGGATTTGGAGCGAATCCAAATCCCTCCAATTCCATGTTACCAAATGACCAAAAAAACAGCAAATCCCCACAAATCCTTCCAAATCCATGCTGCCAAACGAGCCCTAAGATGCAAGGACCACTTCTTTTCCTTGTAAAGCCTGACATTGAAAGATAATCGCAGGTTGCATGTTTAGATATCGTCTAATACATGTAAACTCTAATTTATATTCAAAACTAACAGCAGCCTAAAATGCATGTCAAAATCACCATCCATGGTTACGATTTGAACATTGCAAATTGAATCCCATCTCGTCCAACATGAGAATATCACCCCAAAACTCGGATTGAAATTCAAGAAATACAACAACCATAGGAACAATTCAATGGTCCCTCACAATCGGCAGTAAAACTCTGAAACGGATCTACAGGTTCCAACCGAGATCATCTGAAGTGATCATCTAAGCAATCCCGCATGAAACTCCAATCCCAATTCAAAGCAACCACAATCCCAACTAAGCGAAAATCCAGTTTCAACTAAGCTCACTAAGAAAACCAAAACCCAATTCCCAAAATCTCCATAGCTACCAAACACCCAATTGAAAATCCAAAACAACCCGACCAAAAAAACTTAAAAATCCAACATAAGTGCTCAAAAAAAAACTTAAATCCCATACAAAAATCCACCACACCCACCAAAAACAAACAACAGAATTCACAAACCCCCTCCCCAAATCACACAAATTACAACAAAACCATAGCAAAAAAGAAGCCCATGCAAGCCCCCACATTCAAAACCAAGATCCATATCTTGTTGCAAACAAAACAAAGAAACCAAACCCCAGAAAGTCCAACGCAACCCAACAAAAAAAATAATAATAATCAACCACACCACCCAAAAAACAAAAAACCCAATTCACAAAATCCCCCCAAAACACTAAAATTCCGATAAATAAATAAATAAATAAGCCGAAAGGAAGCCCAAGCAGCCCCACATTCACAGCCCAAAACCCATATCTTGCAGCAATCAGATCAAAACAAACAGAAAACAGAATCAAACCCAACGAACCATCACAAATTCAACACCAAATCTACACAACCGAATACAGAAAAATCAAAATTTTGTGAGATTGCAACTGAAAAGAAGAGAAGATACCTGGTTCCAAAAAGATCCAGTTGTTCTCTTATTGCTGAATGATATAGAGAGATTCAGAAGTTATTATTATTGGATTAAATAGATCTGTGAGTTCCCTTCCGAGCCAAAGATTCTTCTGACACAACTTATCTCATCTCTTTCCATATCCAGAGAGGATGTATTAATTTCAAGAGAAATGACGCATGTCCCCAGTCTCTCACATTTGTACTATTTTCTTGATGTTTTTAGGTACTTCTCTCTTTCTTGCAATGTTTTGTTTTGAGAAATGGGAACTTCCCAAATTGCCCTTGTTTTGCTGTGCTCAATAAGCAAAGATCTACATCCACCTCTATCTCTTTCCAACAAGTTACAAAGCGATTCGCGCGAGGAGAGATTCAATTCTACGCGCCGATTGGGCAAAAGAGTCTCTCGGTGACAGGTAAGCAGGGAACATTCCACGTGATTACCACCTGATGAACGGTATTGATCACACCACGTTGGATGGATAGGCACGTGTTCCGCGAATGGTAACCTCAATATCTCCGCACGCGGATAGCCACGGTTGATTGACTAGAGTGTGAGATGTAGCCGTGAAGCCCGAGGAACCGTAACATGATGGACTCGGGCGCGGCTTCGGTGGATCCGGGGATCCACCGAGGTAGGTGGATCCTTGAATGTGAGGCCCACATTGGTGTATTTTACTTACATCCAATCCGTCCATCCGTTTTGAAAGATTTTTTTAAAGTTATGGTACTAAAACTGAAACAGATAAAAATCTCAAGTGTACCGCATCACAGAAAACAATAGTGATTGAATACCCACCATTAAAAACTTACTGGTACCAACGGAATGTTTATTTGCCATCCAACCTGTTGAGTGTTGACAATGTTCAAAAAAACATGGATGTACGAACCACATAAATATCCGCTTGATTTAAAACTTTTGTGGTCCACGAAAGGTTTTTAATGGCCATTCTTCCCGTGCTTTAGTCCACCTGAAATTTGGATCTTCTTCTTTTTAGGATCATGACATAAAATGGGCTATAAAACAGATGGATGGCGTGGATGTAAGGCACATAAATCACGGTGGGCCCTACGTTCAGGGATCTATGCACCTCCGGATCCACCGAAGACGCGCCGTATAGACTCGACTCTGCACGCTACATGATGTATCAATCGCTGCCGTCCGTCCAGTGATGCCAGTAAAGTATGGGTTTTATTTATTTTTTTCCTTTTAATCAAACCTTTTAGGCAATCCTATCCTTCAATTTTCTTCACGTTCCCACAATGAATGACGACCGTTTAAACAATTCTTGTTTTCTATTGTGAGTTTGAATGATATGATCAGTCCGATGGCTAGGATCATCCGATCGATGTGTGCTTTAAATATTTTCTATCCGGAGTAGGACGACGGTATGGACGTTCGATATGACAAGTCAGCCTGCCACGTATACTGTGACTATAGTGTTCCGGTACAACCTACTGTTTCATCCCCCGAGTCCCGACTGCCATTTCTGACATCGTTCCATTGATTTAGATTTACGTGGGCCACATGGCCAGCCGTAGGACATGTATGCGCGGCTGAACAACCATTGTAACAGGTACTTTTTTTCTTTTTTCTTTTTTATTTCCGTTTGCTAGTGTGTGTGGCTAACTTGAGTTTTGAATTAGCCTCATTTTTTACCTTATATTCTCTCGTAGTCAAGCTCAAAAGATAAATGAAGTAAATTTATATCATCATTAGTTGAACCCATCGTATTTAAATAAAAATTAAAATAAAATAAAATAAAAATTTTTATCTTCCACACGTCACCACCGCCTAACCCACCTTCTCAATTATTCTTTCCTTTTCGTACGGTAATGGACGCTGAACTCTCCCACGAAATGAAATTACCTACATTCCTCACTCTTCTTGTTCGTTCCTCATATCCATTAAAAATGAAAGAAAGATATAAACAAAGATTCAATCATATCGAAAAGGAAGAAAGGAAGAGAGAGAGGGAGAGAGGGAGCTCTGTACATTAAGAAAGAGAAATTAGAGCGGTGCCGGATTATAAGACTTTTAAAATAGGTGATCTTATCTTGAAGTTTATCATTTTATGTTAATTATTATGAAATTTATTTCTAAAATTTTAATAGGAATATTATTTCAGGTGATTATTAGGTGGGTAGTCATACTCATTTATGAATTTTCTATTTTTATATATTTCTGAGATTTAATATTGAAATAATTTTCTTATAAATAGTATTATCAAATTCATTTATACATGATGTTATATTTTTTAAATTTTAATATTAATTAAATTTTATTGATTTATAAAGTTCAATTTTATTCTAACATCAATTCTGAAATATAGTTTTTGGTATATTGAATTAAATTCACTAAATTTAAATTTTAATTCTTAGTTAGACTATCCGATTTAAATTTTGTTTAATTAGAGTAAATATTAATTATTTTATTTCTGTCTTGAGAGAGAGAGATAATATATATATATATATATATATATATATATATATATATATATATATATATATATATATATATATATATATATATATATATATATATATATATATAAAAATAAATAATTTATCTAAGTTTATATTTTAATTTAGAAATTCTATATATAAAAATATTTGTTAATATAAAAATTAAAATGAGTTATTATTAAATTTTAAAATTTATTTATATAAAGGTAAATTATTAAAAATATAATTTATTCAAATTTAATTTATAAATTATTTAAGTCGGTGTAATATAGTATATGTTATTTATTTATTTTATATCGTAATTGTTTGCCTTACACTCCATATTTTTTAGTTAAAAAATATAATTAATAACTTAAATTAACTTGTAAATTTTAAGCCTTGTTTAATATATGTATTTAATTTCATAAGTAATAATTAATTTAATTAAATTAATCTAAATCGAGTGAAATTTTAAATATTAAAATAATTGATTAATTTAATTTAAAGTAAAGTGGTTACAATTAAATTGTTAACAAGCGGTTAAATTAAAATTTTAATTTTTAGAGTTTGAAAATTAATATTAATTATACTAATTGGGAATTAAAATTTATTTTTTTTTGTTGTAAGAATTAAATTGATGTAAATTTAAATTTAAGGTAACTTTGAAGGCTTTAAAAATAATTAATTATAATTCAAAATTTTAGTTATTTGGTAAGTATTATGAACTCTGACTTGTATAATTTCTTAAATTAATTAAGTCAAAATTTAATATGATATTAATTCAAACTTCTAATTATTATTCTAATTTAACTTTAGTTTAAGTTATAAAATTAAAATAATAATAATAATAATTAAAATATAAGGTACAACTAAACTTTTATAAATTAATAAATAGGAATTTAAATTTTGAATAAAATAAATTATTTACATTGTAAATAAGTAAATTTTAAGAAAAATTGGTATTCCAACATTTTCTGGAGTTTCTTGTAAATTTTCCAGCACTATTATAGAAAACAATTTAATATTTTAACAAATTTCAGAAACTAAATTTTAATAACATCGAATCTATGCACCTCGTATAAAACCTGCATTATAGTGTAGAAATTTTATTTATTAAATTATTATTTATTTATTTTTGTTGCTTTTAGAATTGTTCATGTTATTCATGCTTCTCTATTGATTATTTAATTATGAGAAATATATATATATATATATATTATATACATATATATACTTGTATCAACAAGTAGGACGATCGTATCCCTTTGGTGAAAGGCCCTAAAGCTAGAAAGTAGGACAATTGTGTCCCTTAGGTGAGAGACCCTGAAGCCAGCAAGTAGGCAATCATGTCCCTTGGGTGAAAGACTCTACAACCCGTTGGATCCTTTGAAGTCTCATTTGTATATGGTGTATGAGTACAATTGTGTACGCGTTAGAGGTACAACTCGAGCATTAGTCTGACCAGCTAAAATATAAATGAGTCCATCACCATGAGGTACCAGTGTGTGGGCGTTAATGCAACATAACCATCCACTTGGGTACGGTGTTGTAAGAAATGATATAATTGTTATAAAAATTCATGGAAAACATCACATGCATCGCATTTTCACATTTCTGTTACTTAAATTCATTGTCTGTATTCTATTTTCCTCCATTGTTATAAAAAATTAATATTATCTGAACATGTTAAATTTTGGGTAAGAAATGACCATACTGGGCTGTTGTGCTTATCCTACTAAAAAAATGCACAGATGCAGAGTTAGAATACTACGAGCAAGCGGGCCTCTATTATTAATTTTATTTTTCTAGAAAATTAGATTTAGTTGAAATTCAATTTAGTTTTTGTTATTTAGGTTTAATTTATATTCCCAATTTCGATGTAGAAGAAAAATATATTAAGAGAGTTGAATTTAATAAACATTTTAGCAGTATTTTCTTTTAGATAACGTTGAATATTTATTGAATTTGATTGATTCACATGAATTGTAATAAATATCATTATGTTATAACTCACGAACCTTAGGATTTGGGTCCCGAATACCTTATTCGGGTACCCGAATTTAGGGGCGTGACAACCATAGGATATGTATGTGTCGCTGAAGTAGGGAGGACAGGATGAGGTCCAATCAAAGTCTTCCTCTAATAATAAGTGCCTTAAATCGACGATAGCTTTCTCGAATTCAAGAAAATTTTTAAAGAATTGATTTATTTAGCGGTTTTTTTTTTTTTGTAAAAATAAGTTTAACTCCTTCAAACAATTCTAAATAAATTTTAAAAATATAATCAAATAGTTCTAATCAAACTAAGAAACAAATTCAAAACATTATGCAAATTTTTTTATGTCTGCCGATTTGTCATCAACCGGTTAAGTTGACATGTCGAAACAATCAAAAAGTGTCCAAAGATTTAAACTGGGAACTTTGTAATTTTCAACCTATCGACCTGATCTATTGACCCGTCGAATTGGATTTCGACTTGTCGACAAATCTATTGACCTGTCCAAACTAATAAAAATCAGCCAGCAAGTAATATGGAATTTCAAGCAAAATTTCGATTTGTGGATCGATCAAACTATGTTAAGTGCGTTCGATCCTTCTTGACTTCTTTTCTTCAATACATCTTAGCCAAGAACAAGTCTGTGGCCCGTTCTACATCAAGGGCCCGCCTGATAAGCATCCTAGCCTCATTTTCATATATGAAAATCTATATGTGGTGAATCGCTCTGTCTGGCACACGTCTACCACGATTGACACGTGTGGCATGAAGAAAGGGAATGGATTAGGTGTGCCCCGGCCACTATGGGGCCACCTTGATGTATGTGTAGTTTATCCATGCTCTGATCCATTTCAATATCATTTTTAGGCATGAGACCAAAAATGAAAGAGATCCAAATCTTGGGGGAACATATATTGAAGGAGACTGGTGATTGGCTATTAAAAACTTCCTGAAAGCTAATCTTTGTTTTTCATTTATTTTTAAATGGAAAATAATCATCACAATAAGTCCTATAAAAATTTTAATGGTGCCGTTATTACTCTTATAGTATGGTCCACATGAGATTATTATATATTTATTTTTTAGCTCGGGTCCTAAATTAATTTAGAGAAATAGATGAACAGCAGAGGTATATGCAAATGCATCAAGGTGGGCTCAACCATCGGGGTTGCATCTAGTTGGTTGAGGCTGGTCCATGCAGTCATGATGGGCTACTGGGAAGAAGATTGTGTTTTGAAGAAATTTTTCGGCTTAATTCTTTAGAAATTAAAATTTTACTAAATATGCTTGGAAGTGCTTTTTAAATAGTAGAATTACCACGACCCCCTATACACTTTTTTTCTATAGAAAATGGTAGGGTTTATAATTATGAGGCCCACTTGATATTTGTATGATACCTAACCTCCATCCCATCCAATAAATGTAATCTGCCATGATACTCCAACTTCTAACCTGTTCAATAAATGCAATTCCCACTCTGTTTCAAATAATTAAAAAGTTGGTTCATTAAAAATAAAATAAAATAAAATTTACTACAAAATTCATGTGAACTTAAGATTTTATCAAATAAGACTTTTAATAATTAAGGGTGATAAAATTATCATAATGCTTATTCTATACTCTTTTATTTTAAAAGTAATGAAGTGAAAATTTATAAAAGTCACGTTATATTTTTATGATATCCAACTCATTTAATAGATATGATCCCTTGTGATCTCAAAACAACGAAAGAAATTTGTTAATCTAAATATAAGGCAAGGTAAACCATAAAGAATAATATAAACCACTTAAAAACATTAAGATGCACATGCGACTTACTTAGTGATTCAACGAGAAAAAAAAAATGTCAATGTGATTAGTATACTTGCATGCATGTGTTTGACCAATTGGATACCATACACATAGCTGCGCTTTAGAATTTTATGACTCTATTTACTTTGGGCGGAAAGCAAAATGTGAAGATACTTTGACAACCTCACTTCTTGGTTTAGCTATTGACTTGCTGGTAGCCAAGTGTGATGTGGGCTCAATTATTATGTATGTCGTTTTTTGAAATTATTTTAGGGCTTGATTTAAAAAATGAGGTAGATATAAATATTATGTGCACCACCTCATGGGAAAACAACAATGATTGAATATCCACCATTAAAAACATTCTAAAGGCTATTGTAATGTTCATTTGACATCCAACTTGTTGATTAGGTAGGAAAAATAAATATCAGTTTGATATAAAACTTTTGCGGTCCTACGAAGTTTTTTAACGGCGAGTGTTCAATCAACATGGTTTCCTATAATGTGGTTCACATGAGATTTGGATCCACTTCATTTTTTGGACTCATACCATAAAATGATTTGAAATTATGGATGAACGACATGGATGAAACACATACATCACGGTGGCCCCATAGAGCACCGACCATTAGCCAGCTGCATCTCCTAGTAAAATAGTACCTTGGAATTTTGATGGTTGGGGGACTTTTGGTAATGTGAGAATCACGAGGAATTTTTTCATAAAAATATATTTAATATAGATCACCAAAAAGCATTCAAATAAATGCACATTCCATCATGGTTGAGTGCATGTTTGACCGGTTGGATATCATATACATACCATGTGGGCCTTAAAAAATAAAATCCAACTCTATTACTTTTGAAAGAATTACAACATGAAAGTACTTTGGTAACTTCCTCAAAAAGCACTGCCCACGGATTTTGATTGGCGGTGGACACTTTTGGTAAAACTGGAATTTAGTGAAAGAGAACATTCCTACTTTCAAAACTAGCGCATGGTCCGCTAGGATCTCATCTCATGCTCGATGAGAAAGTATCCAGTACTTGCAGGGTAATTTTAAGTTATAGTGCACTGAGTTACATCAGAACACTTAAACTGTCCAATCCGACAATCTAGACCGTCCATTAGGTTTGGCAGACCAATCAAGGACATAGCACAAAAATCACACTGAAAGGATGGTCCTATCTTCTTTTTGATAGTCATGAATGGGATGCTTTTGATTTTCAAGCAAACACAATTGTTTAAAATCATAAGAAATCCATGATCAGGCACAACAAACGGATGGCTCGACTTTTTGCTCAAGCCTGTTTTTCATAAATAATATTAACCTTCTATTTTATAGGATATTGATCGGGTTTTTTAATCTTTAAATTTATGCAAGTTTTACTTGGTGGGCCTTTAAATGTATGCTTTTTTCTTTTTTTCTTTTACACACGCACACACGCACGGCGTGGGATTTCACCATGGTTGGTACTCGATCCCTTGACCTGGTGTTGAAACTCCAGAGAGTCTACCTTTAAACGCATGCTTGACTTAATGAACAACTTGGATTGATCCGTTAGGGTCCGAGTGTCTTGATGTAATTATGAGATCTCTAACCATGTTGTGGAAATACTTGATTATTTCTATGTATTCTTGATGTAATTAGTAGATCTCTAACTTATCATGTTGTGGAAATACTTGATTATTTCTATATATTCAGAACGAGGACAAAGTATGTTACGTTTGTATTGTGGAATCGATGGATCATATATGTATTAATAATGGAGATTTAATACAGTAATCTTATGGCGTATTTTGTTGGGGAGAAATTCCCAATGTCTTAATGTCGTTAATAGATGCTGGGCCTTCCATGCCTCACACTTCTAACAAAACCTCTCAATGTGACTAGGGTTTTATTTTATTTTTATTTTTTGTCTTATTTGAGTTAGGGTACTAAGACATTTATTTATAGAAAAACCAGGTTAGAAAAACTTACCCATCATACTTCTTTCATATAAATTTCTACAAATTAGGTTTCAATATCAGACTTAATAATTGTGTATAGAAATTATGTTTCAAGCGTCTCACCCCAAACCTATTCACAATTATCACAGTGCTAATGAGGCCTACTAAATTGCTCGATCTAAATAATCCAACGATCAAATCTAAATAATAATCAAGTATGGCCCACTTGATGAGAATACTACATCCCAAAACCAATTTGACTGGAACCTCTAGAGATGGCCTCTCATGCAACCCATGGTTGAAAGTTGCTTGGTCAAATATGTAGTTAACCATGGGCCATTTTTGATAATGACACATGGGTCGATCAAATTGCACTACGTCAATGAACCACCCAGGGGTGGCTTAACATTTTTGGAGGCCTTAGGCAAGTCATAAAAATGAAGCTTTTCATGACTTGCTAATTATTTGAGAAGTTGTTTTGCAGATATTGTTTAGCAAAAAAGTAAGAAATACTTTGAGATTGAGAAGCTGCTTTGTTTAGCAAAAAAGTCAATTGCGTTGTACGATTGTTTTGCTGTTTAGCAAAAAGAACAATCCACTACTGATAATTTAATTAGACATTGGTATGTCACTGTATCATTAGAAAAATGAAGTTAGAATTTAATTTAGAAAAATGACATTAGAATTTAATTTTTTGAGAACTTAATGAACAATAAAGTAGGTAATTGTGATCCTAGGTTTTAGGAAAAGAATTTATTAAAAATAATGCTATTATTTTGAAAAGATAGAATAGAGTTAAACTATTATTATTGATAGTGTTAGTTTCTAGGATTTATTTTTTATTTTTAATTTTAAATTTGTAAACTAATTTTTAGATATTCCTATTTTACAGGTCTTCCATTAAATTTTATTTCAAAAATTTTAAGCTTTTTTTCTTCTCTTCTTCTTAATTTTAAATTTGCTATAATATAAGACCTTCATAATTAAAATTTTTTTATTTTGTCATAATATAGAGCCTTCATAATTACGGTGCCTTCAAAACGATTGCCTAACCTGCCTACCCATTAGAGCCGCCCCTGGAACCACCCACAGGATTCATCAAATCTGCGTTCGAGATTGATGCATTCTTAAAGTAAGAAAACGACAGTGGTCCACCTACCTCTATTGGAAACAACGACTCCGAACGAATCACTTCGGACTCCGAACTAACACAACTGTGGGTGGGCCATAGACTAAGAATCTTACCTATCAAATAATCCTGACTCATCTATAGTTTCCACAATCACTTTTGCATTGATTGGATGGTAAAGAAAATTCGGTTGATGAAATTTCACGCCATGGCCCATTCGAGTGGCCAAAAGATATCAGCTAACAAAATGATCCTAACCGTCTAAATAAAATCTAGGGCTCCAACGATTAGTTACATCAATTGGCGTGGATTTTAGGCTATAGCCCATCACTAGGATGGTCTGGATCAAAGTAGGCTCGTCCACCAACCACTTAAGGATACTCCGGTCTTTAAAACAAAATCCATGGGCATGGAAAAGTAAAACATTGGTGTGATTTAGGCTTTTGGGATATTTGGTCCGGGACTTTGACAGCTTATAAAACGACGGGCGCGAGGCCGGGAATGGTACGTTAGAGCCTGAAGGAGAGGAATGTGGTGGTGCCATCCATCTGCAGCATAGGTGTCTGGGTGATGGATAAATCTATACCGTCCATCTATTTTATCCTACTCTGGATGAGAAATTTATTTAAAATAGATACCCATAAGATGATCACAGTGATCTAAAATGTGCCTTCTATAAGGACGGTTGTAAACAAAAATAGTTAACGGTCAATGGTCACTGTAGGATAGCTAATAAAGTGGAGGGTAGGATTGTCTAATTAGTATGATTTTGTAATTATAGGCCATCTATTATAGTTCTCACTAATTGAACGGCTCCAATCAATGCATCATTTTGCTGGGTGTAAGAAGGAGAGATGGTGCTACGATGCCCCGGTTCTCCTGTTTTACCTTATCATCTTTGGCGCGGAGAATGGGACGACGTGGTTCAGGGGCGGCTATAAGGAGTAGGCAGGTGGGGGCAATCGCCTAAGGCTCTCATATTACAGCAAAATTAAAATTAAGAAGAAATAAAAAAGTTTAAATTTTATGAAATAAGACTTATTAAAAGGCCTACAGGATAGAATATGAATATTTAAAAATTAGTTTACAAATTTAAAATTAAAAATAAAAGATAAATCTTAAAAACTGGGACTATCAATAATAACAGCCTAACTCTATCGTCTCTTTTTTAAATAGTAACATTATTTCCAATAAATTCTTCTCTTGAAACCTAAGACCACAATTACCCACTTAATTTTGAATTTATTATTTTTTAAAACTAAAAAGTCTCCTTTTTATGACATGCATATGTCCCCCGAAAATGTTGATTCGCCCCTGTGTGGGTTATGGATAGGTATTGGGGCCACATGTCACGTGTTGATGGATTGAGAAGCCAACGATGCCAAGATGGCTCAGAGCTAGACGGCAGCCTACTTTCAACGTGAGAAAAACATTTGTACTCTGGCAGAAGGTGAATATCCATACACATGAGCGAAGACACTGCAGGTGTAGCATATATTCACTTTAATCGAGCGGTAGTAATGGAGGGCCCACATGACATGGGTCATAAGAAAGATCGTTCTAAAGTATGACCATAACCGTCCGTTGGTGGCAATCAAGACAGAGTCATGGAGACCATTTGGCGGTTAAAATCCAACGAACGAACGTCCGTTGTTAAGAGATTAGAAATCCCAGATCAATCTCGTTTCATGTATTTTCCATGTCAGCTTTTTTTTATTATACATAATTTGGAAAATCCCAACGGCCAATATTAGAACATCACTTTGAAGGTGGGCCATTGTGACATCTTCTCAACTGTCCATGTTTAGGCCACAAATTGAAAGTTTAGGTATCTTTGTTTCACCAAGACAAGACCTGAATTTAAGAATTTTACCGCTGATTCTTGTGTTTGGTGTATCAGAATGCAACCATAACAATGACATTTTTATATTATTATGTTAAATTATCAACAAACTATATTAATATTATTGCTTGAATTTAAATTTTTTATGATAATAATATGATAAGTGAAATTATTATAAATACTTTTATTTGTCTTCTGAACGCATTTGTATTCGTATTTTATCAACTATTTCCTTAGTTTAGGGGGTGATAAAATTACAATGATGATAAATTTCTTTTAAATTAATGAATTAATTGAGGAAATAAATAAGACCTTAAAGTCTGTATGGAAACATGGAATTGAAATCCCAATTTTATAATTTTAAATTTGAAATCTTGAATTTAACATTTTAGCGTATTTTAGGGTATGTTTGATTTTTCATGTTAATTGTAATTATATTGTAAATAGGTAATTATTATTATTATTAGTCAGTTTGATAATCCAGGTGTATTTTCGATTTGAAAATCTTAATGTATGTGACATATCCGTATCATCAAAATTTCAGGCCATGACCTGAATAAAAGGCAGATCCAATGCTTAGGTAGCCCACAGCAAAGTAAATAAAGTCCTTAACAAGAACAGTTGAAAAATGTTTCCTTTATTGGGCCTATATTGATGTTTATTTGTCATCTAACCTATTCACAAGGTCGCACAAACCTACGAGGAGAAAACACAAATATCAGCTTGATCTAAATCTTCCGGTGGGCTAAGAAGTATTCAGCGATATATGTTCAATTTATCATAGTTTTATGTGGTGTGATCGGCTTGAGCTTTGGATCTACCTCATTTTTAGGCTCATGCCCTAAATTCAGCTGGCATAATGGATGAACGATGTTGATGAGTCACATACATTATAGTGTACTCCACATTAATTTCACATCCATCCTCAACTTTAGCTTTTAAAAGTTAGGCTATCAACTTTGCATTACAAGCAATGTGATATTTATTATCTATTTATAAATTATTTACATGTGACATGAAAAACTAAATAGGCCCTTAGTTACAATCAGTAGTATAGATTTTCAAAATGCTAAATTTAAAATAATTCTGATAATTATTTTGAGATATATTTGTACAATCATAAACCCTTCAAATATTTTAAATATGAATGTATGATATCATAAATGCTCTCAAATATTCTAAATATGAATGTATGATATTTAATATAATTATTGCACTGAGCCCATCATTAGACAGCTTTTGCCTAAAAATAACACAATTTCAAACTTTCAATGGCCTATAACAATGAGTCCATTATTTTCTTAATTGAAATAAAATATTTTATTTTATTTTAAGGTGTTTGTTAATTTTTTTATATTTATAATGTAGCCTATTTTATAATTGATCAACCTTAACTTTTGATAATATCCTATCATTGTGATGTTAATGTAACTAAAATAAAAAAATCCAATGGTGAAATAAATGTGAATACCTTAATGAGACGAAATATTGGTTATCCAAAAATCTAAATTTCAGAATTTCACAAATTAGGTAAATCCCTTTAAATTGAAAAGAGGATTTTGAATCAATCTGGAATTGATATATGAGTTTTTTAGGAGTGCCAAATGATTCTATTTTTACAAATTATGAATATTAAATCCCAACGGCTCAAAATTCAAGATTCTGTGGGAGGCTACCAAACAACCCCTGAGATTATCCCTTAAAGGAGTCATCATAGTCATCAATAATGGGATGAAATAGACTAATGGTCTAGATCACTCTGAAATATGGCTTATTGGTCATTTTTAAAAGACCAATGTATACTATGTAAAGATGGGGCTACATGTCACGTAAGTCCTCTTTTCGGATGCACCTGTCATCAAAAGTAGCTGCCTAGGCTCCATACCGGGGGCATGTTCCCAGTGGACCCCAAATAAAAGAAAGGGTTAGGTCAGGCCCAGCAGCCAACCTTTACATATGTATTCGGCATCCATAAAGTCCATCTTAAATATAATTTTGGAGCATGAACCAAAAAAATGAAACCTATTTAATTCTTAGGTGGACTGTACTACAGGAAACAATAGTGATTGAATGACATGCCATTATAAACTTTATAAGGCTTATAATAATATTTATGTAACGTTTAATTTTTATCCAGACATGTAAATAAGGTGACATAAATTTGGATGAAGAGAAAAAACAAATATCTGTTGGGTTTTGGACCGCGGAACCACACAGAGATAGATCCAGGATAGCAATCAAAGAGCACCAAGTAAACACGAGAATGCAAAAATTTAATGCGGAAAACCCTTTCAGGAAAAAACCACGGCACAAAGTGACAGATCTTCACTATAAAAGCAGAAATTACAAAGAGGAAGAACTTACCAGACTTGAACAATCCTCAAATCTCTCTTTTGCGTCACCCTTTTAGAAAGCCTTAGAATCCCTCAAAATTCCTCCCAATCCCATTTACACCCATATTTATAGTTTTAGAAAGAATATCAAACAAAATCAGAAAGAATCATAAACGAAATCGGAAACAAATCCCACACTTTCGCAATTACGAGAAAAATCTGTGCAAAATCTGATTAGATTTAAGACATCAAATACAACAATCTCCACAATGTCTTCAATATTCAAACGTGTAGCTACTTATTCTCTTCTTTATTCTATCTCGCATCATAGCTTCATTAATATTTCTCGTGTACACTCCGTCTTCCTTTTACATCATTGCCAAGCCTATAAAAGTTGTACAGAATTTGAACTTCTCTGTAGGAATAACCTTGGTCAGCATAGCCGCTGGATTGACGCTGGTGTGAATCTTCTCCAGAGTCATGCCTCTTTCAAGCATCAATCGGATAAAATGGTGACGAACATCAATGCGTTTAGTACGAGAGTAATAAATAAAATTTTTAGCCAAATTAATAACACTCTCACTATCACAATTAACCGGCACGGCCTCCTGCTGAAGCCTCAACTGATTTATCATGCCTCTTAACCAGACACATTCTTTAAATGCTTCTGTCACTACCATATATTCTGCTTCGGTCATGGAAAGAGCCACCATGGACTGAAGCTTTGACATCCAACTAATTGTTTCACCCACTAGTATAAACGAGTAACCTGAAGTTGACTTTCTGGAATCCACACTACTCGCGTGGTCTGAATCCATATACCCTACCAACTTTGCTCTTGTCTTCTCAAAAGTTAAGACGTAATCTTATGTACCTCGAATGTATCGAAGTAGCCATTTCACTACTTCTCAATGTTGTTTGTTAGGGTTTGACACATATATACTCACAACACTGACTGCCTGTGAAATATCTGGTCTTATACAGAACATAATATACATTAAATTGCTAATCACATTCGAATAAGGCACATGAGACATAACTTACTTTTCCTCATTTGATTTAGGACATTGTTCTGAGGAAAACTTAAAATGAGTCGCGTGGGGAACGCTCACCGGCTTTGCCTGGTCTATCTCATACTTGATCAGTACTTTTTTAAGGTATTCTGCCTATGATAACCAAAGCCTGCTCTACTTCCCGTCTCTATGAATATCTATGCCGATGACCTTCTTTGCAGCCACTTAGATCTTTCATCTCGAATGTACCTGATAATTGAGTCTTTAGTACGTTGATTTCAGACATATCATGACCGGCAATCAACATACCATCAACATACGATATTAGGATGATGAATTTTTCATCACTCAATGTCTTGTAATAGACACAGTGATCGTATTCAATCTGAGTAAATTTCTGACTCAACATGAAAGAATCAAATTTTTTATACCACAGCTTAAGTGACTGTTTCAGGCCATAAACGACCTCATTAACCTGCAAACATTTTTTTCTTGCCCCTTTAACTTCGTAGCCCTCTGGTTGCTTCATGAAGATATGTTCTTCCAACTCTCCGTGCAAGAATGCTGTCTTGACATCCATCTGTTCCAACTCGAGATTGTATTGGGCAACCAGTGCCAACATGAATCTGATGGATACTTGCTTAACCACCGGTGCAAATATCTCTGTGAAGTCAATTCCTTCTCTCTGAGTATACCTCTTCGTTACCAACCTCGTTTTGTATTTGTCTTATTTCCTTTTGAATAATTACTTGCATCCAATCACTTTTCGACCCACTGGAAGCTCCACCAGCTTCCATGTATTGTTTTTGTACAACGAGTTCATCTCATCGTTCATAAAGTGCCTTCCACTTTTCTCTATCAGGCTCATCAAGAGCCTCCTGAATAGTTGACGGGTCTCCCTCATCTTTAATGAGGGCATATGCGATATTATAGTCTTTCCTGTATCATGCCGGTAACCTGTGATCACGTGGTAGGTTTTTTCTCACAAGTGACTTCTTTACCTTCTCCTGTACCTCTATCTGCGCATCTGTCTTTGCCTGAGTATCATTTGTATCAATCTGGACGTCTACGATCAATCTTTCTGGTTCCTCTTACTCCTTTTGATCATTCTTGTGAAATAGGGAGCTTTCATCAAATCTGATGTCATAGTTAGTAATAACCTTACGTGTGACCTTGTGGAATAATCTGTAACATTTCACATCAACACCATAGCCAACAAAGATGTACCTTTTGGTTCTATGATATAGCTTATCTCTCTCAACTGATAGTACATGAGAGTAAGCCTCACAACCAAATATGCGTAAATTTGAGTAGTTCATCTTATGACCACTCCATACTTCATCTGAGATTTTACATTCAATTGTCATAAAAGAAGACCGGTTCACCAAATAGCAAGCCGTATTAACGGCCTCTTTCCATAGGTCCTTGTCGAACGAAGCATTACTTAACATACATCGAGCCCTCTCCAAGAGAGTTCAATCCATCCGCTCAACTACATTGTTTTGTTCGGGTGTGTGACATACCATGTTGTGCCTAATGATCCATTCATCCTTGTAATATTCATTAAACTCAGTTAAAGTAAATTCTCCACCATTGTCAATCCTTAAAACCTTTATTTTTCACTTTGACTGTTTTTCTACCATTGTCTTCCATTATTTGAATATGGTGAAAACTTCGGATTTACGTTTCATGAAGTAAACCCGAACTTTCCGAGAGTAGTGGTCAATGAATGAAACAAACCATGACGACCCCCCAACGGAAACTGGCGATGACCCCCATACGTCAAAGTGCACATAATTAAGCACTCTTTTACATACATGTTTTCCAGATTTAAAGATAATTCAGTTTGTTTACCATATATATATATATATATATATATATATATATATATCGGAATTCTTAAAAGTTGGAATCAAACAACGATCAGATAGTACCTTCATGCCCCGCTCACTTATGTGGTCCAGACGAGCATGCCACATATGTACAGACATGGAATCTGTAATAGCTGTTGCTGCTCCACCTGCTGAAGTGTTCCCGATCAACCTGTAAAGTTTTTCGTGTCTTTACACTCTCATAACCACGAGTGCCCTTTTTCAAAGTTTAAGGACACCATCGATACCAGTGAACTTGCACCCTATAGCCTTGAGTGCACCGAGAGAAATCAGACTTTTATTCATATCAGGAACGTGCTTGACATCAGTCACGATGCGCTGCATCCCATCAAATATCTTGATGCTCACCGTACCAATAACCACAACATTACATGCATTATCATTGCCCATAAAGACCTGTCCACCATCGCGTTCTTTATAACTGACAAACCAATTCCGATGATGAGTCATGTGATATGATACTCATGTGTCAAAGATCCATTCATCTTTATGATTGTCGTGCAAGTGACCAATCATGGACACAGATAGAATTTACCACCACTTGTCTCTTCATCAGATGTGACAACATTGGCCTCATTGGAAGAAGACTTTCAGTTTTCTTTATTCGTTTTTGAATTGGTACAATCATTTTTTATGTGTTCAGACATCCCACAGTTCCAACACTTTAATTTTCTTTTGCCCTTGCCCTTGAATTTGAATTTAGGTCTTGAGAATCTTGTACCTCGATCAGTATTCCTGCCCCTCGTAATCAGTGCATCGGAAGATGTCCTCATGCTACCGTTTAGCTTTCTCATGGCCTTCCCTTGAAGGGCTGAGATAACGGTGTCGACACTAAGGGTTTTATTTGCGGTGTACATTGTATCCCTGAATGACTCCTACGATGCCGGAAGAGAATTCAATAACATATATGCTTGTTCCTCATCTTTGATCACTTCCTCCATATTCAACAGTTTACAAACTAATTTATTAAAGTTGCTGATGTAGGCCTCCAGATCTCCACCCTCTATCATCTTGAAGGTGTACCACTGTAACTTCGAGTGTAGGCGATTTTCAGATGATTTTTTCACAGATATTCTTTAACTTCGCCCATAAACTATCCGCGGTTTTCTTCCTCAAAACATTGTAGAGAACCTCATTCATGAGACATAAACGGATGGAACCTAAAGCATTTATGTCAAGAGTGTTCTAGTCTTCGTCATTCATATTCGATTTTCGCTCCTCAAGAGCCTTAACTTCGCCTTGCTTAGTTAATAAATTAATCATTTTGATTTTCAATAACTCAAAATTATTTTTGCTTGAGTACTTCTCAATATCAAATTTGGTGTTTTCCATTGATACTAATCTTGCAAATACAGATCTGTGCCTCAATGATTACTTTGATACCACTTGTTGGGTTTTGGACTACTGAATCACATAGTGATGGATCTAGGATAGTAATCCAAGAGCACTAAGCAAACATAAGAAAACACAATGAAAGCAAAAATTACAAAGAGGAAGGACTTATTAGACTTAAACAATCTTCAAATCTCTCCCTTACTCCACCATTTTAGAAACCCTATAACCCTTTTAGAGAGGTTTAGAATCCCTTAAAATTCCTCCCAATCTCGTTTACACCCATATATACAATTTTAGAAAGAATCCCAAACAAAATCAGAAAGAATCATAAACGAAATCGAAAACAAATCTCACACTTTTGTAGTTGCGTAAAAAATTTGCGCAGAATCTGATTAGCTTCAAGACATCAAATACAACATATCATCTCCAAAATTTTGTGGCCCATTAATGAATAATCATTACTATTTCCTATAATATGGTCCACTTGAGAATTGAAATTGCTTCATTTTTTAAGCTCATGCTAAAAAATTATCTAAAAACCACATAATAGATAGAGTTGTACAAGTTGAACCGAGTCGAGCCACTCGACTCAGCTCGGCCATTAGTTGACCCAGCTCAAACTTAGCTTTACTCAGTGATCGAGCCTGACTGGCCAGCTTAGCACAGTTCGATTAGCAGCTTGGGGCAGTTTGAGCCAAGTTCGAGCCAGTGCGGCATTTTCTCAAATGCATGGAGTGCACCTTCAGTTTCTCACGGTATGCAAAACAACAAAAGCAGTGTACACATATTTCATCAAACACTTAGTAGTTAGCATCAAAATCAGGATCCAAAGGTAATTTTATCAGGTAATGTTTTTCTTTTGGCAGTGATTTGTTTCATATCCATACCTCCCTCGCCGCTAGCCGATCCCACGGAAAATATATGCACCCGAAACAACACTTCGTTGAGTCATTTCATCAAACATTTGGTGAGCAACATCAATATCAAAATAACTGAGTCACCAAACTAGTCCGATTCTAGTTGATTAGAGCTCGGCCAAGCTTGAACTTAGGCTCAAAATTTGTTCGAGTTCAAGCCGAGTCAAGCTTTTTTGAGTCGAGTCAAGCGAGTTAACAGAGCAAACTCAGTTCGTGTACAGCTCTAATAATAGACAATGTAGATGTAAACTACATACATAAGGGTTGGCCAGTAAGGGCGGCACCTAATCCATTCCTCTCCCCCAAATAAATGGTCCGTGCAACAAAAGGTCCTGGGGCCCACCATGAAAGGCATGCCACACCCAGGATGGACAGACCGTATGTCATACACATCACTGTGGGCCCCACATGGCCTTTTTTCCACCATTTCCCCACCAACTTGCGTAGAAAATTTGCTTCCCAGTTTTGCAATGGCACCAATCGCAAGTGATAACGTTAGTGTAGAAAATTGGAGTCTGAGCTGCATGATGCATCCAATTCTCTCTCTATCAAGACAAGTAATCTGAAGTTCTTGAATATTCTGACAGTTTGTATGCTTCCACACGGAAATTGTGCACGTGTCATGAACGATATTTCGAATTAAACTACCACCCAAATGATTTTACCCACACCGTATAGGGAGAATCGGCCCAACATCGGAATGATCAGATGGCCCTGTCATCTTTCTTTTTTTTCTTTTCTTTTTTTGGGTTAGGTTGTTAGTACACACCCATGTCAGTACACACACTCCATCTGCACTGCCGATTTGTCCATCGAATTTGGACCGTTGAATGTTTCCATTCTAACAACAGCCCAGTAAATTTCATCATTCATAAGCTACGGGCCATCGATTGTGGGGCCAGGATGGACGGTCATGCTTGGTACACGTGTGCCGATAGTACAATTACACGGAAGCGGATTGCGTACTGAGTTACTCGGTACCCTTAACGTACTGAGGAAACTCTGTGTGGTCCACCGTTGTTTATTTATTTTATCCACTCCGTTCATCCATTTTAAAAGATAATTTTAGGTCTTGATTACAAAACGTAAGTATATCCAAAGGTAAAGTGGACCACACCACAGGAAACATTGTGATTGAACTTATACCATTGAAAAGTTCTTGGAGGCCACAGAAGTTTTGGATAAATCTAATGTTTTTTCTTTCTCTTCATCCCTGTCTTTGTGATATTATGAACAGGTTGGATGACAAATAAACATCACTGTGGGCCCTAAGAAGGTTTCAACGGTGGAAATCATTATTCCACATTGTTTCCTGTGGTATGGCCCACTTGAGCTTTGGATATACTTCAATTTTGGGATCAACCCATAAAATTAATAGGAAAAATGGATGGACGGTGTGGATAAATCACTTACGTTCACAGTGGGCCCAACTGAGTTTACTAAGCACGATAAATGCGTCCTGAGTAACTCGGTACGCAATCCGCTTTCCAATGGCACAGCGTAGTACTGCTAGACGATCGAAGTTCTTCTGGACGGGAATTGCATCTGCACCCCCGCCACACAGGAAGGAAATTCCTTTGGTCGGAAGCTATATAGGGCCCAAATAGATGCCAGTGAGAAATCCACTCTATCCATCAGTTTGCAAAGTTCAAAATAGATTATAAAACCAAAAATAAAATAGATCTAAAATTCAGGTGGACCACGCCACACGGAACAGCCGATATGAAACGTCCACATTTGGAAACGTTTTAGCGAACACAGAAGTTTTGAATCAGAATAATATTTGTGCTTACAGTTTATACCAGCGGTAATTAACTTATGAACGGTCTGGATGTCATATAAGAATCATATTCGGCTTCAGAAAGGTTTCAACGGTGGAGGTCTCCATTCTCACTGTTTCCTGTCGTTTATGCCACCTAAGTTTCTGATCTACCTAATTTTTCCATTCCTGTACTTTTTTGAGTTGAAAAACTGATGGACGGAGTAGATTTCTCACTGATATCTATGTGGGCTCCACATAACTTCCTACGACAGGAACTTTCTGTGGGAGGGGGGGGCACACAGGCAATTCGCGTCCCCAGTTCTTATCATGTTAAAAAATCAGATCCATGTTCCGAAGCTCTTTCATCATTTCCCGACGAAAAAAGATGTGGGCCCGGACCTTGCTGTCGACTTTGGAGAAAAGACTCTAATGCCCCTCCATGCTTAGGTGGCAATTGGCAACTGCCGACTATCTTATTTGGTAGACTTTGTAATCGCATGTATTTTGTATGTGTCGCGACTCGCGATTCAAGAAGGGGACTGAACACGTCACACTAAGACATCAAAGGCAGACTGCCACGTGGTAGAGATTTCAGCCGTTCATCAGGGACAGCCGACAACAAACACACAATAACTGTGGGGTCCACCTTGTTGTATCCGTAAAAAATCCACTCCGTGCATCAGGTGAGAACGAATATTTTGACGGTACATGTATATGATAAGCTCAGTTAAAAACTGACGTGGGCCACACCAATGTAAAATTACTCTCGAAACCAGTATGTTCACAGGGTTTGAACCCTTTTTGGCTGATTTTTGTATCTTCTCTTCATCTAGGTGAGCCACACCTGACTCACGGGTTTGACGAAAGATACACATCACGTTGGCCCTACACGAACCTAATCTTCGCATCTCAAGCCCTTTATACCATGAGATGTGGCCCATCTAAGTCGTGGGTCTAGCTAATTTTTACTTTTTGGGCGTAACATGGAGAATATAACTTAATAGATGGAGTGGATTGTACAGATACAACATTGTGGACCCCATAAACTTATTATGATTTGTTTATGGTTAAACTCAAACTTGCATAAGAGAAGTGGACGGTTAAAAAGATAGAAAAAATAAATCCAACCGTCCAAATTTCAACATCAAGGAGTGTAACTGGCACATGACACGTTCAGGGTGCAAATGAATGGCTCAAATCTGGGACATGCATTTGGACCCTTCACATCAGAGCCCCTGTCGAGTCTCCTGCATCCCGTGTGGTGTCTTTTCCTTTTGGCTTCTTGTCGTGCGTATGAAAAGAAAAGGGACGTGAGTTGGGGCTGATTAGGAGCCCACACAGCATGTAATCTGGGCTCTTAAAAAAGGACTTGATATCATTAAAATACACTTTGATATCATCACTTAGCTAATGCAACAAACTGATATTAGGGTATCATTGGTTAAAGAAAGGACCATCATGTTTTTAAGATTCTTCTTGCATAGTCATGAATTTGTTGTTGCGGCTTGTTTTATATGGGGCGGACGTTTTAGAATCACTATAACAACTGGATCTAAATTGATCAACTTTGATCCTAAGCACCAAAATAAGCATATATATCTAATATGAATGTATATAACTATGTTATAAGAAGATCAATCACTTAGTCACTTGCAGAAGTTTATAAAGATTAGGCGACAATCAAAGGGTGAAATTCTTCCGAAAAGAAGTTACTTTGTGCATTCCACAATAAAAGACTTTCAGAATATCAATGAAATTCAAACAAAAAGAGAATTTTATAATCCGTCACTAAGAGCAATTACAAGAATGCATTTATTGAAAGAATTGCTTGATATTTTATAAATAAAAAATTTAACATATGAGCATAAACTTAGATTACAATAAAGATTATTATTAAGAATTACTGTTACTCTTATGATAAGCTGGGATAAAAGATAAATTAATAGATTTGATGGATTGATATTGATTGGTTGTATTTTTTAGATTGGTTGGTTTTTGTCGGTTGGATTCCTTTGTTATTTATAGAGTTCTACTGTAACTTATTTTTCTACATGCTTCTTTCATTACTGCAACTATTATGGTAGTCGAATAGTATTTCTAGATCTTTCTCTTATTTAGATTTTCCTTTTGTTATGTTTCTTTTCACAATGGTTTCTCTTCTAAGGGCCAAGGCTTGTTTCTCTCGATCATTACTCACTATTCGACCACACATCGGTCACATTTATTTTGTTGGTTGCTCACTTGCGCTCCACTCAACCATTCTCTAAATCTTTTCATTTCGACCGCTTAACCGAATTTCTTAGCCGCATTCTGTTTTCTAATTTTTTCGACTCACTCGGTTTGCTTTTGGACACTTCTCAGCCGCACCTCCTGAATGCCCCTCGACTTAATTTGCCTTTGAATATCTCTCAATTGCTCAATATCTTATCATTCTATTTATTTATTTTATAAAAAGCATTCCAAATATTTTTGAAGATACTTAGTATGTTATGTCTTTTCCTTGTTATAACTACGGTTGTACATGAGCAGAGTTAGCTTGCTCTACTCGACTTAAAAAACTCGATTCGACTCAGTTCTAAACTGAGTTCGAGCTAATCGAACTGATTTTTTTAGCTCAAAAAAATTTCGTACTGAGTTCGAGCTTGACTCGACTCGAATCGAACCCAATTCGAATCGAACCAGTTCGTGACTTGGTTACTTTAATATTGTTGTTGCTTACCAAGTGTTTAATGAAATGACTCGATGAAGTGTGGCTGGTGGCAAGAAAGGTACATATATGAAAAAATACCCTTTTTAAAAAAAAAAAAATTTACGTTGCTTACTAGGTATTTGATAAAATACATGTAAAACCACTGTTGCTATTTTACATATAATGAGGTTTTGAAGGTACAGGCTAGGTGTTTGTGAAAATGCTGCACCGACGAACTCGGCTCAAACTAGCCCGAGCTGCTGACCGAACCGAGCTGAGTTGTCCAGTCAGGGTTGAGGACCGAGCTGAGCCGAGTTCAAGCTCGGGTTAGCAAGTGGCCGTGTACACCTCTAGTTATAACACGTGTCTTTTTCAATCGAATTTCTCAAAAATAATTATGTGCTTTCCAATTAGGTTTCCTAATAACAATAAAAAAAATAGAGGATAACAAAATCATGATTAGGAATAACCAGCATTTGGTTCCCCGTTGGGCCCACATGCTAAGATGGTCCCACAATCATACTTCATGGATGATCTTGACATTTGATCTTGGACTCGAATGTGATCCACCGAACAATTTCTTTTCCATGTCTTAATTATTCCACGCATATCAGGCCACCTTAGAATCAAGAAGATGGACAACTCTGATCATCTGACCATATCAACATGTGGGCCCGAGTAGAGCGACACATACTAGCATCCCGGCTCGCGACAGAGGCAAAATGAATTCAAGTGCTAGTTAGCCAGCCGTTGGATCTTGTCTTCATATCTTGTCTTCATCTCATCCACTCATCAAATTGGTTGGCCGCACTATGAAGATGACTTGCCATCGACTCAAAACTGGGCCACACCATAAAAGGAGAAAAAACATTTGATAACCGTCTGGTCTTGCCTGCCTGATGAATGGATTAACCTGATTCTTGCTTAACATGAATGGTGGGTGCAGTTTATTAGCCTCTTGATCAGGGTCCTTTAAAATAATCTACGGTCATTTTCAATGACCAAACGGTTTATATGATGCGCCCCAACATGAATGGGGTTGGCATTAAAGAACTCTCAGATTCAAATTATAATTCTTTGATTGCTCAAAGGCCAAGGAAAGCATTCATATCCACGGCAAAAGAGTCAAATTATGAAGGTATTTTAATACTTTGGTATAAGAATCCCTATTACGTGTTTTATACCATATTCGAGGGAAGGCCCACTCAACAAGGGCTCTCTGATAGCGCGGAAGATCCGGGCCATTCATCTGGAAGTACGAACTCTGAACATGCCGTTTATAAAACTTCACAGTAGTGCACTTATCAAGTAGGCCACGCATATATACATTTTAACACACCGGCTGCTAGACTATTATTTTAGTCCATGACATACGTTCATAGCACAACCTACCTGATGAATTGCCTTGGATCTCTGACTCTTGTGACATCTCATGTGAGTCATGTTATTAGATGTTTTTAATTTGTCCCTAATCGAGTCTGTTAATGACATTGATAGATCACTTAAATTCGTAGAGCAATTGGTGATCCAATCAACAACCCACTTGATCTCATCATGAAAATCTCAATTTTTGGACTTTATTTGAAGGACATTTTTTGAGCCCAAATTGATTTGGTTGAAGTTGGCTTTGATACCATTAAGGGGTCTTGGATGGCACTTGATATGACCAAGGCTCCCATCGATCGATTTGTGTAGTTTTACAAAATTATGAGTTTTGTTTATTAATTTAATTTTAATCATTTTATAGATTTTGTAATAAGAAATTAGGTTATTAAAAATGTAATTAGAATTTTTGGTAAGCAAATGGAGATCAAAGTTATAATTTTTTATTTTTTATATTTTTATTTTTTAATTATGATTTTCGAAGTGTATCAAATCAATAGGCTTATTCATCTATTGTAATACTGATTATTATAATAGATTTGTTGGGATCCTTACTCTTGCTCGGGTGGTAGACTCTCAGGAGTTTCAACACTCAGTTCGAGTATCATAGGTGGGGAAATTCCTCTAGCTTGAGTGTGCAGGGTGTGTGAAAAAAAGAAAAACGAATAATATAAAAAAGAGATTTGTTGGTCAATTTATGATATGATTCTCTCCCGTGAGAATTTTTTCACGTAAAATTTTATGCTTTCTGTCGGCTTAGTTTATTTAATTTTGTATTATTTGATTCTAACCTGAAATTATTTATGCACATCTTCCAAACAAGCCCTGAAGTGGAACCATGACCCTGCGCGTGTCCCATTGAAAAGGTAAATAATCAGGTCCAGCTGCAACTAACATGACCAGCTTGCAAATTTTCACATTTAGAGTGAATCTGAACCGTTCAAATGGTCAGACCCATCGTGGAGATCATCTATAGTCAAAATCAGACACATTGACTCATTACATGGACTACATCGTCAAAATCCATGGAAGTCCGTACAGTTTTTTCCCCAGCTTACGATTGACTCACATGTTTAGTGGATCGGCCTGATTTTCACTCCACATGATCTTCATCAATGTTCCAACCTTTTGCACGGTTAAGATTTCCTATACGTTTGACGCCTACATTATCAACGTTACGAGGGGTATGTTTCAACCACAAAGATCACATGGTACTGGCACACGTACCTGATAATTCTGAAAAGAAAATGAAAAGAAAATATCAAACTCATAAGGTGTATGTTTCAAGGGAGGGGTATGTTTCACCCTGATGATGCGTTGTGTATCCTAAAAATTAAGAAGATCCAAATCTCAGGTGGCCCACACCGCAGGAAACAGTGGTGTTTGAGTGCGTCACCATTAAAAATTCCAAAGGGCTCATCATAAGGCTTTCGTAATGTTGTTTGCCATCCAACCTTTCGCTAATGTTAAGAAGACCTGGATGAAGGGAAAATAGAAATATCAGCTTAATCCAAAACTTTCGTGGCCCACAAAAAGTTTTGATGGCCATTAGTCACTGTTTCTAGTGGCGTGTTCTACCTGAGATTTGGATCTTCTTAAAGTTTTGGTATCACATACTAAAATAAGATGTAAAAACAAATGGACGGCATGGATATGAAACATATATATCAAGGTAGGCCTCATATGATTAGGGTAACACTGCCCAGTAACGGCTAATCCGCTCCCTGCGCAGAGCGTATGACTGTTAGCTGTACCTGTAATTTCTGAACAGAAAAGAAAATAGAGAAATGCTCCAGTGCTCTAGGAGCACTGTAAGTTAGAATGCTACTGGTTGCATTGGTCCACTTGAACAGTCTAATTCAATGATCTATATTGTTCATTATGTCCAAGCCATCTTTCATGGGCTTCCACGAAAACACTGCACCAATCTAACAAATATCAACCATTGATCATTAGTCTTTTAATATGGATGATCAAGATTGTTTACACAAAAACAGGTCCAATTAACATCTGATTCATCTATTTGTAAGGGCATGTCATGGATTGATTATTATTCTACCTATGAAAAGGCTTAATAGATGGTTCAGATTGATTGATTGGAGTATTCAAATGGACTGATCATACAAGGAGCAGTGGAGTATTTTTACAGAAAATAAAGGATTGTTTGGATGGGAATAAATGACATGAATTAGAGTAAACGGTGTGTTTGGATGGAAGTAAATGTCAATAAATAAATCAAACTGAAATAAATAAGGTTGATTTAAATCACCGTGAATAGAAAATATTTGAGTGTAATTCTTTGAAATGGCTGTTTTTTTGGCTCCCTTAGTTGCATGAGTGAACAAAAGTATCATTGTGCTCTTAATTTGGTCATACACATGACACAGTAATGATATTCCAAAACAATTCAATTGTACCTGCACCACTAACCACTCGAATGTTGGCCATCTAAATGATAAAAGAACATTAGTATGTTGCTCGTTTATAATTCTTATGCTTGGTGTCTACTCAAGGTTTAGAATTTCTTTACTTTTGGCTAAAAAAATATTTCTATGTACTTATTACAATTACTCTATTAAATATCACATGCATAGACTAATTTAGAATGTTAAAGTTGATTGAGAATATTACATATGTTTCTATGAATATATTGTAGAATTCTAATACATTCAAATTCTTTCCATTTACTCTTTCAAATAAAATATTTAGATTGGATTTTACTTACAAGCCAACAAATACAACTAAGGATTCTGTTTACATAATTTACATAATCGAATATAATTGTAAAATAGATTTCGCCTTCCTCATTTTACAAGCTCTCACATAATACCTAAAAGAAAACTAAAATGAAAGGGTAGCTAAGCTAAGCTTAGAAAAACTTTGTTACTCTTGGTCATCTATATGCAGGCAAGCAGGTCAAGGGTTCGAGTACCAGTAGGTGGTGAAATCCCACTAAGGCGTGAGTGGGTGGGGGTGTGTGTGCCCTAAAATACATCCACACATGTTACAGTAGGACACTTGGATCAGAGTCCTTTCCTCAAACCGTTAATATGATGCGCCTCACTGTGAATGGGTGATACCCAATTTCCTCAAACCGTTAATATGATGCGCCTCACTGTGAATTGGTGATACCCAAAATAAATTTCAGAATAAAATATTTCAACCACCTGACCAATCTGAAGTTAAAGAGACCATCAATATTCAAATGAAAAGAATCAACTGATGAAAGAGTTGAAATATTCCAACATAATAATGTTATTATTATTATTTTTTGGATATCTCCCATCCAAGATGACGACCCACATCACCCTATAGTAATACATGGAGATGTATTGTAGCAAACCTCTAGGATACGTTGCTGCGCATTACTACAGCGTATGGTGGGAATTTGCCCTTTAATATATATTATATTTAGACAATCCAAACCATATATATGAAGGCCTTGGCTTTGGTATGACCGTACAATAAAAGCTCATAGATTGGAATATTCAAACTCATTTATCATCCCACTCAATTTTCCTTTGAATATGAGTGGCGTCCTTAACTTTTAAATAATCAGCGGTCGAAACATTTTAATTTGAGATTTATTTTGGTATATTCTCTTATCTACGGTGAACCTTATTATACAAACGGTTTGGGTCATTGAAAAACCCCATTATATTCTTTGATCCTGTTACACCATGTATTCTAGCAATTCGTATGCTTCTCTTGATTTCAAGGAAATGGAAGCGGATTGCATCCTGCCCTGCCTGGCCCCAAATCAATCCAGGGAGGGCTTCTGTGGGGTCCACCATGTTATTTAGGCTTTATCCATACCGTTCATCCATTTTTCCAGATCATCTTAGTATATCAGACCAAAAATGAGATACATCCAATGCTCAAATGAATCACACCACAGCAGCAATGATGATGATGATGCCTACCGTTGAAACTTATGTATAGCTCACCATGACGTGTATTTATCATCCAACCTGTTCATGAGGTCACATAGACATGGATGAAGGCGAAAAATACAATTATTAACTTGATCCAAAACTTCTACGGCTCCCAATAAGTTTTTAACGGCGGGCGTTCAATCCCCACTCGATGGTCCACTTGAGCCTACCTCATTTTGGAGTTCATACTCTAATATGATCTTTCAAAATGGATGGATGGATGGATGGCATGAGTAGCACCGATAAATCACGGTGGGCCTTGCCTGAAAGGATCACCGTGCAAGCGAGCGCACTACGCACTCTGCTTCCCTTATTACCGGCATATTACTTGTATGGTAGTTCCAAGTAGAGCTGTACATGAGCAGAGTAGGCTCGAATACTCGCTCGACTTAGCTTGACTCGGCATGAGTTTGAGCCGAACACGAGCATGAATTTGATACTTGTTTTGACTACGAGTAGAGTACGAGTTGGGTAATACTCGACTTGGTACTTGACTCATGTGCTCGACTCGTACTCGAGGGTATTATTATTATTTTTTGTATAAATTGTTAATATAAAAAAAAAATTAATATTATATATTGCTAATATATGTCAGAAATTGTTAATAAATGTTAATATAGCTAATATATGTTAAAATCATTAAAATATGTTAATATAGCTAATATATGTTAAAATGTTAATATATGTTAATATAGAAATTGTTAATATGTTAATATAGAAATTGGGCTCAAATTTGGACTCGAACTCGAACTTGACTCAAAAACTCGGATTCGACTTGGTTCAATTTTGCTCGTACTCGGACGAGTAGAGCACGAGCAAAGAATCCATGTTCGATGCCTGAGTAAAGCCAAGTACAAGTCCTACTCGGGCAGTGCGAGCCGAGCATGAGCTGGGCAATACTCGGCTCGGCTCGGCTCGGCGCATGTACAGCTCTAGTTCCAAGCCATGGAAAGGTGGGCCTCAGCATGAAAATCACGTTGGGTGAAAGTACGGCTGGTTAACTGATAGGGTGGGCCACATTGTTGAAATCAATGGACAATGACGGGCTGACTCATGTACAGCTACGCACGTCTAAAGATAATCTGCATGGATTCGGTAGTAACACCTCCATCGGTGCCGGTGAGTGCTGGAAAAGCTATGTGGGATCCACCATGATGGATGCGTTTTATCCACACTGTCCATCAATTTTTAGAGCTCATTTTAAGGTATTAGCCCAAAATTGAAGCAGATTCAAATCTCAGGTGGACCATACCACAGGAAACAGTGGTGATTGAACTTCCACCATTAAAAAGTTCCTAGGGCCAACTGCATTGTTTATTTGCCATCCAACCCGTTATCAGGTCACAATAGACCTGGATGAAGGGACAAGATAAATATCAGCTTGATCCAAAACTTGCAAGTCCCAATAAGTTTTTAATGGTAGGTGTTTAATGACCACTGTTTCCTGTGATGTGGTCCACCTGAGATTTGGATCTGTCTCATTTTTGGGTAGTGCCCTAAAATGAACTGGGAAAAATGGATGAACAGCATGGATAAAACACTTACATCATTGTGGGGTCCACCGCACATAAAAAAGGAGAGAATGAGAGGGCATGCGGGCTTGATAAGCTAACGTGCAATCGTCTTTCGAACTAAAAGATTGCGTGTCCGAACGTCCAAGCTATAAAAGTGTGGAAGCGGATTGCGTACTGAGTAATTAAGGGCCCGGTTGGGGGCGTGGATTTGGAATCCTTCCCGTGTGTTTAGCACCCTGAATTTAGAATGCCCAGTAATCCAAAAGTATAGTATATTTACAATGGTTTGAATTTAATTACTAAATCAACTTTAATATATTTAATTATTGTATACATGTAATGTTTGATACAATGGTTGTAATAAGCCTGTTGAAATATATACTATGCCTAAAAACAATGAAATTCTAAATCTCAGATGCACCACAAGCACATGATCACATCTGAGTGACCAACCAATGATTTTTAACCATTGATTTACATGGACAATATTTAAACTGCACAAATTATCTCATTAAAGTAATTATAACAATGCAGTTGATAATATGATTGTTTTGAGATATCATCAGTGAACCATGTGCCGAATAGATTAATAGCCTAGTGACATGTTACACATGCAACTTTTTCTAAGGATTTTAGATGTAATCCAAGCTTCCACCTTGGATTTTACTTATGGTGCCAAACATAAAAGGGGATTTGAAATTCCCCCAAATCCATGATGCCAAATGACCCCTAAGAACACTTAAACTTATTGAGTAAACTTTGCGGGGCTTACCATGGAAGGAAGCATTTTATCCATGCCATCCATTCATTTTCACGGATCATTTTAAGGCATGAGCCCAAAATTGAAGCATATCCAAAGCTCAAGCGGACAACACCACAGTAGGAATAATGATGTCCACTATTGAAACATTCCTAGTGCTCACAGTGATGTTTATTTGTCATCCAACCTGTTCATAAGATCACATAGGCATGAATGAAATAAAAAAAACACAAATATCAGCTTGAGCCAAAAATTGACCCCTAATAAATTTTCAACGGTAGTCATTCAATTCACACTATTTCCTGTGGTACGGTCGACTTGAACTTTGGATATGATTTAATTTTCAGCTCATGCCCTAAAATTATCTAGCAAAATGGATGGACAAAGTGGATAAAAGACATAAATCACAGCGGGCACCAGAGTTTTCTGGTACCCTTAGCATACTAAGTAGGCAATCCACTTCCTAGAAGTGTCCAGCACCATGGCATGCTTCAACTCAATCAACCTTCCAAGTTATGGGGTGCACCATTCACTTTAGATATGTCATCATCCAAAATTTAAATTGATTTAACAATCCTAACCATTTATTAACAAGAATTTGGCTGTTGAATTTGGACAGTTAACTATTTACATTTTTTTTATAATCCACTAAATATCCACTAATTAGGCAATTCCAAAACAAATTAATGAACATTTTGGTTTACAAGCGATCTAAATTAGCTCACAATTTTAAGCTTTAGTTTGAGTTTATTATATATCAACCATCAGCTGACCAAGTGCTGAAATGTTGTCCAAACTTTTTCACTTATTTACCTATTAGTCTAATACCCTTATTTTCAGTTTAAAATCCTTATCATGCTCTCTAGTGTTATATATTGTAGAGATAAAATCAATAGTTATCTCAATTCAAATATTTATTTGCATCGTCAAAGAGAAATGCCAAAAAGATTAGTAAAAAAGTAGTAAGTCTACATTTAATGCTTATGGTTATCTTTACACTAGATTAAAGATTAGAATGTGAGAAAGGTCTTTAAACTTGGAAAATGAGAGAATGTACCAGAACTTCAATCATGTTAGATACATTAAGAGCAATAACTTAAGGGTATTGGTAAAAGATGATAAGATCAATGAAAAGTTGAGAAGCTGTTTTCAGAAATTTTGAGGCCGCATTTGGATACACATTAATGAGCTATAGATTTGGCTGACAACAACAAATCAGTAGCTTATGTAAGTTGGTTTGATAACATGCCATTTAAGAGGTGTTGAACACCTTAAGATGGCTTATACACTAAAGCAAAAAAAGATTGCTTTTCTATTATAGTTGAAAAGAAGACCTCTTTCGCCGTTGTGACCTAGGTCTCTGTGTGTGTCTCTTCCTCCCTTCTTCCCTTTGTTCAATGATTTTTTCATTTTTTTCAATGGTTTTGATCAGATAAAGTGGATGATTGAACGGCTACTATTACTCTAGTTTAGGGCTTTTTGACAACAAAAGAGGGAGAAATTTTGAAATTGAAGAAGAAACCTCTCTTTCTTCATTCTAGAGCTAGGGTTTCAATTTGGAGAAATTTTTTTATTACATTGGATGGGGTTTTTTCAAGAGGGATTTTTTTGAAAGGGTTTTCTGCTTTTTGGCTGATAAGTACGTTATTTACCAAAATTTTATTCGTGGCCTTAATAATGGAGATCAACTACTGGAAGCATAAGCAGTTGAAACAAAATGACTTTCGATCCAAACTAGGCCTAAATGACAACCACTCTCAAAGCATAAGGATATAAGGAAGCATAAACTCAAATGATGTCGAAGACCATAAATACTTCTGTAAGATTAGGATATCTGAAGTGAAAAAAGCTTTAAGATGGATGAAAACAGGAAAGGCCCTCAAACCAAATGGGGTACCAAAAAAGGTTTGGAAGTGTATGGAAGATAATAGTTATTTTGATTGACAAAGTTGTTCAATAAGATTGCAAGATCAAAGAAAATGCCAAACAAATGGAGGAAAAGAACCTTCTTTCTATAAAAATAAAGGAGAACTACAAAGTGCACTAACTATTATTGAATTAAACGTATGAGCTATACTATAAAACTTTATGAGCGTGATTGAGCAAAACTATGGCATGGGACAATATTAGAAAATTGATTAGTTTCATGATAGGGAGGTCCACCACTAAAGCTATTTTCCTACTTAAAAAATTGATGGAGAAATATAGAGAGAGGTGAAAGGATCTCCATGTGGTCTATATTGACTTATAGAAAGCTTAAGATAGGATCCCTAGACAAGTAAGTTGCATGACACTAGGAAAGAAATGAGTTTGAAGAGGATATATTGATATGATTTAGGGTATGTATAAGGGAGCATGTATGAGAGAGCAGTAACAAATGTGAAGAGCACTAGTAAAGAGACAGGTGAGTTCCTAATTATTGTAGGCTTGTACCAAGGGTTGGCATTGAACCCTCACCTTTTCACATTGGATATGGATGAGTTAACAAGGCATTTGCAAGAAGAGATCCCATGGCATATATTATTTGCATATGACATAGTTTTGATTAACCAGACAAGGAGGGCATAAACACAGCTCGATTCAAGAAAAGGTACTATAGAAAATAAAGGATTTAATAATAGTTTGACTAAAACAAAGTATATGGTGTGCAATTTTAGTAACAACAAGAGTGGGAACAAAGAATTTGTTAAGATTATAGATCAGAAGTTTTCCAAAATAACCACTTTTGATACCTTGGGTCAATAATTCATGAGAGTGGAGAGATTGAGAAATATGTTGCCTATAAAATTTATGCTGAGTGGAATAATTGGAGATGTGCATTTGGAGTTTTATGTGATCGTCATGTACCATTCAAACTAAAGGAGACATTTTATAGGATAGCTATAAGATTGGCCATGCTTTTTGGAACAAAATGTTAGATAGTTACGGAACAACATGCTTATACGATGAGTGTAGCTGAAATGAGGATGTTGAGATGGATGAGTGGCAAGATGAAGGATAGAATTAGAAATGAATGCATTTAGGAAATTTAGGCGTAGCACCAATAGATAATAAGATGAGGGAAAATAGACTTAAAATCGTTTGGTTATATATGGAGACCAAGAATCACAACGCTTATGAGTTAGTTGATATAGACTATAGCACAAGTTGAAGATTCTAAAAGGGCAAGGGGAAGGCCCAAAAGGGTGTAAATGAAAGTGGTAAGAAAAGACTTAATGACCTATGGTCTAACTAAAGGTTTGGCCATTAATAGAGTGGAATGGTAGAACAAGATTCATAGAGCTAACCCAATTAGTTGCGATAAGGCTTAGATGATGGCAATGATGATGATTGCATTATAGGAGTTTCCCAAGTAATTTTGCAAGTTGGATCCTATCCTTGCAAGTTGCATCCTTGTATCCTGCCCACTAAAGCATGGGGCTGGATATCAGCCATCATCATCATCATTGTTGTCGCTACCATCATTATCTCCTTTTACAGCACCTGTAGGCACAATGCAAGCAAAGATATGTCTTAGCTAAACATCATAGAAAAGTATTCCCAGCTCCACAAATGGCCTTTCTTTAGTGTGACCAATATGCTCCTTTCCACCTTAGCCATACAACAAAGGCATGACATCAGCTCTGAAGCTGGGCCCCATGTTCATATTCCCAGATCAAAACTTGGGAAGTCATCCATGTCCATGCTTTTCTCAGATAAGGTCTTGAACTCCTCAGATCTCTCCTTTTCTGTATTGGTTGCATCGTGAGTGGATGGGCCACTAAAACTCAATGAGGAACCTGAAAGGAACGAAGCTTCATCCAATCTCTGATAGTCTGGCTCCATATTGCCCACGCAAACCTGCAATAAAACAATGCCCGATATGAAACAAAGTCAATGAACTGAGATGATCTTTTAAGATTGCAGAAATGGGAATCAAACAGATTGAAATTGAAGTTTTTATTCTAGAGAAGATGTTCAACATAGGTTCGACAAATGGGAGAAGTGTGATAATGGAGCAAGTGGGTTTGCACAGGATATTAAACATAATTGAAAACCAGTGAGAAAGATACAAGCAGAAAGGCATCTAATCAAGGTAGGGAGCATAGTAATGAAATTCTTCGACTTTTTGAAAAATTCTCCAATTTCTGCAGAAGTTAGGAAGAAAAAAAATAAATAAAAGAGAAACAAAAGACTTGCTTGAATAACTCATGAAGTGAAAAATGCAAAAGAAGAAAGAGCACTCCAAAATATAGTAACAATGTAGAACTTGTTTTTACCCCATTCCACCACCCAATACTACATAGGATGGGAGCACAACAATAAGGAAGAAAGATGGAATAATAAGCCGAGAGATTTTTATTTTTATTTTATTTGCTGGATTTTCATGATTCACGAATAATTCCTCGCTCATTTTTCCTAAATTCGAATTTTGCAACTATGATAGAGAGTGCTGAGCCTTGAACCTGGTTGGGGATTTCATCTTTCACATCCTCGATAATCTGCACTGCACCGCCACAGGATTCTGTTGAAACATCCCTTTATGTCAGCTGCTCGTTAAAGGTTCATAAAAAGCTACCACATTCCACATGATGCTCAACAAGCTTTAGAAGGAAATCAGACATGTATAAAAGGCTCACAGGACTGTAAATGGAACCCACGAAGACTAGAACTACTTACCAGGAATCTCACTACTTGAATCAGCACTAATACTTTCATCATTGAGGTGATGCTTGCTTTCTGAGCTAGTTAATCCAAGATTTTTCTGGACTTGCACATTCTCATTGGAGCAATCAGGTAGTTCTCTAGAGGCGCTATTCCCTATACTGTTTGGTGTCGTAGATGGTTTCATGCGATGTATTTGATCATCTTCAGGTGAATCACAAGTAATAATAACTGAAACCTGAGATGAGTCGATAGGCATATCTTGGTGAGTGGTGCTTTTGTCAATATACTCCCCATCTAATTTGGTTTTTGAAATGCCTGATGCTGCTGCACTGAAGTAAAAACGCCATTGTAATCAATACTTGCAGGTGAGGACCCCAATACATAAATACACATGTATTTAAGCATTTCTCTGACAATAGAGGAATTAAAAAGAAAATTATCAAATTGGAGCTTCAACATTGTTGTGTACCACCCAAACTGAGAGGGAAATTTTATTGGATAGCTATAAGACCAGCCATGCTTTTATGGGCAGCATGTTGGGCAGTTAAAGAACAACACGTTCATAGGACGTGTACCTGAAATGAGGATGTTGAGATGGATGAGTGGCAAGCCAATGAAGGAAAGATTTAAAAATGGCTGCATTCGAGGGAACATAGGAGCAGCACCAATAGGTAATAAGATGAGAGGAAAGTAGACTTAGATGATTTGGTCATGTGCAACAGAAACCAAGAACTGCCCCAGTCAGAATAAGTGAGTTGGTACAAGTTGAAGGCTCTATAAGAGCAAGAAGAAGGCCCAAAAAGACAAGGATGGAGGTAGCAAGAAAAGACTTGATGATCCTATACTAACTGAAGGTATGGTCCTTGATAGGGTGGGATGGCGAAACAGGATTCATGTAGCCGAGCCCAATTAATTAGGATAAGGCTTAGATGATGATGATGATGATTATGATGATGGTAATCGAATTGGAGCTTCAATGTATACTATAAGAGTTGGACCTTAACAGTGTAAAGCTCTGTAGACAAATGCAGTCAAATGAGGTGCTCAAGGGATTCAAATCATTTCCAAAAACCAAACTCAAATGCCTGATTTGGATAAAATACAATTATATGCCTGTATGTATGTCTTCCACATTCTTTAGATTTTAAATTTGTTCTTCGAAATGCGTGTTTGCATGGTGACTGATAGGATACCCAGTTCATATCTTGGAGATATTGCATTATGTACATACCCAGGAAATGCATTGGATGAAGCAGAACAACTATCTGGCGGTAGTTCCTCTCTATATTCAGGATCCATCAAGTTGGTAAAGTCCGAAGATAGGATCACCTGAGCAGCTCTGAATTGCAAGAGATCACTCCTCATTTTAGTAGTACTTTCTTCTTCATTATTTTGAAAATCATCCCCACGGTTGTCTTCTGCATTTCTCTTTGGATCTTTTATCCCTGGCGATTTGTGTCCTGGAAGCGTACCCTGAAGACTAGATTGAAGCAAATCTGAAGATTGGGAAGGATAGGCCTGCTCCATTCGCAATTTTCTGGGGCAAAGACTCTCTTGAGCAATTGGTTTTTTAAGAATGGACAGGATCTGGCAGGCTGAAAAAGGGGGAAACTAGAATTAGAAACACATCATGGTAGTATGGTACTCGGAAAAACAAAATTAACATTATCCAATCTCGATAACATGGTAAAATCTTCAATCACAGCAAAGGAAACTCAAGTTTATCTAAATGTATGTGATTTGAAGATTTGTTGCTGATGTCAATAACATGCACTGAGAAACAGACGAACCATCACGTAACAGCTTGTTTCTAGGAGCCTTCCCACCACTGGTGAACTTGCGGAAATTTGAGCTGCTAGAATTTGAACCCTCAACTGGCCCCGAAGAAGTATCATTTTTGAGGTTTCCTGCACATTCAAGCAATATATTCATCATATTTTTGTGAACGTTAAAAGCCAATAAATTTTTTTGTTGTGCAATAAGTTAAAAACAGAGATAACATTATTAAGTTTAATGCCTTTTTTCCTATTTCAAACGTGGATCATCTTCTGAAAAAAATATTCATCATCGATAATGGAATGTGTGAAATACCCAACAGAGATGCCTCAGAGAGTAGTAGTATCTCAGGTATTATAAATAAAAGGAGACCATGAAACTTTGGTTCCTTAAGCTGGCTTATACGGTTATACCTCCCCGAGAAGTCCGTGGCTCGCCAATGTCAACCAGATAACTTGGTAACTCATATGTACTTCCAGTTCGCACATGTTCAGATGATATGATGTATTTACTGCTCAGGATATTTCCATCTCCACTTAACAAAATAACCTGAAATTCTTCAAGCAGTTGGAAAATTAGAATGCATGCTAGAAAAATGGCTCCTTCACATTACCCTCCTTATGCCATGTTTGGATACATGTATTTCAAGGGGAAAGAAAAGAAAAGGTAATGATTAGGCAATGATTATTTCCATGAGGACTATTGGAACATGAATTCCATTTTCTGGGGGTCCTATTGGGATAGGAAGTGGAAACTTCATATTTGTGCAATAAAGGTAACCCGGTGTCTAATCCAAACTATGTTAAAGTGCAACGATTGCTTTGTAGAATCCTCCCTTTTCTTGAAAACCTTTTTTTTTTCATTCCATTTCCATGATTTCCATGGAATTGGTCATATCCAAACATGCTTAAGTATGACCATGTATTTGTTACAGGCATTTCAATGGACTAACATCATCAGAAAACACACTGAGATGTTATACTTATTCGTGTAAACATTAACCGTTTCTGATCCCTCGAGATATGCTGAATTGCATTTTGGGGGCATTTAGAGTCCTAAAGCTACATTCACAAACTTTTAGAAATCCAAGTAAGTTTCTCAAAACCTCCAACACTTCTCTCATTATCAAACTAGAAGGAAGACCAGAGGGTCAGATGGGTCTTACCAGAGGATAATATAAGAACTCAATTGCAAGGAGAATAAAACTCAGGTGCGCTAACCTGTTTTCCATGGGAACCACAACATGAAAGTTGCAGGATGCCATCATGATATTTCTTGGCCTTCTGAGTAATTTGTGTGGTGTACAAGGCATGCCATTCTGCATAGGATGGAAGAAAGTGCATAAACAACAATAAAGAGAGAACATGTGCATGGTAAAAACGCACACGAAGCTTGAATCTTCAAAGACCATCAACAGGAGTATTAAACATCCAGGTGGTTGGCTGTTTCTTTGTTTAGGTTACAGTAACGTCAAAGCTTACTAACCAGGAGTAAGGCAGGAGCCAAAATGTGGGATTGGCAGTGGCAAAGGCTAGGAGTGCAAAGGAAGTGTCAGTGAATGTATTAATAATTCAGACTAGGGCTAGTCTACAGTGTCAAATGTATATATCTATTAAGCAATCTATCTCTACACATGTGGCATATTTTCACCTGATCCAGACAGTTCATCTCTACCAGGATAGGCCACACCCAAAAAATCAGTGGTCAAATGATTGTAACTTCCAATTAGAGGACATTGCTCATTGAATATCAGCTACCTGTTTGACTTTCCTAGCCATCGATCATCCAGTGGTCTGACTTTCAGCGTATGCCCCAGAGAGATAAATTCGAGCTACGAATTATAATAGTACTGGCCCAAATCGGGAAACTAGTTTGAATTATAAAATCGGGAAAAGCCCGCATAATTTTCTTATAGAAGTTCTTAACCTTATTACTTATAATCTTAGTTGGCTTGTATTGAGTGTGAGTAAAACAGAAATTACCATCAAATATTTGGAAAATTTTCTAGAAGACTCCCAAAATTTGAGCTACAAGAGAATTAGCTGCCTGAATCTCAAGGTTAAATATTAGTTATAGGAACCGGTGCCACTCATGCTTCAGGGTTGAGCTACCTCTCCTGCTTCCAAGCCATTTATTTTATATTTGGCAACATTTTAAAAGACACTTCCCCACTCACACACACATATCTCCTGCCTTTTCCCCTCAAACTCTGTGCAACCACAAGTGAAACCAATCTACAAAAGAAGGAAGAGGAAAAGAGGGTCATTAATTGGTGTAGCGAGTTAACACGGGACAAATAAGACACCTTACTAATATGCAAAGCAATAATCAACTCAGTAAGATGGAAGGTGTTTGTGGATATTGCCAATGAAATGATGCATGCAACAGATGCCTATTGGTTTTTGTTTGTTTTGTGTTTTTTGCTGGCTAACAAATTTTTTATTATCTATAAAAAAAAAAAAAAAATTGTCGGCACAGATAAAATGTTCAGAGACAAACCTTTTACACTGGTGTCCGTTATGTTCAGATGACTGTTTGGTGCTCCATAGTTCTGTAATTCATTTTTGTGCTCAGAATTGCAAGAAGTCTTTGTACAATTAATAAGAATCTATATAGGATTTTTTTTTAAAAATAAAAACAAAAATATCATCGACCACAATGTGAGACTAACCAAACAAGGTCTAAAGTATCCTTAACCACTTAACTACAAAAGAACAAACACATTCTTTCCCATTGATATAACCAGTTCATGAATATACAATCCAAAATAAGAATGTATAAGAATTTAACTACATGCAACAGATCTAGCATGAGAGACAATGGACTATTTTCTTACATGGTTCTGCGTTGCATCCGGACAACTCTGTGATGAGACAATGCGTTGTTGCAATTCAATCCTTTTGTTCTCTGAAGAGGAGGAAATTCAAGTTCATATAAACAATCATTAAAAAAAAAAAAAAAGTAAATGAAATTTGAAATTTTGGAAAGAAATGCACAAAACATCTGTCAGAAAGCATCAAGCAGATACCAACATAACTTCAAGAATAAAGGGAAGACTAGTAATCAGAGTCAAATGCTGCATGCAAGCCTGACTTCTTCCACTGATTTGTGCAGTGTTTGAATGATTTTGCTGTACCCCATTGTTTAGCCATTCGGCCCTTTTGTTCTCTTAAGAGAAGGAACTCCATGTGAATGTAAACAACATAAAATGCCACATGAGTTGTGCATAACAAAGTATGAACCGAATACCAATACAAGTTTTAAGAATAAGTACCAGCAGAAAAACTGTTTCTTGCCTTTTGTCCTTCCATCCCATTCTTTTCAATTGTTTTGGACTCTCTTACTTGAGGATCTACATCCTTTAAAGGCTTACAAAGTTCCTTAGGTTCTCCAATTTCAACAAGATGAGCCACGAATGCCAGTGTTAGTCCGGATTCAACCATCTCATCTTTCTTCAGAAACCTGCTGTCTAAGAGTTTCCCACAGTCATCATAAAGAAAAACCTGGATATATACAGAAAACATTAGAAAGATGGCAGAATAGAAGCACAATGCATTTCTGAAACCATACAATAACATTAATTAATACATGAAAAAACCAGGTACTATGGTTCACGGATTTCCTTCAATATTTACAAATATTCGTCGGATTTAAGACAGAAAAAACAAGTCAGAAGTCAAATTCATTAGTATTCTCGAAAATCCTTTTTTTTTTTTCTTTTTTTTCTTTTTTTTGAGCTATAGATTCTTTAGAATCATTGGAATAAGTTTGTGGCATACCATGGTTACGGATACATTCTCAATTAACTAATGATGTCAGAAGCAATTATCTGACTTGAGGAACTTTTGCTGGCTCCCAATTCCATACAAGAGTGAGGAATGATTTTGGTGATACAGAACAAATGAGATTCACTCTGGACGGAAAATGTCCCAAAAAGACCAGAAAAATGGATGTATGGCCTCTTCTGATTGAATGTGGACCATTGTTTTTTTTTTTTTTTTTGGTCTGTATACCACCAATCTAAGGGTTAGAATCATCCAATCAGGGGTTGTTTGGAGCATTTCCCATTCACACTCACAGTGAAGCCATCTGATTAACAGGCTGGAACACCAAACCTTGGGTCCCACATGTATCGAATTGGGAGCAACAGCAGAGTATAAACATGCTATTCCACACTTGCAATTGTTTTAGACATGTCAATAAAATAGTTCAAGAAATGATATTACCAAGAATGCCTTGAGGGTGACATTTATCAATTGGACATTAACTAGTTCTGATCATTACAGCACCATATGGGCGAATTCATACTCATAAAGCTAAATCCACAAGCATTTAGCAATCAGTACTAATCACATTTTCAAATTAGCTGGATGATCAGATCTGCAATTAGGTCTCACAAAGGACATTACAAGAGCTTTATTGGCAGGGAATGTAAAAGTAACATAAACTGACCTGTTTCCCATGTGAACCACAGAACGAGAGTCGCAGGATGCCATCGTGATACTTCTTGGCCTTTTGAGTTATTTGCGTGGTGTACAAGGAATGCCATTCTGCACAAGATGGGAAAACGTACAAAAAAAAAGGATAGAGAGAATGCACCTACAGCTAACTAGGAATGGAGTTTATGGCTTCAAAGGCCACGGAAAAGAAGTTAGAAGCATATAAGCCATTGGATGTTCCTTTGTTTGGCTGCACCTAGTCCAAAGGAATGGCTTGACAAGTTGAATCTCCTCAAGCCATTACAACTACCATTAATCATCACTTACTCCGGGGACATACAAAATGGAATGTAATAAGCCAAGAACCATAAACCAAACCTTCTAAAAGAACAGGTTTTGGATTCATGATAGCTTAGTGGAGAATGCAACAATTTTTCACTGTCTACCTCGTACAGTTGTCTGTGTAGCATTTGGATGATTCTGCAGCACTCCACTGTTTTGCAATTTGGTCTGTTTGTTCCCTGAAGGTGAAATAGTATTACAGATGACAGAAGAGAAATGCTTCCTTCATGATAACACAAGCTAAACATAAGAAAGGACTAAACTGCTTTAAACACTTGATTGCACAATTTGCCACACTACCATATATGTATGACAAGTGAGATAAAAGGGCTGTGCTAGGAATAAATATACAAAATATATAGATAAAGAGAGGGGCATCAGTGATCAGAAGCTGAATGCACCAAAATCCAAGTGCAAATAGTACATTCACATACCAACCTCTTACAGTGGTCTGAGTTGCTCCAAAACTATGCAATTCGCCCTTTTTGTGCACTGAAATGAAGAAATACATTAAATAAAAACTAGCGAGCATATAGCTGAAATAAATGTATCCTTTGCAATAAAATAAGACTAACCAGACACAGAAGGGCCTTAGAGAGATCCAAATGTTGCATGCATTAAATGCAGAGAGAAATAGATTTCCAACAGATTAACCTCTAATAGTGTTATGTGTCACATTTGGGTGATTCTGTGATGCTCCAATGTTTTGCGATACCATCGTTTTGCTCTCTTAAAAGAAAAGGAAGTTCAGCAGATGTAATGACCATAGAAAAATGCAAGTGAAAGAAGTGCATGTGTTCACAGGATGTGTAACAGAAATGACGATATTGAAATGGATGAAAGAAAAAAAGGATAGAACTAAAAATGAATGCAGTGGAGGGAACTATAGCACCAATATGTAATAAGCAGAGAGAAAGTATTCTTAGATGGTTTGGTCATGTGTAACATAATGCAGGGGCATTTTCACACCGGGCTTGAGTGGGGTGGCCTGTGGATGCAGGGGCACACTCGGGGTGGGCGGCCCATGTGAGATAGGCCCCACCTCGTGTGAAGCAGAACCCATGTGAAGTGGGGCCCACCAGGGGGGATGTGGGGCCTGGGCTATGAGAAGGGATTGTTCGCCATGATCTATCAGTTTGAGCTTTTAGAGCAAGTGATTAATTGTCCTGCATCAAATTGGTATCAGAGCGGGATGTCTCGTGTTCGAGACTCCTCACCGGGGATGATTAATATAGGGGTACTTTCACACTGTGCTTGAGTGGGTTGGCCTGTGGGATGTAGGGGCACACTCGGGGTGGGAGGGATTGATTTGCCATACTCTATCAGTTCGAGCTTTTAGAGCAAGTGGTTAATTTTCCTACATCACAACAGAGACGAAGACCTATTGGTTAAGGAGTGAGTTGGTGCAAGTTGAAGGCTCTAAAAGGGCAAGGGGACGGCCCAAAAGGACATGGGAGTGGGCAGTAAGAAAAAACTTGATCACCTATGGTCTAATTGCAGCTATAGCCCTTGATAGAGTGGAACGGCAGAAAAGAATTCATGTAGGCAGCCCCAGTTAGTTGGGATCAGTGTTCGAGTTGTCGGTATCGCTACAAGTTTCGCTGGCCGGAGATAAAGATATTATATCGTTATCGCCGTTAATATCGCTGATAACCAAAAATGAAGGAAAACGTGGGGGAAACATGGAGAAAATAGTGAAATTTTTCAGTGAAACTCCAAGACATGCCTAAATGCACATATTTGCATATTTAGGAATAAAAAAAATTACAAAAAGAATGCATTACATAATAAGTTTTCATTTAATGGAGCCCATTTTAATGTGTTGTATATCCATGTCCGTCCATCTATTTTTCTGGATCATTTTAATGCACAATCCCACAAATGAAGTTGGTCCCAATCTTATGTGGACCATACCATAGGAAACAGTGGTGATTGACCATTGAAAACTTATGGTGGGTCACATAAGTTTTGGTTCAAATTGAATTTTTTTTTATTTTTTTTATTTTTATTTTTTTATTTTTTTTAAAAGATTTCTCTAAGTTTATGACACCTCGTTGACAGTTTGAAGGGTCAACAAAACAATACAGTGGACCCTAGCAAGTTTTTCAAGGATAGGGATGTGGGTGGGACCCTAACTATGGGCCCATTTCAATGTATGCGTTATATATGTATATAGTCCATCCTTTTAGCCAACTCATTTGAGTGCACGGCCAATAATGAAGTAGTTCCAAATCTCAAGTGGACCACACCATGAGAAAAACATACACATGACCTTGATCCAAAACTTTTGTGGCCCGAGAGGTTTTCAGCGTTAGGCAATCGGTGCCCACTGTTTCCTATGGTGTGGTTCATGTGGGCATTCAATCTGTCCCATTTTTGGCTCATCACATAAAATGATTTTTCAAAATGGATGGACAGCGTGGATAAAAATTTTACATTACGGTGGGCCCCATAGCTAGGTGTTACCGGGGCCGTACCCAATCCGCTTCCCTTTGGCAATTCGTGGGGATGCAGATTGTACCGACGCTGCCAGTAAAGAGGTGGCTATTGGTCAATGCTCCCTGGGCCCACCATGATATATGTATTATATCCAAACCGTACATCCATTTGGCGATATCGTCTTAAGGCTTGAGACAAAAAATAAGACAGATCCAACTATCAAGTGGACCACACAGAAAAAACCAGTGGGGGATTGAACGTCTACCATTATAACCCTTTTGCGGTCACAGAAGTTTTGGAACAAGAAATTTGTTTTTCCTCTTCATTCAGGTATTTGTGACCTTATGAACGGATTGGATGTAAAATAAATGTTACGGTGGGCTCTAAAAATTGTTTAACGGTGAAAATCATTATCTACGCTGCTATTTATGGTGTGGTATAGATGATCTTTGGATATGATTCATCTTTTGCATAATGCTCTAAAATGATATCTAAAAATAGATGAACGGTGTAGATATAATAAACACATCACTGTGGGGCTCATGTAACTTTGATCTCCTTTGAACCGTTCGTACAACTTGGAGCTCGAGGAGCGTCAGTGCTCGTCTTCGCACGACACGTACCTACAGCAGCTACAGCTAGGTACACCAGCCATTTCGCTTCCCTCGGTACACAACCGCTTCTGCTTCCGAGGCTCGAATTTTTTTTTTTTTAATTTTTTTTTTAAACACAAAAATATCAGAGCGAGAGGATTTCTCGCCAAGGGGTTTTTGACTGAGGGTTTCAAAACCCTAAACTAGACCCAAATCGAGGTGAAATCCGGCAAAATTTCATATTTTTCGCCGAAATTGCGACATCGATATTCCAATCGGAAAAAAGGGGGGAATTTGTAGGTTTTTCTTACCTAACAGGGCTTTTGTTCTTCCGAGTTCCAATCAGGTACGAAAATCGTGAAATTGAAGTTTTTTTTTTTCCTTTATTTCAGCCACACCATGCCGATATTCTCGGCGAGAACCCATTTTTATCGATGATATCGCCGAAAAATGGGTTTTCGCCAAAAATTTCGCCGATATTCTGTAGAGAAACGAAAACTTGGGGTTTCGGTGTCGCCAGTGCAGCGACACCGATATTATCGGCGATAATATCGACAAATCGTCGACAACACGAACACTGGTTGGGATAAGGCTTAGATGATGATGATGATGATGATGTGCATACATTATGCAAGTGACGGCACATCAAATTAATACAGTTACAAGTTTGAGAAGCTACCAATAGAAGATCTGCTCCTAGCCTCCTGTCCTAGCACCCCGGCCTTATCAACTGATTTCCTATCTCTTCCTTGAGCATTTAAATCTGTTAAAGGCTTATAGTTTCGTTCAGTTTCTCCAATGTCAACAAGATGATTATCAAACTCCAATGTTCCTCCAGATTCAACCACCTCATCCTTATTCAAGAACCTGCTCTCTAAGAGTTTCCCCAAATCGTCGTAAAGCATAAGCTGAATATAGAAAGCAAAAAATTTAAAAGCCAGAAAAGGCCAAAGAAAAAGCAGAAATAAAATAGCATAGGGAACATAAGGAAACACAAAGCCAAACCAAATTGCATGAATATTAGGATGCAACAGGGGTTGGCTTAGTTTGGGATGGATTCAACCCGAACCCAACCTGAACTTATCAACCCGAGCCTGACCGATTTTCATACAACCCAATCGAAAACCAGACCCAACCCAAGTCTTTGGATTTGGGTAATGAGACTTGACCCAACCACTGACATAAAGATCCCCACCACGAATGGCCCAAAATTGATGTTTTGGGTGCGTTTGGGACCTCCATTACAAGTGCCATTTGGGGACCAAAAACGAAATCAATTTGCCTGAATTGTTTATTTATTTATTTATTTTTTTTTTTATGATGACAAGGTGTCCCCGCCCCCTTTTGAGGTGAGACTATTCCCTGCAGATGCACACAATCATCCGCCAACCATGTACATCGGGTAATCCACGGGGAGGGGACTCAAACTCATGTCTGTGAGGAGCAAACCCACAACCCAAATCGTTCGCCCAAACTGTGACGGGTGATTTTTCTGAATTGTGGACATCCAAAACACAGCCTACATTATTATCATGGACCTGAAAGCGACTAACCCACTTACTCAGACATATGACAATGCTGCAACAATGAGGAATTATACAATTGCCAATCCAAGGATATGTACAGTATCAAACGGGGCCAGTGGCTGGATGATCCAGAATATTCGTTTGATGGGATCAGCAGTAGGATATCTAAACCTTCGATCAGTGGCTTGCAAAGAGGCAGTTGAGCAAAGAACTACCGCTATGGTCCACATTTAACTAAGGGAAGGCCAGAGATTGGAGGGGTAGGACCTTGGAATCTGAGAGATTTTTGGGATGTAGCCCATCCATGTTGTGGCCCGGCAACTGGACGATCTGGATCATCCATATATGGGCCCTGCTTGTATAAAAAAGTGAAACTAACCTTGCCGCATGTGACATGGAGCTCTATTGCGCCGTCCTGGTAGACTTTCCTTTTCTGCTTAAGGTGCCTGGTGTAGGTTACGGCCCATCTTTTCGCATCGCCCATTTTGTTCTCGTTGTCGTCGTCGTTGTGGTTGTGGTTGTTACACCATGCAAGCTTGTTCTCTATTCATAAATGGGAATCCTCATCAGATGAGGTTGTCTTTGGCGAGTGGACTAAAATGGGCGGATGTGCGTATTTTAATAGGCTGCGCATAGTGGTGACGTATCTTCTACTGTTGCGGCTGCGTCGTCGTCCGGCGTGGAAGAAGAGCGCGGGACGATTCGAATTAGACGGAGAATGAAATGGCGGGAGAATAAAGGAAATGGAAGGCTATGCGAGGGAGAGGGACAACTTAACGTGCGCCGTGTGGGAAGTGCAAGTTCTCTAAAAACGGAAGCGGATTGCTTACTGAGTAATTCTGTGAGGTACACAATGATTTATGTATTTTATCCGCTCCGTCCATCCATTTTCCCATATAATTTTAGGGCTTGAGAGTAATAATAAAGCATATAAAATATTAAAATGGGCCACACCAGGGGAAACAATTGACTTGAACTTCTACCGTTGAAAATTTCTTGGGGCCACATAAGTTTTGGATCAAGCTTATATTTGTGTTTTCCGTTCATTCGTATATTTATGATCCTATGAACAGGTTGGATGACAAATAAACATCAATGTGGGGCCTATAAAGGTTTCAATGGTGGAAATCATTATCCCCACTTTTCCTGTGGTATGATCCACTTGATGTTTTAATATGCTTCAATTTTGGGCTCAATCACTTAAATTAAATGGAAAAACGGATGGACAGTGTGGATAGACCGCATACATTGAAGGTGGGCCCCACTGAGTTTACTCAGTAAGCAATCCAATTTCCTCTAAAACATGAAGAAAAAAATGGCTTGAGTGACTCGCGCGAGGAGGGATGAAGAGATTGATTAGGCGATTCGTAGAAAACGTACAAACAGTGGCACATGTACTATGAATCCGGTCCATCCATGGGGTGGTGGAAGCCAACGTAAAGTGTTCAAAGGTCTAACCCAGCCCCGGCGTTACGTGGCCACGTAACTCGCCCCAGCCTATTGCCACCCCTACTCCAAGCTGTTGAGAATATGACCAGAACCTGTCGGAACTTGGCCTGGGTAGTCTTATTCGGGTTTACCCCAACGCAAGTTGTAGGCTAGTCCCTGTAGGAAGCTAAGTACAATGTTACTGTGGCATCACTCGAACAGGAGGAAAACGAGGCTGATCCAAAACTCGAGTAGAAATAGACCGTGGTGAATAATAACTCTGTAGTTGAAACCTTTAAGAAGGTACGAGAAGTTTTGAATCAGAATACCATTTGTGTTTTTCGTTCATGCCGGTGGGAATAACCATATGAACCGTCCGGTGGTATATAAACATAAGTGGTCTCCACCAAAATTTCAATGGTGGGAGTTCCATCGTCACGGTTTCCCTTGGTGTGGTTTACTTTAGTTTTAAATCTGCCCTTTTCTTTTAGTTCGTACTTGAATTGACGAAACTGATGTGTGGAGTGAATTATCCAGAGACATTGTAATAGGTCGCGCAAAGCGGATTGGCCCCACTTGGGGCTATAATCCGGCCAGACAAGATTCTGTGGAAGCTACTGTGATGTAAGGGTTTATACACGCTGTACATCCATTTTTATAAGTTATTTTGGGGCATGGACCCAAGTAGAGGCAAATTGAAGGCTTAGGGCCTCTTTGATTGCTCGGCTCAAGTGTAATTAGCGTGTAAATGGGTAATAACTATTCACATACGTAATTATCCATCTTTCTCAATAGGGATGTGGCAAGTAGAGCTGGGCATTTCATACCCGAACAGGTGGATCCAGCCCGATCAGACCCGATCCAACCTGATTCGAACAGAACCGATGGTCAAGATTGGTCGGGATCGGATAGTGTAATCTATATCCGAATTATTTTCGGGTCGAATTCGGATAATCCCTGTTCCGAACCGACCCGATCCGATTGGATCCAATTCGGACCGACCCGATCCGGACCGCATATATTAGAGTGTATGTGTGTGTGTGTGTGTGTTTCGTTTTTACTTTTACTGCCTAAGCTTTCGCCTCGGCGCCAAAAAATTCTGCCCAATGTACACTTAAGCTCGTCCCTATCACTCTATCTCTCTCCATCTTTCTATATCATAGATTTTCTCTTTATATTTGCTTCTCTATTTCGGTTGAAGAAGAAGGCGAGAAGGAGGTTTCGGAGCCTGGACTTTGCTGCTGGAGAGAGATAAACTGAGAAAGTTAGCAAGAATAAGGCGAGAAGCGGACGGACTCAAGTAACGTTAGCAAGTTTTATGGACTTGATCACGAGGTATGTGTTATATCCAAACCGTCCATCCAGTTGGCGAGCTCATTTTAATGCTTGAGACAAAAAATAAGACAAACCTAACCATCAACTAGACCACCCTGCAAACACTAGAGGGAGATTGAACGTCTGCCATTAAAACCCTTTTTAGGGTTATAGGAATATGAAATTTGTTTTTTCTCTTCAAGCATGTGCTTGTGCCCTTATGAAATATGTTTTTTCAGGTACTTGAGACCTCATAAACAGATTGGATGTAAAATAAACGTTATGGTGGGCCTTACAAATTTTTTAACGGTGAAAATCATGATATCTGCTACTATTTATGGTGTGGTCCACGTGATCTTTGGATATGATTCATTTTTTGGATAATGCTCCGAAATGATCTCTAAAAATAGATGAACGGTGAAGATATAGTAAACACGTCATTGTGGCCCATGTAACGTGTATCTCCTTTGAACCGTTCGTACAACTTGGAGCTCAAGGCACGTCAGTGCTTGTTTCGCAAGACACGTACTTAGATCAGCTAGGTAGGCTAGCTGGTGCTAGCTACAGAGCAAACAAGGTACACCCGCCTGTGGCTGATGGTCGGTGCTCTGTGGCCCCCACCATGATGTATGTGTTTCATCCATTTTTACAACTCATTTTAGGGCTTGATAAAAAAAAAGTATAAGGATATAAATCTTACATGGCCCACACCACAACAAAACAATAATTAATGGATATTCACCATTAAAAGCCTCCAAAGGCCCACTGTACTGTTTATTTGAAATCCAATCGGTTAATTTGGTCATAAAGACCCAGATGAAGGGAAACAATAAATATAAGCTTGATCCAAAACTTTTATTACCCCTAAAAAGTTTTTAACGGTCAAAATTTACTCAACACTGTTTCCTATAATGTGGTCCGCTTAAGATTGAGATATAGTTTTTTTTTTTTTTTTTTCATATCATAAAATGATATATAAAAATAGATGGACGGCATGGATGACACACATACATCATGTTGGGCCCCACAGAACATTGAACACTATACTTTGGAGTTATGAAACTTCTCTAAGAAGCCTCTGTAACGTAAAGCTGCTTCAAGAAGCTATCTGGTGTAAAGCTTCTTCGAGAAGCTAAGCGTCTGTTTTATCCTACTGAGTTAATTATGTGGGGCTCATTTTGAGCTTTTTTTGGTTTATCCACATCATCCATCAATTCTTTATTCAAACGTTACTCAATCCGATCCGACTCAGTTTTCCTAACCGAGTCGGAGTCGGATCGATTCAAACCAGCAATGATTAGGATCTGTTCGAGTTAAATGACTCGGATCCAGTCCCGAATTTGATCGAGTTCAGGTCAAGATCTACAGATTTCGAACCTGATCGGGTTGGACCAAATCCGATCCTACTCGGGCCGACGCCCCGCTCTAGTGGCAAGTTACTTTTTTAACACTTTAAGTCGAAAAATTTACAACATCAATGTGGGGCTCATTGTGATGTATGTTACATATCCACGCTGCTCATTTGTTATGCCAATTGAATGTATGGCATGAGCAAAAAAATGAGACAGATCCAAAGCTCAAGTGGACCACACCACAGGAAACAACGGGAATCGAATACCCACCATTAAAAACTTCTCAGGGCCTTTAAAAGTTATAGATTAAGCTGATATTTGTGTCTTCCCCTTATCCATGTATGTGTGACCTTATGAACGGGTTAGATGATGAAAAAATCTTCATGTGGGCCTAGTGAAGAAAACAACTTTCAATGGTGGATGAATTAAGGCTACCGTTTCCTTTCGTGTGGGCCATTTGAGTGTTGGATCTGCTTGGTTTTTTGTTTCATCATTCAAAATGTTACAATAAAATAGATGGACGGTGTGGATATATCATATACATTACGGTAGGGTCCAAATATTTAAGTCAACACTTTTATTTTGATTTTATAGGTAAAATCACTCTCATATTTTCAAACCTGGTGAAAAAGAATAACTTATTTAGCACGTATCATGGAAAATCAAACCGGTCCTCAATTGAACCACACCGCAGCAAGCAGTGGGGATTGAATTCCTACCGTTGAAACTTCTTAGGGCCTACCATGATTTTTACTTTCCATCCAATAATAAGGTCACATAGACCTTTACCATGGGAAAACATAAATACTAACTTGATCCAAAACTTTCGTGCCTCCGTGGTGTTTTCAACGGTAAGCTTTCGATGCCCACCAATTTCCTGTGGTGTAGCCCACTCGAGCATTCAATATGCCTCCAAATTTGGGTCCATGCCATACATCACAGTGGCCCCACAGATCCGCCGACAGGACCGCCATCTCTCCCGGCTAGGTCCTGGTGCGGGTAGTAGCCCACTCGCGCCCCTGCTCAATGGAACAACCATCAGACGCCTCAGGCGCAAGTTAGCAAAACCCTCCGGAAAGATTCTTTCATTCGCTTTTTCCCCAGCGTTCAAAAACAGCGAAACGAGAAAAAGAAAATAACAAATCTCAGAAACCCTAGCTCAAAAATCACTTCCACAAGGTATTCGTTTCATCTCAATACGTTTTCTGCCCTTTCTCCATGTAAATCTCTCTAGATCGTGCAGCAGCAGAATCCGACTCTTGTATTTTGTTTTTTCTGTCACAGGTCCAAAGGAAGAAGGAAACGCTTGCAGCAGCAGAATCGGATCATGGTAAGAGATAGAATTTCCATTGGAAAGAAATCTCCATGAATTCACACAACAGAACGTAATTTTCTCACATCACATCTCGTTCTTGCCTGAATTTCTGCAGTCTGCGCTTTTCAATTTCCATTCATTTCTGACGGTGGTGCTGCTAGTAATCTGCACCTGCACCTATGTCAAGATGCAGTTTCCGACCATCCTCGAACAGAAGACTGGGTATCCCCTCCCTCTATCTCTGTCTACCCATATGTCTCCTGCAGTAGCGATCTTAGCTTCTCTTTCTAGAATTTAGAATCAGTTGGTGATCTAACTGTTCGTTAAAGTGTCAGATGATTCCTCTGTTGAGATCTTGTACAAATCTAGTTGTTCTTAGTAAATTGTGATTGGACATATCTATATTGTTGCTTTCTTAGTCATACCCGTGATCAAGGCAGCAGTGTTTTTAGTATCTTGCGATATCACTGATATATACCATGATATATTAGTTATCGCAGCTGAGCAATATGAAACCCAACTTCAATATCCTTTTTTCGTAGTATTGTGCAATATATTGGATGGTATCATCCTTTTTTCGTAGTATTGTGCAATATATTGGAAGGGATCATGATATACCGCGATATCGTGTGATATATCCACACTCCCCCTTTATAAATTCTTAATTTATCATGTGATGTATCTATACCGAGTTCGATATCAAAATGGGTTAAAATAAACCAGTGCTGTTTTGTTTGGAAAATCCTAAAAAATTCACAAAAATCAATTTCTTTTGCCAAAAAAGGAAAAAAGAAAAAAATCCCTCTTCTTTGTACATTGTAAGGTGATTTCGACTGGTCCACTCTAGTTTGTTGGAAGAAAATTTTTGAAATTTCTCCAAAATTGTGATCGGAAGCTTCTTGGGGCCTGATTTAAAAGGTGCGTATTTTTTAGTTTTGATTCTTTTTTTTTTTTCTTTTCATTTTTATATGTTGTAAGTAGTGTCAAATGGTAAGAAATCCATGATTTTTCATGTTTTTGCATGAAAAATTATGGATTTGGAGCTTCAATTTTGAGATTTGGGAGAGATGGGTCGAGTTGCGGAAAATTGAGGAAATTTTTTATTTTCCAATTTTTTCTCAAATTGGTTGCAATCTTAGTGTCCAAAAATTAATTCGGGGATCTTTTTTAGAAAAAAATAAAATTTTAATTAAAAATAATTAAAAATATAATATATTTTTTTTCAAAATCCACAGGTATATTTCTAGTTTTCTACTCTTCTGCTTTTGAATGTAATGATTGTGTTTCTATATGTGTCTTCTTATAGTTATAAATTATATGAATTGACTTTGAATATAGTTGCATCAGTTCAATCAGATAGAACATAGATTAGGACCTTATGCAAAGGAAACCTATTATGTGCACTTGTTTTTTTGTGAATTTATTTATTTCTAAGTGTGATTGGCCTTTTTTTTTATTTTTATTTTTAATAGTCCCTAAAGTTCCAATGAAAAATTTGACCAATTTTCCAATGTTTTCCCATGTTTCCCAACAACAACTATAAATTACGCGATACAACCAATATATCCCGTGCGATAATTGTTATGCATCCGTATCCCAAGGGTGCGATACATTACACAATAACGATGTGGAAAACATTGCAAGGTGGTGTTTGAAAGTCCAGACTTTTGGGGCAATGGGATCTTTTTTTCTTACATTACAAGGTAGGGCAATGCCCGAGTTTAGTGGAGAGCTGAGATTTAAAAATAAAATAATAAAAAAATCAAGGATTCACAAGGCAAGACCTTCACCTTTTTTTTTTTGTTTTTTGAAGATTAACATGTCAATTTATTAAGAAGGTGCCAAAACGGCACAAAGAATTACAACCTAAGAAAAATGCCTCAAGGGACCTTCACCAAAATTTTCACTTGAAAAGTTGGCAAAATGCCTCAAGGATTCACCTTAGTATCTTTATCTTGATTATTTACTTGAAAAGTGGGCAAAATGCCTCTAGTATAGGCATTTAAGTACCCTAAACTAGATTTTTTAACCTGAAAAGTGAGAAAAATGTCTTAAGATTGGAATTTAGGTGGCCTTCACTAAGAGTTTTATCTTGAATAGTGGGCAAAATGCTTCAAGGATAGGCATTTATGTGCCTTCACCAAGATTTTCACTCGAAAGGTTGGCAAAATGCCTTAGCAAATTGATTTTATTTTTATTTTTATTTTTTAAAAAAATTATCTTACCCAAAACTTTACTTGAAATTTTGTGAAAATGACTCGAGAATTGGCATTTTGGTGCCCTTACCTAAATTTTTAACTAGAAAAGTGGGCAAAGGACCTCAATGATGGATATTGAGATACCCTTGAATTTTATCTTGGGAAGTGGGGAAAATGACTCAAGGTTGGGCATTAGGTGCCCTTACTTAGTTTTTTTTTTTTTTAATTTGTTTATTTATTTATTTATTATTTATTTTTTTAAAGATGAAAATTGTATTGGGCTATAGCCAAAGAAAAAACAAAAATAGAAGGCCTACTAGCTTCATAGCTGGAAAAAGCCTTAAATGGTTATAGAACTATACTTAAAAAAAAATAAAATAAACATAAAAATTTAAGATGGAATTTTTATTGGGCTGCAGCTGAAGAAAAAACAAGAAAAGAAGGCCTACCAGTTTCATAGCTGGAAAAAGCCCCAAAAGGTCATAGAAATAGAAAACAACAATTAAGGGTCCCAATCCCTGAAATAAAGAAGAATTGTATTGAAGACCCCAGTAACCAACACACTCTTATTGCAAAAGCATCAATTATTCATTTCTCTCCATATAGCCCATAGAGAAGCTACCATGGATAGCCTCAATTTCTTTCTTCCTAATCTCCCACTGTCCGATGCATGCCAAAATACCTCAAAGATAGGCATTTAAGTGCCCTTACCCAAATTATTAACTAAAAAGTTTGGAAAATGCCATTAGTTTAGGCATTTAAGTACCTACCAAGATTTTTCAACTTGAAAATCGGGCAAAAAGACTTAAGGATTGGCATTTAGGTGCCCTTACCCAAAATTTTAACTCGAGGCATTTTCCCCTTTTTCCAAGATGAAATTCAGAGTAAGGGGTTGAAAATGCCAATCCATGAGGGTTTTTCCGGACTAGGTTTGCAGTTTGCTGAAGGCCTGGCATGGAGTTAAGTGTGGTAAACAAAGGTCTAAACTCTGGAAGATGTCCATCTTGGCTGTTTGGTGGGCTGTGTGGGAAGAAAGAAATGGGAGGTGTTTTAATGACATGTCGAAGTCAATAGAGGAAACGATTAGTAGGGTTATTCGCTTTATAGTTGAATGGGCTTTTGCTGTTGAAAAGCTTAAAGGTTGTAATTTGCTTTTTTTAGGGTGCAACTGACCGGCTATCTTGCTTTGCCTGATATACGTGGTTGTGGGTGGTTGCGTGTATCCGCAGGGATTAGCCTCACTTCAAAAAAGAGTTGGGGACACCTTGTGTCTTCAAAAAAAAAAACAAAAAACTGACCGGCTATCTTAGCTGGTCAGTCCCCTTTTTGTTTCTCTGTTTTTTCCTCTCTATAAAATTTCTCGTTATCTGTCAAATTTTTTTTTTTTAAAAATGAGGCATTTTGCCCACTTTTCTTGTTAAAAATATTGGTAAGGGTGACTAAATTCCTATCCTTGATGTATTTTGCCCACCTTTTAAGTTAAAAACATATAGGTATGGCCATGAAAATGCCAATGCTTGATGTATTTTGCCTACTTTCCAAGTTAAAAAACTTGGTAATAGCACTAAAATAGCAATCGTTTAGGCATTTTGCCCACGTTTTATGTTAGAATGTAAGTAATGTTACCTAAATTCCAATCCTTGGGTCATTTTTTTTTTCTCACTTTTCAAGTTAAAAATCCAAGGCACCTAAATGCTTATTCTTGGGGCATTTTATGCACTTTCCAAGTTATAAATCTAGGTAAGGCACCTAAAAATGCCCATTCTTGCAGCATATAGTCCACTTTCTAAGTTAAAATATGGATGCCGTTACTAAATGCTAATCTATAAGGCATTTTCCCCACTTTTTGGGTTAAAAATCTAGGTAAGGCTCCTAAATTCCCATCCTTAAGGCATTTTGTCAGCTCTCCAAAATAAAATCAACATAAAGGCACCTTAATGCCTATCTTTGTGGCATTTGCTTACTTTCTAAGTTAAAAATCTAGGCAAGGGTACCTAAATGTCGACTTGAGGCACTTTGCCCGCATTCCAGGTTAAAAATCATGGTGAGGGTGCCTAAAGGCCTATACTTGAGGCATTTGGCTGGCTTTTCAAGTTAAAAATCTGGGTAAGGACAACTAAATACATATCCTTGAGATTTTGTCTACTTTTAAGGTTGCAAATCTGGGTAAAGGCGCCAAAATGCCAATCTTTTAGGCATTTCCCCCACTTTTCAAGATAAAATTTTTGGTAAGGGCACCTAAATTCCTATCATTATGGCATTTTGCCCACATTCCAAGTTAAAAGTCTAGGTAAGAATGCCTAAATGCCTATCCTTGAGGCATTTTACTCAGACTCCGAGTTAAAAAAATCAAGTTAAGGGCGCCTAAATGCCTATTCTTGAGGCATTTTCCCACACTCCCAAGTTCAAAATCAAGTTAAGGGTGCCTAAATGCCTATCCTTGAGGCATTTGGCCCACCTATTCAAGTTAAAAATCTTGGCAAGTGCCTGTAAATGCTTGTCCTTTAGGCATTTTTGCATATTTTTCAAGTTAAAAGTTTGGGTGACGGATCTATGATTCAATCCTTGAGGCATTTTGCTCACATCTTCTCCTCATCTTGAAGATTGAGACTTATCTTTCAATCACTCTGCATGTTATCAGGCTGCCTGCTGTTGGTGCTTTGGTGATTAAAATTGGACATGGTTGCTCGGGCTAGATTTATATAGGCTTTTGAAAGTTGTCCGTGACAGCTTTTTTATTCTTCTTGGAGTTCTAATCCTTGGCAGCTTCGAGTGTGATGATTTCTCATTATTGCCCCCCCTTGTTTCCTCTTCCTCTCTCTCTCTCTCTCTCTCTCTCTCTCTCTCTCTCAAAAAAGGCTTTTTAGGTCCCATATGTAGTATGCCATGTCTGTTCCAACTTCCAACTAAACATGCATTTGAAGTAAACACGTGCACAAGCTTTTCATCTCCACACAAAATTGCCAATTCATGAGAGTTATGCTTATATTAGATGGTATTTGCAATTTTGCATTCTCACGGTTTTTAATAATTTCTAGTTCTAGATTGTTTTCATTGCAATACTTGCCAGGTTTCAAGAAACTCTTTCGACCATCGGATCCTTTTATCGTGTATTATGGATCTTGTAGACCATATGGGCCACTGTCTTAGTCATTTTGATGCATTTCATATTGACCAAGCTTTCTTTTTCACCACTTGGCCCAACTTGGGATGCCCTTTTTATCCAATACTCTCTCAGGTGCAAATCAGAAGAGAAAAATGACAAGCTTTTTAGGCATTTAGGTGGCCACCTGTAGCTTGCATTATGAGTTACTTTTAAGGGCTGTGTAAGGAGGCAAATAAGGTTATGGGCATGGTCTTGTGGTTGTTATGCAAACTTGGAGGTTGGAACAGCAAGCTTGTGCTCTATCTGTTCTGAGTTGTACCCGTGATACATCACCATACATGCCAGCCAAAGGAAATGTCCAGCTCTGTACCATTCACAAAAGGATTTGGCTCGAGGAGGCAAGACAGGATATGAAGGCCTTGACACTTTACTGAGTATAGGGCCATAGAGGACTGGTGAAACAAGATTGGCAAAGATCACCCCTAGTAGCTGGGACAAAGGCTATAATTCAAAATGAATAAAGAAACAAATAAAATGAGAAGATGGGGCAAGGTATGATGGCAGTGATACTGCCATTATATCTACCATACACACTTCTAGGGAACCAAAGGCCAATATGTAGTTTTTGATGTACGCCCGAGGCCCACTGTTTGGTCCAACATGTGCCGATTTTGGGCTCATTGTTGCAAGATTTGGGGCCTAAACGATTGAGATCACATTTACCATTTTTGAAAGAAAAGGGGCTGATTGGGAAGATGTGATTAAAGATTTTGGGGTATTTAGTATATTTGTTTTTGTTATTTTAGGATTAGATGATGATGATGATGATGTTTTTGCTATTTTAGTCAAATCTTTGTTAGTGGTATTTAAAAAATAAATAAATTATACATGATTTGAAATCAATCTATTGTGGGATCTTCAGTAGGGATTCTCGGGGATTGTCTTTTGGGTTTTTCAAGTTTGTTGGTTTTCTTAAATTTTTAAAGAGAAGAAGTTTGAAGATAAATAGAGTTTTTCTCCCTCTAAACTCCAATATTCTTGGTGAGTATACACTTCATTTCTTTGCGATTCAGGCGTTGAGATCTCATTGACTTGATGACCAAGTTGCACCATTTAAGTGTTAGAGCGGGTGATCGTTTGAAAATTTTCAACTCCGCATCATCTCTTAATGACTTCGAAGGGGGTGACATAAGAAGAGTTTGTGCAAGTAACCCAATTGATCTACACACATATGGAGCAAGTAGATCAACTCATGCATACGGTAGGAAATCTCACTAATCAAGTGGAAGAGGTCTAGTGTGGAGGGAATTCGAAGATTGAAGTTGCAGCACATAGACACATAAAGGTTCCTGCCAAGGTCCTAACCAACAATGGGCAGCCCGGGCCAATGAAGACACCAATAATTGAATCATTTGATTGTTGGAATGTGATAGAGAGCCTGAAATTAAAGTGAAAATTTTGGAATTCCATGTTGTTTGCATGTGTTGACGATTCCATTGGTTGGCTAAGTAGAGTGGAAAAGTGTTTCAAGGAAATCACAAAAAATCGGAATGTTAAATTAGTAGCAATGAAGTTTTTCAGTTACACGACGTCTATGAGATCGTGTTGCCAAATGACTTGGATATCTCATTGACTATCAGTGTGGTAGATTTGTTTGAGTACCGTGATGAGGTTTCTGGTGTGCAAAATGAAGTTATTGTTGATATGGATAACTCCCGTAGAAAAAGGATTAATTTTTTTTTTTTTTTTTTGAAAGATAAGCAAGTTTATTGAGAGGGAAAGAACTTGCCAAAATGAGGAGTGAAAGCTCTACAAAAAAGAAGGAAAGAGAACAGGGGGGAAAAAACCAACAAAAAAGAAAAGAGGGAGAGAGAACAAAGGCCACACCCCTTGCCACACCCCAAATAACCTAAAAAACCAGCAAATTACTTACACTTGATGAGGCTAATATAAGCAATACTTGTTGAAATGGAAGAACATGCTCTATTTTGAATGCATATGGATCACGAGCAACAAATTGAAAAGATCGAATTCGGACCTTTACTACTTGTATGATGTGTCAAACCTGCTGGAGTCGAGTTCTTTCCAACTTGGGGTAAATGATGTAGGCCCACGGCACACCATAAGGCCCAACATGTGTTGATTTTGGGTTGTTTGTTGCAAGATTTGGAACCTAAATGTTAGAGATTACATTTACCATTTTTGGAGTGGAAGATATGATTGAAGATTGGGGGTATTTAGTAGATTTATTTATGCTATTTTAGGCAAAATTTTGTTTGTGGGATTTTTATTATCTTAAGTAAATTATAGATTAATTTGAAGTCAATCTCATATTTGGAGGATCTTCATCAAAAGATTCATAGGGATTTTCTTTAGGGTATTTGAAAAGGTTGGTGGTGTAGGTGGTAGGGCATTCCACATTTTTTGAATTTGTGAGTTTTCTTTTAAGTATTGTAATAGAAGGAAAGAAAAAAAGAAGAAGAAGGAAGTTTGAATATCAATATCTTGAAAAATAAAAAAGGAAGTTTGAATATCAATAAAGTTATTTATCCCTCTTTATTCCAATATTTCTTGTGAGTATACACTTATTCACTTCTTTGCAATTCGGGCATCGAGATCTCATTGACTCGATAATTGAGTTGCACCGGTTTTCCTGGTTGGTCATTTTCAAGGTCTCTTTGTTATCTATTGGTTCAAATTAGTACATAAACATATTATTTTCATTGCAAAAATAACATGTTTCCAATTAGGGTGCAACTCGAGCAGGTTGGGTTGAGGGTCAACCTGACTCAACCAGAAATCAAGAGGACCCAACCAGCAACCTGACCCGACCTGAATTCCAACCTGAGTTGCCCAACCTGGATTCTTTTATATACTCAACCCGACCCAACCCAACCCAAGTACATGTAATTATTCCCAACCTGACCCAAATTTGCACAACCTGAATTCAACCTGATTTCAAATCAGGCTGGGTTCTTCTGACCAGAACCCTACCCAAGGACCTTGAGAACCTGACCCAACCCACCTGAACTCACACTGGGTAAATTGGGTTCAGTTTGACCCAAACCCAAGTTGCGGACCCATTTCCAGTGATGGGTGCATACGGTATCTGTTGCATTGATATATCAAAATGGAGAATGGCGAAGTTCTCAACATGCATGTGTTCTTGTCTAATGCTTCATTGGAATATCATATTCGCATTGTGTTTGTGTTCTAATCAAATTTAAATTTGTTGAAGTGTGCATAAAGTTTTTTGTCCTTAAGAAGTTTAATCTCTGGCAGGTTTCGAGGTTTCTTTTGGAAAGCAGCCAGAATAGGTATGCTTTGAGACCCTCAAGTTTCTTGAATAATATATGGCACCATAAGAGTCATGCTTAATGCTGACTTTATTGCACGCAGCACTGCACATGTAAACCTCAGATGCAGCAACCTGGTACACCCTGTTTCTGCTTGAACTCGCACTTCAAACTCCCCACTCCTGCCGCCACTTTGTAGGATTACACATCATCACCATCTAAGCCTTATCCCAACTAATAGGGGTTGGCTACATGAATCCTATTCCACCATTCCACCCTACTGATTGACAGGATTCATGATAAAAGCGGGCATTATGCATGCGAACATTTTAAAAATATTCTCTTCCCTGGTCCTGCACCCAAATCTACTGCCACTTTCCTGCATGTTTTGTATCACCACCAAGTTTTGAAATACATGTGTTGCATAATGTATCGTTTCACCACTGATATGTATGCATTGCCCCATATTGCCTCGCATTGGGCTGTTTTGGGCCGATTCATAGCGGATACACCTGTATTGGTCATGGGCGATTTCCTGAATGTATCAGGCAATACGTACTGGTTTTGGATGATACTTTAAACCTTGATAATCACAATATTAAGTCTAGATGACATTTTTATAAATACAGCCTCAGATAACATGTTAGGGCCCGTTTGGCCGGGTGGAATGGAAGGGATTGAATGGTATTAGGGTGGATGGCTTGGATTTCTAGGTAATGATGGGGTTGTCAGTGGATTGTCTTGAGATCCATGGGATTGCTATATCCCTGGATTCCTATATCCAGTCTGTTTGGCACGCCTGGCCAATCCCGGGATTAAACCTTGCCATCCCTTCGAATCCCTCAACCAAACAAGTCACAGGCAAATTTGAACGGATTAGGGTGGATTGGATGGGATTTAAAGGTAAGGATGGTGTTGTCAGTGGATTGTCTTGCGATCCATGGGATTGGGATCAGATCACCGACTCTGTTTGGCACGCCCGGCCAATCCCGGGATTTAACTTCCAATCCCTTCCAATACCATCCAGTCCCTTCCAATCCGACCGGCCAAACGGGCCCTTAAGGTACATACAGTCTTAAATCAGGATCTCTTTGCGAAGGAAGCATACAACTGTCTGAAAGTGCTGTGTAATCCATTTTCTTAGTAATGGTTTATTCATGCGTGTATATATGTTGAGAAATCCTTGCATTGCTGAATCAGGTGAGCGGTTGAGTCCCTGGGTGGCCATGGGGTGCTTTGCAATGGGCATATCTATCATTGTCTTTTGAGAACTGAAGGTGTTTGTTTAGTTCAATCATTTCTCGATCGGTGGCACAGCAAGCAATTTACACCTTCAAGGTCTTAGGCTCAACGTTCTCCCATGTCTTGTGTGATATAAGGATATGATAATTGTCAGTTCGGGTCCGGTGATAGAGGATGGATGTTGTGTGGTCGCCTTGTATCCAGTGGCTTCTCTTTATTGCTGATGACAGCTGCTAACGATTTTTTAAAAATCTTTTTTGGATTGTAAACTGCTAACACTACTAACTAGGGGTGGTTTCTATTTTTTTAACCAGAGATATTTTGGAGTGAATAATTCCTTTGTGGCCCCATAAGTAGGGCTGTTAATGGTTATCTGGACCCATGGGTACCCAATGGACCTGACCCGATTTTAACTTGTTGCAGTCCCCTTTTTTGCATCTGCCAAGAAATCTGGTCAGGTTTGTGACTCACCTTTTGGACCCGGTTAAAAATTGGGTCTAGTCAGATTTGGCTTGGGACCCCGTTAAAGTTGGGTGTGGTCCAGTTAGTTTTAATAGTAAAATTATATATATTTAACATATATTGATTATTCTAGCAAAAGAAATGAGGCTTTGGAGCCACTCACATGTAAGGGAGCCCTTTTACACACCATGCACGTCAAAGTGGCACAACTGTGTGTGATCTATTGCACCCATTGGGTTGGCCCAACCATGTAAAAGCTTTTATTTGTCCGGAACCCAACTCAGAACCTAGATCCAAAGTCCTGATGAGTACCCAGCAGAACCCACTCAGAACTGGGTCTGGGTCTACAAGAACTGGACCAAGCATCCAAAATGACTCGGATCTGGCAAGATCTGAAACCCAGTTAGCCTAGGTACGGGTACTATAGGACCTGACCCGATCCCCTGACCCGTTGACAGCCCTTCCCACTAGGTAGGGGACAAAGGGTCAATTAGGAAGATTTCATGAAGGTGAGGAGGGCTGAGCGCTTCACCCTCCATTAACAATCCTACAGCCTATGTTGAAGATACATCACTTGGAAGGGCAAAAGAGGGCAATACACTGGCTCCATGGATTTTCCTTTTACTTCTTTTAACAGTAAGAACTGTGTTAGCCTGCCTATGTGTAGTCACACGGGGTTGCTTACAATTAACTGAGCACCACGTGGGGGAGAATGTGCATGAGATGCATGCTGTCTATCAGGTGAACTGCCTCATGGTCAAAGACCAAAAATTGGATTGGTCCATAACTCAGGTAGGCCATAAAGTAAGAGTTGGGATGGGACTCCCCCATTAGTTGTGTATGGGGCCACTATTTGCCATCCAATACAATCCAAATCGTATGAATCTTCTCACCAAGATGAACCTACTAGCTAGAAATCATATTATTCTAAAACTCAGGTGGACCACACCATATAAAATTCACTTTAATATGGTGACGTCCACCTGAGTTTTCGATCAATCCAATGTTCCGGATCAAGGCCTAACGTGGGGTGGTGCACCTGATTGATGGGGGTGAATCTCATCCACATGAAGTCATCCATCCACTGCTAATAGTCAATGCCCCCTGTATGACTGTGTGCAGTCACGCCAGCGCTTCTCTTTTTCAAGTGTCTTGAATTGCCATTATTTGCTAAATCGTGGCACCTCTTCTTGGCAGAGCTTTTCTAGTGAGGTCCCACCGCCTGATCATCCAGACCATTACTAGAAGGTTTCCTGTATATAGCCTATGTCAAGAAAATCTCAGTGATCGAGGATCCTCACTGTCCGATGATAAGGTGATTTAGAAACTGCTATTGTTTGACGGTTGGTTCGAACTTGCATTGTATGGACAGTTACATCTTGAGTGAGAGATTTTTTCTAATGTTGCCCATTAACATTGGGACCTTATGTACAAAAGGTTTGTAGCATAATACAGTGAGGCTGGAGGGGTGAGCACTAAGCTGCTTGGGCAATCCCTGTTAGCATTCCTCTACGGGTGTGTAAATCCAGGCTGTCCAAATCACGGGCCTATTAGGGACTGATTACCTTCAGACAATCACAATAATCAAACTGTCTTGAACCGTCTGATTTTGCTCACTGATTTTGAACTGTTGACCACTGCCTTTTTTAAAACCGTGCATAGATGGCCACAATTAGATTATTCGGAATCTTTGGATTTTATGTTGTTTGATTTCTGGTCACTCCATGGAGATACGATTTGGATTTATATACAAATATGGGACGTGCATGGTGAAGGAGTTGCCACCATTTACTAACCTTTGGCCAAAGAGATTGTGACGGATTCGTTTTATCAAGGCGAGTTTATATTGTGTTTCGGGCGCTGCGCTGATATAGATTGGCTTGAGCATGTGATAGTGGTCCATGGATTGGGTGGACCCGATTTTGAAGCTTGATTAAAAGATGGGGCTGGGCGTGGGAATTTTAATTTTGTTTTTCTTTTTATTTATTAAGGCCTGATCCAAGGACTCGCACAGACCCATTTGTGATCTTAATGGGCAGGCTTGGACATTTCTGTATGGAACGAAGATAGCTTTCAGAAAATTCCTGAAGAAAAGGAATGTGTCTATTGATCCAAATTAGAATTTGATACTCATGTAATCAACCACAGTATAATGCATCTAAGAATCTAACTCAGTTAGACATGGCATGTCAAAGTCCTGCTTATTGCATGGAGTGGGCGTGGGCCCTACTTTTTTTTGGCCCAATTGATGATCTGGTTTCAGTTGGGCTTGTGCTGATCCTCGTCCTACCAGACTGGACGTTGCCGATAGTTTTGATTATATATTTGTAGATGCAAAAATTCCTTTGCCCTCTGTAGCTTTGCATGGAGCGTGAATTGCACAATCGCCAATTGATGAAAATTGCCATTGAACGGTCGTTCCTTGAGCAAGTGGCAGGCCCCACTCAACTCATTGTCACCATCTGATCATGAGAGGGTGGTGAATTATCCATTTAATTACATCTGTTAGTTGGTAAAATGCAAGACCACCTCGTCTTGAGCGGGCATTCTAGGCAATGTATCACCATACAATTATGAGGAAAACTTTGATACTCTGTCTGAGTGTGTTGGTTGATACGCAGGCAATAGGAAATTGTACATGTGACCACATATATGTTAATTAAATTAAACTCATTTGTGAATATAAACTGGCAATGATTTGATTCCCTGTCTGATTGGTGGGAATTCGTGATGGTCAAGATGAAATAGTCGCAGTTGTAATTCAATAAAATAAAATAAAATAATTAAATGGAGGTTAGGATCCTTCAATCAATCTGAATTTTAGACTACAGCCCATTTCCATTGTGTCTTGCAATTTGGACTGTTTAATGCCATTTATATTTGCCACATGAACAATTTGAGAGTCTATCTTGTCCTGCTATTTGGACAGCTTAATTTGAGTTAAGGTTTGCAACCATTAAACACATCCAATTGTGACCATCATTTAGTGGACCATTAAACTAAAACATTGCATTAATTTGATTATTTGAAGAGTATGTCTAAGGATGGTTTAGTGAAAAATATCTTATGATATGAATTTGCCAAAAAATACACCTCCCAACCACAGGTTAGGATTTCGCGGACAAATATAATATTTTATATTGACCCATCTATAATGGATTTTTCATTTTGGAGGGGTTAAACCGACGAAAAAAAAAACTTGTTTTACAACTGCCATGCCCCACCTATTATCAATTTGATAATAAGTCCTCTCTTGTCATTTTCAGAGGACACCAACCATACCTGCAAATGCATTACATCACATGGAGGTTGCAAAAAGGCATATCAACTCACGACAATTAACAAAGGCGGGTGCTTTAATCATTAAAATATGTTAACATCACAGACTCTTACATGAAACTAAAAGGCCGTGCAAGATCTAATTCGTTCATCAGGTTGCCCCACCATATTTTGGGGCAGAACATGATCCCATGTTGGTCAAACTAATAAAATAAAGAGGAAAGCACACGCCCCATGTGGCACATGTATAAGATTTTGGTCATTTATAGGGGATACCATAACAGGGTAGCCTACTTGAGTTTTGTACTGGGATTTTATTTTTTTTGAATTTTTAATTTTGGCAGGATAGATATGAGGCAATGCGATGGACGGGGTGGATGTTATTTTCCTTATCTCTCATTAGCTGCTCAGCCGTGGCATGTATACCTCCATGTAACTAACTGCCTTTGGACGTTTTTGCCTTTAAAGAATATAAGCCACTTAGCAAGGAATATTAGAGATTTTAAAGTTTTATTGGATTCTTTTAATGCATAGCCTATGTACTATTTATAAAAGATCATGCCAAGCTCACAGGATTCATCTGCTTTATATCTCAAATCAAATCCGATGTAGAGAAATATTATTTAAACCATGAAAAGTGATACACTTGATTAAAAACCAACATGAGCCACGCTAATGGAAATGAGGTAAAATTGCTCCTAAAACCGTTAAGTTTACATAGCATGGATCAAGTGAGTTTGATATCAAGCTGATTTTAAACTTCTCTCATCTTGGCTGCATGTGGCCCACAAACTCCCATTCTCACTGTTCCATGTGGTGTGACCCATCTGAAGTATGTATGTGGCTGATTTTTTACCTCAGTACCTAATATTGAGGATGGAATGCGATGGACGGAGTGTTATTCACATTCAAAACATGGTGAACCCATAGGCTCCGTTTGTTTGACGCGTGGGTGAAATAGTGGTTACAGAGGACTACGGTAACTCTACTCACCCATTTTCTCTCTGCACGTGAAACGCACGTGTCCCCAGGAAATAGCTATAGATTCTGGGACGCGGTTTGGCTAGTGACGCTGCCATCAGCCGGGTGGCTAATGGTCGGTGGTATGTGGACCCCATGATCTATGTGTTTTATCCAGGCCGTCCATACATTTTACAAGATAATTTTATTATATCATACAAAAAATTAGTTAAATCTAAATCTCAGGTTGACCACACCATGGGAAAACAGTAGGTATTAAATGTCCATCATTAAAAACCTCCTAGGGCTCACCGTAATGGTTATTTGAAATCTAACATGTTGATTATGTCATACAGACTTGGATGAAGGGAAAAAATATATATCAGCTTGATCCAAAACTTTCGTGGCCCCCAAGAAGTTTTTAATGGTGGGCGTTCAATCAACACTGTGCGGTCCACTTGAGATTTGGATCAACCTAATGTTTGCTCTCATACGATAAAATGATATGAAAGAATGGGTGGACGGAATGGATGAAATACATACATCATGGTGGGGCTCACAGAGCACCGACCATCAGCCATTGGCTAGTGACAGGATCAGTAGCCAATCCGTTTCCCAGATTCCGTGGCATTCAATGGCAGTTTTATCTACTCTCTTCTGTCTCGGTTTGAGAGAAATTAGCAAATTGAAAACAAGAGGGCAGAAATGATTGAACACGAAGAAGGAGAAAATCCGACCGTCCTTCCGAACCCTCCCGCGAAAGACTTGTCGATCGAACAGGAGCTGGACTTGGACCTGGAACTGGACCTCGATGCTTCCTGGCCGTTCGATCCAAACCCCTTCACTTCATACCCTTTCCCTCCCTTCTCCTCATCTCCTCCTCAAAACCCTAATAACCACCATAATCCTCCGCTATCCTCCTCCGAGCAGCCGTCTTTGCCGCTATGGGTTTTCTCTGACACTGAATGCTCGCAATTTCTTCCATGTGAGTTCTCATCGCAGATTTGATTTCAGTTCGATCGTTTTTTTATTTCGAAGTCTGCTCCTTTCTTCTTAATTCGCTTGAATTTTTGTGAATCTCAATATGTTGTTTGCTTCGACTTCTATGGAATTTGGTTCCTCTTTTATTTTTTATATTATTATTTAGGAGGTTAGAATTTGCTTTCTCGCTGTTTGAATTTTCCGAAAAATCCATTTTAGGGCTCTTTTGGCAACGTGGATTTGAACTCCCAAGGAATCAAGTGGATTTTAATCCTAACAGAATCGAGTGGATTTGAAATCAGATCTTTGAGGTGGGATTTCAAAAAGAGCTCTTTTGGAGGATTTGGATACCTCGTAAATCCAAATCTCTCCAATTCCTAGCTACCAAATGCCCCCAAAACAGCAAATCCCCACATATCCCTCCCATTCCATGCTGCCAAATGCCTCCTGCGGTAATTCATTGTAGTTCAGCTTATATTTTGCTTCTGGGTGGTTACAGGTTTGATAGTTTTGTGCCTATCCGTTGTTGTTTTTTTATGATGGCTACTAAAAAGAAATATTGGGGTGCGTTTGGATGCTCAGTTGAACCAAATTGCAAACCATTCATTTCATTGTGGAGGAAATTTCCAAAGTGGAGGTGGCACTGCTTTATTCATATGGTCAACCAAACCTCCGAGTGCAGTTTGGTGCATTTCAATTTGGATTTGAAATGACAGTTATTTCAATTTGTCAGAACAGAGTGGGGCCTACAAGTTACCTTAATTTGGTCATTCACTCTTTCTTGTATTGAAATATTGAAATTGTTAGTAAAAATTAATTGGACTCAATTGAATTTATTTTGACGTGAATCTTTCTTACATCCAGATAATTTGGATTCGATAGTTGAGATTCCGTCAGAAGATGATGGCAGAAGAGAGCAGCTGCCAGCATCTACGGCAGAAGCGGTGGTGGAGATTTCAGATGGTTCGTTTGTGATCAAGGAGAGAATGATGAAAGCACTTCGATATTTCAAGGAGCAGACGGAACAGCATGTTCTGGTTCAAGTTTGGGCTCCTGTGAAGAATGGTGATCGTTATGTTCTCACAACTTCTGGGCAACCATTCATTCTCGGGCTTCACAGTAGTGGTCTTTCTCAGTATAGATCGGTTTCTCGGATGTATATGTTTTCTGTGGATGGAGAAGGTGGAGGAGATTTCGGACTCCCTGGCCGCGTTTTCCAGCAGAAATTGCCAGAATGGACACCTAACGTGAAATATTACAGTAGTAAGGAGTACCCACGCCTTAACCATGCTCTCCATTATAATGTCCGAGGTACCTTGGCATTGCCAGTTTTTGAACCTTCTGGGCAGTCCTGTGTTGGTGTAGTGGAGCTTATAATGACTGCGCAGAAGATAAACTATGCTTTGGAGATTGATAGAGTTTGCAAAGCTCTCGAGGTCGGTTAGCTTGAAATTTGGGCATTTGTTGTCATGATTTTCTTTTTTTGACTCCTTGAAATATGATGAGGCTTGGTTTCGGGTTTTCTATGATATTGTGTTCTTCATTGGGTTGTTTTGGTCTGGCTTGTAGTTTATTTGTGATAAGAGTGCCTGGAAGCTAATGTTTTAATGGGATTATTTCGGTCTGGTTTTATATGCACTTAATTTAATGTTCCCCAACTATTACTATGTTTGCTTGTCCTTTTGGAGTCTTAATTGTAGTAAATTTGTTGTAAATTGTAAGGCATTTGCCCATACTGTCATGCTGATACAATTAAGCAATCTGTTTTGGTGTGACTAGCATTTGTTGTTACTCTGTATCTGATGAGCTTCTCCGAACTCATCACTGTGGTCATGGTGCTCTGCCTGTGGGGATGTTTTGTACATGTAGACCGCATGGTAGCTCTTCTAGGGGTGCCTCAGTATGGTGTGTGGTTGTGTTCTTGCAAGAAGCTTATCACTATAGTGCTCCCATCAGATGTGTGTGTCCGCAAGATGTTGACACCAATTGCTAGGCTTGAGGCAACATGATCAAGAATATCTGCTGGTCCTGAGTGTTGTGGTGTAGGTATCAATAGTGCACCGCATGATCCTGATTGTTTGTTGCTTGTTGCTGCCAAGCAGGCACCCAAGACACCATGCTTAGTGTTGTTGGCGTCCATCACAGAGATGAGTTGTCACTATGTTGTAAAGCTTGGATTATGCAATTGACATCTGCTGGGCTTGCAAGTTGCATCTATTTATCACTCTGGTTTGGTTTATCTTGTGGCTTTGCTAGTGCTGTCCTTGAAACCTATCTGCATCTAGGTAGGATTTAGCTACCTGCATCTGAAACTCATGCAAGTGAGAGTCGTATCAAAATGACATTTTTATCTGTTTTAGGAGTTCATCACGGGAGTATAGCCATCACTATGTTCTGAGCATGCTATTGTGTAATGTACAATATTGATCAGCCCAGTGTTGTCTATGTCATGGTTTTGTCAAGTTTAGTGTAGTTCCTAGTCACTCTTGATGGGGACATCACGCGCATACGCGCGCGCACGCCACCCCAGGGAGGGCCCCACCGTCGATTTGGCTCGATGATGACATCTAGGGAGGGTCTCCTACTTAGAAGACGGAGTTTTGGTTCATTAGAATGAGCTCGATAATCAAGTAAAACACATTATGGGATCTCATAATCGGGGCCCACTAGTCGGATTGATTTCATATTTTAGGTTTTGATTATTTATATTATTTAGAACATCATGAACGCTTTAGATTTCTTTGTTTGATTTTTATTTTAGTTTACTTCATCACCAAGTAATAGGTTGTGCACATGGCGCGAGTTTTGGGGTATAGGGTTTTCTTATAAATAGGCATCCCTTGTAGTTCTTTTGATTCATTGAAGTTGAATAAAAATTCCTGCGTGGTTTTTCTGCTCTCTGAGTTTCTGAGTTGTGGAAAAATTAAAGTGGGTGCGAAGCCCTCCTTTTTCGAAGGGCTGCGATTAAAGTGGGTGCGAAGCCCTCCCTTTTCGAAGGGTTACCGTGGTGCGAAGCCACGTTTATCTTCATCCGCCCCTTCATCTTATTTCATCCTTCCCACAACCATCTTCGTGTCCAATCCGTTTGTTTTGGAGCTGTTCATCTCTCCACAACCAGTTTTCAGAATCTGGCCCTGCAGGAGGGTTGAAACTTTGACGGAGCATCACGCCCAGACCACAGCCCGGATCGATGTGAAATTTGAAAGTCTTGCAGCCCCAACTTGGCCGACCAGGGCCAAAAAGTTGGGTAGGCGGGCCTTCATTGCATGTGCAGCTAGCCCATCTGCGCATGGGCGTTAGCCCCGGGGCACCGTTTGCACACGGGAGCTATTTCTGGGTCAGGTTTTTCTCTTGTTTTTCTCTTTTCATCCCTAATTTTATAAACCTTAACCCTAGATTGACCTAAATCCCCAATTTCTATCTCTTTTCTCACCCGAGGGTTCCTTGATTTGGAATTCGTGAATTCCTTGGATTATGGATTGATTGTCATGCATGTGTGGATGATTTCTATTTCCCTTTGAGTATTGTTTGGTTCATAATTTTTATTGATCCAGCCCTAACGTGTGTAGGCCTGGACCCACATAGATTCCCCTTAATTGAATATTTGGACTTTTGTGTGGGATGTGGAATTTGTGTAATTGTTTATGAACTACATGATCTTAAATATGAAATCTTGTATATCATATCTGAATTTCATGTCCTGCATCAACTCTACTCATTGTCAACTTAAAGGATGCCATATTTGCCACAATCCAACCAGAGGCTGTTTTATTTCCTACTATTCTGAATGAGCAACTAGCATGGTCTTTGCACATACAAAAACATCATGCATGCATGCATGCTTTGATGCTTATGATCATCATAGTCTTGTCCTGGCTACTTGTGGTTGGATCCTATCCTTGATAAGTCAGGAAGGTTTCATATCCCTTCCTTCCACGATCCAAGTCCACTTCACCCCCATCCTCCTTTTTAGCCTTTCATCCCTATTTGAATTCCCTCTCCTTAACAGGGACATTTTCTGGTTTTTGTAACATGCTTAAGCATTTCAATATTCGCTCCACCTTTTTCTCCTGTCAGGGCTGAAATTGCGGTTTATACGGTTGATACTAAAGAAAGAATCTGAGTTAAGGTCCTAGCGGGGAGTGAATAGGACTTTCAATTATTTTTGCCTATTTAAAGTCCTAATTGCCTAACTTAAATAATCATTCAATTTAAAGCAAGTCGATATATCTCTAATAACTTCCAAGCCAGTTAGAGGTTCCAATCACAAAGGCTAATAAAAATATGTAGATACAACAAGTAGCCTATTATTGTGAGCTTGTGTGTGGAATGTGCTTCTTATCAATTCATAGCATTCATTCAATCATGTATGAGAAGTTAAAACATTCAAGTATATATAAGCATGATTAAATAGATGTGCAATTGACAATTCCAAACACAAGTATTTATAGTGGTTCAGCTACATGCCTACTCCACTCCCAGCATCTACACTCAATCCCAGAGTGCACTGGATTTCACTATCAATGGTTTTAAACCAGGTTCACCAATAACCTTTATAATCCTGCACTAAGGACACCAACTTACGCTCTCTGCAAGAGCAAAGGTCCTACACCTAGAACCCACATTTAGGCCCACCGGCCAAGGTCCCATACTAGGCACCTACTGTTTAAGCCCACCGGGCAAGGTCCCACACAAGGCACTTACGTTTAGGCCCACCGGCTAAGGTCTTACACAAGGTACCTATGTTTAGGCCCACCGGGCAAGGTCCCACACAAGGCATCTACATGAGTTTGTTGATAGCAAACTCTTAGTCTCAATCCTACACGAGGAAAGAGACTATACTTTGAACTCTTTATAATGACACTTACTTGTCGGATAGAGTTCTCTTTTGTAGCTCGTCTTGGGTTGCTCGATCTTTGCACTTTCGTGCTTGAATCAGCTCCCCGATGCTCCCCCGATCGTGTAGCTTGAATTTACCTGTTAGGTTCGGTTTCACGATTAAAAACCTTGCATAAGATGTACTTATAAAGGTGACCAAGGTAAAGGGAGTTGGTTGAATCTTTTATCTAGGATGATGAGTGGATTTCTTAAGGGATTCAACTTATGGATGCTCTAGAGTATCAAAAGACAAAGGGTTTTCCTATTAGTTTGGCTTTTGAACTCTAGAGAAGGCACGAGTTCATGCTCTTCATTAATAGGAGCTTTGAATGCTCATAGGAGTGAAGGATCATAATGAAGAGAGCATGAAACTTGTATGGATAGAGTCTACAGGGGCTAGGATAAGCTTGAGATACACTAGAGACTCTATGGTGTCTATTTCCACTAATTTTGCAAGTTTCTACAAGCTGCTTTTATAAACAAAAAGTTTTAACGGATAGAAAACGGCTAGTTTACAGTGCTACTGAAGCCAACTTCGATATCACCTTCAGTAGCACTGAACTTGCTTTGGTGGTACCGAATAAATTCCCCAAGTTGCTGATTGAAAACAACCTCTTTTGTTAGTACCGAATTTTGTTCGTTGATGGTAGTCGGTGTCACCGAAATATCCAGTCAGTGACACCGAATTAACGTTGTAAGCGTGCTGGACTGTTTTGAGCCCCTTCGGTAACACCGAAGGTATCTTCTGTGGTACTGAATGTGCTATTCGGTGACACCTTCGTCCTACTGGCAGTGGACATATTTTCCTGTTTTATCCAATAAATCATTCACCAACTTGGGATTTGCTAAAGCTAAGACTAAAGGATAAAAATTATGAACTTGGAATTGACTTTGAATAGATGACCTAAGTAGGTTTTCCTATTTGGGTTGGGATCATCTATTTGCAAGGTTAAGGTCGTAGAAGCAGTCATTTGTCTTTAATATGGCTTCGACACTTCTGATCCAGTTGCATCGTCGATCTTCATTTGCCAAGAACTCATCCGACTACTCGATACAACTAGTCACGTGATTGACAAACATGGGTGCAAATAAGTGCACTAACAATCTCCCCCTTTGTCAATTACGTGACAAAAACAACCTAACTTACGACCGTGTCATGGTCCATACCAATGACATATTAAAACAATAAGAATTACATATCAAACATATAAATTAACAACTCAAGACTTGACATGTAACACAAAATCATGCTGCTCCCCCTTAGTGTTTACCAAGAATGACCTGCAACAAGGAAAAAAGTAATTTTTGCAGGAAACAAACATTGTTTTGGTGGGTAGGTTTCTTCTCCCCCTTTTTGTCAGTTATTGGCAAAGGATTTACCAGGAAATAAACCAATAACATAGAGAGAATAATCCAGAGGGTAAACAAGATAGATCATATAATGATATAAGCATAAAGATCATCATCCAGACAAAGAAATATATCATCATAAGCAGTCAAATCATATGTTAGATAGAAAGATGACCATAAAGAGAGTCTCTAACATGAGCAGAAAAGATACTCCCATAAATTCATCAAAATTACAATAAACCATCATCTAAAAACCAACAAGCCCCTAAGGGCATAATTATCCAAAAAGAAATGCACTATGATTCAGCAATAACACAGTAAAGATCATCGGGACGATCCACCCTCATACGGAGGGATATAAGAACGACGAGTTAGAAGCAATTCAGTGATGTGCTTCCCAATATGTTGAAGAGCGTCAAGACGCAGTTCAATCCTGGAGAGTCGATTTTCGCACTGCTGGAGGTGAGCTTCTATATTTGACTGCCCTTCAAGAAGTTGACTAGCTGGATTTTTCTGGCAAAGGAGGCGCCCAGTGCTGATAGATAATGGACTTGGTGCAGGTACTGGGGTGCGACAAGAGTCCCAGCCAGTGGCCATGGGAGTGTCTTGAACTTCTTCCTTACCCTTGCATTCATGATTATCTTTAAGTGCTTTTAGTAGTGTTTTCTTGGTAAGGTATATTGTAGGATATATTGTATCACAAGTAGGTGGCATAGCAAGAAACTTTGAAAGTTTGCAGATGACGCTTGGAGAGGGAATACTTGTGTGGTGATTTAACAACTTGAATTGATTGTTTCAAAATTAAAGTGGGTAGACATAATTTAGTTCTCTGATAGATATCACATAGGGTATTTAGAACAATTGGTGGGAGAATATCTCCAAAAACTTCATAAGGATATGCATTGGTACTCAGTATTTCGTGAAGCACTTTTGTGGTAGATTCCAGATGTAATGAAGACAGGTAGTTTCCTTTGTTTTTGGGTATCATTGAGTCACCACATAGTGTTCTGGTCACTTCTTTCCAGATACTTGGATCATTTAAACAATGATCAGTTGGTGAGGTATTTGTGACCGGAAGATTCAGAAGTTGTCTTTATATCAAAGGAGTGATCTCCTTGGTTTGATTCATGTAGTTGATGCGATTGATGGAGGATCATCTTGAACATTATGACAAGAATTCAGGAGTTGATAAACAAGGTCATATTGTATTTCTCCCCCTAAATACAGAACGTTATCCCACCCCATTGATCCCAGATAAATGTCTATCTTGTATGACTCTATGAGACTGGATTTAACAAATCGTTCAAAGGTAAATTCGTTTGCCCTGGCAGTAGAATGCGGATAAGGAGTATGGGTTTTGATTTTTCTAGATGTGGTTTCTCCTTTCGCATCTTCCTTTCCCTTGTTCTTGACCATGTTGTGCTAAAATCATAAGTTAAAACAATAAGTACAAAAATAATAACTAATCTGAAAAGATGCTTGTATCCCCTGACTGAAACAGGTTACAATCACAGATTTTCCAATTAAGTACATATAGATCATATAGTGAGTTTCTTTCAAAACAAACCCTTTTGATTCCGTGTCTTTGTAATTCAGTAGGTTGTTTTGGAACACAATGGTATCCTTGTAAGAGTTGGTATGCGGTATGGAGTGATTTAACTATTCCACCATCACAGTCCAACTCAAACCCTCCCTGGATAGTGTGTAATGGGACGAAATTAATAAGGCCAAGATTTCATTTATTGGTTCCAAAGTATAGGCATCTTTGGAGAGAGGAAATCTCTTGAACCTTGAATTTTTCAAGACAGCTTTCATCCATAATTTTTGCACACATAATAAAAAATTGCAGTAATGTGCCTAGAGGGATTAGGGTTTTAGGAAGACGAGGGTCTATAGGTTTAGCTAGATGATCGTCCTTGTTTTGGAATGCTGAGTTTGTGCTTAGATGTGATTGATTCTTTAATGTCATGTTTCTTCTAGGATCGGTTTTTCTCAAGGTAAAGATGACTCCATTTTATGGAAAATGAAGTGGAATGATAAGGACCTATCAAGAGAAGATAAACCTAAGTCAAATGATCCTAGTTTTTTTGAGATATAAAGAGAAAGCACTAGGAGATACCTTAGATTTTGCTGATTTTGGCTCCATAATCCTTCAACCGAACTTTGGAAGAAATAAGAGATAGTCTAAGTAGAACTGAGCAATGAAGGATTTAAATAACTTGACGCGGCTCGATTTCGGTAGTACCGAAAGTAAGTTCGGTGTTGCCGAAGTGTTCCTGGAACTCAAAAAAGATCTTTAAAACTAACTTTCCTACTACGTATAATTTAAAATAGGATTCCATGGTATGGTTGAGTATGAAATCCTTCCATGGAATATTCAAAATGTTCAGGGGCCAAGAATCCTTAGATTTATCTTTTTAGATCAAAATGAACCAATAACCATTCATTGGAGATGGTTGATCAATAGGTAATAAACATTTAATTGCAGTATGTGTATCAACTTTTACTGGTTCAAGATAAGTATCGTAATATTCATGAGTATTTCAAAAGTTATGAATTATACTTGATATGTATGGAGTTTTAAAAGCAGTTTTTATCAAACTCCATAAAGAAATTATTAGTCAAGAATTTTTGTGAATTGATTCAAAAGTAATATGCTTTTGAGAGCTTTAGAATCAATTTTAACCAAACGAGATTTATTTCTTGACCAATCATTTTTTATTTTATTTTATTTTATTTATTTTTAAAAATTTATGGCTCACCTTTACTTGACCCATTATCAAATATATCAAAAGATGGGTTGAGGTAACTTGTTGATTTACATGGACCAGATGTTACAAGGGCCCGAGTCATTTCCAGGGCACTTGTGTTTGTTTTGCGTTATCCATTTGGTAACCATTTTCTTTGAGCCTGAAGAATATTTCTCTGAGTGACTTTCAAATGATTTGGATGTGACTTTGTGGTTTGTCTTGGAAGTAACATCAGATTTCTTTACCATAGGACATTCCCATTTGTAGTGTCCTATCCTTCCACAGTGATGACATTCAACTGGATCTTTCTGATTTGGAGTAGTTGAATTTGTCATCATTGATGAGGTAGAGGAAGATTCCGATTCATGTCCTCGGCCTGTCATATTTTTGGATTTTCTTCCCATGCCTATAAGTTTCTCAAAATTTTCATTGCTTTGAGTAAATTTTCGGGTTAGTTCTGCTGTTTGATCAGAATGTTTTACTTCCATTTTTAGTTTCTTGTTTTTTCTTTTTAATTTTTCAACTTTTAATTCTAGAAATTCAATTTTCTTGATCAGATTATCAAAAGTTATGCTTTTAACTCTAGTTCCTCTCCCTTTTTTAATTTCCTCAAGACCAAGTTCATCTTCTCCATCCAAATTTTTGGGAATGACTGTAGTGGTGGAGGCCATGAGAATCTTTAGTGATTGTGTCTCCATCACTACTTGACTCATCTGAATCTAAATTTGAGTTGTCAGTGTCATCCCAAGTGGCTGCCATAACTTTTCCTTTGGACTTCTTTGTAGGGCATTCCGTAGAGATGTGACCAAACTTTTTACGGTTGTAGCATTGAAGCTCTTTGGACTTGTTGAATTTGCTAGTTTTGCACTTGTGGTCCGGTTGAGCTCCCTTGTTGTGTATGGTTTTCCACGGTTCCTATTAAAGAATCTTTTAAAAATTTTAGCTAAGAGGGCAACTTCCTCATTTCCATCTTCATTCTTGCTATCTTCTTCCTCTATTGTATTCATGGTGTTAGAGGTTTTGAGAACAATATTTTTGGATTTTATGGGTGGTTCAAAGTGTAGTTCAAAAGTCTGCAGGGAACCTACTAGTTCTTCTATTTTCATTTCTTCTATATTCTTACACTCTTCAATGGTGGTGACCTTGGAGTCAAAACGTTCCGGTAGGGATCTCAGAATTTTTCTACATATTTTAGGTACCGGAATTCTTTCTTCAAGTCTACCCATGGAGTTACATATACCATTTACTCTTGTGAAAAACTTCATGAACGTCTCATCTTCTTCCATCTTTATATGTTCAAACTGAGATGTTAGGAGTTGAAGCCTTGACATTTTTATCATGTTTGTTCTTTCATGGGTAGTTTCCAATAACTCCCATGCTGCCTTAGAGTTTGCACACATGCTTATTTGATGAAATACCTCCTGTGAAACTCCGCAGCAAATTGCATTCATGGCTTTGGCTTCACACATCCTCATCTCTTTGTCATGTTGGGTCCATTTGGCCTTTCGTTTTGATTTGGTGATTGTTGTGCCATCCTCAAGAACAATTGGTTAGGTGCACTATAACCATTTTCGACAATCTCCCATACATCATCATCTAAGGCCTGAAGAAAATATATCATTCTAGTCTTCCAGTATGCATAGTTTGTACCATTAAAGATGGGTGGTTATGAGACGGATGGTCCCTCTCCTTTGCCCATAATTCTATCTTCAGTCAATTTCTTCCTCTAGGTTGTTAGACCTTTTTCAGAGGAACATTGCTTTGATACCAATTGAAATTACTATTTATACCATTGATACTAAAGAAAGAATCTGAGTTAAGGTCCCACCTTGCTTTGATACCAATTGAAATTGTGGTTTATATCGTTGATACTGAAGAAAGAATCTGAGTTAAGGTCCTAGAGGGGGGTGAATAGGACTTGTCAATTATTTTTGCCTATTTAAAGTCCCGATTGCCTAACTTAAATAATCATTCAATTTAAAACAAGGCAATATACCTCTAACGGCTTCCAAGCCAGTTAGAGGTTCCAATCACAAAGGCTATAAAAAATATGCAGATACAACATGTATCCTAGTATTGCGAGCTTGTGTGTGGAATGTGCTTCCTATCAATTCATAGCATTCATTCAATCATGTACGAGAAGTTAAAACGTTCAAGTATATATAAGCATGATCAAACAGATGCGCAATTGACAGTTCCAAACACAAGCATTTATAGTGGTTCAGCTACGTGCCTACCCCACTCCCGGCATTCACACTCAATCCCAGAGTGCACTGGACTTCATTATCAATGGTTTTAAAACAGGTTCACCAATAACCTTTACAGTCCTACACTAAAGGCGTGTTTGGCTCGACGCCCTGGATGGTTTTACACGATATTAGGAGGGTAATGATGGACGGTTCCATCCCATCTATTGTTTGGGATGGCGCTTGTACTTCAGCCCTCTCGCCATCGTAAATGCCGCCAGCTGCCCGACGGATTCGGCAAATCCCACCATGAGATTTCGCCCATCCCTCGAAAGATCATGTGATATGGGATTGCTCTGTTTCTGCAGCAATACAAAGCTCTGTTGAAGAAGAACCTCCTCCTTTCATGGCGGCACAAGAGATCGACCTTCCTCCAGCTCCTCTTCTCTCTTCTTCATCTTCCTCATCTTCTGTATCAGTAAATTCATCGAATCCCGTTTCTATTCCACTTCCTTCAAGAACGTCCTCGATCCTTGGCCATTGATCTCTCCTACTATCCCTCCTTGCGAGGACAAGTTCCTCGTCAAGGTCCCCTGCTTCGATTTCGTCTGGAGCGGGAACACCAGCGCCCGTATCCGATCCATCGTCCGCAGCATCATGACCAATAATCTTGGCCGTTCAATCCCTTCCAGTAGGGTTAGTGTTTTGAATTTTGGGAAATGACAAGTTGGGAAGAATGGGTCTTGGTTTCAGATTCATCACCACTTAAAAATTGTCGGATGGATCATGAACTAAAAACCGCAGTAAGCAGACAATTATAACCGTTTGATTTTGCTTGTTGGATTTGAGCCACTCGCCAAACACGTCAAACTCGGGATTACACCGAATCCCACCTCCTGGCCAAACACGTAGTCAAGTTGATCGTGAACTATTGCAATTCCATGGTATCATTGGACAACCACTGACAGGGCATTAATTACCTTAAACGATATCCCATCCCGTCTACTTCCATCTAATGCGCCCGGCCAAACACACCCTAAGGACACCAATTTATTCTCTCCGCAAGAGCAAAAGTCCTATACCTAAAACCCACCGGCCAAGGTCCCACAGTAGGCACCTACCGTTTAGGCCCACCGGCCAAGGTCCCACACAAGACACTTACACGAGTTTGTTGATAGCATACTCTTAGTCTCAATCCTACACGAGGAAAGAGACTATACTTTGAACTCTTTATAATGACACTTGTCGGATAGAGTTATCTTTTGTAGCTTGTCTTGGGTTGCTTGATCTTTATGCTTCTGTGCTTGAATCAGCTCGCCGATGCTCCCCCGATCATGTAGCTTGAATTTACCTGTTAGGTTCGGCTTCACGATCAAAAACCTTGCATGAGATGTACCTATAAAGGTGACCAAGGTAAAGGGAGTTGGTTGAATCTCTTATCTAGGATAATGAGTGGATTTCCTAAGGGATTCAACCTATGGATGCTCTAGAGTATCAAAAGACAGAGTTTTCCTATTGGTTTGGCTTTTGAACTCTAGAGAAGGCACGAGTTTATGATCTTCATTAATAGGAGCTTTGAATGCTCATAGGAGTGAAGGATCGCAATGAAGAGAGCATGAAACTCATATGGATAGAGTCTACAGGGGCTAGGATAAGCTTGGGAAACATAGAGACTCTATAGTGCCTGTTTTCACTAATTTTATAAGTTTCTACAAGCCGCTTTTATAGATAAAAAGTTCCAACGGATAGAAAACGGGTAGTTTACGGTGCTACTGAAGCCAACTTTGGTATCACCGAACCTGCTTCGGTGGTACCGAAATATCGAATTAATTTCCCAAGTTGTTGATTAAAAACACTCTTTTGGTGGCATCGAACTTTGTTCACCAGTGGCAGTCGGTGATACCGAATTAACATTGTAAGCTTGCTGGACTATTTTGAGCCCCTTCGGTAACACCGAAGGTATCTTTGGTGGTACCGAATGTGCTATTCAGTGACACCTTCGTCCTACCGACAGTGGACAGATTTTCTTGTTTTTTCCAATAAATCATTCACCAACTTAGGACTTGCTAAAGCCAAGGCTAAAGGATAAAAGCTATGAACTTGGAATTGGCTTTGAATAGATGACTTAAGTAAGTTTTCCTATTTGGGTTGGGATCATCTATTTGCAAGGTTAAGATCATAGAAGCAGTCCTTTGTCTTCAATAGGGCTTCGATGCTTCTGATCCAGTTGCGTCGTCGATCTTCATTTGCCAAGAACTCATTTGACTACTCGACACTAGTCACGTGATTGACAAATTTGGGTGCAAATAAGTGCACTAACAAGGGCTACTGTTACTTTGAATGTCTTCATTTGTGATTTTGTCCTTCCTAGCGTTTCCACATATCCCATCTCAACACCCTTATCTCTGTAATGCTCATCCTCTACTCATGTTGCTTCTTAAATTGCCCAATACACCACTCCATATAGTGTGGCTGGTTAAATAGTAGTCTTAAATGAAAATTTACTTGACTTTCATTGGCAATGGAGGCACGTTTCCTTGTCTCTAATTTTATTGGAAAAATCCTCATTGACATCCCCATCCTTGTTAATTATAGAGCTAAGGTAACCGAACATTTTTCTTTAAAGAATCTCCTGGCCTTTGATTTCAAAGTCTCGCTTCTACAACTATGCCTACTAAGTTTCTGTTCCAAATACCTTGTCTTGGATATGCTGAGTTTTAAACCTTCAGATTCTAGAGCCATCTAAACCTCCAGTCTTGCACTCATACCTCTTTAGTCTCATCAATAGGTGACCCAACTTCACACCACATACACCATGAGCATGTACAGCCCTGATCATGGGAGAATGCACCTGGTTGTATTGAGACAGCTTACCAGTACCTATCGTCAGCGTTTCCTGGGCAGTTGGCATGGGTGTCAAGTGTCAAAGTGTTAGGCATGAGAAACTCCAAAAATAAGCACCCGACACTTCCATCCACAAATAAATAATTTATAATAGTAATAAAAAAAAATAATAATAATAAAGAAAACTATGAAAACATTTAAAAAGAATATTTTTGTAGTTCTAATTAAAAACATTTAATATCTAAACTAACAAATAATCAATTAAAAAGCATGAAAAAACATAAGCAGTACTCATCTCAAATAATAGTAGCTTCTATGAACACTAAAATGAACACCTCTTGCTCTTTTAAAAGATTTAGAGAACCCAGCAAATGAACCAAACAGAAAAAAAGAATTTAAAAAAAGAAAAGAAAAAGAAAAGAGAGTAAAAGAAGTATTGTGATTTTTTTTTCTTTGTTATGTGGGAATTTACTTATTATGAAAATGAACTAAAGTCTAGAGTCTGAGATAAGTATTCTTTACGACTTGTTTCTTCCACACCAGGAGAATGGAGGTGAGCTTGAGGAAAGGTGTGAATGAACTTCCACTTGACAAAAGAGGACGGAAAACTTTATGGAGAATATGTCTGAACACCTCACAGAATCCAACACACGTTGGCACTTTTTGATGACATTTCTGGGATGCCTTGCCTGTGCAATATTTTGTTAAGAAGTGCCCAAGTGCTCCTAGTGTCTGTACATAATTTCTAACCAGTGATAAGGTAGCTCAGTTTTATATAACCATCTGCTTATTGAGATAGGGTGATTGTTGTTGTCTGACCAAAGTGACCCATAAGAACCATAAGCAGTCCAAGGTAGACCCACCAAATGGATGATTGAGATGGACGATTAGAGCTTTTATTTGGGTTAGTTCAGCTACCTCCTGTCAGATATATGACAATTACACATCCTCTCTTCTGTTTGGCATTATTGTAGATATCTGCCCTCTACAAATTCATTGCAGATTCCTCCATACAAGAAACAACTGTCTTTTAGCATGGTTATCTTTGAGCAAATGACTATTTTAACCCCATCTCACAGGAAACTGGTTGAAGATGTGTACAGGGCCCATTGTGTTGTGTGTATATCATCCACCTATCCAACTGGGTCACCCTACCGTGAAAATGGGATGCCCCAAAAATCAGGCCAATCCAACCATCAAGTGGGCAATTATGTGAATTTGAGGTTTTTTTGGGTGGTTGTCCATTGTTTTCTGTGGTGTGACCCACCTGATGATTGGATCAGCTTGATTTTTTGGGTGTACAATTTTTATGGTGGAGCAGCCCTGATGGACGACTTGGATGGCCATACATACACCAGGGTGGGCTCTACACTATCAAATGTCTTTGTAACTGATGGAGGGTATTTTGGTCATTAGGTACATTTTCCTCTAATGCCTTCTCGCAAAGGGTAATGGAGGGGAGTTATTTGCCACAATAAAGAATAAATGGACGGTTAGAATTATCTGATAGTTGTGATTTTTCGAAGTGGCCTATGAAGAGTGGTTTGGGCCAAATGAATGGTCCGGATAGATGGTATGAACAGTCCACATGTCCAGATGCAACTAAGCACATAGGAAGGCTCCCTTACACTTCTAACATTGGATGGTTATTCCAAGCGTGTGGTTCATATCTGTTTTCAAGACGCAAACAAGCTCAGCCATGGGTTCATTTCTGTTTTTGAGATTACCTTATTCTGCAAAGTGTGATATTCTACGTTTATGATGCTTAATGGTTATAGTACCTGTGATATTGCTTGTGTTCAAATCTTCTACTCTCCTGTCGCTAAACTATTTTTAATTCCTTTGCAGGCTGTGAATCTGAAAAGCTCTGAAATTTTGGATCATCCAAATATGCAGGTGAATTACCTTTGTTTTTGAAGGGAAATGATCTTATGCAACTGATCGTCCATTTCTGCAAGTTATTGCTCAGATAGTTAGGATTGTCCAATTTGTGTAAATCTTGCATTGTCGCTTGCCAAGAGTCGGTTGTAAGACTGTCCACATTGATAATTGGACTGTCCCACCTGTCCAATGCAAATAGTTGTACCGTATGATAAGCTAGTATTTAAATCTCAGTTTCATCGTTTTCTACCACTGTTCTCAATTTCTCATAAATTTATGTACTCCACAAAATCTCTAAATCAGATATCAATATGTAATGAAGGCCATCTAGTTGCCCTGATGGAAATTTTGGAGACAATAACTGTGGTCTGTGAGAAACACAAACTGCCTTTGGCTCAGACATGGGTTCCATGCAGGCATCACAGTGTTCTAGCTTATGGTGGTGGTTTGAAGAAGAGCTGCACAAGCATTGATGGAAGTTACATGGGACAAGTCTGCATGTCAACAACTGATGTAGCATGCTATGTGGTAGATGCTCGCATGTGGGGGTTTCGGGATGCTTGTACCGAGCATCATTTGCAAAAGGGACAGGGTGTGGCTGGAAGGGCATTTGCATCACAGGGGTCATGCTTCTCCAGCGATATTACCCAATTCTGCAAGACAGAGTATCCACTGGTACACTACGCACGCATGTTTCAATTAAAGAGCTGTCTTGCTATATGTTTACGGAGCACACATACAGGAAGCGATGATTATGTTGTAGAGTTCTTCCTGCCACCTCATTGCAGGGATATTAGAGAACAGCATGACCTATTGGACTCTCTTTCAACCACGATGAAGCAGTGCTTTCGGAGTTTAAAAATTGCCAGTGGAAAAGAACTTCAGGAAGAAGGATCTCTTGAAATTGTCGGAACATCTAACAACAAGAAGCTCGATGCAGATAGTGAACACGTTCAGAATCAAAGCTGTGGAATTCATCTTCAAACAGCCCCCGAAACTGAAATTCCACCAGGACATGATGATTTAGGAATTGACAGATTGCAGGAAGGAGGAATAATTCTTGATTTGTTGGAGAAGCATGCTATGATAGAAGATGATGGTCAAAAGAATGCCAACAAGCTTATTTATTCAGATGCAAATCCAATGCCTGTTTCTTCCTCTAATACTAAAAGCTCACGGACAGGCCAAAGAAAGCGAGGCAAGACTGAGAAGTCTATAAGTTTAGAGGTTCTCCAGCAATATTTTGCAGAAAGTCTTAAAGATGCTTCGAAGAGCCTTGGTGGTAAGATCATACACTATGCATGTGTTGGGATGCACTTTGGAGTTGTGTCACAATCATTAGTCTCATAGAGTGGAAATACACATTGTAAATTACCAAGCTTGGCATTCATCTGTGGGAGACGTGCTCTCATTGCCAGTCCCAAGCCTAGATAAAGGAGGTGGGTCACATCAGGTCGGCAGCCGGCGTGAAACTTTTGCCACAACCTTTATCATGAATCCTGATGGAATGGTGGAACAGGATTCATGTAGCTGACGCCAGTTAGCTGGGATGAGGCTTTGATGATGATGATGATGATACCCTTGTGGCCTCCTAATGGCAATTGTGTTACTTTCAATTTGGACTGGGAAGGAGCACACTGCAATGTGAGGCCTATTTCCACATTATGAATTATAGGAAGCATTGATAATTTTTGTTATTTCCTCTTGATTGAAATGGATCTTTGCAAATCAATTCAATTGTGCATCTAAATGCAGCCTAAAGTTGTTGTGTTTTTGTAAATATGTTTATACCCATTTCTGTACAAGTTGTAGTCTTGCAACTTCTAGAAAATGGTTGATTTGATTCATCTGTTGTTTTCTCAAGTACTCATGCATACTTCTTGATAGTGTTTTTATCCCATGTCCATTTATTTGTGTTAGTTGTTTGGTGCTCCATTCTCATTGTAAAGCATAATTTGCTATTACCCTACATGTGGAAGCACACTCTTATTCTACGTACATCACTTGGACTCGTTGGATGCCTATAAAATTTTAAGTTGTAAACAGTATACACTGAAGAGTTCCACAGGTAAACTGCTTCCATTCTGTCATGTTTGACTTTAAGTGATGAAGTATTTACAGGTAAATAGTTTAGTTTGTTTGGCTAACCTGTGAAGCGTTTACACTATTCAAGGTGGGTATTCACACCACAATGTTTGGAGCAACCAATCTTGCCAAATCTTCAAATCACATAAAAAGGGCTTGATTTTTTGATTTTTTTTGGGACACTAGAGAGTATCAATGGGCACACATGATGGACAGATTGGAGGTCTTGCATCCATCATGATGGGCCCTGCACAATCTGGAAGTATTTTAATGGTGGGTGTCCCATCCCAACTGTTCCTTGTCGTATGGCCCACCTATGAATCAATAAACCTGTTTTTTGGGCATCCAAGGAGAGCATCAAGGGACGCATGTGATGGATGGATTGGATTATCCGTACAGATCACAGTGGGCCCCACAAACAGTATGTGCGTATCAACCATAGTGCTCTGCTATGTGTGTGTGTGTGTGTGTGTGTGTGCAGGTATAATCAGAAACATGGGGTTTTTGCCTGTAAAAGAAAAGGGGGTGTTTACCTGTAAATTGTTTACAACGTATAAACACTTCACAGGTAGATTTTCCCATCCGAACACTAATTGTAGACACTTTACCTGTAAACCCTTTATATACAAGGGATTTTACAGGCATCCAAACCACCCCTTAAGAGTTACTTTGTATGATCTTTTCACGGAACTTTGTCTTGAACCTTTGGTTATTGAATGGAATCTCATATTATTTTTTTAGTGCTTCATTTTTTTAATGCACACACCCACACCCGGAACACTCACACCCCCACTCACACCACATGGGCACTCGATCTCTGGACTCAGTGCTTCATTTTCATTAATGAAAAAGCCAGTAAATTTCTTGTGTAGCAGCATGATTCTCTCTCTCTCTCTCTTCTGTTTTTGCCCGTCTTTTAAGGATTTTACCAATTGGATTATGAACTAGATATCCATTTAACGTTTTGATTCATGGTTTGATAGTTTGCCCAACTACCATGAAGCGCATCTGTAGGCGGCATGGAATCTCCCGTTGGCCATCTCGCAAGCTCAAGAAGGTGAATCGGTCACTCTCCAAGCTGAAACAAGAGATAGAATCTGTTCAAGGCGCAGAGGCTGCTTTCGATCTTGCTTCTCTTGCAATGAGTCAACTTCCTGTGGTTGTCAGTTCCATTCCTTCTCCTATTCATTTAAAAGGACCCAAACAAAAATCATTGTTCACCAAACCTTCTGATATCCAGGTAGAAGGAGAGAGAATTGCTGATCTGTGAACCACCACAGAGTAATGATCATGGCAGCAAGGAGAACGTCATACTTGAAGGAAGCAGATTGTCAGCCTGTCAGGAACTCTGTGATCAGAAGGTTCTCAGATTGACCTCAGGAAGGACTCCTGTGGACTGAAAACGAGAGGCAGTTCGGGTGGAGAGAGCACGGAGGCCCTATTTTCTCAAAATTAATGTCTAGGTCAAACTACGAACGAGATCCATTTCAATAATCCATTTGCTACTTCCATTCGTGAACTGAGAGTAAATTGCAGTGGTTGGTTGGGTGCAACATTTGAACCCGCCTGCTAACTAACTCCATCCGCTGTTTACTCGATACCAGATCTTATAACGATGCAACCACAGATGCTTCTGGATGTACTGCTAACCGAGGACTCATGAAGCTGTAAAGATTTCAGAGATATTTGTAATGCAGCTGCTGTGGCTGTCAGGATGAGTGGATACCTGAATCTAGTTGGGTGAATCCTCCATGTCCAGAACCTTCCAATCATCATCCTGGATTTTTCCTATTCGAACTCTGCTACGTACAACAGGTTTGCAAGAGGTGAGGACCATCACCAGAAAGGCGACTTACAAAGAAGACATCATTAGGTTCCAGCTTGCTTTTGCATGCCAGTGCGGTTGAGTTGGCATTGAAGAGATTGAAGTTGGAGGTGGGTACTTTCGATATCTAGCATTTGGACGACGATCAGGAGTGGGTCTCGATGGCCTGTGTCAGGCAGGCATTTGATCAGGCTGCTGATTCAGGACATTGTTGCCGACTTTGGGAGCTTTTGTGAGAGTACAAGAAGAGCCCCAAAGATGGTTTATCATATTGTTAATGTAAATGTCTTTGCTCCCAGACAGGTGAAATTGTAGAGTTTGGTTTTGGTTGGCTGCTCTCCTGTTGTAAGATAATAGAATTGGATTGTAGAAATCCAGTTTATTTCCATTCGTTGATTTCCTAGACATAATATCTTATTATCTTGAGTTATTATTTGTTGGAGTATATTTGTAAGATACCTATTGAGAGAGAGAGAGAGAGAGAGAGAGAGAGAGAGAGAGCTTTAATAGGGCTGTGACTCAGGTGGGTTTGGACCTTTGGGGTCAACCTGCGCCCAACCCAACCTCACCAACCCCTATTCCAACCAGAGGTGCCTAACCTGAATTACTCTATGCTCAAACCCTAATCCAACCTAATTCAACCTGAATTTACACAACCTGACCCCAACCCAATTTCAGATAGGGTTGGGGTTATCAAATCCTAACCCGACCTGAGGACCCTGACAGCTCGATCCAACTTGGGTCGGGTCGTCGGGATCCACAACCCAAACCCAAGTCGCAGCCCTACTCTCTAACCCAATTTTATTATGATAACCCGATACAGTGGTTTCTTGAGGGAGCACCGAAAATAGATACAAACACAATTTTCTCTAACAAATTTCAATAAGGGTTTTTTTTTTTAAATTAAAAATATATCACACGCACACACGCCTCACACACTCACGCCGTAGTGGGATTTCACTACCCATAGGTACTCGAACCCTGACCAGGCGTTGAAACTCCGGAGCAAGAGTAAAGACCCAAATTTCAATGAGGTTGCTAGATATGCTTATCTAGATTCAGATATACTTCTTTACGTCTGCAAGAACGGAGCTTTCGCCTTTTTGGGTAATTTATAAAAAACTACCCTACTTAGTACGGAATTTACATCCAGGTACCATTTTCAAAAAGTTTTTCAATATTCCGGTACCCATTTTCAAAAAGGTTTTCACTAAGCCAGCTTATTATTTAAATAACTATCATTGGAGGACGCTTGCGTTTCAACTGAAGCTGGGGTTGGCTAATGCCAGTAAGGTGGTTTGCCGCTCGGGTGGGCCCCACAGTAATGTTTATGTAAAATCTAGCCCGACCACCAGTTGCATCAACTCATCTATGCGCTTCAGGTGGACGAGACTAGATCTGCGTGGGGCTGATTTTTGGGCCCAAAGCCTGACATGAGGTGACACACTTAGTTGTTGGGGGTGGATTTCACGTAGACAGCACCGTCAGAACCACTTGAACAGGCAACCGCCTTTGCTCGCATGGCTAACTTCCGTTAACAATTATAGAAGGAGGTAAATTAATAAGGTAGCCTATTGAAACCTTTTTGAAAAGGGCAGTGGAATGTAAATTATATACTAGGTAGGTAACGACGGATTTGGTAGTATGTGAGAACGAGTTGATTTTTCAACTTTCGCCCACCTATTGGCTGCTGGAGCTTTGCTAAGTCCACACGCCCCACATATGCCAGCCTAGCAGTTTTCTACAATCTAATCCATTCATAAAAATGCATTTCCCTATTTAGATGCTCTCACCCAAGAATCAGGCCGGTCCAATTGTCAGGTAGGCCACAGTTTACAAAACAAATTTACGGCCGAAAAATACTTTGCTGAAGTTTTCTTAACCATCCAACTATTTCTTACATTTTGGCCCACTTAGTGGGTGGATCAGATATTTTTTGGGTAGAGGGCATCGAGGTGGTGAGACAACCTTATGGATGACTTAGATATTATACCGTCAGCCACAACTAACACGTGGTGGCGTGTTCATTAGCAGTCCTGTACACGTGCGATAGAACATACATGTACGTATCTGTACATGTGTATAGAGCTGATGTTCGGTTAAGTTATCTCAAACAAACATGAGGGCCCATTGGATTTTTCCGGTGGGTCCCATGCCTGTTTGCAGACAGATGATGAGGACTATTGTTCTTCCCCGCTCCCATCTTTTTCTTCTTGAGAGGATGTTTTTCTTTCATGTTTGGAAAGAAAGGCAATGACTTTAGTCTTTTCATCTTTTAGATAGCATGCACCGTCTGAAGTCTTAAAGGTACAGTCAGATTGTAGGCGCTCCTTTGCCATACGGATATCTTTAGGTCCCGCTTTGATCTTGTTGGGATAGCCCACTAGGCGCGTGCATGGGTGATTGTTAAAGCAGAGGTTTGAGTACTGGCCGTGTTTGAGGGAAGCAGATTGTGTATGTGGACCCTACCATGATGTATGTTTTTCATTCATGCCGTCCCTCCATTTTTTCAGCTCACTTTAGGGCATGAACCAATACATGATGCATATCCATATCTCAGGTGGACCACACCACAGGAAAAATGTGGCGATTGAATGCCCGCCACCATTAAAAAACTTCTCTAGGGCTACAAAACTTTTGTATTAACCTGATCTTTGTGCTTTCCCTTCATCCAGGTCTGTGTGCCATAATCACCATTAATGGTGGGTGTTCAGTCACCACTGTTTTCCTATGCTGTGGTCCTCATTTTTGGGTTCATCGTCTAAAATGAGCTGACAGAATGGATGGATGGCATGGATAAAACATATACATCATGTTGGGGCCCACAGATTACCGTCCAGTAGCAACTGTTAGTGTCAGTATGCAATCCAATCCGCATTCATGTTTAAGGCATTGGACTCGCAACAAGGATTAGGAACAAGATAGGCATGGCCCATCTTTTGGACTGTCCATTTAGTGGGCCAGATCCTGGATGGGTTATGCCTAAAAACTAAATGCAAAAGGGTGGTTCCAATGTTGGCAAAGTCATGGCAGACACAAGCTATTTAGATTATATTTGGTTTGAATAGGCTCTTCGAATCATTTGTTCATGGCCTAATTATTTGTTATTCGATGCTGATCAAATATCTAAAATAAAAAAGTAAAGATGGAATTTGGCACAATTGTAGAATGTAAGAAGGTAGGTCACCCAATTTAATATTAGAGAAATGTTATTTTAACTATTATCTAATAAATCATGTATACGCTGTGTAATAAATCATGTAGAATTTAAGGTGGTTCTCTACTCATATGGCTTACTGGTAGACTCACAAGAGTTAGGGTTGTACACGAATGAAGTTAGCTCGGTTAGCTCGCTTGACTCGAAAAAGCTCAATTTGACTCGGTTTGAAACTGAGTTTGAGTCAAGTCAAGCTAATTTTTTGAGGTCAAAAAAATTTCGAACCAAGTTCTAGCTTGCCCGAGCTCGACTTGACTCGGATCGGACCAGTTAAGTGACTTGGTTACTTTGATATTGATGTTGCTCACCAAGTGTTTGATGAAATGACACAAGAAGTGTCGGCTAGTGGCAATGAAGGTACATATATGAAATAAAAACTATTTTTGTTTCTTAATTTAGATGTTGCCTATAAGGTGTTTGATGAAATATCTGCAAACAGCAGCTGCTGTTTTACATATAATAAGAAATTGAAAGTACACTCCATGTGTTTGTGAAAATACTGCACAGGCTTGAATTCGGCTTAAACTGACACGAGTTGCTGACTGAACCGAGCCGAGCTGGTCAGTCAGGACCAAGCGAAGCCGAGTTCGAGTTGGGGTCAGCTAGCGGCCGAACCGATTTGACTGGTGTACACATATAACAAGAGTTCCAATAGAGTACGGCATGGGAAAACAGAGGTGACTGACCGGCCACCATTAAAAGCTTCCTACTTCCTGGGGCCTACTGTAATATTGATTTTCCATCCAACTTTGTTGATTAAATAGTATCTCCGTGGATGAAGGGAAAACACAAATATCAGCGTCATCTAAAACTTTTATGGCCCCATAAAATTTTCAATGGTGGACGGTCAATCACCACGGTTTCTTATAACGTGGTCCACGTAGGATTTGGATCTGCTTAATTTTGGGGCTCATTTCCTACGTGAGCCCCCAAAATGGACCCAAATCCTTTTGTTCCTGGGCCCTGTACCCTAAAATGAGGTGGATAGATATTGAAGTGAGGTGATAGATTACAAAAATCATGGTGGCCCCATAGGATCTATGATTACAGGAAAGTCAGGGCAGTGTCTGTCCCATCATGAACATTCAACCGGCGAAAAGACGTGTACATCCAGTCATCAGGTGAGAGAGAGAGAGAAAATGGATAGCCGTGTAAAAATTTTCAAATTCACATTGTGGCCCACACCATATGATGATTTATCATACTGATTTTCAGAAGTTGTGTTTTCACGGTGGTTTTTGTTTGACTCAGGTGGACACGTTAGACGCCATACACAGCCATATGAGTGGGCCCCACAGGCAACAACCATACGATTGTTTGGAGTAAAAACAGTTTAGTGGTCAGAAACATCCCATGTTCGCTTGATTGACAAACTAAGCTATAAGAATTCTCGACACGAGGATGTGGACAGTATCCTCTGGTTTTCAGTTTGTACAAGTGGGCCTTTGGTTCTGTGATCTAGACCGTTGGTCTCATGTCCATCTCCCTGGCAGTAAGATCTGGAGGAATTATATGATAGTTGGTCTGCATCATTTGAATAGTATTCACAGTTTTTCATTATGAAAAGTGAGCCCCATGGGTTGATCATCTAGACCATTGGTCTATTGTGTCCCACTAGGATGGCCAACGACTCAAAATTTCGGCAATAGATCAATCTCGAACTTTCTATGTATGGCCTGAAAAAGGTCCTAATGTTGGTCCCTACTTGCTAGAATTCTCCGGTGTGTTACATTTTCCAGGCATTCTCCATCTATGGAACTCAACACACGGATGGTCTGGATCACCCAATCGTGTAGTCCACTCGTTAGAATTGAAAACTCGTGTAAACTGTGCGGGTTACGTATAATATAGTTTCTCACCAATGTAGGCTTTTTGTGACTATCCATCAGTGGGCCTCGGATTGTAGCTTAGAACGTCACATGTAGAAGCTGTTCGCTGCTCTGTTTGTTTTTAAGTATGCGGGTATGCCATAATTGATACATCACATGTACAAGCTGTTCGCTGCTCTGTTTGTTTTTAAGTATGCGGGCCATACTTGATACAGCAGTTCAATACAAATTGATTAACTTTGACCCCAAATGTGAAAATAAGCAAATACGTCTAATTTATGTGATTAAATTTAAAAAAAATCAGTTACTCAACCATTTGTAGAAGTTTATGACGATCAGGCAATAATTAGAGAGTATGATTCTTCTTTCGAAGTAGGTTACTTTATGCCTTTCACAAGAAATGACTTTCAAAATGCAAAAGCAAATCAAATAAAAGAAAAAATGCACAATCATACACTAAGAGCTACTATAGGAATGCATCTTTTGAAAGAATTGTTCTCTATTGGATAGAGAATAAATCCAACCTATAAGTGTAGGCTTGGATTATAACTAAAGATTATAGTTAAGAATTAGCGCTACTCTTGGGATAAGCTGAGATAAAGGAAATTGATAAATAAGTTTGATTGATAATTTGTTGGTTTTTAAAAATTTGATTATGATATCCCGATTTGTTAATTTCTTCTGTTATTTATAGAGTTTTATTACAGTTTGTTCTTTCATATCATACTTATTCCATTATTGCAACGGTTACAATAGTCAAAAAACATATCTCTAGATCATTTTTTTGTTTTGTTTCTTTTTCTTGATTGTTTATCTTCTCTCGACCAAGCTATGCTTTTGGTTACTAATCGATCATGGGCTATACATTGGTTGAATCTCTTTTGTCGATCGCTCTTCCATGCTCCACTCAACTACTCTCCATATCTTTTCATTTTGACTGCTCGACCAAACTTCTCAACCACATTCCATTTCCTAGTTCCCTCGATCGCTCTTTCCGCTTTCATACGCCTCTCGGCCGCTTACTTCACTTTGTTGACCAAGGTTTTGTTTTGGTTGCCTTCTCGGCTATCTTTTATATCTTAAATAGCTTGACTGTCCTTTATGTATATCAACCGCAACACTCCATTGACCATCCACTAATGTGTAGAATTAAACTTACAACGGTTGTAAGCCCGTAAAAAATACTCTAAATACCTTTGTTATAACACGTGTCCTTTTCAATTATATTTTTCAAGAACGGTCAGAAATAAAGTACAACAGAAACTTCCTTCCCGTAAATGTTCATCCAAGATAGGCGGGCCCATCTGATAAATGGTTTGGATCAAAGAAATCTATGCCCACATGTACAAAATGAAATCATAAGCATGCCTTTTATATCCTAGGGTTGATCGAGGATATGCTATTCTCGTGAGTCATTGTGACCCTACCCCCCCACAAACTAGTTCGACTTTGATCCATTGTGTTGAATCAGTAAGAAACATTCATTCTAAGGTGCTATTTGGTAAACTGAAAAATAAGGTCGTAAAATTAATTTAGCTACTGAAAGCTTAATTTATGTACTTAAAAGTATTGAAAAATCCATTTGATAATTTGGTTGAAAAAAATCCTAATATTTGAAAAGAAGTATTTTTTTACACAAAAACATATTTGGTAAAATCAATCCATAAATGTCTATAATTTAGCAATTTGCATATTTGCCCTTGTTGCCTCAATTTCTATCTTTTGAAGAATATGAAACAACACATGCTATTGCTTTACCACCACATTTAGCACACCTAAGCCCCATCTACATACATCTCTCAAACATGACCCCTTAATTAATGGACCATGTGATATACTATTCGTGATAGAATAATTATAACCCTTCGATAATGACCATTGAATTAAATAAATATATGAAATAAATAAAAATTATCCACCATCTTTAAAAAATGAAACACTTTTTTTTTCATATCTTAATTGTTCTCCAAAGTGGCATATTTATAAGAATGGAAGTGTTGAATGCAAAGTTCATAGGCATATTGGTAACAGCCCGGTCACACAAACACTTCTGATCAATAGATCTTGAGTCCCGCTTGTACAAATGGCACTATTATCTCAGCCCAACATTATTTGTTACCTCTTAATACGTGTAGGCCACCATAGGAAACAATGGTTATTGACTATTAAAAACTTTTCGTAGGCCACAAAAGTTTCGAATCAAATGAATTATTTAATAGCATGAGCCTAAGGAGGTAGATTGAAGGCTCAATAGGCCACGCTAGAGGAAGTAGTGGAGATTAAATTCCTATGGTTGAAAATTTCCTAAGTCTTCTGCGATGATTATTTTCCATCCAACCTATTCTTAGAGCCACGTAGACATGTATAAAGGGAAAAAATAAATATAAGCGTGATCCAAAACTTTTGAGCCCCTCAAGAAGTTTTCAATGGCAAGTGTTCAATCCCAACTACTTCCTATGTGTAGTCCACCTGAGCCTTCAATCTATCTCTTTTTTGGCTCATGCCCTGAAATTATTTATCAAAATGGATGAAGGTTGTGGATAAAACATATACATCACCGTTGGGCCACGGGAGATCTATATGTCAACACTTCTGATTTTCTTCTCTTGACTTGGAATGTGCCTACCTTGATGTGTGTATTCAGTATTCACCTTGTTCATCCATATTTCTAGGTCATTTTAGGGCATTATCCAAAAAAAAGAAGGTAGATCCAATTATCAGGTGGACCATGCCATAGGAAACAATGGTGATTGACCATTAGCAGGCCACAAAAGCTTTGGATTGAGCTGATAATTGTTTCTACCCTTCATTCAGACTTTTTGCGAACTTATCAACAGATTGGATGGCAAATAAAATATATAAGAAAACCACTCAGGTGCACCCTATGAATTTTTAAATGGTATGGTATTCAATCACTACAGTTTCTGGAGTATAGTCCACTTGATAATTGGTTCTTCTTAATACTTGGGATTGTGCTCTAAAATGATTTGAAAGAAAATGGACGGGTAGAGTGGATACATAAAATACACATCAAGTTGGGCCTCACGGTAAGGGTTTGATGGTCTTGGGTGAGGCTGTGTTTTACCTAATCCATTCCTAGCACCACACAGCAAAAAATAAAATTTCTTGACATGTGAAATTTACATGGGCCCCATGATAATGTATTTCTTATATCACACCGTCCGTCCATTTTTTCATATCATTCTAAGATAGGAGACTAAAAACAATGCAAATTCAAAGCTAACGTAGATCACAATGGAGAAAATAGTACGAATTAATGCGATGGTTGAAAACTTCTTGGGGCCATAGAAGGCTATGATTGAGCTGATATTTGTATTTTAACTTCATCTAGGTATGTGTGATCTTATGAACAAGTCAGATGAATAATAAGCCACGCAGTTGGCCATAAGAAAGTTTCAATAGTAGTTTGTTCAATCCTCAATTGCTTTCGTTGGTGTGGTCCACTTGATCTTTGAATGTGCCTCATTTTTGGGCTCATGCTCTGGAATGATTCGTAAAAATTGATGGATGGTGTGGATCTAAAACATAAATCATTGTGGGGTTCTGAAAACTTCCACACATTAAAAGTCGTGTTGTGTATCATGCATTCTATTTGGGAGAGAAATTTGGCGTATCTTATTAACTTGAGTCGTCATTTACCAATGAGAAGCCACGGTGTTGGAATTTCGTGTTCCTTCGACACGATCCGCGCTCAATCCTCCTACTTGACGGTGATCCATGGGCCCCACCATAATGCATGTGTTTTATTCACACTACCATCAAATTGGTGAGATTATTTTAGGGGATGAGTCCAAAAATGAGGCAAATCCAAAGGTAAGTGGACCACACCACATAGAGCAATGGAATTGGATGTCTACTTTTTGAACATTTTGGGGGCTATAGAAGTTGTAGACCAACCTGATATATATGTTTTCCCTTCATCCAGGTCCATGTAACCTTATGAGCAATACATATATGGCAAATAAACATCATGGTGGCTCTAGAAAGGGTTAAAAAGAAAAGAGAAGGATCAAAATTTCACCTTCGAATCAAAGATTAACCATAAGAAATGAGTGATTTGAGAAGGATTTGACTTCCGGATAGAGATTTTTTTCTCAAGTGGGAGAATACATAAGGACTTGGTGCGAGAATCCTACCACGTTTTAAATATCTAAAAGGGTAATCTTGCCATTTTTATATGTTGACAGGGATGTTTTAATCAAAATTCAACCAAAAATTTAAAGAGAAATGACTCACCGCATTTCCCTTTGAGCCAAATTGCGGTGGCTGAAAAAAAAATCCTTAAAATTTAAGTGATTTTTCTAATTAAGCTTTGAATGTCTTTTGGTTACGTACCAAATGATGTGAAATATCAAAATCACTGAAAATAACAAATTTCAGTGATAAATCATGAAATTAAGTTTTACCAATCGCACCCTAAGTTGAGTTACAACATTTATAGGAGATTGTATCATCATGACTTGTATTCGGTAGCGCCCACTCTAATAAGGACGTTGGTGCTCTGTGGGCCCGACCATGACATGTGTTTTATTCATGTTGTCCATCCATTTTGTCATGATCCAAAAATTGAGGCAGATCCAAATCTCTGGTGGACCACATAAAAGGAAACAATGGTGATTGAATTATCAACATTAATAACTTACTAAGACTTATTGTAATGTTTATTTGCCATCCAACCTATTGACCAGGTCACATGGACTCAAATAAAGGAAAAACACAAATATCAACTTAATCCAAAACTTAACTTGTGTGGCCCCCAAAAAGTTTTATTGGTGAGCATTCAATGACCACTTTTTCTGTAGTGTGGTCCAACTGAGATTTGGATCTGCATCATTTTTTGGGCTCAGTATAAGCTTGCGAAATGGGTGGATGGTATGGATAGATTAAACAAATACATTGCGGTAGGACCCATAGAGCATTAATTTCTAGCAACAAACAACACGTCCCTGTTAGAGGGTCACTACCAATCCGAGTCCTATTCACTGTGATACTCAATTGAAAGCCACCGATTGAGCAACTTGCACTATGCAGTGACACCTCCAATGCCGACATAGTACTAGTGGGTGGATTGTGAGCTCCACCTCCATGTAAGTATTTTATTGACATCATTCATTCATTTTTACAGCTCATTTTAAGGCACGAGTCAAAAAAATGAGGTTGATTCAAATCTCACGTGGAACAAAAAAAAAAACAAAAACAAAAACAAAAACAAAAACAAAACAAAACAATGGCTCACCTAGTATTAAAAATTTCCCAAGGCTACTATAGTGATTATGCGACGTCCAGCTTGTTCATTAGGTCACCTAGACTCGAATAAAGAGAAAATATAAATATTAGCTTGATCCAAAACTTTTGTAGCCCCCAATAAGTTTTTGCCGGTGGCCATTCTATCACCACCTTTTCCCGTGGTGTGGTCCATATGAAATTTGGATCAATCTCAATTTTTTGGGCTCATGTCCAAAAATGAGTTGGCAAAATGGTTGGACAGCATGTATAAAACACATACATTATGGTGGGACCCGCATAGCTTTTCTAACACCGACAAGAACCAGTGTCGGCACTTGAGGGGTCAGTATGGAATCTGGTCCTATTAATCCTGAATCTCAATTAAAAGCCATCGATGGATAAACTTTGATTAGGTGGTGATATCTTTTAGTGCTGACTTGGTACTAGTCGGTGCTGTATGAGCCCCACCTTGACCATACCTCTGCTCATTTTTTTCAACTTATTTTGAAGCATGAGCTTAAAAATGAGGCAACTTCAAATCGTCCACACAATAAGAAGTAATGGTGATTGAATGTTTAACACAAAAATTTTCCAAACCCGGTTGTAATGTTTGTTTGCTATCCAACTTATTGATTAGCTCACACATGCCTAGATGAATGGAAAACACAAATATTAACTTGATCCAAAACTTTCATGGCCCTCAAGAAATTTTTGTTTGGTGGCCATTCAATCACCACTTTTTCTTATGGTGTGGTCCACTTGAGATTTGGATTTACTTTAATTTTGGGCTTATGCCCTAAAATGAACTGGAAAAATAGATGCATGTGGATAAAACACATATATTATGGTGGGGCTTACAAAGCTAATTTTCTAGCACTGACGGGCACCTACATTAGTACTCAAGAGGTTACTATCGAATCCAGGTCCTATTCATTGTTATTCTCAGTTGAAAGCCATCAAGTGAGCAGCTTGAATTTTGCGGTAAATGTCACTGTCGCTACTGTAGAAATAGATGAAGTGAAAACAAAAATATCAAAGCTTAATCGTAGACTTCTGTGGCTCCTGAGAAGTTTTGAACGGTAAATGTCACTGTCCCTACTGTTTTCTATGGTGGGGTCCACTTAAACTTTAGATCTATCTCATTTCTTTTCTCATACCATAAAAAGATCCCTCCAAATGGATGAACGGTGGGATACAACACATGCATCGTGGTAGGGTTCACATAGTTTGGTGACGTCACTTCAGCAGCGATTTAGCTACTTACATTGTCAGTATCTAATCCGCCCCCCTCTCAATTGCAATTTGCAGGCCACCGATTGAGATGAAAAGTCTCGATCCCCTATCACACCATCCACGTCATTCGTTGGGTGACGAACGACCTCTCCTGATTCAGCTCGTCAGAAAGTCCTCATTGCGGCTAGAGGGATTTTCAAGGATTATTCCAAAGGGCAGGCGATTCCCATGCTTGTTGCACTCGCTCGAGCGCACTCAAATCACACGTGTAACATCGGACCGGTTCATAAGATGATCCTCACTGACTGTATTTAAGCTAGATAAAATTCTCTTCAGGTGGCCCACAAATGTATTCAGATGTTGAAATACTTTTTTTCACTTCCTCTCTACCGTTCATTTATGTGGTACAAAAATTTCATCTATCTGATAAAAAAATAACTCTATATTTCTAATATTAGCATTTAAATTGCTAGCATGGCCTGAGGAACGGATCCGATCTTTCACACGTGTGTCTCGAATCCACACGCAATGCGGTGTACTTTCAAAATACAATCGATCAACTGCAAGTACTATTCTTACAAGAGTCCAATAGGTTGGTAAGGCTTCTCTGACCATTTTCTCGGGCTCGAATTTCAAAGATTATACCTGCAAACCCTAGGATTCCAAGATTTGGATATGACGAGCGTATGTCAAAGGGGAGTTGTTTTTATACGCTGCGAGATTATCATAATTAAATGCACACGCACACTACTACTTTAGTGATATAAAATCATCTCAATCTAAACCATCGAAATAGTGGTCCCAGCTTCTGGATGGGAAAATCCCATATATTATTATCAATTGATAATTATACCATCCGATCACATGACCTAAAAGATGCTTAACGGTTCTCAATGAAGAAAAAAACTTTACTAGTTTATTAGGACCGTTGGATTAAGGTACATTCATCTGTTAATGGTATTTTAAATCTATGGGTGCATTTTTCCATATAAATTTCATGGATCAATGCAACATGCAAGAGCATCGTTGTTTGTAAGTCAAGATAACTATTTGCTATAACTTCTCTTTGAAACGGAGGGAGTCGCATGTTACGGGTTTAAGACGGTGTGCGTTTGTAACAGTTTACAATGGCAATGCATGCGCGGCACTTGTCGGATCCATTTACGCTCTGCTCTATCCATACTATCGGCTTATGGCGTACAGGACGAAGCTCAGTTATTTGATACTAGGGCAGAGCATGATGGTTGATTCGCAGATAAATAAATTAGACACTGGTATACGTTATCTCAATGGAACCGATCAAGTTGTGGGACCCATCGTAGATAGTTTATCATATCAAAATCATAGTGATTGAATGTTCCTCAGCTCTGATCAATCGACATTTGTTCATTGAATCGGGACCGTTGTCTGTTTCATACTGACCGTACGTCATTGATGATCCACTGAACAGCCTGTTAGAACAATATATCAGTTAGATTTTGATATTTTATACCATCCATTGAAACTGGGCAACAAAGTAGGATTGTCTAAGTCATTTGTGTGCCATACATACAAATTACTCAGTGACTGTGTATCAACCATCTTACTGTGCCAGAGTAACCAATTTTTTTATTTTTCTTTTTGTGTTCTCTGGAATGAAATTGGCCCAGATGAGTGGCTTGGATCTCAAACGCCCACCGTTGGATACTTCAAGAGAGGGTACATAAGTTTTATATGAGGATGATATTGTGTTTCAGTTCACTGTAAGCCGTAATGAGGTCATTAATGGTTTGGACGGCATATAAATATCATGATGAGCTGTTTGAAGATGTCAACGGTAGGCATTTTCCCATCACGAGGCCGACTTGAGATTCAGATCTTTCTATTTTTATAGACTCTTGTCCTGATGCGAGCATGCAACGGAGTGGATATGATCATTACCGCATTCCGCCACATCTATAGCTTCGGCCTTCAACAGCTTTCAATCCGCATCCTTTTTTCTTTTTCTTTTTTTTATGCGCGTGGCCAGTGAATCTCAACCTTTACCGGAAAGAAGGAAAAAAGTCCACCGTCCAGATTCAGTGGGCAAATCCCGATGGGTGATTATCCAATCAGTGGGTACTGTACTTCTGCTAGTTTGCCAACGCATTTCGGTGCGGTATCATGCAATGCATGACCTTCAGTTTTCAGAAGGAAGTGGACTGGGTGATGACCCCAACACCACCATATTCCTGGTGAAGGGACTCTGTTCGGCCCACCGTGATGTATGTGTTTTATCCCTGGCATTCATCCTTTTTGTCTGTTCATTTTAGATTATGAACTCAAAATTGAAGCATATACAAATCTCAGGTGGACCACACCATATTAAACAGTGGGGGAAAATGACAGCCACCGTTGAAACCTTCCTAGGGCCACCGGCATGTTTTTCTGCCATCCATCATCTTCATAAGGTTACATAGATCTGATGAAGGGAAAATGCAAATATAAGCTTGAACCAAACTTCTGTGGCCCTGAAGAAGTTTTCGAAGTTGGTGTTCAATCCCTACTCTTTCCTTTTGTGTGGTCGGCTTAAGAGTTGGATATGCTTCATTTTTGGGATCAGGTCTTAAAATAGGCTGGAAAAACTGATGGACGGTATGGATAAAACATATACATCTCGTTGGGCTCTACAGAATCCGGTCACTAGGGACGTGTAGTGTTGGGATCAACGCCAAATCCGCTTCCTTTTCAGACTCCATAGGTGTGAGCCACGCTTTCAGCGAGTCAAACAATTGATATGGTGAAACTTCCTATGGATGGATCATTCACAAAACTAACGGAGATGAACGATCCTAACCGTTGGGGACAGAAATTATAATGATTGTCTATATCGAACCAGAAAAAGGTCAAAGATTCAATTGCTAAGATATTCCAATCAGAGAATTCTCTAGTGCATGGGATGTTTACGAGGACGTTGATTCCTTTCGCAGTGACTTCCTGTCGTGGAAAGCTAGATGGGGCCCATCGTGATGTTTGCGGGAAATCCACCACTTCCGTCAGTTTTTCAAGATCATGTTAAGAGATAGGCCCAAAAATGATCCAAATCCAAAACTCAAGTGGGCCGCTCGTCAGGAAAATGTGTGTAGGTAAATTCCTACCGTTGAAACATCCCTGGCATTCGCCATGATGTTTATATACCATCCATACCGTTCACAAGGACGTCATACCTGCTTAGCATGAACTGAAAGCACAAAAAATAGCCTAATTCAAAACTTCTGTGGCTGATCTGAAAAAAAAAAAAACGGATGGAAGGGACGGATTTCTGATGAACTTTACGGTGGGCCTTACCTAGCTTCCGGTCGCAGGAAGTTCCCAAAAATGCTTTTGCAGTACATCTGCGGATGGAATTCTTTAGATCAACGGTATGGATACCATAGGTCCACTAATACAAAATTAAACCCGAGCATACTAAAGTATAGTCAAGTCGAGCACGGTAGAATAACGTTTCTATAACCTAAAAAATAAATAATAAATAAATAAATACATAATAATCCGAGTACATCATTTGTGGACATTTATTGAACGGCTAGAAGGAAAATAGCAATGCTTCTTTTTCAACGAACAAGTCACCACGCATCTGAGGTCAGGATTGTTCATATCAGCCAATTTTATTTTGAGAATATGACATGCTACAGTGGGTTCGGCAATTTGGTTGATTTAATGCCTGCAACGTGTACGACTTTTGAGTGCCCGCGTAGCAAGCAGCATACGTTGCCAGAGTATAGGATTGCGCAGATCCCTACTTGAAACTCCTATATTCATCTCACTGTGCTCTAGGGATGCACATCAAACCGGAATCACCTAAACGGTTTGGTTTGGTCTTGCTCTAAATTTAGCAGGTTTTGATTCCGGTTCCAAAAATTAAATAACTATTTAGCTCGGTGCGGTTCTCAGTTTGAAAGTATGGAAAATTTAATCGAGCCATAAACCCATCCGTAGAACCAATCCGTGGAACCGAACTGTGGAACTAAACATATATATGTATATATATTTTTTAAAAACCTAAATCCTAAGTCCCTAACCCATATTCACGCTGACCCAACCCTGCTGCGGCTACTCCATCTTTCTGTTGCCGGTCCTCTCTCTCTCTCTCTCTCTCTCTCTCTCTCTCTCTCTCTCTCTCTCTCTCTCTCTCTCTCTCTCTGCTCCTCTCTCTCTCTCACTACCGCCGGTCCTCTCTCTCTCTCTCTCTCTCTCTCTCTCTCTCTGCTCCTCTCTCTCTCTCACTACCGCCGGTCCTCTCTCTCTCTCTCTCTCTCTCTCTCTCTCTCTTTGCTCCTCTCTCTCTCTCTCTCTCTCTCTCTCTTTGCTCCTCTCTCTCTCTCACTACCGCCAGTCCTCTCTCTCTCTCTCTCAAAATTGTGGAACTGATCCGAAACCGAACTGATTTTAACGGTCTAGTTCTGGTTCAGTTCTAAGGTCCTAACGGTCCGATTCCGGTTCTGAAAATCCTAAAATTGTTAGGAACAGTTCAGTTCTAATTTTACCACGGAACTAGACTAAACTAACCTGTGTGCACCCCTACTATACTGCACGATGATTTATACCAGTTTCGTGGTTGTTATGGAAGCTGATTAAGGGCAGCGGGGCCTCACTCCAGAGGGTGAGGCCCTCACCGTAGGGCCCACCTTAATGCATGTATTCCATAACCACGCTGTCCATTTATTTTGCAAATTATTTTAAAGTATGAAATTAAAAATAAAATAGATTCAAATATCAGGAGACACGGTGGTAAACTTACAAGAGTTTCATCACAAGGTCACGGGTTCAAATACCATTGTAGTGAAAAACCGGTATACTATGAGTGTGAGTGCATGTGTTATAATAATAATAACAATAATAAACAACCTCATGTGTGCCGTATCATGGGAGTGAGGTGATTAAATGCCCGTTGATAAGGTCATACAGACAAATACCACCTAGATTGAAAACTTATGTGGCCCACAAGAAGTTTTTAGTGGTCAGTCACCACCGTTTTCTGTAGCGTGGCCCACCTAAGATTTGGATCAGCTTTACCATCCTTGCATGCGGCAGTTGGACGATGGATCTAGACCGTCCAGTATGTAGACTCCACTGTGGATGGAAATATGCTGATTGTAAGATCCAGGCCATCGAAGTGGTGGTTTCACAATTGATTGTAGAAAATACAGACGATCAACAGTTGATATTGATCAAGTAAAACCAAAGAAATACGATGGCTCAGATCCTCTGACCAATAACATCTTATAACACTGACGGACATCCACTGTAGGGTCCACCTGGTAGACAATCTTGATTTGCTCGCCTTCCTTCCATATTTTCCAGATGGATGGGCGGCTCTATCATAACACGATAAAGCTGCCTCTATCATAATAACGACCACATAGGTGGGCCATGGACGAGCTTACAGGCCTACGGTTTGAGCACGTGCGGCATTTGAAAAAAAGGATAGTATGGTAGACTGACATCTACCAAAGAGATAAGACTCGGTGGACTTCCATTAGCAATGGGATGGAAAATGGAACCACCCATGTCGTATCAGATGTGAGGTCCAGCACCCTACTGGTCTAATGGGTCGTTAAATCTGGTCAGTTGAAAGTGATGGTCCACATTCGACAACCGTCCCGTCAAGATCCAATAGTTGTTGAATTGGCTTACTATAACACCCAAATTTCTAACATCGAAGAGGAATTTCATTATAAAATTAGTATATTGCTTATAAAAATTGAAAAAAAAAATACGTGGACAGCATTTTCAATTTTCATTACTTCTACTCCTTTTTCTTATATATAAAAACCAAAAAAAGAAGTTAAAATTAAAATTATTGGATTACATTTTCCTTTTAGCTCACCTAATTTTCAATCATCTCTCATTCATCGGGACCGGCTTTTCGGTCCGTCGAGCTGATATTATCACATCGTCCCAAAACAATCCATTGAAATTTGATTTGGGTCACACCAAATCGAGTTATCGCCTAACATGAAACTGAATCTATCAAGAATTGCATTGTCGACAGGTGAGCTCTGATTGACGCTGTGAACATCCATTAGAATTTTCAGCAGCTGATCTCTCTGCCGTTGTGATTCGAGAACTTGCGCTGCCATAGATTGCAATTGCATCTCGAGATCTTTGACGTGCTTCTGTAGGTAGAAAACGGTGCCGGCGCTTCCATAAATTGGGTCTCTTAGCCTCGCTTTCGCCTCATAGACCATACTCTTCACAGCATCTTCCCTTCTGCTCTCTTCCACCATCTAAAACCACACCAAAATCATCGCTTCCTTCAAATTGAGTTATACTACTTTAAATTCAACAAACACCCAACACTTAAATTACAAAATCCTCCATAACCCAAAAAAGATCAACAAAATAAGGGGTTTTTTTAGTCCCTGGAATCTTGAAAGGTGGAGATGAGGTATTCTTTGGGAATGAGATTCTGTCTATTGTGTTTGGGTATGTTTTTGGGCAAGTGATGAATTTGAGGTACTATTGTAGAAGGGAATCAATTCATCATGACTTTGCTCCGAAGCTTTTTATGACAGAATTATAAAATAGCTCTTCAGCTGAAATTAATTCCCCAAAGAGTCCATTTCGATTAGCTTCCCAACAAGAAAAGGCTAGAGATCGCCATTACTAATGAATTCCGCTTCCATATGGGCTACTTTCCAGGTAGCTATTATGCATGGCCCACCATCTCATGGCTGCACCGTTGAGATAGTGGGCCATGTTCCAACTTACAGAGGAAAAGAAGACGTAATTCAGAGTATTGGGTTTATCAATCTTTCTTTTCTAGTTTTTGAGGAAATTGGTAACTGAGAAACAAGGTGGAATAAAGTTGGAACCTGAAGCATCTTAATCACATTGCTTGCTCCAAAGACCTTGTGTACGCGGGCGAAGTTGTCCGATTCCTCGATCGGGAAGTATGGTGCCAAGATGCAATCAGTGGCGCATCTCCGACGAAGCATCCGGCAAGCTGCACAGGGCTGGGTGCTCCTAGTACGTACCTGCACTGGCGAATCCATTAGCAAAATCTTGAGATTTGGGTGCGCTTGGAACATCTATATATATATGTGCACATGCACATCTGCCATGTGATATGTGAGTGAGTATAAGAAGCGAAAGAAGAGATGAAATTACGGGTTTCTGATGTGGACATAGACTGTCGATCGTCTTTTCTCAGGTACATATTTCAAAGAAGTTGGGGGCGGCCACTCAACGACAGATTCGAGCAGTGATAAATGGACCATTTGGTATTTACGTTACAAATCGGGTGGCCCACGTTGTAGATTTTCCTTACCTCAGTCATTTTTTTTAGAAATGATGCATTTATGCATCCATCCATTCATTTTTTTTAGTTACATCGTATTAGGGCTGGCAATTATGTCTGGACCTGCAGTTCATGGGTCAATTCCTCTCTCTCTCTCTCTCACGCGTTAACAAAACTGGTTAGGTTTGGGTCTCTCCTTCTTGGTTTATCAACTGGGATTTGGTTAAAATACAGGGCATTCTGGTTTGGTTGGTTTTTCTTGATACTGTTATATGTATTAAATAATATATGTTGCTTATTCCAGAAACATTGGAAGCGGATTGCATCCTGCTCCTGCTGGACAGAACTGGGCCATGCAGGGGCTTTGTGTGGCCCTCTGTGATGTATGGATTCTATCCAGGCCTTTGGTCTATTTTTTCAGATCATTTTAGAGCATGAGACGAAAAATGAAGTAGATTCAAGTTTCAAGTAGGCCATATGGTAGGGATTGAAGGCTCACCACGGAAAACTTCTTGGGGCTACAATAGTTTTGGTCAATCATCACCCTTTCTTATAAGTATGATCCACTTAGGATTTGAATTTGCTTTAATTTGGGTCCATTCCTTAAAATGATCCGAAAAAAGGATGAATGGCGTGGATGTATAATACATACATTAAGGTGGGTCCCGCCATAAGGCCGCAGATAATCAACCCTTCCATTTGACGGGCTGAGCAGGTAAATGATGTTATTGGTATGGTCAGTGCCCCAACCCAGCGAGTTCGTCTCCGGGTCTTAAAGCACAAAGACTGCGACTCAAAAAGAACTCCTAGGTGCTGTTTGGCATCTCTACTGATGAGAGCTTATTTACTTATTCTAAAAAATAAGTTCTTATTCTAAAGATAGAATTTAGTAAAGCTTTATTTTTACTACTTAATTTTTAAAAAAACTATATATATAAAAAAAACATTTTAAAAATTAAGTAATGATCACATGTTTTTTTAAAGATTATTTACCTTAAGCAGGTACACATTTTTTTTTGCCTATTTTGAAACAAGTTTGTCCTTCAATTTTTTAAATGATCTGTCCCTCTTCTCTTCCCTTTACCATCTTTTTAAGGTGGGCTCACATGATAAGCAACCGATATTGAAGGTGGGGACCATATGATGGATGGTCCATATCAAAGGTGGGCCCCACTTGATGGAAGGCCCACATAATGGACAATCCACTTCAATATGGGTAGTTCATCATGCGGGACCCACATGATAGATGGTGGACATCAAACATGGGATCATGATGAAAGGTTAACATCAAAGTTGGGCCCATATGATGAACGACCCATATTGAAGATTGGGCCTCACATAATGAATGGTCCACATCAAGGTGGCCCCACATAATACATGGTTTATATCAAAGGTGTGTCCCATGTTATGGATGATCCACATCAAACTGTGGCCCCGCACAATGGATTATCCACATGAAGTAGGCCCCACATGATAGATGGTCCACAACAAAAGGTGGGACCCACATGATAGATGGTGGACATCAAAGGTGGACCCACATGATGAATGACCCATATTGAAGGTAGGGCCCCACGTGATGAATGATCCACATCAAAGTGGGCCCACATAATCCACAATTCACATCAAAGGTGAGCCTCACATGATGGATGACCCACATCAAAGAGTGGCCTAGTATGATGGACTATCCACATCAAGTGGGCCCCATTTGATGGATAATCCACATCAAAGATGGGACACACATGGTGGATAGTCGACAACAAAGGTCGGCCCCACACGAAGAATGATCCATATTGAAGGCGGGGTCCCACATAATGAATGATCCATATCAAAGTGGGCTCACATAATGGATGGAGCGTGCCTCACATGATGGATGGCATGCATCAAAGTATGGCCCCTCATGATGGACAATCTATATCCAGCAAGTCCCACCTAATGGATGGTCCACATCCAAGGTCTCGCATGAAGGATGGCCCATATCCAAAGTAGCCCAACATGATGGATGATCTACATAGAAGGTGTGCCTCACATTTGATGGTGGACATCAAAAGAGGGCCCCACATAATGGACAAGTCACTTCAAAGGTTGTGTCCACACAATATGGACATATCAAATGTAGACTCGGTGATGTGATGGGTAGTGGAGATTGAAGGGCCCCACATAAATGACAACTAGCATTGATGGTAAGCCCCACATGATGGACGGTCCACATCAAAGGTGGGCTCCATATGATTGATGATCCACCCATGTCAAAGGTCAACCCCTAATGACGAATGGTCCACGTCCAAGACAAGCTTCACATGATCGACAACCCACTTTGAATGTTTGGTCCACACAATGCACGGTTCACATCAAAGGTGGCTCCATTCGACTGACTATCCATATCCAATATTCCACCTACAAAATGTCTTAAAACATGAAGATTATAGTCATCCATTCTTTTGTCACATGGGGGGCATTTTCAGTTAAGATAAATCCACTAAAAGAAGCAAATGAATTGCTCTTACAATAGAGTATCTATAATTTTTTTCAAAAATGACATCAAATGTCATAAGAAAAACTCTTATTTAAATATTTTACTAAATATGCATATTTTAAATAGAAATTTTTTAATTTGAAAATTTAATTTTCAATACCAAACGAACTTATTTAAAAAGTAGAAAAAAGAATTGATTAGATTAGCTATTATTGAATTAGAGTAGGGATGACAGCCCCATCTGAGGTGCCCACATTATGGGCCCAGTGTGTATGCACCGTAGCCTGAAAATCACACGGTATGTACCATCAAACGAGCGGCTGTCAAATGGACGGTGAGCATAATGCCATGAAATGGCAGGATGAGATGGTTGGGATCATCTCGATCACGTGGTGCGGAGAATTTGGACTCGCGTTTGGCTCCGCGTGTACGGTGGATGTGCGATGGACCATTTTGAAAATCGTGATGAACTTTGACCGAATTGTCGCCTTCTAGAAGACTAACTCTCATTATTCACACCGACTAGTTTCCATTATATATGGAGTGTTTGGATTATAAGAAAGACCGTTAGCAGATCCAAACCGATCATCAGCTGGGGTTTGTGTAGGATGAATGATATCTCCAAAAATGGCAACCACCATATGTCCAGTGTTTCTTTAACCGTCCATATTTTCCTAGAAGATAAATCCTCAAATCCAAGGTTTAGGATTGTCCAATCAGTGTCATTTTGAGTATATGGCCCATCCAAGGCAGATGCTACCTGATGATTGGTCTAGATCTCGTGAAATTTATGAGGTAGTTGGACATTAATTAATGCTTCCTGAATCAATATCAGCACTTCCTCACATGGTTAAAACACTCGGCCATTTGGATAGACTATTACAGTATCAAGACGACTCGAGAATAGCCCGAGTCCTGGGTTACTCATGGCGTTGAACCTGTTTGGATCCTTCTGAGTCCGGCCGAGTCGACTCGGGCAAGTAGCATGGGACAAGCTAAAAAACTATGCTTCCACACACAGAAACCTATTGTTACAAGAGAAGGATTATTGGATATGAGATACCAGGTAAAGGTGTACACGAGTCGAACCGAGTCTAGCGTGGCACAACTCGACTTGGCTCGGCCACTAGCTGACCCCAGCTCGAACTTAGCTCGGCTCAGTCCTCGAGCCAGTCTGGCTAGCTCGGCTCGGTTCGGTCAGCAGCTTGGGTTAGTTCGAGCCAAGAACAAGCCCGTGCGGCATTTTCACAAACACATGGAGTGCACTTTCAATTTTTAACTATACGTAAAACAACAGATACTATTTACAGATGTTTCATCAAACACATTGCAAGCAACATCAAAATCAAGAAAAAAAAAGGTATTTGTTTCATATACATACCTTCCTTGCCACCAGCCAACACTTTGTTGAGTCATTTCAACAAACACTTGTTGAGTAACATCAATATCAAAGTAACCGAGTCACCGAACTGTTCAATCCGAGTTCGATTCGAGCTACGGTTCGATCTGAGTCGAGTCGAACTCAGGCAAACTCAAACTCGATTTGAAATTTTTTCGAGATAAAAAAACAGCTCAACTCGGCTCGAACTCAGTTTTGAATCCAGTCGAATCGAGCCTTTTCGAGTCGAGTCAAGCGAGCTAACTAAGCTAATTTGGTTTGTGTACAGCCCTAATCCCAGGGCCTACAAGTATACGAGGGCTCTAAATATCACTAGTGGGGGCCATGCTTCAGTAATCTAGATCATTGATCTGTTGAGTCTTACTGTGGATGGATCATGGCCGAAAGCCACTAACATTGGAAGATCCAAGCTTCAAATCTTTTAACCTTTTAAGTTCCATATAGACCGTTGTAGTATTTCTCTTTTTAGCGGCTGTCGGCCTAAGTCAGACGGTTCCTATTGTCTATTTGGCTCAAATTTGATCATACGTTCGTGTCAAGTGTGCCGGAGCCAGATACGATTTGATTCAAACTAAACTCCTTTTGATCTTAAAGATATACAGTAAAGATTGAGTCTAAGCTCTAGAGGATTGTGGAGATTAAGTTCATCTTCAATATTGGGGTTAGAATTCTCATTAGAGTATTAAAGCTCAAAAAGATTAATAAAATCTCATGGTATATGAGACTTAGGATGTGGGATATAATTAAAAATTCATCTAAACTTCATTTGCACCAAAAAAATTCTCTAAAATGCCTAAAGACCTAATATCATATATAAAGAAATTGAGTTTCAATAGTAAAAAAATGGGTAGTCTTAAATTGGTCGCACCGAATTAGAGAGGAAAGCTGTTAGATAGACTTGAGCACTTTTAGTCACACCAAATGTAGTATTCAGTCGCATTGAAGCCAACCAAAGGATTTTAGCTAGAGCCGAATTACTCAAAAATTTGTTCCAGCCTATTGTACTATTTTAGTTGTTTTCAGTTGGACTGAAGGTGGGTTCAGTGTAGTTTTTCCATCAACACAGGACCTTTAAAGCTAATCTAAGGATAAACAATTTAGGCTCGTATGACTTAAGGGTTTATTAATAAAAAGTTTATATATTAGGTTTAAGATCATATAGAGGTTTACGTTGTTTTGTGTCAAGGATTTGGGTCACCAAGACACCGCATTTACTTGTTCTTTACTCCTTGATGCTCTACTTTCACTTGTGTCTTCAATCTTCAGCTTCCAAAGGCCCAACTGACTAAATGACACAAAGACTTACATGATTGAAAAAAAGGTGCATAAATCAGCATATTAACAAATTAAAGTAAAACTTTAAACTATTCCTAATAAATAAAAGAGAAACTACTACTAATGTCCAATTTGTTCGAAATACTTCAATCTACACTTGTAAAACTATCTAAAGGAGTATGAGCACAATGGCTTATAGGATCATATCCAACCAACTACTGAAAATTGTTGAATTCATAAAAATAACAAAAATAAAATTTAAATAAAACAACCAGTAATAAGAAAATGAACCACAACATAGGAGATATAATGCACAATAAAATACTTTTCATATATCATGGTATAAACTTAAACAATCACTTATCTATATAGGGAATCGTCCAAGGCAGTGTACCGACCAAGGCAGTCTTATGACGATCCCAGGTCATCCAAGGCAGTGCACCGACCAATACCGTTTTAAGAGCTCGGACAACACGCATTTGTGAACGTTGGAAAGCAGCACCCACGCTCTTATCTTAGATTTTGAGGTGTATGGCTTAATTCGGATTGATGATGTAGTAGACTTGGAGTCACCACTAGCCAATTAGCTTAAAATTTCACACTCAGTTAAAACCTATAAAATTTGTAAGAGCTAGAGAATCTGAAGACTCTTTTGCTTTAAGTTAATTCTAATCTGTGATATAAGATTTTGAGTAAGGAACTTCAGTTACAGAGAGTGAATGTGTTAGGCACTCTCTCTACCTGTACGGGTGTACTGTCTCTACTTTGTGTGGTAAGCTGATCTTAGGAGATAAAATGATAGGATGTAAAGTATTAAAATATGACTATACAGCTAGCTTGGATTTCTTATGTGATAGAGTCCCATAATTCCGACAAATCACAGAGCATACATCTAGAGAATGTCTAGAGGAGAAAGGAAATTAAGAGGATATGTGATATGAGTTTTTGATGTGACAGAATTCGGAGTTCCAGTAAATCACAAATCATACATTCAATGACAACTTAGAAAAGCAAGGGGTTGAAAATGGAAGTGGTGATGCGAACAATAAAGTATGCATGTAAGTATATGGGATGATCTTTGGCTTGTACTTGGATGTGGCTTGGATAGAATATGTGTACTATGGTTTAGAAGGGTTGACTTAAGTGGGTGTAAGAGGCTAAGAGAGGCTTGGAGGAAGCTAAATGGGGTTGAAAAAGGTGAGAGCTTGAGGACTCAAGAGCTCTCTCTCTCTCTCTCTCTCTCTCTCTCTCATTCTCAAGCTCAAGAGCTCTCTCTCTCTCTCTCTCATTCTCTTACTAAGAGTTGTTTGGTGTGAAATGAAGAGGAGGGGGTACTTATAGCTCTCTTGAATGGTTCTTTGGTAATTTTAGGGATTATAATGATAAAAAATGATGTGGTAGCCTAAGATGCTATATATCACTTTTGTATGTGTTAAAGGGCTTAATAAAAAGATAAATAGTAAGAACTCTAGGGATAAGCCCAAAATGGCATAACCAAATGATTGTTTAGATAATTATGCATTCCGCACCACGGAATGGATCGAGGAACTAAGGGCGTTTCCAATACCGACAACATCTCTCGTTGAAGCAATTGTAGCTGCTTCGACACCTATTGATTTTGAACGTTCTAACATCTTAAGTCGAGAATTCTTGTCATACTTTTTCTTAGCTCTTTCCTAGATTCCTTATCAATTCCTGTTCCCCACGTTTTTATCTCAGGCATATATCGACGATAATGGTTCCAATATAGTTGTCACTCCAGGAGAGCAACGACTGTAGCTCAGGGCACATATTCCGAGAGGAGGCGATAATGGAATTATCTCCATTTACTGTTCACCTCTGCAATTTAGCTAATTGGCTCATTTGTGCTTGAAGTACTGCTATTTAAGGCTTAGGTTTAAGGATTTTGCTTGGAAATGGCTTGGGTATGGTTCGGCTTAGGTAATGGCTTGGGTACGGTAATGGTTTGGATATGGCTAAGGCTTGATAATGACTTGGGTTTAGTTAGGGTTTACCTTAGGCCTGAAAATGGTTGAAGTTTTAGGTATGATCTAGGTTTGGTTCCTAAGTATCATCCATGTTTCATCAGGTTCTTAGCCTAGGTGGGATGTCTACAATATCAATGATATTCCATGGTAATGCACCGACCAAGACAATTTTAGGGAATCTAACAATCACAAGGAGATCCTAAGATAGTATATTGACCAAGACAGTTTTAGGGAATCCAACAATAACCACATCAATATTGTGAATCCAAGGGTCTAAGTGTGTGTACGAGGTGAAAAATCCAAGTGTCATTCTCTAAAGACACATGTCCAATGGGAATGTATGCGTGTCTAAGTACCCATGTACATACACAAGTGCAAAAAAGAAAAAGAAAAATAAAAATGGAGGTATTACACATTGTCTAGTGTGAACTAAACTTCATATCAAAATGACCGACGAAGCTACCTAGCATGCAACATGAAAGCACCACAAACTTCCATTCGAAACTCAGTCATCTTATTTGCGATCTAGTGGGACACCATAGGGAATGGTATAAAGATAAAATAAGAATAAAAACAATTACTTCATACGAATAAATAAGTGTTAATGAGGGATGGATAGATAAATGATATTGTGTCATGTTTTGCTGTGTTGGTGTGTGGTTTGGAGCTTTTTATTCTGCACTCTATATATAAACTCGTGAGGTAGTGGCTGAGCAGTCCTTGGAAGCATGAGAATTTGAATTAGTTGGCCGTGCAAATTTTCTTAAACTTCCACGCCAGTAGAGCCTGTTGCAATAAATCACAAAGATTAAAAAAAATAATAATAAAATTACATTTTCAATAAGCAACATGATCTCCTATTAACTTATACTTGTTATTTCGTCGTTATAAACTTAGCCGGAGATCTTTATGGGTCTGAACTCTTACTTTGATAAAAAAGTTACTTTTATTGTTTCGGAGATCTTTATGGGTCTGAACTCTTACTTTGATAAAAAAGTTACTTTTATTGTTTTCCAGCCGTTGATGTTTACCAAAGCAATACTTTTATAAAATTTTAACATTTAATGTGTCCCGTGTACATGTATCTAACATGTCATATAGCCACCTCGTGGCAATTTTTTGAGTTGTCAGCTAGGTGTAAACACTCTCGTGTGGAGGAGATTTTTAGCATGGTCCATCACAGACCAGACGCAACAGGCCAACGGTCTGAATTTCTGACACGTGAGTGATTCCCAGTCGTCAGAATAGTACTACAACGAGAATATTGTAGGAAGCCCCCAAGATCCGTAACCTATAATTCATCATTTCCTGATAAACCATACCGGATCCACTGGAACGGAATCCCTCTTTTTATCAGCCCGTAAAGCAGCCTAGTCTAGTCTACGTGGTTTACCATGCTTTATATGTAAGATCTGTTCCGTCCACTAATCTCATTTTTGAGTTTATATCCTAGCATGAGATGGAAAAGTGAATGGACGGAGTAGATTTCTTACAGATATCATAGTAGGCCCCACCTAACCTCCATGACAGGAACAGCTGAAGGTGGTTGGAAGCTAGATTGGTTCACCTTCATGCTTGTGAGAAATTCAACCGTCCATTTATTTTTATAGTACATATCAAGATATGAGTCAAAAAAATGAGGTAGATCCAAAACTCAAGTGGGCCAATATCCCACAACAGAAACACCTGTGGAGGCACATAAATTTTTGGATGAGGCTAATATTTTGTGGTTTCCGTTCATTCAATGGGAATGACCTTATAAACCGTTTGGATGGTGGATAGTGGATGTGAAGAAGGTTTCAACGGTAGGTACTTCTCTCCCCACTTTTTTTCCTGTCACGTAGATCCTTAAGCTTTTGAACTACCTCATTTTTTTTTTCTGACTCATGTCCTTAATATGATAGGGCAAAATTCTACCTTCCGACGAAGGAGCCTGCTGCAGTCCGCATCCCACGTGGAGGGAAGTGGATTGGGTGGTGACGCTGTTAGGATAACCTCTGTCTGGACGTGGATTGCGTACTGACAGCATCAGTAGCAAGGTGTCTACTGACAGTGCTCTGTGGGTCCCATAATAATGTATATGTCCTATCCATTCCATTCATCTATTTTTTCAGACTATTTTATTACATAAGACCGTAAATTATACGGATCAAAATCTCATATGGACCACACCATAGAAAAGAGTGGGGAATGAACACTTACCATTAAAAAATTCTTAAAGGACACAAAAGTTTTAGATTAAGCTTTTATATATATATATATATATATATATATTCTCTTCTACCAGGTGTGCGTGACCTAACCAACTGGTTGGATGACAAATAAACATTACAGTGAGCCCTAGAAATTTTTTAATGGTGATCATTCAATATCCACTGTTTTCTTGTGGTGTGGTACAGAGGATATATTAATATCTCTCATTTTTCGTATAATGGCCCATAATGATCTTTAAAAATATATGAACGACTTGATGAAACAAAAATGCACCGTGCAGGGCCTGCGGAGTATTGTCAGTAGCCACATTGCTACTGACGCTGTCAGTACGCAATCCGTGTCCCCTCTATGTTTGTATTTTAGCCATGCCGTCCATCCGTGGACCACACACTATATGAAACAGTGGTGATTGAACACCCACAGGCCACCGTTAAAAACCACGCGTTTTTTCCCTTCATCCAGTTCTGGCTGGCAAATAAACATTAATTACAGTTGTCTTCAGGACACATACAAAAAGGTGGGACCCACAGCGCCCAACACCACCCACCTCACCACGTAATCTGCTTCCCGCCTGGAGGGGATTAATCATCGATTCAATGAGTTTCCTGCGTGAGTTGCCTCCCAAGGGCCCCACATGTTTAGTGGGTCGCTCATCGGAACCGTCCATGTTGTGGAATGTATGCCATAATGGCCACTTGAAGAAACTTACGCTGAACGGATGAATTTTACCATCATTATCAGTAGATGAGTTTAGAACAATGAGAAGAAATTTTTCAATGGATTGCCTTCAACTCTCAAAATGAAAAGTGAGGATCATGAGAGTAGCTTATGGGTAGCGACAGGCATTGGATCCGAACGGTTGAAATCGTCGTACCATATCAGTATGTTTCCAGTAGGTGGCGACACACATTGGATCCTTAGTCGTGAGAGAGACAAAACTAACGCCCTTTTCTAGCAACGGCCGTCCATCTCGCGGGTCCCATCTAACAAAAGATGCCACCAAACAACCAAACAGTAGGTTCTACCAACCCCCTTTTTTCTATTAAATTTTATTTTATTTTTTTTTTACCGTCCGTTTCAAGGGAGCGGATAGCCTGTCACCCGGGAGCTGTGTGGGGTCTACAGCCGTGACAAATCCACTCCGTCCATATGTTTTGAAATAACACAATATGAGAGGATTCTAAAAATCAGGCAGATCCAAAAACTCAGATGGGTCATACCAAATGAAACAGTGGGAATGGAAACGTCCGCCATTGAAACCTTCTTGGAGCTGACCATCATGTCTATATATCATCCAAACCGTTGGCAGAGTTATTACCACTCAGATAAACTTTAGGTACAAATATCATCCTGAGACGAAACTTCTGTCACCCGTACGCCCTCAATACCCACTGTTTCGTGTGGTATGGCTCACATAACTTTTGGATCTGTCTGATTTTTAGAATCCCGTCCTATTGTGGTCCTTAAAAACAGATGGACAGAGTGGATTTGTCATGGACATCTCTTTCGGTCCCACACATCCCTCGGCACACTAATATCCCTGGAACAGGCAATCAGCTTCCCTCAAGGGGGGGAGTGGATTAGCTCTTACCCGTGTAACACGTTAGTGGTGTTACCCAATCTGTAGGGGGCATACCTTGATGATGTTCTGTATATCCATACCGTCCATCCATTTTTCCAGCCCATCTTAGAATGTGTTCCAGAAAAACTAAGTAGATCTATATCTCAAGTGGACCACATCACAGGAAACAGTGTTAATGACCATTTAAATAGTGGTGATTGAATGCCCATCATTGAAAACTTTATAGGGTCCACCTTAATTTTTATTTTCCATCCAACTTGTTGATGAGGTCAAAAAAACCTGGATGAAGGGAAAATACAAGGATCCGCTTAATCGGAAACTTTTCTGGCCCACAAACAGTTTTAATAGTCATTTACCACTGTTTCTAATGGAATGGTCTACCTGAGATTTTAATATGCTTAATTTTTCGTATGACGTCCTAAAATGATCTGAAAAAATGGATGGACGGCGTGGATATACAATATATTCATCTACGTGGGCCCTACACAATCACGGTAACACCCAAGTGGGTGTTGCCCGGGTAACACCTAATCCGCACTGTTCAAATGTCTAGAAATCGTACAGCATGACTTTTCAACCAGCGATTCGCTGTGGGGCCCACTAGAATGACGTCACATTGCACTTGTCAGCGATTGATTTGATGATGATGTCACCCTGACTGAAAATGGTCCTTCGTCCGGTTGGTGGGCCATACATATACCATAAAATAGAACGGCTAAACAATTAGCAGATGATCCTAAGGCTGGCAATGGGCCCAGCGTGGGCCCAGAAAAAAAAAACAAAATTTTGAATGGTTGGGCCCAAGAACCGTCCGACCCATTGCCAGGTCAACATACGTGTTTGGCCAGCTTGACGAGCAGACCAACTTAATTTAGGTAATATGCAAGGTGGGTCCCACTTGATGAATGTTTCCCATGTTGGCATGTGAGACTTTCTGTAGCATCTATAATCAGTAATTTCAAGTCCATCTCCACAGTATACATGCGGGGCCCACCATACACGTGCTCTGTAGACTGAAGAAAACACACTTTTGGGATGGACCAACGAAACACCTGATGGTGAAAACACGCCATGAGGTCTTCTGCACGCACGTGCCGGAACTTATATTATCGGCTACATACAGAAAAAAGATGATGTGATTCTGTGAATCACGACTACTCTTCCGTCTATTTTATCATTCAAATGTGAGACTTTCTGTAGCATCTATAAACAGTAATTTCAAGTCCATCTCCACCGTACACATGCGGGTCCCACCATACACGTGCTCTGTAGGCTGAAGAAAACACAACTTTGCGATGGACCAGCGAAACACCTGATGGTGAAATTACGACATGAGGTCTTCTTCATGCACGTGCCGGAACTTATATTTTAGGCTGCATCCGGAAAACAGATGATGTGATTCTGTGAATATGTAATCTCTTTAAAAAAAAAAAAAAAAAAAACAGGCTGATATGATGATAAGATGGGCTCACGAGGTGATACAAATGAACTGTTAAGATAGATTAACCAATTCAATTATCCGATTTCCATGTGTGCCTATGGCCCACCTAATTATCTGATCCGCCGGAATTTTCATACTCGACGTCTGATTATTACATACGTGTGCCTCGTTTCCGCGTGTAAGGAGAGTGCATTCATTCCGCTCTGGTAGACCATTGGACTATTAAAATCGTGTGATGGGATATTGTGCCATTAAAATCGTCAGCTGGAGGAGATTTTCTACATCGGTGTCCTTTACACGAACAGTTTGGATGAAAGACACCTGGGTCCCGCACTCTGGCCGAGTATCAGTACTCTGGCTGCTGACGACGCTTGATACACAGGCGCTTAGAAAGGGTACACGTATGATATACTAACTCAAATTAACCCTACTAAACTGCGGAGCCCACTGTTGCTAAGTTGCAATTAAAAAAAAAAAAAACTCAGATTAGTTGAACAATCCTAACCTCTGATTGGTGGACACTTGTTTGTGGAGACTAGACCATTGAATATTTGTCATTTTAACCGACCAATAAATGCCCACCAATCTGATAGTCACATGATCAAACAAAAGTAATTATTGGTTTCCGATACATCGAAACTGGAAAAAATAATTTGGACCGTTTAATTTCCGATATACGGACGGTTTTAAAAAATAAATATTCTTTGAAATCATAAACTAACCATTGATAGAAAGTTTCTGATGTAGAGCGGGTCACGGACAGTTTCATGACCAAGATGGATCAGAAAAGGCCCGGTCGACGACAGAAGTGATCCGGACCATCGGACCTTAGATCGGGCATATCTCGCAATCCGGAATGAGTTAGCTGACGTAAAATATATGATTTTGGGGTAGAACGAGCTACTTTACCCAACCAACCCCGCTATGCCGGGTTGCGCCGCCCGGAATTGCGAAAAACCCCTTGATTGACGGTCGTTTCCCTGTTTTAATTTCGTTTTTACTATAAATAGTAAGTTTTAGTTTGATTATAACTCTTCATCCGTTGGGCTTTAGGAGTTGCGCCCAACGTGAAAAGAGCTTAGAATAATTAGGGGAACGGTTTGGTGAAGCCAAATAGGACACTTACTATTTTTGGCCGAAAACCTTGCACACTAGTAGACATCATGACCGTCTATAAATAGTAAGTTTACTATTTATAGTAAGTCGCGGATTCTAGGAGTTTGAGTTGTAGTTTGATTATGATTTCTTTCACATTGCTTGATACCCTTATTTAAAGGGTTGTGAACTCGATTTTAATCATTTATCAATCAATTTCGAATTTATTAGAATTTATTTCTATTTTCTGCTTTCTTTCCTCGTGGATTCAAGAAGTCTCTCTGAGGAGTCCAGAGAAGTTCCGTGGATTCGGAATAGTTATCCTCTTGAGGAAGACGGTGCTTGACCTCACGTCCTCCCCTGCGTCAGTTTCGGTTACCTAACAAAAGCGAAATGATAAACAATCCACCATGGCCCCTAACAAATACATGGATCAAATTGCTGAGTGGACCCTTTTTATATAAATGATCTTTACCGTTCATTTTAAGGCCATTGATCAAATGGATAAATTTGTTAGATAAGTTTGGTGTTTTTTTTTGGCCAAGGTAACTCAAGAAATATGTTTTAGACCTAGTGGACGGTCTAGATGAATGGATAGTACTGTCTAAGTGTCCAAGTACAACTAGGAGTACTATAACTTATGGTGCTCTCAGAGCAATGGATCATTTCTGATTTCTCAAAGAAAAGAATAAAAAAAATTGCTGTGCGCGCGCGGATTTCACCGATTTTCACTTCTGATGTTCGGATGTCACCGAATTTCATGTGTCATTAAAATATATAAGAGAATGGCATCTGTCAGGGAAAGCTGCGTTCCCTATTTTTTTTCAAACGATGTTGCTAGCAATACTGTGGTTGGATGTCTCTCGCACGCGTGCTCATATGTAGCATGTCTTTCGAAAATCGAACCCTTCATACTCGCCCACTGAAAACTCATTCAACTGAAATTACGGGACATTGGACACCTGAGGCCACTATCTTAAGCTTAAATCCAGCCGTTGGTATGTTTCCGACAGAGGCGAGTACTGTCGTCAATGCTTCTTGGAAAAAAGAAGAAGATAAAAAAAAAAAAAAAAAAAGAAGCGTGAAAACTACCGTATTCTCTCAACAGATGACAGACAGAATAAAGAAACCGTTGAATGGAAATTACATCAACGGTTCCCATTCGGCCGATAGAAGGCCAAGAATTCTTTGGTTTGGATCTTCCTATTTGGGTGATTTTTGGTATATGAGCCATCCATCATGTGTCCCCGAAGATAAAATGTTTTCATCACTGAATTAAGGGTCACACTTATATAGACAGGAATGCGGGACAGGTCCCAACTGCTAGGACGGAATCTTTTACAACACTTGTTTTGCACCCAATCTAAAATCCACTCCGTTCATCACGCGTAGTCCTTGATTCTAGTCGTTGGGGTGAAACAATATCCAAATCCAGAACTCAGGTGGGCAACGCCGCAGTAACCAATAAGAATGGGATCTCAACAATAGGTTTCTAGGGGGCGCTATAATGGTGTTTATGTTTCATCCAACCCGTTCATTAGATGATACTCACGAGGATGAAGGAAATATTAAAAAAGAAAAAGAAAAACAACCTGATCAAAAACTCAGACAGGCCACGCCACATTAACTTATATTTATTAGGTGTTATTTTACATTGTTATTGTTGGCATGACCATCTGACCTTATAATCTGGTTGATTTTATTAAGGTACGTTGGAAATAATAGTTATCATTTAATGGACGAAGTGGATTTTGCATACACAGCACGGTGGGCTCTAAATCGTTTTGGTATTTTAGGTGAAGAGAAAAACAGGTGTTGTAGACTGTTCCAATCCCAAATGCTACGTCTTAACTGCATAAATCACTGAAAGGAAAAGGAGAGAGACAGAGGCAGTTTCCCATAAAGAGACCAGTTCATGTATGAGATGGACACGAAAACCGTTGCGTGTGGGTCTTCCTTTGTGTTTATCCAATTATCAAGTCTATTTCTTTTAATATTATAACTTAGGTCATCGTTTTAAATATTTACTATATCATCCACAACGTGTTGTGCGTTGGGTATCAGTCGTCACCAATGTGATAGATTAATATATACTTATCTGTTTCAAAGAAAAATCATGAAAAAAAAAAACAAAACAAAACAAAAAATACATTATTTTATTATTTACTTAACTATCATCCTCATCATCCTGTAAGCGCTATCACAATTAATTGGGATGGGCTACATAATCTAGTTCCTCGATTCCACTCTAAAAGATTCAAATATCATAATTCTAACTTTGTCGCTTACGAAGGATCCCCTAACTTCAGCATGGAATATCATACTATTATTCAAAATGTCAGCTAGAATAAATCAATGAAAAGTGATATACTGGTCTAGAGTTGTGGAAAATACAGTTCAGGCTCCTACGGGTGAGTAATTATAAACGCAGGTTCACTTAATTAATGCATACATAGTCTAGAATATAATGTAGCACTTTTTTAAATACTTTTTAAAAAAATCTTCAAAATATTTTTCAACTCTTAATTTATTTATAATAAAACTAAAACTTTAACATAAAAAAGAATTAAAACACTTTTTTATTTTTTGAAATACCTCAACTAATTTGTAATTTATTTAATTTAAAAATAATTATGTATTTATTTATTTGTACGTATATATAAGGGTTTTTTAATGTAAAATAAATATACAAAATAATATGAGGTATAATATATATATATATATATATATATATATATATATATATATATATATACACACACACAGAAGGGATGCATGATCATTTGAACCAAGATTTTGGTAGCTCCAACTCTATCAAACTAGTAAATAGTAATTGTCATTGAGTTTGACCGTGCATCCAAATGCATTGTATGAGGGCCTGAAATTAGCAATGATAACAGCAGAAACAAGAACATGGGTTGAGTCGGCTCCAGGACCAAATGCTTTTGGCACGTGGCGTGAGAAGACACGCAATGCATTTGCATGCGTTACTCAACAACGCGTGGAATGTGCGGGATGGAATGCCCATGTGAACGTATGTAGTCTACTCCCAACATAAGTTTAGGCAGCTAATGTTAAGAAAAGACCCAAAAAGTATGCAGATACAAGACTCAAGTGGGCCGGCCACACCATTGGAAATGTTAGTGAGGATGGAAAATCCCACCGTTGAATTCTTTTTTGGTAATGTTTATAGGACATGACATCCAACCCGTTTAAAAGGTTATTCCCACTAGGATGAAGGGAAAGCGCAAACATCAACCTGGTCCAAAACTTATGCAGGGCCCAATAAAGTTTCATTGGTGGGCGTTCAGTTCTCACTCTTACCTGTTGTGTGGCCCACTTGGATTTTGGGTCTGCGTCGTTTTTTGGGTCGCACCCTAACATGAACCGCAAGGTAATGTACAGAGTGGATTTCTCATTGACATCGATGTGGGCTCCACATAGCTTCGTGTTGAGGGAACTCCCTGTGACAGGTGTTGCTTTATAGTCGCTTCCATGTGCATGTGCTAGCCAAACGTGATACCTTTACACGCGTGTTTTTAACACAGACGCAGCTCATCGAAGATGCTCGTTTGCATGTGCTTCTTGCATGAGAGGGAGAGAGAACCGTCCTAGGCTCCTTGCGTAACATGCTCGCTAACCAAGCGCTATGTATGGAATGTGCATGATCCACACCGTCATCAGCTGCACTGCATCAATGTCCACGTTGGAAGCTAGAAATCAGGCCGGCCCAAAACGCAGGTGGGCCACACCATAAGGTAACAGTTGGGATGTGGAAGACATCATTAGGTATATGTGGGGCCCACAAAGAGTGTTTGTAGGCCGTCCATTGCATTCATCTGACACGCCTCCCCAGGATGAAGGGAAAGCCTCTAAAATCAGAGTATTTTAAAAGTCGGGCCGCACCACGTGAATTTTGAGATCTTAGCATAAGTTCACCATGTTCCCTATCTTTTGGCCCACTTGAGTTTTGGATCCACCTGAGCTTTGGAAGAAAAGGCCACAACACAGCTGGGGGTGGATCTCAGGCGCATAAAGTAATTCAGACACGCATTCGTGTACCAACGCGAGTTTCGCTAGACTATTCGAAGAGAAAATTACCACTGTTAACGCTACCTTTTATCCAGCGTCTTTTATGAAGAGTCCAAAACGTACATTTCCAACTCAGACCTTTCACGTACGGACAGAAATTTCAGGACGAAAATACCCCCTGCTTTCACATTGCATTGCACGTACGGACAGAAGTATTTTCGTCCTCAAATGCTCTGTCCGCGAGTACAAGGTCTAAGTTGAGAAGGTAAGTTTTTCACTGTTCATAAAAGACGCTTGATAAAAGGTGGCATCTACGGTGATAATTTTCTCGTATTCGATGCATGATGGCCATTAATTCCGGCCAGAGGAACCGACCTCTACATATGTTGTGTGTGGGCCCACATTTATGTATCAAATCAAACACGTCCAGAAGACTTATTCACTATGAAAATGTAACACTCGAAAACTATACTAATAAATTCATCAGGTGGGCCACACCATAAAAAATAGCGGACAACCACACAAAAAACTGAAAATTTGGTGGCCCATCGTACAGTCGATCAGTCTGACTTCTGACGAGTCACATTTTTATGGTGTTTTGGTCATTCTAGACGGCTCAGATGCCATACACAGCAAGTTCGGTCAACATTTCTAACATTCGACCTGAGATACATGTGGAGAGAGAAATTACAGGGACACTTTTTACACGCGGGGAATCCCATAAGTGGAGACAGAGGAAATCTACGGACGCGGATTGTGTTCCTGCGCTCGGAAGCAAGGTGGGGCTAATGATCTACGGACGCGGATTGTGTTCCTGCGCTCGGAAGAGGAATCTGTTGGGATTGAACTACCACTGTTGAAACATTCGTACAGGTAAAGGAAGGTTTTATTTTTTTAAAATCTGGCCCTTTTTTTTGGGTTCTTCGGTTCATCTCAATGAGAATGTTATGAACGGTTTAGATTGCATATAAACATCAAAATGGAACCTAATAAGATTTCAACGGTATGCATTTCTTTTTCCAATTTTCCTCTACTGTGATGATTTTAGTTTTGAATCCGCTTCACTTTTGATGTCATGTTAAAAGGATCTTAAAAATGGATGGATGGGAGATTTCTCACAAACATCACTGTGAACCAGCTAGCAGCGTAGGAGCTGGCTGTGAGTCTGTAACAGCATGTCGCAGGCTATCGTCGTCCGTATGTAGCCAATGTCACATTGTGCCACGCGTGTGCCAGATCGAGGCCATTCATCAGGTGAGGTTATCATGAAGATGTCCTGGTCAATGGATCAGGCTGATCACACGTGTGCATTGAATAGGCAACGCTCATCTTCTTCTTCTTTTTTCTAACCGTCCATATTTCGGGAGCAGATTAGGTGCGGCCCTAATCGTGGGGTCTATCTTGATGCATGTACTGTATATCCACACCTTCTGTCTGTTTTTCCAGCTCATTTTAGTGCATTGTCAAAAAAAAAAAGAAGAAGAAGAAGCAGGTGAAACCGATTTTTTAAATCTCCCTTCATCTAGTTCCGTGTGACCTTATCAAAAGGCTGGATGGTAAATAAACATTATGGCGGGCCCTAAAAAGTATTTAATAATAAGCCTTTTATTTCCTTAGTTTCCTATGGCGTCGTCAACCTAAGAGTTATATCTACTTCATTTTTGGGCTCATTCAGTAAAATGAGATGGAAAAACGGATGAACGGTTCGGATATGAAGGTTAGCCCCGCATTTAGGGCCGCTAAGTGCTATGTGAGGCCGGGGCCGCACCTAATCTGCCTACTCTCATTTCTCGGGACCGGATTACGTGTTACGCAGCGCAGGTACCACCAACCCATTGGAAGCGTATTGACTGGTTTACCACACGCCACCGACCTGGCTGGTGTGCTGACGCCACCAAGTTCCGTGAGTCCATCATGAGGTATGTATTATATCCAACCTGTCTGATCGTTTGGCCAGCTCTTCCTAAGGCTTGATCACAAAAATAAGACATATCCAAAGATTAAGTGGACTAAAAATAAGACATATCCAAAGATCAAGTGGACTGTGCTGTAAAAAGTAGTAGGGGATGAAATATCTACCATTGAAACCCTTTTGGAGTCACAGAAGTTTTTGATTAATAAGAAATTTATTTTTTCTCTTCATTCATATCTTTATGACCCTATGAACATATTGAATTGGAAATTAAAGTTATGGTGACCCTATAAATGTTTTAATGGTAAGAATTATTGTCCTATTTAGGGTGTGATACACTTAAACTTTAGATATAAATAATTTTTGTGCTCATGCTCGAAAATGATTTCGCTAGACAGATGAATAGTATGAATATAATAAATACATCGGTTGTGGCCCATGTAACTCTGATCTCCTTTGAACCCTCCATACACCTCATAGCTGGAGATGCATATCCACCACGTGACGTCTGTTGATGAATACGAGGAAAGCAGAACCTGCTTTGATCGGTTCAAATCATTTGTCAATACTATTACATAAAATACGATAATGTAATGATGATGTGGTCTAATTAGATCGCAACAAGTATGATTTTCCCGCAAGCATAGGATCCAGACTCTAGGTTGATCTTGTAGGTATGACATGTAGGCATGCGTGGCTTGGATCTCCTGGATGAGGGAAGCAGCTGGATGAGTGAAGCTGATTAAGTACGAGTAAAGTCACGGGTCCACTGTGATTTATGTGTTTTGTCCACTCTATTCATTCCTATTATTAGATAACTTTATAGCTTAGAGAAAATATATAAGCAAAACATATCTAAGGTTCAGGTGGACCACACCACATGACTTAATGTTAATTAAATCTTTACAATTGAGAACTTCTTGAAGGCCATGGAAATTTTAGGTCAAGCTGATATTCGTGTTTTCCTTTCATCTATGTTTGTGTGATCTCACTGAAATGTTGGATGACAAATAAATATTATTATTGACCCTAGTAAGGTTTCATGGTAGAAGTCATTATTAATGACCCTAGCATAAATCAGAGTTATTGACACGGCCCCCTACATAACCAAATTCACATTATCCTTAAATGTGGCTCAAGTTTTAAGACAAAATGTTTATCTTATATTCAAGAGAAAAAAAATAATTGAACAAATCTGATGGCGACTAAATCCACCATTCAAAGAAATTTTAAATTTTAGAAAGAAATCAAAATAGTTAGAATTTCATTTTTTAATATAAAATTTGAAACAAGTTACAACATGCAAACCATAGATTTGTGTGTGGGCTCAGCATGCTGTGCATCTTCCATCAAACCCGTTAATCAGGTGCAACCCGCTAGGATGAATTAAAAATAGAAAAAATCAGACTGATCAAGATATCAAGTGGGCCACATCGTGTGAACTTAAGAGTTTTTAAGATCAGTTTTGCATTGTTCCCATTGGTGCGGTGTGGCCAATTAGAGCTTTTTTATCGGGATGGTATTGTGTATGTACTCTTGTTCTGACCTGATGGACGGAGTGGATTTCCATGCTGGGACACACAGAGCTTGGGTGCTGTACGCAGCTGCGTAGTGGTGAACGGTGGGGCCGCTAAGGAACTCGTTTTCCCTTGTCGCAAGTATATTATTGCCCGACTGGTCTGATATTTGGATCGATTAACGTCCTTGGTGGGACCTAACTACTAGGATCTTACACGTGCGTCTCCACTTCAGACATGAACCCTAGAGATGACCGTGCCTCTTCTGTTCCAGCCCTGGGTCAAATGCAAACGCCAATTTCAAAAGATGACGGACGACCTACTGATTAGATAGACGGATAATAAGCTAAATGCAACAACGGTCCACGTTGATCTGAAAAGGTCCCAAGATTGGCAAGCCTTCTAATCTGGGACAATTTTTTGGGCATCATCCACCCGCAATGGGATGCAACAGACCCATGGTCTAGATTTGTGAACCATGGACCTCACTTGTCCGAACTCGTCCATGTGTACCGTGCAAAATTGTGGGTCGCGGATCATTGTAATTTCCCCCAACCAACGATGTGGGTGAGAACTATAAGGCTACCCTGATTTAATAGTTGTATATCCATGCGGTCCATCTGTTTTTCTCTTTTTTAAAGCTTATTTTAAGTTACTGTTTCAGAACTCAAAAGTGAAACGGATGCAATTTAAGGTGAACCACGCCGCAGGGAGCAATGCCCATTGAACACCTGCCATTAAAATAATATATATATATATAGCTTCATGGAAAACTTTTGTGGCCATGAAAGGTTTTTAATGGAATAACCACTGTTTCCTTTGATGTTGTCCAGCTGAGTTTTGAAATTGTTTCATTAGTAGTAAAATGGCACACACTCACGCCGTAGTGGAATTTCACCACTTATGGGTACTCGGACCCTTGACAGAGTGTTGAAACTCCTGAGAGTCTACCACCCGAGCTAGAGTAATCAAGGACCCCGCTGGAATGGACTCGAGTGAATTCAAATCTTCAACAAACAACGTACGGTGGGAGATTAGCGTCGACAGAATCTTGAAGGACACTGATTGTCAACAATCTTATTCTTTTTGGTAATCATTCATTATGAAAAGCAAGAGTTGAAACTTGATACTCGTACACTCATTTCAACAAATAAAAAAAAAACGAAATAAATATGTGGACGACTAGGTCCAGTAAGTTGACAGAGAGGTGGAGATTTTTCCACCTACCATATAAAAAACGGTGGGCCCTTTCTCACGTGACAAGGTGGCTCATGCGTGGATGATACAAGCATTGCATAAGGTGCCCCAGCGTGTAGGTAGCATGGTCCAAAACGCGGATTGGTCTACTAATAAGCTAGTCCGAATTTCTTTAACCGTCCATTTTTGTTTTAAACTATGGCCCACGTGATGAGTGGGCCAGCCCGAGTTTTGGGCTGGGGCACTGCTCACTGCACGGCCCACCTGACGGATGGTTGGAACCAACATGTGTGACATCGAGTCTGGGGGCTAAGCTGAAACACGTGTGGAATCGGCACATATCTGATGACACTTGCCGGTTGAGAGGAAGTCTCCTGTTTTCTCTGACGCTAACAAAAGGGGATTTGACCACACTGATCTTGAAGTTTGGTCGAATTACCTAACAAGATTCAACTTTTCAAATATCTCAAGAGTAGCCTTCTAACAAGCTTCCGTAAATCACTTGGACCAAAATACGTCATATTTAATGCCAAGAAAGTGATGTGTACGAAACCCTTTTTTGCGCGTGAGCAAGGATGAAACTAGTGGGGCCCACATCGATGTATATATATAATCCATGCCGCCCATCCTTTTTGTCGTGTCATTTTAGGGCCAGGGCCCAAATATCAGCCTTATCAGAGCTCGTGTGGGCCACATAATAGAAAATAATAAGGAAAATGGAACCCACTGTTGAAACTTTTCAGATTTACTGTGATGTTTGTTAGAAGTGGACACTGCCCAAGTCAGGACTTTTTAGGCCCACGGCTAGCAAGCCGACAAAGTGGATGGAACGGATCACCCCACCGTGTGCCTTAGGTCGTGTCATTTTAAGAGTAAGGCCCAAATATCAGCCTAATCCAACACCCGTGTAGGCCAAAAAATAGAAAATAATGATGGAGCTACATTGATGTATGTGTATAATCCATGCCGCCCATCCTTTCTGGGTCTACAGTGAGCCGACAGACAAGGTAGACGGAACGGATTACCCCATTGTAAGCTTCAGGCTATTGTACCAATGGTTATTCTTTCATTTGGTAGTAAAGGAAGTGAACATGTAAAACCGCGACCCATATAACATGATAACCACAACCCATATAACATGATAACTACGATCCATGATAACTACAACCCATATAACATGACAACCACGACCCATATGGGAATTACGACTCATATGGCTACTTCATGGGAAACCATGACCCATATAACAGGACAACCACGACCCATATAACATAATAACTAAAATACATGACAACTACAGCCCAAATAACATGACAACTATGACTCATATAACATGACGACCACGACATATATAACATGGCAACTACGACCCATGCAAACCACGTCCTATATGACAACTACGACCCATATGGCTACTCCATGGGAAATCACAACCTATATAATATGATAATTACGACCCATGACAACCACGACCCATGACAACCACGACCCTTACCACATTACAACCACTTGATGCAACCTATGCTATTATACAAATATCGTTTGCACGACTATGACGTGACTTGCACTAACTTGGTAACGTGCCCATATGCACAACTATGGCGTGACTTTTACATAAGATCTTTACCGATCAAAGTTAAAAAAGTAACGTGACAACCACGATTCATATAACATGACAATCACAACCCTTATAACATGACAACTACGACCCATGAAGTTTCATCTGATGGACGGTAATGATCTTATGTATGTTTATCCCATATAGTCACCAAGTTAGTGCAAGTCACGCCTTAGTCGTGCAAACGATATCCGTATAGTAGCATAGGTCGCATCAGGTGGCTGTAATACAGTAGGGGTCATGGTTGTAATTTTCTAAGGGTCATAGTTGTCATGGGTTGTGTCATGAGGTAAGGGTCATGGTTGTCATGTTATATGGGTCATGGTTGTCATGGATCGTAGTTATCATGTTATATGGGTCGTAGTTGTCATGTTATATGGGTCGCGATTGTAATGGGTCGTAATTGTCATAGATCGTAGTTATCATGTCATATGAGTTATGGTTCTCATTTTAGGGCTAAGGCCTATAAAATGAAGACTACGACCTATATTGCATGATAAGTACGACCCTTACCTCATGACAACCATGAACCTTATCTTATGACAACAACGACCCAAGACAACTACGACCCTTACCACATTACAACCACGACCCTTACTGCATTACACTAACTTGGTGACGTGCCCATCCACATGACTATGGCGTGACTTGCACATAAAATCCTTACCATCTATCAAAGTTAGAAAAGTAACTGCCCATCCGTACCAAAGTTAGCCTGGCGTTTTTAGAATATGAGATGATTATTGATAGATTGCAGGAGTAGAAAATGCAGGCTATATCGGCCGTGGTTGTCATATTATATGGGTCATGGTTGTCATGTTATGTGTCGCAATTGCCATATGGGTCCCATATGGGCCGTGGTTTGCATGGGTTGTAGTTGCCATGTTTTGGGTCGTGGTTTGTATCAGTCGTGGTTTGCATGGGTCGTAGTTGCCACGTTCTGTGTCGTAGTTGCCATGTTATATAGGTCATAGTTGTCATGTTGGTTGGATCGTGGTTGTGGTTTTCAACGTGTTCACTTCCTTTTCCACCAAACCATTGGTACCATAACTTAAGGCCTACAATAGGGTGATCTAATCCATCCACTTTGTCGGCTAGCTCGTTGTGGGCCCAAAAAGTCCTGACTTGGGCAGTATCCACTTCTAACAATCATCACAGTGAGCGTAGAAAGTTTCTATAGTCACCATTATTTTCTATTTTCTGGACCCACATAAGCACTGGATCAAGTTGATATTTGGACCTTACCCCTAAAATGATACGGCAAAAAGGATGGGCAGCATGGATTATGAACGACATGAATGCCTTACCCTTAAAATGACATGGCAAAAAGGATGGGCAGTATGGATTATGGACGACATGGATGAAACACATCATCATGGTGGGGCCCATAGAGCACTGAGCACTAGCCATTGGCTGGTGGCAGGGGAGAGTAGCCAATCCATTACTTTTTCAATGTTGCAAAAAGAAGGTAAGTTCTTATTCACTCCAGAATGATACGACTTCTGAACCAAGGATGGACATTTTCGTCCGGAACAATATCCAAAACTTGTCAGAATGCCACCCTTGGGATATTTGAAAGGCTGAATCTTGTTAGATAATTTGATCAACCTTTGAGGTCAATACGGTCAAATTCCCCTAACAAACCGTTCCCTTGGCTCTCTTTGTCCTTACCCAAATGCTAGTGAAAAAGAAAGAAAGTAAGAAAACGGTGGTCCACATGCCTTGCGATGGAATGGCTAGGATCATCCCACAGTGTGATTCTTGATTGTAAACAGGGCGTGGCCCACTTGTTTCTGGCATGCTTTTTGCGACTTCAAAATTTTAAATTGGAGCTTTTATAGTTTAGAATTATTCTTTTCTTCTTGTCAAAAATAAAAATTACGTGGTAGTCCTGGTTTAACAGTGCGTGCCGCACCTAGGGATGATAGAGCAATCTCTACAGTACACGTGGCAGGATGAGAGGGCATGCATCTAGTGGGATTTATATAACGGATGCCTCATGTTTCAAAAATCACACAAATCAATCAATGACGTCCGCTCATTTCTCCAACTTCGTTTGATGGACTTTTGGCCGTTAATTATTTTTATCCCGCACACCATCTCTCGGAGGCCACCTTTCATATGGAGAGGATAATTTAGATAATTGTTAATGCCACGGCATCTTTGACTGCTCATTGCTTTTGTTTTCCACCGTCACTTCAATGGCCACGCATCAGATGGACAGAATTATTTAAGTTTTGAGATTAAACCGTCCATCCCAAGGCCTTGCATATATATGAGCGGACAGGATTTTTCAAATCACCTTGTATGATCGTTCTTGACCCTAATAGGATTCTTCGGACGTGGATTTCCTGCCAAGTGGGGCTACCATGATGTTTGTGAAAATCCACCGCGTCCATCCACTCATGTTACGACATGTGTCAAAAAACAGGCAGATCAGGCAGATCTAAGAACTTAAGTAGACCAAATGACAGGAACCCATGAAGATTGAACGCCCACTGTTGAAACATTGGTGGGGTCACAAGTTTTATATCAGATTAATATTTTTGTATTTTGAGTTCATCCCAGTGGGAATGACCTTATAGATAGTTTGGATGGCATATAAATATCACGGTGGACCCAGAAATGTTTCAATGGTGGCATCTCACTCCTCACATTTTCCCATCGTGTGGCCCACCTGAGTTTTGGATCAATCTAATTTCTAAGATAATATGTGAACATGAGCTGGTAAAATGGATGAATGGAGTGGATTTCACACAAACATCATGGTGGACTCCAGCTAGCTTCCGAGTGCAGGAAGGGTCCAAGCATTCCACGTCCATGTTCCTCCACGGGTAACTGAATAACAGGGTATATCCATCGTGACCTGACGTGGCGCGATTAGTAAGAAATGACCATGCAAAACATATTTTAAAATTGTTGGGTCGAGTACGTCATCCGCTTGGGTCCATCTCTTACATCAGTACATCAGATTTTAAAAACAAGTAATTAAAAAGATCCAACCACAAATCAGTCATGTGTAATGTTTTCCTAACCATTAGACCGTAAGACTTTTGGGACTTGGTTCCCTCATCCATGCCACATGGTCTGTCTTTAAATTGATACTAAATGTCAACAATGTGGGCTCCACTATACTCGTCCCCTTGTTAAAAGCTGCATTGATGAAGAACATGTGAATGGACGTTTAAGATTACCTCCAATTTGAATGTAAAAATGTCATTGGATGGATGCAAATGATTTTCTAGACGTGGCCCATTAGCAATGGTCCCACTGGATTAAACGGCTTAGCCAAACGCCTGTGGTGGAGTACTGGGCCACTAAACGATGTGAGTAGCTCGACGAATTCTACGTCTAGGTGCCATGGTGAGGTACGGCTCATTCATGAGTGGGTCCATCAATCAACAGACCACGGTCCCACTTTTAAGTGTCCTCAGCCTAAGGATAGTAGATGTGTTCCTAGGTAGGGGTGCATGGTTCGGTCCAGTTCTGGGGTGAAATCAGAGCCGAAATATTCAGAGCTAGACTATTACTACTCTAGAACCGAACCGAACCAGACCGTTAAAACCAGTTCGGTTCAAGATCGGTTCTATGGTTCTGAACTTTTTATAGTCCAACCCAATTGTGAGATAGGAAGAGGACTAATGAGAGAGAGAGGGTGAGAGGGCAGTCACAGCAGAGTCGGGCAGTCAGTGTGAACAGGGGTTAGGGTATTAGGTTTTTTGTTTTGTTTTAAATATAGGTTTGGTTCTGATGTTCGAATTCACAAATCGGTTCATAGTCCGGTTCAATTCTACATACCTCCAAACCAAGAACGTTCCTTGATTTTTTGGAACCGGTGCACTCTAAAACTGGACCAAACCGGACCGTTTGGTTGGTTCCGGTCCGAATCCACGGTTCTACCGGTCCGATGTGCACCCCTATTCCTAGGCCAAGGATCGTAGTTTTGTTCACATGCATTTGAGCTGTGCAGGTCCCACCATGACGTGTATTTGGAGTCCGTATCATGCATCACTCCATTTTAGGCCCAAATTTCAAAAGTCAGTCTGATCCATAACTTATGTGGGCCAGGCCGAAGGAGGGTGAGGCCTACCATAGAAAATTTCTGATGGAACGAGGTGTCCACCATGTTTTGTATATACCATCGAAACCATGTATCTTGTGAGAACAACCAGGATGAATGGAAACACAAAAACGTAGGCCATTCAAAAACTGTGATGAGTTTATTGCGTGACTGTATATTTCTCCCTGGGTGTGCCCCACTGAATTTTGGATCAGAAATGTAGAATGAGCATGATGTTGCACGCCATATGAAATGTTTGCATTCCACGTACACATCACTGATGGGCCCCACACAGGTGGAACGCACAGTCACATCACACGCAAGGTCCATTCAACCACATGCTAATCTCTTAGAAAGTGCTATTGTAAGGATGTTAAAATCCAGGCCCTACGTTTCATCTGCCGTTTGACTATGAACAAATGTTCATATCCATCCCAACGCATACGGCTAATGTGTCAAGTCTATCAGCCATTGAATTAATAAAATGAATGCTTGGATTTTTAAGGTGGGCGTAAACTCACAAGAGTTGTGTGTGTGAATCCTTGGTAGGCCGCATAGTAATGTTTATTAGTCATGAATTCTTACTAGGCTTGTCGTCCAGCTGCATTGATGGCTATGTTTTGATCCATTTATAAGCTGCTAAAATAGATGGATGGCATGGATGAGCCACAAAAATCACAATGGGCCTTAAAGTTCGTTTTCACCTTTTCTCAGTTTTAGCACCAACAACTTTCTTATGAGAACCTAAACGTCAACATAAAAAATGCCACTAGAACTACCTGTGCAAATAACTATTACGCATTTATAAGTATTTACGAAGGAAAAAAAAAAAAGGACCCCTTGGAGATCGTTTAGATCGTAAGTTGCTTAAGATAAGTTATTTATTTTACAAATGGCTTATCTTAACTTCTACTTATTAAGAAGATAAGTATATTCAACAAACAATATACTTATCTGCTTCTACTCTCCTTCGTCTCTCTTGAGGCTTCTCTTTAACAACTTATATAGATTTGAAAAGTGAAAAAAAGAAAAAAAAACAAAAAAAAAGAAAGAAAGAAAAGAAGAGTAATTGAAGTGATTATGTGCTTTTAAGTAAAAAACTTACTTATAACTAATCATAAACCAAGCTTACTTATCTAAAATAAGTCACTTATCTACCGTTGTAGGTAGAAAAAGTAACTTATTTGATGGTATCCAAATAGGTCCCAAGTATTTATAAATGAGTATTCACACCACAAGAGCTAGGGCTAATAAATTCTATTAAAATATGCAAATCGCATTAAAAGAATTTGATTATTTTAAGCCCTAAGAGATATCAAAATACACACACACTAGTAGATTAGATGTTATACACGCATTATAGTAGGCTCCACCTGCAATCTGAAAGGTTTCTAATGATTGGTGTCTGATCTCAAATGTTTCCTCTCATATAGCTCATCCATCGATCACTCTAACTAGTTTTTATGGTCAGAGGAGAGCATCAAGGAACACACATGATAGACAAATTAAACATGTTTTACACATTATAGTGGATTACATACAATACGAATGTGTATCAACCATTGTGTTTTATTGTATATTAATATATTTTCACTAGTAAAGACTTTATCTATAATATTAAATATATAACATATTTTTACTAGTTAAGACTTCATATATAATATATTTTAATTAATAAAAACTTTATCTATAATATGAAATATGTAATATATTTTCTCTAGTATAGACTTTATCTATGATATGAAATATGAGAAGAGAAATATTTTCCATCAAAACATCTTTGTAATCCAAGACTTTACAACTAAGCATCTGCACGACTCTTGTTTCCCTCATGCGAAGACCATTGAATTTCGAAGGACATGATTGACCTCCGAAACAAACGACAAGCATACTTGTAGGAATTTAAAGCTTGGCTGTTATCATCGGTGGGCGTGCAGATTTCAAAGGAAGCAACGCGTGCCTTTCTCAGAAGAAATTTGCTACACTTATGGTATGGTGAATGGTTTCCAGACTCAGATTCATAATCAGATTGATCTAAACCGTTCATGTTTTCAATACCACTGTATAAAAGCTATAGGGTTATACTCGTATTTCGATGATTATCTTGACTTTTGAATTTTGGATTTAAATACCAGCCACCCAACAAATATTTCTTCCAACTCATTAAAAAAATGTTTTCTTACCATCGCTTAGGTAGCATAGAATCCATGACATGAACGGTTCAAATCGTCATTTCAAATTGAATGCCAATACTGGGCGGGTGAAAACCTGCCATCGGACCGTAGTATGGCACGGGCCCACCGGACACCAGAAAAATTCCACTCTCTCTCCATTTGGGTTGCATGTGCCACACTAGCCGTGCATTTTGCTGCGTGAAATGTGGCCCACTTGATGAATGGACGGTGTGATTTTTTTTTAACATGGCACTTTCCACACGTGGCCCACGTTGGCACATCTGGAGCCGTACGTGGGGGATGAACTGTACACTCATGTAGGATAAGCAAACCTGGCACATCATTTATGAAGAATAGTAGCTAGTTTGGATTGAATAGGCTAGATATAGAAAAACCAGTTGATTGATCCAAACTGTTCTAATGGTGGGCCTCATGTTGACATGCTATCAACCAAAAAAGAAAAGAAAAACGAAATCTGCACTACTCCACCGTTGATCAGCCGTCCAGTTGGTGAATTTTATGATCAGAAGATTTTAGTATTGGCTGTGGAGTCCACCATGTAGTCCAATCGGTTTGGATTTTTGGGCATTGGCTCACCCACTGTAGAGGGCAGTGGATGAATGGCTGAGGTCACTGCGCCGTATGTGCCATGTGTGGCCAGCTCAACAAAATCAAAATGGATCTTTTGCATGTTAGGAACTTAAAGACTTTAAAGATAAATGCAAATACCACGCGAGCATGTTTCACGACGTCATTGATTAGCTACTTAAGCTATAATCGTTGGATATTTAGTGGGCCATATCCATTGGTTCTTGTTCTCCTTTTGACTAAGAGAAGAATCTTTGTTGGATTACATGTTGATTGGGATTTCTGTCCAATAGAAAATTAACAGGCAGGCTTTGGCAGTTGTATTGTGCTGTATGAAAGGAGACGATCACGAACGGAACTGTAGCTGTCAACGGTCGGGTCCTACTATTCCCAGACCGAGGATGATCGGGATTGGGTTTTGGCTTGACCGGGTCTTGTTTTTTTGAGGGATATGGATCTGGACCCGTTATGTTTGGTTACTTTCAGATGCCGATTGGATGGTTGGACCTTGGTTTTGAATGGGGTTCATGTCTAAAAAAGGGGGGCAATTACACGTGGATGGATTAGATCAATCACACGTGTGTTAATTGAACATATTCATGGTGTAAATGTCTACATGGGCTATCTTACATGCGTATGACTTCAAACCTATTTCTGTCGCTGGTTTAACACAAACTGTGAGTAAATGGGCATGTCAGATCAGGTGGGCCATACCATGATGTATTTCCGAAATCCACTGAACGCCCCTTCGATTTTTAAGGGGCCAACCGTGATACGTTCGTAAAATCCACTCCAACATTACATGTGTCATCCCTTTGGTTTGCTGTTGTCCATCTATCTCTCCAGTTGTTATTTTCTCATCAACGACTACTCAGCTGCAGCCTGCAAAGACGAGGCACCGCAACTTATAGCACCACAAAAACATAAAAACGGTAGAGGAACATCACTTGGCAGAGAAGTAGGCCAGTCCACTCATCGGGTGGCCACACCGTTGGAACTGATTTTCGACCGAAATTCTGACTCTAACATACAGGCATGGCCCACATAGTGAGCGAATCTTCCTAATTTACTGTGGGGCCCACCATGATGTATGTCTTACATCTCCATCCGTCTGTTTCGCCAGCTCATTTTAAAGCATGAGCCCAAAAATTCAGCAGATCCAAATCTCTGGTGGACCACACCACAGGAAACCATGGTGATTGAACATTCACCACTAAAACCTTCTTGGGGGCCACCGGAATGTTTATTTGACATCCAACAGGTTGATAAGGTCACACAGACCTACGTGAAGTGACCACACAAACATCAGCTTGATCCAAAACTTTTGGGGACAACTGCTATCCATGATTTCCTGTATTATTTTCTGTTGCCACTTGCATTACACTACAACAAAAGAATCATGCCAAGTGATGTACAAGAAAAGACAGACATGAAACTGAAACATGATAGAATACTCTCTCTCTCTCTCTCTCTCTCTACGGACAAACCCGCATGAATCTTTTGCGTGTGCATAAGAGATCAAGGTTATATACAATGCCTAGTTAGTAACATTTCGTCCAGGCAAGCATTCCCTACATGGGCTCAAATTTGGGGAATCCAAAATTTCTCCTGGTACACCAGACTTGAGGATGGGCCACAAAAATCCTGTCAATGGAGACATCGCAAACCAACAACTACACCATGCTGGACATTTTCCCAGTTGAATATGGACTGCAAATTCATCACATTTTTAACCATCCATCTGCATGGCCAAAAAACAAAAAGAATGTGATCAGATGGGAAAGTTTTCACATAATCACCCACCAACAGTGTAGCCATGCACATTGGACCTCTGGGATATCATACTGCTGGTCACCAATGATCAGATCGCTGGTACAAGGAAATAAATGAGAACTTAAAAAGCTGCTATTTAATTCCCAGAACTGATTATAGAGAAAAAGAAAATCAAAAACAAAAAACTACCTTACAAGACCTGTCAAGAAGGAACCCGTTGCTTATACTGGCCTCGGAGCATCAACAATCTTCTCTGGAAAGGTAGCTTTTCATGCTTCCTTCCCATCTTGTCTAAATAGAAAACCACCTTCTTTAGGGTAATCATGGTCTCTTCACTCTCATGGCCCAACTTTTTGTCTTGAATGCTCAAAAGCCTCTTCAATAGGGCCAGAACTTCTCCATCATCCTTCCCTAACCTAGCCTGAATGGATACCAAACAATCAAGAGCCTCCCCTGTCGAAATGCAATACCAAAAACAAAAAATCAGCATTAATTGATTTAAAATTAAGTACAGACACACAGTTTGGGCCTATTTGAATCAAAGAAATGAGTTAGATTGCCATTGAAATCATGCTAACTTCTTCATCAGGCCAGAGTAACAATATGCTAATCTGTCAGAACCAGTCGCTTGAATAATCTGGAAAAAAATGTTGATGTATACAGGCCCGGTTTCAACCTAAATTTTGTCGTGAATAATTATAGGTTCTGATGCATCAGGCAGTGTCTAGTGCCCTGACGGGCCCAGTTCACACAAGTGGCACCCATGGTTCGGTGATCTAGGATGTTGATCTTAAGGGACCCACTGGCTGGAGGATACACACAGATCCTCCAGATTGAAATATCCCAGACACCTAATCTGGGGGGGATAGCTTCAGCTTTGGTCGACCTGCCATATAAATATACTAGGTCACAAGTGCATCAGGCCACTTTTCCAATGGGTCAGGATGCCAATTCTTTTTTGTTTTAGAACATCTATCTTCGAGCGCTGAGTTTGCCAATGAGATAGGCAGGAGGTTGCTTTGGGTTGGGAACTGGCCCTATTCAAAACTTGGATGTTGCTTGGCCTGGGCCCAGCCCATTTACAGCCCTATCATTCTAGAGCCCTTGATCACTTCATGAGAATGTATTACAATGCTCCAAAGAAAATGCAGACTAGGCTGTGTTTGGATGCCACCCATTTTTCATTTCTCATTAAATCTGCAATTGACTCCACATTTGTCAGGAAAGCTGCTCCCTCCCTATTTTTACAAAATGTGTTTAGGGAGGTGGTGATTGACAATGAAAAATGGTAGGTCTCACCATGAAAATCACCTGCAAAAAAATCTGACCAGTCCACCTATCAGGTGAGCTACACCATTGGAATCAATAGACAACCGACAGCCTGACTCAACACATAGTTGTGGCCCTCCTGGTGAAAGAGTTAACCTGGATTTGGAGAATAGTGATCTTCATGGTGGGGCCTTTTGTTCTCATGGTCCTGATTTCCTACACAAGTGGTATGTTGGCAGGAAAGATGGTCTGGTACCACATCACAAGTTGTGATACTGATGCTGGTGGGTGAACAACTCTCAATACTCAGTCCACGACTGTTAAATAAGGTTGGGTCTACTGTCAGGCCTTTGGGCATATCAAGCTCAGGTCCAGCCCAATTAGCTAAAGGGCGTAAAACTCAGGCCTGGCTCCAAGCCACGGACCATGGGCCTCAAGGTTCAACAGAAAGTGGGCTGAATTCGGAGGTCCATTCCAGCCTGGTTGCAACCCTTACTACTTGCAAGTAGGTGGGCACAATAAAACACTCCCATCGTTCATGCCTGTCACCATATCACACACGCGAGCCCGTGCATGCAACAAAAGCAAAAGCAAATGAAAAATTCTTACCAACTGGAAGAGATTGTTTTCCAAATGCTTTCTCACGGATGCGCACTACCTCTAGAGCAAGACCCTCTGCTTCTTCATCTCGTCTCAAATGGTAGAGTACGACTGCAAGGTGCAACATTGGGACAGTGATGGATTGATCGTCGGGTCCCACTGTTCTTGACATGATCTGAAGACTTGTCCTCAGCAAGCGCTCAGCCTCCACAAAATTCTTTGAGCGTGAGTAAGAGCTGGCAAGGTTTAGAAGGTGGGTCACAGAACCTGGATGCTCTTTCCCTTTGTACCTTTCAGAGATCAGCAAACACTCCTCCAGTAGCTGCCGACCTTCATGCTCTCTACGAAAAACCATGATAGATGAGAAAAATAAGTTAAACATGTTAACAAGTATTCGATATGCTAACAAGGAATGATGGCAGCCTAAGAGACCAATTATCTTAAAACTGTAAATCCCACATGTGTTTCCATGCTACATAGCTACTAAATCGTGTTGACCTTGGAACTGGTGACTTCCAAAAGTGGTCTAAATGGTTCAGACTGATGCAGAGAAGAAAGAATAACAGGCTCTGACAAGAGAGGAGCATGAGAAGATAGAGAATCTTGATAGAATGGAAAGGGGGGATGAGCTAAACGAGCTACTCAAAAAGCTCTGCATGAAAGGAAAAAGGATGGCCCTGCTCTTACCTGATGGCGACAACGTGATCCTCCGATGGTGACGACGTGATCCTCCAACGGCAACGACGCGACGTGTTTCTCCTTGTCCCCCTTCTACTGCTGTCGTTCGTCCCTGTCCCCGCTCTAATCACTGGTTTTGTCATGATGGTCGACAAAGGAAAAAGGATATCGGATGATTCCTTCTTAAACATCGGTGAAAGCGACTGGAAGGTTGTCCAATCCAGGCACCAAAAGAAGAACGTGGTGGGGGATGGCCGTAGGAACTACTCGTCTTTCCCTACTCTATTCGTGAAAGGTTATCCTCACGGGTGGTACCCCCTTAATCTGGAGAGGATTTTTGGGCGCACAGGCGCTGTTATGGATGTTATCATGCCTCGCGATCGCGAAACGGGGGCTTATCGCGGCTTTGCTTTGATTCGCATGGGCAGCGAAGCGGAACTGGCATGGGCGGTGCGTATGTTGCACGGAATTAGCTACGATGATAAAAAAAATGTTGGTCCAGAGAGCACGATTCGGTCCTGAAACTTTGCATGCCCATTCCTCTTAGCAACAATTCCTCCCCCCTAAGTCATCCCCGCTGGAACGACAGCTCCCCTCTACGGCTTCCCATCTTCCATCCCGCTCTGATGGTGTTTTGTTTCGCAATGCACTAATCAATGGCCCTATGAGCAGTGTTCCCCCCTCTCATCGATCGCATGAATCTCCAAAGGACCAGTGCAGTCCTAAATGTTCAGATAGTGAGGGTGATCGTATCGACCATACTATCGTGGTCAGCCAGGATATTTTCGAAAGGAACCGAGCAGAATTAGCCAAATCGGTGGTCATCATCACTGACGACAATGCAAGTATTCCGACTGTTAAGAACTGGATTCGTGAATGCACTGGCTTCCAACTTGGGTCCTCTGACTTCAAACCTCTGAGTCGCGAAGCTCTATGGGTAAGAGTATGCCCTGGTCTCAACCCTGCCTCCCTAACAATGGCAGATCGTTTGTGCAAAGATGGCCAGATTAAAAAAATTATACCCTGGGAAGAATTCTCTATTTTCAGGAAATAAAACATTTGGGTTCTCATTTGGGATATCCCTTTGGAATGCTGGTACGATGAGTTTCTCATCAAAGCGGCCTCTGCATTAGGCTTCCTCCTAGAAATCGATCCAAAGACCCAGCTTGGAACAGAAATGGGGGTCATAAGGGCAAGGATAAGGCGAAAGAAAGGCGATCCTCTCCCGGCCAATTTGAAAGTGAAGGTGGACAACCGGATTGTCACGTTGCCAGTGCAGATTGATTCCTCTTCATCACCGCAACCCAGATGGGGCGATATCTGGAGGACTAGGGAATCGAATATGCAGTCGTTGTTGCATCTGCAATCGGATCGGTGGGAAGAAGGTGCACATGCAACTCTCACCAATGGACTACCGGTTCATCGGCTCGTCAGACGCCCTGACACGTTAGCTCAAGCAGGCGGCGATTTCCATCTCTCGCAGAGGATGCGTGCCTCCAATCCCGCTTCTCCCGCTCTTCGGATGTCAGATAATTTCCACAACACAGGAGCGACGAGACTTGACTCTACCGCTAGCTTGACACACGTCCAAGCCCCTGAGCACTCTCCTCGGCTGGCGGACCAGCTCTCTCCTCAGGTTAATACGTTAGCAGCACGTGGCGTTTCCATCCTCCATCAAAAGCAAAACAATTACAGCAAGGACCCCCTTGCGTTTGATTTGCAACGCGTGTCCTCTGATCCTTCATCCCACGGTGGCAATGACCCCTTCATCAATGATCGTCCATCCGACCCTAAATTGTCGTCTCTCATAGAAGTCGAGGCTCTTCATCCGGGTCCGTACCCTACCCGACTACGTCTATTCCCTGGGAAATGGGGTCCATTGAAGCTCTCCGAGACTATCCCTATCAATCCAAACCCCCTCCCTGCCCCGCTCCCCGTTTCCAGGTCTGATGGCCCCCACAACATTCGCTCCTCTGATCAAGTCTCAGTCCTACCCCCAGATCTTCCTCTGCATCATCTCCCCTGGTCCACTCTGTCTGCTGATACTTCCAGAGATGATATGTCAGTCGATCACATGTCGGATTCCAGGCCTGATTTTTCGACCCCGTCAACTCCTATCACCTTTGCCTCTAAGGACTGGGAGGACCTTAGCCCCCTCACTCACTTTCAAGAGGAGACTTCTACGGAAATTATTGATGCAAAACCCCTCCAGATGTGCTCTGAGCTATCCATTCATCAACAGGGAGATGAATCTAGGGATTCTGTGGAAGGCAATTGTAAAGAGGAAATTTACAAGAAAATTCAAGATAAAAAGTGGATTAGAGATGTTGTGGGAAACGTCGGTCGTTCTCTGGGTCTCTCTTTCGGTAAGAGGGTTGAAGACTACACGGCTTTATTCCAATTTATCAAGAACAGAGGTAGGCCTCTGCCTCCTCCTAAGACCCCTGCCAAACAAGTGCCTCGTTTTACATCCAACAGAGAGCTCCTCAGACTTCATTCCTCTCCGGCCATACCCTCCACGTCTTCGGCTAGATGTGGGAGGAAGGTTACTCGGGGTAGTTCAGTGTCCCAATGATCGTCCTTTCTTGGAATGTCAGGAGAATTGGCTCCAAGTAGAAGTGGAGCCTCATCAAACGGTCCATTTCCGGACGTCATTTGCCTTCAAGAAACCAAAGTCTCGGTATTTCCTCCCGCTCTTTTAAAGACCATTTGGGGTGCTCAAGATGCAAACTTCGTCACTCTTGACGCGTCAGGTTCCTCAAGGGGCATTCTCGTTGCGTGGAAGTCTTCCAGATGGGATCTCCTCTTCTTGTTGAGTGGTGTCTTTTCTAAAGCAATCGTCATCCAAGATAAGTCTTCTTCCTTCCGCTGCATTCTTATATCTGTTTATGGTCCTAATGATGACTCCCTCAGACCTCTATTCTGGGATGAGCTCTCTACCATCAAACCGTCTTTCTCTGGCCCTTGCTGCTTTGCAGGAGACTTCAAAGTGATTCAATTCGCCAAGGAACACTCTTGCCTAAGGACTTCTTCTTGCGCCATGCATCGTTTCTCTGATTGGATTCAATCTGAAGAGCTGGTGGACCTTCCCCTATCTGGTGCTACTTATACTTGGACCAATGGCCGCAGAACAGCCACTCAGTCGCGTCTTGATAGGTTCCTTCTGTCAGCAGAATGGATCGACAAATTCCCAACTTCGACTCAAACGGCCCTCCCTAGATTGACTTCAGACCACTGCCTCATTCTTCTCTCTATCAATGTCGACGATTGGGGTCCCAAACCCTTCAAATTCAACCCTGACTGGCTAAACATAGATGGTTTCAAATAGCAAGTCAAGGATTGGTGGATCTCTTTTCAGATAGAGGGTTTCGCTGGACATCGTCTAATGTGCAAGCTTCGCTGGCTAAAGGAAAAATTAAAACTCTGGAAGTATGAGCACCTCCAGCAGCAAGACTGCGACACTGACACCCTCTGTTCCGAGCTTCATTTGCTCGACTCCAAGTTTGAAGGTCGTCAGATCCCTCTAGAGGCCTTATCTAGGCGCATCCAGTTAATCCAGTCCATCTCTTCCAGATCTCTGGAGGACGATATCTCTTGGAAGGTTAAATCGAGGTCTAAATGGATAGCTGAGGGGGACAAGAACTCCAAGTATTTCCACAGAATAGCCAATATGCGTGCCCGTGTTAAGGCTATTCATAGCATATCAGTGGGAGGTAGACAGTCTGATGACAAAGGAGAAATTTCGAAAGCCGCGGTTTCCTACTTCAGATCTCTTCTTTCCTCCGAGGGTTGGTCCAGGCCTCGTTTAGATAGAATTCATTTCCATTCTCTTTCCTCGTCCGAAGCTGATCGGTTGGAAGCTGCTTTCTCTCTTGACGAAATTAAAGCTGCTATTTGATGCGGACACAAGTGCATTCAAAGTGTACCAACGAAGAAAGCACCAACCACAAGTGTTGTCCTTATGAATAGGCGACTATTGAGGAGCTGAAGACCTTTCACATGTGATTGGACATATAGAAGACCCCACTCAGGGAAGACATGTGAAGAAAGATTGGAGAAAGAAGATCGAGCGCCCAAGAGCGCCCAAACTTTCCCGTACTTATGTTATTTGCGCATTTTTGACTTACTTAGGGGTCTTTTAGTAATTTTTTGTCTTTATTTGCTTATTCTAGGGGTATTTTAGTAATTTTATATTTTTATTTGCTTATTTAAGTGGGCTAAAGCCCTAAACTCGAATTTCAACTATTGATTAATGAAAAGCAAACCCTTTGGTTGCCTCCTTCCTCTCTTCTCTCTAATAGTGCTTCTTCTCTTCCCTTGATCTTCTTCTTCTAATTTCTTCTTGTGCCCCTCCAACTTCTTCAAGATAATAATTTTCTTCCTTCTATTTTCCAGTTTTGGCTAATCCTTCTACGATCAAAATCTTGAAAACCGATCTAAAGACTAAAGCCCCAAATTCTCAAATCCCTAATCCGAGAAACTTCTTGGTTCTTCGGACTAGTGATCTTCATTGATCGATTGAGTGTGACCATGCAAGATTGGGAGGTCTCATCCATCGCCGGATCCAACCTTAGTAATTGAATTCCATAACCCATGGTTGTAGTGATGGCCCGCTCCATTGCATGTTTCCTTTATGATTTTCTCAGTTATGATGATTACTGTTAGAATTTTAGATCATTTATTCCTTTTATTTCCGCTGTTTAATTATGTCCATGAGCATGCATCATACTTAGGGCTGTCCTACGTCAAATTTGGTATCAAAGCCTAGGCTTGCATGGTTTTTGTTTAGATCGAGTTATCAAATTAGGGTTTTGAATTTTAGGTTTAACTTAGGAAAGTTCCAGGTTTAGAAAGTTTTCAATCTTAGAAACTTTCCAATTTTAGAAAGTTCCTAATCTGGAAATTTTCCAGATTTGAGTTGTTTCTTGTTTCAACTTAATTGTGTCAGTTCATGGTAGTTTTGCATTCATCGCATTCATCTTGAAAGTCATAACACCTAGTAGTCTAGTTAGGTAGAGTTTGGTTCAAGTCTTCATTGTATGCCCACGAGAAAAGGTAGAGGTTTCGGACTTCAACCTACCATGAATAAAGAGCAGTTATCTGAGCAACTTGCTCAATTGATACAAAAGATAACCGCCCTAGAAGCGGGTCAAAGGCGTGAATTTGCCCACCTTGAGAACTAAATTACCACTACCATGACTATGGTGGAGCAACTAGAGGCGTCCCAAAAGGAAAACCCCGCTGTAGGGGAAGATGTGCACTCCCAAGTGGAAGGAATCATTGAAGAACGCGCTGCCACATGTGGTGGTAGTGAGTATAGAGATCGTGGTAACGGTCGTGGTGTGGTACGAGAGGCATGAGCCACATGTGGTCATCAAGACCGCTATGATCCAGATGAGCGTGCGATGAAGAGTGTGAGAGTTGAGGCCCCGAGTTTTGATGGGCGCTTGGATCCCAAGGCATTCCTTGACTGAGTTGCTGACATGGACCACTACTTTGAGTAGTATGGCATGTCAGAAAACCGTCAAATGCGGTTTGCTAAGATGAAGCTTGTGGGTCAAGCCAAGCTCTTCTGGACCAACACCGAGCGTAAGATAGAGAGAGTTGGTAGAGCCCCTATCACACATTGGTATGAGATGAAAGAGAAGTTGAAGGACAAGTACCTTCCTCTCTCATACCGTCAAAAGCTCCTTGACCAATGGCAATCCTTACGCCAAGGGTCAATGCCTGCCGCTGACTACATCGCTAAATTTGAAGAGTATGATGCGATGTGATATCCGAGAAGACCCTCTAGTAACGCTCTCGCGTTTTAAGATGGGTCTTTGTGCGAATCTTCAGCGCGAGCTTATTACTCGGCCCTTAACGGACTTAGATGAAGCATATCAAGTCGTGCAGGAGTTAGAGAAATATCTGAAGGCTCCTGTCGTTCGTCGTTTTGAGTCCCGAGACTCCAGTGCTAGATCTAGTTCCCAAGGAACTAGACCTAATATTGGTAATCAACCTAGGGCACAGGCGACCATTCTACCTAGGCCTAGGGAGGACAAGGGCAAAAGGGTTCTTGGTGCCGGTCCTAGTAACATGAGCCAAGTGAGGTGCTATGAGTGTGGCAACCTTGGCCACATGTCTAATCAGTGTCCTACGAAGAGCCGTGGGAGAGCCTTAGTTATAGACGAGTCCCACAAGGGTGGAGATGACCAGGGTGATTATGAAGTTGAAGAGTATCACCCTGAAGGAGGACTTACTGATGAAGAAGGAAGAAAATTATTACCTTGAAGAAGTTGGAGGGGCACAAGAAAAAATTAGAAGAAGAAGATCAAGGGAAGAGAAGAAGCACCATTAGAGAGAAGAGAGGAAGGAGGCAACCAAAGGGTTTGCTTTTCATTAATCAATAGTTGAAATTCGAGTTTAGGGCTTTAGCCCACTTAAATAAGCAAATAAAGACATAAAATTACTAAAATACCCCTAGAATAAGCAAATAAAGATAAAATTACTAAAAGACCCCTAACTAAGTCAAAAACGCACAAATAACGTAAGTACGGGAAAGTTTGGGCGTTCTTGGGCGCTCGGTCTTCTTTCTCCAATCTTCCTTCACATGTGTCTTCCCTGAGTGGGGTCTTCTATATGTCCAATCACATGTGAAAGGTCTTCAGCTCCTCAATAGTCGCCTATCCATAAGGACGGCACTTGTGGTTGGCGCTTTCTTCGTTGGTACACTTTGAATGCGCTTGTGTCCGCATCAATTCAACTGAAAGATGAATACCCCATATGCCGAAGGGCATGAGCATTAATCCAACTTTTAATGTGGAAGATCTAGTCCGTGCCCATACTCTCATTGTTGATACATCGTCCCTTTCATGGCCTTTTTCTGAGTTTGCTACCCAACCCCTTCCACCCCCTCCTCCACCCATTACCCATAAAAAAGCAATTGAGGAAATCTTGGATGACGAGATAGTATCCACGAGAGATGGGGGTTTCCAAAGGTATCTTGTCAATTGGAAGAACAAACCATCGACTGAATCTACGTGGCTGTCGGGCGACGCATTGCAGGGTATTGATCCAGATCTACTCGAGCGCTACAAAAGTTTCAACTCGTCGAAGTCGAGTTTTTCTCACCCGAGGGGAATTGATGCGGACACAAGCGCATTCAAAGTGTACTAACGAAGAAAGCGCCAACCACAAGTGCCGTCCTTATGGATAGGTGACTATTGAGGAGCTGAAAACCTTTCACATGTGATTGGACATATAGAAAACCCCACTCAGGGAAGACACATGTGAAGGAAGATTGGAGAAAGAAGACCGAGCGCCCAAGAGCGCCCAAACTTTCCCGTACTTATGTTATTTGCGCGTTTTTGACTTACTTAGGGGTCTTTTAGTAATTTTGTCTTTATTTGCTTATTCTAGGGGTATTTTAGTAATTTTATGTCTTTATTTACTTATTTAAGTGGGCTAAAGCCCTAAATTCGAATTTCAACTATTAATTAATGAAAAGCAAACCCTGTGGTTGCCTCCTTCCTCTCTTCTCTCTAATGGTGCTTCTTCTTTTCCCTTGATCTTCTTCTTCTAATTTCTTCTTGTGCCCCTCCAACTTCTTCAAGGTAATAATTTTCTTCCTTCTATTTTCCAGTTTTGGCTAATCCTTCTACGATCAAAATCTTGGGAACCGATCTAAACCCTAAACCCCCAAATTCTCAAATCCCTAATCCGAGAAACTTCTTGGTTCTTCAGACTAGTGATCTTCATTGATCGATTGGGTGTGACCATGTAAGATCGGGAGGTCTCATCCCTCGCCGGATCCAACCTAAGTAGTAATTGAATTCCATAACCCATGGTTGTAGTGATGGCCCGCTCCATTGCATGTTTCCTTTATGATTTTCTCAGTTATGATGATTACTGTTAGAATTTTAGATCATTTATTCCTTTTATTTCCGCTGTTTAATTATGTCCATGAGCATGCATCATAATTAGGGCTGTCCTGCGTCACTATTGTTGTCATGGATGGAGATAAATCCCCGGGGCCTGATGGTTTCCCCATGTCCTTCTTCCACGCCTTCTGGGACATCGTCCAAGCGGATGTGGTGGCTTTCCTCAATGAGTTCCACGCTAGGGGAAAGCTCTCAAAGGACATAGGAGCGTCCTTTATTGCTCTGATTCCAAAAGTTACGGGGGCTAACTCTTTTGCTGAATTCAAACCGATCAGTCTAATTGGCAGTCTCTACAAAATTCTGGCTAAAATCCTCTCCATAAGGCTCACTTCTGTGATGGACAAGCTGATTTCTAAGTACCAACATGCCTTCATCAAAGGGAGATAGATCGTGGATGCTGCTCTCATCGCCAACGAAATCCTTCACTCTTGCCACACTTCACAGATAAAATCAGTTTTCTGCAAACTTGACATCAAAAAGACCTATGACCACGTGGATTGGAATTTCCTATATTATATACTTGCCCGTATGGGCTTCGGTCGAAAATGGAGGATGTGGATGACGGCTTGTGTCGAATCTCCCCACTTTTCCATTCTTCTTAATGGTGCCCCTAAAGGCTTCTTCACAAGCTCGAGGGGACTACGCCAGGGTGACCCCCTCTCGCCCCTCCTTTTCCTCTTCATTTCCGAAGCCCTCTCCCAGATGCTGTTGAAGGGTCAAAGTGCCAGTCTATTTAGAGGCATATCCATGCTAGGGGTCCCTTCGTCGATCACTCATATTCAGTTTGCAGACGACACTTTGATTACTTGCGAAGTTGACAGTGAAGCCATTACTAATCTTTTCACGACGCTGCGCTGTTTTGAGGCTGTCTCGGGTTTATACATCAACATGGCAAAATCAAAAAATTTTGGCATCCATATTGCTGACCAAGACCTCTCTTCTCTCGCTCGTATTATCGGCTACTCCACTACTTCTCTGCCGACTTCCTTTGTTGATTTGCCGCCATTGGTCCCCATCCCCTATCCATGTGGGATAGGGTGGTGGAGAAAATCCAAAAATCCCTGGCTACTTGGAAATGTCGTTATTTGTCTTTCGGGGGGAGGGTCACGCTCATTAAAGCCGCTTTATCAAATATCCCCATATACTTCATGTCCCTTTACCGCTGCCCTCTTGCTTTTCGGCGTCGAATCGACAATCTGAGGAGGGACTTTCTGTGGACCGGCAAGAAAAATCAGTCCAAAATCCATCTTCTTGATTGGCAGGAGGTTTGCTCCCACTTTAGAGAGGGAGGTGCCAGTGTCAAAAACCTAAAGGCTATGAACAAGGCCCTCCTTGGTAAGTGGACCTAGAGACTGGGAACCGAACCGGAAGCCTTGTGTAACTGTGTCATTAAAGGGAAATATGGGACCTCGCCGGGAGGATGGTGGACTAGGGACTCTTCTGCTTACAGGGCTTCGCGGATTTGGAAGGGAATCCTGCGGTGTAAAAATTCGGTGACGGAAAATATTTCTTTCCAATTGGGTGATGGTGAGGCTATTCGGTTTTGGGAGGACCACTAGGTTGGAGATAGGTGTTTGAAAGAGCGTTTTCCCTCCATTTATCGCCTAGCCTCGTTGAAGGACAAGCCGATCAACACCTTCTTCTCTCAGGCCAAAAATGGCATCGTATGGAATATCAGCTGCCGCAGAAATCTTCATGATTGGGAGATCTCCCATTTTGCTGATCTGATGGACTGTTTATCCAGCGTCTCCCCTTCCCTCTCAAATCCGGATCGTTTAGTCTGGACCAAAGATAAATCCTCCCTTTTTACAGTGAAATCCTTATACTCTACCCTCCTCCGCCCCAGCCCCCCGATTTGGTCTCTGCATTTATTTGGCGCTACCCAGTCCCTCCTAAATTTATTTGTTTCACCTGGTTGGCTTCCAGGAACAGAATTTTAACTGTTGACAATCTTAAAAAGAGGGGAATGCAACTAGTCAATATATGCCTCTGCTGTATGGCCAGTGAGGAGTCGGTCGACCATCTTTTCGTGCACTGTCCTTTCGTCTCCCTCATTCGCTCGGATTTCTTCTCTAGTTTCGGTGTTACTGGCTGTGTGCCTGCTTCAGCGCCCTCCCTTCTTGCATATTGGCACGGATTCAAGATGGGCAAAGCCAAATCTATGGTCTGGAAAATGGCAATTATGGCTATTTGGTGGGCAGTTTGGAAGGAGCGCAACGACGGGTGTTTCAACAATGCGCAGGCCACACCGCAATCGGTTGGGTCGAAAGCCAAACATCTGTTGATCAAATGGGCCTCTGTTGTTCCTGCCCTTCATGATTTTGATTTTCTGTTTTTAGGCTTTTAGTTCTTTTTTGTTTGTTTTCTTTTGCTGCTCCTGTTGTTCTCTTTTTCTTTTTAATGCATTCTCGTTGCTTTTTTTTTTAAAAAAAAGCTCTGCATGAAAAATTCGAGCCTCCACGAACTAAGGCTGCATGATTTCTAATGAGAACTGAGGGTTCAAGTCACAATTCAGAAAAGAAACTTGAAATAAAGAAAAGATTGACTAAAAGACGACAACATTTTTCACAGATAACAACTACATTGAATGAAGAAGAATAGGACAATAAATCAAAGGAATTACAGCCTGCATAATCTAAACAATGAATGAACAAATAACAAATGAGCAATCCATTTCGCGTATTGATCATCCATTTCCTATTTTCACCATCCATTTCCTATTTTCACCATAAGATGCTATCTTTACCTTCCCGCAATATGAAGTAGTTCTGCCAAGTCAATCCTCATCTTTTCTAGAACATCATCATCTAAAGCCATATATTCAGAATCCTTAATAACCTGAAGACCCTTTCTATATGCACCAATAGCTTCATTGAGATTTCCTAAAGATGATATAGTACGTCAGTGACTATAAAACAACTGAGAGAGAAATCAGAATACCAAAAATGCTTATGTAGAGGAGTTTTTTATTAGCATGAATGTAGACACATATTATATGTGAACAAATGATTACAAAATTACCTTTTGCACACATGGCATGGGCCAAGGAACACATGGCCATTCCTACTCTTCCATCATTGGCTCCATATAACTTTGTATATACGCTCAATATTCTAGAGAACACAAGGAAAAACGAATGTTCAGGCCACATAATACCAAGAAAAAACATAAATGCTAAACAAAACCAAAAAATATAGAAATAATATGATACGCTCAGATTTCCTTCTACCTATGATGGCAGAAAAGGAAAAAAAAAGAAGAAAAAAGATGGGTTCTCTTCAAGGGGAACCAGACCCTCCAAACCTCTTTCGAAGTTGCTGTGGAAATTCTTTTTGATGCATTTCATTGATGCATGGATGCAGATTTTTTATAAGCCTACGAAGGGAGCCCAATTCGAACTCATGGAGGCTAATAGTGAGAGGTTGACCAGATTGTTAAGAACCTAACCAATGCGCTAAAAGCCCCAGGACTGATGAAATGCGTCAAGCTAGGCTATTAAACCCTTGGAATCGTAACATTCCACCAAGCTCCACAGCCAATGTCCACGGCCGCCCACTCTGGCCTCTTTTCTAGGTAGCCCTTTCCATGCATGGCAGTTGCACTCTGGTTGTCAAGGTAGGCCTCACCACGTCGTGGAGGCTTTCACTCTAGTCCAAGTTACCCTTTCCATAGGTCACCCCTTCCATGACTCGAATACATGACATGGTGTTGGCTCTAATACTAGTTGTTAAGAACCTAACCAATATGCCAAAAGCCCTAGGACTGATGGAATGTGTCAAGCTAGGCTCTTTAAACCATTGGGATTGTAATATTTCACCACGCTCCACAGCCGCGTTCACAGTGGCCCACTTTGTAGCGGCAATCACTCTCACCTCTTTTCCACGTAGCACTTTCCAGGGCATGGCAGTTGCACTCTGGTTATCCAGGAAGTCTTGTCCAATAAGTGTACAGCACTATTGGTACCCCTATTATCAGAAAAATGAAATTGAGAAGATTGTGTAGAAGATGCTTGTGTCAGGGATAATCAAACCTAGTGCTAGCCCTTATTCATCTCCAATTTTGCTTGTGAAGAAATTTGACGGCAACTGGCGTTTCTATGTTCATTATCGGGCTCTCAATCAACGGACAGTCGAAGATAAGTTTCCTATCCTAGTAATTGATGAACTTTTAGACGGGTTACATCATACATGGTTCATATTTCTTTTTCAACACTTGATCTATGCTCCGAATATCATCAAATCCGAGTTCATCATAATGATATGATAAAGAATGCTTTCAGGAGACATGAGGGGCATTATCATGGTGTGCCGTAGCAGTCGTTACATAAAGGTAATGGTGGCAACCGTTACACATTACAAGATCGTACCAGCAGTTATGGATTTATTTTTATTTTTAAAAAAAAAAAAAAAAGACTTGTAATGGCCTGTGTGAAGTGGAACCCATGTGAAGTAGGGCCCACGAGGAGGGGTTCGGCCAAGGTCCTAACCCATGGGATGTGGGGCTTGGGCTACAAGATAAAGGGATTGATTCGCCATGCTCTATCAGTTTGAGCTTTTAGAGCAAGTGGTTAATTGTCCTGCATCAGAAGGCGTACTCTTTAGAAGATGAAAAACGCAAATCGAATGAATGCTTGGACCACTAAGGTGGCCGTAGATGAATGGTGTAGGCCCACAAAATGGGAATTAGGGAGAGAGAAACAGATGAATTTTTGAAAATAAATCAATTTTGGTTGGTTCAGTCAAGCATGGCACCTCCTCTATGATCACTAGTTGGGTATTCTCGGGGCTTGACTTCAGGGGTGCTCTTTTGAGGAAACCATGTCTAATTGGAGAGGAAATGCTGGCATTTAATTGTTGGGGATTGTTTTTCTTTCGGTCGGAGCATGTAATGTAATGTTGAAGGGTCACTTGCTATTGGGCTGCCCCTTCTCCTTGTAAGCCCCTTGTTTTTGTTTAATATATTTTTCATCACAGTTCAAAACAAAAATATATGTGAACATGTAATGAAAGCATTCCTCACCTCAATGACATGTGATCAAGTGATAATGTCACATATTCTTTTTAAGTTATATAGACTTCTACGTAAATAAAAATAAAAAAAATAAAAAATAAAAATAAAAAAAATTCAAGACGAGAAACATCATGGTTGGCATTGAAATACTTTGTTCAACTATGAATAAAATTTACTCTCGTGCTATGTGGAACCTACTATGTCGCTGCTTGTTATTATATAAGTGAAAAGCTCAGAGGAAGTGACGAAATTGGTGCCACATATCCCAAAAAATAAAATAAAATAAAATTGTTAACACTGAGCTCAAAAGAAGAGATGATATTGCATTTAACAAAATCTATTTGCAACGGGCTATGAATTTTAGTGCAATGGTGGGTCCCAGAAAATCTAGTGTATGTATTACAGAGTAAGTTTGCAGTAAGGGTCATTTATATCACTATTCATTGGCTTGCTATCTATGATTTTGTCAACAAAAGAGAGTCATTAACCTGGAAGACTTGACAACAGATCATGCCACTCAAAATCAAGAAACAACATTGGAAATGCCACAACTATCAGCGTACAAATAAACAAAAAAAGACGAGCACACAAGTATGTTGGAAGATGCAATGAACCTCTTAAAAGAAATTTCTGCATCTGCAGCCTTTCCTTCCTTGATAAGAAGATTGCCAAGACCACATAAAGGTATCACAAGATCCTCACATTCAGCACCTCTGCTCATTTCCAAAATCATGACCGCCCGATGGTAGATCTCTATTGCTTTTGTAGCCCTTCCAATAAAGCTAAAGACCTTTGCCATTCCCATAAGTGGCGTGATAAGAAAAGGACTATGCTTTCCTACGAGAAGAGAGATGTATTTCTTCATTGAATTTTCATATCTAGCTAAAAATGAAAATAAAAAAAAATTAAAAAAAAAAAAAAAATGGTCGGCGGGATGTGATTGGTGAACTGGGACTTGAACAATGGAAATAATTATGTAAAATTTAAAAGCTAAGGTTTGAGACTAATATGCATTGACTTGTTTAAAAACACCCGTCAGAATTTTTATTTATCAAGGATCCCTTTTTCTATTTTTCTGATCAGATGCACCAGTAAAGTCTGAAGTAGAGTGGAATCGTGTTGCTGACCTTAGTGCGATGAAACAAACACCAGTTTAATCAGACCAGTCTGTATCACCAAAACATGGGTACCACATGAACAGAATTCTTCACATCAAACTATACATTTGTTGCAGCATCCAGTTGACCATGAGATCAATTTTGGCTACAAAATTATTCTTTTAAGACACAATGTGCTCTACTAGAAAATGTCACATGCACCAGAACTACTTTTCTGGTTAGAAATATTCATTTTTTGACAAAGACTACACAAACATAGATAACAATACTTACCAAACAGACTCTCTAGAATTTCAAAACCCCGCCTATATGCAAGCATTGCATTCTCAAACTTCCCCAAAGTTGTATACATACTTCCCATATGCATCAGTACTGAATCCAAAAGTGGCTCATCATTCTCTATGCTTCCCACTATCTCCCACAGCTGCCAATAGATGATGAAAATGCTCAATGATACATATCAGTATGTTGGAAAGAATGACATAGAAGTCAAATTTTCTTAATACTGATGAGGATTGAAATATATTTCAGATAAAAGAGAAAATGACATCAAACATTATTTAGTGAAGTATCTTCCATCAGAAACTATGACATGAGTACTTCCACACCAACGGAGAAGCTGTTGCATGTTTGATTTGTAAGGGGGGGGGGGGAGAAGATAAAACAGATACCATGAAACAATGTTTAATCAGATAGCATGTAAAGTACGTAAGGATTTTTTTTATTTAATTTTTCGTTAAAGCATGTGAGGGATGTAGCAAGATGGTTTTTTATATAAATAAATATTCCAAAGGTTTTGCTGCATCTGAACTTTTTAATAAACACCCACAATGATAATAGACCATCCATTATAAATGTAAGGTAAAAGTACCATTGCGATCCCAATTGTGGGGAATAAAATGTGAGCTCTCTGAAAAAAAGAAAAAGAAAGAAGGAAAATGAAGGCCTAAAAAAAGAAAGCAAATAATCTAAGAAACAACAACAGCCACCTTACGATACCAAATCATGTTAAAAATGCAATATAAGGATAAACGAAATTACCATCTCTAACAGACCCTCAACAAACGCGAAGTCACCAACACCCATGTATCCCAAGGCTATGAGGTCAAGAATAGCAGCTTGATCCATGCCTTTATAACCAGCATGAATCTGCTCTTTTACTGCTAAATAATTTGCTTGAAGCAGATCTATGGCATCATCTTTGTTCCCCATCGCCAGCATAGATTTGACTTCATTGAAGAACTCTTGCAGCTGTGTCTCAAAATCATTCAAATCATCCTTGGAGATACTTGAAATATCAAGCAACGTCTTAGACCTGCTAACAGTGAATGTGGAGAGCATCAATTATTCCTAGATAATTGGATGACAGTCTTTCACTACATGCACAACAAAAAAGGAAAATAGATGAGACCAAGCCCCATCAGATCTTCCCAATGCTCAACAGGCATCAGTGCCACCTACTTCATTGAACGAAAATGTACTGATTCTGGAACACCATAAGGTTAAGATGCAACAAGGCACAAACCAAGTATGATATTATAATAACAACAACAATGACGACAACAACAACAACAACAACAACAATAATAATAATCTGTTCACCATTCAACAAGATGAATCAGATATAGCCAGAAGGAACAATTGGTGCACCCCGGTTATTGTGTCATTGAGATCTTGATATCCAAATTACAAAAAAAAAAAAAAGTCACAAGAACAATGGAGTAGAGAGGGAGAGAAATTGTATTGATATCGACATTTCCACTTACAAAAATTAAAAAAGAACCATACTTAGAAAAATATTCAAATCTACCTTCTTCTTTTTTCCACACACACTAACAAACGTCCGCGCACTCACACCACAATGGGTGCTCGAGCCCATGACCTCATGTTGAAACTCTTGTGAGTCTACCACTGAGCCATAGGTTGATCAACTCAAGAGCTGAGCCGGGCATGTACAAAACTAGAGGATGGCTTAAAAAGATTCCAACTGTCCAGATTCAACATGCATGTGTAACCCACCCAGTGAGTGGACCAGCATGATTTTTGGGCCAGCTCATCTACATGGTCCTGATCATCACAAACATGGATTGGCACATATGCCTGATACAAATGGCTCTGTGCTTACCAAAGCTCCCAGCACATTCTAATTTTGCATAGTTCCATATCCTGCATGAGTCAAGAACTTGTAAAGCTTCTTTCAGCTAGGACATTCTCCAAAAATACATATTCCTGGAATTCAGGAGTATTAGATTCATTGGAAACTGTTTCACAAAAAATCGAGGCATCAACTGTTTCAATTAATTCCTTCCAAAGAATTCAAAATTTGGTTCCTAGATGATTGATGATTCCAACTTCCAAGGGAAGATAAAAATAAATTCCTAGTAATCGGCCCAGAAGGAAGAATAATTTGACGAGTGCAAGGTTCAATAACATTTGATACAGTTGATCAGCACCTAGCCATTTTCCCAGTGACCATGGTTGTCATCCTTGGTGTTTTCTGTAACGATTTCACGTTCATGTGTATTCAAAGTGTGTAACCTCATCTGTGTTAAAGACCACCAACAATATCAGCTAAACAATTTACTTGCTTAAATATTTCAATGTTTACCGCAATCAATAATAATTGTAGATTTTCAATTATACAAGCAACACGCACCTCTTAAAGTCATTTGTAGCCAAAACACCAAAAGAAGGGTGATCTTCCTTGCATGTTCTGTTCATTTTCAGTGAGCCTTTTGAGGGAAAGCATTGCAATGCATGACCTATTCTAAGAGGTACAAGATAAAGCTTGATCTGGTGTTTGCGCAGAGCTGCAAAATGCACCATGACCTTTCTGCAATGCTGTGGATGAAGATAGAGGCACTCTTGGGCCTTCCTGAAATTTTAAAGAAAACAGTAGACAATTCTTGATATCATAACCTGTTTGATATACTAACAACAAAACTTTCAACAACAATATAACAAATGGATACAATATATGATGTAGGACAATTAACCACTTGCTCTAAAAGCTCGAACTGTTAGAGTATGGCGAATTAATCCTTTTATCTCATAGCCCAGGCCTCACATCGCATGGGTTAGAACCTCGGCCGAACCCCCTACGTGGGACCCAAATCACATGGGCCGCCCACCCCAAGTGTGTCCCCGCATCTCACGGGCTACCCCACTCGAGCCTAGCGTGAAATGCGCATTAATCACCCCCGGTGAGGAGTCTCGAACACGAGACCTCCTCCGTAGGTTGCATCCACCCCGATTGTGCCCCTGCATCCCACAAGCGACCCCACTCGAGCCCGGTGTGAAAATGCCCCTGCATTAATCACCCCCAGTGAGGAGTCTCGAACACGAGACCTCCTGCTCTGATACCAATTTGATGTAGGACAATTAACCACTTGCTCTAAAAACTCGAACTGTTAGAGTATGGCGAATTAATCCTTTTATCTCATAGCCCAGGCCTCACATCGCATGGTTTAGGACCTTGGCTGAACCCCCTACGTGGGACCCAAATCACATGGGCCGCCCACCCTGAGTGTGTCCCCGCATCTCACGGGCTACCCCACTCGAGCCTGGTGTGAAATGCGCATTAATCACCCCCGGTGAGGAGTCTCGAACACGAGACCTCCTCCGTAGGTTGCACCCACCCCGAGTGTGCCCCTGCATCCCACAAGCGACCCCACTCGAGCCCGGTGTGAAAATGCCCCTGCATTAATATAGATCATCATTGGAAGTCGAAAACCATATAGGATCATTCAGCTTAAAGCACAACAGAAGACAAAAGTGAGACAAGCTGTATGGGGCTGTTTGGATTCAGGCCAAGTTGTGTCCCGACAACCTATCCATGAATGTGCCATCAGGATTAATTGTTCGTAGACATACCATCATGACTAGTTGTTCCATTACTGGTTTATCAAATTCCCTGGAATGGGGAAGAATGACGGACCGTGGCATGTGTGAGGAGTTTAATATGGATGGCAGCACATTTACACATGCATGCGTACATTTGACATGTGCACATTGACACATTTGCCACATTTTTTGGGTGCTTGAAGATAGGGCTGTCATCAGATCGAGCCTCGGGCAAGATTTTGAACTATCCGGGTTGGCTTTCAGGCCGAGCCTATTTAGACTTTTGCATTTGCTAGGCCCAAGCCCAGTCCATTGACAGCCCAACTTGAAGATTGATGGGGGCACATGTGCATATGTGGGGTACTTTAACTTGGACAGAAGCATATGTGGCACATTGGAAAAATGGCACCCACATGTACAAATAAGAGTGTTTGTCAAGTGCATGAAACTATAAAGAGCCATTGACAAGGAGTTCCACCTTTTTTGGTAGAGAAAAACAACCCATGCTTTAAGGGTCATGTCTTAGACCATCTATCTAAAAATACCTGGGTTCCTCTGCACAAGGGGATTGGTTGACAAACTATGGATGTGTACTTTTATCCCAATTATTGGGCAATGACCCACCTTTGAACCAAATCCAAACAGCCTCTAGGGAGCAAACACTACATAGTAAACTTGGGTATCACATCTCCAAAGAAATGGACAAATAAACCAATGGGACAAATTCAACTCACACATGTGGACCACCTAGTGAGCAAGTGGGCATTTCTTGCAATAGGGCACATGTATGATGGGGCCCAACTAATGAATGGCTCTGATCTCACCGATGCACGGCATAGTGGCATGCTTGCCTGCAAGAAGGGCCGTGTCTGTATCCATCAGATTGTTCGGGCCTAAAATGTTCAGAACACTTTCATTTCTCCTTATACACCACTACGGTTCAAAATATCGTCTTACCTGAGTTGTACCGATTTCAGTGAGAAATGAAGCAAGTCATATTATTGTAACAACCAAAACGGAGCAAGCCAAGGCAAGTTGCACTGGCTTTGGTCTCAAGGAGAGGCACACTCCAAAACTACTATTAGGGGGTGTTTGGCGCATGGTATTGGGAAGGATTAGGCGGGATGGGATTAAAAAAACATAATTATTACATATGGCAAGGATTGTCCCCTGTTACCATGGGATAAGCTTAATTCCATACTATGTTTGTAATACGGTGGTACATCGAATGGATATAACCACCATCATTTGAAACTATTGAGAATAACACATGTGTTATATCCAAACCGTTCATCTATTTTGTAACCTCATTTTATGGCATGGGCCTAAAAATGAGGTAGATCCAAAACTTATGTGGCCCCAAAGAAGTTTTCAACGGTAGGTATTCAATCCACGCTGCTTTCTATGGTGGCGTCCACTTGAGCTTTAGATCTACCTGATTTGACCCATGCTCTAAAATGATCTCGAAAAATGGGTGGACAGTGTGGATATAGTCCACACATCATGGTGGGACCTACACAACTTGCTAACATTGAGTGGAATTGGCACAAGACCCAATGCAATTCCATCTAATCTAATTCCAAGCTTTTCCATTCTTCCCAAACATTGAGTGGAATTGGCACGGGACCAAATGCAATTCCACCCCACCTAATCCCATCTAATACCATGCGCCAAACGCCCCCTTAATTCCATGTCCACCACACAATGAATGGTCCAGATTATGGACCACCATGCCACCCTTCTGTGGGAGCTCACATGAAGGGGTCGTTTAGATGCCTGTAAAATCTGCAAGTGGTAAATCAATTGCAGATAAAAGGATTAAAGAGCCTGTTTGGATGCTGAAATTTCCTCTGAATGCTTTACAGACTGTAATTGATTTACAGTTTTTACCTGCACAAACAACTGTTTACTTGTAAACATATCATAGCTTAAAGCCAAATAGGACAAGCTGTAAGCAATTAATCCATGTAATTCAATTACATGTAATTCATTTACCACTTCCAGATTTTATAGGCATCCAAATGACCCCCAAATAGATAACCCAACTAATCACCACGCACCTCATGATTGGGATGGTTCTTCTAGTGGAGCCACCACTTGGATAGGTCATACCCGATAGGGCAAGGGGATTGGACCGCTGTAGCCATCCGATCAATGAAATGAACCGTCAAAGAAGAGGTCAGCATTCAAGCACCAAAAATCACAGGAAATTGATGGTTAGAGTAGCATACCATTGTGATTTTAGGCAATTAGCCAATCCTCATGTTGGCCCAACAGATCAACAGTCCATATTACCAGCCATATTTTGCCACGTGTATATTAACATCCCTCTGTCGACAATCCTCGGCATCTTCAATATTCCAATAAATTCATATTCCCTAACCAGAAATTCTAAATCCTAAATCGATTGCGACAGCACAAGAAACAGTTATGTCTACTCATCAGGAAGTGAAAATAACAGCAGAAATTACGAAACCAATGCAAACGACGGAAGACGTAAACGGTTTTGGAAACCCTAGAATGGGGTTTTTGCTTTCTTCTAGGGCAAGCTACGAAAGAGAAAGGAGAAGAGGAAAAAGTACGGAGAGACGATAGAAAGAAATGCAGACCTGTAGAAGGGGCATGAATGGAAATGAAGTGCAGACTCCATTCCAGCATCGAGAGACAGTCGCGTTTGGCGGTTTTCGCTGCTCGGATGATATACAAACTGCAAGATGAGATGGCGGGGACGACGATTGTTTCTAACGTGCGCTCCTGGTCATGACGGCCTTAAACTACGCACCCATAAGGAGCGTGAGGACTCAACGCTACCGTTGAAAACTTCTTGAGGCCCGTCATGATATTTATTTTCCATCCAACCTGTTAATAAGCTCGCGTAGACCCGGGTGACGGGAAAACATAAATATCAGCTTGATCTAAAACTTTTGTGGCCACTGAAAAGTTTTCAACGGTAAGCTTTCAATTCCTACTTCTTCCTGTGGTGTGGTCCACTTGAGACTTCTTTCTGACTCCTTTTTGGATTCAAATTCTAAATTGATCTGTTAAGATTGATAGACGGCATGGATAAAATATATACATCAATGTGAGCCCCACAGATTCCCTGACAGGACCGTTCGTCTCCAGCTAGGTTCTTGTCGCATGTCCTTCAATAATTGGGCTTGTAAACCTAAAAGCCCATCATGAATGTGGGACCGGCACACATCCCAGCCCAGCCCAAAACAGTTCAAAATCCCTGACAGCCTTAGTTTAAATACATCATCCATGGTGCGCTCTGATAGAGATTCAAAGTTTATGGGAACAGCCTGCGTGTCCGGTATCGTTTCATGAAGAAGAAAGATTATTGATTTCTATATAATTTTTATGTTGAGAATTCTTTTTATGGTAGTGGTTAAATTAGATTTGCATTTGAAATTTTAAAATTTTTTAATTCAAAATAATTGATTTCCTTTCAAAAACTTTTTTTAATTAAAAAATTGAAATATTTTCTTTGTCCCACATCGAGTAGAAATGGAAACTATTTGAGATTATAAACCCCCTTATGAATAACTTACTTGGGAAAAGAGAAAGGAAAAACTTACACGTAGGTGCACGCACATTAGTGTGGCCACTAGAGGTACTAGCTGCACACTTTGCAGTTTGCATGTACATATCGTGTCATGATTAGTCGCTCCCTCACGATCTAATGAGGTCCGAAAACGGCGTTTCGCTCCCTCACGATCTAATGAGGTCCGAAAACGGCGTTTCGCTCCCTCACGATCTAATGAGGTCCGAAAACGGCGTATGAAACGTACGGCCAATCATTCAAATTAGATCTTTAATCCAACAATATGAAACGTACGGCCAATCATTCAATGATATGAATGATTAGTCGGTCCCTCACGATCTAATGAGGTCCGAAAACGGCCAATGATATGAATGATTAGATCTTTAATCCAACATTCAATGATACTAATGATTAGTCGCTCCCTCACGATCTAATGAGGTCCGAAAACGGCCAATAATATGAATGATTAGATCTTTAATCCAACAATATGAAACGTACGGCCAATCATTCAAATTAGATCTTTAATCCAACAATATGAAACGTACGGCCAATCATTCAATGATATGAATGATTAGATCTTTAATCCAACAATATGAAACGTCTGGATTAATGAGCCAACAGTCAGAATATTTTTGCAATGTTCCGATCCTTAACAGCCTCAGGTGCAATGGTCCATTCGCTCCATCTATATAAACCAGACCCCTTCAAGTCTAGAGCATCAGTAGTCGCATCAAACAATCGATTATAAGAATGAAAACACTCTCTTCTCCTCTTTTTTACCAAGCAAATTGCATAAAAAACTGAGTTCTAGAACTCATTAAAGTACTGAGTTTGAAGTCTCACTGAGTCTCAGAGACTGTGTTAACCGATTTTCTATGGTGGTCTTTTCGTGATTGCTGCACGTATGTCCAAACAGGGCTTGTCTTATCTTAGAAGCAATTCACCAGCAACATGCTAGTGATCTCTAATCTCATAGGAGAAGGGGCGAATCATGCTTTAAGGATATCGGATTTGATACATGCTTTAAACTAATTCTGATCAAATTTATTTTTAATTTTTTCGATATTCAAAATTATTATTCTCGAAATTTTCCCTACAATCTTGAAGTGTGATTCAATAAGGATACTAAAAGCATTGCATAAATCAAGTTGATGAACCAAAGCTTGATAAGACTCAACCGATTCAATGACACTAACTTCACTAGGGGCAAGACAAACCGAAGTTCCTTCTCACCGCTCTAAAGATCTTCTACATCTTGGACCCAAACTTGCCATCACTTACAGAAGCGATTAACAATGATTATACATAATAGATAGCTAAAAGAATCAAACAACAAGAAGGCAAATTGTTGTGCCGTAGTCACAACTTGAACGCCCTGTTCGACTACGTATGTGGCTTATATGCATAAACATGTTCGACCAAAGAAATCTAAAACACATTAGAATACAAATACAACGTTGAAGAATAAAGAACGAAGAAAATTCTAATTGTCAAGTACTTCAAATTTATAATAGTATATAATAAGTCATTATTAGATCAAATCCAATAATTACAATTGATCGTAAACGAAATAAAGGCCTTAAAAATCAACTTGCCTGAATCGTTCCAAGTTGAGCCATAATAGCTAAATTGCCCCCAAGTTGGAAAGATTATAGGGAGAAGCTACTGCATAAATCCAAAGAATTCACCTTTGAATAGATTTAAAAATATCTCTAAATTGAGGAAGAATCTTACAACTGAGAAAAGAAAAGATGATGCCAATGGTGCATCTTCATCCAAAGTGAATGTAGTAGAAATGCTATCTTATAACAAGAAAAACTCTGAGAGAAATGAATCCCTAAAACCCAATAAAGATAGTGAAAATTTTAAAAAATTACAAAAGAAGAAGAATGAAAAACTCAAATGGTCTTTCTATCTTTGAGGAAAGACCGGATATTTCGCTCAGGCATAAGAAAGAGGCTAGTGCAGTAGAAAACGACATCGTCACAATGATAACTGAAGTAAACATGATTTAACGGAAAGTCTCGGGTTAGTGGTATAATACAACTGCCACAGTTTATGTATGCTACAATGAATCTTCCTTTAAAACCCATGAAGGCGTAACCAATGGTTAAGAGATTCAAATGGGGAACGAGAGTTGGTTAAAGGTTGCCAGCAAATGAACCGTGTAACTTGTATTTACTTCTGAAAAAGAAAGTAATCCTGATTAATGTGTTACACGTCCTAGACATTAGGAGAAACTTAACTTCGGGGGATATTTTGGACAAACTCAGGATCAAGATAGTATATAAATCTAGCAAATTGATGTTTGTTCAATAATGAAAATTTTGTTTTAAAAAAAAGAAGAAGATATTCTTGTAATTGGGTGATCAAGTTCTCGCTTAATGAAAATAATTCTTCTACTTATATGGTTGAGTCTATATTCTTGTAGCATGGTAGATAGGCATATGTAGGTTGTAGTATCATAAGACTCACAGATAAGAATGGCTTAATCTTGTATAATGAAATTGAGAACGATAAATATGAAGTGTGCATACGGTCTAAAATGACCAAGAAACCATTCCCTAATGTTGAAAGGTCATTTAAAATCTTAGACTTAGTGCACATTGACATATGTGAGTTAAATATCATTTTTACCTGATGCGGTAAAATGCACTTCATAACATTCATAAATAATTGTTCTAGATATGTTTATGTATACCTATTAAAATCTAAAGATGGGACATTTAATGCATTTAAGATATACAAATCCAAAGTAAAAAATCAATTGGATAAAAAAAATTAAGATTCTTCTTAGTGACTCAAGAGGAGATTACTTTTCCAATGAATTTTCTAGTAATTATGAAGAACATGACATAGTTCACTAGTGCACAATACCTTACACACCATAACAAAATAATGTGCTTGAGAAGAAAAAAAGAACCTTGGTTGAAATGGTCAATTCAATATTACTACAAGCAAAGTTGCCATTTAGTTTATGAAGAGAAGCACTATTAGCAGCGTGCTATGTCCTAAATAGAAATTTGTCTAAGAAGACCAAGACCTCTTCGTATAAGATATGGAAGTGAAGAAAGCCAAATTTAAAATGTCTTAGAATGCGGGGGTGTCTTGCGTATTGCAGAAGACTTTGATCTTAAAAGAACTAAGTTGGGACTTAAGATTATTAAGTATGCCTCTATGGGTTATATACAAAATAATAAAAGCCTATAAACTCTTAGATTTAAAATCTAATATAATCATATAACACGGAAATGTAGAATTCTTTCAGAACATGCTATTTTTGAAAACAAATGATACTAAAATCCAAACTCTTGATAGTGATCCTATAAAGGGAACTCAATAAGATGTTGAAACTTCTAATAAACCTCGTAGAAATCAGAGAGCATGGGTATAGAAGAGTCTTGATCCTGATCAGATACACTCTTAACGTATCTTGTTTCATCTTGTTGAGGGTGATACAGAAGATGTTATTAGCAATATACATTTAGTTTTAATTGTATAAAATGACTCTAAAATCTTTAATGAGATAATGTCTTCGAGAGATTCTGTCTTTTGGAAGAAAGGTCTTAATGATAAAATGGACTCAATTGTGTCAAACCAAACATGAAAACTGGTAGATTTACCTTCAAATTCCAAACCTATAGGGTGCAAGTAGGTATTCAGGAGGAAATACCACGCTGATGGTACCATTCATACCTTCAAGGCTCGACTAGTAGCAAAATGATTTTGTCAAAAAGAATAAATTGATTACTTTGACACATATTCACATGTGGCTAGAATAACATTGATTATGATTTTATTCGCATTGGCATGTATACATCATCTTCACATCCACCAAATGCATGTAAAGACAACATTCCTGAATGGTGACCTCGATTAAAGGGTATACATGTAGCAACCAGAAGGGTTTTTTTACTAAAAAATTAGAAGAAAGTGTCTAGGCTTATTACGTCATTGTATGGATTAAAATAAACACCTAAACAATGGTATGAAAAATTTGATTTAAATGTGTATCTTATAATTTTATACATAATGTAACTGATAAGTGCATTTACTTTAAGGTGTGTAGTGATTGCATTATTATTATATACTTATATATTGATGACATGCTAATTATAGGTAATATTATGGAATGTGTAATAAAAAGTATAAATACATAAGTTTGAGACATGATTATGTAAGGCAATTGATTCGATATAGAATCATTGCGATCTCATATGTGAAATGAAGCAATAATTTGGCTAATCCTTTTACTAAATCTCTACCTGGGGGTGTTAATGGGCCAAGCTTGGGCCTAAAAAATCAGAATTTTGAATAAGTTTGGCCTAACGGCCCTGCTTGAAATAATTCAAAATCTGATCCAAGACCTACCCTAGGCTCATCATGTTGACAACCCTATCTCTAACAAAAGAGGTAGTAAGAACATTATCTAAATGAATGTGGTTAAAACTCTTCACTCAAGGTTTTACCAGTGATGGAAACTCAACCCAATATATAGAAAATCTCTATGTTCTTATTCAATGAGTGAGAATAAGTCAATGATAAGTGAAAAAGTTTCGGCACAAAAAGCAATAAGATGACCTCATCCAAAATGAATAATGCTAAACGTTATAGATAAAGGGTTGAGTCTTAGAACTCTTAATGAAATCCAATTTAAAAGATAAATGTTTTAATAGTAATGAGGACACTGGAAGGATTTTGTTTATGTGAATATAGAGGTAGTGCCGCCTCTCATGAGAATTAAGAGTTTCTCTCGGGATCATTCATAAAACAAGATAAGCACATGGGCATTAATTGTATTAAGCGAGTAATATAAAGAAACTCATATAACGCAGATATAATTATGCATGTAGTATTTTTGCTTCTATTATTAAGGAATAATTGGTTTAAGACTGTAGCTACCAAGGATTTCAACAGAACTTTGAAATACTTACACTAAGAGAAATTTCAAATCGAAAGATATCTTTCTTTATACATAAGAACTAGATGTAATCTCTGACAGAGTTTTCTATTATTTAATTTAACCAAGTGGAGGATTGTTAAGAATTCTTCTCATGGTAGTGGTTAAATTAAAATTGCATTTGAATTTTTTTAAATTTCAAATTTAAAATATTTGGTTTATGTCCAAAATCTTTTTGAAAATATTTAGAAAACTGAATTTTTCTTTATCCCACATCGCTTAGAGATGTGAACTTTTTGGGATCATAAACTACCTTGTGAATAACTTACTTGGGAAAAGAGGGAGAAAAGTCTTGGGTTGCGTGTTCCAGTGCATTGGAACATACATGCATACACGTACGCGCACCAACGCAAGTGCATGTGCATGCGCACGTGCGGGTGTGGGCCATGTGACTATAGCACTTTGCACTTCACACGTATGCATTGAGTCATGAGTAGTTGCTCCTGCATGAGATGGTCCTTTCATTAGTTTCTAAAATGGTTTGATCCAGCAATTGCACAGAATGACTAGAAAATGACGTTGGTTAATGCCAATGGTATGCAAACAGCCAACCATTTAGTGATCCAATTTTTAATCCAACGGTTTGAAACGTCTGGATTAATGATCCAATGGTTAGAACATTTTTAGAACGTTCTGATTCTTAATAGCCTTAGGTGCAATGATCCATTCCTTCCATCTATATAAACTGGATTTCTTCTAGTCCAAAGCATTAATAATCCATGACTAGAAATGGTTTCTAAAATGGTTTGATCCAGCTGTTGCACAGAATGACTAGAAAATGATGTTGGTTAATGTCAGTGGTATGAAAACAGCCAACCATTTAGTGATCCAAACGGTCGGATCTTTAATCCAACGGTTTGAAACGTCTGGATTAATGATTCAATAGTCAAAAACATTTTTGGAACGTTCTGATTCTTAATAACCTTAGGTGCAATGATCCATTCCTTCCATCTATATAAACCGGATTTCTTTTTTATTTTTTTGGTATCCAAAATTATTATTTTCAAAATTTTCTAACATTTTATTATGCCAACTGAGCATACTATTGTTTATAACTATTCATTTGTAAATGGCTAGAATTATCATATAATTGAGAAACTAAGGGATGGTCCATCTCATGACGAGGCCTGGTAGATGAATGATTTGGATTGCTAGAAGGTTGGACCTAAATACAATTGTGGGCCAACGCTAAACAATTATAATTTCCAATTAACCTGGATTATGTTTGGAACTTTGGACCGTTGAGTCTTTTTTATAGGAATCAACCCTGATCTTACTGAACTCACCCGAGTGTACAAGTCAGCTACTGCACACGATCACCACATATGCGAGTGTGGCAGACAAGTACAATATCCTAGCCATTCATCATGTGGAACCGGCAATATAGATGCCATTGTGGGAAGACAAGATAGTCCACTAAATAGTTGTGCTAATTAAATGGGTTAGAAAACCTTGGTCAATCTTTTCCCAACCGTATAATTATTCAGTTAATTGTGGCCCACTTGAGTGGTGGACTTGCATGATTCTTAGTATAGGAGATCAATAGTGTTACACTTTTCAATGGATGGCACGGATATTGCACCCGTCTACAACATCGGAACATGTGATGGTATGAACATTAGCTAACTTGTAACATTAAGGGCCCATCCGGATACTACCATATAAATTACTTTTTAACTTATTTTAACTAATTAAGTTACTTTTTACACTTAAGTTAGCTTGGTAAGCATCATTGTAAAAGTAACTTACGTGTCAAAAACTACTTATCTTAATAAGTAATTAGTTTTAGCTTTTTAATTTATGACTTTTTTACTTTTATCTTAAAGTTCATACCAAAAGAGTCCGCTAGTCCATATCAACGAAGGCACCACGAGGTGGATTGTCCACAATGAAGGTGGAGCTCACATCGTGGACCTTCCACATTGAAGGTCGGCCCCACATGAGGGATGACCCCATATTAATGTGGGCCCACATTTGAATGGTCTACATCAAAGGTCGGTCTATAATGATAAAAAGCCTGCATCCAAAGAAGGCTGGTATGATGGACAACCATCTCAAAGGTGGGGCTTCATGATGGCCGATCCACATCAAAGGTGGGCTCCACATGATGGGCATTTAATATTGAAGCTAGGCCTCATATGATGGATGGCCCATATTGAAGTGGCCCCACATGATGGATGGTCCGCATCAAAGGTTGACCCTTAATGATGAATGACCCACATCCAAGGTGAGCCCTGCATGATGGGCAACCCACATTGAAGGTGAGGCCCACATGATGGATAGTTCACATCAAAAGTAGGCTCCACATGATGGGCAATTAATAAGATGGGCTCCAAATGATGGATGATCCACATCAAGATGGGCCTTACGTGATGGACGGTCCACATCAAGGTAGGCCCCACATAATAGACAATCCATATCAAAGGTAAACCCTAATGATGAGTGGCCCATATCCAAGGCCAGGCCCTGCATTATGGACTACATACATCAGAGGTGGGGCCCACATGATGGATAATAACATTGATGGTGGGCCCCACTTGATGGATGACCAACATCAAAGGTGGGCCCTACATAATGAATGATGCACGTTAAAGGTTGAGCCATAATGATGAATGGCCCACATCCAAGGTAGGTCTTGTATGATGGACAACCCACATCAAAGGTGGGGCCCACGCAAAGAATGGTCCACATCAAAGGTTGGCCACACATGATGGATAGTGGATGTAAGGGGACCAAACAAACTTGAAGGATTATTACAGATGATGTTGGAAACCAACTATGCTGTAAGTAGAAAAATTAACTTATTTGGTGGTATCCGTCCTTAAGTATGTTGGTTACCAAACATACTTATCAGCTGAATAAGTAGAAACCAAGATATTGACGCCAACTATTGAAACCTTCCTAGGGCCCGCTATGATGGTTAATTGCCATCCAACCTATTCATAAGTTCACATAGATCTAGATGAAGGGAAAACACAAAAATTATCTTGATCCAAAATTTCAGCATCTCCCAAAAAGTTTTCAGAAATTCATCCCCATTGCATGGTCCACTTAAACCTTGGATTTCTCATTTTTGGGCTTAGATCCTAAAATGACGTGTAAATATGGATGAATGGTGTGTATAAACTCCATACATCAGGCCTTCCCATTTGGATGTCGGGACGGGCAAGGTAGTACTAAATCTGCTTGTTGGTCATTACTTTTCAACAATAAAAATAAATTTCCCTTCTACGTCGATTTTATGAAGTAGAAAAAGACTACTGTGCCATGCTTTATTTTCCACAACTGGTAGAAGAAGTTTGTATGCAGGAGGCTCAGTCTGCAATCTTCTCGGAATGCTGGTTATGCTCGCTTATTGTTTTCGATTTTATTAGAATATTGGATAGCACCAAATAAGTTATTTTGTTTACTTACAGCAGTAGATTAGTGACTTATTTCAGATAAGTAAGTTTGGTTTTATGATTAGTTATAAGTAACTTTTTTATTTATAAGTACTTAATCACTTCAGTTAATTTTTCTAGTTCGTATGTTTTTCATTAGTTGCTAAAAGGAGGGATCAAGAAAAATGAAAGAGAGGAGAAGCTGATAAGCTACCTATGGCATAAGTAGCTCATCTTAAGTAAATTAAGATCCAAATGCCCCCTTGGATACCACCAAATAAGTTACTTTTTCCACTTACAACAGTAGATAAGTAACTTATTTGAGATAAGTAAATTTGGTTTAAGATCAATTATAAGTAACATTTTTACTTAAAGTTACTTAATTACATTAGCTTAATAAGTAGAAACTAAGATAAATTACTTGAGGCATAAGTAGTTTAAGTAACTTACGATCCAAACGTCCCTCAAACACAATCTTCAAGGATGTACATATCATCTTAATCTCAGTGGTGTTGCATTAAAAAAATAAAAAATAAAAAAACACCCTATAAAAATTTTTTTATAGAGAGAAGAAAAAGGCAAATGCCCATGCTTTCAATTGCAAAGAAGCATGAAGATGATGATTTAAAATTAAACTCCATCTAATTCAAATGATGCATCTGTTTAACGTTGCATTTATTATATAATTCTTGGCGCCGTAAAACAGGAAATACCATTCTCACAAGGAAATAGGCCAAGAAAACAAAAGAAGTCTCTGTCGCTCTTAAAATGAGTTGGTGGACACACTTCACTTGGAGATGATTTGAGTAGCATGGCCATTTTGAGGTGCATTGCATACTTTACTCGTGTCTCCAATCAAAACTATCTCTGCCAAGCAGGTCTCTCCTAATGCTTTCCTTGCCCCTAATTGCTTCTTCGTCGATTTATAAAATGCAGCATGTAATCCAAGTTGGATGAGCCCCATCAGGACGCCGACGCCATTGGCAATCTGGTGGGCCAACACGCGAAAAAGAATAAGGATGATGGGAGAAGAAAGTCATGCATGGATGGGGCATGAAATGAGATGTGGAAATGTGCAAGGGCATGAATAGAATTGCATGGTTGGCTCATAAATCATAATAGATGCAAGGTTATGCAAGGAATGGGCCTGGTTCAACCCAACCAACCTGACATTGGGTTGGGCTTGGGCAGGATGCATTTATTGGGTTTGGTCTCAAGCTTGGGCTATGCAAACACCAACCTGATAAAACTTGGGTCGGGCTTGGGTTGAGGTCTCAGGTTGCCTGACCCAACCCAAACCCGATTGATATATAAGTTATGTATAAATTATAATTGAGTGTAGATCGTTTGTTTTGAATGCATAGGAAATTCCAGTGCCATCAGGTCTTATTCGTCCATGTCATTTCCAATGACTCAGGCTAACAAGATACACCGGATTTCTCTCTCCCAAATAGATTGTATGCTACACAACACGGCTTTTAAAGTAATTTTCCTATATTTTAGCTTGTTTGTTTAGAAAGAATAAGAAATGTATTGAAATATAATAAACTAATGTAATAATAAAAATATTAACCAGTATCCACCTGACCAACCCGACCGAGCCTGCTTGGGTTGAGCTTGGGTTGAGAATTCCCAACCCGAGGTTGGGTCGGATTGGGTTAAGGTTGAGGTATAGGAACTTTGGGTTGGACTAGGGTTGAGCACCAACCCAACCCAACCCAACCCGCCCCGCCCGACTTTCAGCCCTAGTTGGGACCGTTTGGATGCATCATAAAATGGCTGTTTGTATGACAAAACCATTGTTTCAGATTGAAACGAGGGTTTTGTGGCCCGTTTGGAAAGCCAGCCACGAAATACACACTGCAAAAGAAGCCAACTTGCGAAAAGTGACCCACTTGCTAAAAATGTATCTTTTGTACAGGAGGCAGGTTGCATCCAAACGGACACTTAGGGCCATGGCCAATCATAGTGATTGCATATGGATGGTTATAAAGCAACTTTTCTTTGCAATTATTAAGTTGATCTTACTCTAATAATATTGGGCCTTATTGAATTGATCAATCAACTTGTTATTGGGGCCCGTTTGGATGCACCTTCAAAAGGGGCATCTGATGCCAAAGCGCCGTAGTGGGCCACCATAAAATGATGAAATACAGATCAATTCAAATCAAGTGGGCCATGAATGCTAGTTATATAGTGGACAGATCATGCGACAAAGGATGCAGATTCCAGATGCCTCACCGTCAATGCTGAATAAACAAACGCCCCACAAGTGCCGACATGGCCCATCTGTGACTCAGAAGGTTCATATGGTGGACCCCACATCGAATGTTTTCAATAAAGAAAAAAAAAAAAAAAAACAACAGACGATCTACATTTAACTTGGGGTGTTAACGGGCCGAGCCAGCTCCACCTTTGGAACGGACTTGGACCTATTAGCTAGGCCTTCGCTCAGGTCATTTTACCCCCACCCATCTGGCCCACCGACTTATCGTGCGCATATTTTTTATCCTAAAAATAGCCATTCCAATCCATCTTGCACGTAGACCGTTGTTTTTCATTCTTCTAAGTGTTTATTTCTTTACCCATGCGCGGCCCACCCAATCAACGGAAGATTAGGAACATTAGCGAGTTTTTAGCCCGAGCCGAGCGGGCTTGGCCCCAACCAATTTTTTCTAACTCAGACTTGGGCCCGGCCCAAACAGTGCACCTTTCAAACCGAACATTCAATGCACATGTGCTGATCGTCTGATGAGTGGGCCAGCCCTACTTTTAGTATGAGACAGACATATGAAGCGTTGGATGGACCATATGCATGAATGATAGAGGGAGAGATGGTAAATATACGCTGACGAAGAGGTCGAAGCGAATCAGAGCGTATGCAGTCCAGCAAGTACCATTAGCAAAAGAGGCGACAGAGAGGTAGAAAGGCAGGAACTCCACACTCCTTGTCCTTATCACAATTTTCTGCCAATCCCCCACACGTTTGTTAGTAAGCAGGCCCATCTATCTCCACACGTATACATGCTAATACTTTTCCACTGACCCATGAATATACGTCAGACTGGCAATGCGGACCTGGACCCCACCACCCACCCATTGCCATTAGTCCAGGCCTTAAATACAGCAAAAAAAAACTCGACCGTTGATCCCAACCGACCTAGCCCACCAGACTCCAGCCCACTCTGGGAATGAACCCAGTCATGAATTTTAGTCCCGTAGCTAATTGGACTGTACCCGTTTGCATTTAGGCCCAATAACTAAAGGACTTATCTAACATTGGTGAGCTGAGTATTAAAATGGTGGGTCTGGACCATCAGTTCAGGTGGGCCCATTACGATTTCTTAGATCGGGCTTGTAGGGTGGACTTGGACATGCTTTGGGCCGGCCCATGAAAAAATACAACAGAACTTTAGACGTGAAGACATGCAACACACGTACATGCAACAACAGTGTATAACACACCTGAATGCACTCACAACATGCAGGTGCATACACCAAAAATTCACGTATATGCGAGTTCTGGAACACTGACCATGACCGACAGAGGAGCGGCATACATCAGCGTCGTGAAGAAAACGCAGAGACTACCAACGATCAGGCTCCGTCGTTCCGGAGTGTGGACGACCAGCAACACAAAAGCTGCAACAGCACCACAAAAGCAGACCTCGAGGAGAAGCATAACAAGAACCTGCATCCGTTTCTTTCTATCGGAGTAGTAGATGAACATGAGGACATAGAAGAGCTCAATGAGAAAGCCTGAACCGTTGATGGTTACGATCAAGATGCAATGTGGTTGGACCATGGGGAGCCCATATAACATCCATAGAGTACAGTTGAGAAGGGCTGCAAGGTATGGGATTGGTGAAAACTGCTCTACCGATCTTTTCTTCCATATATGGCAGAAGGTGGGCCTGAAATTGAAAACCATTTAACAACCGCTCATTTTGGAAATATCCATTTAAGCACAGGGCTAAAGTGTCCATTTCCTGCAATTCAGTAAATCATGGAAGCTCATTCATGGTAAATTCAAGGTAGACACGCTGATCTAGACCGTTCAAATCATGGACCCAACTGATAGGATTGATGATTTGAACAATCCAGTTGGTGTCCATCGGTTGGACATTAGACTATAACCAAAGTTGAGATAATCCGATCAGTAATTTTTGAGGTGTGCATCGTCCAAGTGGGTCCCATGATTTGGATGGTCCAGATTTACATACATGTCCGGCATGTGTCCATTGGAAAAGTCGCTGGGATTTAGTGATTTGTGTAGCCATTTTCTGATCTTTATATGACGAAGACTGCATGCTTACATAGGTGAGAGGAACAATCCCAATGCTGTTACGTTGCCTGCATTAAGCAAAACCCAATATTATTTCCCAACTCTAAAAGAGTTAGACCCAAAAATAAAATAAAATAAATATAGAAAAATGATTCTAGCTACAAAAACAAGAAGGCGAAGTACTCTCCCTCACCCTCTCAGAGAGAGAGAGAGAGAGAGAGAGAGAGAGAGAGAGAGAGAGAGAGAGTAGGAGGAGGAAGAACAAGAGAAAAAACCCACATCAGTTTTCAAAGAAAGTCAATACTACATGATAATGGAGATTGACTATAGACACACACCTACAATGCCAACCACAGTCCGAGCAGCGTCTACAGAAATCATGGCTACACCGAACAAGAATAAAACAGGAAAAAGGAGTCAGCTATGCCTGCGTTCCTTGTGGAGTGAAAATCACGAGTAGTAGAGATGGTTATTTATAGGAGGGATGCGTTTGTACGTCTCCATCGATCTTACAATACAAAAGTAACGAAATCTGGTGCGTTTCAATTCACGAGCTTTACGTGCTCTGGCTTCTGCACAAAAACAACAAACGACTGATGTAGCCATGCCACACTCACTTCCCTTTTCGAGATTCTTCACGATTAATATTATGAATTGGAGTCCACGTCTTGTTGATCCAGGCAGTTGGTCTTTTGGGCCAGATCATCATGGTCCCAGATTGTAAGATCAGAGCCACCTATATGGGACCTTCTTCTTATTCTTCTTTTTAAAAATGACTCTGGCCACTTGCTGTATTTTTCTTCTTAACCGTCTACTGCAGGAAACTGATTGAAGCTCTAGGGCTATTCCTATCAGAGATATGCCTTTGGCATGGTCTATCCATGATCACACCCATCCAACCAATGGTCTGGATCACTGGATCGTAGGTCCCAGTTGGAAAAACCGAAAGAGGCGAGTATATTAGGAAAATCATAGGGTAGAGGATCTAAAATGTTTGCTCCTCCATAAGAGACGGTGGGGCCGGCCTATTTAGACGCGTTTAGGACAGGAGTGGCCTACTGTCGTGAAGGATCGTAAGTTCCTTTGTTCCCATTGTGTAAATCTATTACTATGGTTGTCTTCTTCTGCCACTGGGAGCGAGCATATGCATATATTCCTACCAAATCTATTCAGAACCTTCGTTTGTACAACAGCTGCCAACGCAGGTGTCGAACTGAATGCTGACCATTCATCTACTCAGTCCTTGACATGATTTCTCTAAAGTTGGAATCAAAAGAAGGTCAGATGATGGGCTTCGAGCAGGTAGTCGAGATGAAAGTGGACCCGATGGGAGGAACTGATGAATGGGATCATCTGTTTGATTTGATCACTGGACCAAGGATCACGTACGGCTAAATGGAAAGATCGGATCTGCCCATCCACTAGCCGTATCCGTAATCGGGTAAAAGAACAAGCAAGCAAAGGCATCCACGTCCTATTTTTTGGAGTCGGATATATCGGATAATCGGGTAAACGGATCTCCACGGCCAACCCTGAAAGCTGTTCCTTGTCCTGAAGAAAACAGTAAAAATATGCATCGGATTCCCGCTACCGTCCAACCGTAAGATCTGTGGAGCCCACCATGATATTTGATTTATATCCACTACGTCCATCCGTTTTCCATGGAAACAGAGGGGATGGGGCCCACTAAAAGAAATAGTGGGGATTGAACGCACACCCTTAAACCTTATTGGGCGACATAAGCTTTGGATGAGGATGAGGCTGACATTTGCATGTGTACCTTCATCCTGATGGGAATCAAAAGGCGATGGATGAGGATGAGGCTGACGTTTGTATATTTCCACACTATTTCCTGTCATGTGGCTTGAGACTGAGCCCAAAATGAGGCAGATCTAAATCTCAGGTGGACCACATCACAGTAAACAGTTTTGATTGAATGACCACCATTGAAAATATCTTGGGAGTCGCAAAAGTTTTGCATCATGCATATATTTGTGTTTTCCCTTCATCCATGTCCGTGGGATGTAATCAACAGGTCGGATGGCTCATAAACAATACAGTGGGCCTTGGAAGTTTTTAATGGTGGGAGTTCAATCACCACATTCGTCCTTTGGTGTGGTCTACCTGAGATTTGGATATGCCTCATTTCTCCTCTAATGTCCCAAGCTACGAAAATGATTGGACGGCATAGAAAAAACAGGTACATAATGGTGTGGTGGGGCACATAGAGCATTATCGTTGAAATTTGTAATTTTTTGAAAAAAATCAAAATACTTTTCGAAACTTTCAAATAAAAAAGCTCAGGGTGGGCTTCTGTCCACGTTAGAAATGAAAGGACAAGAAGTGCGGTTTATATACGGAGGTGTGTAGTATTCCTATTCGGAACTTGGGAGATTAAAACGTTTGGGTTGTGTGTTCTAGTGCTATGCATACTTGCTCGGGCATGAGCATAGGGAATGTGAATTGTAGTGGCGCTGATTGGCGTGCTTTACAATCATCTGTTGGGACTTAATTTGGGCAGAGAATTTAAAAAGTAAACATAAATCGTGCAATCCTATACATCTGATCTAATAGTTGACGATGCATGTTAGAAGTAAAGAAAATGCTGGCTAGGTCGTCTGGTATGTGATTTTTTAAACATGGCCCACTTTATGATTGGTCCTGATTTACACAAATCGTTGCCATCTGTAGTGTGGAGAAGACATGCGCTACAATACTCCATGGGTATCATAAGTGCCCCCAAGGAATAGCTCCTCCGGTATGCGTTGACACTTGACAGCCCGGGCATGAAACAGTTCAAAATCCGGGCTGAGACCTACCCAGGCCCGGCCCATTTACAGCCTACTTACGACTTACACGTAACCATGTATCCCCGAGACTTGTCCATCCAACGACATGGGCCCACAAGCAGATGATCACAGCCGTCCACTTCTGGTAAATACGATGAAGGATGTTTTGATTAGATATAGGCCAGACTAGATAACCAGTGGTTGGCGGCATTCAGATGGATGATTGAAAAGATATTTAACGGTCAACTTTCAACAGGAAGAATCAAATGCCCGGAACCGCTTTCAGCTTCGTTTTTTGGACCATGTGGCCCATCCAACAAGGTGGTTCCCACAAGATGCATGTTTTAATTATTCCACACGTGCTTATTTGCTGTCCACTGTTTATGGGGATGCCCAAAGACTCCCATTTGCAAGGTTCCAACCCTACGATCGTCAGACAATTACAGCAACGGTCCATATCTCACAGTCACAAAAAGGAATCCCAGGATTCTTCCAACGTCGGATATTTTTGGGGGCGCACCATGCTAGGCGGTGTCCACAGATCCAACGGTTTACAGCAAAGAGACGTGGCCCCCTCATGCACGGAATCCAACATTAAGGCATGCTACATCTCGGTCTACCACTGCAACAGGATACTTCGGAATTTAAGCCTTTGGATCAGGGTCCATTCCAATGACCCGAGCCGTTTATATAATCGTCCTAACCATGGATGGTGGATGATGGGGGGTTGGGCGTTTATAACCCATCCGAGGTGAGGTCCATCAAATAAACGGTTTGGATCAGTGAAAGATGTCCTCACATGCAAAAGTTAAAGGGATATATTCCAGCATAGCGGCTTCCGTGGATCTCTGACTGTGGGGACACTGATGTATTTGCCTTACATCCACGCCGTCCATCCGTTTTTACAGCTCATTTTAGGGCATGATCAAATGAAGCATTTCCAAATCTCATGTGGATCACACTACAGGAAACAGTGGCAATGAATGTCCACCATTAAAAACTTCTGGGGGCACTGGAATGCTTATTTACAATCCAACCTGTTGATAAGGTCACAAATACCTGGATGAAGGGATCACACAAGTCATTTTATCCAAATATTTTGTGGCCCCTAAAAAGTTTTAATGGCTGGCATTCAATCACTACTTTTTCCTATGGTGTGGTCCACCTGAGATTTTTATCTGCTTCATTTTTGGGCTCATGAACTAAAATGGTCTGGCAAAGCGGATGGATGGCGTGGATATAAGACTTATACATCAAGGTGGACCCCACAGGGATCCACTAACCTCCACCGAAGCCCACTTCCGAGTTCTCTCTCATGAGAGGACACTTGGTCGGAAAGAGGATATCCGTTGGAACACAATGTGCATGCATGAGCATGGGGCATTGGTGCTACCGCAGGCAATGGAGCAAGATACAAGCCGTCCATCAGATGGGTCTCACCATGTAAATGATCCAACTAAAAAAACAGGTTGCTACATTCTTCAGGTGAGCCACAACGTTAGAAACGTACCGAAACATTCCCAAGTTTTTCCAGCCCAACTGATGGACGACTCGGATCATCATATACGCACGTGCCATATGTGGTGGACATGGGCTGCCTTGTAAACGCATGTGGGCCAGCAAAGCTCCACACGAGGAACATGGTTTCTTTTCTCCAAGAGTTTATGGACCATACGTGTGGGTGGGCCATGAAAGGATAGTGGATGATAAAGCAACAGAGAAACAGCATGGAACGCACCCGCTATAATGAGATTCTTTCATACCTCCTATTTTTAATACTGTATGGGCATGAAATTCCATACCAAGATCTTAAAACGGCATCAGTGCTGTATCAAAGTAGGAAGGAATTGTTTCCAGCCTCGTATACCCTTCAATAGGCATAGTATGCTTGGGTTTTTAGCTTCTACAAGTTTCCTCATTTTCAAATCATCTATGCCGTTGGTCTGATGACCCGAACTTAGATGGTCTATAACCTAAATCTAATCAATTGTAACCCTTCAATTAGTGGCCTCAAAACTACTGCCGTCCATAAACAGAAATGCATAAGGCCAAACATTCGATCATTTGAATCATACGAATTGGGGAGCACGATGGGGATTGACGGTTCGTCAATGATGGTCCCCCATCAGTTCAACGGTCACGATTGGAGGAAAATGGGCCCCAGTGGTATAAACTGAAACTTAAGGATACTGTGTATATCCTTGAGTTAGGGATGGTACAATCCTTAACTCTGGAGTGAGAGACCTATCATATCGCCTTTATTTCATGAGGTGGAGATGCTTTCTCACGACCGAAAAAAGAAATAAAGAAAAATGAAATCTACATGGGACGCGGATTGCAGTCGGTGATATGCGGGTCCCACCATGAACCATGATGTAATCCAAATCTCAAGTGGACCACACTATAGGAAACAGTGGTGATTGAACTCCCACTAAAAACTCCTTGGGTGCCATAAGCTTTGGGTAAAGCTGATATTTATGTTTTCCATCTATCCAAATCTGTGTGATTGGGATAGTAAATCAGCTGATATTTACAATGAGGCTTGCGGAGTTTCTAACCATGGATGTTTAATCACCACTGTTTTCCTGTGATGTGGTCCACTTGAGAGTTGGTTCTGTCTCATTTTTTGACAGATGCCCTAAAATGAATTGGGAAAATGGATGGACCGTGTAGATAGAACACACGCATCATTGTGGGGCCCACGGATCACATTCCAATAGTGACGTTGGCAGTGTCGGTATACAATTTGCGTTCCCCAACATGGGCCGTTCATTTCACTGTATGTTCGGATTCTTTTGCTGATGCTACCATCATATGAGAGTAGTTTTTATTTTTTATTTTTTATTTAAATCTGTTAGTGGGATGCTGATCTTCACCACTGAAATGGGCCATTGACCATATTCGTTGCTGAGAAGAAATTTGAGACACTGAGAGAGTGCATGATGATTCAAACACACCCACTTATCAGATGGATGTACACGTGGCAAGAATGTAATCAAACCGTCCAACTTGCGGTTATCACTTTGGATTGGTGGTAGATCAGATATCAGATTAATTTGGTGAATTCAAACCGTCCGATTAATAGATATGTTCTTCTTGAATTCCACCGATGACCATTTTCCATTTTGTGCGGCCGTTTTATAGCCATCAATTGAACACTTAGGATCATCCACTCAGTGTACCTCTTGAACCGTACGCCACAAATAATGGATGACTGATGAAACAGTTCATATCCAAGTTCATCTGACACGTGTACACCACTGACGTGCCGGATAATGTATAGTATATACACTGCCTGCCAGTGAATTGAATAGATATATATATATAAATCAGTCCAGGCAGGGATCTGTGGGGCCCAACGTGATGTATGGTTTCTATCCATGCCGTTTATCCATTTTTTCATATCATTTTAGGCATGAGCCTAAAAAATGAATCAGAAAAAAAGGTTCAAGTGGACCACAACACCGGTTGATAATGATGCCCATTGTTAAAACCTTTCTAAGGCCCATTTTAATGTTTTTTACCATCCAACCTGTTCATAAGGTCACATAGACCTGGATGAAGGGGTAACACAAATTTCTGCTCCATCCAAGACTTCTGTGACCCCCAAGAAGTTTTTTATTGTGGGAATTCAATCCCCATCGTGTGATACACTTGAACCTTGGATTTATCTAATTTTCGGATTTATATATTAAAATGATCTTAAAAAATGGATGAACGGCGTGGATAGAACGCATAAATCACGTTGGGCCCCACAGCCCCAGCCAGGACCGATTCTATCCAGGCGGGGGCAGGACCCAATCCGCTTCCAATAAAATTGTTCTGGCCTAACTCCCCACCTTTGACATGTGCAGAAACAAAGAATGAAAGCGATGAAAGGCACTTTGATGGATTTCTTTTTCTAACCGTTTATTTTCTATCAACAAAAGTCCACCTGAATGGTTAGGATTTTCAGATCAAGATAAATTTTGGTAGGGCCCATCTACAGTAGGTGCACTTTCTCAAGCGTGATTCTAACCAGGAAAAATTGGCCCAAGGATTTGGACCCAGAAAGTCGAAGTATGACAACCAACAAATAATAAAAATATTATCAGAAAAAGCTGAGTGGATACAACAGCTCATTTCCTTACATAGCAGCTCTTTGCGGACATGTGCATGCGCATGCATGACAGCACTATTGCATAGCGCGCATGGGTGACAAAATTGTACTCATGATATACTTGTTGGACAATTTAAATGGTATGAAATTGCACTAGATGGACGATAACATCATTATTTCACAATTATTATATTCACAAAATAACATGGTATTTTGATAGTCTAATCTCAAATTTGAATCAAATTCTTTTCTTCAAAAATATGCTATATTAAGTGAAGATGGTGATTGTTAGATTATGGAGTTGTAATCAATTGACTATAAGAACTCTATAAGATAGGCTTTATTGATCAGCAGTCTAGATTGTTTTAAGGGTTGGATAATATGATTAGGTGCACCAACAGACCCCACTAAGTTGTGATACATTTAAAATTTGTGTAAAGAGTGGTGTACTACTACTGTAATACTCACATAGTGTCTTGATAGAATTGAGATTACCAATTGCAGATGAGTAATTTGATGGGTTTTAAACTCCTCTACCATTTCCAATATAAATTAGAATTGAGTCTCAATATAACACTACTGAAAGAAATTACAGTCCCATCACAACCTTGGCAATTTGGTTTCATGGCAATGGCGACATACACAAAGTATCCAATGCAAATGCACAATAGATCCTATAGATATTCTGCATCTTGATCTTACATTGACCACATCTCATAACTAATGTTAGTCATCTGTACACACATGCAATTTGATTGTATAAATGACACATATGGATGAATGACATAAATAAAACACATGCATTAATGTGGGAGCCTACAAATGTTCTACGTTTCAAAATCCACCAACAATCCTGCAATATTTACTATTAGCTCTACATGGTATGATGTTAGGATTAATCTTTTTTTTTTTTTTAATGTTGTTTTCAAACACTATATGAAATTTGCACATGACTAAATGCAATTTCATACAACCTAATTCCAGTTAATATGACACGACTTAGTCCCTTATCTCCTAATACAAATAAAGTTTCTGATATAAGAGCTTTTGCTTCCTAGCTCCTTCTAGACTGAAAAATAAAAAGACTAACCAGCAATACAAGATACGGTAGATTTTCTCCTATTTTTCAAATCCCTACTTTTCTAACAGATGGTCCATGCCCTAAAGCTGTCTCTCGGTCCTAACCCTTCAATTAGCAGCTTCAAATGAAAATGGGCTCCACTGGTGCAAACAGAAACTTAAGGATGCTGTGCAAATTCTTGCATCAGAGATCATATAATCCTTAATTTCTTCCAATTTGATATGGAATGAGACCTCATATGGAGCATTGTTTTACACGGTGGAGATGCTTTCTCACGACGGAAAAGGAGAAATCTCTCAACATGGACCATTCATTTCTTGTTATGTCCGGATTCTTTTGCATGCTACTATCATATAAGGAGGTTTTGCGTTTGTAGGATGCTGATCTTCCCCGCTGAAATGGACCATTGACCATATTCGTTGCTGACAAGAACATTGATAACAGTATGGTAGAATGCATGACGATCCATACACATGCACTTATCGGCTGTACACGTGGCAAAGTTAAACCGTCCGATTAACAGAATTCCTCTTCTCGAATCCCACCGATGGCCTTTTTTTTTTTGTTCAGCCATTCTATGGCCATCAATTGAACAACTAGGTCCGCTCAAGTGGACCACGCGGACATCCATAGTTGAAATGTTAAGCCATTCGTGGGTCCCACACTGATGTGCATCTGTGATCCAACCTGTTCATATGATCACACAGACGCAGATGAAGGGGAAACAAAAATATCAGGTTGATGCAAAACTCCAATGACCCACAATAAGTTTTCAATGGTGGGTCTTTAATCCCCCAGTTTCATGTGTTGTGGTCCACTTGCATTTTGGATTTACCTAGATTTTCAGTTCATGCTCTAAAATTAGGTGTTAAAATGAATGGACGGCTTGGATCACTCACACACACACACACACACATATATATATATATATATATATCATAGTGGGCCCCACAAAATTTTAAACTTTTTACATAGTATGAGTGTATATATCATGGTGGGCCCCACGAAATTTTAAACTTTTTACTTAGCATGAGTGTCAGCTGTCAAGTCAAATCAAAGATCACCGTCTATGGGCGGCTGCCATGTATTTTATACGGAAAATAATGATTATTTATTTCGGCTGCTATGTATTTTATATGGGAAATAATGATTATTTATTTAGTCTGTGCTTGTTCCGTATCTTGTAAACGGATTGGCTACTCCCCTGCCACTAGCCTGGTCGTTGGTGGTTTGTGCTCTGTGGGCCCTACCATGATGTAAGTGTTTCATCCATGCCTTCTATAATTTTTTAAAGATCATTTTAGGTTCAATACCAAAAATCAGAGGGACATAAATTTCAGCTGGACCACACCACAGGAAAATAATAGTGATTGGATATCTACCATTAAAATCCTCTTAAGGCCCACTGTACCGTTTATTTGACATCAAATCTGTTTATTAGACCATACAGACCTAGATAAAGGGAAAAAAAAATAATAAAGATCAGATTGAGCCGAAACTTTTATGGGCCCAAAAAGTTTTTAATGGTCAACGCTCATTCAACACTTTTTCCTATGATGTGGTCCACTTAAGATTAGAATAACCTCATTTTTGGTCTCGTACCATAAAATGATCTATAAAAATATATGTACGGCATGGATGAAACACATACATCATGGTGTGGCCCACAGAGCACCGACCGCACCGACCATCAGCCATTGGCTGGTTGGAGGGGGAGTAGCCCATCCGTTTCGGACGCGGATTAGCTACTGACAGGTTGAGTAGCGAGACTCGCCACTGAAATGACGTCACCAAGTTTTGTGGGCCCATCATAATGTATGTGTTGTATTCACACCGTCCATCCATTTGGAGAGATCATCCAAAGAATGAGATAGATCCAAAGCTAGAGTGGACCCCACCATAGAAAACAGTGGGGAGAGTGACATCCACCGTTAAACTTTCCTAAGGTCTACCGTGATGTTTACTTGAGATCTAACTACTTTTGTGGCCCTTAGAACTTTTTAACGGTGGGTGTCGCTCTCCCCACTGTTTTCCATGGTGGGGTCCACTCAAACCTTGGATCTGACTCATTCTTTGTACCATGTCATAATATGATCTCTACGAATTAATGGACGGTGTGGATACAAAACATACATCATGGTGGGGTCCACATAACTTAGTGACGTCACTTCGGCAGCAATTCTCGCTACTTAAACGTGTCAGTAGCTAATCCGCGTCCATCCGTTTCCTTGCTTTATTCCTCTCGTAATCCATACGAAAATTCTTTGGTTAGCTGATACTCTGGGCGAACATGACAACGCACATATGGCGTGATTGCGGCCTACATTCACCTCTTCTCTCTCTTTTTTAGTTTTTATTTTTTTTATTTACAAATGTACACTCACCCCCACACACTCACGCAGGTGGGATTTCACCACCTATGGGTACTGGAACCCTTGATTAGGTGTTGAAACTCCTAATAGTCAACCACTGGAGCAAGGACCTCGGCCCACACACACACACACACACATATATATATATATATTGAAACTCCTAATAGTCAACCATTAGAGCAAGGACCTTGGCCTACATTCACACACACACATATATATTTTATTTAATTACACGCGCACCTAAGGGTGTATTCCGAGCCGAACCGAGTCAAGCTGGCCTCAGCTCGGTCACCAAGCATACCCAACTCGAACTTGGCTCGGCTCGGTGACTGAGCCCACATCTCCTGCTCGAGCTCGGCTCGGTCAGCAATCGGACCAGTTCGAGCCGAGTTCGAGCTTCAAGCTTTCGAGCCGATTTGGAGCAGAGAGAGAGAGAGAGAGAGAGAGAGAGAGAGAGAGAGAGAGAGAGAGAGATGCTTACATGAGGAGTGGGGTGTGAGATGTGGGGATAAGGAAGAGAGAGAGAAGATAGATGTTTTGAATGGTCTGAGAGAGGATTTGTTGTTAGGTTTTGGTGGATAGAAAAAGAGTCGAATGCGTGCACTTGAACAGAAACGGATTAGCAATGCCAAATTTAGGCTTCTCAAATCCAACTATGAAATGCTACACTTATAGATTACTATCTACCATACATGTGGCATGAACACTCGTTAAATCTAGGCCGTCCCAATTTGTAGGGCCATTTATGGGACGAGTAGGTGAGAGAGAGAGAGAGAGATTAGAGAGGTGAGAGAGAGTAGAGAGAGAGAGATTAGAGAGGTGAGACTTACAGGGAGAGGGACGAGAGAGAGAGAGAGAAGGTGATTAGGGATTTAAGGTTTGATTTTTGAAAATTTGGAGGTAGGCGAAGAGAGAGGTAGGGAATAGGGCTTTGAAAGTTTGAGATTGGGCGGCGTGTTTTCCAAAGGATAAAGGAATTAGGGTTAAAATATACACACACATACACGACATGACTGAGTCGAGCTGAGTTTTGATCCAAGTCGAGTCGAGCTGGGGTCAACTCGAGATCAGCTCAGACTCATTTTTGAGCCGTACAAAACGGCCCGACTTGGATCAAACTTAGTTTCGCTTCGGGCCGAGTCGAGCAAGCTAACCGAGCTAGGTTCGTGTATACCCCTACACGCCCAACTACACACCCACGCACGCCATGGTGAGATTTCACCACTTATGGGTTTCGAACCCAAGACCTTGTGTTGGAACTCCTAAGAGTCTACCACTCTGGCAGAGACTGGAACCCACGGCCTACATTCACCTGAATCTATCTGTCCGAGTCATATGCCACACAGCTAATGGGAAATACTTTGTTACTCTGGCCTTATGTGATGACTCATGGACGTCCACCCATCAATTGTGCACGTGGCAAAGTGGCCCAATTTCCATTGACCCAAATGGGTGATTGGCAGACATGTAATGAAAGGCTAAGATGAAAGATAGTGGATAGCGTAACTTCAATATCGTCAAATCCATCTTTATTTTGAAGTGTATCTTTTATCTAGAGTGTTCCCCGCAATTTGAACGTTTTGATTTGAGTTGCATTTTTGCCACGTGTACGATTGACGAGTGCAGGTACATGAACCATCGTACTCAACAAGAGTATCAATTAACTTTCCGTGCAGGCCTGCGCCAAGACGAGATTGATTGGATTATTCTAGCCCCTGATTGATGGCAACTTGTTCCTTAGTTTGGAGCTTGGGCTGTTTCCTGCTCAGGATTGTAGGAAACGGATTGGCTACTCCCCCTGCCACCAGCCCCGTGGCTGGTGGTCGGTGCTCTGTGGCCCCACCATGGCGTATTTGTTTCATCCATTCCGTTAATCCACTTTAAAACATCATTTTATGACTTTATCCAAAAAGTGAGATGGAAATAAACCGCAGGTACAACACACCACAGGAAAACAATAGTGATTGGATATCCACTATTAAAATCATCCTAAAGCCCACTGTACTGTTTATTTTACATCCAATCTGTTTATTAGGTCATAAAGGACCAGATGAAGGGAAAAAACAAAGAACATCTTGATCCAAAACTTTTATGCCCCCAAAAAGGTTTTTAATGGTCTACGCTCATTCAACACTGTATCCTGTAATGTGGTCCACTTAAAATTGGGATATACCTAATGTTTAGTATCGTAATATAAAATGATCTGTAAAAATAGATGGACGGCATGGATGAAACACATACATCATGGTGGGGCCCACGGAGCACCGACCACCAGCCATTGGTTGGTGGAGGGGGAGTAGCCAATCCAGGAATGTATCTTTGACTCCTCTTCCAGGAATGTATCTTTGACTCCACGAGCGGCCCTTCACGTGAGGGGGAGCGGATTGGCTGGTGTACCTCACACCAGCTATGTAGTGTATTAACGTCAGCAAGTTCTGTCGGTCAGATCACGAGGTATGTGTTATATCCAAACCATCCATACATTTGGAAAGCCCGTCTTAAGACTTGGGAAGAAAAATAACACAGATCTAACTATCAAGTAGACCACACTGCCAAAAAAAAAGAAAAAGTGGGGGGATTGAACCTTTACCATTGGAACCCTTTTTGGGGTCACAAAAGTTTTGGATCAATATGAAATTTGTTTTTCCTCTCTTCATTCAGGTCTTTGTGACCTTATGAACAGATTGGATGGAAAATAAACATTATTATGGGCTCTACAAATTGTTTAATGGTGAAAATCATTATCTCCGCTTCTATTTATGGTGTGGTCCACATCATCTTTGGATATAATTCGTTTTTTGGATAATGCTCTAAAATGATCTCTAAAAACAGATGAACGGTGTAGATATAATAAATACATCAGTGTGGGGCCCATGTAAACCGTTCGTACAACTCGGAGCTCGAGGAGCGTCAGTGCTCGTCTTCGCACGACACGTACCTACAGCAGCTATACAGCTGGTGTGTGGTACACCAGCCAATCCGCTTCCCATGTGAGGGGGCGAAACACGTGCCAAAAATCTGTGCTTATGCCACACGTATCATAGATCCCGGCCATTCATCAAGTAGGGTGCACCCTGAATATACCATCGACAAAAAAATAATGTGGGCCAGCTAATAAACACGTATTCATGACAAAAAAAACAAAGGTAGGTAGCAAAAATAGTTCATTACGTGCATGTGTGGCTCACGTGATGCTAATATGCGGCTCTGATTTTTCGTGAACGCCACGTTGGTTATGCGCACTACTTGGTGAGTGGCCGAATCGTGCACCCGAATCTCTTACTAAGTAGAGTTTGTTTTGTCCCCACCAAAACTTAAGATCCACGGACGCGGATTTGGCAGGTTGAGTAGCGAGATTCGCTGTTGCAGTGACGTCACCAACTTTTGTGGGCCCCACCATGATGTATGTTTTGTATCCACACCGTCCATCCATTTGGGGAGATCATATTAGGGCATCATATAAAGACTGAGTAATATGCAAAGCTGGAGTGGAACCCACCGTAGAAAACAGTGGGGAGGGTGACGCCCACCATTAAAAAGTTCTAGAGGCCCAAAAAAGATGTATATGTTTTATCCATGCCGTCCATTCATGTTGCGAGCACATTTTAATATAGGATCACAAAACTCAATTAGATCCAAAGCTCAAGTGGAACACACCACACGAACAGCGGGGATAGTTATGCCTACTGTTGAAACCTTCCTAGGGCCCACCGTGATGTTTATTTTCCATCCAACCTGTTCATAAAGTCACATAAACCTGGATGAAGGGAAAAAATAAAAATCACCTTGATCGAAATTTTCTGTGGCCCACAATATTTTTCAACGGTAGGCATTCAATCTCACTGTTTCCTGTGGTGTGGTCCACTTTAGCTTTGGATCTGCTTCATTTTTGAGATAATGCACTAAAATGAGCTGGAAAAGTGGATGGACGGCGTGGATAAAATACAAACATCATGGTGGGGCCAACGGAGTCTCGACCGGGTACTGTAAGGTTCAAGATCAACTGCGCCGCGTGGCCTTGTACTGGGTCCCACATGCAGATATGGACCAATGATTTCAACCCTCTACATATGGTGATGGTCAAAATCATCTGTTAAGCACAATCTTACGATGACCCATATAGATGGTTCCGATCATCAGTCTACTCAGTATATGGGCACCATCGATGATGATGGATGCCCCTAAGATATTTTAGGATGGAAGATCGCGACCATTGATTGTCATGCTTCAATTCTATTGAAAATGGTGTTGGATGTATTGTCCCCTTAACCGTCAATTCCCACCAACACTGGCTCATCAGATCAACGGCTTTGATCAACGAACAATGGCGCCATATGCACAGAATCTGTCAGTCATTACAAGCGGTACGCTACAGTTCCACTGTCCATTTCAGGGCTAGCCACCTGGCTGTTGGAATCAACTTTACAGTTTCAATTTTAAGTTATGACGCATCTGCAGTGGGCCCCATGATTTGTACGGTTGGGATGGAGATACGTGTATGCCATGCGTTCAGTAGCTAGATTATTATCCAAAGTAATTCCTCTTTTCCAAAATTCATTTTGCCTATATCGCGGCACAGGATCCAGCGTGTGTCGCGGCCTAATTTATGAGATGGTCCGATCGTTTGACCCGTCCCCATTCTTGTTACTAACACGATTAGATCATCCTAATTTTTGAATTTTAAGAGTTGAATGTGAGCCCTTAAATGCAGCGGATCCAAATATCAGGTGGGCCACACCACAGGAAAGAGTGGTGATTGAACGCCCACCGTTAAAACTTCTTGGGGACCACCGAAATGTTTATTTGCCAAAGGGCACAAAGACCTGGATGAAGGGACTGTTTTCTATGGTGTGGTTTGGTCCACCTGAGATTTGGATATGCTGCATTCTTGCAGGGGTGGCTCGACATTTTTGGAGGCCCTAGGCAAGTCATAAAAATGTGGTTTTTTAGTTTTTTTTTTTTTTTAAAAATTAAAATTAAACCATAAATTTCATTCTTACCTTTTTAGATGCAAAATTACTAATTAAACTTTTGTATTCAAATTTATTCAATAAATAAGTTTCGATAGACAAAATTGCTAAACCGTTCATAAGGTGAATCCTACGTGGATGAAAGGAAAACATAAATACCAGCTTATCTAAAAGCTTTTAATGGTGAGCATTTAATATCTAATTTTTTTTTTTCTGTTTCATGTTTTTTCTAATATTCTAAAATGGGATGAAGAACTGGTTCAACGGAATAGATATAACACATATAATAATGTGGATCCCACGGAGCGCTCAGGGCTGCAGGAATCCCTAAAGTGGTCAGCACGCAATCCGCCACCACGTCTATTGTGAGAATAATGAATTTAGAATTGTATAGTACTCTAGCAGTCTTATAGTTAATAAATAGGCACTCCTAGATTGTTAATATAGCATATTTTGACTCCATCTAAACCGTCTAAATTAGGTGATCCATTTTAGATAGGCTAAATTACAAAAAATCCATTGATTTAACTATTTTATCTTCCAATTAGTGGGAATTTGTATGTTGAATTCAAATAATTTGTTTAGTGTACAAGAATCAACCAATTAGGAGATCCAGCCATTGTGTGTTTTTGCTTTTATTTTTCATGAACCATCTAAACTGGGACCCACTTTTATATCTGTTTAATTTAATTTAAAAATATTCAAAGGTTCCAATATCTCAGTGCATATGTATTAAAAGCCTATTCCTATAACATAGGGCTTTCATAATTAGGAGGCCCTAGGGCGATTGCCTCACCTGCCTACCCCTTAGAGCCCGCCCCTGCATTATCGCCCTCGTGCTCTAAAATGAGTTTTAACTGTGTGGATATAAGAAAATTACATCACGGTGGGCCCCACAGTTAAGATCTACCGAGGCGGCGTCAAGTGGTGAGGCCCACGTCATACATGACTCAGATTCCACACGCACTTGCCACGTCGGCACAGGTGCCAACTTTTATATTTGTGTCTGACTTCAGCAAAAAGCTCATCTCTTCTGTCTCCCCTTTGTTCCCTTGACATGGATAGCTGACCTTTTCTTTCTTTTCCTTTTCCTTCTGTCGGCTTATTTTAGGATATTAGCCCAAAATTGAACCAGATCCAAATCTAAGATAAACCACACCACAAAAAACAGTGGTGTTGATAGGGTCAACACAAATATCAGCTTGATCCAGAACTTTTGTGGCACCCAAGATATTTTTAACAGTGGACATACAATCACCATGTTTTCCGTGGTGTGGTCCACCTGAGATTTGGATCTGCTTCATTTCTGAGCTCATGCCCTGAAATGAGCTGGCAAAACAGATAGTAGGGATATATAATTCATACATTAAGTGGGCCACTCTCATGGCCTGACTGAACAGGTTACGACCCAATGTGCTCCTCTCCTAGTGGTTCAGTGGGTGAACCCAACACCACCTCCTTGGGTCACCCTGACATTTCTTATAAATCTATCAGTTCATGTTAGGTGATGGGGCAAAAAAATAAGGTAAATCCAGAACTTAAGTAGGCTAACATGGAATGATCACTATTGAAATTTTCAAAAGGTCCACTGCTGATTATGTGCCATCTAAACTGGTCATAAGATCATTCCCAACCCATAGGATCGTATGAAGAAACTGGTGGACAGGTAGATATTTCAAAAAATCAATGTGGGCTCATGACTATTTCAACTGTGGAGGTTCAATACCACTGATTCAAGTAATATGGCCCAATTGAGCGTTTGAGCTAATAAAAATGGTAGATAGGATGGATTTTCCAAAAACATCATGGTAGGACACCAGTTTTTTGAGCTCTTAGATTCTACCCTTTGGGTCGAGTTCAATAACACTATATCAAGTTGTGTGGGGCCACTTGTGTTTTGAATGTTCATTATATTTAAGTTCATCAGTTAAAATGAGTTAAAAACTGATAGACGGGATGGATTTCTCATAAACATCACGGTGGGCCACACAACAATGGATGCAATTTCAACAATAGGCATTCAATACCCCTAATCTAAGTGGTGTGGCCCACTTGTGTGTTGGATGTACGTCATTTTTTTTTATACTCACCCCCTAAAATGAGCTGAATAAAATGATTGACAAGGTGGACTTTTTGAAAACATCACTAGGTGAATTTCTCAACTTGACACGGATGGAGATTGATACATTCATTGACCTCAACATGACGGAGATTGATCCATTCATTCATGGAGCACTCGTAACGTGGAAGCGCACCGTTCACAGAAACTGTCCCATCAAGATACTTTTTTAGCAGATTTAAAAGTAAAAGCCTTAAAAATAACACAGTATCTCTCTCCTTATTTTTTCTGCTTCATGACTTTTCACCCCTCTCTCTCTCTCTCTCAAAGGAGGCCTAGCATGGTGGATTGTCCGCATTTAAAGTGGGGCCCATACAATGGACAGTACACATCAAGGGTGGGGCCAGCATGATGAATTGCCCGTATTAATATGGGCCCACATAATGGATAGTCCATGTCAAAAATCGGCCCCTAATGATAAATAGCCCACATCCAAAATGGGTGGGTATGATGGACGACCACTTCAAAGGTGAGGCCTCACATGATGGATTGCCCATATTAATATGGGCTCACATAATGGTGTTCCACGTCAAAGGTCAGCTCCTAATGATAAATAGCTAACATCCAAAATGCATAGGTATGATAGACGATCCACTTCAATGGTAAGGCTCCACATGATGGCAATCGACATTGAAGTTGGGCCCTAGGTGATGGATGGCTCACATTGAGATGGTCACACATGATTGACGGTTTACATCAAAGGTCAGACCCTCGTGATGAATGGCCTACCTCCAAGGCAAGCCCCACATGATGGGCAACCCACATTGACGGTAAGGCCCATATGATGAAGAGTCCACATCAAAGGTATGCTCCAAATGATAGATAATTAATAATGGTGGGCCCCACATGTTGGATGATCCACTTCAAGGTGAGCCACATATGATAGACGGTCCACATCAAAAGATCGTCCCTAACGATGGCCCGTATAATGGACGGTTGACATTGGAGTTGGGGCCCACTTGTGGATGATCCACATCAAAGAGGCTCCACATAATGGGTGGTGGATATTGAAGGTGGGCCCCACATGATGAACAATAACATTGACGGTGGGCCTTAAAATGATGGATGACCAACATTAAAGGTAGGCCACACATAATGTACAATGCACATTAAAGATTGGCCCATGATGGTGAATGGACCACATCCAAGGTGGGGCATAAATGATGGATGGATCACATCAAAGTGGGGCCCACACAAATGAATGGTCCACATCAAAGGTTGGCCCCACATGATGAAAATAGATGTGAGGGGGACCAAAAGTAACTACAGGGACAATTACTTATAATGTTGAAAACCAAACATATTTTTTGATTTTTGGATGGTGAGTATATTATTTATTGAATATATTTATTTGCTAAATAAGTAGAAACCAAAGTAAGTAACTTTTGATATGAGTAGCTCGTCTAAATTAACTTACCATCCAACGGCAAGTGTTATCAAAAGGGGCCCTAGGCATGTTTGATTTTTTATTTTTCAATGTTGGTGTAAACACCCTGTAAATGGGTAATTATTGCCGTTTCACCCATTTGAAAATCCTCGAGAATTTCTGTCTTGAAAACCGGTTTAAAAGTATTAGTTAAAAATTTTTGACCTCACGGTGATGGATATGACATATTTGTTCTGTCTGTTTTATCACAACATTTTGAGACATGAGCAAAAAATGAGATAAATTCAACACTCAGGTAGCCTACACCAAAAGAAACAGTGACCTTGAGAAGTTTTTAACATTAAGTGTTTGATTCACTTTTTTCCGTGGCGTGGTCCACTTGAGCTTTTAATATACCTCATTTTTTGGCTCATGCAAAGGTGGATAAGCAACATGCATAACCGTGGGACTCACAAATATTTTACAGCCATTTTCATTTTTGCTTCAAAAAAGTAAGCGGTCAAATCAGAAACAGAGAAGAGAGCGGTAAATACACGTAAAAATAATTATTACACATTTACACATCTACACATTTACCAGTGAATTGGAAAATCAAACAAGCTACTCATCCACCCTACCCAACTGACACATGTACAGACATTTCAGACAAAATAGAATTCCAAACATAAAGAGCCGAAAAATACCTTTTTAAAAAAGTAAAAAAGGGATGGAACTTGAAAGAGAAATGTTCTTCACTTTCCCTTCACAACGACTCGAATTTTAAACATTTACCATGCGTATATGAGATCTAACCCGATCATCAGTAAGCTCCAACTTAAATGGGCAATGAATAACATCCAACAATCTTTACCGTTACACCTCTGGATGACTTTTGGTAGAAGAAAATGGATAGTTCATTGTAGTCGTTGTCTAAGCCTACTCTCAATTAATTAGGGTCAACAACATGACTTCTGATGTGTTATTTCATTCTACCCAGGGCAGTAACTTCAGTTATACTATACATCATCAAGTTCTTTATTATTACCTCTAACCACGTCTTTTTTTATCATTTCCCTTGTTTCTTCCTGCATGCATCTGATTACCTATTGATGTTATTCTTAAGTTCCTTTAAATGCATTCATTTTAAATTACATTATTTCTCATCTTGCTATCCATCCATCTTAATAACCTTGTTTTAGCTACACTCATCCTATGAACATGTTGCTCCTTAATAGGCCAACATTCTATTTTATAAAAAATAATTGTTTATAAAAATAAATGTCAATAAAAAGTTTCCTTGATAAATCACATCTTTCTCAAATCTTTAATTTTTATTTTTATTCTTATTTTTTTATGATAATAAGGTATCTCCGTCTTTTTGAATGCGAGACAGATTCCTGCGGATACACACAATCACCTAGTAAACCACGTGCATCAGGTAAAACACGATGAGAAAAATCAAACCCGCTTTTGTAGGGAGCAAACCCACAACGCTAGCCATTCGCCAAGTTTAACCCTCCAATTTAACAATTAGGGTTGTCCAATCAATATAAAACTTTGGGAGATCACCCTGTAGACATTTGTTGTCTACAAGCAAGTCACCAAAAAGGACACACCATTTAAAAATTAATAAAAAAACAAAAAAACAAAGGTTAAAAGAAGAAGACGATAACCATAAGTTACAAAACTAGGTTTCCCAAGATGAATAAAAACCCAATATGGTGGAAACATTTTAGGCCAGGTATGGGCCAAGCAATATCAAAATTTTGTACAGGGCCAGATCTACAGGCGCACCCAGAGAATTTGACATCTGAGCTAAAGACAACTCCAGGCCCAACCCATCAATAACTAGGGCCGAAAGTTGGGCAGGTACAACCCAACCGACCCGACATTAGGTTGGGCTCGGGCATGATATTTCGGGTCCGATATTAAGCTTGGGCTATACAAACACCAACCCGAAAAAACTTGGGTTGGGCTCGGGTTAAGGTCTCGGGTTGCCCGACCCAACCTGAACCTGATCAATATATAAATTACTTATAAATTATAATTGGGTGTGGATCGTTTGTGCACACTAGTGATGTCCAGTCTTATTTGTCCACGTCATTTCCAAGGACTCAAGCTAACAAGATATACTAGATTTCTCTCTCCCAAATAGACTTCGTGCTATGCCACATGACTTTTAAAGGAGTAGTTGCCTTATATTTTAGCTTGTTTTTTTAAAGAAAAAAAATGAAGTTCTTTATAATGAATAATCACATATATAATTAATAAAATTATAGATACAAAAAATAAGTCCTATATCAAAATATAATAAACTAATGTAATAACGAAAATATTAGCACGTATATACCCGACCAAGCCCGCTTGAGTTGGGCTTGGGTTGAGAATTCCCAACCTGAGATTGGGTTAGGTTGGGTTAGGGTTGAGGTACAGGAACCTTGGGTTGGGTTAGGGTTGAGCACCAACCCGCCCGACTTTCAGCCCTATCAACAACCCAGTTATGGTAAATGGTACGGACAACCAAGAAGGTGGGCCCAACGATACTGTATACATCATCATCTGCTCAAGGATTCTATAACTCCTAATTCGAGGGGGGTGTGCCAACGTCAGGTATATGGGGGCTGTCTGATACAAGCATGTGGGGTTTACCTAAATTGGTGAATGGATTGCTAATGTTGGGGGGGCCGGGGGGGCGCGTACGAACCTAGTTTTGCTGAGGCTTGTCTTAAGGGATGGAGACAGAGCATCACTTTCCCATATTTCTGGCAACAAATTCCACCACAAAATGCATCATGGGTCATCCTGTGATGCCACCATAAAGCCGACAGCTAGCAGTGGCCCACTAACTATTATTTGTGGTTGTATAATTGTCACCCTATCAACTGGTCCAATATTAAACAGAAAGATGCCACTCTGGATTTCTAAACCACCAAAAAATATACTAGATTTTACCTTTAAAGAAGGTAAATATCTGAAAAACACACGTTCTCTTTCGCTCTGTTGAGAAAATTGGCCATCCCTGCGATTACTTTTATTTTTTAATAATCTCTGTGGGTGAAGTATACCATCTATATCCGAAAGATAGTGATGAGTTTTGAATTAACTGCTTCACTTACTCCCTAGTTTCCATTCCCCTTTATTTGTGTGTGTGTGTGTGTGTGTATTTTATTTTTTTTTCACATGGAAATTAAGAAACAGAGAGGAAGCTCAAGGATCAAACTTAAATATTTATTCACCAAAATGCCTGAAAATTTTGACAATGAAGAGCTTCAATCATAACATGAATATTCAAATAAAACAATCAAAAGAAACTAAACAAATAAAGGATTAGAAGCTAAAGAAACCAGAAAAACCACCAAATTCCAAACCTGACCTTTACACATTGCTTGAATGTTACAGTGAGCAAGGGAGATGGAGAGAGAGAGGGGGGTAGAGATTCTTAATCATGTCTTGAAACCCAAGCCAGACCACCTCTTCGCTCCTTCTTTCTTCATCCTATGGGAGTTGGAATCGAGGAGATTTTCAAGTGATTTCGCCTTCCTGTTCCTGGTTCTGCCAGCTTCTTTCAAGAGCTCAGCTAGCCTTCTCTTCTCTTCATCAACATCAGGGTTTGCTGTCCCAAGTTTCTCTTCCCTCACCTTAAGAACATACTCCAAGATCTCGATTGCATCTTCAATCCTGTCAACAAAACAAGCACAAACTATTACAACAAGGCGGTGACAAGATTTTACCTAGAGCTATGTTCCGACTCCTAATGGGTTGAAACTTCTTACAAAATGAGGTTTTATTTGCAAATACCTCAGAGAAGCTCACTTATATCAAATAATCAGAATTTAAATCTAAAACTCATCCCAGGGGTGCAACTTGGGTGTGCTGAGGGTCAACCCGAGCCCGACCCAACCTCAGGAGGACCCAACGCACAGCCCGCAAGCTGAACTGGACCTGAGATCCATGGCCCAGGCCCAGGCCCCACAGCTGGCCCATCAAGGGCCTCCCAATTAGGTGCGGCTAGCTATGCAATCAATCAACCAGCCATGCAATAGTATCTAATTAGATGTCTTTTATCCACCAAACATCTTTCTTATTTACTATTCTACTTTTTGCAATAGTTATTAGTTGTCTATGACATTAAGAACTTTCCTTCTTTGTACATCTCAAAGCCTATTAAGGGCCTAGCATAAGTAATATCAAGGCACTTTGGAAATGAATGAAAATTCTATTTATTGTTTCTACTTTGTTTGTGATTCTTGTGCTTGACTTGGAGATGCCTACGTTTAGGCAGATCCTTTCCATCAGTCGCCTGCGCCATCAACCCAAGTGACATCAAGGTGGAATATCATACTAACCACCATCAGACCATACCCTATAGATGTCATTAGAAAGCACGATGAAATTGAATACAGAGGCTAGTATTATGCAGAAAAGCAAAGCACTTTCTATCAAAAAATTCAAAAACTTATGCACAGGAAGCTCAAAGGAATCAATGAATTTAAAGAGCTCTAAGCAAAAGTATGCTTACCTGCCCATGGCATCATAAGTTGCTGCAAGGTTGCTGTACACACCAAGGGTATCCAGATGGTGTGGTCCGCACTCTTGCTCCAAGATCCCTCTTGCTTCTTCAAACAACTCAGCTGCCTCGTCTATCTTATAAAGCTGTACACATGCCAACCCCATCTGGTTCAACATGACCCCAAAGAATGCTGATTTCCTCTCTCCACCGGCTCTTAGCTTCACCACGGCACTCTCAAAAGAGCTATGAGCCTCTCCAAATCTCCCAACCATGTAAAACATCACGCCCATCTGCGCCTCAATACCCGCAATTGTGCTCCGCTGCCCAGGCACATCCTCAAACAACTTCATTGCTTTCTGCAAGAGCTTCAACACCTCCTCTGGTTCGTTCATGGCTTCGTATATGGCGGATACCTCAGTCAGTCCACCAGCAATTTCCTCGGTGGTGGTCCCAGGCACAGGTTTTGCATAGATTCTGAGGGCATTTTCGCAGTAGGATTTAGAATCTCGGAGCTTTCCAGTCTTGTAGTAGAGGTCGGCAAGGCGAACAAAAACTGAAGCAACTGACGGGTGGTTGTCACCTTTGGTGGATTTGAAGACGGTGAGGGCCTTCTGGTAGGAGAAGACAGCCTCATCAAAGCGGCCAAGGGAGAGGTAGATGTCGCCGATGCTGATGTCAATGGCAGCAACCTCGCTATCTTGGCCATTAGCAATCATGACCATGCTGGCTAGGACAAGGTGCTCAAGGGCAGATTCAAATTCACCCTTAGCCTCACAGATAAGGGCCATAAGCCGGCGGTCCGCAGCTTCTCCGAGTGATGCCGGTGAGCTATGTTCGCGGTGGATTTCAAGGGTCTTCTGGCAGAGAACCTCTGCCTCATCAAATTGCATTGCTTGAACATGGGCCTCCGCCAGGTACCTGCCAGTTTTTTAAAAAACAGTTTGCATCTCCTTATTCACCCTTCAAAGAAAGGGTCCAAACAACACTAAAAATGCCTTATTACCACACCAAATTTTGAGTCGACCATGGACCCATGGCATTCCTGAAAATGACCAAAATGGCACCCTGTCTAGTCTTCTTATACTCAGCCGCAGGGGCATTTTTTGCTCATTCCCTGATTCTTCAACAACCTTTTAGGATGAGAAATGTGATTAGGATCCCGTATGTGCACTGGTCATGGCCAAATGTCTTCAAATGTGCTTAACAGGCAGGCCCCATCATAAATGCACTGGCCAAGGTCAAAAGTATCAACCGAAACTGGTATGTATTGCCCAATAGCAGGGTTTCAAATAGCGCCCATAGTATAGTGGTAGCATACGCTATGTAGCGTAGCATGGCCGTAGCGCTACGTAGCGTCCCAAATAGCATAAATCTCCTGTAGCGTACGCTACAGCTACGTAGGGCTTAGCGTCCGTAGCGAGAGCTACAATGTATTTTTTTTTTACTATTTTAGTTTTTATTATTTTTTTAGGTTTTCTTTGTTTCTAATGTTGAGAAATGTGACACTTGTATTGTACTTGATACTTTTTAACCTATGGGATTTTTATTTCTTTTCATAATTGTGACTTGTGGTTTCAATTAAATATTATTAATTAAAGTGGCTTGCTTATAAAGTTGTTGATATGACAATTATTTGATTTGACTTATATATGTGGACTGGCTTTTGATAAATGATAACTAATAATTTTTTTGAACATGTTTATAATTGATAAAATGAATCATCTTTTAGGCATTTATATATATATATATATATATATATATATATATATCATTATTTATTATATTTGTCCTATTTTAAAATTAAAAAATAGAAGTATCATGTAGCTTACGCTACACGCTACATATTTACGCTACAAGCTATAGAGGGTTGAGCGCTACACATCACGCTACCGCTATTTAAAACACTGCCCAATAGGTACCAGTTTCCACCATAATCGATACAGCTGTATCGGCCCACATAGGGTGACACAACCTGGTCTCATGGTGACCTATACAGTTCAACCAAAACCCTTTTTCAATACTGAGCCTTGGCCAAAATATTGAAGCCAGTCCACCCATGTGGTTCGGCCACACGGCCCAAACAGGTACATTGAATATGGACAGCTGGTCAAATTTCTCCACCATCCATTTCTTTTTTATATCTGCAGCTGACCTGATGAGTAGATTAACCTGACTTTGGCCAAGGCATTGACACGGTGAGGCCCACCTTTCAAGATTGAGGTTATCTCCAACAAAATTGGACACCAGTACCAACAGTGCATGATCCAGATCATTCACTGGTTGGATCTCACTGCAGAGTGGCCATGGTAACTGATCAAATGTCATCAGCGAACTACAAATGGAGGGTATATAGCAGTCCCTGACTACAATGAAGTTCTGCCAGAACAAAGAATATAAAGTGGTAACCTATCGTAAGACTGGGATGGTCTAAAAAGTGTGATTTGCAGATACAGTCCATCTATGGTAGGGCCCAACCAATCAACAGTATGCATCAAGGACAGACTTGGATATGAAATCTGTGCATAACCCTCAGGTTATATTTCCCTTGGAAAATTTTTAAATGGTAGCTCCCGCCCGCTAAGAAATTTGGTAGTTATAACTGTAGCAAGCATTAGCATGACCAGAATACCCCCATACTATACATACTATAAGGATGGAAGCATTTCCCATTGAGATTGTTGCAAATCATTGGATGATTTAAAATGAAAAATATCTAATGGTCCTATTTCAATGAACAGGTGTCCACAAAACGACTTGCGACTTCTCCTAAATGAGTTGCACAGTTTAGTAGGTTAGGATTGTTGACCCAGTTTGATTTTGGGATAGCGACTTCTCCTAAATGAGTTGCACAGTTTAGTAGGTTTAATTTGAGTAAATGTATGTCCCAGGTACAATTTCTAAGTGTCTGTGTATCAGGCATTATATTCTGCCAGAGTATCAAACAACAACCTCGTCCCATTTACCTAATTTTATTCCAAAACTTCTACTTCTTATACTGGTCATTAAATAAAACCGTACACTAATCAAACATTCATTGCCTGCATAAAGGGCCAGTATTCACTGCGGCCATCATGGATAGGCAATGGACGGTCCTCCTTGCCTGCAAAGATGATCCAAACCATTTGAAAAATGGACCTGGAACATAAACCACTGACCACTATGATACCTGTAAGTAGCTCAAATGGATAGGATCATTTCTATCAGATCATACTTTGCCCATGGCCTGTCCATGGTTCGGCCCATCTCTTTAACGGATTCAGGCATCCAGAGGCCTGACCCAAGCAGTGGACTCTGAATTCACCTCGGTATTCCACAGACTAATACTGAGGGCTCATTTACCACAGAGATTTCAAACGCACAAGAGGAACACACATCCCTCTAAAATGCGCTGTGAAGGACACACAGTTGTGTTGACATCCATACTCACTATCTTCAATGGCACAAATCAGAAGGTGATCCTTCTGCATTTTAAACTTCAAGCCAATATGTCCCACTTGTTGGGCAGTCCCAGCCAGGGCACAACAAACCTTCCTTAAGGCCTATCATGCTCCCTCTTTCATGTGCCGACAAGTGAACCCCTTTCGCAGCCCATGGCCGAGGAATGGAATCCCCTGCAACACCTGTTTTACACAGGACGTACAACGATAAAGCTCTGTGGAGCCAAAATGCTGTCCATGGGGCATCAACTACGTCGAACGCGTGCAACCCCTAGATTCTAGCCCCTCGAAAATCAGCTGGATCCACAACTCAGGTTAGCCACACCACAGGGAACAATGGGTATCGGATGCCAATCATAGCTTTCTTCTATGTCAGGGACTACCATGGTGTGTAATCAGGGGGACCATCACCAAGATGAAGGGAAAAATGCAAAAGTCACCTGATGCAAAATTCAAAGTTTTTAGGCGATTTTACATTGTTCCCATTGGTGTGGCCCATCTAAGTTTTGCATAGGGCCGAGCTTCTGGATTTTTCTCACATGATCAACAGATTGGATGTCACACGTACAACATAATGGGCTCCACCGAGTTTGGACGATGTACGCGCTGGGGATGTTCTGGCCCTGGCCGGCAAACCGGTCCCAAAAGCCAGTGGCGTACGTTAACCTCCTGCTTCTAACGTGCAGCAACGAAGCATTCTCGAGCTGACCCGCGCACGTTAATCCCTTCTCGCTAACGTGCACTGGGCAAGGAAGGAGAGCGGAACACCATACCTGCAAGTCTCGGCGACTCTCGGATCCGTCTCGCCCAGCGCCTCGATCTGGATCTTGAGGCCGGCGTCGTAGCAGGCGACGGCCCGGTCGAGCTGCCCCAGCATCGAATGAGTGTCACCGAGCTGCATATACCCGGAGAAGGCCGCAAGCGCGTGCTCCACTCCTCTGGTTAGGTCTGGCACCGCAATCGCCCGCTCCAGCACGGGCACCGCCTCCTCGAACCTCCCCAGGCTGCAGTAGATCGCGGCCACGACGTGCAGACTCATGGCCAGCTCAAGGCTCGGCTCGCCATCGGGCGCGCACCGCTCGAACGACTTCGAAGCGCGGGCGGCATAGTCGAGGGCCTTGGCAGGGTTGTCGCCGGAGGCGATGGTATCGCGGGCAAGCTTGAGAAGGAAGGGGCCGAGATCGGGGTTGTCGAGCGAGGATTCGTCGTGGTCTTTTGGGGTTTCTGGGGTTTTCTTCTTAGGGGAGGGTTTTGGGCGGGAAGACGATGAAGGGGACGGAGAAGGCGTTTTCCTGGGGATTGGAGATCGGGAATTAGGATTTCTGGCGTCGGCGATCTGGTCATGGATTGGATCGTTGGGAAGGACAAGGCGGAGCGGTGCCGCTTCTGGTGGCGTTTTGACGGAGACCAGACCAGGCATCGCTGCTGCTCTGATGGTGATGGTGATGCCGCCGCCGGCGCCGCTGCTGCCGCTGAGAAGAAGGGAAGAAGACGCCGAGAGAGAGAGAGAGAGAGAGAGAGAGATTGGGTTGGAGCTTGATGCCACTGTCTTCTCAGGAAATTATACTGTATCGTTGTACACGTGTTTTAGATTCTGGCGTGTGTGGCCCATCTATCCGTAATCCAGACCGTTCCACTGTATCTTGCTTTCTCCTCGAGATGATAAACATGATTACTTTTTTAATCTGTTGAATGTGGACCCTTGTTGGCTTTTGCTTTTTAGCCGTCTATATATAGGCCACATTCAGAAGCTAAAAACTATATTAACAGATAACATTTTATAACCATATTAATAGAAATAATTTTTAAGGTATAGCTCATCCATGATGGGAATCAACGTACGAACGGTCTAGATTACGAAAATATGGTATTCAATGGTCGGAAGTGGAACGGCATGTATACTGTGGAAAGATGCAGCTATGTCTTAATTTCAATTTCCTTTTTCCCAATAGTGATTGCTTGGAAGGTACTTCTTCCTCTCATCAGACGACCGACGGGGAAATGAAAAGTGGACTTATTTATACTCTAGCTGCGTATGATGCTTGATACGCAGGCACTTTGAAATGGTAAGTGTGGAATACATTAACTCAAACGAAACCGAATAAATTGTGGAAACCACTTATTCTAAGCTATCGTAAAAAAAATCGATCGAGTGTCACTATTCTAACCTCTAATTCTTGGACAGTTGTTTGTTGCAGCAAGACCATTGGATTTCTCATTTTCAACCATCCAATAAATCTGCACTAATCTGAAATTAATTTTATTTAATAAGCATAAATTTTTTAATTATAATAAATATAAACATTTCTACATAATTTGGACGGTTAAATTTCAATTAATTTTATGAAACATATGCATTTCTGAGTAATTTATAAATGCCTGTGTATTATCCACCACACTCTACCGTAGCATCAAAGTTTTTCTCGGATAAAGAGTGAGAGAAGACATCATCGCTGAGATTCATATCTACGTTGAGTTTCGCAAAGCATACACGAGCGCTTACTTCTATAAGCAGAGACACGTGTCTGCGAGCAGTTAGAACATCAAATCCATATATCAGGTGGGACCCACCGTATAGATTATGTGAGTAAAAAGTAAACTGTTCAACAATCAAGTAAAAGCCAGCCACCTATGGTTCAAATACTTACACATTTCCGCTCTGGATTGCTTTCGTACATGCGTTGGCAGCTCATCAATGTGGTGGGTCCCATCTGATAAACAGCTGGTACTTCTCACAAGATAACCGGTTCGCGTGTGTAGGGACTATCAAATACAAACCTCCCCAGTGTGTATTTCTGGAGTACAAGATCTGGGTGGTCCACTAGATATGTGGACCACATGATCCTGTTGAAAGTGGACCATTAGCGTCTCTTTATCGGCGTGTTTCTTTTGAAGAATTATAGCCTTGAGTGCCGAAGAGTGCGAGTGGGTCATTGGTTTGGTGATTGGGACCCATTGATAGATTGGGCCCCACGTGGATGGGCATCCCTTAAAAATCTTCCCGAGGATTCGGAAGAATGGTCCGACAAGAGCCGTTGCGGATGATTAACTGTCCAAAAATACAAGCAGTGAAAGGAAATGACCAAGATTGGATGATTAAGATCCTCGGATCTATAATATTTATGGGGCATTCCCCATTTAGACAGTGGACCCATCAGATCCGTGGTCTAGATCACCAAGCAATGGGTCCCACTTAGTATGATGGATTGGAACATATTCTACGTTCTGGTGCATTGAAGTCCGGTTATTCTCCTGTTCGATAATGTTGGATCTGCAAAGCCATCGACTTCACAGTGGGGCCCACTCGATCATTGGCATCGATGGCTGAACAATGGGGCTTTTATTTTTATATCTATGTGGAACCTACTGACCAGCGGCTCTGATTATGATAAACCATTCTAATGATGGGGCTCACATAGATGCCCATGACAAATTCACTTTACCCATTATTTTTTACGACAATAATAGAATATGATTGTTGTTGATGCTAAAATCTGATTTACCCTCTGCTAAGCTCCGAGCACTCAAACTGGGTCCGGTAGCTTGAACAAGAGAAGGATAAAGGAGACCTTGGATAGAGTAGGGGACCCTCCGATGTTAAAGTCAGGTTAGAAATCTGGATCTAAGTAGTGTAGTTGGGGCTTAGGGTATGAGATATTACCTACCTGTTCCTGTCGATATGTTCCCTATTTATATCTTTTGATTGAAGTGAACATGCCCATCAATCTCGGCACGATCTCTGCCATTAGGCGAAAGCTACATGTGAGCTGATGTCGGCCATTACCCAAAGATGGTGCACCGGATGATGCTCAAGACATGCGTCACTGGAGTTAATTCCTTGGCATAATCTTCGGCCACGTTCTTATCCGAGCCAACCCTAAAATTTAAGCCTCGACCGTCCGAGCTCATGAGTGAGCTGATCCTGATCAGAGTCGGCAGGTTGGATGTGCAATGGCTTCTTCCAAGTTCTAGGTAGGTATCAAAACTCTACAAAAGAACTTGAAACTAGGTCAATGCGGATGAACCACTATCAGGCCAAGGCTCTGCTCGTCGACTTCTGTTGGGTTCGGCTTGGATTTTCCCATAACAATTGTAAAAATTAGGCAAATATAAAACTTAGGTAATTCATCACAAAAGGAACAGTGAGAGCAGAAAATTCAACAGTTGAAACTTTCCCAAAGTTAAATATGATGTTTATATGTCATTCAATCTGTTTATTAGGTTATTATCACATCATTCAAACTGTTTATATGGTTATCATCACTCAAATAAACTAATAAATTGTGAGAACAAATATCATCCTAATATAAAACTTCTATCACTCAAATATGCTTGGTTTTTAGAATCTCATCCTTTTATTGTCTTAAAAAACAAATGAACATAGTAAATTAGTCACGAATATCGCTGCATGGGAAATCCTCTCTACCTCTATGTTTGTATGTCCTTCCCATTACAATAGGACACTTGGGACTTTAACCTCAGAGTTGTTCATATGATGAGCCTTACCTTTGATGGTAATATATAGCCAATAGATGATTTATACATGCTAATAATTGGAGCCTTTGATAATTAATTTTTTTCCATTTACAAATGACATGGGCTGCTTCATTTTCCAATTAGAACATTAAAGGCTTGTTTGGATACCATCAAATAAGTTACTTTTGTTACTTACATAAGTAGATAAATAATTTATTTAAGATAATTAAGTTTGAATAATAATAAATTATATGTAACTTTTTTTATTATTTAAATTACTTAAGTCACTTCAGTTTAATAAGTAAAAATCAAAATAAGCTACTTAAGGCAAAAGTAGCTTATCTTAAGGGCTTGTTTGGGATTGTGGATTTGGAACCCTGGATTTGGAATCCTCCTATCATGTTTGGCACCCTGAATTGAGAATCAACTTTAATCAAAAAGTAGCTATGCATGGTATATTTATGGGGGTTTGAATTTAATTATTAAATCAACTTTAATAACTCTAATTAGTGACATATGTACTGTTTGACACAATAGTTGTAATAAGCCCATTGAAATATATGCTTTGCTCGAAAATGATGAAATTCTAAATCTCAGATGGGCCACAAGCACAACATCATGTCCAAGTGTCTAACTAACGATTTTAACTGTTGATTTACATGGACAATGTTTGGACGGTGCCGATCATCATATTAAAGGAATTAATGTTGATGACATTAATATTTTAATTGTTTTTGGATATCATTAGTGGGCCATGTGCCCAATAGAATAATAGTATGGTGACACACATGTTACACATGCAACTATTGAAATGATTTTAGGTGTAATCCAATCTCTCACTGTAAATTTGAAACCCCCTCTTCGAGGGGATTTGAAACCCCCATTGATTTTATGCTACCAAACGACCAGGGGACAAATCCCCCATTTATTTTATGCTACCGAACAACCAGGGGATTTGAAACCCCTATTTATTTTATGCTACCAAACAACCAGGGGATTTGAAACCCCCTCAAATTCCCCCAAATCCATGGTTCCAAATGACCCCTAAGTAACTTATGATGTAAATGCTCCCTAAATAACTATAAATTAGGAATGATTACTTCACTGTTAGCCACCCCACTAGGGATCGATGCCAAGACCTTAGTGTTGAAATGAGGTATCTTTCACTCTGTCTACCACTTGAGCTATGGATCAGGGTGTAGATATTTTGCTTTTGCTGAGTGGTAATTGCAGATAATATTGTGAGGAAACTCTCTTTAGCACCATATAATGCACGAGATTACCAGGGTTTATTATTGTTAAAGTCTCTTGATATACATTGATACATCATCCTCTAACATCACATGAAAAAGTTTGTGCATGGGTACCGCCTAAATTGGGATGCAATAAATTATTATTTTTCAATGTGGAGTGGATATAATGTATTCAACTTGATGGACAAATTGAATTGCACATGCCCATATCAGTGGCCCCACCAAGTTGGGGTGTTGTCCATGCCTTACACACCAACAATGTGCATGTATTGCACACACACCACACATCATGCGTGTTCTTGTATTGCAATATATGTCAAGATATACTCTAGCAAGCCTCTTTTTCCATTTATGGATCCAGCTGGTTAGTAGAGTTGTATGGACGTTACAATGTATGTGATTGATCTATAACTGATTGGTAAAGTTGTTAGAAGGAAAAATTTGTTGTTGGAAGATATCTTAAATCTTCCGCGTTGCTCGACCAGTCGAGGGACTGACTCGACTCGTCAAAGGTCCCTTCGACTGGTCGAAGCCCGTTTGACTCGAAGTCCAACAACAATGTATTAGGATTTCCGGGACGCACAACCAGTCGAGGGATAGGCTTGACCAGTCGACGGGTCCTTCGACCGGTCGAAGAGCTCGACTAGTCGAAGGTTACGCAGACTGCGCGCGCGGACTACGTAAATTTGAGGTGGTTTCCGGACTTTTCCAAAGTCTGTGCGTAAGTGGATCTTCCTAAACTATAAATAGGAGTCCCTAGGGCCTTTCTAAAGTATCCTAAAACTTCCTAAAGGTATTTCAAGGGTTTCTAAAGGGGTTCTAGGGTTATCAAAGAGTGTAGCAAGGGTGACTTTCGAGGTTGTTCGAATCGGGTAAGTCCTCTTTCTTTGTAATTTATATTTTCATTATAAAAATCTGTTACATTGTGCCGTGGTTTTTTTCTGAAAGAATTTTTCACGTTAAATCTTTGTTTTCTCTTGTGATTGCTTGGTGCTCTTGGATTGCTATCCTAGATCCATATCTGTGTTTCTCAGACCAAACCCTAACAAAATCCACCCTCAAATGAAAAGAAAAGGCATGTAAGATTTTTGGGTGCTTATCATCTGGAGCTGATTGGTAAAGCTGTTAGAAGGAAAAATCCACCCTCAAATGTAATCATAGATGTGTTTTGTGGGATGTGAATTGCCTATTAATGTTGTAGTAGTTATTGGATAATGCTCTATAAGCCTCACTGTGATGTATGTGTTTAATCTATGTTGTCCACCCATTTTGTAAATCATTTTAGGTATGAGATGAAAAATAAAACATATTCAAATCTCATGTGAACAAGATTATAGAAAGCTGTGGTGATTGGACGCACACCATTAAAAACTTTTCGGGAGTACAAAAGTTGGATGACAAATAAACATTACATTCAGTTCTAAAAGTCTACAAGGTAGTTAATAGTCAACGTTCAATCCACTGTAACTTTCTTATAGTGAGATCTATTTGAGATTTGAACTTGTCTAATTTTTTAGCTCTTGCGTTACAATAATTTGAAAGTATAAATCAACACAAAATCAATAAAGTGGATAAAACACAAGTATCGTGATGGGCCTGTAGATCACTGCTCTACAGTAGCCACCTCAGCAACTGGGAGCGTCGCTAGGCAAATCGGGTCCTACTTTTTGACTGGGAGGTTACTCTAGATATGGCATATATTAACTGTTAATTAACTAACTAATCTGTGGAACTGACTGTCACAAAGTCACGTTCCCATACCATGTACGCAAATCCAAACTAATTTTCATGTGGCTGTGTATCATCACACTGCCAGAGTAACAAAGTTTTTCTCTGCTTTTCAGTGTCTTCCCCCAGCAAAGTCATAAGCTTTTTAAAGTAATGTAATCATACAATGCATTAATCATTTAAAAGTCGAGAATGGCAGTCCTTATCGAGTGCCACTTAATTTTTAATAAAACAGTGTCAACAGTTGGATTTTATTAGACAAGTCTTTTCATAATCGGGGTGATTGATAGTTTATACGCGTGCATTTACTATTGTACATGTGCATGCAGCTTTAATTAAAATGTCAAATACGTGGGACCCACTGTAGAAATGGTAACATAAAGTAGGACTGATTAAACAATCCTAACCGATGATTAATAGACACGTTGTACGTTGAATTTGGACCGTTGCAATCACGTGGTGTTGCTTGCCGGAGTTATGATTCGGGGAGATGATATGGTGAGGCGGGGAGAACGGTAGTATTATAGAGCCATGTCTCACAGACGCCAGCCAGGGTGACCGTCAAATCAGGTCGGCTCATATGTAGGGCCCAAGTATGGATGGTTTATGTTTCAAATTTTATTTTTATTAGACAATCCTAACCATATGATCTGTGGCCATTAAAGAAACAGTGGAGAAAAACAGTTAACGGTCAATCATGCATTGGGATGAACTGTAGAAAAAGTAATGGATGGGATTCTCTCCCCGGTTTTTATTTTTAAAATAGAAGCCATCTGTCCTGGTGCGAGTATATGGGTGGACATGGTTGGACCTGATAAATACATCACCGGAAGCGGATTGAGTCCTACTAGAATTGTGTGGGGCCCACCATAATGTATCTGTTTATCCACGCCGTCCATCCATTTTCTAAGATCATACTATGGTGTGGCCCAAGAACAAGGCAGATCAAACGCTCTAGTGGACCACAACAGAGATGACTATTGCATTTTTAATGCTTTGTGCATTTATTGCAACCCAAGGTTATTATTTGGTGTGGTCCACTAGACCCTTGGATCTGCCTCATTTTTGGGTCATGCCCTAACCATGATCTTATAAAAGGGGTGGACGGCGTGGATAAACAGATAATCTCGATTGGCCCCACACAGATCTGGTCGGCCGCTTAACGGTCCGACGTGGGTCGGACGCAACAGGCTTCCATACGTCAACATCCCACGTATCCGTTAAAGATGGCTCCAACATACTGCTGTTCTCCCTTTGAAATTCAAAATAGAGCTTCTGGGATTAAAGAAATGGGAACTATTTGATACTCTGGCTGGTATGGCGCTTGATCCACATGTACTTAGAAATGGTAAACGTGACATATATTAATTTAAAGTAAACTGACTAAATTGTGGAACCCACGTTACCAAGTATCCAAAAATCATTTTGGATTAACAATCGCATCCTCTGATTCGTGGACACGTGTTTCTTGAAAATGGACCATAGGATATCTATCACTCTTGACCGTCGAATAAATGTCGACTAATAAAATAGTTATATAGTCCAATAAAAGCAATTTTTTAGCTTATGATAAATCTAAGATGGTGTCAAAAATCTGGACGGCTTAATTGGATATAATCCAATACATGTTTGCAATTTTTAGTAATTTCTAACTGACTGCATACCATCCATCCCGCTCTGCTAGAGCATTAAGGTATTTTTCCAGAAGAAAGATGAAGATGTTTGATACTCTAACAGCGCGTGACGATTGATAGTTACTAACTCATAAATTTGTACACATGGAACAAGGCTACATAAATTAGACCGTCCAAAAGGTGAGCCCCACTTCAGATGGATCCTAAACTAGCAATTACACTAAGCTGATATGATAACTGGCCGATCAATGTCGATAGACAATGGAGTTCTAAACTGGATGATTGTTTGGGACGCGTCTGATCACATGAATTGAATGGAATATTGGCAGCCCAGCACATCTATTGCTCCCCTTTATTTCTGTGGTGTGGTCCACCTGAGTTCTAGACGAGTACAGGATATCAGGCTCTCGCCTCTATTTAATGTCATCCAAAGCTAACGTTGTGATTGTTATGGCGCCACCGAGAAATCCGCATTTGCTTATTGCAGACGCGTGCAGAGCCGTACACGTCCAAACGCGATTTGAGCTTCATAAAGTTGAACATTTTGCTAAGAATGAGAGAATTACACTCCTCTGGTGGGCCACAACATATAAAGTAATTTAAGTATTAGCCTTTCTTTCTAACTAGTCATTTGTTTTGATATTCTGTGGCCCACCTGAGGCGTGAAATAGCTGGAAACGGATTGGCTACTGCCACCCGCCGATGGCTGGTGGTCGGCGCTCTGTGGGACCCACCATGGTGCATTTGTTTCATCCATGCCGTCCATCTATTTTTCTAGATCATTTTATAGTGTGAGACCAAAAATAAGTTATATTTCAATATCAAGTGGACCACATTACAAGAAATAGTGTTGAATGAATGTCGACCATTAAAAACTTTTCAAGGCCATAAGAGTTTTGTATCATGCTGATTTTTGTTTTTCCTGGGTTTGTATGATCTAATCAATAGATTGGATATGAAATAAACAATACAATGAGCCTTAGGAGAATTTTAATGGTGGATATTCAATCACTATTATTTTCCTGTGGTTTGATTCACCTGAGATTTATATACATATAATTTTTTTAATCAAGCCTTAAAATGATATGTAAAAATGGATGAAACACATACACCATGGTGGCCCCATAAAGCACCGACCACCAACCACGGGTTGGCCGGGGAGTAGCCAATTTGTATTCGAAATAGCTTGATTTATGTGGAAATGGATTGGCTACTCCCTCTGACAACGGATTGGCTACTCCCATTGACACTAGCCCCGTGGTTGGTGGTCAGTGCTCCCTGGGCCCCACCATGATATATGTATTTCATCCATTACGTTTGTCCATTTTTAAAGATCATTTTATATATTTATTGCAAAAACAAGAGGTATATAAATCTCAGGTGGACCACACCACATGAAAACAATAGTGATTGGATATTCATCATTAAAATCCTCCTAAGGCCCATTATATTGTTTATTTGACATCCAATTTGTTTATTAGGTCATACAGGCCTAGATGAAGGGAAAAAACAAAAATCATCTCGATCCAAAACTTTTATGGCCCCTAAAATGTTTTTAATGGTTGACACTCATTTAACACTGTTTCTTGTAATGTGGTCCATTTCAGATTGGGATATACCTCATTTTTTGTCTCATTCCGTAATATGATCTTTAAAAATAGATGGACGGCATGGATGAAAAACATACTTCATGGTAGGGTCCACAGAGCACCGACCACCAGCCATTGGCTGGTGTCATGGGGAGTAGCCAATCCGTTCCCGATTTATGTTGCAAGATCTCACACATGTCATGTCATGAACCCTACGCCTGCGTGTAGATATGTACGGCTTCCACGCGCGTGTAGAGTTAGTAAACCACGGAGAAAACGTTCAATTTCAAATGAAAATGACGGAAGGGAACCAGTAAACGGTAAAAACTGTTTTGGTGAAAAGCGCAGAAATGGCTAGTGTACTTGAAACACACGTTTGACGTACGTGAAACGAGATCCTCACCGTTCATCAATTAGGCTGTAATATGAAAATGCCTTGGCTCATAAGGCATATCGGGTATGAACTCATCAGGTAGGACAGACATCGTTTGTGAGAATAGATGGTTTGGAAAGGACGAAAGGTCCATATCAAGCGTAATCGTGCGGATATCCTCGTTAGTGGACCGGCCTGATTTTTTGTCCACGGCATGCTCTGAATACACCCTTAGAGATGGGTGGATTGTGTGGATCAATCTCAGTTTGGTGGACTTATGTCACATCTACGGTTAAGATGGGGCTGTATCGGTTTCGATTTGGTTCATTTCAGAGTTGAGAACTGGTCGGTACAGGTGAGGTATCACAGCTTGTGGCATCGTACCATCTTTTCAGCTAACATGGCTATTATGTAGGACATCAGAACCATCAGAATGGTAAGGCCCAACATCAAGATCAAATGGGACAAAAATCATTTTGTTCCACTTATCAGGTGGGCCATACTTTTGGAATCAATGGACGACCAACGTTGGATGTATGTCCATCCGATTGTGGATCTTGTAATGCATGGGTGGATCCGTTAGTTTCACCTTATAGATGGCGTAGTTGTACAAAGATCACGACCATCCAAATCGCTGGCCCAATCATGGATGAATAAACCAAAAATTACACGAATAAGATGAAAGTAAAGCAATTGATTTTGTCTCTGTAATATGGACCACACACCATTTTACTTTCAACCTTCCATCTTAAAACCATGAATTGGACAGTTAGGATCGCTAGATCAATGTCATGTTTGATATAACGATGTGCCCCTATTTGGATTGGTCTTTAAGGAGATGGGGTTACCAAGCGTGATAAGATGAATCACTAACATTTTAAAATTCCTAATGTACTATTCCATGTATAATGTCATTTTTGGTGCGGTCAGCTCAATGCTTTTAATGTAAGGCAATCTTGGTGTCATGGTCAACCTTTTGTACTGACAGAATGTCATGCATTTGTAATAAAAAGGTGCATGAGCTCATGCAATGAAGGTGGCTAGCTTTATACACCGTGATCCACATCTCAAGTGGTATACCGGGAGAAGATACATCGTTTCAACACTTTGGTCATGGCGTCGATTCCCTAGTGGGGGTGGCTAACAGTGGAGCGTGTACTAACAGCAGGGCGGTGTATGCTAACAAGCTAACCTAAATAAAAAATAAAAATGTGGGCCCACATTAATGCATGCGTCTATTCATGCCATTCATCTATATATACTGTTTACCATCCAACCATATATACTGTTTATACGTGACATTCTGAGTATATATGTGTATAAGTGAACGACATATATCCATTGTGCATTTGGTCAATGAGTCTTGCTTAGGTCCCATGGTACATTTACTTGGCTAACCAGGTTCAAGTCTTGCTGGATCTAGATCTTGTTTTTGAAGAGCTGAACTTGGATTTTGATGTCCATTGGATACCCATCAAGTTTAGGTTTTGAGTTGGGTTTGTGATAAATAAAGACCATCATGCACTGTGTAGTGAAATGAATACATGGGAATTACTTTCATGGGAACTAGTGAGCACCTTTAGACCGATGATGTGAACCTAAAATTTCAACAGTTAACTAAAGGATTTTCCTCATGAGACTATTAACATCTAAAAGTTAGCCTGACCTAAAAATTTGGTAGGCTATACCGAAATAGCCTACCAAGATAAGAGAGATTTCTTTTACTTAATTTGCATCTCACATTATTGTGGATCATCAGAATTTTAGCTCGAGCTAACTTTTGGGCTATGAGAATTTAATAAAGTTACTTATCTAATAGATGTGTTCAGGTTATATGCCCGTAAACATGTCAAAAGGCTCTCTCTCTCTCTGTCTCTACTTCTCTCTCTCTTTATATATATATATATATATATATATATATATATATGCTCACCTACACATCAATGCCCACTAGGAACTCATGAAAACTTTTTGAAAACTAATTTTAGGTGATATTAGCATAGAAGGATATAAATTGTACATGTAATGTGACACCCCATGAAACCTCTAGGGTCCAACTTACGTCTTGATCCAAAATTCTGATAGGCTAGGACAAAAGGAAATAATTTCCTCCCTTGATTTCTTGTCTTTATTTACTATGGCCCACTAAAGTTTTGGATCAGGGTAAAAGTGGAGCCCTAGGGTTTTATGAGGTGTCGCATTACATAAGCTATTCAAATTTTGTACCCAAGACTGGTGTTCAAAAGTGCGCACGAGTGCGCATGTAAAAAGGTGTGTGCGCACACACTCTCTCTGTTCATATAAAAGGTGGCTGCTGCTATGAACTATCATCTTCCTTGAAGATCTTCAAAGGGATTTTAGAAGTCAAGTGCACCGCATGTAGATGGGGTTTTTTGTTTTTTGTTTTTTAAATGTCTTCAAACATTATAAAATCCGGGGCTTGTATGATATTTTAATGGTGTACGTGCGTTTATTGATAATCATACGAGGTAAGAGGCGAGAAGACATGCTCCTACGCGTTTACTGAGGTACATCCAACACCTGGACCTACCACCGTGGCAAGCGTGTTGCATGAGCTATTCATCAGTAGGAGAGGCTGATTCCAAACATCTGGACGAACCCATTCATTAGACATGCATGTGTGTAAACTAAATGTGGACCTTTGGCCATGCCATTTATAACGTCAGCGTTACAATGTCCAGATCTGGATTATTTTTGGTACAGAGCCATTATGGTGTTTTGCTGGCACACGTGGTGTACAATGTCCAGATGTGTGGAGTTAGCTTTTTAACCAATACTTGAAATCTTAAACAAAAATGGTGGGCCACATGTCTAATTTAGATGTATCATGCTAACCATTTTTTTAAAATAGCCGGTGGCCCACCTAATGATGCTACCAACATAATTTGGCTATTGGCAATTTAAACCTGATTTTGGGATTGGGACAGCCTATGTAAATGATGGCTCCCATTCATGCTTTCTCAGTGGTGGGCTCGCGCATCGCTCGGAGGGAGGTAATTCTTTGATACTCTGTATTTGCTTTATCTTCATGCACATATAATTTGTAAAAATAGATCTTGAACTAAATTCATCCTAATTATAACCGCATCAAAGATATAGCTATAGATGGGCCATAGCCAAAAATTCCACCGACTATATGATTGTATTTGGCTGATTGGTTGATATGGATTTGACATCTAGAATGGAAAGCAATCAATGGCACAAGATTCATGAACAAACATCTTCTAATCAGATGTTACATTGGTCTAATCAATCTTATTTTTGGGGATATGCCCCTTTTACACTGTAGCGCTCCACTTTTGGCAGTTTTATCTGGAAAAAATTAGCACTGTGTGGTGAGGAGCTCGCGTGGTGTAGATTCCCTCTGTGGCCCAGTGTAATGCATGTGCTTTATCCACACCGTCCATCCATTTTTTCCAGCTCATTTTATGGTATGATCCCAGAATTGAAGCATATCCAAAGATCAAGTGGACCACACTACAGAAAATAGTGGGAATAATGATGTCCGCCGTTGAAAACTTCCTGGGGCCGACAGTTCCATTTATTTTGTCTTGCAAACTGCTCGGGCTGCACATAGCATCCAAGCTCCTCACTCCACAATCCTCGTCCGTTTGATCTGTGGTGCCCGTAGACCGTGCGTACCATTTGTGTGCATGCGCACGGAACACCGGATATACTCCTCTTTAAAATATGAGGGAGACTTTGATACTCTGGCAGAGTTTGATGGACTATATGCGGGCGCTAAGAAAGTACACATGCGGTGTTTAATTAATTCAAATCTAATTCGCCAAATTATGGATCATAGTTTAGATGTATTTCTATTGGACGGTTGAAATGAATTAAATAAACTAATGTGTCACACTGGGTCCCACCGTTTAGCTGGATGCCTCACGTACATTTTCGGAGTGCCTGCGCATTAAAAAACATAAGCTGCCAGAGTATCAAATAACTGCCCTTAAAATATTCATATACCAAACTCCATTTTCAATGCCACTGCCAATCAACGCATCTCAACCGACGTACAGAGAGACAACACCATTGATTGCTATTAATAAAAGGTGCAACGGCAACGTGGGACCCTCTATTCTAGTGGGCACATTTTGGTACTCCCCTCTCACACGTGGCAGCATCTAACACGAACAGGGCATCCAAGCTGTTCGTCAGGTGCATCCCGTCCTGTAGATGTCTTGTCTCAAAAAATCTGGATCGTCCGACCATTAGGTTGACTTGATGTGAGTGTTTACTGCTGACCATTGGTAGAAGCCGCTTAATCGTCCATCTTTTTGTGCAGCCGATTGGGTCAGCCTGATTTTCAGAAAATTCATCCATGCGGAGGACCCTCCTGATGAATGGCTTGGATCTCTCACACGTATGCCGGGTTGCGATCTGTAAGAGGCAAGTGCGGAAGAGTTCGCATGCATTCCGAAAGAAGAGTAATAGGCATTGCTTCGGGAGGTCGTGCGGTCTAACATGATGTCTGTGCTATATCCATTCCATCCATCAGCTGAAGAAGCCTATTTTAGTGCCTAATATGAATAATCAGGCATATTGAAAATTCAAGTGGACCACACCACATGAATACATACGGGTTAAATGCTCAACATTGAAACCTTCTCACGGCCCAAGGAAGTTTTGGATCAGGCTGATATTTATTTATTTGCTTCATCACAGTGGGAGTCACCTTATGAACGGGTTGGATGGAACATGAAGAACACGGCCATCCTCAGGATGGTTTCAACGGTTGAGAGTTTTCATCTCCACTGTTTCCTGCCGTGCAGCCCACTTGAGTTTTGGATCTGCCTCACTCTCGGGTTCATGTCCTAAAATGAGCTGGTGAAACGGATGCACAGAACGGATATAACATAGATATCACCGTGGGCCTCACAGAGCTTACGGTTACAGAGGATTCCGTTTACCCGTACAGTATCCACTGATTGCCACGTGTCATTTGTTGGCCGTAACCTGGGTGGGCCTCCCCAACAAAAAAAAACAAACAAAAAGGAAACGCTGGCGTATTCAGCCAGCCCAAGCACTCCAATTCTTCCTCATTATGATCTACAACTTGCGCGTGATATATGATTATATGGACCATTCGTACGGTGGGTCCCATCGGGTCCTTACTCTTGCTCGGGTGGTAGACTCTTAGGAGTTTCAGCTCCCGGCCAAGGGTTCCAGTACCCATAGGGGGTGAAATTCCACTAGCGCGAGTGTGTGGGGGTGTGTGTGACAAAACAAAAAAAAACAAAAAAAAAAAAAAAAGTACGGTGGGTCCCATCATAGATGAAACCAGTGTGAAAATCTGCACTGGTTGGATAATCCAAATCTTAAACCGGTGGCGCGGAACTAATGGTCACAACAAGGTTCTTGTTCAGTTAGCAAAAGGTCCATTGACACGAGGCGCTATTTTTTTGTCTCGAATCATCGGAGGATGGACGGTCCAAATCATGGCTTACGAACCAAATGTAACCAGGAGATTAGAGTGGCCATCAATCTGAAACAATGTTCACCAGGGAATTTATGGACCATGATAGACAGGTTAGTTGCATGGGGCCAGGCTTGGACGTGGCTAGATTATAGGGTGTGCAGCTTGGGCGAGTTGGTTGGGTTGAGAATCAACCTGGGCCCAAACGGTCTTCAAGAGAGCTAAACCTGCAGCCCGACCCGGCTTGAATTCCAACTCAAGCCCAACTTGTAAACCGACCCAACCGGTAAAAGGACAACCTGATGCAACCCGACAAAACTCGTCCTGATTATTCCTAACTCAACCTAACCCGACCGAGTTTGTTCAACTAACAACCTGACTTGAAATTGGGTTGGGGTTTGCCAACCCTACCCCAACCCAAGGAGCCTGACAACCTGACCCAACCTGACACAAACAAGGGTCAGGGTTGAAGTTGTACCCAACTTGCAGCCCAATAGCTTATACCCAGCCCACCTTATTGTCCAAACCCATGAATGGATTTCAGTTCCCAGCGGTTTCCTGATGGTCGAAGTCTTGGGACCGGTTGTTAGATTTGAATTACGGAATCGAAGGATAGCCTATGTATCTTAGGATAACCTTGAATGGGAATGGGATTAGGATTTTCTCTTTTGTATTGGTGAGGGGACTAAGATATTTATTTATAAGAAAGATGCTTAGAATCTTACCTATTCGGCTTTTCCCCTAATTTTATATATCCAGTTTAATAGCTGTGTACAAGGACCATTGTCCGAGTGTTCCACCCTAGACCTATTTGTAATGATCACAACTATAATGAGATCCCAGGTAGGAGCCTTACACCGATGTCCTCTACCACCTATTTTAGCATAAAATATCCATGCATTGTGGGGCCCACCATGTTGACTATATAAAATTCACTCCGTACATCAGGTGAGAGACGTTTGAACCATACATACAAAGATAAGCCTGATGAGAAATATTCAATGGGAACAACTGATTAATGGGTTTGATGAAAGATACACACCATGTTGGCCCCACACATAAACCGGCATTCCATCCCCAATGTTACCTGTGGTTTGTTCTACTTGAGTTGCAGATTTGGATTATTTCTTGAACATGGCTTAAAATCTAGCATGAAACCTAATGGACAGAGTGATTTTAAACATTCAACATGGCAAGCCCCGTAGGGCTTGGGTGTTCTACGTCTGGTGTTGTAGAGGATTCCAGTCCGAAGATGAGGGGTTTTCCGACAGAGCTCTTTCAGACTTCTGATTATCCCAAACGACACCTTGAGTTTTTTAAATTCTAAAATAAGCTTAGTCAAGAAATGGACAAAAATATCCACGCACGAGTCGAGTGGTGGAGTTGAGCATTCCGTAGCCACGTGGTGTATGTAAGACATCTAACCCCTTCGAACGGTGTGCCCCTGAGGCCAATCCAATAATTGGGTGGGTTACAACTAAATCTGGAGGACAATGGAAATGTACGCTAAGTTCCGTATTTGGATCACAAGTTGCTTGAGATAAGCTACTTATGTCACAAGTAACCTATCATAGTTTCTACTTATTAAGAAGTTAAATATGTTTTGTAAACAATATATTTATCAGCTTCTCCTCTCTTTCGTCTCTCCTAATGCCTATTTTCAACAACTTATGAAAGTAGGCAAATAACTTTTAAGTAAAAAAGTTACTTATAACTAATCATAAGCCAAGCTTACTTATCCGAAATGAGTCACTATCTAGAAGTAGAAAAAGTAACTTATTTGGTGGTATCCAAAAAGGCCCTTAGTGAAAAAGGAAGTGATTGAGCGAATGAAAACCAGGAAGTGTGCTCGAAAGCCGCCATCCTTTTAAGAACGAGTAACAGCTCACTTGTACAGTGAAAGGTGCGGCTATTCTACTTCTGCTAAGAACTCTAATCTAACTAAAAAATGAAAGTATACTCCTGTTCACCTATGGCACTTCTAAACAAAGTCCAATTAAGCATTTTTAGGAGCTTAACCAAAGAGAGGTGTATCACGGTATACTTGTTTGTTCGGTAGGTCATGAGATTTCCTCGTAAGTTAGGTGGTTAGACACTCTTCCACCGTACAGAAACAGGAGAGCTTCTCTCAAACCTGACGATCCTTTTGAAAAAAAAGGAGAGAGTTGGAGGGCACCATTTGTGCCGGGAGCAGATAGGGCGGTCCATCAAAGGGAAGCCCTAGCTTAGCAGAGATGCGAAGAACTGGCCTGCTTACATTGACTATGGTGTTTTGGAACTCACTTCTCTAAGAACTGCATTTTAGGATTGGATCTTTTGCAATGGATGTTCAGATGACTGAAAGTATTCATTGGGATTTTGTGTCTTCTTAGGTTACAAACTTAACAGATCCATACCCATTACCACTGGAACCCTCACCAATTGAAGGTCGGTGCATCCAAGTCCTTTCTTTCCCTTTCTGATTCATTCATCAGGAGAATTGGCATTTGGTAGGCCTAACATGATCAATGAAATTACACTTATAGCACATGTTCTGATTCCAGTGTGAAGTATGATTAGATTGGCCTTTTTTTTTTTTCTTATCTTGATCATTATGATTAGGTGCACTTGTTGGACAGGTTTGATATCATACATACACGATGCAGGCCTCACAATGCTAGACCCTACCTGCAAAAACATGAGGAAAATTTGATATTTCTTGTGTGGAAAAAAAAAAAAAAACACTATTTAACTATTTTAGAAGTCAATTTGCACTGATTGTTAAATTAGAGTTCTTCAAAAATTTTACAGTAAAAATCTTAAAGGCCTTTTTGGTAGATGTCTATAAATCTTAAAGGCCTGCTTGCAGTAAAAATTTGATTTTGTTTTGTCAATAAATTTAGGGTCTACGATTGTTTTTGGCAGGGCTTTGTGCCATCAATGTAGCTAATGAGGTTGTCCTCGAAGAAAGGACAACAATTACGATTTCCAAATAAGTAATTGTTTTGGTTGAGTTTGGTGAGGATGAAATGCTAATAATTTGAAATGGCGAGGAAGAAGATGAAGAGGATGAAGAAAAGTCGAACGCATTTACTAGATATGGAAGGACTTCTGGCTCTAATAATATAAAGAAAAACAAGGCAACATGAGTTTAATATGATTTGGCTTAGCTTAGCATACGTCCATGATGGCAAGTCTTCCACACTACCACTTGTGGTATTGCTATTCTTATTTCTAATTGTATTAGTTACAAAATTATTAAAGGATAAAAATCTCAAAACTAGAATGGTTGGGAGTTTATAGGTTGTGAATAATACAAAGATAGAAGGAGATAAGATAAAAATGGTTAGAGATATTTAAGAAATTAGACTTCTTTCATACATCTGCTTCCAAATATCTCCAAAAAATCACTTAGATGAGTTGCACATGCAATTTAACATTTTTAAGCAATGTATATTATTTTTTATGGTGTAACTCACCTTTTTTATATATATATTTTTGTTAGCTTGTTAGTACACACCACTGTCAGTTCACACTTCACTGTTAGCCACCCCCACTAGGGATCAATACCGAGACCCCAGTTTCAAAACGAGGCATCTTTCACTCGGTCTACTACTTGAGCAATGGATCAGGGTGGATGGTGTAACTAAACTTATTAAAAATTTGGATGGATTAGATATCATGCAAATATCACATGAGTTCCACAATTCTCTACTTTACCACTTTATATATATATATATATATATATAGTGGGGAATGCTCACAGCGCACCAATTCAAGGGAGGAAACTGTTTCCGTTTTTCCATAGCCCGCCAAAGTTTTGGATCAAGGTGAAAGTTGGGCCATAAGAGTTTCAATGGTGCTGCATTGGATGAACAGTTCAGATTTTGCGCTCACATGATGGGAGACAATTTCTAAAAAAGTTCTCGCAAGTGTTTACAAGAATGGGTGGGCAGGTGATCATTCATGTCTTTCTTTATATATATATATATATATATATATATATATATATAAAGAGAGTACGCACTTGTGCACATGTGCACCTTTGTACATGTGTCATGGGCATCTAATCCGAACAGTCCATGTGATGCGGCATCCCATGAAATAACAAGGGACCAATTTTCACATGATTTAAAACTTTGGTGGGCCATAGAAAAGAGAGATGCAAATCAAGGGAGAAAACTGTTTTCTTTTTCCATAGCCCACTAATTTTCGGATCAAAATATAAGTTGGGCCCTAGGGGTTTCATGGGGTATTGCATCACTTGGACCGTTCAGATTTGGGACTCACATCACGTATGTTGAGTTCTCAAAAAGTTCAAATGGGTTACTTGTGAAGTGGTGCGTGGCTGAGCATTTGGCTATACACACGCATGTATAACGGGTACCATGGTAGTTTCATCGCTCAGGAATTGTTTGTAAAAAATAAAAAAATAATATTTTAATCAATTTACATATGCAAATGACAATCTCAAACATAACAAGTTCATTACATTAACTAGCAAATATGAGAGTAAGAGAGAGAGGGGTGGAAAAGCGTCTGGAGAAGTAGGCCTCTTTAACAGAAAGCTCACCTTGTAAATTATCTAAATGCCTTTTTTTTTTTCTTTTCTTTTTTTTTATTACTTTAAAAGAAATCCATGTCAATAAGTAGTTATAACAATTAGGAAACTAGTTGTTAAGGACAATTCATACCCAATACACCTAATGTTATCCAAGGTTAAGAGTGGAAATGGGGCAGGTGACCTGCCTAGCCTAACGCAACTCTGGACTCGCTTCGGCCTGTCAAGCATGGCCCGATCAATTTTCAAGTTGGGCTTTAGTTCGAGTAGTTTTATGTCGTTCTAATTCTCAATCAGCCAATCCATACATCTTGAATGCAGACCATTGATTTTATTCCTTTTTATGTCTCGTATGACACACCTGATCATCAGATAGGGATTTCTTCAATTTTCGTGCCGGGCAGTGTTGGGGCTCAACTAACTTTTTGGGCTTGATCTTGGGCCGGCTTTGCTAGCTCCATGCTGGGCTTGGGTTGTGTCAGGCCTTTGTCCTTTAATGCCAAGATCAACCTGGCCCAAACTTTGCTCAATCCAACCCTAGGTTTGGTCCAAGCAAGTGGTCTTCTTTACTTTATAACCCAATCCCAACTCATTTAAATTTATTAAAGATATGCCCAAGCATATTTTCAACTTTAACTAAGGAAAAAGTGATAATGCTTTTTAATGAGTTAGGTCCCACCCGGCCCACGTTTTCAGTGGGCCTCTTGAGTCAAGTTCAACCCAGGCCATGGGCTTTAAAACCATAAACTCAGCCTAACTTGGGCTCGGTTCTGAAGGTATTGGCTTGCAACCTATTGACAGCCTTTAGGTGTGATTACACACTCCCTTTTTGGAGTGGGAGAATGCATGCAATGGGGTGATGTTGCAAAAGCCAGCCCATTGGGCTGGGCCTTCAAGGCCACTGGTATCCTTATGTCTTTAATCCCAATAAAATGTATAATTTTGTTTTTTTTTTTTTTTCCTTTTTTTCCTTTTTCTAAAAGTTAAATTAACATCATCATCATCTAGACCATTAAAAAAAGAGAGGCCATGGTTTAACGCCAACCAAAAGACAAACCAATATTAGAAACGTGTGTGGGATCCAAACCGTTCATTGGAAGTCTGTTGTTAGGTGGACGGTCCAGTCCAAAAAAAATATACATCCAACTGTTAGCCCGGTGAACAAATACTACGGTTAATTGCAGTAACACATCCGCAGCACTTATCAGGTGAAAGTTATTAATTGAAATGGCTTTGCAGTGTCGTGAAAACAGACCATTGACTCTCAATTTCATTCATGTGGGCCATTTTTCAAGTGATTAGACAATTGTATCTCACAGTCACTTTTGTGTATGGAAATTTTCCAAAATTCTCATTGATTGTAAGATCCCAACCCTTCCATTGGTCGTTTTTTCCTTCACTCAACTGTCATTTTCTTTTGGCCTCGATCACTCATGGTTATGTGATCCAGACGATTAGATGATGGGCCACGCCTCAGAGTTGGGTGGCCCAAAATCTCGCAAGCAAGCAGACCGTTCCCAAAATCAGGTTAATTGAACAAACCTGACCTATGATTTGCGGATACTTGTTTGTTGAAAATAGGACTTAGATATTTTTATTTTTAACCGTCCAATAAATGTCCATTAATTGGATAGGCAACCAAAATAATTCAAATTGCTTCATGATACATCTACACGTGGGCTTAATATTTGAATTTGGACAGTTTAATTTGAATGATCTGGATTCCCCCATTGCAACTTTTAAGTAATTTATAAGTGCCTGCGTATCATCCATCACACACTGCCAGAGTTTTTCTCCATTGAAAAAAAGATAGAAATTAGATTACTCCAATCTATAATTGAGGCTGCAATCTCTTGGGGCCCACCAGATCACCTGCCTAGATAACAACACTGGGCCCCACAAATGCGGACTTGCCAGCCACTCAGAACCCCATAGATCCTCTATCCCCCATCTTAGCATCACGTGCACCGCATGTGCCTCATTTATAAGGCGAGGCGAGAAAGAGAATCTCATCTGGAATCTGATCCGTTGGAAGCAGTTGAGGTCGGGCTTTCTTCCTTTCCTTATCTCCACTTTACCCGCCATCGCCTCACTCGGACTCGGACTCGGACTCGGAGCCTCTGCCCGATCCGATCCTACCTGAGTTATCTGAGTGCAATGGCGTTGCTGGGCCAGCAGCAGCTGCAGAGATTCCTATTCAGCAGCTGTAGCGCAAATCCCAATTCCACCGCAAGAACGAGGAGGCAGAGGAACCGCTGCTGCTCGGCTATCGCGATCGACGTTCCGTCATCAGCCGGAACGGCGGGGATCCGATGGGGATCGAGCCGTCTGCAGGGCCCGCGGGAGGAGATGGAGGACGATGTTGTCCTCCGATCAGACGGCCTCGATGGATTCTCCTTTGCTGCCGTCTTCGATGGCCACGCCGGATTCTCGTCCGTCGAATTTCTCAGGTTAGCATCTCTCCTTACAAAATAGTAGACTCTGACGTATGCGTGGTAGGATTTGTAGCTGTAGTTCTTCCCTCGGATGCTACTGTGTTCGATCAACCAATTTGCTCGCATGTGGGGCCCACCTTTGAGTTATCCAAACTGATAATATGATTGGCCCCATGATGGACAGCCAGGATCTCTCTATCATGGTGACCCAAACTGTCCCACTCATACCTCCGCCAATTACGGACTCCAATTGCAAGCTACTCAACGGGTGGCCATGATCATCTGATTGGCGGGGCCGGCATTTTGTTAATCCTGATCGATTGCATGGTGAACCCTTGGTATATCCAAGATGCCCTAGAAACCTCCCTGTGAAACATGTAGGATCATCTAATTGAAGAAAGATGGGGTTAAGGCCCGTAAAATTATGAGTCTGATCAGATGGGCGCTTTAGATTAACAAAATGTGGGTCCCACATGAACCATTTCTTTGTAAACCCAAAAAAAAAAAAAAAAAAAAAAAATCTCATGAACAAGAATTCATCATCATCATCTAAAGCCTTATCCCGACTAATTGGGGTCAGGTACATGAATACTGTTATGCCATTCCACTCCATCAAGGACCATATCCTCTATTAAACCATAGGTCATCAAATCTTTTCTTACTGTCTACACCCACGTCCCTTTGGGACTTCCCTTTGCTCTTTCAAAGCCTTCAAGCAAATGAACATATATACCTCTTCTCTGCATAATCTGATTTTGGTATGAAATTTAGGGATGAGCTATATAAAGAGTGCGTTACAACTTTACAAGGCGGATCGCTACTTAGTAGCAGAGACTCCAACACCATAAGAGAGGCAATAAAGAAGGCTTTTGCAAATGCTGATGCAAAATTGTTGAATTGGTATGATTTTATTTTTAATTTTGAATAATGTCCCACACTCTATGTTAAGCTTAATGCCTGCTTGGTGTTTCATTCTATAAAGGCTTGAAGAGACGGGGAAGGACATTGAATCTGGTTCAACAGCCACTGTTATGTTCATAGGCAACGACATGCTTATAATTTCACATGTCGGTGACTCATGCGTGGTATGGATGCCAGAACTAGCAGTCATGGTGTCATATTTCATGTCTATTTCTTGTATCTCAGTCTAGAAAAACGTTACTTTCAAGAGAAATGTTATTATGATGTGTGCATCATGGAAGTTCCATGAATTCTGGCCCCCACTGTGGCAGACATTGAGGGTGATTGGGACCATTGATCTGGTGGACCATTGCTTGGAGCATCACTGATTATTTGATGATCCTAGCCATCTGAGTTTGACAAGCTTTTGCTCATGGAAACTGTGACTCATTTATTGCTCAACTTTGTGTTAGCCCACCATCAGGGGCCATGCATCAGACTGGCATATCCAATTGCCATGATTTTTGGGTTTTGCCCCACCAAATTGAGGTCTGGGCCACCATAGACGAGCATAACTCTTACAGTGGTGTGTGCTTCATGAAACTCCATGAAGTTCAGGTATCATACTAATGCTTGTCTTTTCACTTAGACTAGCATAGACTATTATGATGATGTTGCCTTGCTTGACGAATTTCTTTCTTAAGATCAAACTTTCTTATGCAGGTTATGTCCCGTTCAGGGAAAGTAGAAGTCTTGACCAATCCACATCGACCTTATGGAAACAACAGAGTTTCTCTTCAAGAAATCAGGCGGATCAGAGAAGCAGGTGGCTGGGTGTGTTTTTCTGTCCTTGTTTCTGTCTCTTTACCTTTTGCTCTTTTCAAGAAGCGATGGACTAGTCTGTTTAGAAACTATCGCATTTTCTGAGATTGCTATATTTGTCACTAAAAAAGTATGGAGGCAGAAGTTAAGAGTTTGTTGGCTCCAGAGGATGACTAATGCAGTATTTCCTCCCTGCCTGACATAAACTGCAACTGGGGGTAAAAAAAATCATCTCAAGGAAGGACTAAGTATTATTATTGCTGGTCTGAGAGGATGATCGGCCACACCAGGACTGAGACAGCCCAGACTCCTACCAGAGGCAGCATTGGGGAATTTTCCGCAATGGGTGAAAGCCTTATGGAACATTGCTGTGTGGAGGAAGATGGCCCATGGGTTGTGAACTTAGTGACGATATTAATGACGACCTTGATACAAGTCGCTTTTCGGTGAATACTGCAAAAACTACTTTCTGGCTGTTTTTCTTTTTCACCATTAACTGCACTGTCAGAAAAAGAAAAAAGAAAAAATATATATGGAAAGCCACATAGCACTCCAAATCAAACGACCATATTGATCTAATTGAATACACTTTATCAAAGGAATTGTAAATAAGGAATATACAAGAATACCCAAGATCGGTCAAGGCACAATGTGAAAATTATAAGCTAATAGTTCTTAATTGAGAAATTTCGTATGGTTTTGAGATACTATTGATTAGTATAGTAGATGAATGGAAATTTACTGACAGAGGTCTGCTGACCAGTACAGATCTACGAACCTGTGGGATATGAGATCAGATAGTCTAACGCTGTTTCATTGGTGTTTAGTTTTTTATTCCCATGTTTTGACATCTTGATGTGGTACATATTTTCCAACTGTATTGTATCTGCAGCACAATTGATTGTTTGGGAGTGTGTGCTTTTTTCTTTTCTTTTTTTAACGTAAGGAATCTACGACCCCTGGTATTCATTAACAATCTTGGACCATAAACTGGATGTCTGGTTGGGCGTGCTTTAGTCGATATCTATGGGATGTTCGTGGACTGGATGAGTCAAGGATTGAGGCTTTTACTTGGGGAAGATTGTTTAGGAATTTTTTATTTATCAGCAGTTATAAGACAATAGTTTAAAACTTTCTATTCCTTCCGAATGGAGCTCATGCAGGAGTTCTATATGCTTAGGATCATATCCAAAGTGCTTTCAAGTATTAGTCTGTCCAATTTTACACATTTTTCTATGTACTTCCAACTTTTGTCTCGTTAGTGGTCGTTATGTACACCACTGTTTGCTGAGTTTCAGTGCCTCTTAATTGCAGAGTTGCTGCTAGTATTGAATATAGGAAGCTTTCCATTCTCATAAGATATTATACCGTTAGCATTAGCTTTCTGAGAATTTCTTTGAAATAACCCATTTGTTAGGTGTGTTCTGATTTCCAGTGTTTGACAGATCACTCAAATAAACTGCCATTTTTTTATGTTTTGAGTTTCTTCTTTTGCAACTTCAATCATGTACACTGCTGTGGTAATTGGATTATCAGATTTGGCATGCTTTCATTCAGAATAGCTCTTTGTTCTGATGTTCTGTTCTTAAGTATTATTAGAAATTCTACTTTAAGCAAAGACATTTCCTCTTGCTGTACATTATATAACGTTGTGAAGTGATAGCTACATTTTATTGTCATTCTATCTAAGGTTGATGTTGGGAAGTCATAACTATGTTTTATTGTGCTTTTGTGGTCTCTAATATCATTTGCAATAGAATCTATCTCCTGATTTTGCGTATATTAATTGAATCAATTAGTTCTAAACAATTTTATGCTTCTTTGGATCCAATGATCTATTACCTGTTCATATTGCTGATGATGACATTTCAACTGTTGTACCTTCAGATAGTTAATGGACGGATTTGCGGTGACATCTCTGTATCCCGTGCTTTTGGGGACATGCGATTCAAGACGAAGAAAACTGAGTTCGTCTCCTGTACTCTCCTTTCTTTCCTCAATATATCGAGGATTGTCTTAAACTTTTTCATCAATGAAATCCATGCTGATCTTAATCTATTTAATCCGTGCATATCATGATGGGTCCGGACTGTTTTCTTTTTGAGAAGAATGTTGGAGAAAGGAGTTGAGGAGGGAAGATGGACAAAAAAGCTTATTTCTCGGTAATATTTCTTATTCTACTCTGTTGAAATCATTCCGGTCTTTATGGATTAGCACGTTTTGCAAGTTTCATCTACATATCTATGTAACATCAACTAACGCCTGTGGGAGTTTTGCACTCTTATTGCCAATCCCAAGCCCGGATAAAGGAGGGTTGTGTCAACTTGGTGGCAGGGATGAAACCTTAGCTACAACTTTTATCATGAATCTTGACAATCTAACATTTCAAGCTCATGCTAGGGCATTCCCTCTAAGGACATGGTCCTTGATAGAGTGGAATGGCGAACGGGATTCGTGTCACACACCTCAATCAGTTAGAATGAGGCTTGGACGATGATGATGCATGTAACATTGAAAGTACAAGATTGAGCTGGTCTCTCAACTAATAATTTCTTATTATTCTGTGTTGAATGTCCCTTGTTATTTTCTGTCATATAGGCAAGAATCAGTATTTTCCTGCTGTTAATTTGTTTTGTTTCTGGGATTATCCACTGTCATGGTGCAGTTATTACTTGCATAGTTGATACTGTAACCACAAGTTAGTTGCTTGGAATATAATGATGGCACTTGTAAAATAGAGAAATGATCACATACCCCATCTTTCCCGCTTATCCGTCACTTTAATGGGATATCCAATCTGTGCAAAAGGTGGAACACTCCATGAAGACAACCCGGGGAGAAAATCAAGCTGGTCCACTCATTGGGCAGGCCATACTGTCGAAATCCATGGGGAGCTGATGGTCTTACTCCCTTGCAAGCCAGGTATAGCCCACCTAATGAATGGATTGGCTCACCCCCGGTGAGGAGTCTCGAACACGAGACTTCCCGCTTTAATACCAATTTGATCCAGGACAATTAACCATTTGCTCTAAAAGCTTAAACTGGCAGAACATAGCGAATCAATCCCTTTATCTCTCATAGCCCAGGCCCCACATCTCATGGGTTAGGACCTCAGCTAAACCCCCCTCGTGGGCCCCAAATCACATGGGTACCGCCTCACACGAGACACCCTCCTCACACGGGTGGGGCCCATCTCACACGAGCTACCCGCCTCACACGGGCTGCCCACCCCGAGTGTGCCCCTGCATCCCTCAGGTAACCCCACTCGAGCCCGGTGTGAAAATGCCCCTGCATTAAAAAGGATGCTTGCTTTAGATGATTTACAAAACGATGCTGAACATATTATGAAAAAACGTGTCCTTATTTATCATGTGAACTTGAAAACATAGGTTTAGGCCTTACCTGAGTGGTTAAAACTTTCTTATGTGTTGTGACAGAGTGCAATTCAAAGGGGATTTGGTTACTGCCTCTCCAGATATTTACCAAGTAGCCCTTGGATCTGATGCAGAATTTATATTACTAGCATCTGATGGCCTTTGGGATTACATGAACAGGTTCGCCCAGCAATACATTGTCATCATATTCGCTATTCATATGGTGGAATGATAAATTTCACCTATTTGCGTACTGTGTTATATTTCAGTTCAGATGCAGTAACATTTGTTAGGAATCAACTCCGCCAACATGGTGATGTACAGGTTCATGATCTGAACTATACTTGTCCTGTTGATTCTGGAACCGTCTTGTGTCTTGTCCTGTTGATTCTGGAACCGTCTTGTGTCCATGGATTGGTCCTAACTCTTGAATTTTGGTTCTTTTAACTTCAGCTAGCCTGTGAAGCACTTGCTCGTGCTGCTTTGGTACAGCTCTGACTATTTCTTTTGTATTACACTTTCAAGCAGTATATTTGGCACCATTAACAAAATTCCATTGATTAATAATTTCATATGTTACACAGGACCGACGCTCCCAAGACAACGTTAGCATCGTCATAGCTGATTTGGGGTACATACCTACATTTTATTTAGTTGTTTGGAGGCCATCGGCTGTTTGTTTGTGTGGGCTCTCCTATATACACATGAAGTGAACATTCTAATAACCAAACCTTTTGTACATTTATGGCCACCTGATGACCAGAAAGACCCAATTTCTGGGCCACAGGACATACATGTAGAGCCTACCTGATCAACGGCCAGAACTCTAACAAGCCTGCCAGATAGGCAAGTGCACCAATTATGACGGCTCTTGAACTTACGTAATCACCACAAATAATGATTGTGAGCTTTGGAATTTGGATTGCTGTAAATCTGTTCTTCCATCCCAACAAACTGCGATTCATCTTGTTCTGCTCTCTACTTATTCCTAACCATTGAGCAGATCCAAATGCTTTTATGCAGTTAGCCCTGATTTTGTGTTGTATTTTCTTTTTACTCACTTTGTTCTCTTTTGGATTTATATCAATTCTGATTTTTTTGATAGGCGGACAGATTGGCAGAGTTTACCTGCTCAGCAGCAAAATTTTGTCTATGAATTGGGCCAGGCGTTTGTGACCGTTGGTCTTGTGTCCTTAGGAATTTGGATATCATCTTTCCTTTCTCTATGAATTCAAAGCCTTATCAGGATGTATATAAGGTGACTGTTTCTGCACTTCTTTCCTATACCTTGTAAATGTATGTCTGCCTACCATATCATTAACACGTCTTAGCTCTATTTATCATGATAATTTGAGCAAAATGTGCCTACCTTGGATGTATGCATATTTTTTTTTTCCCTATTTACTATCAAATGAAAATTACTAAACATTCGAAATAATGCGTAAGAATGGGACTTTCACCACAAAATTCCTCGGTAGCTGGATTTCACCAATGAATCTAAATTCCCGGCTGGTGCTTTTTGAGGGTTGAAATTACCAAAATACCTTCATTTTTACTTCAAGAAATGGTGAAGTTGAGAGCTGTGGGGCCTACGTGTATGTTTGTGAAAACCAAGAAAAATAAATCAGGGAATTTTGGTAATTTCCTTGAAAAGCATCAGTTTGGAATTTTGATTCATGGAGGCATTATTTGGTAAAATTCGAACTCCTGAGGAATTTTGCTGTAAAAATCCCAAGAAGTTTTTCCTTAAAATAAGAAAATCAATGGGGTATCATACGGCTGCTTGGCCCAAGAAAAATGGACAGCATTTTTGCACTAGTCGGTCCCACAATTCAGTGATTCAGATTGTTATTCTGGTCAGTGGTCAGACCCGCTCTGACTGGGGATGCCGCAAATGGCTCCACCTGACAATCCTATCCATCTGATCGTTGGCTTAGGAAATTGTTGAGAAAATAAATCCAATGGTCCATTTTGCAATGGAGAAAGCCCGCCTGTCCGAAGGCTTGGATTGTTTGATGGAGGAGATCTTAGTTAATCTATCCACAGTGGACCACTGGATGAATGATCTGGATCCCGCCTGTGCAGAATGCACTAAAACAGCATTGGGTCAGGCCAAGCACTGGTACAAATGGATTGGAAGTATACCATAGACGTGACTGAGACTGTTGAAATGGTGGACCACTGTATCAGAGGGGTCTTGTCCGATGAATTCCAACAAGGCATTTTTAGAGTTAAAATGACAAGGAAGAAAAAAAAAAAACACTAATGGTCCACAGTCAACAAGCATGAAGTCGTGACTGTTCAAATGGTTACGATCATCTCATCACTTCAATTATTTGTCAGAAGAAGCCCATGATGTGTTTGGCCCACCAGTTCAAAAGGCCTTTATAATTTCATCCATCGATTAAATGAAGATGGGTGAAAGTCACTGAATTTTCAACTGCATCACTTCATAGGGAATCATAACGATTGATATTGCATTTATGGACTGATCTCTTTTATTCGGCTCTTTTATTTTTATTATTATTCATTATTCAAAGGCAACAAGAAGGGAAGATAAATCACTTGCTTTTCATGGAAGCAGCTCTTAGTCCAGTAGTGACCTTTGACAAAGGGACCAAGTAACTCAAGGGTCGTTATCACTCCCAGTCCCAGGCGGTGTGGTTGGATCATGCCGTGTGTTGGCTCCTCCGTAGTCATAATCTGGCAATTCGGTCCCACCCATAAGCTTCCTCGTGTTCATCTGGGCAGCCATTGTCATCATCACATCATAATCATCATAATCATCATTTCAACCCATGCGTGCATAGCAGCTATGATGCACAAGCATATTTAGAGGGAGGGCAAATACAGACTACAGGTTGTGATTAGCTCAGGCCACAAGAAAATTAATTCATGATTTTTGGGATTTCTACTTTTAAGTAGAGTTTTCCAAAATCAGGAAAGTAAGCCTGTTTGGATTGTAAAATCCAAAAGGTTGAAAAGAAAGATTCAACATTTGAAGAAATTTATTTTAAGTACAGGTGTTTTTTATGGAAATGCGGTGAAGTTATAATAAAAAAACTGAGTTGTCTCTCAAGAGACGTGAAAACCTCTATACTGTAGGACCTGTTTGGATTCGTAGAAACAACAAAAAATAGAGATAATATTTCCATGAAAATCCCATTTCAGTCTATTGTTCTTATCAATTTTCTGAAAACAAGGAGAATGCTTATACATCTAAATTGTAGATAAGTTTATTCCCACTGGGATGAACTGAAAACACAAATATTAGCCTTATCCAAAAATTTTGTGGCTTCTCACTTTTCCTATCATATGGCCCACCTAAGTTTTGGAACTGCCTCATTTTTTTAAGCTCCTGTCCTGTCGTGAAACTGTGGAACTACTGAGTGGATTGGATATCTCACCAGAACTTCTTGTTTGGGCTATCTTTTCAAGCTTCTTATAAGCCACAAATTGAGAGGTTATGATTGTCCTACACATGAGATTTCTTTGGACATAGTCCATCCATGGTGGGACCTAGCAAACTATATCTCCCTTGATTGGTGAACATCCTTTTTTTCTAGATCATTTTATGAAATGAGTCCAAAATTAAAGCATATCGAAAGCTCAAATGGACCACACCACAAAAACAATAGAGATAATGATTTCCACCATTGAAACCTTCCTAGGCCCAGTGAAGGGAAAACATAAATATCAGCTTGATCCAAAACTTCTGTGGCCCCCAAGAAGTTTTCAATGGTAGCCATTCAATTCCCACTGTTTCCATTGGTGTGGCCCACTTGAGCTTTGGATATACTTCGATTTTGGGCTTATGCATTAAAATGAGCTGAATACACAGATGGACGGTGTAGATAAAATAAATACATCACAGTGGGCCCCACAGAATCCACACTACACAATCCGCGTCCAAATTTGTCTAGGGTAGGGTCCCACATTACATTATATGTTAGTTTTACGCTATTTAAAAATAGTGGGGATCCATCCTCTTCACACGAGTCAGTGGCCTACAGCTATCTAGACCATTCAAATTGTGGGTCCTATTGGGGATGAAGCATGTCTAAAATGAGACTGATTAGGCAATCCTAACAATCCAGGGAAAAATCAAATGGTTAATATTATCTTCTCAGTGCAAATTTTCAGTTATGCTCCATTGACAGTTGGGCCATCGATTGGGAAGGTCCATGTTGAAATAGGCACCGTGAGTCATGACGTACGTGCACTCAAAGACACACATGCACCACCAAAACTTACCTTATGAGGTGGGCCCGAAATTTCGACGCCATCATCCAAACCTCGGACTTCACCTGCAGGGGAAGATTAGCCAATGAAACAGCCAAACAGGAGGGGCAATGAGAGATATCCATGTTTGAGCTATCCTACTTTCACGACGGGACAACCTTGCTGGGCCCCACATGCAGCTTGTTGCACGTCCTCTCATCTACAATTAGATGTGTGGACAACTAGTTGGGTGTGAGGCCCACCGTTCCAACCAGTTTAACATGTTTGCCTCCTAATGAAAATCGAATTCCCCAAAGATAAAGCCGATCCAACCATCAAGTTGGCGACCATGTAAATTTCACGGTTTGGGGTGGTTGTCTATTGTTTTCTATCATGTGGCCCACATGATGATTGGATCGGCATGGCCATCCTTTTTTTCATGATTGGACAACCCAATCAGATGGACTGGATGACATACACCATAGTGGCCCCACATGCAGCTAGTTGCACGATTTCTCATCTACAGCTAGATGCGTGTGGGACCTTTTCTAAAACATGATTAGCTGGGAGGGCATTGGGCCAGTGCTAGGGATGGTAATGACCTGCGTTTGGCAGAACCAGTTCAGCCCTAGCCCAATCCTGGCCCAGCCCAACATTATAAGGCCTAAGGCCTACTCACGGCATTGCCCAGCAAAACAGGCCCAAATCTCTTGGGCACGGGCCTGACCTGCCCCAGCCAAAAAATTGATAAATCTCTATTTCAAAAGATGAATGTTCATAATCCATCATTGATCAGGTGGGCCATGCATGCAGAAAGAAATCCACGTCTATAAAAATGAAAACCAATTGTCTATATGTAAGATACATGTATCACCTAACCAATGATTGAAATGGATATTTATATGATAGAACACATGTATGGATGAGATGGACTAGGTCCTGATGGATCGGCTATAGTTCTCTACTCAAACTGAAAAAATGGGAACTTGCTTACTGGAAGATATGCTAAAGAGCAGGAGGATGATGAAAAAGGTCGTGACTCCAGACATTGCGACCGTTGTTTTTTGAAGTGAAGGAATATGTTTGTGTATTTCTGAAGGTAGGAAAATGTGAGTATTTATAGTTGAGAAATCCTCCGGTGCTCTCGTAGCACTATAAGTTTTAGTATTCCTAGTTGCATAGGGACGCTTAGATAGTCTAATCTATTGATCTAGACTCTTAATTAGTTCCAAAGGATATTTCTCGTTCTACCAAGAAAATATCACGGTGATCTGACAAATATTAACCTTCTGATCAATGGACTTAAACAGACGGTCAGGATCATTTACATAAAATAGGTCCAGTCAACAATCTGATTCATCTATTTGATAGGTATCATCATGGATTGCTTATGGTTCTGAAGAATCACTTTTTTTAGGCAATCGTAATTATCCCATCCATTGATTGGAAAATTGATGGATACAGAAAAGAAGATCAAATTAAGGACTGATCAGATCATATGGTCAGTGTTATTTTGGATGGTAGCTATAAAATGTTCCCTAGAGTTAATGGACAGTTCAGATCAACCTATTGAAGTGTCCAAGTGAACCGATGCAAGTAGGAGCACTATAGCTTATGCCTTATAGTGGCATCGAAGCAATTAAATACGAAGGTCAAAGATTGCAAATTTACGCAATTTATTCCCGAAATATCTTCACCATCTAGATTGTAAATATGTAGAGAGTCTAAGTCCAACGCGTTGGACCATAAGTGACCATCCAGGCAGAAGATGGCTTCCCATTTTTCATTTGAATCCAACATCTAACCCGTCCAATAGGTTTTACGCATGGGAGGATCATTGTATGAAAAATCGTTCAGATTACTCATCTATCGGACCGTACTTATATTTATTTTTTTCATTTACCAATGGTTATAAATTGTTTTATATGGTATGGCATACATGGTGAGTTAATTGGGCTTATTTCTGTCTAAATTGATATTCATGGTGGGGTCTACCTATTGGAAGGGTTGGATTTTACAAAAACATCATAGGTTGAAAGTTAATTTCTAGGTGGACCTTAAATTATGGTCCAACCGGCTGGACTTGAGACCCTCTAAGTAAATATGTTACCTTGTTTATACAAATTTTATTCCCAAAAATATCTGTGCAACCGCATTCATACATGACATTGCACTAGTTTTGTTAGAATGCGGATCCTTGTTCCCTCTGTTGGATCATGCATGTCAGAGATGAGGACCGTTCATCACCTATTGTAACTATAAACATGCCCTGGAACAGAAAATAACATCGATCCGTTCGTTTGATCTGTCAGGTCACACTTGTATGAGAAAATTGGGTGGTTAGGATTTTGAAAAAAAAAAAAAACAGTCCAACAGTCCAAATGACATCGATCCTTTCGTTTTATGCATCTCCCTATTGAATGGCCAGATCAATCAATCATTTGCTATCCGATGGTGAGAACAAGGCCCGGAGTGGTTGCAGCGATGTGGGGTCCAGCATCCTATGAAAACCCTACATTGCAATTATACAGATAACTCTCATTCCCATAAATTGATGAATATGATTGAAAAGGACCATGTTCGAATGATTCTTTCCTGGATTGTCAGCGTTAAGGTGGTGGCCCCACATGCATAAAACAAGATGCAAATAAGCATCACGTCTTTCTCCATTAAATACAAAGGCCGTTTCCTCTGCAACGCTTGTTGAATAAGCTTACTCTACAATGTTGTGTGTGGACCCCACCATGATGTGCGGATAACGCCTACTCAGCCCATCGTGTCCGACCGAGCATGTTCTCTTCGAGCCCCATACTCAAGCCGGTCCAATCATGTGGTGGGCCCACTGAGTTTTGGAGCCTGATTTTTGGGATGTCCATTCATCCTAGTGGGGGGCGCATCTTACGAATGATTTAGGTGGCATATAAAAAACAGCGGGACCCACACACAATCTGGAAGGTTTGAATGGTGTGGATCGCCAACTCAACTGTCCATGTGGGTGTGGCCCACTTGTATGTTGGATCTGACTGATTTTTTTTTTTTTTTTGGGAATGGGGTGAAATTGATCAAAGGGCGCACCTTATGGCTAAAGTGGATGTGGGCAGTACGTCACGGTGGGCCCCACAAAGCATCTTGTGGAGGAACCGACTTCTTAATACCACCAAAAAAGGAAGATGCTGTGCAATGTAGTGGAGAAATGAGAAGTCCTTTTTAAGGGTTAGAACAATAATAATCTCATCCCAAGATTCCTCCTATTCAGTTTTTAGTTTTAACAAATGGGAAGTTATTTGATACTCTGGTAGAGTGTGATGGTTCATACGCGTGTACTCTGAAATCACAACCGATGCCTACTTGTAACTAAAACTAAACTGCCAACCCCAAAATCAGAGTGATTGGACTATCCTAACCTCTGATTAATAGACATTCCGCATACGTTGGTTGAATTCTGGTCATTGACTGTATTTTATATTAACCATCCATTGGATGTCTACTAATTGGCGAGTGAGAGATCCGAGCCGTTTATCAGATGGGGTCTTGTTGTATCTTAAAAGACCTCTCCATTGGTCAGTTTTTTCAAGTTTTACATTATTTTCATACACGATATAACCTACCTAATGAATGCATGCGTAGGCCTGGCTTTCAGGTCACGAGGGCCCACTAGATGAGTGTTCGGTCTAACGCACACGTATCCAACATCGGCACGTGTGGAGAGAGCAGGATTTAGCATCATCTCCCATACAATCACACTTGGCTCACTGCATACGTGTTCTCAATTCCCACAAGTGAGGCCCACCCTTCATTAAATCCAGACGGTTGGTATGTTGTTAAGTCTCACTATGGATGGAGAACTCCCCAAAATTCTTCATTAGTCTAAGATCCTAGCCGTCAATGTTAGGACCATTGTCAGTCGAATGTGGTCCCCTTTTTTGTCTCTTTCTAATCTTGAAGTTAGTACTGCCCCTATCAAGGGAAACTAATGGGTAATAGTCCATCCATGATGGGACGCACCATATGAATGGTCTAGATTAAGAACTATGATGCATCCCATGTATCAATTAGTTCCTCCTCTGATGCACGGTGCGTGCTTTGTACAAGATCCAAGTCGCTTCTGGACCGTACATCGTGTGGGACCGACTTTTTTATTATTTTCTCAGGATTCAGGAATCAATTTCGTTGAATCATCTGAATCAATTGCTGGGAAATGCACTGCCTGTATTGTGATGATATAGACGCGGATCCCAATTGCTCTGCGATCCATACCATTGATCTTATGGCCTCGATGTACGTTTGGAAGGATGATGTCTAACAAGATCTCACGGATTCGAAGATCTTAACTCTTCAATATAGAATCTTTCATCCGTGGTAGGCGGCGGGCCCATCTGATCAACGTCTAGATCATCAAGCCAATGGACCCCACATATATGGAAACTTGCGCCTCAGCAGACCCGATTGAAACTGTCTCTTATTTACCCGGTGTACACCAGTGCTCAAATAAAAACATGGCAGTTATTACATAGATCATGGCCGTAGGATCCTCAAAATAAAGCTTTTAAAAAAACATCATTAATAATTTCACAACCCCTATACCGTACACGTGGTCAAAATCTCTCTATACATAAGGGAAGAGTTTTGCTAAGCTCACGCGTGTACAATAGAGCCCACTACACGCCACTCACGTGTCGACATGGCTAATATGTTTGAGATCCAAGCCGTTCATGAAGTAGTTATGCACTCATCAAACAGACCCTGATGCTTCAAACGAGAGGATGGCCTAGAAAAACTTAGCTAACTTTTCTCAACCATCCATTTGTTTCCTACATTATAGATAAGCTGACCAGTGGACAGGACATATCTTTCGTGAGAATGATATTCGTGGAGGGTCCCATCTGATGATCGGCTTGGATCTCACACCTGATGGCATCTAGATGGTCTCCCTTGCACGCGCGTGTGCTAATCAAAACTCTACGAGAGAGTTTATTCTGCTAAGAACTGAAGGCATAACGAGGTGCGATGAATCAACGGTTCTTCCCTCCCCCGGGCTTCCCTTTCTTAGGTTCATGCCTCGTGTTGGGCCCACCATAGTCATAATCAAGCAATGCAATCTCCACCATTAACTTCCTCACGTTTACCTGATAACAATCACAACATATGCATTGTGTAAGATAGTGAATTAAGAAACACCCATTGTATATGATGCCTGCATGTGCATGCATTACATTTGTTACACCACCCTTTTTGATAGATACACACCTTTTTTTTCTAGCTTGCTTGTTTGAGTTACCAAGAGTAGAAAAAGGAGTGCGTGGTATAAAAAAGAGCGGGTGTAAATATCAAGTGTTATTATTCGGGTTCCGGTACAAGTGGGTTCATTATTCAGTCATCCAAACCAATGTTATTATGGGCCCTGATTCATGCACCAGTAATCTCCCAGATGGAAAAATCCTAACCTTTCAACGAGGAGCAAGGCCAAATATATGTGGCCAGGATCTTCCAATCCTGGGGATCTTTGCTGCATGAGACATTGAGGATGAGTTGTTCCTTGCTAAAAACCGATCAAATCCCTATTCCAAAATTCAGTGTTCGTAATCCATCCATTGATCAGTGGGCCTCACATGAGTAAAGAAATAGACATTTAGTAAAATAGAAATCAATGGTCTACATGCAATATGCGTGTGTTGCCTAAACCAACTATTGGAATAGATAGTTGTAGTATAAAACATGATGTAGAGCGGGCCACAGATACATTCTTCGCACTCGGTTGAACTAAAATTAGCTCAAACGAAGTGAAAGTAGTTTGTGGGCCATAATTGAGGCCCAAGCATATTTAGTTTGAAAAAATTCATTCCAAATGGAGAGAAATTGCCATTCAAATCGTGGACCATAAGTCAACCCTAAGTTTTTATCTAGACATCATCGCCAAATACACAATCTATCAATCTTTATGTAACGATGTTTTAGACACTAACTGACTTCTTATATTTGCCAAATTCATCCATTTCATTAAAAAAAACACTCGTTCAACATTGTGATTTTAGAGAAAAAAAAATAATTATTATTAATTTTAGAAAATTTTGATTTCATCATATTTTATTATTATATCTTTTTAGAAATTGTTTGTAATAATGTTATGTAAGTGATGTAATAAAAAATAAAAAATAAAAGGATCATTACTCAATATAAATTCAAATCTTTTCTCTTTTTTTATATCTCATGGATTCAAGATTTTGCCTACTTAAAGTCGAAAGTGATCTTCTTCTTATTGTATAAAGCTCTTCCCTATCTCAGAGCACGTGTGCATAAGTTAGGCTGTGGCAAATTGAGCCAGTCTCCCTGAGCAAGTTCCATTGCTACCCTTATGGGATGATGGGCTGCCTCATGACACCTGTAAGTCAGCCTTAAGTTTCGGTGGCACTGATCAGGCCTTGGTTGAAATGTTCCAAAACTGGACCTTGACGGCGTATATGTTTTGTCTGAAAATCAGGCAATGAGATGAACCTAGAAATGAGATCAAAGCCCATTTTAAATTGCGCCAGGCCCAGAATAAAACAGGCCAGCCAGGCCCACTGCACCAGCATCGTGAAAACATGGTTACTGTGACTCAAATCAGTCGTGACCTGCAATGCAAACACCTATAACGTACCTTGTGAGACAGGTACGAAGGCGGCTTCACACCAACCTTAATGCTTTCAGCGTCGCCTGCAAGAGAATAATAAGATTTTCATGTAAGTTTAAACAAGTGAATGGTAGAAATGGGATTTTAAAAAAACCCAGAAACATGCCTTACCTGAAAATGAATGAAAGAGTAGCAGCCATAGTAGAAGAAAGGCAGTGAGACGAGGCATGGCTGCTGTTGTTGTTGTTGTGAGAATGTGTCCTTTGGAGGGGGGAAGAGGGGCATTTATTCTCATTTGTGGAGGAAAGATGGGCCATGAATCTCTCTCTCTCTCTCTCTCTCTCTCTCTCTCTCTCATTGTCTTCCACCACACTCAATGGATTCGTAGAATCCATGTAATCCAACACCGAACTGCGCGTAAGTCAACTACACTAATTCCAGATCCTATCTTTGTTTATCACCATTTTGAAAATAGATGTGGCTCGTTCCCGTTGTATGTGGCACAATATACGGCTATCCAGACCATCCAAAATTTGGGTCCCATTGTGGATTTAGTATATCTCTAAGATCATACCGATCAAGCAATCCTAACCATTCATTTATGAATGGTTACAAATAAAATAGCCAGTGGTTCAAATTCAAGAGGAGAAATCAGATGGTTGATACTATCTCTTCAGTATAATTTTTGGATTCTGCTACATTCACGGTCGGACTGGAAATTTGGACAGTCTAGATTGCCGCAAAACTATGCCATGTGTACAGTTAAAGAGTCACCACCATTTTCTTAAATGGTGTTAAACTGACATATGAGTCTTGTAAATCCCTACTCTAATTTCCATTTTCTTAAAAAGCAAGCAAGCAAATTGAATGTAGGAAGCTAGAAAAAGCCAAGCCCTTGTTTGGCTCGAAGCACCGTGACAAATATCGCCAAAATTTTAAAATATCATGGTATTCTCGTAATATATTGATCAAACGATAATATCACGAGATATTTATATAATTTTAAAATTTATTTCTTAATTTTAATAAATAAATATTAACAGCAAGATTTTCTTATAACGAAAGGCCAACCAGGCAATTTCATCTTGGCTTGTTGATTTGTCTCACATATGAGGAATGTGACTTTCATCTCAGTGCCCCCACATGGTAGGTCGGTTGCTCAAAGGCGAACATGGACCTTATTGGTCTTGGATATATATTTTTTTTTTGCCTACACCGATTAGATGGTTAGGATTGTCTAATCAGTGCTATGGGTCCTTGACGACTGATCGAACCTTATGAACGGTCCTGATCTCCTCAGTTTTCAGACCTACTTTTATCTATCTACCATCCTAACATTTTCTTGTTCAACCTTTGGGCAAAGCTAAACCGTTGATCGGTCGGGCACTTTCATTGGATGTGACTTGCCCTAAGGATCGTCTAGTGGGGAGAGGGTATCTTCCGTTAATCATGAGGCCTACCATGCGGATGAGAAGTAAGGAATTTGGTACAGTTTCAAGTTTCAACCCAAAAACACAGTGAAAAAGATGGGGCAGTCTCCTGCGAACCACACAGCAGATAGCTTGAGTGCGGTCTTAAGTGGTAGGCTGCTCAAGTGGGTCCCACCGTGATGTTTAAGGAGCTGTTTGGATGAGAGTAAATGGAAGTAAATGGAGATAAATGGTATTTTAGGTCTATTTGAATAGAAGTAAATGCATGGAAATACAATGGCAGTAAATTGGATTGTAAATGAAATCCTCTCTCGGCATTATGCACATGTTTGCCGTACACTTGGCATTCTAATGATACTCTGAAACAATTCAAATATATATTAACTACATCACTAAAATCACACACTAATAGAATAATCCAAACCGTTCAAAGGTTGACTCTCTAAATGAACCGTTAAAAATTGTTGACAAGTTGCTTATTTATGATTCTTACGTTTATGGCCCACTCGAGGCTCAAAAGTTTTAAATTTTTGGCTGAAGTATATATTTCAATAGGCTTATTACAATTATTCTATTAAATATCACATATGTACACTAATTTGAAATATTAATGTTGATTTGAAATATTGAATATATTCTTATGAGTATACTGAAAATCTTCCAATACATTCTAATTCCTTCCATTTATTCCATCCAAACAAAATATTTAAATTTCAAATACATTCCAATTCCTCCCATTTATTCCATCTAAACAAAATAATTAAATTTCAAATGCATTTCATTTACTCACATCGAAACACAACTAAGTCATTTACTCCGACTTCATTTACCTCCAATTCCATTTCTAATTTACCTCTAGTTACAAGCTCCCAAAGGAGTAAAATCCACGCTAACCAAATAACTTTTTTTTAACACACACATCACATGAGCACTCAAACCCATGACCTCATGTTAGGCCAAGGGCCCAAATATCAGCCATATATCTGTATGTCCCCAGCAACACGAAGCCGTTTGAATCAAAGTTTTAAATCGGGGCATCAGATATCACACCGTTCACCACCAATACCAGGCTGTTTTGAGCTTATACAGCCGTTTCATTCATGGGTGAAACACATACCAACCAATACATACAGGTTTTGGACAATATTTTAGACCATGGTTTGAACAGTCCTAATCCACTCCCTTTCTCACTGGCCTTGATCTTCAAATGCAATCTTGACTACCTTGGTTTGAATGGTACTAATCCAATCCCTTTCTTACTGACCTTAATCTTCAAATGCAATCTTCACTACCTTGGTTTGAATGGTACTAATCCAATCCCTTTCTCATTGACCTTAATCTTCAAATGCAATCTTCACTACTCGCCAAATCAGAGTAAGATTCAAAGCTACTGACCACACAATGAATGAACTGAGGGTGCATTCCATTAGTGGTAGCACTAACCAAAAGATCATCATTAGTTTATTAAATGGAAAATCCATGACAGAGATTAAATTAACCGTCCGTTAACGGGGAACAAAATGTCGGTAATTCATGATTGATGTTGGGGCAGATGGAGGTGATTGCATGATGAATCAACAAACCCAAACCCCACTTTGCCAGCATGGAATTAGGTTGTCGCCGAATGGAAATTTCGATGTGCCTTTCTAATATATACATCTTAAACACCCATTATAAGGGTAAATCATTTTACATTGCATTAATGTATGATAATCAAGTGGGCCACACATGGTAAATTTGGTAACATGCAAGAATCATGGTTCTCTCCTTTTCATGGCCCCCCATTTGCTGCTGGAACAAGGGACCTACTAATTTTCAGATGGGTCCCATGCCTTCTACCAATGGCAAGGCGAGGAACCAATCATTTCTCGTAGAATAAAATCAAGGTGACCATCAAGATCTCAAGTCGAGCAGAGCCAGTCCAGTCTCTATCTCAAAAGGCAGCTACTGTGAGAAAGGAGGAATGGACACTGCAAGAGGTGCATACATGCGCACCGAGTGGTAGTCAACATCACTGGGGCTACTGCTCTTGTGGTACACACTATTTACATTGTATACATATTTCTCCTCTGTCTCTCTCTTTCTTTCTTTTTTCTCAATTTCATTTTTTTGTGGTTTGCAAAAGTTCACATGGAAAGCTCCAAAAGAGGGATGAAAATAAGATATACCAAATAGGTTTGCTAGAATACATCCCGCTGAATCGCTGCTAGAATACGTCAGGACTTTGGCCTCTAGATCTGGGTTCATCTTTCAATTATCCAAGCCATGTATATGATTGGCCTCACCTTGGATGGGGATATCCAAATAAATAAATAAAAGCTCTAAAATTGGAATAATTCAATCCTTTGATCATTTGACTTTCTTCCTATGAACATGGACATTTGACTTTCTTCCTATGAACATTGACATTTGACTTTCTCCCTATGAGAATTCTTTTACCTATCCACCATCCATGAAAGTCCCATCATATAAACGGTTTGGATCATTGAAAAGGACACTAAACCAATGGCTGAAGTCCCAACCTATCCTATTGTAATACATCAGGATGTATTCTATCAAATCTCCTTACCAAACACCACCATTGTCATAGAATTCAATTTCAGACCACAATTTCATACCAAGATTATAAATAAAGATAGTGAGTGTCAATATCATAAAAGATGGCACCTCTCTACACATACCTAAGCTTTTTAATGCCATCCCACTGCCCATCCCTCATTACTCCCCCACACCTCTTTTTGTTAAAAGAGCAAACCATTTGATACTCTGTGGGAGTTCAGCAATCCATAAGCGTGACAGGCCCTGCTTTACATGTGACAAGTACATACCTCAATCCAAACCATCGCCACCACTGATCCTGCTGTAAATGAAAAGTGATCAATGGTCAGAGATCCAACTAATCAAAGGTTAGGTTGTCTGATCAATATGTGAGGCCCACTATTTGGACGGATTGATTTAGTTGGTGCATAAGTCATGTTCTGGCTGCATTTCTGCTAACATCATACTTGGAATTCTGTCATTTTTCATTTTGCCTTTTCTCATTCTTCTTCCATTCCAAGGCCCAGAAAATGATTTTTGATGCATTAAGGTCTGTTTGGTAGACACTTAAAAATGAGTTCATCTCATTTTAGTGGTCGTAATTATGTATTGGAGATGGTATTTCTTTTTGGTAAGGATTAAAAATGATCTTGACAACCAACAATCAGGATCTCTAATGCACAATTATGATTAGCTAAAAGGAGATCAACTCATTTTTTAGGCATCCACCAAACAGGCCCCTAAGTTAACCAAAATTCTCATTTTTAGGATCCTCCTCATCCAAATCAGTTGTGGATTCTCCACATAGACTTGTGAAATTGGTTAGATAAGGGTTCTGTTGTGGAGCCTTGCCATTCTAGCACAAAATGTAGCTAAGCTTTTGTCAAAAAATGAAATGTGAGTAATGTAACCCTAGGGATGAAATAAATCTACAAGCAAGGAGATTCCAAAACATAACAATTATGACAAATTGACAATGCATTTCATCTGTTGAGGCCACAATAGATCTCCGACCAATCCAAAAATCAGCAATAATAGAGCTTAGGAAAAAAAAAAAAAAAGGCAACTAGAGGAGAAGTATGTGGAATTGCTCCACACAAACCCAACAGAATCAAGCCAAAGGAGTAACCAGGCCCATCTCTCCGCTAGAAAATCGAATCCCATCTTAGGAAACATAGTCAACAAAGCTAAAATTCTCATCCAATCAATAATCGTCCTCTAAAAATCCCATAATGCTCCATATGTATGGCTTTATAACCATATATAAGTTCCAAAGTCTCCCACCAAAAACAAAAAGAACATAGGAAACTTGAGCAAAGTGTTCAATCTACCAAACACTTAACATACAGCACAAGGTCTTTTAAGGCCTCTACAGTTTTACAGAACCATGGACCTAGTATACAGTTGGTATATATAGCCAAGAAATTGTATACAGTTTGACTTATGGAGAAGAAGAAGATGAAGATGAAGAAGAAAATCACATCCTTGACCAGCATGGTCAACAGACTGAGTTCCGGTCAACCCAACCTGGAAATTGACTGAGTCCAAAGTTTTTTTTTTTTTTTTTTGAAACAAGACTGAGTCCAAAGCAGAGTCCTGGTTCCCAAAAATATGTCCGGGCTACAACATGCCTTTATTCATAACCCCACTTCATTGAAAAATAAAAACAACACAATCCATCCCATTTTGGTTACCAATGCAATACTACTTCAGAAACCTCAATGTCCCACTCAAGCAACATTATGTAGATAAAATGTCAACCATGAATGCTACCGGAGAGCACAAGAAAACCCTTCTTGTCGGCATTGATGGTGGGCTGGCAACACTCATGCATGCCCAGTTATCAATATAATAACCACTATCAGGTAAGATACGGATAGCCTCAGACATTTGATGCCGAGACAGTTTGGGTGCTTGCAATTTTATCTGATAAGGCAATCTGTAGTGATGGTATGCCAATAATAAAAGTTTCAACCTAGGACAATGTGAACCTCATCACCTCAATGTAGCGCACACCTTTTACCAAGTGGACTAATTCCATCCACTTCTAAACATTTCTTAAAGCATTCAAGAATGTGCACTCCGATTATCACCATGGGGATTTGGTAAGGTCATAAGTATACAAGAGAGAGATTCATCAGAAATTAACCCTAATGTCAATAGATGTAATCTCATAATGCAATAGAAGAGAGATCCAACACCCTCAGAACCCTGAGTGTTGTTATTGCCAACAGCAGCCATTGATACTGGTACTGGTACTGGTGCTGGCACTGGGACAGTGTGTTCGTCATCATCATCAACAATCTCTTTTACCCAAAATTCTCCAACATTCAACTTGTAATGGAAAGAAGTTTTCCATCTCTGAAGACGGAAAACTATTACTTCAAAATTTTGTTGAAATTGTGATTGGAAACTGGGACAAACCCATCTGAAGACAGGTCCTAATGGAAATCAGCTATTATTTCAGATGCATTTTTCCCATGGATCTCTCACAAATTTCCAGCAATTGGAAATAACTTGGGCATTGTGATTCATAATTTTCCAGCAATTAGAAATAACTTAAGCATTTATAAAATCATGGATCTGATATGAAGATCATAAGAAAGTATCTACTGACTACTGGATTATAAGTTAAACATGAAGAGTCCATACTACATTTTATCACAAGACATGAAAATTGGAGTTAGGCATAGGGCTGTCAATGGGCCGGGCCCAGGGTTGTCTTCCGCCTGATTTTTGAACTGATCAGGCAAGGCCTATTCAAAATCTTGGGTTTGCTTCGCCCAGGCCTGGCCCCTTGGCAGCCCTACTTGAGCATCCATAAAACCAATTGATCTGATGCAAAGAGTGGAAGATAGAATTTAGCACATTAATCACGACTTTAAGGTTACAATTACATAGTTGTAAACTACAATTTGTGAAATAGCATAAAAAGCTACCGGAAACATGCAATAAGGCGGTTATGTCCGCCATCCATCTTCAACCATGCAGTGAATGTATTTTGATGGTATGCACCATTTGTGCATCGATAAAGCAATTGTCCTGTATTGGATTCAGGGATCAAAAATATCCAGCACAAGGTGGCACATACACTGATGAAAGTAGCAAGTGAGCTACAGTTATGATGAGACCTGAAATTCATAAAGATAGACAATCAGAGAAATTGTATAGAGAAGAAGGAAAAAGCATCCACAAAAACTACTGAATTTTGAGTTCCCACTTCTGCCTCACAAAAGTTGGCCGAGGAATTGTATGATCCTCGACCCAAGGATATGCATAGTATCCTCCTCAAAGTGATCCAGAGTGAGGATCTGATGGGTCCCTAGCTTGATGGACAGATCTTCCTAAACCATCAGTTCATGCCCTACAAATGGATCGCTAAGAAAAGAAATATGCAACAGCATATGTTCAACTGAGAGCAATGATTGGATAGACAACATTTTCTAATCCAGACCACTGAAACATGAAACGCTTGTAGAAATTAAAATCCAAGGATGCTGTCACATGGTCAGGTCAAGGATCATCTAGCTGCTTTAGTTGTCAGCAGGAAATTATTACCATAAATAGTGTAAGAAGCAGAAGAGAGAAATGGGCCAAATCTTAGCTGCATAAAGTGTGAGAGGAAGTGGGAGCTGGGAAGCATCCATTGCAAAATCTTAGCAGAGTGTAAACCCCCGGGAAGTAGAATCAAGAGCCCAAAAATGGAGTTGGATAATCTGTTTTGCACAGGAAGTCTCACAATCAAATATGAAATTTCTTTGGGAATGCATTCAATATTCAGATCAATAATCAGCACTAGGTGCAGCAGGGTATGTGTCATTGGCATGCATTGGCATCAACTCAGAATCAGGTGCAGGTGATCATCAAGACAGCTCCTTTCATTCTCTGGGAGATATTGAGTGCAAGGAATAGATGCAGATTTGATGGCCAAAATGTGGTTTTTGATAGGGTAATCAATAAGCTTATTTATTCATTGTCATTCTGGGTAAACCATTTGATAAACATTACTCATTCTTATAGAAGCTGGTTCCTGATAGCATTCAAATTAAAGTTCTGAGAATTAAACTGGAAAATATCATTCCAGTAAGCCTCTGAAGGGTTTCTTTAAGCTTAACGAGGATGGGGCTTCACGTAGTAACCCGTGTATGGCTCGTGGTGGGGGGATTGGATTTTGAAGAAGTAACTTTGTATTTGGGTTTTCTCATTTTATGGTCCCTGCTTTGATGTGTTGGCTAAAACTAGAGCATTGGTAGATGGTTAACGCACTACATCGGCCTAATTTTCACCATCTTGTTGTGGAAAGTGATCCACAAGTGTTGGTAAATATCATTAATCATCGTCATCTTAGCCTCATCCCAACTAATTGGGGTCAGCTGCACAAATCCTGTTCCATCATTCCACTCTATCACGGGCCATATCCTCAGTTAAATCGTAGGTCCTCAAATATTTTCTTACTACTACCAACCACATCCTTTTGGGCTTTTCCCTTCCCAATTCACATTGGTGAATACGATGAACTCAAACTTACTTCCTAGAATGTGTAGCACTGGTAGATTGAATTGTTTGGATCTAGAAGTTTTATCCATACACATATATAGAGAGAGGGTAATAAGGTGACATGTGCTTTTGCTGGATGGAATGTGTTTCCGCATCTAATTATTTTTTCATCAATCATGATGACCTTCCTTCACCTGAAAAGTCTAAATCCCTGTTTGGTTGACACCTAAAAATGATTTCATCTCATTTTAGTTAAAAGATATTTTGCATTCTAGATACTATATCTAGCAAGCCTCTTTGTTGATATCCCTTCTTGTACAGCCTTTTCATGTTTTGGTTTGTCGGAAGGTTCACAAAAAGAAAGAATCAAGAGCATGAATCTGAAGCAGGAGTGGAACCTTGGGAAGAAGTTTCCTGCTATCCTAACCCTAACGGCTACTGAAGTTACATGATGGGGAAACACACAATCCTTCAAAAACAGAGGGGAGAAACATGAGATAAATGGAAATGGAAATGCCAAGAAGCCAAACAGAAACGACAAGGAAATGATCCCAGGCACATTGAGTCAAGTGCCGGAGAATAGAATAAGTGAATTAAACAGCAATGACGAGATGTGTTATTTCGCTGAATAAAATACCCATACCAATTGCTTCAGCTTTTATCACCTGCAAAAGAACTCATACTTTGATCTGGACCATTTTACCATGGTTGAACTCTAAGAAGCCAAGTGCCCAAGCTGCTAAGCCATATATCCTATGCTGCATGTCTCATCAATCTCTCCCTATATTCTAAGCTCTGCCAAAACAAACACGTCAGAAGTGATTCATGATAAACATGGTGAATAACATCCATCACACTATTTCATAACAATCATGATAATAAAAATTGGTTACATAATGGCCGTTGCATAACAGCACCGTGGTAACTGTTATGCATTATGGAGCCGTAACAGCCGTTACGAGAAAAATGGCCCAAGGCTGAACCAGGTTTTTTCAAAATAATAAAAGAGGGGGTGGCCATTACGGCCACCGTTTCCATAACGGAATACCTTGCATATCACACAGGACCCATGAATGCTTACACATCTCTGCATGCGTACGAAAAGAAATATCATATGCAGGGCTTCAGCCATTTTTGCCATCTTGGTTATTACCTAACTGCTGCCACATTGAGTTTCTGGGTTCAGACCCAACTTTACCCATGAATATAGATCATAGGGGCATATGTGAATCGGTAGATGAGCGCATAATATTTTTCCCCTACCAGTTATTTCACTTCCGTTGAATCCCCTGCATGTTCAAGTGAGTCAACTCAGTTTGCACTGTGGATGACTTGCAAGGTGAGTTGTATTCTAAATGTAGGGTATAATATTAAAGGACATGTATATAATACCCTAGAACCATTAAGAAAATGTTCCTGAAACAAGTTCCCTAAGTTGCTGTTATTCAGTGGAGAATTTGGAATTTCCAAATAAGACTGAAGCATAGTGATGTTATGAGCAAAAGGAAAATCCATTCCACAAATTTTTTCAATGTAACAATTAAAATTAATAATAATTTCAACATCCCCGCCTGAACGCATCATAACTTATCCTGTTTCACCCACCATTCCAATATCTAAGGGACCTTTCCTTGGAAGTTTATAAACCTTCAAATCCCTTCTCAGCACCTCCAGTGAGGTCCTTTTAGGTCTTCCCAAAGTCTCTTGGGGCCCTTCAACCCTAATCAAGGTTCCTCTTGTTATTGGGTTTTCTACAGCTTTCACAGCACATGATGCAAATATCAATAATAGATAGCTATTTCCAACCAAACTGCCTTCAAGTTGATTAAGTGAGAACATGGCTAAACTAATGGAAATAATGGTTATTCAAAGACACATCGCAACTAACCTTCTGAGAGGACAGAATTGGAATACACAGTAAAAAAGGACATCAACCTTCATTTTCTTTGTCATTTTGAACGATATCTCGATCATCAAACCTTGGAATTTGTCAGAAAGGCATGGTTAGACATTCTTCTGGGAATAGTAGAATAGACCCAGCAGAATCTCACAAAATTTCGTATTGAATAAATTTTCAAATGATTGAATTGTACAGGTAAAAATATACAACTTATGTTGACAGTACATAAATTAGAGAAAATATCTTTAGCAATATGCAAAAGCTACTCCAACTTCCTCAGCTGCTGGCGTAGAAGAGAAGCATAACTCCTTCCTTCCAACGTCTAATTTGGCCCGAAAAGGCCGTGCATCTGACATCTGCCTCACAAACCGGGTAAAGCTGGTCCAATTACGAGCATCAAATAGGTTTTTGTTCATTCTCACAAAGTTGAATGAGAAAGACGGCTCATGAACACTATCCGTATAAAGCTTAGAACTCTTTACAACCTGTTTCAGGGATGCATCATCCAGCCTCGTTACAGAATTTTCACCTGTGAGTGGTATACCACACATCCTTGCAGCAAATATAAGCTGTCTGAGAAACCCTTCAGGGCTGCTGCTGGGATTCATCTGCTCCTCTTCTTTGTCGTCAACATCAAAGCAAGTACAGCACAAGGTCATTCTGTACCTACCCAACATGCGAGCAATAGGGAGGTAGCCATCTCTAATCGAGGTATTGTAATAGCCGGCAGTTAACTCAGACGGATGAGACTCTGTACCATAGTGCCAATGTATGCCAGCCACCTTTGTCGAAATCTTCGCACCAGTACTCCAGAAGATGGTATCTGCAGCCATGCACAACCTCTCCCCGTGCAGAAGCAGCATCCCGGAGTACCATTCAAGAAAAAATCGACCATAAGGTGTATTCCAAGAACCATTGCTTCTGAAGAAACTTGTTTCTTCTGGATTCTGCATCAAGTTACTGGCACCAAGTGGGCCTCCATTTCCCCACTCACGCATCCCAATATCTCGTGCGCATGCATTGAGCGAAGCTAGCATATACTGACAGAAGAAAAGAAATCAACAGAAAGCCAACTGGATTAAAATTTCATAGTTCATGTAATGAATTGAATATAAGGTAAAGAAGAAAAGTGATGGGGAGAGTTCTTCCAAATACGATGAACAGCACATTTAACCACAAAAATGCAAATGCAGTAGAAGCTGTCTACCTACCTTATCATAACACTGAAACTCTCCAAGTTCCCGTAAGCGCCACGCCCACGACAGCTTCTCAGAAGGGCATGAAGGATATCTCAGTTCACCTGCAGGACCCATCCCTACTTGAATGCCCTGCAAAACGGTGGGGGGGGGTGTTTTAATAGTTTGCAAACTAACACGTAAAACAAAAATCTTTAGAAAAGAAAAGATCTTACAGTTATCACAACTCCAAGAAACTTCCTGAAAGTGTCTCTAAAATTTCTCATATAATCTGAATAGGCTTGAATAGGAGATCGTCCTCTAAGGACAGGAAGTATATCGCATCCCAAGGAAATGTACTCCCTGTTCCTTCTTCCAAACCTGTCTGAATAAGCCAAGTCTGGCTCCTTATCCATTTCTTCCAGCACCCATCGAGGAAGAGGGATCCTTCAGTACGGAAAAAACTAAAAACCTTTAGCACTAACAGAACGTGCGGTAAAAACAAATAAACAAACTAATAATTGAACGAAGATCGCTACAACATCAATTGAATAAATGTAGGTGGAGCAATTCGAAAACACTATACAAGAGAGTCAATTTAACATGGAAGTATAAAATGACGATTGTGAGTGAAGAGGAATTATGGGTCCTGCTCAGCAGCAAGCATACATTTCTCTAACACAAATTATCTCATTACTACAACTGTGGACATCATTTGGTGATCCAAACCATTAATCTGATGAGATACACGGCTCATTGAGGCTGCCTCAAAAATCTTCAGGAATAGAAGATCCCAACCTTTTCTTATCAATGGTCCATAAAAAGAGATATAAGGAGCTCGACCATATTCAAGGTAAAATAGCTCACAGTCAAGGGATCGAAATATTCCAATTAAAGATTTTCTGCGTGTCCGGTGAAGCCCATCATATGAACAGTCTCGATAATTGAAACATGTCCCCACATGTATGTAATCCACTAATCCTCCACATCCACAAACAATGTATTTGCTGAGTAGGATCCTATAATTTCTCATGAAGGAAAGCCAGAGCGAGCAGATGTAAGAGAAAAGGGCCCATGTGGCTTGTTCAGTAGATCAAGCTACAAACAACTAGAGCTGGCTGCATGAAATCATAGGCCAGTTGACGTAGGGCTCAGAGATGTTTATTCCCTGTCCGATCCTCCCCATGCTTGTTCAATAAAGCTTGCGGGCACATAGGTGCGAGATCTAATCCATCCATCAAGTTGGTCTGACCTTGTGCACCTTTTCCAAGAAATAAAATCTGGCCCAATCAGCATGTAGGCCCCAATATTGGAAAACGGTTGATGGGTTGGAAAACTTCAATCCAAGTTTTTCAGAGCCTTTTGCAGACTGTGGCCCACCTGATCAGTGGATCAACCTGATTCTTTCTCTTTTATTCCCAAAGATAACTAAACTTATTAAAACAAAGAGCCAAAAAGGCTAAATACAACACAGGAGGTGACTGACTCAACACTAATCTGGATAAAAGGAAGCAAACACAAAAAGAAGAAAAACAGAAAGGGGCCCTGCTACTGACAGAAACATCAGCTAGAATCACCAAAATTTCCATCCCAATCATGGTGTGCCGCAAAGGCCGTTACGGGACCATAAAGGCCGTTACGTAAAGGTAACGGTTGCAACCGTTACCCGTTATGGGTTCATAATGGCCGTAACAGCCATTATAGAAAAAAAGACCCATAATTGCCATTAACGGCTAGTTACGTCCCCTATAAAGGCCATAACAGGCCCGTAATGGTCTATTAGGGGGCAGATACAAGTTTTTCATACTTTATAATCAACATTACGAGGCACATACAGGTTTTTCGAGATTTTTGTCAATTAAAAAAAAAAAAAAAAAAACCGTAATGGCCGTTACGGGGCCATAAGAGCCGTTATGCCCCATATGATAAAGGTAACGGTGGTGGCCGTTATGGCCACCGTTACCATGACGGAACACCTTGATCCCAATCTCCCAACAGGCTAAAAAATGTGCAGCCATTGAAATCATGCCTCACCAAGGCCCAATTAATAATCATTGCCAATATGTTTCTCTTCAAAATTACATTAGGAGCAGACTTATCCTCAAACACCCTGTTGTTTCTCTCTTTCTGTATCCACATTTTCTTATAACCTTTGAATGGCCCCTTGAAACACTCAAGAATCAGATCACCAACTGCTCCATTGAACGCCAACAGCATTCTGAATCTCTTTACGAAGAAATTTCATGTTTCCTTTGCCACTAGGCAATGAATAAAAAGGTGATTAACAGATTCCTCATTGGCCGTGCACATAATACACCTTTTTGGGACCATGAAATCGCTTCTTCAAGTTATCCACTGTCAGGATCTTGTTAGCCGCAGATAGCCAAACAAAAGCCTTCATTCTAGGGGAGGCCGGAGACTTCAATGCAGTAGCACAAGGAAGCTACGAATCTGGACTCGCAAGCAACCTAGAATACCACTTGGAGCTCATCTCCACAACTTTCTATCTTCCTCCAAGGGCTCGATTTGAACACCCAAGAGTTTGGACATCAGCTCCACGAACATGACCGTTTCTTCATCATCCATATTTCTCTGAAGTCTAAAATTCCAGACTGTCGCATTACCAACCATCATAGCAGTCTCAGACCTTTTCCTCCTTGGACACAGGTCAACCTGATTCATGGGCTAGGGCATCAACATAGTGATGCCATTCTGACGGATGAATTGGATCTTAGACCTATCATGTACATGAGCTTTACTGCTTGCAGATGTGGGCTTAGCAAAGCGAAGCTCTTCACCCCAATACAGCCTTCAAATTTCTCATATGGGTTTCCAATTTGTTTACTTTGGGTCACTTTTATAGGATCCTCACAACAGTTAAAAGTAATAGACCTTTAACTAAAAGAGCAAACACATCTCTGCCAAAAGGAATATTGCTTTTAGCATTTCTTAAGGATATTATCATCAAGACTCGAAATGGCAAGGAAAGGCTTCAGCCTGTGTTTGGATGAACAGGTAAATTGCGAACATTCAGTTCAATCCAAGAGGAAATGTAATGAAAATTGCAGTGACATTCCTATTCAAATCCCACTTCAAAGTACTGTAATTTTTTTTAACTAACTATAATTTGGAGCTGTAATGAAAATTGGCTTATTCTCACTTCTTTAAACTATTTATTGCAATTCAATTCAATGGTGCATCCAAATACACCCAAATGAGGTATCTAAAGCAGTATGTGCTTTTCCAATCTTTTCTATTTTACTAACTGCGGTCGAATTAGTATAAATGGCAGACTCTTGAAAAGCAGATAACAAATTTTATTTTATTTTTAAAGAACTAAAAAATAAAACAGGCAAAACGGAGATAGAGATACCAAGATTTAAAATTTAAAAAAAAAAAAAAAAAAAATTTAAAAAAATAGAGGATACCAAATACCCACCAGCAAGAATCGCCAGGGCCCACCCCGTGCTGATGGAAGGCCATGATCGCGCGGACCTTCAGCCTGTACATGCTGGCCAGTGCGACGACATCCAGATACCCACCCCAATCGTACACCCCCGGCGCATCCCTTTCGACGATCCCCCACCAGACCTCCACCACAACACCTTCCACACCAGCAGCCCTCAGCGCCATGAACGAAGCCGCCAAGGTCTTACGGCGCGTCATCCGTCCCGTCAGACTCACCGAGTCGGCCGGGAGAGTCACAAATACAGGAGCGCCGTTGCGGGACCATGGCGGAGGTGGGAAGCCGTGCTGGAGCTCGCCGCCCCCGCTCTCGGAGAAATGGTTCTCGGGAAAGACGGGTCCGTTGGCGCCGGATGAGGGTTTGGAGGAGTAGAGGCGGGTGGAGATGGTGAGTCGAGATGGATGGCGGTGGGGTGCGATGGATCGAAGAGAGGGGGTGTTTGTGACTCGGGCAAATCGGGCCGAGTTAGAGCGAGTCGAGAAGGACGCGGCGATCCTCGAAGGAGGAGAAAAGGAGATCGCCATTTGCTCGGCGACGAGTAATGAGATGGCGTTTATATATATTGAGAAGAGGGAGATGAAATCAGTGGAAAGAAGAAGATGGACATATTTGCCCTTGCAAGGTCGCTGTATTTACGAAGGCGAAATAAACGAGAAAGTGGGGCCCGTTGGCTGACATCTGAATGCTGTTGGATACGATGTTCTGGACACATCTCTCTACTTTGGACGGTCTAATTTGGATTGATTTATTAAGTTGTAGCTGTTGTTTATCAAATACCCCCTGATGAGAATGAATGGACAAAAGCTTAAAGTGACTCTCCTCAACATCTGATGCATTGGAGTATGTGGACACGTGTGGCCATGTAGAGGATGGAGATTGCCCCCAAGAGCTTGTACTTCCTGCGGTCAGAAGCTCGGTGGGGCACCATGATGTTGTGATAAATCCATCTGGACTATCTGTTTTTTCCAGCTCATTTTGAGACGTTATCCCAAAATTAAAGTAGATCAAAAACTCAAGTGCTACGTGAAAGACGAAATAGACAAATGCTTATTGTTAAAACCTCTCTGGGTCCATCATGATATTTATATGCCATTCATGCTATTCTTACGGTTATTGCTACTGAGATGAGTTGAAAATATAAAAATAAAATACAACCTTGATCCAAAACTTATATGTCTGCGTGAATGTTTAGGCGGTGGACAATCAATCCTTATGCTTCAGTTTTAAATCATCTGCATTTATGGACTCATGTTCTAGTATGATTTAGCAAGACAGGAAAACTTCATAGTAAACCTTACCTAGCTATTAAGGTTATTTAGTGGATCTTAAAATGGCCGATGGTTTTGGATCCATAAATTCAACCGTTTCCAGTAGGCCTATAAAACGTTGAAATATTTGGTTGAATTAAATAAATTATTAAAAAGTTTGAGAACCAAAAAAGAAAATAAAACTTGAAAAAGAAAACTTATTGAATTGATTTGAGGTGTGACATGAGTTACTCAACTTGAAATCAAATTTACTCCCTTTGAACAGCATCCCAAGTGCAACTGGTTTCCAAAGCAATCGACCTCCAGGATACGACTATGACCCGATCCTAGCTGTACATTCACTATACATGGGCTCGAACTATTTACACTTTAACCTAAAATTGCTGAGTTAAGTCAGAGATGAACTCGGCAATTATAAACCAAAATAGAGAGAATTTTATAATAGGAGAAAAGAATTTTCATTATTTTAAAACTGGAATGAAAGTCCCTATATAGACTCTGAAGTGGTGCATTAAGTACCCTTTTGAAAGGGTTAAGTCTGTTAAGTTTAAACTCAATTGGTGCGACTAACCAAACAAACGCATCTCTCTAGTTTAAAACGAAAAGGCACAAGTGCAAAACGAAAAGGTGTAAATGCGAGTACACTCTCATAAATAAAATCCCGCGAGTACTCATACACACATACTCACGTGAGTACACTCGCACTCGCACTCACACCCGTGCCTCACACCTCTCGTGCCATCCATTTTATTGTTGCACACTGAAACATGCGAAACAAGCATTTTATCCTCTATTTCTCTAATTAAGAATAGTACTCACTAATTATTTATAATCTATAACTTTTCTCTTACTCTTTATGAAGTGAGACTAAAGAAAACACAAATTTTTATTTGAAGTTTTTTAAATTATTTTTAAAGGGGAAACAAAATTTTTTAAAATATTTTATTTTTAAAATCAAAATTTCAATATATAGTGCATGTGAGGTGATTGAAGATTAATACACATAAGCATTCGTACATACAGCATGTATGTGCGCTTGAAGAAAGGCATGACACATGTGAGGTGATTGAAGATTAATAATCTTATGATATATTAGCATACGTGCCCATTTGCAAGCCTAATGGAATATCAGGTATGAGTACCCAAGTAATGAGTAAATAGATTTTTTTTTTTTTTTTAGACAACTTCGTATCATTTTTTATTAAATTTGTTTGGTGATAGATGGGAAATCAAAGACATGCAACCGTTAATATTAGATCATCTGAATGCAACTTTTAAGTAACAAGAGCTCAAAGGCATGTTTATGCTTTTGGCTAACCTTGTGTTTGTAACTTGCACGGAGAGACCTTTAGTTGTTAAACAAGGAACGTTTAGTTCAGATACATGTAAGTGGCCCACAACCGTCAGCTAAACAGGCCATGCCACGTTATACAACCTCAGTTGCGTCAAAGGTTGGTTTTTCTTTTTCTTTATTATTATTATTATTAGTTTTTAGGGGCACAAGGAGAAAGAGTGCGTATGTGGATATGTTGGCTTTTTCCCAATATAAATCCATGTGATGGATGGTGTAGATTAGTGATTGGTCTTTTCCCCATGTAATCAGCAAGATTGCACATTTTCATGCCATTGATTGAATGATTAGATCCATTAGAAAAGATTATTGATTCATGACAAGTAAAATGCAAGGCTGAAACGATATAATTTATTATTAAAACATAACTTAAATGACCAAGCAAGGGCACCGGTGATTATCCTAGGACATTGTATGGGAGATTTGGATTGTGTATTAAGAATCCGAATCCTTGCTTGCCACAAGTAAGAAAATCATACTTTTCATTAAGCATGCTGCATTAAATACAATGTGTGATAAAGAATTTCCTGCTTGCAAATGATCCGGATTCACATGTTAAATATCACTCTTAATGATGTGACTCTTAATCATGTGCAGCTTACTTTTCAAGTCGTGTATAATTTTTCCTGGATTAGCTGTATTTAAATGGATTAGTGTGTACTATCTCCACTTATATAAACTTTATCACAGCAAAGTACTGTAGGGTTTAATTGAAAGGTAGATTATTGTGAAAGATGAGTTTAATTTATACTACTTGAACAAGCAACTTTCAAACATACTTCATATGGGCTCAACCTATATATACCAGCAGCCAGCCTTACACTCTAATCCCAGTAGAACATTACTCAGTCCAAATCCTATCTAAATAGTCACCACTAACCCATCGTATAACCAAACGTTTTAGGTGTGTCATGCTCTGTACATTTGTTTTGCCCAATCATATTAGAATGTGATTAAAAAAACCACTTGAAATAGTAGAGTTCACCCACCACTAAACACTCACTACAGCCCATAAAAGCTTTGGACGGGAATGATATTTGTATTTTCTTGGAGTCACTCCATCAATAGATTGGACAGCATATATATAAATATGAAAGTGGACCTCTGAAAAGTTTCAATGATGTTGTTTCCATCCCTGTTATTTTGTTTGGTGCGGCTCACTTGAGCTTTGCATCTATCTCATATATGGAATCACATCCTAACATGATACGACCAAACTAACGGACGGAGTGGATTTCACGTGGACATCGTAATGGGGATCACAAAACTTTGGGTTACAAGGGCACCGTGTAAGAGGGGTTACAGCAACTTGCGTCTAATAACAGCCAAGGGTCGGCCAAACAGCGATTGATAGTCCAGTAACAGAGATTACGTCAACCAAACAGCTTCTCAAACTAAGTGGGATAGATTAATATGGTTAAGGACCTTAAGGTAATCTATGCAAGAGAATCCAGATTTGTTGCCAAACACCTCTCTAAAAGTCTTTTATATTCGGTCGCAAGTTTGACTGCTTGATGCTCGACCACACGCCACAGCAACGCACTGGCAGAGTATCATTGCGTATTCGTACCACCGGATCTTGTACCGTGCATGTGCCGATTGTATGATGATCCGAACCATGCATGTGCCGCTTCTGAACCATGCATCCTATGGACGCGGATTGCGTCCTACCCTCGCCCGTCTCCGCTGGGAACGGGCAAGAGCTTTGAGTGGCCACCGTGATGTATGGGTCTTATCTACACCGTTCGTGCATTTTTTTCGTATAATTTTAGTAGGTAAGTTCAAAACTGAGGCAGATCTAAGGCTCAAGTGGACCACACCACAGGAAGCAGCAGTGATAATGATTCTCATAGTTGAAACTTTTTTAGGCCCGCTGTGAGGTTTATTTTTCATCCAACCTATTCGTAAAGTTACGTGGACCTGGATCAAATATCAGCTGCATCCAAAATTTTTGTAGTCCCCAAGAAGTTTTCAACGGTAAGAGTTTAATCCCCAATGTGTAGTCTACATCTGTCTTGGATCTACCTGAATTTTGGGATTATATAAAAAAATGATATGAAAAAATGGACGGACGGCGTGGATAATACCCATACATCACGGTGGCCGTCAAAGAACCTGCCCGTTCTCAGCTGGAGACCGGCGGGGGTAGGACGCAATCCGCGTTCACACCTTATCTGGCCTCAAGGCATCTTCCACCAGGGATATCCTGGTGACTTGGTCTCCAGGCAATCCAGGTCCAACACATGGTGCACGTGGTATGTGTGTTAGTAGGATGTACATCTAATCGATTCAAGTCGAGCTGGCCCCAGCTCAACCCGCTCGGCCACTAGCTGACCTCAACTGGAACTCGGCAATTGGCTTGATCCCTGAGCCTGACTAGTTAGCTCAGCTCGATTCGGTTAGCAACTTGGGCCTGTTTCAGCTGAATTCGAGCTAAGATTGAACTGAGTTCGTCATCGTAACATTTCCACAAACACCTAGACTACACCTTCAGAATCTCACTATATTTTAGACAACACAAATGGTTTTACAATTATTTTATCAAACACCTTCTAAGCAACATAAAAGTCAAGAAAAATATAATGTTGGTTTCATATACATACTTCCTTTGCCACCAACCACACTTCTTTGAGGCATTTCATCAAACGCTTGGTGAGCAACATCAATATCAAAGTATCCAAGTCACCAAACAGCTTCAACTCAAGCTGGGTTTGATTCGAGTTGAGTCGAGCTGGGGCAGCTTGAACTCATTTTTGAGCTCAAAAAATCAGCTCGCCTTATCTCAAACTCAACTTCGAATCAAGCTTTTTCGAGTCAAGTGAGAGTTAGGGTCGGTTCATGTACACCTCGTAGTGTTAAATGGAAATTGGATTGCATACTGAGTTACTCAATGCGCTCTTATCTTACTAAGTAAACTCAATTGGGCCCACTTTGAATGTATATGGTCTATCTATATTGTCTATCCATTTTTTTCATCTAATTTAAGGGATTGAGCTCAAAATTGAAACACATTCAAAAATCAAGTGGATCATAGTGGGGATAATGATTTCTACTATTGAAACCTTTCTGTGCCCCACAGGGATGTTCATTTGCCATCTAAACTGTTTATAAGATCATATAGACATAGATGAACGAAAAACTTAAATATAAGCTTGATTCAAAACTTCCGTGTGAATTCAATTATTTCCTGTGGTGTAGTTCATTTGAACATTTTATATGCTTTATTTTTGGGCTCAAGACTAAAAAATCATACGAGAAAATGAATGTACGGCACAATGAAATAGATAAATCATGAAGGACCTCACAGAGTTTACTCGGTACGCAATCCCCTTCTGTCTGTATGGGATGCGGTTTCGCTAGTGACCTAACATCAGCCAACTAGGGCGTCAAAAGTCCATGGCCCCACCATAATGTTTGTGCTTTATCCAGGCCGTCCATCCATTTTCCAGCTTATTTTAAGGGCATGAGCCCAAAAATTAGCCATATCCAAATCACAGGTGGATCACACCACCAGAAAAAACAGTGTTAATTGAATGTCCACAGTTAAAAACTTCCCAAGGCTCACTGTAATGTTTATTTTCCATCCAACCTGTTGATAAGGTGGCAGATATCTGGATGAATGAAAAATACAAATATCCGCTCTATCTATAACCTCTGTGGCCTTCGAAAAGCTATCAACAGTAATCTCTCAATCCTCACTCTCTCTTGTGGTATAGTCCACATGAGATCTGAATCTACTTCGCTTTTGAGCATATGCTTAAAAAATAAGCTGAAAAACTGAATGGACGGTATGGATAAAATACGTACATGATGGTAATGGACGGTATGGATAAAATACGTACATGATGGTAATGGACGGTATGGATAAAATACGTACATGATGGTGGGGGCCGACGTTGCTTGACACCGTTGGGATACTAGCCCAACTACGTCCGTCCAACTCATAAACCTCTTTAACAATCAAGACCAGCCAAGCTTTTCGAAGATTGTGTCATTGATGAGGTGGTGTTTTCCTTGGGGGGCCCGGTCTGAGCACATTTTCACCGACCCCGTGATTTCCAGGGTTGGAACCATTTGCGGTAGTGGAATTATTTGATAAGTGAACTGCACGTTTGCACAATACGTACGGGTGGTTGTCTCGACCATCCAATCCGTTGAATCCCAAAAATTTCAGCAGATTGAAAGATCCCATCAGACGATTGTGGCCTGCAGTTCTATATCTTATCTTAACCATCTATCTACCGCCCACAAATCCAAAGGCTAAGCTTGTCCCAAGAGGAGATTCTTGAGGCAAAGTCCATCCACCGTGGGAAACAACAAACAGATGGTCTGGATTACGGAACCGGTATTGAGTTGGCAGACTTGACGATGACGGCACACCACGCATTGTCTAGCTTCGAAAGAGAAATGCTCCATGGTGCTATGAAAGTACGGTAAGTTATAGTGCTCGATTGCATTGCAACACTTGGAGAGTTCCATCTATCGATCTGAACCGTCCATTAGGTTCAAAATGCGATTTATAGATAATCATACAAAAAAAAAAAAAAAAACACCAATCGTACGACACTGTTGATCTTGAATTGGCTTTACTTTATCTAGCAACCTTTACCAAGTCGACATGGATGGGAAGGGTAGGATCGCCTAATAAAAGTGATATTTAAATATTGCAAGCAACTCATGACAGCCCCTAACAAATGGACGTGGTTTGGCTGCTTAGCCAATACCAGTTAGCTGGCTGGTGTCAAAGTTCTGTGGGCCCGCCATGAGGCATGTGTTTAATCCACACAGTTCATCCAATTTTCGAGCTCATTTTAGGGCATGAGCCCAAATTACAAGATAGATCCAAATCTAAGTGACCACATTACAAGAGACAAAGGAAATTAAATGCTTATGTTTAAAATCTTCTTCAGGACCACCAAAGTATAAAATCAGGCCTACATTTGTGTTTTTCTTTCATCTAGATTCCACGGGACAATAGAAAATGATGGATGACATATAAACGTTTCACTTAGCGCAGAAAGTTCCAACGGTGGACATCATTCTCCCCCTTATTTTTGTGTGTTTGGTCTACTTAAGCTTTGTAGTATACTCATTTTTAGGCTCATACCCTAAACTCATCTAGCATATGAAGGGACGACGTGGATAAAACACATAGATCATGGGGGCCACAAAGAGCTCCGACACCCAATAGCATGCCAGTGTTGAGTCATTGTAACGCCCTGAAATTCAGGGGTCGAGTATAACTCAGCTCCCGAGTTCCAAAACATCACTTATGCAATATATTTAATGATGGATGTATGTTGTCTGTATTAGTGCATAAAACATGGAATAGATTAAGCCAAAACTCAAATATAATTCAGGGATAAGTGAATAAAGCAAGCGGAAGACTTATACAAATATATGTGTACAAGTGTGAATCCCTGAAGTACATATACAAACCAGGTCGTGATGAAAGTGTTATTATCAAAATTTCAAGTATCAAGTTACATCGTTTAAATCCCAAAAATAATCCCAGAGACCCGCGCATCAGAACAAGGCTCGCTAGAACCCGTCTGAAAACTGCATATAAGAGAAAGCAGCCTCATCATCATCCATCTCCCGCTCTGCCTCAGAAGTCGCATCAACATCTGCAACATCAGAACTTAAGACAGAGTCTGGTGGGTGTTTAACACCGCCCCAGAACGTGGGAGTGAGTGATCAACTCAGTGGAACAATAAGGCACTGGTTAACATGTTATTAGTTCAATCAAGCAGTAATGATAAAGCAGAACAATTAAATAAATCCTAAGTACTCTTGTTAATGCAAGGATGTATGCAAAATGATGCGTGCCCTCACGCGTACACCCTCAGCGTCTTCATCTTACGTTACGCATGACATCGCCTCAAAGTGCCCCACATCTACAAAGTACATGCAAATGCGGTGCATGGATATGATTACCAAGTTGTTATTAGTCATTTTCATATAGCAGGATTGGGAAGCTAAGATACCTTCCTCATATCACCATCCAAACAGTGATCCATTCTAGGGTCGTCAATCCCAGACATCTCATATGATCATATTGTTGTAGGTCGTAGCAAAGGGCTCGTCACCAATCAATGCACACCTTTCATACCTTTGCTACTACACTAAGGCTCGTCACCTCAATGCGGTATCCAGGCATGCTCGAGGTCACTACAAAGGGCTCGTCACCAATCAATGTAGGCCGACAGCACGAATATAGTGTCTCATACCACCATAATCGGCTCACGAGTTTAGTTGCTCACTGGTCACTACGGGGAGGCTCGTCACCCCAGCGTAGGCCGACAGCTCGACCACGGTGTCCCATACCACCATGTTCGCCTTATGAGTCTTGGCAGATCAAGGTACCATGGTTAATAGGATTTCACTGGTAAGTTCGGTACCCTAGATTCAAGCAGTAGCATCCATACATGGTGAACATACATCGGATAATCGGGTTACTTGACGAACTCGACTAGCACGAGCGCACGTTGGGTTGAGCGACATAGAGTGCACAAACACTCCGCGTGGCCAAACCACTGCCGACAACTCTAATACGACTCGGGTTCGTCTAATCACGTCCTTTGTTGCGAAAGCGATCTCAGCCACAACCTTAAGATAGATTACCAATTTCCTGAACTAATGCATAGTCCCACACACATTACACTACAACAGATATTCATATTAAATGTAGAACAGTAATGGAGCAACAACTTAAATCATGTGGTACTCAAGCATTTGAAGAATATCAACTTAACATAAATGTAAGCATAAGTAATGCTTGAAATTAAATAACAAAGAATGTAACTAGCAAGAAGGAAATCATGCACACTAGTGGGAGAGTTGAGAATCGCTTCTCAACGCCCATACTAGGTTCAAATATCACACCTCAGATCATTCAGGCATTTCTACAAACACTTAAAATACATGATACAACATATATGACATATGTTGAAATACAAGCATTTGGACAATTCCTTTTACCAAGGAGTTGTCGCACATACATCTAGCATACATACATGACAAATAATCATGGCAAACATAAGTGCATATTTTATACGTATACGGTACTTTATACATACACATAGAATACACAAATCTCAATATAACACATGTATATCAGGAACGCAACATAAACATAACATTTGGCATGTGAAATCTCATCCATAACAAGAATAAATCATTAACTGGCATTGAAAGCCTTGAAAACCATAACCTATACACTTAAAGTCTGCACCTTAAGCCAGGAAAGAAACACCAAACTGATTTAGACGAGTTGTCTTCGTCAACGGCGACAGATTACCCTAAAGTAAGGATAGAAATGAGATACAACAACACCAAGACTAATCTAAGCTCTAACACAGATTAGGGTTAGGTTAACTTACCCCTAGATGAACTCAGAATCGTCAGAATAACGATTCAAAGTGAAGGTTCAAGGATGTAGAAGAACAGGAAAGAATCCAAGATGATTCACCAACTTCTCTCTCACTATCTCTCTCTTTTCCACTCTCTCTCCAAGCTAGGGTTAGAGAAAATTCGTATGGAAAAGAGAGCTAGGGTTTAAGGACTATAAATAGGCCTCATAATGATGAAAATAACCCCAGGGACAAGGTATACTTAGGTTATAACCAAAGCAAGCCTCTCTCGATCCAACGAAGCACTTCTGGTGGGCCAAATACCACGAAAGGTCGGACTTAAGCTCCTCAACCATGGATCTAGGTCAAGCTGAGTTTTCGTACCGACCGGCTCTTCAGATCAGCCGTGGCGGACCACACTCAATTTAACGATCACGGAATCTCGATCAAGTCCACAAGCACAAGGACATGCCTGGGCCACCTTCCCTGATCAGAGGGTGAAATTGGGTCAGAATCCAACGGTCAGATAGCTTAAAATCATCGTGCAAGCGACACGACTCAGATTTCATAAAATCTTATTAAATTTCCAACCGTTCCCACACTCTTCACTCCAAACTCAATCAAATCGACCCAGAACATCACATGGACTTGATTTTCGAGGTGATGGTCAAGCCCAACATGGTGACCGCAACAGCTTAAGATCATCGCTATCGGACTTTCGACGCGCGGTCCAGGTCCGATCCAGAACTTCCAAAAATTCTCCAGAACAACTGGATTTAGCGATGGATCCCAGATTTCAGAGTAACATAGCGCTAACTAATCTACAAGTTTTGAGTCATGCAGATCTAATTTAAAGTGATTGATGCGAATTTCACAAGCAATCGAGTATAGCGCTAATTACCCCAAAAACAACTACGTAGGAAAAGATTAACACAAAATTTTCAAGGTCATTACAGTCATTAGCCAAGTTGCGTACCAAATTATTGATTGGAAATATTTTAGTGTAAATGATCCTGATCATCATCGGACTAGTGTAATATTAGCATGGTAGCCTGTAACACCCCGTACTTTCACGTACTCAGGTATTATCATGAAACCGTAGCTTATTAAATCATTCACATACACTCTAGTTAAAATCTAACTGTAGGAATGATCTTCATCTAGAGATTGAACTATCCAACCCTTGATTTTAAAAATAAACCATCACACCATCACAAAACCCACATTTTAGTCCGAATCTAGCTCTTAAGATTAACCTACATTTCTTGATTGAGTCTTTAATGACCGATTTTTCAATCCATCACTGGATCATTAAATTTAATAGTTAAGCTACAAATTTAGCAATCTTTAAAGACTTAAGAACCCATATGAGTCAGATATAGATCGATCTAACCAAAAGATTGCCTAGAACCAACAACAAACATCATAGATCATCCTAAGTAGAGCAGATTAAACCATTCATCTTACAAGTCGGGAATCAGATTATCAAACCCACTTTGCATCTGGGTCCAACTTAAAGGCCCATCACTTAATCATCATACATAAACCACCAAACTCCAAAGCCAACCGTTAAATCCCATCTAGGCAGACTCTAGAACTCTATTAACTACTAATAATTAACTTGAATACAATCTAGCCATTAGAATGGCAAGAATACAACTAAATAACCAAGAATATGGATTTATGGCCATTCGGAGATCAGAATGCTCTGGCTATCAAAGTAACCGTCGAAGTTAATTTCATTGACTTTGGAAACCTATAGAACCACTAAGATCAGGATTAGAAGCCATTCGACCATCGGATTTCCTAGAATTGACACTAATAATGAATTTCATGAAGTTTGGCCCACCTGACCTTTTGAACATGCAAATTATTAATCAAAAGTGATTAGTGGACCTCTCACAAACGAATGAACGGTGAGATCAACTTCGATCATCACGTGGACCCCACGTTTGAGCCGAGTGCACACACCAGTAGCGTGCTCACGCTGTACACGAGACCTAGCCATCGGGTCAAACGAGCTTTGACCCGATGGAATTCGCAAATGGGAAGGAATTTTGAAATTCCTTTCCCGCCCGGCGCTGCTCAAATCGGGCCGTCCATTTGACGATGCAAACGACCATCATCCAAATACAAACATGTGATTCGGACCGTCCATTAGATAGACAGGGTCCCATTGACCCTGACCACATTACCACTTAGGATTGAAAGCCTCTTACGACAACATGGTCAGTGTCCAATCTTGTGTTGCAAAGGGAATGCAATGACGAGGGAGATGTAACCACGTACACCGCCCCTATGGTAGATCCGACCGTTGGAAACAATCAAACGGAATCCACACATACAACCAGAGCCCTGTCAGCCCTATGTTTTCCAAAAACACGCCCCTACCTAACAGATTGTAGAAAGAATCTTTCCTTATTGAGTAAAGATGTATCCCATCTGTTCATTAGCACCTAGAAGCTTCCCTCAGGCAATCCTAGACGTCTGAAATAGGGCTACCAGATATTTTTCTTAGCACCCGAGAAAATGACGAGAACGTGTAACGACACCACGGTTTTCAGCTACAATGAATTGTCTTAATCAGCAGCGCTTCTTGCACGTGAGGTGGACCCCACATTGCTTTTAGACTATATCAAGACCGTCCAAACGGCCCTGATCTATGGATAAACCACCCAGCCAAAAAGCGCCATTAACAGCTTATCATCTTCCCAAATCTAACCGTTGGACCCACATCCTATAGAACTATTCCTTTCACACATCCAGACTGTTCATCTCGTGGCCCACCCCCTCTAATGTCTATCAGAGATTAACTCTGAGGCCCACACTCAAGGACCGACAGATGGGGGGACCCTGATAGCAATCCGTTTTCATTTAATAAACGTTATCTTAGCACTAATCTCTGTGATTAGCTGAGGAACCATCCAGAAATGGGTAGGCTATAAATAGCCTGATATTAGGACGAATCCCGAGGAGAAGAAAAAGAAAGGAAATAGAGAGAGAGAAAGAGAGAGAGAGAGATTGGGCCGACCGCTAGAGCAAGTTGCAAGCTTCGTAGCAACTCGACTCAGCCTCCTAGCCACTGAGTCAGTGATAGATCCTGACTCATTTTCGTTGCTGAGAGAGAAAGAGAGTGTGGGATTGAGAGCTTCCTCGACCTCAGTAGTTAGTTGGTACCAGGTTTGGATCGTGAAATCCAACCAACCGTATGACCTCCTCCACCAACTAGCTATCATAGGATAATAATCCTTGACTCAGATCGGATTGGGAAACAGTCTGCTCCATCTTGCTAGGGACGCCTTCAGCTGATTTCTTGGAAGATTAGCCAGCCCATCTTCTCTAATATCGGGCCTGCATCGGACTTCCGACCCGGCATTGTTAAAGACGAGTCGGGAATCAATTTCCTCTGTTCAACTCAATTCAACGCCGAGTCACGGCCCTGGGACCCGACTCGAGCCAATCAGAGTCGAACCTTCTTGCTACCAGCAATCAGTTCCACTCCAGTCCAGGTATGAAGATAAATCCCTTGCATATCACCACCTTACTTTGATCCGCTGGTGACTCAATTCCAACCGAGACAAATCCTAAGGCTACCAGTAAACTGAGTTTAGGCTGGGATTGTGCGTCCCTAGCTTCAACAAACTCGGGTCAAGACTCCGCATCCAAACCCTCTCAGTCACTCAAATTGATCCTTGAAACCAGGTCAAAACTCTATAACCAATAGTTAGTATCTCCTCAACTCGGTGATGTGTTAACTCGGCTGATTTCCCCAAACGAGTCAACTCCACCCTCAGTATCAGGTCAACTCGACCAGTTTCCTAACTGTGTCTAGCTGACCTCAATCATCTATAAATGATTTGAGAAGCCTGGGGTTCAGTGGATCTTTAATCTCACCTTGTAGTTAGTACAACTCTTGGAACTACTCAACTCGTTGCTGATTGAAAACCCCGATCGAGTCAACTCAGTCCCAACTCACTAGTGTTTTATAACAATTCCTCCAGGTACAACCAGCAACTATTATACCTTAGAAGGCAGTCCTTCTTACAATCCATTCAATTGAGATCCTTACATCCACATCTCACGACAAGAGGGACTTCCAATTTAGGTGAGGGATATCCCACATGGCTTCAACATTTCATTGAATTCTAAAATAGTTGTATAAAGATATTATAATTGTGCAAATAGTAGTTCTGTTCCTTTAATTTTAATGAAATATTATGTGAAAATACCTGGAATTGTGTTACTCTCATAAGGATTATGACATATTCATTTTGCCACATTTTTCTTAAGAACATGTACACATCCACTAGTTACATTAGATTTAAAGAATTCTTGATTCCATTCCATTGATAAATTGCCACAATGCTCATCATGTGAATTAGATTTGTTATACTTTAATTTTAACCAAGTTTTAGGATAACATGAATAGTAAGTTAGCTCTTTAGTTTCCCATATGAATGTGATGAACATGTATTAGTACATTAAATTCCTTTACTCAAGCCCCACGATTGATAACTATGTAGTTGGAATTTAGCTTTACTTTCTCTATGATGTTTTAGTAATGACTTATATTGAGCTCATATGTGGATGTTTGATACTCTATTAAAAGACTGTGAACTTTAATCACATTTATGAAAGCAATCTTGTTAAGTATATATGAGTACCATGGTACATGACATCCACGCATGACATATGGGCTTTTCTGAGTGCTCATTGTAAGCCACACCCTGTTCTAATTTCTGAAGGTATTATCTTTTCAATTTTACTCACAGGTCATGTGCATTAAATCACTTTGGGTGCTCTTTCTTTTCATGAGGCTTTTCCGAGATTAGACACTCCTCAGGCGTACCCCGTGTATTTTTTCAGGAGACATCCTTGGGCGCACTCACCTGCATAGTCTTTTCCGAGTAGCTAGTTCTCCTTGGGCATACCTTTGAATATTTTCCCGGGTAACTAGTTCTCCTTGGGCAACCCCTTTATTTAGACAGTTGGATGTGCATCCCCAGACTGTGACTTGAGCATACATTCATATATCCATACATTTACATTTAAGTTCACATTACTCTCAATATGTTTGATTATGTTTGGTTTAACTGTTTTGGAATAAACTGATATGCTTGAATCCCTATGAAAAATTTTCACTGAGTTTTCACTCACCCAATCGTGCGGTTGCACCAAATAGACATAGGTATGATGAACAAGTGAAGACCTCTATGATGGGAGTCCAAGAAGGGCTGAGGTGGAGTTTGGCGAGGAAGAGTTCTATGTGAATGTTGTTGAGCCATTGGAGATCTAAGGTTTACTTGCTTTTGTACTTCAAATTTTGTATTTTGCTTGAATTATAGTAATAATTTCCTACTGTGAGATTTTATTTTTCTTTCCTTTACTTGTATTGAACTCCCTTGTTGTTACTCTTAATATCCTTAGTTTATGCAATGTTAGTCCACTTCATAACATAATACTCGGGTTCTCAATGAGGAGCGGCTATCCTTGGGTTTTGAGAACCAGGGTGTTACATCCTTGGATTTTGAGAACCAGGGTGTTACATAGCCTATGTAAAATAAGGTGTTGAGTGCCTTAATATTTTCTTAGTGAGACAAATGAGCATACACACACGTGGGCTCGATGCTAGTGCGTAGGCATATGAGGTAGTGTGGTTAGAGGCATTAGTGACACACTTTACAATTCACACGTATTGCAGATGAGTCGCTCCCTTGCGATCTTACGCTAACTAATGCAACAATGGCTAAGAGAGAAAGGTTAGGTGGTTGGTTTCGAAGTATTATGGGTAAGAGGTACTAGAGAGACCTCTCTACCTCATGTAAGAGTCAAACTAGCTCTTAAAAAGACTTAGTGTAATTGCTCATGCTATAATTAACCAGACCATGCATAAATTATTACATGCGGCTAGCCCAATAATCATAAACGGTTAGCTTGCAACTAGCCTCCCATATACAAAATGATCAAAAACTACTAAATAACTGTTAATTTCTTACCAACAGTCAAAAATGGTCAATTGCAATAATAATCCTGGACCAAAACGTCCAACCACCATTACCTATATAAATCTATCTTATCTAGTTCTTTTCATCACTACAAACCATTCGACTCATTATCTCATATGAACCAGTAAGCTCCAAGTGTTCACTGATCAAGCGAACATGCTCAATATAAACCTGATCCAGTAAGACTACAAAAATCAGACCAATATAGTGGTCTATTCTAACAAACCTAATATTTTGCTATCTATCTCTTTTTTCGTTTGGGAATTTACTTTTAACTTTCATCCATTGAAAAATTTATGTTTACGTAGTTTTATCAGTGGTTCCCTCATACCTGTTGAATGTAAAAGCACACATAAGCCCACGGTATTTTCTAAGTTACTTACCTGCAACGTATTAGCCCTTTCAATTATTTTGAAAATTAGTGAATAACACTTCGAGGACAATATAATAATACGAGCTTCAACCTATCTTTAATATTATAATTTTTTATTTACTATTTTATTTTATTTTATTTTACAATCATTATAAATCTATAATTTAATATTACTAAATTATCAATATAATAAATAGTAAAGATTTTGACTGTTTGAATGCCTCAATGCAACTAATTATTAGGAGCACTGTAAGTGGAGCATCTCTCTACCCAGGATCCTCTGCACCTCCGCAGCCCATCATTTTGAGATGACACGTGGTTGTTTCAGTCTAATCACGTGCCATAATGTGTTCTTAGTAAGGGAAGTACAAACTCGTGTTCAATATGGATTTCTTAGGATGGACCGACGCCCCAAGTGTATTTTCTCATTACAAATGCTACAGTGATTTGTGTGAGCCGCCCATACAAGATGTGTGGCACACCAGACGCTGTGGCCCTTATGGGCGCGGATCAGCTACTGACAGGATGAGCAGCGAGACTCCTACTGGAGTGACGTCACCAAGTTATGTAGCCCCTGCCATGATGTATGTGTTGTATCCACACCATCCATCCATATCGAGACATCATTTTAGGGCATGAGCTAAGGAATTAGGCAGATCCAAAGCTTTATTGGACCCTATCACAGAAAACAGTGGGGAGAGTGATGCCCACCGTTGAAATCTTCCTAATGCCCACCTTGATGTTTATTTGAAATCCAACCTGTTCACAAGTTAACAAAGGTAGGAAAGAAGGGAAAACACATATATCAGCTTGATCGTAAACTTTTGCGGCCTTAAGAAGTTTTTAACAGTTGACCTCACTCTCCCCATTGTTTTTTTGGTAGGGTCCACTGCAGATTTGGATTTGACACATTCTGTCTCTTGCCCTAAATTGATCTCTACGGATGGATGGACATCATGGAGACAAAAAATACATCATGGTGCAACCCACGGTAACATCACTTTGGCAGCGAATTTGGCTACTCAACCTGTAAGTAGGTAATTAGCTTCCGGCCCTTATAGTGTGCCCCACCTGATGTATATATTCTATATTTACTCCATCCATCCTCTTTTTTCTAGATCATTTCAAGGTACCATCCCAAAAATGAAGCAGTCTCAATTATCAGGTGGATCCTAGCTTAGGAAACAATGGTGATTGAATGCTTTACCATTAAAAGGTTTTTAGTCTCACCTTAATTCTTCAGCATAGTTTATTTTCTATCCAATCTTGATTAAAAAAATAAAATTTTAGCTTAATCTATAACTTTTTTGGCCCATTAATGGTCAACCAACACTCTTTCCAATGGTATGGTCCACTTGATCATTATAAGACAATCTGTTACATTTTTGTGATAATTCCCTGAAATGATACGTAAAAACGGATGGAGGGTGGATGCAGAATACATATACCCACGGTGAGGACCACACCGTCTTGGGTGGGTCCGGAGTCTCACCAAATCTGCTCTCCTCGAAAATAGGATTGCATGATGAGTTACTTAGTATGCTTTTATCCTACTTAGTAAACTCTTTTGGGGCACCATGAATGTATGTGGTTTATCCATGCCGTTTATCTGTTTTTTCAGGTCATTTCAAGATTTTAACTCAAAATTGAAACATATTCGAAGCTAAAGTGGATCACACCACAAAAACAAGTGGAAATAATGATTTCCACTGTTAAAACCTTTTTAAGGCCCACAATAATGTTTATTTGTCATCCAACCTATTCATAAGATCTCACATATATGTATTAAGTTAAAAGTACAAATATTAGTTTGATACATAACTTCTGTTGCCCCCAAGAATTTTTCCAATGGTAGAAATTGAATTCTCACTGTTTCCTATGGTGTGGTCCATTTGAGCTTTGGATATATTTTATTTTTGGTACCAGGCCTTGAAATTATCTGGTAAAATAGATGGAAAGAGTGGATAAAATACATAGATCACGGTGGACTCCAAGGAGTTTGCTTGGTACACATTCGGGGTGTTTGGTGCTTGGGATGGCTCTAAGTGGGATGGAATTGACGTGGAGCGAAAGTCTTTCGCAGAAGTTTCCACCACGTCCATCTGTGTTTTGAGATCATTTAAGGACATGAGTCCAAAAATGAGCCGGGTCCACTACTCAAGTGGGCTGCAAAAGTGAGGATTTAACATGCACGGTTAAAATATTTGTGGGGCCAAAAAAGCTTTGAATTAGTCTAATATTTGTGTTTCCAGTTTATCCCAATAGTAGTGACGTTATGAACGATTATCCCAGTACTAGTGACATTATGAATGGTATGGATGGCATGCAAATATCACGGTCAACCAAAGGAGATTTCAACAGTAGTAATTTCTCTACCACTCTTTCCTTTAGTGCGACGCACTTAAGTTTTGGATCCGGCTCGTTTTTGGCTTTATATCCTAAAATGATCTGAAAAATGGATGAAGGTAGTGGATCTCTCATAAACATCAAGCTGGGTTACTGGCGCAGGAGCTTCTCGGAAAAGGCTTTCGCAGGAATTCCGCGTACGATGAAATTAGCGAAATGTAAGTCATCCCACTTCATGCTTGGAAGAAGCGCACAAAATGTATGTGTTTCAACCTTGTCAGTACTGTTGATGCTCTGTGGGCTCCACCATGATGTACATGTGTCATCCATGCCGTCCACCCATTCTTCTATATCATTTTATGGTATTCGCACAAAAATGAGTTTGATCCAAATCTCAAGTGGACCACATAGTGTTGATTGAATGTCCTCCCTTAAAAACTTCTTATGGGCCACAAAAGTTTCGGATCAAGCTGATATATACTTTTTTCCCTTCATCCAAGTCTTTATGACCTGATCAACAGGTCAGATGTCAAATAACCATTACAGTTGTCCTAGATGGTTTTTAACGGTGGAATTCAATTACTATTGTTTTCCCATAGTGTGGTCCAACTAAGATTTATATCTACCTAATTTTTGGGATCAAGTCACATACATCATGGTGGGGTCCACATAGCAACAAGCACTAGCCACTTGACACTACCCAAACGTCGTCTGTTTGCAATTGCCACGAACCACCACCGCACACTTGTGCAGCTACATCATCCAGTTATGCAGACCCCATTATACTGTATATGTTATATCCACACCATCTATTCGTTTTGCGACATCATTTTATGGGATGGGCCCAAAAATGAGATGGATTAAAAATTTATATGGACCACACTGTGTAAATCATTGAGTATAATAACACCCACACAAACTCAAAACGGGATCGTAGTCAACCCTTGCCAGGCGTCGATTCCAAGAAGGTTCTGAAAATCCATATCCATGTAAGTCCTAAACAAAACATTGCAATGATACGTGGCATCTTAAGACCTACGCCTACCTAATCCCATTTAAACGCATGCGCCAAACGATCCACTCAGTGGGGCGCGGATTGGATACTGACAAGGTCAGTAGCTAAACGCCGACGGAAGTGATGTCACCAAAATCTGTGGACCTGTGGACCTCACCATGATGCCCCACCCCGTTCACGTGGGATTTCACCACTTATGGATACTCCAACCCTTGACTGGGTGTTGAAACTCCCGAGAGTCTACCACCAGGGCAAGAGTAAGGATTATGTCTAACCATTTGTGGAGCTCGTTTGATAGCATTACAAAGAGAATGAGATAGGCCTAAATTTCAAGTGGACCCACCACAAAAAACTGTGGGAGCCGTCACACCCACCGGTGAAACATTTGTAAGGCCCACAGTGATGTATTTTTGAGATCCACCCTATTCATAAGTTAACATAGAGATAGATGAAGTGAAAACAAAAATATCAGCTTCATTGGAAACTATTGTGGCCCGTACGAAGTTTTGAACAGTGGATGTCATTGTCCCCACTATTTTCTATGGTGGGTCCACTTGAACTTTAGATCTATCTCATTCTCTTTGTAATGCATAAAACAATCTCTAAAAATGGCTAGACGATATGGATACAACACATGCATCATGGTGGGTCCACAGAGCTTGGTGACGTCACTTCAGTAGCGATTTGGCTACCAACCTCGTCAGTATCCAATCCGCGCCCCTCCTCAGTGTGCGGAGTCACTCGGTAAGTAGTCATCTTCCATCCCCTAGTGCCAGGGTGAGACCTAGCTCATATGGACGTGTGTTCGTTGCATTAGTTAGTCCTCTATTAGAAGTGAAATATCTAGACTTTTATGATAGTTTACTACCACCTTAAAACGGGAAGTGGATTGGCTGTTGTACCCCCACACCAGCTGTACAATTGTTGTATTGACGGTAGTAAGTTCTGTGGGTCGATCATAAGGTATATGTTATATCCAAACCGTCCATCCATTTAGCGACCTAGTCTTAAGGCTTGAGACAAAAAATAAGACAGATCTAACTATCAAGTGGACCACACTGCAAAAACCGGTGTTGGATTGAACTTCTACCATTGAAACCCTTTTTGGCGTCATGGAAGTTTTGGATCAATATGAAATTTATTTTTCCTCTTCATTCAAGTCTTTGTGACCTTATGAACAGATTGGATGGAAAATAAACATTATAGTAGGCCCTAAGAATTTTTTAACAGTGAAAATCATAATCTCTACTGCTATTTGTGGTGTGGTCCACATGATCTTTGAATATAATTCATTTTTTTATAATGCTCTAAAATGATCTCTAAAAATAGATAAACGGTGTAGATATAATAAAAACATCACTGTGGGGCCATGTAACTTTGATCTCCTTTGAACCGTTCGTACAACTCAGAGCTCGAGGAGCGTCAGTGCTCATCTTCGCACGACACGTACCTACAGCAGCCATATAGCTGGTGTGTGGTACATGTTGTGTTTTTCAGAATAAAAATAAATTTCAAAAATAAAAGTTATTTTTAGAAAGTAAATAAATATATTAATTATTTAAACTTTCCATAAATAGTGTGTATAGCTAATCAGTAAGAGAAATGGTTTTTGCTTATGCAACCAGGGTTCAAATTTCCTTAAAGACGGTGCCACGCATGCGCGGCATGGGCTGTAGGGCTGCTTGGGTGCTTTTTGGCCTTTATTAGACGCACTTATCACTTCGCACGTGCGCATCGTCACAAGGAGTAATAAGAGCCTTAGTTTTTTTGGCACACGGTTTAAACTTTTTTATGTCATGGTTCAATTGGTATTAAACCGGGGTCTACCCTAATGTTTTATTACCTTTTTTATGATTGAAAGTAATTGTGACATGATTGTACATATGACACCTATGCCACGTGTCGCTTATGTGGATACAGTTTTTCCTGTTGGATAACTGCTCCTGTCTGAATAGGTACAAAAATAACTATCATAGGACAAAAAGTCATGTCCTTTCATGGAAAGACAATTATTTGCTGTGAATGGGTATGAATTTCTTGAAGAAGCTTTTTAGCACCTCTTCAGGAAGAAATCCATAACCTTTCAATTAATATAAATCCTGGATATTATAATACAAAAGAAGATACTTTTAATCCTTAAGATTAAATCATCTTCTGTGCAATTACTCTTGATCTACTCTCTTACTGAGTTTTTTCTGAACGTCTTAAGGCATATCGGTGTCAAAACTAGAGATCTGTTCAACACTTAAATGTGTAAATTTTCGTGTTGAAAATCGAATTGAGAGTTTATTGTATCCTAAAGACAATTTGTAGATTTCTTTCGTTTGCACTTACTGAAAATTCCAAAAAAGGGGCAGTAAATCTATCCTGAGAAATTGACTATTCAAGTCAAGCCTTGAACCTGATAGATCTGATCGTTTCGTTATCGTTTTCTTCTATCTTCCGTTGTATACAAGAAACTCTTAAATTTCTAACAGTACACCAACCAATCTGCTTCCCCTTAAAGTGGTGGTAACTTTTCCAACGTACATGTGGCATAGTTATAGGCAATCTACACCTTTCAAATGGTCAGCCTAGTTGTCAATTGAGCATAGAAAAATTAGTTACGCTGAATTAATGATATTCGAGGAACTAAAATTAACCATGGAATTTGTGCCACTCACTATCTATCTTAACCATCCATTTAATATGGTTAGCATTAACCCGTCATTGTAATTTTGGAGAAATGGTCCATCCATGATGTGCCCAGAAATTCGGATGTCTTGATATCCGTCCATAAATGTCACATTTATTAAGGGTATATTACTACCATCTCCAAAGCTACTCCAGTTACCAACCACCGGGAATTTGCATCAGATTCACCGTATGCATTAGGTGGGCCGCCACATTTACACCATGGACCTCAGAGTCAATGTCCAAAATCTGTAATGGTCGGCCACACCACAGGGAACCGTGTAAATCGTGCCTAAAGTGTCTAAAGTGACGTCACGGTCCTGTGGGCCGCACTGTGATGTATGGCGGACGCGGATTAGACACTGGCAGGTTGAGTAGCGAGTAGGCTAGAAGTGAACCGTGTAAATCGTGCCAGCAGGCTCTCTGAAGTGACGTTACCAAGTTCTGTGGGCCCCGCTATGATGTATGTGTTGTATCCGCACCGTCCATCCTTTTTGATATATCATTTTAGGGCATGAGACAAAGAATGAGGCAGATAAAAATCTGTAATGGGGCCACCACTGTTTTGTGGGGAGAGTGATTCCCACAAATGAAACTATCCTAAGGCCCACCATAATATTTATTTGAAATCCAACCTGTTCAATAGTTAAAAAAGACATGAAATAAGGGAAAACACAAATATCAGCTTCATTTAAAACCTTAGTGGCTTTTAGAAGTTTTTAATGGTAGGCCTTATTGTCTCCACTGTTTTCTGTGCTGGCTCCCAACGGAGCCTTGGATTTAACTCATTCTTTGGATATAGCCCTGAAATGATCCATCCAAATGAATGGAAGGTGGGGATACAATACATCATGGTGGGGCCACCGAATTTGGTGACGTCACTTCAGTAGCGAGTCTCGCTAATCAAGCTGTCAGTAGCTAATCCGCGCCCTAGCATGGCACACATGATTTTCTAATGCATGGTGCTTTAAGCTGTGTGGGCCTTTACCATGTATTCATGCCGTCCATGCATCTTCCTAGCTCATTTTAAATGATGAGCCAATGAATGTGGTAGATCACATGCTCAAGTGGTCCACCCCAGGAAATAGTGAGAATTAAATACAAACCATTGAAAACTTCTTCATTTGTATTTTCCCTTCGTCTGGTCTGTGTGACGTTGGCAACAGTTAGTGGACTTTAAGAGGTTTTTAATGGTAAACATTTAATCAATAATTTTTTCTTATGGTGTGGTTCACATTAGATTTGGATCAGTCTAAATTTTGAGCTAATGCACTAAAATAAGTTAGGAAAATTGATGAACAGAATGGATAAAATACATGCATCATAGTGGGTCCCATTTAGCTTTCGCACTGGCTACTGGCCTGTGTTGTGTCACCAAATCCATTAAAATGCTAGGTTGGTCCGGAAAACAAGTAGATTGGGTGGATTTTGACGGAAGCGGCTGTCGCCGTACCCTATAAGTACCGTCACTGTCTGGTAGGCGATCTACGATAAATCTCAGGTGGAACACAGGAAAACATCAGTGATTGGTTATCCACTATTAAAATCCCCTAAGGCCCACTGTACTATTTATTTGACATCCAATCTGATCAGGTCATACAGACCCCAGATGAAGGGAAAAAAACAAAGATCCGCTTGATCCATAAAAGGCCTCGATAAGCTTTTAACGGTCCATGTTCATTCAACACTGTTTCCCGTAGAGATTGGGATATACCTTAATTTTGGTCTCATGCTATGAAATGATATAGAAAAATAAATGGTCGGACTGGGTGAAACACATACATCATGATGGGCCCCACAGAGCACCGACCACCAGCCATTGGCTGGTGGCAGGGGGAGTAGCCAATCCGTTTCCGTTTCGCACCGCTATGTAATGTTCTATCGGAAGAGGATTGGCTGATGTAGATACGTGTCCTACAAAGACGAGCACTTACGCATGCTCAAAGTTTTACCAACGCTACCGACGGTTCAAATTTACAGGGTCCTACAATAATGTGTTTATTGTATCCACACCATTCATCTATTTGGAGAGATCATTTTAGGAAATGACCTCAAAAACAAGTCATATTTAAAGCTTAAGTGGACCACACTACAAATAACATTGGGACAATAATTCCTCATCATTTAAACATTTGCAGGGCACATTATAATATTTATTTTCCATCCAATCTCATAAGATCACACAAACTTTAACAAAGAGAAAAAACAAATATCATACTGATCCAAAACTTTTGCAAGTCCAGAAGGGTTCGAATAGTAAACGTCCAATCTACTTCGAGCAGTGTGGTCCACTTAATCTTTAAATCTATCTTTTTTTCTTTTTCTTTTTTGGCTAAAGCCTTATTAAGAGCTAGCCAAATGGACGGACAGTGATATAACACATGCCTCGACCCATGGAACTTAATAGCGTCAAGACACCAATCGGTGGTATATGGTACATATACCCATCCGTGGCTGGTGTGCCACGCACCAGCCAGGTGGTGTGGGTACGTGTCTTGTGAAGATAACGTTGATGCTTCAAATGTTCAAAGGAGATCAAAGTTAGATAGGCCCCACTTTTCAACACCGTTCATCCATTTGGCGAGATCATTTTAGAGCATGAGCCAAAAATTGAGTTCTATCCAAAAACTCAAGTGTACCACATCACAAATAGTAGTTGGGACAACTATTCTTACTGTTGAAACTTACATGGCCCACCGTGACATTTACTTTTCATCCAATCTATTCATAATGTCGCATAGCCTTGGATGAAGAGGAAAATCAATCGTCTTATTTGTTGGCTTGAGTTATCAATTAAGAGATTATAGGAATAAACCAAATCAAAGAGATTTTAGGAATAAGCCATAAACTGTCAACCATGATTCTAGTCCTGAAAATCTGTATAGCATAATCTGTATAGCTAAGAATAGCGTAGCAAATCTCTCTATAAATGTATACCATCAATGAGAAATACACTGAAAAGCAATTGCGACATGGTATTAAAGCCAGTCACGATCTAGTCCATGTTCACGATCATCCATTACTAGCTTCTAAACCTCCTTCCGCCCACCACCCTCTCCTATGGCATCCAACGAAACCCCAATCCACACGGATGAATCTCCCATCGACTAGATTCTTTCCGAATTATTCACCTCCAAGATGGCCGATTCTTTGTCCAAAGCTCAGGCCCCAACGGTGGCTCTACCAATTGACATCAAGTTAGATGGTTCCAAGTTGTTGAGATATACATCTCCGGCAAAGACAAGTTAGGCTACATCAATGGTGAACTGACCCTGTCATCTCCTACTGATCCGTCCTTCCGCAAATGGCGCACTGACAACGCCATTGTCAAAGGATGGTTGATCAACTCTATGGATCCGACTTTAATCGAAAATTTTATTCGTCTTCCCACGGCTAAACATGTGTGGGACTCTGCTACCACCACCTATTTTGATGGTGGTGATACATCCCAGGTTTATGATCTCCGGTGCCGTGTCTCACGTCTCCGCTAAGCAGGTGGATCCCTGGAAAAATATTGCACTGATTTGCAAGGTTTTTTGCGTGAGATTGATTTTCGACGTTCAAATCCAATAGAGTGCCCTGCTGATATTCAAAGGTATAATAATCTCCTCAAAGAAGATCGAGTCTATGTCTTCATGGATAGCCTTGACGACAAGCTAGACAACATCCACAATGACATGTTGCAGCTACACTCATTTTCCACCGTGGAGCAAGCTTATGCTAATGGCCGTATAGAGGCCCTTCGCTAGGTGGTGATGAACATAGGTGATCATGAACCTCCAGGAGCTTTGCTTGCTTCGAGAGGCCTCAAGCTTGGGCTCTCTGGATCAACTCTCCAACATCATGGAAAATCTGTCTCTAAAGGTCGATCCTCATCTGACAGTCTTAAATGTTCTTACTGTGGCAATATGAAGCATATACGTGACAACTGTTTCTAGTTGTATGGATACCTTGATTGGTGGCACGAACTTCAAGCTAAGAAAAAATGGAATACTGCTGGTACAATTGAAGGCACGGGCAAGGCTGCTATAGCGGCAGCCGAACCTTGTCTCTCTCTAATCCCACCCACCATCCCCTCCCAACAGGACTTCTCCCTTGTGGATCAAGGTAATCTCTGTCACGTCTTGCTTGGTCATCACCAAGATGTCGACCGTGGTGATTGGCTTCTCGACTCTGGTGCCACAGACCATATGACTTTTGATCCCACGGATCTCTCTCACCACTCATTTCCAAGGGGCACTAGCATTACGAATGTCAATGGGGTGATCTCACCGGTCACAGGGGTCAAATCTGTGACCCTATCACCCTCTCTTCATTTATCCTATACTTTACTTGTTCCTTCTTTGTCTCACAAGTTATTATCTATTAGCCAAATTACTACAAAGATAAATTGTGTAGTACTAATGTTTTTCGATTTTTTTCTTATTAAGGATATTTTCACCAAGGAGATAATTGGGCGTGGTACTAAGAAGGGAGGATTATACTGCATGGAAGATTTCAGTTCGGGTCGAGCACATCACGCATCTTCTTCGCCTGGCTCTAAGAATCGACAGATTTGGTTGTGGCATCACCGTTAGGGACACCCATCATTCGGGTATCTACGGCATTTGTTTCATGATTTATTTTCCAATGTTGAGATCTCTGAATTTACTTGTGATACTTGTATTTTAGCCAAGAGTCATAGGGCTACTTATCCGTTAAGCATGAATAAAAGTGATAGCCCTTTTGCTTTAATCCATTTGGATGTATGGGGACCATCTCCATTTTCTATTGTCTCTGGTATATGCTGGTTTGTGATATTTATTGATGACTGCACCCGCATGACTTGGCTATACTTGTTGAAACGTAAGGATGAAATATTTCAGATCTTTCAACCCTTTCATGCTATGATTAAGACCCAGTTTTTCACTCAGATCAAGATTCTTCATTCTGACAATGGTGGTGAATATGTTAATCACCACTTTCATGCCTATTTTCAACATTATGGCCTTATCCATGAGACCTCATGTCCTTAGACCCCACAACAGAATGGGGTCGCTGAACGAAAAAATCGCCATATTCTTAAGACTACCCGAGCTTTCCTCCTCGGCGCGTCTATACCCACACGACATTGGTCCGATGCTGTTACTACTGTTGTCTATTTGATCAACCGCCTTCCCTTAAAAATCTTAAAATTTTAAACTCCATTACAGTCCCTGGCAGTCTCGGTCTCTCTACCTATAGCCCTAATGCTCCCTCCTCGCATATTTGGATGTGTGGCCTATGTACATCTTCATAAGAACCAACGTACCAAACTTGACCCATGTGCTCTTCGGTGCCTCTTCTTGGGCTATGCTGCGCATCAAAAAGGTTACCGCTGCTATGACCCTACTACTCAGCGTACCTATGTGAGTATGGATGTCACTTTTCTGGAATCTTCATCATTCTACCCTTCCTCAACCTCCACTTCAGGGGGAGATGAAGAGTTGAAGTGGCTAACCTTTGAATGACTTGAAGATCGGAATAACACATCAATAATTGACGAGGAATCAACGAATACATCTTCAGGTTCAGACATATCCTCTGAATCTAGAGGACCTCCGGAAACTGAGCCTACACCATCAAGAGAAGCACCGGAATTTTCCCGTCTTTTAGTACATGTAGGTCCATCTCCTGAGAATATTCCTAAGGTAAGTAATATTAGAACACCCTCATTTATAAATAACATAGATATTTTAGCTGGGTATATGTGATGCTCCATCACTGTGATCACATGTGAGCGAGCGCACGTGGGCGGACACTGATGTGGACGGGGTCTGAGGAGCCTGGGCGAGCTACCAGTGATTGGCAGGCTACTATGCCCACAGTGAAGGTAAAACTTTGTCCCACATCGATTACATCATTCAATGTTGTGGTGGCTATAAGTTGGATTCTTTTCTTAACTATCGTGATGCGTTTTAAATCAGTGAGCTTATCTTGATATTTGGACTAAATCCGTCGTCCTTCTATGGACCCGCATTATTCGTGTGCATGTTATGATGGATGAACGATTAAAGCAGATGCCATTGGGCTAAGATATTTATGGGACTCCTTGTAAGATGGAGTTATCCCCACATGATCGCGCGATACGCGCAGGTTTGATTTATAACCTAGATGAGGTTAATGGTATTCGTAGCTCGTCAGGATTTGCATATTGCATTGCATCCTTAACATCTGTTATTGTGTTATTATGTTTTGCATTGTATAGCCTTGGTACGGCTGATAGCACTCATGGACTTAGCAGTATATTTTCGAATGCTTGACACTTATCTTGTGCACACACTTTCACCACCCTTTAAGTTTTTTATAAGCTTATGCACGATAGATACGAGCAGGTGGCGTTAGGTTGCAGTAGCATTGAGCATAAAGTGTGCAGCGGTCTTCTGGAGTTTTGATTTGAATATATGTATTTCCCTTTCAGTATTATATTCAAATGTTTATATTAGTGGATATGTGATGATGATGTTGCCTTTGTGATTTGGGTAAACTTATGGTTATGCTTATTATGAGACAAATGTACGTTGGAAAATCCTCCTTGTACGATCCAAGGATCGAAATCTAGAGTATGCACGCTGGAAGCTGAGAATGGGTACTATGGAGGCTGTCAGCACCGGATTCGACGATTAAGAATTTTGTGAGCTCGATTTTCGAGTTTGGGGCGTGACAGTATAACTTACCTTTCAGCCATAACCGAGGCAACCACCAAATAGATATTCTCCAGACATTAAGAAAATAAGGGCGAGATATCCAGTTGTCAACTATGTTTCCACCGAAAAGTTACCTGAGCCTCTCAATACATTCTCACATGAGCTTTCCGCATGTCATATTCCCACTACAGTTCAGGAAGCATTAATGGATCCTAAGTGGACCAAAGCAATGGAAGAAGAAATGGGGGCACTACTAAAGAATCAAACATGGACCTTGGTTCCACTACCCCAAGGGAAGAAGACAATCGGGTGCAGGTGGGTCTTCTCTGTTAAACACATGACAGATGGATCTATAGAATGATACAAGGCGAGGCTAGTTGCAAAAGGATACACTCAGATATATGGTGTAGATTATCAAGAAACCTTTTCACCAGTAGCTAAATTAAATACAGTCAGGGTTCTGCTATCTCTCGCAGCCAACCTGGATTGGCCATTGCATCAGCTTGATGTAAAGAACGTATTTCTTCATGGTGACCTTTAAGAAGAAGTCTATATGGATACTCCTCCAGGCTACACAACATCCTCAAAAACTGAAGTTGCGTGCAAATTGCAGCGTGCATTGTATGGACTCAAACAATCACCTCGAGCATGGTTTGGGCGGTTCAGTCAAGAAATGAAGAAGTATGACTTCTGTCAAAGTAATTCAAATCATACATTATTTCTGAAGCACCAACAGGGCAAGGTAACAACCATAATCGTATATGTCGATGATGTGATCATCACAAGGGATGATACAGAGGAAATCGCTAAGCTTCAAAAACAATTGGCAACCGAATTTGAGATGAAAAATTTGGGAGGACTTAATATTTTAAGGGAATAGAGATGGCTAGGTCAAAGCAAGGTATATTTTTTCCCAGCAAAAATATATATAGGATTTATTATGCGATGTTGGAATGTTGGATTATAAGCTAGCAGACACTTCAATTGTTCAGAATCACAAGCTCGGAGAATATCCAAACCAAACGCCAACAAACAAAGGAAGATACCAAAAGTTAGTTGGGAAACTTATTTACCTCTCACATACCCGCCCTGATATTGCTTATGCAGTGAGTGTTGTAAGTCAATTTATGTACCAACCTATTAAGGATCATATAGAAGCAGTGGTCTGAATTTTGCGCTACTTAAAATCCTCCCTGGAAAAAGGGCTTATGTTTTCAAAAAATAACCATATCAGAGTTAATGGTCATACAGACGTAGATTGGGCGGGGAACACCACAAACAGAAGATCCGCCTCCGGCATTTCATGTTTGTTGGGGGGAATCTTGTTACATGGAGGAGTAAGAAACAAAAGGTGGTGGCATTATCAAGTGCGGAAGTAGAATTCCGTGGAATGGTTAAAGGACTCTGTGAACTTCTGTGGCTCAGAAGACTTCTAACAGAAATTGGATTTGCTCCTACTTCCGAGATGGACCTTTTTTGCAATAACAAGGCAGCTATTGCAATTGCTCACAATCCTATCCAGCATGATCGCACTAAACACATAGAGATTGACAGACATTTTATTAAAGAAAATCTCGAAGCTAAAATAATCCTGTTTCCATTCGTGAAGTCTGAGGATCAACTGGCAGATATTCTTACAAAGGCCGTATCAAGCAAAGAGTTTTACAACTCACTAGACAAGTTGCACATTGAAGATTTGGATGCTTCCACTTAAGGGGGAGTATTGGCACGAGTTGTCAATTAAGAGATTATACGAATAAACCAAATCAAAGAGATTTTAGAAATAAGCCATAAACTGTCAACCATGATTCTAGTCCTGAAAATTTGTATAGCGTAATCTATATAGCTAAGAATAGCGTAGCAAATCTTTCTATAAATGTATACAATACCTCTGTAAATCATCAATGAGAAATACACTGAAAGCAATTGTGACAATATTCATCCAAAACTTCTACGACCCAAAAAGGGTTTTAATAGTAGACGTTCAATTCCCTAATGTTTTTTGTAGTATGGTCCACTTGATCTTTGGATCTATCTTATTTTTTAGCTCAAGTCTAACTACAAGCTCACCAAATAGATGGACGTACAGTTTGGATATAACACATATCTCGCTATGGGACTCACAGAACTTGGTGATGTCAACACACCATCAAGGTCAGTGGTGTGGTACACCGCCAATCCACTTCCCTTTTATCTACCCTGTTCATACTTTTTGAACAAATCATTTTTTAACTCATAATCTCGATAACGAGGCAGATCGAAGGTTCAAGTGGACCACACCATAGTAAGTAGTCTTGATAATGATGCCATCATTGGAAACCTTCCTAAGGCCACTAGTGGAGGTGGGCATCGAGTCGAGTCGGATCGGATTGGGTCCAACTCGACTCGATCCATTTTTTCAAGACCCTAACCCGAACTCGATCTGATACGGGATCGAGTCTAGTAGGGTTGACTCGATCCGATCTGAATCCTTGCTAGCCTGACCCGAACCAAGTTCGACTTGGTCTGGAAAACTGAATCAAGTTGGATCGAGTTGAGTCTAGGGAGAGAGGGAGAGAAAGGAGGAGAGAAAAAAAGAGATGTGGGAAACCGGGAGAGAAAGAAGGAGAGAAAGGAGGAGAGAAGGAGAGGAGAGAAATCTAGAGAGAAAGAGGGAGAGAAAGGAGGAGAGATGGGTGGGTGCAGTGCCTCCTTTGGGTAGAGAAAGAGGGATTAGGGCGTTCGGATTTCGGATCGGATTGGTCAGGATTGACCACGATTCGAACTCAATCCGATGTACGATCGGATTTGAGTGGTCATACTCGATCTACACCAATTCAAGCCTTCAGTTCGGTTCGGATCGGGTCGAATTCTGTCCAGCTCTAGCCACCAATAAGTTTCTAACAGGCGTTCAATCCTTAGTCCTTTCATGTGATGTTGCACACTTGAGCTTTAGATTTGCCTCATTTTTGAGCTATGATCCGGCAAAATAGATGGACTAAAACAAACACAGTAAGGTGTGCCCCACATAGCTCATCTCATGCAAGGACCAAGTCAGTCCTTGGGCGCCGCAATCAATACCCTCTGGCACAATTTCAACAATTTTAATGAAATTAATTGTGGTGCACCTGATGGCTAGGAGGTTCTCAACCACATGTTAAGTCCTCCATCCGTCATTTTCGATGCTAAAAGAGAGAAACTCTGATACACGTGACAGTTTGCCCGGTGACACAGAAACACTTGGAAATTGAATTTGTGTTACACAAGAAGCCAAATTAAACCGTCCAAATAATGATACCCAGTTTGGATGTACCTTGAACCAAGAAAAGCATATTTGATGATTTGACCGTTGGATTGGTGGGGGCATCTATTTGAAGGTTAAAAATGAAAAATATCCAGCAGCCCTCCAACAACACCAGGGCTTGTGATTGTTCAACCAATCTCAACTTAGTGGGCTGCACAATCTAGTCGGTTTATTTGAGGTAATAAATGCCATGTGTACAATTTTTAAGTGCCTGCATATCAACCGTTATGCAGCCTGAGTATCAATGACTCTTTCTAAAATCCATCCTGTTATTCTCAGGTTGCCTCTCGGAGACTACCAACGGATGCTAAAACACATTTCATTCTCAAAATGCTCCTGTTGTTCTCCGGTTGCCTCACGGGGAATACCAACTCATTTCTCAATGAGAGAGACTACCAACACATGCTAACACATTTCTCAACGAGACTGCATTTCGCTCCAAATCGGCACATCTTGTCCTTGCATTCTCTTTGCTCATACTTCACTAAAAAAGTATCATTTCAGGTTTTAGCAAAGGTTTTGGCTTCTCGATTAATAGGGGTGATAGGATCAATCATCTCCCATAATCAAAGTGCTTTCATTTCAGGTCGTCAAATTGTGGACAATGCTTGCATTGCTTTTGAATGTTTGGATTCGAGATATAAATTCAAATCTAAGGGTCTCTTATGCAAATTAGATCACCAGAAAGCGTATGACCATGTAAATTGGGAATTCCTTCAATATAGGCTATCTCGGATGAGCTTTGGAGATAAATGGAGAAGATGGATTACGGAATGTGCGGGTTCAGCATTCTTTTCGGTCTTAATTAATGGATCTCCTAAAGGCTTCTTTCATAATTCCAGGGGCTTGCGTCAAGGAGACCCATTGTCCCCATTCTTATTTCTTATAGTGGGGGAGGCCTTTTCTAGAATGCTCTCCAAAGGTCAGGCAGAAGGCATCATTAATGGGTTCAAAGTGAAAGGTATGACTAGTCCGATCTCTCATATCCAGTTTGTGGATGATACGCTATTATTCAATGAAGTTGTTCAGGTCAAAATCAGCAACTCGCGCACTATAATAAGATGTTTCGAAGTGGTTTTAGGTCTTCGGATGAATATGGCTAAATCCAAAATGTTTGGGATAAACATGGAGGAAGATGAGCTTAAGTCTCATGCTGCCTTCTTTCGTTGTTCAGTGGGTCACTTCCCTTCTACATTTGTGGATCTTCCATTGTGTATTGGCAAATCCCCGAAATCCTCATGGGACAAGGTCATTGACAGATTCGGTTCTTATCTCGCTAGATGGAAAAGCAGGTATCTCTCTTTGGGTGGTTGACTTACTCTTATCAAGGCAGCATTGTCAAATCTCCCCCTCTATTTTATGTTTTTATTCAAATGCCTGGGTTCAATCTTGAAAAGTATGGAAAGGCTTAGACAGGATTTCATATGGCATGGCAAGGAATATATATATATAAAGTTTCATTTGGTCAATTGGAAGGAAATGTGTAGGAGCGTTCAAGGAGGAGTGTGCATTAAAGATCTAAAACAAATGAATCGAGCTCTTTTAGGCAAATGGATTCGGAGAAAACGGTTAGAGGACGGGACCCTTTAGAATGATTTAATCAAAAGTAAATATGGTCACTCATATGAGAGTTGGTGGACAAAGAACTCCTCCAATTACAAAGCTTCGGCTATTTGGAAAGGAGTTCTTTCCACTAAGGCAGAGGTTTCCAATTGTGTCAATGTCATCATGGGTAATGGCAAACATACTTGGTTTTGGGTAGATATTTAGATAGGGGAGGAAGCCTTGTGCGTTGTCTTTCCATGTATCTTTCGTATCGTCAAAAATCAGAATATCACAGTGGAAGCTTGCTATTCGATTATAGGAGTTTTGGTGTGGAACATAGAGAGTAGAAAATTCCTCAGAGATGGAGAGATTGAAGACTACACTACCATTCTCAGCCCGATTTATAGCGTCAGCCCAAATCAGTATGCGACGGACAGATTAGGTTGGCGTATGGACAAAAATGGTAAATTTTTTGTGAAATCTCTTTGTAGCCTTCTTCCGAGCAGCCCCTCTCCAATTGTAGAGACCCCTTTTTATCATGGATGGAAGTACCAAGTCCTCTCCAAAATTGCAGTTTTTGGTTGGTTGGTTGGCAAGGATAAGGTGCTTGCAGTTGATAATCTAAGAAAGAGGGGAATGATCATCACAAATATTTGCTTATATTGTATGGCGCAAGAAGAATTGGTGGATCATCTCTTTATTCACTGCCAGTTTATATATCAGATTTGGACAGCCTTTCTAGTTTGTTTCAAGGTTCATTGGACTTTCCTGGAGTCTACTCATGGTCTTCTTCAAGCCTGGCATGGAGTTAGATGTGAGAAGCAAAGATCTAAGCTTTGGAGAATGTCCCTCCTGGCTGTTTGGTGGGTCATTTGGAAAGAAAAGAATGGAAGATGCTTTAACGATACCTCTAAATCAGTTGAGGCTACAATTCTAAGGGTGACCCAACTCTTAGTCGACTGTGCTTCTTTTTTAGCTAAAATGTAGGATTGTAATCTTCTCTTTTTAGGAGATTAGTTGTTCCGCTATCTCAGCCATTCAGCCTCCTATCTTTTTGTTTCTCTCTTCTTTTTTAATAAAATTTTGTTATCTTTCAAGAAAAAAACAAAAAACAAAAAACAAAGTATCATTTCCAAAACTGATTTTAACGATAACTGATGCCCAAAAAAGATACTAATAAAAATTATTTTAAGAAATTAGGAAAGTATAATAGAGTTTACTCGGCCATCATCATGTGGAAATGAGAACAAAAACATTAGGGGAGTCTTTATTTGCTGGTTTTTACATTCCTGGACTTGGTAATTCTCTAACTTTTTATTAAAAGAAAAAAAATAAAAATAAAAAGTTTGATTCACACTTCTTTATTAGTTTTTAAGTTCCCAACAAATTCCATTTCCCCAACTTGCCCCAGCTTTTCGTCGGGGAATGAAAAAACTGCAAAGAATTTTAGACATCACAGGTTTCCACCAGTGAATCAACCATAGTTCAATCATTGCCCAAGAACTGGTAGGCCAACTCTAACATTCCATGGCTCAGAGGTAGAAGAGACTCGGTTTCAGCACTGAGACCAGGAATCTGAGTGCCCATGTGGTGTGGGTGGGTGGGTGAGTGTAATATATATATATATATATATATATATATGTGGAAATGGTTCCATGGGGTCAAGCTCATAGGAACTTCGCATGAGGTCGAGCTGTACATTTGATGGGTCCCCTTTAAATTATGGGGTATCCCAAAAATCAGCCCTATACAGAACTCAGGTGGGCCATACCGTCTAAAATCACGTGAAGACATGCCTAAAACATAGAAAAGCACATGATAGGGCCCACCTAAAATTTGGATGCATCTGAAACTTGGTCTTACCCCTCATCCAAGTGGGACAAATATAATGGATGGGCTGGATTTGTGAACCACACCTCAGTGGGCCCTACAAATGATTATAAATGTTTTAATGGGAGGGTAACCCCTCTCAACGTTTGTACGTGGTGTGGCCCACAAAAGTCATCGATTGACTTGATTTTAAGCCCAAGGCCCACCATGGAATGGTGCATCTGAATGATGGGGTAGATGTTTGACACGTGATACGGTGGGGCCCACACAGCTCGACCTCATGGGAAGCTCGACCGCATAGAACCATTTCCCACATATATATATATATATATATATATAACATTCCACAGGAAACATAAGACCAGGAATGAATTCCCCAACACCCAAAAGGCCTGTAATTTTCATAGATCATCTTAATTTGGAAAAATGAGAAAACACAAGGTAGGCAACCTCATTCCAAACTAATGCCTCTGTCACGCGAGCGAAAATTAGAGCAAAAGGAGAGGAGAAAATCTTTGGTACTCTGGCAGTGTTATGGATGATATGCAGGCAATTATAAATTAAACAAATTGTGTACAAATAATTTAAATTAAATTGTCCAAATTATGGATTCCAGTTTAAATGCATCGTTGACCAAAACTTATACATATTTGGTGGACAATTATTGTATGATTAAAATGAAAAAATTTGTCAACTGATCCCATCACCACAAATTATGCATTCATGAATCAGAGGATAGGATTGTTTAACCAGACTGATTTTGGGACACGACTTACCAACAGAGGTTCTGCAATTCAGTCGGTCTAATGTGAGACAAGTGTGCAACGTGTACAATGTCCGAGTGCCTGCATATCAAGTGCCATACTCTGCCGGAGCAAAAAATAACTCCGCAAATAAGAAAATGCAAAGAAACAAACCACAACATGGTCAAATTGAAGCACAGGCATTGAAGGTGAAATAGAAATGATGGAATATGATTGATGGTGGATATGAATGCCTAATCATGTTTGTGATGCAGGTCCTGTAACCCAATTCCAGGTACTACTGCCGACTATACAGAGCTTGAGGGGATGCAACTCGACAGGCTAAAACCGAGATGGGCTTCAGACAATGCAAGTTTCATACAATTTTTCAGAGGTATGCAAAAGAGGGGTGAATGAAGGTGTATTTAGCAATGGATGATTTTGGCATCGCCACAGCACCTGTCAAACTCTCAGATGTGAATCAAATCCCATGCCGCCTTTCTTTTCAGGTGCCATTGACTCAAAATGCCTGGCCGTTGATTGATTGGCCTTGGAAGAAGGCTGCACCAACTGGGCCTCCGATAAAAATGCCACGACAAGCAGAACCGGTGCAGGAATTGTGGTGAAGGTACAGGCAGGCAATGTCATAACGAGGCCACAGCTGCATCATTCACGAACAAGGTCCCCCTCCCTTCTAAAAGGGAGGCTTACAGCCATTTGTTAGCGAAGGTGGGCCGTCTGCCCATCCCCACCGACTTCCTCATGACAGAGAACTCCATGGTGCTGACAAGATGTAGCCACAACCTCTTAACTCCACGCAAATCGTTCATGCCAAAATGGTGACGATCCCATGCATGTATGCAATCCTGGACCCAACTCGACACACCCAAATGCATGCAGAGACTTCTAACAAGACCAAGCAGCATCAGCCAGAAATAGCTTGCATGACGGCTACCCGAGCCCAATCAGCAGACTCTTTAATCGAAGGGTCACCTGAAAATAAGCATTCGTCTAAGAATTCTTTGCATGCAGCAACTTGGTTAATCAAAGGGCCAGCATTGTTGCCCAGTGTATCGGCCAGATCTCCCAGGACACCAATTGCAGTCTTAGTCACGACAGCATCCCTGATCACAGATTCACAGAAACAGCACCAGAGTCAAACAAAATAAATAAATAATATATCGAAATTGGGGGTAAGTGGACCAACAAGAAAGCTAAAAACATGCATTCCAGAACTCACATGTCCTTTGCCATGTATAAGCTATCCAAAAACTGAAGGATGTGAGGTGCATAAGGCATCAGTAGCTGAGTCTTTGGAGAATTCTTGAAACCTTGGAAAATCCCAGAGTATGCTTCCAAGATGCCATTTCTTAGCACATTGGTGTAATCGGACACTTCATCATCAACACCTGAAGCAGGAGCAGATAGCTCTCCAGCACTCTGCAGCATTGGCATGGCATATATCAGGTACTTCCCGAAATTCTCCCCAATTGCCAAGGCAATGTCACCGAAGCATGAAAATATAGGAGGCTTCACAGACCGATGGAGCTGATTACTTGACAAGTCCTTGAGGAGTTGGATCATGATTCCGTCGCAGTAAGGAAGAATCTTCTCCTCCAATGCCCGGCACAAGTCACCAATGACACCAACTGTAATGGAACAGACCTGATACTCCTCAAAATTTTGGAGACCAATTTCCAGGTAAGGATAGAATTTAAGCATGTATTTTGAAAAATCGGCCCCTGTTGAATAAGCCAGAGCCCCAATCGCAAGCATAGCCTCTTCATGCACTGTAGCATTCCTGCAAGCAAAAACCTGCATAAAGAGACTCATCATCTGGTCTGCATACCGAATGACAATGTGTTTTGTAGCTTCCGACCCTCCCAACTTCTGTATGATAACCTGCAAGCACCCACAAAGAAGCCCTTGCAATTCATTCTGCTTCTCCCTCTCTTCCGATGAAAGCTTCTGAGCATCAATAGTCTGGTTGAGCTCCATCATGATAACTGGAACCAGTTGCATGACTGTAGGGGCAGTCTCATCAGTTGAACACCTGATAACTTCATTCAGAGTCTCGTATGCAGCAGTCTGGAGGCGCGAGTCTCCTGCATCTTCTCTGTGAGTCACAGTAAGAAGAGCCTGAACAATGTCCTGAAAAAAGGGTGACAGAGGGGAGGAGGATGAGCACACATCCTCATAACCTTGGGCAAGAAAATAGAGAGCTCCGCAGGCCTTTTCAGCAACATTAGGAACATCTTTCATGCTTTGAAGCAGAACCATAAGGATCTGTTGACAGTTCGCACTGGTAATTACGGGTGCCACGATGCTTGAGTCATGGATGAACTCAAATATCCTTCCAAGGGTCCATGCAGTAGTGTCCTTGACATGATTATTTGGGTCGTTTGTCAAGGCAGTGAGCATAAAGCTTAGAGCAACATTAACAATAGGCGCAAACTTGTCTGGGGATGGGCCCTCCAAAATGGAGCCGAAGGCATAAGTAGCTGCCTCTCTTTGCCTCCAATCTGGTTTTGTTATGTTTTCTTCTATGAATGGCATCACAAGGGGAACAATATCATCTCGGACAGTCCGCCCAACTAAACACAAGCATGTTCCCCCGGCCATTGCAAGATTCCAAGCCCCTTCATCCTGATCCTGATCCTCTTCTTGCTTGAGGAGAGTCTCCAAAAGCATAGGAACCAGGGTAGGGAGGGCCTGCTTAATAAAATAAAAACACGGAATTTCCGAGTCGCCGCTGAAATTGCCTCCATATTCTTCCAAAATATCGATTTCCTCATCACAGATAGAGCTCCAAAACTCAATCGCCTGAAGAGCAACAGGCTCCTCATCTTCACGCACGGCTTTGGCCGTGATGTTAAAAATGTCGTGAATGTAGGCAGAAAGTTTGTCGTAGTACATAGAAGAAATGGAAACCAAGCATTCAAATGCAGCTTGTTGTATTTTCACCTCAGGGCAGAGAGTTGCCTCACAGACAACTCTCATGATATAGTCCCGCTCCATATCATTCGTGAAATTCGCATGAGCAAAGCCCAAAGCATTATACAGCGCTCGTGTGGCAGCGAGCCTGACATCCGTGCTTCCCTCAGAAGAGTTCATACACTGGACTACAGCAGTGAGTATTTTATTTACTTGCTCTTGATCAATAACATCCGAGGAGACTTCCTCACACAAATACCCAAGTGTTTCAAGGGTGGCCTGCTTGACATGAACCTGAAGTTGGTTAATATTCGACAATAGTGAAGTTATAAGATCAGGCCACTGGTTATGCGGCAACTCAATTCCCGCAATCTTAGCGATGACTTGGGATGCAGTAGATCTTGCATCAAGTACAGGAGAAGAAAGGGTCTGCAACAAACACCCTTTGATCTGGGCCTTCACAGCTGAGTCTAATGACAACCATCTCTGTACAAGCTCAAACTTCCTATGTTGTTCTTTGGCATCCAAGGTGTTCTTGAGGATCAGACCTGCTAATTTACGACTGTCCACTGGTTTATCGTTGTTTGCCAACTCTCCTGAGAGAGAGAACAAAAAACCAGGAAGGTTTTGGTCCTGAAACTGTTTCAGGGTTTCTTCTGCATGTTTCCGCACAGTACCATCCACTGCTTGCGCGTTCAAAAGGATTTGTGTGACTTCCATTGCCATTTATATCTAGTAAAAAAAGGAAGATCCAAATAAGCAAGATGAATTGCCACAACAGACAATACACACATGTAGACAACAAAAATATTTTTTAATTAGAATTCCTTCCATGAAAAATTCACCATGACGAACAAACTAATTCAGCCAAAATCACAGGAAATGAGACAATCAATTGTCTGAAAAGAAAACATTTCTCGACAATCAAAAAAATCAACGGGGGAAATGCATGTTCATCATGTATAGTGATACAAATAGGACCACATCTAGCATTCCTTATACACAATATGATTAAAGAACACCACAGAATGTACTTTCAATATTGAAATATAAAATTTAGAAGATAGGATTTGAGTGGAAATGAATGTGATTCCTCTTCTTTTAAGAGAGGGATAAAAGTTTTTAACGACTTTTTGAGCACAAAGTTTAAGCTCGCAATTCAGGGTTTTCTTTTTCTTTCTCAAGTTTTTTACATAACATGAAGAATGCCCATAAGCTTCAGTTGCACTTCAGTTGCAATTCAGTTGCACTAGCAGCCTTCTGAATTAGTGAATTGAGTGAGTCCTTGATAGACCTGGCAAACCAGGCCTTGTTTTGCCCAGTAAAAAAGATAAAACCTGGTGTCACAGACCAGTGACACAATAGGGGTCAGGTTGAGTCGACTAGGCCGAGCCCTGGATAGAACTAGTTTCGACTAGTTTCAGACAACCCAAAGGAGGAATCCACAAAATTCCCGATTCGAGAAAGATTCTAGTAAAACAATGATTCCATATGAAGAGAAAAAAGCCACCCAAATCTTTAAAAAAAACTGCCTTCTATGGAAATTAGAAAACTCTAATCTCATTTATGCTTCAAGCATTTCATTAAACCAAGAGGGGGGGAATCAACAGCAAATGGAACCCATCCTCGAAACGGAATATGTATCAAGTGTTAGTAATGTTTATAAAAAACTAAGAGTGAGAGAGAGAGAGGGAGAAAACCCACTTTTGCTTGACAAAGTCTCTTTCAAAATAGCATGTGGGAATAGTCCCATATCGGATACGTGTGAGAAGTTTTTCACCTTTATATAAGAGTCCTTGTGAATAGCTTTTGTTATCTCTCTTGGGTATGGTATTCATGTAGAACGTGACACAGATACATTCCTAGCATGGTTGGACCGAAAGAAGGTGAACTGTAAATTGGCCATAACTTTTGATCCGGGTATCGTTACAAACCGCGTAACCTATCAATCTTTACTGAAACGGGCCATCGGGGATGAACCAACCCACAAACGCGTTTGTCCATTTCGTCAAAAAACGCACTTTCAGCTCAAAAACGAATTTTTGAGGAAAAATTATTATTTTTAGTAATTCCGATTTTTTTAATATATATTTTTAATTTTTAGAGTTTTAGATTTTCTTTTTTTTAGAAATAACTTGTGATCATGCTAGGACTCTTCTAGCAAAAGTTTATTTTAAATTTTTATTTTTAGAAATTAGGTTTTAGAAGAGTTTTATTAGAATTAAGATTTTTATTAGAGTTAGAATTTTGCTATTTTTGGTAATTAGGAATTTTGGTTTTTTTTTTTTCTATATTAATGGTGTAATAGACATATACACATTAGAAATCAATCAATTTACGAATTTCTAGAATTTATTTCTATTTTTCCTTGTTTTTTCCTCGTGGATTCGAGAAGTCTCTATGAGTCCAGAGAAGCTCCGTGGATTCGGAGTAGTTATCCTTGAGGAAGATGGTGATCGACCTCATCACGTTCATCCCTGCATCAGGTATGCTATAGACCGTGCACGCGTGCACCCACCATGCCAGGCTTGGCTTCATGAGAAATATATTTTTTCTCTCTGTTTTTTGGCTTTGGACCAGGTCTTATGGGTGGTAGACATACGTTGCAGCAACGGCATGATGACCGTTCCTTGTAACATTGGCAACAACCTCAAAGCCAGGTGGCTGCCACATGGGCATGGGTTAGTGATATATAATTTCTCTTAATGAGAGAAAACCTAAGCAATCAGCAAGACAAAAAACCCCGACACTAGCCGCTGCCTCCTCTCTCCCTCTCTCTGTATTCTTCAAAAATAATAATAATAATAATGATACAGATCTTCATTTTTTTTTATTTTTTTGGATATTGAGCATCGGCCGCTGTGGTGTGGTAGTCAGCTATTGAAGCCGATCAGCGGTTGTATCCCAAAGGCAATTGTACCGGTGAATTTGGATTAGTCTTTTATTTCCGGAATTGGGCGCAAATTGTCTTCAGGAGAGCGACCTGGTCTGGGCCTCTGCTGGTTTCTTCCTATTCTCGTTGTTATTACTTCTCTGGAGATATCAGGTGCACGCATTCTAGATCTTACAATTATTTGTTTCAATTTCCTGTTTTGGATTATTAATTATTGTGCGAATTCTGGGTACTTAGAACAACATCAAGTTGTATAAATTAGTAAACTACCAGTTCCAAAGGAGACAAAAATCCCCAAATCAATTAATCAATAATAAGAACTTTACTTGAATGTCTTAACTACTATTCAAATCATCAAGAATTCCCACTACCAAACTCCAACAAACAACAACGACAATAATAGCAATAATGGTGATGATGATCACCACAAAAACAACAGCGGCGGCAGCAGCAGCAGCAGCAGCAACAACAACAACAATCGCTTATCATCAAAATAATCGTCAGCTAAAAAATCATGACCAAAATGGAGTCATAATAACAAAACCAGATTGGTAAATAAATAAAACCTAATTACAAACTTTAAAAAATAATAATAATAATAAAAAGAAGAGGGAAAGCCCTAATTCAAAAACAGCGACATCAAAACCGCATACAGTAAAATAAAAACAAGAGAAATTTCAATCCCTTAATCAAAGAATCCAAACCAGTATCAGAAACCCTAATTAAAGACTGCATAGACACAAATGGGGCCAGAAATCCACGAATGAGAAACAAATCGAGCAGGAAAAGAAAAGATCCGGAGGAACTTACACGGATTTCGCTGAGATTTTCTCGACGGACAGATATAGAAAAGACTATCGACGACGGTAGAGAGAGCTAAGGCGGTAACGAATAACAAAAACCCTAGGAGCAAGAAGAAGGTCGGGATGTAAAGCTGGATTTGCACATCGGAGAGTTATTTGATGCTCTGCCTACGTGTCAGCTTGATACGCGGGCACTTAGAAATGATACACGTGGCAGGACGACGGTTGCATACTGACACAACTAGTAGTGATTCGCCACTGGACGGTGTTCTGTGGACCCCACCATAAATGTATGAATTTTGTCCAAAAATTTTCTGCGGGCCATAGATGTTTTAGATGAACTGATATTGTGGTTTAAAATGGGCCCTTGAAATTTTTTAACGATGGGCGTTGATTCCTCTTTTCCTGTGGTGTTGTCTACCTGAGATGTAGATCTACCTCATTTTATTTTATTTTTAATTCCATAAAATAATTATCCAAAATGGATGGACGGCGTGGATAAAACATCCAAATCATTGTGGGCCCACATAATACTATCCACTAGCAAGTCGCTACTGTCAGTGTCAGCATGCAATCCACGTCCCACGTGGCATGTTTTTACTAAATTAAACAGACCGTAAGATGTAAACGACTGTCGCTGGCTTACAATATATGGCTCAGATTGGTTGAATAATCCTAACCTCAGATTCGTGGACACTAATCTTTTAAAAGTGAGACGACTGGGTTTTCTTTTATAGCCGTCCATGAAATAAAATTACCTTTTAGTCGATGATGGATATCAATTGTACTTACGATTTGGACGACTTAATTTGAATTTCTTGTGTGCTACGTATGCCTTTCAAAATAAATTCTAATTGCCTGCCTATCATCAATCACGCTCTGCATATCATGAAGTACTTCTGCATATTTACTATTCAAAGTTTGCTAACTTGACGCGCGTGTAGGTTTTGTACACATCTACTACGCCCCGGCTCATGTGTGATAACATGAGACGTGTGAGATGTGAGCTTCCCATCGGATGATCTGCGCTGCTTAGATCTTCTGTCCTAAAATCAGGTCATTTCACACCTGATCCGGGCTGCACACATTGAAACAATTGAAAAAGACTTCGATAAAATAAAAATAAAAAACTTAAATTTCAAAAGGAATAAATGGTGGAAAAACAAAATGTCTTGGCCCACTTTAACGGTAAAACCCTTGGGCTGATTTGTGTATGTATTTCATATTTGCCCATGTGCCCAATTGTGAATGTATCCAGCCTCATATACTTATGGAATTAAAATAATGGAGAAATATCATGATATTTTAACTGTCCAAATATATGTATGGGATCAAATTCTTCTTTCTAGAAAATGCTTTAGTATGTGAAACTTGCCCTAGATGGACTATAAAATTGTATTTAACAGACAAGATGCACAATTAATATTAGTTACGGTATACATATGCAACTCGAATGTCACACATAAAAGATGCATATGGATAAACGGCATAAATGAAACACATGTATCAATGTGGGAACTATTGATGTAGTGGATATTGAAATCCACCAAAACTCTCATGGTATTTACTATCGGCCAGGATGATTTGATACATAGACTAATTTAATCTTTTCATTTGTTTCCATAAGATGGATTGAATTTGCATGGAGCCAAATGCAATTCCATCACATCTAGTCCCATGCTGCAAACCAGCTCTAAGAAATTTCACATGAGCTTTTTGTCTTTGAATATGAGGTCATGTTTTAATAATTGGCCTCACCTCTTATTTAAAATTGCAAAAAGATTGAAACTCTTGCATGGGAGTATCACGAACTTTTTATCTTGTTTTTTATCTTTTGGAAATGAACTGTTTGCTTGATAGTGAAATCATCAAAAGGTGAAACTATTTCAATATCAAATGTTTATCTATTTTACCTACCAAATCAACTTTGATTGTAGATGTATAATCTCACCTAAGGTTAGGGCCTAAAATTTTGGTTGCCCTGTAATTTAGGTAGGTCACACCAAAGGAAGCAATTGAAAGAGAGACGTCTGCTTAAAAAAAAAACACTTGTTATAATGATTATATAAAATTCACTCAAAACATCAAGGGCCTGTTTGGCCGAACCGATCCCACGGTATTAGGAGGGATGGGATCTCGATATCCCGGGATATGCATGACGAGCCAAACAGACCCGGTGAACTTGTCTCCGGATATATAAGCAATTCCATGGATCTTAAAACAATCCACTGACATCACCATAATTACCTTAAAATTGATCCCATCCCTTGGTTGGACGGATTGGAAGGTAAAATCCCGGGATATGCCAGGCGTGCCAAACAGACCCAGTGAACTTGTCCCGAGATATAGCAATCCCATGGATCTTAAACCAATCCACTGACACCACCATCATTACCTTAAAATCCATCCCATCCCTCCTAATCCCATGGGATTTGCCCGGCCAAACAGGCCCTAAATGCCACACGAAAATTCAGGCCTATGACCCAAAAATCAAGAGAATTTATGTTTAGGCTGGTGACATCGAGGGAAATTGTTATGGGTAAAAATGGACTAAGGAGAATGAGTTAGTTCGGACATCTGTGTTCGTTGTGTAATCAGTCAGCATTAGTCGCAACCAATGAGCTTCTTAACAACCAGAAAGCAATAATCCACTGCTGGGGATACAGCCTACTCCTCAAGCTCGACCATAAGAACATGAAGTATCTCCACTTTCATTAAATGTCGAGTCCTTCCATAGTCCCATCCATTTTCGAGTTGTTGCTCGGAACATCTCTTGGTAAGGGCCCCCGAGGTACGACCCTGCACAAGACAAGACTCTAAGCCGCTACACTCATGGAAACCCTGTCCCATACAGTAAGATGAAGAGGACGGTCATCCCCGGTTTCGACTATATTCTACTAAGGAAAGGAGCTCGGTCTCAATACTCAAATATGACTCTCAATGGCAGGCCGGCAATTTGCTCAATGCTAAGGAAAAACTCGACCACAGCTCACTGAAAAATCTAAGTCGGAAGATTATTCCTCGGGATGGCTACGAGAGTCACCTCGGCTTCCTACTATATTTTTCAACTGGTTTCGACTATTCATATCTTATCGAAAAGACCTACTCGAGATCTCAGTCGGGGATTTCGGAAGATAACTACAACACGGATTTGTCCGAGATCTCAGTCGAAGATATTAGAAGATATTCGCGATATGCTCAGTATATGATTCCCTCTACTACATGCACCTACTAAGTAAGGAGATTGCCCTCTACCCCACTGCCCCTCTTTTTAACTATAAATATGAGCATATATAATGCTGAAAGGTACACACAACTCTACGTACAAAAACCCTACACTCTACTAGACCAAGATTCCTTGTCGACTTAGGCATTGGAGGGTCCCTTGCTGCAACCGGAGTCTCATTTGTTTTCTTCATGTGCAGGTATTCAAATGTCCAGGAAAGGTTAACCGGATTTTTGCATCAACAGAAACCATTTGGAGGGTGGGTGTTGCCCGATACACTGTTTTTTATTGTATAGTCTACCTAAATCACATATGTGATTGATTTTCTAACACATGCCTAAATTTGAGTTACACAACTAATGGTTAAAGTGAATTTCGGATACACATCACAAAAGGGCTCATTTAGATTTTGGTTTTGGTAGGTGGATAGATACAATTTATTTAGATAGGTGAGGTTTTTGGTTATACATGGAGACTCTCTCAACGAATAAGACCTTTAGAATGATTAGAGGAATCTTTTGGCATAAATTGAAATATTCTTATAATATATTATGAGTTCTTTAAAAAATTGACGTTTAATTAGATGATTGTAATTTAGTTATAATAAGAGTTTAATTATATTAATTAAGAAAACTAAATACAATATTGATATTTTTTATTTTTTCTATATAATAATAATATATTAGTATTTATATTCTTTGATTAAATAGGTCAAGTAGGTTGAGTAGGATAAGGTTTTCAACCCAATTAATAATTAGATTGTGTTTGAATTAGATCCATATGAGGTGTCATGTTTCAAGGGATACTTAAAAAAACTGTGCTCTTTCGTGTAGGGATGGCAGATGGATTTATCATGGGAGCAGATTAGGTGGCGCCGGCCTCACCCAAGATGGTGTAGCATTTACCATAGAGCCACCTTAATGTATTTATTCTATATCCACACCGTCCATTCATTTTTGTAGGTCATCTTATGACATTAGGCAAAAAAAAATGAAGAAGATCCAAAACTTAAGTGGACCATGCTATAAGAACATTGGTGATGAATGCCCTACCATTAAAAACTTTTTAGGGCCCAATGCAATGTTTCCATAATGTTTAGTTGCCATCCAACTTGTTGATAAGATCGTAATAACTTGGATGAAGGAAAAAATAAATATCAGCTTAATTGAAAACTGTTGTGGCCTTCATGGTCAATCACCACTGTTTCCTATGGTATAGCCCTTAAATGGTCTGAAAAACCAGATAGACGGCGTGGATATAGAATATATACATCAAGGCGCGTCCCATGGTAAGGGCAGCACCCTCTTGGGTGAGGCCGAGGCGCACCTAATCCACTCCCTAAATCATGCGGAACCCATTACCGAGGGCCAGTAGCTATGCAATCAAACTGACAAGAAATGCAAATTGTGCAATTAGTGGACTTTCTTTCTTTCAACGTGGTCAGTTGATCAATAAGAGCTATGATAAATAGAGCTCTTTCAAATAAGAGCTACTCTATTGAGCTCTATTTGTTATCGTTCTTATTTTAAATAAGCATTTTTGGAAAAATTATTTTTTCAAAACTTTAAAAAAAATTAAAAAAATAAAAATCTTATTTGAAATAAGCATTTTTTTTAATGATAAAAATATTTTTTAAAGATCATTGATGTCATTTTTAAAAATTATAACAGCTTCGTTATAAGAGAAATCCATAATGTTGTTTTTGTGGACCTCACTATATATGTATCATGCCCCATATGGCAAAGGAATGAATGGCTATAATTTGTATGTTTTAAGATACTTAGGTCATCCATCATGTGAGACATTGTATGTGGATTGTCTATCATGTGAAGCCTACCTTTGATGTGGACCGTCCATCTTATGCGCCAAACATTCAAAATGAGTTGTCCATCATACAAGGCCCTTCGTCTTGGATGTGGATAGTCTATGAAGTAGAGCCCACTTGATGTGGATCATCCATCACAAGGGCCCACACTTTGATATGGGTCATTCATCATGTAAAGCACACTATGTCCACTATGTGGGCTCACTATGAGGGGTTGTTCAGAATTAGGAGTAAATGGCATTTGAGATGTGGCTGTAAACAACATCTTCTCTTTGAAAGTAAATGGGGTGAAATGTATTTTTGAGCTCCTTGGAGAATTGCACATGTAAGCGAAGGAGACACCATGCACATGTCCACCATATACGTGGCACAGTGATAATACTTTCAAATAATCTAATTATCAAAGCAACAGAATGATCCAAACCGTCCAAAAGTTAGCCATCTAAATGAATGATTATAAAATGTTGCTAAGTTGCATGTTTGTGAACCTTATATTTGTGGCTCACCCAAGGCTCAAAATTTCTTCATTTTTAGTTAAAGTATATATTTTAATGGACTTATTACAATTGTTCTATTAAATATCTGTATACACCCACCCCTAGGTCGATAAGCTGATAGAGTTCAAATCAATGGATGATCAACAAAGAACCAAGTCATAAATCATAATCCTAAAAGCCTAAATCCTATGGACCCTAATCCTGAAGCCCTAAACTCAACCCAGTCGATTTAAGTCCTGAAACTTAAAACCTTGAGTCAACTCGAAGGGGTTGACTCACTTAGTTAACTCATCCGGTCAACCTACCCGGTCTAATAACTCAGTCAACTCACCTAGTTAAGCCCAACCTAAGACCAAGCTCAATCGGAGTGTAATGCACAACAACAATACAACATCCTTCACAGCCAAACCTCAACACGAGTGTGGGAGGTAACCTACCAAGAAAGGAGGTCCACATGAGGATTGGCTATACCTTAGGTGTTGGCACACACGTGGCATACCTCCTCTCTAGGTAGGCATCTCTCAAGCACGTAGACTCTCATTTTACAGTTCCCAAGTGTATGGCTGGTGTGTATTTACTCTGATGTCTGTCTTCATACTCAAATTTACTCTTATACGACCTAATCCAACCCATGAAATGATGCCATGTGGCAATCTCAAATTCAAATTATTTAGCCACACTTTGCTCATCAACTTGGCAGGAATTACAAAAAAATTGGGCTTGAAGGGTATAAATAGCCCCCTCCCCTTCACAGTTGAGGAAACCAAAATCCAGTGAATCCACTCCCATTCAGAAGCCTCTTCATCGCTTAGTCCCTTACTCATATAGCCATCCCTTCCCTCCACCAAGGAGAGTGAGAGTGATTGAAAGATAGTCCACTCTTGGTTTAGTTTAGCCTAGCCAGAGCCCAAGCTTTTTAAGCCACTTAGTCCTGATCCAAGCCACTTAATCTAGCATTGCAATACTACCATCCATCATACCATTCAATCTTAAATCAGCTTTGTCTAATTTCAAACATTAGCACTATAGAACACATATTCCCTTCTCAACCCTCTTGCCCCTCAGATATGTTATCACTGCATTGCATTATATCTTCTTCTTCTTCTTCTTTTTTACATCTAATTGGCTCGAGTGTATGCTTTGTGGCTTACTGATATAATCAGAGCATTCCCACTAGAAATTCAGACAATTAGCTTCCATTTTGTCATAAGCATAAATATAACATCAAACATCCATATCACTTAACACTTGGTCAATTCGAACGCATGCTCTGTAGTTTACCGACATAGCCGGATCCAATTCCCATCGAAAATTTGAACTAATTAGTCATTATCATCGTTGTATTCATCTTTTATGTGTGAGAACTAATCATATCTCTTAGAAATTAGTTAGATTTTGGTAAGTAGATACTATATATATGCTCATATGGGCAAAGTTGGTGCCAAAAAAATTCTCTCTCTCTCTCTCTCTCTCTCTCTCTCTCTATGTAATCATGATCCCTTGCTCAGAATCTCTAAACGTATCCTTAAGAGTAATCTTAAGACCAAGGATCTTCGAATTCTCAGTCCTAAGTGTTTTTACAAGGTATAACCGTCTATAGATTCGAAGCAATTGGTTAGTGCTGACTCTGGTAAAACATAATACCCTCTCAACCATAGCCCTGTAAAAGCCCTTGAAAGAGGCTCACCCCTTGAAAGTGAGTCGATTCCACATAGGATCTAGTGTCCACAATATCACATATGTACAATAGTTTGGAATATTAAGGCTAATTTGAGATATTACATATGTTTTTGTGAATATATTAAAAATTTCCAATGCAATCCAAATCCTCTCATTTACTCTCATTCAAATGGAATATTCGAATTTCGAATGCATTTTATTTACACACATTTAAACACAACTGAGTAAGCCATTTACTGCTAATTCTTTTACTTTCAATTCCATTTCTCATTTACAAGTTCCCAAACAAGATAAGAGTAAATGACGATAAATGGAATTGGGAATAAATAGGGCTAATTTGAAATCTCTTGGAAGATAAGATATTTGAAAGTAAATGAGGCTGATTTGAAATCGCTTGGAAGATGAGAGATTTAAAAGTAAATGAAGGTAAAATCTCCTTTTGGGTTCCCTTGAAGAGTTGTATGAGTAAATAAAGGTTTAGATACAGGCATGTTTGTTGTGTAATAATACTCCATAATAATATAATTATTAGTTACACCATTATAATCAAACCAATAAAATGATATGAACTATCCAAATGTTGGTCATTTAAATGGACAGTTAAAAAATATTGACAAGTTACTTGTTTGTGATCCTTGCATTTGTGGCTTACTTGGAGCTTAAAATTTTCTCATTTTTGACAAAAGTATTTATTTTAATAAATTTATTATAATCATTCTTAGTGTGTGTGTCGATCGAGAGCAGTCTAGGTGAATCCTCAAATTCACCAAGGTCAATGGATCCCTACCTGCAGGGCCCATAGTGATGTATGTGCCTTACATCCACACTGTCCATCCATTTTTACAACTTATTTTAGAGCATGATAAAAAAAATAAAATGAAACATATCCAAATCTTAGGTAGATCATACCATAGGAAACAAATCGTGATTGGTTCCCCACCATTAAAAACTTCATGGGGCCCACTATAATGTTTACTTTCCATCCAACCTATTGATAAAGCCATGTTTTTGGATGAAGAGACCACACAAATATCAACTCATTTCAACACTTTTGTGGCTGTAAGAAGCTTTTAGTGGACTATATTATGGTCCACCTGAGATTTACACCTACTTCATTTTTTGGATCATCTTCTAAAATGAGTTTTTAAAATGTATGGACAGCATGGTTATAAGGCACATATGTCAAGGTGGGCCCCATGGGGAGGGATTCTCCCACCTAAAGGGATCCGGGGATCCACGAAACCATGTCCTCTACTACCCAACTCCATGTTGGAAAAGCTTTATGGGCCTCACCATGATATCTGTATATTTTCCACACCTTTCATCCATTTTACGGGCTCATTTTAGGGCACGAGCCTAAAAATGAGGTAGATCCAAATCTAACGTGAACTACGTCACAAAAGCCTAAAAATGAGGTAGATCCAAATCTAACGTGAACCACGTCACAAAAGAATAAGGGTGATTAAATGCCCATAATTTAAAACTTGGCATGGGCCACAAAAGTTTTGGATTAAGTTTGTCAGGCTCGTATCCTAGACTGTACCATTCCATAGCCTTCTGCGGTCCTCTCGGTCGAATTTCGGCGACCTGCGATCAGTTATCAACATTTACGCGCGATCCTCAGTCATGTCTTGTCTATTAGAGTTGGCTCGACCCGAGACTTGTACCAGTGCGACTGCGCCATCACCGCGGTTCCAACGTCGCGTCTCGCGCACCGAGGCGATACCCGAGCAGGAGATGTGGGCCTGCGTTTAGTTCGAGGAAAATATTGTGCAATTACAAAACCCAAGAGAACATCACATCAATCCCATCAATCACATCAATCAATTATACATCACTCACACCCATCCCCAAGTACAACCACCCTCCCCAAAGTCAACTCTCTCTTACACAAGTATTCACATCTCACATGACCTCTCTCTCTCATCTCTCTCTCATTTTTCTCCCAAGCTCCATGAGAGCAATCCAACGCCCACCTCCATGAGAGAAAGCTTGGTGTGCCCCACTTTCCTATCTCTCATCCCCACCATCCAAAGTTCATCTCGACCGTTGAATCGCACCCCTTGGAGCTCTAGATTGCATTGGCGGAAGAAGGAAGAAGAGATCAAATGTAGGTAATCTTATTTGTTGATTTTGATGATTTGAGGGCCCACATATGGTGGGACCCATCTTGATGTATACATTATTCAAAGAGGGGCCCATAGTGGCGGGGTCCCTCTACCATCCGACATCTCTCTCCTTTTCTTTTGTTCTTGATGATGATGATGATTGTATGACCCACTTGATCTATACCGTCCATCGAGTGGGCCCACCCGGCGGTCCATTTGGACAAACCCGATTGGAGGAAAAAATACAAATATCAGCTTGATTCTGGGCGTGTGGCCCATTGGACGTGGAATCACCATGAAGTATGTGATTCATCCACACCGTCCATCTGGACAGGTGGTGGGACGCCACTGTGATGTGCATAGTTTAAATCCACACCGTTCGTTGGTTTGGACGCTTGGCTCTTTTGAAGATATTATATTATATTATATTGTATTATATCATATAATATATATATAGATGCATATATATGTGGGCCACGTGTGTGGGACCCACCTGATGTGTGGCTGGACGGGATCCACCAGATGTGTGGATTTCATCCACACCGTCCATCCAAGGTGGGGACCCACCATGGTGTATGTGTTTCATCCACACCGTCCAGCCGTTTCTGGATGTGGGACCCACCCACATGTACTACTACACGTGTGGGGTAGGGCCCACCTTGATATATGTATTTTATACCTGCATCGTTCGTCTGGACGGTGCCATGTGGAGACCACCATGATATGAGTATCTCCACGCTGTCCGTCCATTTTAGACGCGTGGACCTTAGCTGTGATGTATGGGTTTAACCCACACCGTCCATTCGTGTGGGCCCCTCCATGATGTATTGTATATGCAAGCCGTCCACCTGCTGGGTCCCGTGCAGCGCACAGCTGCTGCTACTCTACACGTCAACAGTTTTGCGGGCCACACCTTGATGTGTGTAGTGTATGCACTCTGTCCAACAGATTTGGACGGTGGACCACACCACGTTGTATTTATTTCATCCACACCGTTCAGATTGTACCGGACGGTGCTGGACAATGTTTGGATGGTGTTGATTTTCTTGAGAAATGTTTGAATGGTGCTAATTTATCTGGACAATGTTTGGACAATGATGATCATCATTAGTGGGCATGATGCCCTATGGAATGATAGTGTACAGTGATACACATGTTACACCTACAACTATTGAAATGATTTTTGGTGTGGTCCAAGCCCACTTGAGGCCCATTGGTGCGGCCTATCCATGAGACCCATCATGATGTATATTTAAGGCCCATGTGATAGGGCCCACCTGCCTTGAATTTAAGGCCCATATGATGGGGCCCACCTGCTTGAATCTGAGGCCCATGGGCAAGGACCATTGTGATGTATTCGAGGCCCATGGGACGTGGCCCATTGTGATGTATTTCGGGCCCATTTGGTAAGGCCCAATGAGATGTATTTTCGGCCCATATGGCGTAGCCATTGTGATGTTTTTATAGCCCATTTAATGAGGCCCATTATGATGTGCATTAGGCCCATGGGTTGTGGCCCGTGCGATGTATCTGAGGCTCATGCAGAGGGCCCACCTGTTGTGTATGTAGCCCTTGTATGAGGCCCATTGCGATGTAGATTAGGCCTTTGTATGAGGTCATGGGCTCACTTTATATTTGGCTTTATGTGGGTCACTACTTGGGAGCGATGTTGGTTAAATGTCCACATTGATGGGCAATGATGGTTGGATGTTCACATTATGACCTTCCCTTAGGCCTTGTTAGGCCCATTCTCACCGATTCCGATTGTTGAGGTCGATTCCGATTCCGATTGTTGAGGCCGATTTCGTTTGTCAATACCGATTCCGATTGTCAAGGCCAATTCCGATTGTCGATGCCGATTCCGATTCTGATTGTCAAGGCTAATTCCGATTGTCGAGGCCGATTGTCGAGAATGATTCTGATTGTTGAGGCCGATTGTATAGGCCAATTGTTGAGGTCAATTGTCGAGGTCGGATATCGAGGCCGATTGTCGATGCTCAATGTGATGCATATGCGGCCCGTATTTGAGGTCCATTGTGATGTACATGCGGTCTATATTTGAGGCCCATTGTGATATGTATTTAACCTGTGTTTAAGGCCCAATGTGATGTATATGAGGCCTATATGATGAGGCCCATTGTGATATGTGTTAGGCCCATGTGAAAGGTCTATCGTGATGTGTATTAAGCTCTTGAGTGAGGCCCATGGTGTTGTATATTTGGCCCTTATGTAAGATCATGGGTCCACTATATGTTAGGCTCTATGTGGGTCATTCTTTGGGGGCAATGTTGATTAAATGTCCACATTGTCGAGGTTGATTGTCAATGTCAGTTATTGATACCGATTATAAGTATGTGACAGCATAGCATCATGATACATGCCCATACGCATCATCTACATGTTTGTTATGAGATGTGGTTGACCATTGCATATATTATTGGGCAGGTTGTTATGAAACTCCCTGATAGGCGAAGGTTATCTCACATGAGCGCATGATCTGCGCAGGATTAATGCATGACTGGATTGTATGACTCATGCATCTTGCATTGTGTGCTGTGATTACTATACACCCTAGCAACATCAGGGTCGTAGCCTCCATAGGCATATCGTGGATGGCCAAATGGGACACTGAAAATCTGTTATTAGCATCGGACTGCCATAGATGGCCCTAGGTGAAAATTTCTAAAACCTCTTGGTACCAGAAGACGCCCCAACGTCTATACCGAGTAGATATATATGAGTGCATGAGAGCCATATACCAGTAGGTCGCATCTCCCACTACGTCGTGGTTGGTTGGAAAGGGATATGGCCTTACCCATCTGAGGGAGTAGATAATGCTAGGCTGAGTCTGACCAGCTTGAGGAATGGGTCTGTTATCGACGAGCCGGGCCCGATATTGGCAGGCGGATAGTGAGGTCTCTTCATTTACCCAGTTGCGAACTTGATGGGGCGACAGGTGGCGTAGAGTATACTAGACCCCGATGATGATCCTAGAGATGTACAATACTGATTTGTGGAGTAGGAGTTGCATACTTATTCATTCATTCATTCACTATCCACTCGGGTTGGTAGTGCGCAACTATTTGTTACATGTACCTTCGCAATGATCATGATTTCAGTTGGGGCGCACGATTAACCTAAGATTAGGAGTTTACCACATTGAGTCTAACTATCCAAATTTAGGTATGAGACTGGTTTGGATAAAGGTCCCTTATGGTGGACCCTATAGCTTGCGACACTACGTATCATCATCCCGACTTCACACTCCTGCATGGTCATTCGCACCGCATATTGCATTGCATCATCGGTATCTGATACTTGACTCTTTATGACTACTCGTTTGCATAACTGATTTGTATTGTATACTTTGATATTGTATGACTCATGGACTTGTCAGTATTTCCGTTTACTCTGATATTATATGATTTAAGGCATTGTATAACATACTTGGCACTTATCTTGAGCACACACTTTCACCACCCTCTAAGCTTTCTACAAGCTTATGCACGATAGATACGTGCAAGTGGCGTTAGTCGCAGCGGCGTTGAGCATGGAGCGTGCAGCTGTCTTTTGGAGCTTTGATTTTATTTTGATATATGTATTTCCCTTTCAGCATTGTGTTCAAAGTTTATATTAGTGGATATGTGATGATGATGTTGCTTTTGTGATTTGGATAAACTTGTAGTTGTGCTTCTTACGAGATAAATGTACATTGGAAAATTCTCATTATAAGATCCCGGATCGAAACCTGGCATATAGGCATGGGAGCTAAGAATGGGGTACTACGGAGGCTGTCGGCACCGAATTCGGCGATCAAAATTCCTGTAAATCTGATTTCTGGGTTTGGGGCGTGACAAAGTTGATACTGATATTTTCCTTCATAAAGGTTAGTGTCATCTAATCGATGAGTTGGATGGCAAACAAAATGTTATATACTAAAAACAGTAAAAAAGAAAAAGGAAAAAAGAAGAAGATTAGCAGCCTGAATGAAACAGATACATCATGGTGGGGTCCACGGAACTTTTCCAACACCGAGGTGGGTATTGGATGGGTCATTACCTACTCCGAGTCCGACAACAGCTATACAGCCAATGTGTGGTACACTAGCTATATAGCTGCTGTATTGACATCAGCAAGTTCTGTGGGTCCCATCATGAGGTATGTGTTATATCTAAACCATTCATCCATGTGGTGAGCTCGTCTTAATGCTTGAGACAAAAAATAATACAGATCGAACTATCAAGTGGACCACATTGCAAAAAGCAGTGGGGGGATTGAACATCTACCATTGAAACCCTTTTTCGGGTCACAGAAGTTTTGGATCAATATGAATTTTTTTTCCCTCTTTAGACGAGTCTTTGTGACCTCATGAACCGATTGGATGAAAAATAAACGTTATAGTGGGCCCTATGAATTTTTTTAATGGTGAAAACCATTATCCCCGCTGCTATTTGTGGTGTGGTCCAATTGATATTTGGATATGATTATTTTTTTATTTTTTTATAATGCTCTAAAATGATCTCAAAAAATAGATGAACGGCGTGGATATAATAAATACATCACTGCAGGGTCATGTAACTTTGATCTCCTTTGAACCGTTAGTACAACTCGGAGCTCAAGGAGCATCAATGCTCATCTTCGCACGACAAGTACCTACAGCAGCTATATAGCTAGTGTGTGGTATAGCAGCCAATCCACTACTATTCACCGAGCATTTTTCTTAGAAGTAGATTGGCTGGTGTACCACACACCAACTATATAGGTGTTGTATGTATGTGTCGTGTGTAGGTGAGCACTAATTATCCTTAGCTCCAAGTTGTATTAACGGTTTCAAGGAGATCAACGTTACATGGCCCTACAGTGATGTATTTATTATATTTATATGGTTGATCTATTTTTGATATAATTTTAGAGTATTATCTAAAAAATGAATCATATTCAAAGAACATCTGTACTACACTACAAATATCAGCTGAGATAATGATTTTCACCGTTAAACAATTCATAGGGCCTACCATAACGTTTATTTTCCATCCAATCTATTCATAAGGTCACAATGACATGAATGAAGAGGAAAAACAAATTTCATATTGATCCAAAACTTTTTTGACCCCAAAAAAGGTTTCAATGGTAGATGTTTAATCCCCCACTGTCTTTTTGCAGTGTGGTCCACTTGATAGTTAGATTTGTCTTATTTTTCTTCTCATGCCTTAAGATGAGCTCTTAAAATGATGGACGGTTTAGATAGAACACATACCTAGACCCACGGAACTTGCTGACGTCAATATTACAGCTATATATCTGTTGCGAGGTACACCAGCCAATCTGCTACCCTTTTTCTCAAGATCAATGTCAATCAAAAAGTGTACCTGATGAGGGGCGTATATCTCGAAAGCTGAACACCAGCCATCTCACTGCCGTATTCACGTTGCGATTACCAAGTACCTGTTAGTCTTCCAAATTGTACCAACTATGAAAAAATTATCAAAGTTCTCTAGCCCCATCGTAGTGTATTTATTATGTCTACACCGTCCACTCATTTGGAGAGATCATTTTAAGGTGTATATCTCGAAAGCTGAACACCAGCCATCTCACTGCCGTATTCACGTTGCGATTACCAAGTACCCGTTAGTCTTCCAAATCGTACCAACTATGAAAAAATTATCAAAGTTCTCTAGCCCCATCGTAGTGTATTTATTATGTCTACACCGTCCACTCATTTGGAGAGATCATTTTAAGGCTAGCAGTGATCTCTCCAAATGAGTGGACGGTGTAGATATAATAAGTGAACCATACAATAATTACTGTAACGTTTTTTCCTCCATTTAATATGTTCCTAAGGTCACAGAAACATGTATTATGAAGAGATAAAAAAAAAAAACAAATATTAGATTGATTCAAAACTTTTGACCCAAGAAGGTTTCGGTGATAGATGTTCAATCTTCAGATGCTTTTTATAATGTGGTCCACTTGATCTTTGGATCTGTCTTATTTTTGGATTCAAACCTTAGAACAGTTTAGTAAAATGGATGGACGATTTGAATATAACACATACTTCATGGTGGGGCCCACATAACTTTGGTGACGTCAACACACCAGCAAGGTCGCTGGGTGCGGTAACCAGCCAATCCGCTTCCGTACATCTCAATTGAACCAAGCAGATCCAAGTCTCAATTGAACCACACAACAAAAAAGATTGAATGGTTAGGAAGTTTTTTAACGGTGGCCGTCCAATGACCACTATTTCCCATAGTGTGCTCCACTTTAGATTTGGATCGCCTTCATTTATGAGACTATGCCTTAGTATTATTTGGAAAAACCGATGGATGGCATGGATATACAACACAACTCAAGGTGGGCCCCCATGGTGAGCGTAACCGAAGTGGATTGGCCGGTGAACCTCACACCTGCTATATAGCTACCGCATTGAAGTCCAAGTTCTGTGGGTATGATCATGAGGTATGTGTTATATCCAAACCGTTCATCCATTTTGTGAGCTCCTCTAAAGGCTTGAGACGAAAAATAAGACAGATCTAACCATCAAGTGGACCGCACTACAAAAAAACAGTGGGAGATTGAACGTCTACCATTGAAACCCTTTTTCAGGTCACATAAGTTTTAGATCAATATGAAATTTGTTCTTCCTCTTTATCCCGGTCTTTGTGACCTTATGAACAGATTGGATAGAAAATAAACATTATGGTGGGCCCTATGAATTTTTTAACGGTGCAAATCATTACCTCCGCTTCTATATGTGGTGTGGTCCAGATGATCTTTGTATATAATTCATTTTTGGATAATACTCTAAAATAATCTCTAAAAATAGATGAACGGTGTAGATATAATAAATACATCACTTTGGGGCCTTTGTAACTTCAATCTCCTTTAAACCATTCATGCAACTTGGAGCTCGAGGAGCATCAATGCCTGTCTTCACATGACATGTACCTGTAGCAGCTATATAGCTTGTGTGTGGTACACCAGCCAATCCACTTCCCAGCCTAACACCTACTCAGAGTATTTTACTTTTAACATGGAAATGGATTGATTGGTGTACCTCATACCACCTGTATAGTTGTTGTATTGACGCCAACGAGTTTCGTGAGTATGATAAAGAGGTATATGTTATATCTAAACCATCCATACATTTAAGAAGCTCGTCTTAAGACAAAAACTAAGGCAGATCTATCTATCAAGTGCAAAGGGGGATTAAACGTCTAATGTTGAAAACTTTTTTGGGGTCATGAAAGTTTTGGCTCCGTATGAAATTTGTTTTTCATCTTTATTCAGGTCTTTGTGACCTAATGAACATATTGGATGGAAAATAAACTTTATGGTAGGCCCTACGAATTTTTTAACAGTTAAAATCATTATCTTCCCTGCTATTTGTGGTGTGGTCCAAATGATCTTTGGAAATGATTCTTTTTTAGATAATGCTCTAAAATAATCTCTAAAAATAAATGAACAATGTAGATATAATAAATACATCACTACGAGGCCTATGTAACTTTGATATACTTTAAACCCTTTGTACAACTTGGAGCTCGAGGAGCGTCAATGCTCATCTTCGCATGACACATACCTACATCAGTTATATGGCTGGTGTGTGGTGCACTAGCCAATTCACTTCCTTTTAACATCGATCCATATGTAGATATAAGCGTATGACGATGGAAGTGGATTGGCTGGTGTACCACACACCAGCTAAATAGCTGCTGTAGGTACATGTTGTGGGTAGATGAGCACTGACGCTCCTCAAGCTCCGAGCTGTACAAATAGCTCAAAAGAGGCCAAAGTTTTATAGGCCCCACAGTGATGTATTTATTATATCTACACTGTTCATCTATTTTTAAAGATCATTTTAGAGCATTATCCAAATAATGAATCATATCCAAAATCAATTGGACCGCACCATAAATGAAGTAGAGATAATGATTTTCACTATTAAAAAATTTGTAGAGCCCATGTTTATTTTCCATCCAATATGTTCATAAGGTGACAAAGACCTTAATGAAGAGGAAAATAAATTTCATATTCACCCAAAACTTATGTGACCTCAAAAAGGGTTTTAATGGTAGACGTTCAATCCCCCACTACCTTTTGCAGTGTAGTCCGGTTGATAGCTAGATTTATCTTATTTTTCTTCTCAAACCTCAATATGAGCTCACCAGATGGGCAGACTGTTTGCGTATAACATATACCTCGTGATAAGGGACGCAGATTGCGTACTGAGTAACTCAGCACGCTAAGTATACTGAGTAAACTATGTGGGGTCCACCATAATCTATATATTTTATCCACTCCGTCCATCCATTTTAAAAGATAACTTTAGGTCTCTAGGCCAAAAACAAAGTATATCTAAATCTCAAGTGGACCTCAACACGGGAAACATTGTGAAAACATTGTGAATTGAAATTCTACTGTCGAAACTTTCTTGGGGGCCAAAGAAGTTTTGGATTAATTTCTTATTTCTGTTTTCCCTTAATCCATGTGTTTTTTTAATCTTATGAACAGGTTACAAATAAACATCACCCTGAGCCTTACCAAGGTTTCAACGGTGGAATTCAGTATTCCCACTCTTTCCTGTGGTGTGGTCCACTTGAGCTTTGGGTATGTTTCAATTTTCGTCTCAACCACTAAAATGATATGGAAAAAAGGATGGACGGCATGGATAATCCACACACATTCACAGTTGGACCAACTTAGTTTACTCAGTACGATAAAAGCGTACTGAGTAACTCAGTACGCAATCCGATTACCGTGATAAGACCCACACGATTTGCCGACGTCGTAGAGCAGCAATATAACTGGTGGAGGTACACCAGCCAATCCGCTTCCCGACGATGTAAAGAATCTGCCACCTTTTTAAAAAAAAAAATTCCCGCCGTCTAACGTCGAACAAACCTACACGAAATGACGAAAACCTCCATCCGTCAATCGCCCGTCAACTCACCTCAATCCTTCTCACGGTTGATGGAGTGGAAACTACGGCATTGCAAACACACGTCATCTTTTGCTCCGCGGAAACCATGAGACCTGCCTGTAAAGCGGGGTTGATGCTTCCCTATAAACCAGGGCAGGACACCTATGTCAGTGGATCCTTGAGATTGTGGATCCTTGAGAACGTGAGGCCCACCGTAATATATGTACCTCAAATAACTCTGTCGATCCGTTTTTATGTCTTATTTTATAACATGATTACAAAAATTAAACGGATCCAAATCTCATATGAATCACATTACATGAAATAGTTGTGATTTACCATTAAAAGCTTGTTGTGGGCCACAACAGTTTTGAAGCTTCATCTGGGTCCTTGTGACCTTATCAAGAGTTAAACATTCGGTTGAGCCCAAAGAAGCTTTTAATGGTGTCTACTGTTTCTGTGGTGTGGTTGATTTAAGATTTATATATATATATAGGTGTTAAAATGAATGAAAGGCATGGTTATAAGTAATATGGATCAAGCTGACCCCATAGTTAGAAATCATATGTATTATAGCGTCTAAAGGCTTGTTTGGCCGGTCGGATTGAAAGGGATTGGGATGGGTGGGATCAATTTTAAGGTAATGATGATGATGTCAGTGGATTGGTTTAAGATCCATGGGTTTGCTATATCATGGGACAAGTTCATCGGGTCTGTTTAACACGTTTGGCATATTCTGAAAGTTTACTTTCCAATACCTTCCAATCCATCCATTCAAGCATGCCCTAGACCCGATTGAACGGGATTAGGAGGGATGGGATCAATTTTAAGGTAATGATGGTGATGTCAGTGGATTCATTTAAGATCCATGGGTTTGCTATATCTTGGGATAAGTTCATTGGATCTGTTTGGGACGTTTGGCATATCCTGGGATTTTACCATCCAACCCCTTCCAATCCGTCCGTCTAAACACCCCCTAAACGTTTATACAACCGATCCCCACTATTTTCTATGGTACGGTGTGGATGGATATAGTTGAGATAATAGTGAACACAATATAATGTGGCTTATGTGTAATGATTTTATTGGATTAATGAGCATCAATAATTTTATTTTTAAACATGGTCTCATGACTATTCTTGTACATATGACATATTTTTACTGACACATATTGCTATGTAAGAATATGTATTAGGTATGAACATATATTGGCAAATAAATATTCTCCACCACTAAATATAGATTACATTTTTAATACAGATCTAAGAGACTGATAATATAAATATTTCATATAACATTAATGAAAAACTGGACATACACATATCAAATATAGGACTCACAATGAGAAGTAAATATTCTGTAGCATCACGTGGCGACTTTGGCCTTTTTAGCATAAGTGGCACTTTTCATTGAAACTGCATGCGCGCACAAAGACTCCACAGCCCAACCCGATAACTTTGGCCTTACCAACGGCATGCAATACGGCTTGCGACCACAACAATAACCAACTAATTTGCGTCAAAGCTTATGAACCCTATCATAATGTATATTTTATATCCACACCTCTCATTCGTTTTGCCAACTCATTTTATGGCATGAGCCACAAAATGAGGCATATCCAAATCTCAGGTGGACCACACTCCAGGAGAGTGGGGATTGAGTGTTTACCCTTAAAAACTTTTGAGGGGCCCAAAAGTTTTGGATCAAGCTGATATTTGTGTTTTCCTTTCATCCAGGTGTGTGTTACCTTATCAATAGGTTGGATGACAAATAAACATTACAATGGGTCTTAAGAAGTTTTTAATATATAATAGACGTTCAATCAATAGTTTTTGCCCGTGATGTGGTCCACCTGTGCTTTGGATCTGACTTATTTTCGGGCTCATGCCCTGAAATAAAATAGAAAAATGGATGCATGACACATATAACACATACATCTTAGTGGGGTCCACAAAGCTTTGACACCAGCGAGCTTGCTGGTGCTAGGGTCACTAGCCAAACCAGGTATTTGTTCCGATCAACATGTGTACCTTTTTCATTGGGTGCATATGCAACAATAATATAAAATATAAATGTGTAACGCATGCATGAGAAATTGACCACCGTAGACGCCACCTTTTACCTGGTGTCTTTTCAAAACGCTCCCAAACTTTACTTTCCCAAAGTAAACCATTGCATTACGTACTAATACACTATTTGGCATTTGCAGGCGAAAATACCCCTGCATTCAAAGATAATGCAAGGGAATTTTTGTATGCAAAGAGTGTGTCCGTACATGTGGCATAAATGATACGAACGAATACTTCCGGAGAGTGGGATGGATGATACGCACGAACTTCCTGCACATGTGGCATAAATGTAATTTAAATCAGATTATTACGTGGAGGACAGTAATTGAACGGTTAAAAATGCGCAGAGCCAATGGGTTTCTCAACAAACAAGTGTCTCCAATTTAAAAATTGGAATTGTTCAACCAATCTTATATCAGCTCTCTTGATTTTGTGAGTCCATTCCGTAATTTAGAAAGTTCAATTTAAGTTAATGTATTTCACACCAAATTTCTCAGTGCTTGCGTATCACGCACTAGTATTTATATAACAATGGCGTGTCTTTTATTAGGGAAAATGTTCTATGCAGTCTAGCTTGTTGGAACTTCCCATGAGGTTGAGTTGTGTGGGCCCCACCATGATGCGTGTCGAACATCTACCTGATCAGTCAGATGCATCGTTCTATGGCAGGCCTAGGGCTTAAAAATCAAGTTAATCCGTGACTTGTGTGGGTCACACCACATACAAAAGTTGAGAGGGCTTATCCTCCATTAAAACATTCATAATCATTTTTTGGGCCCACTAAGATGTGGTTCACAAATCCAGCCTATCCATTATGTGTTTCCCACTTGGATGAGTGGTCAGATCAAGTTTCAGATGCATCCAATTTTCATGTACGCCCCACCAAATGCTTTTATATATTTTAGGCATGTCTTCACATGATTTTAGATAGTATGGCCCACCTGAGTTCCTTATATGGCTGATTTTTGAGATATCCCATAATTTGAAGGAGACCCATCAAATGCGCGGTGTTGATGTTCAACATATATTATGACGGGGCGACACAGCTCGACCTCATGGGAAGTTCCCATGAGCTCAACCTTATAGAACCTGTTCCCTTTTTATTATTATATATTTCCTAACTTTTTTCTAAAATAATTAAATATAAAGAGAACAAGACAGCTTTCGCATTAAAGTTATTAATATTTGGGTAATTTAAAAGGGTACATATAGTTAGCAACCGACTTTACGATTTTTATATTTATTTTTTGAAAAGCCCATCTATAGTAGTGTGGGTTTTACCTGCTCAAACTCTCTTGGTGATGCTACTCATTTTTTCTCACATCAATCCTCTCTTTTTTACATTATTCTCTTATTTTTTATTTGGGTAAAAAAAATAACTTTTCTCCAAAAATTTAGTTTTTATAAGAATCACTTGAGCAGAAAGTTACATTATTCTGCTCGTGGGATTCAAGTAGCTAGGCCCGGTGAAAATCACGAGTGCATGGCTAACTTGATTTTTGGATTAGACAAACTTTCGGATCTTTGGAGTTTTATGAGGTTATAGGCTTGGTAAACCGATTGGATGCCATACACCATCACATCGGATGAGTTCTTGCACATTCTCTAGAGAAATGATTCCTAGGAAATTTTTACCGTAGTGGAATAATCAACGGTAACATATTAAAAATATGATGCCTTCGAAAAACAAGAAAAGAGTTTGTTTTGCAAATAGCACTTTCATAATATGCTATTTGCAAATACAACGTGAAAAATAATTCACTTGCAAATAATTACATTATTAATTTGTTGTTATTGAAATTATTTACTTTCAATTAGTCTTTCGTAATGGTTGATAGCTTTTATTTTTTTTTATATATTTTGAAAAAAAATTAAAAAACTACCCTTACCATGAAACCTCTTCCTCCCTTCACTGGTTTTAAAAGAAAATCTCTACATTTTTTTTTTTTTTGTGATATATTTTATATAGAAGTGAATTCTATACTATATGCTCTATATATGCCATTTCATCATTTTTTAACAGTTGCCGAAGGAAATTATGAAAAATTAATAAAATGTGAATATTTTTAATAATGACAAACTAACAATGTGATTATTGGAATTTGAATATTTGTAATAATGACACGTGTGTGATAAGAATCTACAAAAGCCCAGAGAAGAAGCGCAATGAAATGCATTTTCTTAGGAAAAAAGAAGAACTTTTTTATTTAAATAAAAAATAACAACTGTACCAGCTTGGCACATGACAAAGGGATACGGCTGTGCCCTAGCCCTAGGGCATAAGAAGCTCCTGTGGTCGGAAGTTGGGTAAGGCCCAGAGATGCCCATGACCAATCCACTCCGTCCTAAAAATCAGGCAGATTCAAAACTCATGTGGACCCCACCACACAAAACAACAAGATTGAACGGCCACCCTCGGAAACTTTGTGGATGCCGCAGAGGTTTTGTATCACGATGATATCTGTGTCTACAGTTTATCTGACTGGAAGTAACCATATGAACGGTTCGGATTGCAGATAAACATCATCGTCGGATCCAGGAAGGTTTCAACGGTGGACATTTCCGTTTCCACTGTGTCGTGTGGTGTGGCCCACGTGAGTTTTAGATATATGATTTTTATACTTATAACCTATTGTGGTCTTGCAAAGCTGATGGACGGAGTGGATTGTCATGGGAATCTCGGTGGGTCCAACATAGCTTCCGAATACATGAACTTTGGGCACCCTGGGACACAGGCAATCCGCGTCCATATCAAACAAGAAATAACTTCCTTTGGTCAATGGCCTCTTACCAAATCCTTTTGTTTGAAATGGTTGGATTTTGGCCTTGACTTGCGAAATAAATCCAAAGCTTCCAAAGTCATACCATAAAATTCTCAATCTTTATATATACTCTTCCTTGATTTCTTCCGTAACAAATGTTTTATGGATATTTTTTAATGAAAGATGGATGGTGTGACGTGTCAAACCCACATATCCAGAGTTGTTTATCAGGTTAGTGGATTCAGTAAGGTGTAAACGGCCCTGAAGATCACCAGATGGGCCCCACCTCAGATCATCTAGAGCCTGAAAATCCTAACCATTTATTGGGCCCACTAGTTGAGGAACTGGATTTAGCTATCCAGGAGATTTTAGAGGCAAGTACATCGATTGTAGTCCTAGAAGATAGATGGTCTGGATCATTCATCCGTGGGTCCGTCCGAACGCCCATGTATAAGTTGCAAATCCTCCGGTCGAGGATCATTTATTGCTGTCCACGGACTGGTTGAGGCCTGACCTCCTGAGAGCACTTTGGTCATCCTCGTGGTTGTTTTTTTTTTTTTTTTAAATTTTTAAAACAATAATTTCCAGAAGTCTCGAAGGATTGTCGTTTCGTTGAAGATCAAACCGGTCATTTGATATATCAGACAGTGAATGGTCCATGGTACAAAATTCACACTGTTTGGCGATGGTCAGACACATTTGCGTGATGTGCATGTAGAATCCACACCGTTGATATGGTACACCTCCACTCGTTAACGGTACATTACGTCCAAAGAATGGGAAGATTTGATACTCCGGGTGGGTATGACGCTTGATACGCACGCACTCAGAAACCATACCTGTGGCATCAATTAGCTCAACTCAATCGGAATAAATGGTAGAACTCTCTGTTCGCTAGGTTGAAAATCACAAAACTAGATTCATTGAACAATCCTGACCTCTGATTTTCGGACACTTATTTATATAACGTCAATATTTTTATTCTAAACCGTCCAATGATTGTCCATCAATCCAAAGTCCAGAAAATCAAATAAGTGTAAGTTTTATGTGGTGATACATCTAAACTAAGACTCATGCTTTGGACCGTTTAACTTGAATTACTTAAATTCCACATTTACAATTTTGAAGTTTTTGTTAACACTGCCAGGGATTTAACTTGGATCACTTACCCATGCTGCACTGTCTCCATCAGAGACACCTGACAGACAATTAAAATTCACCCCTGAATGAAATGTACTACTACACCTAAAGGCCCACTTGAGTCTTGGGTGGCTGAGTTTTGCTGTCCCTTTATCCTGGTGGGGCACACCTGATGACTGGATTGATGGTATCCACGCAACGCGATGGACCATACATTCCATCTGAAAGTTTCTACCTTGGGCGTCTCCCTCCCCGTCGTCCGTAATTGTTCCCTTTGGTGGGCCCCACCAGAGTAACGGATGGGGATGAATTTTGGAACATCGGCGTGTGGGGACACATCTATTATATGTGTTAAATGGCACTCATAAACAGTGGTGAGCCACACACGGGTCGCACGTATGGTAATTACCATCCATTAGAACTTATGTGGTCATTCCCCGAGACTGAAGCCAACACCAAGCAATGGTTCAGATTTGTCGAAAATATTCCCACTCATTAGATGGCCATTGATCAGTGGCCGCAAGAGCCCACTGGATGCTGGGCGCGAATTAGGTGTTACCCGGGCAACACCGTAGTGGGTGTTACTCCTACCGTTGGGCCCACTTTGATGATGTGTTGTATATCAACGCCGTCCATCCGTTTTTCCAGCCCATTTTAGGATGGGTTGCCAAAAATTATGCAGATACAAATCTCAGGTGGACCACACACACAAAAATAAAAAAAAAAAAACAGGGGTGATTGAGTGTCTTACCAGTTAAAAATCCGAAGGGCCATAGTAAGGTTATTGTAAACAATATGTTTGATAATGTCAAGATCTGGATGAATGGAAAATAGAAATATCAGATTCATCCAAAACTTTTGTGGCCAAGAAAAAATTTGTGATGGTTGTTAATCACTATTTCTATTGGTATGGTCCACCTGAGATTTGGATCTTCTTATAATTTAAGATCACATCCTGAAAGGAGATTGAAAAACAGATGGGCAGAGTGGATGTACAAAAAATACGGATGGTGGGCCTCAAACGGTTAGGGTAACACCGTTAAGCTGTTACCGGGTAACAGCTAATCCGCTCTCCTAGACGCCTAGTCCATATCAAGCATACAGATATGCCACGTGGACGGTTAGATCTGGAGCCACAAAATTACCTTTGAGGTTTGACCCAATGCGGTGAAAGAGCGATGTTTGATGTTGTTCGTACCGACGAATAGGTACAAGTCAGAGATGCCCGTTGACTCGAACGGACCAGATTACCATATCTTCCAAAGTGGATTTTTTCTTTTTTCTTTTTTCTTTACTCACGCACACACACCACCACACACTCACGCCATAGTGGAATTTCACCACCTATGGTACTCGCACCCTTGACCAGGTGTTGAAACTTCCAACCCTTGACCAGGTGTTGAAACTTCCAAAGTGGACTTGATACTCTGGCTGCCTAGGTCTCCAAAGTGGCCATTAATAAGATAAGTCTTTCTTATTCTTTCTTAATCTTCATTTGTTTTTTTAACACACACCCTCACACTCTCACATTAGGTAGCTGAACCTATGACCTTAGTGTTGAAACTCTTTGACTAAGCCATGAGTAAAGACCTGCCAATCAAATAGTCTATTTAGTCAAATAAGCTTATTTATTTGATTTGTGGCTCATATGAACTGAAACATAATCTGAAATACCTCTCTGCTAAAGGAAGATCTAAATTCATATGCATCATCCATCAGACATTGTACTCTACTGTCTATGAAGGGTTTCTCCCGTGCACCCTAGGAATTGGATTTGATGAGTCCGGGAAACACTAGTTAGGTAAGGCCATGATGCGATGAGATTTGATTAGGTCACATGTCACTTTCAATGAAGCCCTAGTGAAGCATTAATGTTACCAAGCAAAGCATGTTTGAAAGTGGTTCAACTTATATTGCCAATCAAGTCTAATTATGAGCCTTACCATACTCAAGGTTCCCAGCCTTACCCTTCCAGTTCCCAAAAGCATACTCCAATGTGGTTCATTAAAGAGATTTAGAATGGGTATTACTTTTGCTTGTGCTAGGCTCAAGGATAATGTTGCTGGATTTGACGGGACAATAGATAGCCATCGAGGACAGATGATAGCCATTGAGGACAGACCAAAACAGAGCATGTTTAAAAGTTGTTATTCTAAGACTTTTCTAACAATAGTCTATCATCCAAACGAATCTCCTTAATTCAGATCCTTAATGGGATATATATGTCACAAGGAAGATAACAATCAAATCTTGCCACATCAAGGCTTTGCCAAGTCAGGTTCCTAGATCCTAATTAAAACATCAAAAATGTCATCTAACCCTAACCAGGTGCCTCCTATACTCCTCTAGATTCCTTGCAATTTGGACCATTTTAATTAATGGTTAGATGCCATTATATGGCTGTACAATGTATCGATCCATAGGTGCATCCCAGTGGTGGTACCGTTAGCATAATATCTTGTGCTGTTGTAGGGCCCATATAATGTATGTTTGACATCTAGCCCATTCATCAAATGCATTACCTCATGTTACCTTTAGCTCCAAAAATGATTCCTGTCCGTGGATTGGGCAGGCCATGTAACAGGAAAACCTTAATTTACACTGGGATCCACATGAGTTGTAAAACAACCTCTCTACCTTTTTCTTTTTTTTTTTCTAAACCTTCATCCTGAACGAATGAAGGATTTTAATTGCCTGGATTCCAATATACACATCGCCATAATCCTCCATGAAAATCAAGGGGGGGCATCCCCTCTCAAATTATTCCCTTGTGTGGTCCAACTGAGTTTTGTATCAGCCTAATTCATGGTCCCCAAAAGTAACGTGGTTTTGGATCAGCCTATTCTGTAGTACTTAGAAGTAACATGAGATGATACATCTAACGTATGGATAGATATTTTGCCCAGTACCACATCCACCGGTAGCACATGAGGTCAAACAAAGTTAAGATGGGCAACAAATACAAGCACAATACTCAGGCCTATTGTCCCAGCTCCTTCTACCACTGGCAAAATTTGATTTGATGATAGGTTGTTGTCCAAGGCAAGACTCATACAAAACATGCTTGAAAACGGATGGATGGGGTACCACCGCCACCTACCCCAAAGGCATGTCTTTGTCGGAATTTGATTAGACCACAAGCTACTATGGAAGATGGCCTTAGTCAAGAACCATTCAATTGAACAACTTTCAAACATATTTTGCATAGTTTTATCATTAACCTTAGATGATAATACAAAGTTCCAGGCATTTTTTACATGGGACACATCTTTTATAGTGGCCTGCTATCCAATCACATCCAATTATATTGTGCTTGGTGCCAACAAGGGTAATGTAGAATTCACATATGCTCAAAAATGTGTGGAGTAATTCAGGTGTGGATGGAGAGTGATGATATTTGGTTAGTGAGCGATATGTTGTGTCCATCCGATCTACATATATTTAAAGTTGCTTGGTACTTAACTTTGCCCATATCTAATAGAGGACTGTCATTCAATTAAATCCTAATATTTTAATGATAATGTGGTAGTGTGAGCTCTATTGAGAAGAGATGATTAGCTATGTGTCACATGGGCAAAATGTTAGTGGGTGTTGCCCCAACCATGGGCTTACTTTAATAAAGTGTTGTATATATGCAACGTCTATCAATTTTTTCAGCGAATTTTGGAGCATAGTCCAAGAAATAAAACATGGGTCCACGTCATGGGAAACAATGGTCATTGAACACCTAACATTAAAAACTTCCTAAGGTGCACTGTAATGTTTATTTGTCTATCCAACCTAACGTACGGAGACATGGATGAATGGAAGACACGAATATCAGCTTATCAAAAGCTGTACCGAAGAAGTTTTTAATGGCCGCCGGGATGCAATCTCTACTGCGTGGTCCTCTTGATATTTTGATCAGCTTCGTTTTAATTTTTAAAATTTTTGAGACCATGCCACGGATACATCAAGGTGGACCCCTCGGTCAGGGCAACACCGGGTAACACCTAATAAGCTCCCTCCAATATTGAGGCGGGGGCAGTATCCAATCCACGTCCCATTTGGTTAATCAACACATCTGGCTCATGTGGCCCGCATCTATGAGAAATCTTCACCGCCCATCCAATCCCATCCAGCTTTGGATATCTGGCTCAACGGTCCACATTCTACCGAGTATGCAATCCAAAAGCTAGTCAAAGCGGACATAAAAGAACCTCACCCACACAATCCCTTTCTCACCTGTCGGTACTACTGTATTCGGGAGTACTCGGTACTAATCTTCCGTCTGCTGCCACGTCTCAGAATCTCACCAATTTCTCGTTCTCCTCTCCATATATCCAGTCAAAAATTCAAACATCTCAGCTACCTACCTATTCCTCTCTCTCTCTCTCTCTCTCTCTCTCTCTCTCATGGAAAAACCGGGAATTGCAAGGGAAGGAGAGAAAGGGAAGGAGACTAAGAAGACCAAGGAGCACTCGCTCTATCCCCCGCGGCGCATTCTAGCGTCCCCAGCTTCGGAGGTGAGGTTAGCGGCGATAGCCATAGGCCTCAACATACGGTTGAGGGCAGCCGATATGCCGGCCGGTATGCAAGAGCGAGCGTTCCGTTACACAAGAACGCTCTTGGATGCAGTGGGCCCTAGCAACCGGCCCAATCCCACCCACATAGCTCTGGGTCTCAAGAAGGTATGACTGACAAAATCGCACTTCTCGTTCTCTCAACGCTTTGTTCATGGGCCGACACAACGAACGCAACGTATCGCCGAACAATATCGGCCGATATGATTAATGCTGTCAGTATATTCAAATGGTTATGATCATCAGCGAATGTAATGTTTGCTGACGTGCACGATTTCTCGCATTTGGGGTTGATGGCCCAACGGTTCATGTGACAGGGATCACCGTGGTTTGGAGATTTCCTGCTTATCTTCTCGATTAGATGATACTGACCCTTTGATTTTGGCCTTTTCTCCATTGAATTTGGATCTTTGCTGTGTGCTTCTCTCTGTGGGCCGCAGTACTAGAGGGTTATGACCTCCAGTCCTGTGTGTTTCGGGGCAGACCCATCCATGCCAAGGCTCATCATGTCAACGGTTTGGATGATCGAACAATGGCCATACATGTGCGAATCATATTGTCTGAGACGTATATCCGGCCGATCTTCCACGGTGCTTTCTGCGTGCAAATTTGTAATACGGTGTCAGTTTCTTTGCGGTGAACTGGTATTTGGTTCATTGCAACTTACTCTACCCCGTTTGTATGGTGGGAGCGGATTACGTGCGGCCCTGACCGTGGGCCCACCTGGATGTATGTACTGTATATCCACGTCGTCCATCCGTTTTGACAGCTCATTTTAGCGCGCGACCCAAAAATTAGGCAGATCCAAATATCTGGTGAAGACCACACCATAGGAAACAGTGGTGATTGAACGTGCACCATTAAAAACTTCCTAGGGCTCATATTAATGTTTATTCTCCATCCAGCATGTTGATAAGGTCACAAAGATGTGTATGAAGGGAAAAAAACAAATATAATCTTGATTCTAAAACTTTTGTAGCCTACGACAAGTTTTTAGTGATCATTTACCGCTGTTTCAAGTGATATGATCCACCTGAGACTTGTAACTGCTTTATTTTTTGTATCATGTCCTCAAATCATATGAAAAAACAGATGGACGGCATGGATATGTAATACATAGATCAAGGTGGGCTCCACGGTCAGTGACGCACCGTGTTGGATGAGGCTGGGGCCGTACCTAATCCGGTCCCATGAATGGTTGGGAAGCGGATTGGCTGGTGTACCACACACCACCGACATGGCTGATATGGTGACGTTACCAAGTTCTCTAGGTCCCATCCTAACTTATGTGTTATATCCCAACCGTCCTTTCATTTGGCGAGTCCTTGAACCTAAGAATAAGTCATAGCCAAAGATTAAGTAGACCACACTTCAAAAGCTGTGGTGGATTGAACGTCTACCATTGAAACTCTTTTGGACCACATAAAATTTCCTCCTTATCTACCTCTTTGTGACCTTACGAGCAGATTGGATGGAGAATAAACACTATGGTGGGTACTACCAATGTTTTAATGGTGATAATCATTTTCCCACTACTATTTCTGGTGCGGTTCACTTAAGCTCCCTATATGAATCATTTTTGGTATCACGTTCTGAAATGATCTAACGAAACAAAGGACGAATCGATGTGGATATAATAAATACGTCATTTCAGGGCCATTTAACTTTTATCTCCTTGAACCGTTCGTACAATTCAGAGATCGAGGAGCTGCAATGCTCGTATTCGCACGAGACGTTCCCACACCAGCCGTATCGTTGGTGTCCGGTACACAAGCCAATCCGCTTCCGAATGGTTGGCCCTAGTATAGATGGTCTACTGTGTACGGTTAATGTCCGTATAGAGAGGGGCCGTCCATTCAAATGTCAGCTCTTGGCTGGACAGTCGATATAATTCACGCTTAAACTATATCCACCGTCCAACGATGAATATACTACTTCGCATCGCTCAAAGTTCGAATAAGCCAATGATATGGGTTTCGGGTACTGTCCTATCCAAGAAGCCGTCATTCTAATGGACGGCCTGGATGAACGAGTATGATAGCCGATGAGGATGAGTGGGGCATAAGTAACATGACACCGGCAGGACCCACCATGCAGATCACCTGGCACAAGACAGCGTTGTGGCCCACCGTGTTAGCCGTACTGGTGTAGTGGTGTCCTACACAAAAGGTGGATTGGCGGGGACATGGCCCGGTACCACAGCTTGTGGTACCATTGCCAGTAAATGATAAGACTTCTCGTTACGAAAAGGCCAGTTTTCCTGTAACCATGTGCTTCGTAGGTCCCACTTCAATCTCCAAGCGACATCTACTCCGTCTATCCATTTCGCCAGCTTATTTTAGGCCGTAAACCAGAAAATGAGGCAGAATCAAAACCCAAGTGGCCATACCAATAAAAACTGCGAGGACTTAAACGCCCCATGTTGAGACCGTCCTGGGTCCACCTTGATGTTCATATGCCATCCAACCCGTTCGTATGATTAATCTCCCCGGGATGAAGGGAATCCCCACTGTTTCTTGTGGTGCGACTCAGTTGAGTTTTGAATCTGGCTGATTTTTGAGATCATGTACTGAAATTATCTGGCTCAACCGATGGACGGAGCGGATATAACGTAAACATCACGGTGGGCCGCATACAGCTTGCGGCTACAGGGAAGAACAGGAAATTCTAAGTCCATCCACCGTGGCTAATGCTAACGTGAACCGTGAGCGTAGCTGACGAGAAGTGGTGTTGCATTGCACTCGCAGGAGTTCGACGCATCGTACGGACCGGCGTGGCATTGCGTGGTGGGGAAAAGCTTCGGGTCGTTCCTGACTCACTCGCCCGGAGGATTTCTCTACTTCTCCCTCGGAAGCCTCTCCTTTCTGCTCTTCAAGACCGAGGTTCGACCAATCTTCCACTCGCCTCCGTGACCGAACGAAGAAGCCCTTTTCTGTAATTTAAAAGACTTAATTACCCCTCAGGTTTTTAACAATTACGAAATGCAGATGAGAGAGGCTATCAGGAAAAAAAAAAAAAAAGGTCCGTCGTTTGAAGAAATGACTAGATGAGCGTTTTGAAGGTGATGTGTTGATCTCTTGAAATAAAAAAACAAAGGCTCATTTAGGGAAGCGGATTGGCTGGTTTACCACACACCAGCGATATAGCTAATGTGTTGACGCCAGCAAATTACGTGGGTCCCATCATGAGGTATGTGTTATATCCAAACCGTCCATCCATTTGGATAGATCGTCTTAAGACTTGAACCGAAAAATAAGACAGATCTAAAGATAAATGGACCACACTGCGAAAAGCAGTGGGTGATTGAACGTATACCATTGAAACCCTTTCGTGGGTCACGGGAGTGTTAGATCTTTGTAACCTTATGAACAGATTGGATGGAAAATAAACGTTAAGGTGGGCCCTACGAATATTTTACCGGTAAAATCATTATCCCGCTGCTATTTATGGTGTGGTCCAGTTGAGCTTTGGATATGATTCATCTATGGCTCATGATAAAATGATCTCTTTTGAACCGTTCGATAGAACTCGGAACTCGAGAAGCGTCAGCGGTCGTCTTCGCATGACACGTACCCACATCATCTGTATGGCTGGTGTGTGGTACACCAGCCAATCTGCTTCCCTAGGGTCGTGATCACGCCGTGGCAGAAGGTGGTGTATGGTAGAGCCAGCTCCCTACAGTACAAGCGGCAGGGTTATGTGTAAAAAGGGCCTGCCCATATGCAGGGCCGTATTATGGATGATTTATATCTAGAAAATCACGCTTGCCAGACAATCCTGTCCTTGTGATCTGTGACCATTAACTGATGGTGGAGAACAAAACTGGTTAACGGTCAAAAATACAGTGGGACAAACAGTAGAGAAAGTAATGATTATAATTGTCATGGGTTTTGTTTTCAAAAGTAAACCATCCATTCTAACGCCAGTATATGGATGGATCTGATCAATTCATCACCCTAGAATGTATAATGGGGAGATGTACGTAATTTACGACATTCCAGTAAAAATTAGTTTAAGCAATTGTTTAGTTGAATTTGATGAATATCTGAACTAGTGAAAATTACTGAAAACATCAAATTTCAATGATAAGTGTCCAAAATAAATATCACTAAACCGTTCTTGAGTAGTCCAATAGGGGCAGTGAAGATCACCCTAAGCCTAGCCCAGCCCAACCCAAAAAAGGAATTGCCTCGAAAGTCTAACCTAATAGCCTTGGACTTAATAAAAACTGCCCTATAGAAGCCATCACAAGATAATGAAGGCTCAATCCTAAGGCAATTCAGGCTGGATAGGTAGATTCAGTTAGGTAGGGTTAACACATGCAACTTAGGCAGATAAGATTGGGTTAAAGGTTAAACCCAAGCTCAGAGTGACCTTAAGAGTGTTAAGAACCTAACTAATAGGTTAAAAACCTTATAATTAATTGAATATGTAAAGTTAGGCTATTAAACTCTTGGGATTATAACATTCTACCGTGCATTGCAGCTAGTGTCCACAGCAGTCCACCTTGTGGTGGCACTCATTCTAGCATCTTTTTCAACTAGTCATTTTCAAGATACAACGGCTACACTTTGATCATCCAGGTAGTCCTTTTCACTTGACAGATATAGCTTAGTTAGATAGTTTTTTCCCTATCATGGCAGCTTTTACCAAGGTTTAGGTTGAACTTTTCATAAGCCGCCACTCAAAGACAGGATATAGTAATGTGCTGAAATCAATTATTAAGAACCTAAACAATGTATCAAAATTCCTATAACTAATGGAAAGTATAAAATTAAGTTATTAAATCCTTGGGATGGTAACAAAGGGGGTTCGGACTGAAACTAATCCAGATCCAACCTGCCCAAACTAAGCTAACCCAAGGTAAGGAATGCTCTAGTCTTATACAATTGGATTAAAACGCAATGGTTGGATTCACCGTCAGTAGAATGATCGGAATGTGTGCTCGACACAATCAATGAATTTGTGCTCTAGAACACCATCAATCGATATCCGTGGACCCACTGTTCTGTGCGCCATCAACTCAGGACATCAGCTGGGCCCTTCAATTTTAAGCCATGCTGCCAAAATCCACCTTGATCGACAGCTGAAGTGGACCGCCCCGGAGGTTGCAACAGAGAAGGGATGCCAACCGCGTGTACGTTCCATCCCATCCCTTCATCAGGCACGATCGGCAGGATGAAGAAATATTCCCAAAATCATCCCATCCAAAACTTGTCCCTCATGGTGTAGCCCACCTGAGATTTTTGCAGAGCAAAGTTTTGGAATGAATGGTAAGATTGAGAAGACGCAGACAGATGGACGGAGTAGATGTCACACTCAGGACACGGTGGCGCCCACAGGACTCGCATGGTTTAGCCGCTGCGTGAACGAGCGCAGATAGCCATAAAAAATTTCATTCATGTAATGATTTTTCAACGCTGGCAAGTGAATCATTACAGTTGCAGGGGAGGGAGAGATCTCTTTTCTATAATTGTTTTGGGTATGATGAGAGCCGTAGATATCACATTTTATTTTCCAAGCTTGGCAGTGTCAGATCAGTAAATGAATGGTGTGATGGCAGTCTGGCTATTGGGTCGCGATGTTGACGCGGGATTCTTTCATTTTTGCTATTCTTGGACCTGGTTATTATGGAACCAGTCGTTAACATTTATGCTGGGATGATTAGAGCCATCCGTCCAGTGGGCCATTTTGTTACTTTACAGTGGCCCATACATTCTTGATTCATTGGCTTGCTACGAATCCAGCCGTTCCGTGGGGTTTGACGTTTAGGTGGTGATCTTAGCAGCCGTCTAGCACACCAGACTCAGGATGGCCAGCATTGTTTCGACTGATGGGCCCCACACACGGAGACAGTCTGATGGTTGGGACTGACCATCTGTCATCGGAGCGCTATTTTTAGCAGCCTATGTTCAGTACATTGATGCGAATTAATGATGGTGACCATTGTTTTATGGTGTCTAAAGCGAACCATTGGGACTTTCCTTTTTAATAGTGTACATTTACACGGGGACGCCGATCAAGTGGTGTTGCCAACATCACCTCCCAGCTGTGGGACCTAACTAGATGTTTGTGTTTTGTGTCTACACCACTGTTTTTCACCCTCATGAAGCCAAAAATGAAGCAGATGCGAAGAGCTGGTAGACTGCACCACAGAAACAGTGGTGATTGAATGCCCTCCGTTAAAACCTTTTTGGGCTGCAAAAGTTTTGAATTAACCTGGTGTTTGTGCTTCCCTTCATTCAGTTATGTGTGACCTTAGATGACAAATAAAAATTACAGTAGGGCCTAGAAAGGTTTCAACGGTGGGTGTCATTATCCTCATTGTTTCCTATGGTGTGGTCCACTTGAGCCTCGGGTTTACTTCAATTTTATGTCCGTGGACTAAAATAAGCTGGAAAGATAGATGGATGGCATGAATATAAAACACATACATCATGTTGGGCCTCACAACGCTCAACACATAACCACTGGGTGAGGTTGCCAACACCACCTAATCCATGTCCATTTAGCTAAACACGGTTAAGTATCATCCTTTCAACGCAAGTGTCTTACTGTGGACCATCAGGTTATCCACAAGATCTTGGATTAGCTTGTTGGCTTCTATTCAGGTCGATCAAGTGGGACCTATACAGGTGTGCCATGGCTGATTGAGTGGCTTGATTTTAACCCAAAGTGCCACGCGGCATATAAATCAAACGTGAGCTTAGATGACTAAGACTTGAGTAGATCGATTGCTTATTTAGCCATTTGCAATATGATTGTAAAATAATTAGGCCATTGTCAAAGAATGGGATTCTTTTTCTGAAGATTGGTTGCACTTTGCATTTCATACAAAATGACTTTTATAAACATAAACAATTAAAAAAATACTTATAGTTAATGACAATGAACAATAATAAAATGTATTTATGAAAATTGAAGTAATTATATTAATGTTGGGAATAGTTTTGCACAAATGTATAGACTTGTATAACAACTAAAGATTATCACTACTGGATTATGATTAAAGATTACCGCTACTCTTACAATAAAGCTAAGATATGATGAGTTAAGATAATTTCATTAATTTAATTGGTTTAATACAAGATGATTTGCTTGGTTGAATTTCTTATTATTTATAAATCTCCAAATTCTTTATATGAATTTTTTATATTTATTTTAATAGTTATAGTAGCTGAATTATTGACACGTTGGTTTTATATATGCTTCTAACTTATTTTTTTCATGTGTTCCTCTAGCTATTTCTTTTCTGTTCAACTACTTATCACCTCTTGAAATTTTTAGTCGTGCCTTGCCATTAGATGATCCTTAGCTATCTAATCAATGGCTGATAAAAAGAGTGATCGCATTGATTATATCATTAGAAAGTCTTACCATGTTTACTATTCACTGGTGGGGCTCACCTTTTATTGGATGTTACTTTTAAAAGTCAAATCAATTGGAATTCCCAAGAAAATAGGCATTGCATATGAGCTATTATGAAGAATGTCCGATCATTGATCTGGACCATCCATCATATGGGCCACCGTCTAGGGTCCATCCTAAAAGATGGGTTTGTTTGGATCGAGGGAAGAAGAGAGAGAGAAGTAGATAATTTTATTTACATTTTCTAATTCCCTTCTTAACTTTGGCCGGAAAAATTGCAATCTCGCGGCTCTTTCATCGCATCTTTAAAATAGCCAAAATATTGTACTTTGCTAAGGCTGCACACGTGCAATGAAGCTCATGTACACACACGTGTCAGCAGGGCTCCATAAGTCTGAGGTCCAATCAATCCATCAGAACGGCACCCTCGTAGATGCCCCAGCCCAAGAATCAGGTTGGTCCACTGGTTAGGCGGGCCATAGCTTGCAAACAAATGTATTAACTCCGAAAATCTTGGCTAAGGTTTTCTAACCCTTTCACTTGTTACCAGTATTAGAGCCACATGTTGAGTGGACCGTATATAATTTTCGGGAAGAACGTACAAGGTCGGACAGATCTGATAGATGGATTGGATCTCGCACCTACGTGCCATGTGTGTGGCGTGTACATGTGCGTTTTGCACGCTTGCCCAAACCTGACCAAAGCTCTCATATAGGCTGGTTGCGTGAGGTCAACCCGGGCCCAACCGATTTGCCCGAGGGGTTTCTTTTCTGGCCCGAACCCGACGCATGGCCCATCCAAGAAGCAGGTTGGTCCCCCAGTGTCAGGTGAATGGCTAGGATCTCGCACGTATATCACGTGAGAGTCAGAGGCATCCCGCGTACGAGATGAAACGCGCGGGTTAAAGAAAAAAAGGCCGACCATGCAATAGTTCTGGTTTCTCTGTGCAGCAAACAGAAGTCAGGAGGAGGTGAGATCCGCATTTTGGCACTGCAAGCGTTCCTCCCTTTTACTAACAATCAGTGCTGTAATCTCTCTTATTTTCTTCTTTTGCTTTTCTTTTTCTTTTTTTTCTTTTTTTTTTTCTTTTTTTCTCCGCAGCGAAAGGAGAAGAGAATGGGTGGAGGAGGAGATCATCATCCCGGCCATGCGGCAGATGGGGCCCACGGCGATTTCAGGACAAAGGTCTGGAGCATGACGGGAGGCCCGTACTGCAGGCCCAAGCACTGGAAGCGGAACACTGCCATCGCCATGTTTGGCATCTTCCTAGTCTGCATCCCAATCGCCATGAAATCTGCCGAGCTCGAGGTTTGCCACTGATTTCGCCCTTACATATAAATCCAGCACGTGGAGATGTAATTTCAGCCGTTCTGACTGTGAATTAGGGTTTTGCGATTCTGGATCCGAGAGGTCTGCTAGCTGCCCATAAATTAGGGTTTTGAGGATGAGCTGGAGTGATGATTGGGCCAGTCAACTCATCAGGTGGGCCGCCCTTGTATAAAGCTGATGGACGGTCCAAATTGAACACAACAGGGCCCATTTGATGAGTCGACTGACCTGGTTTTTGTGCCAGATCACCGGCATGATGGGTGCCACGCAATGCAGACTTCAACCATTTGAGTAGAATCGTGGCTTGTGACGAGTCATAGCCCCACGTATTGTAGACTCAAGATGTACTCCTCAGCAGCATAGGAGAAAAAGAATTCAAAGAGAAAAAACCTCAGTTAAAAAAGAAGAAGAAGAAAGAAAGAAAAATGATAATAATTGTTATGGGAAAATCTAAGGCCAAGTCTGCTTGAGGAAGTCGTAGTATGAGTAAGTGAACGACCCCGCCGAGTAGCAGGGCTAATCGAACCGACAATCAGCTCGGCATGCCCAAACTGAGCTCAGACTCAGCTCCGACTCTTAGTGCCGGCTTTAAACCTACCTATCAGTTCGGGCAGCAGGAGCATAGTTGCTAAAACCAAGAGGTTGGCTCGGATAGAGACACGACTTGCGATCATACTAGGGAATCATCCCCAGTAACCCACGAGGAGCAACTGCCGACGCACGATCTCGGAACAACTGTCCTATCAACAAGCACGTTATTGGTGGTTAGAATGACGGATCGTGCCAAGAATGACGTACCCTTTCACTCCAATCGAAAGGTATAAGTAGGAATCAAACCCATAGGAACAGGTACGCAAAATCTCTAACCCGAAACCTATCCACACTACATAGACCTAGATTCCTGGCTTGACTTTTGCATCGGAGGGTCCCTTGCTCTAGCCAGGGTCTCCCTTGTCCTTCTCTTGTGCAGGCTCACAGGGCTCAGCGCGAGTGCTCAGAGCTCAGCGAGGGTGAACCAGATTTTTGCATCAACAATAATAATAACAAATAGAATCATACTCTTATTTTTCTCTCCAAAGTCATCATCATCATCATGTAAGGCTTATCCCAACTAATTGGGGCGGGCTGCATGAATTCTTTTCTGCCATTTCACTATATCGAGAGCCATAACTTCAGTTAGACCATTGGTCATCTAGTCTCTTCGCCACTTCCACCCACTTCCTTTTGGGCCTTCCCTTTGCTCTTTTAGAGCCTTCAACTTGTAACAACTCACTCCTACTAAACCAACATAGTTCTTGGTCTCCGTTTCATATGACCAAACCATCTAAGTCTACTTCCCCTCATCTTATTAGCAATTGGTGCTACTCCTAAGTTCCCTTGAATGCATTCATTTCTAATTGATCTTTCTTAGTCTTGCCACTCGTCCATCTCAACATTCATATTTCAGCTACACTCATCTTATGAACATGTTGTTCCTTAACTGCTCAACATTATGTCCATAAACCGTGGATGACCCCATTAAATTTCCCCTTTAGTTTCAGTTGTACACGATGATCACGCAGAACCCCTGAAACACATCTCCATTTCTCCCCTCCAACTTGAATTCTATAGCCAACATCCTTCTCAATCTCTTTATTCTTATGACTTATTGAGCCAAGATATTGAAATTTATCATTTTGGGAAACTTCTTGGTTAGCAATATTCACTAATTCTTCATTTCCGCTCCTATTGTTACTAAAATTGCATTCCATATACTTTGTTTTAGCCTGACTAATTTTAAATCCTTTAGATTTTGAAGGACCCCTCCATAAACCTAGCTTTGTATTTACGCCTTCCCTCGTCTTTTTAATCAAGACTATCATCTGCAAACAATGTACACCATGGAATCTCTTCTTGTAAATACATTGTAACTCATGCATAACCAAATGCGAAAAGGCACGGGCTCAATACTGAACCCTGGTGCAAGCCTACAGTTATCGAGAACTCACTCATGTCTCCATAGTGGTCCTCACATTTTTTTTTTTTTTTTTGAGAGATCACAAAGAATTTTATTAACAAAAGGCGCACCAAAGAGGCACTAAAACTATACAAAGGAAGGAAAAAAAAGCACCCCAAAAATTACTGCCAAAAATTATAATCAACGTACCTCCCCAAATTTGACACCCATTCTCTCTCAAAACTAGCCACCCTCAAAGACACCTAGCTTGGAGAGTGGCTCGAATCTTGAAAGCACCTTCCATTCCTCTCTTTGCATAACGCCCAAAGACCAGCTAGCTAGCAAAGATGCCAAATTATCCTGAAGTCCTTACCACCCGCCACACCGTGCCATCCCCTTAAAGCATTGACCAATAGAATTGGTGACCCCCATGAGGTGTAAAATTTGGAAAGAAGTCCATTCTAAATAGAAGAGGTAAGTAAGCAATGGATAAACAAATGATCGATTGATTGTGAGCTTGCCATGCATATCAAACAAATGTTTGGTAATATCATTTTCCATTTATGAAGATTATCCACAGTGAACACCCTTCCTAATGCAGGGGCATTTCACATCGAGCTCGAGTGGAGTAGCCCATGGGATGTGGGGACACACTTGGGGTGGGCGGCCCATGTGATTTGGGGCCCACGAGCCCATGAGGGGAGTTCGGCCGAGGTCCTAACTTATGAGATGTGGGGCTTGGGCTATGAGATAAAGGGATTAATTCGCCATACTCTAACAGTTCGAGCTTTTAGAGCAAGTGGTTAATTGTTCTGCATCAAATTGGTATCAGAGTGGGAGGTCTCAAGTTCGAGACTCCTCACCGGGGGTGATTAATGCAGGGGCATTTTCACAATGGGCTCGAGTGGGGTAGCCTGTGGGATGTGGGGACACACTAGGGGTGGGTGACCCATGTGATTTGGGGTCCATGGGGGAGGTCTCGTGTTCAAGACTACTCACCGGGGGTGGTTAATGCAGGGGCATTTCACACCAGGCTCGAGTGGGGTAGCTCGTGGGATGTGGAGACACTCGGGTTTGGCTGCCCATGTGATTTGGGGCCCACGAGCCCACAAGAGGTGTTTGGCCGAGGTCCTAACCTATGAGATGTGAGGCCTGGGCTATGAGATAAAGGGATTAATTCGCCATACTCTAACAGCTCGAGCTTTTAGGGAAAGTGGTGAATTGTCCTGCATCACTTCCCTTCCAACAAGCCAAGCAAAGGCATGCTACCTTTGGAGGGACACTGTAGAACTAAACATGCTTAGTAGGAATGGAATCCCCACTTATCCTTTGTCTATGGATTACCTTATACAATGATTGAACAAAGAAACATCCAGATTTGTCCCATCATCGTATCGTCTTAGCCTTCTCCCCACCAACTAATTGGGCAATATAAGTGGACGTGATTCAGAAGAGAAGCCAATTCAGCCACCTCGTCATCTATAAGACGAAAGGACAACATGGAGGGGCCTACACCACTGAATCACTACAATGACAAATGTCTAGCTACTAAGATATTTTCATCCATGGATAATTGAGCAATTCTTGGGAACAAAGATTGCAAAGGCTCTTCCCCAGTCCATTCTTCTTTCCAAAATCTAATCTTCCTGCTATCCCCCAACGTAAATCCAACCCCTTTGCTAAAGCATGATTTAATAGAAACAACCCCTTTCCAAATAGATAAAGCCCTATATAGAGAGGAATCCTTAGTACACCATTCACCTACATTACTACGATATTTACAAGCAATTGTATTCCTCCATAAGGCTCCTTCTTTCATCCCAAATCTCCAAAGCCTCTTACTCAACAATGCCCTATTCAATTTTTTTTTTTTTTTGAAAGATAACAAGAAGCTTTCATTAAAAGGGCGTTGAGGTTGCGCCAAAAAGATAAAAAACAAACAAAAGCCAAAAAGGCAAAAGAAAAGAAAAATAAAAAGAAAGACACGAAGTAAATGAAATCTTTGATTCTGGCTCCTCCATCACAAGCTTTACACACCTCACCCCAACTTAGTAAATGAAATCTATTAGCACCATTTGCCCCTTGCTACAAGAAATCCTGCCTTAATTTATCAATTCTCATTAGAATGGACTTTGGGCATTGAAATAAAGACATGAAGTAAATAAGCAAGTTGGAGAGAGCAGCTTTAGTGAGAGTAATGCGGCCTCCAAAAGTCCTCACCTTTGTTACTCCCTCCTCATAGATATCCTTAATTATGTAAACTATATCCTCTTGTTTTTTTCCCGACACCCACCATATTAACTCTTTAAGGACCCTATCATATGCTTTCAAAGACCATATGGAGATCCTTCTTCCTCTCTATATTTCTCCATCAATTGTTTAAGTAGGAAAATTAGCTTCAGTGGGACCTCCTTGGCTTGAAATTCAAACTCATTTTCTCATATATTCATCTCATTCCTTAGTTTTCGCTCAATCACTCTCCCATAGTTTTATAATATGGCTCATAAGTTTAACCCCAGTATAGCTATGCATGTCTCCTTTATTCTTACAAGTACCACAATACTTTTCCTGCATTTTCTTTGATCTTACAATCTTGAACAACTTTTTGTCAACCAAAAAAACTCACTGTCTCTTATACACTTCCAAACCTCTATTGGTACACTGTCTGGTCCAACTTCTGAGGGCCTTTCTTGTTTTCATCTTACCTAAAGCTTCTTTCACTTCAGATATTCTCATTCTACGAAAGCATCTATGGTCTCATGTGTCATTTGTGTTTATGTTCCTTCGATCCCTATGCTCTCAAAGTGGTTGTCATTTAACAATAGCTTCTCCACATTTCATTGATCTCATTGTTCTTTGCTGGTACCCTCTGGTTGTTGCTTTTAATGATCTAACATGATCGATGTCCATACCTTTCCTCTCTCTCATTTTTGCATGTTTGATTCACCTTTCTTTTTCCCACTCTATTGTAAAGATAATCGTAAGCCTCAAGTATAGCCTCAGTCAGTACATTCTTAGCAATCTTTTTGGCATTTCTGCATGTTTCAAAATTTCCGTTGTTTCTAGTCTCTTACCAAGCTTTGAAACATAAATGTTTCTTGTTAATAGTATTTTATACATTGTCATTCCCCCACCATGTTTCCTTTCATGAGTGGCTTTTCTCTCTAGATACTTGTAAAAGATCTTTGGCCACTTTCCTAATGCACTTAGTCATCTCGTTCCGCATGACATTAACTTCTTCGTTAACATTTCACTTTCCTTCTTCGATCAATTTGCTACTGAATAACCTTGTTTTCTCTCCTTTTTAATTCAACCACCTCGTTTTTGGACACCTATTAAAATTTCTCCACTTCTTAACGTGAACATCCATTACCATTAACCTATGTTGTTATGTCAAATTCTTTCTTGGTATAACCTTGTAGTCCTTCATATTGATCTTTCTGTCTTTCTAAGTAGAAAGAAGCGAAGTATGTAAAAATGGATGTGTAACGGCCGTCATGTAATGATAATGGTGGCCACCATTATGTGTGATGGGGTCGTAATGGCCATTATGGAAAAAACGACCCGTCCCCCCCCCAAACAAAAAAAGAAAAGAAAAAAGGGGACCATTACGGTCATTACGGCCTGTATCATAACGGTAACGGTGGTGGCTGTTATGGCCACCGTTACCATTATAGAATACCTTAGAAAAAAGTCTAGTTAGGTTCGGGTTGGGTCCATGGGTGGACCTGGTTAAAGTCGGGTCTGGGTTGGGTCCAGGTAGTTTTAATCGTAAATTTTTATGTATTTCCTGTATATTGGTTATTCTAGCATAAGAAATGAGGTTTTCCTAAGCCAAATACATGTAAGAGAGCCTTACTCACCATGCACATGTCAAAGTGGCACTCACATGACACATGTTTGATATAATCCAACCATCGGGTAGGCCCAACCATGTAAATGCTCTTATTTGTCCCAAACCAACTTAAAACCTAGATCCAAAAATCCGATGGGTACACGACCAGAACCCGAGCCTGATTGGATCTGAGTTTTGGTCTGCAAAGAACTGGACCCAGACCGAAAGGCAGGCCCAGTAAAACCTGAACCCAGTTAGCCTCAGTATGGTTACTACAGGACCTGACCCGTACTTGATCCGTTGACAGTCCTAACCATGGAGTCATTTTCTGCTAGCTTTTGTATGTGTTTCGCCCCTAAAGGCATGTCAACTAACACCAATTGGAATGGATCCGTCAGATTTCAGAAGTTTAAAACAAAAAAAACAAAAAAAAAAAAAAGGGGAGGGAGGGTGCTAGGCTGTTCTTTGTTGAGACTATTAAATTCAAAGGGGGTTGTTACAAAAGGGCAGCTTGTGCGACAAAGTCTTATTATATTCTTCTTTTCTTCAAACCTTCATTGAAATCTAGGTTCCATCAAGCGATTTGCTTGTGTTCATTTCGCTCATTTAGTCATTTTCCCTACATATAACAAGGTACTTCTGATCCTGGACCACAAACATGCCATGTTGGCTTATGTGCCGACAGTTTTGTCGGAGAAACCAATATCTGATATTTTTGGACCTTGTTTCTGATTGCAGACTGTTTCAAATTTAGTTTCCACAGTTTTTTGTTCCCTATTTGTGTAGGATCTTGAGTCTGTACATTTAACAGATATTAGACTTATTTGAGCCCCTATTTGTGTTCCCCAGGATATACCCTTTCTCATGCCATTGCTGTAATATGATTAGTGGCGTTTCGTGTGTTTTGAATTTTGATGTGATTTTCCCCCATTTGATTGGTATTGCCACCAAGCATTCATTTATTAACTGGTATGCTCCTATATTGATATGCAACTTTGATTTGTTGGTGCTGTTCACTTTTTCTTGACTCAGCATATTCTTCTTCTTCTTGTTTGAAGTGGTTAAACTGGTCTCGACTTGAGACCTACATGTCCATTAATTTACCCAATGTATTTTCTTCTGGATCTTTGATAAGCCTACATGTGGGTACAATGATGCTAATGCACACACCACCACATGTGCTAGCATAGTCGACAGGTGCAATATCCAAGTTATCCATAAGGTGGTCTTGAGCATGTCTATGTTCTCTCCAAAAGATTATCTGGTCCATTCAGCAGCTGTGCCACAATGTGAGAAACATTTGGACGGTTAAAAAAAAAAACTTCAGGCAAGCCATAAATTTATTTTGTAAACTGTGACCCATCTGACAATTGGACCAGCCTAATTCTTGGGTTAAGGTATGTAAATAGTGGCAAGTCTCTAATGAATGGATTGGATTTCGTACCAGTGTGCCAGGTTGGCACCTGTTGTGACGTCTGCAGTAGCATTATTGTGTGTGGGCTTAGCATAGCTCTTTCTTGTGTATATCCTTTTCTTGTTAGAACATTTTGCTATCAGGGGAAAAAAATAATTTAATTCTCTTGCTTGGTTTTTCTCTCCCTCGAATTGAAGCATAGCTCTAAACTGATGTGAAGCTTCAGCCCAAGTCTCTTATACAACACAAGTCCCTGGAGTCTGATGAGACAGAGGGCCTTTCCCAATCGGCATTTGAAATATAGGCCACTACATTGTATGCATCACTGATTTTTTATTGCTATGATAAACCTCATACGTCACTCTAATATTAACATATCCATTATTCATCAACAAAATTTCTTTCACGTGTATGATCAGGTACCTGGTGATGAGCCCTTAGTCCTCCTTTGGACTATGAAATTGGGTTTTTAGAACTGATTTTTGTGGGCCCACCTGCCAACTTATTGTGAGCGTGGCATATGGAAACTGTGTTTTAGTCCAAGCGAGGCTTTAAACATTTATCATGGTTACATATTGTGTGTGCATGTCCATGCATGCATATACCCAACTTCTGCTTTCATTGAACACTAGTTATGCAGAGATCTTATGATGTATTCTTCTTGCAGCAACGGCCTCATCATCCTGTTCGCCCAATTCCGTCGCAGCTTTGGTGCAAAAATTTTGGGAAAAAGGAATACTGATATGCTTTGTTATTCTTATGTCCCTTGTGGTAAGAACTTGTTTTCTGTGCTTGTTAATGGTACCCGGATTTTGTGAATTCTTCTGGGGTTGTGTTTGTTCAAGCTGAAATTGAACATGGCAGAGGTTTCAATCAGTGGCCTTCTTGTGTCTCCTGCACCTAATATTACCATTTTAGTCAAATAAATTCTCAAGACTGTTACCATTGGAATTTTTGGTACCTGTAGCCATCGAGACCTGAACATGTCTACTGGGGGTTGCTAATGCATTTTGTGTGATGGAGATTAATAAATATTTGTAGCCATATTCACGTGGGAGTTATTCTAGTGCCATTAGAGTTGGCTGTGTGTACAAGTGCGCCCCATGTTTCTGGGATCCATAGTTATCCCAGATTGGGGAAGATCCTTGCTGTAGAACATTGGCTTTTTTCATGGTTGGTTGGAAAACGTTCATGGTCGGCAAACGGGCAATCAAGATTACGGTAATTTTATTAGCCAGTTTCTGCCCTTTGGAAGAATGAGGTGATTGAGCCCCCTTTTGGTGATGCGCCAGTGTGGCAGGAAGTTAGGGAGACTCCCGTTTTGGTGACGAGCCCATGTGGCAGAAGGTAGGGGAGCTTTATACCCTGGAACAGACCGCCAGGCTGGATTGGGGTTGGGCTGGAGCCAACCACGAGAAAGGTAACATGGTCCAGTAAAAGACTGAGTGGAAGGAGATGAAGAGAGATATGAACAACCATCAAATTCATGTGACACGTGTGGTCCAAGTGATTAGAGGAGCTTGATCATTGGCCAGGCACATTGGTTGTTGGCCCCATCTAATGAATGGCTTGTCACTTTCCTTTTTTCCTTTCTTACAACAAAGGAAAATGGTAGTGTCCTCAATACCGATGATTTCAAACTTTTTTCCTTTTTTGCCTTTTTTCCAACAGAAGTGATCATTGACTCAAAAGTTTACTCACCACAAAGGGTCGTATTTGTCACCTCCCGGCCGAGTTTCCATAACCCTGTTATAGAGAGCTTCTGTAGTCAGAAGTTTGTGTTGGTCCCATCACAATGTCTGTGCTACATTCACTATGTCCATCAATTTTGCTAGCTCATGTTGGGACGGTAGCCTAAAAAATGAAGCACATTCTTTTTATTTTGAGCATATTCAAAGCTCATGGTGGAAAAAAATGAGGCATTTTCAAAGCACTAAAAGCGTGCCACATCACAAAATGGGGGTGGAGACGCCTGCCATTGAAGCCTTCCTGGGGCCACCGTGATCTTTGTATGCTATCCAGCTGATTCATAAGGTAATTGCCTCAGCAGCAGGGTGAAGGGAAAACCCTGATTCATAAGGTGATTTCCCCAGCTGGGTAAAGGGGAAATGCTCCTGAGTTTGGATTGCTTATCGCTTCGCGTGGTGGTGGTTTTTTTTTTATTATTAAAAAAAAAATAATTTGGCTAGGGTTTTTTCATATAAAATTCATTTATCCTTTTATGTCTTTTATTTTCATTTGATGCTTCGGTACAATTCCCAACAGACCACACCACAGGAAGTGGTGATAAACACTGATATTGGTATGCTTCCTTCATACAGGTCTTTCTGACCTTATCAATAGGTTTGATAGCTACTAAACATTCCGGTGGTAGCCAAAAGTTTGTAATGGTGGGCGTTCAATCACCACTGTTTCCTCTGGTTTGGCAAATCTGAGTTTGGATATGCAGGCTCATGTCCTAAAATAAGCTGGTGAAACGGATGGACAGCGTGGATATAAAAAAAAATAAAAATTACATCACGGTGGGCCCCATAGGGATTCTCCGAAGCCGCGTCCCTGATCCCACAGGGATCCACCGGCCTCTGTGGATCCGGGCATCTACGAAGACGCGTCCCACATATAGAATTTGTAAATTCGGTTTCTTCCCCCATCTCGAAAGCCCCGAAACGAGTAGAAACAATCTGGTGCCTCCAATGTGAGTCGTCTCTGTTATCTTCGCCCATTTCACAAAGCTTTTGATGGATGGTTGGCATTACAGCTGTCAACGTGCTCGACCAAAGTCTGTCCAGGGCAGGCCCGAGCCATACTGGGTACATGACGGGCCTAAAATATACAGGCCAGGGCCTGGCTACCCACTTTTTTGCAAGATCTGGGCTGTTTATTTAGTGGGCCTCATCATGCATGATATGTGACGAATCTCCTTTGAAATCCTAAAATAGGCCGCCCAGGCTGATGGGCTATTAAAGGAAGCCAGACCCTGACCCTGTGATTAAACGGCTGAAATTTCAGGGCTGTACCCATCCCTCGAGCCTCGCATTAGCATCCCAAAGTGGCCGGGCCTTCTATTCCAGCCCAAGCAAAGCCTGAAATCTTGACGGGCCGACCCAGCCCGTTAGCAGCCCTAGTTGGCCTCATCTAACACAGGGTGCCGCTTGAGAATGATAAGAAATGCAAAGTGGGGCCCACTGAATAGATATTTATAGTTGATGGATATTGGCCGTCCATTATTTTATTTTATTTTTTGCATTTTGTTGATTGATGGTTGGGATCGCCCAGTTATGGTAATGCCATCATCATCACTTGCCAGGAGTCAGATTGAATGATCGAGCTGTCTGGATTAGTGAGCAGCCTATTCCACGTGTCCAAATCAGATAGCTATAGCATTGTAGGTGAAGTTGACCTTCTAAAGTAACAAACAGGCCCAACCGATTGGGGCCAGTAGTTTGAATATAATGCAAAGTGGGGCCCACCCCTATCCCATCCGTGATAGATAGACCTCAATAACTTGAAGGCCTGATGGCGTCAGCTGCAAGTAGTCACTGGCCTATCTGTGTGAGTGATGTTGAGCAGCTGAGAGTGCCAACCATGAGTTGATCACTCCCTTTATTTTGAAAAGAAGCCTTGTCAATTCAAAGAAAGGACTCTCAGATTCCTAATAAAGTAAAACAAAAAGGCACCAATTTCTGTATTTTATGCTTTAGATTGCGACGGAGGACCAAACAGAGGTGTGTTTGGCAGCACTATCCAATTGAATTGCAACAATCTCTCCAAAAGAAAAAAAAAAAAAAAGGGAGAAGAGATCTGTAACAGAAAACCGCCCTTGATCATTAGTTGCGCTGTAGACAAGTTACAAGTGTTAATCTGAATATTGTGGAATTGATGTATTTTCTATGCATTAATAAAGGAGATTCTGCACTTTAATTTTAAAGACATACTTCATAAGGAAGACATTTCCAATTCATCGATGTAGTTGACTGGAATCTTGATCTTTTGCACTTCACACTCTTAAGAGAAACTAGGGTTTTCTCTCTATTGTTAGTGAGGGGACCAGACATATATTTATAAAAAAAAAGTCTAGAAGCTTATCCAATACACTTCTTCCTTCTATGGTCTCCACATTGTAGGTTTTTATATCCGGCTTAATAATCATGTTTAAGGACCACGGTTCAAGCATCCTGTCCCAAACCTATTTACAATAATTGCAACTGTAGTGGAGTTCAGTGATTTGCTCTGTTTGAATAATCCAACGATTTGATCTAAACTGATGATCATGTGTGGCCTACCTAATGGAGTCTTACAATAAGTGATCATTAGCTAGCCCCACTAAGAGTTCATGGTTCAAAAACGATTATGATGGAATGCACCTAGCCGTCAGATCATATGGTTTTTGCCCTTTGAATGCGAACGCATCTTATAATCAGTCTTCCATTGTCGGTGCGGGTGCTGCCCATTGTAGGTTTAGGATCATCGTGGATGTTGGATTTTGGAAATGGATCCTCCTCGTGATGAAAGGTCAGTCTCTCTATCAAGGGACGAGATCAGTTTTGGATACCCGCATGAAAAGTCATCCTGTTGATTTCTGCCCGTTGAATTTGGATGGCTGTACATTTTTTTAAACGCTACCCATTGTCTGATGGGAGACATTTCAGGGCACCTCACCTCATGATGGTCCCACCAAATGAGCAACAATATGGATCACCCAAAGGTGGGCCCGGGCTTATCATCTGCTGTGCCAACCAATAGAATGAAACCTGTCTTCCCGTGTTGCGTGATATATAATGCACTCCATTTGACACCTTGGATTTAGTGGTAAATGGATTTATTTTAAATTGAAATAACTTTTTTTTTTTTTTGAGGTAAATGAAATGAAGAGTAGGAGAGTTATGCATATAATAAAGGTGTGTCCATGCTACTAATCTGTCAGAAATATGGCACGTTGATAACATCTAAACTAATCTAATTATCAGCTGCAAGATTGAATTATTCAAACATTGGATATATACACGAATGGTTAGAAAATGTCTTGTTTGTAATCCTTGTATTTGTGGATTAATAACCAAGGTTTGAAATTTCTACTTTTTTAGCTAAAGTATATATTTTAATAAAATCATTAAATATCACAAATTTATATTTCGATTCAATGGAATGCATCATGTGAGGATGTGTGGCCTCAAGTCTTACATAAGCATGATGGAAATTGTGTATTAAAGATCTAGTCCATTCATCAAATAGAATCCATTAGTTAAAACTTATCCATTAAAAATTAGTAAATGGTTCTTGTATCTGTAGCCATACATGTAGACCATTGAAATGGATTTCTAATGGCCTAAATTTCTTTAGAAAAATTCACATTTTTTATCAAAAAATAAAATAAAATTTGTCTTCACTTGCTTACAAGAGACCTTACCTAACTAGCAAATCAGATTTATTTACTTATTTATTATTATTATTATTATTATTTATATTTTTACATATGTGGCACTTCATCCAAATGCATCACATGTGTAAAACTTTTTAGTCATTCCTTTTTTTTTTTTCCTATTTTCTTTCTTTCTCTCCATTAAATGCATCTTTCTTCTAATGTGGTCTCTCCCCCACAGCAAAAATGGAAACGTATAGACTCCTCTTCAACTTAGAGAGGGCTTTCTGAGGCCCACCATGATGTATGGGTTTTATCCACACTGAGCATCCATTTTGTTGGATCATTTTAGAGCACAATCCTAAAATTGAGGCAGATCCAAGGCTTAAGTAGATCACACAATGGAGATTAAATGTCCAATGTTAAAAACTTCTCGAGGGTTAGAAGTTTTGGATCAAGTTGATATTTGTGTTTTCCCTTCCGTGTGACCTTATGAACCGGTAAGATTGCAAATAAACATCATGGTCAACCCTTGGAAGATTTTAACGGTGGGGTCATTGTCACAGCTGCTTTTTGGTGTGGTCCAATTGAGTTTTGAATCGTACTAGTCTTTTGGCTTATACACTGAAATAATTGAGTCCAATTGAGTTTTGGATCTGACCGGTCTTTTGGCTCATACACACATAATTGAGAAAATGGATGAACAGTGTGCACATGCAGCATGGTTGGCTCACAGAATTTGCCACGTCAACACAGCTTCAGCCTGGGTTGCTGTGTCGCTGCCCAATCCGAGTCAGCTTGTAACTCGGATGTTGGTTTGTAAATTGGGTCACACTGGATTGGGTGTTTCACTGAAGGCGGGGCTAAGTTCATTTATGTGTTGTATATCCATGGTGTCCATTAGTTTTTCCGAATCAATTTAGGACATGAACCAAAATATGTAGATCCAAATCTTGAGTGGACCACTCCACAGGAAACGTGGGTGACTAACCATTAAAAACTCGTAGGGGCCACGAAAGGTTTGGATCGAGCCGATATTTGTGTATCTCACCTTATCAACAACTTGGATGGCAAAAAATCATTATGATGCTTATTGTGAAGTTTTTATTTTATTTTTCCTAATTTATGGCTGGCTATCAATGTCGGATACGGATTAGATACTGACAGGTTAAGTAGCCAGACTTGCTATTGAAGTGACGTCACCAAGTTTTGTATGACCCACCATGATGTATGTGCTACATCCACATTATCCATCCATCTGTAGATATCATTTTAGGGCATGAGACAAAGAATGAGTAAGATAACGTTGGAGTGAATCCCACTACAGAAAACAGTGGAGAGAGTGATGCCTACCATTAAAAATTTCTAAGGGCTACAAAAGTTTTCGATCAAGTTGAAATTTATTTTTTTCCTTCTTTCATGTCTGTCTTAACTTATAAACATGTTAGATCTCAGATAAACATCATAGTGGACCTTAGGAAAGTTTCAATGGTGGGCATCCCTCTCCCCACTGTTTTCTGTGGTGGGGTCCACTCCAGATTTGGATCTGACTCATTTTTTGTCTTATGCCTTAAAATGATCTATCCAAATGTATGGATGGTGTAGATACAACACATACATCATGATGGGCCCTACAGAACTTGGTGACGTCACTTTAGTAGCCAGTCTGACTACTCAACCTGTCAGCATCTAATCCGCGTCCATCAATGTCTATTATTTATTGTGGTGTGGTCCACCGGAGATTTACATCTGGCTCATCGCTAAGATGATGTATAAAAATTGATGAATGACGTGGATAACTTATACATGAAGGTGGGCCCTACACTTTAAAAAGCACCCCACTATTTGTCATTCGGGTAATACGAATCCAGTCCAACCTTCTCGGTAACGTCCCACATTTATGAGCACTAACCGCGAGAGCAATGCCAACCCTATATTTTGTATTAAGCCCACCATGATGTGTACCGTGAGATCCACTCCGATCATTGGATGTTTAATTCTACATAGGGCTAGATACAAAAAAATCAGACTAATATGTGATTCAAGTGGGCCATATCAATGAAAACAATTGAGAGAGACGTCCACCCTTGATTGTTACTAGGCTCAACATAATGAGCATGTAAAATCCATTCCATCCATTAGATGCCAAACCAAATGCTAGGCTTGATGCCTAAAATTCAGGGCTATACATCATTCAAGTGGGCCATACCAAAGGAAACAGTTTTGAAGGTTAGCTTTCCTGCACATTATTTTCGATGGTGTGGTCTACTTGAACCATAGATGGAGCTGATTTTCATGCTATGGGTGTAACATAGGGTAACTTATCTAATGGATGAGGTGGATTTTACATAAACAGTATGGTGGGGCCATCCCATGAACATATGGAGGAATTTCCATGCCCTCCAAATGCAAGCCTTAAAACGGTAGATTTGATTGGAGCGCATTTCAACCAAACCCAAATGTAGATTCGGAATCCCCTTGTTTCCAATATAAGGCCTCATTGCCACGGACATTGCTACGGACGTGAGTTGCGAGAAGCACCTGTTACGCTAGCCTGTGTAGTCCAAAGGTCTGTGGGGCCCACTATGATGTTCGAGTGACATCCACTCCATCCATCAGTTTTGTCAGGTTATTTTAGAGTGTGAACCCAAACCCAAAAATGAGGCAGATGCTCAACTCAAGTGGGCCACATTACAATAAATAGTTTTGGATTGAACATTATTAAGACCCTAGATGTTCTTGGTCAGGATGATATCTGTGCTTTCCCTACATCATGGTGGAAATCACCTTATCACGGTGTGCCATGAGAAGATTTCAATGGTTGATGTTTCTCTCTTCTCTGTTTCTTGTTGTGTGGCTTACTTGAATTTCTGCCTCATTTTAAAGATAACATCGTACAATGACCTGACGTAACTGATATACCGAGTAGATACCCAAAGCTGGTCCCACAGAGCTTTGGGTTACCGGGGCTCCTTATAACCGGCGTGATACCCGCATGCAATTGCGACAGTCCGACGTGAAGGCCGCAGGCATGGCCCACCCGCTAACATCAGTGCCAAATCACGTCATCCCTTTCATTTAGGCTCTTGTGGGGCCCTCGTCTCATCTGCTACTTGAAATTGAATTGATATGACTCTGTGTGTGCGCGTGTGGGTGCGCGTGTGAAAAGGTACCCAGAGGTGGACCGCATGGCTTGAGCTCTATAAGCCTCACTGTGGCATTTGTCGAACATCAACACCGTGAATTTTGTGGTTCCATCTAAGTTATGAGATGTTCTTGAAATCAGCTTTATCTGGAACTCAGTTGGGTCACATCTTATGAAATCAGGTGCTTAAAGATCTAGAACGCTTGGTAGGGCCACCTGAGTTTTAAAATGGTCTAAAATTAAAAATTTTGTGACCCTTCATCCAAGTGGGACTCACAGTCGACTGGCTGAATGTCTGACCCCCCTCTTACTGAGCACCGTAAACAACCAGGGATGCGAATATCCACTTTCAACAATTGCCTGTGCTGTTGCTCGCCTAAGTCATAGGTGGCTTGTTATTTAGGTCCATTGCCAGCATGGAAGACTTAGGGGACGTTTGGCACCGTGGATTGGAGGGGGTTTCAAATCCCCTGGTTGTTTGGCAGTGTAAAGAAATTGAGGTTTTCAAATTCAGGGGGTTTCCTATCCCCTCTTTGAGGGGGTTTGCAATCCACAGTAAGAGCTTAGATTACACCTAAAATCGTTTCAATAGTTGTAGGTGTAACATGTGTATTATTATACACTATTATTCTACTGGGTACATGGCCCACTAATAATGATCAACATCGTCCAAACATTGTCCATGTAAATCAACACCGTCCAAACATTGTCCATGTAAATCAGTGATTAAAAATTGTTGGTTAGTCACTCAGACATGATCTTGTGTTTGTGGCCTATCCAAGACTTGAAATTTCATCATTTTCGGGCAAAACATATATTTCAGTAGGCTTATCACAACCATTGTATCAAAAATTACATATCTCACTAATTAGAGATATTAAAGTTGATTTAGTAACTAAATTCAAATCCTTATAAATATACTACAGATAGGTACTTTTGAATTAAAGTTGATTCACACTCCAAGGTGCCAAACACACTGGGAGGATTGCAAATCCAGGGGATTTCTAATCTCGAGGGTTCCGAATCTAGAGGGTTACAAATCTACGCTTCCATTTGATTTTTCAGTTCAACTCTAGTTACCATGTAAATGGGTAATAATTATTTACCTAGGTAATTGCCATATCTTTTCTAGTGCAGATGTGACAACTTATTTTTTAACACTTAAGTAAAAAAAAAATTACAAAATCAATGTGGGGTGGATGTCCAATACACATCGCAGTGGGGCCAATAGAGCTCGTGCCACGCCCCAGACTCAGCAACCGGGCTCACAAAATTCCCGATTGCCGAATTCGGCGCCAACAGCCTCTGTAGTACCCCATTCTCGGCTCCTGTCACCCATACACCAGGTTCCGATCTTGAGATCCTACAATAAGGATTTATATATCACAAGTCTGATTCAGATCAGCATACCCAAGATCATAACCATAGGTAATAACTACAGGAATAATATTACAAAATCCACTAAGAATTAAAACTTTTACAGTACAAGGCTCAAAATAAGAAAAAGTACAACGGTAGATAACAAAAACTCCCAAAATCGAATAGCTCCTTAGCAAGCTCCTGCTCCAGTACCTGCTACTGCCTAGCATCGCTTGCACGCATCAATCGTGCATAAGTTTATAGAAAGTGTAGAGGGTTGTGAAAGTATGTGCGGAATAGGTGTCAAGTATGTAATATCAGAGTATGCGAAAAATGCTCGCAAGAGCATGAGTATCATCAATATTATCAGCCACACTAAGGCGATGCAATGAGAGGCCTACATAGGCAAATGCCATATGCAAGGTGCAATACAAACATGCCAGTCCTCATATCAATACAGTTCCTCTTTGGAAAATCACCGGGGTCAAATACACTACATGGTGTCTACCACCTCCCTAGCCGCACAGAACAGCGAGCGTAAAAGACCTCACTACCCGCCCGTGGACAGTCAATCACCAACAGGGCTCGACGGTAGTGGATCCATTTACGAGCCGGTCAAACTTAGCCTAGCTTAAATGCCCTCTCACTCGAGCGGATAAAGCCACACCCTTTTCCAACCGACCACGTTACAGTGGGAGACACGACCTCAAGGTGTAGGCACCGGCGCTCATATTTCTACTCGGTCTAGACGTTGGAGTGTCTCCTCGTACCATGAAGATTTTGAGACTTTCATGCAAAGACATCCTAAGTGCCTATAGTGCTCAAGATAATATTTCCGGTGTCAAAATCTAGCCATCCACGTTATGTTTGTGGAGGCTACAACCCTGATGAAGGTAGGACGAAAATCTGTGCCATACAAATGCAAAATGAATGAATCACGCCAGTCAACCATGCATCAGTCCTGAGCATCCAGTGCTCATGTAGGGCACTCCATATCTCCGGGAGTCCCATAGAAACAAATTGCCCGACGGCATAAGTCATGATCAGTCAATTCATGCTCCAAGTATACATATGATGCACATGGATGAGTCGTGAAGATAACTAAGTATGAGACGATGATGTACTCTCCTCTTACCACGATTAAGTCTAGGTACTTAGACAAATCCTCAAAATGAAAGATACATACTACTAGTGGGGACCCAATGGTTTGGGATAGCCCACAAGGTCTAAGTAAGCCATACTATGGGCCTAAGGGTTAAGAACGGGCCCAAACAAGGTCTAAGGTGGACCTCCAACCACCAAGGATGAGAATGGACCTAATAAATAGGCTTAAGGTGGACATTCAACTACCAATGAGCCTAGAGGGGTCCACAATCGGGACATTTAACTACTATTGTCCCCAAGAAGGTGACCCAATCAAGATAGCTAACTAAACCAAGGCCCAAGGCCCAAAAACTACTATAAAAATAGAATGGGCAGTCATACATTCACATCATGACACATAATGAGCCTCAAGAAAATGGCCCAAAGTCCTTAAGTAGATCACGGACTTAATACATAGGCCAAGTGCCATCATTATGAGCCAAATGGAGCATTTATGGCCCATCCCTCATGTGCCACTGGATCCATGTATTAAATGAATCAAATGGGCAGCCCATAAGCCCAAGGATACAAGGCCAAGGCCTAAATTATGTAGGCCTCACAACATCAGCCCATGACTTGGCAAGGCCTAGCCAATAAGTTATAAAGTGAGCCTTGCAAGTCAGCCCATCCCAGGGATTTAAGAGTGGGCATTCAAGGTTCATTTGCTCAAGTTGGGCTCATAGATAGCTCATTGGGCCCATAATATGATAAGGTCAGACCTTACATAATACTGGGCTCTCAAAGAGGATTTACAACCCATCTGGGCCTATTGGACCATAAAAATCTGGATTATAGTTGGTCCACAACATACCACTTAGGATAGGCCTTACAAAGCATTAATTAAGCCCAAAAATATGCCTAAAAAATAAACTGATTATGTGTGTACTTCAACACTCCATTTGGTGGGCCACACATCCCTCAAAACATCCCAACACGAATCATACAACTTCTAGTATATTGTTGGACTTTCAGCCCACTCAGCTTCCTGGGCTTACTGAGGTCCAACAGGTGGGATTTATAGAAAAAAATAAATCTAGTGGTGGTTTTTAATAATCATAGTGGGCCCTAACAGATGGAGAGAATGGATACATCACTTAAAAGAAGGTGGGCTGGTTGCTGGACTGCAAGTCCAGCGGCACCACCATACAGGCTGGACGTCCAGGTGGGCCTAGGCATCCCAAGGACCTGGACGGTCTAGAATAACATACATCAAGGTGGCTCCATGAGTGGGCTTCCCTCCAGGGAGTGGTCCACACATCAGTGGGCCACCCCAGGGGAGGATGACCTGGATAAAATACATACATCCAGTGGGCCTCAAGGTGGACCGGCTGGCCACCCCTTGGGCGTCCCAAGGGTTGGACGGTTGGCCCCTTCCAAGGTCCGGGTGGGCCCCACTTTGGGACGTCCCTCTAAGGACTGGTCCCCTACTAAGTGGGTCACACCTCAATGGTAGATGGATAGGCAAAACATGTACATAGGTGGGCTTGAGGTGGGGTGGATGGCCAGCCCATTGTTGGACATTCGGCCCAGCTGGATGTCCAGCAAGGTGCTGCTATCCCAGCCCCTAAACACCCTAAAATATGATCAGATATGTGACCCACAAGCACTTGTGGTTGTCCTCTACAAGGTGGGCCACAAATTGGGTGAATGGAAAGGCCACCACCACACAAAGGCCTAGGTAAACATGCATGGACAACAAGGTAAAACAAAATACAACAGAAAATTAAAGTAGCACTGTCCATGTTTTGAGCACCCCAAAAGGGTAGGCCCAAGTTCTCCAAAAATTGGGGAAAGATAATTCTAACCTCCCCATAGTAGTGTACTACAAGGTAGGGTCCATAAAAGTGGCCCGCAATTACAAAAACTATTTTATATTTATAGATTTCTAAACTGTAATGTTGCTGGACAGTCCAGAAAATTTGGACTGTCCACCCCACTTGTGCTACTCCTTTGGGACCTCAATCAAGGTAATATGGAGGTAAAATTTAGGGTATATCTAGGTGGGGTCCACAACTTTAAGAAAAGTATATCAAATGGGTAGAAACAGTCCCCCAATCAATCCAAAAATCTGACCTAAAACCAACTAGAAACTATCCAAAAAATTTCTGGACAGCAACATGCACATGAAATAAAATGAGCATAGGAACCAAAATAAGGGGAAATCACCCCATGGAATCTGAGTTGTAGTCCACCTCAGTGGGCCCCACAAATATCCAGACTTAATCCATACCATAAAATCCATCGCACGTGTCCAAAAAGGAACAAATAGGACACCTATGTTCATAGAGTGGACAACCATGGGTGTCCACTCTCTTTAGATGGTCTGAATACAGGCCATAAGGTGGGCCACACACATCTGAGAATAATAAATCAACAAAAGAAAAGTAAGAATCGGCCACAAGGGAAGGGGCTCCGCTACATTGAGGCCCTTCCCTTCATCACACACCACATATATCACTATATTGATGGGATTACAAGATCTACCAATGCATGCATCTTCCAATCAAAATCTAATGGTGAAGATGCCATCTCCACTAAGGATCAAGGGTCTAGATGACCTAAGGATCCTTCTAACTAAGAAAAAAGGTCCATGGTGAGGTCCATGGAGAATGACCCCACCCATGGGTTATGCATGCACAAAAGGATGGGCCAATGGCCACGCCCAGAAGACATGGGTCTCCACCATCATTTGGTGGGCCTCACATACTTTAAACATGAGATGAAGAAGAGGAACAAGTAAAGGAATATAAAACCTAAGATTTTAAGTTACATGCACACCCACCTACTAGATCTTCAAGCAACCACCTTCAAGAGAGTCTTCAAGCTCCAAAGAAGGAGGTTTAATGGTTAAGATCCTAAGCTAAGGGCTGGATTATGGGGTAGAAGGGAGGATGAAGGGCTGAAAAAATGGCAATAGGTGGAACGTCCAAGTTTAGAGAGGGAGAGGGAGAGATGAGGAGAAGAGAGGAAGAGAGAGAAAATGAGGTGGATTGCAAAAAACTTAGGGTTTTTATTAAAAATCATGATTACATTGCTAGAAAAGAGAAAGTATGATGGCCTCTCTCTCTCTCTAAAGAAGAGGGAAATCAAAAATTTCAGATTTGGGTAAGAGCAAAAAGGAGGCTAGGTGCATGGGTGAGATAAAAAGAGGCTCTCTTGGTAAAAGAAACAATCATAGGTTGCTAGCTAGGATCTAGCCACCTAGCCTAGCCTGGCTACTCTAATGATGGCTTAAGGTGATGTAATCATTGTCTAGGGATTTGTGCAACCCTAGGTGAGCCCCACAATCGCGATCTACAACCTAAAATATACATGGCTTACATCTCATGATCTACAACTCAGATTGTCGCATGAGACGCGGCGTTGGAGCCACGGCGACGATGCGGTCGCTATCTACATTGTCTATTTCTTTTTTAAGATTATATAAAGGTATGACACAAAAATGAGGTAGATCTAATGCTCTAGTGGACTGCACTAAATAATAAGCTAGAGTTATATTAAAGGCATGTTGGATTTTTTTAAGTAAATGTAAATGCATTGGAAATGAGCAATAATTATTTACTTTGGTAATTACCTTTATCCTTCCCCACATTGATTTGACTCTTACTTTTTTCAACATTAAAATCAAGGATGCTGCCAAATATATGAGGGCCCATCATGATGTATGTGGATTATCCACATCATCCATCTGTCATGCCAACTGAATTTAGGGCATGAGCCAAACAATGAGTCAGATTCAAAGTTCAAGTGGATCACACCACAGTAAATATGTAATCGATCACTCATTGTTAAAAACTTTTTGGGACCACTGTTTACTTTGGTGTGGGCCTCTTGAATGTTGGATTTTCCTTATTTTTCGGCTCATGCCTAAAAATGTTTTGGTAAAACGGATGGATGACGCGGATATGTCATATACATGACGGTGGGGCTTATAAATTTATGCTAGTAATTTTGGACCGTTTTTCGAAGCAGGAATACCTTCATATTTTCAAACAGATAAAATTGTAATAATTGGCTATTTATAGGCATTTACTCTGAATTTGGAAAATCAAACGGGCCCAAAATGTAGAAATTATTAAATAAGTTACATTAAATGCAAGAGTCACATCTAGTGTGGTTCAATAAATCATTAGATCTGCCTCATTTTTTAGCCAATAACTTAGCATGATTCGAGAAGATGATAACATGGATAAACAAATACATTGCCTTTTCCTCCAGAGTTATTGGATGATCCGGGAAGAGGGATGACATGGATAAACAAATACATTACCTTTTCCTCCCGAGTTATTGGATACTTTGGTGGTATATAACGGTTGATAGACTGGCACTCAAAGTGTACATGTGGCAAACATTATCTCCAGTTAAACCCAGTAAATTGTGGAGGCTGCCACAGTTAAATGGCAGTCTTAAGATCAGATGGACTGAATGATCATTACCTTAAGTCATGGACCCTTGTCTGTTTTTCATTTTTAACTGTCTGAAAAATGTCCACCAATCAAATAAGCTGAGTTTTCGGTTCACCATATATCTAAACTCAGACCGTAATTTGAAAAGCCTACTTTTAAATGGTTGCATTTCACATACGCAATTTCTCAGTGCCTGCGTATCATATACCTCAGTCTTCTTGAGTATCAATTTCTCCCCAGGCATGAGAAATCCCTATGTTTCATTGGATACATTTTCCTTGGTTTCTTGTATCAGATAAACAAAAACTAGTACAGGAAAAAGAAGTAGCAGTGACTTGTGAAAGCCTGTTTGCAAATCATATGGTATTAAAATGTCAAATCAAGGAAACCTATTTACTTTTTTATTATTATTTTTTTACTTTTCCCGTATGACCCATGATTTCAAAGGGGCCAATAATTTTAAGATATTTGTACTTGGGGATGCTGATTTGTTAGAATGGGAAACTTTATTGCTCTGGCAGAGTGAATCATACGCAGCATTCAGAACTCATACACGTGGCATTCGCACTACTCTTAACTAAACCGAACAACGGCGGCTACTATTTTAGAGAACAATTATGCTGAACCTTGAAGTGACAATTGATGGACTCATGATGAGTTAACATGAGAAATATTCAAGGGTCCAGATTTCACAAACAGCTGTCTGTCGATCAGATGTAAGAATCGTCCAGCTATCCGCGGCTTGGACGGTTGATGTTACATGGGTTAGACTCCTGTGTTAGTTTTGCAGCATTTAAAAATTGGTGGTGAGTCTTTGAATGTGTACAGGGAGGAATTATAAGGTAATCCAGACCGGTAATCAGCCATTAATTGGATGGTTAGGATTGCTTGGTCACCGTAATCTTAGAGATATTTACAATTGTGGGCCTGGATAGCTGTACATGAGTGATTAAACAGTACAAAGTTGTTCCACTGTCTTGCCATAAGTGAGAAAGAGAGGGCGCGATAATCAGTACATGGGCCCCACCTTAGATAGGGCGAGTACGCGAAATGGGATTGATCTCACAATCTGAACCATTGATTTATGACATTGTTTTATTTTTATTTTTATTTTTTAAACCATTGACTCCTTTGGTGTAAACCATCCATTTAAGCCACCAATCGGATACTCGTTATTACGCCTTTTACTGATGTTGGGCCATGAACAATCTATAGTGGGTCCCACAATCTCAAACAAATTTGAGATTGAATGCCAATTTCACGGAACATCGTTCTTGATCTGAGTGGGCACCTGGGAGTAGGAAACCATTGTCAACCGTTCGCTGGACCATGCACGATCTTAGAGAATCATCTGAAAATTTATCCATCTTCACGTTTTTGCTGGCAAGTACTTTATACCAAAACTAGGTATCACCACCCGTAATTATTGCCAGAACCCATCAATCTAGGCTGTCCAATCAATGGGCTTAGTCCATCGCTGAGAATTGCATGTACCGGATTTTCTTAAAAATAGAATATTCACTGTTGATGTAAAAATTTGGTCGTCTCTTCGTCTGGCCGTCGAGTGCCTGCACAGGAAGAAGACAAAGGAGACCCTAGCTAGAGTAGAGGACCCTCCGATGCTAAAGTTAGGCCAGGAATCTGGGTCGTATTGTATTGAGGGAGTTTGGGAGATAGTTTTTTTGCGTATCTTTCATCCTTGGTGTCTCTCCTATTTATAAGAGAAGGAAGATCCCATCGTATGGAGATTCTTTTCTAATATTTTGGAAATTTGATTTAGATGGTGTTTTGTTTACGGATACTTCCTGATCCCGAGATTTTCGGGACCGGGGATCCTTTTACAAGATTCTCGGGACGGTTTTTAAGATTACACCGTCTCTCTTTTACTTGGCTCGGCCTCAATAGATTCGTAATCTTGGCTGGCTTACATAAGAGGCTTTTTGCTTACTATCGGATGAAACTGGGTCGGTTCAGGACCGATGTTTTCCTTCTATCCGATAGCCGATATTGCAACCAATCATACATGAGTTGTTTTTATAATTAGTAAGGTGGGTTTCTGATTTGAGACCTTTAATAGCTCTCTTTAGACATTGCTGCCTCGTTAATAGAGTCAACTTGATGTGCCCTATACTCCTCTAAGGTTCTCGACTCTCAACTTCAGTCGGGATTCATTTTCAACAAATCCGAACAAGTCTCTCCTTTGGCTTTATCTTGCTCCACCCGAATTATTGGCTCGGATCTTTCAGTTGGTTTTAGTAGAGTTAGTCCATAAAATAACCGAGTCTCCGGACTTGTCATATTAATTTCCCCAACAATCACCATTCAGAAAAGAGCAAAAAACGATGAATTACGATCACTGAATATTTGTATAATCGGACCGTTAGGATCATTGGAACCATACATAGTTACTCGACCGGAAGCAGATTAAATACTGAGGTTGAGTAGTGAGACTCCTACAGAAGTGACGTCACCGAGTTATGTTGGTCCCACCATGATGTATGTGTTGTATCCACACCATCCATCCATTTAGAGAGATGATTTTACGCAATGATTCAAAGAATAAGGCAGATCCAAAGATATAATGAACCCTAGCTACCACAGAAAACAGTGGAGAGAGTGACGCCCACCATTGAATCATTGCTAAGGTCCATTGTGATGTTTCTTTGAGATCCAATCGGTTCATGAGTTATCACGAACATTAAATAAGGGAAAACACGAATATCAGCTTGATCTAAAACTTTTGTGGCCCTTAGAAGTTTTTAACTGTGGGCGTCACTCTCTCCACTGTTTTCTGTGGTTGGGTCCATTATATCTTTGGATCTGCCTCGTTCTTTGACTTATGCCCTAAAATGTTCTCTTCAAATAGGTGAATGGTATAGATACAAAACATAGATTATGGTGAAACTTACATAACTTGGTGATGTCACTTCAGTAGCGAGTATCGCTGCTAGGGTTGCACACGAACTGGCTAGCCCGGTTAACTCGCTCGACTCGGCGCGAAAAAGCTTGACTCGGCCCGACTTGGAATTGAGTTTGGGTTGGGACGGGCCATTTTCTTCGGTTCGAAACTAAGTTCGGGCCAAGTTCGGATAGGTCCCAGTTCGGCTCGACTCGGCTCGAAACCCGACTCGACCTGGCCCGACTCGGTCAAGTGGTGTGTGTGTGTGTGTGTATTTCCTTTCCCCTTATCTTTCTGGGATAGTTCACCGCCCATCTTTCAAGTGACTGTGACTCATCCATCTCACAGACGTATAACTTGAACGACTTAAATTCATCTAAATACAAAAAAGAATTATAATGTCCTGACTAGTTAGATTTTTTGTGGAGGCTATAGTTTAACTATTTAAATCGTTAAGTGAGGGCCTTGTAATAGGACGCTGATTACCTGCCAAAGCTCTTGCCATGAACTTGTTGTAAGGTCCGAAACTGGCCCAAACTCGCCCGATTGCTGACCGGGCCGAGTTCGGGCTGGACATGTTGGCGTTGTGACCGGGCCGGACCGGGTTGAGCCAAGTTCGACTCAGATCAACTCATGTACACTCCTAATCACTGCTCAACCCAAAAACTTAGCACTGTATACTCTTCCATATTATGCCCTTTTTTTTTTCAACGCCCAAAAACTATTGCTATCAGAGCAGATTTTTAGGGTATGAAAATAGAATTTTGGACAAAAATACCCTTAGTCTTTAGGGTAAAGCAGTTAGAAAAAGTGAGGGTATTTTTTATCTTTATGGGTTCATCCGTATGGGTAGAGGGGTGTAGTTTGGTTAGATAGGTTTTGTTTAGGCCGAGTAAAAAAAGGTGAGTGCTCTGTTAGATCTATACTAAAAACTACTCAACCTGTTAGTAGCTAATCCGCGTCCTTACTCAACCTGCCAAACACAGATTGGATGGCCCTGATCAATCGATGCATACATGATACCAGATAATCACAATTCCACGAGTGCCAACACGAAATGCCGTCATATGCGGAGGCGGATTGGGTATTGCCTCCCCGGAGGTTTGATCAAGCTAGAGACAGACACTCCTGTCAGGGGCTCCATGGCCCACTGTGATGTATATGTTTCGTCCAAGCCGTCCATCCTTTTTGACAGATCATTTTAAATAACGAGCCTTAAAAAAAGCATGGTGAAGGCTCAAGTGGATCACACCATGTTAGATTGAAAGCCTACCATTGAAAACTCTCTAGGCCAAGGAGGTTTAATCAAGCTGATATTTATGTTTTCCCTTAATCCAGGTCCACGTGACCTTATGAACAGGTTGATTGCAAATAAATATTACGGTGGACCTATGAAGTTTTCAACGGTAGGATTTCAATCAATACCGACTAACTGTGCAGTGGTTCACTTGATCTTCCTCATTTTTAGACTGATGCCCTAAAATGACCTTTCAAAATAGATTATATTTACGGCGTGGATAAAACATATACCTCACGATGGGCCCCACAGAGCCCATTACGGGAACGTCCGTCTCTAGCTAGATCACGGGGGAGCACCTAATCCCCATCCGCGATATGCAGTATACGTGTCCACTCCTTATTTGCTGAATTAAAAAATAAATTTCCCTCTAAGCTTGCTTAATGGTGTTGTTGAGAAATTACATATGCACGCATTTTTTATTTTTTATTTTAAAAGTTCTGACTAGTGGGACCCATATTTCATCGATCCGGGCCATTCATCTTTTGCAACTTGTAGTCGATACCCTTAACTTCATAACTCAATCTCAGGATTCTTTCAGTCTCAATATGAACCTTTGCTGCATCTCTTATATATTAACCGTCTATCGTTCTGCCACAAAATTGAAGGTTAGGATTGTCTTATCAAAGTCATTTTAAAAGATAGCCCATACAAAGCGGAACACAAAATATGAAAGGTTAGGGTTTTCTGATCAAGGAATTCGCAACTGAGCAACGGTCAAGATTACGGGGCCGTTTGCCACTTGTCAGAAAGACACGCAAGGAAATTGCAAAACGGCGTCGCGGAACATTCCTTCGTCTCATCTGTGAGCCGTAATGAGAGTTTCGATGAATCTCAGACCGTCGAACCTGGGGGCGAATTTCTCCGTAGAAGATGAATCCCTCGACGACGAACGGTCACGATCATCGCCCAACACCGACTCCTACAAAATTCAAAACATCATCAGAGCTTCCTAAAATCAGAGCGCGATAAGAAAGCAGAAAGCTTCGAAATCGATAATCGGAAACGGAATTCTTGAGAGATTGAAGAAAACAGAGATCGATTTCTCGTCACCTCACCTCTTTCGAGCATTGGATCTTCGAATTGGTGGAGAAGTTCAAAGAAGAAGAGGGAGAAGGTATTGAGATTGCTGTAGCAGAAGCTGCAGCCATGGAAGCCACCAACGGTCCAGATCTCTTCATCACGGCCGTGGAACTAGAAGAATCGTAACGACTTTTGAGAGAAAACTAAGAAAAACTGCGAATTTTCTTATGGTTTCTTTTCTACGCTCGCTGTTGTATATATAGACGGTTCGGCGATGAGCTCGAATGGACACAGGGAGTTATTTCCATTGCCTGTTTTCATAGATGCAATTACGATAATGCCCTTTAGCTGGGAGGCGGTCCAATTACCAAATTGCCCCTTATTTCCGTGGGGGTTCTATGATAGTCGGGCAGCGTAAGACGCTTGATATGCGGGCACGCAGATACTGTACATCGCGTGCATTAACTCAAGGTAACCCACGACATAGTGGAAGTGGAACCAGATTCTTTTGGGAAAGCGCGTTGCCTCGTGGAAATCGGATTGCGTACTGAGGTACTCAGTACGCTAGGCGTGCTTAGTAAACTTAGTTGGGCCACCGTAAATGTAAGTGGTTTATCCACGCCGTCCATCCGTTTTTTAAGATCATTTAAAGGGTTGAGCTCAAAATTTAATCATAGTCAAAGCTCAAGTAGATCATACCACAGGAAACTGTAGGAATAATAATTTCCACCGTTGAAACATTTATGGCCCCTACAGTGATGTTTACTTGTCATCCAACCTGTTCAAAAGATTATACATATATGGATGAAAGGAAAACACAAATATAAGCTTGATCCAAAACTTCTGGGGCCCCCAAGAATTTTTCAATGGTGGTAGACGTTCAATTCACACTGTTTCCTGTTGTGTGGTCCATTTAAGCTTTGGATACGCTTCATTTTTAAGTTCAACAATTAAAATTATCTGATGACATGGATGAACGGAAGGGATAAATTGCATACATCATGGTGAACCTCACAAAGTTTACTCAGCACGCCTAGCGTACTGAGTTACTCAGTACGCAATCCGCTTCCTGCCTCGTGATCCAAACACTAGGGTTATCCTAGTGACCCGGCTGGCAGAATTTGATTAGAGCACGTGTCTCCATCAGAGATAAGCCGAAAGGACGCAGATTGCCCGTGTCACCTGGAGACACATAAAGTTACTGTGGGCGGAGGTTACGTGGAGCCCACAGAGCCGCCCGTGATGAGTTCACTGTGTCCATCAGTTTCTTAATATCACCATTGGACAGGATTCAAAATATCTTACGGATCCAAAGCTTAGGTGGGCCACACCACATAAAAAAAGCAGGGATCGAGTGCTTACCATTGGAAAATTCATGGGACCCACATAAATTCTGTCTCAGGGTGATATTTGTGTCTACCGTTTATTTGATTTGTATGATCCTGTGAATTATGAATGATTTGGATGATGCATAGACACCATGGTCGGCTCCAAAAAGGTCTCCACTGTAAACGTTCAGTTCTCTCTGTTTTCGTCTGGTGTGGCCCACTTGGATTCCAGAGGAAATCGGATTGTGTACTGAGCTACTCAGTACGCTCTCATCATACTGAGTAAACTCTATTAGGCCCACCTTGAATGTATGTGGTATATTCATGCCTTCTATTTATTTTTTTTCATGTAATTTAAAAGGTTAGCCTAAAATTGAAGCATATCCAAAGATCAAGTGGCTCGTACCACAGGGAACAATGGGGATAATGGTTTCAATGGTTGAAACCATGCCAAGTCTAATAGTGATGTTTATTTGTCATCCAACCTGTTCATAAGATCATATAGATATGGATGAATGGAAAACACAAATATAAGCTTGGTCTAAAACTTCTATGGCTTTAAGAAATTTTCAACACTATAAGTTCAATTCAAGTGTTTCCTATCGTATGGTCCATTTGAACGTCGAACATTCTTTATTTTTGGGTTCAAGATATAAAATTACCTGGTAAAGTGGGTGAATGGACGGGATAAAATAAATAGATCATGGTGGACTTCACGGGCTTACACATGACTCGGGAGCAGATTAGGTGACACCCCTATCCACCTACGTTGGTGGGACCCATGACTGTGGGGGCCCACTGTCATGTATGTGACAATATCCACGCCATCCATCCCTAGTAAAAGCTCATTTAATGGCAAGATAAAAAAAAGATAAAGACATTCCAAATCTCAGGTGGACCATAACACCATAAACAGTGGTAATCAATAATTAAAAACTTTTTGTGGGCTAGAAAAGTTTTGGATCAATTTAATATTTGTGTGGTCTCTTCATCTAGTTCTTTTTGACCTTATCAACAGGTTGGATGGCAAATAAACATCCTGGTGGCCCTATGAAGTTTTAATGATGGGATTCAATCACTATTATTTAATGTGGTATGGTCCACATCAGATTTGGATCTGCTTCATTTTTAGCCTTATGCTCTAAAATTAGCTTTCAAAATGGTTGGACATTATGGATTTAATGACCATGCATCACTGTAAGTCCCATAGTCAGGGGTCCCACCCACCTTGTGTGGGCAGGAAGCGGATTGCAAACTGAGTAAACTATGTGAGATTCACCAGGATTAACTGTCCATCCATTTTATCAGATAAACTTAGACCTTGAGCTCAAAAATAAGTATATCCAATGCTCAAATGGCCCATACAACAGGAAAAAGTGTCAATTGAACACCCAACGTTGAAAAATTCTTGCAGCCACACAAGTTTTGGACCAGGCTTTTTTAAAAGTTTTCTCTTCATCCCCGTCTATATGATCTTATGAAGAGGTTAGAAGACAGATAAACATCACTACGGGGCCTAGCAAGATTTCAACAGTGGAAATCATTATTCCCACTGTTTCCTGTGGTATGATCCACTGGATTTTTAGATATGCTTCAATTTTGGGCTCGACCCCCTAAATTATAGGAAAAAACGGATGGACAGCGTAGATAGAACTACATAAATTCGCGATGGGTCCAACTGAGTTCACTCAGTACAATAAGAGCCCACTGAGTAACTCAGTTACGCAATCCGATTTCGTGTGGGCCTCACCTTTGACAGTAGTGGCCCGGTCAGATCCATCGGGTTACCAGAGATATCCCTGGTGATTGGGTAATTCGGACGGTTTACTTTGGCTCGCTACCGCACCACGCGTGCTTGCCTCAGTGGTGTCCACTTTGGCTCGTAAGGTGGATAATCCGGACTGTTCATCTAGACCAACTGTGCACGGAAATCGGACTGCGTACTGTGTTATTCAGTAGGCTCTTATCTACTGAGTAAACTGAGTTACGCCTACCTTAAATGTATGTAGTATATCCAGGCTGTCCATCCCTTTTTCCATCTAATTTAAGGGGTTGTTCCCAAAACTGAAGCATATCCAAAGATCAACTGGATCTTAAAAATATATTATTATTTTTAATGATACTGGTGGTTAAAACCTTGCTAGGCCCCACAATAATGTTTATTTGTCATCAAACCTGTTCATAATATCATACAGACAGGGATGAATGGAAAAGGCAAATATAAGCTTGATCCAAAACTTCAGTGGCCCTCAAGAAATTTTCAACGGTGAAAGTTCAATTCAACTGTTTCCTTTGGTGTGTTCCATTTAAAAATTTTATATGCTTCGTTTTTGGCATAAAAACTTAAAATTATTTGAGAAAATGGATGGACGGATCAGATAAAATACATAAATCATGGTGGACCTCACAGAATTTACTCAGTACGCCAAGTGTAGGTAGTTACTACGCAATCCGCTTCCCTGTGCACGGGCTACGCAAGGAAAATCTGCCCATTAGATTGAGGACCGTCATGCCTCTGATTCAAACTTTGTAATCAGAGCCGTTCATCCACTGGGGCCCAACTTTGATGTGCCATCGAACCGTTCGTAAGGCTAGTCCCACCAGGATGAAGGAAAAAGCCGGATATCAGCCAGATCCGAACTTTGGGGAACCTCGAGAAGGTCTCAATCATAGGTCTCCTCACTCCGGTGGTGTGGCCCACCTAAGTCCTAACGCAGACTGGCACAAATGCTGAACGATAGCGGATGCCACATACACATCACCGTGGGCTCCATGGAGCCTCTTTTGCTGCAAGGGCTCCCTACAACAGTGGTAGGAAATTCACACCCGTCGATCATGGGATGAATGATTTTGGTCATCTCACACGGCATCGAATGTTCAACAACTGCGGTGATCTGCCCACGCGTCGACGGGATTGATCGAGGCGGGCATAGGCCTCCCGTGCACATTCAGCGAATATCTGTGGCACGCTTGAAATGTTGACATGCCTGATACACGTGTCAGGTAATCAACGGTGGTGTTCACCTGTCTCACGCACGTGTCCTGTCACGCGTGAAGGAGATCCGAGGAGCTCTACCGACAAAGGGCAGTTTAGTCCACGAAAGAGCAACTTCTGAGGAGTTGTAGGGGCAAAACCGGGAAAGCATCTCTAAAAAGAATTGCTGCCTCAGCCTCTCGACCGGTGAATTCTCCAAGACGACTTCTACGAAACCTAGACGGATAGACCGATCTTTCCAAGTCGTAATCAGAAAAAAGGTGCGTGTCACGTGTATGGTCCTCGAAGCGCCACGTAAGCCACCAACCGTCACACATTGGATGCTTGGTTCGGTCATTGGAGGGACGTGAGTTAGTGGATGTGGCGGAGAAGATTGAAAAACCGGTGATGGATGTGTTTCATTAATGACCAAAATATCCCCACCCATTTCTCAATTTACCAAATAACTCAATACGGGTAATGATACCGTAGAGAGCCAGTAGAATAGGAATTGGGTAGGGCCATCTCTCAATAGTAAAATAAAAATGGCAGCGTGATCTATCAATCGGGTCCATCCATATTACGAGCCCTAGCATGGATGGCTTGTGTCTGAAGAAATTTATATTAGACAATACCATCCATACGATAGGTAGCCAGCAAAACAACGGCAGGAAATGAGTCGTGTCGGGTTATATTAGAGTCGGGTTTGGTTCAAGTTAGTGAGGGTGGGTAGAATCCAAACCTAATTCACGTCCCGAACCCAATTCATATATTAAATGAGTTTAATATATTAACCCAAACTTAATGAAACTGTTTAATTAAAAAAAATGTATTATTATTTTATACAAAATCTATAAAAATACCAAGCATATCTTTAAAACCGTTAATTAATATAAAATCAAAGTCTAATTGTAAACAAATTACGATAATTATAACTATGTTCAGGATTATTATTATTTTTTACTAGAAAGGATCACATACAACTACCTGTACGACTAACTAGGTGGCATATGTGGCCCACTATTGGGGCTTGTATGACATATCACCCGTCCGACAACGTTGTTTCATCATGAAAATGGGACAACCTAAAAAGCAGGTGGATCCAACCATTAAATGGCACTAGTGTGGGTGTGGAGTTTTTTCTATTGGGGGGTTTATTATTTTCTATGGCATGCCTCACTTGTTAATTGCATCCATCTGAATTTTAGGGTGCTTCTTTTTCATAATTGGACAATCTTGTTGAACGGATGAGATGCCAAACAATTACCATGGTGGACCCCACGCGCTAATTAGTCGGACATATAACTAATTGGGTTTGAGCATTTCCATATATAAATTGCATTTAGAAAGGAAGAAATAGGTAAAATATAATTATGATCTGTCAAACCAACCTAGCAAAACCAAACCAAAACCCATTTAGCTTTGGGTTGATAAAACACAGCGATGGGTCTGGGTTGGATTTGCAGTTCAAGTCTTGCCACCCTTAGCTTTATTCATTCCATATTCCATCACCCTTTTATACCCCGAAACTTTGTGGGAAAACATCTCCACCGTCCAATCCGTGCACAAGCCCGTGAACGTGGGCCTCCTGAATAGATATGCAATAAGGCTGGGCTGAAACTTGTCCAGGCCCAGCCTAGGAGCGAAGGACATGGACTGGGGGTCCCATCCACTAGGGTGAGGGAAGTGGGCCTATGTTTGAGTGTGAGGTGGGGCTACACGTGCACGTTGAAAGAGAACCAATGGCAAATTCTTTTAACAGCCACTTCTTTGTACGCTTGTGGTCCATTTCGGGACCAGAAGGACCAATTTTATGCTGCCGGGTCCTCACAAAGTTGAGGATAGGTAATGAATGGCCCAGATCTAACCCACATATGTGGCTTGACCCACACGTATGGAAAGCAGGATTTTAGGTCGTACCGTTCATCAACGGCTAGGATCATTGCACGTTAGAACAATTGGTTTTGGGGGAAGAGGTACATATTGGATTAAGGTGGTTCATGAAGCGATTAAAATCACCGCCGATCACTCGATGTGACAAAAACCATCGTCCAAGCACCACGACACCTAAAACAAATGCCCATTCAATTCCAATGGCATACGAAATATGTGAGAATTATGTGCGATAAATAGTATGAAGATAAGAGATAAAAATTCAAAGCCATAATCATACAAGAACTTACTATATATGTGGTTCATCGCTTGAGCTATATACACAGTCAATTTGAGAAAGAAAAAAAAATAAATTATAATAATAAAGAGATTTTATATATATATATATATATATATATATATTTATATATATATATATATATATATATATATATATATATATATATATATAAGGAACGAAATACCTTCTTGAAGAATAAAATAAAATTTCATTGATTTCAAACTTTAAAAAAAGAAACTCTCCACAATTGCATTGCTAGCAATAGATTTTTTCTGCCTATAATACCTTTAAACCAAAACATTGAAGCACTTCTTGATCAATTTTAAAACCTTGAATTTCACCTTAAATAAAAAAACTCATTCTTGAAACCCTCCGGTGCAAGAAGAAAACGTTATTTCAATTTTCTCATAACTTCATTTTGATAAGTGGAATCTCCAAAATATGTCTATGAGGGTCTATTATATGTGGGCCTTATTAACATATGAAACATGAGTCATGCACTAAAAAAAAGAAGGAATAAATCCATAGTGATTTTGATGTGTGTGTGTGTGTGTGTGTGTGTGTGTGTATAGCAGTTCAACGAGGTTTTTTGCAATGCTTTAGTGGAGAGTTTGTACAACATATTTTTTAAATGATCCAATCAATTGCTATGATGGGCCTCTCCTTGGATGGAACTCCCACAGAAAATCCTCATTATTTGTAGATCCTAGCCATTGAATATTTTGCCCTATCTTGGTTGACCATGAGCCATCCCTTTATTCTCATTCATAACAGCTAGTTTGTTTTACACCAATTGAAGGTTTAGGATTCTTTTCACAAGGAATATCTTTAGCATAGTGGATCCCACAATTTCAATGGTTTGAAAGTCAGAACAACACGACATGGGCTTTTCAACCTGAGCATGCATAATTTTGATAGTGTACTGATTAGCATGTGGTTCCTCACATCAAGGGGAGAAATGTCTGTCAAAGATAGAGCTGGACACGAGCCGAACTGAGTTGAGCTTGGCAGGGCTCGATTCAGCCAGTATGCTACCTTAGCTCAAGTTTGGCCCGACTCAGTCCTCGAGTTCTAGTGGCCCGCTCAGTCCAATTCGGTCAATAGCTCAGGCTAGCTTGAGCTAAATTTAAGTTTGAGCCTGAAACTATTTTGTAAAACTAGCTGAAACGAAAAGTTATGAAAAGTGCTCAATTTTTAAAAAGATATATATATATATATATATATATATATATATATATATATATATTTTTTTTTTTTTTTCAAACTAAAAAAATACAGCCCGGCTTCGTCTGACCCCATCTTACAAGTTAGGAAGAGTTGAGCGAGCTAAGCAAGCTAGCTTGGTTTGTGTCTGAGATCATGCGTACATCACTATCTTATTAGACCCGAGGCATTTATGAATCGTAGTCGTAAGCAACCCATGGGCCAAAAATAATGTTATCCCCTTATTCAAAAGTCAAACTTTTGTAACAAACAGGAGCCGTTAGAGAGGACGCGGATTGCGTCGTACCCGTCCGGGCAGGGCTCTGTGGGGCTTATCGTGATGTAAGTGTATTATCCACGCCGTTCATAGTTTCTCTCAAATAATTCTAAATTATGATCCATAAAATGAGGCAAATGAAAGTCTTAAGTGGACCACAAAGTGGGGATTGAACATACACCATTAAAAACTTCTTGTCAGCTGGAAAGTTTCGGATCAAGCTGATATTTGTGTTTTCACTTCATCCACGTCTACATGACCTCATGAATAGGTTAGATGGTTAAAAAACATCATGATGGCCATTATAAAGGTTTCAACGGTGGGTGTCATTATCACTGCAGCTTCCTTTGGTGTGTCCACGGGAGGTGTGTACCTAACTCATTTTTACCTTAAAATAATCTTAGATAAGCGATGAACGGCGTGGATAACACACTTACACCACGGTAGGCCCCACAGAGCCCTGCCCGGGGTAGGACGCAATCCGCGTCCCGTTAGAAAATATCCAAGTGTAAAAGTTAAATATGATATATCTGTGGTCTCACGTGCCTAATTTTTACATCGCACGCTCACATTGTGAGACGATGACGTAAGCACACTTTCTGTGAACTTACTCCGTGTACATGAGTGCTCATTCAGTCGATTAAAGGGCAATATCGTCATTTACCCAATCAAAAGGCAATACATGAGGGCCCACTTTGGTGCTCTTTATTTTTAGGCGCGTTTGGCGCGATTCGATGCAGTGTGCTGTCGTTGCGAACAGACAGACGCAGAAGCGAATGTACTTGCGACACGTGTTCTCGTAAGCACTGACATTTCTTCTCAACGGCTGCTGGCCTTCGACGCTTGAAATGTTCTCCTGATATTTGTGGGGCGCGACTTCCGCTGGTGCCCCACAATGCGGGTGGTGACCCTGGGGTCCATCTTGATATATTTATTTTATATCTATGTCGTCCATCCGTTTTCCAAAGTCATTTTATGGAAAGAGTCGAAAATTGAAGTAGATAAAAATCTCAGGTGGACCACACCACAAGAAACAGTGGTAAATGACTATTAAAAACTTTTTGTGGGCCACAAAAGTTTTGGATCAAGCTGATATTTGTGTTTTCCCTTCATCCAGGTCCGTGTGACCTTATCAATAGGTTGGATGGAAAATAAACATTATAGTCGGCCCTAGGAAGTTTTTAATGGTGGCCCAGGCTTGCCTTGCTAGACCATCTATTTTTAGGCCGGGCTTGGGCTCAACTCATTTTAGCTTGTTCTGGTCTAGTCGAGCGCGACCTAACTTCACACGTACATCTGTTGTATCCTACAATATATACCATTCCAATCCTCCATTACCTAATCCTCTGTATTTTGAACGTAGACTGTTAGTGTCGTTCCTTTTTAAGTGTTTATTTTTTTGTGCACGTGTGGTCCACTGGATCAATGGATAGATTAAGAAAATTCTTGTGAGTAGGGATTTTAGGCCCACTTAATTCTTTCAGGCTCAAGTGGGGCTTACTAGGCTAAGCTCATACGGCGAAGATCTTGCCAGGCTTGAGACAGATAGGGTCCGCGCCTTTCGCCCAGACTGGCCCAACCCTAACACGGCCCATCCCACCCCTTATGAACTCATTTTCAGAGTCTGTTGGGCATTTCTAAGACTAAAAAAAAAAAAAAAAAACAAAGGAAACAATCATTTTTATAACATTTAAGATCTATTTGTGGTAGACTTAAGCACCAAGAAATGGTGCACATCCTTAGTTTATAGAACCATAACTTCTATTAGATTCCGGGAAAGATTATGATAGTTTTTCTATTTCGTAATTAATTTCAACATAGATAAATATTTCTTCTATTCTCTTAACATTTGAAAAATATATCTAAATACTTATTTATTCTAGTTTCTAAACCAATCTTTTAACCTTTTCACTTTTCATGTTTATTATTTCTTCATATTAGAAGAGACCATGAATACTCAACCAAACTAAGGAAGCTATCATTTTGAATCCATATATTCTGAAATTTAAACACTTCATTAGTATCATACAATATTATAGTTGATTGAAACTAAAAGAGTCTATAATCCTGTATGTTCAATAAAGGTAGAAACAAACTCACCTGATACTTTAGAATTTAATGTAAAATCAGTCCAATATAAGCCAAATGTATTTAACATCTCTTTAGTTTTTACACCATGTACTTAATATAACCTACATCAATTAGTGCATGCTGACTAACCATGTCTTGAAAATCAGTTATTGCATTAGAATTGACCGTTTTTCTATAACATTTCTTCACAATGAATAACAACAATGAAGTCTTCACGGATGAGCAACCAAGAGAAAATACATGTCGCTAACCAGCCTACATCTTCCAATAAAATTCTTGTATCTCAAATGTTGCACTTTGCATAAAATATATATTTCTAATTCGCTACAAACTAATTTTCAATTCCTTAGACAAATTGATTTTGTGATTTTAATGATCCTTGCCATTCAAAATCAAGAGAATGTGGATACTCAACTTTATAGTCAGGTCAAAATATGATGGATGAAGATTCAAAGGGTTTGACTAAAGCTTACCGTTTATTTTTTATTATATTTTCTAGCCATGAAGTAAATTAAGTTGACAATGACTAATCAGGGCGATTCTGAGAGTAGTTACTCATTACGCACACAGAAAATAAAGTTGCTAATGACTAATTAGGGTGATCCGAAGAGTAATTACTCATTTATTCGAGTTTAATTTCTAAAGATAAAGGAAAAACTACTCCAGCCTCGGGTAGAGTATCTTGACCGCATCACGGATATAGAAAGCAGTTATCAATCAAGATCACGTCTGCATAAACATTTAGATTTTATTGTAACTATTTGGATGTTAATGTTTAAAAGATTATTTTATAAAAATTTTATAAAGTAATGTCCAGCACCGTCCAAACAATGTCCAGCACCGTCCAAACATTGTCCATGTTAATTAACAATTAAAAATCATTGGTTAGTCACTCAGACATGATCTTGTACTTGCGGCCTATCCGAGATTTGGAATTTCATCATTTTTAGGCAAAGCATATATTTCAGCAGGCTTATCACAACCATTGTGTCAAAAATTACATATATCACTAATTAAAGATATTAAAGTTAATTTAATAATTAAATTCAAACTCCTGTAAATATACCGTGCATAGGTACCTTTTGGATTAAAGTTGATTCACACTCTAGGGTAGAGCTGGGCAATCCTGACCTGATCCGGTGGATTCGACCCAATCCGACCCGATCCGACGGCTTGGATCGGTGTTAATCTAGTAGGTTAGGCTAGATATGAATGCTTTTTGGGTCGAGTTCGGATGCATGTCTACCCGGACCGATCCGATCCGATTGGATCTGATTCGATCCGAACCGACCCGATCCGGGTGTTTGTGTTTCGTTCATTCCGTTCGTCCATTTTTAAAGTTCATGTAATGGCTTGGTACCAAAATTGAGAGGAATATAGATCTCAAGTGGACCACACCACATGAAAATAATAACGGTTGGATATCCACTGTTAAAATCCTCCTAAGGCCAATTATACTGTTTATTTGACATCTAAGACCTACTATACTGTTTATTTGACATCCAATCCGTTGATTAGGTCATTCAGTCCCAGAGGAAGAGAAAAAACAAAGATCAGCTTGATCCAAAACTTTTATGGCCCTCAAAATGTTTTTAATGGTCGACTCTCATTCAGTACTGTTTCGTGTAATGTGGTCCACTTGAGAATTGGATATACCTCAATTTTACACTCATATTGTAAAATGATTTGTAAAAATATATGGACGGCATGGATGAAAAACATACATCATATGGTGGGGCCCACATAGCACCAACCATGTCACCGAGTCGATTTCCCTCTCCATGCGCCCACATGATGTCTATCTGACATCCAGGCTCCAGCTGCTAGCCTATATAAGTACGTGTTGCGAGAAGACGACACTGACGCTCCTCGAGCTCTGAGTTGTACGAACGGTTCAAAGGATATTAAAGTTACATGGCCCACCGTGATGTATTTATTATATCTACACCGTTCATATATTTTTAGATATTATTATAGAGCATTATCCCAAAAATAAATAATATCCAAATATCATCTGGACCACACCACAGATAGTAGCAGAGAATGATTTTCACCATTAAATAACTTGTGTGGTCCCCACGACAGTTAGATTTGTCTTATTTTTTGTCTCAAGCCTTAAGACGAGCTCGCCAAATGGATGAACGATTTGGATATAACACATACCCTCGTGCTTATATAGAACAAGTGACATGCTTATAATACAGAAGTTATATGCAATTGCAATTGGCGTGCGTGAAAAGGACGGCACTACACTTTCTTGCAGTGCAAATTGTAATATAACCACCTTTAATATGGGACGTCCATTGTGTGGGGCCCCACTTTCAATGTGGGTCATCCATCATGCGGGTTCCATCTTGCATATGGGCCATTCATCATTAAGAGCCAACTTTTGACGTGGATTGTCCATTATATGGGGCCCACCTTTATGTGAGTCATCTATCTTGTGGGGCCTATGTTAAACATCCATTGCCCATCACAAGGATCCCACCTTTGATGTGGATCGTTTATTATATGGGGCCTACCTTGATGTGGGTCAACCATCATGTGGGGCCCACCTTCAATGTCCACTGCCCATCTTGTTGTGCCCACCTTTGGTGTGGACTGACCATTGTGTGTACCCTAGCTTCAATGTGGGTCAATCATCATGCACGGCTCGTCTTGGATGTGAGCCATTTATCATTAGGGATCGACCTTTGATGTGGGTCATCTATTATGCGGGCCCATGTTAATATGGGTCATCTATCATGTGGGCCCATTTTCAATGTAGAGCATCCATTGTGTGGACCCCACCTTCAATGTGGACTATCTATGTGTAGGGCAACCATCCATCACATGGAGAGATGAGAAGGGAAGAGAGAAGTAGAGAAGTGAATAGTTAATTAAGAAAACAATTATGAGATGACTAATTTCATTACATAAGTTACTTTTACAACATGCTTACCAAATTAACTTAAGTTTAAAATGTAACTTATTAATTTATATAAGAGTTAAAAAATTACTAATTGGATAGTATCTAAACAGATCTCTGAACGTATATACGATGAAAGTTGACATTGACATCTTTCACTAGAGCGACAATGCCTTTTCACCGGTACTATACATTTCACGGTGGGATTTTGACTGTATTGGCATCGTTGTATGATTAAATTCTAGAAAGAGATTCCACCTTCCAAATATTTCAAGGGTGCCCTTTTGAAAAGCTTTGGAAATTTTTTTGGACCAAAATGCCATTGTCTTTGGTTCAGTAGTTGTACGGTTTTTGAGTGAATAGGAAGTTACGTCGTATTTAATGCTGAGAAAGTGATGTAGACGAAAGTCTTTTTGGGCGTGGGCAAATCCCAACTCGTGGGGCCCATATTGATGTATGTGTATATTCCATGCCGCCCATCCTTTTTTATCATGTCATTTTAGGGCTGGGGCCCAAATATCAGCCTAATTTAGAACTCGTGTGGGCCACATAATAGAAAATAATGGTGACAATGACACCCACTGTTGAAACTTTCCAGGCTTACTGTGATGTTTGTTAGAAGTAGACACTGCCCAAGTCAGGGCTTTTTGGGCCCACAACGAGTTGGCGGACAAGGTGGACGGACCAGATCATCCCATTATGGGCCTTGACTCCTATTATTTAAAAATAATTAAGTTATTAATTATATCGACCTAATAATCACAACCCTTAATACATTACAACCACAACCATTATCACCTTACAACCGCAACCCGTGGATGCAATGTGGTAAGTGTCAAGGTTGTTGTGGTTGTAATGTGCAACCACGACCCTTACCACCTGACAACCATGACCCTTACCATGTTATATGGGTATGGGTTGTGGTTGTCATGGGTGTGGGAAAGGCACAACCCTAAACCCTAATCCGTGCTACCCATCCTTTTTGCCGTGTCATTTTAGGGCTATGGCCCAAATATCAACCTAATCTAGAACTTGTGTGAAGCACATAATAGAAAAAAATGGTGACAATGGCACCCACTGTTGAAACTTTCCAAGCTCATTGTGATGTTCGTTAGAAGTGGACACTACCCAAGTCAGGACTTTTTGGGCCCACAGCAAGCTAGCCGACAAGGTGGACAGAATGGATCATCCCATTATGGGCCTTCACTCATATTATTTAAAAATAATCAAGTTGTTAATTACATCAACCTGACAACCACAACCCTTACTACATTACAACCACGACTCTTACCACCTTATAGCCACGACTCGTGGTTGTAATGTGGTAAGTGTCGAGGTTGTTGTGGTTGTAATGTGAAACCACGACCCTTGCCACCTTCCAACCACAACCCTTACCATGTTTTATGGGTATGGGTCATGGTTGTCATGGGCGTAGGCAAGGCATAACCCTAAACCCTAATCCATGCTACCCATCCTTTTTACTGTGTCATTTTAGGGCTAGGGCTTAAATATCAGCCTAATCTAGAACTCGTGTGGGCCATATAATAGAAAATAATGGTGACAATGGCACCCACTATTGAAACTTTTCAGTTTCACTGTGATGTTTAGAAGTGGACACTGCCCAAGTCAGGACTTTTGGGCCCACAACGAGCAGGCGGACAAGGTGGACGGAACGGATCATCCCATTATGAGCCTTAACTCCTATTATTTAAAAATAATTAAGTTATTAATTACATCAACCTGACAATCACAACCCTTACTACATTACAACTACAACCCTTACCACGTTACAGCCGCGACCCGTGGTTGTAATGTGGTAAGTGTCGAGGTTGTTGTGGTTGTAATGTGTAACAACGACCCTTACCACCTTACAACCACGACTCTTACTATGTTATATGAGTATGGGTTGTGGTTGTCATGGGTGTGGGCAAGGCACAACCTTAAACCCTAATCCGTGCTACCCATCCTTTTTGCCATGTCATTTTAGGGCTGGGGCCCAAATATCAACCTTATTTAGAACTCGTGTGGGCCACATAATAGAAAATATATAATGGTGACAATAACACTTACTGTTGAAACTTTTCAAGCTCACTGTGATGTTTGTTAGAAGTGGACACTACCCAAGTCAGGATTTTTTGCGCCCACAGTGAGCTGGCCAACAAGGTGGAAGGAACGGATCATCCCACTATGGCCCTTGACTCATATTATTTAAAAATAATCAAGTTATTAATTACATCAACATGACAACCACAACCCTTACTACATTACAACTACGACTCTTAACACCTTATAGCCACGACCCGCGGTTGTAATGTGGTAACTGTCAAGATTGTTGTGGCGGTAATGTGCAACCACGACCCTTACCACCTTACAACCACGACCCTTACCATGTTATATGGGTATGGGTTGTGGTTGTCATGGGCATGGGCAAGGCATAACCCTAAACCCTAATTTGTGCTACCGATCCTTTTTGCCGTGTCAATTTAGGGCTAGGGCCAAAATATCAGCCTAATCTAGAACTCGTGTGGGCCACATAATAGAAAATAATGGTGACAATGATAGCCACTGTTGAAACTTTTCAGGCTCACTGTGATGTTTGTTAGAATTGGACACTGCCCAAGTCAGGATTTTTAGGCCCACAGTAAGCCGGCTAACATGGTGGACGGAATGGATCAACCCATTATGGGCCTTGACTCCTATTATTTAAAAATAATCAAGTTATTAGTTACATCAACCTGACAACCACAACCCTTACTACATTACAACCATGACCCTTACCACTTTACAGTCACGACCCGTGGTTGTAATGTGGTAAGTGTCGAGGTTGTTGTGGTTGTAATGTGTAACCATGACTCTTACCACTTTACAACCACGACTCTTACCATGTTATATGGGTATGGGTCGTGGTTGTCATGGGCGTAGGCAAGGCATAACCCTAAACCCTAATCCGTGCTACCCATCCTTTTTGCCGTGTTATTTTAGGGCTAGGGCCCAAATATCAGCCTAATATAGAACTCGTCTGGGCCGCATGATAGAAAATAATGGTGACAATGATATCCACTGTTGAAACTTTCCAGGCTCACTGTGATATTTGTTAGAAGTGGATACTGTCTAAGTCAAGACTTTTTGGGCCCACAACGAGCTGGCCGACTAGGCGAACGGAACGGATCATCCTATTATGGGCCTTGACTTCTATTATTTAAAAATAATCAAGTTATTAATTACATCAACTTGACAACCACGACCCTTACCACCTTACAACCACGACTCGTGGTTGTAATGTGGTAAGTGTCGAGGTTGTTGTGGTTGTCATGATATATGGGTCGTGGTAATCATGTTATATGGGTCGTGGTTGTCATGAGTTGTAGTTTTCATGTTATATGAGTGTCATGTTACATAAGCCGTGGTAGTAATGTAGTAAGGGGTCATGGTTGTTTAATAACTTGATTATTTTTAAATAATAGAAGTCAACTCACAATGGGGTGATCCGTTCCATCCACCTTGTCGGCCAACTCGCCGTGGGCCCAAAAAGTCCTGACTTGGACAGTGTCCACTTCTAACAAACATCACACGGCAAAAAGGATGGACAGCATGGATTAGAGTTTAGGGTTGTGCCTTGCCCGCGCCCATGACAATCACGACCTATACTCATATAACATGGTAAGGGTCGTGGTTGTAATGACCTTTACTGGTTGTAAGGTGGCAAGGGTCGTGGTTGTAATATAGTAAGGGTTGTGGTTGTCATATTGATGTAATTAATAACTTGATTAGTTTTGAATAATAGGAGTCAAGGCTCACAATGGGGTGATCCATTCCATCCACCTTGTCGGCTAGCTCGCCGTGGGCCTAAAAATCCTGACTTGGATAGTGTCCATTTCTAACAAACATAACACTGAGCCTGGAAAGTTTCAACAATGGGTGCTATTGTCATCATTATTTTCTATTATGTGGCCCACACAAGCTCTGGATGAGGCTGATATTTGAGCCTTATCCTTAAAATGACACAGCAAAATGAATGGGCAGCATGAATTATACACATACATCAATGTGGGTCCCATGAGTTAGGCCTTGCTCACGCCCAAAAAGACTTCCGTACACATCACTTTCTTAGCATTAACTACGATGTAACTTCTTATTCATTCACAAACCGTACAAATACTAAATCAAGGACACGAACATTTTGGTCCGAGCTCGTCAAAAGGCCACCCTTGGAATATTTGAAAAGTGGAACCTGTTCAAGAATTTGACCATGCAACCTAGTACGGTCAAAATCCCTTCCAGGGTCCGTTTCTTAAGCATTAAGAGTATATACAGTGATTTTCAAGTCGCTTTCCACTTCAACCGTAGAAAATCCCAAGTTCAGACAGAAACTGAGACCATTCAAAATGGGGACAATCTCAGCCATGTAACATGGCCACAAACACAGCTTAAAAGCGACTATATGGTTGCCTACCTCTTCACACCCTCCCCCTCATCTTTAGTCGGGATTCCATTTAAAAGGCCCTTTGCTTTGTACCTTCACTCACCTCCTCTTGTTTTCTAGGATTCCACCCATAAAGAAGCATCCCTTTCTAATTTAATAAAACCTTCTTTCCCATAGAGGTAAACGCTGCTTATCGTGATGGATATTGATGTTGACTATCCGTAGTGTCCAAAACACACGTACGGTCATTCCACACTGATACTGAAGATCGACGGTGGAGATCATCAATTAATAATCAGATTATCAATTGATAAATGATACCGCAATTTGGCGAGTGAGTCAGTGTCAAAATAGACAGATGAATGCGTGCACAGCTAATGTTATCCCCACTGTGTATATCAGTTGGGTGGCACGTGCTCACGAAAATTGGAGGCATGGCCCACTCCTCTGAGACGCTCATTTGTCTCGTACACGTGTGGCCAACGTGATGACTCTATCAGTTTTTTTTTTTTTTATTGGAAAGAGCATCTGAATCGTGGTGTTCATCTGACTAGCAGCTCTGATATCACACGTGCACCTCCTTTCTGTGTGCGACGAACAGTGAAGAAACCAAACACGGTTGTAATGCACATGCAAGTGTCAAAGGAGAAAGATTAGATGGCTGGGATTGTAACACCCGTACTTTTTCGGTAATAAAGTATTATCATTATAATTTAAATGAATATATTTGTGTGAAGGATCACACCTAACCTAGGTTGTTCACCATTATTTTAGTATGGATCATCACTCCTGTTATTCATCAGGCCACAGTAACTAAAATGTATAATCCGCACTCAAATTGCACAATCTAGTTAATTAATACTCAAAAATCTACCTATTTCAACTTAAAAGTCCCTTAAAAAGCATTAAACGCTCTGCCAATCGGATTCAGAAATGATACGACCACTAGATTGTTAGGAATCAATGAATAAAACAAGTTTTAACTAGTGTGGCCCATCTGAGATTTTTATACTCATGATCTCTTTCAAAGGTCCTATAGGAACTGTAGAACCTGTTGAGTGGATTGGATCTCAATAAAAATCACTGTGGACCCCACATTGTGTAATGTGAGCACACAGCGAAGATACATCTGCGGAGCACGTAACAAAAGACTAGGTCAAACGGGAAGCGGATTGCGTACTGAGTAAATTCTGTGGGGTTCATCATAATTTACATATTTCATCCACTCCGTCCATGCATTTAAAAAAATAATTTGAAGGCTTGAGCCAAAAAATCAAGTATATCCGAATCTCAAAGGACCTCAACACGTGAAAAAGTGTGAATTGAAATTCTACCGTTGAAAATTTATTGGGTGCCACAGAAGTTTTGGATCAAATTGTTAGTTGTGTTTTCCCTTCATCCATGTCTGCGTGATATTATTAACAGGTTAGATGATAAATAAACATTACTGTGGGCCCTAGAAAGGTTTCAACGGTGGAAGTTATTATTCTCGCTGTTTCCTGTGGCGTGGTCAACTTGAGGTATAGACATATTTCAATTTTAAACCTAACCATTAAAATGAACTGGAAAAATAGATGGACGGCGTGGATAATCCACATACATTCACAAAAGGACCAACTCAGTTTACTCAGTATGATAAAAGCGTACTGAAAAACTCAGTACGCAATCCGATTTCGGTCAAACGACCCGAGTCTAATTGATTCAAAGGAGAGGATTCTTCGACCTTTTCCCGCCGAACGCTGTTTGAACGGACAGCGTTCGCTCGCTCGAACTGGGGCCCACCGTCATGTCACGTCGATGTGATCCAAGCCGTCCAACAGGTGCAGCATCAAAATTCGATGAAAACCAAATGATTAGCACGTGTTGAAGTCCTCACACGTACACAAACTCAGCTGCAAATTGCGTTGCGGTGTGGGCATCTCCAAAAAACGAACTGTGCGTGAGTCATTCGATCGGTTGACCACCTACATCGATGGAAAGAAAGATCTGAACCGTCCATATGATGCAGAATCAATTTTTGACTCGCGTGTGTGAGCGCAGTTCCAGCATAAGAGCTGCTGGCGAGTGAAAATTTCTGAAAACAAAAACTCAGTTTTCCTTCCTTAGCTGGCAATCCGCGTGAGCTTCCTTCGTACAATCTTAACCCTCCATTAAATTAAATGTCAGCCCTCCATTTATTCCCGTATTAGGGTTTCCGGAGCCACAAAAAGAAAGGCGGAAAGCATCTTTTGATTTCGGCTAGTTTGCGCGATCCCAACCATCCACTTCCTTCTTGAAACAGCTCAGCACCTTTCAAACGCTGATTTTAGGGCAACGAACAAAAGCATCTCAATCGAATCCGATTTCTCTCGAGAAACTCGTGAGTGCGTGAGTAATAGCCACACCCGAAAATCTCGGAACCCACTGAGTTTTTGGGAAAATCTCTCCAAGTGGTGGGTCCCAAAATGATCACTGGACCAATCCAGACCATCCAGGTGCATCAGCACGAAGGATGGCCCACTCGATCAAAATCCACCATGATCGATGGATCATCTTCCTCAAAGTGACAGGAAAAGCCCATCTTCCTTGGGTGGACCCCATTGGTTGATCTAAGACATTCATCACGTGGCCCAGGACTCCAGACATCCATCTAGATGGTTAGATTTCAGCCATGCGATCGTGATTCGATGATATCATCTCAAAAATCATCGAATCACGCAACTAAAACCGGTAACTTAACTTACCTTATAGATGAATTAGTTTACGAAGCCTCATGCGTGAAAATCATCTCCTTGTGTATGACCGCCCCGTGTGGCCTGTGGTTTCCACCATCAGACGGCACCCGTGTAGAGATCTGTGCCGTTCATCAGATATGAAACATGGTTATCGTACGGTTGGCAAAAATAGTATTGGTCTGCTGATCAGACTGGCCAAATTAGTGTAAGAAATGGGCGCAAAAAAAACTTACATCACTCTAAATTTCGGGACTGTATCACCTTATTTTTATTAAGTATATGGAATATTCGTAGGGCTGTCAATGGGCCGGGCCAAACTCTGTCCAAGCCTGGCCTGCAATTCTGTACCTAAGCCCAATCCAGGCCGGGCCCTTGACGGGTTGAAATAGTCCAGCCTGAGTTTGGCCCGGAACATTTATACAAAGCCTGACCTGAGTCCGCCTGAGCCCGAGCTGTGAATATCTCTGTGCTTAAATGATAAGAAAATGAGAAAAATTAAGTTTAGAAAAGACCTATCGTGCGAGACCGGGTTTAGGGGCTTTTGGAGTGATATGCCCGAGTCTGGCCGGATTTACAATTGGGCTCTTGATTTAAGCCCGAGCCCGACCGTCTGGCATGATACACCACTGCAAACCCGGCCCAACACGCGTTAAGCCCGAAGGCCTGGCGTGACTACCCGCCCTATTGACAGCCCTAAATATTCACAAACTATTTGGCCGAGATATCTGTCACGTGTCGATTCCATCGTCCAAACAGTCAAGTGGGTGCTGCATTCTATCATAGTGGGTGTTATAACTGTTTCCTGTGGTGTGGTCCACCTGAGATTTAGATCTGCTTCATTTTCATTTTTAGTGACAATGCAATAAAATAATCTGGTAAAACGGATGCACACAGCGCATGAATCAAGGTGAACGCATGCTCAAGGTCCCACTCGCATCACTGGATTCTAGGTGGCAGTTAATAGGCATCATTGAATAATGTACTAGAATGTGACATTCCTTGTTAATCAAGAAACATAACCAGAAATGGCAACCCAATTTTCTTCAGCAGTTCTAAAAAAATACAAAACATGATACCTGTTGGTTTTGGATACCAAATACTTCATCGAAGGATGGGCGCAGTAATTCCATCATCTCAGTGTCACTAAAGTCATAGCATATATACTCTGAGTCTGGATCATCTGTTATCTGGTCAACAGGGATTTCCTGTTACCCTAATGGTTTGGCGTCCGAAGCTTTATTTTGTTTTTTTTTTTTTTTTTTATAATTCTTTTTAAGTGAGTGGTGATGTGGACCAATGAGGATTAGGGTAACAGGAAATCCCTGTTGACCAGATAACAGAGGATCCCGACTCTAATATATCCTTGTCAGCAACAAACCCTAATGCTCGAAACACAATAATTATTATTGGGATTTCTGTCCGAATGTAAGGAAGAGTAGCCCGAATGTACTGCCCTGGAGAGCCCTGCAGACCACAGGGAATGCCAAACTTTAGCACTAGCATGGTGAAGGCACAAGACAGAATCAGTCACAGTATTCTATAGTGTATAGAGAAGGGACGGCTCTACATATTAAGAAAATTAACCCCTTTCACTCTAGCCCGAGAAAGCATGCGAACAAACATGCTGCTGGGCGGCCTGTCCTGGGAATCTGCCATGGACCGGACCTCAGCTACATAGGCATATTTGTTAGGCTGCCTTTTCTTAAACACGTAGACATGATTGGTGCTCATCTTTTCTTGGGCAATAAGAACCTTCTCACTCCCATTGATAATAAAGTATCCGCCTTGGTCATATGGACATTCCCAAAGTTCTGTTAGATCTTTTTCTGAGTTCTGGTACAACGTACAATAACTAGCTAGACCGCAGCATTATAGGAACCTGAAACATAATACCAGTGTAATAAAGGAAACGATAAGCATATAGCCAACCAAGATTCATGCTCTGGGTTGAATCCTTAGTTCATAGCTCAAATTTTACCTTCCCAATGAAAACTTTGGTGAACTCTGTGTCTCTGTGATTTCTTCACAGTCATGCCCTTTCTTTATGACACGTTTTGTGACATCCACATACAATGGTGCAGAGTAAGTCAGGTTCCTCAGCCTTGCAGCCTTTGGGATCAAAGTTGCAGTTTCTCCATCCGACTCCGTCATCATAGGTTTGCTCAGGTATATTTGGCCAAAGCTGATCTTGTAGATTGTCTGCATCAAATCAAATACATTTACATAGATATTAGCAATGTAAGTAGCAAAAGAGGACCTCCAAAACATAAAGAGTTGATGAAGGTGTTCAGATCTAGTAACCATAAGAAAACATTGTACACAACAAACCCATAAAAAGAAAATGTTCAAAAATGACAGAACAGAGTATCTTGCATCCTAGATTTGGGATGGAAGAGAACACTGATCGGATTCAGAATATTGCAATGAAATGATACATTTGTGACACCTGTCCAATACACCAGCATCAACAAAGACAGGCAAATTGTGTACACAGAAAACATGTACTCGAAGGTGTAGACGGACAAGGATTTCTCAATTAGTACCATTTGCTCCATCTGGAACAGAATCCCGAAAGTGCACAGGATTCCCAATGCAATATGGATTCAGCCGACAGAAATACAATCTGCGATAGCAGCAGTTCAAGCATTGGATTGAAGAAAACATAAATTTTAAGAGAAGCCAGTGTTCAAGCACTTGATCTGATCGGATTCAAGATTGAAATGAAATGATACATTTGTAGCAGCTGTCCACTCAAGTTACACCAGCATCAGCGAAGGCAGTCAAATTGTGTACACAAAAACATGTACTTAGAGTTGTAAATGGGACAGCGTCTGACACTTGCACCTCACGGCATATAGAATTTTTTTTTTTCATGGAAGCGTTCAATTGGTTTGAAAGTGAATAGCAGTGATGTCAAGCACCACCATTACAATTGACATTTGACATCTGACAATAGACTAACCAGGAAAAAAAAAAAACTAATTTCAACAAGTGAAGCTAGCTTGACAACTGAAACTCTCTTTAAAAAAAAAAAAAGTAAAAAATGTTGAGGTCAATGTCTGGATCACCCTCCGCTCCATATGGCGAACCTTCGACGAACCCTGACCCTGCACAAAGGGTGAGCAAAGGAGACCCTGGCTAAGCCGAGGACTCTCCGGTGCCTAAGTTAGGTCAAGGGAATCTGGGTCTAAGTTAAGAGGTAGAAAAAGGTTGCGAGATATTGCGTACCCGTAACAATGGAGTTTCATAGTATTTATACCTGACTGTTGGATGGTCTGGATCCATCAATCTCGGCACGATTCACTCAATCAGTGAAATTTTCGAATCATAGAGATATTGCAAGCAATCCATGGATCGTGTAGCATATTTCGGGCATAATGCGTATCCGTGAGCGAAGTAATCGGTCACGTCCACTTATGGTAGCTTCCAAGTTTAGCGCATAATGTACTCACAATTCGCCCCGGATTCGGCTCGAGAATCTCTTCTCTGAAGGTAGATGAAGACGAGGACGGACCTTCGGCTCGGACATCCGAGGACAAGTCTTGGCTCGGACATCCCTCTTTGAATGAAGATGAGGACGAGGATGGGACCTCGGTTTAGGTCACTGCTAATTGGTTGAAGTTTAGCGTACCCGACCTAGGGTTCGGCTTGGACGTTGCTTTCTTTCGCAGTGTTCGTCATCTTGAATATTCTCTTGCTTGATTGGATTGAGAAGTTTATGCTCAGAACTATAAGGGGCTCTGACCTTCCCATAAGAGAAGCCCCCTACTCTTCGAGGTCTTATACGGACTCGGAGAGTAACCACACGGGAGATCAACCATCCCATCTGCTGAACCTTCCACACATACCGATATTATCATGATCTTCGAATTTTGAAGCGTCACATCCTCAGGGTTTCCCACCTACAAGCCATCCTTCAGCTGACGTGTGGCAACGGTTAAGATTTCAAATCGTTGTCCGCCTATGGCCAATTGCCATGTATGCCCGCGTAACTTTTCGGGCGGAGCTTTCCTTACTCAAGTGTCGTTTCATTTATTCAGAGCACGCCGCTCGATGTCAGAGGCGTACTGCTTGGCAAAGCCTGAGCCAATAGTGCGTGGCCATGTAAGCCCTGAAGTCGGCTCGCGACGATTCGGCTGCGGCCATCATTTCTTGTCATTAATGCAAAGATTTGGCAAGGTCTATATAAGCCTCCTTCGAAAATCTCCATACGCTTTGCGTTTGAGTTGATACCGGAGGAGGCAATTTCCGTCAAGGCCGATTTCGGCCAATCAAGGTTTTTCGATAAGCGATTCTGACCGACCAGGCATTTCCGACAGAAGCGATTTTCGGTGATTATCCGGTGAGTCTCCTTCCTTGCGTCTCTTTGCATTCCTTCCTTTCAAGATGTCGTTTAACCTGAAAATTGCCCGGGACTACGATGACTCCTCCGAGCCGAGGAGTTCTGAAAGTGGGAGAGGGGCCTTTGAAGGCCCCTTTGAAGCTGTGCCCTTTGTCCCTAGCCCTGTAGACAGAAGGGGGCAGGGGCTCGGACTCAGAGGGTCGGCATGAGGAGACCTGCCCGAACCCTCCGGGCCATAACTGTCGAGACTGCTGGGATGCCTGCAAGTGGGCGGGCCTCGGAGGCCATCCCTGGAGGCTCCGTGTTAACAGAGTCTCAAATGGGATGAGTCCGTTTGGAGTTTGATATCCCAAACTCCGTTCAGATAAGGGCCCCTGAGCCCCTTGATACTGCTGGCACGCTTGCTGAGGGAGAAGTTACCATTTTTCTTTCTTCTCTCCAATGCGAGCTCCGACTCCCTTACATCCTTTCATTCGAGCCTTAACTGCCCATCTGGGACTGGCTCCCGGACAGTTCACCCCCAATGCTTGGAGGGTGTTAATCTCTGCCTTCATTATCTGGCATCAAGTTGGGAACTCGGAGCTAACCCCAGAGGAGCTGATGAGCCTATACCTGGTTAAGCATGATAGCTAAGAACCATGGTATTACTTTGCGACCCGAGGCAGCAAGGGGTCGGGGCTAGTTATGAATCTTCCGTCCTCCAACAAGGAGTGGAAGAATAAATGGTTATGGGCTGCTGGTGAATGGGAGGCACTGATGACGGAGCTTGGGACTCTGACGACTCTGGTCCCCACCCACTTCTCCAAGCCAGGTTGGACTTTAGACATTTCCCTACTTTGTTTTTGCGCCTCTCTTTTACTTCAGTTGGTCTGAAATTTTCTTTATCCTTGTAGATTTTTTGAGGGGCACGCCACTCCTCAATTCGGATCAGAAGAATCTATTGCCAAGGCTAGGGCGTGATCAGGGGAGCTTCGCTCTTGATCAAACCTGATCACTGCCGCCAACCTTCACTGGTCCGGGCTGTGCAAGTCTAAGCTGCTCCCCACTTCCGTCAATAAGTCTTTCTTCCGTTTTTCGGGAGGGATTTTCTTAACTTGGTTGCTGACTTGTCGTTTTTTTATGCAGGCATGACCGAGGCATCTAGTTTACAGAGGAGGAAAGTCGCTCCGACGGTAGAGGAGAGGTTGAGGGTTGAGCCTCGGATGAAGACCACCGTTTGGAGGAGGCAGGCCGCTCCTCACGGGGAGGGCCCCTCAGGTCCGGTTTCTGTAGCTGCCGCTCCAATTTTCGTTGCCTCGGCTCTTGTTGTGGTGCCTGCTAAGACCCGAGTCTCATTAATCATTATTCTGACTCTAGCAACCATAACTCCTTCCCCAGTAACCATAACTCCTTCCTTTTCACCTACCGCTGCTCCCTCCCTTCCCCCTACCGTTGCTGCCCCTACCGTGGAGGCCCCTCCTCCAGCCCCCGAGCCTTGCATCGTCGTGCCTTCTTCTTTCGAACGGGATGAGGCCGTTCGGATGGTTGATGACATGCTTTCTCCTCTCGACAACGGGAATGATTTCAAAGTCGAGACTCAGGGCTCGGCAGGCAGCCGGACCGGGGCCGGGGAAGCAGTGGACTCGGTGCAGGTGGGGACGAGCGGCGGGAGGTTTAAGCCGGGCTATCATATGCCTTGCTTGGTTCCCTGGGCCACCAAGCATACTCCGGAGGAGGAGATAGTCGACCTCCTTATTAAATCAGACAACTCATTTCTAAACGACATGGCTTCCATATTTTACAGGGTATCTTCTTCTTCTACTGTCTCTCCTTCCATTCTCATTTTTTCATCCGTATATTCAAACTTTTCGTGTTTCCTTCTTATTTAGTCCGTCCCAAAGATTCTTTTGACTTGGGAGAGGCTGCAGGAGCTGGAAAAGAGAGATTTAAAGATGGAGATCCTCAAGACCGAAGCAGGGATCTTGCGGGACGAAGCCACTTTTCTCCGATTGGAGTAGGTCGAGCTGCGTCGACAGTTTGAGGAAGGGAAGGCTAAAGAGCAGGATGGGTAGGCTAGAGAGCTCCAACTGCAAGGGGTCGTAAGTTATCTCGAGGCCCATTGTGGTGTAGCGGTGGCTGAGCTGACACAAGCTAGGGCTCATGTGGATTCATTGGCTAAGGAGATTACCCGACTAGGCGAAGTCCTAGATCGGACTAGAGCCGAAGCGTTAGAAGAACGAAGCCAAGCTATCTCCCAAGCAATGGAAGCCCAGCGAGCCGAAGATGAGGCCTCCCTGGCTAGAGCAGTGGCCGCTGCAGTAGACGCCTTTATGACTTCAAAGGAAAGGGACGCCAAAGCTACCAAGTTTTACAACTATGGCTTCGATGCTTTTATTGAGGCGGTCCAGGATTTGTACCTGGACCTCAACCTTGAACCTTTGTTGTTCGAAGACACTGGAGAGGTACCAGCTGAAGACGTTTGACCGGATCAAGCCCCCAACTCCCAATCTCCTCCGACAGCATAGTCTTTAATATTTCTCCCGTAGTCGACTTGAAGCCCTCCCTTTTTTTGTGTATGGATTTTATTTTTCGCCTCTAGATGATGATGATTTTTAACCCTTTGGAAAGGGCGTCCGGATGATGGTTGCTTTTATACATGTTATTCTGTAGTTAATTTTTGGATGTTGACTGTTGTTCATTGATTGCCGAATTGATTTGCTAACAGGTCGGTTTACTTTAGGGCATAGCTGAGCCAACACCTTGGGCGGGTCAGCCCCATCCAATGCCGTCTCATAGGATTCTGAAGCCTGTATGGCCTGATCCTGGTTGTTCGAACCTACTTGGGTTGGCTCGTCCCACGATTGGCGAGAAACCTCCACTTCATCCGTTAGTCATGCGATGAGCCAACTCTTATGTTGGGGAGTCGGGTCATCTTTTTGGCTTTTTTCCTGAATGAGAGGGGATGCCCTGTCGAGTTTTCGTAGGATAACGTTCTAACCTCTTCTTTAAGGGATCAGTTCGTTTAGTCCGCCTCTGCATATGAGATGCAACTTTTCCATTAGTAGATAATTCATTCATGTAGATAAGAAGAGGCGAATTTTATTAAGAGCCTTAACAGCTTGTCGTTAGGAGGCGTACACTTGTTGAGAGCCTTAAAGGCTTGTTGCTTGGAGGCGTACATTTATTGAGAGCCTTAAAGGCTATTTCGTCACTGATAGTAAACTTTCAGGTGCTCGACATTCCATGGGTGGGGGAGCTGACGGCCCTCGAGGTCTTCTAAGTGGTAAGAGCCGGGTTTGGTTGATCGGACCACACGGTATGGCCCTTCCCAGTTAGGTCCAAGTGCCCCCGCCCCCCCCCCCCCCCACTCTGCAGTATTTTGGAAGACTCGGCGAAGGACTAAGTCCCCTGGTCGGAACTGCCTGGTTTTGACTTTAAAATTATAAAACTTTGCCACATGTTGATGTCAAGCTGTGACTCGGAGTCTCGAGATATCTCTGACTTCTTCAAGCAAATCCAGGTTAGCTGCAATCTACTTGGAGTTCTGATTTCCTCGGTAATTCCTAACCCGAGCAGTAGGAAGGCCAATTTCAACTGACACCATCACTTCTGAGCCGTAGGGAAGTGAGAAAGGGGTCTCCCATGTCGATGACTGAGCTGTGGTCCTATAGGCCTAGAGGACGAACGGGAGTTTCTCAGCCCAGTTGCCCTTCGCTTTCTCCAACTTCGTTTTGAAATGATGCTTGATCACCTTATTGACAGCTTCTACCTGCCTGTTGGACTGTGAGTGCCGAGGGGACGAGTATGCGTTTGTGACGCCGAGCTCCCGACACATGCCCCGAAACTTATCGTTATCGAACTGTCTGCCGTTATTAGACACAATGGTGTGCGACATCCCAAATCGACAGATGATATTTTTCTAAACGAAACCAATTACCTTCTGTTTTGTGATTTTTGCAATGGGCTCGGCCTCGGCCCACTTGGTGAAATAGTCAACTGCGACAATGGCGAACTTGACTTGCCCCTTTCCAGTTGGTAGAGGGCCGATGATGTCAATTCCCCACTGAGCGAATGGCCATGGACCGCTCATGGGAGTCATTTCCTTTGCAAGTTGCCTCGGCATGGCCGCATCGCATTGGTAGTTGTCGGACTTTTAAATGTAGTTCTTTGAATCTTCCTTAATGGTCGGTCAGAAATATCCTTGTCGGAGTATCTTCAGGGATAAGGATCGGCTGCCAGAGTGGTTTCTGCAGATTCCTTCATGAATTTCTCGAATCACGTAATCGGTCTCGTCGGGTCGGAGGCACCTGGGGTAGGGTTGAGAATGCCCTTTCTTAGATAAGATATCATCGAGGACGATTTACCGCGCAGCTCGAACTCTCAGGCGCCTGACTTCCAGTTTATCCAAAGGGATGTCGCTAGATGTTAGGTAGTTAAAAACCAGGTCCATCCAGCTTGGAGTAGCTTGCACTGGGTTAACCACTTTCTTATTTGCCTGGTCGATGCTCGGATGTTTTATGAATTCGACAGGAACGATCTGCGGGATCCTCCCTTCTGAGGTCGAGGCCAGTTTTGCCAAGGCGTCGGCTCACGAATTTTCTACTCTAGGGATTTGGTGGATCGTACAATTCCAGAATCTTTCAATTAACTTTCTCGCCTCGTCTAGATAGGCGATCATCCTCGTCTTCTTAGCTTCGTACTCTGTGGAGATGTGATTCACTACCAGCTGAGTATCACATCGGACCTAAAAAATCTAGACCCCCAAACTCGCTGCCAATCTGAGTCCAGCCAGTAAAGCCTCGTACTCCACCTCATTGTTTGAAGCTTTGAAGCCGAGTCTGATCACATATTGGATGGACGTAGAATCAGGTGCGATCAGGACGATCCCGGCTCCGGCTCGCTTTGCATTGGATGATCCGTCTACATAGAGGATCCATCCAGATTCTGATACATTCCCTGGATTGGACGGAGGCTCGGGAGAAACAGTCTCGCCTTCGGCGCGGACCTCTCCTGCACTCGGAGTGGTGAATTCGGCCAAGGCTTGGCCCTTAATCGCCATCTTCGGATGAAACTGAACGTCGAACTCTCTGAGCTCGATGGCCCACTTGGTTAGCCGGCTTAAAACTTTAGGTCTCTGGAGGACTTGTTTGAGAGGGGAGTCGGTTAATACGTAACTTTCGAGCTGAAACGACGAGACTGAGCGCCAGCTTCTTCAGGGGCGGATACCTCATCTCCGTCGGTACCATAGCTTTACTCATGTAGTATACGGGGTGTTGCTTGCCTCCGACCTCTCTGATTAGGGTTGAACTGACGGCCGAGACCGAGACCGTAAGGTACAAGAACAGAGGCTCACCTTCTTCGGGCTTGGACAATAGGGGGGTGAGCCCAGATACTGCTTCAATTGTTGGAAGGCTTATTCACATTCTGATGTCTATTCTGCCTTCTTATGACCCTTCAACTGTTGAGAAGGGGAAGCATTTATCCGTTGCTTTGGATGTGAAACGCCCGAGTGCTGCGACTCGCCCTGTGAGACATTGTATTTATTTGACAGTCTGGGGCGAACTCATGTCAAGGAGTGCTTTGATTTTGTCAGGATTTGCTTCAATGCCTCTCTAGCTGACCTAAAATCTGAGGAATTTTTCTGAGCCGACTCCGAAAGCGCACTTTGCGGGATTCAGCTTCATTTGGTATTCTCGGAGGATGGTGAATGTTTCTCCAAGATCTGTCAGGTAATCGGATGCTTTGATACTTTTCACCAGCATGTCGTCGACGTATACATCCATGGTATGTCCGATCTGTTTGGCGAACATCTGATTCACTAGTCTTTGGTACGTGGCCCCAGCATTCTTTAGGTCAAACGGCATGACCTAGTAATAGTAGAGTCTCTTGTTCGTGACGAAGGTGGTCTTCTACCTGTCAGGGGGATGCATTGTGATCTGATTGTACCCAGAGTATGCATCCAAGAAAGAGAGTAGTTCGTGTCCCGCCGTGCTATCCACCAGCTGATCGATCTGAGGCAATGAGAAACTATCTTTCGGAGATGCCTTGTTTAGATCTGAGTAATCTACACAGACTCACCATTTTTCATTGGCTTTCTTGACGAGGACCACATTCGCAATCTAGTCGGGGTAGTATACCTCCTTTATGAAGCTAGCATCGAGCAAGACAGAGACCTCGTCGATAATGACCTCGTACCGCTTGGCATCGAATGGTCTTCTCTTTTATTTTACCGGTTTATAGTCTAGGTCTACGTTCAGCCTATGGATTAAGACGTCAGGAGAGATCCCCGGCATGTCTGCATGTGACCATGCAAAGACGTCCCCATGCTGCTATAGGAAGGTTAGCATTTCGGACCGCTGCTCAGGGTTTAGTGAAGTTCCGAGATGAACAGTCCTACTCGGATCGTCGAGTGGTACTTTCTCCAGATCTTCCACGGATGATTCTTTCGCGCACCCTCTGGGGTCCAGCATGTTGATGGTAAGTGTTTGCTTGACCGACCCCTTCTTGACTGCTATAGCATAACATCTTTGAGCATCGCGTTGATCATCTCGGAAATATCCTATCCCACCCTCGGTAGGAAATTTCATTATCAGATGATAGGTGGAGACAACTGCTTTCATTGCGTTAAGGGAAGGTTGGCTTAAAATGACGTTATGCACTGATGGTACGTTGACAACTAAGAAGTCCACCATAAGGGTGACTTGGTGTTGCCCTTCTCCCACAATCATAGGGAGGGAAATGACTCCTTCGGAGATTACTCTTTCTCCGACAAAGCCGTGTAGGGGTGTCTTCACAGGTCTGAGGTAGGACCTTGGTATCCCCATTCTTTCAAAGGTTTCAGAATAGATCACGTCGGTCGAGCTCCCGGTGTCAACCAGGATGCGGTATACCTTGCGGTTCGCTATGGTCATAATAACTATCAGGGCATCGTCATGCGGATGTTGGATTCCGCGTGCATCCTCTTCCGTGAAGGTCAGAGTGCATGGGCTGGCCCAGAGTTCCTTGCTGGGCCGCTCTGTCAAGTGGACGTAATGTTCCAGGTCAGATTTCCGAGAGTGAGCTTTTCGCGCCCTGTTCGAGTCCTCTCCACCGGACGAGCCCCCGAAGATGGTACAGATTTTGGTGGGCTCTTTGGTAGTATTATTCGGCTTCTCCTGCTCTCGCTTTTCTTTCCAAGCGATTTTTCCTTCCTTGGTGTATCGACGTAGATGTCCCTTCCGAATAAGGGCCTCGATCTCATCTTTGAGATCTACACAGTCGGCTGTGTTATGGCTGTGATCTCGATGAAAGTGGTAGTACTTACGCTTGTCTCGATGATCTGGGTTGGCCCTCATACAAACGAGCTAATTCAGTAACTTTCTCCTCGGACGTCCAATAGAATCTGCTCGGTGGATGTGTTAAGAGGGGTGTAGGAGCGGAACTTTCTCTCCATCCAGCCTTCTGTTCGGGCAACGATTGCGAGGGGCGTGGTCATCAGGCCTTTTATTGGACGGCTGGGATTCTTTGTTCCTAGGCCTCTTCCCTTTACTATTCGGCTATGCCACTTGGACATTTTTGTGGGCATTGGAGAATTCTTCAGTGTTAGTGTATTTCTGAGCTCTGACAACAAGTTCTGCTAACGTCTTTGGTGGGTTCTTTTCAATGGAGAAGGTGAATTTCTCTTCCTTTAGGTTGCTGAACACGGCTGCAAGTGTCATCTTGTCGTCGTAATCTTCTATTAACAGTGCTTCCTCATTGAAGCGAGTAATGTAATCTTTCAACGACTCCTTCGGTTCTTATTTGATAACAAATAGATGAGTGTTAGGCTTCCGACTTCTCTTACTACTTATGAATTGGGTAAGGAATAGTCGACTCAGCTCTGTGAAGGAACTAATGGAATTTGGCTTGAGCTACCGATACCAACTCCGAGTGGAGCCCGTGAGCGTGATTAAGAACCCTCGGCACATCATGACATCCGTCGCCATTTGGATCTGCATCCATGAGTGATAGGCTTCCACGTGCTCGGAAGGGTCTCCGGACCCAAAGTATTGAATGACGGGAGGTATCCGGAACCTCTGATGCATCACCTCGTTCATGATTTCCGAGGTGAAGTGAGGCTCGGTCTCTTCCATCAGCGCTTGAACAGCAGTGGGAACTGATGTTGGCTGTTGTTTCTTTTCTAGAGCTAAGAATTTGTTGTTGAGTTCTGCAAACCGTTTCTCTTAAGGGTCCTTGTTCTCCACTATAATTTCTTGGGCGTTTTCTATTTCTGGGGTCCTCCTTCCCCTCCTCCGTTCTAGCCAATGACGGAGATCCGTCGGTGGCAGGGCTAAAGTGACTGAAGCATTGGTCGGAACTCGAGTGGCTGTGTTCCGAGTCAAGACTCGAATTTGGGTCGGAGGAGGATTCTGACCCGAAACTGTCATCTAGGGGTGTTGAGGTGCCTCAGGCCTCATGCTTCTCGGCGGGGAGTGCGCTTCCATGACAGGACCGATTGGATTGGGAATAGGATTTTCCTGAGTCGGGCGCGGTTGAGGCTCTCGTTGCTGCTTCATCCGGTTTACTTCGTCGCGCAGGGCCTGTATCTCGTTCTGCATGGCTCGATACTTACTCGCCCCATTGCGAGAATGCTGGGAAGGCCCCAGGGCTGATTCAGCATGAAGTAGTGAGGAGGAGCGAGTCTGCTCATTTGGCTCTGGTTCCATAGCTACTACTTTTTTCTTTCCTCTAGCCATTATGCTCGAGAATAGGAACCTGACCTTTTGTATCAAGTTCCCATAGACAGTGCCAAAAATGTTGAGGTCGAAATCTAGATCACCCTCCGCTCTGTGTGGCGAACCTTCGACGAACCCTGACCCTGCACAAAAGGGTGAGCAAAGGAGACCCTGGCTAAGCCGGGGGACCCTCCGATGCCTAAGTTAGGTCAAGGGAAGCTGGGTCTAAGTTGAGAGGTAGAGGAAGGGTACGAGATATTGTGTACCCGTAGCAATGGAGTTTCATAGTATTTATACCTGACTGTTGGACGGTCTGGATCCGTTAATCTCGACACGATTCACTCAATCAGTGGGATTTTCGGATCATGGAGATATTGCATGCAATCCACGGATTGTGTAACATATTTCGCGCATAATGCGTATCCATGAGCGAAGTAATCGGTCACTTCCACTTATGGTAGCTTCCAAGTTTAGTGCACAATGTACTCACATTTTGCCCCGAATTTGGCTCGAGAATCTCTTCTCTGAAGGTAGATGAAGATGAGGACGAACCCTCGGCTCGGACATCCGAGGACGAGTCTCGGCTCGGACATCCCTCTTTGAATGAAAATGAGGATGAGGATGGGACCTCGGTTTAGGTCGCTGCTAATTGGTTGAAGTTTACCGTACCTGACTCAGGGTTTGGTTCAGACGTCACTTTCTTTGGCAGTGTTCGTCATCTTGAATATTCCTCCGCTTGATCGGATTGAGAAGATGTTTATGCTCGGAACTATAAGGGGCTCGGACCTTCCCATAACAAAAAAAAAAGAAAAAAAAAGAAAGTGTTCTTGACAAGCTTAATGCATGCCAATAGGGTTTATTGATTGAGAAGTGATCTGCATCCAAATCAATGAAGGTCGATGGATCATCTTTACTCAATCAATGAAACGTTTCTCAATTAGTACTGTCTGCTCCATCAGGAATGGAATCAGCACAGGATTCACAATGCAATATAAATTCAGCAGACTGAAATAAAATCTATCAAAATCTGGGATAGCAGCAGTTCATACACTGGATTGAAGAGAAAACGTAAATTTTAGTGGTCATTTGGCAGCATGGAATCGGAACAAAGTTTGGGGATTTACTGGTTTTTGGGCATTTGATAACTAGGAATCGGAGGGATTTGAATTTGAGAGGAATCCAAATCCTCCAAAAGAGCTCTTTTGAACTCCCACCTCAAAGCTCTGATTTCAAATCCACTCAATTCCGCGCGGACTAAAATCAACACAATTCCACGGGAATTCAAATCCACGCTGCCAAACAGGCCCTTAAAGGAAAACAAAAGAAAAAGGGGCTGGAACTGGAAAGACCGAACCTCAAGGAAATCCGACTGGCGGCCAGGGTTGTGCTGGGATTCGGGACAGATCTCAATATCGGAGGACTCATCGACAATTTCCTGCATCGTGTTCTATATGAATTCGTCAAAGGAGTCGAGCTGTCGCCGAACGAGGCCTTTATCTTCAAAGTAGGCGCTAATGACGGCCCACGCATCTTCCTGCGTGATCTCCTGCATCTCATCGACCATCGGATCGTCGTCATCCCCTCCTCCGTACATTTCTTCGGATCGATAAATCGAGAAAGAAGAAACCCAAGCTGTTTGATCCTGTAAAGGTGCATGTGTTACCTAGAAGAGGGTGGGGAGGCGAGAGAAAGACGAATTTCGTGTTTTCTGGCCTGATCGATAGCAAAAGTAAATGTTGCAGTGCGAGGGGGCTTTATAGGGTTGAGGGTCAAGGCAATCGGGACAGGCAGCTGCGGCGAAAACCCGCATGACTGCTCCACGCGAGGGCTGGTCTCCACGTCATATGGCAACCGTATCAGAGATCCGGACCATCCGTTAGGTATTTCACTCTGTGAACGTGACGTGTATCAAAAATCAGTTTGGTGCACTCATACGTGGGTCATAGATGTACGTACAATTTGGACCGTGGATTCTTCCTAACTGCTCCTGATCAGGAGAGCGGATGCATGATTAGTAGTAACTTAGTACGCTGTAGCGTACTGAGTAAATTCTGTGGGGCCCACAAGTGTTGTATATGTCTTATCCACGCCGTTCATATGTTTTAACAGCTTATTTTAGGATGAGCCTAAAATCAAAGAATGTCCACTGCTCAAGTGTATCACACCACAGGAAATCGTGAGGATAATGATTTCCATCGTTGAAACCTTCTTAGGACTCACCATGATGTTTCCTAGGGCTCGTAGTGATGTTTATATGTAATCTAACCCATTGATAAGGTCACAGAGACATGGATGAAGGAAAAACAAAAATACCAGCATGATCCAAAACTTCGGTGGCTTTAAGAAGATTTCAACGGTAGGTGTTCAATTCACACTGTTTCCTCTAGTGTGGTCCACTTGAGTTTTGAATATGCTTCAATTCTGAGATTATGCTTAAAATGGTATGGGAAAACGGATGGACGGCATGGATAAGACATATACATCACGTGTAGGCCCTACAGTGTTTACTCGGTTCGCAATAGGCTCTCCCTGATCAGCAGACTAACGTTAATTTCGGTATGAATTCACATTATACCCTATTTGAATGAATGGCAAGGATCTTTAGTACGCCGGTGACAATTTCCGCCCTTCCCATAGGATCCATTGAATCACGACCTAGTGTATTTCACGGAGGCGGGAATTCCTACACTAGGAACCCAGGTGCGGCCCACTGTGACGTTTGTGAGAAATCCTCCCGATCCATCCATTTTGTGAGTTCATTTTTAGGGTACGATGCCAAAAATGAACAGAATCCAAAGCTCAAGTGGGCTGAAAATGGGCCACAGAAGTTTTGAATCATCCTAATATTTGTGATTTCAGTTCATTCTAGTAGGAATGAAATTATTAATGGTATGGATGACATGTAATCGTCACTGTCCAACCCAGGTAGGTTTCAACGGTAGGAATTTCCCTAACCAGATTTTTCTTTAGTACGACCCACTTCGAGCTTTGGATACGGTTCATTTTTCATCATGTCCTGAAATGAACTTACAAAATGAATGGAAGGGGAAGATTTCTCACAAACATCACAGTGTGCCCCACCTGGGTTCCAGTGCAGGAACCTGCGAAAGGCTGAAATCTGCGTCCGTATTTCACGAGAAATTTCCGACTGTAAACCCCACCTTTTACCTACCATCTTTTCCAAGCCTCCCAAACTTTACTTTCCTAAGTTAAACCATTCTTTATGGACATGCTATTTTCAAATGAAAATACTGCGCTCCCAAACTTTACTTTCCTAAGTTAAACCATTCTGTATGGACATGCTATTTTCAGACGAAAATACCTTTGCATTTAGCATGGTTACATTGTCTATTCTGTAGATATATAACTACGGATTATAACCGTAGCCAACTATAGTGTAGGTATATAGAGTATACTGTGCAAAGGCTCACAACTTTTATGGCTACGCTACTAATGACTACGATTATAATCCGTAGCCATAGGTCTATAGAATGGACAGTGCAACCATGCTAAATGCAAGGGTATTTTCGTTTGAAAATAGTGTGTCCGTACAGAATGGTTTAGTTTGGAAAAATAAAGTTTAAGGGCACTTGGAAAAGACGGTGGGTAAAAGGTGGGGTTTACAGTCGAAAATTTCTCATATTTCCACTACTTTGGTTAGAGCTGGGCATGTCTGATCCGATCTGACCTGTTTCGAACCGAATCGACGGCTTGGATCGGTTCAAATTGAGCTGGGCCATTCAGATCCGAATGTTTTTCGGATCGGGTTCGGACTGTGATCAATTAGGACCGATCCGACCTGACCCGATCCGGAGCAGATGAACCACGTGCATTCTCGGGGATGATGATATCATATTCGGTAAGAGAGATAGCTTCTATGAGAGACAGCTATCGTCAGAGAGAGAGAGAGAGAGAGAGAGAGAGAGAGAGAGAGAGAGAGAGAGAGAAAGAGAGAGCTTTCACGAGAGAGAGAAGAGGGAACGGATTGGCTACTCCCCCTACCACCAGCCTCGTGGCTGGTGGTGAGTGCTCTGTGGGCCCCACCATGATATATGTGTTTCATCTATTCCATTCATCCATTTTAAAGATCCTTTTAGGTCTTAATCCCAAAAATGAGAGGGATATAAATCTCAGGTTGATCGCACCATAGGAAAACAATAGTGATTGGATATCCATTATTAAAATCCTCCTAAGGCCCACCGTACTATTTATTTGACATCCAATCTGTTGATTAGGTTATACCGGCCCAGATGAAGGGAATAAACAAATATCAGCTTGATTCAAAAATTTTATTGCCCCCAAAAGGTTTTTAATGGTCGACGCTCATTAAACACTGTTTCCTTTAATGTGATCCACTTGATATCGGGATATACCTAATTTTTGGTTTCTTAAGATAAAATGATATGGAAAAATAGATGGACGGAATGGATGAACACATACATCATGGTGGGGCCCACAGAGCACCGAGTTGCTGTAGCTGCCTATAGCCATAGGCTTGTTGGCTGTAGCTGTACCTATAGGCACGTGTCATGTGAAAAACGGGTACTGACTCTCCTTGAGCTCCGAGTTGTACGAATGGTTCAAAGGAGATCAAAGTTATATGGGCCCCACAGTGATGTATTTACTATATCTGCATCGTTCATATATTTTTAGAGATTATTATAGAGCATTATCCAAAAAATAAATAATATCCAAAGATCATTTGAACCACACCACAAATAGTAGCAAAGATAATGATTTTCACAGTTAAACAATTCATGTGGTCCACTTAATAGTTAGATCTTTCTTATTTTTTGTCTCAAGCCTTAAGACAACCTTGCCAAATCAATGGACGGTTTGGATATCACATATACCTCATGATCAAACCCATAGAACTTGCTAACATCAATATAGCAGAGTGCACCTCAATATGCACTTTCGTGCTATGCACGTCAAGCCTACTCCTCGAGCTCTGAGTTGTACGAACGGTTTAAAGGAGATCAAAGTTATATGGGCCCCACAGTGATGTATTTATTATATCTACACCGTTCATATATTTTTAGAGATAATTATAGAGCATTATCTTAAAAATGAATAATATCCAAAGATCATTTGGACCACACCATAAATAGTAGCAGAGATAATGATTTTCACAGTTAAACAATTCGTGTGGTCCACTTGATAGTTAGATCTTTCTTATTTTTTTGTCTCAAGCCTTAAGACGAGCTTGCCAAATGAATGGACGGTTTGGATATCACACACACCCCATGAACAAACCCATAGAACTTGCTAACATCAATACAACAAAGTGGCACTTTCATGCTGTAAACGTCAAGCTTATGCCTTGACCACTGAGTTGTACGAACGACTCAAATGAGATTAAAATTATATGGGCCCCACAATGATGTATTTATTATATTCATACCGTTTATCCATTTTTCGTGATCATTTTAGAGCATTTGAAAAAAAAATCACATCTAAAGCTCAAATGGACCACACCGAAAATAGTAGCGAGGATATCTGAACGTTGCCCAATCCGATCCGACTCGGTTTTTCTGACTGAGTTGGACTCGGATCGGATCAGGCCATATACAGTTCGAATTGGTTCGAGTCAAGTGACCCGGACTCGGTCCCGGATCAGATCGAGTTTGGGTTAGGCCGTTGAGATTTCGGATCGAATCGAGTTAGACCCAATCCGATCCAACTCGGTCCGATGCCCAGCTCTAGCTTTGGTTTACAACGTGCATCATCTGACTGTGCATTTCTTGGCATCGTGCAATCGGCTGCACTGGACTTCACTCCTTACCATTCGAGGGCACATATTGGGTAGTACGTCATTGGGACCTAGCTAAAGAAATCATGTCAGTCCTGGTAGTGGCTCTTTGAAGCCCACCATGATGAATGTGTTTTATCCATGCCATCCATTCATGTTTATAGATAATTATATTGAATGAGCTCATGTGGACCACACCATAGGAAGCATTGGTGATGATGATACTTACCATTGAAACCTTCTTAGGGCTCACCGTGATGTTTATTTTCAATCCAACCTAACAATAAAATATTTGAGCTTCTTTTGTCTTTTTTTTGCTCTTGTGGATTCTAAATTTTAATCCCTCAAGGAAGACAATGATAATCCTCATCACACCCTTCCCCTACATTAGGACCCTCCATTATGTGGGACCTACCTTTGATGTGGACTGTTCATTATGTGGGGCCCACGTTAATGTGGGTCATCCATCATGTGGGGGACCACCATTAATGTTATTCTCCATCATGTGGGGCCGACCTTCAATATTCACCACCCATTATGTGGAGCCCACCTTTGGTGTGGATCGTCCATCATGTGGGCCCCACATTTGATGTGGGTCATCCATCATGTGAGGCCTACCTTAGATGTGGGTCATTCATCATTTAGAGGACAACCTTTGATGTGGATCGTCCATTATATGGGGCCCACCTTGACGTGTGTCATCGATTAGGGTTGTCCATCATGCAAGCCCCCTTGGATGTGGGCCATTTACCAATAGGGGCCAACCTTTGATGTGGACTATTCATTATGTTGGGCCCACCTTGATGTGAGTCATCCATCATGTGAGGCCTAACTTCATCGCCCACCGTCCATCTTGTGGAGCCCACCTTTAATGTAGACCATCCATTATTTGGGCCCAGCCTTTGAAGTGAGTTGTCCATCGTATGGGCCCACTTTGCATGTTGGTCATTTTTCATTACGGGCCAAGCTTTAATATGGACCATCCATCGAGTGGGCCCCACCACCAATGTGGACCATCCATCATGTAAGGCCTCATTTGATATTGGTTGTCCATCACGTGGAGAGGAGGGAGAAAAGTATAGAAGTTGAAAATTTAAAAGTATAAAAGTTGAAATTTAAAAACCAAAAAACAAAACATTTATGGGATAATTAAGTAACTTTTGTAAAGCCAGTTACTTTTACACTGGAGCTTACTAAACTAACTTTAAAAAGTAACTTAGATAAGTTAAAACTGTTACTTATTGGGTGCCATTTGAACAAGCCCCAAGCAATTGGACAAGCTTGATAATTAGGTGCTGTAGTCAAGGGCCACCTTTTGCAACCTTGATTTCCATCCAATCAGTCATCCAGGAATGAATCAGTTAATTATACTTATCCGTAGTTGGAATTTTCTAGTGCAAACAACATAAGATGTGACCTTCGTTGAATGGACTTGGGATTTCCACATTGTACATACTCCTAAAAATGAAAACCCTTTTTCAAGAATGTTGATAAAATGGTTTTTAGAGAATCATTATCTTTTATCCAAACACACCCTCCTTTATAGGAGTTATGAATATAACTAGTGTGAGAATCATCATCTTTTATCCAAACACACCCTCCTTTATAGTAATTATAAATGTAACTATTGTGTGGTACCGTACCTGGCGTCTTTGGGGGAAAGCTTTGATCACATTACTAAACCATGCAATGGAGGACTTTCCTTAGTCATATGTGCACCCTGCTTAAACTGATTTCAGCCGTTCAATTGAAAACCTCTGATTGTATAGTCAAGATCTCCAATTGCTGTTTTATTTTTCTACATTGGCCCCAGGGATGATTGGTCCACCTAAAGTAACAATCAATGTCGTGTTGAGAGTTGAGACTGATCATATACTGTTATTATTTCCATAAAAATTGAGATAAGAGTCGAAGCTACAAATCCTACAACGTTCTCACATGACATTATCTTGCATGGGTGGCCCACCTGGGTTCAGTAGTGACCCCACCAGTACCAACGTCGGCATTGGTTGGTGCTGGAAAAGCTTTTGTAGCCAGGCCCCACCATGATGTATGTGTTTCATGGACATTCATTACTTTTCGCCAACTCATGTTACGGCTTGAGCCGAGAAAATGAGGAAAATCCAAATATCAGGTGGATTACACCGTATAGGAAACAATGAATGATCTGAACCATCCATATATGGATGTTATTCCAGACCGCTACTGGTTTTCTCTTCGGCCATTTATTCGAGCCTACTAATCCTACCATTACAACCGTCTGATCTGGAAATTTTTTAAATGCATCTCCCATCCAGTGTACTTTCCTTCCAATAAACGGCTAGAAATGCATCAGGCCCTTGTAATTATTGAGGGCCAAAACCCTCATCCACCCGTGTATAAAAATAACTCCTCTCATTCTCATCACCTTCAAAAGGAACCGCCACCACCATCACCACCAACAACAACAAAATCCACCATCTCTCTCCAAAACCCTTCATTAAAACGCCTCTTTATTTCAATCTATCTCAATCTCAAACATGGTGTTTTACAAAAGAAATCTTTCCACAGCAACAACCCTATAGTATTCTACTTCGTCATCTTCCTGATACTGCATTCTCAGTCTCTTGAAGCAACTTGAATTTTGGAAGAAGTGAGGCGATCGCCTGAGTCATGGTCTCACATTTCGGTCACTCCAGAGAGCCTGGTCCCTCTCCACCTTCCCAACCTTCGAATTGCATCAACGTCCCAAAGCCAGGTTCCGACTGCCATATCCGTGTCCACATTGGATCTCCTAGCTGATGAGGAAGGACTTCAAGTCCCCACCCTTGTGGGTGAGACACGTGTGAAGGAAGCTACATTGGTCACTAATGGAGACTCCCTTAACCTTTTCTACTCCTTTTCTACTCCTTTACTTCTCCTAATCTCCTTTTCCTTATTATCTCTTCTTAATCTTCATCTCCTTGCAGAGAATGACTGTTGCATCCAATCCAACCAACAGGTGCACCCACTATAATAATCAGCGACCCAAAATATATCAGATGTATCCAATCATCATATGGGCCACATGTGAATTTAGAGCTTATGGGTGGTGAACATCATATCCTATGATATGACCACACGTGAATTAGATTTCCTGGGTGGTGTACATTGTTTCTCTAGTGTGACCCTGTGGCCCACATGATGGGCCTGATTTTTGGGGTTAATCACCAGGCTGCACCTGTTCAACGGGTCAGAGGTCATAAACGCACCATCTTGGCCTACTATTCTTGACAGCCTTGACTACAGTGGTTATTGAAGTATAAAAATCAGGTGTATTTTTTGTTCTTGGAAATATTGAAGTTGAGAATGATGGGGTTATGTCGACATCCAAGGTAAATACAACAATGCACCCCATTACGATGATGGGAAGAAGAAAATATAGATGGTCTAGTCATTGAGTGGGCCACAATATAAAAATAATTTACACCACCTAAAAATATTCATATTCATTTATAACTAATCCATTGATTTAATAGGCTTAAGTTTTTGTAATCATCTTCTTCCAGCGCATATGTTACACGGATTGGGCGTCATTCATAGACCACGTGGGACCTTTTTTCTAAAGATAAAGCAAGCAATCGAGGGCATTTTGTTAATGAATGCTTAAAACTACGGGCCCGACATGACACGGAATGTTTGTGGAGCCCTTTCGCAGCAGTTCTTGTACTCATGTCCTAGGTGGGCCCATCTTGATGTTCGTGAGAAATCTACTCCGTCCATCCTTTTTTTCAGATCATATTAGAACATGATCTAAAAAATGAGGTAAATACAATACTCAAGTGGACCACAGAACTGAAACAGTGAGGATTCAACGTGCACCGTTGAAACATTCATGGGACTACATAAGTTTTGAATGGGACTACATAAGTTTTGGATGGGACTAATATTTTTTTTTTTTTCAGTTCATTCTAGTAGGAATGACCTTATGAATGGTTTGGATGGCATATAAACATCAAAGTTGATCCCAGGGAGGTTTCAACTATAAGCATTTCCTTACTCACTTTTTCGTTGTCGTGCGGCATTTTTGAGTTTTGATAGGCGTACTTTTATAATAATGCCCTAAAATGATCTGTGAAAGCGGATGGATGGAATGGATTTATCAAAAACATCGCGGTAAGGCCCCACCTAGCTTCTCAGCACAGGAACTTCGTGTGGAAATGTTTCGCAAGCGATTCGCGTCCCGAAAATGGCAGCCACGTCAGGGAAGTACAAGACTACCTCCCACATCCCAAAAAAGCATTGAGAAAATAATTTTAAAAAAGGATAATCTGATACGGTATGACCGTCAATACGCATACGCAGGACCATGCATGCCGTCATACACTACTTCTACGGTATGACCGTCAATACGCATAAACATGACCATGATCGTCGACATCCACCACTTCTACGCTCTATAAATACACCTTCAGAAAGAACCACAACAAAACGCGTCTTTCATTCATCCCATCTCTTTCCCAGAAAACCCACGTAAAGAAAATCTTCCCTTAAAGCCATCTCTTTCCCAGAAAACCCACGTAAAGAAAATCTTCCCTTAAACGCATCTCAATCTCAAACATGGAGTTTTACAAAAGAAATCCTTCCACAGTAATATTCTACTTCTTTATCTTCCTGATACTTCATTCTCAGTCTGTTGAAGCAACTAGACCTTTGGAAGGACTGAGGCGATCTCCAAGTCATGGTCTCACATTCCAGTCCCTCCAGAGGGGCCCCTCTTCACCTTCCAAACGTTCCAATTGCACCCACGACCTGAAGCCAGGTCCCGACTGCCAGATCCATGGCAAGAATTTCGCAGGACATCTCCACATTGGATCTCCTAAGTGATGAGAAGGACTTCACGTCTGTGGTAGAGACACGTGTGGAGAAACTTCTCTTTGACAACTGTGTCCTTGAGAGTCTTTAATGGAGATTCCTTCTCCTTTCTACTCACTCTTCTTTACTTCTTCTTCTCCTCCTAATCTCCCTCTTCTTCTTTTTGTATTATAATTAAATAAGCAATGACGTGGTGAGGGTTCAAATCATTGATGTGTGAACGAGTTCTCTCCCTACGTGTGACTTCCTTCACACGTGTCTCACAGCATGTATGGAGACTTGAAGTCTTTCCTCACCATCACTAGCATCATTGCAATTATCAACCATTTCCACGTGCAACTGCCGTTGACGTAAGAACTCCCTGCACAGATTAGCTCTCGTCGTCTAAGTCAAAGGGAGAGCGACGCGGATTGCTTCCGTGGGGCCCACCATGGTGCTTGTGAGAAATCTACCCAGTCCATCCGTTTTTCCAGATCATTTTAGGAGATGGGCCTAAAAACCAAATAGATCCAAATCTCAAGTGGGCTACACGACGAGAAACAGTGTGGATTGAATGTCCACTGTTGAAAAATTCGTGGAGCCACTGAAATTTCGGATCGAGCTAAATTTTTTGTGTTTTCAGTTAATCCTAAGTGGGAATGACCTTATGAACGGTATGAATGGCATATAAACATCACGGTGGACCCTAATGAGGTTTCAACGGTCTACGTACTAATATGATACGGAAAACCAGATGAACAGGATTGATTTCTCACAAACATCACAGTGGGCCCCACATAACGTACCTTCGCACAAAGTTCCTCCGTGAGGCTTACGTAAGTCAATCCGGTTACCGTTGAGAATTTTGCATGAATTTGTGAAAAAATTATCCATCTACACCTTTTTATGACGTATTAGTTTTGTTTGTGTTATCCATGATTGATTTCATAAAATATTTATGCAATAATGTTCAGGGCATGTTTGGGAGGAGAGCGGTTTGCGTGCTGAGTAACTCCGTGCGCTTTAGCGTACTGAGTAAACTCTATGGGGCCCTAGATGTCATTTAAGTTTCTTATCCACGCTGTCCATCCATTTTACAAGCTTATTTTATGTTATGAATTTAATCCCTCAAGGAAGACGATGATATTCCTCATCACACCCTTCCCTTGCATTAGAACCCTCCATTATGTGGGGCCCACGTTAATGTGAGTCATCTATCATGTGGGGACCACCATTAATGTTATTCTCCATCATGTGGGGCCGACCTTTGATATTCACCGCCCATTATGTGGAGCCCACCTTTGGTGTGGATTGTCTATCATGTGGGCCCCACATTTGATGTGGGTCATCCATCATGTGGGGCCCACCTTAGATGTGGTTCATTCATCATTTAGGGGACAACCTTTGATGTGGATTGTCCATTATATGGGGCCCACCTTGACGTGTGTCATCGATTAGGGTCGTCCATCATGCAAGCTCCCTTGGATGTGGGCTATTTATTAATAGGGGTCAGCCGTTGATGTGGACTGTTCATTATGTTGGGCCCACCTTGATGTGAGTCATCTGTCATGTAAGGCCTATCTTCATTGCCCACTGTCCATCTTGTGTGGAGCCCACCTTTAATGTGGACCATCCATTATGTGGGCCCTACCTTTAAAGTGAGTCTCCATCATATGGGCCCACTTTGCATGTGGGTCATTTATCATTAGGGGCCAAGCTTTAATATGGACCATCCATCGTGTGGGCCCCACCACCAATGTGGACCGTCCATCATGTAGGGCCTCATTTGATATTGGTCGTCCATCACGTGGAGAGGAGGGAGAAAAGTATAGATATCAAAAATTTAAAAGTATAAAAGTTGAAATTTAAAAACCAAAAAACAAAGCATTCATGGGATAAGTAACTTTCTTAAAGCGAGTTGCTTTTACGACGGACCTTACCAAACTAACTTTCTTAAAGCGAGTGACTTTTACGACGGACCTTACCAAACTAACTATAAAAAGTAACTTAGATAAGTTAAAAATGTTACTTATTGGGTGCCATCCAAACAAGCCCCAAGCAATTGGACTAGCTTGATCATTAGGTGCTGTAGCCAAGGGCCACCTTTTGCAACCTTGATTTCCATCCAATCAGTCATCCAGGAATGAATCAGTTAATTATACTTATCCGTCGTTGGAATTTTCCAGTGCAAACAACATAAGATGTGACCTTCGTTGAATGAACTTGGGATTTCCACATTCTATCCAAACATACTCCTAAAAATGAAAACCCTTTTTCAAGAATGTTACTAAAATGGTTTTTAGAGAATCATTATCTTTTATCCAAACACACCCTACTTTATAGTAGTTATCAATATAACTAGTGTGAGAATCATAATCTTTTATCCTAACACACCCTCCTTTGTAGTAGCTAGTTATAAAAATGTAACTATTGTGTGGTACCGTACCTGGCGTCTTTGGGGGAAAGCTTTGATCACGTGACTAAACCATGCAATGGAAGACTTTCCTTGGTCATATGTGCACCCTGCTCAAACTGATTTCAGCCGTCCAATTGAAAACCTCTGATTGGATAGTCAAGACCACCAGTTGCTATTTTATTTTTCTATATTGGCCCCAGGGATGATTGGTCCACCTAAATTATCAATCAATGTCGTGTTGAGAGTTGAGACTGATCATATACTGTTATTATTTTCATAAAAATTGAGATGAGAGTAGAAGCTACAAACCCTACAACGTTCTCACAGGACATTATTTTGCTTGGGTGGCCCACCTGGGTTCAGTAGTGACCCCACCAGTACCAACGTCGGCATTGGTTGGTGCTGGAAAAGCTTTTGTAGCCAGGCCCCACCATGATGTATGTGTTTTATGGACATTCATTACTTTTCGCCAACTCATTTTAGGGCATGAGCTGAAAAAATGAGGAAAATCCAAATATCAGGTGGATTACAACATAGGAAACAATGAATGATCTGAACCATCCATATATGGATGTTATTCCAGACGGCTACTGGTTTTCTCATCGGCCATTTATTCGAGTCTACTAATCCTACCATTACAACCGTCTGATCTGGAAATGTTTTAAATGCATCTCCCATGCAGTGTACTTTCCTTCCAATAAACGGCTAGAAATGCATCAGGCCCTTGTAATTATTGAGGGCCAAAACCCTCATCCACCTGTGTATAAAAATAACTCTTCTCGTTCTCATCACCTACAAAAGGAACCACCACCAACACCAAATACAACAACAACAACAAAAGCCACCATCTTTCTCTCCAAAGCTCTTCATTAAAACGCCTCTTTATTTCAACTTATCTCAATCTCAAACATGGTGTTATCTCAATCTCAAACAATGGTGTTTTACAAAAGAAATCTTTCCACAGCAACGACCCTATAGTATTCTACTTCGTCATCTTCCTGATACTGCATTCTCAGTCTCTTGAAGCAACTTGAATTTTGGAAGAAGTGAGGCGATCGCCTGAGTCATGGTCTCACATTTCGGTCACTCCAGAGAGCCCGGCCCCTCTCCACCTTCCCAACCTTCCAATTGCACCAACGTCCCAAAGCCAGGTTCCGACAATCATATCCATGTCCACATTGGATCTCCTAGCTGATGAGGAAGGACTTCAAGTCCCCTCCCTTGTGGGTGAAACACGTGTGAAGGAAGCTACACTGGTCACTAATGGAGACTCCCTTCACCTTTTCTACTCCTTTACTTCTCTTAATCTCCTTTTCCTTATCATCTCCTTCTCTTAATCTCCATCTCCTTGCACAGAATGACTGTCGTGGTCTCAGTTACAAAGACATTTCTGCATGAATTTCCATGTGACATCCAATCCAACAACAGGTGCACCCACTATAATAATCAGCGACCCAAAATATATATCACATGGATCCAATCATCATATGGGCCATATGTGAATTTAGAGCTTATAGGTGGTGAGCATCATATCCTATCATATGACCACACGTGAATTAGATTTCCTGGGTGGTGTACATTGTTTCTATAGTGTGACCCTGTGGCCCACATGATGGGCCTGATTTTTGGGGTTAATCACCAGGCTGCACCTGTTCAACGGGTCAGAGGCCATAAACTCACCATATTGGCCTGCTATTCTTGACAGCCTTGACTTCAATGGTTACTGAAGTAAAAAATCAGGTGTATTTTTTGTTCTTGGAAATATTGAAGTTGAGAATCATGGGGTTATGACATCCAAGGTAAATACAACGATGCACCCCATTGCGATGATGGGAAGAAAATATGGAGGATCTAGTCATTGAGTAGGCCACAGTATAGAAATAGTTTACACCACCTAAAAACATTCATATTCATTTATAACTAATCCAATGATTTAATGGGCCTAAGTTTTTGTAATCATCTTCTTCCAGCGCATATGTCACACGGATTGAGCGTCATTCGTAGACCACGTGGGCCCTTTTTCTTTTTTTCTGTTTTTTAAGAAAAAGCAATCGAGGGTATTTTGTTAATAAATCCAGATCCTCTGCTTAAAAACGACAGCCCCGACATGACACGGATGGTTTGTGGAGCCCTTTCCCAGCAGTTCTTGTACTCATGTCCTAGGTGGGCCCACCTTGATGTTCGTGAGAAATCTACTCCGTCCATCCTTTTTTCCAGATCATATTAGAATATGATCTAAAAAATTAGGTAAATCGAATACTCAAGTGGACCACAGATCTGAAACAGTGAGGATTAAACGTGCACCGTTGAAACATTCATGGGACTATATAAATTTTGGATGGGACTAATATATATATATATATATTTCAGTTCATCCCCGTAGGAATGACCTTATGAACGGTTTGGATGGCATATAAACATCACGGTTGATGACAGGGAGATTTCAACGATAAACATTTCCTTACTTTTTCGTTGTCGTGCGGCATTTTTGAGTTTTGGATAGGCGTGTTTTTATAATAATGCCCTAGAATGATCTGAAAAAACGGATGGATGGATTGGATTTATCAAAAACATCGCAGTAAGGGCCCACCTAGCTTCTGAGGGCAGGAACTTCATGTGGAAGTGTTTCGCAAGCGATTCGCGTCCCGAAAATGGCAGCCACGTCAAGGAAGTCCAAGACCACCGCCCACATCCCAAAAAAGCATTGAGAAAATAATTTAAAAAGGGATTATCTGGTCGGGTTTGACCATCAATACGCATACACATGACCATGAATGCCTTCATCCACCACCTATACTCTGTAAATACACCTTCAGAAAGAACCACAACAAAACGCGTCTTTCATTCATCCCATCTCTTTCCCAGAAAACCCACGAAAAGAAAATCTTCCCTTAAACCCATCTCAATCTCAAACATGGAGTTTTACAAAAGAAATCCTTCCACAGTAATATGCTACTTCTTCGTCTTCCTGATACTGCAATCTCAGTCTGTTGAAGCAACTAGACCTTTGGAAGGACTGACGCGATCGCCAGGTCGTAGTCTCACATTCCATTCCCTCCAGAGATCCCCCACTCCACCTTCCCAACCTTCCAGTTGCAGCCACGTCTCGAAGCCAGGTCCCGATTGCCAGATCCATGGCAAGAATTTCGCAGGACATCTCCACATTGGATCTCCTAATTAGTGATGAGAAGGACTTCACGTCTGTGGTAGAGACACGTGTGGAGAAACTCCTCTTTGACAACCGTGTCCTTGAGAGTCTTTAATGGAGATTCCTTCTCCTTTCTACTCACTCTTCTTTACTTCTTCTTCTCCTTCTTGTACTCTCCTTCTCCTAATCTCCCTCTTCTTCTTTTTGTATTATAAATAAGCAATGACGTGGTGAGGGTTAATTCAAACAATGAGAAGATTACACCTAGACAGGCTGAGTGCCTTATCTTTCCTCACAAGAACAAAAGGCAGTATATTTGAAAAAACAACGAAGACCTCAATGGACCCTTTTAGTTTGAAATGCCTGCCTTATCCATCAGAAAATAACCTCGAGCTACCCACATGCTGATGCAAGGAATTTTCACTTGATTTCTAAGAGTTGCCTATCTTAGTTATGAAATCTGCCACATATGTGTGTGATAGAAGCTCACAATGAGATTTTTAATTGTCTTTTCACCTATATTAGAGCATCCACAATTATGTTTGAGTAGAAGGGTTATCCCTGTCTAGTTTAATGAAACCTTCTTTTGGACGGTGGTGTTTGTCTGACTAATGGATCTGATATCGCACACATATATGTGTCATTTCAGCGTGTGATGAACCGTTAAGAAAGGAAACACGGCTGTGATGCATGCACGCGAAACTATCAAAGGACAAGGATATAGACGATTTCCGAGAAAGGATCCATTTGAGTTGGACCCATCAGATCAACATTCTAGATTACAGGGATGGTGATTGGTTCGCTTTGAGAGGGGGAGTATTTAGGAGAATATTAGCCATTTTATTTTTTACCGTTAATTCCAGGATCATCAATCGGATGGATAGGGTCATCCGATCCTTGTATATTTTGATCCGATTGTAATCTACAATATAATTAGCTAGATCGATGTTTCAAATTAGGGAAATTAACTGACACTTCCACGTGTACTATAGATAGAAGGCTCTGCCATATTCCAAATATTCCGATTATTCCAGCTCTACCATATCATTTCCTTCTTTGCTTTGGGTTTTAACAGAATCTAGCTAGTTGGATGGCACACGTGTTGAGATCTGAGACGCTTATCAGCTACGAACACTGATATTGTGCAGTTGATAAAAAATAGTGTTGGCCCGCTCTGGCCAAACTAGTGTACGTGAGAAATGAGCAGTAAGAAAGAAAAGGTACAGCAGTCCAAATTTCGTGACTGTACCACCTGATTTTCAAGTACATGGAATGTATGCAGTGCGCACAACCTATTCAGTGGCCCAGATATCTGTCACGTGTTCATTCCATCGTCCAATCAGGACTCCCATGTGGGGCCTGCATCCTATCAATGTTGGAAGGGGATTGCATCCTGACACTGCCAGCAATGAGTCACTGGACGGTGCTCTTAATTTGGGCCTCACTCACCATTATGGACGCCAATTGCGTCCAACCCCTGCACGTCTCTAGCGCCGGGCAGTTCTATGTGCGGGCCCACCGTGATGTATCTGTTTATTCAAGCCATTTATCCATTTTTTTCATATCATTTTAAGGCATGAAACAAAAATGAGGCAGATTCAAAGCTCAAGTGGACCACACCAAATAATAACTTGGTTGCGTTAAATGCCCATTGCATTAAATACAGTCATCTAAGGTGTGGTCCATTTTGAGCTGCCTCATTTTTGTGTTCATGCTTTAAAATGATCTTAGAAAAGGGATGGACGGCTTGGATAAACAAATACATCAGGATGGGCCTGCCCACAAAACCGCCCATTTGGGGCTAGAGACTGGCGAGGTAGGACACAATCTGCGTCCCACCATTATGTATGTTTATCTACCCCGGCCATCAATTTTGTAGCTCATTTTAGGGCATGATCCAAAAAATGAGGTAGATCCAAACCTCAAGTGGACCAAACCACTGGAAACAATGGCGGTTGAAGGCTCACCAATAAAAACTCCTTGAGGCCAATAAAGTTTTGGATCAAGCTGATATTTCTATTTTCTCATTCAGGCCTATGTGATCTAATCAACAAGTTATATGGAAAAGGAATATTAGAATCGCCCTAGGAAGTTTTTAATGGTGGGCGTTCACTAACCAGTCTTCCTCTGGTGTGGTCAATCTAAGATTTGGATCTACTTCATTTTCAGGTATGTGCTTTAAAATAAACTAGCAAAATGAGTGGATGACATATATATACAACACATAAATTGATGCTGGCCCCATGGTTACAACCACTTGAGTTGGAACTTGCCCGCCTATTGGAGAGACGGATCTGCAGAACTCATCTCGGACAAAGAACTCCTAACTCCTGTCCAATCCCCCAGCTAACTGGAGTAGTCTATTCCGCAATCTACAGCCAAAAAGCCAGTTATTATCCCGGTTAGGATTGCATTGTTAACCCGCCACCACCAACCTCCGTAGTGGTAGGACTTTATGGAGCCCACCATCATGTATGCGTTTTATCCATGCTTATCAGTTTTGCCAACTCATTTAGGCTATAATCTCAAGATTGAATTAATTACCAAAGGTCATGCGGACCACACATGAAACAGTGGGGATAATGACATCGACCATTGGAACCTTCCTAGGGCCCGAAGTGATGTTTACTTGTCATGAAGGGAATAACACAAATATCAGCTGGATCCAAAACTTATGTGCCCCTAATAAGTTTTCAACTATAAGCATTCAATCCCAGCTATTTCCTGTGGTGTGGTCCACTTGAGCTTTACATATACTTCAATTTTCGACTCATGGACTAAAATGAGCTGCCAAAATGGAGAGACAGCATGGATTAAACACACGCATCATGGTGGGCCTCATAGAGTCCTACCACTGCGGTGGTCGGTGGTGGCGGGTCACCTCACAATCCGCCTAAATTAAAATCAACACTACCCCTGCAGGACTGTAAAGTGTCAAGGGAACAGAGCCCGGCCCAGGTTGTCTTCGGTCTGGATTCTGAACTGTTGGGCCCCACCTATTAAAAAATTTGTACATACTAAGCCCAGGCATAGCCCATTGACACCCCTAGTTAACTGACAGGTGCCCATTGAGGTACCCCACCCAGACCGTTTGGCTGTTCACCAAATGGATCTAAGGTGTGATGGGCCTAAACCTGACTCGATTTTTAAAAGGTTCCACATTGTTCTTAGACCCTTTAAATAAAGTTACGTCCCATGGGTAGACGGATCCGGCAAGTGTTGACAGCCTTTACTGCTAGCTAACACACGCATATTGTTGTTGCAAATGTGCACACATGTACCTAAGGGTGCCAACGGGAGGTGTCAAGTGAAGGCCCGGACCCATCTTATTTAAGATTTATGTTGGATTATAGATCCAGACCCAATCCATTAAAAAATCAGGTCAGATTTGGATTGGGTCCAAGTCAAAAATATCTAGCCCATTTATTTAATGGTTTGCGAGTAGGACTTAAACCTGGTCCTTTTATCAAATGGGTTTAAAAATGAGAATTAACATTAGAGCTGGGTATCAAGTCAAATTGGACCGAGTTAGGGCTGACCCGGCTCGATTTGGATTTGAAATAGGCCTGGAACTCGACTCAGTACCAAGTCTAGCATGCCTGACCCGATCCGAGTCTAGGTCTGGCCTATACTAATCCAGACAAAGTCCGATCCAGTCACAAGTACCAAGTCGGGTTGAGTTAGCACCGAGTTGGTTAGGTGCAACGGGTATCTTCAGGCTGAAATCACAGCTCAAAACATAGGTGCACTTGTCAGAATTGCAGCCTCTCCGTCAACTACACGGCATCTTGAGCTATCTGAAATGTTAGATTTGAGTTTTTTTTTATATATATATATAATCTATATGTAGGATTCCACTGCGTTGAGAAAGAGAGAGTCTTGGATAAAAAGACTCTCTCCTACACTCATGCCAATGGAGACGGATTAGCTACTGCCAAGTTGAGTAGCGAGACTTGAAGTGACGTCAAGTTTTGTGGGCCCACCTTGATGTATTTGTTGTATCCACACTGTCCATCCAGTTTTAGAGATCATTTTAGGACATGAGAAAAAGAATGAGCATATCGAAAGCTGGAGTGGACCCCACCACAGAAAGCAATAGGGAGAGATTGAAACAGTGTTGATTGAACGTAGACCATTAAAAACTTTTTGGGGGCCATAAAAGTTTTGGATCAAGTTGATCTTTGTGTTTTTTCCCTTCATCCAGGTTTGTATGACCTAATCAACAGATTGGATGTCAAATAATCAGTACAGTGGACCTTAGTAGGATTTTAATGGTGGATATCCAATCACTATTGTTTTCTTGTGGTGTGGTCCACCTTAGATTTATATCCGTCTCATTTTTTGTATTAAGCTCTAAAATGATCTTTAAAATTGGATGAAGGGCATAGATAAAAGACATACTTCATAGTGGGGCCCACATGGCTAGTGGCAGGGGGGTAGCCAATCTGTTTCCCCTCGTGTGTGGTACCATGTCTGATCCAGACGAAATCGAATTGCGTACTGAGCACTTATCATTGGGCCCACGGTGAATGTATTTGGTTTATCCACACCGTCGATCCGTTTTTCCAGATCATTACAGTGGTTAAGCACAAATTTGAAGCATATCCAAAGCTCAAGTGGACCATACCATAGGAAACAGTGGGAATAATGATTTCCACCGTTGAAATCTTCCTATGGCCCACAGTGATGTTTATTTGTCATTCAACCCGTTCATAAGATCACAAATACATGGATGAAGGGAAAAGTAAAATATCAACTTGATCCAAAACTTCTATGGCCTCCCAGAATTTTTCAAAGGCAGATGTTCAATTCATACTGTTTCCTATGATGTGGTTGACTTAAGATTTTTATAGGCTTACGTTTTGAACTCATGCAATAAAATTACATGATAAAATGGATGGATGGAGTGGATAAAATAAAGAAATCATGGTAGGCCCCACAGATTTTACTTAGTACACTTAGGGTACTGAGTTACTCAGTATGCAATCCGCTTCCAATCTAGACTTCTGGACGTGGTTTGGCTAGTACGCTGCCACTAGCTAGGTGGCTAGTGGTCGGTTCTATGTGGACCCCACTATGATGTATGAGTTTTATCCACGCCGTCTATCCATTTTTAAAGATAATTTTATATCATGATACCAAAAATGAGGTGGATCTAAATCTCAGGTGGACCACACCATGGAAAAGAAATTTGATTGAAAGTCCACCATTAAAAACCTCCTAGGCCTCTGTAATGGTTGTTTGACATCTAACCTATTGATTAGGTCATACAAACTTGGAAGAAGTGAAAAAATAAATATAAGCTTGATCTAAAACTTTTGTGGCTCCAAGAAGTTTTTAATGGTGGGCGTTCAATCAACACTTTGCAGTCCACTTGAGATTTGGATCAACCTCATTTTTAGGCTCATACCATAAAATGATATAAAAGAATGGGTGGACTGAATGGATGAAACACACATATCATGGTGGGGCTCACGGAGCATCGACCACTAGCCATTGGCTAGCCGGTTACCGACCAATCCGTTTCTCGATTTCCTGTCAAAGCCTTTCGCATGAAGTTCCTACGCTAGAACCTAGGTGGGGTGCACTGTGATGTTTTTGAGAAATCCATCCCATTCGTCCATTTTTTGAGATCATGTTAGGACATGGGGTAAAAAATGATCCAATACTCAAGTGTACAGAAAACATGAGGATTGAATGTCCACGGTTTAAATATTTATGGGGCCACATAAGTTTTGAATCAAAATAATATTTTTGTTTTTAGTTATCTCAATAGAAATGATGTTATGAACTATGCGGATGTCATGTAAACGTTACTGTCGACCTCGCAGGGCTGCGGATGGCATGTAAACATTACTGTCCACCTAGCAGAGCCCTGCCCATCCGGGTGGGGGTAGCACGCAATCCCCGTCCAAAACTGACAGGTTGAGTAAACTTGCTACTGAAGTGACGTCACCTAATTATGTGGGCCTCACTATGATGTATGTATTGTATCCACACTGTCCATCCATTTGTAGAGATCATTTTATGGCATGAGCCAAAGAATGAATCAGATTAAAAGCTTGAGTGGACCCCACCAAAGAAAACAGTGGTGAGAGTGACGCTCACCATTAAAAACTTTTTAAGGGCCACAAAAGTTTTCGATCAAGCTGATATTAGTGTTTTCCCATCTTTAATGTCTAAGTTAACTGATGAACAAGTTAGATCTTAAATAAACATCAGAGTGGACCTTAGGAAGGTTTCAACGGTGGGTGTTTCTCTCCCTATTGTTTTCTATGGCAGGGTCTACTCCAACTTTTGATATGCTCATTCTTTTTCTCATGTCCTAAAATGATCTCTAAAACTGGATGGACAGTGTGGATACAACAAATATATCAAAGTGGCCCACAAAACTTGGTGACGTCACTTCAAGTATTGCTACTTAACTTGACAGTAGCTAATCCGTCTCCATCGGCGTTAGTGTAGGAGAGAGTCTTTTTTTTCAAAGACTCTCTCTTTCTTAAAGCAATGTAATCCCAGCCGCTCTCTGCATCCTACCGCGTACATGAAGGCTCGCACATAAATTTTGTGCGGTATGGTTCGTAAGAGACCGGCTCTCTATATGTAGGATATATATATATATATATATATATATATATATATATATATATATATATATATATATATATATAGGGAAAAGGTACTATGCGCTCGACCTCACAATAAGCTCCCGTGAGGTCGAGCTGTGTGGGCCCCACCGTGATGCGTGTTGACCATCAACACCGTGCATTTGATGGGTCCCCTTTAAATTATGGGATATCCCAAAAATCAGCCGTATATGGAACTCAGGTGGGCCATACCATCTAAAATCATGTGAAGACACCATTAAAACATATAAAGGCACTTGGTGGGGCCCACCTGAAATTTGCATGCATTTGAAACTTTGTCTGAACCCTCATCCAAGTGGGACACACATAATGGATGGGCTGGATTTGCAAACCACATCTCGGTGGGCCCAAAAAATCATTATGAATGTGTTAATGGTGCACGGCCCCTCTCCACTTCTATATGTGGTGTGGCCCACACAAGTCATGGATTGACTTGATTTTTAAGACCTAGGCCCACGATGGAATGGTGCATCTGACTGATGGGGTTAATGTTCGAAACGCATCACAGTGGGGCCCACACAGCTCGACCTCATGGGACGGACTCGTGAGGTCGAGCGCATAGTACCTTTTCCCATATATATATAAAAGTCAAGTTTCAAATCGAGTTGAGTCAGTACCGAGTTGTATTTCGGATCAAGTCAAGTTAAGTTATTGGGTGACTCGATTCTAATCGACTCACTCACTCAGTTCGGATTGAGTCAAGTCTGGACGAGTCAGAGGGGTTAAGTTTGCTGTCGTCTCATCACCAGCCCTAATTAACATAAATAGGGATCCAAACATCTACCTGGTGGTAGGTATTGATTTTTATGATAAATAATAAATTGGTCAACCCTCGTTATTGAGGGATTTGACAAAGATTCGATCAAAGGATTGTATTAAAGAGGGGAATGAGTATCACTCAGTCTCGGCCTAAGATTTAGCTTCAACAACTCTTCCAATACGACCTAAGGTGTGAATTTGAGCTTGCAAGGAAGATCAAAGCCCTCTACAACAAATCATTAATTCATATTCGGAGTTGTTAAAGGAATTTCACTTTACTCTTTAATCACTTGCTTCTGTTGTATTTGTGTTATTTTGTCAATTTCTTTAAATTGTATTTTTTATTTCATGGACAAATGAAGTGAGTAGTTGTTTTGAACCATTTTGAACCAAATTCTTAATAGCTACTTGGTAGATACCATAAGCAATGATTCCTTGCCTAGATCTTGATGTAGAGTGGGTCACAGACAGTTACATGGCCAAGATGGATCAGAAAAGACCCGGTCGATGACAGAAGTGATCTAGACCATCGGACCTTAAATCGGGCGTATCTCGCAATCCGGAATGAGTTATGTGACATAAAATATATGATTTTGGGGTAGAACGAGCTACTTTAGCAAACCAACCCTGTTATGCCGGGTTGCCCAAGTCGGATTTGTGAAATACCGCCAGATCGACGATCGTTTCCCTATTTTAATTTCATTTTTACTATAAATAGTAAGTTTTAGTTTGATTATAACTTCATCCGTTGGGTTTTAGGAGTTGCGTCCAACGTGAAAAGAGCTTAGAAAAATTAGGAGAACAATTTGGTTAAGCCAAATAGGATACTTACTATTTTTGGCTGAAAACCTTGCACACTAGTAGACATCACGACCGTCTATAAATAATAAGTTTACTATTTATAGTAAGTTGCGAATTCTAGGAGTTTTAGTTGTAGTTTGATTTTGATTTCTTTCTTATTGCTTAGTACCCCTATTTAAAGGGTTGTGAACTCGTTTTTATTTATTTATTAATCAATTTCAAATTTATTAGAATTTATTTCTATTTTCTGATTTCTTTCCTCGTGGATTCAAGAAGTCTCTGTGAGGAGTCCAGAGAAGTTCCGTGGATTCAGAATAGTTATCCTCTTGAGGAAGACAGTGCTCGACCTCACGTCCTTCCCTGCGTCAATTTGGTATCAAGGCGAGGTTTTTTCTCGGATAGATGACTTCTAACAACGGGTTGGGCAACAATCTCATGGGCGGTGCTCCAGGGAATTTACCTTTAATGGCGACAGCTTTCGAAGTAGCGCAATAAGAGAATCGGCAAGTCATGCAAGGGTTGTAGGCTTCCATCAACCGCATAGCGGATCTCTTGGCAGAAACCGTAAGGCAACTCCATGTTCTTGGTGGTAATCCTCCACCACCAATTGCTGAAACTCGTAATTGCCCTGATCGTAGAATAGTACCGGCAATGCATCCAAGGGTCATTCCTGAAGAAGGGAGATCTAGTGAGGAGGAGATCGACGACATAATCTTCTGATACCCCAGACAAGGTGGCGATCGAGTAGATCGAACAGATCGAGAATTCAAGATGTGAGTTGATATTACTAACTTCAATGGCTAACTACACATTGAGGATATCCTCGATTGGCTTTCTAAAGTTGAGCGATTTTTTGACTATATGGACATCCCTGAAGCAAAGAAGGTCAAGCTTATGACTTACAAATTAAAAGATGGAACTTCAGCTTGGTGGAAACAACTACAACTCGCACGAACCAGGCAGATGAAAGCACCAGTCCGCACATAGGAGCGGATGAAGCAATTATTATGTACCCAATTCCTCTCTTGCGATTACGATCAGGTATTATTCCAACAATACTAAAATTGTCGATAGAGTAGTCGGTTGGTGAGAGAATACGCAAAAGAATTTTACCGCCTGGCAGTGCGTAACGATTTGTCAAGACTAAATCGCAATAAGTCGCTCGATTCAACGGTAGATTGCATATGACGATCCAGGATCGGGTCCAAATGCATTCTGTCTGGACGATGAATGATGCGATTAAGTTGGCTACTTGGGCAGAAGTGCAATTTGAACGTCCTAACACACAGACCTATCTTATCACAAGGATCGCTGTGGCAGGTCTGCCCCAGGGAGCTCCACAGCCCAAGGGGAAGGAGCCCGTAGGAGTATGCATTCAACCTCCTATGTCTAAGAGCCGAGATCGGGGAAGCGAGCAAACTAAACCCCAAAGGGATGTATCGACTGCTCCGAACTTCTATACTCAACCAAGGCCCGACAACTGTCGTTGTGGCTAACTAGGCCTCCTATCAAATACTTGTCCTCAGCGAAAAGTGGCGAACCTCGCCATCAATGATGGTAGTGCTGATAACACCTATAAAGATCCAGATGTTGAAGAATAGAAGCATACCACCGAGGATGAGGCAGATGATTCAAGTTGGGTTCAGCAAGATTGCAGCGAGTCCCTAGTTGTGAGGCGGCTATTATATGCGCCAAGAACAGAAGTGCATCCACAGCGGCATAACATCTTTCATAGTAGGTATATGGTGAATCGAAAGGTTTGTGACGTGATCATTGACAATGAGAGCAGCGAGAACATTGTCTCCAAGGTCATGGTAGAAAAATTACAATTGAAAACGAAGCGTCATCCCTCCCCATATACAATCGGTTGGATCAAGAAGGTCAGCGAAACAAAGGTAACTGAACGGTGCATCATATCCTTTTCAATTGGTAAACATTATAAGGATGAAGATTATGCGATGTGGTTGATATAGAAGCATGTCACATACTACTCGGTCAACCCTGACAATCTGACTTTGACACCATTGATAAAGGGTGAGATAACATATATATCTTTGTTAAGGAAGGCCAGAACAATATATTGGCCCCTATGGATCTAGAGGGACCACCTGAAATTTTTAAAGTGGAGGGCCATTTTCTCTTAACCATACGGAACTTCGTGGAAGAATCTAAAGAAACAGGACAGGCTTATGCATTAATTGTAAAAGGGAAAGAACTCGAGCCTAGCATCATCCTTGAAAGATTAAGGCCCTTGTTACATAAATTTAAAGAAATATGGCCCAACGACTTTTTCGATGGGTTACCCCCATGTGGGATATCCAACACCATATCGACTTTGTCCCCGGGTTCAATTTACCCAATTGTCCTTATTATCGAATGAGTCCGAATGAGTGCGAGATTCTACAGGGACAAGTGAAGGAGATGATTCGTAAGGGTCTTATTCGAAAAAGCATGAGCCCATGTGCCGTACCAGCTCTATTAAGTTCAAAAAAAGATGGGAGTTGGCGCATGTGTGTCGATAGCTGGGCCATTAACAAAATCACCATAAAATATACGTTTCCTATACCACGGTTGGACGATATGCTAGACATGCTAGTGGGTGCAAAAATATTCTCTAAATTGGACTTAAGGAGTGGCTACCATCATATTCGAATACAACCGGGTGATGAGTGGAAAATGACCTTTAAGACTAAAGAAGGATTGTACGAATGGATGGTCATGCCCTTCGGTCTTTCGAATGCACCTATCATATTCATGAGATTAATGAACCAAGTTCTTAAACCTTTCATTAGACGGTTCGTTGTGGCTTATTTCGATGATATTTTAATATACAGTCAAGACGAAACCACCCATATGGAACACCTCAAGAAGGTCCTTCAAGTGCTCACTGAAAATAAATTGTATCTTAATTTTAAAAAGTGCAGCTTCATGACTGATAGCCTATTGTTTTTGGGTTTTGTCATAACATCCACGGGTATTCAGGTGGATGAGGAAAAGGTGAAGGCAATTAGAGAATGGCCGGTTCCCACAAATATTCACTAAGTGCGAAGTTTTCATGGACTGGTGACATTCTGTCTTCGGTTCATGAAAATTTTCAGTACCATTGTGTCACCAATCACAGATTGCATGAAAAAAATGTAGTTTCAGTGGACTGACGAAGCCGACAGGAGCTTTATAGAAATCAAGCGTAGATTATCCACGATCCCGGTTCTTGTACTTCCCAACTTTGACAAACTATTTCAAGTCAAATGTGATGCCTCATATGTCAGGGTTGGGGGAGTTTTGTCTCAAGAAAGTAAGCCGGTAGTTTTCTACAGTGAGAAACTTAGCGATGTACGCAAGAAGTGGTCTACATATGAGATCGAGTTGTACGCGGTGGTCCAGGCACTGCGACACTGGTGACATTATTTGATTCAAAGGGAATTCATACTTTACACGGACTATCAAGCTCTCAAATTCATTAATAGTCAAGCTAACATTAACCGTGTGCATGCTAAATGGATCTCATTTTTACAGGAATTCACGTTCATGTTAAAACATAAGTCAGGGCAACAGAACAAAGTAGCCAATGCGCTGAGTCATTGTGCAACTTTGTTAGTCACTATGAGCAATGAGGTTGTCGGGTTCGAGCGCCTCAAAGACATATATGCCGATGACGATAACTTCAAGGATGCATGAGTTAGATGCCAAGAAGGTCACCCCGACGACTTACATATGTAAGACGCGTTCCTTTTCAAAGGAAATCGATTGTTCATTCCCAACAGTTCGCTAAGGGAACAGATAATCCAAGAGTTACATGGAGGTGGCCTTAGTGGACACTTTAAGTGAGACAAGACGCGAGCTCTTGTGGAAGAACGATATTACTGGCCGTAATTGGTATGTGATTTGAAAAAGACAGACCAACGTTGTTATATTTGTCAGGCCTCTAAGGGGCAATCTCATAATACAGGCCTCTATACCCCATTACCCATGCCTGACGGTCCTTTAAGAGGATTTATCTATGGACTTCGTGCTTAGTCTCCCACAAACACAATGTAGCATGGATTCGGTGTTCGTGGTAGTAGATCATTTCTCCAAGATAGCACACTTTATTCCATGCAAGAAGACTCTCGATGCAACGCATGTAGCGAATCTATTCTTCAGAGAAATTATGCGGCTATACGGGGTTCCCAAGACTATTACTTCTGACTGTGACACGAAGTTCATAAGCCACTTTTGGTAGATATTGTAGACTCGATTCGATACATGACTTCAGTTCAGCAACGCCTACCACCCACAGACTAACGGGCAAATTGAGGTTGTGAATTGCACGTTAGGAAACCTCTTTCGATATATTTCAGGAGAAAAATCAAAGCAGTGGGATTTGGCATTGTCTCAATCAGAGTTTGTATTCAACAACATAGTGAATCGCTCGACAGGGAAATCCCCGTTCTAGGTTATTTACGGACGAGTACCTTGCTACACACTAGACTTGGTCTCTCTGCCCGAGCTCCCAGGCATAAGCATTGTAGCAGAACATATGACTATAGGATCATGGGTATTCATGTGGAGGTACAGACCAAGCTACATGCCTTGAACGAAAAGTACAAAGAGCAAGCGGACAAGCATCGACGACAAAAGGTGTTCGAGGTGGGCGACTAAGTAATGGTCCATCTGTGCAAAGAAAGATTTTCGACCGCAACATACAACAAGTTGAAGAATAAAAAAATTGGACCGGTACCAATCATCCGAAAGATCAATGACAACGCTTATGTTGTTGATCTTCTAGATGACATGGCGATCTCACGGAATTTCAACGTCGCGGACGACCAAGTATTATGAACCAGAGCAAGACGATTTCTTTTGAGGTAGAGGAGACTGATGTAGAGCGGGTCACAGACATTTACATGGCTAAGATGGATCAGAAAAGATTCGGTCAATGACAGAAGTGATCCAGACCATCGGACCTTAAATCGGGTGTATCTCGCAATCCGGAATGAGTTATCTAACGTAAAATATATGATTTTGGGGTAGAACAAGCTACTTTAGCCAACCAACCCGCTACGTCGAGTTACCCAAGCCGGATTTGTGAAATACCGCCAGATCGACGGTCGTTTCCCTATTTTAATTTTGTTTTTACTATAAATAGTAAGTTTTAGTTTGATTATAACTCTTCATTCGTTGGGCTTTAGGAGTTGCGTCCAATGTGAAAAGAGCTTAGAAAAATTAGGAGAATGGTTTGGTGAAGCCAAATAGGACACTTAATATTTTTGGCCAAAAACCTTGCGCACTAGTAAACATCACGACCGTCTATAAATAGTAAGTTTATTATTTATAGTAAGCTGCGAATTCTAGGAGTTTTAGTTGTAGTTTGATTCCGATTTCTTTCATATTGATTCATACCCCTATTTAAAGGGTTGTGAACTCATTTTTATTCATTCATTAATCAATTTCGAATTTATTAGAATTTATTTCTATTTTTTGCTTTCTTTCCTCGTGGATTCGAGAAGTCTCTGTGAGGAGTCCAGAGAAGTTCCATGGATTCGGAATAGTTATCCTCTTGAGGAAGATGGTGCTCGACCTCACGTCCTTTCCTGCGTCAGATCTCTAATCTAAGATTGTTTCAAGAGTTTTTTTTTTTAATGGATTTTAGATGCCATCATCTAACGGCTCAAGCTTTTAGAGAAAGTGATTATTTGATATGATGTGCTCAAGTTTTTAGAGAAAGTAATTGTTTGACATGATGTAATCTATAGTAAGTGTACACCATTTTCTCCCGCCTAATCCTGTATGCTCTGCTGATAGCTTGCTTTTCCACCGAAGGATTCCGAACAACATCATTAAGATCCTCACTTCACTTGTTGGATTACTGAAACTATCTATTGAGTTTTTAATGGCGTTAGTCACCAGGTATCCTTTGGGTGAGTTACCGGCCCAATGAGGTCGGGCCTGGAGTTAGTCTCAGCTCGGATTTTGAACTGTTTTGGACTAGGTCTATTTAAAATTGTGACATTAGCTGGCCCAAGCCTGGCCCATTGACACCCAGAGTTAAGACTGGATATTGCACTGGATATTGCGAGGTTCAGATGTGTGGAGAGTAGTGTATGACATAGTGCCACTGTGATACTGTGTTGACGTGGCAAGGTTCTATGACCTCTCTATAAAATTTGTGTTATATCCACACCGCTCATCAATTTTTCCAAGATCATTTTAAGAGCATGAGCCAAAATGAGGCATATGCAAAGCACAAGTAGACCACACCAAAAGAAACCATGGTCATTAAATGCCCAATATTAAAAACTTCTTAGGGCTCAGCATAATTTTCATTTTCCATTCAAACTGTTGATAAGATGAAAAAGAAATGGATTTTTTTTTGGGTTAGCTTGTTAGTACACACCCATGTCAATACTAGAGCTGTACATGAGTCGAGGCAAGCCGAGTATCGCCCTACTCGTACTCTGCTCTTAATGCCTGTGTCCTGCTCGTACTCGGCTCTACTCGGCCATCGAGCATGAATTCGCTGCTCATGCTCTACTCGCTCAAGTACAAGCAAGTACGAGTAGAAAACGAGTACCAGCGAGTACGAGTAGAAAACAAGTACCAGTCAGCTTTAATCTGAGAAATTCAGATCTAAATTTACCCCACCACCTGCCGCGTGTCAGCTTTAAAATCTAACGACCACAGTCAAAAGGAATGGAATCCTCTAAAAATCATTCCCAGGAAGAGCGTGCAACACCTGACCTGTTTGGGCCACTGTGATGTACGTGTGAAATCCACTCCATGTATCGGTTGCATAACCTCATTTCAAGACCCGGGTCCCAAAATCAGAAAGATTCAAACGTCAAGTGGACCACACTATAGAGAGCGGTGGGGATGGGGACACCCACCATAGAAACCTTCCTGGTGTGTACCGTGTTTTCTATAAGCCATCGAATCTGTTCATATGGTGAGCCCCACCCGGACGAAGATCCATACCAAATATCCACTTGATCCAATGGTCAGTCGAGACTGGTTAAATTAAAGTTTTTAGCCGTGATTTTACATTATTCCATGGTGTGGCCCACCACAGTTTCAGATCAATCTTATTTTTGCATGGAGGTGAAGATGAGGTGTAGACGTGTAGTGGATGTTATAGTATGGAGAGTGAGTGGACAAAAACTTACTTTCTCCAAGTGGACCGAATCTGCTTTCTATGAAACCGGTATTATTATTAACAGCCGCTCCTGTCTGCAATTTGTACAAGTACAGACCATGTTTAAGTAATCCAGACCATTGATATTAGTCTAACTCAGGTAGATGACCTCTGCACCAAAAACTGCCCATCCTAACGGTCAATTAAGTGTTTAAGAAATAGACAATTGAGAAAGACGGACAACGTGTAGAAAAAAATCACTAGAAAACAAGATGGACACGAGTCGAGTACCGAGTAGAGTACCGAGTCGAGCACTACTTTGCTCGTACTCTACTCGAACTCATAACGAGTAGCAAAAAACCACTCATACTCGGCTCAAACACCTGACGAGTAGATTCAAGTCGAGTACTTGCGAGTCGAGTTGAGCGAGTACCCGAGCTTTCTTGCTTGTGTACAGCTATAGTAAGTACACACACTCCATGTTAGCCACCCCCGCTAGGGATCAATACCAAGACCTCCAGTGTTGAAACGAGGTATGTCCACTCAGTCTGCTAGTTGAGCTATGAATCTGGGTGTAAAAGAAATGGATTGAGGGAAAAGATAAATATCAGCTTGATGCAAAACTTTTGTGGGGAAAAAGATAAATATCAGCTTCATACAAAACTTTTGTGGCCCATTGAAAGTTTTTTTTTAATGGTTGATGGCCACTATTTCCTATAGTGTGGTCCAATGAAGATATAGATCTAATACATTTTTGGAAAAATGTTCTAAAATGAACCGAAAAAACGGATGTACCGATTGGATATATAAAATATTCATCAAGGTATGCCCAACGGTCAGGAAAACACCCGCTGCGGTGTTACCCGCGTAACACCTGGACCGCTCCCCGTAAGGCGGGAGCAGATTAGGAGAGACCCCGGCATTACAAAAGACGGTGCCGCCTATACCGTGAGGTCCACTTTGATGTATGTATTATGTATCAATACTGTCCATCTGTTTTTGAAGATTGTTTTACGGCATTATTCCAAAAATTAAGCAGATCCAATGATCAGATGTAACATGCCATAGGAAACAGTAGTGATTGAACGCTCTTAAAAACCTTCTCAGGGTGCACCTCAATGTTCTTGTAGTGTTTATTTCCAATCCAATCTGTCGATAAGGTCACATGAGCCTGGATGAAGGAAAAAAAACAAATATCAGATTTATCCAAAACTTTTTTCTCTCATTAATGGTCAATCACCACTATTTCCTATGCTATGGTACACCTGATAATTGTATCTACTTTATTTTTGGGATAATATTATACCATGATATTAAAAACAGATGAAATGCAGAATAAATGCATAAAGGTGGGTCCCACGGTATGGGTTGTACTCTCATAGGTAAGGCCGGGGTCTCACCTAATCCGCTACCGGGGTCTTACCTAATCCGCTAGCCTGATAAGCACAGCGACGTGGAATCCATCGCAAACTACTCCACCACTGATATGTCGCTCATCCCCCAGTACGTTACTGTCCCCCCTGGTCCACCACTAATACGTCACGCACCTTTTCTGCGCAAGTTGGGACAATTTTTCGGTAATCCAGACCGTTAATATTTTGGACCCAACATGTACAGGGAATGATCTTTATCTTCTTGGACTGAATGATCTGAACCATCCATATATATATGGATGTTATTCCAGATCACCACCGTGTGTTCTCATCAGACATTTTTTTGGCAGGGATGTTATTCCAGACCGCTATTGTGTTTTCTAATCAGCCATTTTCTGGTAGTCTACTAATCCTACCATTACAATAAACGGCTAAAAATGAATCAGCTCTTATAATAACTGAAGGCCAAAACCCACAAACACCCGTGTATAAAAACTACCACTCTTATTCTCATCACCTTCAAAAGGAACCACAACAACAACAAAAGGCACCATCTTTCTCTCTATAACACTCAAAACCCTTCATTAAGACGTCTCTTTCTTTCATCCCATATATTTCCCAAAAAACCCACATAAAGAAAATCTTCCCTTCAACCCATCTCAATCTCAAACATGGTGTTTTACAAAAGAAATCCTTCACAGTAACAACCCTAGTATTCTATTTCTCCATCTTCCTGACATTGAATTCTTAGTCTCCCGAAGCAACTAGACCTAATTTGGAAGGACCGCGTGCAATCTCTGAGTCATGGTCTCACATTCCCGTCCCTACGGAGAGCTTCCTCTCCACCTTCCCGACCTTCCAATTGCACCCACGTCCCAAAGCCAGGTCCGGACTGCCACACATGAGCGTGGATGAAGGGAAAAAAACAAATGTCAGATTTATCCAAAACTTTTTTCTCTCATTAATGGTCGATCACCGCTGTTTCCTATGCTATGGTACACCTGATAATTGTAACTACCTTATTTTTGGGATAATACTATACAATGATATTAAAAATAGATGGACGGTTTGGATGCAGAATAAATGCATAAGGTGGGTCCCATGGTAAGGGTTGTACTCTCATAGTTGAGGCCGGGGTCTCACCTAATCCGCTAGCCTGATAAGCATAGCGACGTGGAATCCATTGCAAACTACTTCACCACTGATATGTCGCTCATCTCCCAGTACGTGGGATCCACTGTCCCCCCTGGTCCACCACTAATACGTCACGCACCTCTTCTGCACAAGTTGGGACAATTTTTCGGTAATCCAGACCGTTAATATTTTGGACCCAACATGTACAGGGAATGATCTTTATCTTCTTGGACTGAATGATCTGAACCATCCATATATATATGGATGTTATTCCAGATTGCCACCGTGTGTTCTCATTAGACATTTTTTTGGCAGGGATGTTATTCCAGACCGCTATTGTGTTTTCTCATCAGCCATTTTCTGGTAGTCTACTAATCCTACCATTACAATAAACGGCTAGAAATGCATCAGCTCTTATAATAACTGAAGGCCAAAACCCACAAACACCCGTGTATAAAAACTACCACTCTTATTCTCATCACCTTCAAAAGGAACCACAACAACAACAAAAGGCACCATCTTTCTCTCTATAACACTCAAAACCCTTCATTAAGACGTCTCTTTCTTTCATCCCATATATTTCCCAAAAAACCCACATAAAGAAAATCTTCCCTTCAACCCATCTCAATCTCAAACATGGTGTTTTACAAAAAAATCCTTCACAGTAACAACCCTAGTATTCTATTTCTCCATCTTCCTGACATTGAATTCTTAGTCTCCCGAAGCAACTAGACCTAATTTGGAAGGACCGTGTGCAATCTCCGAGTCATGGTCTCACATTCCCGTCCCTACGGAGAGCTTCCTCTCCACCTTCCCGACCTTCCAATTGCACCCATGTCCCAAAGCCAGGTCCGGACTGCCACACATGAGCCTGGATGAAGGGAAAAAAACAAATATCAGATTTATCCAAGACTCTTTTCTCTCATTAATGGTCACCACTGTTTTTTATGCTATGGTACACCTGATAATTGTATCTACTTTATTTTTGGGATAATACTATACAATGATATTAAAAACAGATGGACGGTCTGGATGCAGAATAAATGCATAAAGGTGAGTCCCACAGTAAGGGTTGTACTCTCGTAGGTGAGGCCGGGGTCTTACCTAATCCGCTACCGGGGTCTTACCTAATCTGCTAGCCTGATAAGCACAGCGATGTGGAATCCATTGCAAACTACTCCACCACTGATATGTCGCTCATCTCCCAGTACGTTACTGTCCCCCCTAGTCCACCACTAATACGTCACGCACCTCTTCTGCACAAGTTGGGACAATTTTTCGGTAATCCAAACCGTAAATATTTTGGACCCAACATGTACAGGGAATGATCTTTATCTTCTTGGACTGAATGATCTGAACCATCCATATATATATGGATGTTATTCCAGACTGCCACCGTATGTTCTCATCAGACATTTTTTTGGCAGGGATGTTATTCCAGACCGATATTGTGTTTTCTCATCAGCCATTTTCTGGTAGTCTACTAATCCTACTATTACAATAAACGGCTAGAAATGCATCAGCTCTTATAATAACTGAAGGCCAAAACCCACAAACACCCGTGTATAAAAACTACCATTCTTATTCTCATCACCTTCAAAAGGAACCACAACAACAACAAAAGGCACCATCTTTCTCTCCATAACACTCAAAACCCTTCATTAAAACGTCTCTTTCTTTCATCCCATATATTTCCCAGAAAACCCACATAAAGAAAATCTTCCCTTCAACCCATCTCAATCTCAAACATGGTGTTTTACAAAAGAAATCCTTCACAGTAACAACCCTAGTATTCTATTTCTCCATCTTCCTGACATTGAATTCTTAGTCTCCCGAAGCAACTAGACCTAATTTGGAAGGACTGCGTGCAATCTCCGAGTCATGGTCTCACATTCCCGTCCCTACGGAGAGCTTCCTCTCCACCTTCCCAACCTTCCAATTGCACCCACTTCCCAAAGCCAGGTCCGGACTGCCACAAATCCATGTGAAGAATTTTGCAGGACGTGTGTCCACATTGGGTCTCCTAGCTGATGAGGGACTTCAAGTCACCCTTACGGGTGAGAGACGTGTGAAGAAAGCCACAATGCTCAATAAGATGGGGGCGTGACTTGGCTGAGACCCGGAACCAACTATGTGGAAACTTGACCGTGGGGCTCACCTAGAAGCATGCATTGTATCCACGCTGTCCATCTATTTTGCTAGAATATTTTAGTGCGTGGAACGAAAAAAATGAGAAGGCAAAATTTTCAGATGTATGAAACCAAATAAAACAGTGATCGTTGAAGGGCCACCTTTAAAAACTTCCTAGAGTTCACAATAATGTTTGTTAACCATTCAAACTGTTGATAAGGTAAAAAAGACAATGATGAAAGTAAACAATAAATATCAGCTTGATTCAAAATTTTTGTGGCACACAAAAAGTTTTTAATTCTTGATGGCTACTTAAGTTTTTAATTGTCAATAACCACTGTTTCCTGTGGTGTGGTCCACCTGAAATTTGTAGCTGACTCATTTTGGAGCCAGCGCCCTAAAATAAACCGGCAAAACAGATAGTATGAATATATAATGCATGCATCAAGGTGGGCCCTACGGTCAGGCTCTACCCCTCCAAATACTCTTCTCCTGATAATCTCCTCTTAATCTCCGTCTTCTTCTTTTCACTATAAATAAGCAATGACTGTGGTGAGGGTTCATTCGATTGATGTGTGAATGAGTCTCTTTGCCCATATGGACTCTCGTTGTCTCAGTTTCAAGAAGAGTGCTACATGAATTTCCAAATAACATCCAATCCATCCAACAGGTGCACCCATTACAATAATCAGCTACCCAAAATATCAGGTGGATCCCATCATCATATGTGAGCGGTCAACATTGTCTATTATGATGTGGCCACGTGAATTAGAGGTCCCGAGTGGTGTACATTATTTCTATTGTGTGACCGTGTGTGGTCCACACGATGGGCCTGATTTTTGGGGTTAATCACCAGGCTGTATCTGGTTGACAGGTCCATCATGATGATGATCATGGAAGAAGAAAATATGGTGGATATATCCACTGGCTGGGCCAGGATATAAAAAATAATTTATTCAATTCACCCATAATTAATCCAATGATTTAATAGGCCCTTTTTTTTTTTGGGTAATCATCTTCTTATAGTGCATATGTTACAATGGTTAATACCCGATCAAGGTGGGAATAGGAAAAAACAATTGAGGGTATTTTGTTAATTACCAGTCGAAAAACGACAGCCCTTTCTAATAAAAAATAATCGAGTGCATTTCGTTAATTCCCTGCCGAAGAAGACAGCTCTTACCAAGAAAAAACAGCCGAAAAACGACAGAATGATAAAAGCGATCGACTGCATTTTGTTAATTCGCCGCCGAAAAACGACAACCCTTGCTAAGATATTTGTCCCTGCCGAAAAACGTCAGCGACTCTAGTTTGGATGGCATAAAAACATCATGGTGGACCCAGAGAGGTTTCAACAGTCGGCATTTCCTTACTCATTTTCTTGTCGTGCAGCCCACTCTAGTTTTTTACCTGCCTTATTTTTGTACTCATATCTAACATGATCTGTAAAAAGGGGTGGATGGGGTGGATTTCTCATAAACATAACGGTAGGCCTCATCTAGGTTTTGAGTTCCTGCGGAAGATTTCGTCCGTGATCCGCGTCCCGAAAGGATTTTTAAAAATGAGGTAAGTAAAAACAAGAAAAGCTTTACCGGCTAAGAATTCTTTTTTTGTTAACAGAAAGAAAGGGAGCGGATTAGCTGTTAACCGGGTAAGACTTTTGTCGGTGTTACCCCTTACCGTGTGTAGCCCAACTTGATGGATGTATTATTTATCCAAGCTGTTCATCCTTTTATCAGCCAATTTTATCATGTTATTCCAAAAATTATGCAGATCCAAATCTCAGGTCGAACACACCACTATAAAAATAGGTGAATGACCATTAAAAGATTTTTTTAGACCCCAGTAGGTTTGGTTCAAGCTGAAATTTGTATTTTACATTCATCCAGGTCTGTTTGACCTTATTAGCAGATTGGATGGAAAATAAAGATTACATATTTTCTTACAGTGGGCCTTGGAAAGTTTTTAATGGCGAGCATTCAATCACCATGTTTCCTGTGTAGTCTACCCGAGATTTCGATGTTCTTAAATTTTGGGACGATGTCCTCAAATTGGCTGAAAAAACGGATGGACGGCGTTGATAGATAGAAAATATATCAAGGTGGGCCCCACGTTAAGGGTAACATCCACTGAGGTGTAACACCTAATCCCCTGCCTCTGACTCTATAAGTACACCTTCAGAAAGAACAAACACAAAACACCTGTTTCTTTGATCCATCTCTTTCCCAGAAAACCCACATAAAGAAAATCTTCCCTTAAACCCATCTCAATCTCATACATGGAGTTTTACAAAAGAAATCCTTCCACAGTAATATGCTACTTCTTCATCCTCCTGATACTTCATTCTCGGTCTGTTGAAGCAACTACACCTTTGAAAGGACTGACGCGATCGCCAGGTCGTAGTCTCACATTCCATTCCCTCCAGAGATCCCCCACTCCACCTTCCCAACCTTCCAGTTGCACCCACGTCCCAAAGCCGGGTCCCGACTGCCAGATCCATGTCCACATTGGATCTCCTAGCAGATGAGGAAGGACTTCTTGTCCCCACACGTGTGGGTGAGACCGGAGAAACTTCCTCTCTCAGAACCGTGTACATGAGTCTCTAATGGAGATTCCTTCTCTACTCGTTCTTCTTTACTTCTTCTTCTTCTTCTTCTTCTTTTATAAATAAGCAATATTGACTTGGTGAGTGTCCATACCATTGATATGTGAACGAGTTTTCTTTATACGTGTGGCTTCCTTCAACCGTGTCTCACCAGCAAGCGTGGAGAGTTGAAGTCGTACCTCATCACCAGTATCGGTGCAATTATCAACCATTTCCACGTGCAACTATCGTTGCATCAGAACTCCCAGCACAGGTTATCTCCCGTAGTCTTAGCTCCAAGGAGATGGGAGCTGATTGCGTGGTGTGCCACACACCACCAACCTCGGTGGTGTGTTGACGTCACCAAGTTCTATGGGCCCACCATGATGTATATGTTATATCCACACCGTCCATCCATTTGGATAGATCATTTTAGGGCATGAGCCTAAAAATGAAGAGGATATATTCATAGCTCAACTGGACCAAACCACATAAAGCACGGGACAATGGCCCACTGTGAAACTTTTTCAGGGCCCACCGTGATGTATGTGTTTATTTTAGATGTTTAATCCCCCACTACTTTCTGTGGTGTGCTAGCTACACTTGAGCTTTGGATCTGTTCCATTCTTAGGTGCATGCCCTAAAATGATCTCGCCAAATGGATGTACGGATGATCTAAATATAACAAATACAGTATGATAGTTACACAGAACTTGGTGACGTAAACACATGCACAACCAGGTTCTGATCCGCTTCCGAGATGGGTGTACGCGGTTCCAGGACGGGAAGCTAAGTGGGGCCATCTTGATGCTTATAAGATATCCACCCCATCCATTTTGCTAGGCACAAGAAATAAGGTAGTTTCAAAACTCAAGTAGGCCGCATGACATGAAACAGTGAGAAAAGAACGTTTACTGTTAAAACATTTATGGGCCACAGAAGTATTGGATCAGGATAATATTTTTATTTTAAATTAATTCAGGTGAGAATGACCTTATGAACTGTATGAATGGCACATCAACTTCACGGTGGCCCTCAGGGAAGTTTCAATTATAACATGATTTGGCAAACTGAAGGACTAGATGAATTTCTCAAAAATACCATGATGGCCCCACCAGCTTCATGTGGCAGTAAGTTCTGGGGGAAAAGGCTTCCACAGGCAATCCGAGCACCAAAGAGGGTTCTGCATGAATTCTATGATGTGAAAAATGGATTCCTTCATTTTTATTTTCATTTATTTTATTTTATTTTATTTTTAATTTTTTTTTAATGATGTATGGTTTTTTATATTTCTGTTACCTATGATTGATTTAGTATAAATATTTTTGCATTAATATTTAGGGCCTCAATTTTGGATTCATGGACTGAAATGAGCGGGAAAATGCATGGGCAGCATGGATAAAACACAAACATCATGGTGTGGGGCCTGCCACTATGGAGGCCGGTGGTGTAGGGTCACCAACCAATCATCATCCGTTGAAATCAACACTACCCCTGTTGGGCTGTCAGGTTTTAGGGACAGAGCCTCAGGTTGTCTTAGGTTCTGATTCTGAACTGTTGGGCCCAACCTATTCAAATGGATACCATATTCCAACACTAATACTTGAACGAGTAAACTAAGTTATAATAATAATAATAAAATAATAATAAATAAATAAATCTTAACGGCTAACTTTCAATTCCGAGAAGAGAAACAAAAATGTTAGGTAGAACTATTTCATATGCCTGATTTTTTGGACATGGGGCCGTCCACCATGGATACCACATGGACGACTCTGATTGATCCGTTATAAAAAATACTGACTGTCATTGTCGCCTGCTTTGATGAACAGGCTTGCCTTTTTCTGCGCGAGTCTTGCTGACGGACTTCATAGATGAGTGGCCCATCGTGTGCCTGGCACACGAATCGCAACTCCACAGCTATGAAATGCTTAAGGTGGCCCACACACTTTGAGCGACTGAAGATGGCATTTTTAGGACATGTACCAACCTGCACAAATGCTTAAGATCATAACCATTCAACATGTGGGGCCTGCTATTTAGATGATATGGTCATAAAGCTCAGCTCAGTTCCGGTCATCAAGCGAGCAACGTGACCATTGGTCAATTTTTGTACATTTTCTTATACATGTGTTCCTGGTCATGGCATGTCTAATATGGGCCCCACCCAATGAATGGCATGGATCTCTACAGCATACGTGGCAGGGTGATTTGTTTCGTGGGCGCATTCATCTTATTTCCCTTGTGTGTATATACTTCTAATCATCTGATGAGTGACCTTTTATGCAATTGTAGAAATTGAATATGGTCAAAACATATGCACTGTGATAAAGAAAATAAAGATGGATCCGATTATAATATAAATGCAAATAACTAGTTTTTGAAACATAAGCCATCTATAATAGGACCCAATGGTTCGACAACCCTGATTGAAACAACACCTTGAAAGTGTAACGTGCTGAATACCCACGGTCCAGTTATGACCCTTGATAAAGTGAAATGGTAAAATAGGATTTATGTAGCTGACCCGAATTAGTTTGGTAAGGTTTAAATGATGATGATGACGATGACGTTTCAATCAACTAGGGCCTACTTCTTCAATGAGGCTATAAGGACATTAAATGGGCACCGGTATTTCTATCAAGTGGTATGATACTGTTGTAAGGAAATAAATGTCATGAGATTGTCAAGGGTTGAACTAAAAGCTAATCATTTAGTCACAAATAAGCATGTCTATAGGATTTCAACCCATAGCTCAATGATAGACATTGTGGGTTTCAACACTAAGGTCATAGGTTCAAATGGTTCGAGTGACCATATGAAGGCGCGTATATAAAAAAAAAAAAAAAAAAGCATGTCTTTATCTAATCTAGTGGGGCTAATTTTTTAACAGACTATAACACCATCAACCACATATATAGTAAGTGAGGCCTGATTCTTTTATTTTTTATTACATGAACTATAACAACATCAAGTTCACACCTGTATTTAACTTCTATGTTCCTTTCCAAGGGGTAAAACTTGTTCACAAAGTCTTATGGCTGTTCATATCTCAATCAAGTGGGGCCCACTTTTTCATAGGAACTATAACATCATCCACTGCACACCTCTATTTAACTAAGGTAGGCCCCACCTTGGGATAGAGCTATTCTTGCAGCATGAATAAGCAATCCCACATGTTTGATGCTCCTAGTGTTCCATTCATGTTACTACATGGAAGATGGTAATTCCAATCAAACATCTTTGCATGTGGACCTTTTCACGCATTGACTTATATATGCAGTATAGGGTGTTTGGATGGCTGGATTACAATAATAATCATTGTAATTATTCATCGTTAGGATTTATTTTATTTTATTTTTATTTTTTTGTGGCTGCAAAATAAGATGTGACTGTCATCGAATGAACTCAAGACTTTCACATGCTATTCAAACAAACGATCCTAAAAATGAAATATTTTTTCAAGAATGTTGACAGAAATGATCGTTAGAGAATCATTACTATTTATCCAAACACACTCTCCTATATCCATCCTAAAGTTAGGGGGGCAACACTAGTCATTTGTCAGACTGAGTTTTGGATTGCCTGTTCATCCTGGTGAGGACATCTAACCAATCCCTAATTGCAGTTTATGACGAAGAAATGTTTCACTCTTTTCATCTTTATGCCAGGATCATTCCATCCTCCTTCCCCCAAAGAGTGACAATATATGATGTTTGCTACATCCGGAAGCTGATTCCCTATGATCCTGCTGCTGGGGATCCCTGGTGGAAGGCAATGTGGGGCCACTGTGATGTATGCGTTTTATTTCCATGTTGTCCATCTGTCAGCTCATTTTAGGGCACGAAACAAAAAATAAGCAAATCTAAAACTCATGTAGTGGACAGCTCCCAAGAAACAGTGGAGACAATGACACTCACTATAGAAAACCTTCCAATGGCCTAGTATAATGTTTATTTGCCCTCCAAAAGGTTACACAGACCTGAAAAGGGAAAGCACAAATACCTTCATCCAAAACTTTTTTGTCATCCCCAAGTATTTAATGGTCGGCACATGTAATCATCACTGCTCCTTGTTGTGTGGTCCACATGAACTTTGAATCTGCTTCATTTTAGGGTGGAGCTGGTAAAACAGATGGATGCAATGGATTAGACATATGCATCACAGTGGCCCCATCATGGTGTTCCAATTGTTACAGTTGAGCTCGGTAGAGCCAGAAAATGGTACATTCATCTCTCTACAGCACGCATGGCAAGGTTAGATATTAATCGGGAATGTCCATCAATCTGGTTTCCTTCAATATTGATGGCACATGGTGTTAAACTCATACTACGTTGGCCACATATGATATCACTTGCTTTGATATGATGATTGGATTATTTAGATTGAGCATTTAGTAGGCCCCACTATAATTATGATCATTAAAAATAGGATTAGGTTGGGACACTTGAACTGTGGTCCTTATACATGGTTTTTAATACGGATAGCGAAACTTGAAGTATTATGACCCTAAAGGAGACAAGTGTGATGCATAAGCTTCTCCGCCTCTCTTATCTATAAATACTTATTTTGGTCCATTTACTAATACGGTCATAAAACTATATTCCTATTGAGAAGTTTTCCTAAGGATGTAAGATGTGAAAGATTTAAGATTTACTTCCAGTGACATCGTTGCATCGAGAATGTCTTCTTAACAAGGTATACACTTTAGATTAATTACAATATGAAATCTTTTTTATTAATGCATAGATGATTAATTTTTTATCCAATTCATATTACACATAGTCCAAAATGCATGTACCATACAGAGGATCCTTTTTATTTGATTAGTGGCATTTAAAGAGACAATAGCCAAAAAAAAAATATATACGAAATAAAATTACGGCCAATATTGTTCAGTTTTGACAAGAGAAGCAAAGTGATCCCTAACCATTTCTGACCCGAGAAGTAACATGTGCAAATAAGCTGAGTACAAGGCCAAAAAACCTAGAAAAAGGGGACGTCTCTTCGGTGGATCATCGACTGTGGGGCCCACCTTCATATGTTTATCTTATATCAACCCCATCCATTTATTTTCCCCCTCATCGTAGGGCATGAGCCCAAAAATAAAGCAGAACCAAATCTCAGGTGGACCACACCATGGGCAATAGTGATGATTGAAGGGCCACCATTAAAAAATTCCTAAGGGCCACTATAACGTTTATTGGCCATCCAACCAATTGATAAGATCATACCTAGATTAAGGGTCCATACAAATATCAGCTTGATCTAAAACTTTTGTGGTCACAGGAATTTGTTAATGGTGTGCCTTCAATCACCATTGTTTCCCATGATGTGTTCAACGTAAGATTTGTATCTACTTCATTTTTTAAAATGAGACCACGTGAATATAAGATAAATACATTAAAGTGGACCCCACAATCTCTGATCCATCATGCGAATTGAATTCTAACCCACCAGGACCTAGCTAGAGATGGATGGATCTGTCACAGCTATGTTTTATCCATGCCATTCATTCATTTTGAAAAATCATTTTAGGCATGAACCCAAAAGGGAGTCAAATTTAAGACTAAAATGAAATAAATTTAAGTTATTTATTTTTTCTCTTTATCCGGATCTTTCTAACCCTACGAACCTGTTGGATGGCAAATAAATATCAACACGAGCATTAGGAAGGTTTCAACTGTAGGAATTTTCCTACCCACTTTTTCCTGTCACGCAGCCCATTGAGTTTTGGATGTGCCTAAAAAACATTATAGTTCGGCTCCACCAACTTTTTACGGTCAGGAGTAATATCCACATATCGATGTTTCAGATCATTTAGTTCAGAAAGATACACGGGTTATTATCCGTATATGGTTGTCCAGTGGTCTGGATTAACTGAAACATTGTCGCAATATGTACAGATGAGGTGGGTAAGGCGGTTTGACTGGGAGAATATCGTTGACTGGAAACTAGTTAAAAGGGAAAACCTGTCTAGGTGTGCTTGGTTACTCTGATATTTCGGGTGTATCCGCGTTAAGTGGGTCCCACCATTTGGAGAGATACATGCGTAGCAAGTGCACAGTTGTTGTGTGCATGTGTACTGATGGTCATGCTCTACCGTATTATGAATGTTTTTCATTTTTATTTTTATTTTTCAGTTTTCAAATAGGCAAGAAGACTCCTGACTTTAAAAATCTGATATAGCTGCATGGCCCTGTTTGAATACAAAAGTCAGAAGAAATGATTGGAGGAGACTCCGATCCGATTAATGCTAAGTTTCAAATCAAATTCAAGCACTATAAAATTGTCCACATTTTCTGATTCCAAGATTACCCTTGTACCTGGAGGTTTTTTCCAATTTAAAATCTTAATTCCTTGGAAATTAAAAATCAGAAACCAATCAAAGAAAGGAAAATCCTTGTGTACTATGATATATCAAAACCCACTTCTTCAGTGTCTTGTTTTGTGAATCTGACCCCTCTGCTTACCACAAGCAGGAAAAATCCTATTTTCCAGTATGGTGATTGGTCCATGTCATCACTGACATTGTCAACATTACTGCATTAAATGTAGCATACGATGATGTGGCCCAATTAGATTGCAACAAATAAGATTCTCCTGCTTGTGACAAGTGAGGGATTCTTGTTTGATGGTTTACTTTTTCACCAATTAAACTCAAGAAAAAGAGAATTATGATTTATTCTTTTCACCTATCCTTGTTGATTTTATTTTATTTTATTTTTATTTTTTAAATTGTTAATGGTATTAAGCGCTTGTTTGAACAGGGGATTCCTGCAAAATCAGGATTAGTGGTCCTCATGGTCTCCATAATTGTACTTATTTATTCCATTGTCAATGTCTCTCACTTTTTCTTTCAGTCAAGAAGATTCCTGAGTAGTTGCAGGATTACCCAAAACTTGTACCAACTTGATCAGAAGAGGTATATAAAGGAGACTATAGGATTCCTCCATGGCTTTGAAGGCTGTTTCGGTGTCCTGACGAGCCAGTTTGTATATGTAAGGCTTTGGGCCTTGTATTTCAGCCACCCATCTGAAGGAAACCATGGCTCATGACTCCTAAAACATGGTCAAAATTCTATACAAATCTGATATTGGATTTAGTGTTCTGTGACAGTCTATAACAAAATGGAAAATCTTCCATTCAAAGCTTGAGTTGGGGTCCATTATCAGTGGATTAGATACCATGTTAACACTAGAGAGATGATTCTAACTGTTCAAATTGCATGGATACTTGCTCTTGCTCAGGCGGTAGACTCTCGGGAGTTTCAACACCCGCTCAAGGGTTCGAGTATCCATAGGTGGTGAAAGCCCATTATGGCATGAGTGTGTGGGCCGGGATGTGTGAGTGTGTGTTTTTATAAAATTAAAAATAAAAAAAAATAAAAAATAAAAAATAAAACTGTTCAAATTGCGGCCACTAGGTTAATGATTAAAATGGAAAATATTCAGCACTCCAAATTCAAAAAACAGGAGACCAATGGTGTTGGGCTAGGTCTTCTTGGCCACTACGAAAGAAATCTTCTTGCCTTTTTAAAACAAAAGCAAGGAAATAAAATAAAAAATAAAAGAGTGAGAGACATTGATAATGGAATAAATCCTGTATGGAGAGCATGAGGACCACTGATCGTGGGCTAGGTGTTCTTGGCCACTACGAAAGAAATCTTCTTGCTTTTTTTAAAACAAAAGAAGCAAGGAAAAAAAAAAATTTAAAAAAAAAAAAAAAGAGTGAGAGACATTGATAATGGAATAAATCCTATATAGAGAGCATGAGGACCGCTAATCCTAATTTTTCAGGATGCCCTGTAATTCTCTCTTTCTTTAGTCGGATTAATCAATAAATAAATAAATAACTATGAAACAAAATATTGAAGAACTGGGATATCAATGATTTTTCTTTCTTTGATTGGTTTCTGAATTTTCATTTCCTAGAGGATTTGAGATTTTCATATTGGAATAAACTTCCAAGTACAAGGGTAATCTGGGAATCAGAAAATGTGGACAATTTTGCCCTCCTTGAATTTGCGGTTGAAACTGAGAATTTCCTCCAATCATTTCTTCTGACTTTTGAATTCAAACATGGCCATGCAACTATATCAGATTTTTAAAGTAAGGACTCTTCTTGCCTTTTTGAAAACTGAACAGAGAGAAGGTAAAATAAAATGAAAAACATTGATAATATGGTATAGCATAGCCATCGATACACATGCACAGAGCTAGTGTGCAGTAGCTACACACGTATCTGTCCAAGTGGTGGGACCCACTTAATGTGGAGACACCCGTAAAATCAAAGTGACCGAGTCAACCATTCTCTCCCACTCAAACCGCCTTCAAAGGCATGGAGGAATATTGAAATAGTATCCTTGAAAATTGGGACAATATATGTTTCGATAATCCAGATCGTTAATACGATGGACATAACCATGCACGGGTAATGCTCCAAGTATCTTTCCGGACTGAATGATCTGCACCATCCAATATATGAATGTCATTCCAGACCGTGATGTTTTTTAAGAAATAGGATGCTTTAAGAAATAGGAATTTCCTGGGTCAGAAAGTCGGTGGAGCATACTGAAGTGTTTTTAAGACTCTTTTCTTCTGTTTTCACATATTATGTTAGGACATGAACCCGAAATTAAGCAAGTCGAAGTGAGCTATGTGACAGGAAAAAGCTGGTAGAAAAATGCCTACATTTGAAACCTCCTTAAGTCCACTGTATATATGCTTTCCATACCCTTCATAAGGTCAATTCCTTCCTAGATGAATGAAAGCACAAAAATATTTGCATGTTCAAAAGTTTCCGTGGCTGCGTGAATGTCTCAAGGGTGCATTTTCAATCCTCATTGTTTCCTGTCATAAGCCCACTTAAGTTTCGGATCGGTCTCATTTTTTAGCCCATGTCATAATATAATTTGGAAAAAATGAATAAATAAAGTGGATTTCTCACAAATATCAAGGTGGGCCCCACTTAGTTTTTGATGTAGAACGTGGCGAAGATGCATTCCTAGCATGGTTAGAGTAAAATAATGCAAACTATAAATTGGCTATAACTTTTGATCTGGGTATCGTCGCGGGGCACGTAACCTATCAATATTTACTAAAACGGGTCATCCGAGGTAAATAGACTCACAAAGTGGGTCGCATCTATCTGTTTCATCAAAAAACACATGTTTTAGATATTTTTTCTTTTTTAAAAACTTATAATCATATTAGGACTCTTCTAACAAAATTTTATTTAAAATTTTTATTTTTAGAAATTAAGCTTTAGAATAGTTCTATTAGAATTATGATTTTTATTAGACTTAGAATTTTGCTATTTTGGTAATTACAAATTTTAGTTTAGTTTTTTTTCTTTATTAATAATGTAACAGGGACACATACACATTAGATACCTATCAATCAAATTTCAAATTTTCTTGAATTTTTTTTTATTTTTTTATTTTTCCTCGTGGATTTTAGGTATTTTTGTGAAAAGTCCAAAGAAGTTCCATGGATTCAGAATAGTTATTTTCTCAAGGAAAAAAGTAATTGGCCTCATCACGTTCATCCCTGCATCAGTTTCTCTATGAAAAGTTCATGCACAGGCTTTAGCAGGCAATCCGTGTATTAAAGGAAGCCGGAGTAAACTTATGGGGCCTAATATAATATGTGTGTCTTATATAGCTATGTTGTACATCCGTTTTATTAAATCATTTTAGGGCACAATTCCAAAATTGAAGCATATCCAAAGCTTAAGTGAACTGCATTATTGAAAACAGTGTAACTTGAATGTCTGCCGTTGAAAACTTCCTGGGCCCACTGCAATTTTAAAAGAAGCTGATATTTATGTTTTTTCATTATTCATGTTTGTATGACCTTATGAACCGGTTGGATGACAAATAAACATTACTTTGGGCCTTAGGAAGGTTTCAATGATGAATATCATTATTTTTAGTATTTCCTGCAGTGCGGTTATATTAGATTTAGGTTTATATATACTATCCAAACCTGAATCGAGTCGAGTTAGTACCGAGTTAGATTTTGGGTGTGGTAGGTAGGTTATATTAGATTTAGGTTTGGGTGTGGCGGGTAGGTTATATTATCATTGAATCTTCCTAACATTAGATTTAGGTTTATATATATACTACCCGAACCTGAGTTAGGTCGGGTGTAACAAGTAGGTTATATTAGATTTAGGTTTATATATATACTACCCAAACCTGAGTCGTGTCGGGATATGAATCGAGTCGAGTTAGTACCGAGTCAGATTTCGGGTCAAGTCAAGTCAAGTTACTAGATGACCCAAACTAGACTTGGTTTGAGTTCAGATTAGGTGAAGTCTACTCAATATTTTAGATCAACACACTCACTCCGTTTGAATGGAGTCGGGTCTAAATGAGTTGAACAAGTCAAGTCATCCCGTGTCCAGCACTATATGCCCACCTGTTTCCATTTATCTTCAAAACTCCAACCCACACCGAATCTCTCTCTAAACATTTCCGACTGAGCCAAACTCGAGCCTATGTTAAAACAATGTGGACTTGGCTTGAGCAAAGCTTGTATTGGCCCTAACCTAGCCCGTTGACACCCTAACCGAAGATGCATCGATCCATCTCCATAAAAAGGCTCATCTTAGTCATCTACCAAACACATCCTAAACATTAATGCATAAATATTTTTATCAAATCAATCATCGATAGCAGAAACGAAAACCATACATCATAAAAATTACAAACGGAACATTTTCACATCATGGAAATCCATGCAGAAATCTTTGTCACCAAGTTCACGAGAGTCAATCTGTGTAGGGGGTTCTGACCCAGTCGACAGTGGAAACCAATTGGCTACTCACCCTACCACTAGCCAATGGCTAGTGATCGGTGCTCGTGCTCTGTGGGCCCCAACATAATGTATGTGTCTCATCCATTCCGTCCATCCATTTTTTTCAGATAAGTCATGGTACACAATGATTTTTATTTCTTTTGATTGGTTTTTGAATTTTCTTTTCCGAGAGTAATTAAGATAAACCTACATCAAGAGCGAACACAACTATCAGCTTGATCCAAAACTTCTACCGCTCCCAAGAAGTTTTTAACAATGGATATTCCATCTCCAATGTGTGATTAACTTGAGCTCCTGCGAGGATTATCAGGAATCATCTGGCCGGACGCGGAATGGGTACTACCCCGTGTCCCGAGCTCCGTACAGGCTAGGCCGGCTTTGAGGGGCTACCATGATGTACGGGTTTTATTCACAACGTTCATCCATTTCATCATATCGTTTTAGGGTATAAGCCCTAAAATGATGTAGATCCAAATCTCAAGTGGACCACACAGTGGGGATTAAATGCCTGCCATTGAAAACTTCCTGGGACTAAAGAAGTTTTGGATTAGTAGTAGCCGCAGCCGCAAGCCAGCTCGTGTAGTGCTAATTACTCCACTGTTCTCAGCAGCTCGTTAACAGCATTCTGAAAGATTGTTGTTCATGCTTTCGGTGTTCATGCTTTATATTTGTATTTTCCCTACATCCAGGTGTATGAGAAATTATGAACAGGTTCGATGGCAAATAAACATTATGGTGGACTCAGGAAGGTTCCAACGGTGGGTGTTATTATCAGTGCTGCTTCCTATGCTGTGGTCCATTTGTGCCTTGGATGGCCTGTTTTTTAGGCTTACACGTAAAATGATTCGGTGAAATGGATGGATATGGTGGATATAACCCATATATAACGGTGGCACCCTCATATCCTCAGTATGTGCTCAGTCCGATTTAGCTGCCATCTAGTGATGTGGGTGGGACCAGGGATTGCCTTGATGTATGCATTCGATGTTAACGCTGTACATCTGTTTTGCAAGCTTATTTTAGGGCATGGTCCCAAGCAGTAAGCAGATACAAATTCCAGGTGGACCTCATCATAAGAAACAGTTGTCGCTGAACTTCCACCATTAAAAACATCCTAGGATCCACTGTAATGTTTATTTACCATCCACCCTGTTGATAAGGCTACATACACCTAGATGAAAGGAAAAATAAATAAATATTAGCTTGATTCAAAACTTTTGTGGCCCATAAAAATTTTTTAATGGTCAATGACCATCGTTTCATGAGGTGTAATTCGTCTTAAATTTGTGTCCCGTAATTTTTGAAATAATGCTCTGAAATAAACTGGCAAAACAGATGGAAGCCACAGATATACAATGCATATATCAAGCTAGGCCTCACGATTAATAGGGTCTCACCCGGTCCATAGTGGCAGCCCAAGTTGCACTCAACTGTGCCTAGCTCAGGACAGGCGGGCATAGTACCCTGTTCACGTCCCTTGTCTTACCGGAAACTTTAAAAAGAACGAGACATATATAGAAAAGGTTCTATATGCTCGAGCTCACAGGAACTTCCCATGAGGTCGAGCTGTGTGGGCCCCATCGTGATGTGTGTCAAAAATCTACCCCATCAGTCTGATGCACCATTCGATAGTGGGCCTATGGCTTAAAAATCAAATCAATCTGTGATTTGTGTGGGCCACACCACATACAGAAGTTGAGAGGGGTTACCCTCCTATTAAAACATTCATAGTCATTTGTTGGGCCCAACGAGATGTGGTTTACAAATCCAGCCCATCCATTATGTTTGTCAAACGAATGAGGGGTAAAACTAAGTTCCAGATGCATCCAAATTTTAAGTGGGCCCCACCATGTGCTTTTATATGTTTTAGAAATGTCTTCACGTGATTTTAGATGGTATAGCCCACTCGAGTTCCGTATACAGCTGATTTTTGACATATCTTATAATTTAAAGGGGACCCATCAAATGCACGGTATTGATGTTCAACACACAACATAGTGGGGCTCACACAACTTCACCTCATGAAAAGTTCCCATGAGCTCGGCCGCATAGAACCATTTTCACACACCCGTGTGTCTATATATATATATGGGAAAAAGGTATTATGCGCTCTACTTGGTAATATGTGCTCTACCTCACGAGTCTGTCCCATGAGGTCAAGCTGTGTGGACCCCACCGTGATGCGTTTCGAACATCTACCCCATTAGTCAGATGCACCATTCCATCGTGGGCCTAAGTCTCAAAAATCAAGTCAATCCATGACTTTTGTGGGCCACACCACATATAGAAGTGGAGAGGGGTCGTGCACCATTAAAACATTCATAATCATTTTTTGGGCCCATCGAGATGTGGTTTGTAAATCCAGCTCATCCATTATGTGTGTCCCACTTGGATGAGGGTTCAGACCAAGTTTCAGACGCATGCAAATTTCAAGTGGGCCCCACCAAATGCTTTTATATATTTTAACAGTGTTTTCACATGATTTTAGATGGTATGACCCACCTGAGTTCTGTATATAGCTGATTTTTGGGATATCCCATAATTTAAAGGGGACCCATCAAATACAAGGTGTTGATGGTCAACACACATCACGGTGGGGCCCATACAGCTCGACCTCACGAAAGCTTATAATGAGGTCGAGCACATAGTACACTTTCCATATATATATATATATAAAAACCATTGACAAAGGAAGAAAGATGTCGGAAGTAACTCATCCTAAGTCTCTCTCTTGATTTGATTTGATTTGATTGATGAACAAGTACACATGAATCATTGACAGAGGAAGAAAGATGTCCGAAGTAACCCATCCTAATTCTCTCTCTTGTTTTGATTGATGAACAAATACAGACACCAAACAAAACATTGAAATAGTGAGATACTTTCAAGAAACCATATTATAAAATGTTTTCTCGCTTTGACGCGTAGTTCTGATCTACCAATAATGGCCACCACCTGAAGCTTTGAATAGAATATTCAAAGCTTAAAGTGTTACCGAGCACTACTTCTACCCGTTCATTTATAGGAGTCAGCCACGGTTTACTTCATATTAACGGCTGCAATGCAACACCCAAAGCTTTGAATCATTCATCAGACCCTTTAAGACCTTTTAAGTGGCATTAGATCATTTTCTGCTTCACTAATTTCAGTCAAACGATTCTTTCCCATCGACGAATTCAACAGGTGGTGTGTTCCCAGTCCAGACCGTTAATATGATGAACCCAACCATGTACCGGAAATGACCAAAATATCTTTTTGGACTGAATGATCTGAACCATCCATATATGGATGTTATTCCAAACCATAAACTGTGTTTTATCATCAGCCATTTTGGATCCACCTTGATTTATGTGTCATCTATTCAAACCCTTTATGCATTTTGCCATATTATATTAGGGCATGATCCTTAAAAATGAAGTAGAAATCTCATGTGAACTACACCACCGGGAAAATGTGGTGATTAAACACTTACCATTAAAAACTTCCTAGGTGCCATGTGTATTCAATCCCTAACGTCTAAAGCACCTGAGATTTCGATCTCCCTCTTTTTGGGACCATGTCCTAAAATGAACCGGCAAACGGATAAATGGCATGGATATAGTTTTGACCATGTTATAAGAGACAGCCACGTTTTCCTTCGTATCATCATGCATCTGGCCCCTTCAATGCCTCTTAACCCGTGTCTCCCATTAGATTTTCCGTTTCACCAGTCTACAGTCAACGATTCTCTCCCAGTCAAACGCTCTTCAAAGCATTGAGGAAGGAAAAATAAGTAGTTCTGTCTACGGGCGGGCCCTTGAACTGTTTTGGGCTGGGCCTTGGGGCCGAAACTATTCAAAATTCTAATTTAGAGGAACGAGCCTGGCCCATTGACACTCCTAGAAATATGTGTAATTCGGACGTTTAATACGATGGACCCAACCATGTAGGGTAATGACCCAAATATCTTTTTAGACTGAATGATTTGAACCATCCGTATATGGATGTTATTCAAGATCGCTATTGTCTTTTCTCATCAGTCATTTTCTGGTGGTCAAATCATACTCACGGTGGCCCGCCGGGCTAGAGACGGGCGGAGGTAGGACGCAATCCGCGTCGCATTACAGCCGTCCGATCTGGAATCTTTTTAAAGTCATCTCCTATCAATCGAGAGTGTACATTCGGCTAGAACTCCGCATCATGGCCCCACATGTACAAAGAGGCTCATCAGGACCTTGTAATTAATTACTACTGATGAAGACCGACATTCATCAACGTCTATAAATAACAACTCCTCGTTTCATTCACATCACCTTCGAAAGATCCGCAGCAACAACACCAAAACCCACCATTTCCATCTCTCCATAAACCTCAAAACCCTTCATTACAACGCATCTTTCCCAGAAAACCCACACAAAGAAAATCTTCCCTTCAACACATCTCAATCTCACACATGGTGTTTTACAAAAGAAATCCTTCCACAGTAACAACCCTAGTATCCTACTACTTCATCTTCCTGATTCTGAATGCTCAGTCTCTTGAAGCAACTAGAGCTTTGGAGGGACGAAGGCAATCGTTGAGTCATGGTATCACATTCCAGTCACTCCAAAGAGCTCCCTCTCCACCTTCGCGACCTTCCAGTTGCACCCACGTCCCGAGGCCAGGTCCCGAATGCCATATCTATGGGAAGAAATTTGAAGGACATGTCTGATAGAAGTGTGATATGTGATTTGAATGCTATGTTTTTGGATCTCATGGATCCATCTTTGTTTATAGAAGGTGGATTACAATAAACTTTTGAATTTTAGTTTGAGATTTAATTTGAATGTGTTGATATGTTAACTGTCCGGAGGTAGTTTAAGTGGAGATGTGAACGGGTGGTTAATTAACAGTGTCTACATTGGATCTCCTAGCTGATGAGGATGGACTTCAAATCCCCACACGTGTGAAGGACGGCACTCGTGTGGAGAAAGCTTCTCTCTATTCTACTCATTCTCCTTCTTGTAGTCTCCCCCTCATCTCCCTCTTCTTTTTTGTATTATAAATAAGCAATGACTGCGGTGAGGGTTGACGTGTCTCGTCATAGGCGTGGAGACTTGAAGTCCTTCCCCATCACTAGCATCCATCGAATTATCAGCCATTTTCATGAGTAACCACCGTCCCTGTAGAGATTGACTCTCTTGATCTCAGTTACGAGGAGAGTTTTGCATGAATTTCCATGATGTGAGAAATCATCTGTTTACATTTTTCTTATGAAGTATGTTGTTTGCTTCCGCAATCTATGATTGATTAAAAATAATTTTGCATTAATGCGTAGGGCCTGTTTGGTAGGCGACAAAAAGTAAGCCTCCTTTTTATTTTATTTTATTATTATTTTTTAAAGGTGGACTAGTGCTGCCACAGTGTGCATGGATGAAAAATGAAAAGATTTTACCTTGGCAGGCGAGTCCACATCTTGGTTAGGAAATCGGCTACCGGCCACTCACTGGGCATTTGGATTGTAAGTTACTTTACATGGGCTACTTATACCGCAAGTAGCTTATCTTGATTAATACTTATTCAGCAGGTTAGTTATCGGCTAATTAAAAGTACAAAAGTATGTTTGCTTTCCAATATTATACAAGTAATTATACCTCAATTTTGTTTGGTTCACCCTTAATATCCATCATCCATTATGCGGGCTAACTTTCGATATAGAACATTTACTATGTTGAGCTCGCCTTCACCTTTTCTTTAATGTGATCCATTCATTATGCAACCCCAAACTTCAATATGGACCATCCACCTTGTGAGGGTCACCAGTGTGGGCTATGCATCATGCAAGGCCACCTTGGATGTCGGTCATCCATCATGTCGAATAGTTGATGTGGATGACCCATCATGCAGGGCCCGACTTTAATGTGGACTATCTATCACGCAGGGCCAACTTCAAAGTGGGCTGTCCACTATGCGGGGCATGCCTTGGATGTGGGTCATTCATCATGAGGGGCTAACCTTTGATGTGAATTGTCCTCATGTGGGGCCCACCTTAATATGGATCATCTATCATGTGGGGCTCGCCTTCAATATCCACCGCCATCATGTGGAGCCCACATTTGATATGGACTGTCCATCATGCAGGGCCCACCTTGAATGGAGCCCATTCATCATTAGGGGCCAATCTTTGGTGTAGATGCACCACCCATTATATGGGGCCCACCTTGATGTGGGTCATCCATCATGTGGGGCCCATCACATGAGCCCACCTTTGATATTGATCGTCCACTGTGCAGGCCCCACCTTCAATGTGGGCCATCCGTCATACAGGGCCCATCTTGGATATGGACCATTCAATATTAAGAACCAACTTTTGACGTGGATTGTCCATTATATGGGGCCCACCTTGATGTGAGTCATCCATCTTGTGGGGCCTATGTTCAACATCTATTGCCCATCAGAAGGAGCCCACCTTTGATGTAGATCATCAATTATATGGGGCCTACCTTGATGTGGGTCAAGCATCATGTGGGGCCCACCTTCAATGTCCACTGCCCATCTCATGAAGCCCACCTTTGATGTGAACTACCATTGTGTGTGCCCTAGCTTCAAAGTGGGTCATTCATAATGCATGGCTGGTCTTGGATGTGAGTCATTCATCATTAGGGACTGACCTTTGATGTGTGGGTCATCTATTATGCGGGCCCATGTTAAAATGGGTCATCTATCACATTGGTCCTAAACCATCTATCATGTGGATAGTCTATCTTATAGGGCAACCATCCATCCCATGGAGAGATGAGAAGGAAAGAAACAAGTAGAAAAGTAAGTAATTAAGAAAAAAAATTATGAGATAACTAACTTCATTACATAAGTTACCTTTACAATGCTTACCAAATTAACTTAAGTTTAAAATGTAACTTCTTAATTTATTTAAGAGTTAAAAAATCACTATTTGGATAGTATCCAAACAGATCCCTGAATGTACGTACGATGAAAGTTGACATTGATATCTTTCACTGGAGCGAGAATGCCTTTCCACCGGTAATATACATTCCACGGGTCCATTTCTTAAGCATCAAGAGTTCTACAGTGATTTTCAAGTTTCTTTCCCCTGCAGTCGTAGAATATCCCAAGTTCTGATAGAAACTGAGACCACTCAAACTAGGCACAATCTCAGCCTCTCTTTTTTTTTCTTTTTTCTTTTTTTTGGTTTTTTCCCCCCTCAGAAAGCATCCCTGACTAATTTAATAAAACCTTCTTTACGATAGAATCAAACGATGCAGATAGTGATGTGATGGATATTGATGTTGACCATCTGTAGTGTCCAAAAGACATGTACGGTCATTCTACACTGATACTGAATATCGACTGTGGAAATCGTCAGATACTCTTGAGATTGTCAATTTATAAATGATACCGCAAGTTAACAAGTAACTCAGTGTCAAAATAGATAGATGAATGTATGCACAGCTAATGTTATCCCCACCGCGTATATCAGTTGGGTGGCACGTGCTCACGAAAATTGGAGGCATGGCCCACTCCTCTGAGACGCTCATTTGTCTTGTACACGTGTGGCCAACGTGATGACTATATCAATTTTATTTTTATTTTTAATTTTTTTTGAAAGGGCATCTAGACGGTGGTGTTCATCTGACTAGTAGCTCTGATATCACACGTGTGCATCATTTCTGTGTGCGACGAACAGTGAAGAAACGAAACACGGTTGTACTGCACACGCAACCGTCAAACGACAAAGATTAGATGGCTGGGATTGTAACACCCGGTAATTTTTCGGTACTCGTAAGTGTTATCATTATAATCTAAATGAATATACTTGTATGAAGAATCACACCTAACGTATATTGTTCACCGTCATTAATAATTCACCACCTGCCTACTTTGACCATCAATCCTTGGTATAGATCGTCACACTTGTCATTCATCATGCCATTATATAATCGACACTCAAATTGCACAATCTAGCTAATCAATACTCAAAACTCTATATTTTTCCAATTAGAAGTCACTTAGAAACGATTAGAGGCGCTGCCGATCGGATTCGGAAATGATCCGACCACTAGATTGTTAGGACTCAATGAGTAAAATAAATTTCGCCTCGTGTGGCCCACCTGATATCTTGAAAAGAGTCCTAATGTGACCCTTATAACCTGGTGAATGGATTGGATCACACTAAAAGTCATGGTGGACCAGACCTTATGTAATGTGCGCACACAGGGAAGATACACCCGCGAATCACGGACCAAAGTCTAATTGGAACAGGAGACGATTCTTCCCCTTTTTCCGCCGAACGCTGTTTGAACGGAGACGGATTGGCTACTCCCTTGACACCAGCCCCGTGGCTGATGATCGGTGCTCTTTGGGCCCCGCCATGATTTATGTGTTTCATTCATTCCGTTCATCCATTTTTACAGAGAATTTTAAGGCTTGATACAAAAATTTATAGGTATAAAAATCTTAGGTGGACCACACCACAGGAAAAAAAAATAATGATTGGATATCCACCATTAAAATCCTTCTAAGGCCCAGTATACTGTTTATTTGACATACAATCTGTTGATTAGGTCATAAAGACCCAGATGAAGGGAAAAAATAAATATCTGCTTGATCCAAAACTTTTATGGCCCCAACACTGTTTCCCGTAAGTGATCCACTTGAGTTTGAGATATAACTCATTTTTCCTTTCATACCATAAAATAATCTATAAAAATATATGGACGGGACGGATGAAACACATAAATCATGGTAGGGCCCGCAGAGCACCGGCCACCAGCCAATGGCCGGGGGAGTAGCCAATCCGTTTCCTGTTCGAACGGACACCATTCGGAAGCGGATTGGCTGGTGTACCTCACACCAGCTATATTGCTGCTGTACGTCACTAGATGGGGCTTTCATCATTTAAGCTTTTTCGTTGCTAAAAGACCAAAGAGAGTTCCGGCAAGCTCGCTGTAGTCGTGTCCGGTATCAGAGGTGGTTGATCAGAGAGAAAGTGAGTGTTGCAGGGAAAGCGCTAGTTCTGTGGAGGGAAAGAGTACCATGGAAGGTCAAGCGGATCAGAAAAGAGAGAGTTTCCTTGTCTGGTTCCGGGGAGAAGGTGTTGCATGGACTTCTAGTTCCGAGCAATCCTCGAGCTATAAGTTGTACGAACGGTTCAAAGGAGATCAAAGTTACGTGGGCCCCACAGTGATGCATTTATTATATCTACACCGTCCATCTATTTTTAAGATCATTTTAGACCATTATCCCAAAAACGAATCATATTCAAAGGTCATCTGGACCACACCATAAATAGCAGCAGAGATAATGATTTTCACCGTTAAACAACTTCTGTAACCCCAAACAGGGGTTTCAATGGTAGCCGTTCAATCCGCCACTGCTTTTTTCAGTGTGGTCCACTTGATAGTTATATCTGTCTTATTTTTCGTCTTAAAAACTTAAGACGAACTCATAAAATGTATGGACGGTTTGGATATAACATATACCTTATGATCAGGTCGACAGAACTTGCTGACGTCAATACAACAGATATATAGCTGGTGTGAGGTACACCAGCAAATCCGCTTCCACAGCGTTCTCTCACTTGAATTGTGGCCAACATCATGTCACATCGATATTATCTGAACCGTCCATCAGGTGCAGCATCAAAATTCGACTAAAGCCAAATGATTAGAACGTCTTTAAGTCCTCACATGTACACAAACTCAGCTGCAAATTGCATTGCGGAGTGCGGATCTCCAAAAAAACAAACTGTGCGTGAGTCATTCGATGGGTGGGTCACCTACATCGATGGAAATAAAGATCTGAACCGTCCATCTGATGCGGAATCAAGTTTTGACCATATCCATGTTTTCTCCACTCGTCGATACTCGCGCGTGTGAGCGCAGTTCCAGCATAAGAGCTGCTGGCAAGTGAAAAGTTCTGAAAACAAAAACTCAGTTTTCCTTCCTTAGCTGGCAATCCGCGTGAGCTTCCTTCGTAGAATCTTAACCCTCCATCAAAGTAAATCTCAGCCCTCCATTTATTCCCGTTTTAGAGTTTCCGGAGCCACAAAAAGAAAGGCCGAAAGTATCTTTTGATTTTAGCCAGTTGGCGCTATCCCAACCATCCACTTCCTTCTTGAAACAGCTCAGCACCTTTCAAACGCGGATTTTAGCGCAACCAACAAAAGCATCTCTATCGAATCCGAGTCTCGCGAGAAACTCGTGAGTGCGTGAGTAATAACCGCGCCCGAAAATCTCGGAACCCACCGAGTTTTTGGGCAAATCCCTCCAAGTGGTGGGTCCCACATTGATCACTGGAGCAATCCAGACCATCCAGGTGCATCAGCACGAAGGATGGCCTACTCGATCAAAATCCACCATGATCGGCGGATCATCTTCCTCAAAGTGACGGGAAAAATCCATCTTCCTTGGGTGGACCCCATCGTTTGATCTAAGACATTCATCACGTTGCCCAGGACTCCAGACATCCATCTAGATGGTTATATTTCAGCCATGCGATCGTGATTCGATGAGATCATCTCAAAAATCATCGAATCACGCAACTATAACCTGTAACTGATCTTATAGATGAATTAGTTTGCGAAGCCTCATGTGTAAAAATCATCTCCTTGTGTATGACCACCCCATGTGGCGTGCGGTTTCCACCGTCAGACGGCACCCGTGTAGAGATCTGTGCCGTTCATCAGATACGAAACATGGTTATCATACGGTTGACAAAAATAGTATTGGTCTGCTGATCAGGCTGGCCAAATTAGTGTGTATAAAAAAAACGTACATCAGTAGAAATTTCGGGACCGTATCACCTTATTTTTATTAAGTATATGGAATATTCATAGGGCTGCCAATGGGCCGGGTCCAACTCTGTCTAAGCCTGGCCTGCAATTCTAAACCTAAGCCCAAATCAGGCCGGGCCCATGACGGGTTTGAAATTGTCCTGCCCGAGTCTGGCCCTCAACATTTACACAAAGCCTGACCTGAGTCCGCCTGAGCCCGAGCCGTAAATATCTCTGTGCATAAATGATATTTTGGCGTGCCTCATGTGTGAAAGAGGGGTAAAGAATGAAAGAAAACGAGAAAAATTAAGTTTAGAAAGGACATACGGGCCGGACCGGGTTTATGGGCTTTTGGAGTGATATGCCCGAGTCAGGCCGGATTTACATTCGGGCTCTTGATTTAAGCCCGAGTCTGATCGACTGGCATGATGCACCACTGCAAACCCGGCCCAATACGTGCTAAGCCCTAAGGCCCGTCGTGACTACCCGGCCCGTTGACAGTCCTAAATATTCACAGCCTATTTGGTGGCCCAGATATCTGTCATGTGTCGATTCCATCGTCCAGACAGTCAAGTGGGTGCTGCATTCTATCATAGTCGGTGTTATAACTGTTTCCTGTGGTGTGGTCCACCTGAGATTTAGATCTGCTTCAATTTTTAGAGACAGTGCAATAAAGTAATCTCAAAAAACGGATGCACACAGCGCATGAATCAAGGTGGACCCATGATCAAAGTCCCACCCACATCACTGGATCCTAGGTGGTAGTTAATAGGCATCATTGAATAATGTACTGGAATGTGACATTCCTTGTTAATCAGGCGATATTTTTTACGAAAAAAAATTATCTTATGAAATTGATGTGCTGATGTTAACACAAATGACGTGGCCGGATTAAATTCCAGCACATAGAAAATTCATGTGCTCAATATACACTTAATAAATAAAATAAGATGAATAGGGATCTTTGCTTACCATAAATAGAAATTTTCTATTTATTATAGGGTTGTACATCGAGCCGAGTCGAGTCGAAGTGAGCCAAGCTTGGCTTGACTCGTCCATGCACTCCTCGAGTTCGAGGTCAAGCTCGGCCTCGAGCTTGCCATTAGAGCTTGATTTATTTGCCAAACCTTTTGAGTTGAGCTTGAGGCAATCTAGTAAATCGAGGTGAGCCGAGCTTACCTCGAGTCGAGTCGAGCCCACTCCCAACCTGACCTAACCCAGCACCCAACCCAGCAACCTAACCCAACCTGCACCTAACTCAATCCAACCACCTAACCCAATTGACCTAACCCACACCCCACCAAACCCCCAAATCAAATATTCAACTAATAATATATATATATATATATATATATATATATATATATATATATATATATATATATATATATATATATATATAAAGGATATTTAGGCATTAGTCAGGTTTAAGTTTTAATTTTTTTAATTTTAAAATATAATATGATATATATTCGAGTTGAGCCGAGCTCGAGCTTCGAGTCGAGTCAATCTCCACTATGTTCGAACTTACTTGTTTTCAAAACGAGTTGGGTCATATAAAGCTTGGCTTGCCTTTATTTGTCATTCAAGTCGAGTTAAGTCAAGCTAGATCGAGCCAAGCCGAGCGAGCTTTTCAAGCTAGCTTGGCTCATGTACAACCCTAATTTATTACAATGTGATTGGTACACATCATCACTGATGGCATTTAATGTAAGAGTGACAACATGTATCAATCACAATGCATGAAAAACAGATAAATCATGTTAGGAGAGTAGAGGATCCGAACTCAAATCCGACATGGATTGTGTGACCTCCGTGATGAAAGGACTTTGTTTGGCCCACCATGATGTATGTGTTTTATTCACACTATCCATCCATTTTTCCGGATCATTTTAGGTCATGACACCAAAATTATATTATATTAAAAAATCAAGTGGACCACACCATTAAAAAAAAAAAAAAAAATAAAATAAAAAAAAAAAAAAAAAAAGGAAAGATACTGACAATATTCCCCATTGAAACTTTCCTACGACCTGCAACGATGATTATTTGTCGTACCTATTCATAAGGTCAGTGACCTTATGAATAGAAAAGATGAATATTAGCTTGATTCAAAACTTCTATGGCCCTCAAAAGTTAAGAGGCATTTAACCCCGCTGTTCTCCTATGGCCCTCAAAAGTTAAATTTTTAACCGTAGGCATTTAATCCCACCGTTTCCTGTAGAGCTTCTACTTCAATCCAGGATATGCTTCAATTTTAAGCTCATGCATTAAAATGAGCTGACAAAACGGATAAACATGGTGGATAAAAGACATATACATCCCCACATAGGTCAGTAGTGGCTGGCTCCCGCGCAATCTGCATCCGTCAAAATCAACCAGGTTGTGTATTACCTGTAGGGATGTCAAGTGCCAACAGTCCAAACCGGGCTTGATTTTTAAACAGTCCCACGCTGGTCTTGGAACCTTTTAATCGAGTTAGGTACAATGGGTAGACACAGATCACGGCAACTGTTGACAGCCTTCTACTGCTAACACCCACATATTTTTAGTTGTTCACTATTCAATCAAATACGTGGCCACAATGTTAACAAAGGTCTATATTCAATCAAATGTATGTGATTAAGAGAGTGTGGGCATGTCAAAGTTGTATGCGAGTTGAGTTCAATTGAACACGCTTGCAACCTCAGGAGCCGAGATAGATCGATTAAGACTAGATCTGTGAAGATCGGCCACTTGCTCAACCACCAATTGTTATAATGATATGGCGATTTAGAAGGAGAGAGTTAATAACGGAAATTTTTTTTACCTTGCACTAAGGACTTTTCCTTCAACACTGATCGCAGGCCTTATGCTTCTCATTGGTACAATAATGAATGGAAAATATTAAAACAAAAGGCTACAATATTAATTTTATTGATTTATAATGCAAGTTCAGTATAATCAGCAAAGAAATAAAAGCTAAGTAGAGAAATAAATAAAAGATAAATACACGTGTTTACCTATATAGACAAACAATCGAGGTGAATGGTCTATATGATGTGACTTAGATTCCTCATCAAGTCCTTCAATTTCCTTCGTTTTGATGAGAGGAATATGCTTCTAGAACCTTTACAACCATTGTGAAAGCTTCGATAGTCTTTGGAAAGTATTTTCATTTTGGAAAGATTGTGTGAGACAGCCTTACCAAGCATATCTAGATTGCAATAGGATTCTTAGATCGACGGGTCTTTATATACTTATCGAGTATACTGCTTCAACCACACATGTCACTCATGTCAGCGCTACATATTGCTCGTTGCAGTGTCTCATCTACAGATGTTGTCACGACCCAGATTTCGGGTACCTAGCATATACTTCGGACCCGATATCCATGTCATGACTTGTACACTAAGTATACTTAAACTGTTAAATTGCTTACAAAAAATCTCATCTACTCAGTAGTTTTACTGGACATCTACATTCCATTCATACTAAGAAGCATCTCATACATAAGAAACGACCATTTATTTCAAATAACCAATCATAAACATAGTTAAGGACCCTCCCATTCGGGGTCTTATGAAATGAAATAAACATGTCCAACAACTTAAAAAAATTAATTAACAATCTAAGAAAATCAAATATAATTAAAGTAAAAAAAAAAAAAAAAAAAAACATGGCTACTCTAAGGCAGTAATTTCTTCCTCTATCAAGTAGGGCTACGTGTCCCTTAAATCTCCTCCGGCTCGGCCACGTATTCTTATTTTTGAGCCACCGGCTCACCCTCATTCACATCTGTATGGTTTTTCCATCAATAAAAAAGATAAGCTGGTCATGCCTAGTGAGTATTCCCGACATGATTCTTTACGTCAAATTATAATAAAATACTAATAATCATACACAATATCAATTTTAAAAAAATGCAAATGCAATGCATTAATGCATCAAGAGGGAATCCGTCCACTTGCTTGAGTTGGAAACCCATCAACCCGCATCTGCCCCTTAGCAGGCTTCTACCATTTGGTAGGCATAGGCAAGGCCCGCATCTACTCCTTGAGTAGGCTTTCATTAATATAGTGGGCTTCTGATAACGATTCTACCAGGATATACCATCCAGGGAGGTCCCCCAGGAATCCAGCACATGTTGTACATGCAATTGATAGATGCATCATGTAATCATAAATCATGTATTACATAGGTTATTTCGATTATCACATTTGAATCAATATAGTGTAACACATTAATCAAATCATATCATTATTAATACAGAAATCACAGTCCTTTAAATCAACTAAGAGTACATAACAATTAAATCATGACAATTAAATCATGTCAATTAAATCAGGATAATAATACAATACATCAAACAATTCATTTATTTTAACTTGATGGATGAGAAACACATCGGGATCACTCACCTTAATGTGATGGAGATGATTCCGTAAACCAACGATTTGAATTTAATTAGGACTTCCTAAAATCACATAAATAAGAATTTTCTTTAAATCTTATAATTACACATAATGAATAAAAAGTATAATTTATTATTTATCATTTATTCAGATCGATATTGCCCATCCAATGGTCTGATCTGTCTAGAATTTAAGAGTTTAATTTATTTTAATCTTAAGGTACTAATGAATAGTGATGATTTACTCACATATTTCAAAATATGTTATATAATTCTCTATGCCAAATTGTATCTTGTGAAGAGAATTATTCTTTCAACTTTTTTTTAAAATTTCGTTAGATTAAGGAAGAAAATTAATAGATATATGACCAGTACGGTCCATTAAGGTGTCAAATCGATCTGATTCTTAAAAAATATTATATAATAAATTCTTATAACACCCATGAACAGTACGGATCATACTGATTGCTATCCATCATGAAAAAAATCATATTCTACACATTAGCCTTAAAGTCATGCGCATACCTTAAAATCTCATGTTATATACTTTAGCAAGTCATGCGCATATCTTCTAACATAAATTAATTAAACCTGTACAATGGATGTTTAATTGATCCAATCCATCCAATGTTTAGATCATGCCAAATTACATATTGCATAAATAAAATAAAGAAAAATAATGTAAATTACTTATATGAATAAGTGAATTCCTAAGAAATTCCTCATTCCCACTTTTCCTTCTGTATTCTTTTTCTACGAGTTTTTCATTAGTTCTTTCAGTTTTGATAAAACTCTTGCTCTCTCTTATGTTTCTTTTTTTAAGGAAGGTTGGTTGGGAAACTACGAGATACGAGGAATTTTGTATAACGAGAGATAAGAGGAGGGATAACGAGATCGGTGGATCTCTTTCCCACTTAAAGTTTAAAACTTAAATTTTAAATTTTATTTTTTAAAAAAAATATGGGCATTACATTCTACCCCCCTTTAAAAAAAATTCGTCCTCAAAATTTACCTGAGGTCATTTCTCAAAGAGATGAGGATACTTCTTGCAAATTTCTACTTCTGATTCCCAAGATGCTTGATCCGCTCCATGATGTAACCATAAGATTTTGACAAATGGTATAGTTTTTGTACGTAAGACATGCTCCTTACGGTCTAAAATTCGAACCGATTTCTCTATATAAGAAGTGTCTTCTTGCAACTCAAGATCATGCCACTCAATAACATGTGAGGCATCTCGTTCATATTTTCTCAACATCGATACATGAAAAACATTATGAACACTTTTCAATTAAGAAGGTGAAGCGAGTCGGTATGCTACTGCTCTAACACGTTCAAGAATCTCAAAAGGTCAAATAAATTACGGTGTAAGTTTTCCTTTTGTACCAAACCGCATAAGTCCCTTCATCGGAGAGACCTTTAGAAATACATGATTTCCCATTACGAACTCCAGATCACATCTTCTATTATCGGTATAACTCTTCTGACGGCTTTGCGCAACTTGTAAACGCTTACGACTGATCTCAACCTTTTCAGTAGCTTCCTGAACAATATCTGGCCCTACCAAACTCTTCTCACCTACTTCGGTACAACAATTAGGCACACGATAAGGCCGCCCATATAAAGCTTCATATGGGGCCATTCCCATGCTTACATGATAACTGTTGTTGTAGGCGAACTCAGCGAAATGTAAATTATCATCCCAACTTCCTTTAAAATAAAGAGCACATGCGCCTAATAGATCTTTCAATATGTGGTTCACATGTTCGGTCTGCCCATTGGATTGCGGATGATATGTTGTAGTATAATCTATAGTGGTTCCCATAGCTTCCTGTAATCTGATCCAGAATCGTGAAGTGAAACGAGGATCACGATCTGACACGAGAGAACTAGCGATGCCATAGAGTCTTACAACTTCTCTGATATACAATTTAGTAAGCTCATCCATCGAATAGTTGATACACATGGGAAGGAAATGTGCTGACTTTGTCAGTCGGTCGACAATCACCCATATCGCATCGTGCTTTTTCTGAGTCTTAGGGAGACCAACTATAAAATCCATAAAAATACAATCCCACTTCCACTCAAATATTTTTAGTGGCTGCAACAAACCTAATGGATTCTGATGGTCTGACTTCACCTGTTGGCAGATAAAATATCAAGAAATATAATCTACGATCTCTTTTTTCATGTTCGGCTACCAAAATAATTTCTTCACATCCTGATACATCTTTGTACTTCCAGGGTGAATAGTAAACTTGGTTTAATGTGCTTTTTTCAAAATCTCGTCCTTCAACTTCGGGACATTAGGTACACGGATACGTCTTTGGTATCGAATCCCTTTATCTGCTCTATTACTCCATCCGGACTCCTCATTATCCTGATATTTGGCTACCATTTTTAGCAATCATTCATCATTAACTTATGATTCGATAATTCGATCTTTAAGAGTCGGTTTCACCTTAATATTACATATCTTAACCTTCTGCTCCGGGAAATTTATTTTGACGTCGAATTCTCTTATGAAACTCAGCATTTCCCATTCGCGGATCATCAAACTAGTTATAGTCTTCTGCTTATACTCTTTTATGCTTAGAGCATCTGCTACTAAATTTGTTTTACCCGGATGATAAAGTAATTCAAAATCGTAGTCCTTCAGGAATTCTATCCATCTTCTTTGCCTCATTTTCAGGTCCTTCTATGAGAATAAATACTGAAGACTCTTGTGATCTGTAATGTCCTAGATTTTCACTGTTTTGGATTTTCAAAAATCTTTAAATTTTTTTATGTAATTAACTTATACTATCACTTACTGACCATTAGCACTCATTGTTAGTTTATACACGAGTGGTACCAGTAAAGAACCGCACAAGTCTGATTAATCAACCGTAGGAAGCCAACCAATCCGCCCGATCACTTGAACATCAAGTTTAGCCCCATGATTTACTCACATAAGGCCCAAATCTAACCGACTCATCGCTAACTAATCAAGACAATTATGACTAAATTAAAGATCTAACCGAAGCCTAGTTAGATAAAGCCCGGATCTTGATTAATAGACTAAATCAACCCCATTACTCTTTTAGCCTAAAACCGACGGTTTAGAGTAATCATGACTAAATCTCCACTTTCACTAGTTATAAATAGGTCACACTATGAATATAGTTAATTCAAACCGTAATCATTTCCTACGAGAAATCTCAATACCTAATTCATTACAGAAATGCCTCAATTTTTTGAACAAGCTTTAGACCGCTCGTTAGTGGGGCACTAGTTCCAAAACTATAAAATAATGTCTGTCTTACTAGGCTTGACGTCCATTGCGGGAGTCAGACCTGAGTAGTGTTTAGAACCGCTCAACCTGAGCCGAAGGATAAGTGCATGAGAAATGCAAAATCCTAAAGGAAGAAGCTAAAACTTAAGTGAAATGGGTCGTCCACTTTTATGTAAAGTTGAGGATTTCGGACCGTCGGTTTACGACCAAACTTCACACTTGGAGTAAGGATATTTTACTACTCATATCTATATAACCGCGGCCCCGATCGACTATCGATGACCGTTGAATAGACTTCTAATCATATCTGTCGATCAGCGCATCCAAATGGCGGGCCGATCATATCCATACGTAGATCATCGTTAGGGCTAACTATCCTATGGCGTATATCAATATGTGCACCCCATAGTGGGCTCTAGAAGTTAGAAAGACGCTTCCATAGGGCTAGTATAGTAAAAACCTAGCCCTTGGAGCCATTACACCAAATCTGGCACTATATAAGGGTTTCATTTGGGCACCCCTCTCCTCATACGAATTTACCTTAGAAGAAAGAAAGGGAGAAAGGGAGAAGAGAAAAGAGAAGAAAAGAGGAGAAAAAGAGAGGGAGAGCTTGGAAACATGAGGGTTTGTGCACCTTCACCCTCTCATCTCCTCTATAGCAACATTATCCTTCATTGGTGTCGATTCGGTGATGATTGAAGGTAAGTATTGATTTATGTTTGTAGATTTAGGTCTTGTGTTTAATTTCTTCCAACTCTTACAAGCTTGTATACTTATTTAGGCATCTCAACGATGATTTTCTAACACCATAACCTTATGGGCACCATGCATCGAGCGGTTCATCACAAGGTGAAGACTATTATCCTTAGGTGGCCTAACACCAATTTTATTATGAGTTTAATGATTATAAGTGTTAGGATGATGTGCTTGAGTAACATATAGGGAGAACCTAGCCAAGACCCTACATAATAGGTCCCCCTAAATTTCATGAAATAATTAAATATTTTTTATTTGTTCTTCAACATAATTAGGTTTAATTTTCGTGTGGCACGTTATCCCATATATGATTTTAATATAAACTTTCTTGTGACATGTATGATTACATAAAATCCTTGTTGTATGTTAGTGCTTGCATAAATCCTTGTTGTATATTGGTGCTTACATAAATTCTTGTTGTATGTTTGTGCTAACATAAATCCTTATTGTATGTTTTTACTATGAATGATGTATAACCCTTGATCTTTTCAGTAACCCATCACAATACACATGTACATTAATTTCATATTTTTGTTAATAGATACATTGTAAAAAAATCTTAATTTTATGTTTAATGTATGAGAGCATGACTTCACTTATGTAGAAGATGAATCCTAAATTATTAGAATATTATTGAATGTCATCAAACCCCTAGGTTGGTTAAGGAGCTGAGGTGGGAGAAGGTGGTCCCGTTGGTAAGACCATCCTACGGCTAAACTAGCGGATTTGGACGGATGTGAATGGGCGACAGTAGTTGGACTACATGGGTCACTTGTACTCGATGTCGTCCATCACGTACTCGCTGAACTCACACGGTGTAGTTCACTTATTGACGAACCATGTTTGTTAACCATGTCTGCCCAAGCCTGTATGGAACCTGTAACACCCTTCAACCACTGAAGCCTATTGATAACCATTTGAAACCAATCCACTGACTCGAGACCTGGGTATGGTGGAATGGGACATTGTATCCGAGCTGTCGGCCTACGCTGGGGTGGCACGCCTCCCCGTAGTAACCGTGAGTGATCCCTCTTCTCATCACTCTCCATGTGCTTGAAATTGGGGATGAAAAACCCGATGGGATTAAGGATCGCGAGGTACTGGCCTCGCATGTTTAGGGGCCTTGGCCTCGCAACCAGTTGAGGGCAATGATACATGGGGTGTACCAGTTTTTCCAATCTGCTGGATGAACGGAATTAATTAAAAACTCGGTTAATACATTATTCACGCATCGCATTATTTAAAATTTGACGACTCGGCAGTTGATGTCGCAATGAGGGAGTGTTGGTCATGCGCAACCGTGAGACGGAGTCGCTCGAGGGAGTGTTGTTGCGAGGTCATGTATCATATCATAATACATACATGTATATATTAACAAGACTAGTTAGGGATCTGTGAATATATGTCTTTCATTAAATTCATCATATAATTAATATTTGTTGTAACTTAAGGCTAATAGTAACCACTGAGTTAGCTACTCACTCCCACTCTGGGACGGTGTTTTAAAACACCAACCAGACCCTTTACTAGATGCAGATGAGGCGGAGCTCAACGAGCCAAGCGGTGTGAGCATGGATGAGGAAGATGAGCTTCCTACTTCCAGCTTATGGGCAGATCACCGTATACTGTGCGAGTTGATTATGGGTTGTTGAGCTGTGGATCTAGCGCACCATTTCTTTTGGGCATTTCTCATATAAATTTTGTCGGGCGACACTTTGTGCGACCCATTTGATATTTATATAGACTTGTATTTCTTAGTCACATTTATTTCAATAGATTAGTTGTGGTTGTGGTTTATGTTCCAGCCGATTGCTTTATTGCTCATTTAAATTGATTTTTGTACAAATCACCATAATTAAGATATAAGTGACACCTGGGAATTTGGAGGCCGAGTTCCTACACGGCCCCTAAAAACCTGGGGTGTTACATATTCGTACTTCCAGGGTGAATAGTAAACTTGGTTTGATGTGCTTCTTTCAAAATTCCATACTTCAACTCCGGGACATTATATACACAGATACGTCTTTGGTATTGAATCCCTTTAACTGCCTTATTACTCCATTCGGACTCATCATTATCCTGATGTTTGACTACCATTTTTAGCAACCATTCATCATTAACTTGCAATTCGATAATTTGATCTCTAAGAGTCGATTTCAGCTTAATATTACATATCTCAACCTTCTGCTCCTGGAAACTTAGTTTGACATCGAATTCTCTTATGAAACTCAGCATTTCCCATTCATGGATCATCAAACTAGCTATAGTCTTTTGCTTATACTCTTTTCTACTTAGAGCATCTGCTACTAAATTTGCTTTATCCGGATGATAAAGTAATTCAAAATCGTAGTCCTTCAGGAAATCTATCCATCTTCTTTGCCTCATATTCAAGTCCTTCTGTGAAAATAAGTACTGAAGACTCTTATGATCTGTAAAAAGTTTGAACCGTTCGCTATATAGATAATGTCACCAAATTTTTAATGCGAACACAATGGCAGCTAATTCCAGGTCATGAGTTGGGTAATTACGTTCATAGGGCTTAAGTTACCTTGATGCATAGGCAATAACCTTACCAAATTGCAGGCAATAACCTTACCAAATTGCATCAGTACACGACCCAAATCTTTTGTTGATGCATCTGTATATACTTCAAACATCAGTTCGTCTTTCAAAAGAGTAAGGATGGGAGCCGAGGTTAGAAGTCACTTTAATTCGGCGAAAGCTTCTTCACACTTCTCAGTTCATTTGAATGGTACTCCCTTCCGAGTCAGACTTGCCAATGGCCCGAAAATCTTTGAAAAATCTTTAATAAATCTTCTGTAATACCCAGCCAATCCAAGAAAACTTCAAATTTCTAAGACATTTGTGGGTCGTTCCTATTTTACTACGGATTCAATCTTTACTGGATCTACTGCAATTCCCTTTTCTGAGATAACATGGTCAAGAAAATTAACACTCTCCTTCCAGAATTCGCATTTAGGGAATTTAGCATACAACTGATTGTCCTTTAAAGTCTGTAATGTTGTCCTCAAATGTAGCTCATGCTCTTCACTGGTCTTGAAGTAAATCAAGATATTATCAATGAATACAATGATAAAGTTATCCAAATAAAGTTGGAATACTCTATCCATCTGGTCTATGAACACTACTGGGGCATTAGTTAGTCCGAAGGGCATAACCAGAAATTCATAGTGTCCATAGCATATTCGAAATGCCGTTTTATAGATGTCTTCCTCCTTGATTCGCAGCTGATGATATCAAGATCTTAAGTTAATCTTGGAGAAATACCGAGCTCCCTTCAGCTGATCAAACAGATCATCAATGCGTGGTAAAGGATACTTGTTCTTAATCGTAACCTTATTCAATCGGCGATAATCAATACATAAGCGTCTAGTACCATCCTTTTTCTTCACGAACAATACCGGCGCACCCCATGGTGATGTGCTCGGTCTTATGAATCCCTGAGCCTTTAGTTCTTCTATTTGTTCCTTCAATTCCTTCATTTCGATAGGCGCCATTCAATATGAAGACATAGATATTGGTATTGATCCTAGCAGAAGATCAATACAAAATCTACTTCTCTACGAGATGGTAAACCCGGTATATCTTGGAAAACTTCTTGATATTCCCTCACTACTGGAATTTGGTCTGCAGACAATTCTGGTGTCTCTCCATTCATTAACATCATAACACGCTCGATCCTTTCGTTCCTTTGCTTCCCTTGAATTGTAAATGGCTTTCTTCTAGGTACAGAAAAATTAATCGTCTTTTCATAACAGTCCAACTTGGCATGATTAGGGGTAAGCCAATCCATACCAAAAATAATATCATATCCAGACATGTCCATGACAACCAAGTTAGCTATCATTGGAATCCCTCCTAATATGACCGAAACAGACTTGCAAATCTTATCTAAAATAATAGGCTTTCCTATGAGAGACTTCACAGAAATCTTCTTTACAAGACTTTCTAGTTTTAACCCTAATGGAGTTATAATGGATGACGCAACAAAAGATAATGTAGTTCTAGAATCAAACAACACAGAAATTAAAATGTCATTCATATCGATTGTACCTTCCACAACATTATGGTTATCTTCAAGCTTATCCGCCGGTGTGATGGAATGAACAGAATAAACCCAATCTCTCGACGGCTGCATTTTGGTTTGTTGATTTCTATGGTTTTGAGATGTAAGAGGTTAAGGCCTATTATGTTGATTCTGTGGAGGCTTAAAAGGTAATGCATGCGACGCTTGACCCAACTATTGAGTAGGTGCTGGAAGTTGTAATCTATGAGGTATTTGCTGAAGCGACATCACTCCCATGTCTGTAAGTCTGGTCATGCACACCTGAGCTTTATGTCCATATTTTTCACAATACGAACAAGAAAATGTTGCTCTTGATTTCCTGATGTTGTTTGAACATACGTTTGTTGTTCTTCTCCGAAGGTTGTTGTTGATTTGTCGTGGTTCTGCTTTGCCTTCCTACCTTCGACTTCAGAAAACATTCGCAATCTCTCTTGACTCGAAGGGCTTTATCCACAATTTCAGAGTACTTCTGAATATCCGCACAACAAAATCTTGTTCAGATATTCTGACGAAAACCTTCTTCAAATCTTATTATTTTATAATCTTCATCTAGTCTTGTGATATATCTTGACAACTCAGCGAATTTGGCATCATACTGAGCCACAGTCATCACTCCTTACTGTAGGTTTGCAAAATCTGCCATCTTCTGGTTTCGATAAGCCTTGGAAAAATATTTTTCGTGGAATTTATCTTGGAATTCTTTCCAAGTCCACAAATGTCTAGTTGGTACCATCCTCTTAGCTGATCTCCATTATACGTCTGCTTCGCCTTGCATGATGAATGTCGTAAGTCGAACCTTTTGGTTATCAAGGCTATCCATAGCTTCTAAATTCTTCTCGACCTGTTTAAGTCAATCTTCCTTAACTAATGGATCAGAAGCTCCTTTGAAAACTGGCGGACGTAGCTGGTAAATTTTTCGAGCATATCTATTTCTCGAGGTGGTTCTGTTCCGTGCGATGAAGAATTTCGATGATTCTGAGGTACTTGGTTCAAATTCGTTAACATATCCCACTGAGCCAAAAATTGTTCTTATTGTTGTTTCATCATGGCCGCCATCTGAGTCATCAACCCAAAGGCTGCATCCCAGGACTGAATGTTAGGTCCATTGAAGTTAGCATGCATCATATTTGGAGATAGCGGCAAATGAGTGCTCGGTCCTGTACCACCCATATTAACTGGATAAGGAGGTGGTAGAGGAACTTGCCCTACATCACCCACTTCATCCTTATTTATCATATTCTCATCCTGCTCTTCAGGAGTCGTCCCTGATTCTTCATGAATAGTCGAATTTGCTACGGGAGTCTTAGGGAGAGGTGCACTTGCAAAGGGCAACAAATCTCAGATACTACGGGTCTTCTTAGATGTCATTTAATCATATGAAAAGAAAATTTAATTTAGCAAGGGAATAAAATTTAATTTTATATATATATAGGGAAAAGGTACTATGCGCTCGACCTCACAATAAGCTCCCGTGAGGTCGAGTTGTGTCGGCCCCACCGTGATGCGTGTCGACCATCAACACCGTGCATTTGATGGGTCCCCTCTAAATTATGGGATATCCCAAAAATCAGCCATATAAGGAACTTAGGTAGGCCATACCATCTAAAATCATGTGAAGACACCGTTAAAACATATAAAAGCACTTGGTGGGGCCCACCTGAGTTTTGAATGCTGCTGAAACTAGGTCTGAACCCTCATCCAAGTGGGACACACATAATGGATGGGCTGGATTTGCAAACCACATCTCGGTGGGCCCAAAAAATGATTATGAATGTTTTAATGGTGCACGGCCCCTCCCCACTTCTGTATGTGGTGTGGCCCAAACAAGTCACGGATTGACTTGATTTTTGAGACCTAGGCCCACGATGGAATGGTGCATCTGACTGATGGGGTAGATGTTCGAAACGCATCATGGTGGGGCCCACACAGCTTGACCTCATGGGACGGTCTTCTCAGCTCGAGCGCATAGTACTTTTTCCCATATATATATATATATATATATATATATATATATGTATGTATATATATATCATATCAATCAAAGATCATAGGATGGGTTAAGTTTTACACCTCACGATGATTAAATATCAAAGTGTTGCATCTCTCGACGTGACTAAAGGAAATTTTCAAATTCGGATTTAATAGACACATTATCATTTTCAGAATTTTAACTTCCAAACTGGAAATCAGAATGATCTAAAATTTGGAACATAGGCCTGACTATTTGATGGATTTTTACAAAAATTTTCAGATCAAAATCATTACATCTACTTGGGTTTTCATCACTACTAAGGGAGAAAAATCATGATGTCTAACAATCATTTTTTGTCATTTATGGCCTATTATTTGAATTTTCACAATTTATTTATAGCTTAGATTATCATAAAATTTTATACAAATATCCAACAATACGTACATGAATCTTAGAAAATTTTTAAATATTTTTGAGTAACAATTTTATTGTGTTTGATTAGGGACACTAAACTGGTCCAGATTTTCAATCTATAATGTAAACAAATTGTTAAAAATTAGAAATACTTTCCCCGGACCTTGAAATTTGGGAAAAATATTCTTATAGGCTTAAAAATAAGTCTTAGTAAGTTTAAGATTAAATTTTTTTCTCTTTTTTTTAAGTATTAAAAAAAATTGCTAAGTATGGGCTTATGATCCTATAAGAAAAAATTTTAAAGTTAATAGAGATAATGACCAGTATTTTATTTTATTTTACTCTTAATATATATGTTTTAAAATAAATTACTTCAAATAAAAATATTAATTTAACCAAAAGTAATTATTAAAATGAAAAACTCCATTAGTTAAATCGATAGAAAACCAAAATGGGTAGATTAATTTTTCGGTATGATGACTATTGTTTCTATCACATTTTCTTATACTTTAAAATTTTATATTAGATTCTAAATTTTTTTGGTGATCTTATTATAAGTTTAATGTGTCTTTATGAAATCTTAGATAAAAATTCCAACCACAAAAGTTTTTAAAATTCCTGTACTCAGACCTATCCAGAATTTGATGAATTCTAACCAACCTGTACTAACTCACTGAATCAGTATAGTGACTCTGAGATTCAAATTTTTTTATTATTTTTATATTAATTTAGAGTTGTCTATCTTTGATCAGGCTTTTGAATCGCCTCAATTGGAGTAGCACTTTTATAGTTACGAATTTTACAAGTTGAGTAATTTCTGCTGCCTATTCTTGTCAAATATTATTTTGTGGATTAAAAATCTTTAAAATTAATTTTGGTCCACACTAACTCATATTAATTTAATTTATGTTCAAATATGAGTGTAGGGAATCTAAAGTTTTTATTTCTATATTTAAAAATGAATAGAAACTTAGTTTTGAATTTATATGTATCTCATTTCATACATCAATAGAGAGGGAAATTCTGACGAAATATTTCTAATTTTAGGGGTCTACAATTTATGAAATTTTGTGGGGTACATGATCTACAAGTCACTCTAGGTTTTAGAAAGTCTAATCTCTGATATCATTCTGTTACGACGTAGATTTCGGGTACCTAGCGTATACTTTGGACCCAATATCCATGTCATGACTTGTACACTAAGTATACTTAAACTGTTAAATTGCTTACAAAAAATCTACCCAGTAGCTTTACTGTAGATCTACATTCCATTCATACTAAGAAGCATTTCATAAATAAGAAACGACCATTTATTTCAAATAACCAAACATAAACATAGTTAAGGACCCTCCCATTCGGGGTCTTATGAAATGAAATAAACATGTCCAACAACTTCAAAAAAATTAATTAACAATCTAAGAAAATCAAATATGATTAAAGTAAAAAATAAATAAATTATGGCTACTCTAAGGCAGTAACTTCTTCCTCTATCAAGTAGGGCCACTAGTTCCTTAAATCCCCCTCCGGCTCGGACACGTATTCCTGTTCTTGAGCCGCCGGCTCACCCTCATTTACATATGTACAGTTTTTTCATTAATAAAAAGGATAAGCTGGCCAGACCTAATAAGAATTCCCGACATGGTTCTTTATATCAAATTATAATAGAATACCAATAATCATATACAATATAAATTTTTTTTTTAAAAATGCAAATGCAATGCATTAATGCATCAAGCGGGAATCCATCCACTTGCTTGAATTGGAAACCCATCAACCCGCATCTGCCCCTTAGTAGGCTTCTACCTTTTGATAGATATAGGCAAGGCCCGCATCTACTCCTTGAGTAGGCTTCCACTAGTATAGTGGGCTTCTAGTGACGATTCTACCAGGATATATCATCTAGGAAAGTCCCCCAGGAATCCAGCACGTGTTGTGCATGCAACTGATAGATGCACCATGTAATCATGAATCATGTATTACATAGGTTATTTTGATTATCACGTTTGAATCAACATAGTGTAACACATTAATCAAATCATATCATTATTAATACAGAAATCACAGTCCTTTAAATCAAAGAGTACATGACAATTAAATCATAGCAATTAAATCATGTCAATTAAATCAGGATAATAATACAACACATCAAACAATCCATCCATTTTAACTTGATAGATGGGAAACACATCGGGATCACTCACCTTGATGTGGTGGAGATGATTCTGTGAACCAACGGTTTGAATTGAATTGGGACTTTCTAAAATTACATAAATAAGAATTTTCTTTAAATCCTACAATTACACATAATGAATAAAATGTATGATTTATTATTTATCATTTATTCAAATCGATATTGTCCATCCAATGGTCTACTCTGTCTAGAATTTAAGATTTTAATTTATTTTAATCTTAAGGAACTAATGAATGGTGATGATTTAATCATACATTTTAAAATATGTTATATAATTCTATGTTTCAAATTGTATCTTACGCAAAGAATTATTCTTCCATCTTTTTTTAAAAAAATTTCAGTAGATTAAGGAAGAAAATTGATAAATATATAACCAGTACGGTCCATTAAGGTATCGAATCGATCTAATTCTTTAAAAATATTATATAATAAATTTTTATAATACCCATAAACAGTACGGATCATACTAATCGCTATCCATCATAATAAAAAAAAAAATCACATTCTACACATTAGCCTAAAAGTCATGCGCATACCTTAAAATCTCACGTTTTATATTTTAACAAGTCATGCGCATACCTTTTTACATAAATTAATTAATTCTACACAATGTATGTTTGATTGATCCAATCCATCCAATGTGTAAATCATGCCAAATTAAATATTGTATAAATAAAATAAAGAAAAATAATATAAATTACTTACCTGAATAAGTGACTTCTAAAGAAATTTTTCCTTTCCACTTTCCCTTCTGTATTCTTTTTCTACGAGTTTTTTATTAGTTTTTTCAGTTTTGATAGAACTCTTGTTCTCTCTTACGTTTCTTTTTTTTAAGAAGGAAGGTTGGTTGGGAAACTACGAGATACGAGAAATTTTGTATAACGAGAGATAAGATGAAGGATGAAAAGATCGGTGGATCTCTTTCCGACTTAAAGTTTAAAACTTAAAATTTAAATTTTAAATTTTATTTTTAAAAAAATATATGGGCATTATAGATGTGGTATGGCTCTGTATTATTCTACTTCTGGCAAATAATATGCCACCAAAGTACATGAGACAAAATATATATTCAGTCACGAGTAAAATTTCGTTCATCATTAGTACATAATGCCAACACATGGCGGCATTTCAACGTAGATATACCAAGATAGGTGTAAATAGTAGCTGCACATATGTGCCCGTATACCTAAGGGTGTAAATGGGTCTAATCAATGGGAGGCACATACCCATCCCATTTAAGATTCAGGTTAGATTTTGGACCCATGCCCAATGTATTAAAGTTTAGGTCAGATTTTGGTCGATTGCATCTCATTTGACATGGGCGGGTCTCGGAACAAGAGGATTCAAACCGGGTGATTGGCACCCATCAGTAGCCAGTCGCAGCTGGCAGAGCCAAATGAAATCTGGGGAAGCAGATTGCATGGTGCCAAGTTCCGTGGGCCTCACAGTACCGTTCATCCATTATACAAGATCATTTTAGTGCATGGGTCCAAATATAGGTAGATCTAAAGGTCAAGTGGACCATATTATAGAAAGCAAAGTGGATTGAACGCCTACCATTGAAAGCTCTAGGGGGGCCACACAAGTTTTGGATCAAGCTGATATTCATGTTTTCCCTCCATCGAGGTCCACGTGACCTTATGAATGGATAGGATGGGAAATAAACATCATGATGTACCCTAGGAAGGTTTCATCGGTTAGTGTCATTTTCCCTACTGCTTTCTTTGGGAAATAAACATCATGATGTACGTGATCTGAGTTCCCTTTGTAGCTTAATGAAAAGTAAATTAAAATAGGTGCTGAGTTGTTAATACCAAATTAATTGTGAGAAAGTATTTTGTAAAATTCTTATATAATTAAGAATAGTACAAAACATTGGAGGCCAAGTGATGTTTGTATGACATCCAACCCATACAACAAGTGCACCTATGATGATAAATAGTGGACGAAAAATATCAGGTGGATCTGATCATCTCGTGGACCACATATGAATTTAGAGTTTATGGGTGGTAAACATTATATTCTATGATGTGGCCACAAGTGAATTATAGGTCTTAGGTGGTGTACATTGTTTCTATAGTCGGAACGTGGCCCACGTGATGTTAAATATGCCTGATTTTTGGGGTTGATTACAACCTGTGTAACGAGTTGGAGGTCACACGCACACACGTGTTAGCCTGACATCCTTGACTTCTGAGAAGGCTCTTTTAGTGTGAAATTATCAAAATGGCTCATTTATTTTATCCTTAAAAATGTTGAATTTGAGAATTGTACGGCCAGATTGGCATGTGTGTGACATCCAATGGTCCAAATATATGCACCCCACCATGCTCAAATGATTAGAAATTACAAAGGATCCAGTCTCTGGTTAGGCCGTTACATTTAAAAAAATAAAAATAAAATAAAAAAATACACTTAATTTTTTGTTTGGTGATCATATGTTTTAGATACCATGTGCCCTGTGATTCTTGACTTTTGTTTATTAAAGAAAAAGCAAGACGGGCGGATTGGGTGCTACACCCACTAAGATTGTCTGAGTCTTTGTAGGGTTCATCGTTATCTACATGTTTTATCCATCACGTCTTTTGACAAATTATTTTAGAGCACCAGCACGAAAAAGAAGTTGATGGAAGGTTCAGTTAGACCTGGGGCTTAAAGCCTACCGTTGAAAACTTTTCAAGGGCCACAAAAGTCTTGGATTCAAATAAATATCCTGGCGGACTTTGGAAAGTTTTCTACTGTGACTTTTAATCCCTACTACTTCATGTGATGTGGTCCGCTTGAACCCTCAATCTATCTCCTTTTTGAGCTCCATGTCCTAGAGTTACCTATCAAAATAGATGGATGGCATGGATAAAACATATAGATGATGGTGAGTCTTAAAGAAGTCCGGACATGATTATCATTCTCTAACCGGATCGGGAAGAGGATAGTACCCAATCCGCGCCCAGCAAGAGAATGCATATCAACCATTCTCTTTTGTATTCGGATTGGGTACTACTCTCACCCGGACCTAGCTACATATGTATGGACCAATTATGTACAAGTTCCGCTGGGATACTGTGATGTATATATTTTACCCATTCTATCAACTTATTTTGAAAAGATCACCGCCGGGTATGAGCCGGAAAATGAGACATTAATGGCTCCAGTGATCCAAAGTACGGGGATGGATGGCCTTATTGGGCCCACTCCGCTGTATATAATTTAGCCATCTCTACGTAGATTCAGTTACCCTACCCGCATAAGTCATATTACCTACTCACGTGAGTAGGGTAACCAGACCTATGTAGAGATGGATAGTCTTATTGAACCGGCTGTGGTGTATATATTTTATCCACACCGTCCATTCATTTTGAAAGATCATTTTAAAGAATAAACCCAAAAATGAGGCATATCAAAGGCTCATGTGGACCACACCATGGAAAGCAATGAAATTGAAAAGTTAGTATTGAAATCCTTTTATGTGCCATAAATTTTTTAGATGTAACTCATTTTTTAGCCCATGACATTAAATTAAATTCTAAATTCAATGGACGAATTATATTCGACACATAAATCACGACAAGACCCACGACCCTTATAACATGATAATCTCAACACATATAACATGATAATTAGGACCCATATAACATGACAACCACGACTCATATAGCGTAACGACAATAACCCATATAACATAACAACCTCGACACTTACTACATTACAACCACGACCTATATAACATGACAACCACACATATAACATGACAACCATGACCCATATATATGGGTCATGGTTGTCATGTTATATGGGTCGTGGTTGTAATGTAGTAAGGGTTATGGTTGTCAAGTTAATGTAATAAATAACTTGATTATTTTTAAATAATAGGAGTTGAGGCTCGAAATAGGGTGATTTGTTCTATCCACCATGTCGGCCAGCTTGCCGTGGGCCCAAAAAGTCCTGACTTAATCAGTGTTCACTTCTAACAAACATCACAATGAGCTTAGAAAGTTTTAACAATAGGTGTCATTCTCGCTATTATTTTCTATTATACGGCCCACACGAGCTCTTGATTAGGCTAATATTTGGGCCATAACCCTAAAATGACACGACTAAAAGGATGGACGACATGGATTATACACATACATCAATGCGGGCCCTATGAGTTGGGCCTTGCCCACGCTCATGATAACCACGACCCATATAACACGACAATCGCAACCCATATAACATGACAATCACGACTCATATAACATAACAACCTCGACTCTTACCACATTACAACCACAACCCATATAACATGACAACCATGACCCATACCCATATAATATTGTAAAGGTCGTGGTTGTAAGGTGGTAAGAGTCATGGTTGTAATATAGCAAAGTCGTGGTTGTAATGTAGCAAAGGTCGTGGTTGTCATGTTGATGTAATTAATAACTTGATTATTTTTAAATAATAAGAGTCGATGTCGACAATGGGGTGATCCGTTCCGTCCACCTTGTCGGCGAGCTCGCCGTGGGCCCAAAAAGTCCTGACTTAGATAATGTCCACTTTTAACAAATATCACGGTGAGCCTAGAAAGTTTCAACGGTGGGTGTCATTGTCACCATTATTTTATATCATGTGGTCCACACGAGCTCTGGATCAAGTTAATATTTTGGCTTTAGCCCTAAAATAACATGACAAAATGGATGGGCGGCATGGATTATACACATACATCAATGTGGGCCCCATGAGTTGGGCCTTACCCATGCCCAAAAAGGCTTCCGTATACCTCACTTTCTTCGCATTCACTATGACGTAACTTCTTATTCACTAAGAGACTGTTTAACTACTAAATCAAGGACATAGGCATTTTGGTCCGAAAATTTTTCCAAAACTTGTTAGAAGGCCACCCTCAAAATACTTGAAATGTGGAACCTCTTTCTAGAATTTGACCATATAATTATGATAGTACGGTTAAAATCCCTTCCACGGTCCGTTTCTTAAGCATTAAGAATATCTACGTAGTTCAGACAGAATCTGACAATTCAAAATGGGCACAATCTCTGCCATGTCACATGTTCACAAACAAAGCTTAAAAGCGAATATATGGTTGGATACTCTTCACACTCTCCCCTCATCTTTCATCGCGATTCCACTTAAAATGCCTTTTACTTTGTATCTTCACACATCTCTCACCTCCCTTTTTTTATAGGATTCCACGCATAAAGAAGCATCCCTGTCTAATTGAATAATACCTTCTTCCCGACAGAGGCAAACGCTGCTTATTGTGATGGATATTGATGTTGACTATCTGTAGTGACCAAAACACACGTACGGTCATTCCACACGGATACTCAAGATCGACGGTGGAGATCATCAATTAATAATGCGATTGTCAATTGATATATGATACCGCAGTTTGGCGAGTGAGTCGGTGTCAAAATAGATATATGAATGTGTGCACAGCTAATGTAATCCCCACTGTGTATATCAGTTGGGTGACACGTGCTCACGAAAATTGGAGGCATGGCCCACTCCTCTGAGACGCTCATTTGTCTTGTACACGTGTGGCCAACGTGATGACTCTACCAGGGTTTTTTTTTTTTGAAAAGGGCATCTAGACGGTGGGTGTTCATCTGACTAGTAGCTGTGTGCAACGAACAGTGAAGAAACGAAACATGGTTGCAATGCACACGCAACTGTCAAGGGAGATAGATTAGATGGCTGGGATCCTTCGATATGGAAGATTTCCGAGACAAGATCCATCCCGGTTGGACCCATCAGACCAACATTCTAGATTACAGGGATGGTGTAGACTGGATCGCTATGGCAGAGATTAGTTAGGAGAATATTCACCATTCCATTATCTACTGTTAATTCGAGGACCGTCAATCAGATGGATAGGTCATCATATCCTTTTATGTTTTTATTTTATTTTTTATTCCATTTCAATCCACAATATGATTAGCTAGATGATGTTCCAAATGGAAACTAACACTTACACGTGTACTATGATAGAAAACCATACCGTATTCCAACTATTCCAGCTCTACCATATCATTTCTTTGTGTATGACCGCCCCATGTGGCGCGTGGTTTCCACCGTCAGACGGCACCCGTGTAGAGATCTGTGCCGTTCATCAGATACGAAACATGGTTATCGTACGGTTGACAAAAATAGTACTGGTCTGCTGATCAGGCTGGCCAAATTAGTGTAAGAAATGAGCATTAAAAAAAAAAAAAAAGAGCGTACATCAGTCCACCTTATTTTTGCTGGCCCCGTTTTATAAATACGAAGTCTAAAGCTTGAAACTGAAATCTTAAATCTGAAATTAAAAAACTTGTTCAGTAATTTTGGCTTAAGTTTGAAAATTAAGTACTAAATTTGAAATAACCTGTGAAATATGTTAATTTGACACATTTGCCCCTATCTCCTGTTTGTAAATGTTTTTTATTATAAAGAAAATACTTTTTATTAAATAAAAATAAAATTGTTTTATTTAATTCAAATAAACTAAGGGCCTGTTTGATTTTTGGGCTCAATTGTAATTACCATGTAAATGGGTAATAATTATTTACTTAGGTAATTACCATATTTTTTCCAATTTAGATGTAACAACTTACTTTTTTAACACTTAAATCTAGAAATTTACAAAATCAATGTGGAGCCCACCGTAATGTATGTGACATATCTACACCGCTCATTTGTTATGCTAGCTGAATTTACTTAGGGCATGAGGAAAAAAAATGAGATAGATCCAAAGCTCAAGTGGACCACACCATATGAAATAGCAGGAATCGAACATCTACCATTAAAAACTTTATGGGGCCCTTAAAAGTTTTGGATAAAAGTGATATTTTTGTTTTCCCCTTATCCATGTACGTATGACCCTATGAAGGGGTTAGATGATGAAAAAACCTCAATGTGGGTACAATGAAGGAAATAACTTTCAACGGTATACGAATTTATAAAATCATTATTTCCTTTCATGTAGGTCATTTGATTGTTGGGTCTACCTCATTTTTCACCTCATGCCCTAAAATGTTCTAATAAAATAGATGGACGGTGTGGATATTTGATATACATTACAATAGGGTCCACATATTTAATTAAGTCAACACTTTTGTATCAATTTTTGAGGTGGAATTACTCTCACCTTTCCAAACAAGGTGAAAAAGTAATGATTACTTATTTACCAAGATTTACCGGTATCATGGAAAATCAAACAGCCCCTAAAGTACTTAATAGAAAATTAAAATATCATTATTCATAAAAACAGAAAAAAAAATTTTAATGATTTGCATGTATAAGTGTGGCGGCAATTTCTTCTCATGTATTAGAGATACCTCGTTTCAACACTTAGGTCTTGGTATCGATCCCTAGTAGGGGTGGCTAACATGGAGTGTGTGCACTGACATGGGTGTGTACTAACAAGCTAACCTATAAAAAAAAATAAAAAAAAAAAAATTTCTTCTCATGTATTGGACATAATAATTTGTTCAAAGTCTCCAAATACTCCTTCCACTTCATGCATATCATTCTCTGATTCGATATTTATATCCAAAATAATATTTTCATCATTGTATTGTTGGAAGAGTGGATCGGAGATGGATTCTTTTCTGATGTAATTATGTATTGTTATACATGTAATAACTATGTCTCTTTGCGTCAGAAAGGAATATAGTGTCATCCGCTTCAAAATTATAAAATGCGCCTTCAATATGTAAAAAGACAAAAAATTAAGAAAATCAAGTTAATCTTCAAAATAGATAGAAAAGACAAAAAATCAAGAAAATCAATTCAATCTTTAAAGAGAGAGAGACTATAATATCTATCGAAGAGAAATATTTCTAATCTTCTATAAAGAAGCTAAAGAAATAATCGATGATGCAATGGAGAAGTAAATGAGAAGCCCATTCTATTTAAAAATAAAAAAATAAAAAATAAATAGGATGTAAATTTCCCACAAACTTTGATCTTCTTTGAACCGTTAGTACAACTCAGAGCTTGAGAAGCGTCAGCGCTAGTCTTCACACTACACATACCTACACCAGCTACATAGCTGGTATGTGGTACAGGAAATTAAATTGCATACCAATTAAACTTAGTTAGGCCCACCTTGAATGTATGTGGTCTATCTACATTGTACATCTGTTTTTCAATCAAAATTAAGGGGTTGAGTCCTAAATTGAAGCATATCCAAAGATCAAGTGGATTATACCACAGGAAACAATGGGGATAATGATTTCTACCATTGAAACCTCTCTAAGCCCCACATTAATGTTTATTTGTTATCTAACTTGTTCATTATATCATACGGACATGGATGAAGGGAAAACACAAATATAGGCTTGCTCCAAAACTTCAATGGCCCCCAAGAATTTTTCAATTGTAGACGTTCAATGCAACTGTTTCTTGTGGGTGTGGTCCATACGAACATTCTATATACTTTATTATTGTGCTCAGGCTCTAAAGTTATCTAGTAAAATTGATGAAATGAGCGGATCAGATACATAAAATCATGGTGGACCTTACAAAGTTTAGTTACTACGCAATCCACTTTTGTGGTACACCAGCCAATCCACTTCTTGGATGGACGTGGATCTCCTTTGAAGGCTTTCGCATGAAGTTCTGGCAAAACCTAGGTGGGGCCTAATGTGAGCCCAATGTGATGTTTGTGAGAAATCCTCCCCGCCTGTACGTTTTATCAGTCCATTTTAGGATTTTAGACCAAAAGTAAGTAGGATCCAGGACTCAAGTGGGCCCCACTAAATGAAAAGGTGGGTATGGAAATTTCTACCCCCGAAACCTCCCTGGGTTAATAGCGATGTTTACGTGCCATACACACCGTTATTACGTATGTAGTCTCACGAATATCTCAACTGTGGGTGTTCATCACCTTTTAGGCTAACTTGAATATTGGATATGGTTTTTTTAAAAAAAAAAAAAGAAAAAATTTTACACACACATGCCATAGTGGAATTTCGGGTACTCGAACCCTTGACCCGGTGCTAAAACTCCTTAGAGTCTACCACCCGAGTAAGATAAGGACCCAATATCGGATATGGTTCATTTTTAGTCTAATTTCCTTAAATGAGTTCACAAGAGGAGGGGACGGGTGGATTTCTCATAAAAAGCAGGGTGGGCGCCAGATAAGTTTCTAGCGCAGGAAGCCTTTAGCAGTAAATCCGCGTCCGGATGGATTGGGAAGCGGATTAGCTGTTGTACCACACACCAGCTATAGCTTGTATTGACGTCAGCATGTTCTGTTGGTCCCATCACGAAGTATTTGTTATATCCAAACCGTCCATAAATTTTTCGAGCTCGTAATAATTCTTGATTCAAAAAATAAGTTAGATCCAAAGATAAAGTGGACCACACTGTAAAAGGTCGTGAGGGATTGAACGTCTACCATTGAAACCCTTTTGGGATCACAGACGTTTCGGATCAAGTGGATATGATTATTTTTTTGGCTAATGCTCTAAAATGATCTGAAAATTTTGATGAACGGTGTAGATATAATAAATACATCATTGTTGGGCCATGTAACTTTGATCTCCTTTGAACCGTTCGTACACCTTGGAGCTCGAGGAGCGTCGACGCTCGTCTTTGCACAACACGTATCTGCACCAGCTATATAGTTGGACGCGGATTGCGTCCTACCCCTGTGGGGTCCACCGTGATGTAAGTGTGTTATCTACACCGGTCATTGATGATCATTTTAAGTTTTGATCTTAAAAATTAGGCAGCTCCACAGCTCCATTGGACCACACCAAAGGAAGCTGCAGTGATAATGACGGCCACCGTTGAAAACCTTTCTCAGGGCCGCCGTGATGTTTTTTTACCACACAGCCTATTCATAAGGTCATGTAGAACGTGGATGAAGTTAAAACACAAATATCAGCTTGTTCTGAAACTTCTTCAGCTCACAAGAAGTTTTTAATGGTGGACATTCAATCCCCACTTTGTGGTTCATTTGAGCTTGAACCTAGCTAATTTTATGGATAGTATTTTAAAATGATCCAAAGAAAACGATGAACGGCGTGGATAAAACAATTCCATCACAGTGGACCCCACAGAGCTCTGCCAGATGGATTACCATCGGGGCGGGGTAGGACGCAATCCGCGTCCTGTATAGCTGGGGGGCGGATTAGGTACTACCCCGCCTGTTCCGAGCTCGGGACACGCGGAGGAGGCTGTGAGGGCCACCATGATTTACTAGTTTTATCCACACCATCCATTCATATTTTCATATCATTTTAAATGGCTTAATCAAAAATAAGGCATATCTAAGGCTCAAGCGGATCACACCACAGGAAGCAGTGGTATTAAGGACGCCCACCAGTGAAACCTTCTTAGGGTCCATTGTGTCAATTATTTTCCATCGAACTTGTTGATATGGTCATATACAATTGGATGAAGTGGAAAAACAAATATTGCCTCGATCCAAAACTTCTGTGGTCCCTAAGAAAATTTCAACAGTAGGAATTTAATTCCCACTGTGTGGTCCATTTGGGCTTTGGACATTCATTATTTTTGGCTTCATAAGCTAAAATGATATGTAAAAATGGATGAATGGTGTGGATAAATTTCATACATCACAGTGGCCCCTTAATTACCCTAGGAGCCTCCGCTTGTCCAGAGCTCCGAACATGCGGGGGTAGTACCTAATCGGCACCCTATAGCTGGTGTGTGGTTCACCAGCCCATCCGCTTCTCGAGGATTGATGGAAACCGACCAGCGGGTGCTCTGTGGGCCCCACCATGATGTATTTTTTTCATCCATTCCGTTCATCCGTTTTTACGAATCATTTTAGGATTTCACACAAAAAATGAGAGGGATATAAATCTAAGGTGGACCACACCACAAGAAAACACAAGGCTTTGGAGAAATTTTCTACCAAGGAATTCTAGGTGGGCCGTGTTAGTGGCTTTGTGGGGCCTACGGTGGTGTATATGATTTATCCACACAGTCTATTCACTTTTTCATATCATTTGGTGGCATAAAATAAAAAACGAGGTAGATATAAGGCTCAAGTGGGTCACATTGCAGGAAATAGTGAAAATTGAGCGCCTGCCATTGAAAATTTCTCAAGGCCATAGAAGGCCCTAATCATGCTGAAATTTGTATTTTTCCTTTTTCATCAAGGTACGTGTGACCTCATGAAAAGGTTATATGAGAAATAAACGTTACATTGGATTCTAGGAAAGTTCCAATAATAATTTTATTCAATTTCCATTGGTTTTTATAGTGTGGTCCATTTGAGTTTTACATGTACTTCTTTTCTGAGCTCATGCTTTAGAATGATCTGAAAAAGCCGATGGACTGTGTGGATCAAGCACATTAATCATGGTGGGGCATAAAGAAGAACAAAAAATTTAAAGAGAAAAAATTGTCGTAGGAGTGTATTCCACATTCACCATTAAGCCAGGCTCCAATCACGAAAAGAATTCAACGAAAAACCACTTAGTGCTTTCCTTCTTCCTCGATAACAATGCATTAACAAGCACCACTAAATATGGAATATTTTCCAGGCTCTAAGTATATGGATTATTTGTAGAGCTGTCAATGAGCTAGGTTAGGGCTCTGTTCAAGCCTAGCCTTGCAATTCTGAACCTTAGCCTAAATCTAGGCCATGCCCATAACGGGTTGAAATAGTCCAACCCAAGTCTGGCCCTGAACATTTAGACAAAGCCTGACCTGAGTACACTAGAGCCCGAGCTGTGAATATCTTCATGCATAAATGATAATAAAATGAGAAAAAATAAGTTTAGAAAAGACCTATCAGGTCGGACCAGGTTTACAGGCATTTGGAGTGATATGCCCGAGTCCAGCCGAATTTATAATCGGGCTCTTGATTTAAGCTTGAGCTCGACCATCTAGCATGATACACCACTGCAAATCCGGCCCAATACATGCTAAGCCTGAAGGTCCGGTGTGAATACCCAGCCCATTGACAGCCCTAAATATTCACAACCTATTTGGTGGCCCATATATTTGTCACCATTGTCCAAACAGTCAAGTGGGTGCTGCATTCTATCATGGTCGGTGTTATAATTGTTTCCTGTGGTGTGGTCCACTTGAGATTTAGATCTACTTCATTTTCAATTTCAGGGACAATGCAATAAAATAATCTGGAAAAATGGATTGCATTCCTACATTTGAAACCTTCTTAACCCAATGTACTGATTCTTTGCCATCCAAACGTTTCATAAGGTCACATGGATATATGAATGAAGGTAAAAAAATACAGCCAAAACTTTTGTAGCCCTTGGTAAGTTTCAGTGGTAAGCTTTCAATACCTAGAGGTGTACACGAACCGAGCTAGCTCGGTTAGCTCGTTCAACTTGACTCAAAAAAGCTTGATTTGAAGCTGAGTTCGAGCCAAGTCAAGCTAATTTTTTGAGCTCGAGAATGAATTCGAGCCAAGTTCGAGCTGGCCTTAGTTCAACTCGACTCGGATCGAACCCAGATCGAATCAAACTCGAATCAAACCAGTTCAGTGACTCGGTTACTTTGATATTGATGTTGCTCACCAAGTGTTTGATGAAATGACTCAACGAAGTGTGGTTGGTGGCAAGGAAAGTATGTGTGTGAAATAAATACCTTTTTTTTTTCTTGATTTTTATGTTGCTTAGAAGGTATTTGATAAAATACTTGAAAAACCTTTGTTGTATTTTACATATAGTAGGGTTTTGAAGGTGCAGTGTAGGTGTTTATAGAAACGCTACAATGGTGAACTCAGCTCGAACTATCCCTAGTTGTTGGCCAAATGGAGTTGAGTTGGCCAGTCAAACACTCCAGGACTGAGCCAAGTCGAATTTGGGCTGAGGTCAGCTAGTGACCCAGCCGAGCCGAGCTAAGGCCAACTGGACTTTGGACTTGATTCGACTCGATGTACACATCTATCGATACCTGTTACTCCCCCTGGTGTGGTATGTGCGCCTCTAATCTACCTCTTTTTTTCACCATACCTTAAAATAGTCTGCCAAAATAAATGAACCGCGTGGATAAAAGATACAAAGTGAGCGCCACATAGACCCGACAGGGCCGTCCGTCTCTAATAAGGTTCCGGTGGAAGCGGATTGGCTGGTGTACCACACTCCAGCTATACATGTAGGTACGTGCCGTACGAAGACGAGCGCCGAAGCTCCTCGAGCTCTGGGTTGTACGAACGGTTCAAAGGAGATCAAAGTTAAATGGCCCCTACAATGATGTATTTATTATATGTACACCGTTCATCCATTTTTAAGATCATTTTAGAATATTATTGAAAAAATAAATCATATCCAAAGATCAACTGCACCACACCACAAATAGCAGCGGTGGTAGTGATTTTGTTAAAAAATTCGTAGGGCCCACCATCACGTTTATTTTCCATCTAATCGATTCGTAAGGTCACAGAGACCTGGATGAAGAGGAAAAACAAATTTCATATTGATCCAAAACTACTGTGACCCCTAAAAGGTTTTCAATGGTAGACGTTCAATCTCCCACTCCTTTTTTCAGTGTGGTCCACTTGATTATTATATATGTCTTATTTTTCGTCTCAAGCCTTAATATGAGCTCGTAAAATGGATGGACGGTTTGGATATAACACATAACTCATGATGGGACTCACAGAACTTACGTCAATATAGCAGCTGTATATAGCTGGTGTGCCCGGACGCGGATTTCCTGCGAAAGCCTTTCGCAGGAAGTTCTTGCGCTGGAGCTTAGGTGGGGCCACCATGATTTTTTTCAGGAATCCACTTGGTCCATCCGTTTTGTGAGCTAATTTTAGGCCATTAACCCAAACTTGAACAGGATTCAGGACTCAAGTGGGTCATACTAAAGGAAAAGGTAGTTAGGGCCGTTGAAACTTCCCCGGTTTCGACAGTGATGTTTACATGCCATCCATACCGTTGAAAATGTCATAACTACTGGGATGAACCGAAAACAAAAATATTAGTATGATTCAAAACTTCTGTGGCCCCATGAATATTTCAACTGTAGACGTTCAATTATCACGTTTTCTTTCCACTTGAGCATTATATACAGTTTATTTTTGGTCTAATGTCCTCAAATGAACTCACAAAATGGATAGACGGTGAGGATTTCTCACAAACATACCAGTGGCCCCACCTGCGTTCCCAGCGCAGGAACTTCCTGCCCAAGGCTTTGGCAGGAAATCCGCGTCCGGTGTGTCCGCTTCCGTGTTGGTGGGTGCTGCCATTCCGCCTCTTCCTTCCTTAACTATTGTACAAAGACGACGTGGCAGTCATAATTCTTGAGTCTGGTTTTTAAAGAAAAAGTCGTACAATTCTTGATTCTTGCCTTCTCAGATGCAACCACAAAAGGAAATAAGGAACTAAGGACACAAACAAACAAACGGTGGTTACCTTTTTTTTTCTTTTGCATCTGCATCGCTAACTCTCCCTTTTTTACTTTCCAACGATGGCTCCCGCAATCCCCGCAAACGAACAAATTCATTATATTTTAGCGGTGAATCTCCCGTCCAACGGACACGCGGATTGCCGGTTGACGCTTTCAATAGCCCCCGGCTAAACAGTGATACGTGGACTCCACCATAACGTATGTGTTTGATCTACATCGTCCGTATATATTTTTAAATTATTTTAATTTATGATTTAAAAAATAAGGTAGATTTAAATCTCACGTGGACTAATATATCACAAGAGACCGTGGTGATTAAATGCCCACCATTAAAAACTTTTTGAGGCCACAAAACGATGAAGCTGATATTTTTGTTTTCCTCTCATCCAAGTCTTTGTGACATGATCATCAAGTTGGATGGAATATAGATATTACAGTGGCCCTAGGAAGTTTTTAACCGTAGGCCTTTAATTGACACCATTTTCTTGTGGTGTGGTCCACTTGAAATTTACATCTATGTCATATTTTGTCTCATGTCATGAAATGATCTTGAAAAATATATAAACAGCTTGGATAAAAGATATACATCATTGTGAGTACCACAGGGCAATCTCTAAGTAGAAAATTGGCATGCCCATCTCAAAAACCGGCAAATGGGCGCAAAAATTACAGTATATGCACATCATTCATATTTTTTATTCGTTGTTCATTAATCGTTTATGATGTTTGATACAAAGGGTTAGCCAAATTTTACCCATGCTATAAACTTACACAAATTAAACGGCATTAAACAATTACAAAATCTGATTAATTGGTTGAATAATTCTGAACTTTGATTCGTGGACACTTGTTTACCAAAATAGGATTGCCCGATATTTCTCATCTCCACCGTCTAATAAATACTCACCCATCCAATAGTTTTATATATATATATATATATATATATATATATACACACACACACACTTAAATAAATAGTTATCTATGTAGGTACTTTTTTATTATTATTTATAATACAAGTTCTCAATGCCTGAGTATTTTCTGTCACATTCTACCCGAATCTACTATTTCATGAAACAGAATATAAAAACTCTAGAGAGACTGCTATAGTGAAAATGATGGGGTGCATGACAAGCCTATGGGCGTTTGCTCCGTGAAATTGAATGGTATTGAATTGTATTAGATGTGATTAACATTATTTTTGCTTGCATGTATGGAAATACCAAGGCATGGTAGCCATCCAATTTCATGTTTGGAATAAAATTTTTGTTACGGGAGAACACTATGTTAAGGAAAATTGTGTTCATTGGACCATGGAATTATAATCAACGGATCAAATTCGTAACTGATGTCATTCACTTGTACACATATATTGATGGATGATATGGATAATGTATTCATCAATGTGAGGCCCACATATGTATTGAATTTCAAAATCCACAAAAATCCTGCATAGGATTAAATACAATTCCATGAGACTAAATGCAATTCCATTCCACCTAATCCCAAACTTTACCATCTTCTCCAAATGTTAGATTGAATTGTGGGTACGAAATGCATTTCTATCCCACCTAATCCCATGCGCCAAATGCCCCCATGGAATAATCCCACGCGTGCATGGACTTAGATTGGATAGTGGCCACTCCCCTGCCGAACAGGAGTTGGATGACGTGTGATACCCAGGTCACACCCTGGTTGGTCTTTCCCTGACCGTGGGGCCCACCTTGATGTATGTGTTGTATATTAAGGCTGTCCATCTATTTTTTTTTAGCACATGGTCCTACGAAGGAAGTAGATATAAATCTTTAAGTAGACCACTCTAGAGGAAACATTGATCATTGATCATTAAAAACTTGCGTGGGCCACAAAAGTTAATTTTGGATAAGCTGATATTTGTGTTTTAACTTCATCAAGGTCCGTCTTTATCAATTGATTGGATGGCAAATAAACATTACAATAAGTCCTAGGAAGTTTTTAATGTTGGCCGTTCAATGACTACCATTTCCTATTGTGTAGTCCACCTGAGACTTGATCTTCTTTATTTTTGGAGCATCACCTGAGATGAGGTTGAAAAAATGATGGACAGCCTAGATATACAGCACATACATCAAGGTGGGTCCACGGTCAGTGTTGCAGTTGATGGGCTGGTGCACCGCACACCATCTATATGACTGGTGTGGGTACGCGTCGTGCGAAGACGTGTGTTCCAACTCTGAGTTGTACGGATAGTTGAAAGGATATCAAAGTTACATGGCCCAAAATGATGTATTTATTTAATCCATACCGTTCATACATTTTATGAGATCATTTTAGAGCATTATACAAAAAATGATTAATATCCTAAGCTTAAGTGTACCACACCAGAAATAGCAGTAGGGACAATTATTCTCACCTTTAAAACATTCGTAGGGCCCACCATAGCTTTTATTTTCCATCCTTCCGTGACCCCAAAAGGGCTTCAATTGTAGACGTTCAATCCCCCACAGCTTTTTGAAGTGTGGTCCACCTCATCTTTGGATCTGTCTTATTTTTCGGTTCAAGCCTTAGGAAGAGCTCTCCAAACAAAAGGACGGTTGGGATATAATACATACCTTGAGATGAGACCCACAGAACTTGGTGACGTCAACACACAGCTAGATCGGTGGTGCGTGGTACATCAGCCAATCCGCTTGTAAACGGATTGGCTACTCCCCTGCCACCTGCCAATGGCTGGTAGTTGGTGCTCTGTGGGCCCCACCTTGATGTATGTGTTTCATTCATGTTGTCCATCTATGTTTATGGATCATTTTATTTTATGAGAGAAAAATTGAGTTATATCGAAATCTCAAATGGACCACGTTACAAGAAACAGTGTTGAATGAACGTTGACCGTTAGAAAACGTTCTGGGGCCATAAAAGTTTTGGATCAAACTTATGTTTATTTTTTCCATTCATCTGGGTCTTTATGACCTAATCAATAGATTGGATGTCACATAAACAGTACAATGGGCCCTAGGTAGATTTTAATGGTGGATATCAATCATTATTGTTTTCCTGTGGTGTGGTCCACCTGAGATTTATATCCCAAATTTTTTTGTTTATTTCAGAATGGATGAAACAAATACATCATGGTGAGGCTCACAGACCACCGACCACCAGCCACGGGGCTGGTGTAAGGGAGAGTAGCCAATCCGTCTCCAATCCGCTTCCACTGCTAAAAGTAACCCCTGGCGTTTTAGTCATTTCAAACGTAAGCGAATTCCGTACAACCTCCGCCAGGTCAGATCCCTCGTGGCAGTAGCCGTGTCGTGGTGTTTGAATTTTCGGTGATGGTGTCTTCTAGAAAGGAATCCTATTGGTCTTTAAAACTCCTCTTCTCTTCTCTGTTTCTCTGAAAAAACCCACGTAAAGAAAATCTTCCCTTCAACCTATCTCAATCTCAAACATGGTGTTTTACAAAAGAAATCCTTCCACAACAACAACCCTAGTATTCTACTTCTTCATCTTCCTCATACTGCATTCTCAGTCTCTTGAAGCAACTAGAGTTTTGGAAGAACTGAGGCGATCGCGGAGTCATGGTCTCACATTCCGGTCACTCCAGAGAGCCCCCACTCCACCTTCCCAACCTTCCAATTGCACCAACGTCCTAAAGCCAGTCTCCGACGACTGCCATATCCCTGCCAAGAATTTCACTGGACATCTCCACATTGGATCTCCAAGCTGATGAGGGTGATACAAGTGTGAAGGAAGGCACACGTGTGTAGAAACTCCTCTCTCACGGCCATGTACATGAGTCTCTGATGGGGAGGACTCCACTTCTTCTCATTCTCCTATAATACCCTTCCACTTCTTGTAATGTCCTCTTAATATTCTTCTTTTCTTTTTAAATAAATTAAGCATAGCCTGTGGAGAGGTTTCATACCTATTTCATGTGTGAAAGAGTTTTCTCCGCACGTGTGAATCACACGTATCTCCTTCCTCATGATCACTAGAATTCATGGAATTATCAGTCATTTCAATGCGCAACTGCTATCGATGTGCAGAGATTGACTCTTGTGATTGTAAGGAGAGTATTGCATGAATGGATATGATGTGAAAAATGATCCTTTTACATTTTTATTTTATGTATTGTTTTTGTTTCTGCTATCTATGATTGATTTAGTAAAATATTTATGCATCAATGTTCAGGGCATGTTTAGTAAATGATCCTTTTCTTTTCTTTTCTTTTCTTTTCTCTTTTTCTTATTTATATATTATTATTAGTATATTATTTATTTATTTATTTATTTTTCCAAAGATGGATCAATGCCACCACTGTGTGCATAGATTAAAAAAATAAAACAAAAATAAATAAATAAATAAAATGAAAGGATTACACCTATACTGGAGAGCACCCTACCTTGCCCTCACCCAAAAAAGGCGTCCACGGGTCCACGGATCCATCAGAAAATAACCTCAGGTGTCATTTGGCACCACAGATTTGGGGGGATTTGAAGGATTAAATGGGGTTTCAAGTGGGTACGAAATCCAACGTAAAAGCTTGGAATGCATCTAAAATTCTTTCAAGAGTTGCATGCGTCACATGTGTGTGATTAGACTATTAATTTATCGGGCGCATGACCTTCTAATGATATCCTAAAATAATTAAATTATCAATTGCATCACTATAATTACTTTAAAGCGATGATCAACGCCATCCAAACATTGTCCATGTAAATCAACGATTAAAAATCATTGGTTAGTCACTCAGACATGATCTTGAGCTTGTGGCCCATCTGAGACTTGGAATTTCATCATTTTCAACTAAATTATATATTATTACAATCATGGTGTCAAACATTATATACGTTCACTAATTAGAGATATTAAAGTTGATTTAGTAATTAAATTCAAACACCTGTAAACATATCATGCATAACTACTTTTAGATTAAAATTGATTATGAATCTAGGGTGCCAAACATATTAGGAGGATTTAAAATCCAGGAGGTTTCAAATTCAGGGGGTTCCGAATCTAGGGGTTCCTAATCCACGTTGGAAAATTTGATGCTTTTTACTCTCTCCCACTTTCTTTACACACAATAATGAAAGCTGACTTTGAGATTTTTCACTAGGGCCATAATTTCTTTCCACTAATATTAAACATTCCATGACCATTTTATAGCAATAAGTAATAGGTATTAATAAGAACAAAAACAGCAGAAACTTCAAAATCTTACCTTCAGCTATATTCCACTCTCTCAAATGGGGAATGTGTCTAACATTAAATAAATAAATAAAAATCCACGATGAAAGTGAATGGCATCAATCTAAGCCATGTTATATCGCCCTAGGTGGCCGAAAGTGAATATAAGGTTACCTTGACTGTTTCTACACGCCTCTTCATCCTCTTTGGCTAGGATTTCATTAAGGAGAACCATACGTGCCTCATTTAATGAGACCATTTTTTGGACAAGCTATTTGGCGATGATCATCCTAGAATTCTCATGGCGATCGATATTGATGGCAACCATCTGTATTTTCCAAAATGACATGTACGTCTGCAATGATGGTGAGGATCAACGATGGAGATGGTCAATTGATAAATGGTACTGAAACCAAAATGGATGAATGGATGTGTGCACAACTAACGTTATCCCCACTGCGTGTATCAATAGGGTGACACGTTCATATTCCTTTAAGACGTTCATTGGTCTTGCACATGTGTGGCTAAAGTGACGACTCTATCAAGTGCTTGCCTTTTATTATTATTATTGGAATCCTCTGCTTGCCACATATAGGATTTTTATATTTTCCTTTTTTGTGATCGGTCCACATCAATCTATACATTGCTGCATTAAATGCAATATATAATGATGTGACTCAATTAATTAGATTGCAACAAATAAGTTTTACTTGTTTGTAATAAACCTATCATCCAAATCCTCTGCTTGTCACAGTGGTATTAATGTAGACCAATCACAATTCACAATGCACGGAAACACGATTTTCATGCATGTGGGAAGGGAAGCGGCTTATTGAGTGGCTTATTGGGTAACTCAATACCCTTAGGGTGTGTTTGGACAGACGGATTGGAAGGGATTGAATGGTATAATCTTGGGATATGCCAAACGTGCCAAACAAACCCGGTGAACTTGTCCTGGGATATAGCAAACTCATGAACCTTAAACCAATCTACTAACATCATCATCATTACCTTAAAATTAATCCCATCCCTCCTAATCCCATTCAATCAGGCCTGGGGCGTGTTTGAAAGGATGGATTGAAAGGTAAAATATCCGAATATGCCAAACATGCCAAACAGACCCAATGAACTTGTCCTGGGATATAGCAAACTCATGGATCTTAAACCAATCCACTGACATCACCATCATTACCTTAAAATTGATCCCATCCCTCCTAATCTCGTTCAATCTATGCATGGAATGCATATGATCATTCTTCCTGTAATAATAACCTCTATTAAACCAGTTAAATTAGAGTGGTTGAGCAATTCCAGCCTCTGAAACAGAACACTTGCCGATGAAAATAATACCATTATATATATATTTTTCATTTATAGCCGCTAAATAATATCCACCGCCAATTAGATATCCAGATAATGACATAAGCGTCAAATTTTTTGTGCATGACGTACCCGCAGTTTGGATGGTTACTTTTATGCCACGTATGAGTCCATTATTCTTGTTCCTGTTGTGGGGCCCACCTGTGTTGTTAATCGGGACTACTTTTTGGACTAATCGAGTATACATCTAGTGGCTCACGTGACGGGCGGAGCAGATGTAACATGGTGGGCCCAATGGCTACGGTGTTGTATCCTCTGTTTTCCAAGATTTGTTAGTATTACTTGTTTTTTATTTTATTTATTTTTATTTATTACTGTGTGGCCCACCTGAGTATTACGTGTTTTTCCAAGATTTTTATTTTTATTTATCACAAGATTTGTTCACTACGGTTTTGTCCATGCATTTTATCCACTCTGCCATCCAAACTTTGGGCCCACCATGTTCATGCATTTTATCCACTCTGCCATCCATTTTACCAGATAATTTTAGGGCTTTAGCCCAAAAATGAAGCACATCCAAAGCTCAAGTGAACCACACCACCCGAAACAGTGTGAATTGAATGCCTACCATTGAAAAGTTTGTGGGGCCACAAAAGTATTAGATCAGGTTGATATTTGTGTTTTCCCTTCATCCATGTCGGTGTGATCTTATGAATAGGTTGGATGACATATAAACATCACTCCGGGCTTAAGAAAGGTTTCAACGGTAGAAATCAATACTTCCTAAGCCCTAACAGGGGCCAGCCATTGCTTGCTCTTGCTGGCTTTTCGGCTATAGTCATTGCTTGCCAGGTCCTTTAAGAGACAGGGGAGGTACACCTTAAGAAGCTACCTTTCGGACTAGCTGCCTTGGTTTGCGAACCCTTTCCTTCTCAGCTTCTTAAGCTTTAGTTATAGCTTTAAATTCCTTCTCCGAAAAGACGTGGAAATCAACACTTTCATTGCTTATTGTTATATGGTCCACTTGAAATTTGGATATGCTTTAATTTTGGACACAAGCCTTAAAATGATAGGACAAAACAGGTGGACAGTGTGGACAAACCAAATGCATTCGTGTTAGGCTCAACGCAGTTTACTCAGTACGGTAACAGCGTACTCTGTAACTCAGTAAGCAATCCAATTTCTGTGGCAAGCAGAGGATCCGGATTCTTTTAGAAAGGCATATCTAGATGGTGGGTTCGCCTGACCTGTTGCTCTCGTATCATTCATGTATGCGTCATTTCCACGCGTGTTTGGCCGAACCAATCTCATGCGATTAGGAGGGATGGGATGGATTTTAAGTTAATAATGGCGGTGGCAGTGGATGGTTGGCCGTTCCATTGGATTATTATACACGGGGACTGAAATCTCTGGGCTGTTTGGATAACATGGAATATCTTGGGAGGGGTAAAGTTAAATTGTTTGGATGCACATGGGATTGGACTAATCCCGTTGGGGGCAAATCCCATGCTCAGCGGCTGCGACTGTATTCGCTGTAGGTGCATTCACCACAAGACAGCCATACTCCGTCGCCGCCTGGATATTGGCGTTGTCAATCTCAACACCTGCCCTCCCAACAACATTGAGCCGCCTCGTGGAAGCCTCGAATACCTCCCTCGTCAACTTTGTCCCACTCCACGCAATCAACACGTTGCATTGCAAGATCTTCGCGCAGAGCTCCTGTTGGGACGATGGATGAGACAGCCTCCCATCCCTTGCGGTCCAAACACCTATTGAGTAGGCTATCCGGGGATTTTACAATTCCATGCCTCCTACTCCAGCCTATGTGCCCGGACAGGCAACTGTCAGAGGAGAAAGATTTGATGGCTGGTACGATGTAGAAGATTTCCAAGACAGGATCGATCCCGGTTGGACCCATCACATCAACATTCGAGATTTAGGAGAATGTTAACCATTTTTATTTTCTACCGTTAATTCCAGGGCCATCAACAATTGGATAGCGTCATCCGATCCTTGTATACTTTGATCTGGATTGCAATCCACGATATGATTAGCTAGATGGATGTTCCAAATAGATACCGACACTTCCACGTGTACCATGGATAGAAGGCTCTACCGGAACATCTCTTTGTTTTCTCCGGGTTTTGATAGAATCTAAGCTCTGCTTGCCAGCCCCATGTGGTTGTGGTTCTCACCGTTGGATGACACACGTGTAGAGATCTGGGCCATTCATCAGCCGCGAGACACTGTTATCGTGCAGTTGGAGAAAAAAAAAAAAAAATGGGTCTGCTTATCAGGCTGGCCAAACTAGTGTGAGAAATGGACAGTGAGAAAGAAAAGGTACAGCAGTCTAGATTTCGTGACTGTACAACCTGATTTTAAGTCTTATGGAATTTTCGCAGTGCGCCAAACGTATTTAGCGGCCCAGGTATCCGTCACGTGTGCATTCCATCGTCTAATCAGGCCGCCATATGTGCGGTCAAGTGGGCCCTGCATTCTATCAAAGTCGGTGTTATAAAAGTCCTTGTTAAAATAGGACAGCAGATTGTGGGGAGGCCTACCATACTTTGTGTTTTATCCATACCAATATCCCATCCATCTATTTTGCCAGCTACATGGTACTAAAATCAAAGCATATCTAAATCTTAATCATACGACACCACGGGGAAAGGTGGGGATAATGTCATCCACTATTAAAACTTTTTAGGGCCCACGTTGATGTCTTTTTGTCATCGAACCTATTCACAAGGTCACACGGACCTGAATGAAAAGGGAAAACACGGTATCATCTTGATCCAAAACTACAGTAGATCTTTAAAAGTTTCCAATGAATGCCCTACCTGAGCTTTGGATATACTTCAATTTAGGATCAACCCTTAAAATAAGCTGAAAAATGGATGAATGGCGTAGATAAAATACATATATTATGGTGGGTCTTATAAAGTTCGAAACACAGATAGCCGGACAAAACCTTTCCGAGGAATTTCCTGCAAAAGGGAAGTTAGGTGGGGCATGTGATGTTTGATAAAAATCTATTCTGTGCAACCGCTTTTTTAGTCGCATGTTAGGATGGATGCTAAGAAATGATTGTATTTCTCACAAACATCATGATGGTCCCACGTAGCCTCTTGTGGCTTTCACGGGGGAGTGGATTACCTGAGGGCCCATTGGTACTACTCCTAACATAACGTATCTAATGACGAAGGGTCCACGCAGGGGCTCTGTGGGGCCGTACAATGATTTATCTTTTTTATCCACACCAACCATCCCTTTTGGGTTATCATCCATTTTGGATAATTATTTTAGGGCATGATCCCAAAAAAAATTGGTAGATCTAAATCTAAGGTGGACCACACCACAGGAAGACAGTGGTGATTAAACTCCCACCATTAAAAACTTCCTAGGGCCCACTGTAATGTTTATTTGCCATCCAACATATTGATTAGGTCATATAAACTTGGATGAATCAAAAACACAGATATTAGCTTGTTCCAAAACTTTTGTAGCCTCCAAATAGATTTTATGATGGCAATTCAATCACCGCTAGCTGTTTCGTGTGGTGTCGTCTACCTGAGATCAAAGATTTTGATCTCAGGTTCACGTTCTAAAATGAGCTGGCATGATGGATGGATGGATGGATGGATGGATGTGTAGATAAAACACATACTTCATGGTGGGGCCCATAGAATATCGTTAAGTAGCCAGTCTATTTACTGGCAGTGTCAGCAGGCAATCCGCGTCCAGCCAGGATCAAAGCTCTGTCTAAGCCAGCCCATTATTGTATGTAAACTGGGCCTAAGCCTACTACGGGCGAATATTAGTTCAGCCCAGGCCCTAGCCTGACACTGTATATACAGGGCCTGGCTCAGGCCCGCGATGAAATGGTACCCACCAGATGAAAGAAAGACCATATGTTCATTCACAACCCAATGGAAATCTCCCTATTTCCCAAATGGAAGAAAGCCCCGCCCTCAAAACCTGACATGAAGAATCAAGATAAGAGAAAAACGTAAATTCCTTCGCTGAAACCCACAAGCAGAAACAGCCCATGAACAGATCCAGACATCCAAAAAATGCCATTTATGAAACAGAACATAAATAACTCTTCTTCTAATTTCTTCTCCTACTTTCCTTCCCCAGTCTACTTTCTTGCTTTTTTTCTTTCATGGGTTCCTCCTTTATCCAATATTTATATCTCAGCAATAGAAAATCGCAGTTGCCTCTGCAGAAAGAACCAATGAACAGAATCAACAAGGAAAATCACCCTTTGCATTAACATGACCACCAAAAAAAAAAAGAGTAAGGCATCTAGAAAAGGCCCTTCTGCATTAAGATAACCCGAAAAAAAACAAAAAAAAAAAAACAAAAAAAAACAAAAAAAAAAACAAAAAACAAAAAAACAAAAAACGAAAAAAGTTATTTTAACTTTTAATTTCTTTTTCTTTAATGGGTTATATATTATTTTCAATGTTTCTCAACAACAGAAATTCCTCCCCATGAAAACCCGCACACAAAAATAGCCCATTTAATGAACCAGATATGAAAAAACAACCATTCATTAGAGGGTTATAAGATGAGTCAGCATCATTTATGCCTGACCCATTTTACCAAAAGTTTGTTGATAGGTGTAGCCACATGGCCTGTTATTTCTCTACGTTTCATTGTAAGTTTCTCATTTTTTTACTCAAAAGGAAATTAATTGGACTGGTGGTTGGTTTCTTCCCGAATGCATGGAAAAAAAAAAGTCCAAATGGATATTAAAAATAAGAGTGGCTGTGTATGGAAGCCATGAATAAGAAATATAAACGAAAGAGGTGAGAGACCAAACAACCGTTTTTTGTGAAGATAATCAATCCATCGGATGATCTAGAGCCTCAATGCTCCTTTTTCCATTATTCCACTTGCATCCACACAATGCAGGATTCAATCTGTGGATCTACAAAATTTATGTTATTAGATGGTGGGCCACACAAATAAAATAAAAATGAGATGTGTGGTTTGGAGGTGAGAGAGAGAGAGATTGATTGATTGATTGAAGAGAGTTGAAGGTAAGAGAGAGAGGGGGGAGCCAAGGGTTTGAGGTAAGAGATAGAGAGATGTAAATGGGATATATATATATATATATATATATATATTGCAAGCCTAAGAGCCCTACACGCTTACGGGATTCTAGACATCTACGTGTTGTATTAAATGTCTTAAATTTGTAATATCAATAGTCTGTCCATGACAAGTTTAATGTTATCGAAGTCAGCTCGATGCCATCAAGTATATTCTGAATCTCCTCTGTTGGTTGCTGAATATATTAGTGCCATTTTTTAATGACATCGAAGGGTTTTCGATGACATCGAAGTGTGTTCAATACCATTAAAGTTGGTTAAGCAATCAAAGATTTTCGAAAAATCCATGTTTTGTTGTTGGACGATTTTGGCAGTTCTTCGATGTCATCGAAGGACGTTTGATGACATCAAACAGTTTCGCGCAGAATTTTGCGGATCCATCGGATTTATGAAATTTGTTTTCTATTTTGTTTGAAATTCTTTTACAACAATATATATGGGTGTAAATGGAATTGAGATGTATTTTAAGGGTTTCTAAATCGTCCTAAGGTTTCAAAGAAGTGTACCAAGGGGAGATTCGAGGTTGTTTGAATCGAGTAAGCATTCGCTCTTTGTAATTTTTACTTTCATACTGATCATCTATTGCTTTATGCCGTAGTTTTTTACTGCAAAGGTTTTACCATATTAAAATCTCTATGTTTTCTTTGTGTTTGCTTGGTGCTATTGGATTACTATTCTATATTTATCTCTGTATGCTTCTGTAGTTCCCCCAACACTATGTCCAAGCTCGAGCCTGGCCCTCAAGTGTATACCCCAACCTGAAAGCCTGACCCATTGAGAATGCTCTTAAGTGTCAGGTTGTCGATGGGATAGGTTCGGGCAGGCAAAATGAATTTTTGGAACATGCCTGGCCTTCAAAAATCTAGGAGGAAGCCAACCAAGGCCCTGCCCGTTGACTACTTTAGTCAACAAGTAGAGCCTCCGATTGTCTTAGGCCCGGATCCTGAACTGTTGGAGCCCCACAGGCCTAGCCCATTGACAGCCCTAGTTAACTGGTAGGTACCAAATAAGGTACCCCACCCAGCCCATTTGGCTGTTCACAGAATGGATCTAAGGCGATGGCTCAAACCTGACTTGATTTTTAAAAGATCCATATTGGTCTTAAACCCTTCAAATCGAGTTAGGTCCCATAGGTAGACACAGATCAAGGCATGTGTTTACAGCCTTCTACTGCTAACCCACATGCATTGATGTTGCACATGTGTGCACATTTACCTAAGGGTGCAAATGTGTGGGGTCAAGGGGAGGCCCGGACCCCTCCCATTCAAGATGAAAGTTAGATTTTGGACTTGGATCCAATCTATTAAAATTCAGGTCGGATTTGGGTCTCACATCAGAAATATCCAGACGGTTGGATTTGGGAATAGGACTCAAACCTAGCACGTTGGTGAGAGACATTAGAAATGAGAATTAACACATATTGTTACAAACGATCTACGTAGGTAGGTATCAATTTCGATGATAAACAATGAGATGGTCAACATTCTAAACTCAACGAGTAAAATAAGACAGATGGTCCAAACAAAACTACTTATGATTTGCATATTCCAAATTGCCATAAGTAGTGTATGGATAACTTCATTTTAGAAAAAATCTGGTGAACCATTACTATAGGCTAGCCTGGTGAAGAGAGCAAAAGATTTTATATATATAAAAAAAAAAAAAAAAAAAAAATTGCTATTAAGTACTTTTTCTTTAGACGGGGTCAAGTTCAGGTGTGGTTAGGCCTAGATTGGGTCTACTTTAATATAACCCATTTTAATAAAATAGGAAATTTTGATCAATCAACACTAGCCTCAATTGAATCGAGAAGATTTCAAAATTTCCAATTAACTCTCTAGATAATTTTAGACATGTTCGATTGATTAAAAATTAGACCTCAATCAATTGAGGTTATTTTTTAAAAAATACATATTTGCTTTCTAGACACTTTTGAGTATGTTCGATTGATCGAACATTGAGGCATCGATTGATTGATGGATGTTCAATCGATATTGATCGATGAAGATTCGATTGATAATTTATGTAACTTCAGCATAAGTGTATGATTTGTTTCTAATTCTATACATAGCCATATATAAATAGCTGCAATAAGGAGTTAGGGTTAGGAACGGACATGGGAGAGTCTTAAAGAGTTTTCTAGAATTTTGAAAAGGAATTTTATCTTGAAAGATGAGGATTTTGAGAATTTGTAAGTCACCTATCTCTTATAATTCTTCCTTAATGGCAGAGTTATACACGAGTCAGACCGAGTTGAGCTTGGCACAGCTCCGAATCAAATTTCGAGTCGAAGCGAGTCAAGCTTTTCCAAGTTGAGTCGAGTGAGCTAACCTAGCTAACTCAACTCATGTATAGCTCTATTTAATAGTGGATTGTTTTGTCGCTTGGTGCCGATTTTTCAACGTAAATTGTTGTGTTCCCTGTGATTGCTCATATTTTTTATTTCTCTATTCCATGTTTGAATTGTTTTAAGATTTGACTTTGACAACCCTTTCAATAGAATTGAGATGTGAATTTGAATTTGCAAGGAAATCCAGACCCCCCATACAAATAAATCACAACTTCATATTCAGATATGTCAAAGGAATCTCATCACTTATACTCTTTGATTGCTTGGTATTGCTATGTTTGTATTATTTTCGTTAATTTCTTTTAGTTGTATATTTTATTTCATAGATTAATACAATCAGTTGTTGTTTTGAACCAAAATATTCATATCTACTGAGTAGAGACCGCCATTGCAGCAGAAAAACATTACCTTCCTCTTTTTGTAACCGTGATTCCTTGCCCGGATCTCTAATCTAAGACCGTTTTAGAGTCATTTTTCAAATTTTTTATGGATTCTAGCTTACTTCACACAATCACACTTAAATTTGAACTATTGGGGATTTAATTCAACATGTTATATTTCGAGCTCTACTTCGAGATCAGCTCAATCTTCACAAGACTCGGACCGTCTCCTCTGTTGTTTAGTCAAGTCTTGACTCAGCCACCGTAAGGGTACTGACTCGGTGAAACTCCTGAGTTGCCAGTGACCCGGACTTCTCCGAGTTGCCCCTATATTTTCAATTCTAACATGTGATGTTAAACCAGATCAGGTCTGACCAAGTCTGAGTCGACTCGGACAAGTCGCACTGGACTCGTCAGTCTTAAAACACAGCACACAACTAAGTAGCTAGCTACTATTTAACGGATTTGCTTTGATTATTATTATTATTATTATTATTATTATTATTATTATTGGCCCATGATCAGTCACTATCCAAGGAAGTGGACAGCTAACCACCCCAGCTTCGCACTTCCACAGCCCATTACCTAAAATATCAAAAACAAAAACTCCATTTATTTCAAACTGAAAGTCTAAAAAGAGGGTAGACAAACATTCAACACACAGTTTCTTAAGAGATCCTTGGCCGTTGGGGATTTTCCAACAATACAAGAAAGGAAAAAAGATAAAATACAAGTGCACCACCCCCATCTGCTCTCCTACCTTTGGTAGACCGCATACGCTACCCACCCAACAGAATCCTTTTTATATTCCAAATCACAATCCTCCCCATATTCTATCATTCAAACAGACCAGCATCCATGGCCAAGCCTACCAAGATAAGTGCTTTCGTATTGAGGTTGTTGGCCATGGTCGTGACTCTCACTGCAACTGTGGTTATGGCGACGAGCCGTCAGCATACGACTGTCTACGGCATACCCGTCGACGCTAAGTTTCAGTGCACACCGGCATTCAGGCATATTCACATCGTGCAAACCTCTTTTTTTTTTCCTTCATCCTTTCGCCCTATCATTTTGCTTACTGAAGCATGGTGCAGGTTTTTCGTTATTGCCAATGCAATTGGAAGCGTCTATAGCCTTCTAGTTCTATTTCTTCCTTCTAAGAGCTTGCTCTGGCGAATGGTCGTGGCATTGGATGTGGTAATTGAGTAGCTGCAGTTGGTGAAAGCATGCACCGATCATGACCGTTGATTTGGTGGGCCATCAACTAAAGTATTAATCAACCATCGACAATCTTTGTTCAGAGCTCATAACAATTGGATAGACAGAACTGTCCATGTGATGGCCCACCAATCAACAGTCCAATCAGCATACACATACCTTAACATTATGTGAATTTGATAAATGGGCCTTTTTGGATTTCAGGTAATCACGATGCTGCTGACGGCGAGCATCGCTGCGGCGGTAGCGATCGGGTTCATCGGCAAGAAAGGAGACTCCCATGCAGGTTGGCTGCCTATATGTGACCGGGTTCCCAAGTTCTGCAACCATGTGACTGGGGCCATGGTTCTTGGCTTTTGTGGTGCCTTGCTCTACATGTCTCTCCTTCTCCATGCAATCCAGACCGTCCTTAATCCTCTTCTTCTATAAACTCATCTTCCTTATTGTGGTTTTATATCAGTAATAGCAAAAATGCATTTTGATTATAGCCACCTTTTTCAAGATAAACAGCATCTGTAACCATTTAAATGAAGATCAAAATGGCTTGTAAATGATTAGTGGTTTATAAACGCGTAATTAGCATGCATGGGTCATGATTCGATGATCCAACCGTTCATGCGATCTTAATCTTTTCTAATTCATGTGTTTTACTGGTTCCACATACATTGAGTGGATGGCATATAAATTTGATCAATCGTAACCGTGTGATCAATGGATCTTCATGCAGTTGATGGGACGATCGTTGTCAGTTTTCATCTTAACCGTCCAGTGAAAGTTATTGAGTAGATCGCAGCACCGGTGTGCAATGCACGGTCTGCATGAAGATCTCGGAAGTCGTTGCAATTGCGTTGAATATTGGACGATTCTTGATGCTTTCACACGGTAGTACTTCCCAGAGCATGAGTTTGTTTTGCCTCCGTCGCGACTCAGAATCTAAGTGTTTCTCGCCGCATTGGGGCCCACATACTGAGTTGTCCAGTGATCCAAACGGTCCATATTGTGGCATCTATACTACACAGCTATTGTAAGAAAATTACACTGACCAGATGATCTTGAATTCAATATCTTTAGATGAACTTAGAACATTTAAAATCTTACCATTAATGATTTTCTATTGACGAATGGCTCACTTATATTCGTAATGAGAATATAGACGGTTCAAATCATCAGACCATCTCTGTACGTGGACCCAGTGCTCTGCGACACACGGTGGAAAGTGCTTCACAACAACAAAAGGTTGTACCGTGTGAATCAGTTGTTTAGCTAAGAAAGAAGAGGAATTTAAAGTATGCTCATTAACAAAGAGTCGGTTTTTAAGTACGTAGAGCTCTTAGATCAGGACCATTGATACTATTGGTCCCACCATAGATTGGAATGTCTGTGAACCTCTTAGATATAAAGAACCGAACCATTCAAGATTCGGCCTTTTCTCAGTCGAACGTGGACCGTTGCGGTACTTTATATTTTCTCTTAACCGTTTGGGACCGTCCACTCTGAAAGAATCCAAGCAGGGGTCTAGATATTTGGTTGTCCATGGTCCTGAGATTCACGAAATCCTGCGTGTCAGAAAACAGTACGTTGTCGGCAAGATTACAAGACCTCGTGTTTCGTCCAGCCCAACCGAGAGGAGTACCACCAATAGATACTTCCAGAAAGAAAATGTGGGGTCCACCACCAATAGATGCTTCCAGAGAGGAAATGTGGGGTCCACCGTATTGCGTATACGCCATCTATCCTAATCATCAGGTGCTTCCCACAAGGATGAAGGTACACAACAAAAATCAGGCCATTCCAAAACTCAGGTGGACCACATCACATGAATGTATAACTTTTAGGCGTGATTGTAAGTAACACCCGATTGTTTTTTATTGGAATGATTCTTAGCAGTATCAGTACAAGTGGCATACATATAATGTTTAAAACAAATGTAGTTAACGGCTCATATTGAACCAATAAAAGTCCATCAATCAGCGGCTAGGATCACATAGTCGACTAAAGGTTTATGTAGCTGTTGACGCCTGATCGCCGTCTCAGAACATGCCATAAATTTGAATGATACCATGTGGTAGTGATACCTGAAAATAAGAGAATTGGAAGATCTTCACGGTTATTTCGATGGCTTAATTTAATTAATTTAATCAGAAGAAGACATGAAGAGGGGAAGTTCAATTGGCTACGTTATTTAACAAGTTTCGCATTGTAAAGTCGGTCATCCGTTATAGTTGTAGCATGGCACATGGCTAATAACATCTAAAAGAAGCTTAAGTCATTCGGCCAAGCATTACAACATGGCACACAAAAAATCTGTACGGTCAAAATTATTAGCAAAAAGAAGTCGAAAGTAAAAATAGAATTAAATTGGCCTATATTCATGCTACATATTTCACGTTCAAACGAAAAATAAAAATGATGGCAAACGTTCACACGTGGCACGTGTGAGAAATTCCAACCCACGTGGTATCGAAGAAATGTACACATAACACATGATCAATTTGTAGGGAGGCGGATTCTCTGCGCTGGAAACTTAGGTGGGGCTACAGTAATGTTTGTAAGAAATTCACCTGGCTTATCTATTTTTTAAGCTCATTTAAGTACATGAGGCCAAAAGTTAGCCTTATCCAGTACTCAATTGTGCTGCACTGAGAGAAAAGTGGGTAGGTAAATTCCTACTGTTGAAACTTTACTGAGTCAACTGTGATGTTTATATGCCATCCATACTGTTAATAATGCCATTCCTACTGGGATGAACTGAAAAACCAAATCTTAGCCTAATTCGAAATGTGGCCTTGGGAATATTTCAACTGTGGATGTCAATCCTCACATTTTAGTCCCACTTGAGTATTGTATACATCTCATTTTTGACTTATGTCCTAAAATGATCTCAAAAAACGGATGGACAGGATGGATTTCTTACAAACATCAGGTTGAGCCCTACTTAGGTTTTCAGCACAGGAAGTTCTAGGAAAAGGCTTCCGCAGGAAATCCATGTCCATTTGTAGCAACCATCCTCTACACACGGCGAGAGACGGTAGGGTATGACAGTTATGACCCAAATGGTTAATCCATGTCAACGAATGTGAAAAATTGCTACACAAATCACTCTTTAACAACCTTTCGGAAACTTCATAAATAACAGAAAGATCGAGTTCTTCAGGGCTCTTGCCAACACAAGCAAATCACAGTACAAAGCTGCCTATATCCTAATATAGCTTTATCCCACACGGGGCTGACCTTCAGTTAGTATAATCTTGTTTATTTACACTACCATGTGAGACTAACTCTTTACTTTAGTTTTTGGTGTAATTCCCTTTGTCTACATCTAGTAGATTCTATAGGATTTACTTTTGTTTGTAAATATTTATAAAGATAAATTTTTTTCTTTTAGTTACTTTTGTTGTGTGATTGATTGATTAACAATTGCTATCAAAGTGAAAATTTCGTTTCAACTAAAACAAAAATAAAAATAAAAAAAAGAAAAAAAAGTATTCATTAATATATATTAATACACCATCCTCTAACAGCTCAAGCTTCTAGAGTAAGTGGTTATTTAATACGGTATCAGTACGGAAGGTAAGTGTTTGAATCTCTCACTTAAAACCAGGAAAATCAAGTCCAACCTAGATATTGGGAAATCAAGCCTATCCTGTTTATTGTGTGAGTGGTCATCCACCCTTGCCCAATTTCTAAGGTGGGTCCTATGATTTGGATGGTTTAATTTGAGTGTTTTTTTATGTCTTTATTAAAATTTAGGCCTTTTTTTTTTTTCGTCCATTAGATATCGACTAATCAACGAGTTAAGGAATTGTTTCAATACAATTCCAGTTGGGTTCGTTTTACATTTTTCATGACTTGAAATCCTCATGACTCGCTACATTCTATTATTGCAATAAATAAGCTATTATCTCATGATCATGATTATGTTTTAATGATGATCTTAACCTTTGAATTTTAGAGTTTTGGGTTCAATGCCAACCATTTAAAATCTTCTTTAGCTTGTGATAAATTTACCTACATATTATGAGATATATTAAATTTGTACATGTAATAGGGGTTTGATCGATCAATCAAGTGAGCTTCTAATCATACAAATTGATTTTTGGACAATTTTAGACAGTCTCGATTGATCGAAGTCTCGGCTCGATCAATCAACAAGATTCAAAAATTACTTGTAAAGTCTCTAGATAGTTTTGAGCATGTTCGATCGCCTGAACATCGGAGCCCAATTGATCGAAAGAATGCTCAATCGATACTTAGATCAACGGCGCACACAATTTTGCAGGATTGTACAGTTTGTTTCCTATTCTGGGTGCGACATTGCGCGTGTGTGTAATTATGGGATTAGGGTATGCTAATAAAGGACTAACCATTTCTAGGGTTTTCTTTTTTTTTTTTTGGGGGGGTTAAAAATAAAAGTTTTCCACATATTGTAAGTGATTCCATCTCTTGTATTTTTGCTTTCGTAGTGATTAGTTGTCGCTTTGTGCCATAATTTTTTCCCACAATAAAATATTATTCATATAAGAATTCAAAGTTTGCTTTCACAGATTCTCAAAAGTATACTTATTATCACAATCATTTTTCCAGCTTTGTTTTCCCACGATCAACAACCCATGTAAGATAAACTCCGTGGCATGGATAGTTCAATCATCGAACCAATAGGCATGCAGCCCTTGTGGAAGGAGAGATCCTTAGTCACCACCGAAGCAAAACATAAACCATTCAGAGTGGGCACAATACCTAGATGGTAAAAATGTGAGTCATATGGAGCATGCATATATATGCACCATAACACTCCTCAAGAGGATTGACCGTACACATGGCATAGTTGCCCAGCATTCCAAGCCGAAAAACTTACTAGCCCAATTGTGGCTAAACTATGTTCATTTTAGCTATTTATTCGATTTGGCAAAAATTTGAAACCGGCTACTAACATGATGCAACCTTTCTCATCAACCCAGGTTTGGAGTTGGCAATAAGAGCATGAAACCCTTATAGGGGTCATGCAATAGATTATTAAATAAGTTTATTACAATCAATTTACCTGCTAATACTATATTGCATCAATGGATTACAATCAATGAGTTAATTTCAAGGAGTTGATTACATAATTATGGCCCTTCACCGAGTACAAGGGTTCCTATAGGTGAATATAATTAGTTGAAATGAAGCTTACATGATGATCCTTCGTTTGGTAATATTACTAGATTATATTATTCCTTTATATATATATATATATATATATATATATATATATATAGAGAGAGAGAGAGAGAGAGAGAGAGAGAGAGAGAGAGAGAGATTGATTAGGAATGTGTACAGGCTCTCATGAGTTCTTGTGATAGCTTTTTGAAAACTCATATCACTCGTGTACAGGCTCTCATGAGTTCTTGTGATAGCTTTTTGAAAACTCATTTCGAGTGATATGAGTCCAAAATCTAAACCGTCCATATGATGCAGCACCACTTGAATCTCTCAAGTCCCAATTTTTACCCTAATCTAAAACTCTAGTGGACCATAGAAAAAGAAAGTAGTTTTCTTCCTTGAATTATCTCTCTTTCATCATGGCCCACCAAAGTTTTGAATCAAGGTAAAAATTAGGCCTTATTGATTTCATAGAGTGCTCTGTCTAGACGGTTCATATTTTGGGCTTATATCACCGGAAATGAGTTCTCAAAAAATTCTCACGTGAACTGCTGAGAATGGTGCGTAGCTAAGCATTCCTCTCTCCCTGTTTATGTAAGAAAATATATAAAAAGATAGTGACACACATACATCTAATTAATAAATAAGGAAATAATTTAATCTAGTAATATTATCTTGATATACTTTAACACTTCATCAGCATAATTTTATAAGTTTTGTGAATGGGCCAGCCCATCAGCCCGGACTGGCCTGAACAGTTCAAATCCGGCCCTAGACAAGTGGGGCCTGTCGAGAGCCCAAATCATGAGCCTCCACTATTTTAACAATGGTGGCAAACTATCATCAGACTCAGACGTCTCCAGGAATATGTCACCCTAGATTCCGTACTAATTTGAGGACGAAAAAAAAAACCACGTGAAGTACTATGATACTCTGTGAGAGTGCGGTGGATGATACGCAGGAAGTTAGGAATTACAAAGAAATTGCATACGTGGCACCAGTTAAGATGAATCAGCAACCAAAAGTGACTGTTATTCGATCATCTACATAGTACATTGCTGGACATTTACTGTTGATGAAGACCAAGTGTACGTAAATCAGAGGACGGTAGGATTGTCCAAACAAATCTGATTTTTAGAGGGCGGGGCTTTGGTGGATATGAGGTTGATGGATCCCCGACTGTGGAGCCCACCGTGATTTATTTTACTTACATCCACGCCATTCATACAGTTTGAAAGCTTATTTTAGGGCACGATCGAAAACATGAATCAGATCCAAATCTCATATGGACCACAAAATGTGAAACGGTGGTGTTTGACTATTAAAAACTTATTGTGGGCCATAGAAGTTTTGTATTTGTGTGGCCCCTTAATCCAGGTCTTTGTGACATTATCAACAGGTTGGATGGAATATAGGCATTACAGTGGCCCCCAAAAAAAATTTAATGGTAGGTATTCAATCATGTATGTTTCTGTGGCTTCGTCCACCTAAGATTTGAATCTGTTTGAGATCATTCCCTACAATGAGCTGTCAAAACGGACGGATGACATGGATGTAAGAAACATACATTTCGGTTTACTTTGAGTGTCTTGAAACTATGTGCCTGCGTATCAAACGTCATACGCAGCCCGAGTATCAAATAACCCCTGAGAAAAACACTCTCCCGATGTTGTGGCGCGAGATGGAGACGGACGACAACGGATAAGTTTATAACATGAAACATAAGAAAAGATGAGGTCGAGATTGATTGAAGGCAGGCGCTCTTTTTTTCGATGGGGTGCGCATCTCTTATCGTGAGCACCCCACCTCATCTCGGTCCGTCGGCCTCCACCGTCCAACGCTCTCACCGCTTCCCCCCTCGCAACCGCTCTCCGTCCGTCCTTCCAATCCGCTCTTCTTCTAATTCTGACGTCGTTTTAGCGGCTGGTGATTTCTCTCATCTTCTTCACTACAAAATAGTAGTAAATAAATAAAAGATTTTTAAAAAAAATATTTTTAGGACATGGAAATCAATAACATGTGGTGCGTTGATATTATGGGGAAAATCACAAGGACCCATTTCGAATTTTAGGCATTTTTTGATGAATTTTTAGATTATGGAAGCAAATGCATTAGAGAAAGATCGTACCAACTGCAATCAGCCCGACAAGATATTGGATTTTGAAATTATCTACAACAGCACCAAGTTCTTTGTGGCCCACCATGTTGTATATGTGAAATCGGCTCCATCCATCACTTGATAACCCTTATCTTAACCGTACATACAACGATAAAAAGCTCATGTGGGCCACTACAATTGGAAAGATGTGGATTGTGCCTAAAACATCCAAATTCATGCGTTGTGGCTTGAAGAGTTTTGGATTAGGCAGATTTGTGGATCTTCCCTTCATTCTGGTGAGTCACACCTTGAATGGGTTTGATGAAAGATAAACACCATAGTGGGCCGACGTGGAATTATTTGGTTGGCATCCCATTCCCATTGTTCCTTGTGGTGTGATCCACCTGAGTTGTGGATCTGATTGATGTTTGGCCCCACGGCCTAGCATAGAGGAGCCCACCTGATGGATGGAGTGGATTCACATATACAATGTGGCGAGCCCCAAAAAGCATAGGTGTTTTATCTGCAGCTGAAAGCAGGTGTTGTAGAGGATTTTGGTCTTGAATTTAGTGAGGATTGCATGTTTGGCTATGAGAAAACTAGTGGTCTTGATGGTACTGGAATCGACCCTTGTTGCTGATTTTTCTACAGAACTTATTGTTATTCATGTGGTTGTTCAAAGTCAATTGGATTCAATTGGTGTCCGCACAGTTGTTTAGACTAGTAGAATTTCTATTGTTCTGTGACTTTGGATTGCATGAACCGTTTTGATCCACAATGAGAAACCCATGTTTGAATTTCTAATCTGTTTGTTCTTGATGATTGATCACATGAAGAATTCTGTTTCACTGTTTTACCGTATGCTAACATATCAGCTTGTGTAGTCTGATTTCTTGAGCTTTTCTGTGCATTTCATTTGAGATTTCTTATCAATTGACTTTGGAAATATATTAATCCGATGTTAGTCTATGCAAAACTAATGAGATGTCAATATAATGCTTGATCAAAAGAAACTGAATTTTTTTACTTGATCCTCCAGCAGTGGTATAGGCAGGGCTTGTGTTTCAGTAATTTAATCTGATTATCTGGTTTGTCCCAGTTGTTTGATGGGCCGTGCCCTAATACCTTCCATAACAGATGGTCACAATCGTCAGCGTGGTGGCTTGCAAAGGGACAGCTACCACAAATGGTCCACATGTGACACGGAAATGTTGGAGGGTTTAGATCACCATAGCAGGTGTTGGGGTAAATGTGACCTACATATCTGACTTTTCAATGATCTGGTAAATTAAAATTTCCTCAAACAAATACATATGTGAGAGTAATTAAATTTCTAATAAATTAGAATCAAAACAAGAGGCTATGAATGGCCTTCTAAATTAGGGTGTGAAAGTAGAAGGTTTGAGCTGAAATACTTGGCCTAATATGGGCTGATTGTATAGTCAAATTCAATAATTTGGATATAAAATCTATTGATTATTGTGTGTGTTGTTGGTAATTAGCATACAACTGGTTGGACATGAATGTATATAGTAAAATAAACTAGCCACTCCTAATCTAACATGGGAAGGCTATATTCATGCTTTGTAACTGCAAATTCCTTACGATGAATGTGGAAGGTTTTGAATAGGAGAATTTCGAAAATCCCCAATAACAAACAGCTGAAGAAATAAGTATTTACGAACCTGACATTGAATGATTAAGCATTACAATGTCAGAGAATAGTTTGAGACTTTGAGTAGCATCGTCTATGGTACAAGACTTTGAATGATAAACAGATTCTGAAAATTTTGCAACCTTAAATGCCTGATGATCCCTCTTTGTTAGTTGTTTCTCTTTATTGAGAATATTTGACCCTGACATTCTAATATAGGTAAGTATTTGAAATGCTTGCGCAAGGAAATGCTTTCTAACTCTTGAGGGAGTATGTCACTTTGGGGTGTTCGGATGCACTATTGAACCCAATTGCAATTGTCAATCTAATAGAGTGGAAATAGTCCTATTGTAGCTTCCTTAGCATTCATATTGAGGGATGGGGTTTTCAACAGAGGTCACTGGCATTGGAAACACACCGCATTATGGCAGGGTAACATTTCACAATTTAATAAATCCTCCACTTATTTGATGGATATGAGATTAGCTGTGGTTGAACTCTTCGCAACTTAGCAATGGATATAATCCTTTTGGTATGAATAGTTTATCAATCTGGCAGTGTATATTCCTGTTTGGGCATCTTGTTTGGGCTTACTTGATTTATGTTCTTAGTTTCCTGGCGTGGATATTGGAAGTAGTTGATTGAAACTTCATCATGGGCTCACGAACTCATGCCTTTGGCTAATTTGATTTTTTTAACCTACCTTATCTATAATAATAATAAGAAGAAGAAGAAGAAGAAGAAGAAGAAGAAAGAGGGGTGGATTGCAACCATTTTACTTTCAAGTCGGTTTTGCAAAAGAGATATTAAAAATAAAAATAAAAATAAAAAATAAAAGAAAGAAAGAAATAAAAGATAAAGTTGGATCTGAAAGAAAACTTCAATTTGAGTTCTACTTTCCTCATGGTGAATGTTAGGAAACCCCATCAATTATTGACATTTCATCTTGGTTATCAAAATTCACAGTTCAATTCACTTGTGCTTCTGTTGCAGCCTTTATTGATGGCAGGTTACCAATCTTGTTTTTAAAGCAGGTGGTTATAGTTGATATATGCATATGTGAACAGATCGAGATTTATGATGCAGACAGTTGAATTTACTAATTCATCGTTGTTGCAAAACATGTTCTAAAGCAGACCAACTTGAGAAAGATGCTTCTATGACTGGTGGGGCTTATGATTTCAAAGGGGCTACAACATCTCTTACTTACGAACCCTTGTCTTCTTCAAAAAAGGTGACTCTTGTGAGGCATGGTCTTAGCTCTTGGAATCAAGACAGCAGAATTCAGGTTAGTTTGCTTCTCAGCATTATGGCAGACATGATCATGGCACGGAACCTTCTAAATGTTGGTTCTAACATTGGGTTTTTGTCTCATCCACTGGAGCCATCTTAACTTCATTTTTCTTATGAAGTGCCATAAAAGATATTGATTTTCTGGTTGTTTTTGTTTCTGTTATCCTTTGCTAAATTAGAATCTATACAAGAAATGAAGGAATTGTTCATTGAGTATTCTGTAAAATCCTCAATATTCAACACTAATTCTTCTCATTTTCTAATGAGGTGCCTAATGTTTTTTTATGTTACTATTTCGGGCTGGCTCTTAGAATCCTGTAAACTTTCGATTATTTACTAAGCCCTGTTTGGTTGCCCCCATTTTTCATCTCATTTTAGTTAACAATAATTATGTATTAGAGATGATAGTTTATATAAGTTATGGGTTATCAATATTATTTTTAATCCTTATCGAAATTGCTCACACATAACTACTGCTAACTAAAAGATGAACTCATTTTTTAAGTGGCAACCAAACAGCGCATAAATTAGCCAAATGCAGCCGAAATCATGAAACTTTGGTCTAATCCTCTATAATGAAATTGTAATTCAGTTCAACTGGGCATCCCAACACACCCTTAAATTTTGAGCTCCTCTAGGGACATGATACTATTTTGGAATCTCAGTTTAGCTACTATTTTGGAATCTCAGTTTAGCTTAGTGACATGAGCTGGTGATCAAGTGTAGTTGTAGGCTGCAGCACAATACAGTTGATAACTGAGTCAATATCTATCTGCAGGGAAGCTCAAACTTATCTCTCTTAACAGATACTGGAGTGAGTCAGGCGGAGAAGTGCCGGAAAGCCTTGAGCAATCTAAGATTTGATCAGTGTTTCGCTAGTCCTATTTCTCGTGCAAAGGTTCAGACGCTTCTATCAGAAGGCCTGCTTTCTCTGCAAGAGGAAGTACATGGTCCTGATTGACCAGTCTATACAAGTTGGGCCCGTGGTTTTGAGATCCAGACTGTTGATCTGATTTGACCACCTGGAAGGAGAATGCCAAAATCTTCTATGTTGGTGTTTTGGAACTTGGAAGATCATATCCACCCGATCTTTGGCCTTATTTTTTCTAGACAATTGCTTTATCTCTTTCTTAACTGTATTTATAGGCCACTGTTTAAAGGGTTAGAATCTTTTCCACAACATTCCCCATCCACAGCAGGGTGCATCATATCAATGGTTGTGATCTGGAACTATAAACCCACTTGTACGGACTCATCATCATCATAATCTAAGCCGTATCCCAACTAATTGGGGTCAGTGACCTGAATCCTTTTCCTCCATTCCACTCTATCAAGGGCCGTAACAGGGAACCCTGTAGCATGACCTTGGAATGTCATGTTGTTTGGATTCATATTGGAAGTTTTGGTGTAAGTTTTACACTGGCTGCCAACCTGACACGACCCTCCTTTATCCATGCTTGGGACCGGCAATGGGAGCATAAAACTTCCACAGGCGCAATGTAATAGACTATTGCATAGGTTGATTACAGTCAAGCACCATCTAATAGTCTATTACATAGGTTGATTACAGTCAACAAGGGCCCACTTGTACAGATTATGCTAAAAATCTCATCCTGATGCATCCGGACCGTATAACTACTCTCATAGTAAACTGGAGAATCGTTGCCTTTCTTAAGATTCAAGCTGGTTTGCTGATCTATTCTGAGTCTAAGATGTTTAATACAGTCAAGTGCTGAACTCATATGGGATGGGAGGGAACCGCCGCTGGTTTTCCTGGACACATTGAAGGAGGTCCACCTGTTTTTCTTAGAAGGCATGAAAAATGGTCCGTTGTGCTCGTGTCCTGTTTGTTTCATCTCTTTTTTTTTGTCATGTATGCATGGCCCCTCATAATCACATTCAGAATTTGGAGGCAGTGGACGCTAAGAAGAAGTACCCAGAGTTATATACTACGTGGAGAGAAGATCCAGTGAATTTTAATGTGAATGGGATATATCCTGTTCGGAAGCTATGGGGAACAGCAAGAGAGGCTTGGCGGGAAATCTTGTCTACACCTGTAAGCTCATTTTGTTGCATGTTCTTTTTTTTCTTTTTCTTTTTCTTTTTTCTTTCTTTCTTTCTTTGAACTGAAATGCATCATTGAATGAGGAATGCTGATTACAGATGCCCCATCTTCCAGTACCAAACATGAATTCACTACATGTGCCAGTACCCAGGACATTCATTAGGTGCATGTGTCCTACTTTAAAGATTAGGCTGGCCCACTCTTCAGGAGAGCGGCAGATGCACGTTGAATCTAGACCATTGATTGTCACTTTTCTAAGCATGGATTTATCTGTACACATCCGCCTGGCCTGATAAATAGACCAGCTGTGATGCCATACATATTTTTGGTCTATGGAACATGCACCGTGTTGACCACCCTGTATGTATGCTGGATGCCATACACATCCCCAAGTTGGCGCGTGTGATGCATTTGCATTCATTGCTCAAAGATGGGATGTATGGAATTAGCATTCCTCTAATGTAACTGATCCCACATACTGTTTCTTTCATCAGGGAGAGAATTTTTTGGTGGTCACGCACAAATCAATCTTGCGGGCTCTGATTTGCACAGCTCTTGGGCTTGGCCCAGAGAGGTTAGATCTCTTGGGCATTTATTCATTATCAGTGTTTGAAATGGCAGTAGTATGTTGGGTAGCATTCAGTCCTCTGTTACGCTACACAATACTTTTATTTTTAAATTTTAAAAACAGAAAAAATATGATAAATAGTAAGAATATATATATATATATATATAGCCTAAAAGATGATTCATTTTTTCAAGTATAAGCATGTTGAAACAAGTTATTAATTATCATTGATCAAAGCCAATCTACATATATAAACCAAATGAAATCATTATCACATCAACAACTTTCTAAGAAAGCCACTTTAATTAATAATGTCTAGTTAAAACCACGAATCACAAATATGAGAAATTAAAATCCCATGGGCTGAGAGTATTAAATACAAAATACAAAATACAATTATCATTTAAAAATTAAAAAAACATAGTGTATGCTACGATGGTATATACGCTACGACCCCTATGGCATACACTACATATGCTACGGCACTACAGGGGATTTACGTTATTTGCTAACGCTAAGTAGCATCGTAGCTACGCCTATTCAAAACACTGTTCATTATAGACATTGAATGGTTATGGATTGGTTTTATTGCTTTGGGATCTGGAAAAAATTATGGAACCCACTAATCATAAATGAAGTAGCATTTCTACACGTGGCCTTATGTGCCAACCTGGCAAATATGCAGAGCATCCTACCATGCTCTGCATTGACCTGGCCCAAAAATCAGGCCAGTCCAGTCATCTGGCTGGACCACTAGCAATCTTGTTTAAGCCATCCCTTTTTTGTATAGATTGGTGGCCCAGCTGACCCGCCTACTTTTGTGGCCAGGTCAGATATAGAGTGGGACCCTTGTGATGCACCCCTTTTTTTCTACTAAGTTGTGGAAAGGAGTATGCTTGACAATGGTTTTGAAAATGCAGGTTTCGTGCAGTTGATGTTAACAATGGTGGAATCTGTGTCTTTGCCTTTAACAGTCGAGGAGAAGCTATGCTTCAATCCATGAACATGACAGCGCATATGTACAGCGATCATGTCTATGACTACTGAAAATCCAGATGCGGCCATTTCGAACCTTGGCATTCTCCCCCCAATTTACCTGGATTTACACTCCTGGCAGGAAACCAAGGTTACATATGATATGGGAACGAATGTGCGGCAAGTGATTGCCTGAGCCTCTGTCATCAGCACAAGGCAATTCTCTTCCAGGAGTAGTGGCTATAGAAATTAGATTAATAATTGTTTTGCCACCTTTTGTGTGTGTGTGTGTGGAATTGGTGAAAGTTTTGGAAATTTTTGAGAATGTATGTTTTGGCAATCGTATTAAAAATTAGTGTTTGGTGCTAAGGCAGCATTAAAGCCTGATGTGTTCCTTTCTGGCCTCGAATCCGGCCCGTTGATTTGGCAGGTATGTGGTTTTCCAAAGACATCGATTATATCCATGTGGTTTGTTTTTAGTGATTCAGACTGTTTATCTCCTGGACCCCACTGTGGATGGGCGGTGGTGTCCCGAAACCCTCAGATTGGAAGACCCAACTCTTTTATCTTTGGCCCTTTGGCATGTGTACCATGTTTTTATTTGCATTAATAATATATATGACAGTCAGGCCCATCAGATCAATAGTCTGGATCAATGAATTATTACTTTCGTAGACATGGAATTCGACACATCGGCATAATTCGCAGGTATGATTGGTATTGGCCTGATGTATCTGTGGGCCCATGATTTTATTATTGCTGTTACCTTCAGGAAAAAAAGACAGCAATGACACGAGGGGTATGCCTCAGCGCAAGCCATTAACTTACACATGGTTGGAATTGGCATGGACCTGCCGGTTGGATTTTGGGTCCCCTTCCGTCAGCGTGCAGCTTGGGAGGACACGGATTGCCTGGTGACCCAATTCTGTGGGGCCCATTGTGATGTATGTGTTTTATTCATGCTATCTGTTTGCCAGCTTATTTTAGGGCATGACCGTACAAATGAGGCAGATCCAAAGCTCAAGTGGACCACACCATAGGAAACAGTGAGGATTGAATGTCTACAGTTGGAAACTTCTTGGGAGCCACACAAGTTTTGGATCAAGCTGATATTTGTGTTTTCTGTTCAACCAGGAATGTGACCTTATGAATAGGCTGGATGGCAAATAAACATCAGTAGATGTCATTATTCGCACGGTTTCCTGTGGCATGGTCGGCTTGAGCTTTGGATCTGCCTCATTTTTGGGCCCATGCTCTAAAATTACCCTGGTCCAGTTGAGCTTTGGATCTGCCTCATTTTTGGGAGCACGGTTCACTTGAGCTTTGGATCTGCCTCATTTTTGGGCCCATGCTCTAAAATTAACTAGCAAAACAGATGGATAAAAGACATACATCACGGTGGGCCACACAGTTAGGTCACCAGAGATATCCGGGTCACAAGGCGTCCAGCTTGGGATGGCCAATGGTTAGGGCTGCCCCTAGTTCTTGCCCAGTTTTCAATAAAGCAGTAGCCCAGAAACAGCCAAACAGGCAGAGCTTTAATGTGTAAACTGGGCCTTGAGAAGATAAGGCCTTATTTTAACATGGGCCTCACCCTTAGGACCACTTGAGAAAAAGGGCTAAACCTTAATTCAGAAATTGGCCCACTTAAGAAATAGGGCTAAACCTTAATTCGGAAATTGGCCCACTTGCTAAAGCAGGTTTTATTTGCTGGATATTAAGCAATGGGTCCCATGTAGGTACTTTTATCAAATAGGTCTGAAGAACTACCCTAGACCTACCCGTTGAAAGCCCGTGGGCGCCGTGGTTTCCTTAGCCATGGAACACCAGCTTAATCATTCCACGAATTCATGAACAAGAACTGTCATATTTTCGATCCCCCTTTCCACCAGACATCATATTTTCGAGTGCAAACCTGGAAACGGAGATTCTTAAGACACTTAGAAAAGGTTGCGCTGTAAAACCGGTTGTAGGTGATCAATCCTTTTAATTGACTGCTTTGCTATCAGGATGACACCACTATTGCTCAGAGATTATTGTTACAAGAACATAGAATATCACAGATACAAGTTTCTCCTACTATCATTCTCCCATACATCTGGATTTAGTGCGCACACAAGCGCACACAACCAAAAAAAAAAAAAGAACAAATAAACTGGATCCACCACAAGTAATAACAGAACAGTCTAAATTGGTTGATTTCTACACACTAACCTTCCCAAAATGCAGATTGGGGACACATTTCCGCAAATATTCATGTGTTCCATCTGGTCTTTGACGTTGCTTCAAAGTTGCTTTCTATTAACTGATATTTCTTTCTCGCATCAGCATTTCTATCTTTTCAACATCTTCTGGAGCGTCCACACCATGGGCATCGTGGTCAACCTTGATTACCTGTGATAAAGTTAGATGTATTCAGAACTTGATCTGAATAATTTAATTATTTGAATCAGGTGAAAGGTATAAATAAGCTACTTTTGTATCTCAAAGTGCCAAGACATCACGAGATTGTGAAGCACGGAAGCTGCAACTTGAGTATCGTGTGCGTGCATGCATTCACATGCAAATAACTTTTTTTGGGGAAAGATTATGCATGCGGATAACATTATTAATGAATTAGGAGCTAAATTGGAAGTCTTTGATCTTGGCGGATTTAAGGAAGAGGCACCAATCTAGGGCTTGGGTTAAGGCGGTTGAGTTTAAAATAAAAAATTGAGTATTGGACGCATGGGTAAAGGACTTATGTGCCAGGCAATCCCCCACATGAATTAATTTAATATCATGTGGCCCAATGGACATGTATCAGATATAAAACTGATAAGAACAGAAACCACACTTGATAACTGATAATGAACTTGTCAGTTTCTACACAAGATTTTAAGTGCCAAAAAAAAAACAGTGGGTCAGATGAGTTGACAAACTCAGTCGAGTCATGAACTTGTTGGTTCTGTCTAAAACTCCTTGAGTTTCTCCACCACCGTTACAGTCAGAGGAAGTTCATGCACATCGAAGGCATGTTTCTTGAACACCAACATAATTCTACAACAGAAACTTTGCAAAGACAACTGATTTTTTTTATTATTATTATTATAAGGTACTGTCTTGAAAAAAAAAAAAAAAAGTCAAGTGTTGAATATGAGAAGATAATCTGATATACGGAGCAGGAAATGCGTGTGACTATTTCATAAATACCTTCATCTTGTAGCCATTCTCAAGAACTTTAAGCTGTTCTAGATCTTCTTCTAACTGCAGGTGGGTAGGAGGAAGCTGTGGGTATATCTTTAGAAACTTTGAATCATAGCTCTGTTTAGACACAAGAATAGATGCATCAGCAGCCGATAGGCGCTTCAGACCAATACATGATGTAGCTAATGCATTAGTTGGGAGTGGCCTAGAACCAGACAGATGTACCAGATCATGGAGCTTGTTTGAATGTACCCAAAATCTGCACAGGTGAGCTGTCAGCCATGCAATCTACAGATTGGATGAGTTTAGCTCGGTGCGAAAATCATCCCAATCTGTAAAGTGGGGAAGGAAGCGCGGCGAGAAGTAATAGTGTCGATCTTCCACCCTCATTTTCATGGCCTGACCACACATTCTTGCCCAGCAATTTGAGGACAAGGTGATATGTGAATAGGAGAATCTGTGAATGGTGGGACATCCAACAAGGCCACAGTCTTTTGAGTAATCATATTTTTGGAAAAAAATATTTCTCATACTATAGCCTACTTTAGTAATAAGGCCTTAGATATGAATGACTGGTAGAACATGATTCATAAAGCCGATCCAAAGTAGCAGGGACAAGGCTGTGATAATGATGGTAGCAGCAGTGATGGTCTACTTTAATACCTGAATACCAAGATGAAGTAAATATGGGAACTGTGGATTGACTTTCCCTGACCTGTGGAATATTCGAATACACAAATAAGTGCATGGATTGTAGCCAATGAAGGATGCATTTTTACTAGCACAACCAAACCAACATAAACCATGGAACTCACTTATTATATGGGATCAGGCCCCTTGAAAAGTAGATGGCATAACCATGCTTGTCCACCACACATTTCACTCGGTTTGGATCAGTTCCATCTTCAGGTTTTAAGGATGTGACAGCAGTGCTAAACACTGCATCTGGTGCACCCTACAGAACTCGCTCGAGATTTCAATCAATTCAGGGGGGGGGTTGGGGTTTGGAAGAAGGAAAAAAAAAAAACAAAACTACAAAAAAGTATCATTCCACACTGGGATAAAACAGTTTTGCAGTCGACAATATAAGTCTACTAATAATGTTATACAGATCGGGCAACTCAAACAGTGCAGACAATATCCACTATGTATGCAATTAAATGACATGGTGATGTCTGCTGTCATGAAATGGATGCATTACTCAAACAAACTACCTGAAGAGCTTGAACAACACCATCTATTATCTCAGGTTCGAGAAGAGGCTCGTCGCCCTGAATATTGACAACAATGTCATACTTCTTCTCAAGCTTTTGAAGCGCCTCATTGCAGCGCTCGGTGCCTGCAAATTAAATAACAAACACAAGGTGAAGTTAGAGTGAAACTTTTCAGGATGCATAATAACAAAGAAACAAAAGGGCCTACCATTTCGACAAGATTCCGATGTCATTATGACATCAGCCCCGAAACCTCGACAGCATTCTGCAATCTTTTCATCATCTGTTGCCACCACTGGTGCAAGAAGATAACTAGAAATGTGAACTAGATGAGCTGAATGACATAAAGAAAAGCATCCATATAGTTGCATTGATACACAGAGAATCCACAACCAACTAAAAGACAAGGCACTAGGTGAATTACGCAGCAGACCAATAAATTATAAGCCAAACACCTAAGACAAACTAAATACAATACATTTGTTAACATGCATAAACAACACACCAATTTTCAAACCTGCATGTGCCCGCTCAGATGGGGTTACACATGAACATACACGAGCCTTCCATGGATTCTCATTCTATTCATGCACATACACAAGCCTTCCATGGATTCTCATTCTATTCATACGCATACACAAGCCTTCCATGGATTCACATTCTATTCATACCACATACACAAGCCTTCCACGGATTCTCATTCTATTCATACACATGGTTTCACAGCCATTAGGGGTGCAACTCAGGCATGTTCAGTCGGTTTAGGTTGAGGGTCAACGAGCCAACCTCTAGAGGAACCAATCTGCAAGTTGCAGCCTAAACCAACCCAAATTCCAACCCGAGGTGCACAACCCAAATTCTCTTTACTCAACCCTAAACCAACCCAATCCAAATGCATGTGATGTTGTCAACCCGAGCCTGACCCAACCCGACCCGAATTCCAACCCGAGGTACCCAACCTAGATTCCTCTCTAGTCAACCCTAAACCAACCCAACCCACATACCTGTGACGCTGCCAACCCGACCTGAATTTTCTAAATGCAAACCCAACATAATTTCAAATCAGGTTAGAGTTTTCCGACCCTTACCCAACCCGAGGACCCTGACAACCCGATCCAACCTGACCTGAACTCAGGTTGGGTCAGTTTGCTTCAGGTTGACCCAAACCCAAGTGGCAGCCCTACTGCCCTTGATCATTGTCCCAGGTAAAATGCATAATTCTGAAACAACTCGCTCAAACTATTACCCTCCTGAAAGGCCATCATATGGAGTCAATTATCTTTCAAAGTACAAAAAAATGAAAATGAATGAAGCGGAAGCACACATGCATACCGACATGGTCCAACATTGTGGCCAACTTTGCTCTCTCCCACGTTCTCTGTAAAGATAATTGAAATGGTAAGTTTGCAACTAAAATCTCAGTAGCAACTGTCTCTATAAAATATACAGCTGCAAATTACATGTCTTGGGAACTAAAAGATGCCTAAACATGAGAAAATATGTAGAAGTCATATGCATCTTGAAAAAGATACTACAAAACTTTATAAAGAAAGGAACATCTCTACCATATATAATGCAAGTAGCTTTGGACAATTTTCCCCAGCAATTAGTCTTGAGGAGGGAAAACTTTGACTTATTGAACGACATGGAAAGGGATTTACCCAAAAGAAATGGTATTTAAGTCATTCCCTTAAGTATGTGCAGCCAACCATCTGTTCATCAAAGCCCTTTGTTTTAAAACTAGAAAAACTTTGATACTCTGGTAGAGTGAGATGGTTGATACTCTGGCACAAAGAAATTGTACAAGTAAAATACCATAAACCCAAAATAAATTGTACAAGTTATGGGCATTGATTTAGATAGATATTAAACAGAAATATATGGTGATTTAATTTTTAATTGGCTGATTGAGGGATAGTTATGGATGGCCAAATGAAACAATTGATGGCCCAAATTCAACAAACGAATTCATTAATCCAATGTGGTTATCGCAACATAGACAGTTGGATTGACCTGATGCATGCCAAAGTGTACCATTCAAAAGTGCCCAAGTATCCCATTACACTATGCTAGAGTATAAATAACTCCCACTGCTCTGTCCCCCTCTCCCATGAAAACCACTCCATCTCTCTACATGCATTGCTTGTACCATACCCCACTAGTTTTTTTTTATAAAAACAAACCATAGCCCACTAGTTACAAATAACATTTACATTGCATGGTTGTTATTCGTTGCGAAAAAGTAGGCCCCTTCTCTCTAAGGACCAAACAAATTTTTGGAAGTGTTTTTTTCTTAAAGCATATGATGGTTGGAAGCATGTGTTTAAAGCATTGAAGTGTAAGACCTCCATAGGATAATGAACTGTACAATCCAGCAATGATTTCTTAGGGCCTGTTTGATTTTCCAAATCCACGATAAATACGTTGTAAATGGGTAATGATTATTTCCTTAAGTAATTACCGCATGGTTCGCAATGCTTGATTCGACAGGCCTACTTTTTGAACACAAAAACCAAGGATTGAAATATATTTGGGGCCCGCTGTGAGGTATGTGGCTTATCCACACCGTCCACCCGTTATGCCAATTGAATTTAGGACATAAGCCAAAAAATGAGGCAGATCCAAAGCTCAAGTGGACCACACCACAGGAAAAAGTTAACTGAACACCTACCGTTAAAAACTTGTTGGGGCCATTGTTTCCTTTGGTGTGGGCCACTTGAGTGTTGGATCTGCCTCATTTTTCGGCTCATGCTTCAAAATGTTCTGGTAAAAAAGATGGACAGCACAGATGTCATATATATCATGGTGGGGCCCACAAATTTAAACAAGCCTTTTTGGACCGGTTTTAAAAGCAGAAATACCAGCGTACTTTCAAACAGGATGAAAATGTAATAATTGCTTATTTACCAGGTATTTACCAAAGATTTAGAAAATCAAACAGGCCCTCTCTCAAAAAAAAAAAGTGTGCCCAACATACCAGATTTTAGCACAGAAAAGAAAGTGTTTCACTGTTTCCATTGCTCCCGTATGTTGGGGCTGTTTGGATTGGTGGAAAATTCTGGAAAACCATGGAAATGAAATCAATTTCCACAGGTGAGAAGTATTCCCCATTTGTGAAAACACAAATAGGTACCTTTTAATATTTTATGGGAATAACGTGTGCTAGAAAAAACAGGTTATTATGGTTTCTTTTCCACACATTTGATTTTCCTCAAATGTGACATTTATTTTCGATATCCACATTGGTTTTCAACAGTCCAAACAGGCCAAGGAAATTATTTTCCATTTAAAGAGGAATGATTACTAACACCAGTTACATGTGAACAACCCAGCTCATGACTAAACCATACATGTAGGACATTTGAGCTGTCCTACAGGGTATGTGGAAGGAGAGAAATGCAAAGATATTTGAAGATGTAGCTTTGACAGTAGATGCTCTAAAAAGAAAGATGTTCCACGTGATCTCAATTGGGCGCTGGTGAGGCAAGAGTTTCAAGTGCTCAACGGCAGAAATACTTAGAAACTGGAAGAATCTGTAATGATTCACATTAGGGGAGGGAAGGCTAGTTTGCCCATGCTCTTCGTAATTTTTGTTTTTGCTTTTCCTCCTTTTTAGGCTGGTCCATACTTAGTGATGAAAGGATTGCTTTTGATCTCCTCTGGAGAGCCTAAATGCATGATTCTTTCTGTTTTTAGTTTTGTTAATAAAAATCATCGTTTCTCCAAAAAAAAAAGTGCATGAGGTGGGCCCCACTATGAAGATCATTGGACACAAATCAGGTTAGTTCCAAACAGGTGTGCCCCACTCATGGCAACAATGGGCAGTTTAAATCAGACCCGTCATCATTCTGATTCACATTTGCATGCAGCCCACCTAATGAGTTGACCTGTCTGAATTTTGCACCGTGGATCTTTATGGTGGGGACCAATATCAAATACATTGGCATGTGAGCTTGGTTGCATGTGCAACCAGTTGTAGGTGATCTAATGTTAGTAAATGCAGACCATAATCTCAGATGGGCATAATTTGAATATAGGCAAATGATTTGATTCACAGTATGGGACTGCCGTAAAGCTGGTTGTTGTAGTTGGCCCATGATTCAGACCATTTATACAATAGGTCCCAACGAGATCCATGATCCAGAGCGTTCATCAGGCAAACAACACCATGGTTCAGCTACGGAAGAAAATCTAACTGCTGGGACAATATTAGCCATCCGATAGATGGCCTACAAATGGAAAAAGTATACTGGCAAGGGTCAACAGGAGATGATTTGCTGAAGCTGGAAAACCTGGAATATGGTAGAGCCAACTCTCCACAGTACAAGTGACAGAGTAATGAATCAATTGGGCCCATCCATCTACCTGCCCTTACCTTGGATGGGTAGTGTTTCCAATTACACAAATATCCGATTATCCCATCCATCTGAAGGTGGGCTTCAAAGCGACAATGTAGGAGATGAAAATAGTTAACAGTCAAACATCCTTAAAGGCAAATTGGAGAAATGTGACGGATAGAATTGTCTAATTGGTATGATTTTTGAAACATGAGCCATCTCTGATATAGCCTGATCAATGGAAGGCCCCAAAAAATACATCTCCCTGCCAAGCGGACTGTGGAGAGATGGCTCTACCATATTCCAGTCCTTCCAGCTCTACTGTATCGTCACCATGGTCAGCACCTAAGAGGCCCACAGCAATCGAAAGGGTAGGATTATCCTATCCATGCAAGTTGTGTGCATTGACCCATCCACGGTCAGTCATACCAGATGAACAGTCCAGATTATGTTCTGTTGTTGACGCACACAAACTACATGTCCCCCATCTGATGCAAAGCTGATTATACCACAAAGAAAAGGGAATTATACGGTCTTCATGCTTCGGGATGCAGAGAGAGTCCTAATGAAGTTGCCCATCGAAGTGGAGCCCAGGGTTCGGTTATCCAGACAGTTAATCAGACAGGCTCCATCATCGATGGGGAATACCCTTCGAGTATTGGTGTGCAAGTAGAAGGTAACAACATCACTGGTCCAGAAGAAAGGCCAAGATTGGGTGGCTAGGATCTTCTCATGGAAGATTTCTCGGACATCCCCAATCAACGCCAAGGCCCATAAGATCAACGGTCTGGATCTTCGATCCGTGGGCCCACTTGCATGGATAGGATGCATGAGTAGCAATGAGAGAGAGAGAGAGAGAGAGAGAGGGGGGGGGGGGGGAATTGTAGGAAAAAGAATGGGGTAAAATGGTAATTATGTGGTGGTAGTAATACCTGGATCATGGGTTTGCCGAGGATATGGACGAGGGGTTTGCCTTGGAAACGGGAGGACGCAAAGCGGGCAGGGATGATGCCGACTACTCGGCTCCGGAATTTGCCAGATTGGCGGAGGGAAATTACGGCGTATGCCCCTGCCGCGGCTGCTAATGCCGCTCCAGCCAGCAAGCCGTGCACTATCCATCCCTTGCCGCTCTCAGATCCAGACGCAGATGAACAGATCGCCATTTGCCTCTCCTTCTCAAAGACCGACGGTGACAGATCGGTAAAAGGACTTCCAACTCGTCAGCTGCTCACGGGACTCGCGCGACTGCACTCGCGGCTCACGCGTGTATCTTGGGGAAGAAGTAGGAGAGGTTTGCTCGGCAAGACCCCGGACCCTCTGCAATATGACGACAGAGTCTCACTTCGGAACATGCGGACACGAGTTGCCGATGCCCTCCCTGTGGGGATGCCTACTGTCGCGGTCAGTGGCGACTCGATACTGGACGGTGCTTTGTGGGCCCTAATACCACGTATGCGTTTTATCCACTCCGTACATTCATTTTTCCAGATCATTTTAGGCATGAGGCAAAAACATTAGGCAGATCAAAATATCAGGTGGACCACGCTATATGAAACAGTAGTGATTGAACGACCACCGTTAAAAACTTCCTGAGGACCAAAAAAGTTTTGGATCGAGCTGATATTTGTTTTTTCCCTTCGTCCAGGTCTTTGTAACCTACTCAACAGGTTTGATGGCAAATGAATATTACAGTGGGCCCTGGGAAGTTTTCAATGGTGAGTGTTCAATCAAGACTATTTTCCATATTTCTATGGTGTGGTCCACTTTAGATCTGGATATACTTCATTCCTGGGCACATGACCTAAAATAATGACTCAAAATAACTTAACAACGTGGATAAAACATATACATATCATTGTGAGCCCACCGTGATGTTTGATAGAAATCCACTGGATTCATCATTTATGTCCAACAAAAAATGTGGTGGATGGAAAACTCAAGGAGGCCAAACGACAAACCTTCCCAAGTCCACCGTGATGTTTATATGCCAAACAAAACGTTCATAAGTTCAATCCCAGTGAACTGAAAACACATTAATATTAGCCTCATTTAAAATTTGGAAGCAGATTCCATCCCGCTCAGGACTCTGTATGGCCCACATTGATGTACGGGTTTTAGGCATCCGTCCATTTTGCCGGGACACTGGCTCTATAGGGCCCACCGTGATGTGTGGGTTTTAGGCATCCATCCATTTTGCCACGACACTTTAGGATATGAATCTAAAAGTGAAGCAGATCCAATACTAAAATAAACCACGGTGTGGATTGAACGCTCACCATAAAAAACTTTTTGGGAATTGCGTAAGTTTTTTTTACTTTTTTATTACACACGCACGTACACACCCCCCACACACTCATGCCTTAGTGGGATTTCACCACCTATGAATGAGAACTGCATAAGTTGTGGATCAAGCCAATATTAAATGGCAAATAAACATCAAAGTGGACCCTGGGAAGGTTTCAACGGTGGGTGTCATTCTCACCGCTGCGTCCTGTGGTATGGTCCACTTGAGATTTTGGTCTGCCTCATTTTTGAGCTCGTACCGTTAAATAATCTTGAAAAAATGAACGGGCAGGATACAACCTATACATCATAATGGGCCCCATAAGTGCCCCTATAGTCCCATCACACCCCATTTTAATGGCCCATGGGAATTTGTGGACATAATCAATGGCAGGGAACTGGATAAAATTAAGCTCCTTGGAAGAATGATCATTCGTCCACAGTCGGTGGATAAACTCTACAGTAATCAAATAATCCAGTCCCAATCATCTAAAAATCCAAAAAGATTAACGGTTGCGAAAAATCCGACAAAAATTACAAAACACCCCACTTAATTCATCCAAATCTTCGTTAAAAATAAAAAATAAAAAGAAACAGCATGCAAAAAATAAAAAGAAAACAGAAAATGCCCTCCCCTCTCTTCTTTCATTTTCCTCGGTTAGATATGATAATTAAGCATGATTGACATTATAAATCCTTCATTAGGGATTTTCAATTTTGAATCCATAATCTGCATCCTACTACGGTGGGGATTGAAAATTACAAATCCCTAATTAGGGATTCGGGGGAGAGAACGAGAGAGCGCGAGATTGAAAGAGAGCGAGATCGATAGAGAGATAGAGAGAGAGAGAGAGAGAGAGTGAGAGAGTGACCTCAGAGAGGAATATGGAGAGCGCGTGTTGATGCCGTTGATGGTGGAAGAAAGTGAGACCGAAGACGGTGTGGAGTGAGGGAGACAGACCCTTCTCGTTTTTCCATTTTCTTCTTGAAAATTTTGCCAAAGAGCGACCTAACTAATATGGAATTTACGTTCCGATACCTGCTTCAGAAATGTTCTGCCCTTCATGTGAGCAAATGGGTCCGTGGCCCATTAGACCTGTTGGGGACAAAAGATACAGAGTTCGGAAACTCGAACTTAATGCCTCGGGTCGCCAAAGAATGTGTCAGATCCGAGGCAAGGTTCACTAAATCGAGACAGAAGTTAAGTCGGTTCGGACGACACATCAGCAATCCGGGCATGCATCGGGCCGATCTTCTTATCAGATCGGTCAGCGCAAGATAAAGCCTCATCCCGAATATCTTGGGATAAGATCCCCGACCCCGAAGCTCACGGGATCGGATGAAGACTGGAGATGGGCACGATCCTATCTCCGTGATACCAAGAGAGGATCCCGCACACGATATCAGGAGAAGAATCCTCGTACGATTAAATGCTCCAGCAGCTATAAAAGAGGAACCTCCATCATCTTGTGAGGTAGGTAAAAATTCTTTCTCAAAACCCCTCAATACATTTAGACCCAGAATCCAGGCCTGACTTTGGCATCGGAGGGTCCCCTGCTCAAGCCAGGGTCTCCTTTGTCCTCTTTCCGTGCAGGTATACGAAGGTCTAAGAGGACGAACCAGATTTTTGCATCAACAGTTTGGCGCCGTCTGTGGGAACCGTACAAAAAAGCCATCTCATATTTCTATATTGAATTCCATGGTGATGACTAGAAGGACGGTCCCAGAAGAAGAGATTGTGATTACAGGGCCAGCGGGTCCAGTCGCGGTCCCCGCAGCTCAGAACCCGCCTAACAAGCGCCAACGAGGAGCGACCAGAACAAGCAACAATCAGCGGGGTCGCGACGATGGGCGGTTGGACCAGGAGGTTTAAGAAATCTGGTCTGATATGAATATGATGAAGCAGATGCTGGAACGAATGTATCAGCAGCAAATGCGGCCACTCCCGCATCCTCAAGGGGAGACAGTGAACGTACCGACTGCGGCGGTTGATCCTCAACCCTCCGCGCCACAGTCTTTCCGGCTGAGCCAACCCCAAGGCGAATCAGAACCATCTCCAGCGCAGTCGGCCAACGCTTCCCTGCCCCCGATCGATCTTCGACACGAGATAGAGCGAAGAAGGAGCAACCGCCCTTCCATGGAAGGCACGACAGAGAGCAGTGAACCTTGGAAAGCCGACATTCAAAATTTTAAAAGAGAGGTGCGAGAAGAAATGGCGAAAGAGATGGCGGACATGAAGCATGGCCGGAATATGTATTCGACCAGATCCGAGGCAAAGGCGTCCCCCTTTGTGGACTCGGTAATGAAGGCTCGGTTGCCCGAGAGGTTTCGATTACCTCAAATCACTGCTTTCACCGGCAAGACCGACCCGACGGAGCATATCGAATGCTTCAGAACCTATATGGAGCTCCACGATGCCTCGGATGCAGTAATGTGTAGGGCCTTTTCTCTTACATTGACCGATGTAGCTCGACTGTGGTTTAAACAGTTGAAACCAAAGTCCATCAGCTCATTCGTTGAGCTGAGCGATGCCTTCCTCACCAACTTCATCGGCGGAAAAAAGAAATTGAAGCCCCTTGCACATCTGAACAACATAGTTCAAAAGCAGGGAGAGCTATTGAAAGATTATATCAAGCGTTTCAATTTCGAATCCCTTCAGGTTCGAAAACATAAGAAACGGCTCTCAATGCGCTCATGCAAGGAGTTAGAGATAAGCCATTCCTGGCATCTCTAGACAAAACTCCGCCCGATACTCTGGCAGAATTTATGGCACGGTCGGATAAGTATGCAAACGCCGAAGAAACGCGAATTCTGCGTGAAACTAAAACTTTGGTCAAAGAGTCGGCCAAAAAGGAAGCCGACTCGGCCGGAGAAAAGAAACGCAAGGATGATCAAGCGCATGATGAGCGAAGGTCAGGCAAACGACCAGATCGAAGATTTTCCACATATACCCCCCTGAACAAGACTCAGGAACAGGTATTGATGGAAATCAAAAGCGAAGGCTTTGTCAACTGGCCCAGTAAGCTCAGGAGTAACCCTAATCGGCGGGACAAGGATAAATACTGCCATTATCACTGTGATCACGGGCATAACACAAGTGATTGCCGTCACCTAAAGGAAGAGATCGAACAACTCATAAAGGACGGCCGACTCAAAGAACATGTGGTTAAAGCTGGGGTAGCTGAGGGACGTCCGACCGAGAGTCAGCCTATGGAAGAAATCCGGACAATTATCGGCGGTCCGCGAGGTGGGGGCGACTCAAACAATGCTCGAAGGAATCATGCGAGAAAACTTAGTCAGCCTAAGTCCGAGCTTATGATTATAAATCGGCCACCAAAGGAGAAGAAAAGGGAAAGATATTGCATTTCGTTCACAGAGGAAGACGCCCGAGGTATCTATCACCCCCATGATGACGCATTGATTGTCACCCTGACTATCGCTAACCGAAAATTGTTCCGGATACTCGTCGATACGGGGTCATCTGCAGACGTGTTGTTTACTCAAGCGTTCGACAAAATGGGGATCGAACGATCCATGCTACGCCCAGTTCGGACCCCGTTAATCGGTTTTTCCGGAGGACAAGTACTGCCCGAAGGGATTGTCTCGTTACCACTCACTGCTGGTAGTGCCCCAAATCAGACGACGATGATGGTCGAATTCTTGGTCGTCGATCAACCCTCAGTATACAACGCAATACTCGGTCGACCTTCATTGAGCCTCCTCCAGGCCGTGGTATCTACATACCATCTTTCACTTAAATTCTCGACTGAGTCGGGAGTAGGAATTGTCAAAGGAGACCAGCAAGATGCGAGGCATTGTTACATGATAGTTGTAAAGGGAGCGACCGACAAAAGTCCGATCAACATATCAACGATCGAATCATTGGACCCCCGGGGCGAAAATCATGAACGAGGGCAACCGGTTGAAATAGATAGGTCCAAGACGGTATGAATTGGCTCGTCCTTACAATCCCCCTTGAAAGAAAAGCTGATAGCCCTGCTCCGAAGGTACGCCGACGTATTTGCCTGGTGTCATGAAGATATGCCCGGGATCGACCCCTCAGTGATAACTCACCGACTCAACATCGATCCGTCGTATTGACCGATCCGACAGAAGCGACGACCGCTCGACCCTGAACGATACGCCATCATTGAAGAAGACGTCAACAAACTCCTCCAGGCTAATTTTATAGAAGAAATACACTATCCTGAATGGGTCGCGAATGTCGTGCTTGTAAAGAAATCCAACGGGAAGTGGCGAGTCTGTATTGACTATACTGACTTAAATAAAGCCTGCCCGAAGGATAGCTTTCCGCTTCCGAGGATAGACCAGCTAGTAGATAGTATCGCCGGACATGAGCTCCTTATCTTCATGGATGCATATTCAGGGTATAATCAAATTTTAATGCATCAAACAGATAAATCAAAAACTACCTTTGTCACCGACAAAGGCCTTTATTGTTACCGAGTGATGCCATTTGGTCTGAAGAATGCCGGCGCAACTTATCAAAGATTAGTTAACAAAATCTTTGCTCGGCTTATAGGCCGAACCATGGAAGTATACATTGACGACATGCTCGTCAAAAGTATACACGCGGCAGATCATGTGAATGATTTGGAAGAAATGTTTCTCATCCTACGGAAGTTTCGGATGAAGCTGAATCCGAGTAAATGTGCTTTTGGGGTGGGCTCTGGAAAGTTCCTCGGTTTCTTGGTTAGTCAGCGAGGAATAGAGGCAAACCCTGAGAAGATAAAGGCTTTAACTGATATGGAATCCTCTAAAACCATTAAGGACATCCAAAGGTTGACTGGACGAGTCGCAGCACTTAATCGGTTCCTGTCCAGAGCCACGGATAAATGTCTCCCTTTCTTCAAACAGTTGAAAGGAAGACAAACAATGGGTTGGACGGAAGAATGTGAAGCGGCATTCCAACAATTAAAATCATATCTCGGTTCTCCACCTCTCTTATCAAAATCCGAATCAGGGGAATCCCTGCTCCTTTACCTAGCAGTATCCGAGGCAGCGGTTAGCTCGGCTTTGATACGAGAATCCGAAGGAAAGCAACTGCCGGTTTATTACGTCAGCAAAGCGTTATTGCCAGCAGAAATGAGATACCCAAGCTTGGAAAAAGTGGCCTTGGCTTTAATAACTTCCTCTCACCGACTCAGGCCGTATTTCCATGCCCATACCATCATCGTGATGACCAATCTTCCGCTTCGCCAGGTATTGCAGAAACTAGACTATCGAACTGAGTGAGTTTGACATTCAATACGAACCGAAGGTAGGAATCAAAGGGCAAGCCGTAGGATTTTATTGCCGAGGGAACACCACCAACCGAACTCCCCCAACGATATGCCAAAGGATGTTGCGGCCCAACAACAACCGCTCCCACCCTACCCCGCCCTATTCCCCGGAAACGTTTGTCGGTTCTTCCAACTCAAGGCAAGTGGGGTGGTTGCTGAAACCCCGATCATACCTATATACGATGCCTTACGACTTGGATTCCAAGCGTCGAACAATCAGAATATGAAGCATTGTTACTCGGCCTCCGACTCGGCTAGCATGGGAGTCACGCACCTAAGTGTTTTCAGACTCTCGGTTGGTTGTTAATCAAGTTACCGGTGTATACCGACGAAAAGACCAATTAAGAGCATACATGGAGAAAGCGAAAGAACTTATCAATGGATTTCAACTCTGTCGTGTCACTCGGATCCCTCGTACAGAAAACGGCAAAGCCGATTTATTAGCAAAGCTCGCCTCCGCCGATGAAGATGATATACCCATGTCCGTCCCTGTCGAATACGTCGATAAGCCGAGTATAAATGAACCAATTAGCGAGACCGTCAATACAATCGACTCGGAACCATCCTGGATCGATCCAATCCGCCAATACCTTGACAAGGGAAAGCTGCCCGAAGATCGTGCCGAGGCTCGACGAGTTAAGGTCCGAGCCTCCCGTTACACCATACTCAACGGAACCCTCTATAAGAAAGGTTACTACGCTCCGTTGCTGCGGTGCCTCAAACCCAGTGAGGCGAACTATGTATTACGTGAAATCCATGAAGGAATCTGCGGAAACCACTCTGGAGGCGATCTCACCCACAAGGTCCTACGACAGGGATATTACTGGCCCACTATCTAACACGACGCTCGCAAGCTCGTCCAAAAATGCGACAAATGTCAACGGTTCGCGGCAATTCCGAGGCAAGCCCCCGAGGCACTGACGCCGATGACTGGTCCCTGGCCCTTTGCACAGTGGGGTGTCGACATCATAGGTCCACTCCCTATGGGAAAAGGTCAGACCAAGTTTGTTGTGGTAGCAGTGGATTATTTCATGAAGTGGGCCGAGGCAGAGCCATTAGCTAAAATAACTGAGCAGAAGATCACCGAGTTTGTATGGAAAAACATTATCTGCCGATTCGGAGTACCCCGTACCATTATTACAGACAATTGAAGGCAATTTGATAATAGGAGCTTTCGCGAGATGTGCAACAACCTCGGAATCAGAAACGTCTATTCTTCACCTCATCATCCTCAAACTAACGGACAAGTTGAGGCGGTTAACAAGATTATCAAGCAACATCTTCGGACCAAGCTTGACCGGGCCAAAGGAGCATGGGCTGAAGAGCTCCCGAAAATTCTTTGGGCTTACCGAACTACAGCTCAGAAGAAACTCCCTTTTCACTCACGTATGGCTCGGAAGCCGTCACTCCCGTTGAAATCGGATTACCTTCGGCTCGAATCACTTCGTTCAATGCGGAAGAAAATGAAGAACTCCTTACACTCGGGCTCGACCTTCTAGACGAACAAAGGGAAGTGGCGCGGCTGCGCAGACAACGACAAGTAGCTCGGTTCTACAATACCCGAGTTAAGATCAGGAGGTTTCGAATGGGAGATATGGTTCTCCGAAAAGTATTTTCCAATACCAAGAAATTTGGATCGGGTACGTTGGGACCCAATTGGGAAGGACCCTATATCGTCTCGGGCACCATCCGACCAGGAACGTATCAGCTAGAAGATCTAAACGGACAATCATTGCCTCATCCTTGGAACGCTGAGCACCTCAAGATTTACTATCCTTAGCTCGGTACTCAATATTTAAAGACTCTGAAGTAAGAAAGATTAAAGCCAAGTCAAATGAATAAAACTAAGCGTTTTCTTTCATTCATCAACCACATGCGAGTACAACATGTGAATACATCGATTTAAAAAAAAAACACAAGGGGCCCTGGTTATTGTCCTCCGGTAGGAACGGTACCCGAAGCATTCTCGCATGTACCGGCCTCATCCCCAGCAGTGACTTCAGCAGCAGTGTCCGGATTCTCGGATTCCGAGGCTCCTCCACCCTCGATTTTTGAGAGATCAAGGTCAGGAAAAGATTTCTTTATGTCTTTGACACATTCCAGAAATCCGCTTTGGAACAAGCGATCCCTCTCATCCTCGAACTCCGCTGACTCAAGGAAAGCTTGGACGGCTTGGTCCCTAGCCTTCTCAGCCTCCCGAGTCTTCTCGTTGGCCTGCTGAATATGCTCCGCCGCCTCAAGCTTAGCCTGAGCCAAGTCATCTGCACAAGAAGCATGGACTGCGAGAACTCGTCGGTTCTCTTCTTTGGTTCTGGAAAGGAGAGCCAATACCCGAGTAACCTCGGCTTGCGCTTCATCAAGGGCTCTCCTGAAAAAAGCCGCCTCTGTTTTTGCGTCTTCGGCAGCTTTCCGCTTCGCCTATCAGAACGTCGACCCGAGTTTCGGCATCCTCGCGTCGCCCTTCGGCTTCCGACAGAAGAGTCTGCAGCCGATGAGTCGAAGATAACTCTTTGCTGGCCTTAACCAAGCAGGGAGCGAGTTCAAAAAGCACCCTTGCTGCTTGGCCGATGGTTTGTGATGAAGGAGCGTTGTAGAGACTGATGAACTCTTTTTCGCTCTCATGGGCTAAGGCCCAGGGAACCATCCCCGACACCACCTTCTGCAGGACGGACGGCCCTTCTTGGTTCGTTTCCTCCCCTCTGGAGGATGTAGTCCTCGTCTCTTCTTCCCCTCTGGAAGACGCAGCCCTAGTCTCTTCCTCCTGTCTCGGAACATCCGTTGCAACGTGTTCCGAGTCGAGTGCCGCCTGAGGTTCCGAAGCTGCGGCCACCATCACTTCCACCCTTTCTTCCGGGTCAGAAATTACGACGACAGTAGGGGCAGAAGAACTCGCAGGCTCCTTCTCCTTCCGCACCATTCTTTGTCTCTTCGGCGGCCGAGGCTCCGACAAAAGAACTGATCGCGGAGGAGCCTTTAACTTCGAAACCGCCATAAGAGGAGGACCAGCTCCAGTCATTTTCGAGGGGGCCGATTCGGGAACAATCCTGAGATGGGGTCGAGCTTCGGGCAAATTTAAAAAAAAAAAAAAAAAAACGAAGTAAGTCAGGAAAAATTCAGAAGATACATGAAGATACATTTTCAATTACCTGTGACGTAAACCTGCGAGATGAAGACGCTCCTGCTGTAAGAGCACCTTCCAGGACCTATCTTCCGGATCCAACGTCCTCAACTCTTTGATCCGAGCCGAAACACTGGAGCCGAGATATTTGCCAGACACAAGCCCGTCAGACTCAGAATATTACAAAAATAAAGAAGGGCAAGAGAGAAGACCCAAGTCACCTGCTCTCTGGAACGCCCGAGGAACACGAGCCTCGCAGGACCCGGACTCAGCCATCTCCCATCTCCAATGTTTGTTGGAAGTGGGAGGGTCAGTTATTAGGGAGCCGCCTCCGCCCTGCCAAGCAGCGAAGACATAAAAGCCGGGGTAGTTCGGGTTCACGCACACTTGGTATAAGTGGAGAAATTCGTCGACTGTTAGCGGTGGCTGTTCCATCTCAGCCCACAACACCGCACACCCGAATAAGTTCCTCCACCCATTCGGAACTATTTGCCCCGGGGCAATCTGAATACGAGATAAAACTCCCCGGACAATGGCCTGAAGGGGCAGACGCAAGCCGCATTGCATCGAGACTTGGTAGATCGCGACCGCCCCAGCAGGAGGATGATCCGGCAAGTCATTCGGACGGGGGAGATAAGTGATAACCGATTCGGGGATGTGATACCCGATTCAGATTCTGTCTAAATCCGCCTCAGTTAAAACTGAAGGAACCGGGCCGCTTAGATCATCCCCCGATCCTTCTCCTTCAGACTCGGCGTGTGCCGACTTATCAACAGGAATCGGCCCAGAGGTTCCCTCGGCAATCAATATTTCCTCTTCCTCCTCCTCTTCTTCCTCCATGCCCTTTGGAAAATTAGGCCTTCCCGAGCGGGTTATTAAAGACGACCCATCACGAGAAGGATCAACGGAAGCAGGGCGCTCCGCCGGAGCTTCAGTGACCCTCTCAGAAAGAAAAGCAGCGTTCGCATCAACTGCTATCTCTGTCAGTAAGGAAGGCGATTCCGCAACATTCCAATTCGCCTTCATCTCCGGAAACTCCCTCCTGGGGACTTCGAGAACCTCTAGCCGCCATTATCACTAAATAAAGAGGAAGGGGAGACTCACCGGAGGGAGGAAGGAAAACGAAAATGGCGAAAGGAGCCGCTGACAGTTAAGAAAGAGGAAAGGAAGAAGACGAAAGACCGAAAAAGCTCCAAAGGAAATGCAAAGCGGGAATGGCAGTAGAAGTTCGAAATGTGGGACCCCCACCATTTTATAAGATTGCCATGTGGCGGAAGCAATTAATGGGGAAATAATTCGACGCCTGCATCGACTCCCCCACTCGACACGTGGCGCACGTCGACTGACGACAATAATGCCCTTGCTACGTGTCCAACCCTCATTGGCGGGGTGTGCAATTTGACGGCTGTCGGCGCATGCGATATCAGAAACTGAACCATCTCCCGTCAAAGGCGACACAGAATGCATTAAATGACTACTTATTGTCTCGGACTAAGTTATGAACCGACTCAAAACTCGCTACTCCTAAGTGTCATATGAAACACACGGAGTAAGGGGGCTTACTGTTGGGGACAAAAGATACAGAGTTCGGAGACTCGGACTTAATGCCTCGGGTCGCCAAAGGATGTGTCAGATCCGAGGCATGGTTCACTAAACCGAGACAGAAGTTAAATCGGTTCGGATGACACATCAGCAATCCGGGCATGCATCGGGCCGATCTTCTTATCAGATCGGCCAGCGCAAGATAAAGCCTCATCCCGAATATCTTGGGATAAGATCCCCGACCCCGAAGCTCACGGGATCGGATGAAGACTGGAGATGGGCACGATCCTATCTCCGTGATACCAGGAGAGGATCTCGCACACGATATCAGGAGAAGAATCCTCGTACGATTAAATGCTCCAGCAGCTATAAAAGAGGAACCTCCATCGTCTTGTGAGGTAGGCAAAAATTCTTTCTCAAAACCCCTCAATACATTTAGACCCAGAATCCAGGCCTGACTTTGGCATCGGAGGGTCCCCTGCTCAAGCCAGGGTCTCCTTTGTCCTCTTTCCGTGCAGGTATACGAAGGTCTAAGAGGACGAACCAGATTTTTGCATCAACAAGACCCTACCGTGATGGTTACGTAAAATACGACCTCAATACCAAGAGTATCACTGCATGTCAAGCCAAGGGCTCAAAAATCGGCTTCATTAATTATTCAAGTGCAACCAAATAGAATACAAGGCAAGAACTATATATGAGTATAGACTTAAGTTTTTATAAAAAGGTAAGAAATATATATATATATATATATATATATATATATATATATATATATATATATATATATATATATATATATATATATATATATATGCAAAAGCTTAAGTCTTTATATGAAATTTAATAGTTAGACTGATTTTTATATAATTTTAATAGTAGCTTTGTAGAAATCAAGAGTGGATGTCTCTAGCTATCAACTATTTCCTTCTGTTTGCCCATTATTAAAACAATGTAGTCACCTGATTTTTTTTTTCTCTAGACTTAATATGGGACTAAATTCCAATGGTCAAAGTCCGTCTTACATAAACATCCCAATGGGCCCGTCAAAATTAAGAGTAGCATTTCATATATTTTTTTTTTTCTAAACAATAACTATAGTTAAAGAGGACACTACCACTTGATTTTTATATGGGCTTATTGTGATGTGTATGTGAAATCCACTTCACACATTAGATGCATAATTTCAATTTAGGCCAAAAAAAAAAAAAAAAACAGAGAGAGAGAGAGAGGGAGGTGACCCGTGATTCATGTGGGCCACATCAAATAAACACAATTGAGAGAGGGACGCATACCCTTGCATTTTAAAGGACCTACTGTGATGATTATAAGTTCACTCCATTCATCAGATCCCACACCATAATTTAATCCCAAGGTCTAAAAATTAAGCTTATCTATGATTCAGTTAACCATAGCAAGGGAAACAATTTGAAACGTCATTGTTGCCTTTATTTTTAATAATATGATCTACCGGAATCATGAATGGAGTAATTTTTGAGCCCTTAGACTAATTTAAGGCAATACATTTAATAGTTGAGATGAATTTTATAACATCATTGTGGGGCCCACCTAAGTAGATGATCCATTTGCTTGCCCGCCACTCACCCAACCACAGCTAGAGACATCATTGTGGGGCCCACCTAGGCAGATAATCCAATGGTAATTATATCAGTTATGAGGTAGCTTTTTATAAAGGTATCCCAAATAACATTCCATATTAGTTAGGTAGTTTTTGTAAAAACTTTCTTCTTTTAAAGCCCAACCACATCTACAAGAGGGCCAATAATATACCTATGAGGTCCATCGATATCAACTTTGGCACAAACGAGCAAAGCCTCGGGCTTACAAGCATCTGAAGTTAGGTGAATATCCGACTCGAGAGTTTTTGTAGAGCCACGACACAGACTCGGAAATCACACGTCCTAGGGTGAGAACCTCGGAGTACAGTGATGTGTCCAAGCCGACTCACTTCCAAGTGGAGTTCTCATGACAGCTCAGTTATCACATGCCCTGTAGTCTTACCTCCAAGCCGATACTTCATATTCTGCTCAAGTACTCGACTTGTTCACGGGTTCGGACCTTCAAGTATAATCCGAACCATGAGTTCGGCTCGAACGGGAGCTTGGACGGTGATAGTATTAATGAGCAACCCCATAACACATGACTGGAGTAATGCCTAGCGCACGATCTCCGGGTAACGGCCGACAACTGCACGCGCGTAGTTCTCGCGCAATGGCAAGGACCGTGTCGAGATTATCAGACACATTCAAGGCGACCCTCAGGTATAAATACGGATCATTTGAATAGGAACAGAGACACAAGATCTCACACACTCACTCTACTCTACTCTACTCAACTTAGACCCAGTTTCTCTAGCCTGACTTTGGCATCGGAGGGTCTCCTGCTTGAGCCAGGGTCTCCTTTGTTTACTGTTTTGTGCAGGACCAGGTTTTGCTCTGAGCACTCAAGGCTCGGCGGAAGGTGACCCAGATTTTGACATCAACACCTACGGTTAAGTTCTATAAGGTCCACCATCTACCGAGAATGATGTAACACCTCCGGATTAGTGATGGATGAAATTGGAAGTCCAACTTAGCGTAATGCTGCATCCAATCCCCTTCCACCCATAATATTTATAAAAAATTATAATTATAATTATAATAACACCTTAACCTTAAACACCCAACTTAGTTTTCCATGCGAGTTGGGTTTGGATTGTGTTTGGTCGACCCAAAATTAAATAAGGATTTGCTGGACCCAATGAGTGACGAAGGTTACTAATATGTGTAGCCCACATTCGTGATAGGCTGGATGTTCCTAGTTCGTCACTCATTGTACCTACTCACGAGCACATCACCTGACCATCCTAAAGGGGTTGGCCCACTTTGATGTATGTGTATTACATCCATGCCGTTCATCTGTTTTGACAGCTCATTTGAAGGCATGATCCAAAAAATGAAATAGTTTTAAATCTCAAGCAAACCACACCACACCACAGGAAACAATGGTGATTGAATACCCACCATTAAAAACTTTTGGAGGCTATTTAATGTTTTTCTTGACATTCAACTTATTATAAGATTACAAAGACCTAGATGAAGGGACAACACAAATATCAGTTTGATCTAATACTTTTGTAGCCCACAAGAAGTTTTTAATTATCAATCAACATATTTCCTATGTTGTGGTTCACATCGTGTTTTTATTTTCTTCATTTTTGGAATCATATCCTAAAATGATATTTTAAAATAGATGAACAGTGTGGATGTAAGGAACATTCATCAGAGTGGGCCCCACAGTTAAGGATACATTGAAGAAGTCATGCCTTCCTAAAGCATACATATCTTCCCTTTAAATGTGAATTATTACATTGAGAGATCTTTCGAGATTCTCAGTGTCGTTATCACTATATGGAGACGAAGAAAAGTGGAATAGGTGCCGCCCTGGCCGTGCAACCCTTACTGTGAGGCCCACCTTGATGTATGTATTCTATATCCATGCCATCCATCCGATTTTCTAGATCATTTTAGAGCAGGAGCCCAAAAATGAAGCACATCAAATTTTCATGTGGACCATACCATACGAAAAAGCGGTGATTGACCATTAATGGGCCACAAATGTTTTGGATAAGCTAATATTTGTTTTTGCCCTTCATTCATGTTTACGTGACCTTATCAACAAGTTGAATGGTAAATGAATATTATAGTGGACCCTAGTAAGTTTTTAATGATAAGGCATTTAATTACCACTATTTCCTATTGCATGGTCCACCTTGAGAATTGAATCTTCTTCATTTTTAAGCTGCTACCTTAAAATGATATGAAAAAAAATGGATGGACAAATTAAATATAGAATACACACATTAAAGTAGGCCTCATGGTAAGGGTCACACTATCACGCCTCGAAATTTAGATGCTGAGCGTGCACCCTCGGACCTGAGTTACAGTCCATGACTCGTAAACTTAATGTACTTAAACCAGTGAGTCACATTATTTAATAGAGGCACGATATAATCTGAATTCTATGTTCCCATTAACGTCTATTATTACATTCGTATCAAGTTAATCCATTCACAAACATTCATCACCACACATCTAAAAAAATCAAGAAAACTAAATTGAGACTTTTATTAAGTCATTAGAATCATCAAGTTATTCAAAAATTTTAAAAAAATCTAAATTTGAAGTCATTTTAAAACAGAAATAAAATAATAATAGGAAATACATGTCCTATTAAATTATTCTAAATCCAACGAAGTAAGCTCGTCTTCGGTTAAATACAACCACTGATCCTGTGGATCATCCACTGATTTGACTTCATGTTCTTGCTTTTGAGTCATTGTATCTGCTTCGATTCTATCTGTACAGTTTTTCCATCAATAAACCGTCAGTTGACCAGGCCCAGTGAGTGAACCCATCATGGTTCGTGCACGATACAATTAAAATAATACATACAAGTAAAGTATAAAAATTAAAAATACAATACAAATAATTAAAGCGTATGCTATGAATGGTATTAATGATGCATCAAGTGGGTATAAATAGAAATTATCTACTTGCTTGAGTTGGATATCGACAACCCGCATCTACACTCGACAGGCTACTACCGTTGGTAGGCATGGGTAGGGCCCGCATCCCCCCCATTGGGCAGGCTTCCACATATAGTGGGCTTCTAATGGGTACAATGGGTCGTCCCCTAGGTAATCGCACAGGAGTGTTAACGATGCCAAGCATGAATGTTTGATGCAACAGTAATCATATCAACAGTCACATACATCTCTCTCCATGAGAGGCATCTCACATGTTCATAATCCAAGAATATCTCAGCACTAATCAGTTCATAATCAATTCAATCAAGTCATTCACAACAGTAAATTATTTTAATCATATAGAGAGGAAACACGTTAGGATTACTCACCTGATGATTTAGGGAGAAATCCGATGGTGCAAATCAGAGAATACCTATAAATAATCGATATGCGGTACACCATAATATTAAAAAATATAAAGTTCATAAAGCATTTGATTTGTTTTGATTACTAATTAAGGTCATACATGGGAGTGATACTTACGTTTTACAAGGTAACATAACTAATAGATAGGGTTTATTTTATCTATCTCAACTAAAAAGGGTAGGCTAGATATCTTATAAGATGACCCACTACATGAATCGCTTGGATCTTGTAATTGCATGCCATGATGATACATATATAATTTAGTTTATGTATGTTTTGTCCTAGACATGCATGTACCTTATATAAGTTTTACTGTGCATCTGAATGCTGAAATATATTATGTGGGTCCTACTTATAAGAATCTGGACTAATTATATGGTTACCACTACTATACTGACCATTGGGAAGAAATTTCAATCCAATCTGAAATCTGTGGGACCCATAATAACCTAAACAATTATTGTACAACTACCATCTTTTTGTATGGGTTGCACACATTTTGAATATGTCATAAATTTACACTCTTAACCTACAGTAACTTTCCAAATCAAATGGATGGAGTGGATACAATAAATATATCACTGTGGGTCCACAATCTGATGATCCAAGATGGTTTCTAACATTAAAAAACTGTACTTGTTTCAACGCTGGAAACCAAACTTTATTTTTTTGTACTTATTTATTTATTTATTTATTTTGATAGGTCCCATGATAATCTAAACCATGGGTGAGATGGGTAATCTTCTCATAAAGGACGAGCCCAAAAAGCTCCTCAAAATAACACTTTTGTGGCCCACATGAATACTCAATGGTGACCATTTAATTTTCACTGTTTAAGGCATTGTGGTCCATGTGAATTTTTTTTTTTTGAATAAATTTTTTAACTACATGTCTCTTATTAAGTGACAAGATTATTAGACGATACAGATTTGATACTTACATCGAGAAAGCCCTACATAAAAGGTTCAACAATCCGAACTAATTCCGGTACACTTAATAGATCAACTTCACTTAGCCACGCTGGAGTGTCACCCATTTTATATTATTGTAATTTTTTTTATGATGAAAACGAGGTAGATTTGATATTCTGGTGGGTCATACCACCATGAACAACACCGACCGTTCTTCCACTATTAAAATATATACATTTCTTAATTCGGACCCTCCTAACTGTCTATGTAAGATCCAAGTTGTTTATTGGTCCACCCAATTATTTTTTAATAGTCAAAATAATTGATATCTCCATCAGAACTCCCTGCGGCCACGATAGATATTCCTACGGCGAATGTATCATGAATTCTATTTTACATATTATGGCCTACCAAAATGTTAATTTAGCATAATTTTTGGAGGTTTTCCATATTTTGGTCCTTAGAACCTAATGGACCAAATTGATCGGGCCCCACATGTAAAATAAGTCAAATACGTAATTCAAGTAAAATAAACAAAAAGAACTTAAGTGTTTCCTTTTATTTCTTTTTACATCGTAAGGTACTCCAAGGTGCATCGTGCATATGCACACATATCGATATATGTGCATATGCATTGCATCCATGGTAGATCCACACTGTCCATCACACAAACCCAAAATATGATAACATGTTTAAAATAAAAATCTAAATTATAATAAAATAGGTACTAACCTTTGCAAGTTGTTCTTCCACTAATCTCCCTTTTTTTTTTCTTTTCTCTTATTATTGTTTTTCTCTTTATGATCATCGAGAAATGTCCGTCCTTATAAAGAAAAGAGAGTTACTCGAATAAGATGGATAAGAAAATTATGAGGGAAGTTTCAACCGATTTGATCTCCTTTCAAAAAAATAAAATTTTAAATTTTTTAAAATTTAAGGAACCACAAAAATTTAGAGTTGTTATAGATTTATTTTTCATTGATATGTGGGGTCCACCCTATTCCTTATGAGTAATCTATTCCGTTAATCCGCTTTATTATATCATGTCAAGTCATGGACCAAAGGACAAGACATATCTAACAATGTATGAGTGAGTGGTGATGATAGATGATTGACTGGATTGGATTGATAATGACCAGGGTCATGTAGTTAGGACGGCGTAAATCACTAGGAAAATCCACCCCGTTCATTCGACTTCTCAGATCTTATTTACTTATGGACTAAAAATGGAGCCTTTTTGGTAATCATGTGTGCCACAAAGTTTGAAAATCAACTTAAACCTGTCTATTATTGGAATTTTCCTTGTGGCCAGATCTGATGATCGGTTTGGATCTTCTCAGTGGGTCCTACTATGATGAAAGGGTGATGTGTTTGATTGGTCAAGATCCACTTCCATTTCGTAACTAAATGAGTTGAGAGATGACGTGTTATACCAAAACACATTGATGCTATCTTTACTCTCTTTTTTTTCTTCACACACACACACACACACACACACACACACACAGGTGAGACCCTTGCTTTGCTGCTGTCACTCCATCCTGCCGATATATGGAGGCGATGGGACGAGAGGAACAAACTGCCAACTAAATAAAAAACTGGGGCATAAACTAGGGACTGAATCGCCATAAATAGTTAAGGACGGGCAGCAGTAGGGTCCGTATCTCAAAAAAATCCTATCTTTCTTTCTGTTTCTTGTGTCTGTACTCCCATGCCTTTCTTGATTTAAGAAATCCAGCGACGCAAAGCAAATGACGGCCTGTATTCGGCGTTTCCCTGGGGTTGGTAAAGCGAAATGGGGGCCACGCTAGCCCAATGAGTGCTCTACCTCGGGCCATCGACATCATACGCTTTACTGAAATAGATTTTGCAGAAAACCAGCTATATCTGATCTTGGTTTCACCCCTAGCCATATTAAGATATGTTCAGTTGCATAGACAGGAAGTCCCCCATCCCTTAGTTTTTTTGAAATTTTTTTAAATATAAATAACTTTCATTCACACCGCTAGTTTCAGATGAAACTTTACCATGGCCCATCATTTTGTCTACTCTATAAACAGGTAAAGTTTGAGCCTTGATCTCACCAAGATAGCTAAAATGCCTTTTTAATGACTCACATTTGCCTACAGTTCAAATCAACGTGTATTAATGTCCCATGTGAAAACTTACCGGTAATTGTAATGTATGCCCTATAATCTTTCAATTGAATAGTTTATTTTGAGATTTTGATAGTCCATTTGGCGGATGCAAACATGATAGATGAGAATGAAGGCCTAAAATTTAAGTAATTGGATGGTTAGGATATTAATCGTACTTACAAATTATTGTACGGTCAGTTTTATAAAAGGATACATAAAAAGTAGTTTTTGGATGTGATCTATGTTAGAAATGTATACCGTTAGATTTAAGTGAATGATTCATCGGTGTAAAATGCTTAGATCATAATTTTGACCGTAAGTTAAGCATATTTATAAGTGATGAACAAAATGAGTGAATTCAAATTTTAATTTAATGTACGAACAAGTGGATGTGAAGACTTGATAATTAGTTTACTTTGATCGGGCGGTCCAAATTCAAAGTAGATGGTTAGATATCTTCATCTGATGGCGATAGCACTACAAGAAATTAGCTTTTTACCGAAGAAATTAATTTCGTGAGTAAAAAGGACTTTCCCCGATGAAATTATTTATCGTAGGTAAAAGTGTTTTTTCCGATGAAATATTTTATTTCATCAGTAAAAAGAACTTTTCCTGACAAAATTACTGACGAAATTATTCATCGCAGGTAAAAGTGTTTTTTCCGATGATATTTTTCGTCGGTAAAGGGTGTTTTGAATTTTTTGATAAAAAAGATTTTGAAAATTTTTATTACCAACGAAAACCACTTTCGCTAGTAAGTGTTATTCTCGACAGACATATGTCGTCGGCAAAAATCCACTACAATGTTATTACCGATGAAATTATTTTCGTTGGTAAAGATATTTTTACTGACGGACTTAAATCATTGGCAAAAATCTGATATAAATTTTCGTCGGTAAGTGTTTTTCCCGACGGTCAGTAACCATCGGCAAAAATCTGATAACTTTTTCTCAGTAAAGGTGTTTTTACCGACGGACATAAATTGTCGGCAAAATTTTGGTACAGTTATTACAGACGAAAATATTTCGTCGGTAAGACTAGACAAATCATTGGCAAAAATTTGATACAATGTTATGGTAAAGTGTTTTTCTCGGCAATTAGTAGCCGTCGGCAAAAATCTGATACAATGTTATTACCAACGAACTTATTTTTGTCGGTAAAGGTGTTTTTATTGACGGACATAAATGGCCAGCAAAATTTTGGTACAATGTTATTACTGACAAAAATATTTCATCGGTAAAACTATTTTTTCTGATGGACAAATCATTGACAAAAATCTGATACAATTTTATTACCGTTGAAATTATTGACATTGGGAAGTGTTTTCCCGACGGTCAGAAACCGTCGGCAAAAATCTTTAAAATATTTTTACCAATGAAATTATTTTCGTTTGTAAAAGTATTTTTACCAATGGAGATAAATCATCTGCAAAAATCATTGATTTAAATTTTTTGATAAAATTTTTTTTTTTGATAGAATCTTATTACCAACGAAATTATTATCATCGGTAAAGGTGTTTTTCCCGATGGACATAAATTGTCGGCAAAAATCTGATACAATGTTATTACCGATGAAAACTAATTTCGTCGGTAAAGGTGTTTTTCCCGACGAACATAAATCGTTGGCAAAAATCTGGTGCAATGTTATTACTGACGAAATTAAATTTCGTCGGTAAAAGGTATTTTACAAATTTTGAAGTTGTAAAGGTCTTGTAGATTTTGTGTGTGCGGCGGTGTGTGTGTTAAAAAAAAAAAAAAGGTTCCGTAGGGCCACCTTAATGTTTAGCTTAATAGAAAATACGTCTAGCTTAAAAACTCCTTTCCATTTTTTTCCTAAATTTTTTCCACCACATAAGTCTAGCTCAATAGAAAGTAGGAAATACGCTCCACTAATTTTTTGAAAAACAATAAATTTTTCTTGTAAAATTACCTTTGCACATGTTGCCATGGAAATTTTCTCCTAAATAAATTGTCCAATGCACAACCCGCTTTTAATGCACGAAGCTTTTTTTGGGTCCATTATAAATTTTATGTGATAGATCCACTGCCCATCAATTTTTCCAGATCATTGTAGAGTATTAGCCAAAAATAATAATGCACATTCAAAGTTTAAGTGGACCGCACCACATAAATTAGTGGGAATTGAACAACTATAGTTGAAACCTTTGTATGGTCCACCGTAAGGTTTATTTTTCATCTAACCTTCTCATAAGTTCACACCGATATAAATGAAAGGAAAACAAAAATATCAGTTTGAACAAAGCCTTATATAATTCTAACAAGTTTTCAATGGTAGGCATGCAATTTCCACAATTTTTCTATACAATGGCTTACTTGAGTCTTGTATTTAACTTATTATTTTTTTTTTTTATCTTGTCCTAAAATAATATAAAAAAGGATGAATGATGTCATAACATATACATCAAGGGAGGTCCCACAGAGCCTTCACAAGACATCTGTCAAACACGGATAGCCTAGATGCTGGCGGTCGCGAGTTGGCCACTGGACAGTGCTCTATGGGCATTATTATAATGTATGTGTTTTATGCGCACTGTCCAGCTATATGTTCCAGGTCATTTTATGAAATGAGCCCGAAATTGAAACATATACAAATCTTAAGTGGACCACACCATAAGAAAACTGTAGTGGTTGAACGCTCACCATTAAAAACTTCATGGGCTAGCTATAATGTTTATTTAGCATCCAATTTGTTGATGAGAGTCTTTTATGGCTTTAAGAAGTTTCCAATGGTAGGCACTTAATTTCCACTATTTCGTGTAATGTGGTTTACTTGAGCATTATATCTATGTAGTTTTGGCTTTATACCCTAAAATGATATAGAAAAATGTATGGATAATGTCGATCTAATACACATCATGATGGGCCCCACAGAAGTTACACACATTCAGTTTACAAATTAAAGAGATTAATTTAATAGTTTTATTTTAATTAAAATAAAATAAAATAAACTCTCAGTGATGTAAAACATCTAAAAATAAGAGATATGGGCAAATGTGTCAAATTAATAGGTTTCGGATATTTTAGAAGTTTGTTAACAAATGTTATTTCATAATCCATACTTTAATTTTCAGACTTTACTTCTTTCATACAGCTACCAAATGAGTTTCAAAATTCATCTTCAAATTTAGATTTCAGATTCAGGCTTTAAACTTTAGATTTAACAAACGAGGCCTAAATCTTAAAACCATGCTGGTGGGCCTAGCCCAATTACTTAACACATTGGACTCCGTACTAACTTTACTAGAGAACCGGGCCAGGCCTAGTTTAGTCTCTTTTTTAGCTGAATGGGTTGGGAGTTTGACTTGGTTTTCAAATCACAGCCCCAACTCGGTTTCCCTTGGGCTGGCCCAGCTTGGCTATCAGTAGTAGTAGTGTGGTTCGCGACTATCAGGCTGGGGTTGATTTAAGCCTAGATTTTGAACCTGTTGAGCCAGACCTATTCAAAATACTGATTCCAGCCTAGTATTAGAGCTGTCAATGGGCTCGACCCAGGCATGGCCAGGATCTATCTAAGTATGACCCACAAAGTTAAAACGTTGGCCCCAGGCTGACCTGTAATGACTATGAAGGACCCCAGCCTAAGGCCAGATCATTTAATTTATGCAACATCTGAGCTGTTTGTTAAGTGCGACCCATGACAAAAATCGTAGATGGGTCGGGCCTGACAAACAGGCCGGGATGGTAGACAGACATGGCTAATGAAAGAGGCTAAACTTGAGATTCGATCCTTAATTAGTAGGCTAGGAGAGTAAGCTAAAGTTGGAGTCCTTAGCCCACAGGCAATGAACGGACAGGCATTGACCTGGCCCAATTGCAACTTTGTAACAATGGACCCACAAATCAAAGAAATGGAGAGAAGATACCACCATTTGTACCAAAGTAGCCCATGGGTGCAAGATCTAAGTTGTACATCAGGTAAGTCCCACCGTTTACGTCTCTGATTTCAGCCTACTAATCAAGTGGATCGCATTTTAGAAGATGATCAAATGGCCACGAATGGGCTAACTTGTTCTTAGCTATCATCTTTCCTTTCCTAATTTGTGGCCTACGTGAAGAGCAGAATAGCCTGATTTTTGGGACATTACACCTTCCAGATGGGAATCATCGGATGGATGGCTTGGATCTTGTACCCATTGGTTACTTTGGCAGATGTAATGGCACGTAGAGGTGCAACCTCACGTATTTGACTCAGAAAAACAACCATTGAGAAATTTCTTTTGGATGATCCATATTTAACTAAACATATTATTGATAAACAATTTCCATTCACAATATTGAACCTAAATCATGGACGTTCCTACTCATCAGATCGTCTTGGCATGTGGGCCCTAGTGGGGCAATGCATGGACAAGCGACGTGGTCAATGCAAACAACCAATGTACAGTTCACGTACAACCATTTCTTTCATGTAGGTAGAATATTAATCCGTGTAAAAGGTGGGCCACACCATGTATAGAAATTAGGTTGATCAACTTCTTTGGTGACCAACATCAGGACACTGAACTATTACCATCAGCCATCCAATGATTTCGATGCGGTGTATTGCTCAGGGAGTGGCTTGATTTTTATACCAGGTGATCATCATGGTGTGACCCACCTTTTCAATGGATAGGATATTCTACACATGTGACTGGTTGGCAGGAAAGAAATGGCCATACTCAAAGTTCACATGCAACCACTTTATGTGATCATTTATCATAAGGTGCCAGATAATTAACCAGTGCTGCAAATGAGTCCGACCAAGCCAATGACCTGAAAAATAGGTGGGTCAAGTCCAAATTTTGAACCCATGTCTCGGTCTAGGTCCAAAAGATCAACTTCAATTATTGAACGTGTCAGACATGCTATCAAGATCAATTCGACCGAGATCCAATTTTTAAAAAGTCTGGTTTAAATCATCCTAAAATGGACCCAACTTCGGCTTAAACCTAACTTACATCCAAAAATAACAACTAATTGATATAAGTGCATGAAAGTCCTTCCCAATTTTTGTGAAAATCCATTCCTAATTTTTTTACCCAACCTATAAGATAAGATAAATGGCCATTTCATGGGCCGGGTCAGTCCTCCTACACTTAGACTTGACCTATTAAAACTATGTGCAGACATCCTAAAAAATATAAAAGCACTTGGTGGGGCCCACATGAGTTTTGAATGCGGCTGAAACTCATTACCCTTAGCATACTGAGTAAATTCTGTGGGGTCCACCGTTATTTATTTATTTTATCTACTCCGTTCATCCATGTTAATAGATAATTTGAGATCTAAAGAACAGAAAGGAAGCATATCCAAAGCTCAAGTGGACCACACCATAGGAAATAGTGTGATTGAACCTCTACCATTGAAAATTTCTTCCAGGCCATAAAAGTTTTGGATTAAGATGATGTTTGTGTTTTCTTTTCATTTATGTCTTTTTGATATTATGAACATGTTGGATGGCAAATAAACATTAGTGTGGGCCTAAGGAAGGTATCAATAGTAAAAATATGTTTTTATATTTTTTAAATATTATAATTATATTATTATATAATAATATAATATATATGGAAATGGTTATGTATGCTCGAACTCACGGGAACTCCCCATGAGGTTAGGCTGTGTGGGCCCCACCATGACGTGTGTCAAACATCAACACTGTGCATTTGATGGGTCCCCTTTAAATTATGGGATATTCCAAAAATCACCCGTATACGGAACTCTGGTGGGCCATACCATCTAAAATCATGTGAAGACATGCCTAAAACAAATAAAAGCACTTGGTGGGGCCCACTTGAAAGTTGATTGTGTCTGAAACTTGGTATGACCCCTCATCCAAGTGGCACACACATAATGGATGGGATGGATTTGTGAACCACATCTCGGTGGGCCCAAAACATAATTATGAATGTTTTAATGGAGGGTAACCCCTCTCAACTTTTGTATGTGGTGTGGCCTACACAAGTCACAGATTGACTTGATTTTTAATCCCTAGGCCCACCATAGAATGGTGCATCTGACTGATGGGGCAGATGTTTGACACGAATCATGGTGGGGCCCACGCAACTCTCCTGCTGTGGAGATTTCAAATAAACATTACGATGGGCATTAGGATAGTTTCAACGGTACAAATCACTCTCCCCGCTGTTTTCTGTGGTGGGGTCCACTGCAGATTTTTATCTCTCTCATTCTTTGGGTTGTGACTTAAAATGATATCTCAAAATGAATGGACGGTGTGGATATAACATATACATCATAGGGGGGCCCACAGAGCACCGACCAGCATCACTGGCCAAACCCGTCCGTTTAACGTAAATGATGTAAAACGCACATTGTGCGGATTTTTTCACAAAATTCATTTTCGAAGAGGGATTTCTAAAACCCTCTTCCGAATTCCATTTCTTCGTCTCGCTCTCATTTTTTCCCCCTCTCTCGCTCTCATTTTCGGATTAAAGAAACCCTGAAACCCGATTCTCGCTCCTATTTTTTCCCCCTCTCTCGCTCTCATTTTCGGATTCAAGAAACCCCAAAACCCGATCTCCATTTCGGGCGAGATTCCGTTTCTATCGGCTACTCGTTTCAGAGGTTTTTGTTTCTCAGATTTCGCATCGGAAGGTATGCGATTCGCACCCTCTCTCTCTCTCTCTCTCTCTCTCTCTCTCTCTCTCTCTCTCTCTCTCTCTCTCTCTCGCAACCTCTCCCTCTCTCTCTGTCTCTCTCTCTCGCACCCTCTCCCTCTCTCTGTCTCTCTCTTCCTCTCTCTCTTTCTCCCTCCATCACGTCGAGGGAGATCCTTTTTATCCTTGTTGTTGCAATCGGAGATTGGATCTGTTTTACAACCAAATGCAACCAAATGCTACGATCATGATTTTTTCTGACTAGAAATCCTCTTACCTCTGTCTTTTGTAGGGTTTTACCAGATCTCTAATTTTCTTTTCTTCCGCTAATCTGTATTCTATTGTAATTACATCTGCATCTTTTATATGCATTTTTTTAAAATATTGTCATCGTTTCTACTTATTGTAATTTTAGTTCATTTGCTTTTTTTTAAAAATAATGTAGTTCATGATTGAGATCACTAGTTATTAATTTGGATTTGGGGAAATTTCGGCGATGATATAATTTGCATTTCTGCAAAATTTCGGAAATTAGAAAAAAAATCCAGTAAATTAGAGGATTCTTTAGTAAAGACACAATGACCCAAGCACGCACCGACAAAATGAAGGTTGGCCCTAATCCCATTTTGAATTTGGGAATTTTGCTACCCTAATCCCAAATCGAATTTGGTGGTTTTGAAATTGGGGATTTGGGTACCCAACTCCCACTTCGAATTTGGGGATTATGGTACCCTAATCACATTTCGAATTTGGGGGTTTTGAAATTGGAGATTTTGGTACACCCAGCCTGGTGGATATCCAATCACTATTGTTTTCCTATGGTATGGTCCACCTGAGATTTATATTCCTCTCATTTTTGGATCCCACCATGATGTATATGTTTATATTCCTTCATACTGGCACCATATTTTAAATATTTAATGATAAATTTATTTTTCAATAAAACGATTTTTATAGAAAATTTTTTAATTATGGAAATTTTAATAATTTTTTCTAAAAATTCTAAAATTATTTATTTTTATATTAAATTTATAAAACTGTGTAAGTGTTTCTAGCCATCCATTGACTGTGTACGCGCATATGTTGCTGAAGAACATTTTGTTCTGTTTAATGGTAGACTGTTGAGAGAGAGAGAGAGAGAGAGAGAGAGAGAGAGAGAGAGAGAGAGCAATCTGCAATCTTTCTCTGTGTGTTTGCTTGCTTTGCCATTACTGGTTTTTCTTTCATTTTGAACCTTAAGAGTTAAAAAAATCAGCTCGTAATGTGTCCTCTGATTCGATCTGATGGTGCAACTAGGATTGAATAGCCACAACTGATGGGTCTTTATTTCAGGTGGAGCTACTCTGCTGCATCAACCACTGCACATTTGGAGCAGAACTAATCCTAAAGATAATAACTTGGTCATACTCAGCCCATATTCAACCAGGTAACAGAATTTTCATTATCAAGATATGCCCATCTTCAGCAATAGAATGTAAGCTTGTTCTACTTGAATATTTCAGCAATATTTAAATTTTAGATTTTTTTGGTCGCCGAGCTTCTAGCTAGGTCTCTTTAACGTGGGTCAAAAAAAAAAAAAAAAAATCTATGGCCGGATGATCAATTGTGGACCCATTGTGCCCATAGACGGTTTTTTCCAGAGATTTTACCTGGGCAAAAATTTTACAAAGGCACCTAAGCACTTGAGGGGGCCAACAGTAATAGAATTCTTACCTTCAAAACGAAACTGATTACTTTTTTTTTTTCCACAAAAATTGGCAACATGTTCCAGACAAGCTGGCCATGTCCCATATTTTTAAAGGAAAGATTATGTACGTTCCAGTATTTCGGGTGGGCTCCACAGAAAAACTTCAGGCCTCACCTATCTTATCAGCTACGCAGAAAAACAGGGAATGGAGAAAGAACTGGAAACAGAGTAAAATCTGAATTCCGAGTAACAATGATGGCACTGAGAGGCAAAATTAGGATTCTCTAACAGTTCCAAACGAAACTGATTACTTGTCAATATTTAGCCTTGTCTTGAAAGTATAAAAAATCAGTTGATCATATTTTCTCCAATGTGAGGCAGTTTTCCTACCATGGACATTTGAGCTTTTTGAGATTGATTTGGTCCACCAAGCTAAGGGTAGGAGCTTTTTTGTTGCTCTGGTTGATCAGGTCCGCATGCTTTGTTTCAAAATTTTCTCTATCTTTATAGATCGCTAAGAGCATCTTATCACATCTTCGGTTTATGCATGACATGACAATCACCATCCATTGATCATCCCGCCAAGAATTTGTAATGGGCGTTCTGCCAAAATGCACAGGAAGGCCCAAGCAGGCACCACTCCCTCCCCTGACCTGTTACATGGGCATGTGCTAAAACATGTGATTCATTTCGAGATGCAGCAGCACCAGTCCTCTATTTTTATTTTTATTTTCTTTCTTTCAAAACCCTAAACCTACCATGATGCACCAAAAGAATGTCCAGGCAGCACTAGCATTAGGTGATTGTTTATGATAACGTGGATGGCTGATGTAATGAAAATCAATGGATTTGAGCTGTGTAGCAATGAAGGCAGAGGTCTGGAAATGGGAGAGTTTAACTCATAAAAGTGCAATGGTACACATTTAATGGGCAAAACTGACAGCTGTATGGTTAGAGTGGTCCAATTACTGCATTTTTTGGCCCATAGCCTTATATCCTCGTCAAAAGATGCCTAATAATGGTGAGATTGCAGTTTAATTAGTGATGCCAAACGTGCTTAAGATATTGAGAAATTATTTAAGTGTGCTCACTTTATGGATACACTTATATACACCTAGTTGCATTTGGACTCGATGGTGTCCACATCGCCTATCCGAGCTGTTCATTGGGTCCAGTCTACTGTCCAATATTATGTAGATATCAAGGAAATCGTGGACATCCACGACTGTATCTATTTTCTACAAATGATCTTGTATATCCATTTATGTATGCTTGGAACCAATGGATCAATGTGATTTTAACAAGGCAGCAGGTGAAGAGTCGACTGGATCGAATGGACGGTTCAGATGAGTGATGTGGATGCCAATAAGTCCAGATGCAATTATATGTATGTAAATGTTTCCATGCAACTAAAAGCAGCTAAGATATTTATTTAACGTTTGTGTGGTAACATAGCGTTGCCGGTGTACCTGTTAATAGCTTTTTAGAGAGTCTAAGATGTGGACCCATATCTTCTACAACAGCTGTTGGAAGCAGAGTTGGCCCCACGAGGATGGACTGCTTGTAGTTAGAGGTTTTAGGAGTGATTTTACATTGATCCACACTGCTTGTAGAAAAGCTTTTTACCTCTTAAACTTTCTCTTCTACAGCTAGGGATAGAAAACCTATAGGAAATCCTAAAAAAACATACTTTCTCTAACTTTCAAGGTATTTGTAGGCCTACTAACATGAACTTTTTCATCTCTTGGTGATGGGCATCCATGTCTTCATTTTACATTTATCATGTCTTCATTTTACATTTATCATTCGCATATGAATTAAATCTCTTGTTTTAAGTAGTTGACAGTAGCATTATACATGAGGACTTTCTCATCTTCCAGTACTATGGACAAGGCTTGTGTAAAGCTTGCTTCAACAAAAGTTGTCCTGTGCCCATCAAAGTACTGGGATAAAAAAATATCAATTAAAGTCTTTTATTTGACTTTAAGATATTACATTCTAAAGCTTTTCTTTCACGTAAAAGTTTGTTAGAAATGTTTGTTTACTTAGCATTGTATTTCTGTTCTCAGTATGAAGATAAAATGTGTATATTGTTCCATTGCCTTCTGTTGCCTAAAATTGTCCTTGCAAACCTTAACGAGCTTGTATATTATATTTTTTTTGTCTTAAATTATTATTGTGATTAGTTAGTTTATAGTTGTGATTTGTAAGTTAGATAATTAGTTACTTGTTTGAGGATTTCTATGGGTCCATACATAGATATGATGTGTTTTTGGTGGCATAGAAATCGCTTAAATTGTCCCATTTTGGACAGTTTAAGGTTAGATGGATAGTATGTTTTCGTATAATCTATTTAAATGTTCATGCCTGATCCGTGGTCTATTTCCTCGTTTCTCTCTTAATATGTTTTTTTCGCTTCGTATCTAATACCAAATATCTTTACATTGCTTTAGATATTTGGTATCGGAATGTAACGTAAGATCAACTTATCTGGAGAGGCAGGGGGAGATGCTGTCGGATTTTCGGCATGGACGTTTAAATGAGAATATGAAAGTATTACAATCTATCCAACTTTGGATGGGTAACTAATTTAAGATTTAATTGTATTAGTTTAGAATTGATGGAGCAGACTCGGATGTGCGTCGGTGCTATCCAGATGTTGAGCGGGGGTCCCTGGAAGGTGGGAATCGCTGTTATGACCATGATGAAGCTGTCCATTTCCTATGGACAACATTGGAGTGGCCTGGCCATTTGGACAGGCCCGTGTTTATGTGTTACCTCAGAATTGATGGAGCAGACCCGGATGTGCATCGGAGCTATTCGGATGTTAAGCGGGAGTCCCTAGAAGGTGGGAACAGCTGTTATGACCATGATGAAGCTGTCCATTTCCTATGGACAACATTGGAGTGGCCCGGCTATTTGGACAGGCCTGTGTTTATGTACTAGTTCGAAATTGATAGAGCAGACCCTAGTATAACCCTAAACCTAAACCTACACATAAAAGTAAAACGTAAAACTAAACATCATGGTGGGGACAATGCCCTTGACTGTTGATTCCTTCCTGGGACCCACCATGATGGGTCCTTACTCTTACTCTGGTGGCAGACTCTCAGGAGTTTCAACGCCTAGTTGAGGGTTTGAGTACCCATATGTGGTGAAATTCCACTACGGCGTGAGTGTTTGGTGGTGTGTGTGCATGTAAAAATAAAAAATAAAAAAAAATGATGGTTATTTGAGATCCAACCTGTTGGTAAGTTCACACAGACCTAACCTATAACCTAACTTATAACCTAAAACCTAAACCTAAACCTATAACCTATAACATTAACCTAAACCTAAACCTAAAACTTAAAACTTAAATCTAAACCTAAAACCTAAACGTATTCTCAAATCCCTAAACCTAAACATCTCAACTCCCTAACCTAAACTTAAACTTGAAAACCCAAACCTAAACCCGATCCCGAACCCGAATTCCTAAACCTATAACCTATAACTTATAACCTATTACTTAAACCTATAACGTAAACCTTAACCTAAACCTAAACCTATAACCTAAACCTAAACCTATAACCTTAACCTAAACCTAAACCTATAACTTTAACCTAAACTTAAACCTATGACCTAAACTTAATTCACTTAACTTAGACCTACACCTAAACCCAAACATATAACCCGAACCCGAATTCGTAAACCTAAACCTAAATCTATTCTCAAATCCCTAAACCTAAACCTAAACCTAAACCTATAACCTATAACCTAAACCTAAACCTAAACCTAAACCTAAACCTATACCTATAACCTAAACCTAAGCCTATTCTCAAATCCCTAAACCTTAACCTAAACCTAAACCTATAACCTGAACCTATTCTCAAATCCCTAAACCTTAACCTAAACCTAAACCTAAATCTAAACCTATTCTCAAATCCCTAAACCTATAACCTAAACCTAAACCTATAACCTAAACTTAAACCTAAACCTATAACCAACCTTAACCTAAACCTAAACTTATAACCTAAACTTAATTCACTCAACTTAAGCCTACACCTAAACCCAAACATATAACCCGAACCCGAATTCCTAAACCTTAACCTAAACCTAAACCTAAACTTATAACCTAAACCTAAACCTATAACCTTAACTTAAAGCTAAACATATACCTATAACCTAAACCTATTCTCAAATCCCTAAACTTATAACATTAACCTAAACCTATTCTCAAATCCTTAAACCTATAACATTAACCTAAACCTATAACCTATAACCTAAACCTAAACCTATAATCTTAACCTAAACCTATAACGTAAACTTAATTCACTTAACTTAAACCTAAACCTAAACCTAAACCTATTCTCAAATCCCTAAACCTATAACCTAAACCTATTCTCAAATCCCCGAACATATAACCTAAACCTATAACCTATAACCTAAACCTTAACCTAAGCCTAAACCTAAACCTAAACCTAAACCTATAACCTATAACCTTATCCTAAGCCTAAACCTATAACCTATAATATTAACCTAAACCTTAACCTAAGCCTAAACCTTAACCTAAACCTATAACCTATAACCTTAACCTAAGCCTAAACCTATAACCTATAACATTAACCTAAACCAAACCTATAACGTATAACCTAAACTTATAACCTAAACCTAAACCTAAACCTATAACCAACCTTAACCTAAACCTAAACCTATAACTTAAACTTAATTCACTTAACTTAAACCTACACCTAAACCCAAACATATAACCCGAACCCAAACCTGAATTCCTAAACCTTAACCTAAACCTAAACTTATAGCCTAAACTTATAACCTAAACCTATAACCTAAACCTATACTTATACTTATAACCTAAACCTATAACCTAAACCTATTCTTAAATCCCTAAACTTATAACATTAACCTAAACCTAAACCTAAACCTATAACCTATAACCTTAATCTAAACCTAAACCTAAACCTATAACCTAAACCTAAACTTATTCTCAAATCCCTGAACCTATAACCTAAACCTAAGCCTAAACTTATAACCTAAACCTTAACCTAAACCTATAACCTAAACTTATAACCTAAACCTTAACCTAAACCATATAGCCTAAACCTAAACCTATAACCTATAACATTAACCTAAACCTATAACATTAACCTAAACCTAAACCTATTCTCAAATCCCTAACCTATAACCTAAACCTAAACCTATTCTCAAATCCCTAAACCTAAACCTATAACCTATAACCTAAACCTATAATCTTAAACATAAAACCTAAACCTAGAATCTTAAACATAAAACCTAAACCTAAACCTACAACCTAAACGTATTCTCAAATCCCTAAACCTAAACCTACACCTAATCCCAAACCTATAACCTTAACCTAATCTTAAACCTATTTCCGTAAATTGACTCTAGTCTTTTCATTGTAGAGATGGATAAGAGTTGGATGCGAGCTAAGAACAAGTTTGGCCCAGAGTATAAACAAGGGGTTCAAGAGTTCATGAAATTTGCGTGAAATCGGACAGATTCAGGCAATAGGATTAGGTGTCTATGTCAAAAATGCAAGAACATTGTTTATAAGACTTTAGACAAAGTAGAAGACGATTTGTTCATAGTTAGGATTGACCAGGGTTACACTTGGTTGATCCATCATGGTGAAGATATCTACCAAAGAGTTGAGGCCATTGAAGTTCTTGCTGACCCAATTATGCTGGATGACAAGGATGAAGATGTTGACGAAATGCAAGATATTATAGGGGATGTGTTTAGGGGAATAATTGCTGATACTGATTTTGCAGTGACAAATAGTAGCCAAGATATTCTTCTTATGAGTGATGTCGAATCAGAAAAGTTTAGTAGGTTGTTGAGGGATGCGCAACGTCCACTTTATCCGGGGTGTGAGAACTTTTCCAAGTTGAATTTTCTTACAAGGTTACTTCATTTGAAGACAATAAATCTTTGAAGTAACAAATCGTTCGACATGTTGCTTGACTTGTTGAAAGAAGCATTACTGGACGGTGAGACATTGCCTAAGTCTCATTACGAGGCAAAATCCTTTATGCGAGACTTGGGCCGTGGTTACATCCCCATACATGCATGTATAAATGATTGTGTATTGTATTGGAAAGAGCATGAAAATGTTGAAGAGTGTCCAGAATGTGGAGAGTCTAGGTGGAAGTATGACGAAGCCAAGCATAAGAAAATCCCGCAAAAGTTGTTAAGGTACTTTCCATTGAAACCTAGATTTCAAAGATTGTTTGTCTCGCAAGACGGCTGAAGATATGAGGTGGCATAAGGAGAAACGCGTTTATGATGATAGTACACTGAGGCACCCTGCGGACTCTGAATCCTGACAAAATTTTGACAAGCAATATGATTGGTTTGCAAAGAATTCTCGCAATGTTCAACTAGGTCTTGCAAGTGATGGTTTTAATCCATTTGGTAATATGAGTAACTCATACAGTATGTGGCCAGTGGTACTTATACCCTACAATTTACCTCCTTGGTTGTGTATGAAGGAGTCATTTTTCATGATGTCATTGCTTATTCCTGGACTTAGGTCACCTGGGAATGACATTGATGTGTATTTGCGACCGTTAGTAGATGAGTTAAACGAGTTGTGGAGTCGAGGTGTACAGACGTATGTCACATTTGCAGGACAGATATTTTGATTGCATGCAGCGGTCTTATGGACAATAAATGACTTCCCCGCGTATGAGAATTTGTTTGGGTGGAACACGAAGGGAAAGTTGGCTTGTCCTACATGTAGTATTGAGACTTATTCATGGTCATTGAAGCATGGTAAAAAAAACGTGTTATATGGGCCATCGTCGCTTCCTTCTGAGCGATCATAGTTGGCACAGGAAGATGATGATCTTTGATGACAAACAAGATCATAGGCCACCCTCGAAAGAGCTATTTGGAGAAGATGCGATACAACGACTGAATAACATTGGAGAAGTTAGATTTGGTAAGGCATCGCACTTGAAGAAGAGGAAACGTACAGTATTGGACTATAACTGGAGGAAGAAGAACAAATTTTTTTTTTTTTGAGTTGTCCTATTGGAGTGATCTGAAATTGCGACACAACTTAGATGTCATGTATATTGAGAAGAATATATGTGACACTGTCTTCGGAACATTGACGAACATAGAAAAGAAACAAAAGACAGTTTCAAGGCTTGATTGGATCTACAAGCAATGGATTTAAGGAAAGAGTTGCACTTGCAACCACATGAAAATTCATATACTATACCAGCAGCCTACTACACATTGACAAAACTACAGAAAAATCATTTATGTGAATGGTTGAGATCGATGAAGTTTCCCAATGGGTATGCGTCAAATATATCTCAGCGCGTAAATTACGGATTGTAAGGTAACAGGAATGAAAAGTTATGATTGTCACGTCCTTCTGCAACGTCTACTACCGGTTGCGATTTGTGGATTCCAGAGCAAGGATATCAGTGCGGCACTGATTGAGTTGGGGATATTCTTTAAGGATTTGCATTCGAAATCGTTGAATGTAGAGGTTATTAAACGACTGGAGAGGGACACTGTCGTAATCTTTTGCAAACTTGAAAGAATATTTTCACTTGCGTTTTTCGATGTCATGGTACACCTAGCGATTCACTTATCGCACGAGGCAAAGCTTGCAGGCCCAGTACAATATCGTTGGATGTATCCGATTAAAAGGTGGTAGAATTTATTAAAATTTTTATTCATTCCATAAACTACATATATCTATGTTTTTGTACGTATAATCTAATGGTTTTGTGTACAGATATTTTCACACACAAACGATTTGTGAGGAATAAGGCACGCCTAGAGGGATCCATTGTTGAGGCGTACATTGATAATGAGTGCCTGATATTTTGCTCCATGCATCTTCGTGGCATAGGGGCTAGATTCAACCGAGAAGATCGGAATGCCGATGAAGGGCAGAAGCATGAACAAGGACTCATATATGTATTCGCACATAACGTCTGTCCTTTAGGATCCCCGATGTTTTAGGATATGGACCTTGAGGATTAAGCAAAGGCATGGTGGTATGTGTTGCATAATTGTGAAGAAATAGAGTCGTACTTAGAGTAAGTCTTCCTTCGATAATTGTATTTCTACATATGATGATCTTAATGTTTCTTGCTGATAACGTGCCAATTATGTGTAGCGAACACATCGACAAGATGAAGTCCCAATACTCGGCAAATTATGATCGAATACATCAGGATCAGTTTCCAGAATGGTTCGCAAAACGTGTAAGATTTCACATTGTATCTCACTACACTTAGAATTTTGTTGTATTGCACAATATTTACACCTAAGAAAATCACTAAACAATTACATTCTTTACGTGATAATAGATGAAGACGTTGCGCCCTAGCAACTCTGCGGATGCGTCTGATGCACTCTACTCACTGGCGTGTGGCCCTAATAGACGTGTATTTAGATATACAGGTTGTATTGTAAACGGGATTTGGTTCCACACTAAAAAACGTGAGAAGTATAGGATCACACAAAATAGTGGGGTGGTTGTGAATGGAACGCATGAGGAGGTAGAAATTGACTTTTATGGCGTTTTGACGGATATTATTGAGCTGAGTTATTGTATGAGAAAGCGGGTGTACTTATATAAATGTGATTGGTGGGACATTAGAAATAAGAAGTTGACATACAGACTGACAACTACTTTACGAGCGTAAATTTATTTTGCAAGTGGTTTAAGGACGACTCATTTGTCCTCGCCAGCTAAGCCGAACAAGTATTTTCCCTCGCTGACACCAAGTTAGGCGACTCTTGGCACGGTGCAGAAAATAAAGCCCAGGAACGTATTTGATGTTCACGTACCAGAAGTTGAAGATAGCGAGGACGGGGGAAATGAAACCTCTAAGGTTGAACAAGCATATCAAGAAGACATGCCATTTGGGGATATAGGGATTGATCCAAATGTTGATATCGATGTGGTGCAATTGCACAGAGATGATGTGCCACTTGATCATGTTGATGCCCCAATAATACATGACATTGTTAGAGATGATAGCGGTTTCATTGATGACGATGTTGCAAACGATAAAGAGGAAATACTGATCAGCGATAGTGATGGTGAAGAAGAAATAGTCCTAAGTGATAGTGATACAGACGACGATTATTAAATGTACACATGATTTACATGTCATTTTTCAATTCGAATAATTTATGTATTATATGTATACGTGAAAATTACAAGTCATGATTTATTCCTTTAATTGACTTGTTTATAATCCACATTTGCAGTTAAGTCAATTTCTGATCATGTCCTCAAATCGGAGCGTAGCGGAAGCACACAACATACTTCATTAGCTGTTGCGAATGGACTTTCCGGCCCTATTTTCTTCTGGTAGGGCTAAAGAGATACCTGGTCCGGTCGATGCGTGTAGAGAGGAATATATTGACGATGACTCATATGAAAGATTATACAATCTCAAAGGAATTCCGGAGCTGATGGAAGAATATAACCGCGGGAAACTTCGTATGGAAGATGCAGTTTTGTCACTTGCACATCTGAATGGAGTCCCGAGAGACCAGATTTTTCCTATTTTGACTGACATGTTGGCTGTAACAATGTCGAGTGCTTCACACAGCTTGACATATACTTCTGCAGCGTACGATAACTTACGCAGGGAGTACTTCGGATAGTTCACTTCAAAGTTGTTGTTTCGTATTACAATGAAATACGTGTATTTAATATAGAATGACAATGTGTAATGGAATTTTCAAAGGTTATAGATTAAAGTTTACAGTTTTATCATATTCTACTTGCATTATAGTGTAATGGTCTAATCATATTTTAGTCATCTCTCTAAGCATAAGCACAAATGCATTCTACTATCAACACTACTTGTATAATGTTTTAGTATATTCAACTTGTACTGACATTGTTTAAATTTATAAGTTTGTGGCTTGCATATATTCAGTGATGGCATCAGGTCGGAGATCACGTCGTTTGCGCGCTGGATCTACCCCTTCCACCCGTAATGCAACGGAGACAGCAGCGCCGTCACATGTTGCATCACAGGAGTCTAATCCCTCAGTCGCGCATACACCAGGCATTGCATGTAAGTCTAGACATATATTTCTTTTAATAATTTTTATTTATGTTTAAACTTACATATTTCTTTTGCGACAGCATCGTTGATTAGCCGACGAGGACGTAGACCCACGCGACGAGGACGTGGACCCACGCGTGGGTTAGTTTTAGAGAGACTTACGCGTGAGGGTAGGGTGACGGTAGAGTTCCCACAGGACTGTCTTAGACCTGTTGGGGACAATGCCAGGTTGTTTACATCGGAGGTCGGTGTCTTATGCCGATCTTTGATCCCCGCCACCACCCCCCGTTGGGCAGACGTGACAGATGATGTGCGGCAGCTCATCCGTCAGCGCCTTACGGTAAATTTTAGTAAATTAAATTTTGTTTTGTAAAAGTTCATTTACAGTTAAGTTGTTTTCTTAATGAGTTTATTGCCTTGATCTATTGTTTACGAAATTGCAGGATAAATTTGTCTTGGATTTGAGTGTTCCGTACATTTCCTATGCCGTCGACGACATGGTCAAGGAGCGGTTCAAGGAGTACCGATGTGACTTACACCAGCGGTACAAGCGGTGCATAAGCCACGGGGAGGCCGTACTGTCCGGACCGCCGCACGTGACCCCTGACGACTGGCGGATACTCTGCGAGAGATTTTCGTCTGAGCCTTTTCAGGTAAATATTTATATATTTACGATATTTTAAGGTAACAGTTAAATTCGCAATTAATAACAATATATTATGAATAATGTGTTCAGAAGAGGAGCAGAATAAATTCTGCGAACAAGGGAAAGCTAGAAGTGAACCACGTAGCTGGTTCAAAGTCATTTGTACGACTTCATCACGATATGGTAAGAAATTACTGGCGATTATTAAGTTGATATATTCTTTCCATGTATTTATATTAACTCTATTGTCCTTTCGATTGCGTAGCGAGATTCCGTCACTGGCCAGGAGCCTGGGCCAGTAGACCTCTACAGAGGGACTCACTGTCGGCAGGCGACGGGATCTTGGGTACATCCTAGAGCCAGCGAGAATTGGGTAAAAATTCTTATATTGTAAATTTGAATTGCATTGAATTATAATAATATCATTCGTTATGAAAATTTATATGTTTTCATTACAGGCGGCGATGGACACCATACGTAGTCAGCCTACTCCTGATGATGCTCAGCGGAGTGAGCTAGAGATCATGAGCGAGGTGCTTGGCACCTGTTCTGGATATGTGCGTGGGCTTGGCCATGGCGCCAAGCTCATGGCACCCGCTAAAGCTACCTCCAGCCGATCCATCGCTGGCGAGAGCGCCTTACGCCGAGCTGATATCTTAGAGAGAGAGGTTCAGCATTTACGGGTCGTCGTTGATGAGATCAGAGACCAGCTGGAGAGGCAGAGGGAGGAGCAGGAGAGGAGGATCGAGGAGACACGGGTAGAGCATGAGCGACGGATGAAGGAGATGTTTCAGGCTATCGCTGCACGCTTACCCACCGATGCCCCACCACCTCCGTCTTCATCTTTGTGATTTTTTGTATTTTATTTATGATTTATTTTATATACGAATGTTAAACTTGTATATGTATTTGTGCGTGGATGAATGTGATGTGGATAAGATTGTGTATGTATGGATGTGGTTTGTGTTTGGATGGATGTAGTTTGTGTTTGGATGAATGTGAATGTGAATATGATGAAATATATTGTAACAGGTATATATTAGGGATTTTTGCCAGAATTATGAAAAATACCAGTCTTTTACCGATGAAGAAATATTTTGTACGTAAAAGGTCCATTCACATTTTTTACCTATGATATATTTCGTAGGTGAGAGTTTTGGCCACCCTTTTACCTACGCAAAAAAGTCGTCGGTAAAAGTTTCGGTGACTTTTTTCCCACCAGGCTTCGCCACCTTTTTACCTACGAAAAAATTCGCTGAATAAAAGTTTCGGCCGTTTTTTACCTAAGGAAACAGTTGTTGAAAAAAGTTCAGTAAAAGTATTTTTAGCTACGAAAGTTTTCGTAGGTAAAAATATTTTTGGTCTATGAGTTAGATTTACATTTTTAATCTACGAAAATTTTCTTCGGTAAAAGTACTTTTTGTTGGTAAAAGCCTTTTACCCAGTCTTCTTCTGACGATTTTTCTGACGACAAATTTCGTCGGTAATACTCATTACCGACGAAAAAATTCGTCGGTAAAAGTGCAATTTCCTGTAGTGTAGGTTATATCAATGGTTAGTTTTAATTTACGAGTAAGAATATTAGGGTATTTAATAATTCATCCAATCAATCAACAGTTGAAAAGTGCTCCTTATGGTTAGATTCAGGTTAAACAACATGAGCATTAATGGATCTACAGTATCAAGTTGAACAAGTGTGTAAAAGTGTAATCGTACATCCTTACGTACAGGTAAACTCGCACCCAAAATTTTGGATTATTAGACACACTTACTCCCAAAGAATACCTAGCATATACACACACACACACACACACACACACACACACACACACTATACGCTTGATTGTATTATACCTTCTATAAGGTTGAGTGCTGGCGGCACATTATTCGTCGGATGGTGAAAATTTTAAACAAACTGGAAAATTTTATGAGGCCGTAAGTAATTTATGTGTGACGGCACATTATTTGTCGGATGGTGAAAATTTTAAACAAACCGGGAAATTTTATAAGGCCGTAAGTAATTTATGTGTGAGCCCTTCATTGTTGAAAGATCATGTGCAAGGATTTTGTGTGGGGCCCACTATAATGTTTGTGATAAATCCAACCCGTCCATCCGTTTTTCAAAATCATTCTAGGACATGCAACCAAAAATGAGGAGGATCCAAATATTAAATGGGCCGCATGAGAGGAAATAGTGGGGATTTAGTGACCACCGTTGAAACATTTATATGGCTACAAAAGTTTTGTATCGGTTTTATGTTCGTGGTATTTTCATTTCATATCAGTGAAAATAACCTTATAAACAGTTTGGATGGAATATAAACACTAAGGTAGAGCCTAGGAAGGTTTCAGCGGTATGCATTCCTTTCCTTAATGTTTCATCTCGTATAGCCCACTTGAATTTTGGATCCTCCTCATTTATGGTATAATGTCTTAAAATGATATTTAAAAACAAAAGGACGGATTGGATTTCACACAAAGATCACAGTGAGCCCCACACAGAATTCTTCCGTTGATCTTCATGGGAAAGGTTTTAGCAGGAAATCCGCGTCCCTGGGTTTCGAGTTTGGGAAACGGACTGGCTACTCCCCCGCCACCGGCCAATGGTGGGTGGTCGGTGCTATGTGGGCCCCACCATGATGTATGTGTTTCATCTATGTCGTCCATCCATTTTTCCATCTAATTTAAGTGGTTGAGCCCAAAAGCATATCCAAAGATCAAGTCGATCATGCTTGGGAAAAAGTGGGGATAATGATTTCCACCGTTCAAACCTTGTTAAGCCCCATAGTGATGTTTATTTGTCATCCAACCTGTTCATAAGATCACACATACATGGATGAACGGAAAACTAAAATATAAGCTTGATCCAAAACTTATGTGGCCATTTGAACAATAGAAGTTCAATTCAACTGTTTCATGTGGTGTGGTCCATTTGAACATTGTATATACTTCATTTTTGGGATCAAGCCATAAAATTTTCTAGGAAAATGGATGGACAGAGAAGATAAAATACATAAATCATGGTGGACCTCACATAGTTTACTCAATAAGCTGAGCAATCCCCTTTCGTCTAGGAGGGAAGCGGATTGGCTGGTGTGCTACACACCAACTATATAGCTGGTGTAGATACGTGTCGCACGAAGACAAGTGCCAACGCTCCTCGAGCTCCGAGTTGCATGAACAGTTCAAAGGAGATCAAAGTTACATGGCCCCACAATGATTTGTTTATTATATCCACACCCTTCATCCATTTTTCGAGATCAATTTAGACCATTAAACAAAAAATGAATCATATCCAAAGCTCAAATGGACCACACCAAAAATCGTAGCGAGGACAATGATTTTCATCGTTAAAAAATTTGTAGGGGCTACATAACTTTTATTTTCCATCCAATATGTTAATAAGATCACAAATACATAGATGAAGAGGAAAAACAAATTTCATATTGATCGGAAGCTTCTGTGACCACAAAAGGGTTTCAATGGTAAACGTTCAATCCTCAACTGCTTTTTGCAGTGTGGTCCGCTTGATCTTTTTATCTGTCTTATCTTTAGGCTCAAGCCTTAAGACGAGCTTGCCAAATGGATGGACGCTTTGGATATAACACATACCTCATACCTCATGATCGGACCCACAAAACTTGTTGACGATAATACACCAGCTATATAGCTGGTGTGTGGTACACCAGCCAATCTGCTTCTGTCTCGGAGTGGGACGCGGATTACCTAATGAGAGGTTGAGTAGCTGAAGTCACGTCACCAACTTCTATGGGTCCCAGCATGATGTATGTATTATATCCACACTGTTCATCCATTTTGAGAGATCATATTATGGCATTATCCAAAGAATGAGGCAGATTAAAAGCTCTAGTGGACCCACCATAGAAAAAAGTGTGGAGAGTGATGCCCACGGTTAAAATCATCTTAAGGCCCACTGTACTGTTTATTTGACATCCAATCTGTTGATTAGGTCATACAGACCCATATGAAGGAAAAAAAACAAAGATCAACTTGATCCAAAACTTTTGTGGCCCCCAAAAAAAAATTAATGGTCGACGCCCATTCAACATTGTTTCTTGTAATGTGGTCCATTTGAGATTGAGATATACCCCATTTTTGGTCTCATTACTATAAAATGATCTAGAAAAACATATAGACAACATAGATGAAACACATACAGCATAGTGAGGCCCACATAACACCTACCACCCGCCATTGGCCGGTTGCAGGGGAGTAGCCAGGCCGTTTTCCAAACCCAGGGACGTAGATTTCCTACTAAAGTCTTTCCTATTAAGATTCGCGAAAGAATTCTATGTGGGGCCCACTATGATCTTTGTGTGAAATCCAACATGTTCATTCGTTTTTAGATATCATTTTAGGAAATTATACCAAAAATGAGGAGGATCCAAAATTCAAGTGGACCATACGAGATGAAACACTGCAGAAAGGAATGCTTACCGTTGAAACCTTCCTAGGCTCCACCTTGGTGTTTATATTCCATCCAAACCGTTTGTAAGGTCATTTTCACTGATATGAAATGAAAACACCACGAACATAAACCAATACAAAACTTTTATGGCCATATGAATGTTTCAACAGTGGTCACTAAATCTCCACTGTTTCCTCTCATGTGGCCCATTTAATATTTGGATCCTCCTCATTTTTGGTTGCATGTCCTGAAATGATTTTGAAAAATGGATGGACGGGTTCGATTTATCACAAACATCATAGTGGGGCTCACACAGAATCCTTACACATGATCTTCCAACAACGAAAGGCTCGGACATAAATTACTTGAGGCCCTATAAAATTTCCCGGTTTGTTTAAAATTTTCACCATCCGAATAATAACGTGCCGCCAACACTCGACCTTATAGAAGGTATAATACGGTCGAGCGTATAGTACCTTTTCCCTATATATATATATATATATATATATATATATATATATATATATATATATATATATATATTCTTTTATTTTTTCCCGCTGTCAATATGATCCAAACTATCCCTTAAAGCAATGTGAGTTGCATAAGACTAGATATCTAACATGTTATACTTGTATGTAGCTACACTCTTTTCATTTATCATTTTCTCATATTTATTTCCCTCTCTTCCTAACTTCATATGTATTACACATGACATGTTCCTTATAATTAAATTAAAATGCAAAACTTCAAATAAAATAAATATAATTTTTATATGAACACTACAAAAATTATATATGTATCAAATAGTATATTTTGATATCATTTTTTTGCCACCCTTATCTTTCCTTTCCAGCTACTTCTTTCTCAACTAGCATCCAACATAGGAGCTAGGTTGGTACGTGCAAGCTCCATGACCTGTCAGGAGCATATGTAATTCATATGTAAATTGATTCCACTCCATTACATTTTTGCACCTCACACTCTAGTAGATGGCCATCACTAAATATCTTAAAATTAGACCTAACTGTTTTTCTAATGATTGAAGAAAAATATTTTAAATTTAATTTACTAATTATAAAATATACTGAATAAACAACATTGCAATAACACAAATCAAAATTTAAATTATAAAAATCAAGAGATTACAAGTGTAGCTGTTTTTTTCCTTGCACGTTGCAAGTAAAGAGACCCACTACTACTTAAGCTAAGGGTTATGTAAAGGGGTGGTCTAATTAAGATAGCCCCACCATCATGTATTTTTTGAATTTATTCTAGCTATCAATTGCGTGACCCAATATTAGACATAAGGATAAAAAATAACTTTAATTCATAATTCAGATGGGGCTTATGATTTAAAATAGCATCCATGGCAATGCTCATCCTCCATACTAATTGATCCTAATGTGGCCCACCTGAATCACATATGGGCCTATATTTTTTGTCTCGTGTCTAAATTTTAATGTGCAATGGATTTCACATAATTATCTAGGTGGGCCTTGTTAAAAATCAATCATGATGTTTATCACCCAATGTTTCTTTCAGTGGGGCTTGCCTTAATCTCTAGTCGGCTTGATTTGTTGACCTTGGACCTATTGTGGGATGTCACATGTGGAGTTGGGCCTTGAGTCGAGTTGGACCGAGTTAGGGCTAATTCGACTTTATCCGGTTTTAAAATATGTCTGACCCAAACTCGTTCAAGTCCGGTCTGGCCTGGACTGATCTGGACCGAGTACGATCAAGTTAGAAGTACCGAGTCGGGTTGAGTTGGCACCAAGTCAGATTAAGAGATGAGGGAGGGAGAGACCGAGAGAGTGGAGAGGAGAGAGAGGAGGAGGGTGATGGTGGTGGGTGGTTGTCGGGCTTGAAAGATGAAGAGGATGAGGGAGGGAGGGAGATATTTTGGGATCAGGTTGGAGTAGGGTGCGGAGGGTAGGGTTTCAGATTAAGTTGGTTCTAATCGGATCGAGTTTTGGGTCGAGTTGGGTCGAGTTACTAGGTAACTCGAACTTGGCTCGGTTTGAATTCCGATTGAGCGAATCCTACTCGGTTCGGACCTACTCACCCATTCAGTTCGGGTCGAGTGGGACGAGTCGAGATAGCAGGATCGAGTCTTCCGTGCCCACCTCTAGTCACATGTAAATCAGGGTGGGTGTTCCCAAGTCTTATCATGGGAAAAAAAAAGGAGGACAATGTTCTCGCGAACTACCGAAACAGAATCGATGCAGAGGTAGAGCCGTTGGATTTGGAGAAATTTACCACTGTGGACCCCACCTTTTATCCAGTGGTTTTTCTTAAACATACAAAACTTAACCTACCAACTTAGACCTTGCACATACGGACACCCAAATTGAGGACGAAAATACCCTTCCTCTCCACTGTCATTGCTTTCACTGTCTCTTTTCTTTCACCCCTTTCCACTCCGTTGCTTTCACTGCCTTTCTTTCACTGCCGTTTGTTTCACCCCCATTCCGAGACTACGCTGCTTTCACTGTCATTTCTTTCACCCCCTTTCCTCACTCCGTTGCCAATAAAAAAGACAAAAAACCCATTTTCTGTGGCCCCCTTCCTTATCAACATTAGATTGCATCATCACCATACATCAACATTTTGTCATCTTCTAAAAATGGTCGGTCCAGTGAAGAAAGCACGCACTATAGGTATATTTTAAATTCAGTTGGGCCCACATTGAATGTATGTAGTATATCCATGCCATCCATTCGTTTTTCCATCTAATTTAAGGGGTTGAGCTCCAAATTGAAGCATATCAAAAGATCAAGTGGATCATACCACAGGAAACAGTGGGGATAATGATTTCCACCGTTGAAACCATAGTTGGCCTAATAGTGATGTTTGTTTGTTATCAAACCTGTTCATAAGATCATACAGACATGGATTAATAGAAAACACAATTATAAGCTTGATCCAAAACTTCTGTGGCCCCTAAGAAATGATCAACAGTAGAAGTTCAATTCAAAATTTTCATGTGGTGTGGTCCATTTGAACATTGGATATGTTTAGATTTTTGGGCTCAAGCCATGAAATTATCTGTTAAGTTTGCCCCACTCAATTTCATGTTTCCCCCACTGAAATTCAAGTTTGCCCCGCTCAATTTCATGTTTCTCCCGTTGAATTTCATGTTTGCCTCGCTCAATTTCATGATTTTCCCCGCTGAATTTCATGTTTGCCCCGATGAAATTCAAGTTTGCCCTGCTCAATTTCATGTTTCCCCCGCTCAATTTCACGTTTCCCCCGCTGAATTTCATGTTTCCCCCGCTGAAATTCAAGTTTACCCTACTAAATTTCATGTTTCCCCCGTTGAATTTCATGTTTGCCCTGCTTAATTTTCATGTTTGCCTCGCTGAATTTCATGCTTGCCCCGCTGAATTTCATCTTACCCCGCTCAAATTTCAGTTTGCCCCGCTGAATTTCATGCTTGCCCTGCTCAAATTTCAGTTTGCCCCGCTGAATTTCATGTTTGCCCCGCTCAATTTCATGCTTACTCCACTGAATTTCATATTTGCCTTGCTGAATTTCATGCTTGCCCCGCTCAACTTTCAGTTTGCTCGACTCAATTTCATGCTTGCCCCGCTGAATTTCATGTTTGCCCTGCTCAACTTTCAGTTTGCCCCGCTGAATTTCATACTTGTCCCGCTCAATTTCATATTTGCCCCGCTCAATTTCATGCTTGTCCCGCTCAATTTCATGTTGGCCCCGCTCAATTTTCAGAAGTTCATGTCTGCCCCGCTGAATTTCGTGCTTGCCCCGCTCAACTGAAGAAAATGTTATGGAAGCTAGCGAAGATGGTAGTCTGTTTGTTTGGTACCCGCAGTCCATCTAATAGACTATTGATTTAAGTAAATTGTACGAGGTTTATAGTAATCTTGGAGTGTAAAAAATTTCCAAGTCTATGCATTTCACACTACAAGAATGTGGGGTATAAACGACAGTGAAGAAAATCTTTTGCCAGCGCTGAGTAATAACGGGCGCTGGCAAACATCCACCATATATATAAATAAAAAAAACCCTAGCATTTTCATTCGCTCCCCGCCCAACTCTTGCTCTCACCACCTCGACTCTCTCTCTCTCTCTCTCTCTCTCTCACTCTACCCCTACGCCCCTGATTCCCTTCCCTCTTTCTCTCTCCCGCCCCCAACGCTCTCGATTCCTTTTCCTCTCTCTCTCCCAGCCCCCTACTCCCCTGATTCCCTTCCATCTCTCTCTCTGCATCTCATTCCTCTCACGAATCTCCCAAAACCCAATCTCTCTATTTGAAATCTTCTCTACCCAAGGCTGCTTGAACTGAAGAGATTGCTCCACGTTTTGAGAGAGCGGCGAGCGAATAAGGTCTCGATGGTTTCTCTCTCTCTCTCTCTCTCTCTCTCTCTCTCTCTCTTTGAATCTTTAATGGTTTTGTTTACTTGTCTAGATTTGGGGTTTTACAAGAGGAGATTCACTGGATCATTTGCTTCCTTGGATTTCTAGGGTTTCATTGTTTCTATGCTCTGTTTTGCATAGAAGGGAAGGTACCAAGTATACAAGTTTTTCATTTGCTTCCCTTGATTTTTAAAGCTTTGGTACATGATCTATAGTTATCATCATTCTTATCAGCATCATTTGTTTGATTTCTAGGGTTTTTTCCTTATTTCAGTTGCGACTTGGGAATACTTGGAGGATGATTTACCTCCACAGGGATATCCTCTTGTGAGGTGTCTGTTCTTTTATGCGAGTCATATAAATCTGATTTGACACAACTTGAAGGTAATGGACCAGGATAGGTTAGTTACTGATGTGAATCCTACTTCGATTTTGTGGCAAAACAAATGTACCGTTTTAAAACACTTGGATGAAGTTTCCCAATATTGGGAAACACCTTTTGAATGGACCAGATTAATTTTAGGGAAATATGGTTGGAATAACTGCTGGATGCATTTGATCTCAGACCTACACTACAACAAAACCGGGCAAAGCCGGTGGTGGGCCACACTTGTACTTTGAATGTTTACATGGGGTCTGCTATTCACTTGATGATTGAACTGACCAGATTTTTGGGCCACAGCCTGGTGGAGCCCACCATACAAATGACCTGGACCACTTCCAATTCCCTCGGCTCTGGTGGAGAGAATTGGTTCAAGATAGTGATTAATTTTCATTCCATAAGCTGAGTTTTGGATTGCCTCGTTTTAGATCATATGCTAACTGTCAGTAAACCACATACTTTTCTCTTCTATGTGCAAATCAATAGGATTTGTAATATAAAAGATTTGAAGGATGAGAATCACTTGTAACATAAACGAACAAATCATCAGACAAGTATTTTGAAAAGGTTCTGTTTTCTTTATTTTTATGTTGATCAGTAATAGAAAATTTCAAATAAAAAGAGGAGACATGATAGGACTGCTACAACAAAGGAACCCAAAACAAAAGACCCAAATAATTGCATCAGGTTCACTATGGAAGTGCCACGAACCATGATTTGCATTATACTCATATCTATTGTGAACTGAATTGCAATGTATATATCTATGTGATATATACCTCCATTTATATTTGTCAATATTTCACTTGATAGTTGATACCCATGAATTTGGTCAATTGGAGGAAATTCAATCCAAGTTACAGAAAACATACATAGGCTCAAGTCATTTTTCAAAATGGATGAATTGTCTACTTAAAATTGTACGAGCATATCTAGGCCTACTCATTTATTATTTTGTGTCAGTGAACGTGTCATTACGAGGTATGGGATTTTGAGTCTTTCTAGCTGCTATAGTTGTATGAAAATATTTACTGTCCTTTGCGTCACTGAACGTGTCATTACGGTGTATTGCCACTGTTGTATTCTTCATGGAGCTTTGCCATAATGTTCATCATGGCTTCATGGAGCTTTGAGTAAAACATTTGTTACTTTTTTCTTTTGAGAAATAAATATATGTTACTTATGTTCTCAACTTGTTGAATAACCCCATGACTAATTGACTATGATTCTTCAGTTCTAACCTGATATCCTTGAACTCATGTTGGGTGCTTGCTCCCAACATCTTTATGTATGCCATTTCGGTAATGCATCCTTAAATTATTAGTTCATATTACATATTTTCATCTCACTTTTGTTTGTCATTTGATGTGGATCATATCTATCTATCTATCTTATTCTAAAAAATATCCTTGCTAATGCGGACTGCAAACTGAAGATCTGTGATTTTGGGCTTGCATGTGTATCATTCAATGATGCTCCATCAGCTATTTTCTGGACTGTATGTTGCTCTTCCATGTTGTGTTTGATGCCTGTTATTTGCAGCTTCTGACCATGATTGATATATGACCTTTTGGATTTTAATGTGATCAGCTTTTATTTCTCTTATTATGTTATGTACTTGATTGTCTGTTTGATTATGATGTCATGTGTGTTATGCACTTATGCTCATGATCCCATGTCTTATATTTGTATTTATTTGCAGGATTATGTAGCAACCAGATGGTATCATGCTCCTGAAATCTGTGGCTCTTTCTTTTCCAAAGTAAGCTGTTTTGTATTTGCTAATCTTAAATATGGATTCATATAATTGGGCATTTGATGGTTTTTTTTATTCTACTTTCAATTTTTTATTTTAGATTTTCTTTCTTTCTTTTTTGCCTTTATGCATTAGTTTAATCATGTTAGTGCCGGAACATCTAGAAAATCTTTTATTACGCAGCTTATGTAATCTTTTAAGATGGGGAGCAATGGATGCAGAAGCATATTCTGAAGCTTTAAAGAGTGTTATGCAGATTTTATGGGAAATTGGAACATCTAGGTACACTGGTTCTGGAACCACATGGATAAAGGCATGGATCTCCGCCTTTGAATCGTTGACCCATTATGAGGTAGGGTTGGTAGCTCCTTTGTACTCAGCCACTTGAACATCGCACTTGAGCACAATAATCCATTCGTTCTTTATTATGCCAGAATCTCTTAAATGATTTATCTGCGTGTTGCCTTCCTTTTAGCTCATGGCTTGAGTCATGTAAGTTCTTACTCATGGTATGTAATGCTTTCCCAGGTTGAGCATATTTGAAAAGGAATTCCTGATTTTAATAGAAGGAATATAGAGTCACTTATAACTGAAGATAACCTTGAAGTACTCAGGGCTACGGAGAGTTTGGAAGTCAAGATTATAACTTTTGAGGACATGTTAAGAACATGTTTTATTCATTATGTTGTTCATGAAGGCAATAATTAAGGTACCAATATTGATAAACCTTTCTCATTTGGTCCCAACACTCAATGTAGACTGGTAAAGGAGAAAAGAGTCATGGTGAACAAGGTTGAAAAATTGTTGGATGTCTTTCCCTAGGTTATGTTTTCTTCAGGTATAAGTAATGTTTCTGGAAATTTTGTATCATGAAATTTATTGGATATGAAATGTTGTTGCTTCTGAAATTTTGATTCAGTGCAGAAAACATAGTTTCTGGAAATTGACTATCTTCCCTGATTCGTCACCCTATTACTTATCTGTACGCTTGAACTAGAGGCCTTCAACATAACAACGTTATCTTTCTGATTCTATTCCATTACATTGTGAATGGCTGCATTGCATCGTGAGAAGCTCAACATTAAAAATTTATTAGCATTGGCTGAAGAGTGTGAAGGAGGCAGCCTTTGCTTTAAGTTGTTTAAATGTTTGCATGACATAAATGCCTGAGATGGATATTGGACATAGAAACTTTAGAAAAGGGACTGTCCTTATTTCACGATTCTTGTTTGATTTTATCCTCTTATGTAAAATACGTCAGTGACTTCTTCCTTTGATTTAATTTGTTATGTAAGCCATTATTATCTTTTCCACATGCAGGAAAAAGATATAGTGTCTGTGCTTGGATTTCAGGTAAAATGAAAAAGACTCCAGGGGCCGGTGTCATCCAAACACATAATGTCAATGTTTGTGGACCCCTCTTACATGCATTGAGACACTATATGTCAACATCTATTGAAACCTTTAATCAGGATTTAAAGATCCAAGGACAGTGACAGGCATCCAAAGGCTCCTTTTGTGTCCTATTTCCACAAACAGGAATTATATGATGTGGGGGCCTATGTGTTTGCTACAGAAGTCCAGGGAATCACTTTTTTTTTTCTTTGGACAAAAGTTCCTGTTGTCCGAAGCTAGGTGGGACCCACCGTAATATTTGTGAGACATCCACCCTGTCCATTTGTTATTTCGGCATGAGCTAAAAAAAAAAGAGGCAGATCTAAAACTCAAGTGAGCCATGAAACAATGAGGATTGAACGCGTAGGGTTGTAACATTCGTGGGGCCTAAAAAGTTTTGGATTAGACTGATAATTTTGTGTTGTGTGCCTTTTGGTTTGTAGGCATTAGAACTGCATTATTTCGCACATGACTTTTTTTTGTTGTGTCATTGTGCAAAGGAGTTGCTCATTGTCACAGCACGGAATGCTACACAGGTTACCCTGTTGTCAGTCTGTAGCACAACTGTAGTCATAGATGCTGAAAGAACAAGTCTGAAACCTATCACTACGGATTTAATCCGTAGCTATAGATAAAGATAGCTACAGATATAATTCGTAGCAAATATTTCAATATTGAAAACTATATACAGCTACGGATATTATTTGTAGCTAAAAGTAGTGCGGTATCCGTAGCAATATGCCGAATTTAATAACAGCTTTGGTTATCTAAAGCTACGGTCAATATCCGTAGTTGTTTCCTAGGTTTTAAAAAAATTATATCCATTCATTCATTCATTCAATTACCGCCTACATAATCATTCATTCATTCAATAATGAATCACTTACAATCCTTCATTCAATCAATTACAATTACAATAATGCTGAAAATGCAAATTTTGGTGAGTCTATGTGCACTCACATATGGCCAGGTGCATCCTTCATCCACCATAGATAGAAAATGGGTGCGAGTATCAGTAGTCTACCTGCACATCCAACAGCTATACCGATAACTTCTCCTGCGCGTCTTCTGTAATTATTTGAGGGCGAACCACCACTAGAGGACTCTGCAACATAAAAACAAAGAAACGGTCAATTGAAAAAGGATGAAAACTAAATGCAAGGAAAACATAAAATTTCCCTGATATAAACTGAATTAATGCTCCAAACAACATTCCCACAAACAAATTTTCAGACTAAAAATGCACTTAACACCGTTGAATAATGTTTTTTTTTTTTTTTTTAAGGCAACAAACAGAAAATTCATTAAAAGGAAAAGAGGATACAGAGAAAAGAGAATAGAAAAAAACAACAGGAGAAAAGAAAGGCGAAACTGCTGAGATAGCAGAGATGCCCTAACAACCTAAAAAACTAAAATAAAAATTAAATAGATCCCGCACATTAGTAGCCCATTCTATAACCATCTTCTTAGCCCTAGCACCCACAAAAGCAACAGGGGAAGACTTATCATTAAAACATCTATCATTCCTTTCAGTCCAAATGACCCACCATATGGCAAGGATAACCATGCGCCAGATAATGGACTTGAGCTCCCCAAACTTAGGCCCATGCCAAGCCACTAGGAGGTCGGCAGCTGTTTCGGGGTTGCACCAATAGATCGAGAACCTCTGACAGATATCAGTCCATAAAGGGGAGAAGTAAGAACAATGAACCAGAAGATGGTTGACAGATTCAGCCTGCCGCATATAGCACACACATATATTCGCTATCTTCATGCCACGTTTGGCCAAATTGTCGGCCGTGAGGATTCTGTTATGACCCGTGATCCATCCAAAGCATATGAATTTTGGAGGAGCTAGATATTTCCAGATGAAAGGGTTGGCTTGGCAAGGAGAAGGCGTAGAGGGGAGGATGAAAGAATACAGGGACTTAACAGAGAATAAGCTAGACTTGTCTAATTTCCACCCAACTTCGTCGGGCTGATCGCAGAGAGGCATAGTCTTAGAAATGAGGTCATGCAGATTCGTAAATTCGTTGATTTCTTCATCCTTCAAATTCCTGATGCATCTAATAGACCAGACGATTTGCACTGAAGATGAGGAATAGCATTTGTTTATCCAAATGTCTTTGTTGGGGGAAAGACAATAAATCTGAGGAAATTGGAAAATCAGCGGATTTTCCCCCACCCATAGATCTTTCCAAAAACGGATAGAAGATCCGTTACCAAGAACATAGCTGCAGTTTTCAATCACCGAATTTTTAGTTGCCAGGATGCCTCTCCAAATATGTGACGCCTTTTAATACGACGAATCTTTCGGCCACCATCCGCCTGGAGAAGAGCCATATTTCCCTTTAACAAACGAGGTCCATAACGCATCTTTTTCAGTCGCGAATCTCCAAGCCCATTTCCCAAGCAAAGCAGCATTCATAATTTTCGGATTTTTAACGTTGGCACCTCCCTCCTTGAATAGTTTACAGACTTCGTTCCACTCCAGCAGGTGAAATTTCCTTTGATTCTCCTTTCCGAACCAGAGGAAGTCCCTTCTAATTTTATCGATCATCTTCATAATTGTGGCCGGGCAACGGAACAGAGACATAAAGTAGAGAGGAAGACTAGAAAGGCCAGATTTGATTAAGGTCAAACGCCCACCCAACAATAAATATCGGCATTTCCACGTCGACAGATTTTTGTGGAGCTTGCTGACAACTCTGTCCCACATATACTTAGGAGGAGGTCCAACGGCCAGGGGTAGACCAACGAAAGAATTCGGAAAAGAATCAACCTGACACCCAAGCAAATCGGTGAAAGATTGAGTCGTCGAATGGGATACGTTTATCCCTAGGATCTTCGATTTACTCATGTTGATCCCTAGGATCTTCAAAAACTTGTTCACTCCCCAAGTATAAGGTTGTGATGTAGAAATAAACTCGGTGAGACCGAGGTCGAATCCCAAGGGACTGAAACCTGTACGTAATCTAAAACTAATTAGAACTAGAACTAGACTAAGATGTAATCTAAATCAAGCGAATATGAGGGAATAATTGTGAATAGATTAATTAAAAACTAATAAAAATAAAGGTGGGAACTATGGTGCCAAGGATCCACTTGTAGCAATTGGGAAGTTACCTTGTATTGATTCAAGGACACAACTGGAATCAGAGTCCCATCCTATCCTTTGGAAGTGATCCCATCACCTAACCATGCCTAGGAGACTATGGCAAACAACAGCAATTTACCAAACCCACAGCCAATCACAAGAGAATTGTGAAAGTTAGGAAGGGGTTCCGTCACCCAACCATGCCAAGGAGACAATGGTGAACAACAGGGCCTCCTAAGTTCACAATCTCATAATGAAAAGAACATACTCAAAGCTATTGCAGATCTACTATAATTTGAGTCACAATAAACCATTAAAAACTAAAAGTATTCCTTAATAATCAAACTAAAATCCACAGGAGTTCAATAACCATGAATCAAAGCAAAGCTAACAACCCAATCACACTACAAGCTTCACCTCTTAGCCCTAGCTAAGAGGTTTAGCCTAGCAACATGATTAGGCTATACCTTAAAAGAAAGGAAAAATAAAAATAAAAACCCTACAAACTCTACTCTCCCTCTTGTGCCCCACGTCCAGCCAAGGTTCTTCTCTCGATCTGAATGCCTTCTCCCCACGTCCAAAACCTTCTTTTATAGCTGCTGGAGGCGGTGGAGGGCTGTCGCAGCCATAGCAAAAGCTTTTTCGCAGTCATGTTCGGAGCTTCAAAACTCCCTACTTTCCTTGCTCAATTTCCAAAGAAACACCGTCCCTTAGGACGTTTTTGAGCCCTTTACATGATGGATGGTTCAAATCTGTTATATTATGAAAGATGGTGGGCCACAACCGCCTGGAAAAGTCGATTTTCACGGATCTGCGAAAGCTTTCACACTCCGTTGTCGTGATTGGTGGGCCCCACAGAGGTGTTTTCAGGAAAATCCACCCCATCCATTGCATTCATGACGAAATTTCAGTCAAGAATGGATGGTTTTAAACGTCCATTAACGCGGACCAGAGAAGAAATCACAATAAAAATAATTTTAAACGTCGCAGAACTGCCTGTTTGTGGCCTCTGTATCGCACACTTGTGCACGCATGGGTGTAATATTTCAGCAAATTTTTGTAGTATTCGAGTCACTCTACAAGATGGACGGCTCGGATTTTCTGTATGGGTGACGTGTGGGTCCCACAGAGGTCTGCAAAAAGGGCTAGCGGTCGTTCGTTGCGCAGCTGAAAACGGCAAGTGCCGTTTCTGTTTTGGAAACTGGTCAGGCACGGGCGGGCGCTGTTTGGATTTGGAAGGCGGCGTAGTGCTCGGCGTACATACAATGTACATGATATACATGCACCATATGCAGGGCCCACTATGATGCTTATCAGAAATCTGTACCGTCCATCCTTTTTCTCATATTCTTTAAACTGTTAAGGACAATTTTGAAGCATATCCAGATATCAGATGGGCCCAACTTAGTGAATTAAGGGGTTGATCTGTCCGTTGGCCTACTTCCAGAGATCTTCAATTGCTGAAATTTAATATGTACGGTTAACTTATTGCCCCCATCACATGTATGAAGTCTTGTGTCAATCGGATGGCGGGAACCATGTGATCTTGCATTCTGGATCAATTTCGGGCCACTTGAGCTTCAGTTTCTCAATTTTCCTAGATATCTGGCGTGCACTTCCATCGATCTCGCTCCCCTGGAGTCCGTCCCTTACCTTGGTGATTCTAGAGCATCAATTCTATGCATTTAGCATCTTTTTCAGTCCAAGCTCTTAAATACACCCTGCATCACAAACACGATTAAAATGAACCGTTAAGCAGTGTCATGTTCATAAATCTAGGTAGTAACTGGAGTCTAATATGCAATATTTGACCCTCAACAGACACCGCTTCAAAACAACGCAAAGTAAGAAGGAGGTTACTGATGCAGTTCGAAGAAGCAATGGAGAAAATAAGTGTGTCGTCGGCAAACTGAATATGGGTAATGGGATTCGGCAGGCCTGGCACCGTAATACCACGTGGGAGACCGTGAGCCTGCCCTCTAATCAACATCTGAGACAACGCTTCTCCAACGATTATGAAGAGAAGGGGGGAGAGGGGATCCCCTTGGCGAATCCCTCTGGAGCTTTTAAAGAAACCCTTTGGAGATCCATTAAGGATAATGGAGAAATGAGCAGAGCTGATACAAGCCTTAATCCACCGTCTCCATTTGATTCCGAAACCCATACGAGTCAGCATGTAGAGAAGAAAATTCCAATCGACGTGATCATATGCTTTTTCAACGTCCAGCTTACAGAATATCCCTTAAGAGTAAGATTTATGACAAGAGTGGAGAACTTCGTTTGCAATGAGGGCTCCATCCAAAATCTGTCTACCTTTGATAAAAGCATTCTGATGAGGGGATGTGAGTCTGTCGATAACCTTTGATAGGCGAGAATATAAGACCTTCACGAGAATTTTGTAGGGGCTCCCAACCAAACTGATCGGGTGGAATTGAGAAAAAGAGTTGGCCCCTGGTGCTTTTGGGATCAAAGAGATGAAAGCAGCTTCTAATCCTTTGGAGAGTCTTCCTCTGGCGTGAAATTCTTGAACAAAAGTCATAACATCATGACGAATTGTCTCCCAAAAGATCTGATAGAAGCTCATCGGGAACCCATCTGGCCCTGGGGACTTATCCCCCCCTAAGGCGTCAACAGCAGCTTTGACCTTTGTCTCTAAAAACTGGACCTCTAAAGAATTTGCAACTGACTTCTCCAAAGTGGTAAAAACTATATTATCTAGGAGCGGTCTTTTCCAATTTTCATCAGTGAGAAGGTGTTTAAAATGTGAGATGGTAATACATTCGATCTCAGCTTTATCCTCAATTTTGTTCCCGTTATCAAAAATCCTTAGAATTGTCTTTGACCTAGCCTGCATCTTAGCCATGTTATGGAAAAACTTGGTATTTTTGTCCCCATCGGCACTTCATCTCATTCTAGATTTGATCCTCTAGGAAGCTTCATCTTCCAGAGCTATATTCGATAAATTCTGAATAATGCTAATTCTCTAGGACAAGGCTTCACTTGATAGCAGGGCAACTTTAGCCTCAACGTCAATTCGCTGTAAATTGGATAGAAGAGATTCAACTTCAGCCTCTCTTTTTTGAAGAACCTGATCACGCCATTCCTTAATCTTATTTTTGAGGAGTCTGAGTTTACAGAGAAGCTTGTGTCCTGCATAACCGTTTGCCTTAAAGCTCGACCACCATTCAACAATGTTCTGATAGAGACTCTCAGATTGAAGCCACGATGAATTGAACTTGAAAGGTTTTGGACCCCAATTGTCGTCCTCCACGGAGAGAAGAATTGGACAATGATCAGACGTCGTTCTGGGAAGAGCCGTTTGCTGAAGATGAGGGAAGGACTCCATCCATTCGGGCGAAACAAGAAATCTGTCAAGACGAGTTTGAATGGAGTTAACCCGACCATTGGTTCAAGTGAATCGGGCTCCTAGTAACAGGAGATCGATCAGCTGTTGATGTAGGATCCAATCAGAAAATTGGAGCATTGCAGAAGTCGGTCTTCTCTTTCTAGAGTGATCTTCAGTGAACCAAGTGATGTTGAAATCGCCGACCACGCATGACGGACCTATAAAAGACTATCTGACCCGATTCATCTCAACCCAGAGATCATCCCTAACTACATCATTGTTAGGCCCATAAACAATAGATAAAAAACAAGTGAAAGGGGAGGACTTATCTTGAAGTTTGATAGACGCCGACCAAACGCCGCATCAGGATGAGATAAGATCCCACTTGGACGATTTCCAAGGAAGCAGTATACCTCCCGAAGAGCCAATGGCATCTACGGTCACCCACTTAGCATCATTCGCCTTCCATAAAGTAGAAAGCAGACTGTCTTTAAAGATGGGAACTTTCGCCTCCTAAAGACATATCACATCCGGGTTACATCTATTAATGGTAGCTTTAATTAGGCTCCTCTTGTGTTTGGAGCCAACACCCCTAACATTCCAAGAAATTATCTTCATTGGCTAACTGCACTGCCCCGGATACCCTGTCTCCTGGTTTTATACGATGAGGCTGATATAAACCTATGACTCGCTTCCAGATGCTGCAATTTACGACTGGTGGAGATTTTGGCTAGTTGTTTTTCGGTAGAAGTACGCTTGGCCATGGGTCTCCCCCTATTCTCAATACACCGAAACAGAGCAACATAATCTTCTAAGCGATCTCCAAAGGACAAACCTAGAGATCTCCCAAACTTCCCGATGGCATCTCTGATCCATTTCTTGTTCTGTATCTTAGCCAAAAGATCGGCCCTGTTCATTTCTGAAGGTTCTTTCTCCACCTGATTGTTAGTAATCATCTGAAAAGGTTCCGCCATTAGAATATCACTAGAAAGGTTATCCTGGAATAGTGTAATCGAACCCAGTTCCGAATCGGCAACCGAAGGAGGAGAGGAAGTGGAAGGAGATGAATGCCGAGTTTGGTATTCTGACACGCTATCTCTCCCAGCTAAGTCAATTTCAGGCTCGAATGAAGGGCTCGACTTAGAGGAGGGGATCGGGGTGAGGAGAAGGTTAGGAGTTTGCCACCCAAGCACTGGAGAATCATGATGTATTGGGTGTACAACGATAGTGGGGCTCGACAAGGAACTTAGGGGGAGCTGGATAATTGATAATGATGGGTCCGGATCTGGATCCGGGTCTAGGTGTGAGTGTCTGCTCGAGTTGAAGGAAGAGGCCCGGATAGCTGACTCCCATCCATGTGTAGGATTCAGAGATGGAATAGGCACGTGCCTTTCTAAATTCGGCGAGGAGGGGGGACGTGGCAGGGCATTGAGTGCCTCTGATGCGGACTAGATGTGGGCTTCTTTAACCAGCGGAAACTGGGTACCCTCCCCCGGGTAAATGGCTGCATGCCCATTTTTCGAAACGGAGAGGTTATCAATCACGCCACGTGTTGACCGATGCCTTGAAATTGTAGGATAGGCGGACAGACGACATGTACCTGCGTCAGGCAAAGGCGGCCGACTCGACAGGGCGCCACCACGTGTCACGTAGAGGGCTAAATAACGATCTTCTCCGCCACAGGTGTCAGGATGGCTGGCAGGAGTTCGAGATGGTGCTCCGCAGGAGTATCCGTCTTGTGTACCTTCTTTCGGAGCAGGCTGTTGATTCTTCATCGGCACTGGCGGAAGCTCTTCTCTGATCCGCCATAGGTCACCCCACCGGGGCAGCGGAACATCCTGTGCTTCCCTAATGATCGGAAATTCCAAAGTGTGGTCGTCAACCACCACTTTAACAGATGATGGCATTGACGCACCCTTCTTCCTTTGAACTCTAACCCTAATGACGCCAACTTCCTCCCCAAGTTTCATTTTAAGATCCAGCTCCAAGTATGATCCTAGATAAGCAGCGACGGAGATGAAAAATTCGTTAAACCACAATTCAAGACGAATACCCCAAATTTGAAACCAAACGTTTTCCATGTCAAAGATGGAAAACTCTTCCCATCTCATGACCCTGGCCACCGGACCTCCCGAGTGGAGGTGTCCTGCCATCAGCAACATTTCAGGTTAATTCTTGGGCACACCTTTACCCAGAGCTCGTTATATCCCAATGGTTTAATCTTATAGTTTCCCCACCGGAAACCCGTCATTTCCGTGATCCAGTCTTTCACCTGAGATAGTGAAGCTCCTTCCTTACAGAGGATAACCACCGTCTCCTTTAAATTGTCTGTAGCCCTTTGAAAGTGAGTCAAATTGATCGAAATAGGAACGCCTTCCGTAGGGAGGGAGAATCCGATTTGATAGCAGGAATGGCCATAGATTCGGACATAGGGGGAATGCTGTGCGGAGGAGGAGAAGTATTGTTCAGCAGGGCCTCTTTGAAAGAGGCAGGCCCCAAGGAGATAGGATTAGGATCAGGATTGGTAGGAATAGGGGAGGGGAGAGTGGGTATGTTGTCAGATTTTGGGCGATACATCTTCGTATTCGTCTGGAGGGGCTTGGGAGGGGGGGTAAGATTGGGGCCGAATCTCGCTCTTTGAACCAGTAATGGACATCCGGCGAATTTCACACCATGTAACATGTCCACCGCTCTGGCTAGCTCCATTTCAGATGACATGCGAACCAACACAAAACCTCTATAAGCACCAGTGCTTCGGTCTCTTGGCATAACCACGTCCATAACTGCACCCGCGCAGCCGAAAAACCGCTCAATATTGAGAGGAAACCAACCTCTTGGAAATCCTTTAACAAATAAGGTCGGGTATGCTATTCGATTCCTAGCAGAGGGACCCACTGTTCTCGACTTTCAACCAGGAACATTTTACCACTCATGCTCGTTCTCTCCCACTGTTGCGGTACTAGGCGGCGTAGGAATCCTTTGCTCTAATGGGTTAACATCACTTGCTTCCGACGATTTCCCACTCGATTTCCCGGAGTTGATAGTGGAGCAATCTCCCCATCTTCGTTGGTCATTGGCAGTCAGCGTCGTCTTCCACTCAAGCTTTCCTCATGGTTAGCATTGTCTTCCACTCAAGCTTTCCTCACATTCTTCCACTCAAGCATCGTCTTCCACTCAAGCTTTCCTCATGTTGAGGAAAACATTACAAATTGTCAAAGCAAAAACTAAAATATTGGGATGTCAGGATAAGATTGACAATGAAAGGGAAACAACAGATGATTGAAATCAGCATTAGAAGTGAAGGGAGAGTTGTATCCAGAAGAGCAGGTCAACAGAACCATTTATAATTCTAAGGAAATCACTTGGAGGCAGAGATCGAAAGGGTTCTGGTTGAAGGTGGAGGATCAAAATGCAGCCTTCTTTCATAGGGTTGAGCAGTAGAATTTGAATCATTATTTTAAAAACACCGAGCATATGACTAGGGTTGTCAATGGGCTGGCTTCAGCCTGGACTCTAAACTGGTAGGGCCGAGCTGCCAGGACGGTCCTATTAAAAATTTGTTTTTGCTTGGCCTGGCCTGGCTCATTGATAGTCCTACATGTGACCAGCAGGCAATAAATGAATGTGCGTATTTGAATGCGAAGACATACTATATTTCACACCATAAGAAACAGGAGAATAGAACTTACTCCTTATTGGATTCTTCGATCTTTTCAACATATTGGTTAGTTCCAATGATATCCTCAAGATACTCAAGAAACCCTTTACCGCGGCTTCACAAGCAAATAAGTATGACATAGTGGAAATGTTTATCCTTGACAAATTTGGTAGGAATATTAAATCTTAAAAGGAAAAGTGATTAACTTCCAAGTAATTTAAACATGGAAAGTGTGGACGAAAAACATCTGAAGTAACTTCACCTAAGACAACTAGAACTCAAGTTAAACCACCTAAATCAGAAGTTGTATAAGCATGCTTCAGTTTATAATACGAAAATATTATGAAGCTCATCCATTTTTAAAAGCAAAATGCATGATCATTCACATCTCTAAAACTTGTCTATTTCGCCAAAGGACAATCTAAAATTCCTCAGATTCCAATACATACCATTCCCATTCCGCCTCATTACCAGTTCGAGCCTCAATACACACCAAAAAGCAGCCAACTGAAACACGGTGTTTAGAATTTCAAATTCTTCCATACTGTACTTGCAACCCCATATTGTTATGAACTCAACCCAGTTCTTCAACTTCCAGCACCAAGTTTGATGTCTTCAAGAAAGATATATAACACTCTCTGTACAGAAATGGCCATTTTACCCACATCTATTTGGAGCCTACAATTATACCTGTCTAGAAACTAGATTGCGACTAACTTGAAAGCAGTAAGGAGCATGTATGGAATCAAGTAGCATTCCTGACAGTCATAGAACAATTTCTATTACTATAAAGAGAGGAAGGCACATGGGTATATGACCAAGAAAAAAAATGAAAGGAAGAGTGGATTGGACCTGATGGACAGTCCCTAATCCTTATAGGTGAAATGGATACCAACAAGTCCATGTAGATACCACAACCTTCTCAATCACTTTCTCAAACCTCCAGTAGAGTTAAAAGGACAAACAACCGCCATTTTCTCCATATTTCTATGAAACTCCTCTATAAAAGGAAACAAGAATATCTGGAATTTTATACTACTATGCAAAGCATCTTTCCTGACAAGTTGTATACATAGCTGTAACCTTCCCCACATGGGTATGGTTTAAACCGGTGTTTTAAATCTCGACGATATCGGCCGATATATCCCACTATATATCTTGTATCCCATCCGTGCGATACGACACACACAGGTAGTGCCGATATATCCCACCTATTTGATCCAATGAGCAATTTTCGATTTTTGATATATTTTTTGGCTGTAAATCACATTAAATTGGTGTCAAATGATTACAAATATATGATTCTTCATGTTTTCCATGAAAAATCATGGTTTTGGAGCTTTGATTTAGAGATTTGGGGGAGATGGGCCAAGATGCAGAAAATTTTTCTCAATTTCTTGCAAATCAATTGCAATCTTTGTATCAAAACACAAAATCAATCGTGTATATAACCTAATCTAGTGATTCTTCTTTTGCTTTTGAATGTATTGCTTGTGTTTCCATACGTCTTCTTATGTTTATAAATTATATGAATAGACTTTGAATACACATGCATTAGTTCAGTTGGACAATGCATGTATTAGAACCCCATACAAAGAAAACCCCTATTATGTGTATTTTTTTTGTAATGTATTGATGTCTTTTTCAACAATCCTTGAAGTTTCATTGAAAAATTCAACCAATTTCCCAATGTTCCCATGTTTCCCAACAACAACGATACATTACGTGATACAACCGATATATCCCATATGATAACCGATATGTATCCATATCCCAAGGGTGAGATACATTACGCGATAACGATATTTAAAACATTGGTTTAAACAAACCCAATTTAAAGATGCATGTTTCACAAATAGAACCAGATACTGTATGTTTCTACCAGAATTATCATACAATTGTTGTATCTGCAAAGATAGCTCTCATATCTGCAAAAAAAAAAAAAAAGAAATGGATGAATCACTTCCCTAAGAACATCATTAGTTGAATTTGTTGCTCAGCCAGCACTATTTACAGTAAATTGTAGATAATGAACAACTTTAATATTTTAAATTCCTTGTAGATCTGTATATTTTTATTAGATGCCAAAACCAATAGAAAAATTTGCAAGTATTATGTGTTGATAGTTGCAGAGCAAACGAGGAACTACATTCAAATCAAAGAAAACCCACAAAGAACTTCCTTCTCTAAATGGGAATTGAGCCCACTGAAACTTAATTTTTATCAAATAGACACTAATGAGACAGCGAATGTGGATTTAGGTTTTCCATGCACTATCCTAGCAGAGAGAAAATTGTTTCTTCCCTTAAAACAAGTAGTCACTAAGGCGAGACAAATATTATGGCCAGAAACTAGATCTTACAACAGCATCAATAGAAATTTCTGCTTCTTTTTTTTTTTTTCCATAAATACAAGAAAGTTTCCAGCACAGCAAGATGTAGTCATACACTCATACTCAGCATAAAGATTCAGCACTAGCAGCAGAATGTTCTGCTTTTCCATATGCAAATAAAATAGAACTGATATATTTCTGCTTCTATATCTTACATGGAGCCACAATCCAGTGTCTGGTACAAGCAGGCAGCAGAATGCAAGATGCATGATGTGGACTGCAAGGCCAATTTGAGTGTCATTGCCACAAGGTAGCTCTATATAAATCGAACAAATCTGAATGAGGAATGAACACTTATGAAGGTTTCTAGTTTCATGACTTTGTAGTCACACAAGCTACAAGGATAACTCTGCCCATACATGACCTTAGTGCAGTACTGAAACTCACTTGCCTAACACTCACAACTTTCATGAATCAGATCATCCAAATTATTCCCAACTGTATGAAATTCTATACTGAGCAACACAAAACTAAAATGGTTGTGACACAATGTACCTGAAATATAACATTTTCCATTAGCTTTCTTTGTATTTTCATCATTATCTTATAAAAAAAAGCATGTCAAAGCCACCTGAAATATCACATTTTCCCTTAGCTTTCTTTGTATTTTCATCATTATCCTGTAAAAAGAGCATATCAAAGCCATGATGAAATTACCTCTCTATTCTAATAAAAAAGGGAAACAAATGACAATTAGAAAGATTGTTGTAACCATCAGCTGACTTGTACATTTTGGTCCATTTGAGGATGAGACTACCTGATTTTTGAGGTAGAGATCTAAGCATTATTACCAACCAAATGGAAATATTGACTCTTGCAAAGGGTTTGCGTGTGGTATCTCCTTTGGATGATTGAAGAGGACTCAATAATGTAACATGTGACAATAAGTGAGCTATGAAAACAAAACTTCCCTCGAGGAAATTGCTGTTAGGATAATGGTCCATGCTGAACAGTAAATAGTAGTATCCATCTCTCTCACACAAAAAGTAACAGACATGAATTGAAGGGAAAAGGAAAAGCAAGGAAACTAATTCTCACAAATTCGAGTAGTCCAAATTCAGAGGGAAGAATCAGATGATTAATAGAATTAACTGAGATTACCTCATGAAAGCCAAGTTGACTCAACTCGATCATGACACCGTTTAAGGTCTTCTCCTTTTCTTAGCCAATAATATTTGGGTAAAGCTAACAGGGAAATTGGCTTAGCTGAAACCACAAAAGAGAAGTGAGAACTTGAAAAGTTGATCCATGGCTTCATAAGTTGATAAATCAGACTACATCTTCCTTTCTTTCCAATGGGTAGGAGAGAAGATTGCACCTTCATAAACTTGAGGCCATCAGCCGTGGAACAATGGCTTTAACTTCAGGAAAATCATAGTCCATAGCTAGTTATTTAGACTCAATTTAGAACTTGAGCAAGTATCAACTAGACATGGCTCTAACTTCAAGAAAATCATAGTCCATATCTAATAGGGAATTTAAAGATTGATAGAAATGAAATAAACAGTTGCACTGTTATGATTGCAGAACTCATCAACAATAGATTAATTTTCAGAAGGAAAGCTATAGGCATTAGGGCATTTGGAGATGCCACCAAAGTTACCTTAGAAGCAAATCTGTTAATACCATGCCTAGTGACGTTAAATGTACTCCAACCTTGGATCGCTTGCACTTCTTCAAATGTTTAGAGTTGCCTTAGACCACACTTGGTCGAACCATAGCTACAAATTCAAAGAATATAAAGAACAAATTAAATATATAGATCGGAATAAAGAAAAAGGATACTTACCCAAGCCTAACCTCGAAGAATGCATCAATCTTTCTGATTGCATTACCCAACCCACCTTGAAGGTTTTGAAGAACCTCACCCAAATGGGTCAATAAAACTTCCAATCCACCTTGATGGCTTACAATTTTCATGTTTCAATGACAGAGAATGCAATTATGGTTGCCTCGCTGAATTTCTAGGTTGCCTCGCTCAATTTCTAGGCTCCCTCGTACAATTTCTACGTTGCCTCGCTCAATTCCTAGGTTGCCTCGCTCAATTCCTAGGTTCCTTTGCTCAATTCATCGGTTCCCTCGCTCAATTCTTAGGTTCCCTTACTCAATTTATAGTTTGCCTCGCTCAATTCCATGTTTGCCCCACTGAATTTCTAGGTTCCCTCGCTGAATTCCTAGGTTGCCTCGCTCAATTAGTAGGTTCCCTCACTCAATTCCTAGCTTTCCTCGCTGAATTTTGAGCTTGTCTCGCTGATAATATGAAAGCTACAATTCTAAGAGATCGGAATCTCCGAATAATACATGAAGGGAAATCTCCCCAAATGAACATCTCAGTTTGAGTGGGGCAAGCATGAAATCGAGTGGGGCAAACATGAAATTTAGCGGGGCAAACATGAAATTTAGCTAGGCAAACTGGAAATTCAGTGGGGGAAACTAGAAAATCAGTGGGGCAAACTGCAAATTGAGCGGGGCAAACATGAAATTGAGCAGGGTAAACTGAAATTTGAGCGGGGCAAACTGGATATTGAGCAGGGCAAACTGAAATTTGAGCCGAGCAAACTGGATATTGAGCAGGGCAAACTAGAAATTGAGCGGGGCAAGCTTGAAATTGAGCGGGGCAAACTAGAAATTTAGCGGGGCAAACTAGAAAATCAGCAGGGCAAATTGAAATTTGAGCAGGGCAAATGCGAAATTGAGCGGGGCAAACTGAAAACTATACGTGTAAACTTGCCATAATACACAACTCGATTAAATAATAGAGGACCGAGTACTCACATTCCATAATAGATGAGAATGATAAAGAACTTCAGGAAATAAAGAGTATGCAATGCGTTAATTTTTTAAATAAACAACTAGAGAGAGTAAGATTATATGGATCAGGGCTTCAAAGATGCGAATGACTTCATATGATGCTCGCTAAATTCAACGACACTATCTATCATGGAATTGCGTGAGGCAAGCATGAAAATTGAGCAATGCAAGCATGAAAATTGAGCGAGGCAAGCTAGAAATTGAACGAGGCAATCATGAAAATTGAGCGAGGCAAACTATAAATGGAGCGAGAGAAGGATGAAAATTCAGCGAGGCAAGCTAGAAATTAAGGGAGAGAGCCTATAAACTCAGTGGGGCAAACATGAAATTGAGCGGGGCAAACATGAAATTCAGCGGAAAAAATCATGAAATTCAGCGGGGGAAACATGAAATTCAGCGGGGCAAACATGAATTTGAGTGGGGGAAACTTGAATTTCAGCGGGGCAAACATGAAATTCAGCGGGGCAAACTAGAAAATCAACGGGGCAAACTAGAAAATCATCGGGGCAAACTTAATAGATAATTTCATGGCTTGAGCCCAAAAATCTAAACGTGTCCAATGTTCAAATGAACCACACCACATGCAAATTTTGAATTGAATTTCTACTGTTGATCATTTCTTCGGGCCACAGAAGTTTTGGATCAAGCTTATAATTGTGTTTTCTATTAATCCATGTCTGTATGATCTTATGAACAGGTTTGATAACAAACAAACATCACTGTTGAGCCAACTATGGTTTCAACGGTGGAAATCATTATCCCCACCGTTTCTCGTGGTATGATCCACTTGATCTTTTGATATGCTTCAATTTGGGGCTCAACCCCTTAAATTAGATGGAAAAACGGATGGACGGCGTGGATATACTACATACTTCAATGTCGGCTCAACTGAGTTTAAAATATACATATAGTGCGTGCTTTCTTCATTGGACCGACTATTTTTAGAAGAAGACAAAATGCTGATAAGGAAGGGGCCCTCAGAAAATGGATTTTTTGTCTTTCTTTACTAGAAACGGAGTGAGGAAAGGGGGTGAAAGAAATGGCATTGAAAGCAACACAGTGAAAAAGGAGGGGTATTTTCGTCCTCAAATTGGGTCTTCGCACGTGCAGGTCTAAGTTGGTATGTTAAGTTCGGTTCGTTCCATAAAAATCACTGGATAAAAGGTGGGGTCCATAGTCGTAAATTCCTCTTAGATTTGAAAAGAACCAAAATTCTCCCTCCTTGATGGACTTCTTTCAATGGAAGTGCCTGAAGCACACCGAACAATCTGTTTCTCTTCTTCTTCACATTCCCCAACCTACCAAGCTCTCTTACAAGCTGGGCCCCACCTCCGTCCCCTCAAGCAAGTCCACGCCCGCATGATCGTATCCGGCCTCCACCGTAGCCGGGCCCTCATTACCAAACTCCTCGCCCTAACCTGCACTGCCGGCTCCATCGGCTACTCTCGCCTCCTCCTTTTCTCCGTCCCGAATCCCGACTCGTTCCTTTTCAATTCCCTCATCAAAGCCTCTTCCAAATCAGGCTTCTCCTCGGACGCCATCTTCTTCTACCAACGCATGCTCCTCACCCAGCTCGGTCCTTCTAATTTCACGTTCACGTCCGTCGTCAAGGCGTGCGCCGACCTGTCGGCTCTGGAAATTGGCAGGGTCGTGCATTCGCACTCGTTGGCTTGTGGGTTCGACTCAGATTGCTTCGTTCAAGCCGCTTTCATTTCTTTATATGCAAAATCCGGTGATTTGGGGACTGCACGGAAGGTGTTCGATAGAATGCCTGAAAGGACGATCGTAGCTTGGAATGCAATGATTTCAGGTTACGAGCAAAACGGGCTTGGTAAGGAAGCTGTGGAGCTGTTTTATCAGATGCGGGATGCGGGGATCAAACCCGATTCGGCCACGCTGGTGAGCCTGCTATCTGCTTGTTCTCACTTGGGTCACCTTAGTTTAGGCCAATGGGTGAATGATTATATCGTTGATCATGGTTTGGATGTTAATGTAATTCTAGGTACTTCTTTGATAAACATGTATTCTAGATGTGGGAACGTGTCCAAAGCGCGAGAGACTTTTGATGGAATGATTGAGAGGAATGTCATCGCTTGGACGGCCATGATTTCTGGATATGGAATGCATGGCTTTGGAGATGAAGCTGTTGAGCTCTTTCATCGGATGAGAGCTGCTGGACCGCGGCCGAATGACATCACATTCGTCGCAGTCCTATCTGCGTGTGCCCATGCAGGACTGGTGAGGGAAGGGTGCGAGGCATTTGCATGTATGGAGCAAGACTATGGGTTGCTGCCGAGAGTGGAGCATCATGTTTGCATGGTCGATATGTTTGGCCGTGCTGGATTTCTCGATGAAGCAATTCAATTCATCAGAAAATCGATATGTGGAGAGCCAGCAGCGGCTGTATGGACTGCAATGCTTGGGGCATGCAAGATGCATAAGGATTTCGATCTTGGAGTGGAAGTCGCTGAACGTCTTCAATCGATAGAGCCTGAGAATCCTGGCCATTATGTGTTGCTTTCAAACATATTTGCATTGGCCGGTAGGATGGATCAGGTCGAAATGGTTAGAAACATGATGATACGCAAAGGATTGAAGAAGCAAGTTGGGTACAGCTTGATAGAGATTGATCATGTGGCCCATATGTTTCGCATGGGTGATATATCACATCCGCAAACGGAAGAGATCTACGGTTACCTGGAGGAGTTGGTTTCGAGGATGAGAGAAGCGGGATACGTCCCTGAAACAGAGTCTGTGATGCATGATTTGGAGGAAGAGGAGAGAGAATTCGCACTCAGATTCCACAGCGAGAAGCTGGCAATAGCATTTGGCCTGATGAACACTGGCGGTGGGACCTTGATCAGGATCGTTAAGAACCTCCGGATGTGTAGCGATTGCCATTTGGCAATTAAGTTCATCTCCATCGTTGCATGTAGAGAGATCATCGTCAGAGACAAGCATCGTTTCCACCATTTCAAAGAGGGTTCCTGTTCTTGCCAAGATTACTGGTGATGCCTCCATTTTCTGACAATTGACTAGGTTCAATTCGTCAAGATAAATGGGGCCCACAGATGACAGATGATCATTTCTTCCATGGAGCTTGGATTTTATTCAGTCCCCTACCATTGATCATGTCCACAAATTCCCATGGACCATTCAAATGGTGATTGATTGGACCGAAAGGGCATGCTGTTGGTATGTTTCATGCCCCAGCTGCAGCTATGGTTGGATGGGAAGCTGATGCACGGACACTACTTCGTTCCTCCGGTGTTACAAAGTGAGTTGGGAATATACAGTCTGCAATGATGAGTTCTGCTATGCCCACATGACATTCCAATCTGATGTGCATCTGTGATGCCCGAGCGGTGCATATGGTGGGGTCCACAACGTAGATGGCCTGGCCCAAAAATCAGACCAGCCCACTCATCAGGTAGGCAAATACACAGCTGCTCATTGCAGACCGTTGGCAACTTTTCTGAAACCGTCCATTGTTTATGGATTTGTGGCCACCTTATGAGGTGACCAACCTGAATAAGGACTGGGTCATCAACAAGGTCTGCATGTGTGGAGCATCTGAGCTCTGCAATGGATGGGGTCCACCGCGAATGTGGTCTGGTCCAATAATCATGCAAGAAAATACGCGAATGCTGACTGTGGACCGCTGGCAACTTTCTTTGAGAGCTTCCACATGTGGCTACTGCTAAGTTGGCTATACTGATTATCACTTATCAGCCATGTCACCATGTCATCTAACCGGGCTAGGTCTAGCCAACCCAGTTGCCACCTTATATTCCTGGTTCTAAAACTCATCCAGTAGACTCTGAACCAGGCCTGGCATGATCAATCTGCTCTTGGACTCAGGTCATTTTAGCTGGATCCCGCTTGGCCAGAGCTCGTATGTACATGCTTCCATTCTACAAAAATACTATATTCAAAGCATGCGTCTTGCATCTAGACAATTGGTTTCATTTTTCTAAATATCTATTTCTTTCTACATGTGTGGCCCACTTGTTCAACTGATGGATTACGAGACCGTTCATACAGGGAATAGGGATTTGATCAAATTTTGGGCTGGGCTCTAGGCCATGATGAGCTTGGCCCTTGGGACATATACTATCAGGTGGGCCAGGACTAGTCCAAACCCGGGCAGTTGCCAACCCTACTCAGACCTTCACTGAGTCGACCCGAAACTCAGTTAATTAACTGACTTTTATACTGCGTGGACTGGCTTTCCACACACAGACTTGAAGTTTTCAATTGCAGTTGACCACAGTTTTATGCTATACACTTGTAGCACGTAAGAAAGATCTGGACTGTTCATCAGGTGAGCCATGGATTAATTATTTTCATCTATATATGATTTCATGATGAAAGAGTACATAGCATGGGAAGCATGGAAGTTATGTTCATGAAGCCATGTAAGAGTACATGTACATTAGACATGGCTCTTGATGGAGGAACTGTATCCTGTGAGATCATCATAGTACTTGGACCACAGCATGACCCCACCATACTTGCTAGATCCTTTAATGGCTGGGAGGACTTGAGAAGTGAGTGCATCCCGGGGGATGAAGCCGCTACCAGCCGCCTGGGGTGCAGCCGGTAGCCCTAGGAAGATCTTGGTGGTGGGGATTGCCGACGTCCATTGCTTCCATGCATCTTGGAGGTTGCCAACATTCCCTGTGGTGTACTGGCAAGGAGGGTTGTTATAGAACTGGACCCACACATAGTCGAAGAGGCCTGTCTTGAGGGCCCCACCAACCCATGCATCAGGGAACGTGCATTGTGGGGCTGCTGTTAGGTACACCTTCTTTCCCTGCTTGCTATACCCTGAGAGATACCTGGCAAGCTCATCCCAGTGTTGGTTTGTGCTGCCTTCAATGTCGAAGTCGATGCCATCCAAGATGGCATCACCAAGCCAGCGGGAAGAAGAATCCCCCCCCCCCCCCCCCCGGAGGAAGTTATTCCACAGGTACCTTGCTACTTGCCTGGCATCCTCAGAGGAGACCAGGTAGTAGCTCCCTGCACAGCCTCCGATTGAAAGCATCACATTAATGCCCTGCCTCTGGCAAGCTCTAATGTCATTGCTCAAGCTAGTACAGCCGTTGGAATATGGGTCACAATGGCCTGCAAGGTTGATCATTGGAGTCTGACCATTGCCGAATGTGGGGAGAAAAGCTATGTTCACAAATGCATAGTTGCCCTTCCCACGTCTCTGCTAAGGTGCCCTCATTCCCATTCTGACCCCAATAGATAGTGATCCCTCCCGCATGTGATTTCCAAACAAATGCAAAAACCAGCACGAAAAACAGTAGTGGCAACACTGGGGTGTGTCCTGCCATGCTTTATCTACCAAGCTTGGCTGAGTTGAGTTGTTTCTCTGCTTCACAATGCTAATGGAGCATATCTCTTATAGGAGAAGGCTGGCAACCGTAAGATAGCTACTGCTTCCCTTTTGCTTGTTTTTATGCGTCACGGAAGAATGCAAATCATGCGTGGCTTGGGGGCCACTCAAACCTGCTTTTTTTTAAAAAAAAAAAAAAATCTTTTTCTGTGGAGTTGTTTCATTTGAGCATCGACGGCATCTTGATATGTTAATCCAATTTTCCCCTCCTTCCGTTCCATTTTTATATAAGTATTCGAGTGTTTTTCTCCCATGTCCATTTGCCCATGACTTACTACTGCTATTCCAACTTCTAATGCGTGTGTTTTCGCTATTAAATTGGCATATATAGAAACTAAAGCATTAAAAGTCAAGGATTTGGTGTGTCTTATGCGCAGAAGCTATGGTTTTATAATTATCTGCCCGTAAACAAGATGAATATACCGTCTATGCAGTTAATGGAGAAAGCTCAAAAATTGCATATGTTAAAACCCAAGGTTGCTATCACTTAACTTTAATCTCATGGTGAAAAATCCGTTTTCGCATGTCTAAAGAGCCTGGCTGGAGCGATGAGACCAAAAGACATGAAACAAGATGTGGAAATCCACATACCATGCTAACTTACAGTCGACATTGCCGTGGAAACAAAACCATTGAAGTTTATTATCAATGGTAACAGAACAAAAGAGGAATCAAGCGACCCAAAATAGGCAACGTAGCATGCTTGCTCCTGTGAGCATTAGCACGAACATGTGAGGAGCGATCTATGATACTCCTATGAGAGGCTCCTCCACCAGCCTCATTAAGCTGGGCACCCTTTTTTCTTTTTCTTTTTTTGGTTTGTTTATGGCCAAATAAACACGGTCACTGCTGCGGCTTTGCTTATTGGTGTTTGTACTAGTTGGAACGTCACATGCATTGTTGGAAGTATCCCGGATATTATTGAAATATTCCCAATATTATCTGTATCTCCAACTCAGCGATACCATTAATACTGGTAGTGAAACCAATAACACCGATAGTATCTGAAGTCCCTTCACAAGTATCAGTGATGTATTTCTAAGCATGGCCAATGTATCAATATTGTTTACACCCATTTTTCTGCGTCCTGACATGGACCAATGGAAAGACACCATGGATTGATATTACATACTTGATATTCACGAAAATCATACTCACATTGAAAGTAGCTTCGTTTAATCTTCCTTGGACAATATACATTTTGTTATTAATGGGAGGCATAGACCCTTATGCATACCTTTAATGGAGTAAACCACTGTATACCATGTGGCCACAATTAGTGAACTAATTAATGCAGCAGTGTGCCCGGCACATTTATAAAGACCCATTGAGAAAGAACGAAACCTACCACAGATGTAGTTATAATATACTTGATAAAGTTGTCTCTTATCGTCCTTCTAAAATGGAAGATTTTCCCAGAGATGTTCAGATAATTCACGAAACCTTTGAAGATCCCCGAATGTTCAAAAATCGGATCCATATCCAAGTAAATGCAATCCTAGTTTGGACCCAAATCAAAAGAAAGCAAACATCAGGTGGATCGGGTGCCAAGCCAAACAATAATTAGAATTAAGAGAATGAAAAAGCTTGATGAAAGATTTGATCTACCTCATCTGATAATAGATCAGTATCAGGGGGATCCAAACCATCTAATCCCTCCAGCACTCCAAACTATTAAGGAGAAATCATTCAAGTTAAATATAAAAGGTAGTTTGATTGGGCCACCAGATGAATGGTCATGATTGATTTGAGGTTTGGAATTAGCAATAAGTATTCCTCTAATTGATCCTAAATTTGATTAGTGGGTCACGAAGATCTTCTAGAAAGGGATCAACTACGAGAAGCCAACAATCCCAAATCTGTCTGGAGTCTTTCCTATTAGGAATGCATGCCGTAATCGTGAATGTTCCAGGATCAACAAGGAAACCCATCAAGGGTTCTGCTGCCTTGATAAGTTATAAAAGGAGCATGCGAATAAGAGCTCAAGGCCTCACACTAAACATATCTATCTACTTTTACAATTTATTATAGCATAGCCTAGCTTTAGCTCTAGCATAAATTGTTATTGTCCAACGTCCACTACTATAATACCGTAAGATTAGATTAAATGTCAACAACCTTAACTTGTTAGATCCCGATCAATTGAATTCTTACTTGGGCGATCATAGATCTATCTAGTCACATATTGTTGACCATTTGCCTCGATCATTTTTTTCTTACAAATAGATCAAATATTTATTCCTCACTTGTTTATTTCTCTAGTTTATTTGGATACTCTGCCGATTGTAATGGGCCACATATTCAATTAATAAAATCAACATTATTTAACATTCTTTTTATTTATTTGTTCACTTTTATTCTTTTGAGAAATCTATTACTTTTATTGGTAAAAAATAAATCCTTAAACACAAGGAAAAAAAGAATTCATCAAGAAAGACTAACCCCTATCCTTTCGCAAATCACCTGATCACTTTTCACAACTGGTGGTCGAGAGGATAGTTGTATCCTGCGTCCAGTCTCTAATCAGTCTAGCTTAATGCAGGGGGCATCGACATTCAATCAAACATTGAGTTAAGTAAGACTCTGACATGCGCACACATCTTAACTATACACGAAATCCAAAGACAGACCATTAATCACACGCATGGACATGTTTGATTGAATTCGACCAACAGATATTGCTAGAGCTGTACACGAACCGAGTTAGCTCCGTTAGCTTGCTCGACTCGACTCGAAAAAGCTCAATTCGACTCGGTTCGAAACTGAGTTCGAGCTGAGTCAAGCTGATTTTTTTAGCTCGAAAAAATTTCAAGCCGAGTCCGAGCTTGCCTAAGCTCGACTCAACTCTGATCGAACCCCAACTCGAATCAAACCAGTTCGATGACTTGGTTATTTTGATATTGTGTTGCTCAACGAGTGTTTGATGAAATGACTCAACGAAGTGTCGACTGGTGGCAAGGAAGGTATGGATATGAAACAAATACCCTTGTGTCTTGATTTTTATGTTGCCTACTGAGTGTTTGATGAAAAACCTGTAAACCGATGTTGTTTTTTTTACATTTCATGAGAAATTGAAGGTGCACTCCATGTGTTTGAGAAAATGTCGCAGGGGCTCAATCTTAGCTCGAACTCGGCTTGAACTGGCCTGAGCTGCTGACCAAACCAAGCCGAGCTTGCCAATCAAGCTCGAGGACCGAGCCAAGCCGAGTTCAAGAAGGGGTTAGCTAGTGGCCGAGCTGAGCTGTGTCAAGCTCGACTCGGTTTGACTCGTGTACAACTCTAGATATCGCCTACGTACTGCCAATATGTTTGATTGTGTAAATTCTAAGTGTCACTTATATCGTCAATGTATCGCCAATTTTTTTCGATTGTGTAACTTCCAGGTGTCACTTGTGTCACCAGTGTATTAGTGAAATCTCAACAATATCTCAAATGTTTTAATATCTTCAAAATTTTGTTTATTTTAAAAAAAAAATCATATCACTTTTTTTTTTGTTAGTGCATGGTTGTATGTAGTGTTTAATTTGTCGACAATAATATCGATTGTTGGGGACAAAAATACAAGTCCGAAGACTCGGACTTAATGCCTCGAGACTCGGACTTAATACCTCGGGTCACCGAAGGATGTGTCAAATCCGAGGCATGGTTCGCTAAACCGAGACAACGGTTGAGTCGGTTCGGACGACTTATCAGCGTTCCGGGCATGTGTCGGGTGGACCACCTTACAAGACCGACCGTCGCTAGGTCAGATCTCATCCCGGATATCTTGGGATAAGATCTCCGACCCCGAAGCTCACGGGATCGGATGACGGCTCAAGATGGGCACGATCCTATCTCCGTGATACCAGGAGAAGATCCCGCGCTCAATATCAGGAGGACCCCAGCAGCTATAAAAGGAGGACCCCTGTCACCTTGAGAGGTACGAAACAAATTCCCTCTAAAAACCTTTCAATACTTTGAGACCCCGAGTCCAGGCCTGACTTTGGCATCGGAGGGTCCCCTGCTCGAGCCAGGGTCTCCTTTGTCCTCTTTCTGTGCAGGCATACAAGGGTCAAAGGAGGACGAACCAGACATTTGCATCAACAGTTTGGCGCCGTCTGTGGGAACGTGCAAAAAGCCATCTCGTATCTCTATACTGAGTCCAATGGTGATGACTAGAAGGACGGTCCCGGAATAAGATTTGAATGAGAACGCGATTACAGGGCCACCCGGTCCAATCGCCGTTCCCCCAGCCCAGAACCCACCTAACAACCGCCAACGAGGAGTGACCCGGACAAGCAACAATCAGCGGGATCGCGACGATGGACGGTTGGATAAGGAGGTTCAAGAAATCCAGTCTGATATGAATATGATGAAGCAGATGCTGGAACGAATGTATCAGCAACAAATGCAGCCGCTCCCTCATCCTCAAGGGGAGACGGCACGGGCTCCAGCTACGGCTACGGCGGTTGATCCTCAACCTCCCGCGCCGCAGTCTGTCCGCCCAAGCCAACCCCAAGGCGGATCAGAACCATCTCCGGCGCAGTCAGCCAACGCTTCCCTGCCCCCGACTGATCTTCGGCACGAAATAGAGCGAAGAAGGCGCAATCGCCCTTCCATGGAAGGCACGGCAGAAAGCAGCGAACCTTGGAAGGCCGACATTCAAAATTTCAAAAAAGAAGTGCGGGAAGAGATGGCAAAAGAGATGGCGGACATAAAGCACGGCCGGAATGTATATTCAACCGGGTCCGAAGCGAAGGCATCCCCCTTTGTGGACTCGGTACTGAAGGCCCGATTGCCCGAGAGGTTTCGATTACCTCAAATCACTCCTTTCACCGGCAAGACCGACCCGACCGAGCATATCGAGTGCTTCAGAACCTATATGGAACTTCACGACGCCTCGGATGCAGTAATGTGTCGGGCCTTTTCTCTTACATTGACTGATGTAGCTCGACTGTGGTTCAAACAGCTGAAACCAAAGTCCATCAGTTCATTCGTTGAGTTGAGCGACGCCTTCCTCACCAACTTCATCGGCGGAAAGAAGAAATTGAAGCCCCCTGCACATCTGAATAGCGTAGTTCAGAAGCAGGGAGAGCTATTGAAAGATTACATCAGGCGTTTTAATTTCGAATCCCTTCAAGTTCGAAAACATTCGGAAGAAACGGCCCTCAATGCGCTCATGCAAGGAGTTAGGGATAAGCCATTCTTGGCATCTCTAGACAAAACTCCGCCCGATACACTGGCAGAGTTTATGGCCCGATCCGATAAATATGCCAACGCCAAGGAAGCGCGAATCCTGCGTGAAACAAAAACCTTGGCCAAAGAGTCGGCCAAAAAAGAGGCCGACTCGGCCGGAGGGAGGAAACGCAAAGAGGATCAAGCGCGTGACGAGCGAAGGTCAGGAAAACGGCCGGATCAAAGATTTTCCACATATACTCCCCTGAATAAGACTCGGGAAGAGGTACTGATGGAAATAAAAAACGAAGGCTTTGTTAGCTGGCCCAGTAAGCTCAGGAGTAATCCTAATCGGCGGGACAAGGATAAGTACTGCCATTATCACCGCGATCACGGGCACAACACAAGTGATTGCCGTCACTTAAAAGAAGAGATCGAACGACTCATAAAAGACGGCCGACTCAGAGAACATATGGTCAAAGCTGGGGCAGCTGATGCCCGCCCGACCGAGAGTCAGCCCATGGAAGAAATCCGGACGATTATCGGCGGTCCACAATGTGGGGGCGACTCAAACAACGCGCGAAGGAATCATGCACGAAAGCTTAGTCAGCCTCAGTCCGAGCTCATGATATTGATCGGCCATCAAAGGAAAAGAAAAGAGAAAAATATTGCATATCGTTCACTGAGGAAGACGCCCGAGGTATCCATCACCCCCACGATGATGCGTTGATCGTTTCCTTGGCGATCGCTAACCGAAAAGTGTTCCGAATACTCGTCGATACAGGATCATCTGCAGACGTATTGTTTACTGGGGCGTTCGACAAAATGGGGATCGAACGATCCGCGTTACGCCCGGTTCGGACCCCATTGATCGGTTTTTCCGGAGGACAGGTACTGCCCGAGGGGACTGTCTCATTACCACTCACCGCTGGCAATGCCCCACATCAGACGACGATGATGGTTGACTTCCTGGTCGTCGATCAACCCTCGGTATACAACGTGATACTCGGCCGACCTTCATTGAGTCTCCTTCAGGCCGTGGTATCCACATACCATCTTACAATGAAATTTCCGACCGAGTCAGGAGTCGGAATTGTCAAAGGAGACCAGCAAGACGCGAGGCGATGTTACATGATAGCTGTAAAAGGAGCCGCCGACAAGAATCCGACCAACATATTAACAATCGAATCATTGGACCCTCGGGGCGAGAATTATGAACGAGGACAGCCGGTCGAAGATCTTGTCTCAATCCCCTTAGTCGAAACAGATGAATCCAAGACAGTACGAATTGGCTCATCTCTGCAATCCCCTTTGAGAGAAAAGCTGATCGCCCTGCTCCGAAGGCACGCCGACGTATTTGCTTGGAGTCATGAAGATATGCAAGGGATCGACCCCTCCGTGGTGACTCACCGACTTAACGTCGATCCGTCATATCGACCGATCCGACAGAAGCGACGACCGCTCGGCCCCGAACGATACGCCATCATTGAGAAAGAAGTCAACAAACTACTCCAGGCTAATTTCATAGAAGAAATACACTATCCAGAGTGGGTCGCGAATGTCGTGCTTGTAAAGAAGTCCAACGGGAAGTGGCGAGTCTGTATTGACTATACCGACTTAAATAAAGCCTGCCCCAAAGATAGCTTTCCGCTTCCGAGGATAGACCAGCTAGTAGATAGTACGGCCGGACATGAGCTCCTTAGCTTCATGGATGCATATTCGGGATATAATCAAATTGTAATGCATCAAACAGATAAATCAAAAACTACCTTTGTCACCGACAAAGGCCTTTATTGTTATCGAGTGATGCCGTTTGGTCTGAAGAATGCCGGCGCAACTTATCAAAGGTTAGTTAACAAAATCTTTGCTCGGCTTATAGGCCGAACCATGGAAGTATACATCGACGACATGCTCGTCAAAAGCATACATGCGGCAGATCATGTGAATGATTTGGAAGAAATGTTTCTAATCCTGCGGAAGTTCCGGATGAAGCTAAATCCAAGTAAATGTGCTTTTGGAGTAGGCTCCGGAAAATTCCTCGGTTTCTTGGTCAGTCAACGAGGGATAGAGGCAAACCCTGAGAAGATAAAGGCTCTGATTGATATGGAATCCCCCAAAACCATTAAGGACGTCCAAAGGTTGACCGGACGAGTCGCAGCACTTAATCGATTCCTGTCCAGAGCAACGGATAAGTGTCTCCCTTTCTTCAAACAATTGAAAGGAAGACAAGCGATGGGTTGGACGGAAGAGTGTGAAGCAGCATTCCAGCAATTAAAATCATATCTCGGTTCTGCACCTCTCTTATCAAAACCCGAACCGGGGGAGTCGTTGCTCCTCTACCTAGCGGTATCCGAGGCAGCGGTGAGCTCGGCTTTGATACGAGAATCCGAAGGAAAGCAACTGCCGGTTTACTACGTCAGCAAAGCGTTATTGCCAGCAGAAACGAGATACCCAAGCTTGGAAAAAGTGGCCTTGGCTTTAATAACTTCCTCTCGGCGACTTAGGCCGTATTTCCATGCCCACACCATCATAGTAATGACCGACCTTCCGCTTCGCCAGGTACTGCAGAAACCAGAAGCTTCCGGCCGACTCACCAAATGGGCTATCGAGCTGAGTGAGTTTGATATTCAATACCGACCAAAGGCAGCAATCAAAGGGCAAGCCGTAGCTGATTTTATCGCCGAGGGAACGTCTTCAACCGAACTTTCAGTAAATGATACACCGAAGGACGGTGCAGTTCCGACCTCGACCGCTCCCCCTTGCCCTATTCCGTGGAATCTGTATGTCGACGGTTCTTCCAACTCGAAGGCCAGTGGGGCTGGGGTTGTGCTTGAAACCCCCGATCATACCTATATACAGTACGCCTTACGACTTGGGTTCCAAGCGTCGAACAATACGGCGGAATATGAAGCGTTGTTACTCGGCCTCCGACTCGCCGCTAGCATGGAAGTTACGCACCTAAGTGTTTTCAGGGACTCTCAGTTGGTTGTTAACCAAGTTACCGGTGTATACCAGACACGGAAAGACCGGCTAAGGGCTTACATGGAGAAAGCGAAAGAACTTATCAACGGATTTCAATTCTGTCGTGTGACTCGGATTCCTCGCACGGAAAACAGCAAAGCCGATTTGCTAGCGAAGCTCGCCTCGGCCAAAGAAGATGAAATACCCAGGTCCGTCCCTGTCGAATACGTTGACAAGCCAAGCATAGATGAGCCAATTAGCGAGGCTGTCAATACAATCGACTCGGAACCTTCCTGGATTGATCCAATCCGCCAATACCTTAACGAAGGAAAGTTGCCCGAGGATCGGGCCGAGGCTCGACGAATTAAGATTCGAGTCTCCCGTTATACCATATTCAACGGAACCCTCTACAAGAAAGGTTACTACGCCCCGTTGCTGCGGTGCCTCAAACCCAGCGAGGCAAACTATGTGTTACGGGAAATTCATGAAGGAATCTACGGAAACCACTCTGGAGGGCGATCCCTCGCCTACAAGGTCCTACGACAGAGATACTACTGGCCCACTATCCAACACGACGCTCGCGAGCTCGTTCAAAAATGCGACAGATGCCAACGGTTCGCGGCAATTCCGAGGCAAGCGCCCGAAGCACTAACGCCGATGACCGGTCCCTGGCCTTTCCCAATGGGGCATCGACATCATAGGACCGCTCCCTATGGGAAAAGGTCGGACCAAGTTTGTTGTGGTGGCGGTTGACTATTTCACGAAGTGGGCCGAGGCGAGAACCATTAGTTAAAATAACCGAGCAGGAAGATCACCGAATTTGTATGGAAAAATATTATCTGCCGACGGGGTACCCCGTACCATTATTACAGACAATGGAAGGCAATTTGATAATGAAGCTTTCGCGGGATGTGCGACAACCTCGGAATCAGAAACGTTTATTCTTCGCCTCATCATCCTCAAACCAACGGACAAGTTGAGGCGGTTAATAAGATTATCAAGCAACATCTTCGGACCAAGCTTGGCCGAGCCAAAGGAGCGTGGGCCGAAGAGCTCCCGAAAATTCTTTGGGCCTACCGAACCACCGCTCGAACAGCCACAGGGGAGACCCCATTTTCACTAGCCTATGGTTCGGAAGCCGTCACTCCCGTTGAAATCGGATTACCTTCGGCTCGGATCACCACGTTCAGTGCAGAAGCAAACGAAGAACTCCTTGCACTCGGACTTGACCTTCTGGACGAACAAAGAGAAGTGGCACGGCTGCGCACGGAGGCGCGGCAGCGACAAGTGGCTCGGTTCTACAACACCCGAGTTAAGGTTAGAAGATTTCGAATGGGGGATATGGTTCTTCGAAAAGTGTTTTCTAACACCAAGGAATTTGGTTCGGGTACATTGGGACCCAACTGGAAAGGACCCTACATCGTCTCGGGCACCATTAGACCGGGAACGTATCAGCTAGAAGACCTAAACGGACAACCGTTGCCCCACCCTTGGAACGCTGAACACCTCAAAGTCTACTATCCCTAGTTCTGTCTTCAACGATTAAAGACTCTGAACTAAGAAAGGATAAAGCCAAGTCGAATAAGTAAAGATAGGCATTTCTCTTCCATTCATCAAAACATATGTAAGTACAAAGCGAGCGAAGATCTCTTTCATTCATCAAAACATATGTAAGTACAAAGCAAGCGAATACATCAAAGCAAAAAATATATATATATGTCCAAGGGCCCCGGTAAATGCCCTCATGCACCGGCCTCGCCCCCAGCGGTATCTTCAGCAGTGGCGTCCGGGTTCTCGGATCCCGAGGCTGCTCCACCCTCGATTTCTGAAAGGTCAAGGTCAGGGAAGGATTTATTTATGTCCTTGACGCATTCCAGATATCCGCTTTGGAACAAGCGGTCCCTTTCATCCTCGAACTCCGCCGACTCGAGGAATGCTTGGACGGCTTGGTCCCTAGCCCTCTCGGCCTCCCGAGTCTTCTCAACGGCCTGCTGAATGTGCTCCGCCGCTTCAAGCTTAGCCCGAGCTAAGTCATCCGCGCACGAAGCATGGACTGCTAGAACTCGCTGATTCTCCTCTTCAGCTTTGGAGAGTCGAGCCAGTGCCTGAGCGACCTCTGCCTTCGCTTCGTCCAGGGCTCTTCTGGAGGAAGCCGCCTCTGCCCTCGCGTCTTCGGCAGCCTTCCGGGCAAGGGACGCCTCGCCTGTCAGGACGCCGACCCGGACCTCGGCCTCCTCGCGTCGACCTTCGACCTCAGACAGAAGAGCCTGCAGTCGATGAGTTGAGGATAGCTCCTTGCTGGCCTTGATTAAGCAAGGAGCGAGTTCAAAAAGCATCCGGGCAGCGGCGACGACGGGGCGTTGTAGAGTTTCACGAACTCTCTTTCACACCCGTGGGCCAGGGCCCATGGAACCATCCCCGACACCACTTGCTGCAGGAATGACGGCCCCTCCTGGTTCGTCCCCTCCCCTCGGGAGGACGCGGTCCTCGTCTCTCCCTCCCCCCTGGAGGACGCGGCCCCGGTCTCCTCCTCCCGACTCGGAACATCCGTCTCAACGCGTGCCGAGTCAGGATCCGCCTGAGGCTCCGAAGCAGCAACCGCCGTCTCTTCCGCCCTTTCGTCCGGGTCGGGAATTACGACGACGGAAGGGGCAGAAGAGCTCGCTGGCTCTTTCTCCTTCCGCAGCACCCTTTGCCTCTTCGGCGGCCGAGGCTCCGAAAGAAGAACTGACCGCGGAGGAGCCTTCAACTTCGTGACTGGCCTAAGGGCAGGACGAGCTCCAGTCATCTCCGGTTCGAGGGTGATCCTGAGGTTGGGACGAGCTTCGGGCAGATCTGTAAAAAAAAAAAAAAAAAAAACCAGAGAATAAGTTATGGCGAAGTAAGTCGAGGGAAATTCGGGAAATCCAGAAGATTCATTCTCAATTACCTGTAACTTCCGAGTCCAGACCTGCAAGATCAAGGCGCTCCGGCTGTAGAAGCACCTTCCAAGACCTATTCTTCGAATCCAACGACCTCAACTCTTTGATCCGAGCCGAGGCAGTGGTGCCGAGCTTCGGCCGCTTCTTTGGAATATTTGCCAAACATAAGCTCGTCAGATTCAGAATATTACAAAAACAAAAAAAAAAAAAAAATAAGGGGGCGAGAGGGAGAGAAGACCCAAGTCACCTGCTCTTTGGAACGCCCGAGGGACACGAGCCTCGTAGGACCCGGATTCATCCGTCTCCCAGCGACCACATGCCCAAAACCAACGCTCTCTCCAGTGTTTGTTGGAAGTGGGAGGGTCGGTTATCAGGGAACCGCCTCCGCCTCGCCAAGCAGCGAAGACGTAGAAGCCGGGATAGTTCGGATTTACCCGTACCTGATACAGGTGGAGAAATTCGTCGACTGTAAGTGGTGGCTGTTCCATCTCAGCCCACAACACCGCACATCCGAGTAAGTTCCTCCACCCATTCGGGACTATCTGCCCCGGGGCAATCTTTATGCGAGACAAAACTCCCCGGACGATGGTCTGAAGGGGCAGACGCAAGCCGCATTGCATCGACACTTGGTAAATCGCGATCGCCCCAGCAGGAGGGTGAAATCATTCGGACGGGGAAGATAGGTGATGACCGACTCGGGAATATGGTATCCGACTCGGATTCTGTCCAAGTCCGTCTCAGTCAAGACTGAGGGAACCGGACCGCTTAAATCCTCTCCCGATCCTTCTTCTTCAGACTCGGCCTGCGCCGATTCACCAACGGGAGCAAGATCAGGGGTTCCTTCGGCGATTAAAATTTCATCTTCTTCCTCCTCATCTTCCTCCATGTCCCTTTGCAAGTTAGGCCTTCCCGGGCGGGTTAATAGAGATGACCCGCCCCGAGAAGGAACGACGGAAGCAGGGCGCTCCGCCGGAGCTTCGGTGACTCTCTCCGGTAGACAAGCAGCGTTGGCGTCCACTGCTATCTCCGTCAGTAAGGAAGGCGATTCCGCAACGTTCCAAAAACGTTGCGCTTCGCCTTCGTCTCCGGAAGCTCCCCCCTGGGGACTTTGAGAACTCCTATCCGCCATTAATATCTAATAAAGAGGAAGGAGAAACTCACCGGAGGGAGAAAGGAAAACGGAAATGGCGGAAAGAGGCACCGACGGTTAGGAGAAACGAAAAGAAGGAGATGAAAGGTTATGCAAACCCCAAAGAAAATGCGGAGCGGGAATGGCAAGAGCAGTAAAAGTTTAAAGTGCGGGGCCCCTGACGTTATATAAGGTCGCCATACGGCAGAGACAATTAATGGGGAAATGATTCGACGCCTGCATCGATTCCCTCATTCGACACGTGGCGCACGTCGGCTGGCGACAATAATACCTTTGCTACGTGTCCAATCTTCGTTGGCGGGATGTGCGATTTGACGGCTGACGGCGCATGCGATGTCAGGAGCTGAACCGTCCCCCATCAAAGGCCTTACGGAATGCATTTAATGACCACGACTCATCTTGGACTGAGTTACGAACCGACTCCAAACTCGCTACTCCTTAGTGTCATATGAAGCACACGGAGTAGGGGGGCTTACTGTTGGGGACAAAAATACAAGTCCGAAGACTCGGACTTAATGCCTCGAGACTCGGACTTAATACCTCGGGTCACCGAAGGATGTGTCAAATCCGAGGCATGGTTCGCTAAACCGAGACAACGGTTGAGTCGGTTCGGACGACTTATCAGCGTTCCGGGCATGTGTCGGGCGGACCACCTTACAAGACCGACCGTCGCTAGGTCAGATCTCATCCCGGATATCTTGGGATAAGATCTCCGACCCCGAAGCTCACGGGATCGGATGACGGCTCAAGATGGGCACGATCCTATCTCCGTGATACCAGGAGAAGATCCCGCGCTCAATATCAGGAGGACCCCAGCAGCTATAAAAGGAGGACCCCTGTCACCTTGAGAGGTACGAAACAAATTCCCTCTAAAAAACCTTTCAATACTTTGAGACCCCGAGTCCAGGCCTGACTTTGGCATCGGAGGGTCCCCTGATCGAGTCAGGGTCTCCTTTGTCCTCTTTCTGTGCAGGCATACAAGGGTCAAAGGAGGACGAACCAGACATTTGCATCAACATCGATAATATCTCGCAACATGGGTAGTATCGAGTTCCTAATCTTTTGTTTCTTTTTCTAGTTATCTATGATTTCTCAATGAAATATCATGTGTTATTGATATTCTGAAATACCAATCAATGTTTGAATGGATAGATGAGATGAATGGAATGGTTGGTCTAATTTCTCACGAGAACATGTCTTTTTAGCCCTCATTAAATGAAAACTTATAATGTATGTGTTCTTTTTGTAAAAAAATTTTATTCCTAAATACAAAGATAAGTGTATTTTAGCATTTCCTGAAGTTTCATTAAAAAATTCAACTATTTTCCTCGTATTTTTTCAATGTTTCTCTACATTTCTGATTACCAGCGATTTCAATATTATTTTTGTACACCCAGCCAACAAAAACTTGTAGCGACATTTACTGGGGCCAAAACAGCAACAGGAGGGTACCTTGGCCAAAACGTGTGCAACAGGGGACTATACCTTAGTATACATTGATTTCCTCTCTACGTTGGATAATGGTCAGACTCCAATGATCAACTTTGCTGGCCACAGCAACATGTATTCTAATGGTTGCATGGGCGTTGGTGATGACAAGATCTTATCAGACGTAGGGCATTAAGGTGATGCTTTTTATTGGAGGCGGTGCTCCTTTGTAGATGCGAGGCAAGTAGCATAATACCTATGGAGTAACTTCCTAGGCATCTACTCTTACTCACACCCCCCTTGTGATGTCGTTCTTGATGGCGTCCACTTTCACATTGAAAAGGTGCATGAACCAACACTGGGACAATCTCGCCTGATGTCTTTCCGGTTACAGGGAAGGTGTACGACAGTGGCACCCCAATGTCCTCCAATTTTACCATAATTCTTTATTGTGGAATTGTGGAAACAAACTCGAAACAAACAAGAAAGAGATAAATGCAAACAAGCACAAGAGAACACATTAGTTTACATTGAAAAACTCTCGCAGGAAAAAAAAAAAAACAAAACCACAGCATATAGCGAGAACAAATTTATTATGAAAAACCAATTCTCTTGGATAAACACAACAATATAAAAACCTTAAAATCCCTTTAAAAACTCTAGAACATTTCTTCCTCTCTGAAAACACTTCATGTACATGATTCACCCTCATTTTCCTATTCCAAGCCCTCACGTAGAGTTTCAATACTTTGAGGTCTTGGTATCGATCCCTAGTGGGGGTGGCTAATAGTGAAGTGTCAGCTTGTTGGGGATTTGGTCCGCAGAATCACACAGATCTAGATCTAGGATAGCAATATAATGGCATTAAGTAAATACAAGAGAACACACAGATTTAATATGGAAAACCCTTGCGAAAAAAAATCACGGCACAAAGCGACAGAAATCCACTATGAAATAGAAATTACAAGAAAAAGGAGTTACCCGATTCGAACAACCTCGAATCTCACCATTGCCACACCCTTTGATAACCTTAGAACCCTTTAGAAAGCTTTTTTTAATCATTTAGAATAGCCCTAGAGACCCTTATTTATAGTTTTAGGAAACTCCCTTCCGCATCCTTGTTGCGAAAGGACTCAAATCCGCAATCCGCACAAAATCACGGAATGAATCTGCGTAACCACGACTGGTCATGCCGATTGCACGACCGGTCATAGGGGTCCTCGATCGGTCGAGCAAGCCCTACGACCGGTCGAGCGGCCTGAACACTAAAGAATTGAGCTCAGTGGACTTTGAGTTAAGCAGCGCTCGACTAGTCGAACCGCTCCCAGACCCTCGACCAGTCGTGCACGCAAAAAAAAAAACCCCAGATTTAAGACATCTGGCAACGATCTTCACCATGTCTTCAATCTTCAACCGTGTAGCTTCTCGACCTCTTCTCTTATCTCTGCATCACATCATAGCTTCTTGTGCACACTCCGTCCTTCTTTTATGCTATCGCCAAGCCCAGAGAAGTTACACAGAACTTGAACTTCTCTGCAGGAACGATCTAGGTGAGCATGTTTGCCGGATCAAAATCCACGTGCTCAACCACCTTTGCTCCTGTCTTCTCCAAAAGGAAAGACGTAATCTTCTTACCATCTCATCACTACCCAATATTGCTTACCAGGGTACTTGCTCACAACACTGATAGACTGTGAAATAACCGGTCTAATCCAAACTATGGCATATACTGCCAACCGTATTCGAATAAAGCTCATGAGATATCCTGCTTTTCCTCATCTGTTATGGGACATGTCCTGAGGAAAACTTGAGGAGAGATGCGTAGAGAACGCTCTCCGGCTTTACATGGTCCATCACTTCCTTGATCAATACCTACACACAAGGTATTCCTCCTGCGATTACCAAAGCCTACTCCTCTTTCAGTCTTAACGCCAAGAACCATCTTTACAGCCCCCCGATCCTTCATCCTGAATATCCCACTTACCCGAGTCTTCAGTATATTGATTTCAGACATATCATAATTGGCGATCTACATGTCATCAATTCCTGACTCATCAAGAAGGAATCAAAATCACTGCCTAGGCGACAGGTCAAACCACAACCTCCTGTAAAGTCTTTTCTCAGCCCTTTTAACTTTGAACCGCTCTAGTTACTTCATGTAGATCTGCTCTTCACTTTTCCTTGCAGAAGTGCAGAATCCACATCCATCCTTCTAGCTCAAGATCACATTAGCTAACCAGCATCAATCACGGATCTAATAGACACCTGCTATACCGTCGGCGTGAATATCTCTGAGAAGCCGATCCCTTCTCTCTGAACATAACCCTTTCCTACCAACCTCGCCCTGTATCTATGATGTATCCTACTGAAGATCCACCTGCATCCAACTGCTCTCTGGCCCACTGGAAGCTCCACCCGCTCTCATATGTCAGTCTAGTACAACGAATCCATCACATCGCTCATAGTCACCATTTACTTCTCAGGATCAGGCTCACCTAGAGCCATCTGAATAGAAGATGAATACCCTGCGATATTGGAGTCGTCTATGTACCTTGCCGATATCCTGCAATCATGCCGTGTGATTCTTCTCACAGGTGGCTGCTCCATCTGCTCTGTATCTATGTCCGCGCGTCCGCCTTCCTGCCCTGCCCGCTCATGTGGCCATGCCCAGCATGCCACACACGTGCAGAAGTGAAATCCGCTACATCCACTGCAGCTCCACCTTTTGAAGTGCTCCCGATCAACCTGTACATGTTACCGAGTCGTTGTGCTTTCATGATTACCCGTGCCCCCTTAGATACCTTAAGAGCACCATTAATACCTGTGTACTTGCATCCTTTTGCCTCAAGCACACCAAGAGAAATCAGATTCTACTTCAAATAAGGAATGTGTCTGATATCAATCAAGGTATGCTCCACCCCATCAAACATCTTGATACGCACCGTACCAACAGCCACAACATTACAGGCAATATCATTGCCCATAAATACCTGTCCACCATCGCACTCCCTGTAGTTGATGAACCAACTCCGATGAGGAGTCATGTGAAAAGATACCCCTGTATCTAGCATCCACTCGTCCTTATGATCATCGTATGGCCGCCTGATAGTAGACACAGACAAAACATTACCATCACATCCACTCAATCCATCTGATGTGGCAGCATTGGCCTCCCTGTATGAAGCCTCAGAATCTTCTTTCTTCGATTTAGGATTTTCACAATCCTTCTTCACATGTCCTTCCTTCCCACAATTCCAGCACTTTACCTTTCCTTTGCCCTTGCCCTTGGATTTGGATCTAGAACCTGAAGAACCTGTACCTTGTTTAGAATTTTTATCCCCTATAAACAGTGCATCAGAAGATATCCCCATGTCGACGTTGAGCTTTATCATGGCCTTCCCTTGAAGGGCCGAGATAACGGTGTCGACACTCAGGGTTTTATTCGCTAAGCACATTGTGTCCTTGAATGACTCATAAGACGCCGGAAGAGAATTCAGTAACATACATGCTTGTTTTTCATCTTTCATCACTTCCTTCATATCCAGTAATTTGCAAACTAATTTATTAAAGTTGCTGATGTGAGTCTTCAGACCTCCATCCTCTATCATCTTGAAGTTATACCATTGTCACTTCAAATGCAGACGATTTTTAGAGGATTTTTTCATATAGACATCCTCTAACTTCGCCCATAACTTAGCCGCAGTTTTTTCCCTTATGACATTGTAGAGAACTTCATCCGTGAGACATAAACGGATAAAGGCTAAAGCATTACTATCAAGGTTTTCCCATTCATCATCTTTCATGGTAGATTTTCACTCCTCAAGAGCCTTAATCTCGCCTTGCTTGGTTAACAGACTAATCATCTCAATCTTCCATAACTCAAAATTATTTTTGTGAGTACTTCTCAATATCAAACTTGCCGTTTCCCATCATTACTAATCCTGCAGATTCAGATCTGTGATACCACTTGTTGGGGATGTGTCTGCGGAATCACACAGATCTAGATCTAGGATAGCAATATAATGGTACTAAGCAAACACAAGAGAACACACAGATTTATCGTGGAAAACCCTTGCGGGAAAAAACCACGGCACAAAGTGACAGAAATTCACTATGAAATAGAAATTACAAGAGAAAGGACTTACCCGATTCGAACAACTTCGAATCTCACCCTTGCTACACCCTTTGGTGATCCGAGAACCCTTTAAAAAGCTTTTTTTAATCATTTAGAATAGCCCTATGGACTCTTATTTATAGTTAGGAAACTCTCTTCCACATCCTTGTTGCGAAAGGACTCAAATTCGCAATCCGCACAAAATCGCGAAACGAATCTGTGTAACCATGACTGGTCGTGCCGATTGCACGACCAGTCGAGGACCCCTACGACCGGTCGAGCAAGCCCTACGACCGGTCGAGCGACCCGGATACTAAAGAATTAAGCTCGCTGGTCTTTAAGTCGAGCAATGCTCGACTAGTCGAACTGCTCATACGACCAGTTGAGCAAGACCCTCGACCGGTCGTGCACGCAAAAAAAAAAGAAGAAACCCCCACATTTAAGACATCCGACAACACAGCTGACAGTGGGATGTACTAACAAACTTTTTTTCAAAAAAACATAAGGAGTTACAATTGAATTAGGTAACAAAATACATATGCAAAGTTGTGCAATTGTAACGATAGAATCAAGTGAGATCAAAGCCACTTCCAATAAGATCGAAGAATGCCCGCGGAAATATCCAACAAGCATGTGAAAAAAATTGAAAATTTCTCAATGAGATCAAGTGGTGTGTCAATCTCAAGAGAGCGACACTGGGAAAACAATTGAGATAGAAACGGTGGCCATTAAAACTGTGACGTGGCCACCGTGAATCTTTATATGTAGGAAAGCCACAAACATGCTCCTCATGATCCAAAACTTCCGCGGGCCCAATAAAGTTTCAATGGTGGGCATTCCATCCCCATTGTTTTCTATGGTATGACCCGCTCGAGCTTTCATCTAAATTACTTTTGGGGATCCCTTCTTAGCAAGACCTGAAAAAGCTGATGGATGGCTTGGATCTCACACGGACATTGTGGTGGGTCCCACAGAGCATCGTGTTACACGGGCTCCTTGTAACAGGTGTACACGCAACTCGCGACTGCCTGAGACTCCGGTGCCCCTGTCGTTGGAAACTGTACCGGGACACAGAGATAACCGTGTCAACTCCTCTCCGTTCATCAAATTTTCAAGACTACCATAGGATCGGAATTAAAAAATAAATTAAATTCAAAACTCAGGTGAGCCATACCAAATGAAACAGTGGAACTGAAAACGGAAATGTCCACCGTTGAAACCTTCCAAGAGCTGATCGTGATGTTGGTATGATATGGCATCCAAACCGTTAATAGAGTTACCACCGCTCAGATTAACTGTAGGCACAAATATCATCTTCATGTATGGCCCCACAAAATTTCCAATGGTGGGCGTTTAATCCCGACTGTTTAGTGTGATATGACCCACCTGAATTTTGGAACTTCCTGATCTTCATAATTCTATCCATATCGTGGTCTTGCAAAACTGATGGACGGAGTGGATTTATGACGAGAATCTATGTGGGCCCACACAGCTTCCGACAACAGGGGCACGGGATTATCTCCGTGCCCGGGGCACAGGCAATCCGCTTCCACCGAAACCGCCATGGGCGCTGATTAGGTGTACTCGGGTAACAACTTAGTGGGTGTTACCCTTACCGTACGGCCCACCTCCATCGATCTGTTTTTGTATATCCATTCCGTCCATCCGTTTTTAAAGCCCATTTTATTATAAGAGCCCAAAAAAAATCTATATAAAATTCTCATGTGAACCACACCATGGTGATTGAACACTCACCATTAAAAACTTCCCAAAGCCCACTTTAAGCAGATACACAATTTTTATATTACATCCAACCCGTTTATAAGTTCAAACAGAACTTTTATGAAGTTAAAATACAAAGAATAACTTGATCCAAAACTTTTGTGGCTTAAAAAATCTTTTAAAGGTTATTTTCCAATGTTTCCAGTAGTGTGGTCCACCAGAGATTTGGATCTGCTTAAATTTTTGGATAAAAGTATTAAATGAGATGAAAAAAATGGATGGGCGGCATGGATATGAAACATATTGATCAAGGTAGGCCCCACAGGGTAAGGGTAACACCCGCAAAGCAGTTTACCGCGATGACAGCTAATCCGCTCCCGGCCGCCATAGGCTTACGGTGGTACCGGCACCGCTCGAGTGCACCCCAAAGGGTAAACTCCCGATGTCGATGTATGCGGATGTATTCTCTCTTCCCGTGAACTTACACAAGCAAGCGAGCTTTTTAAGTGCAGTCGCGTATGTACTCGAACTCATCGGGGCCGATGCACAAGATCCAAGCCTCTTGTCATGTGGGTCTTACCCTGTAGATTCCGATGGCTAAAGATCAGAGCCGTCCTTTAATCACATGGGCACCATTCACACAAAAGAATGGACGATTAAGAGGTATCGATTCTGGGTTGTCATTCAACCTCCCAGTGCAGCCAACCGGATGAGAAGACCAAACTACAGTTGGATCAGGGAATCCAAAAGGTGACAGTGAACGGTTCAGATCTCTCACTGAACGCACGTGCAAGCGCGAGTACACTAGAAATTGCAGTCGCGCGAGTGCCACTCTCATTCCTAGTCTCCTCTCTTTCCTTTCGTCCTTCCGTTGCTCCTTTTCCTCCCTATCCGATCGAGAAAAGAAGAAAAGAGTAAAAATTAAAGAAGGAAATAGAAAAGAAAAGGAAAGAGGAAGAAACCCTACTTCCTCTTCTCCGGCCGGTCCATGGCTTCCGGCTCTTCCGGTCGAGCCACGCCTGGTGCGAAAGGTTCCGATTTCGATTCAGACGGCGATCTCAGCCAGCGTCCCGAATACGGAAAGGTATTCTCCTTTCTCTCTGTCTCGTTTCTTCTGTTTTTCTCTGTATCTCTCCCCTTCCGTACATTTCGGCTACGGAGTAGCGACGCTTTACCTGTGTGGGGCCCACGTGCCATATAAGATCGCCGTTGGCCGTTGCATAGGAGGAATCCGGCGTGGATTGCTCATAGCCCTCAAATCACCCCGATCTGATGATTGGAGCCATCTGATTAAAAGGACCTCCGAAATGGACGGATGGATTCATTCATCCGACTGAAATTATTTTGAGGAGAGCTTTAGCTGGATCATTTCGCTCTTGTTGCAGCGGTTCATAGAACCAGAAGCGTGAGTTCCAGAAATTATCGGTATAATTCACCAAGGCACATGATTCCGTAATTGTGGGGCCCACTGTTGATTGATGCACCCCACAACAGGTGGGGATGCCCAAAAAATGCCAGATTGGATTAATCTAACCCCTCAGATTGGTGCCTGCAGATAGACAGTTGAGAAAAAGATGCGGCAAATATCCAATTCAGAAAAGGCCAATGGTTGAATTGTTTAGATCTTCCACTAGACCCTTTTGGGCCTGTTTGGGTGACAATGAAAAACTATTTCGATTCATTTATGCCCGACAGGCACAACAGATGTGCCATCATCTATCAAGTAATTCAACCTGCTATTCATGTTTCTTCCACCACCGGATGGATTTTTTTGGTGAAGGTATGGTTATGTGAAAGTGTGCCTAATGGCCGGTTTGGATCCCACACATGGGACACATTGGCATGCCTGCAAATTGGCGGTAAAACACCACCTCCCTAAATCAATTTTTGCAGGGAAGAGCTGAGAGCTATTTTCCAAATGATGCATGGGCAGAAGTGATGAAAAATAAAAAACGGGTGTCATCCAAACAAGCCATTAAATGATATTGATATTCTCATTCAGCTTATCCAAATCACGGGCTTTGCCGTCTTCTTTTACCCACTCAATCATCTTGTATTCGATTATGAATATGGTTGTTGAATTGATACGTGAATGTCCATCCAATATCTTCTGTTATTTATTTAATAATTGAAGTTTTTTGGGCTCCCTCGATTTGCTTGTCCTTTGGGAGTGACTAATTTATGGAGTCTTTTGTTCTTGATTGGACAGGATTTTTGGGAGCTGAAAATGGGAAGATCATTGCCAACTGTCTACGATCGGCAGGAGGAATCTGTAAATGGTGTCCTATCTTACACCATTGAAAACACCATGAAGAAATATGCTGACAATTTACTCCAGTTCCTCGAGGGAATTAGTGGACGCCTGTCGCAGTTGGAATTACATTGCTACAGTCTTGAACAGTCGCTAGGAGAACTCCGATCCGATTTAGCTCGTGATCGTAGCGAAACAGATATGAAGCTTAGGTCTCTCGAGAATCATCTGCAAGAAGTGAGTTTAGATCAGATGTTACATATATCTTGCTGTCTGTTACTTGCATCTATTCTCGCCTTATAATATAATACAAAAGATTGAAAAAATTCCCTTCTTCATCTATGTTTCTTGGAACATTATTCGTAGGGTTAGTATTCAATCAAAATTGACATTGCTACAGGTATCAACACTTGTTATGTAGCTGAATGCATCTTAAAAGTGTGCATTTCTGTTACCGGATGCCATAATTTACAAATCCTGCATGCCTGTCTATCTACAGGCCCACCTACACTAAGACACGTGCTAATGGGGCACATGTGCCGCATCCAAGCGGGTGGGCCCTGCTGATAAGACAGCATAGCCTTAAAGCAAGGTTGATTCAATCATCAGCCACACATGTACAAAAGGAATGGGCAAGCCGAAAGAACTTCCCAACGGTCCAAATTCTGCATCATGTGACCACCCCCCCCCTGATGATTGGTATGACTTGATATTTGGGCCATGCATTGGTACGTCTGATGCATAGCATGGACATATAAACTGTTTGCTGCGTTGGTGTGCTTCGCTGCATGTATGTGGATATTCAGAGATTGGATTGCTGTATTAGGAGCCGCATGAACTGATCCAAAATTTGATTCGTAGTTTCCATATACCAACTTATATGCTGCTCAGGAAGTGGGTTCTTAGTTTGCTAACATCAACGGGGCCTACGCCAATTTCCTAAGGGTGAGTTTGGTTACACCAAATATCATGAAACAAGCTAAATGTTTTATTTTTGCTACAGGTCCACAGGTTCATACAAATCCTAAGAGATAAGCAAGACCTTGCCGAAACCCAGAAGGAACTTGCCAAGCTTCAACTCATGCAGAAAGAATCTACTGCTATGAGCCGTTCACAGCACAGTGACGATGGAATCGTACCATCTGCCTTCGAGCCAAAAACACATGACAATGCACCGGATGCAATGAACCAGCAGCTGGCTCTTGCATTGCCCTGCCAAACTACCGTACCAACCTCTCTCCCAGCTAGAGCTGCTGAACAACAGTATCAACCTCGCAAGGAACTACCCATTCAGCAGCCGATACCTCCCTCTCTACCTGCGCAGCAGACAATTCATGCTCAGAGCCAGCCACACATCTACCACCCTTCACAGAACCAATTGCCAGTTCAGACACTGCAGTCCCAACAGCAGCACCATCACGATCAACACCTCCAAGCTGGGCTCCAACATGTTTATCAGAGGCCCCCAATGCAGGACCTGCCCCGGCAGGCACCACAGCAGCAGCCTCAGCCCCATGTAAATCAGAACCCAATTCACCCTTTTCCTCCGTATCAGCAGCAGTGGCCACAGCAGTCTCCTCAGCAATTCCCACGACAAACTCAACCACAACAGCCATCTCCACAAGCTTCTCGATCCCAAACACCACCAATATACCCACCCTACCCAGCTCAACCTGCCAACCCATTGCCTGAAACATTTCCGGGCAGCATGCAGGTGCAAGTTCCACTCTCTGGAGTTTCTCAATCTGATGTAAACCGTCCAAAAGCTGCCTCTTACAGTTATGGAGAGCCTGGTAGAACAGTTCCACAGCAGCCACCCCAACACCATAACATACAGCATCAGCAACTGCAGCCTCAGATAAACCAGAGCACTTACAGAGCACAACTCAGCGACAGTGGCTACCCAAGTGCTGGGGCCACTTCCCAACAGCCTACATTGCATGGATATATGCCATATGGCACTGACGGCAGCAGGTCGCCCCATCCTCAGCACCTCCAGCAAAGCAGCTATCCTCCTGCCCATGTCTCTGCTGTCCAGAATTTGCAACCACCTCCCAGCAGTCTTGGCACCCGCCAGCCGACCCCGCAGATAATGCTCAACCATCCATATAGGGAGCTTATTGAGAAAGCTGCGAGCATGGGGTACTCGAGGGATCAGGCTGCGAATGTGATCCACAGGATGGTGGAGAGCAGGCAGCCTGTTGATTTCAATTCTCTGCTCGACAGGTTGAACGGACAGGTTGAACGGACGGTTCTAAATCCTCTACCATGGTAGATTGTGTGATTTTTCTGTACTTATCTCGTGTTTTAAATAACCATTTCCCAGGATAGATTATCTTAGTATCACGGTAAATCTTTTTTATTGAAAGGTAATGGTATATCTTATATATAAATAAATATATCAGAAATTTGTAAAATTTTGAGCCCCACTAAATGGAATCTTACTCTATTTATGCTCTACAATTACTCCTTTGCTTCCCCTCCGCATGGGTGCAATTTCATATGTTTTGTTGTTTAACAGTTTTGTTTCCCTGGATAGAAAGTACAAACAATATCATGCTACTATGATTTAGTCATAGCAGATTGAACAACAGAAGCATCCTAATGGAAGAAAGAAAGAAAGAAAGAAAGAAATGGAAGCATCATAGGAGCAGACGCGAAGTATGTTTCCTACACTGTATGGGAATGTTTTTAACTAGAGCCCAGTATTCTAAGTTGTCACCATTAATGTGAGCACCCAACCCCCCATGGTTCTTTAAAAAAGATCATTGTCATCATGTAAACCTAATTCCAACTAATTGAGGCCACTTGCACAAATCCTTTTCCACCATTCCGCTGCATCGAGGACCTTATCCTCAGTTAAATCACGGGTCATTAAATATTTCCTACTTCACCCATGTCCTTTTGGGCCTTCTCATTGCCCTTTGAGGGCGTTCAACTTGAACCAACTCACTTGTAGTTGGTGCAGTTCTTGGTTTGCTTTGCACCTGGCCAAACCATTTACTCCGAGCTATCTATTATTGAAAAATATGGCAAAATAATAATAATACAATAAAAACCCTGAAGTTGTGACTAACAAGAATGCATGTACAATTGCTTCCATGGATTCAATCAGGGTTTACAATCTAGCTTCCACACCTGTTCATTGGAGATCACTTCCAAATAAAGAAGGCACAAGAGTCAAGGAAAAGGTGAATATGGAAATCATGGTTTCTCCAATCCTCACAAAGTGCTGGGTTGGAACCCTGTATTTTTCTTGTGGTTCCAAAGGATCCAGCTAATACTACAAGAAAACCAGGAACAGGGTTCTTTCTTCTCCTATCTCACCTGACTTGGTTTTAAGAATGTTGGTTTTACGAACCAGTGATTGCCATCTCCAAGCCTTGCTGCGAAACCAAAGACTGGACAACAGCTATGGTCGGTTTTGTTGTAGTCAGGAGTGCTCTGTTGATACGTCTTGGAGAGAGCATGATCTTTCTACAGGTAACAGGGTAATGTGTCAAAGCATCACCATGATTTGTGCAACCACTCAGCCTTGCCTATGGGGGAATGTACACTGGGTGAACCCCTCCTAGAATTCCATGTCCCAAAGTTCAATCTGATCAAATGATCCTAACCATTGAATTAAAAACCTGGAAATTGACAGGTGAACACTCTTTATAACTGAGGGGACAGCAGTCTTAGAGCCCATGAGCATGTGTGCAAGAGAATCTCATCTTTTGAGTGTATCTAAATGTACAGATAGTAGCATGCCTCAAAATGAGGATAGGATAGGAGTAGTGCAATGGGAGCACAAGTCAGCCCCTCCCAACGAGAACAGGACAATGACTGGTCTGATCCATTTTCATTCAATTCTGATTTCCAGTGGCATTGTGGACTGACAAATTTCCATTTCTACCATTTGCATTGCCCAGGATGTACCACCAAACTACCATTTCCATTTCATCATACCCATGGGATCCAAAACAGTTCAATATTGAGATCAAATGTAACACAACATTCAACTTTTTATATGATAGTTTTACAGAACAAAATATTTAAAAATAAAACAAATAAAACAAAAAATTTTATGGCAATAACCAAAAATAAATCATAATGTTACAATCTACGTGTCAAAATATCGGGGTTTGGACCATACCACAGTCCACATGAAAACTGTATCCATTAAACTGCCACTGAAGAAAGATGAGTGATTTTGACGGCTCTTGTGCCTATTTGTAAATGGGTCTACATATTGAGCATTGACCCATATTTCTCATGATACATGTACCTATGGTAACATGAATTTTAGCAGTTAAATGCATCGCAGATTCAGTACCCCAACAAAATCTAACGACTGTGATGCCAAGGATGCCAACCACCGTGATTACTACGATGACTGCTGCCAGTGTATCTATCCTCTGCATCTATGAATCCTTTTCGGCGCTGTTTCTTCATCCCTGAATCTCTCCTCCCAACATCTTCTTCATTCCTGATTTTTGTTGCCTCTCCATTTTCCAAAGCATCACCTCTATGCTTTGGTTTTAACGCCCTCCTCTTTCGAGACAGTGCCCTGTCATCTGCAATGATCACCTTCTCCCTTGGCAGTGGTTCATCATCAAACAACTGCCAATTACATTGGATCTCATCCTCATCCCCTCGCTGCAAGGGTTGGCCTGACCCTGGAAGCAAGATATCAAAAGTCATGTCTCCATTGCATCCACCTTTCCGTTCTAACAGTACTGGGTCAGGTCGGATTATGGTCCCAAGAATGCTCCTGTTTGGGCCCAAAGCCATTATGGTTTTTGCATCTGTCAGCAAAGAGTAGGCCATTGAAAATGCCGATCTTATCTGCAGCATCGAAGAGAAACATCTCGGTAAGGCGCAACAACTAAGAGGGGCTCCAGTAGGCTTGGGATCCTCAACAAAATTTCAAATTCAACAAATTAGAATGCGATCAGGTCAATTAAATTAAATCCCATTAGTTAAACATAGTCAATGATACAACAGCTGGATGTTCAATGAAGAGGCAGCATGTCAACCTGTAGGGCTCCTCAAACATGAAAGGCATGTTTAAACCCATATATATATATATATATATATATATATATATATATATATATATATATATATATATATATATATATATATATATATATTGATGTGTGGGTTTGAAAAGTGCCTTTGGTTTATAATCATTATGGGTTTATGCTTTTAATTGCTTAAGAAAAACAAAAATGTTTTTTTTTTAGAGAGATGAATATTATTTAAAAAAAAAAAAAAAACAGGGCCAAGGAGGCTGAAAAATAAAAGCCACAAAAACAGACAAACAAAGAGACAGAAAACAGGAGAAGCCAACAGCAGAGGCCAACCAAAAGAGAAACAAGAGCAGGAGCTCAACCCCAAACCGAATCCCAGCTCTCTAACACCAACCCAATGCCCATTCCTTAACAAGGCGAAGCACCTTACAGAGAACCCTACTTTCTGAACTCTTAGCATTATTGAAACAGCAGTTGTTTCTCTCCAACCAGATGGACCACATGGCTGCAAGCAACACAAGCCCCCATCTCTTTTTTCCAAGCTTTCCTCCACCTCCAACATCCCATGATCTGACATGGGCCTCAATCGAATGAGGGAACACCCAGGAGACCTCTGCATAGAATAAAATCCCATTCCAGACTTTGGAGGCAAAGGTACAGTGCCAGAGAAGATGGGAGACTGCCCCCATCTCTTTTTTCCAAGCTTTCCTCCACCTCCAACATCCCACGATCTGATATGGGCCTCAATTGAATGAGGGAACACCGAGGAGACCTCTGTGTAGAATAAAATCCCATCCCAGACTTTGGAGGCAAAGGTGCAGTGCAGGAGAAGATGGGAGACTGATTCTGCATCTTGCATACACAGGACGCAGACATTCGGAAGTCAAAGACTCCTTCTGGAGGTTATCTGTTGTGAGAATTCGACTTCTGCCAGCGAGCCAGGCCCTTGTTCATATGATGTCGAAGATCTATTAGAACCTAATCCAAGACAAAATGAGAGGTTCTTTGATCTGATGATGAAACAGTAAGACAATTCAAAAGAACACAGTCCTTGCATTAGTGGTATTTTGAATCACTTCACTGGTCCGCACATCCATTAGAATGGGGTTTATAAAATGGTGGTCCTGTTCTTAACATGGCCCTTGGATTTTCTGACAGGGATAATGCCAAAATGTTTCAAGTCTACTACTAATGCCAGCTACCAAATGGTTGTGGGCTTTGCACTGTGCACCAATAAAATATACGTGGAGTACAAATGTTTTAAGTTGACATATACAGCAACAGCCAGATTAACATCTTGACATACGGCACCATATATGATGATTCTCTCGTGAGGAAAATGACATGACAGATACTCCAATCTAGTAGAGCTAACAGGCTATCATTGCATTTAGGTGAAGGAAGATCAGTAAGAAAGTTACCTAGGTTTATAACAAACATTTAAATGACAACTTTATTAGCCTCTGCTTGAAATACCAAATACGATCTATCTAAAGAGCACAGCTGTAGAATTAGGCAAGGCCTTGAAAAGGTATAGATGAGGCACCAGCTAGGACCCTTGATTGGCCTTCGCCTTGAAAAGGTATAGATGAGGCACCAACTAGGACCCTTGATTGGCCTTCGCCTCGAAAAGGTATGGATGAGGCACCAACTAGGACCCTTGATTGGCCTTCGCCTTGAAAAGGTATAGATGAGGCTCCAACTAGGACCCTTGATTGGCCTTCGCCTTGAAAAGGTATAGATGAGGCACCAACTAGGACCCTTGATTGGCATTTCCCACCCACCCCCTCTAGACTCCTACTTGATGCAAGAAAACTCACATCTGCTTAAGAAGGAAAAACATAAGTACACACAAGAACGAACCTGGAAATAGTTGAAGGAATTCCTCCCAATGTCATTCTCTGGAGCCTATTTCACCAATGGCATTCACGTTGAGTTTAGGACATAAAGATGGTTTATCAAATATAGTAGTCAAATCACAGAGATAGCAAGCAGACCTGTGGATCTTCTATAGAAAGGAGAAATGGACGTTCGGTCTTCATAAATCTAACAAATTGAAATTAAATCCATGCACAATGAGCATGACATCATGGTATTTTTATTTGATAGTACATGAGAAAAAACGAAGAGAAAAGAAATGGCAGTAGCAACAGGCAGTTAGCCCTATATCAAAATAGGAGCCTGTTAGAAGCAATTGATATAAAGGAAACGTGAAGTTTAAACAGTACCCTTTTTTAGTTTTTGAGAAAAGAGTGCCTGATGCTTTACAAGATACACCAACATCCCACGTGTTCAGTTTTCGTCCATAAAAGTCAAGGAAGTTGACCTGTTTTTCACAAGAAGGCACAAATGTGAGAGATTTTGAAAATGTATGAAGCCTCAAGATAAATAGTTCAAAGAGGTGTATATGATCTTATCTCCAAACAATAATGTTGCCCTAGATTAAGAAAAATTGCTAGCTAACTATGCTTCTGGGTACTCCGAAACAAAAACCAGACATTCTTCATAAATTTTACGGACATAAAATCAACGTGTCCGTGCATGTTGTGGTAGACACCAGTGCTTTCGTTTCCCACTGCGCGAAGAATGATTGGGGAAGGTATCATCATCGAGAAAAGTTTAACAGTAGTATGGTTGCAGAAACTGGCTCCAGTGACTAGAAAGTCTACTAATAAAAGAGAGATTAAAAAGGAAATGAAACTAAAGAGTTCTAATCTCATCAAACTCCTAGATACCAACCATATGGGTATAATGGCCAGTACAATTTGCACAAACGATCCGAAACATTGTTGACAGCTTGTATATTAACCAAGGCATCAAACAAAACCTGTGTACCCCAGAGGTCAATTAGTCTGCTAGAATTGCCCCATCCAATTGGATCTGTGGGTCCCAAAGTCCAACTGGACTATCAATCTGGTCCATAACATTTACCAGAACCTTGATAGGGTTCCTATCTTTCATCATAACAATCTGGACACCAGATAGGTTCCAGATCTTCAGTACAAACAGTTGTATAGTCCAGATATGCAATTTAGCCTGTTAGATAGATGCGATCTTCAGGATCCTTGATCCTAATCTTCAATCGACCAGCAATGGGACCACTCTTTCTCCTGCTGAATGATTGGACGGTCCTGCATCACCTTGGACTGTTATTTCTTCCTTGTTTATCTTTGTTTTGTTCCTCATTTATTAATACAAGCTTTAGTGTAATGATGAATATGTAGAAAACATATCTAGACAGCTGTTAATAACATACGTACCAAAAGAATCCCCAGGTTATGCTCTGGAGAAGTTTGGTACCCCTTGAAATCATGTCCTCTCCAATGCATCTGAGATCAAACGATCCTCATCACAGAAAGGCTAAAAAGCTTTGACAGAAACACGAAGTTCAAGCTTGGGATCGTTTACAGAGGTGCACTCCAATTGTACTGGTAACACCATAAGCTTATGGGGCCCATGTGATGTAATCCAACCCATCCATCAGATGTGTCACCTCAATAACACTGCAGGGCCCAAAAATCAGCTTGACCCGGAACTCAGGTAGGCCATAACGTAAGGGATGAGGTGGGAGAGGATGCCCACCCTTAATTTTCAAAGGGACCCACCTGAGTTGCAAAACCACCTGATTTTTTTGCCCGACCCTTCATCCAGGCCAGATGAAGGGTCTGAACGGCCTGGATTACATATGAACAACATGGTGGGCCGCCCATGCAAATCAAGGGTGGTATCCCCTCCCAGCCTGTTCTGTGTTGCGGCCCAATTGAGTTTTAATCGGCATGTCATTTGGGCCCTGGGGGTATTTTGGGTAAACTACAGTTGTGGAAGCCTTGCTGGAGTATAACACCACAAATTATTGTAGTCTATGTCCCAGTTGGAAGCATATTACCATTAGGTTCCGGATCCAGATACAAACAATCATCTGTGAGTAAAAACTGAACCAATTTTGAATCATTAGGAAATAAGGAATTTTTTTATTTTTTATTTTTTGGCTACAAAGGCAAAAGGAGAAAACAAATGTGTCATTAGGAAATAAGAATTATTACCTGCAAATGTGCCATCAGCATTGTAAGGAGAGCATAAGAACCGATTCCCCCAGAATACACCTTCAAAACAGAAGAAATATCTTGGTAAGGAAAACTTCTTTTCGGAAATTTAGAAATGAAAAAAAAATTTGCAGGATAGACTCTTCGATCATTAGATTGCATCCATATCATGCAAGATCAGGCCATGATTTATCGTGCGTTTGGACTGAGAAGCCCACAGATCCAACTGGATGGTGCATCCAATGAGCCAGTTGGCATGTGAGGCCCATAGAATCAATCAGATGGCAAGATATGCCACCCAGCTGCTAGACATGGACTTACATACCAAATCGTATGCTATTTTTAAGGGTCTCTACAAACTGCACAGCTGGAATACACCATTCATATGTGTAACTAAGCCCATACAGTTGGGGAATGAGATGAATTTGGAGTTCTCCTTTAGTTTTCCCTATTTAATGTCTATCATGTCAAGTTGAGAGATTTTAGGTGAGTTTATGTATACACCATTACAATTTAATATTGGCTTCTTTGAGTTTAGTTAGGACTTGTAAAAGGATGTGTGTGTGTGTGTGTGTAGGGAAATGGCACTAAAAGGTCGAGCGCATAGAACCATAAGTCCATAACATACGGTCAAGTCGTGTCTTAGTGTGAGCTGTTGGATGATAAACATTCAAAATGCGCGGGAAGATGCAACAACCTCTTTAGGAAGCTTAATGTGATAGGAAGTTAGTTAGGGCCCACCATCATGTTGTGAGAAATCCACACCGTCCATCTGTTTTTTTATTTCACGCTAGGGCATGAGACAAAAAGTGGGGCAGATCCGAAAATCACGTAGGCTTCGTGACAGGAAATAGTGAGGAATGAATGTCTGCTGGTGAACATTGGTGGGTTACAGAAGTTTTGGATGGAGCTAATATTTTTGTATTTTCAATTCATCCTAGTAAGAATGACCCTGTGAACAATATAGATGGCATATAAGAATAATGGTAGACCTTAGGAAGGTTTCAACAGTAGGCATTTAACTACTCGCATTTTCTTGTTATGTGGCCCAGTTAAATTATAGATATACCTCATTATTTTTCGTCCTAACATGGCCAGAAAAAATGAATGAACATGGTGGATTTCTCTTAAACATTATAATGGGCCCACCTATCTGTGTAGATAAAAATTCCTTCCCACACAATCCAGAGGACAGGCTGTCTACGAGGTGATTATTCAATCATCACTGTTTCCGATAGTATCGTTCACCTTAGAATTGGATCTTCTATATTTTTGGAATGAGGACTTGCAATTGTCTTCCAAAATAGATGGGCCATGTGGGTACACAATATGTAGATCAAGTTAGGTCCCACGATGAGGGACGCACTGTCCTAGGTTAGGCGGAGGCCGCACCCAATCTACTCCCTTCCGCGGGGAGGGGATTAGCTACTGACAGGTTCAGTAGTGAGACTAGCTACCGAAGTGACGTCACGAAGCTCGATGGGCCCCACCATGATGTATGTTTTGTATCCACACCTTCCATCCATCTGGAGAGATCATTTTAGGGCAATATCCAAAGAACAAGTTAAATCCAAAGCTCCAGTGGATCCCAGCACAGAAAACAGTGGGACAGTGATGCCCCCCATTAAAAACTTCTAAAGGGCACAAAAGTTTTAGATCAAGCTGATATTTGTATTTTCTCTTATTTCATGTTTTTTTTTAAAAAAAACTTTTGAATAGGTTGGATTTCAAATAAACATTATGGTGAGCCTTAGGATAGTTTCAACGGTGGGAATCACTCTCCCCACTATTTTCTATGGTGGGGTCCACTACAGCTTTTTAATTGCCTCATTCTTTGGCCCATGCCCTAAAATGATATCTAAAAATGGATGGACGGTATGGATATAACACATACATCATAGTGGAACCCACATAACTTGGTGACGTCACTTCAGTAACCGACTCGCTACTCAACCTGTTAGTATCTAATCCGCGTCCCCTTCCGCATGGGAAGCGGAAAGGCTGGTGTGCCACACGCCACCGACCGTGTTGCCATCGCTAAGTTCCGTGGCCGGTGGCCCCACCCTTATATAAGTATTATATCTACACCGTCCATCCATTTGGCAAAATCATTTTAGGACATTAGCACAAAAATTAAGCAAATCCAAAGCTCAAGTGGACCATAACATAGAAAGTAGTAGGGATTGAACACCTACCATTGAAAACTTCTTGGGGCCACAAAAGTTTTGGATCAAGATGATATTTGTTTGGTCCCTTCATCCAGTTCTGTGTGACGTTATGGACAGGTTGGATGTAAAATAAACATTATGATGGGCCACAGAAAGGTTTTAACAGTGGGCATCATTGTCCCCCCTTTGTGTCGTGGTCCACTTGAGGTTTGGATCTGCCTGAGTTTTACAGTAAAGCCTTAAAATGATATCTCAAAATGGATAGACGGTATGGATATAACACATATATCATGGAGGACCCCACACAATTGGTGACGGCAGCGCACCCCAAGATTGTATAACTCCGATTTATCCGGTTTTGCCCTTTTTTTCCAGGATGGCATCCCCATTGTATAGTTTGAAAATTTATCATCCAACGGCTCACACTAAGACACAACTCAACCGTATGCTATGGTTCTATGCACTCGACCTTATAGTACCATTTCCCATGTATGTGTGCCTGTGCATGCCAGGTCATGCATTTTGGAGGTAAACAATGACAGGACTTCATTGAAGAAAACTGACTCTTCCTGTAAAACTCCTATAGTTTTGAGTTGGTTGTGAGACCACACTATTTATCCCCACCCTATATCCTTCTCTATTTCTATGGCTGCACATGAAAGATTTGTGGCAATTCAAGGTGGATTACTTCTCCATCTTGTTGCTAAATTAAAAATATGCATTTCAATCATGTCATAAAAAACTCAAACCTCATTGAGTTCTCTCTGCTGTAGAAAGACCTTCAGTATCAAACACAAGGGCCTGAGCGGAGGTATCTTAAACACAGCATCCTAAATTTGAAAAAAAATCCAGTCAGTTTATGAAGTAGACCAAGTCTCATAAAAAACACAACATTATCATCTTACCAGAATGTTTAAACGAAAAGAGAGAGAGAGAGAGAGAGAGAGAGAGAGAGAGAGAGAGAGTTGCCAACCTAGAACCAAGAATATATAAATTGAACATCGGTCCAAGAAAACAAATTATCTGTTACTCTCTCTCCAAAAGAACAAAAAGAAAAGCATGGGATTGGAACTAGGTTACTGCAGAAGCAAACACACATCCGAAGACATTTAAATATGGACTGTAAACATAAGTATTGACAGAATTTGCAGAAAATATCTGAATTGAACCATTGAAGGGGGTGTAGAAAATAGAAAGACTTGGTCATTCCATAAAATGTGTTTTTGGTGGAAAATGATTTCAGAATTCTCATTTGTATCCATCTCTGATGGGATCCTATACCACAAGAAAGCAAGACTACTGATGGAATAACTTACCAGAGAGAATCCAATTCAAAGCCAAGTTATATTAGAACCTTTTGGTTTTGGTGTATTTTTTCATCTGAGATGCATCATATGGAAGTATCCATTTCCATCCTTTCTCCAACCAAGAGTTGTTCAGTTAGTTCATTTGCTTTGTTTTTCCTCCATTGTTGAGATACAGTGTGTAGGTCATGATTTTAGCACTAATGATATGATGAGAAGGGAAATTGCAAGGTATTAATGCACAAACCAGTAGGGCCCACAAACAAAGAATTTGGGAAAATGTCCTCTCAATACCTTATATAAAAACAATCTGTGTGCCGAAAGTTCTCCTTCCTATTTACAACCTTGAATACGAATATACTGGAGAAAAGCTCAAAGGCTTGCATTAAAGTTGAGGCATGGCATAGGGTAGACACCATATGGTCCACTTCATGACATTGAGAGACATTTGTGGTTGACATACGGTGCCAATCCAATGCAGTAAAAACTCCAAACCCCACTACGGTTCTTTTTTTTTCTTTTTTCTTTTTTGAAAGATATTGCAGAGGTTCTTGTGCATGTGGCAATAATGACCAAGGCTATAGAACATGTAGCACAGGATACTGGGTGTTACTTGGTTCGAATATAATGAAACCATAATCAAGAAACCTAAACAACATCACACACAATGGACCAAAGTGGACAACATTGTTGACAGTTGCAACATACTTAAAAACTGTGCACCAGCCTTTCCCAGAGGTATAAATGCTAAGTCCATTTCGGCATCTTCCACCAATAAGTAGAAACACAGGAAAAGAAGCTCATAAGAAAATGGTTGGTATTGCGTACCTTAATAAACTCAGCAGCTTTTGGTCCATTGTGCACATCAAAACTGGAAATTTAAAAGATATAGTATCAAAGATTTGCAGTAAACTCAGCACTTGTTTTCTTCTTTCTTCCTCTTTTAATAAAATAACAACAAATTCTCCACACACACAAAAAAAAAAGGCAGTAAATTATACTGGCAATAAAAGGTATGAGAGATATTAAAATCAGCAATTATCAAAAATAGAAAATAAAAATAAAGGTAAGAGAGCCATTATGGATAAGTGGTCAAAGAACGCCCTTCAGGAGACCATGCTTCTCATCCGGACCCCCTAGTAGCAAATGCATCAGAGTGGAATGCTCCTCAGTGGATGCAATTCGCTGAATCTCATGAGCAGACAATGTGCCTTGTTTACTCTTTTTATACTTCCATGCAATCAACACTGTTATTGCCGGGCTAAACATTTCATTTGCCCTGGCTCCAAACAGTGTAAGTCCCACTGTATCTTATTTGCCAAGTCAGGCATTTTTCGCCACACTTTTTGTACTGGGAATTCCATTCCCTCTCTAATTTAATAAAATCTCATCATTATCTCTTAAAAAAAGAATAAAAGGTCAAAAAACCATGACCTTAAACATGAAGCTAGTTAATCTCATGTTCCAAATAATCCTTTTGCAAACTAAAGTAACCATAATAAGCTAAAGATAATTATCACGATCAGCATTTCACAGCAATTTGAAGTCCGCATTTTCTTTTTAGTAGATTTTTGAGGTCAACTTTTAAATGGTACATTGGCAATATTTTAATAGCCGGCTGCCCACAGAACATCAACGTCCCCCTTTTACCACCAAGACTCTAGAAAAAACCATGGCAGGGTGACATTGATAACACTCACGGGTCAGCACAGTCTCACCCAGGTGCCTCATATCAGATAAGAAACACAAGCACACAAGCTCCCATGCACGCACGCACGCATTCTAATGTAGCAGGTGCATGGAAAGAGAAGAGACCACTGTCTTCTTCTCAAAATAGCCCTTTTTTTTCTCTCAAGAACAGCCTTTGAATTCCCAATGAGAGAAATCTCTATAAAAACAAAAAATAAAAATTGATATTATCAACAAAAGTCTAAATAAAGTCTGCTTACAAAGCTCCTTAATATGGCTTATATAAGCTCTAAACCCTAAGGGCCTGTTTGGTTTTCCAATTTCCTATGAAATGCAAAGTAAATGAACCATTATTATCGATTTCAGGTGTTTGCTTAAACAGGAATTATGGCTCGTAAAGAAAAAAAAAAAACCATTTTCACATTATAAAACTACCATTTTTACAATGATTTCTGAGTGAAACAAACAGTATAGCAAAATCATCATTACAGTCAAATGTAAGTGATGTCACGACACAGTTACAAGAGTAAATAATCATTACACATTTACAACCATTTACCGTTGTAATTGGAAAACCAAATAGGCCCCAAATTTGTACCTTCTCCGAAATAGTAAATTTACTCAAGATGGTAAACGATTTCTAAACTGACTCAAACTCTTTCCCATGAATAAATAAGGACTTTAAGCTATTCGAGGATTCTCCAAACCATAAAATACCCTAAAACGGGAAAAACTATAAATTACTAAAAACGTAAATTTTAACTTTAAACTTAAAATTAACCCCAAAAATGACCTATTTTTGACAAAGTGTTCAAAGGCAAATTGTCTTTGACATTGGCCAACACTTAGAACTCGTCGATAGCTTTCTAATTACATATTATATGCGCGAAACAGATAAACAGTCGCCAAGTTATGGCCATCGGAAACTATAGTGCACATTGGACCCTTGGATCAAACTTTCTAGCCCAATTTTTTTGGTTCATGGCCATTCATGTGATTGTCTCTTAACTTTGCCCTACTACATCAAAATGCACAACCACGGACCAAAAGTGGAGAGGATATGCTCAAGTAGTTTGCCACAAAAGTTAATATAAACGAATGAACTCGACCAAGTCATTAAATGATGAATAGAGTGAGTTGAGTTGTTTAAGACGACATACTACAACCACAAAAGAAGACAACATGGGGAAAACTTTCTTCAAATTCTCAAGTTTGTGATAAGTTCCCTCAAAGCCCATGAGAAACCACAAGGTTTACCTCACACACCACATAGACACACATGAATGTACATGCATGCATGCATGACAAAACCCAAAGAAAAAACTTGTAGATAGAATTTCAAGGAATTGCAATAAAACCATACTAATAAATATTGTGATTAGAATAAATTCAGCCTTTTGCAAGCGTTAACGGTAGTGGCTATGGGCCTATGGCCCACTTAGTCTTGAGATGTGTTGGGAACATAGTTTTTGTACAAGGGGTATTTTTAGTATTTTTTCTTTTATTTATTTAAGGGAATTATTGTAATTTCATCCATTTAACATGAGCCCTAGCTCTTAATTCCATTTTCTCAAGTTTCTTCTCTCATTTTTTCTCTTTTTCTTTTCTTCTACTTTTCTCTTTTCTATACCAACTTACATGGTATCAGAGCCATCTTAGATGTGCTTTAGACTCTGTAATTCCCCCCAATCCAACCCAAGTTGCTGGATCTTTTTTCTTGAGGGCCTTCCAACACATCGGGGGCTGATCGAACTACAAGGCGGAGTGTGTTTCATAGTTCGTTTGTGCAGAAAACATGTTGTTTCTCGAGTAGAAGGAAATGCTCACAAAAATGAGCATATGATGAAGACATCGTGCACACGCACACCCGCACACCACCACCCCTACGCACGTACGTACGCAGAAGGAGGACCCCACCATCGATCTGGCTCGATGATGATGTCCAGGGAGGGCCTCCTAGCTAGAAGACAAGTTTTGGTTCAGAAAAGTCGCCCGATAGTCAAGAAAAAGCCCACCATGGGATCTCATGATCGTGGCCCACTCGTCGGATTGGTTTTATATTTTAGGTTTTGCTTATTGTTATTATTTAGAACATCGTGAACGCTTTAGATTTTCTTATTTGGTTTTTATTTTAGTTTACTTCATCGCCAAGTAATAGGTGTCGCACATGGTGCGAGTTTTTGGGTATAGGGTTCTCCCTATAAATAGGCACCCCTTATAGTTCTTTTCATTCATTGAAGTTAATAAAAAATTCTTGCTTTATTTTTCTGCTCTCTTCGTAAGTTGTGGAAGAATTCAAAAGTGGGTGCGAAGCCCTCCCTTTTCGAAGGGCTAACTACCATGGTGCGAAGCCACATCGATCCCAATTCACCCCCATCTTCCATCATCTTTTTTTTTCTATCTTCCCCCACCATTCGTATTTCGAATTTGTCCTTTTGTTGCATCAGATTTCTTCATTACAGCAGGTTTCCAGATTTCGGCCCGCAGGCGAGCTGAAACTTCGGCGGAGCACCACGCACAAACCGTACATCGAATCGAGCTGAGATTTGGGGGTTTTGGAGTCCATCCCTGGCCGACCAGGGCCAAGGTGGCCTTTTTCTGAATAGTGGGCCCCACACACGTGCGGCCGGGATCACACGCACGTCCGTCTGGGCCATTGTTGCTGTCCACACGCGGGATCATCTTTTGGCTCAGGTTTTTATCCTCTTTTATCCTCTCATAGCCGTTTTTCATGAATCCTAACCCTATATTACATGATCCCTAATTGATTTGCCCCTTTTTATCACCTTAGGGTTCCTTGAATTGAAATTAGGGAATCCCTTGGATTAGGGACTGATTTTTATGCATGAGTAGTTGATTTTATTTCCCTTTGACATCGTTTGGCTTATAATTTTATTGGTCCAGTCCTAGCCTGTGTCGGCTTGGACCCGCATAGATTCCCCTTTAATTGAATGTTTGGATTTTCATGTGGGATGTGGAATTTGTGTGATTGTTTCTGAATTGGTGTGATCTAAGCCTGAAATCTTGCATATCATATTTAATTTTCCATGTCCTGCATCAGCATATATGCGTTGTCGAATTATGAAGGCTTGCCGATTTTTGAGAAGGTGACGTTAAAATCATTTATTTAAGATTGTTGAGTTATTTGGAAGCAGTTTTTTTGATAGAATATTCTCTCCCATTGAGTCATATGTGATGTGGGCTTGATATTGATGTCGATTAGCGTGATAATAGGCCAGCAATCTCCACGTTATTTTATTATGGAATATGGTTGTGCGTGGATCTCCTCTCGGGTCAACATTTCTCTTTTGGCTTCGAAGCAAGTTGATTGTAAAATACTATGGAGCCCAAAAGTACAGTTGTTGGTTCCTCATCTCTTCGGTAAATGTCTAGACCCTCCTTCAATGCATCAATAGCTTCTGATATTGATGGAATATGGTTGTGCATGGATCTCCTCTCGGGTCAACATTTCTCTTTTGGCTTCGAAGCAAGTTGATTGTTAAATACTATGGAGACCAAAAGTACAGTTGTTGGTTCCTCATCTCTTGGGTAAATGTCTAGACCCTCCTTCAGTGCATCAATAGCTTCTGTGAAGTTGAATGGAAAGAATTACCTTCTGTGGGCCAAATCAGTCGAGGTGTTTCACTTAGCCTGTGAAAAGGATCAATTCCTCACGGATCCTAAGCCAACGGAATCAGATTCAAAATACAGGCAATGGATGTGTGAGGATGCCCATATTCGCTCTTGGTTATTGAATGGTATGGAGTCCGAGGTAAGTTCTAATTTGGTTTTCTTAAGCAAAAATATCGAAAATATCCCTCATACAAAAACTATGTTCCCAACACATCCCAAGACTACATAAGTGGGCCATAGGCCCATAGCAACTACTGTTAACAACAAGAAAAAGAGAGGATTAGAACCTGATATCAAAAGCAACACCACTACCCTTCTCAATAAACTTGATAATTGGCACACGGGCCTTCGCAATAACCTAAAAAAATGAGAGAAGATCATGTTAGATCACAACTATTGGCAAATCCTAGCAGCCAAATTGTAATAGTCAGTTTAACCTGTATCTTTTTGGCAATGCTTCTTTGTGATAATGCCCTGGAAAGAGCATGCAGGCCAATTTGAGGAGTTCTGACCTTTGACTCCAAAATCACAACCTACAACAGTAAAGTTTTCCAATTAAATAGTCAGACAAATTATCACATGATATTCACACCAAATAGAATTGGCTGATAAATTACTACAAGTCCACTCTCAGAAATTTCCTAAAAGTTGTAAATGTGATCCAATCTCAAGATGATCACTCATTAATGCATTACCATCAGCAAGTAAAAAATCAAATGCATTTACTACATGACAAAGTACAAGCAAACAGAGAAACTTGGTCTAGATCTCTAAGCACATATGGAAGCAGCAAGTGGCAATAAACAGTTAATGGGGAATAGATGGGTACAAACAATTCGATTTTTCCTCAGTGGAAGTCAGATCACAGATGTCTCAATAGAAGTATACTCATATTTGGGCATTGGTTAGTTTCTGAGCTCAACCACACCAAGTTTAAAAAACATAACTTAATAGCATATGTTGAAGGAAAAGAGTAAAAAATTACAAATAGATGAGATTGTCTCTTGACCTAGAAAAGATACATAAAAATTCAAAAGTTTGCATTAAAAAGAAAGGAATTTTGATGCAAACATGAAGACTGTGTTTTGGTACTCAGTTGGACTGAATCACAACATTTTTTTTTGACAACAATTTTATTAAAAGGAGCATAAAGGCTCAAGGCTACAATACAACCATTACATCCTGGTTTCAACACAAACATTCCAACCATTCAATTCAATAAAGTGCAAACAACGAAATTGAGGCTATCACCCTCATGCCACTAATAACGTGGGGGCTAGGCCCCAAATCGCAGGTACCATCTTTTAGTGCCCGACTTGAAGCATACAAAGCACAATCAGGGTTTGGCTGTCACCACAAATTAAAATGATGCCACCCAAAACACTTTGGTCACTTCCTAGATAATGATAAGGAAACACATTTCAATTCTCAATCGAACATGCAAAAGAGCCCTAAGGTAGCAAACTTTAACAGAACCACGTGACAGCCCATTCCTATAGAAAAATCCACACAGCTACCAAATGTAGGCAAATGATATCTGGTACAATCTTTAATCAGGAAGGAATCACAAAGGAGAGAATTACCGTAATCAGAATTGAACATAAGACAAATCTCATTCTTGGCAATTCTTGGCATGGGAATTTCTCAGGAGATTTTCAGATTCTGACATTTTTCTTACAACATTGAGAAAATCTTGCTGAAAATAAAATATTAAAAAGATATTTATTATAAGTTCAGAAATAATTTTAAATTTTAAAAACATGGTTAAAATTAATTAATTTAAAGTTTTAATTGATTTCATTAAAATCACAAAACAAAATTGAAAACTGTGATCTTCAAAATCTTGCAATACTCATGTGACAATATCATTCAACAAATTTTCTGCTAAAATATGGCACACTTTGCAAAATCTTGCAATACTCATGTGACAATATCATTCAACAAATTTTCTGCTAAAATATGGCACACTTTGCAAAATCTTGGCAATATTTTTCATTATGGAATTAAAGTCCAACCTGCAGCAAAAATGAGAGACTAAAGAGGAGAGTATCACTAGTCATATAGAATCGACTTATCGCAATTCAATCCAATTGAGCATCCAAACATGTCCATAGAGGGAAACGTACATCAATATCGCTTGTAGGAAGATAGAGGCCGGTCTTAAACGATCCAAACACTTCCACCTAAACAATGAAAAAAAGAACAACGGAAGTTAAAAATCAACATAAAACAGAGTTTTCATAAATTGATACAGTTTCCAAGAGATAGTGATCATACCTGACAATGCGGCCATATATATCGGACAACCTCGAAGACACGTTGCACCGCCGCAGCCCGCTGCGTTTGCTCTTCTTGAGTCGGAGATACAAACTCGCAGAAATCGAATATCTCTGTAACAAAAAAAAAAAATGAAAGGAAGAAGATACGAGAAAGAGATTGGCTTTCAGTTCGTCGAGTTGCGAGGTGACTCGGTGAGTCGTAGAGGGTTCGTGGGAAAATCCGCCTTACCTTTGTGGAGCTGGAGCATGGGGCTCTTGAAGCGGCAGTCTGCACGGAACCAGGCGCGCTCCAAAGACGGGTCTTCCTGGGAAGACGGGCCGGGTTCAGAGGGCGGGAGAGGTGAGTCGAGTATCGGAACTGAGTCGGGCACCGAGTCGAGAGAGAAGTAGTCGGGAGCGGCGGTTTGAGGGCAGAGGGAGGAGGGAGCGGAGATGTGGCTGCGGATGACTGAGTACGACTCGGACGGGTCTGGGTTGGAATCGGCGGAGGTGGAGAGAGGAGCTAGGGTTTCGTAGACGAAGCACGGATCCTCCATCCGGACCGTCTGATTGGTGCAGTTTGGGCGTTGCGGCGGAGGGAGGGAGAGTTTTCTGGCATTTAAAGGGCTTTTCTTTTCTTTTGGCTCTGAGATTTGGGTGGAGGCGAGCGAGAGTAAGTGCGACCCGAGGATCTGAACAGTAAACAGTTTTATGCACGGGTTTTCGTTTTGATCAGGTGGGCCCTGCTGCTCTGTAATCTGGACCGCTGGTCTGTTGCGGCCAACTGCGGATGGGCCATGCCCGAAAAAGGAAAGGAATTCTCCATGGGACCATGAGACCATCCCAACGTTTTGATATGTGGACGCGGGTTTTTGAGACTGTAGGGTCCACTGTGGTGTATTTTTTATATCCACGCCGTCCATCCGTTTTTTCCAGATCGTTCTTGGGCAGGATCCAAAAATGAAGCAGATATAAATCTCAGTTGGACCACACTACAGGAAACAGGTGGTGATTGAATGCCTACCGTTAAAAACTTTTGGGCATAAAAGTTGTAGATTAAGGTGATATTTGTGTTTTCCCTCCTTCCAGGTCCGTGTGACCATACGGTGGGCCAATAGGTGGTTTTTAATGGTGAACGTTCATTTGCCACTGTTTTCTTTGATGCAGTCCACTTGAGATTTGAATGTATAAAACAAATACATCACGGTGAGCCCAAAGTCCCGGAACCACGAGCTGTGGTTCCCGGATCCACGGAAGCTAGAGTGCGCACAAGGGAGCGGATCAGGTGCGTCCCCGCCTCACCCAACACGGTGCGGCCCTGACCGTGGGACTCACCTTGATGTATGTAATGTATATCCATTTGGTCCATCCGTTTTTCCAGCTTATTTTAGGACATGATCCAAAAAACGAAGCAGATCTAAATCTTAGGTGGACCACACAGCAGTGTAGTGATTGCCAATTAAAAACTTCTGGTGGGCTACAAAAGTTTTGGATCAAGCTTATATTTGGTTTTAACCTTCATCCAGGTCTATGTGACCTTATCAACAGGTTGGATGGAAAATAAACATTATGTTGAGCATCACGGTGGGCCCTAGGGAAGTTTTTAAGGGTGCCATTCAATCAACACTGTTTCCTATCATATGGTCCATCCGAGATTTAAATCTGATTCTTTTTTTGGCTCCTGCCCTAAAATGAAGGGCCAAAACGGATGAACTGTGTGGATATTGAATAAATACATCAAGGTTGGCCCCCCAGTCAGGGCCAGACTGTGTTGGGTGATGTCAGGGCGCACCTGATCAGTGTGGGATTAAGCAGATAGATGGTCTGGATTGTCGGCCATGGGCCAACTTGTCAGATTTGAAAATACGTGCGTACATCTCTGAGTTTACAAGGGCTGTTCGGATTTACGCAAAGTTGGGTTATTTAATAGTCATTGTCCACCGAATCTAGCGATAGATCATAGGTATTTTTTAATAAACTTCTAACTGTTAAAGGGTTGACTGATTGTCTCTTTATCTGGAGGTAGAATTATTTGTACCAATCGATCAATGCACACGAGTTACAGCTCATCCATGCAAATGCGTCACTTGTGAAAGCATTCTGATTTTATTATAGCACGTGCCTACATATGCTACCATCAGTCTCCAAGCCCAAAAGTAATGATTAGCTAGTGACCTTGGTCGGTGCTATGCGGGCCCCACTATTCAGGTCAAACTTTTGGACCTGGACCCGCTCCATGGATCTAAATTTCGGAACCACATCTGTTTGCTTTTGGTCCTGACTATTACCTGTGCATACAAGCAACCGACCGTATGGATCTTTCAAACTAGTGATTTTTTTATTTTCATTTTTATTTTTTTTTCTGATCAAAGACTTTGATAAAAGAAGTGTAAAGATCAGATTTCGTTTTGCCCATGTCCAACTCGGGATCATCACTGTTCGTGGCCCCACTGGGCTCCACATGCAAACGTGGTCTAATGACTGGGAGCGGATTAGGTGCGGCCCACCTTGATGCATGTACCATATTTCCACGTCAGATCATTTCAGGGCATGATCCCAAAATTGAAGAAGAAATGAAAAAGATCCAAATCCGAAGTGTACCATACTTTAAGAAACAGTATGTTTGCAACGTTATGGCCGCTACAATGACGTTCATCAAGGGCTATTATTCAACTACATCACTCAATGAATCAATGACTCGATGAGAAGATTCTCCTTTTCAGACAACGCTAGTAGCCAAGTACAAATTTACACAGGTAGGGCATCACTGGTGGCACTGGCACGTCCCCGGTTTGTTTTGCCAGCTCATTTCAAGTCATGAACCTAAAAATGAACCACATTCAAAGCTCAAGTAGACCACGCGATATTTGTGTATTCCCTCCATCCAAGTCTATGCGACCTTGTGAATAGAGTTGTAGATAAACCAAGTTAGCTAGGTTAACTCACTTGACTCGACTTAGCTCAAAACTAGATTCAAACCGAGTCGAGCTGATTTTTTTAAGCTTAAAAAAATTCTGAGCCGAGTCCGAGCTCAACTCGAGTCAGCTTCGAGTTCAAGTGGATTCGAATTGGATCAAGCTCACTAAATGTAAATATTTATGTATTTAAATAAATTATATATTATATATATTAAAAACCCTAAAATCTAAACTGGAACTCAGCTTGGCCCGAGCCGCTGACCGAGCCAAGCCGGCCCGACAGGCTCAAGGATTGAACCGACCTAGGCCAAGCTCGACTCAGTTCAGTCTGTGTACAGCTCTACTTGTGAACAAGTGTGACGTCAAAAAAAAACATTACCATGGCCCTAGGAAGGTTTCAATGGTGGGTGTCATCATTCACACCATTTTGTGGTGTGATCCACTTCTAACTTCGGATCTGCTTCATTATGCCCCAAAATGAGGGCAGGCCAGGCCAGGCCACACAACACCACGCCACATTCAAAATGACAAGTCATATGGTGATGTAAGCAACAATGGCAGCTACCATCAACGACTAACATACACAACTGGACCTTTTTCACACTGCTAAGGTTGAACTCTAGGAGCCGTGGTAAGCAACGGCATGCCAGAAGGCTCATTTGACAATTATCAATCGCCCTTGAAGTGTAACTCAATCTAGCAGCACAAGCAGACGCACTGGTTTTCAGGTCATTAAGTATAGCATGTACAACATATGAGGCCTGTGAGACGTGCCACATTCCTTTCAATAGAAGTGCTATATTCGCTGGCAATGGCACTACTCTGGGATGCATGAGGATTGGCTCTCCCACCAAATGAAGACTATTTCTACGGATTCATCATTAAGGGTTTAAAAAATAAAATGGGTGCAATGCAATAACACAATTGAGTACGCTCCAAAAAGCATCACAATCAAAATAACCATTAATCCACCAAAAATGATGCTACCATATCCATTTAGCGGAGACCATGACATTGGATTACTGGTCTTTGGAGGCACATCTGCCACTGTGGTGAAATCTTGGAACTGCCCATCTTCAGCCTTTTCATGTGCCCAGATCCCAGGATATTTCAAGTCATTTACAAACTATGCAACCATACCCAGTAAAAAAGTACCACACATTGCGGCCATGGTAAGCATCAGGGAAAGATCACTGAAGGACTCCTTTTTGCTTCACCAAGTACGCAACAATCGCAAGTAAAATAATCAAGATGATGGCCCATATGCTCAACCCTACAAAAACATAAGCAGACCCTTAGAAGAATGCAACAGAAAACTCACAAAAACATTAAAATCAGAATCTATAGATAGATGAAATTGACAATAAATACAGACCATTCTTTTTCTTGTCTTCAATTAGTGTCACCCTTGCACTTGAGTCAAAGGATGCAGAAACTACAGCCCTGCATTTAAACCAAAGAACACATTTTTGCTAGAAAGAGTAGGCTGCCTTGTTAAAAATATGACGACCGAATATCTTGTCACTGTTGGGATTAGATTTCTCATTACAATAAGGTTCTATTTGGATTGCGAATTACATCAAAAAGTGTAATGATTACAAATTACAATACATGTCTCCTGAAAAGAGGTAATTTGACCAACAATTTTTGTGTTTGGATAAGCATGGTAAAATTGTAGTGATGATACTTTTATATTACTTCAATGTCTAATCATAGAAAAAAATACACCGATGTGCATGTATAGATAAGAGATTTCCACCGCAATACAATGTAAAATTGTAATGATTATAAATTCATTTACTTGTCTCCTATTATATCTGCATTTGACTGTCGAATTACGTATTTAAAAAAACACTATAAAATTGTAATGATGGCACTTTAACAATACATTACCGATGTAATTCGCAATCCAAACAGGACCTAAATGAATCACTCACCATTCTAAGTATTACCTAATAGAATTGCCAGCATCACTCGTCGCCTTAAGCAAGCATTTTGCTCTCCATCAATACCATCTCCACCATTAATGGGCCCCACCTCTCAGGTGAAGTTGGGCTACCACGTGGACAGACCACCACCATCATTATTACAGGAAGAGGTCCCATGGTGTATATTGTCAACAGATGGTATCGATTAGTTGACTACATGGTGGGGAACCCACTGATACATGATTACCATTGTGCCTCACATGCTGTACCGGTGAAGCCCCACATTGCACCTTAGCACCACCAAGGAATTTGCAGAATCCCCCTAAGGGGGTTGTTTCCAATCCATCCCCCCAACGGCACCTAGAAATCTGCGCTTACCAGGGGAGAAGCTCAAGCAATCCCACAACGGGCAACTGGTTAGGGGCTGGATCTTCCATCTCAGACCTCAGAGCCAGTCCTTTTTAAAGGTTAAACAGCTATTTGCCAACTTCCCTCGCCTATGTTGTTCCATCAACCAGAGGTTCTTCACCAAGTAGATGGACCACAAAATAAATAATCATGATAGCCGACTAAATGAACAGTCTCTACCTGTAAGGTAGAGATGGAAATGAGGGAGAACAAAATGCTCGCTTAAGGTGTAGCCTTGCTAGCAAGTCTTTTTCCTAATTTTAACATCTATCCCAAAAACATTTTAAAATCACTTGCAAAGATCAGTTCTTTGCAAAAAAAAAAATAATTAACTATTTCTTTATCTCATTGGATCAAGAAATAAGGCAACCGAAAGAAGTGTTCTATCAAGCTGATTAATGCAAATGTCTTGGCAGGCCCATGTCACATTCAACCAATAATTTGAACCATGGCCATGGACCACTGCATGTCAAGTTCATGAAACATCGAGTATGACGAACATAAGGGTAAGATGGGAACCTGGAATCATGGGAGAAAACCAACGTTGTAACAACTCCAAGGTGTGCCTTTTTAACAGTTGTGTGAACTTGCATATTGGTGTTTCTTATCACAATGTCTCCTTCAATTGTCCCACTGCATATTGATTACAAAGGTTAAAACAGTTGAGATAATTCATTAAAGGATGACCAAAAGTTATTGGAAAATAAAAACCCAAAAGTAACTGTGGATAGAGTTCACAATGGAATCTGAACTTCTCCATACTGTATCATGCACATTGCATGAAAATAAAAGTTTCCATGAGTTAGATTAGGTGCTGTATGCTAGGACAAGAAAATGGCAGCGGACCTGTGCATCACCATCTTGAGTGATCATGGTAGGATAACGGACCAGACCCATTGCTATAGCATTCCCATTTTTGGGTGGCTTTTGTGGACAGGACTGTTTAGCGCACCCCACCAACCGCATTTATCTGGATGGAACACAAACACCCCACTCCATAAATTGTGGTAGGGTTGGGGCCTCATTCTGCATTCTCATTTTGGAATTCATCCAAAAAGGTCCCTAGCCTGCAGATCGATTACGCTACTAGTTCCCTTCAGTTTTGTACTTGGAAAGCATAAGGACATATAATTCCACATTTATGAACTACCCTTGCAGGATTATTGGACTAAACCCTAGATTGAAATGCAGGGACTTACAAAAGGAACAAAAAAAAAAAAAACTCTCAGCTGTTTCTGATGGGTTATAGAGAAGATTTTGCTTATACTTCTACAATGTTCTAATAAGAAGTGTGTCATAACATCAGTTTACTTCTGTAGGACATAAGATTCAGAGGCATACCATATTACCAGGCCTACACAGCAAGGGAACATACCTTTTAATCCTTTTGGGAAAAAAAAAAATCTTAGGTGTTACAAAAGCAATAAGACATAGAAAGCCCTGTTCTATAAACAATCTGCACTAATTATGATGTCACGGTTGAGATAGGTTTTACAAGCAGTTGCACCTGTTTTCACTGTATTGACAGCTTTACTCTTTTGATGTTCAGCCTGGTTTTAAAACACTGCTAGAGGAGACTCATGGATTGATCAAACCAAAGAATGTGGCATCAATCAAACCAAAGAATGTGGCACCATGCAACCAACAATAGACAAGACCATTTCCTATGTCCCAGATTATGTGTTACTGTTATGAGGTTTATCCATTTGGGGTCTCATGTACTGGTTATGTGCCAGATTATGTGTTGGTGTTAGGAGGTTGTGTTAGTGCCATGTCCCGAAGGAAAACTTCCAGATTAATGCAGCAAAGCCTTTAAAATGGAATCCTAATTCTTCTTCTATAAGAAGCATTAATTGAAGATTTACATTGCAAGGAGTTTTCCATCAGCTGAAACATTGAAGGCGGAAATAGGGTCACGGACTATTTTCTTTGATCCAACTCTCTTCCATGATATAGTGTTCCAAGAGACAATGCTTCCATGCTGGCCTGTGAAACAGTTTCAAAATCAGCAATACATGAAACAGTATTAATCAAGGAGAACCTGTTATTCAAATCAGGAATTTCACCTTGCATTGCAGTCACATATAAGGTTTGATTATCATCCCTGTTATGAGAAAAACGGCAGAACCCAAAAACCTCACCCTGAATTTGACAGAAGTATCCAGTTTAGATTCAAAGATACATGAATAAAAAGGAATTCCAAAAATGTAATTAGGGAATCGGTCAAATGGGCTCGAGCCCACAGCTCGATGGTAGACGGGGCATGTTTCAACAGAGTTCATAGGTTCGAGCCTAGATTGCCTATTGAAAGAAAAAATGTAAGTTAAACAAGCTGCTCACATTTTCTCTTGGTAAATTGGCTACAACCGTCAATGAGGTTAGGTCCCAAACCCGACAAGGACCACTACTTCCCAAGGATGCTAGAAACTTTCCATCAGAACTGCATGAGAAAATCTGAGAAGTCTGATAAACAATCAAGATATCCAATATAACAAATAAAATCAGAACAAAAGGATCTGAAAAAAAAAAACTTGGGTGCCTAGCACTCTCAAGCAAACAGACTTGGTTTGTAAATTCTAATTACTATGCTATCAGTGTCCAGACATATACAAACATTTTCCATGTACCTGAAATCCAAATCTTTCACAGAGGCATGGGCATCAGGCTGATCAAGAAGAACTTCCATACAAGGCCACTTGAAAACTCTCAAATGGCCATCCTACACTCATCAAAGTTGAAGTGTTACATACCACTTTGAAGATTGATCTCATTCAACATAATTTATGCATTGCATTAAAACGAAACTAATGCCATGATGATCTTGCATACAGATGCACAGAACCAGCTTGGTACATTCTTTGGAATGGCATGGTAAGGACTCAAGAGTCCTTTGACAACACTCACATGTCATAAATGAATTCCGACAGTTGAAAAGGACTTGGATAAAGAATGTGATGAGAGAGCCATATATGGTTCAAAATTCTGATAAATGGCTGTCTTAAAAGCAAATGGTATAATACAGTTTATATTGCCAACACTGCGCTAAATCAGTAAAAAACCACTCCAGGACATACTGATACTTACGAATTCAATACTTATCCAATACATTTTCTGAATGAAGATTTTAAACCATAAGATGGGTTTGCAAACATTTTAACAAAACAAGCCCCTTCCCTCAAGTAACATTTTTGTGGTATTCAAAATTAAAAATTCTACAACTTTCAGGGAGCATTTGGATGCCTCGTCATTTTGAACTGCAATTATTAGTCTAATAAAGGAGAATTAACCAAATTGTATTTATTTCCATAACATTCATATTGAAAGCGCTTTTCTCAAAATTGAAATTCTGGTACTTTCTAGTTGGGACTCGAAAGAAACATAACCGCAGTCTGAAGGATATTTGCTCATTAAGATAAGGGGAAGCATCAATCATATTTGTCATTTCCTCTTGGTTAAACAGAATGTTTGCAGTTCAATGGATTTGTGCATCTAAAGATAGCCACAGTGAAACTCGGGACTGACGTTCAAATTCATCTTGCACTATGCTGCTATCGTATTAGAATGTAGATCAGTAATCAACAAAAAGGTGTTATTCAGGTCTTATCAAATACAATAAGGGTTGTATCAGCACTTTTGTTTTGGCCAAAAATATATATATATATATATATATATTAGGAAAAGAAAAGGACATGAAACACAAGAATATATCCTTTATTTGTGTTCTTGACATGTATTCAAAGGTGTATCGGACCATCTTTTGCAAAAAAAAAACTGTCTGTTGGCCTATCCTACTGGAAACTGAGTTTCTTAAACATTGGCTTTCCTTTTCACTTTTCATGATATTTTCCTTAGTTTGATGCCACCACATCTTTAAAAAAATAATAATAATAACACGCGCACATACACCCCACACACGCACGCCGTGGGATTTCACCACAGGTGGGTACTCGAACCCTTGACCCGGTGTTGAAACGCCTAGGAGTCTACCACCTGGGTAAGAGTAAGGACCCATCTTTATTAATAAAGATGCCACCACATCTTTATTAATGATCATAGAAAACCAAACTAAATAAACCAACACAATTAACCAAAAGAGGAAGGGGGGGGGGGGTAGAGAAAGAAAATTTTGAGTTGCCTTTCCTTTTCGCTTTTTGTGATATTTTCCCTTAGTTTGACACTACCATGTCTTCATTGATAAATAAGCACAAACCAAATTAAATGAATAAACATTACGAACTAAACGAGGAAATGAGGCCAGAAAAGAAAAGAAGCAAAAGGTTCTCTACCTCACCACCAGAAGCTAGTATAGAACCCTCGGCATTAAACGTCAATGCTAATTGCAGCCCGACATCTTCCAATTCTGTCAGCACTTTCCCAGAAGATTTTAGAGCCATCTCTTGGACTTCATTCCTTTAGTTGTTCATTGGTTGTAATAGGGAGTCCTTGGAGGCCTCACATAAGAAAGATCACTTAATAATGAGCCCCACTTTTTGGAACTGAGAAACTGTTCATATTATGCATATACTTTTTCTTTGAGGGGTTTCATGCTTGGGATCAAGATACTAGAATTTGATCATGGAAGATGTTCATGAAAATGGTCTTTTATTTTTTTAAACGTGTTCATAAAATAACAAGTGTGAAACTATAGACGTGTAAAGTTTAGAACTGAAATTCAAATATCTTCTCTACAATATGATACAAACAAAAATGTGAATTTGGATGATGATTTCTTTACTTCACGAAATAAGAAAGTATAGACATGTAAAACAGAGTTTGAAGGTGAAATTCAAAGCTCTTCTTTCACTTTAAGGCCCATCCGACTACATAGCCATGATACCCCTTCTACATAAATAATCAATTGAGGGAAACACATGCAGTAGTACTCCTACACTAACCAAAACCAACATTAGAAAAAAACAAAAGAAAGATGACAAAATAAGTGCAACTGGCACACTCATTGTTGCTGAAATACAAAACACAAGTGACTAGTTCCAACTGGCAAAAAGTTCCTGACACTGCCATACTCCAAAAGGTCAGATGTGCAGAAAATTTCACACAGAAGTTGCAAAAGAAAAAAAAGAAACAAAAGAAACAAAAATACAAACAGAAATGCAAAGTTGCTCAAATAGAAAATTGAAAAAGGAAAATTTTTAAATCAAAAGTGTAGTAAAAGAATGAAAAAATTGCCATGCAAAGGCACACTGACATCAAGATGAACTGGAGAATGGTAATATTGAGTCCCACCTCATACGTGCACATCTAGCAAGGAATAGAGCAAATATGTATGCATATGTGCCATATAACTGATTGATATTGTGCATGATCTCAAAAAGATTAAGGTGGCTTTTGGATGTAGTGACTAATTGTGGTTAGCAAGGATAGTTAATAAGGTTGGTGCTAGAGGCAACACAGGAAATGGAAGGTGAATGAAGGCGGCTTCTGTTTTCTCCCTTCAGAACCACATCAATCACAAGGTAAGAACATACAGGTATCTTTTCATGCCAAAGTTTACAACAAATGACAAGATAACAAAAAAATCTGGCTAGGCCTAATTGAATTCAACAAACATAAGCAAGTTCTGTTTTGGCAAGAGGCAAAGTGGAACTGAAAAAACAGTACCAGTAAAAATAATAATAATAAATAAATAAATTGGAATACCTATGCAAAACAGCAAAAGTTCAAAAGTTTTTTATCTGGCAACCAAACCATGCCTTTGGTATAAAGGCCAGAAAAGGCACCCAAGCCCCAACCCCAATTTTTGGGTTTTTGAAAAAAGAATCCATATTCCTTCTTTTGGTTGATTAAATATCAACACAAATGGTGCCAAACTGTTGAGTAGACCCAACTTCCATACATATATGTCCAACAGTATTTTCCTAAAAAGATTTCCTTGTATCATAGGAAATAAACAAATAACCTGCAACTTTTGGGGAAGGAACATATAAGGCCTTCTCCTCCTGGGTGCACAGCCATCCTATAAGGTACATCACCACCAGTTCCAAGCTTATTCACCTGAAAAAGAGAAACATACACAGTGCACCCTTTTAATGCAAATGAAGATAGCCATTTGTAATGAGGACAAACAATCAAAGTAGACAGACTATTGTACAGCTGCAAATGCTGCTTGAAGCCTTGACAAAGCTACTCAAGTAGGGCACATGTTCCACAACGGCACACTTTAGAATATCCTAGTTGTTCATCAGGGTAGCGCACCATGTATGTAAATTGTACAGGTGCACATTAATAGACCTTTCAAACCAAGAGTTTGAGGACTGCGGTATGGGTATCATATGTACCAAAGATTAAAAAAAATCAAAACCTTTTTTTTTAATGTAAAATAAAAACATATTGACCCAACTTTGTAAAAACTGTCTTGCGTCTTCCAAGAGGTAAAACTTTTGATTTGCATGCCAGTTTTAGGTGGTATTGTGGAGATCTCTTCAAGATCGACAATAACTACTTCAAGTGATTTTTTGAGATTTCATTGTTTTTTCAATCCAAAAATTAGAAAACAATAATGAGTTTTAGATTTTTAAGGTATTTTCAGTATTCAGTGAACTTCCTCAGAGTGATTTTTAAGATGAACAACAACTAATTCAAGTATTTTTTGGAGCTGTGCTCTTTCTCCCATCTCTTAGGCATTTAGACTTTCTAAATTTTCACAATTGACCCTTCCCTGCTCCTGAAAATGATTCCCCCCGTGCTCCCTCTCATGCAATTAAGTGAAAAACTCCATCGAAAGCTAAATTGGAAAGAATAAACCAAGAGTGCAAGACCCATTCAAGGAAATCAGCATATTATTTTTTGGAGCTGTGCTCTTTCTCCCATCTCTTAGGCATTTAGACTTTCTAAATTTTCACAATTGACCCTTCCCTGCTCCTGAAAATGAGCCCCCTCGTGCTCCCTCTCATGCAATTAAGTGAAAAACTCCATCGAAAGCTAAATTGGAAAGAATAAACCAAGAGTGCAAGACCCATTCAAGGAAATCAGCATATTGTTTTATGGGCCCCTGCCATGATGTGTGTCCAACATCCCCCCCAAACCCCAAATTGGGCCTACAGCCAAGGTGTGCACTGATGGTAGTGGTGACAACCGTTATGCATCATGGGGTCGTAATGGCCATTATGGAAAAAATGACCCAATGGAATACCATGCCTACAGGCTACAGCCTAAATTTGAACCTGATTCATGACTTTTGAGGGCCAAACCAAATAAAACAATTGAGAGAGGGACGCCCACCTATGTTTGTGTGTGGGGCCTACAAAGATGTGGTTCAGACATCCAACCCATCCATTGTATGCTCCCACCTGGATAAGGGGCTACACCTGTAGTTGCACGAAGTGTAAGGTGAAATAGCAAGAGACTCAGGTGCGGGATCTGGGAAGCATCTATTTCAAAATGTTAGCAAGTGTAAACAGCTAGGAAGAAGGGGAGGGAGTCCAAAGCATGATGAGAAGCAGAGCAACGCCTACTTAGAAGGGATCATGCAACTAAAGTTCCAACAAATTTTTGGCCACTCAAAAAAATCAAGTGGGCCCCACGATGTATTTTAGATGTTTTAGCCATGATTTCGCATTGTTCCAGATGGTGTGGCCCACCTGAGTTTCGGATACAACTGGTTCTTAGGACATCCCATGTTTAGAGGAGGAGCCACCAAATGCACGATTTAGATGACACATACACATCGAAATGGGGCCACAAAGCTCAATCTTACTGTAACTTATGGTAAGGGCTACCTTTTTGAGAACATTTTCCATTTGTGTGTGAATGTTTGCTTATTTGTTTGGAATAAAGCCCAGATGATAGCATTAGCACAGGCCTGGCCTGGCCTGTATGGCAAGGATGACCTTTATAAGAACATTTTCCATATCTGTGTGTGTATTTGTTTGTTTGTTTGGAAAAAAAGCTCAGGTGATGTACATCCATATATGAGTGTGTACATAGCATTAGACCAGGCCAGGCCGGGCCGCACCACACCTTACATAACATTACATACATACATATCATCTCGTAAGGTTCTCCTTATTTCTCCTCTTTGCACTTCCCTTTTCTCTTCACATCGGTATTACCCTTTCTTGCCTCTAAACACCCAGACTCTTGATCAGGTTCTCCCTATTTCTCTTCTCTCTACTCTTCCCTTTTCTCCTTCCCTCTGTCTTACACTTTCCTCCGCTTTCTTTCTCGCCTCTCAACACTTGGCCTATGGCCTTCCATCACATTCTCCCTATTTCTCCTCTTTGATCTTCCCTTTCCTCCTCCCCTCTCTGTATTTTTCACTTTCTCCCCCTTTATTTCTTGCCTCTCGAGTCTCAACACCAATCTAATGGCCTGCACCATGTCTCATTTCTCCTTTATGCTCTTCCTTTTTCTTCCCCTATCTTACGCTTTCACCTCCTTACCTTCTTGCCTCTTCTGCTCCCTTGATCAAGCTTGTAACATGATACAAAATGATAGGAATTATAATCAAGCCCCTCTATTGTTGCCTAGCACTTGCACTTTTTTAAAGCCAGCCACACCTAAGTGCGGTTCTAGAATCCATCTACCATACATGTTCCATACATGCAAACCCATCCGATGGCCCCAAATCATGCATCCCATTCCAGATGAAGCACAGCCTAAAAAAAACAAACTGATCAGGCAACTCAAACCATCTGAAAGGACAATTTACAGCCATCCAAAGCCTATGGTGAACCAAGATAACAAAGACCATCAAATCCATGTGATTTTCAGGCTATGCTCAATCCACAATAGTACGTCCAATAACAAAATCAAAAGCGAGTACGAATCAGAGAACAAAATACATCTAAGCTAGAACAATAATATAAAGAAGTAGGAAATTCCACGGAAGGAGAGAGAATTGTAGCCGTGAGAAGATAGCAAGAAAATCTTACAGGTTCTTCAGAGAGGGGAGTGGAGGAGAAGTCGAATCAGGTGAGGATAAGGGCGTTTGAGAGGCTGCACCGGCCTTCGCCTCCACCATCTCCTCAAATTAAGTAGTAATTGTAGTGATGGATCTTCAATGATGACGATTATTGTTCATTGCTTCTGCTCTCTTTCTTATGTTCTTCTTCCTTGTCTTCTCCCTTCTCTAACTGCTGATGAAGAAGCTGCTGGATCCGATTGAGGGGAATCCAAGAAGTGCAGCAAAGAGGAAGCTTGTAATTCTTGCAGCATGCCGAGGTTGGGTGTCCTCTCCTTCCCACTGCTCTCTTCCTCCAATTCGCTTGCTCATCCTCCTATAGAAGGAATGACTATTAACTATAGTGAGGAAAAGTTTCTGTACTCTGGTTGAGTGTGATGGATGATACACAAGCAATTATTAATTGCCTACCTAGTGCTAGGTGCCAAGTGGGTGGAACTTTCAAGAGATCCATCCCATCCATCAGGTACGTTGTCTCATCTTCAACTAGGAAAATCATGGCCATCCAAAACCCCGGCAAGCCACACACTAGGGGGCCTATTTGCGAGATGAAATGGTATTGAATTGCATTAAGGCTCGATTGGGAGCTTGTAAATGGAGGTGAATGGGAAATGGAATTGGAGGTAAATGAATTAGGAGTAAATGGCTTACTTAGTTGTGTTTGGATGAGAGTAAATGAAATGCATTTAAAAATCAAATGTTCTACTTGGATGGGAGTAAATGGGAGGAAGTGGAATGCATTGGAGTTTTTTAATATATTTATAGGAAAATATGTGATATCCCAAATTAGCTTTAATATCTCAAATTAGAGTACATATCTGATATTTAACAAAATGACTGCAATAAGCCCATTGAAATGTATACTTTCACAAAAAAAATGAGAAAATTTTGAGCCTCAGGTGGGCCACAAATGTAAGGATCGCAAACAAGTAACTTGCCAACGCTTTTTAACCATTCATTTACATGGCCAACCTTTGGAAGGTTTGGATCATTCTATTGGTGTGATTTTAGTGATGTAGCCGGTAATTGAATTGTTTTGGAGTATCATTAGCGTACCATGCGTATGGTGGACATGTGCGTAGCACCACCATTGTTTAATCGTGCAACTCTCTAAGGAAGCTCAAAAAGGCATTTCACCCCATTTACTTCCAAATCCTCTCTCGTAGAGAGGATTAAATTGACATGCCCATTTACTCCCATTTCATTTCATTTCCTTGCATTTACTTCCATCCAAACACATTTTAAATACCATTTACCTCCATTTAGTCTCAATTCCCTTCATTTACCTCCATTTATTTCCATCCAAATGACCCCTTAGGTGGAATTAACAGCATTATTACAAAATGATTACATGTCTGGAAATACCATGGTATTTTGACCATCAAATCCCACATTTGGGATCAAATTCTTCCTTTGGGTAGAACATTATATTAAGTGAAACCCGCGTTTAGTGGACCATGGAATTGTAATCAATGGATCGGATTTCACAGCCGATGTCAGTCACCTATAATGCATATGCAATTCGATTGTCACGTGTAAAGAGAGCATACGGATGGACGACGTGGATAAAACACATGCATCAACGTGGGGCCCACAATTGTAGTGACTTTTGAAATCCACCAAAAATCCAATCGTATCTCCTGTTGGGACAGGATCATATGATACCTAGATTAATCCAATCCTTCCCATCGTTTCCAAATGCTAGATGGAATTTACATTGGACCAAATGCAACCTAATTCCACATTCCAAACAAGCCCTAGGAGGAAGAAGCAAACCCTACCACTAGGAGTATCCCTGGTGGCAAGTGTCATGAGGTCTGCCATGATATATGTGCTTATCCACACCGCCCATCCGTTTTGCCAGCTCATTTTAGGTCATGAGCCCAAAAATGAAGCAAATCCAAAGCTAAAGTGGACCACACCACAAGAAAAACTTATTGGGGCCACAAAAGTTTTGGATCAAGTTGATATTTGTGTTTTCCCTCCATCCAAGTCTGTGTGACCTTGTGAACAAATTCGACGCCAAAAAAACATCACTATGGGCCCTAGGATGGTTTCAAAGATGTGTATCATTGCTCACACCTTTGTGTGGTGTGGTCCACTTCAACATTGGATCTACTTCGTTATGCCCGAAAATGCAGGTAGGCCACACCACGCCACAGCTTACATCACATCACATCACATACATATCATCTTGTAAGGTTGTCCTTATTTCTCCTATTTACTCTTCCCTTTTCTCTTCACATCTGTGCTACCCTTTCTTGCCCTTGGTTTCTTACCTCTTAACACTTAAACCTCACTTGAAAAGGTTCTCCCTATTTCTCTTTTCTCTACTCTTCCCTTTTCAAATTCCCTCTATCTTACACTTTCTTCCGCTTTCTTTCTTGCCTCTCAACACTTTGCCTATGGCCTTCCATCAAATTCTCTCTATTTCTCTTCTCTTTGATCTTCCCTTTCCTCCTCCCCTATTTGTATTTTTCACTTTCTCCCCCTTTATTTCTTGCCTCTCAAGTCTCAACACCATTCCAATGGCTTGCACTGCGTCTCATTTCATCAAGTTCTCCTTTTTTCTCTTCCTTTTCTTTCCCTGTCTTACACTTTCTCCTCCTTACCTTCTTGCCTGTAAGTGTAACATGATACAAAATGATAGAAGTTGTAACCAAGCCCCTTTAATGGTTGTCAAGCACTTGCTATTTTTTAAAGCCAGCCACACCCGTTGTTTGAATTATTTTCGAAATTATCGTTATCTCCTGCTTGGCAATACCAATAACATGGTACTATTAGAAATTCCAAGCATCAGCAATGTATCGCTAAGTATCGCCAACTTATCAATAACGCCAATATTTTCAATTATGTAATCTGTCGCCAATATTTTTTATTGTGTAAATTCTAGGTGACGCTTGTATCACAAGTGTATCAGCGATATTTCAATAATATTGCCAATGTAGAGATATCATAGAAAGTTTGTTTATTAAAAATATATATATATATATTTCAAATTTTTTTATGAGCACATTATTATATGCAGTTTTCAAATTGTTGTTGCTAATATTGATAATATCTCAATATTATATTATCGCAACATGCGCGATATCAAGACCACAATCTTTAGTTTCATTTCCAATTGTTAATGATTTCTTGGAAAATATCATGAGTTATCAATATTCTGCAATATCGATGGATGTTTGAATGGAATGTCAGATGGATGATTGGATGGATGGATGGGATAGTTAGACTGTTTCTTACGACGACAAATGCTTTTAAGCCCCCATTAAATGGAAACTTATTGTCTATTCATTCTTTTTGCAAATTTTTTATTACTAAATATGCAAATGTGTGTATTTTAGCATCTCCTGAAAATTCTACCGTTTTTCACGTGTTTTCCCGCATTTCTGGTTATCAACGATACCATCGACAATATCGATATTTTTTCTCTGAAACTTGTAGCGATACCGATACCTTGAACACTGGCCACACCTAAGTGAGATTCTAGAATCCACCTACTATACGTGCTCCATACATGCAAACCCATCCAATGGCTCCAAATCATGTGCCCCATTCCAGATGAAGCATAACCTAAAAAACCACACTAATCAGACAACTAAAACCATCTGAAAGGGCAGTTTATAACCATCCAAAGCCAATGGTGAACCAAGATAACAAAGACCATCAAATCCATGTGATTTTCAGGCTATGCTCAATCCACATCGTATCTCCGACCACAAAATCAAAGGTCAGTACAGATCGGAGAACAAAATGCACCTAAGGGACCGTTTGGATGCCTGTAACTTGTGTAAAATGTAAGAAAGTTACAGGAAACTTTCTTACAGTTGGTGTTTGGGGGAGAAATCTTACAGATAACAAAGTCTCAACCTATAACAAAGTTTCAGGTGAGGATGCAAAAAAAGTTACAAGGGAAATTTTTGTTTTTTCACTTATAGGGAACAGCTAGGTATTTTGAATTTGGTATAGGGAGAGGGAAATGCAAGCAGCCAGAAGGTGGCATTAATGGTATTAGAGCCGATAGGTGGTCTCAATTGCTATATAGCAGTCTCTCTCTCTCTCTCTCTCTCTCTCTCTCTCTCTCTAGCAGAGGTATGTGCCCTAACCCTCTTTTGTTTTTCTTTTTTCCCTCTGCATCGTTTTTTTCCCTCTGTGTCCGGGTCCATTCAACGAAAGTGGGGGAGTAGCACAGATGCTACTCGATGGTGCTCTGTAGGCCCCACCATGATTTATGTGTTTTATCCATGCCATCCATCCATTTCATATTACTATTTTAGGGCATCAGCCAAAAATTGAGGAAGATTCAACTCTCAGGTGGACCACACCACAGGAAATAGTGATGATGTAATGCTTACCATTAAAAACTTTTTGTGGCCCACTATAATGTTTATTTCCCATCCAACTTATTAATAACATCACACATACCTGGATGAAGGGAAAACACAATTATCAAGCTTGTTCCAAGACTTTTGTGGCCCCTGAGAAGTTTTTAATGGTGAGCGTTCAATAATCATTGTTTCCTGTGGTGTGGTCCACCAAAGGTTTGGATCTGACTCATTATTGGGATAATGCCTTAAAATGAGATGCCAAAATGGATGGACAACATGGATAAAATACATACATCATGGTGGGGCCTACAGAGCTTTTCCATCACAGACCACGGGAGGGGTCACTACTGAATCCGAATTATAATGCCCATGGTCTGATGAACCAAACTTTTGATTTGGTGGGATCCACTGTGGATGAGGCATGCCCCAAGAATCCTTTTAATTAGGATATCATGGCCATCCAATCTTTCTTCTCTTTTTGGTGCATTTTTCTCTTAATTGTCTATTCATACACCATTGATTGAAGGGTTATTATCTTCAAACCTGGGAGGTTTTTCTCTTAACTATCTTGATTGCCAGCTGATCAGATTTAGGTTTGTTTGGCCTTGATCCCAAAAATCAGGGTATTTCAACACTCAAGTGGACCACCCCATAAAGTTGTACCTAAAACTTCTAAATTCATGTGGTATGGCCGACCTGAGTTTTGGAAGAGTGTGATTTTGTGCAATGGTTTGGATCATCAAACCACTTGAGCATGTAGCGATTGTTGGTGGCAGCATTGATATATTTTCCCATTGTGTTTCAAAATGGAGAGAGAAGGAAGAATAGTCAAGTCATAAAAAATGGAAACATATCCATGTTTGTGAATGTAGAGAACTCCAGTAATTTGGAAGTAGGAAACATATCCATATATGGCTCTTTGTTGATGACGTTTGTTTGTGTGTTTCTCTGTCTTGCAGCATTGTAAACATATTTTGTAAAGAAAATGAGAATTTTTTTAGTTCCCTTTTGCTTACCTTAAGTTTTGTTCCACATTACAAGTATTTCAAGTATGTGGGCCCACTTGTATAGCCTACCCGATTATTAGTTTTGCCTAATAATTGGCCCAATTACTCATTTAGATGGGCTCAACAAAATGTCATACTTTTATTCATGCTTTCTTATGTGTTAAACTGATTTTTAAACGATTCCTTACTCCAAGCTCTGATTGGTGTAAATATACAGCTTCTTACCTATAACTAACTTGCAAGTTAACCAAACACATAAACTAAGTTAACTGTTAAGTAACTTACAACTCACATCCAAACAAGATTACGTGTACCTTACTTTCATGTGAGTTACCTGTAACTTGCAACTTAAAAAACTTACAGGCATCCAAACGTGGCCAGGCCAGAAAAATAATATCAAGAAGTAGGCAATTGGACGGAAGGAGAAAGAATTGCAGTCGTGAGAAGAGATCGAGAAAAGCTTACTGGTTCTTCGGAGAGAGAAGCAGAGGAGACGTCGAATCGGGTGAGAAGAAGGGCGTTTGAGAGGCCACTCCGGCCTTCGCCTCCACCGCCTCCTAAAACTAAGTAGTCATTGTAGTGCTGGATCTTCGATGATGACGATTGCTGCTCATTGATTTTGCTCTCTTTCTTCTCTTCTTCCTCTTTTTCTCCCTTCTCTGACTGCTGATGAAGAAGCTGCTGGATCTGATTGAGGGGAATCCAAGAAGCGCAGTAAAGCGGAAGCCCGTACTTCTTGCAGCATGCCGGGGTTAGGTTCCCTCTCCTTCCCATTGCTCTCTTCCTCCAATTCGCTTGCTTCTCCTCCTCAAAGATACCAAATTTTCTCACTGTTTCGCAAAGATTTTCGAAATTTTTTTAAACTCAGAAGATATCGCTCGACATCGCCGAAAGCCTGGAAATGCAGCAGCAGCCTGCGTAAATATTAAAAATTCTAAAAATAAGCGAAGGATTTCGAAAAAATCTCTTCATATCTAAGTTGTAAAGACAAAATCAGAAACTCCTCTCCAAAATCAGTGGATTCGAGCTGGGCCGAAATCGGCGACTGAAGATCGGTTGGACCGGAATTGGAAAGTATGAAGAAAAAAAAAATCCCCAAAAAATCATATATTTTTCTCAGATTTAAGGTATTTTTTCCCGAAAATTCCTCACAATTTCCAGATTTTGCAAAATATACCTTCAGCTTTCGCCGAGAGGCCGAGATGTTTTTAGATCTGCCATTATTCTGAGAAAGGAGAGGACCCGGGAGATGTGTCGTCGTATCTTACATTTTTCGAGGGACGAGACTTAGGTGCGACCCCTGAGCCAGCATGTGAGTGGGACCCTGACCGTGGGGCCCACCTCGATGTATGCGTTGCATATCTACGCCGTCGATCAGCTTTTCCAGCTCATTTTTAGAGCATTGGCCTAAATTTGAAGGTGATCCAAATCTCAGGTGGAGCACACCACAGGAAACATTGAGGATTCAACGTCCATTGTTAAAACATTCATGGGGTCACCGAAGTTTTGGCTGAGGCTAAAATTTCCGTGGTTTCAATTCATCTCAGGAGGACTGAACTCATGAACGGTGTGGATGGCATATAAACATTATAGTGGACCGAGGGAGGTTTCAAGGGTTGGCATTTCTACGATAACCTTTTATTGTCTCGCGGCCCACCTGAGTTTTGGATCTGCCTCGCGTTTTAAACACATATCTGAAACTTAGTTGGAAAAACTGATGGACGAGTGGATTCCTCGCAAACATCACGGTCGGTGATTGGAGCATCGGGTTAGATGGGTTTAATGGCCTGTTTGATTTCTCAATTCACTTAATGATATTTTCACTTATTTACCTTATTCTTTCCTACATTTGATTTGGCCACATGCTTTTTTACTCAGAGATCAAAAACACCACAATATATTTGTGGGTCCCATTATGATGTATATCATTTATCGACATCGTTCATCTATTATGCCTAAAGCATCTATGAGTGGACCACCCCACAGGAAAAAGGGCCAATACTTATTGTTAAAAACCTCTTAGACCCACCGTTTCTTGTGGTGTGGGCCATTTGAGTGTTTGATGTGTCTTATTTTTCGACTCATGCCTTAAAATACTGTGTTAAAAAGGCTGGACCGAGTGGATATATTATATACATCACCTTAGAGCCCACAAATATAAATGAACTTTTTTGAACTGGTTTCCAATGTAGCAATTACGGTTGATTTTCAAACAATTTTCAAACCGGTGAAATGGTAATAATTACCCATTTTGAGGGCATTTATACATTCCCTGAAAAATAAATCATGCCCTAAATGAGATGGAATTACCCAACTGTAACTATTAGCGTGTGCCAGGATGGCTGTCTAATGGCATGGCTTGGAGTCCAAGCCATCCCACTTCAGGTTTGGGATATAGATTGTTTATTTATATTGCCACTACGGGTCGGTGCTATGTGGGCCTCATCATGATGTATGTGTTTCATCCTTGCCGTCCACCCATTCTTCTATGTCATTTTATGGTATGAGCTCAAAAATGAGTTTGATCCAAACCTCAAGTGGACCGCACGGTTGGCCCTAGGAGGTTTTTAATGGTGTAATTCAATCACTACTGTTTTCCCATAGCGTGGTTCACCTTAGATTTATATCTACCTCATTTTTGGGATCAAGTCCAAAAATTATATTTCAAAATGGATGGATAGCATGGATAAAACACATACATCATAGCGAGGTCCACATAGCACCAACCAGCAGTTAACGTGAACCCAAAGTAGAATTGCAAAAACTCTTACCTCCATGCTGATTCCAAGGAGGAGCTTCACAGCCCATACCTTTTGTGAATCACTGACTTTGCAATGATCCATGATATCTTAAAACCCAGTCCCACCAGATCCCATTTATACCCAGGCGACAAACACCCCCTAAATTCTGAGTGCAGCTGTTGTATCAGCCTTCGATGTTGAAAACGAATGGGATTCGGTAGTGAAACCCCGGTCGGTACTGGTCGGTGCGGGCCGGGCTCCAGTGGATCCTTGCGTACACCAATGTGGGTGGATCCTGTGGAACCCACCGTGACGTATGTTACTTACATCCACGCCGTCCATCCATTTTTACAGCTCATTTTATCCAATAATTCCAAAATTGAAGTAGATCCAAGTCTCAAGTGGACCACAACACATGAAAGTAGTGATTGACCATTTTAATCTTCTTGAGGGTCCCAAAAGTTTTGGATCCAGCTTATATTTTTGTGGTACACCTTGATACAGGTCGTTGTGGCCTTATCGACAGGTTGGATGGCAAATAAACATGCCAATGGCACCCCAAAAAGTTTTTAGTGGCGAGTATTCAATCATCACTATTTTTTGTGGTGTGGTTCCCCTAAGATTTGGATGTACCTAATTTTTGGTATCATGCTCCAAAATAAGCTGTAAAAATGGATGGACGGCATGGATGTAAGGCACATACATCAAAATAGGTCCCACAATCGAGGATCCCTCTAAACTCTCCACAGTTGGTGTTGGAAAAAATGTGGGCCCCACTATGTGTATTAATTTTATCCACTCTCCATTTTATAAGCTCCTATTAAAGCATGATCCAAAAAATGAGGGAGATTCAAACCTTTAGGAGACCACACCATAGGAAATAGTGGCGATTCAACGCATATCATTAAAAACTTCTTGGGATGCAAAAGCTTTTTGGATCCAGCTGATTTTGTGGTTTCCATTCATCGTACCTATTTGACCTAATCAACAGGTTGGATGGCAAACAAACATTACAATAAGCCCCATTGAGTTTTTTATGGTGGGCATTTAATTACCAAGTTTTTGTGGTGTGGTACACTTGAGATTTGGATCTGCCTCGTTTTTTGGGCTTCCTAAAATGATCTTGCAAAGTGGATGGATGGAGTGGATAAAACAAATATATCATGGTGGGGCTCACAAATTAATGATTATGATTTAATGAAACCACAAACACATGTATCATATGACCATCAATGAATCAAGATTGGTTTGCCGAAGGCTAGATGGGATGGATGATGTTTGAATGATTGGATGGGATGGGTGGATGGATAGATGGGATGATTGTTTGGATAATTGGATGGGATGGGATGGATGGATAGATGTGATAGATGGATGGATGATTGGATGGGAATGTTGGATGGATTAGATGTATGTATGTATGGATGGATGGATGAGATGAGATGAGATGAGATGGTTGAACGGTTGGATGGATGACTGGATGGGTAGGATGAAGGATGGGACGGATGAGAGGAGGCAGGATCTGGGTTTCTCCATCTTGCCATCGACTTTGCTTTTAATTACGGGGTTTTTGTACCGTTGATACTTTGGAATCTCCTTCTCTAGGTTTACGAGGACTCGGAAGGCACTGTTTGGATGGTTGGATGGATGAATTGTTGGATGATTGGATTGTGGATGGATGGGATGGTTGAATGGTTGGATGGATGATTGCATGGCATGGATGGATCGAATGGGATGGGTGGGATGGATGACATGGATGGTTGGATGGTTAAATCAATAGATAGATGGATGGATGGTTATATCATCATGCATGTTTACTGTATTTATAAACTGTATGCTTTGTTCATGCGTGTATGCATTATGTATGAATGTCCTTATTTATGCATCTTTTATAAGCTTTATTTTATACTGGATGCATAATGTATGAATGTGCTTATTTATGGTAAATGCATAACGTATAAATGCATTTGTTTGTTGGTTAGTTGGTTTAGTTAGATTTAATTCATTGCTGTGGTACTGTTAGACTGATTTTTTAGGATTGTATATACTTTTATATCCCCAATAAATGAAAATTTATTAAATATACATTCTTTATATATATATTTTAACATCTCCTAGAGTTTAAAATAAAACTTTAAAAAAATAAAATAAAATAAAATCCATTGCTTCCCTATGCTTTTCTGCATTTCCAGTCATCGGCAATATTATGGCCAATAATAATATTTTTTTGTATACTTGCCCAATGAAACTTATAGCAATTTTGATACTTCAAGCAATGTAGGCAGATGATCAGAAATTAAGCAGAGCGGGCTTACCTTGCGCTAGGCACCACATGGGAGGAACTTTAATAAGATTTATTCTATCTATTAGGTACACTATTTCATCTTCAATTAGGAAAATCATGGCCATCCAAAATCCTAGCATGCCACACACTAGAGCCTATTTAGAATGTAGGATTAAATGGCATTAAATTGCATGATGTATAATTAATTTCATTATTTGACAAGGATTATATGTTATGATATACCATTGCATTTTGACTGAACAATCTCATATTTGAGATCAAATTCTTCATTTAAGGAAAACACCATATTCCGTAAAACTCTCATTTGGTAGACCATGGAATTGTAATCAATGGATCAAAATTTATAATTGGTGTTGGTCACTTGTACGCATATACAACTAAACTATCACACATAAAGGGCACATATGGGTAGACAACATGGATAAAACACATACATCAAATTAGATGCCCACAAATGTAAAGGATTTTGAAATCCATCATAAATCCCATAGTATCTTCGACCGGGGGGCCAGATGATATAATACATGGATTAATTCAATTATTCTCATCGTCTCCAAATGCCAATGGAGTTTTCGTGCGACCAAATGCAATACTGCTTAATCCTAAGTTCTAAAAAGGCTTTAGTACAAGGAAGTGGACCCTACCACCAAAGGCATCCCTTATGACAGGTGTGGTGAGGCTTGACATGGTGTATGCATTTATCTATGTGGTCTATACATTTTGCTAACTCATTTTAGGTCATGAACCCAACAATGAAGCATATCTAAAGCTCAGGAGATCCACACCACAAGAAAACCTTTTGAGGCCATCAAAGTTTTGGATCAAGATTACATTTGTATTTTACCTCCATTAAAGTCTGTGTGACCTTGTGAATAAGTTTGACGTGAGAAAAAACATCATCATGGGACTTGGGAAGGTTTCAATGGTGGGTGTCCTTATTCACATTATTTTGTGTGGTGTGGTCCACTTCAACAACATTCGATTTGCTTTATGTTAGATTTGTATTGTTGAATTGATGGATCGTCTACGCAGCAATAATGGAAATTCAATGCCATAACTTTAAAGTGTGCAAACACCTCGATCCATAGCTCAATTGACAGACTGAGTGGAGATACCTCGTTTCAACACTTGAGGTCTTGGTATCGATCCCTAGCGGGGGTGGCTAACATGGAGTGTGTGTCCTGACATGGGTGTGTACTAACGAGCTAACCCAAAAAAAAAACTTTAAAGCGTGCGATAGAAATTTTAATCTTTCGCATCTCGTACTATTAAAAGAACCTCTCAATGGGATTAAGGTTTTCTTTATTGTGTTGGTGCGGGGACCAGGACATATTTATAAGAAAGAGGGTTAGAGAAGTCTACCCATTACACTTCTCTCTTCTACAGTCTCCACATGGTAGGTTTCCGTATTTGGCTTAATAATTATGTATAGGGATCAAGGTTCAAGCGTCCCGCCCCAAACATATTTACAATGATCACATTTATAGTGGGGGCCATTAAATCGTTCAATCTGAATAATCCAACGGTCAGATTTAAATCAATGATCAAGTGTGGCCCACCTGATATACTTTGTTTCGCCTAAAAACAAGGGTTGGGCAGGGAGGGGCCAAGGCCAGAGCCAGGCCATGCCACGGCACACCACACCTTATATCACGTCACATTACATACATACATACGTATCATCTAGCAAGGTTCTCCTTACTTCTCATCTTTCCTCTTCCCTTTTTCCTTCACATCTGTGTTACCCTTTCTTGCCCTTATTTTCTTGCTTCTCAACACCTGTATTGTCGCCTGCTTACCTCACTTGATCTGGCTATTTCTCCTCTCTACTCTTCCCTGTTCTCCTTCCCTCTGTCTTACACTTTCTTCTGCTTTCTTTAATGCCTCTCAATACTTGGCCTATGGCCTCCTATCACATTCTTCCTATTTCTCTCCTCTTCGATCTTCCCATTCATACTCACCTCTCCATATTTTTCACTTTCTCCACTTTATTTCTTGCCTTTCGAGTCAACACCGATTCAATGGCCTGTACCGGATCTCATTTCATCAAGTTCTCCTTATTTCTCCTTTTTGCTCTTCCTTTTTCTTTCCTTATCTTAAACTTTCTCCTCCTTACCTTCTTGCCTCTTTTGCTCCCTTAATCAGTCTTTAACATGATACAAAATCATAGAACTTATAACCAGACTCCTCTATGGCCGTTTAGCACTAGCTAGTTTTTTTACAGCCAGTCGCACCGAAGTGAGGTAATAGAATCCATCTACAATACATGCTTCATACATGCAAACCTATCTGATGGCCCCAAATCATGCGCCCATTCCAGATGAACCACGGCCTAAAAAACCACACAGTTAAGAATTAAAGCCCGGCCCATTGGTGGTACGTGTGCATTGAAGTTCTCATCAAGACAAACTAGACCCAGCTATAGCATTCAAGTACTTCTTTCATTTTCTCTGTGCGGGTATACGTATGTATGTAAGAAATGATTGAATACATCGGTTTTATGTTGATTTGATGAAGATTAAAGAGATTACGCCCCTCTCTACCCTAATTCTATTAAGAAAGAATAAGAATTAAAACCTTTCCCAAAAGCCCAGGCCCACATACAGAGGTGCACATACATCAATCCATTCATAAATATAATTTTCCAAAATCCCAGTCTCCCTGATTGACCAAAGTAGTTTGACATTGTCCTAATTCCCACTTTCTCAGGACTTGTGGCGCATCGGCAACTTTCCTATGCTTGGGTCAAGTTGATTTTAAGATGGCCCAAACCCGAACCTTTTAAAAAAAGTCTTTAGTTGTATGAGGTCGGACCGGAGTTGATTTTGAGAGGTCTCCAACCAAACACATTTGAGTATTTGGGTCAAACTTCTGGACCTGGACCCGATCCTTGGATCTCGATTTTGGACCCAATTCTGATTTTCTCTGCATGTAAGCAACCAACGTTATGGATCTTTCAACTAGGTTTTTTTTTTTTTGGGGCAGTGACTCCCATTTGATGGATGGGATATTGGTCTAAGAAAGCTGCATTGTTTTCCCTCTTTCCTCATTATTATTATTTTTCAACCGAAGACTTTGATTAAAGAAGTGTAAATTTCAGATTTCAACCGTTCAAATTAAAGGTCGAAGTAGATCTTACATATAAGGTTAGGCCCGTGAAAAAGCAAAAGGCATGGCATCTTTTTCTTTTCGAATAGCTTTGAACAGTAGAGAGAAACACACCTTTTATTTTCTACAGTAATAACCTTAATTATGTAATTATTAGATTTTTAATACGAAGTCATACCTGTGGCTAAAAACTCAGGCTTATGGGTTATTCAAGTGGGCCAAACTAAGGGAAATAGTTGGGAGAGAGGTGTCCACCTTTGATAATTACAAGGCCCACTATAAGTATTATATAAATCCACTACAACCATTAGATACTGCACTGAAACTTAGGTCCGGGGCCCCAACATCAAATCCATCCATTGTTTAGGTTGGCCACACGAAGGAAATAATTTAGAGGGTGAGCGTTAACTATGCATTGTTTCCAATCATGTGGTCCACCTAAAACACAAACAAGGAGATTTTTTGGCCTTAGACCTAGGTGGTCAAGGTGGATTTCACATAAACACTATGGCAAGGCTCACCTAAGCCAGTAACTCCAACTGGCTGGACTTCATGGTTAAAAAATTACTCAAAAACCAGGGCCCGTTTGGGAGTGTGGATTGCGAGCCCCTAGATTTGAAACCCCCTAGATTTGAAATCGTCATGGTGTGTTTGACACAGTCGGCTGTGAATCAACTTTAATCCAGAAGTAGCTATGCATGGTATATTCACAGGGATTTGAATTTAATTACTAAATCGACTTTAATAGCTCTAATTAGTGACATATATAGTGTTTGACACAATGGTTGTAATAAGCCCGCTAAAATATATGCTTTGCCCGAAAATGATAAAACTTCATGTCTCAGATGGGCCACAAGCGCAAGATCATGTCCAAGTGACTAACCAACGATTTTAACCGTTGATGTACATGGAAAATGTTTGGACGGTGCTGATCATCATATTAAAGTAATTAATGGTGATGCCATTGATAATCTAATTACTTTTGAATATCGTTAGTAGGTCATGTGCCCAATAGAATAATAGTAAGGTGACACACATGTTACACATGCAACTATTGAAATGATTTTTGGTGTAATCTAAGCTGATCTCAAACCTCCTCTTCGTGGGGATTTGAAGTCCCCAGTTTATGCTACCAAACAAATGGGGGATTTGCCCAAATCAATGGTTTCAAAGGATCCCTAAAATACTTACTCCCTTTCATCATCATCTCAGTGTATTTCTTATCTCCAACCTACAAATGGGTTATGCCTCTCTGTCACCTCCAGTCTACTCCCATCTGTTGATGCCCTCCAGCCTACCAAGACCTTGTTGCCCTTGTAGTAGCAGGGCCTTCACCATTGCAGCAGCGGCGCTCTAGGGCCACTGCAGCAGGTTTGTCTCTCTTTCTCTCTCTTAACCGTTGGTCCCACCAAATGCATGAACAGATATCATATCATAAGCCAAACGTGTGGGGCCACCAAAATGTCCATTTATTTTTCAAACTTTTTTCGAGTCTGGGCCCGTGCCCTATTTATGCATTTTAGGCTGGACTCAAGCTGGACTATTTTGGCCTATCACAGTCTGAGCCAGGTTTGAGCTTAGCTCAAACAATGTGTGCTGGAAAAAGCCTGGCCCATCCCTAACTCAGCCCAATGGACGGTGCGTCTAGGTGCTTCTGGAGAGGAAAATTTGAGGCAGGAGCTTATATTCTTCTGGCTAACAACAACAGCCGAAATAAAAATATGTTTTAATTGGAATATTCTGTTGTGTGATGCATTAGATATTGACTTAGCTGGACGTTTCAATGTTCAACCAGTTTATTATTATAGCATTAAAAGGAGGTTTTTCTGAGACCTGCTCATGTAAGAGAGACCGTTTACACATCATTATGTGTTGAATTGGCATATGTGCATGCCATCTAATCCATACATCAGGTGGGGCAGGGCCATTGGTACTTTTATTTGTCATTTACCCAAGATTTCGATACCCGATGGATACTTGTATCTCGATTTACTGACTGTACTAGTCTTCAAGAAAGACATACGGACCGGCAAGGCATCGACCTGGTCTTCCTCTCTCCACATGAGATGCATGTGCCGGTTAGTTTCAAAACTGTGGAAATATTTGCAGGTAGGCCTTATAAGAACCTGGTCTTCCTCTCTCCACATGAGTTGCATGTTCTAAATTTTGATTGGTCAACATGCCATCAGCATTGAGGCAATTCAAGTGGACTCCTCGCCAATTACGCCAGTGGTAAGACAACAGGGCAAAAAATTGATTGGTGGAACCTAGTCACTTGGCTCATCTCATAAACCCATGAATGGAATCCTACGGGGGAGGTAAGTTACTCACCCTTCAATCCATATATTGTAGGATAACTTTTCAAACATGCTTCACATGTAACTTATGAATCAAAACCTACCCGTGCCATAAAAAATGCCTTGTTGGATAACTTTTAAAACATGCTTTGTGCATTTAATGCAACCTTAGTTTACTATTTGGTGCAGTGTACTTGGGCCTTAGATTTGCCTCAAATTTGAGCTCACAGCTTAAAATGATATGAGCATAGGGATGGTCAATGTCACGGACCTTATGAATGAAGACTCACTTGAACTCATAACAAATGTCTTATGGAGTAACCTTTCAAACATACTTTGTGCATTTAATGCAACCTAAGTTTTTCGCTTGGTGTGGTTCACTTGTGCATTGGATGGCCCCAATTTGAACTCATGCCTTGCAATGACATGAAAAGAGCAACCTCACAATTTAATTGTATCTTTCCTGATCACTTTAAAACATGATTTGCATGAACATAGATAAAGCTTGCCCATCTTATCTATCTTATCTATACTAACTCTGGAGCAATGATGAGCAATACATAATCAAGTAAACATCCTGCTCAATTGAAGGCCGACGAATTGAAAGCCACATATTGGCACATGTATTGACTACATAGATTATTGCTGCTGTCATGGTCCCCACGTTCTTATCGGCTAATGCATCTATATTCTTTTTGAAACGAGATAAACGGTCTGGATCTGCGAAGCAGAGGCCCGTCAAGGGACCCAAACTGTCTGACGAGAGACGAAAAGAAATTTTCTTCGAATGAGATGCTCTCATGGTCAGAATACTTCGCGGGGATCAACCCTGATGAACGATGAAGATGGACGGTTCTGATCATATGCACGTGGCTCCCGTTATGCAAGTTGGCTGCGGATGTTGAGTGACGGGACAAACAGAACGACCCGTTCGTTTCTGTCGGCCCTCGAAGATGACACTAACTCAAAAGTCAAATCAGCATTGACTACTACCAGATCACCTGCGACTAGAGGCATGAACGTTTCTGTGCTTCCAGATTGGGTACCACAGACGTGGCATATGTGTAGATGATCCGGACCATAGATCCTGTGTTTTCAGCTGTTGATTAGCGCATATCTAAACCTTGCTATGATTGGACTATTTTATCCATCTAAAAATGGGCCTTTTCTCAAAATGTAATTTACTGTTCATTTGTATGCCACCGATTAAAGGTTTTTTGGACCATGATCCATTCAATACTGTAGATGAGAAATTGATGGTTCAGATCCCATCTATCCATGACACGCATGGATGACGTGGAGGGAGGCACTGATCGCTCCCTCGTGACCGCGAGTTATGTTTGAACGGGAGTTAAATGTCACTTGTTCGATGAGAAATTTAGGACTGTGGACCCCACCTTTTATCCAGCTGTTTTTACGAAACAATGCAAGCTTAGTTTTGTAACTTAGACCTGCTCGTACGGACAGTGAATTTGAGGACGAAAATACCCTTCCCTTCCGTTCGAAGACGAGCGCTGACGCTCCTCCAACCGAGAGTTGTACGAACGGCTCAAAAGATATCAAAGTTACATGGCCCCACAGCTATGTATTTATTATATTCACAACGTTCATCCATATTTTCAGATCATTTCATAGCATTATCCAAAATAAAATAAAAAATCACATCCACGGATCAACTGGACCACACCACAAAGAGCAGTGGGAAAATTGATTTTCACAATCAAAAATTTTGTAGGGCCCATCATAACATTTATTTTCCATCCAATCTATTCATAAGGTCACAAAGGCCTGGATGAAGAGGAAAAATAAATTTCATAATTATCCAAAACTTCTGTAACCCCTAAAAGGGTTTCAATGGTAGACGTTCAATTCCCCACTTCCTTTTACAGTGTGGTCCACTTGATAGTTAGATCTATCTTTTTTTTCATCTCAAGCCTTAATATGAGCTCACCAAATAGATGGACGGTTTGGATATAACACAGACCTCATGACGGGACCTATAAAAGCAACATGACAAAAATAAATAAAAATCTCCCGATTCGTCTACGAGATTTTTTTTATTTTTTATTTTACAAGGATAACTTTTTAACCCTTGCATTTTACTCTAATACATAATTATATAAATATGTATATATAAGTATATAAAAATATTTTTCTATCTTTTAATTCATTTCTTTACCTATTTATTTAACAAGCATATCCCCTAAAGTTAAATGATTTAATTACCGTACCACATATGATTTTGGGGTAGGAGAAGCTAATTCAGCCAACCAATAATTTTCAAGATTCCATTGGGTCGATGGTGGAAAATCCATTTCATTTACTTCGTGGTCAATTTCAATCACTTCGCGGTCAAACTGGAAATTGAGCGGGCCAAACTGAAAATTTAGCGGGACAAATTGGAAATTGACCAAGCCAAATTGAAAATTGAGCGGGCCAAATTAGAAAACTGGAAATTGAGTGAGAGAAACTAGAAAACTATAAATTGAGCGGGCCAAACTGGAAAACTGGAAATTGAGCAGGGAGAAACTGAAAATTAAGCGGGCCAAACTGAAAAACTGAAAAATGAGCGGGACAGGCAAGCGTTGGATATACATTGTTAAGGTTTATAGTAATCTTGGAGTGCAGAAAATTTTCATGTCTATGCATTTCAATCCGAGTTCCTTTTCTAATCACAATGGCCTTGGGAGGGTTGATTCGATGGATGGGTTGACTGCAAAATGGTCGATTAAAACTATATTTGATTATCAACCTATCCTTCGGATCAACCCTCTCTAAGCTATCGTGATTAGAGAAAGAACTCGGACTGAAATGCACATACTTGAAAATTTTCTGCATATTTACCGGAAGTGCATGGGTGGATGTATAACATACTTTGTAATTTTGGTGGATGATGAAATGAACTTTATACTTTGTCCCACTGTATTTCAGTTTGTCCCGCTCAATTTTCAGTTTGCCCCACTCAATTTCCAGTTTGTACTGCTCAATTTCTAGTTTGCCTCGCTCAATTTCCAGTTTGGCCCCCTCAATTTCCAGTTTAGCCGCTCAATTTCGGTGGAAATGCGCGGTCTTGATTCAGGCCTACTGCAGATTCAATTTCGGTGGAAATGCCTGTTCAATTTTCCAACCGAAAGTGCACAAAAAGCTCCAATGACGAACGATAAATTTCAGAGTTCATTCAATTCGACCATGAATTAATTCGGTCTAAACGAACCCAAGCTCGATGTGACCGAAATCGGGCAACTGCCGAAACAAAATCCTGTCATGATTCGAACTCGACTTCGGTCCGACCAATGTATAATGCGGCTGAATGAATATGAGACAATTTAAGGAGTGGAGCCAAAGTCATATGTGGTACGTTAAATAAATCATTCTAGTTTAGGAGATATGCTTGTTAAATAAATAGGTAAAGAAATGAATTAAAAGATTAAAAAAATATTTTTATATACTTATATATACATATTTACATAATTATGTATTAGAGAAAAATGTAAGGGATAAAAAGTTCTCCTTGTAAAAAAAAAATAATAAAAATCTCCCACATTGCTGTCGTAGCCGTGACAGTATGTTTGAAGTCTTTTTTTTTTTTTTTGCTTTGTTGCTTGTATGGGTCCCATCATGAGGTTTGTGTTATATCAAACCGTCCATTTATTTGGCGAGCTCATATTAAGGATTGAGACGAAAAATAAGATAGATCTAACCATCAAGTGGACCACACTATAAAAGGCAATGGAGAATTGAATGACTACCATTGAAACCCTTTTAGGGGTTATAGAAGTTTTGGATCATTTTGAAATTTGTTTTTCTTTTTCATCTAGGTCTCTGTGACCCTATGAATGAACTTAAATGAGGATTTCTCACAAACATCACAATGGGCCCCCAAAAAGTTTTTAATGGTCGATGCTCTCATTCAACACTGTTTCCTGTAATGTGGTACACTTGAGATTTGCATATACCTCATTTTTGGTCTCATACCATTAAATGATGTAGAAAAATATATGGACGGCATACATCATGGTGGGGCCCACAGACCACCGACCATCTGCCATTGGCCGGTGGTAGGGGAGTACCCAATCCGTTTCCGTGAAAGGAGGGGTATTTTCGTCATCAAATTTGCTGTCCGTACGAGCAGGTCTAAGTTCCCAAGCGAAGTTTGTATTGCTTCATAAAACCTGCTGGATAAAAGGTGGGGTCCACGGTCCTAAATTTCTCCTTGTTCGAATCGGTACAGACTGATGTAATTGTACCATAGTTTCACACCGATAAACCCTAAGAATTTGGACCGCCTACTATTTTACTTTCTAGCCAACAATAATACATAACCTAAAATTTAAGCTGATAAGATAATGTGGAAGTGGATTGGCTAGTGTACCACACACCAGCTATAAGCTGCTGTGTGAAGGCGAGCGCCGACACACCTCAAGCTCCAAGTTGTACGAATGGTCCAAATGAGATCAAAGTTACATAGCCCCTCAATGATATATTTATTATATCTACACCGTTTATCCATTTTTCAAGATGATTTTAGATCATTAGAAAAAAAATGAATCATATCTAAAGCGCAAATGTACCACAACAAAAATAGCAGTGAGGATAATGATTTTCATTGTTAAAAAATTTATAGGGCCCACCATAATGTTTATTTGCCATTCCATTTGTTAATAAGGTTAAAAATAAATGGATGAAGAGAAAAAACAAATTTCATATTAATCCAAAACTTTTGTGACCCACATGTGTACATCATAAATGTCCAGCGGGGTAACTTTTCAAACATTCTTTTTACATTTAATACAGCTTAAGTTTATTACTTGTCGTGGGCCGCTTGAAGTTGGATTTGTGACAATTTTGAGCTCATGACTTAAAATGACATGAAAAAAGGGATGGATGACATCGGACCCCAAATAAATTTGCCCGCTCATGGCTAGAGACTGGCAGGGGTACGATCCAATCCATGTCCATCCCATGCATTGTTGATTAAATTTTGCCAAATCATTTCACCACCCTGATGAATATCACCACTCAGACCAAAGAAGAGCCCCTCACAATTTAATAGCTTCTTTTCTAATAACTTTCAAATATCTTTTGCATGAGTACAATAAAGCCGGGCCATATTGCCTGCACTACCTCTATCTCTGGAGCAAAGATGAGCATTACCTAATCTAGTAAGATGAGCAATACCCATCCTGCTTAATTTATGGCTGACAAATTCATAGCCACATGTTGGCACATGTATTGCTTATATAGATTATTGCTGCTGTCATGTTCCCATCAAGGGACCAAACTGTCTGACGAGAAATGAAAAGAAATTTCTTCAAATGAGATGCTCTCATGATCAGAATACTACGAGGGGATCAACCCTGATGAATGATTATCTGAACAGAGCTTCATTTACGGTGGTAGCACGATGAATATGGACGGTTCTGATCATCTGCACGTGGCTCCCGTTATGGGGAGCAGATTGGATACTGAACGCTTCAGTAGCCAAAACGCTACTGAAGTGATGTGGCAAAATGCCATTGCTGGCTGCCAAGCGGCTGATTCTTTTCAACAAACACTCTTCTAACGGAGATTCGTTAGCGGATGTTTTTCCGTTTAGGCCGTGACCGCACTCGGCCACGCATGGACGTGGATTTCCTGCCAAAAGACATTCCAAAAAGTTCTTGCGCTGGGAACCAGGTGGGGCCCACAATGATGTTTGTGAGAAATCTTACCCGTCCATCTGTTTTTTGAGTTCAAGTCAGACTTGAAGCCAAAAATGAACAGTTTCTAAAGCTCAAGTAGGCTAAAAAAGTGATAATTAGACTTTCACAGTCCAAATATTCGTGGGCCACAGAACTTTTGAGTCATGCTAATATTTTTTTATTTGAGTTCATCCCAATAGGAATAAAGTTATTAACAGTATGGATGGATTGTAAACATCACTGTTGAACCCAGGTAGATTTTAACAGTAGGAATTTCCCTAACCACATTTTCCTTTAGTACGTCACACTTGAGCTTTGGATACGGTTCATTTTTGGCATCATATCCTTAAATGAACTAAAAAAAACGGATGAAAGGGGAGGATTTCTCACAAACATCACAATGGGCCTGGTTCCCAGCGCAGGAAGAAATCCGCGTCCAGAAAAAAATGCAATGCGAAGTTTAACGGTACGTGGCCAAGGGAAGCGGATTGCGTTAAGTTAACTCTATGGGGTCCACCATGATTTATATATTTTATCCCATCTGTCCATCCATTTTATAAGATAATTTTAGGGTCTTAACTCAAAACCTAAGCATATAAAAATCTAAAATCGACCACACTAAAGGAAACGGTGTGAATTGAATTTATACCGTTGAAAAATTCTTCAGGGTCACAGAAGTTTTGGATCAAGATTATATTTGTTTTTCACCTTCATCTATGTTTTTTGATCCTTTGAACAGCTTGGATGAAAAATAAACATCACTGTGGGGCTGGAAAGGTTTCAATGGTGAAAATCATTATTTCCACTGTTTCCTGTGGTATGGTCCACTTTAGATTTTTACAAGCTTCAATTTTGAGCTCAACTCGTAAAATTAGATGGAAAAATAGATGGAAGGTGTGGATAAGTCACATAAATTCACAGTGGGCCTAACTGAATTTTCTCAGAATGGCCATCTGATTTCATGGCCGAGTGGTGCACGGCGGAAAGGGAGAAAGATCCGTTAACGGATCTAACGGAGTAGCATTTATAACCAGGGAACAAGCCGTTGGTATCTAACTAATGGCGTTTGCCACATCACTTCAGTAGCGTTTTGGCTACTGAAGCGTTCAGTATCCAATCCGGTCCCCCCGTTATGCGAAGTTGGCTGCTGATGGTGAGTGACGGGACAAGCAAAACGACCCGTTCATTTCCACGGCCCCTCGAAGATGACACTAACACGAAAGTCAAATCAGCATTGACTTCTAGCAGATCACCTGCGACTAGAGGCATGGACATTTCAGTGCCTCCAGATTAGGTACGACAGACGTGGCACATGTGTAGATGATCCGGACCATAGATCCTGTGTTTTCAGCCGTTGATTAGCGTATAGCTGAACTATTTTATCTATTTAAAAATGGGCCTTTTTTTTAATGTAATTTACTGTTCATTTGTATGCCACCGATTAAAGGTTGTTTGGACCATGATCCATTCAGTACTGTAGATGAGAAATTGATGGTTCAGATCCCATCTATCCATGACACGTGTCGATGACGTGTAGGGAGGCACTGATCGCTCCCTCGTGACCGCGAGTTATGTTTGAACCGGAGCTGAATGTCCCTTGTTCGAATCGGTATAGATTGATGACATCGTACCACAGTTTCACACCATATAATAAACCCTTGAAATTTGGACCGCCAACTATTTTAATTTTTAGCCATTAATGGTACGTAACCCAAAATCTGCACTGATAAGAAAATGCCAACCATCTGATTTTTCCCTTGGAATCTGGACCACCCACTCGTTTACATCTAACCATATATTTCCTGACCATTAATTGAATGGTTTGGATTTCTTGATCAGTGTGATTTTAAATATATGCCTCATCTACAATGGTACCCACAGTTAGGATTGTCCCCATGTGAGGAGGAATTTTTTTAATCCGTAAAAAACTAACATTGGCGCGTAGCTATAAAAAAAATAATAATAAAATAAAAATCAACGTAGGCCACGCTGTTTGATGTCCTGAAAATGAGCCAAGTGGCTGCCCTTGGATAACGTTTCAAGTGGGGATAGAAGTCAAACAATGAAAAATTCAAATGGAAGCATCCAACGCAACGTGTCAATCCCTAGAGCTATCTTTTCACTGACACGTGGCAGGTGATGTATCGGGTTCACCTATCCACTGGGAAAGGATGGACAGATGCGTTTCAAAAAATAGAACCGATGAGGCATTCCTATCTGTTACAGTTTCCAATTCATCGCACTGCAAATTCGACCGTTAACTAGCTTTGTTTTGCACCGTCACTTTAATGTCTACGGAATCAGATGGATAGGATACCCTAACAGTTTTAATTTTGGAGATACAACCATTCATGCTACCGCACTGCATATCTATGGATCAGATTGGCATATTCCCATGCCACGTGTACTGTAAACGTATGGCTCTACTGTATTCAGTTACTTCCGGCTCCATCGCATCCGTGGTTGGAGACTGCAGAAAGATGACAGATCCAAGATTTCAGAAAATTTTTAAAATTTTCTTTCCAGCTCCAAAAGGGCCAGATTTTCAGAAATATTGAATTTTAGAAGCCAGACGCTGCGAAAGCCTTTGGAAGGAAGTTCCTGCGCTGGAAACCTAACTGGGCCCACCGTGATGTTGGTGAGCAATCCACTCCGTCCATACGTTTTGTGAGATCATTTTAGGACTGGGCAGGATCCAAGACTCAAGTGGGCCGCACTAAAGGAAAAGGTGGGTAGGGTAATTCCTACCGTTGAAACCTTCCTACGGTCGACAGTGATGTTCACATGCCATCCATACCGTTCATAACGTCATTCCTACTGGGATGAACTGAAAACTCAAACATTATCCTGATTCAAAACTTCTCTGGCCCCACGAATATTTCAACTGTAGACGTTCAATCCTCACGTTTTCAGCCCACTTGAGTATTGGATCCAGATCATTTTGGCATTATTTCCTAAAATGATCTCAAAAAACGTGTGGACGGAGTGGATTTCTCAAAAAACATCAAGGTGGGCCCCAGCTAGGTTCAGGACACTATCGAAAGTAACAGTGTCCACCGTGCTTCCCACTGAGGTGTGTATGAGATCCATGCCAACCATTGTCTGCATCACCCAATGTAGAGGGATCCTGAAATCAGGCCATCCATCATTTAGGTGGGCCACATGGTCGGGAACAATGTATGCGGTGTGCCAACCCTTCACACCGTTTTCCATGCTGTGGCCCACATGAAATACAGATAGGCTTATTAGGCCCTCGTCCTGGACGCGGATTACGTCCTACCCCCGGTAATCCATCCGGGCGGAGCTCTGTGGGTCCCATCGTGATTAAAGTGTTTTATCTACGCCGTTCAACGCTTTTATCGGATCACAAAAGATGAGGCAGGTCCAAGGCTTAAGTAGACCACAAAGTGTGTATTGAACGTCCCATTAAAAACTTGGGAGTTGAGAAGTTTCGGATCAAGCTGATATTTTTGTTTTCACTTCATCCATGTCTACATGACCCTATGAATAGGTTGGATGGTAAAAAACATCACGTTGCTCCTTATAAAGGTTTCAACGGTGGGTGTCATATAAAGGTTTCAACGGTGGGTGTCATTATCAGTGCAGCTTCCTTTAGTGTGGTCCATTGGAGTTGTAGACCTATCTCAATTTTAGGATAATATCTTTAAATGATCTGATAAAATCGGTGAACAGTGTGGATAAAATAGTTACATCATGGTGGACCCCACAAAGCTTTGCCCGGATGGATTACCGTTCGGATGGGGGTAAGACGCAATCTGCGTCCCTCGTCTTACCCCATCCCAATGTAAGGTGTGCATCTAATGGTGGGAATGGATTTTGCATTAAACATCAGTAGGGGTGTACATTGGGTTAAACCAAGTCGAGCTAGCCTAGCGTGACTTGGCTCGAATAGTGGCTGACCTCAACTTGAACTAGGCTCGGCCTGATCCTTGAGCCTGACTGGCCAGCTTGGCTCGGTTCGGTCAGCAGCTCAGGCCAGCTCGGGGCCAAGTTCGAGTCAAGATCGCCATTAAGGCATTTCCACAAACATCTGAACTGCAACTTCAAAATCCCACTGTTTTACAAACAGAGGCAATGGTTATACAGGCAATGTTTATACAGGCATTTTCTCAAACACCTCTAAGTAACACAAAAACACACACACACACACACACACACACACAAAAAGAAGCAAAGAGAAAAGGTATTTGTTTCATGTACATACCTTCCTTGCCACCTTGCCACCAACCAAAGTTTCCTTGCCACTAACCAAACCTTCCTTGCCACCCGCCAAACCTTCGTTGTCACCAACCACATTTTGTTGAGTCATTTTATCAAATAGTTCGTGGCAACATCAATGGCAAAGTAACCGAGTCACTGAACTAGTTCGATTCGAGCTGGATTTGATCCAAGTCGAGTCGAGTCAAGCTGGGGCCTGTTCAAACTCATTTTCGAGCTCAAAAGATCGGCTCGAACTCAGCTTTGAAGTGAGTTGAATCGAGCTTTTTCGAGTTGAATTGAGCTTTTTCGAGTCGAGTTGAGCGAGTTAGCTCCGTTCATGTACATCCCTAAACATCAATGAACCCTCTAAAATGCAAAGGATTGACATCTGCAACAGCACACAAAATAATTCAAGAATTTCTAAGAGTCCAATTCCACATCTCAAACTTAATTTGGAAATTCAAGATTTTCAAAATCCATTATGCCAAACATAGTTGAAAATTCAAAATTTTAAATGTAGAATTAGAAATCTGATGTTTGAGTCCCATGCTCTCAAATGAGCCCAAGGTTACTGGGCAACCCTATGTTGTGTGTGTCCCATTTACTTGTTTCCACATTCAAGTTAGCTCTTGTTACAATGTGAGGCCAAAATGTAGGGACATCCAAAACTCTCAAATGGGCCATATAATAGGGAAACGTAGAGATGAACGACCCATCATTGAAGCATTTTTGGGACCTACTATGATATTTTTAAGATCATTGTATGTTCATAAGATGAGTCCCACGGGAGGAAAGTCACAATGCCAGCCTGATTTAGGGGCACAGATTGGGTACTACTTCGTCAGTCCCTAGCTAGGAGAGGACACGGCTTTGAGGGGCCACCTTGATGTATGGGTTTTATCCCCACTGTCCATCCATTTTTCAATATCATTTTATTCCTAGTGCATAAGTCTAACAACGGGGCAATTCCAAGGCTCAAGTGGACCACATAATGGGGATTAAACACAAATGTTGAAAGGAATATATGTAAATTGTTGATCAAGTTGATATATTTGTTTTCCTTTCATCTAGCTTTGTGTGACCTTACCAATAGGTTGGATGGTAATTAGCCATCATAACGGGCCTTAGGAAGGTTTTATAGTGGGTTCCATTATCATTGCTACTTGTTGTGATGTGGTCCACTTGAACTTGGGATCTATCTTATTTTGGTGTACCCTAAAATGATATGAAAAAATGGATGGAAATTATAGATGAAACTCATACATAGCAATGACCCCTCAAAGTTGATGCCCATTCCTAGTCAAGGATAAGTGGGCAGTACATAATGTTGGGGACCGCAGAAGCACACATAGATGAATCAAGTGGAGTAATCCAATCACAGCAAGGAAGCACAACGCAAACACAACGATTTTAACATGGAAAAACTCTTGTGGAAAAAAACCACGGCACAAAGCGACAGTAAATACTATGAAAGCAGAAAATTATAAGAAATAAAGAAAATGCCCAATTTGAACAAGGCTTGAATCTTCCTCACAAGCCCTCGAAACCATAGGAACGAATTAGAAAGTCTTAGATACCTCCCAATCATGATTACACCCAAAAATATAGCCTTTGGAGGAATCACAATCGGATTTAGAAACAAATCCCGTAAATTCGCAAATCTGTATAACTTTGCAATACGCTCAATGACATCTTCGATGAGACTTCACTATTATTGAACTAAACATTCAATTTCATCGAACGCACTTCGATGTCCATGGAATAACACCGAAACGTTCCAGCGACAAAACACGAAAATACAGATTTTACCAATGACATCGAACAACCTTCGATGGCATCGAAAGGGACACCTAAAGTGTCTAATAACCAATTCAATTTATTTTTAAAAATCTTAATGACATCAAGCTGACTTCAATGGAATTGAAGCTTACTTGATAACATCGAACCTATTATCGACAGACTATTAAATTATAGATTTAAGACATCTATCAAACATCCCATTGTAGAAAATCATCCACATATGGTCAACGTAAACAAGTCTGAAACACAAATGAAAAGGATCAAATAAAAAGTCAAAATGACTAAATCAAAATAAAAAACAAGAATCATAAAAATTACTGTGATTCAACAATATAACTCTTATACATATAAGAATATATAGCTTTATTTATTTATTACAACAGATGAATAGAATAGAATACATCTTTTCATGAGAGCTCATCTTTATGTAAGAACACAAACCAAAGAGAGCACGTGTAAAGACATAAGGAGACTAGGCTTAACATTCGTACAGACATATGAACACTGGAACGCACAAGCCCACGAACGAGGATGGACGTCTCCTGTACACACTAGGAGAAGGAAAGACATCTTCTAACAGAAAATGTCAAATGCGTACGTAACCTGTCGCTTATTCAGGACATCAATGACCCTCAAGGAGGGATGTCTCCATCTTCATTTTTGTCGTGGTGTTGAAGTGTGTGGATAGCCCTATCTTGTGGCTCATTTTCTAAATAAGGGTAGATGATGGATGCAGTGAATGTCGCACAGCTTACAATTCCTTTTGCTTCATGGACATAAATTGTGTTTGACAGGTGTCCTAAACAGATCAGGTTTGGTTTATTATAATGAAAAAGAGCCATATACATGTCTTCAGGTGAGCCTAATATAAAAAAGGAAATAGACAGTTAAGAAAGGAAATATTAACTGGTCCACATTTAACCATGAGAAAGGCTGAAGATTTTATGGCCAGGATCTTTCAATTTGGGCAATTCATAATGTGTACGGATGATCTATGGCAGGTACCCTTGCATCAACGGCTTGGATCACCGAATCAAGGAGTCCACTTGTACAAACCAAAATCCCAAGGGCTGGGCATTTTAATAACTCTTTCTATGCAATTTAAGAGGAGAAAATTATCACTGTAGACGCCATCTTTTATCCAGCGTCTTTTATGAACAGTGTAAAACTTACCTTCCCAAATTATACCTTTTATGTACGGATAGAGCATTTGAGGATGAAAATGCCCCCTGTCCGTACGTACAATGCTATCTGAAAAGTAGGGATACTTTCATCCTGAAATGCTTTGTCCTTACGTAAAAGGTCTTAGTTGGGAAGTTAATTTTTGGACTCTTCATAAAAGAAGTTGGATGATAGGTACCATTTACAATGGTAATTTTCTCATTTTAGAGGTCAGCTTTGAAATTTCCAAGTTGAGCGTTCGAATTGTACTTGGTGGTTGGCCTAAAAACCATCGACTGCCGGGCCATCGTCATCAGATGAGAATGAAGAGTTGCTCGATCCTACCCGATCGATGAGATCGGATTGAGTACGTGTAGGGAATCCAGACCTCTGAGTTTCTTCCAGTGGGGCCCACGGGCAATTTCTTCAGGTTGCCTATGGGTGTGTCCGTTATGGATGGATGTGCACCCCAAGCCTTCCAGTTGGGAAGATCCTGTCCGTCCAGTCCACGTCCTTTTCCCACTGAATGTAAACCCATTCAATTTTTGCAGTCCCTTATTAACCGTCTACTTCCAATTCACTGATAGAAGGTTGGGATTGTCCCATGAGTGAGATCTAAACGCATAGTGAAACCCATCCTTTCAGTAATCGTGATAATAATTGATAACTGATCACACGGCAGGGATTTGAGAAATTTACGACTGTACGACCCATTTATGGCCCATCCAGGAGACTAAGCCCACCTCATTTTCCCTTGCGAGAATACGCCCCAGCTGTACGGATGGCTTGCCAAAGGTCGAAAATGCCCCTGCTTGGTCCGTCAAGCGGATCGGTAGTGCTCGAAGACGAGCGCTGACATTCCTCGAACTCCGAGTTGTGCGAACGGTTCAAAAGATATCAAAGTTACATGGGCCCCACAGTTACGTATTTATTATATCCACAACGTTCATCCATATTTCGAGATCATTTGGGAGCATTATCAAAAAAAAAATCATATCCAAAGATCAACTGGACCACACCACAAAGAGCAACAGGAAAATTGATTTTCACCGTTAAAATTTTTGTAGGGCCCACCATAACATTTATTTTCCATCCAATCTATTCATAAGGTCACAAAAGCCTGGATGAAGAGGGAAAAAAAATTTCATAATGATCCAAAACTTCTATGACCCCTAAAAGGTTTTCAATGGTAGACGTTCAATCCTCCGCAACCTTTTACAGTGTGGTCCACTTGATAGCTAGATCTGTCTCATTTTTCATCTCAAGCCTTAATACGAGTTCGTCCAATATATGGACGGTTTAGATATAACACATACCTCATCATAGGACCCACAAAAAGCGGTGGGAATTACAAAAGTAAAAAATAAAATAATAATAAATAAATAGACCAGAAACTTATGGCTACAGTGTTTTCTATAGCTACGGATTATAACCGTAGCCATAGCCGTAACCCTTGTCGCTTCGATATATCCTTTTATATGTATCAAAGGTCTTTCGATTAATCGAAAAAGGTCTAGAACTATCTAGGGAGTTTGCCTCAAAAATCCTGCAATTTTCGATATATATCGAAGAGTATTCGATATGCATCGAAGATGATATGACCAATAGCTACGAATTATAACCGTAGCCATAACTGTAGTTTATGCCGGTTTATGAATTTTTTTATTTTTTTTATGTTTTATTTTTTATTTTTTATGTTTTATTTTTTTACATAGATAAATTTATTCAACCTACAATTTTCTCTAATACATATTTATATAAATATGTATATATAAGCATATAAAAAAAATTCTCTCCTTTTTTCATTTAACAAGAATATCTCCTAAACCAAAATTAGTTACTTGACGTACCCTATATGATTTTGGGGTAGGAGAAGCTACTTTAGCCAACCAACCTGGTTATTTTTCAAGATTCCATTAGATCTATGGTCGAAAATGCATTTCATTCACTTCGCGGTCAATTTCAATTAGTTCGCGGTCAATTTCATTCATTTCATTTACTTCGCGATCAATTCCATGCATTTCACGGTCAATCCTAGCGATTCCGTTTTGATTCATGGTCATTTCCATGCATTTCACAGTCAATTCCCTTCACTTCACGGTCATTTGCATGCATTTTGCGGTCAAATCGCTTCAAACCATGATCATTCCCATGCATTTCACGGTCATCCCAAACTATTCCGTGTTGATTCACGGTCGTTTCGAGGTATTTCGCGGTCAATTCCCTTCACTTCAATGTCAGTTGCATGCATTTCGCGGTCAATTCGCTTCAAACCATGATCATTCCCATGCATTTCACGGTCATCCCAAACAATTCCGTGTTGATTCACGGTCGTTTCGAGGCATTTCGCGGTCAATTCCCTTCACTTCACGGTCATTTGCATGCATTTCGTGGTCAAATCGCTTCAAACTATGATCATTCCCATGCATTTCGCGGTCATCCTAAACAATTCCGTGTTGATTCACGGTCGTTTCGAGGCATTTCGCGGTCAATTCCCTTCACTTCACGGTCATTTGCATGCATTTCGCGGTCAAATCGCTTCAAACCATGATCATTCCCATGCATTTCGCCGTCATCCTAAATAATTCCGTGTTGATTCATAGTCGTTTCGAGGCATTTCGCGGTCAATTCCCCTCACTTCACGGTCATTTGCATGCATTTCGCGGTCAAAACGCTTCAAACCATGATCATTCTCATGCATTTCACAATCATCCCAAACAATTCCGTGTTAATTCATGGTCGTTTCGAGGCATTTCGCGGTCAATTTCCTTCACTTCACGGTCATTTACATGCATTTCATGCTCAAATCGCTTCAAACCATGATCATTCCCATGCACTTCACGGTCGTCCCAAACAATTCTGTGTTGATTCACGGTCGTTTCAAGGCATTTCGCGGTCAATTCCCTTCACTTCATGGTCATTTGCATGCATTTCGCGGTCAAATCGCTTCAAACCATGATCATTCTCATGCATTTCACGGTCATCCTAAACAATTCCGTATTGATTCACGGTCGTTTCAAGGCATTTCGCGGTTAATTTCCCTCACTTCACGGTCATTTGCATGCATTTCGCGGTCAAATCGCTTCAAACCATGATCATTCCCATGCATTTCACGGTCATCCCAAACAATTTCGTGTTGATTCACGGTCGTTTTGAGGCATTTCGCGGTCAATTCCCCTCACTTCACGGTCATTTGCATGCATTTCGCGATCAATTCCCTTTATTTTTGGAGGACTGATCACCTGCAATCGAGATACATATGCACATACAAATTTCTGAAGGCAGAAACTAGGCTGTGGCGTACCACTGGCTGTAGGTGGTGATCGTTCCCCCTATTCTCTTAAGATTATAGAATAATTGTACAGATATCGCTATTGGTTTCAACGGCATCACCCTAGCAAACGCTTAGTCTGACTTGAGAGAATATACACTTGGGTTGTTAAATGTGACCCAAGTTCTTCGATCTGCTAATGATGGCCCACCTTGTCAACTTCACTTCCTGTACTAGGCAACGGTTGGGATCCTTTCCCATTTGACGTATTGAATGATGCACTCTCTCGCCCATTAACATCTCTTGTACCCCCATCTATATATAAACCGGGTTCCTTGCTAGGCAGATGGTAGGAAACCTCCGCCACTTGGAATCCTTCACCAGAAGATGATGGCGGTCCTTTATCTATGAATCCATGGAGTAATATACCCTCCAATACATTACCATTTCCTTCTGCCCCTTCATGTAAATCAAGACCCTTTATTGGTGGATGGTGGCTTCCATCCGCTTCAAATAATTTTTGAGATGATGATAGTGGTTTGTTCTCTATCGACCCATGGAATAACACACCCTCTAAATCACTATAATCTCCTTCTCCCCCTTCATGCAAATAGATATCCTTAATTTTAAGATGGTGGCCCACCTCATTCACTTCAGATCCTCCACTAGATGATGAAACTGGCCCTCTCTCTATTGACTCATCAAATGATATATCCTCGCGTTTGTCATCATCTCATACCCCTTGTTCATGCAAATTAATCCTTTCGATTGGTGGATGGTGGTCCACTTCCACTTCAAATCCTTCACCTGATGATTTCTCTATTGACCGATGCAATATCACATCCTTCAGTCCATTATCATATCCTTCTTTGAGCACTTCGATCAATAGAGATTCTTTACCAGATGATGATGGACAATCATTCTCAATTGACCCATACAACAACATACCCTCGATTCCATCACCATCTCCTCCCCCTTCTTCATTTAAATCGAGCTTCTCGATCAGCGAATGGTGGCCTACCTCCTCCACTTGAAACCCTTCCCCAGTCAATAAGATTCTGGTTGCTGGACCATTGAGGTACACTTTCGATATATCGATATTTACTCGATATATACTTACTTTGATATATCGAAATATCGAAAATATAATCAATAATTGCACTAAAATAGCAGTTCGACACTGGACATTTTCTGACAATTTTCGATATATCGAAATCTAGTCGATATATCGATACCCCGATATATCGACATCTACTCGATTATATCGATAATTCAATTTAAAAAGCATTTTGTCGCTGGACAGTATGTGACCATTTTTGATCAATCGAATAATAGTCGATATATCGGTCGGTTGTAAGGATGACTTACTACTATTATATCGACTAGATTTCGATATAATCGACAACTTACTCTACCATTAATTGATTAGGTTTTGATTATATCGAAGAGTTTGGATATATCGTGTTCGATTCGATATATCGAAATGTAATTTTTCCATTTTTTAATGTGTTTTTTTATTATTTTATATATATATATATATTTTTGTTTTGCTTTTTTAGGTTAGCATGTTAGTACACACCCATGTCGGTACACACTCCATGTTGTCCAAGTTGTGTTCATAGTGTGCTTCTTCTAGTCTTTTAAGTTGCACGGTCATTTGCATGCATTTCGTGATCAAATCGCTTCAAACCATGATCATTCCCATGCATTTCGCGGTCATCTGAAACAATTCCGTGTTGATTCACGGTCGTTTCGAGGCATTTCGGGGTCAATTCACTTCACTTCACGGTCATTGCATGCATTTCGCGGTCAAATCACTTCAAACCATGATCATTCTCATGCATTTCACGGTCATCCCAAATAATTTCGTATTGAGTCACGGTCGTTTCGAGGCATTTCGCGGTCAATTCCCTTCACTTCACGGTCATTTGCATGCATTTCGCGGTCAAATCGCTTCAAACCATGATCATTTCCATGCATTTCACGGTCATCCCAAACAATTCCGTGTTGATTCACAGTCGTTTCGAGGTAGTTTGCGGTCAATTCCCTTCACTTCCCGGTCAGTTGCATGCATTTCAGGGTCAATTCGCTTCAAACCATGATCATTCACATGCATTTCACGGTCATCCCAAACAATTCCGTGTTGATTCATGGTCGTTTCGAGGCATTTCGCGGTCAATTCCCTTCCCTTCACGGTCAATTGCATGTATTTCGCGGTCAATTCGCTTCAAACCATGATCATTCCCATGCATTTCACGGTCGTCTCAAACAATTTCGTGTTGATTCACGGTCGTTTTGAGGCATTTCGTGGTCAATTCCCTTCACTCCACGGTCATTTGCATGCATTTTGCGATCAAATCGCTTCAAACCATGATCATTCTCATGCATTTCGCGGTCATCCCAAACAATTCCGTGTTGATTCATGGTCGTTTCAAGGCATTTCGCGGTCAATTTCCTTCTCTTCACGGTCATTTACATGCATTTCGCGGTCAAATCGCTTCAAACCATGATCATTCCCATGCATTTCACGGTCATCCCAAACAATTCCGTGTTGATTCACGGTCGTTTCGACGCATTTCGCGGTCAATTCCCTTCACTTCACCGTCAGTTGCATGCATTTCGCGGTCAAATCGCTTCAAACCATTATCATTCCCATGCATTTCACGGTCATCCCAAACAATTCCGTGTTGATTCACAGTCGTTTCGAGGCATTTCGCTGTCAATTCGCTTCACTTCACGGTCATTTGCATGCATTTTGCGGTCAATTCGCTTCAAACCATGATCATTCCCATGCACTTCACGGTCGTCCCAAACAATTCCGTGTTGATTCACGGTCGTTTCGAGGCATTTCGCGGTCAATTCGCTTCACTTCACGGTCATTTGCATGCATTTCGTGGTCAATTCGCTTCAAACCATGATCATTCTCATGCATTTCACGGTCGTCCCAAACAATTCCGTGTTGATTCGCGGTCGTTTCGTGGCATTTCGCGGTCAATTCCCTTCACTTCACGGTCATTTGCATGCATTTCGCGGTCAAATCGCTTCAAACCATGATCATTCCCATGCATTTCACGGTCATCCTAAACAATTCCGTGTTGATTCACGGTCGTTTCGAGGCATTTCGCGGTCAATTCACTTCACTTCACGGTCATTTGCATGCATTTCGCGATCAAATCGCTTTAAACCATGATCATTCTCATGCATTTCACGATCATCCCAAACAATTCCGTGTTGATTCATGGTCGTTTCGAGGCATTTCGCGGTCAATTCCCTTCACTTCATGGTCATTTGCATGCATTTCGCGGTCAAATCGCTTCAAACCATGATCATTCCCATGCATTTCACGGTCATCCCAAACAATTCCGTGTTGATTCACGGTCGTTTCGAGGCATTTCGCGATCAATTCCCTTCACTTCACGGTCAGTTGCATGCATTTCGTGGTCAATTCGCTTCAAACCATGATCATTCCCATGCAGTTCACGGTTGTCCCAAACAATTCTGTGTTGATTCACGGTCGTTTGATGGCATTTCGCGGTCAATTCCCTTCCCTTCAAGGTCAGTTACATGCATTTTGCGGTCAATTCGCTTCAAACCATGATCATTCACATGCATTTCACGGTCATCCCAAACAATTCCGTGTTGATTCACGGTCGTTTCGAGGCATTTTGCGGTCAATTCCCTTCACTTCACCATCAGTTGCATGCATTTTGCGGTCAATTCGCTTCAAACCATGATCATTCCCATGCAGTTCACGGTCGTCCCAAACAATTCCGTGTTGATTCACGGTCGTTTCGTGGCATTTCGCGGTCAATTCCCTTTCCTTCACGGTCAGTTGCATGCATTTCGCGGTCAATTCGCTTCAAACCATGATCATTCCCATGCAGTTCACGGTCGTCCCAAACAATTCCGTGTTGATTCACGGTCGTTTCGTGGCATTTCGCGGTCAATTCCCTTTCCTTCACGGTCAGTTGCATGCATTTCGCGGTCAATTCGCTTCAAACCGTGATCATTCCCATGCATTTCACGGTCATCCCAAACAATTCCGTGTTGATTCACGGTCGTTTCGAGGCATTTCGCGGTCAATTCCCTTCACTTCACGATCATTTGCATGCATTTCGCGGTCAAATCGCTTCAAACCATGATCATTCCCATGCATTTCACGGTCATCCCAAACAATTCCGTGTTGATTCACGGTTGTTTTGAGGCATTTCACGGTCAATTCCCTTCACTCCACGGTCAGTTGCATGCATTTCGCGGTCAATTCGCTTCAAACCATGATCATTCCCATGCATTTCACGGTCGTCCCAAACAATTCCGTGTTGATTCACGGTCGTTTCGTGGCATTTCGCGGTCAATTCCCTTCCCTTCACGGTCAGTTGCATGCATTTCGCGGCCAATTCGCTTCAAACCATGATCATTCCCATGCATTTCACGGTCATCCCAAACAATTCCATGTTGATTCACGGTCGTTTCAAGGCATTCCGCGGTCAATTCCCTTCACTTCACGATCATTTGCATGCATTTCATGCTCAAATCGCTTCAAACCATGATCATTCCCATGCATTTCACGGTCATCCCAAACAATTCTGTGTTGATTCACGGTCGTTTCGAGGCATTTCGCGGTCAATTCCCTTCACTTCACGGTCATTTGCATGCATTTCGCGGTCAAATCGCTTCAAACAATGATCATTCCCATGCATTTCACGGTCATCCCAAACAATTCCGTGTTGATTCACGGTCGTTTCGAGGCATTTCGCGGTCAATTCCCTTCCCTTCACGGTCAGTTACGTGCATTTTGCGATCAATTCGTTTCAAACCATGATCATTCCCATGTATTTCACGGTTGTCCCAAACAATTCCGTGTTGATTCATGGTCGTTTTGAGGTAATTCGGTGTCAATTCCCTTAACTCCACGATCATTTGCATGCATTTCGCGATCAAATCGCTTCAAACCATGATCATTCCCATGCATTTCGCGGTCATCCCAAACAATTCCGTGTTGATTCACGGTACTTTCGAGGCATTTCGCGGTCAATTCCCTTCTCTTCACAGTCATTTACACGCATTTCGCGGTCAAATCGCTTCAAACCATGATCATTCTCATGCATTTCGCTGTCATCCCAAACAATTCCGTGTTGATTCACGGTCGTTTCGAGGTATTTCGCAGTCAATTTCCTTCACTTCACGGTCATTTGCATGCATTTCGCGGTCAAATCGCTTCAAACCATGATCATTCCCATGCATTTCACGGTCATCCCAAACAATTCCGTGCTGATTCACAGTCGTTTCGAGGCATTGCACGGTCAATTCGCTTCACTTCACGGTCATTTGCATGCATTTCGCGATCAATTCACTTCAAACCATGAACATTCCCATGCACTTCACGGTCATCCCAAACTATTCCGTGTTGATTCACGGTCGTTTCGAGGCATTTCGCGGAATTGTTTGGGATGACCGTGAAGTGCATGGGAATGATCATGAATTGATGCGAATTGACCGTGAAATGCATGCAAATGACCGTGAAGTGAAGGGAATTGACCGTGAAATGCCTCGAAATGACTGTGAATTAACACGAAATAGTTTGGGATGACCGTGAAATGCATGGAATTGTCTGTGAAGTGGAGGGAATTGACGGTGAAATGCATGGAAATGACCACGAACTGATTAAAATTGACCGCAAAGTGAATGAAATGGATTTTCGACCATCGACCTGATAGAATCTTGGAAAATAACTAGGTTAGTTGGCTAAAGTATCTTCTCCTACCCAAAAATCATATAGGGTACATCAAGTAACTAATTTTGGTTTAGAAGATATTCTTGTTAAATGAATAGAGAAATAAATGAAGAAATGAGAGAATTTTTTTAATATGCTTATATATACATATTTATATAAATATGTATTAGAGAAAATTGTAGGTAGAATAAAGTTCTCCATGTAAAAAATTTAAAAAATAAAAAATAAAAATTTGCATAGACTTTTACGGTCTGCAGTTATGGCTACGGCTATAATCTGTAGCTATATCTTCGATACATATTGAATACACTTCGATTAATCGAAAATTGCAGGATTTTTTATGCAAAGTTGCTGGACAGTTTTGGACCTTTTTCGATTAATCTAAAGACATTCGATATATAGAAGTAGATATCGAAAGACCTTCGATGCATAGTAGAGGACATATTGAAAAAGCATTGACTGCAGTTATCTCTATGGTTATAATCCGTAGCCATAGATACCAGTCCTTTTTTTTCCCTGTTGTAATTCCCACCACCTTTGTGGGTCCTTCTTTCATGAGGTATGTGTTATATCCAAACCGTCCATCTATTTGGTGAACTCGTACCAACGCTTGGGAAGAAAAATAAGATAGATTTAGCTATCAAGTGGACCACACTGTAAAAGGCAGTGGAAGATTGAACGTCTACCATTGAAACCCTTTTAGGGGTCCCAAAAGTTTTGGATCATTACAAAATTTGTTTTTCCTCTTCATCCAGGTCTTTGTGACATTATGAATAGATTGGATGGAAAATAAATGTTACGGTGGGTCCTACAAAAGTTTCTACGGTGAAAATCAATTTTCTGCTGCTCTCTGCGGTGTGGTCCAGTTGCTCTTTGGATATGATTTTTTTTGCTTGGATAATGCTCCGAAATGATCTCGAAATATGGATGAACGTTGTGGATATAATAAATACGTAACTGGGGCCCATGTAACTTTGATATCTTTTGAACCGTTCGTACAACTCGGAGTTCGAGGAGTGTCAGCGCTCGTCTTCGAGCACCACCTATCCGCTTGAAGGAACAAGCAGGGGGATTTTCGACCTTTGGCAAACCATGCGTACAGCTGGGGCGTATTCTCGCAAGGGAAAATAAGGTGGGCTTAGTCTCCTAAATGGGCCATAAATGGGTCGTACAGTCACAAATTTCCCCTTGATTTTACATCCGATATTATGTATTTTCTTCGGACCGCTGCATATTTATTTCTCTTACCCATAGTTGTCCAGCTGAAAGTGACCATCTTTTAATATGGTCGGGCCCGTAAAATCAACGGTCCAGCTCACCCACCAGTGGCACTTGTACAGACCGACACGTCTTCATGTTTTTTCTAGAGAAAAAGGTTGCATTAGATGAAAACTAACCCGGTCCAATGGCCCAAAGGTGCTAGATGACTAGCGGCATCACCTTTCCAAAAGAAAATAGAGATGGAGTGGGCCTGACTCTGTTGGGCCCACTGTGGATGTATGTGCCTCATCCACACCGTGCATCCGTTTGTTCCGCTAATTCATGGCATGATTCTAAAATTGAAGCATGTATAAAACTTGAGTGGACCGCACCACAGGATACAGTAGGGATAATGACATCCACCATTGAAACCTCTTTAGAGTCCACGGTGATGTTTATTTCTCATCTAACATGTTCTTATGGCCACAAAGACCTGGATGAAGGTAAAACACAAATATTAGCTTGATCTAAAAGTTTTATGCCTCAAGAAGTTTTCAACTATAAGCATTCAATTCAAATTCACATTGTTTTCTGTGAATCCTTAGGAGGGGTGGCTAACATGGAGTATGTGTACTGACATAAGTGTGTACTATCAAGCTAACCAAAAAAAAAACATTGTTTTCTGTGGTGTGATTGGGGTTGTCAATAGGATAGGACCAGGTTGGTCCTGGCTGGGATTTTGAACTGTTTTGGCCGAGCCGTTGAGCTAACCCCAAAATTCTCATTTTGCAGGCCCAAGTTTGACCCATTAACACCCCTAGGTGAGATCCCTAGAGATTTGGATATGCTTCAAATTCCGTCCCATGCCTGAGATGATATAGTAAAATGTATGGATCAAGCTCCATAGAGTCTGCTCACTAGGGATAGTGAGTTACTCAGCATGCAGTCAGCTTTGGCTTTCCTTTGCGGCCTCGGCCTCACCTAAGATGGTGCGACCCTTACCATGGGGCCTGCCTTGATGTATGTATTATATCTCATGCGGTCAAACAATTTTAATAATTTATTTTATGGCATGATCTTAAAAATAAAGAAGATCCAAATCCAAAGTGGACTATACTATAGGAAACAATGGGGATTGCGTGCTTTACCGTTCAAAACTTTCTAAGGCCTACTATAATGTGTTTCCGTGTTATTTATTTGCCATTCTAACAATTAATAAAGTTTTTTTTTTTTTTTTAAAAAAAAAGCCTTGATGAAGGAAAAAAGCAATATTAGTTTCATCCAAATTTTTTGTGGCCCATAAGAAGTTATTACTGGTCAATTATCGTTGTTTCCTATGATATAGTCCACTTGAGATTTGGACTTCCTCATTTTTGAGCTCATGGCTTAAGATGATCTATCCAAACAGATGAACAGGGTAGATATAGAACACATATATCAAGGTGGGCCCCATGGTAAGGGCTGCATTGTCTTGAGTAAGGCCGGATTCACCTAATCCATTCCATATAAGCTTGGCTCTTTTTCTTCTTCATTTATTTATGCACAAACCTAATCAACATGGGCACTTGATCCCATGATCTTAGTGTTAAAGCACAGGAGTCTGTCTAGCACTGGGCTTGGCTTTCTAATCCTCGAGATAGTGTTTACCATCATAAGCCAATGACCCATGATTTCCTATCATTGAGTCTATTGGTTCTGCACTAGCTATTGGCCATTGAATAGAGCTGAAAATTCTGCCTCATAGCTACTGCACAACTACAAGGCATTGGTAGAATTAGCTATTAGTTCTTCCATATCTTTTGAATTATGGTACCCAAGATGCTGATTGGAGATGTTCAAGGAGAAGATGCATTGAATTTTAGTTTTTTGCCCGTTAAACTTAGTGGGGTCCATTTAATCATGGTGGGAGAAGAGCTCACACAATTTAATAAGTGTTGGTGCCACCTATTCAGGATCCTTATCATGGAGGAGCTGTCCCATGTCTCGGGGCCACTAATATTGAATAATTTCGAAGTTGTCATCTTGACTTTGCATAAAATATGGAGTCTTTTAAAACATAGTGAAATAAGAACTTTTCAAAAGTTCAGCGTATATGATTAAACTATATCAATATATATTTTTTTATAGATATATTCAAGTTTTTTTAAGAGGAAAAGCCAAAATTCATATGGTTGGGATTTACTCGATCAAAGCCACCCAAAATATGTTTTTTTTTTGTCGATGTCAATATCCCAATCTATAAAATCTCTACTAAATTTATGGCAGGGGAAAGAAAGGTGAGAGCCTATTGGTCGAAATCGGATTGGGTACTGAGTTACTCATTACATCTTACCGAGCAAACTCAGTTGAGCCCATCGTGAATGAATGTGGTCTATCCACATGGTCCATCCATTTTTCCAATTAATTTAAGGGGTTGATCACAAAATTGAAGCACGTCCAAAGATCAAGTGGATTTTACTAATGATTTCCACCGTTGAAACCTTGTTAGGCCCCACAGCGATGTTTATTTGTCATACAACCTGTTTATAAGATTATGCAAATATGAATGAAGGGAAAAGACAAACATAAGCTTCATCCAAAACTTCTGTGGCCCCTAAAAAATTTTCAACGGTAGACATTCAATTCATATTGTTTCCTGTGGCGTAGTCCATTTGAGCTTTGGATATGTTTCAATTTTAAGTTCGAGCCCTAAAATTAGCTGTTAAAAATGATGAATGGAGTGGATAAAATAAATAAATCATTATGAACCTCGTAGAGTTTACTCAGTAGCTAAGAGTTACTCGGTAGGCAATTTGCTTTCCTGTACGTACGCCGTGGGAGCGGGGCAAAGGGAATGTAAGAGCCGTCCACATGCGTGGAAACGCATAATATAGGAAATGAGGGAGTGGGATCTCCCTCTCTATCTCTCCCACTCTAGTCTCCTTCAGGATAAGATCCATTTATAAAAAAGAATTTAAGGTTTTAAAAAGATATTAGTCATGAAACCTTGTGTGCCCCATTTTATTGAAAGTGTGTATTTATGTCTTATCTCATGCACTCATATGTAATTTAATGATTTTACTATTATAGTGATCATCCACTGGAGAGATAATGTTCATATAGGTTAAGTGGTGGATCCTCATACCTAGACATCACATTATTATAAGGTGCGTTGAGAATCCTTTCAACTGTGAAAATAAAAGTTCAATAATTGAAAACATTTGCAAAATATTTTAAAATAATTTCAATATCAAGTCTAATAGAAAATATAACTTGATAAACATTTGATCTCCTAAATCTAATCCATAAATAAGTTACTAAAAAGATAATTGAATCTCTCATGAGCCCATGTAATTCTTAACGTAGGGTCCTTACTTATGTCTCGATGGTAGACTCGTAAGAGTTTCAATATGTGATAATGGGTTCAAGTACATAAGCATTACCGTGAAATCCCATTGTGGTGTGAGTGTGTATATGAAAAAAAAAATAATAATAATAATAAATGTAATTCTAAATGGATTTTGATGGATGCTTCCATATGATATAATCAAAACCTTAAGCCTTTACAAATGTCCTTAAATCTAAGAATTATTAACATTTAATACATCATCAAAGTAGTCATAATCTAAGCAGGCTAAGCGTTTGGTTTGGAGACTTAACCTCAACCCAACAATGTAAGAGCCTCTACATTCATGTTACCCTTGCACCCTTGTGTGAGGGAAGATGAAAACACATTGACCTGTTATCATGTCTGTTATAGGGAAATTTGATCCGACAAGTCAAACTGATTATAGAGCTCGAAGATTAGAGGGAAGACCTCAGGACGTTATGAAGGTTCAGTGTGGCCAATTCCACTGCCGGCGAATCATGACTCCGAGCTATGATCCTTGTTCAATAATTCATGTTGGCGAAATAGCCGAGCTATGCGTACATCCAAGTCCGAGGCAAATTATTTGACCGACGCAGGGATGAACGTGATAAGGATAACTACTCCGAATCCACGGAGCTTCTCTGGACTCCTCACAGAGACTTCTCGAAACCACGAGAAAAGAAAGCAGAAAATAGAAATAAATTCTAATAAATTCAAAATTAATTAATTAAATAATAAAAATGAGTTCACAACCCTTTAAATAGGGGTACCAAGCAATGGGAAAGAAATCAGAATCAAACTACAACTAAAACTCCTAGAATCTGCGACTTACTATAAATAGTAAACCTACTATTTATAGACGGTCATAATGTCTACTAGTGTGCAAGGTTTTCGGCCAAAAATAGTAAGTGTCCTATTTGGCTTCACTAAACCGTTCTCCTAATTATTCTAAGCTCTTTTCACGTTGGGCACGAATCTTAAAGCCCGACGGATGAAGAGTTATAATCAAACTAAAACTTACTATTTATAATAAAAATGAAATTAAAACTGGGAAATGACCGTCGATCCAGGGGTATTTTGCAATTCCGGCTTGCGTAACCCGACATAGCCGGGTTGGTTGAATAAAGTAGCTCATTCTACCCCAAAATCATATATTTTACGCTCGATAACTCATTTCGGATTGTGAGATATGCCTGATCTAAGGTCCGACGGTCCGGATCACTTTTGTCGTCGATCGGCCCTTTTCTGGCCCATCTTGGTCATGAAATTGTCTGCGACCCGCTCTACATCATCAACTGACTCCGAATACTAGTACTCGGTCTCAGTTTTGGATAGGACAAGGTCGAGCCCAGGTGAGGACATTCCGAGTGCCGAGCTGAGATACTAACCTAAATACGGACGTGACCGAAGATCTCGCCCAGGGATATGCACCCTTAAGACACGATACGCTACACGACCCAAAGATTACGGATAATATCTCCACGATTACAATATCTGTATGATTGAGCAAATCGTGTCGAGATTAACGGATGTGATCCTCTCTACCCACGGGTATAAATACCAGGAGACCCCATTGCAACAGGTACACAATATCTTGCACCTTTTCTCGACATTACGCGAATTAGACCCAGATTTCCTAGCCTGACTTAGGTATTGGAGGATCCCCTGATTAAGCCAGAGTCTCCTTTACTCACCTTTCTATGCAGGACCAAGGTCTGTTCGACGCTCGTAGCATTGAGTGGAGGGTGATCCAGATTTTGACCTTAACAATGTCTATTGGTAGTAAGCTTTCATTAATCACCTTAACAAAGAATGACCACATATAAAACAATAATCGCTCTTTGGTTTTAAATCCTCGTAAGTAATCATGGTTATCTTTGAATTACAACTTTTTCTTAATTAGCTACTCCTACATTCAATTTTAAGTTATCTAAGATGAGAATATGAACTTCTATCCTCTAACGCACGTCGATGTTTGCTTTAAGCGACTCTAAACTATAAATAATGATATAATCACATGTTCATCTCTAACCATAAAACCCATAATTACCTTAATTTAGGGTTAAGATCATCAGTATCATTGAATGCCATCCATGTCATGAATGGATAAGGTTTATCACGATCGCAACTCCCTTTAACTGCTAGATCGATGAGGAAGGACATTCACGGTGAGAACGGATTGGTTATGTGGTTGGTGCTCTATGGGCCCCACCATGATGTATGTGTTTCATCTATTCCGTTCATCCATTTTTACAGGAAAGCAATAGTGATTGGATATCCACCATTAAAATCCTCCTAAGGCCCACCGTATTGTTTATTTGGTATCCAATATGTTTATTAGGTCATGCAGTCCTTGATGAAGGGAAAAAACAAAAATCATATTGATCCAAAACTTTTATGACATCAAAAAAGTTTTTAATGGACAATGTTAATTCAACACTCTTTCTTGCAGCATAGTCCACTTTAAATTGGGATATAACTCATTTTTGGTCTCATACTATAAAATTATCTTAAAAAAAATAGATGGACGGCATGCATGAAATATATACATCTTGGTGGAGCCCACGGAGCACCGACCATCAACCATTGGCTGGTGGAAGGAGTAGCCCATCCATTTCCCTTCACGTTGGGCCCGCTGGGCAATCAGTAGAAATACTGACCACTGAATATGCACACGAATACATGGTGGTAAGTGAATGAGTGGGACACCATTCAGAAGTGATCTCGCAGGACCTGTCTGTTCTGCTGCGTTTTCTTGTCGAGCCAAATTTCTCCAAGTTCACGCGTGGCCCATCTCAATCAACGGGATGTAAAGGTCCGCATTACATAAACGAAAAAGAAAAAGGGGCGACCGGGACGCGGATTTTATGCAAAAGCCTTAGGAAGGAAGTTACTGCGGTGGGATGCAGGTGAGGCCCACCGTAATGTTTGTTAGAAATCCATCCCGTCCATCCGTTTTGCTAGATTATTTTAGAATATACGATCGAAGATGAGGTGAATCCAAAACTCAAGTGGGCCATACGAGAGGAAAACTAAGAAAAGAGTTTCCTACCGTTGAAACCTTCATGGGATCCACCTTGATGTTTATATGCCATCCAAACCGTTTATGAGGTCATTCCCACTGAGACGAACTGAAAAAGTTAAAATTTATCCTGATACTTAACTTTTGTGGCCACAAAAATCTTTCAACGGTGGTCACTGAATCCCCACTGTTTCCTCTCGTGCGGCTCACTTGAGTCTTGGATACATATAATTTTCTGCCATATTTCGTAAAATGATATTGGAAAACGGATGGACGGGGTGGATTTCTCAAAACTATCACGGTGGGTCCCACATAAGCATCCTAGCGCGGGAACTTCCTGCAAAAGCCTTTCACTGGGAATCCGCGTCCGGGCTACTGTTTGACGGATAGACTAAAATGTTGGTGGTGACTCTTAGAACGTACAAACGGTAAGGTTGAACGGCAATCCAGACCATTGAATTTGATGACTTAAATTGGATGGAGAGTACTCTAAAATTTACCATGTGAAGATAATATTGACAATGTGATATTTTCTTTCCAAATTGGACCATTCCGTCTATTTTTTTTAACCATCCAAATTTGCAGGCAATAATTGGATGGTTACGATTTCTTGATCAGAATGAGTTTAGATATATGCAGCACCCACAACGCGAACCGTAATTTGGATGGTCTGGATAGATGTACACCAGTGCCACGGGGGAGGAGAACCAGCCACCACCATTTTAAAAATAGTTTAGAACTAACACAGAATTCTACGCCAGGATCAGATCCACGCGTCCGGATCTCCTCGTTTTTGCCGGGAGGAAAATGATACGGTAGAAAGGGTAGAGTCTAAACCTCGGTAGAGCCATCTCCACACAGAATACTTGTCAAGGTGATTCATTAATCGGCACCGTGAAATCATATTCGCCTCTGCCGATAGTTAAAAACGTAAAAAGAAAGATTAGATGAATGATCCTGACCATCCAATCGGTTGCCTTCAAAGTAACGGTAGAAAACAAAAAATTAACGGTCGAGATTCAGTCAGGGAAAATGGCAAATTTTGACGGACTTGATTTTTCTGATAGATTGGTTTTGAAACAGGCGCTATTGGTGGCTGTTACCACTAGTCTTTATGGATGGTCCAGATGCAACCGGACAGCAGATCCTGATTCTACCTGCTGTACTGTACTATCTGCACCAGGCGCACGTTAGATTTCTCCCAAACTGGACCATTCCTCACGTTTCTTCTCCTCAATACGGTACAAAAGTTTTTTTTTTTTTTTTTTTTAAATCCATCTGAAAAGCGTTTTTCAATCCGGAGCTCAGGCATCTCTTTTCCTTTTCCACTTTCCAGGTCGGAAAAAAACCAACGGCGGAGGGCTCTTCTTATCTAGGGTTTCAGATCTTCTTCCAAATCGCATTCTCTCCTCTTCCAGCAGCGGAAAAAACTAAGGTTAGGGTTTTAAAGCTCATCTTCTTTTCTTCCATTTATACCCTCACGATTTTGTTTTCAATCCCTGCATTCTTCTGTTTTATCAGGTCTGTAGATCTGGAACGAATCGTCTCCTTCCTATTGGGCGATCTGGAAATTAATCGACGGCGAGGATTAAGCATCGGATATTTCCCGGCAGTTAATTATAATTTCAGGTGAGATATCATATTCTCGCGCTATTGATTTCATTTTTTTCTGAGTTGGAAATTTACACCCACTTTTTGATTCGAATACACCCATTGTGCTGTTTCGGACACTGAATCAGTACACTTCTGTTAAAAGGGTGGGTGTAGAAGTCAATATCCTTTTCTTCATCTCTGATTCCCCAAAGCGGAGATCTTGTGGAGAGATTTCGCTATCGGTGTTTTTAGTCCATCGGATCTTGATAGAGGTGGTAGGAAAGTGGGCCCCACTTGTTCAAAGCACTTGGTATAAATATAGCACGTGGGACCCACTTTCTTGTCGACCAGACGCTGTGCATCCTGACGAATTCATGATAGAAATGCGAGAGGGCTGGAATTTAAGATTTGCGTTTGCCACCATTTACTGAACTTTGGCAACTTGTCGGATGGGACGGGTGGCCCACGTCTTAGGCCCATCCAGACCATTCACATTGGCAGCCCGTCTTTCCTATGAAGCGCAATCTAAAGGAAACTCTGGTTGGACAGTCCTGCCCATCAAACTCGTTGGCATTGTCAGCATTCCTAATTTCCTGAGGAAGTCAGATGATTTTTATTCTCCAGCCAGTACAATTTTCAGTTAAGCTTGCTTCGCCATCGAGGGGTCCACGATTTGGACAGTCTGGATTGACAGGTATCAATGCCACCTGTATTCCAATATTAGTCCACGGTGGCAAACGCACACTATAATTTTGTGATGTCAGTTCATTTAACTGTGAAACGGTCTTGGATGCCATACAAACGTCACGGTGGAACCGGGAAGGTTCTAACTGTAGGCATTTACCTCACCCTCGTGTGGTAAGCTTGAGTATTGGATCTACCCCGTTTTTGGGCACGCGTCCTAACATTAGATGGAAAAAGGGACGGACGGGTTAGATTGATCACAAACATCACGGTGGGCCCCACCTAGCTTCCGACCGCAGGAACTTCCTTCAGTTGTGGGTCGCCGGCACTCCGCGTCAACTGCATCTGCAAGGGAGTGAAACTGTAAAAGGGTAATATCGTGAGCCACGTGGCATACACTTACCTAAATCCAGGCCGTCCAAATAGCGAATCCTACTGTAATGGGATACATCAGATAATCACACGCCACCAGATTAACGGACTTTTCCTGTGACGACGAGTCCACGAAACCGCATTCATGTCATATTCTTCTTCTCTCATCGCGTTCTTGCAACAGTCCTTATCCCAAATTCACGTTTCGAAAATTCGACGCCACCAGAGAGGGGAACGCGCTTTGAGAAATTTCTGGGAAAAATAAAGTTTCAGGATTCTATTATATTTTCCAAGAAAATACTTCCCGTTTATTTTCCGCGCACAAACATAGGAAACTCGAAATCGGATTGCGTACCGAGTTACTCAGTACGCTCTTATCGTACTGAGTAAATTCAGTTGGGCCCACTGTGAATGTATTTGATTTATCCACACCGTCCATCCGTTTTTACAGATCATTTTAATGGTTCACCCCAAAATTGAAGCATATCCAAAGCTCAAGTGGACCATACCACAGGAAACAGTGGGAATAATGATTTCCACCGTTGAAATCTTCCTATGGCCAACGGTGATATTTTTTTGTCATCTAACCTCTTCATAAGATCACAAAGACATGGATGAAGCTAAAACAAAAATATCAGCTTGATCCAAAACTTCTGTGGCCTCCAAGAACTTTTCAATGGTGGACGTTCACACTATTTCCTATGGTGTGGTTCACTTGAGCTTATTATATGCTTCATTTTAAAACTAATTCAATAACATTATCTTTTAAAATGGATGGACGGAGTGGATAAAACACGTAAATCACGGTGGACCCCGCAGGTTTTCCTCGGTACGCAATCCGCTTCCAGGACTCGGGTACTGAGTTACTCAGTACACTCTTATCGTACTGAGTAAACTCAGTTGGGCCCACCTTAAATGTATGTGGTCTATCCACACTGTCCATCCGTTTTTCCATCTAATTTAAGGGGTTGAGCCCAAAATTGAAGCTTATCCAATGATCAAGTGGATCATACAACTGGAAACAGTAGGGATAATAATTTCCACCGTTGAAACATTTCTAGGCTCTTTAGTGATGTTTATTTGTCATCGAACCTGTTCATTAGATCATAAAGACATGGATGAAGGGAAAACAAAAATATAAGCTTGATCCAAAACTTCCGTGGCACTCAAGAATTTTTCAACGGTAAACGTACAATTCAACTATTTCCTTTGGTGTGGTACATTTGAACATTGGATATCCCTCATTTTTGGGCTCAAGCCGTAAAATTATCTGTTAAAATGGATGGACGGAGCGGATAAAGTATATAAATCATGGTGTACCTCAAAGAGTTAACTCAGTACGCTAAGCGTAGTGACCGCTGAGTTACTACGCAATCCGCTTCCATATCGGGCTCAATTTCCAGTAGCTGTCTAACAATCAAATTCCACCGCATGTACCATCATAGTATCTAATCTGAGTCTGGCATTTCCATAGATAATTGTTTCCATTTGGTGCTCTTCATTTGTTAATCCTAATAAAGCCAATGCTTAGATGGTCTTTACGAGCCGTCACCCTTAGTCGATCGCAACCTCATGTGTTTTCATGTGGGCCATCCCCAGATGATTTTGAACATGTGCAGCCTACACATGAGGGCCATTTAGCACCTCGTCAGATTCAATGAGGCAGGGAAATATGGAGTTTTGTAAGTCCTCAATGAGGTGAGGTTTGATGGGATCACATGCCTCTATTAGAGGTGGAGATATACAAAATTTGTTGGAGGGGAAGTAGATTTGTGCTCGCCTAACATGGTTACCTGATGTGGTGAGATTTGTGGTGTTCAGCCCCGTGTGATATGAGTAGATACTCTACCTAATAGCTTTCAAATATGCTATATAACGGGTGATATGAGTAGATACTCTACCTAATAGCTTTCAAATATGCTATATAACGGTGGCACATGGTCTAGTCCCCTCCCCCTTGGGCTTTTTGGGCGAGGCCTAGACTCACCTAATCCCCTCTCCTTTGGAAGTTGTTCTAGCTGGACCAATAAAATCTGGCTGCGTCAAGGCCTCACCTGGGCGCGGATTTAGGTACTACCCGCGCATGTTCCAAGCTCAGGACAGGCAGAGGCTACGAGGACCACTGAGGAGCCACCGTGATTTGTCAGTTTTATCCACACCGTCCATCTATATTTCCATATCATTTTAGATAGCTAAACCAAAAATAAGGCAGATCTAATGCTCAAGTGGACCACACCACAGGAAGCAGCAGTACTAAAGATGCCCACCATTGAAATGTTCTTAGGGTCTACTGTGTCAATTATTTTCCATCCAACCTGTTGATATAGTCATATACAATTGAATGAAGCAAAAAAACAAATATTGTCTTTATCCAAAGCTTAAGGTGGTCCCTAAGAAATTTTCAACAGTAGGAATTTAATTCCCACTGTGTGGACCATTTGGGCATTGGAAATTCATTATTTTTGGCTTCATAATCTAAAATGATATGTAAAAATGGATGAACGGTGTGGATAAATTTCATACATCACAGTGACCCTCGGTTGCCCTAGGAGCCTCTGCCTGTCCCGAGCTCGGAACAGGCGGGGGTAGTACCTAATCCGCGCCCGCCTCACCTAACTCTTTGAATCCGGTTCCTTTCAGCACCGTTTACATGGTCATTTCCTTGAAATCAAGCAAATCTTTGTTTTTTAAAAATTTCAAACAGAGGTTTACCCAAGTCCACGCGCGTGTAGAGTTGTACACTTCCACACGTGGGTGCATCTACAAACTGTGTTACCCAAGCTTTCCATAAGGTTGGAAATAATACTTACATCTCCCACCCATTCTGGTGGGCCACAACATGCAAAGTAAATTGACGGTTAAAAATCTTTTTTAGCCGTCTTTTATTTATTTATTTATTTATTTACAAGCTCTTGCCCATCTGAGGCGTGAAGTGGCCTGATTTTTGTGCGAAGATCTAAACAGTATAACTCACGTGATGGGGTCATTACTCTTACCCGGTTGGTAGACTCCTGGGAGTTTCAACACCGGATCAAGGGTTCGAGTACCCATCAGTGGTGAAATCCCACGGCGTACGTGTGTGGGGTGTGTGTGCCTGTGTAAAAAAAAATAAAAATAAAAATTTCACGTGATGGAAAGCTCACATCTCACATGTGTTACATGTATCCGCTTGTGGATGTGTAAGACTCCCACGCCCGTGTGGAATTAGCATACTGGTATTCAAACAAGATAAGTTATAAAGTCCACCTGGACCTAGAAGTTATGATCCATAGTGGATTGGGCTGTACATCGGACCGAGTCGAGTCGAGTCGAGTTGGGCTAAGCTCGGCTTGACTCGTTTGTGCTATACTCGACATTGAATCTTGACTTGTTTGCCAAAGCTTTGAAGTCGATCTTGAATCGAGCTAGTGGTTCAAGTCGAGTCAAGCTTACCTTGAGTTGAGTCGAGCTTGTTCATATGTCAACCCAGCGACCCAACCCGACCCAAATCTGCACCCGAGTCGCCGAGTGGGTTGAGACAAGTTAGGTTAGGCGCAGATCAGAGAGAGAGAGAGAGAGAGAGAGAGAGAGAGAGAGAGCAAATAGCACAGCTTGGGCGGGTGTGGGATGGCGGCCGGTAAGCTGCGGCGGCCTGGGTAAGGGAAAGAGAGGGAAAGGGGGAAAGAGATGGTCGGGTAAGGTCAGCATCGGGTTGGATTTTGTTTTATTTAAATTTTTTTTAAAGTTATATATATATATATATATATATACTCGAGCTCGAGCTTCAAGTCAAGTTCGAGCAGAGTCGAGTTGCTCTGCACCCTGCTCATACTCGGCCCAATTTCAACTTGAGTTTTCAAAAGTGAGCTTGGCTTGTCTCAAGTAGGCCCTTCAAGCCGAGTCAAGCTGAGGTGAATCGAGCTGAGTCGAGCGAGGTAGCTCGACTCATGTACAGCCCTAACAGTGGATAGCTTCCAACGAATTTAGTGAATGCAAAATCCAACCCGTCTAATAGTATGGCCCACCATGAGGATCAGCCAGTGTAAAAGCGAGTCTCATTTACTTATCAGATGGGTCACACCGTAGAAAATAATGAGCTTTGCTGAGTGCATTGTGCGAGGGTAAAACAGCTCATGTACCTGCCATGTGTGCAAGATCGAATCCATCCATCAGGTTGGTCTGTCCTTGTACATGTTTTCCCGAAAATACAAGTGAGCCTCAGTATTTGAAACAGGTGGATGGGTTAGAAAACTTCGGCCAAGTTTTTGAGAGCTGCACATTTGTTTTGCTATCTGTGGCTCACCTGGCGAGTGGATGAACTTGATTCTTGGTCCAGGGAATCAATATAGTGGTGCTGTTCTTATGGGTGGATTGGATCTCGGACCTATCATGACATGCTGCCGCATGTGTGCGTTTTCATGAGCGACACAGTAACGGACTCGGATTCGGGGCCTCTTCAAATAATCGGGTCATTTTCAAATTTCGGATGTAGCGGCAAATTGAGGGTCTCGGATTCGGTAGTTACCCTTCATTATCAACGTTGGTTCGGTAAAAGTTTTGTGGACCCCACCATGATGTATATGTTTTATCCACGCCGTCCGTCCATTTTGCCAGCTTATTTTAGGGCATGGCCCAAAAATAAGGTAGTTCCAAATATCAGGTGCAGCACAGCCTAGGAAACAGTGGTGATTTAACGATTATTATTAAAAACTCCCTGTGGGCCACAAAAGTTTTGGATCAAAGTAATATTTGTGTTTTCCATTCATCCAAGTCTGTGTGACATAATCAATAGGTTGGATGGTAAGTAAACATTACAGTGGGCCCTGGAAGTTTTTAATGGTCTGTGTTCAATTAGCTCTGTTTCTTGTGTCGTGGTGCAGGTGAGATTTGGATCTCCTCATTCCCTAAATTGAGCTGGCAAAATGGATGGACGGCGTAGATAAAAACATATACATCATGGTGTGGGGCCCACAGCTTTTCCAGTACCGTGGTTGGAACCAAAGGTAACACGGCGGGGCCGTATCAGATTCCCACGGACCCATACCCATGAAAGTTCATAAACAAAGAGTTCTAAAAAAAAAAAAAAAGAAAAAACAAACCTTTTGAGTAGTCAGCGGGAGTGCTTGCACCCATGGTGGTGGAATGGAAGCTTCTCACATGGTGGGGTCCGCCTTTTGGATGTTCCATGGTTTAAAAATGGCTCATGCCCGCGCAGTGGATTTGTATTCATTCAATGTCAACCGTTACATTTTTCTCCCTTTCTTTTCTTCCGTTGGTGCCGGGCCTGAACGTGATGCACCTCACATGTTCGCACATGTTATGCTTGTCGGATGAGGTACATGTGCGGGTTACCTGATGCATGGTCTAACCTGATCTCTGGTCCATAGCATAGACGGTAAGGGCCACCAAATGAACAACCCGGAGCCACAGTCGGTTATCTCTTCCTAAGCCGTGGTGTGATCCACCTGGCCGTACAATCGATACGGGTTTGTGCGATGCACCTTCTCTGTTTGGGGCCCACGTGCTGAGCGGGTGGATCAGCTAACCTGGTCTGTAAGGGCCCCTCGAACTACTATATCAGGTGGTCCTTCGAAGTGCCAGTCCCCTTTCCGTAAGAAACAAGCAAGCCGGAAATTCCTTCCACCCTTCATCAGCGTTGCAAGTCGGCAGAGTGGGAAACGGACTGGCTACTGCCCCCGCCACCAGCCAATGTCTGATGGTCGGTGCTCTGTGGGCGCCACCATGACGTATGTGTTTCATCCATGCTGTCCATCTATTTTTATAGATTATTTAATAGTACGAGACCAAAATTGAGGTATGTCCCAATCTCAAGTGGACCACATTATAGGGAAAAGTGTTGATTGAACGCCGACCATTAAAAACTTTTGGAGGCCATAAAAGTTTTGGATCAAGCTGATCTTTGTTTATTCCCTTCATATATAGGTCTGTATGACCTAATTAACAGATTGGATGTCAAATAAACAGTACAGTGGACCTTAGAAGGATTTTAATGGTAGATATCCAATCGCTATTGTTTTCCTATGGTGTGGTCCACCTGACATTTACATCCCTCTCATTTTTTGTACCAAGCCCTAAAATGATCCGTAAAAATGGATGAACGGCATGGATGAAACACATATATCATGGTGGGGCCCACGGAGCACCGACCATCAGCCACCGGGCTAGTGACAGGGGGAGTAGCCAATCCGTCTCCGGCAGAGTGGAGGCTTTTCTCAGTCGGGCCAACCATTCTGCCCCACCGTGCGATGATCGAGACCGTTGATCCAGAAATCCACCTGCTGTAATCTGACACATCAGAGGTCTCGTGGTCCGTACATAGTTGCTTGAAAATTGTTCAGAGAATCAGTTTCTTAACTCTTATTCTCACCGATGGCTACGATCTTCGGCCAGCGCGATTTTTCATATTGTTTGTCTAACATTGGAGCTTCTCGATGAACGGTCTGGATCAAATGCAGGGGCAGAGGCGGCGAGCCTCTGAGCAATCACATCACAAGCAAAACAAAAGAGCCGATCAGGTTCTATCATTAGCACCGTAAGATTACCGTTTTCCCGATGTTACACGTATGAGGTATCGGATCCACCAAAAGAGTTCCAATCCCATCATCAAGACCGCCTAGCGTGAAAATCAGGCTATCTTTTTGCTGGATCATCAGCCATTCATGATGGTGTGGCCCACCTGGCGCTTTGATCGGCCTGATTTTCAGTCCAGGTGTCACACACGACTAATACAACATTTTGCACGTGTCGGATTTCCTACCGACCTGACACGGTCAGGCATAGTCTTAAAACTGAGACAAGGAAGAATAAGGGGAGCTATTAAATACGCCGGCTGTGTATGACTCTTGATACACGTGGATTTAGAAAATTTTCATTTGACGTGTATTAACTCAAATTAAACCGACTATTCACGTTCCTAAAATCAGATTGGCTGGACCATTCTAACCGCTGATTCATGTTTTGAAATAAGGCCAGCGGATAAAAACACTTTTTCACTTTCAACAGTTCCAATACATGTTCAGCAACCTAAAATATTTAGATAACCAAACAAGACTTAACTTTGTTTCATGATGCATTAACAATTTGGTTTGGATTACTTAAATGCCACGTTGGCAAGTCTCATTAATTATAACTGCCTGCGTATCATTGATCACAGTCTGCCAGAGTAGCGTAGTATTTCTCCAACGGAAAAGGAAAGAAGACGGCAACAGCGCTCAAACGCCCCCGTCTCTCTATCCTCCCCCATTTCCAAATCCAGCTTTACCAGTATTTCATATCGACGATCTATCTCCCTCTCATCTCTCCCTCTGAACAGGCACTAAAAAAGGAGAAAGACGGAAGATCGAGTCGACTTGGCTCTCAGATCCCATGCCATGAGCCTGCGGCAGCGCCAACCGCAAGCCCATGGTCCGGCGGTAGGCCGCACCCCTCCACGCGGGCTGCCTGATGCTGAAGAAGAGACCTTCAACATAATTCCCATCCACAACCTCCTAGCGGACCACCCGTCGCTTCGATACCCTGAGGTGCGTGCTGCTGCTGCCGCCCTTCGTGCAGTCGGGGACCTACGGAAGCCCCCATTCGTCGCGTGGCGCGATGGCATGGACCTTCTTGACTGGCTCGGTGCCTTCTTTGGCTTCCAGCGCGATAACGTCCGTAACCAACGCGAGCACCTCGTCCTCCTCCTCGCCAATGACCAGATGCGCATCACCCCTCCTCCCGACAACATCGACGCCCTCGATCCGGCAATCGTCCGCCGCCTTCGCCGCAAGCTCCTCTCTAACTACACCTCCTGGTGCAACTACCTCGGCCGCAAGTCCAATGTCTGGATCTCCGATCGTGGGCCTGTATCCGATGCCGACCCCCGCCGCAACCTCCTCTACGCCTCCCTGTACCTACTTATCTGGGGCGAGTCTGCCAATCTCCGCTTTGTCCCTGAGTGCCTTTGCTACATCTTCCACCACATGGCCATGGAGCTAAACCGGATCCTTGAGGACTACATCGATGAGAACACAGGGCGCCCCGTGCTTCCGTCCGTGTCCGGTGAGAACGCCTTCCTCCACCGCGTCGTGGTTCCCATCTACAGCATCATCAAGGCCGAGGTTGAGAGCAGCCGCAATGGCACTGCCCCACACTCTGCCTGGCGTAACTACGATGACATCAACGAGTACTTCTGGAGCCGCCGCTGCTTTGACAAGCTGAAGTGGCCGCTTGATCTGTCCAGCAACTTCTTTGTGGCGGGCGGTGGCGGCGGCCACAGGAAGGTTGGGAAGACAGGGTTCGTTGAGCAGAGGTCGTTCTGGAATGTGTTGCGTAGCTTTGACCGGCTCTGGATCATGCACGTGCTCTTCCTCCAGGCTGCCATCATCATTGCTATGGAGGGCACAACGTACCCGTGGGAGGCGCTGCGGAAAAGGGAAGTCCAGGTCCGTGTCCTCACTATTTTCATCACATGGGCAGGGATCCGCTTCGTGCAGTCCCTGCTCGATGCCGGCATGCAGTACAGCCTCATCTCCAGGGAGACTCCCTGGACTGGGGTGAGGATGGTCTTGAAGAGCACCGTGGCTGCAGCATGGACTCTTGCATTCAGCATACTGTACCGCCGGATCTGGTCCCGGAAGGATCAGGACAGGGGATGGTCAGCAGCAGCTAATCGGAGGCTGGTGAATTTTCTTGAGGCTGGGTTCGTGTTCATCCTGCCGGAACTGCTCGCATTAGCTCTCTTTGTGATTCCTTGGGTCCGGAATTTCCTTGAGAAGACAAACTGGAAGATCTTGTATGGGCTGACGTGGTGGTTCCAAAGCAGGACATTTGTCGGCCGTGGCCTCAGGGAGGGGATTGTGGACAACATAAAGTATACGCTCTTCTGGGTCATGGTGTTAGCTGCGAAATTCTCCTTCAGTTACTTCCTGCAGGTCAAGCCCATGATCAAGCCGACAAAGGCGTTATTGGAGATTAGAGACATCAAGTACCGATGGCATGAGTTCTTCTCTAACACGGGCAGGTTTGCAATTGGGCTGCTGTGGACACCAGTTGTTCTCATATATTTAATGGATGTGCAGATCTGGTACTCAATCTTCTCTTCGATGGTTGGGGCATTGGTGGGGCTGTTTTCTCACTTGGGTGAGATTCGGAACATCAGCCAGCTGCGGCTGAGGTTCCAGTTCTTCGCAAGTGCGATACAGTTCAATCTGATGCCGAAGGAGCAGCTGTTCAGGACGAGAGGGACGCTGCGGAACAAGTTCAATGATGTGGTCCATAGGCTGAAGCTGAGGTATGGGCTGGGGAGGCCGTATAGGAAGATGGATTCGAATCAAGTGGAGGCCAACAGGTTCGCCTTGATATGGAATGAGATAATCACAACCTTCAGGGAAGAAGATATTATCAGCGACCGTGAGATGGAACTCTTGGAATTGTCACCAAATTCTTGGAATATAAGGGTTATCCGATGGCCATCCCTGCTCATCTGCAACGAGCTGTTACTTGCTCTCAGCCAGGCCCAGGCAATGGAATTGGATAAGTCAGACAAGGTGCTATGGCGGAAAATCTGTAAGAATGAGTACAGGCGGTGTGCTGTCATTGAGGCTTACGACAGTATCAAGCACTTGCTGCTCGAGATCATTAATGATCGTACAGAGGAACATGCCATCGTGTATAACCTGTTTGAGGAGATTGACCAGGCGCTTCAGATTGAGAAGTTCATGCAGACGTACAGGAGAGATGTGTTGCCGAATGTCCATGCCAAGCTGATATCCCTCGTCGACCTTCTGACCAAGCCGAAAAAAGATTTGACCAAGGTGGTGAATGCATTGCAGACCCTGTATGACATTGTGATCCGAGACTTCCCGAAGGTGAAGAGAAATGTTGAACAGCTGAGGCAGGATGGGTTGGTCCCGCAGAGAACTACCTCGGGGTTGCTCTTCGAGAATGCTGTTGAGTTGCCCGATGAAGAGAACACAAACTTCTACCGGCAGGTGAGGCGTTTAAGGACAATTCTAACCTCAAGAGATTCAATGATTAATGTTCCTGTGAATCTTGAGGCAAGACGCCGTATCGCCTTTTTCAGCAACTCTTTGTTCATGAACATGCCTCATGCTCCCCAAGTTGAAAAGATGCTGGCTTTCAGTGTTCTGACTCCATACTACAGCGAAGATGTCCTTTACAGCAAGGAACAGCTGCGCACTGAGAATGAAGATGGTATCTCTATCCTGTTTTATCTGCAGAAGATTTATGACGATGAATGGGAGAACTTTATCGAGCGCATGCGCAGAAATGGAATGGTCAAAGAAAATGAGCTTTGGAGTGAAAGGTTGAGGGACCTCCGCCTTTGGGCATCAAACAGAGGCCAGACGCTGTCCCGTACAGTAAGGGGAATGATGTACTACTACAAGGCTCTGAAAATGCTGGCCTTTCTTGATTCTGCATCAGAGATGGACATAAGGGAAGGGTCCAGGGAACTTGCTGCTGTTGGTTCGATGAGGCATGACAGCAGTTTTGATGGTTTGGGTTCCTCTGCTCGGTCTCCATCTTCACGGAGTATGAGCAGAACAAGCAGCAGCATCAATTTATTATTCAAGGGCCATGAATATGGGACTGCTCTGATGAAATACACCTATGTGGTTGCCTGCCAGATCTATGGGACTCAGAAGGCAAAGAAAGACCCGCATGCCGACGAGATTTTGTATCTGATGAAAAACAATGAAGCCCTTCGTGTCGCCTATGTGGATGAGGTTCACACTGGAAGGGATGAAGTGGAGTATTACTCTGTTCTTGTCAGGTATGATCAGGAGTTGCAGAAAGAGGTGGAGATCTACCGGATCAGGTTGCCTGGGCCCTTGAAGCTAGGGGAGGGCAAACCAGAGAACCAGAATCACGCTATTATTTTCACTAGAGGTGAAGCAGTTCAAACCATTGATATGAATCAAGACAACTACTTCGAAGAGGCCCTCAAAATGCGGAATCTGTTGGAGGAATTTCATAGCTACCATGGCATCAGGAAGCCAACGATCTTGGGAGTCCGCGAACACATCTTCACCGGTTCCGTCTCGTCACTTGCCTGGTTCATGTCTGCCCAGGAGACGAGCTTTGTCACCCTCGGGCAGCGGGTTTTGGCAAACCCTTTAAAGGTACGGATGCATTATGGTCACCCAGATGTGTTTGATCGGTTGTGGTTTTTGAGCCGTGGTGGTCTCAGCAAGGCTTCAAGGGTGATCAACATCAGCGAGGATATATTCGCTGGATTCAATTGCACGTTGCGCGGTGGCAATGTGACGCACCACGAATATATACAAGTCGGCAAGGGACGTGATGTCGGTCTCAATCAGATATCCATGTTTGAGGCAAAGGTTGCTAGTGGCAATGGTGAGCAGGTACTTAGTAGGGATGTGTATCGGTTGGGTCATAGGTTGGACTTCTTCCGGATGCTTTCATTTTTCTACACAACTGTGGGGTTCTTTTTCAACACCATGATGGTTGTCTTGACTGTTTATGCATTTATCTGGGGTCGCCTTTATTTGGCTCTCAGTGGAATTGAAGATACAATTGTGAATGCTACAAACTCTTCCAACAATGCAGCACTTGGTACGATCCTCAATCAGCAGTTTATCATCCAGCTCGGCCTGTTCACTGCCCTCCCAATGATTGTAGAAAACTCTCTTGAGCATGGGTTTCTTCCTGCAATCTGGGATTTCTTGACAATGCAGCTCCAGCTCGCATCTGTTTTCTACACATTCTCTATGGGAACTCGTACACATTTCTTTGGGCGGACGATTCTTCATGGTGGTGCAAAGTATCGAGCTACTGGGCGTGGTTTTGTTGTGCAGCATAAGAGCTTCGCTGAGAACTATAGGCTCTATGCTCGTAGCCATTTTGTCAAGGCCATCGAGCTTGGTGTGATTTTGACAGTTTACGCATCATACAGTCCTGTTGCTAAATCAACTCTTGTTTACGTAGTTATGACGATCTCCAGTTGGTTTCTTGTAGTATCGTGGATCATGGCACCCTTCATATTCAACCCTTCTGGATTTGACTGGTTGAAAACCGTATATGATTTTGATGAATTTATGAACTGGATATGGTATCGTGGTGGGGTATTTGCAAAAGCTGATCAGAGCTGGGAGACCTGGTGGTATGAGGAACAAGATCATTTAAGAACGACCGGTCTTTGGGGAAAGATATTGGAGATAATTCTCGATCTCCGTTACTTCTTTTTCCAGTATGGGATCGTGTATCAGCTTGGCATTTCCAATGGAAACACCAGTATTGCTGTCTACCTTCTATCTTGGATATATGTGGTTGTGGCCCTTGCTCTTTTTATGATAATTGTGCATGCTCGGGACAAGTATGCTGCAAAGGAACATATCTACTACCGGGCAGTTCAGTTCTTCATTATCTGTCTTTCAATACTCGTGATCATCATCTTGCTGAGATTCACGAGCTTTAAGTTTATTGATATTCTCACAAGTCTGCTGGCATTCATCCCAACTGGTTGGGGTATGCTATCTATTGCCCAGGTTTTCCGGCCTGTTTTGCAGTCCACTATGGTGTGGGGTATTGTGGTTTCTGTGGCTCGGCTGTATGATATACTGTTTGGAGTGATTGTAATGGCTCCAGTGGCGCTGCTATCATGGTTGCCGGGATTCCAGTCGATGCAGACGAGGATCCTCTTCAATGAAGCGTTCAGTCGGGGCCTACAGATATCTCGTATTCTAACAGGCAAATGATCTTATATTGACTTATGAGCTGAGGTAATTCTCAATTCTGTTTTCTGAAGTCTTGAATTCTGGAGTTACTTATTCTTCACTCTATATATTTCTGATACATCTTTCATGATTCAAATGCACTGATGTAACTGTATAATACAACTGTGTCTTTCTTTGTGCCTGCTAAGTGCATTGACTTAGATTGCCTTATCTTTTTGTGTTTGTTTGTGTTCTTGTCAGCATTATGGGTGCATGCCAGAGTTTATAGATTGTGCAAACTGGTTTCTGCAGTTCATTGAACCCTTCAGGCTTTTGGAAATGGCCGAACATGCTTGATATAGTTACATACTTTTTATATGCTTTTTTTGGTAATTGCTTTTAGTATGCGTGACCAATAATGCATGCTTGCAATATTTTATATGCTCTTCCTTTTTATACTGATAAAAAAGGGATCTTTGGTATGTGTGGCCGGTACTCATCTTTCAACTTGGAATAAAGTTGGGGGCCTTAAAATTGGAGAACAACATGTATATGAAAAAATCATTTTAAACTGAGAACAGAGCCTTTGTGCGTCATTGACTGTTTTCTGTTCTTTATTAAATGGAAATGAGGAATGTATTGTATGTGGTGATATGGAGCAGCCAGTTCTTTTGAACAGATTGTCTGACTTTGATGTGCTTGTTGGGTAATCTCCTTCGACAAAGAAGCTGTTAGAAGGCATTTTCTTAATTGAATTCTCTCTCACAGCCTTGAGCAACTCTTAGTTTTTCACCCAACGTTTGTACAAGTCAATTATGGAGTAACTTTTAATTTTGTTTAGCTTTTTCTGGCCCAAAGTGATGTTTTGGTTTAGTTCGAGTACTACTTGAATAGTTAAATTGAACTAAGTGTTAATTTGCAGAACAACATTTAATCACCCCCGGTGAGGAGTTTCGAGCACGAGATCTCCTGCTCTTATACCAATTCGATGCAGAACAATTAACCACTTGCTCTAAAAGCTCGAACTGTTAGAGCATGGTGAATTAATCCCTTTATCTCATAGCCCAGGCTCCAAATCCATGGGTTAGGTCCTCGGCTGAACCCTCCTCGTGAGCCCCAAATCCATGGGTTAGGTCCTCGGCTGAACCCTCCTCGTGAGCCCCAAATCCATGAGTTCAGCCCCCTCGTGGGCTCCAAATTTATGGGCTTCGCCTCACACAAGTCACCCGCCTCACACGGGCCCTAAATCCATGGGTTATGCGGGCCACCCACCCCGAGTGTGCCCCTGCATCCCACAAGCCACCCCACTCGAGCCCGGTGTAAAAATGCCCCCGCATTAAAAATATACAGCGATTATTAACATCCATCATCATTGTCATCACCATCACCATCTCCATCTTGTTCCTGCTATTTGTGCTCTTCTGCTTTATGAATCTTTTTTTTTTAGGGGTGGCAAAAGGCCAGGTTGGCCTGTTGGGACTCATGTCCTGTCTTGATTCAGGTTGGACTCAAGCCTGCAGCACAAGCCCATGGTCAAATGGGCCCTTTTTTTTTTTTATGAGATGTTATGGGTCCAATTTTGAAGCTCAATCAATAAACAGATTACCTACCATTCAAAGAAAAAGAAGAAGAAAATAAAAAAGTAGATGGTTTGTGCCTAGGGCTTTGTTTTGCTCTCTCTCTCTCTCTCTCTCTAAAGAGAGCCCTTTTGTGGTGTTAATGGGCGGCTTGCTCTTGCAATCAAAGATCTGATTACTAAACAGGTTGGGCCTAGGGTTGACTTTGAGGCCCAATTAGTAATCAGGTCAGGCTAGAAAGATTCCCGATTTGGCCTGTTGTCATCCCTACCATTTGTTTAAATTTATAACAGAAGCTGACATGATTGCTTGGGATAAGTTCAATGACCGGATGCCTACATAATGTCAACTCCTTTACCTAGGCTGGTGATCGGCTGGTGCATCATTGCCTGTTGTAGTTTCTTATTATGGAAAGAGAAGATGACAACTAACGGATTTGATCAGTGCTTTGCTTTCAATGTATCTATGCAGCTTGCCTGCTGAATCCAAAGCCCCCGACCCCATGCTAATTCCTGGCTAGCATGGCTCAATGTGGTAACGAAGGTAGCCGGCAAAAGACACAAGTGTTGGACATCTCTTAGGGCTTGTTTGATTTTCCAAATCTTCAGCAAATACTTCGTAAATAAGCAATTAGTACTCTCTCACCTTGTTTGAAAATACCGCAGTATTTCTGCTTCGAAAATCGGTCCAAAAGCACTGGTTTAAATTTGTGGGCCCCATTGTGATATATATGACATATCCGCACCGTCCATCCATTTTCCCATAACATTTTGAGGCACGAGTGATGCAGGACAATTAACCATTTGCTCTAAAAGCTCGAATGTTAGAGTATGACGAATTAATCTCTTTATCTCATAGCCCAGGCGCTACATCTCATGGGTTAGGACCTCGGCCGAACCCCCTTCGTGGGCCCCAAATCACTTGGGCCGCCCACCCCGACTGTGTCCCCGCATCCCCCGGGCTACCCCACTCGAGACGGGTGTGAAATGCGCATTAATCACCACTGGTGAGGAGTCTCGAACATGAGACCTCCCCCGTGAGCCTCAAATCACATGGGTCACCCACCTCGAGTGTGCCCCTGCATCCCACGGGCGATGCCACTCGAGCCTAGTGTGAAAATGCCCTTGCATTAATCACCCCCGATGAGGAGTCTCGAACACGAGACCTCCCACTTTGATACTAATTTGATGCAGGACAATTAACCATTTGCTCTAAAAGCTCGAACTGTTAGAGTATGGTGAATTAATCCCTTTATCTCATAACTCAGGCCCCACATCCCATGGGTTAGGACCTCGGCCAAACCCCCTTCGTGGGCCCCAAATCGCATGGGTCGCCTACTCTGAGTGTGTCCCTGCATCCCACAGGCGACCCCACTCGAGCCCAGTGTGAAAATGCCCCTACATTAATGAGTCAAAAAATGAGGCAGATCCACTTGTACTTTGGATCTACCTCATTTTTTGACTCATGCCCTAAATTCAGAGGAAACAGTGGGCCCAAGAAGTTTTTAACGACAAGTGTTTGATTCCCTTTTTCCAATGGTGTGCTCCACTTGAACTTTGGATCTACCTCTTTTTTTGGCTCATGCCCTAAATTCAGCTGGAATAATAGATGGATGGTATGGATAAGCCACATACATCATGGTGGGCCCCACATATATTTCATAGTTACCTCGGTTTTAGTGTTCAAAAAGTAGGTTGTCAACTCAAAGCATGGGGAAGGATGTGGTAATTCCTTAAGGAAATAATCATTACCCATTTACACAGTATTTACAATGGATTTGGAATATTAAACAGGCCCTTAATGTCAACAAGAGAACTTTCAACATTAATAGTGTTAAGAAAAAACTTGTACTGTGGAAGCAACAATGTCAAGTGCATGGTTAAAAGAAGGCGACAAGAACAACAAGTTCTTTCATAGCGTTGCTAATTCCTGGATGAGGACTAATAGGATTCACAGTGTGATGGTAGATGGAAGAAGGGTAGATGATAAGGCTTGAAGTTGTTGTTCATTATTACAAAAATATGTTAATGAGTGAAGGGTGGAAGAGGCCTTGGTTAGATGATTTACTCTTTAATCAAATTTTGGACTTGGATGCTGAGTCTCATGAGAAGCTATTTCCTAAGGAGGAAGTCGAAGCAGCGGTGGAGTCCTTGTGCAGGGATAGGGCACCGGTCTAAATGACTATTCATTGGCTTTCTTTCGGGTGTTCTGGGAAGTGGGGAAGGGTGACTAAATGATTTTTGTATCTGAATTTTTTGAGAGCTGATTGTTGACGGACCTAGGAGCCTTATTCATAGCCATTCGTTCCAAAAATTGAACGTGTGGAAAGCTTAAAAGATTTTCGGCCAATCAGTCTTGTAGGGGGCCCATATAAGATCTTTAGCCAAAGTCCTTGTTTTCAGGTTTCGGGTGGTTCTTGCAAACATTATTTCAAAGGCTCAAGGCGCATTTGTGGCGGGTGGACATTTTGGGCAGTGCTCTCATAGCTCATGAGTGTATCAACTCGAGATACATGGATGGTAAAAATGGCATTGTTTGCAAGTTGGATATTGAGAAAGCTTATGATTATATTGACTGAGACTTTCTCTACTACATGTTGGGCCAATTGGGTTGTGGGCAGAAATGAAGGAAGTGGGTTTAAGAATCTATGGGGTCGTCTAGGTTTTCTGTGTTGGTCAAATAGTCCTCCAAAGGCTTCTTCAAAGCATCAAGAGTTCTTCGGTAGGGTGATATGCTCTCTCCTTTTCTTTTCTTTTCTTTTTTAAATAAAATAAAAAAATTCATGGTGATCACGAAAGTGCTTAGTAAGATGCTGGATATGGGTCAATCTGTCGTTCTTATTTGCAGGTTTAGTGTGGAGAGAGTGGGGATCCCGATTTCTTATCTATAGTTTGCAAATGATGCTATTCTATTATGTGATGTAGATTTAGAAATGGTGGATAATATAAGGAAAATAGTGAGGTATTTCAAATTGGTTTTGGCTTGAGGGTTAATACATGCAAGAGCTAATTTTTGGGGATTTGTGTGGACAAGGTTGAGGTGGCGAGTTTGGCGGAGGCTTTTTGATTTGGCCCGGGTTCCTCCCCCTTGTTGTACCTTGGCTTGCCCCTGCATATCAATAAACCAAGTATCTTTGGGACAAGATGGTCAAAAGAGTTGAGAGGAGGCTTTTGAGGTGGATGTGTAGGCATCTTTCATTGGGTGATAGGCTTACACCGATCAAAACGATCATGTTGAATGTGCCACTTTATTTCATGTCCCTCTTTGAATGTCCGAAATATGTTTTGGATAGATTGGAAAATTGTGACGGAATTTTATGCGGCAAGGTGCCGTTGAGGTTTGCAAAACATATGAAGAAGGGAGAGCAGGAATAAGGGATTTGGAAATAATGAAGCTTGCTTTTCGGGGCAAGTGGTTGTGGAGGTTTGGTACAAAGAAAGAGAGCTTGTGGCGACAGGTAATTGCTAGTAGTAATGGGTGTAGGAAGGGGGTGCTCGTCTTTATATATGTCTTTGGGTATATGGATTAGAGGCAAAACTTAAGGAGGGGATTTGCTTCTCTCTTGGAGATGGTAAGAGGATTTGTTTTTGGAAGGATGCTTGGATAAGTGAGAGATCGTTCCAATTTGAGTTTCTGAGGTTATCATAACTGTCTCTGGGTATGAACATCCCTACTGCTAGGTGCTTTTCCATCATGGGAGCTATAATGGTTTGGACCCCACCTTGTTGGGGGAGGAAGTGAATGATATCATCAGGTTGCTTGCCCGTCTTCAATGCTTTTGCCCACTTATGAGTTAGAATGGTACGATGACTTGGACTATGGTTATGGTCGATCAGTTTTTTCTTCAATCATTCTTCTAGCTGCTTCGAGAATCCAATGTGGATGAGAGGATAAGTTGCACCAATTATATCTGGTCCCACAGAGCTCCTTCCAAGGTTGCAACTTTTGTATGGCTAGTAGGTAGTAATGAGGTGCTCACAATAGATAATCTCCAAAGAAGGGCAATGGTGCTACTGAATGTTTGTGTTATGTTTTCGAATGATACAAGGCCGGTGAGTAGGGTTGAAAGTCGGGCGGGTTGGGTCGGGTTGGTGCTCAACCCTAGCCCAACCCAAGGTTCCTATACCTCAACCCTAACCCAACCTCGGGTTGGGAATTCTCAACCCAAGCGGGCTCGGTCGGGTTAGCCGGGTTGGTCGGGTAGATATATGTTAATATTTTCATTATTACATTAGTCTATTATATTTTCAATACACGTCTTATTTTGTGTACCTACGATTTTATTAATTATATATGTAGTTATTTATCGTAAAAAGTTCTTTTTTTTTTTTTTCTAAACAACCAAGTTAAAATATAGGACAACTACTCCTTTAAAAGTCGTATTGTGTATCAAGCAGTCTATTTGGGAGAGAGAAATCCGGCGTATCTTGTTAGCTTGAGTCATCGGAAATGACGTGGACCAATGAAACCCGATGGCATTGGAATTTCCAGTGCCTTCAACACAGACGATCAACACTCAATTATAATTAATTTATAAGGAACTTTTATATTGACCAGGTTCGGGTTGGGTCGGGCAACCCAAGACCTCAACCCGAGCCCAACCCAAGTTTTATCGGGTCGGTGTTTGTATGGCCCAAGCTCGAGACCAAACCCGATACATCCTGCCCAAGCCCAACCCAATGTCGCGTTGGGCCCTACCGTCGATCTAGCTCGATGACGATGTCCAGGGAGGGTCTCCTAGTTAGAAGACGGAGTTTTAGTTCATTAGAGTGGGCCCGATAACCAAGTAAAGCCCATCATGGGATCTCATGATCGGGCCACTAGTTGGATTAAGTTCATATTTTAGGTATTGCTTATTTATGTTATTTAGAACATCATGAACGCTTTAGATTTATTTGGTTAATTTTTATTTTGGTTTACTTCATCGCCAAGTAATAGGTTACGCACATGGCACGAGTTTTGGGTGTAGGGTTTTCTTATAAATAGGCATCCTTTGCAGTTCTTTTGATTCATTGAAGTTTAATAAAAATTCCTGCAAGTTTTTTTCTACTCCCTGAGTTTCCGAGTTGTGGAAAAATTCAAGTGGATGCAAAGCCCTCCCTTTTCGAAGGGCTAACTATCGTGGTGCGAAGCCACATCTATCCCCATCCATCCCTACCCTTTATCATCCATATTTCTCCTCTTCTACAATGATCCTTGCTTTGAATTCGCCAGTTTTTGCAGCAGTTCTTCTCCCTACAGCCAGTTTCCAGCATATGGCCCTGCAGGAGGGCTGAAACTTTGGCGGAGCGCCACGCACAGACTGTATCTCAGATCGAGCTGAAAATCAAGGGTTTTGGAGTCCTCCCTTGGCCGACCAGACCTTAGGAGTCAGTTCGGGGAATCGGGCCACGCTCACACGTGCGGCCAGGCTCCCGCGCATGTACGCCAGGCCCTAGCCCGGTGTTTGCATGTGCGGACTATCTCAGGTTCAGATTTCCTCTTTATTTTTCCCCTTTTCATACTTGTTTTCATAACCCTAACCCTAGATTGCATTATCCCTAACGTATTTGCCCCTTTTCTCACCCTAGGGTTCCTTGAATTAAAATTGGGGAATCCCTTGGATTAGGGACTGATTACTATGCATGTGTGGCTGATTTCTATTTCCTTTTGAGCATCGTTTGGTCCATAATTTTTATTGATCTAGCCCTAACATGTGTAGGGCTGGACCCGCGCAGATTCCCCTTTACTTAAATGTTTGAGCTTTTTGTGTGGGATGTGGAATTATTATGTGATTGTTCTGAATTAGTATGATCTAAGCCTGAAATCTTGCATATCATATTTAAATTTCATGTCCTGCATCATCTAGCAAGCAAAGATGAGATTCATGCTCTAGACTTAAAGGAAGAGACTAGCGCCTTGTCCATCATAGAGAAAGAAAAGCATCTTTTTCTTACAATGGAGTAATCTAAACACCTTAAGGAAGACGAAATCAGGAGGAGACAATCATCGTGGGCCCTGTGGCTTAAGGAAGGTGACAAAAATATCTTTTCTTCCATAACATAGCCTTGGCTAGAGTGAGGCATAACAAAATCAGCTCCTTGGTTGTAGATGGAGTAAGGTTGGAAAAGAAAGAAGAGGTGTGCGAGGCAGTCGTTCAGTTTTATAAGAAGCATGTCACTAAAGACAAGTGGTGCGACCACATTTGGATCACTTGCATTTCGAATGCCTCACTGAAGAGCTAGTTGGGATGTTAGAAAAGGCCGTATCTGAAGAGGAAATCAATCAAGTTGTGGACAACCTAGGAAGAGATAAAGCTCCCGGGCCGGATAGTTACCCCCTTGCCTTCTTCCTAGTGTTTGGGGAGGTGGTTAAGTTAGATGTGATCTAATTTATTAAGGAATTCTTTGAGAAAGGCTGGCTCCTCCTGGAACCTGGAGCTTCTTTTATAGTGATCATTTCCAAAGTTTTATAAAATTTTGGTGGAAGTGTTGGCTTCTAGGTTTAACGGAGTAGAGGGAAGATAGATCTTGGACAATCTTTTGATTGCCCACGAGCATACTAATTCACGTTTTAAGGAAAAGAAGCTTGGGATTATTTATAAGTTAGATGTGGAGAAGGCATATGATCACGTCAACTGGGATTTTCTGGATTTCATGTTAGGTAGGTTGGGTTGTGCCGAGAAATGGAGAAAGTGGATCTAGGTGTGCGTGGGGTCTTTGGTCTTCTCAGTCCTTATCAATGGGTCCTTAAAAGGCTACTTTAAGTCATCCAAAGGATCAAGACAGGGTGATCCGCTCTCCCCGTATCTTTTCCTTGTGTTGGCGGTGGAAGCCTTCAATCACATGCTTGTAAAAGGTCAAGAAACTAGTCTTTTTAGTGGGTGCAAGGTCGCCAACCTGGGGGCTTGTATATTTCATCTGCAATACGTCGATGATACAATAATCTTTTGTGAAGCAAACGAGATGGCCGGTTTACGAAATACAGTGCTATGTTTCAAGGTAGTCTCGAGTCTTAAGATAAACGTGGAGAAAAGTGAGATGCTTGGTATTCATTTATCTTCAGAGATTAATGCAGAGGCATTTTCACACCGGGCTCAAGTGGGGTAGCCCGTGGGATGCAGGAACACACTTGAGGTGGGTGACCCATGTGATTTGAGGCCCATGGGGAGGTCTCGTGTTCGAGACTCCTCACCGGAGGTGATTAATGTGCATTTCACACCGGGCTCAAGTGGGGTAGCCTGTGGGATGCGGGGACACACTTGGGGCGGGTGGCCCGTGTGAGGCGGGTGACTCGTGTGAGGCGGTAGCCATGTGATTTGGGGCCCACGAGGGGGGTTCGGCCGAGGTCCTAACCCATGCGATGTGGGGCCTAGGCTATGAGATAAATGGATTAATTCACTATACTCTAACAGTTCAAGCTTTTACAGCAAGTGGTTAATTGTCCTGCATAAAATTGGTATCAGAGCGGGAGGTCTCGTGTTCGAGACTCCTCACCGGGGGTGATTAATGTAGGGGCATTTTCACACCGGGCTCGAGTGGGGTAGCCCGTGGGATGTGGGGACACACTCGGGGTGGGTGACCCATGTGATTTAGGGCCCACAAGGGAGGTCTCGTGTTCGAGACTCCTCACCGGAGGTGACTAATGCGCATTTCACACTGGGTTCGAGTGAGGTAGCCTATGGGATGCAGGGACACACTCGGGGTGGGCGGCCTATGTGAAGCGGGTGACTCGTGTGAGGTGGTACCCATGTGATTTGAGGCCCATGAGGGGGGTTCGACCAAGGTCCTAACCCATGCGATGTGGGGCCTAGGCTATGAGATAAAGAGATTAATTCGTCATACTCTAACAGTTCAAGCTTTTAGAGCAAGTGGTTAATTGTCTTGCATCAGGAGGTCTCTTCCTTTGCAGAGTTTTTTGGGTGTAAAGCCGGTACCCTCCCTTCTTCTTATTTGGGCCTTCCTTTGTGCATTGGGAAGCCACCCAAACACCTTTAGCATAAGTTGATCGAGAGGATCGAAAGAAAGTTGTCCATTTCGAAAGGTCGCTATCTTTCCCTAGGCGGTAGATTAACTCTCATCAAAGTTGCTTTCTCTAACATGCCATTATACTTTGTCTTTATTCAAGTGCCCTCCATCAGTGCGGGAATAGTTGGACAAATTGAGAAGGGACTTTCTTAGGGAGGGTCAGCATAGGGTAACAAGTTTCTCCTCCTTAGCCGAGAGGAGGTGTGCAAGTTGATAGCCCAACGGGGTGCAGGAATGTGCAATATCACCGTTATGAACAAGGCTCTCCTTGAGAAGTAGCTTTGACAGTTTGCTATGGTTCTGGATGGAAATTATTGCGTTTAAATACGGTCTCGAAGTGAGGGGCTCACATTTGGAAGTCAGTGTTGGCCCTTAGGGGGATTTTCATGTGTGACATTTTTTATTCTGTGGCGGATGGATGTAGGATAAAGTTTTGGGAAGACTCGTGAAACGGGGTGTCTCCTCTCATTGCTGATTTCCCTATCTTTGCCTATTTCGTGGCTAGTAAAGGGCTCAAAGTGGTGGAGTGCTACTTCTTTAGTGGCTTGTTGGTTTGCTAGTCTTCTCCATGCAAAAGAAACCTCACTGATTATGAAACTACATAATTGATTTCCTTCTAGTTCCCCTTCAACATGTTCACCACATGGGAGGGGATGACTCCTTGGTCCGGAAAGCTCATAGCTTGGGCCCCTTCATGGTGAAGTCGTTTTATAAGTTGATCTCCTCCGAAGGTGTAGTGCCCCAAGGGAGCCATGCTTTTCACTTTTGGTTCTATGGAGAAGCCCTGAAAGTGGCAGCCTTCACTTGATTGGTGGGTCGGAAGAGGTTTCTCACAATAGACAATCTTTAGAAGATATCCCTAATTATTCCAAACATGTGTTGTCTATGTAACCAAGATGTTGAAACCATTGACCATCTCTTTATCTCATGTGCTAAAGTGTGGGATTATTTTATTGATGGTTTCGGGGTTCAGTGGGTGATGTCAGGCTTAGTTTCAGACCTCTAGTCCTAGTGTTGGGGGGGGGGGGGGTGGTTGCGGTTGGTTGGGGAATGGAGGGATGGCAGATAGGTTAGGTTGGCTCATCACGCTTCTGGCTATTTGGTGGAACATTTGGGGCGGGAGGAATAGGAGGCATTTCTGCAACTCATTTAGATCATGGGAGTCCGTATTTGAGACGATTAGTTTTTTAACTTCGGAATGGACTTCGGGCCTTAGTTCTGTTGTTGTTTTGGCAATGCGGCTTCCTTGTTGTAGCTTTGATGTTTTATTTATCCCCTTCTAGCCTTTGCTAGAGGGCTTTTATAATAAAATTTCAGTCACCCTTCAAAAAGAAAAGAAAAAAAAAGGTCTTGAAGGTGTTCACTAGGACTAAGCTTTGATGTAGTGAGATTGGCCTATTGTTTAAAGGCTCCGGGTTCTTTGTCTTGCTTGTTTGGGTAGTGGTAGGTTGTTTTTTTGGATTGTAGTTGTTCTTTCCGCCTTAGCCTTTGCTGCGGCATCTTACTAAAATTATGTAAGAGCATCTCACGTTTGGAAGTCAATGTTGGCCCTTGGGGGGATTTTCATGTGCAGCATTTTTTTTAAAAATTCTGTAGGGGATGGATCTAGGATAAAGTTTTGGGAAGACTCATGGAACGGGGTCTCTCCTCTGGTCACTGATTTCCCTATCTTGGCCTGTGTCGTGACCAAAAAAGGGCTCAGAGTGGTGGAGTGCTACTCCTTTAGTGGCTCGTTGGTTTACTAGTCTTCTCCACGCAGAAGAAACCTCATAGATTCCAAAACTGCACAGTTGATTTCCCTTCTAGTCCGCCTTCAGCATGTTCACCCCGCAGGAGTAGATGACTCCTTGGTCTAGAAAGCTCATAGCTCGGGCCCCTTCATGGTAAAGTCATTCTACAAGTTGATCTCCTCTAAAGGTGCAATGCCCCTAGGGAGCCATGTTAAGCTTGATGTAGTGGGATTGGCCTCTTGTTTAAAGGCTCTAGCTTCTATGTCTCGTGTGTTTGGGCAGTAGTAGGTTGTTTTTTTTTTTTGGGATTGTAGTTGTTCTGTCCACCTTAGCCTTTGTTGTGGTGTCTTACTAAATTTTTGTGACCCTTTTTAGAAGAAAGAAGAACAAGAAAAACGATATAGACAGTCTTTCAATAACATATGCTCTCTTCAATAATTATTTTATTAGTTGCGAGATTTAAACAAAATCTCTCATGACAATGCATTTGTGAGTGAAGTAAATGATGAAAATCTAGCCAGGGAGAGTTAGGGTACTCTCTCTCTCTCAGACATAAACAAAAACCGCAGAAAAAACCAACCACTTCAGCAGCGTCTACACAAATACCTCAGTGATAGTTATATCCATGCTTCCTTTTGATAGATGCTGACCTATTTTAATGGTTCTTTTGTTGTTGTCAATAACGTGGTGCAAAGGCTCTCTGATAGGCCATCATGTAGGGGGTGAGGCATAGTATAGTGAACATCTGCAATATTTTGTTTGTTATTTTAATCCTATTTGATCTTTTGTATCCATCTCCAATACATTTGAGGCCTATTCAGTGTACATGTTGGAGTTGTTGCACCTTGATATCATCTACCCAGAATGCTATGTATAGCATCTAGTTCTGATCCCACCCCTGGTCTAAAACCCAAGCCTTATTTGCACCATAGGTTGCACCATCTTGTTCCTCAATATTTCTTTTGGTGTATATAACTTTCAGTTGTCATAGGAAAGAGCTTTCCTTTATGAGTTTCTAAAATGTACCAATCAATAGCTTTAGGAAACATTGTAAGTTTACTCCACAACAGCTCAGTCAATGCACTATACATCTGCAATTATTTCAAAGCAATAAATAAAATACTCCCACATGCATAGTGGCCTTGCCTTTAGGTATAGCGGATAATTAGGAGGAACATCTTCTTGACCCTGCTTCTGTGAAAGGGGGGGGGATGTTGTTGTAGAATCCTTAATAGAGGACCATCACAGAAAGATGTTTTGATCCATAATTTATGTTGCTCGATAATGATTTCTGTTTATTATGTCAATAGCTAATATATGCATTGGTAGAGCTCCGATAGGTGGACATACCCATCCTGGTGGTGTGCACTCTCCTTGGTAGGATGTTGGCATACCCACCCTTGTGGGATGCACTCTCATTGGTAGTATGTGGGAGTACCAACCAATGCTGGGATGCACTCTCCTTGGTAGGATGCATGAAGCCATATACTACTATGAGCTTGCAAGGGGAAAACTGGAGTCCGTTGTTGTGTGGGCACATTCCACGGATGCAGCAATATGATGCCTTGTTTGCCGGTCCATTTATGGCAGATGGTGCTCATGATTTCAGTTTTTCTTCTTCTTCTTCTTCTTCTTTTATAATTTTTCTGGATTTACTTCAACTGCTTCAGTTCTATGACTCTATATAGATGGGCTAAGAACTAAGGGTTTGTTTGGATTGAGGGAAAAGAAAAGAAACTCAATGAAGGATTCCTTTTTTTGAGGATCTTGTTCTGATAGCAAGTGGAAATCTCATATTTGTGAGAGGACGGTCACATAGTTTCTTGTGGAAAAGAATGCAAACTATGCTAAAGTGTGATGGGTTTATTTGTTGAATCCTCCCTTTTTTTCCCTTCTTTCTATTTTTTTTTTCCTAACCATCTCATATTTCACATCAATGGAAAGCCTCTTCCATTTCCATGGATTTGTGGAATTGGTGATTTCTAAGCATGCCTTAAAGGTGTTCATGGTGCATTTCTTCCCACCTCTGGTTTGTGCAATTGGCCTAGAATTTGCTGTCTACTTTCTGATGTTGGAGGCTCCTCTGCATTTCTTCCCATCTATGGGCACACCTTTCATCTTTCTTTTCTTTGATATTGAATACTCGTGATTGAAATTAAAAGCATTCATGCATCTCTTCGACCGCAGAAATATGCATGTCTGTCAATGCGTATGTGTATATCTTTATTGTTAATTGCAGTGCCAATATCAGCAATAGTTAATGTTGACAGCATTGTGCTGTGTTTTGCAGGTTCAGAGATGTAGTTAGAGATATGAGTATGATAGTGGGCCGTTTGCATTTTCTTCATGGGTTTTCTGTATAGCAGCCGACACTCCCTTCTCCTTTCAAATTCCATGGGAAGAAAAAGGTCACATTGTTTCCTCCTCTTCTCGTCTATTTACTGTTTACTGTTGTAGTTTATTATTATTTTTGACCTCTCCATTCATACACTGTAATTTTTGTTCAGTAGAGCTTTGCTTTTCTACGGTTGTGTTCATTCATAGATATATTCTAAGGCGAGTATAGCATATCGAAAGCACTGAGTAATTACTTTATTTATTTATTTTTTTCCCACAAATATTCTTCTCTGGAATGTTTTACATCATTGCGTCTGTATTCTCGTGTTTGTGGTAACATTTGTTTAATCATGCCCTTGATGAAGTCTTTGGCCAAGAGATTGTACTGTACATCTAGTTTTTCAGTTTGTGCAAGTGGGGCCCATTGTTTAGTTATCCCAGGTGCTGTAGTCGTCGTAAAGGTGCTTGCATCCAAATCCCCCCCTGATTGGAAGATCCTAGCTGTTGGCAATAATTTTTTTCTTTCTTTCTTTGATGAATAGGGACCTTTTCTAGCTGTCTATTTGTTTGCCAATGGACCATCTACAGTGGGCCCTGCTTGTACAAACTGAAAAGGGGGAGTTATTTGATACTCTGGCAGCCTATGTTGCTTGATTCACAGGCAAATCAGAAACTGTACATTTGGCATACATTACCGACTAAACTGGGGAACCCAATGTCACAAGGCCACATCCCAAAATCAGATTGGTTGAGCAGTCCTAAATTCTGATCTGGGGACACTTTACTGTTGAAGTAGGACCATTGGATATTTTTCATTTTTATCTGTTCAATGTTGACCAATCTGCCATTGTCAGATAATTAAATAATTGCAATTTTTAGTTCAAGGTAAATCTAAAATTGGACCATGATTTGGACAGCTTAATTTGAATTACTCGTATTCCATTTTTGCAAATTCCAAGTAATTTATTAGTGCCTGTGTGTCATCTATCACCTGCCGGCAGAGTATCAAAGTTTTTCACAACTGAAAACAGGATGGCGTTGTATGATAGAAAAGAGCCGCATCCATGTGTCAGATCTGCGGATTCTACAACCAAAGGGGAAAGGGCTGATATCAAACCCACACATTCATGAATAAAAAGCACAACTATCCAACGACCATAACCATTCAATCGATGGTCTGCGAATGTGCAGTTTGGATAAGTTCTAAAAAAGGACTGATCACTAAAATAGATGATCATCCCATTGGAGATTGCTTATATTCTCAAAATTGTTTCAGGACAGTTGTCTTAGTTGGTGAAGGTGGTTCAGGAAGAGTGTTCTAGACTCTTATTGATGGTCCAGATCAATGAATTAGGAGTTATGGAATGTCTGTCCAATACAACTCAGCAATTGGTTCTCCACTAAGCAATTAAAAATTGGATCTATAAACCTTTCCAGGTCCACCTGTTGCATCCCTACTGGAAGAATTGCAGGATAACCTGTATTGTACTGAGGCCCATTGATCTAATTTGTGCAAGGAAGGCCCACCCTTCTTTCATCCAGGCTATTCATCTGACGGGCTCTTTGTGGGTGGGGTTCAAGAAAAATAATCTCCTAGGCTGGAAGATCTTGAACTAACAATCTTTGGTCTTTTTCTTTTTGTTGAATGGATTGTTCTTTGATTTTCCTCAACTGCAGCTTTGTTGGCCGTTAACTCGAGTGCCAGGATCTTCCTGAATTTTCTGAGCACCCCTAGTCATCTTGGGAGTGTGATGCTTAAAAGGTCCCGATAACTAATCCATGTTCCCCAACTACCTAGAATCTGTCTCATTCTAGCAGACGCATGCCATCTTTTGACAGAGGCCAAACACCACCAAACCAGGCATGCCAATGTGTTGCTTGTGTTGGGCGGTTCCCTCCCATTGACGATGGTGGGCCTATCATGAAGATCATCTGGCACAGAAATGAGACTGGTCCTCATCCAATCAATGGACAACTGATGGTCTAACACAACATGCAGGTGTGGTCCACCTAGTAAATGAATCGGCGTGATTTTTGATTAGTTGATCTTCATGGGGGCCCACTATTTTCATGGTACAGATGTCTTACGCAAGTAGCATTTTGTCAGGAAAAATGGGACTATGAATTGTGGTGCAGAAGTGTTGAAGAATTCTCATCTAAGGAATGAATGTTTAAGGTAGTGGTGTTGCAAATCTTAGCCATCTTCAATTCTCATCTATGCTGCTGGTGAGTGGACTGGACTAGCCTTATATATATATATATATATAGACACACACACACACCAAAGGCATGTTCTTTGTGGCCCTTGAAATTACCTAGATGTTGCGTTGCTTATAAATCACATCTTTAATATCTCATTGGAAAATTATTTAGATTTTTTCCTAATTATTATTATTAGCTATAGTTTTTGAAATACTATAGGCTAATTTTGTATTAATCACACCATCTGGATAGAAATTATTGTATGAAGCCTTAACTATCAATTCCATTCAATGCATATGAATGTTCTATTCTCTACATCTTACCGTTCTTGATCATTTGACCCTGCTCCTACAAATGAACATAATAATCTATTAGTTGGGTGGTTAAGATTATCTAACTAGAGGTTATCATTGGGCTGGGCCCAAAACATGTGCAATCAACATTTTGAATTAGCCCAGCTATTTTATCATAGCAATGAGCATGGGAAATTCAAAATTTTATGATAGCAATGGGCATGGACAATTCAAATTAGTTCCAACCATCTATTGAACATTACAATTTGACCATGAATCCAAAATAGAGTCGGTATTAATATTACTTTGTAAGTGAACTTCAAATGATTCTAACTAAAATCATAGATACTTGCACAAGTAGCAAATAACTTAAAAACAGTAAGTTTATTTACTCTATTTAAACTAATTATTAGAAAGTCAGAAGTCAATTAATAATAACTTGCACCTTAATTTGTCCATGGTAGCTTGAATTTAGAGTGTGAGGGTTGAGATATTATAATAATTAAGTAGAGTAAGTATATGATGTATGGTTAAAACGGCCAGGATATCACATGTTTATCATATTTAATATTCCGACCCGTCTATTCGATATTCAGCATTTTGTGAAACCAAACTCTCTCAAAAACCCAGACCTTATCTGTGAAATTCAAACCTTAATAAAGATTCTCCTCTTATATCCTTGGGACAAATTATCTTCTCTTCAAGTACAAAATCTCTAAAATAGATTGCATGCCTGAAAACCAATAGCAATTGAAGCAGCATGTTTATAGAAACCAACATGTCGGATGATCACCCATTCTAACATTTATTGAACATTAAGAACACAATTTTGAATGAAACATGACACACAATTCACACGTTGCAATTGTATATGGATTGTTGAAATTTTTAGTAACAATTGAATCTATATTATGAAACCCTTCAATTTGTAGTTTTGAAATTTTAGGTAGATTCTTCACAATTTTATATGACTGTTATAAGTTCTAAAATCAGCCTTTAAAAATCTGGTATCTAATAACCAATTCTTATTAAATATAGTTTAATAAGCGCATGACTACTTTTACACAAATGAGTACTTTTAGGGTTCGTTTTGTTTGGGGCATTTGAATTCCCTGGATAATTCAATTACTAGGTACTCCAAATGCCTTGTTATTGTAATGGCTAGCAGTTTTTTATTTATTTGTTTGGATAACCTCGTGTTAGTGCATTTTTTATTCTCAGAAACTATAAGACCCATGTTTGGTTGGTTTATAAATTGTGAATCACTTGTTAAGAAGCATTCTCATTAAATCAACAAATATAACTCTCAATCTCAATCGTATATCATTTGACCAAATTAATGAATGGATTGGATGTTGCCCATGTGATCAGGAAAATTTCTAGACCATCCGTCATGTGGGACCTAACCTTGATTGCCCATCTCTCGTAGAAAATCACTTTTGTTGAATTATCCTAGTCTTCCTAATAATGTTTAGGAAAATTGACAGTCCATATTAATCATGTTCTGATAATTGATCTGTGATCTCTATCTTGTGGGTCCCACCCTTGATTGCCCGTCCCTTTAAAGTAACTTTTGTTGGATGATCCCAACCTCCAACCAATGCCTAGTAAAATGACTGGCCCATATTAATTATACATAAAATGGTCTAATAATTGATCAAGACATTCATCGTGTTTGCCCTACCTTTGATTGTCATTACTCCCAAAAAATCACTTTGGATGGGTGATCCTGGCCTTCTAGTCAAATAACAAGAGAAATGGATGGTCTGCATTGACCGTACTACAAATGATGCTATCGTTGATTTAGACCTTCCATCTTTTGGGCCCCAAAACCTTTAGTTGCCCCCTTCTCTCTCAAAAAATCACTTTGGTCCAATAATCCTTAAGGTGAGATTTGGAGAATCTACGGTGGCTATTGGATAAATTTCCATTGTCTTTTGAATCAAACGTGCCAGTTTTGAATAATATTTAAATTGCTGGGATTTTCGATGTCTATCCTCTGGTCGTTGCAATTGCGAGGCCAGGGAGTATTGAACGCCCACCTTAGATTTCAACAAATCACTATCAGTTTTGGAGTGTTTTTTGGTAAACAGTTAAATTATGGTGATTGTAATTTTAGAGCTCAATTAGCCCCAATTAGATTCACTTACCAAATTCAGTTTTTGCCTCTTTTTTTTTTTTTTTTGCCAGGAAATAAAGGTGTAATTTCCACCTTCTGATCTTAGATCTACTGATCGAAATTGGTTTTACTTGTATAAGAAGATAGGAATCAAAGAAAAGAACCATGATCAATCCATTCACATATGATTAAAATACACCGTTTTAATAAAACATATTTATTCAAGTTTACTAATATAAAAGAAAGTACTCACAAATATTTTTAAATGATTTAAAATTATAGTTTCAAAAGTTTCCCTCCGAAAGTGTTTTTTTTTTTTTTTAATTTTTTTAAAAAAATCTAGGCTCCACGTCTCTCTGTTCTAGCTTTGGTTTTCGGTCTGGGAAGTTTACAAAACCTTCAAGTGGTATATAAAGTTAAAAATCTGGTAGGGGGACATGGGAAGTTTGGGGCATGCTTGTTTCATTTTAACGAGCTGAGCTGAGGACATATACTTCCAAGGGCAGATTCAACTTCAAGCTTATTGATAGTTTTTAAGTTCTTTCTCCTTCTTTTTTCTTTTATCTTTTTGTTTGCTTAATAGTATATAGTAAAAGTTCCAAGTAGATTCAACTTTAAAACAAGTCATTGTTAGAAGAGGAGGCTTGTTTGAACTCAATTAGTGCTGTCAGCCCACAAGGCATGCATAGCGATGTAGAATATGAGGGTGAGCTATGATTCTGTTTGCTCACTGGAGAGCCCTCCGCTCTCGTTCCTCTGAGGAAGCTCTTTGCCCTCATTCCTCGCATTAGGTTGCTCAGTCACTCCGTCTTATACCCACCCCTTTCATTTTAGGGCTACGCGAAGACTCACATCTCTTGATTGCCCAGCTACTTTTATTTTATTATATCCATTGTTATAACCACTACCCCTCAGTCATCAAGGGATTATGTGGCAAGGCCTCACGTACCTTTATGATTGGACTACTCAAGAGTAGTAAAAAACAGTGACTAGTCAGAGACCAGTAAAAAAAACATGAATGCACTCGAGCTTTCTATGTAGGAGAAGCCCTACGCTGGCCTTATAATGACCAGAGAAAAGTTACACTAGGCTCAGGATAATTTATAGTGAGTGGGTTGCGTATCCTTATTCCATCTCCAGTGTAAGGTTTGGGTGGTCCATCAGGTGGGTCAGACCTTATTCGTTTACACTAAAACTAGGCATAATTCATTTGTATCTACTAATCACAAAATGACTTTCTTCTTTGAGTTGGAACTCGGATACTGTGAAAAGTTTTAAGAGTAAAACTGGCACGTTTTATAAACACCGTTGAGCCCCACCAAATCTGAAAGGTTTGATAGACGCTCCTTCCCATTCCCATTGTTCCCTGCGGTCACTTGAGTTCGCTATCAGCTTTGATTTTTGGGGCAAAGGCCAAAATGGCGTCCAAGGTGGATGTCATGCACACGTCACGGTGGCCCACCATAGCTATCCTTTAGTATCCCTTCCAAAAGGGAGTGACTCTCTCCAAACCCATACAACGTTGTATGAAAACTTCTACGATCAAGGTTTTGTTTTCTAACCCACGTGTCACTTATGTACATAACACCCGACACGTGCAAATGGTGGGGCTCATAAAAAAGGCCAACCTGGGGGGAAATTCAGGACGGTCCATTTGTCGCCCACCCAGTAAGTAGTTTGTTTCTACTAATCTCCGTGCTATGCTTTACCGTTTCGACGGCTAGGATTAGTAGAATGTCCCGCCCATTTTGCCGGACGCGGATTGCGTCCTACCCCCACTCGTCCATCCCTTCTCTCAGATCATTGACGGGCCCACAGTGATGTATCTGTTTATCCACGCCGTCCATCCCTTCTCTCAGATCATTCCAAGGTATGAACACAAAAATGAAACAGATACAACGATCAAGTGGACCGCACCACAGATGACTCTTGCATTTAATGCAATCCAAGCATATTATTTTGGTGTGGTCCACTTGAGTGTTGGATCTGCATCATTTTTATAAGCATGCCTTAAAATGATATGATATAAGGGAAGGACGGCGTGGATAAACAGATACATTACGGTGGGACCGCCCGCAGAACTGCCCGTCCCTAGCCGGGGGTAGGACGCAATCCGCATCCTCGCACCATTTTGGCAAGAATGCCTACAAGGGACGGTGGATCTGATGGACCACCGCTCTCAATCCATACCATCCACTTTTCAACGGACGGCTAACGATGGTGCTATATCTATCACGTGAGCCATCATGTAGGTTGGATGAACAGGAATGACGACCCTGCCGCATGTTAGAAGTCAACGAAAATACAAGCATTAAACTGGTAAATAGTTAGAAGCATAGGGTTCTTTTCGGCACATACACCAAAGCTGAGAAGAGTAATAATATCAGTTTTTCGAAGAGAGGGATATCTGCGAGCTATGTTTCTTCAGTGATCCCACAGGCTTCGGTAGTCCACCGCGAGTTACCTTTCTTCAGTACGTCCACAGGCAGTCCAACTCGGTGCTCCCCACCTGCACCTGCTGCCTGCTCCTCTCCACCTTCTGCTCCGATGACTCCGGCCAGTTCCCAGCCAAACTGCAGCCACCCACGATCTCATTCCGTTCCCCTGACACCATCGCCTGGGGCGGCATCTGCGGCGCCACAGACGAGAAAAAGAATGGCAGCTGTAGATTCTCCTGCAGCGACCGCAGGCTCGGGAACACCGGCCCACTTCCAGCCCTCCCAAGGCGGGCGATCGGATCAGTGATGATCGACGGTGGGACGAACGGCTGGTGTTCGAAGCCCGCAGGGGCAGCGACGGTGGTGGAGAAGCAGGGTACGTGCTCCCTCGCGCTCTCGCTCTCGTAGGAGCAGCTGTCTCTGTCGGTGGCGGCTGCTGCCGCCGCCGGCCCATATGGAGAGGAATCGAGCAGCTGGGGAAGGGACGACGATGATGGAGATCCAACGTCGGAGTAGGTCCCAGCACTGAAGAGGCGGGCCGCCTTCTTCCCACTTCCGGTGCCGGTCTTCTGGAAGACCCTCGAGACAACCCACTCATCCTACGTGCATGGAATGGAGTTGGCATAAAAATAACTGAATATACTAACTATCTTCAGGCAAGAGAGGAAACGACCAAAATGCCCTTCTCTTGCGTGTGCATGTTAAAACCGGAAGCGGACTGCGTGGTAGCGAGTAACTCATTTCGCTTAGCGTACTCTGAGTAAACTCTATTAGGTCCACCATGATTTAATTTATTTTATCTGCTCCCGTCCATACATTTTATCTGATAATTTCAGTGTTTGAGCCCAAAAATGAAGCATATACAATATTCGAATGGACCACACCATAGGAAACAGTTGAATTGTAACGTCTACTGTTGAAAAATTCTTGCTGGCCACAGAAGTTTTGGATCAAACTTATATATGTGTTTTCCCTTCATCCATGTCTTCGTGATCTTATGAAGAGGAAATCATTATCCCCACTGTTTCCTGTGGTATGATCCAGTTGATCTTTGGATATGCTTCATTTTTGGGTTCAACCCCTTGAAATTAGATGGAAAAACGGATGGACGGCGTGGATAGACCACATACATTCAAGGTGGGCCCAACTGAGATTACTCAGTACGCAAAACGGTTTCCTTAAAACCCTTCCTAGTATTTTTGCCTTTTTCCAAGAGAAAAAACTTAGATAGTCTGGCTTTGACGGATGATAAACAGGCACTTAGAAATTACTGATTTGGTTATCTAACGGATTGGTGGACATATTTATGTATGCCACGTGAATCATCCAACTTGAGTTAATGTATGCCACGTGTACAAATTCTAAGTGCTTGCGTACCAAGCATGTGTATATATAAACAATTGAGCTCGTTAGTATGATAGGCAACCGTTCGAAATAACCAAAATGCCACTTTGCATGGAGTTAATTTTAGTAGGAAAACATTAGCACTCGTAGATGGTTTCTTTTTATGTTTTTTTTTAATTGAACGGTGAAAAACTTACATTGTCAACGTATTTTTCAGGTAACAAAATAAGGTTTTATATAAAAATATCTCTAGTTTTCGTATAAAAGTAGCTGAAAAAGTCAGGAGTATTTTCTTCTTTATTGAGTCGTAGGGATAGAGATTAGTTTAGCAAGCTAGGTTCCGTTCGGGTAAAACTAAAAACGGATGAGGATGGAAGGTCAAATCTACAGTAAAAAAATTCCTCTTTGCCACGGACGGAAAACCAGCTACTCGCGTTAAATTTTTTGACGAAATCTTGGATTCGGAAAGGAAACGGCTAAGCAAATGTATTGATACTCGGGTGGAGTGTGATAGACAATACTCACGCAGTGAGAACTTATACACGTGGCACACGCAACTAATTCAAATTGAAATGGCCAGATCATTGTGTCATAGTTAGATGCATCGTAAATAAGTAAAATATTTATTTGGGTATATATACAACTATGGGATTGGTGGTCATTCATTGGACGGCTGAGGTGAAGAATGTCGGAGGATCATATTTTAGAAAACAAGTGTCGACAAATCAGAGTTTAGGTTGTTCAATCATTCTGATTTGGGGTTGTTTTAGGTAGTTTAATTTGTGCAAGTTTATCGCATTTGTACAATTTCGGTATGCCTGCGTATCAAGCATCTTAAGATACCAGAGCATCGAATTAGTCACCAGCGACGAAAATACCCTCCTCTGGTTAGTTGGGTATGATCTCAGCAGACTCAGCGCAGTTAGAATTAAATGAAGTATCCACCTCATTGCAGATGTTTAAATTTTAATGATCTGTTTAATGATCTGGTGCAACTCCGCACACCTGTAGAACCGTAGACACGCACAAACCGGCACACGCGCGAATGTCAACGTGTGTGAGAGAGGGGATCTTTTCATAAGCTGGGAAATAATGCCTATATCTTCTGACCAAACGAAATCAGAAAATTTCAATCTTCCGGTGGGCCACAACGTAAAAGGCAAATAATTCTTTTTCTAGCCATCCGTTTGCTTTGATAAGCTGTGGCCCACCTTAGGAGTGAAACCGCCTCATTTTATGAGCCAAATCTCCAAATATCGTCGATCTTGCAGCACGTGGATGTGAAAGGCTCCCACACGCGCGTGGAATTAGCTAGCATCTGGACACCATTTATGTCCAAAATACCCCTGGCGAGGAAGAGATGGTAAGCAACTGTTACGGTGTGTTGACCAAAACACCCTCTCGCACGTGTCAAGCAAGTATAAAACGGTTTGTGGGACACGTCGCGGGCCTGAGTTGGAACAATGTATAGAACGCGGAGATGACAGCCTGGACCGCCCATGGGCTTATTTAAGCCGGTTTGAATGGGGAAGGTGGGCTAGCAGGTGGGTGCAGGCATTGGCAAGCCAAGTCTAGGTCCGGGTTGGCCCATTTGAAACCAGCATGCTTTTGTAGACGTAGAACAGCCATCCAACGATCTAATACAGGACTAAGGACCTCATGTTTCAGTTGTAACAAGGACTTGTTTTGAGAGAGAAAGAGAGAGAGAATTAAGTATTTCTAGTGGATTTGTTTCTCTTACGGGAGAGAAAAGAGTTAAAAGTCGCTATAGTTAGAATTGCTTCTTTCATGAGAGAACAGAATTGAAGTCTACAAGTTGGATTTGCTTAGCCGGAGGGAGGCTGAGTGTCTACTGGACTGTGCTCTGGGCCCTACCATGATGAACGTGCTTTATCCACGCTGTCCACCCACTTTTCCAGATGATTTTAGGGCGTAAATTCAAAATTGAGGTAGATCCAAATCTCACGTGGACTCACAGGAAATAGAAAAATAGATGGACGGTGTGGATTAGACACGTACATCATTATAGGACCATGCAGCACTGTCCAGTGGCCACCACGCTACTAGCAGCGTCAGTAGCCCATCCGCGTCGGAGACGGAGGGTGAGAGAAGTTGTACTTGTTAGATTTGCTTCTCTTGATGAAAGAGAGAGGTACAGAAGAGTGGAGAGAGCCTCAAGCCCTGATATTAATTGAAGTTGTAATGAGTCAGATTTGCTTCTTGAATGAGAGAGATCACAGCCTCTCACATCAGATCAGATGCTTCCTCCCATCGAAGGTGAGAGAGGGTGCAGTCATTTAAGAAGCACCCAGTTGTAATGAGGGAAAGCACGCAGACTGCGGAAGCCGATTAGCTACTGACAGGTTGAGTAGCGAGACTCGCTATTGAAGTGACGTCACCATATTCTGTAGGCCCCACCATGTTGTATGTTTTGTATCCACGCCGTCCATCCACTTGGAGAGGTCATTTTAGCGTAAGATCCAAAGAATGAGTTAAATCCAAATCTCCAGTGGACCCCACCCCAGAAAACAGTGGGGAGAGTGATGCCCACCATTAAGAACTTCTGAAGGCCACAAAAGTTTCCGATCAAGCTTATATTTGTTCTTTCCCTTGACTAAAACATCATGGTCGGTCTTAGGAAGGTTTCAACGGTGCGCATCACTCTCCCCACTGTTTTCTGTGGTGGGGACCACTAAAGCTCTGGAACTTCCTCATTCTTTGGCTCCTTCCCTAAAATGATATCTCCAAATAGATGGACGGTGTGGATACAACACATACATCATAGTGGGGCCCACAGAACTTCTCATCTAGAGGAAATGTGGTCATGACAAAGCCATCCTTGGCTGCTTTCAATAACCGCCCAAATGACCAAATTACCCCTGTGATTGTGTAACAACTATCACTTTCCCCAAAACAGTTGGGTTATCAGATAAGAAGAAAAAGAAGGCAATCTCTTACCTTGGATGATCTAGAGAGATAGTGATATGAGAATTTCCCTTCTAGGCGATATTCATGCATGACCCAATTACTCTTTTCTCCTTTTGGAGCTCTCCCTTTGTAGAAAACCAGAGTCTTCTTCATCCCCACAAGCGATCCTGTCCTTGAGCTATAAATCTCTCTATCTTTTCCAGTAGCTTTCCAGTACCCAGCTTCCGTCGCTCTGTTCGTTCGAAGCCCGGTTGGATACTTCCTATCCCGGAGGCTAAAGAAATACCATTCCTTTTCTCCCATCTTTGCTTTCTCTGCAAATTTCCACTGCATGGGTTAGAAAATAGAATGTAAAGCTATCAATAACATGAGGTGGAGATGATAATGAAGAAATGGTACTTGGAAGTTCCCATGGCTCGCATTTGTTCAGGTCTACTTCTGCAATCGCTCGGCCCGTGAAGCTGCTGTCGATGACCTTCTTAATGAGATAGTATGTTATAAGCTCTTCATCAGTGGGATGGAATCGGTAACCGGGTGGAAGCTGCGCTTCCGCAACATTGACGTTGTTGAAGATTTCCATGGAAAACCAAATACACACAAGTAAAAAAGAGCTGAATTTGAAGAGAAGAGAAGCAGGGGGAGGATTTGAAGTTCTCTATCAAACCCAAGTGAAGGCAAGAAAGGATTTTTAAGCTTTTAAAATGCAACAGACATAGAAGAAGAGAGGGTATTTGAGTTTCAAACCGAACACAGATGGGGAAAAGGAGAGCAAGTCAACGAAAGAGCAGATGATTTTGGCTTGTTTTAGATTTCTCCATAAATGCAGAAAACGGGGAAACAGATGAAATAAAAAAAGAGAAGGAGATGATTTTTTATTATCTAATTTTGAATTTTCATCATGACACAATGCAGAAAAAAGGAGGTAGTAAAAAAAGAGCTGAAATCATAGAGAGGAAAACCACAGAAGAAGACAGATTGTTGAAGTTCCATCAAAACCCAAATGGAAAACAGGACAAACAACAGAAACCAAGTAGAAAAAACAGACGATACTGAGAACTTCCAAACAAAACCCAAATACAAGAACAGAGCAAAAACACCAAAAAGACAAAAAAAGAATGAAGAAGAAGATTTCAAATTCCCATCAAAAACCCAAATGGAAGAATAGGACAGACAAAAGAACGCAAACGAAAAACAGGAGATTTCAACCCAACACTACAGAAAAGATAGCTGGGGAAAACAGGACAGACAACAGAACGCAAACGAAAAACAGGAGATTTCAACCCAGCAATAAAGAAAAGATAGCAGGGAAAAACAGGACAGACAACAGAACGCAAACGAAAAACAGGAGATTTCAACCCAACACTATAGAAAACGAGAGAGAAAGAGAGAGGTTTATCTCAGCTTCCAACGGATTTGAAGGGGTGAAAGCATAGTTATATAGTTTTACCGGGATTTGAAGAATCGGATGGCAGGAAGGGTGAAATAACAGGGAAAAATTGAAGTAGTCCGCGGACTAGGAAAGTGAATTTGTAGTCCTCTAGCTGGGCCCCGAGTATTAGCGTAATACCCACTTCACGAACCAGGTCTCACCGTGGATCGACCTTGGAAGGTCCTCTTCTTCGTTAAAAATAATCAGAGCCATCCAGAAAAATGAACTTGAATGTAAATCGTTGAGCAATACTTTGTTTTAGCTAAGGGTTATTTGTTCAAATCATAATCTTCTTATAGCGTATCGCTTGTGGGTCCTACCTATTGAACGGTTCCGATCACTCAAATGCTTGGCCTGACGTCCGAAAAATAAAAAATAAAATCCTGTTAAATAGTCCGCGGACTACAATACCGGACCTCGAAATAACAAGGCATGACGCTGTAAAAAAAAACACCAAGAGAAATCTGCAGTAATCGCTGCAGCAAGCAAAGCCAGATGGAAAGAAAGGTCCTTTCTCCTCGAGAAATGACCAGGTACAGCGGCTGTAACGTAAGTCATGATACAACCATTTTTTCCACCAAGTTACAGCCTCTGTAAAATATCCACCCGTACAAAAGGTGGGCCACAGGATGATGATTATCTCATGTTAGAAACAGGCTAATCTATACTTACAAAGTAACACAACTTCAACATCAATGAACGGCCGATGCTGTGTCGTATGTTTTGGTGTGACCCATCCAATGGATGGATCGGCCTGAATTTCCTTTTAAATGATTAAAATTCTGTCCAAAACATTTTGAACGGGTAGGATATTGTACAAATTAACAAGTTGGTGGGAAAGAATGGATGTATGGTAACTCATGATACAGCGGCTGTAACTGATGTTTCAGCGGGTTCTGTCACTCTCAGCCGTTGGATGGATGGGCAGGAGCCAAGGAAAGGTGGGTTGTGTGTGGGGATAGAGAAAGCGAGCGTGCGTGCGCAGGGTATAAGGGTTGTCAGGAAGCGTAGGGGAACAGAAGGTAGTTTTAAGAGGGATGGGATTTTGATCTTACGATTCTCAAAAAGCTGCTTCAAATCTCATCCGTCAGTGGTAGTACAGTCTTAAATGATCATGCGACAGAGACAAGGTAATTCCACGCCACCGTCCTACCTCAATTCTCTCATCCATCTTGTCGGTGGACCATCTAAATCATGGATCTCATTTTGAAACAGAGAATAGCCCCATGAGATCGTATTGTTCGGATGATCTTAACCCTCCATTTGCGGCTCACCATTTGGACGGTCAAGGTTGATCCTTTCAATGTGATTTTCTGTCTATGCACCATCCGCCATGGTCCCAGCCATCTCGACGGATGGACTGTTGTAACTGCATGTCAAAGTTACAGGTGGGAATCATCAAATACGTTCAAACGTATGGAGCTCCGTGGGGCCCACTCGTAATGTATGCGTTCCATCCAATCGGTCATGCCCTGTCTTAATCCTTGATTTCAAAATCCAATCTTACAGATATACCTCAGGTGGGCCACATTAAAGGAAATACTGGGGAGTAAACTCTCGGCGTAGGAACTTCCACGTGGGACATATGGGTCCACCTTGTTGTGTATATGCCATCCAATTCATTTATTAGCCTCTACCTAAACTCAAGCAATTCCTAAACTTACGTGTAGGCACATCAGTCACAAAAAGCAAATGTGTTGGTTTCAGGCTTAATTGTTCACTACCCGAAGTGTTCATCAGCCTTACTCGTACTGCCATATTTACAGTTTGCATACCATATGCGAATCAAGTGGGCCGTAGCTCAAATGTGCTTTGTTAGCTACCGTTAATTTTATATAATTTATTTTTAATTAAATAATTAATTAAAATACTTTAAACAGTAACACGCAATCCTATCAAATTCTACATTACTCTTATAATTCAATTTCCCTCCATCCTTATGTTATTGGATATACTTGGATACCATATTGTTATTAGAAATGCCAAATTCAATTAATATTACATCAAACAATTTCGAACAAGGATGAGGGTTAGGTTCTACCCTTGTCCCAAGCACGACCACAAGAGAGGGCTTTGGGGGCCACAATAATATATTAGTTATATTCACATTGACCATTTATTTTTTCACATCATTTTGGTTATAAGATAATAAAAAGATAGACAAATTCAAGGTTCAAGTGGACAACAAAAGGAAAGGTTGAATATCCTACCATTCGAAACTTTTCATGGACCACAAAAATTTTGAATCAAGCATATGTTTATGATGTTCCTTCATCTACACGTGTGTAATCTAATTAGTAAGTTTAATTACTAATAAACATTACAATGGACCCAATGAAGTTTTTAATGGTAGGTGTGTAATGAACCACTTGAGAATTAAATTTATCTCATTTTTGGTTCATGTCTTAAAATGAGCCGTAATGTATTCAGAAGAGATGTATAAAATCCATACATCACAGTGGGCCCCTTAAAGCCCTTGCCTATGCCGAAATCTAGGAGTAGTACTCAATCTCAATCCTTGCAAGCATGCTTTGTGTCAACGTCACTTGCTTTTCACCATCTAATCAAATCCTGTCACGTTAAGAGTAGAGGAAGCTTGGTTAGCGCGTTCCATCGAAGCCTCCTGAGCCAGTGTAGGTGGCAGTGGTACAGTACACTTAGGCTATGTTTTTGCAGCGTGGGATTATACGTGCCATTTATCTCAAATCAGAACCGTCCAAATAATGCGTCTCACAGATCAAACGATCCTTAATGGAAATTTGTTTGGACAGCTTTAGTTAGATGTCCACCAATCTACAAGTTACTATCTTTCTATAATCCACCCACCGATAGGTCCACTCTAATGATTGGCACGTAGGCATTTCGAAACTGAACACATGGCATAACACTACGTGAAAAATGGAAAAAAATGACGGATTTAGAGATGGTTCTAGAGCGTCTCTAAAATTGCTTGGTTTAAAGACGCTTTAAAGATGACCGTAAACTGTCTCTAAATTTTTAGACGGCCCTTGACCGTCCTTATTATTGTCTTAAAAATTTGAACGTTGACAAATCATTTAAAACGGTTAAAAACCGTCGTTAACTGCAGATAAAAGACGGCCATTGACTGTCGGGAATAAGAGAGTCCCTGACCGTCTTATATGGCAGAATTTGAGACGGTCAAAGACGGTCCTTATTAGAGACGGTCATTGACTGTCTCTTACGAGTACTTTAAGACTGTCAAGGACCATCTCAATTAGGGACGGTCGTTGGCCGTCTTTTCCTGCAAGTTGGAAGAGAGACTGTATTAGGGACGGTCCTTAGCAGTCTCTATTTGAGACTGTCAATGACCGTCTCTATTAGAGACGGTCCTTAGCCGTCTTGTTATGATTATTTGACACTGTTAATGACCGTCTGCATTAGAGACGGTCCTAAACCGTCTCTAATGATCAAGTCAACCATTAAGAATATAAGAAATTATGAATTTCCAAAAAAAAAAAAAAAGTTAAAAAACATAGAAAAATGACTAACAATGTTTAAGAAAAAAATTTAGATTTTGAAAAAAAAATATAATTTTATAAAAATCTAGATTTTGAAATAAAAATTAAAAACTTTTAATAATGTTGATAATTTTGAAAAAAAAAAAAATTTAAAAAATTAAACAAAATTGTAAAAAAATTGTCAAATTGCAAAAAAATATATATTTTAAAAAATAAAATTAGATTTTGTATTTTGAAAAGAAAAATTAAAAAGTTGTATAACAAAAGTGATATTTTAAAAATGATATTTTGAAGAAGAAAATTTAAAAAATTAAGCAAAATTGTAAAAAAAATTGTCCAATTGCAAAAAAATATATATTTTAAAAAATAAAACTAGATTTTGTATTTTGAAAAGAAAAATTAAAAAGTTGTATAACAAAAGTGACATTTAAAAAATGATATTTTGAAAAAGAAAATTTTAAAAATTAAATAAAATTGTGAAAAAATTGACAAATTGTTAAAAAATATATATTTTAAAAAAGAAACCTAGATTTTGTATTTTGAAAAGAAAAATTAAAAAGTTATATAACAAAAATGATATTTAAAAAATGATATTTTGAAAAAGAAAATTTAAAAAATTAAACAAAATTGTGAAAAAATTTACAAATTGTAAAAAAATATATATTTTGAAAAAGAAAAGTAGATTTTGTATTTTGACAAGAAAAATTAAAAAGTTATATAACAAAAGTGATATTTTGAAAAAGAAAATTTTAAAAATTAAACAAAATTGTGAAAAAATTGACAAATTGTAATATATATATATATATATATATATATATATATATATATATATATATATATATATATCTATATATATATATATATATATAAGAAAACTAGATTTTGTATTTTGAAAAGAAAAATTAAAAAGTTATATAACAAGATTTCAATAAAAAAATGATATTTTGAAAAAGAAAATTTTAAAAATTAAATGAAATTGTGAAAAAATTGACAAATTGTATATATATATATATATATATATATATATATATATATATATATATATATATATATATATATATATTTTAAAAATAAAACTAGATTTTGTATTTTGACAACAAAAATTAAAAAGTTATATAACAAAAGTGAGATTAAAAAATGATATTTTGAAAAAAAAAAAAAGAAATTAAACAAAATTGTGAAAAAATTGAAAAAATGTAAAAAAAATATATTTTTTTAAAAAGAAAACTAGATTTTGTATTTTGACAAGAAAAGTCGAAAAAAAAAAAGGATCTATACCAAATTGAATGGATGTGGCCTACAATACACACTGTGGGATAAAAAACATGTAAACGTGAAAAGAACAAAGAAAAAGAAAAAGAAGAAGAAGAGTGTTAACTCGATGTTAAAAAAAATATATACACGTTTAAGAAAGAGGAGTGCAAATCCAAGTTCCTCAATACCTTGGTAAAAAAGAAAATGGTTGAGATTATCCAATCATTATGATATTAAAATAAGTGTTCTACCCAGCAGAATATATGTGCCCTTCAACCCAAGTGCAGACCAAAGAAGATTGAAGCATATAGATGTTTAAAAAGAATAGTACAAGTCAATGTTCCTCATGATAGTAAAAAAGAAAATGGTCCAAATTAATCCAACGGCAATTTCAGACAGTTAAGATCATCCAATCAGTGTGACCTTTGGAGATGGTACAGGTATGCCAGGTGTTGCCAACATTAAGAATTGGTACCAAATGCATACATTAGTATAGGCCATTCTCATGTTATCATTTTTCGGCTATTAACTCATCTCCAAAGCAATGAGATGTAAACTTGCACAGCTTAGATATAGTTTAAGCTGCTTATTAATTAAAAAGGAACTGTAATATAGTTAATTAAGCCAAATGGAATCTCAAAAAAAGAAAAAAAAAAAAAAAAAGGAGGACCAACATCCATCCAATCGTACCAAGTCCACCAATCAAGTGGTAGAGATTATTCCATGAAAGGCATTCACAGCTCTCCACCCATCCACAGTCGGCCCCCACATATTAGCTCCAAGGACTCTAAAATAGTAAAACATAACACATAAGTCTCACTAGAAACCCTAGAACTTGCAGAAACACAAGACATTGACACAGACAGAATTTTTTTTCAAATGGAATCAAATTAATATCAGAGGTTAGTTTCCAAACACCACTAGTAGAATCGAACAATCTTTAACAAGAAAACAAAATCAAACCCTACAACCCCTGGAATTCAACATACAGCCTCATCAAAACAACAAAATTCAAAGGTGAAAAAATCATTATAAGAGCGATTTCATGACCCACCTGAGATTATTGAGTTCTTATGATTTGAAATCACATCCTAAATATATGATGGAAAAATATATGGACGATGTCGATATACATAAAATATATCAAGGTGGGCCATACACGGTTAGAGTAACACCCATGAAGGAGTTATCTAAATAGTGAAATGGTGCTATAAGGTCACCTCTTGGGAACTTCCCATGAGGTTAATCTGTGTGCGCCCCACCATGATGTATGTAGAACATCAACACCATGCATTTGATGTGTCCCATTTAAGTCCAAAAATAGTCGTATACAAAACTCAGGTGAGCCATAGCATCTAAAACTATTTGAAGACATCCCTAAAACATATAAAAGCATTCAATTGGTGGGGCCCACATGAGTTTTGGATGTGTGTGAAACTTGGGTTGACTCCTCATCCAAGTGGGACACGTGTATAATGAATGGGCTGGATCTATGAACCACATCTAGGTGGGCCCAATAAATGATTATGAATGTTTTAATGGGAGGGTAACCCTCTCAACTATAGTATGTGGTGTGGCCCACCCAAGTCATGGATTGACTTTATTTTTAAGGTCGTGGCCACCATGGAATGGTGCATCTGACTGACAGGGCAAATCCAAAGTTCAAGTGGACCCACCATAGAAAAGAGTGGGATAGTGACACCCACTATTGAAACCTTCTTAGGGCCCACCGCGGTGTTTATTTGAGATCCAACCTGTTTATAAGTTAATACAGACATGGATGCAGTTGAAAATTGGTCTAACCCCTCATCCAAGTGGGACACATAATGAGTGGGTTGGATATGTGAATCACATTTAGGCAGGCCCAATATATGATTATGAATGTTATAAGGAAACCCCTCCATTATATTATGTGGTGTGGCCTACATTTAGACTGATGTTTGTGTTTTCCCTTCATTCATATTTTTTTTTGATATTATGAACATGTTGGATGACAAATAAACATTACTGTGGGCCCAAGGAAGGTATCAACGGTGGAAGTCATTATTCCACACCGTTTTGTGTGGCATGGTCCACTTGAATTATGGATTTACCGAAAATTTGGGATCAACCCACACCATTCATCTATTTTTCGATATCATTTTATAGAATTATCCAAAAAATGAATCATATCCAAAGATTAAATGGACCACACCACAAATAAGGGGAACGAATTGGCTCCTCCCCTACATCATCCAATGGCTTGTGGTTGGTGCTGTGTGGACCCAACCATGATGTATTTTTACAAATACATGGATGAAGGGAAAAACTAAAATATCAACTTGATCCAAAACTTTAGTGGCCTCCCAAAAATTTTCAATGGTAGACGTTTAGTTTATATTATTTCCTATAATGTGGTCCACTTCAGATTTTTATAAGCCTCAATTTTGAGCTTATGTAACAAAATTATATGTTCAAATGGATGGATGGAGTGGATAAAATGAATAAATCATGGTGGGCCTCACAGGATTTACTTAGTACGCTTGGGAACAGATTGGCTGTTCGCCCAACACCTACCAATGGCTGGTGGTCGGTGCTCTGTGGCCCCACCATGATGTATGTGTTTCATCCATGCCGTCCATATATTTTTTCCGATAATTTTACATTATGAGACCAAGAATGAGATATATCCAAATCTCAAGTGGACCACATTACAGGAAACAATGTTGAATGAGCGTCGACCATTAAAAACATTTTGGTAGCCATAAAAGTTTTGGATCAAGCTGATTTTTGTTTTTTTCTCTTCATCTGATCTTGTATGACCAAATCAATAGATTGGATGTCAAATAAACAGTACAGTGGGCCTTTGGAGGAATTTAATGGTGGATATCCAATCACTATTGTTCTCATGTGGTGTAAACCACCTGAGATTTATATCCCTCTAATTTTTGGCATAAACCTCTAAAATGATCTTTAAAAATGGATGAACGAAATGGATGAAACACATACATCATGGTAGGGCCCACAGAGCACCGACCAGCAGCCAGCCCAAACTTGGGCGCGCGCTCAAAACAGACCGCGCGCGCCCATCTTTCAGTCGGCACCACCTTCCCTCCCTCTCTCTCTCTCTCTCTCTCTCTCTCTCTCTCTCTCTCTCTCACCCCTGCTGTCCCTCGCCGCCCTCTCTCTCTCTCTCTCTCTCTCTCTCTCTCTCTCTCGCGGCGCATCCTCTCTCTCTCTCTCTCTCTCTCTCTCTCTCTCTCTCTCTCTCGGTCCTCTCTTCACCGCGTCGTCTCTCTGTTTCTGTCTCTCTCGGTGCTCACGCTCACGCATCCACACGAGGTATCTCTCTCTCTCTCTCTCTCAATCTCAATACCGATTGAAACGATTTGGGGATTTGGGGATTTAGGGATTTGGGAATTTCAACTCCCTAATCCAAACCTAAACCCGATCCCGAACCCGAACTCGATTTCCTAAACCTAAACGTTAACCTATAACCTAACATAAACCTAAACCTATTACCTGCACTTATAACCTAAACATAAGCCTAAAACCTAAACCTAAACCTAAAATCGAAATGTATTTTCAAATCCTTGAACCTAAACCTACACCTAATCCTAATCTCAACTCCCTAACCTAAACTTAAACTTAAACTTGATAACCCAAACCTAAACCCGATCTCGAACTCGGACCCGATTTCCTAAACCTAAACCTTAACCTATTCTTAATTCCCTAAAGCTATAACCTATATACTATAACCTATAACTAAAACCTAAACCTATAACCTAAGCCTAAACCTTAACCTAAACCAAAACCAAAACATATAACCTAAACCTTAACCTATAACCTATAACCTATAACCTAAACTTATAACCTATAACCTAAAACCTAATCCTGAACCTAAACCTAAAACCTAACACCTAAAACCTAAAACCTAAACCTGAACCTATTTTAATGATCAGTTTTATTTTTAAAAAGTGCTCACTTTTTTGGAAGAAGTTTATGCAATTCTTCATAATTCTAAATTATAATGTTTTGTTGGTTTAATATTTTTTTTTCAGGTGAAAGGCACAAAAAGAAAATTGTTGCTGATTTTTTTTCTATTTTTAGTTATGATGTTAAACTTATATGTATTTATGTGTGGATGAATGTAATGTGGATAAGATTGCTTGTGTTTGGATGAATGTAATTTATGTTGGATTTACGTAGTTTGGGTTTAGATGGATGTAGTTTATGTTTGGATGAATGTAGTTTATTTTGGATTTACGTAGTTTAGGTTTAGATGAATGTGAATGTGAATATGATGAAATATATTATATAACAGATGTATATCAGGAAGAATATGATGATGTAATAGGTGTATATTGACCCTTTTATAAGGGACGGTTCATGACAGTCCTTTTGAAGGACGGTTCATGACCGTCCTTTTTAAGGACGGTCTGTGGCCGTCCTTTGAAGGCCCATAAGAGACGGACTATGACAGTCCTTTTTAAGGACAGTCCATGACCATCCTTAAAAAGGGCGGTCTATGGCCGTCATTTAAAGACTCATAAGAGACTGTCCGAGACCGTCCTTTTTTCGTCAATAAAAATGACGGTTTTCGACCGTCCTTTAAGTAATACGACACGTCAAAATTTGACAGCCCTTGCGACGGTCCATGACCGTCCTTTTTTCGTCAATAAAAATGACGGTTTTCGACCGTCCTTTAAATAATACGACACGTCAAAATTTGACGGCCCTTGCGACGGTTCATGACCGTCGTTTTTGGTCATTTGAGACGGTTTTAGACCGTCCTTTTTTTGCAGTTTTGGCGTAGTGTAAATATATTCAAACTAAGCCGTTCGAATTGTTGGCCCACTATAGATAGTTCAATTCCTCGACCATTATCAATTGACAATCGTCGCTTGGATTGGGACATTGCCTATTTCCTAATTCCACCGTCCGTTAAATCCCCAACAATCAGCCTGTTAGGAAATCAAATCAGTGTAACCTTCAGTTTACCATAAAATCTAAATTAGCCCCATAGTTTCGACGGTTTATTTTAATCTAACTGTGGGCCACTGGTGTAATTTCTGAGTGCGTGATTGTCGACTATCTACATGAGCCACATGCCAGTGTGGGAAACAGCTGCAATATCTAAGCCGTCCATCAGGTGGGCCATGACCATTAAGTTCATTGAACTGATACATACCCACAATCATTGCAACATTAACAACGTTCCCAAAGTGTCTAAATGGCATCTGGTGTTTCCAATCAACGATCCAGACAGTCCATTCATTCATATCTCTATGGTCGAGCCATTGTCAAAAAATCCAACTGATCGAAGAATCCTATCCGTCCAATTAATAGCATGAGAAATAAACGAGCCAGATTTAACGGAGAAAAAAGGTCCATTCATCACTTTGGAACATATATGGATTACTTAAAATTCTAAAGAATCACTTTGATTCGATTATGCTATGGGCCACAAAAAATCGACAGTTATAACAAAATGACCCAAATTCAAAGGGTTAAGAGAATCCAATTTACATGACTATTACAGCCTGCCTTACGACCAGTGGCTGTCCGACGTGTCAATTAAAAGCTTTTGGGTCTTTGCTTTTCCGGTTGGCTGAAAACCTTAAGATCGGGGAATTTGTGTATCAATCCGGACCGACCAATTGTGGGGCCTTTGCAAGGATGGGCCAGTTGTAAGAATTGCAGCAAATCGCAGTTTTTAATTATTTGATTTTTGAATGTTTTGTTTTTCTCCTGGATTATTTCTTTGAATTTTTCCTGAGCACCCATAAAAGGATAATTAATGAAGGGTGGACGTGGACTGGGCCACTCCATAAAGCTGGCCCAAGGCGAGGCCCAAGCATGAAATCTTGGCTGGTTTCTGAGCTGGACTAACAAAGAACAGCCTGATTAAATGTTTGAAGTGGGCCATCATAGCATAAAAAGAATAGACGGTTTAAATATATTATTGACAGTTACATTAACCTCACGTGAATAGTTTAAAGATATTTATTAAATTTTAATAATATTTCAATTATTTGAATTATCTATTTGAAGGATATATCATTGAGGGAAGACACTAAAAGAGTTATTAAATTAGATTAATATCAAACCATCGGTCATCTTAATCTTTTCTCTACATGGCCAGTCTACCAAACCAGAGCTCAAGAACTTGGCGGGGCCAGGGCTAGACCTGGCCTGAACTAGCCTGGACATTGCTATTCTGTGGTGGATTGGTTAGTTAGAAAGTTACACTCAATGAAGTTCTCAGGCTGCGGCTCATCTTATACTGGAATGGTTCATATCCATCTCAGGATTAACCATCAGTTCATTTTATGTTCGCGTCCTTTCATTGTCCTGGGCTACAAAAGAGAGAGCTTCGCCAAGCCAACACTGCGTGTACAAAATAACCACCGTACATGCCCGCATATGTGACAGCATGACACCTAAGTAGTAGATCCAATCCATCCATTAGAGGGGCCCACGTGCAGACTCCCTCGCACAACATCAGGTTGATCCACTACCAAGGGGGCCACAGGTTAGGGTTTAAAGCAACAAATGTACGGTTGAAAAATATCAGACAATTTCGCACCAGTCATATACCGTTGTCCGTCCATCCATACTGAAGTTGTGTCCCCCAGTTGCCTCGATCTACCTAATTTTCATATCGGGCGATTATCATGGCATTGCTCACCTTGGAAATTTACAATGACATGCGGGGTCTCTAAAGAGGAGAGGTTGCCTCTCGCTCTTTAGTGAGTTCGTAGAGGCTGTGTAGTGTATGACGGTAGAGTCGGTCTAACTTATACGACTGATTCAGGTTTAATTTGCCATTGTCTATGGTATGACACATTCATGCATGGCCAGCTTCACGTTCCATCTGAATATCTAGGTGGGGTCCACCATGATGTATGTGTCTTATATTCACGCCATCCATCCCGCTCGATCATTCAGCATATGAACCCAAAAATGCAGCAGTTCCAGATCTCAAGCAGATGACACCACAGCGATTGAATACCCCACCATTAAACACTTCTTGAAAGCCACCGGAATGTTAATAATCCATCCAACCTATTGATAAGGCCACGAAGACATAAAAGGACCACAGTATCCAAAGCTTTTTATTTTACCCAAGGAATTTTTAGTCTTTTGTATGGTCCACCTAAGATTTGGATCTATTGTAGTTTTTGACTCATACCTTAAAATGATCTCTCTTGACTGATGAACAAAATCAATACAAGACACATACATCGAAGGTAAGCCCACATCTGAGATCCACCGACTTCGGTGGAATCCGTGTCATGGGTTACAAGATTACCTGCCACAAGTATAGCTATCAGAATTTAGGTAGGCTCTGATGATGTTTGTGAGGAATGTATTTATTTGTCAGGTTTTTCAACACATGTTAAGACATAAGCACAAAAATAAAACATATCTAAAACTCAATTTGGTTTCTCGATCATGAAAGGTGGATAAAGAAATGCCTACAGTTGAAGCCATCTCAAGGTTCAACGTGATTTTCATATGCTATTCTTGCCATCGATGAGGCCATTACTACCTTTGAAATATTAGCCTAATTGCAAACTTCTAAAGCTCATGAATATTTTAATGGTCAGCATTCAATCCTCACTGTTTTCAATTATATAGCCCACTTGAGTTCTGAATCTCATGTCCTAATGTGATTGGGCAAAACGTACGACAGGTCGGATTTTTCACAGACATTAAGTCCCAGTTGGCTTATAACCCTTTCGTAAAGGGATTGGCTGCTACTCCTGCTACCCGCTAATGGTTGGTGTTAAGTACTATGTGAGCCCCACCATGATGTGTGTGCTTCATTCATGAAGTTTATATATCTTTCTAGATCATTTTATAGGTTTATATATTTTTCTTGGTCATTTTATGGTACGAGGCTAAAAATGAGATACATATAAGAAACAGTGCTGAATGGAGGTTGACCATTAAAAACCTTTTTGGGGCCATAAAAATTTTGGATTAAGCTGATCTTTGTTTTTTCCCTTCATCTAAGCTTGTATGATCTAATAAACAGATTGGATGTCAAATAAACAGTACAGTGGGCCTTAGGAAGATTTTAATGGTGGATATCCAATCACTATTGTTTTCTTGTGTTGTGGTCTACCTGAGATTTATATCCCTCTCATTTTTGGAATAAGGCACTAAAATTAACTGTAAAAATGAATGAATGGAATGGATGAAACACATACATCATGGTGGGACCCACAGAGCACCGACCAGCAGCCACCGGGTCGGTGGCAGGGGGAGGAGCCGATCCGTTTCCCCCTTCCTGGCGTCGCCGGCAATCGGCGTCCAGTCGCGTCGAGACGGGTTTGGATGGCACTCACAATCACAGTCGACCCACACAGATACGTTCGTACGTATATGATCATTGCGAGGTAAAAAAGATTGAGATGATTTTAGAGAAATGCACGTCAGATTAGTTAAGTTATCATATCATCTACACCGTAGAAATGATTCGTTCCTGTTTATGCATGCATCCATCCATCCATCAAATCCATCCATCACCATCACGAGGGCCTGATGTCCAGAGATTTTGACGCGTCATGCGCGGATTTTAAGAGAAAGAATCACAGCTACACATCAAATCAATCTGCAATGCCTTGTCGCCGTTTTCACTCTCTTTTTTCCCACCCGTGAAATAGTTTGATACTCTGGCAGATTGGGATGGATGATACTCAGGCACTTAAAAATTATAATAAATTGCAATAGTCGCAGGCAATTAATTCAAACTAACCGTCCAAAATTTGGGCACCAGTTTAGATTTGCCTTGAAAAATTTATTACCATACTCTACTGAAATATTTCTTTGATTTCTGGACATTTATTGGACGGTTGAAAATAAAATTATCCAGTGCTCTTATTTCAAACAACAAGTGTCCACGAGTTAGTATAGTTCTATCGATCAAATATTTATAAATGTAACTTACAGACACGGTGTTCCACGATTCAGCTAATAAATGCCACGTGTACTATTTTTACGTGACTGTGTATCAAGCATATGCAGCCGGAGGATCGAATAACTTCCCATTCCCACCCCGTATCTCCTGGATTTACTGACCCAATTCCTTTACCTGCTGCTAACTTGCTACAGATGCTCGTCGTTTCTGGGACGTGGATTGCATCCTACCTCCGCGCGTCTCCAAGTCGGAACGGGAAGGGGCTCTGAGGGCCCACCATGACGTATAAGTTTTTATCCATACCGTCCATCGGCTTTTTCATTTCGCTTTCCATCATAAGAGAGAAAAATGAGTCAGATTCAAAGTTTAAGTCGACCACACCATAGGAAGTAGCAATGGTATTGACACTTACCGTTGAAACCTTCCTGGGGCCCACCGTGACGGTTAAGAACTATCCAACCTGATCATAAGGTCACATAGATTTGGGAAGATCAGCTCGATCCAAAACTTCTGAAGCTCCCGAGAAGTTTTCAACGGTAGGATTTTAATCATCACTGTGGAGTCCACTTGATCCTTGGATCTGACATCATTTTTGGAATTACGTACTAAAATGATACGGAAAAGCCGATGGACGGTGTGGATAAAACCCACACATCCTGGTGGCCCGTCAGAGCCCCTGCGCGTTCCCATTGGAGACGGGCGGGGGTGGTACGCAATCCACGTTCGTCATTTCTGGGCTGTTATTCACCTTTTTCACGGTGTAGAAAACAACCCCGGCCGGTCGGACCGGTCTGGACTTATGCTTCCCGCTGTATCGAACCCGACCGGAGACAAATTAGAGCCAGCTTTATAAGAGACGTGTCACATGTCACCAATGACAACATGTACGCTGCCGACGTGTCACTTGTGAAGAACTTCTGACACGTGTACAAGATGGGCCCCACAATTCGATGGGAGCTATGTTGAAATTTGAAAATGAGTACTATATACTCTGCGGAATTTGATGAAAGATACACGGCACTTCTTAAATTACTTGGAGATCACATGGCTGGAATACAAATAGTTCAAATTAAACCGTCCATTTTGTGGATCTCAGTCTAGATGAATCGTCAACCGCTTGTTTTATAAGCTGACTATCCACTCATTTCACGTTGTTCGACCCATCAAGTTTTGGGACGGTGGCTGAGAGACAGGAAGTTCAGTTCAGTGTAAGTTAACTTATGTCTCGTGCATAATTTCTTGAGTGCCTGCATATGAAGCATCATATGAAGTCACAGTATCAAATATTTCCCCATTGAAAATCTGGCTGCCGGCAAGGGAAGCGGTTTGACTAGTGACCCCATGGCCAGCCGGCTAGCTGCTGTCCCCACTGTCATGTATGTGTTTTATCTACGCTATCCGTCAACTTTGCTCTTATTTTGGGACTTAAGCCCCAAAAGTAAGCATATCCAAATGACAAGTGGACCACAAAATAGTACAACAAGCCTATTGTAATGTTATTTGAACATTAAAAACTTTCTATGACCCATGGTAATGTTTATTTGCCATCTCATCTGTTTATAAGATTAGACAGGCATGAATGAAAGGAAAAGTATATATCAGCTTGATCCAAAGCTTTTGTGGCCTTTAAAAAAATTTCAACAATGCAATTCAATCCCTATTATTTCATAGGGTGTGTTTTAATTGAGATTTATATCTCTCCTTTTGTGATTATACTATAAAATGAGCTGAAAAAATAGATGGATGACATGAATAAAACATATACATCATGGTGGGCCCCTTAGAACCTAGAGCACTAACACAAGCTAGCTGGATATCTTGAGGTCACTAGCCAAACCATGATTAATCATGGCGCATAGGACTACACTCGGCAGCATCAGGAGCCCATCTGCATTTTGGGTCTGGCTTCTAACGGTAAATGCAGGAAATTGGGGTCTACCATGATATTTATGAGAAATTCAACCTGTATATTCATTTTTTAAACTCAATTTAGAGCATTAGACAAAAAATTGAGAGTATTAGACAAAAATTAAGGGCTTTATATGATAACCTTAATAAATGTGTTTTATGTGGGACTTAATCTATATGCGGAATAGGCCCACGGATCTGTCTGTGTAAGGGACATGGCGATCAGGGGTTCAGATGGCTTACCTAGATGGGACGCCGCCATGGAAGCCGGATAAGAATACCAGAATACTAGAATTCCCGTTGAGCTTAGGATCTTCCTCTCCTTCACACCCTTTCTGCAATTCACAAGATGGGACTCGAATTTCTGTCGTGGTGTAGGATCGGGGACTCAGCTCTCTTTTATAGAGTCTGTGGAGAGGGAGTTTGAAACCCATCACAACTCTCTCTCCCATGCTCCACATTGTAGCATCCTAGTACAACTCAAATTATTGTCTGCGTAAAACAGTTATAGCATTCCAGCCCTAGTACGCAAAGCTGCGCAGATAGACTGCACAGCGCATCACCTGAAGTGGGGCCCACTGTTCTACTCAATCATCCAGTCCAACTGAATGACAATCCAAACCGCTGATCAGTAAGGCCCACTAAACAAAGTTCTTACATTCTCCCACTTGGGCCTCATTGAGAAACGTCAATGATGGTCATATAGAATAATTTTGAAAACAAGTTTTGATCCTTTAAGAAAATATCTAAATGGTTAACCAATGAAACAGTTGGACAGTATGAGTAATGCTATTCAATCTGGTCCATTAAGACAGTCAGTATCGAAACGCGATAGTATCACAACATTTAATTTAGGCGAAGTGAGTCTAAGCGCAATCACAAATACTTTCAATCTTAACGACATATATCACGAACTAGAAAATGTGGTATAAGGATTATACACTTTAGTGTGATAATATGTGTCTATCCTTAAGAAGTCCTGAAGCTTTTTCATGTCTCCAACGAGACACAACTATAGTTCCACTTACTCAAAATTTGTGCATATATATAAATAAGCATAAAATAAATCTTTATATCAAAATCATCCAAACAAACTGTATAAAATGAGATCTCTAAGTGTCTGTGAAAATCAAAGTACGCTCAACTCCCACTAACTGAAAATATTTATGGGATCAATGACTCCCATGGATGTTACATGCTCATGAAATAGCGTGATAGGGAGCCTTTTAATGAGCGGATATGCAATCATCTGCTTAGTATCGATGAATTCCACGGACACTTGATGATTCTGAACCCTTTCCTTTACAACAAGATACTTAATGTCGATATGCCTCGACCTTGACGAATGCTTGTTGTTACTAGAGAAGGAAATAACAACCGAATTATCGCAAAATATTCTCAATAGTTTTGGAATATGCTCCAGTACCCGCAAACCTGAGAAGAAACTCTGTAACCATAGTGCCTGATTAGATGCCTCATGGCAGGCAATAAATTCAGCTTCCATAATAGATGAGGCTATGGTAGATTGTTTCATGCTTTTCCACGACACAGCTCCTCCCACCATCATGAAGATGTATCCTGAAGTAGACTTCTTAGTATCAACGCAGCTTGCAAAGTCTGCATCTGAATATCCGATCAGCTCCAACTGATCAGACCTTCTGTATGTGAGTCCGAAGTATTTCGTTCTCTGAAGATACCGTAATACTTTCTTTGCAGCTATCCATTGTTGCATTCCTGGATTAGATAGATATCTTCCCAACATTCCAGTGACAAGGGCAATGTCCAGTCGCGTACAGACTTGAGCATACATGATGCTCTGTACTACTGATGCGTACGGAAATTCTTTCATTCGATTCTTTTCTAAATTATTCTTTGGACACTGAAATAAACCAAATTTGTCGTCCTTCACAATGGGCGACTTTCCTGAAGCACGATTTTGCATGCCATACCTTTCGAGTACCCTAGTAATATAGGCCCTCTGTGACAAGCTGAGCAGTCCAAGTGTTCTGTCACTGTGAATCTCAATGCCGATAACGTAAGAAGCTTCACCAAGGTCTTTCATTTCAAACCTTTAAGATAAAAATTTCTTAGTGTCGCTCAACATCCTGGTATCACTGCTAGCTAACAGAATGTCATCAACATACAAAATCATCATAATGAACTTACTCCCACTGATTTTAATATAGATGCATTCATCTGCAGTGTTTTCTACAAAGCCATATGAAGAAATTACTTTATGAAACTTAAGGTATCACTATCGCGATGCCTGTTTCAACCCATAGATGGACTTCTTAAGTTTGCAAACTAAATGTTCTGAGCCAGTAGCTACAAAACCTTCGGGCTGCAACATGTACACATTCTCATTCAGATCTCCATTGAGAAATGCAGTCTTTATATCCATCTGATGTAACTTTAAATCCATATGAGCTACAAGAGCCGTTATGATCTTGAATGAGTCTTTCTTAGATACTGGTGAGAAAGTCTCCTTAAAGTCAATGCCCTCACGTTAGTTAAAACCCTTGGCAACAAGTCTGGCTTTATATCGTTCGACATTACCTTTGGAGTCCCGTTTGGTTTTAAATATCCATTTACAACCAATCGGCCTTATTCCAGTGGGTAACTCTACAAGATCTCATACTTTATTGTCCTGCATGGATTTCAACTCATCTTTCATGGCATTAAACCAACGAGAAAGATCAGCACTTTGTTTGACTTGTGTAAAGGATTCAGGATCCTTTTCCACCCCTATGTCAAAGTCGTGTTCCTATAAATATACGATGTAATCGTCTCGATTTACAGGTCTTCTCTCTCTTTTAGATCTTCTTAATGGTTCGGCTTGTTGGGTCTGATCTTGATTTTCCTCATCAGTGGTTTGTATATGAGGTTTTACATGGTACTCTGCAGTGATTGCAGAATCGACTGCATTATTAATGTCCACGTGATCTGGATTGACTATGACAGGAGTCACAGTCCTTTGTTCCTCAAATACAAAATTTCTTATGTTCGTGCTCCCACTGTTTTCAGTGTCCTCAATGAATCTGGCATTTCCAGTCTCAACAATCCTGATGGAGTGGGAAGGACAGTAGAATCGATAGCCTTTTGATCTTTCTGGGTATCCAATGAAGAAACAACTTATGGTTTTAGGATCAAGCTTCTTTTCATGCGGGTTATAAATTTTGGCCTTAGCAAAACAACCCCAAACATGTAGATATCGGAGACTTGGTTTTCTCCCATTCCACAACTCAAAAGGAGTTTTGCTTACTGCTTTGCTGGGAACCCTGTTCAATATATGAACTGCAGTTTTGATCGCATCACCCCACAGCGATTCTGGCAATATTGAATTTCTGACCATACTTCGCACCATATCCATAAGGGTGCGATTACGTCTCTCAGCAACAATGCCACAATCCTGCAGGTATTTAGCCAATGGCCCTGGATTGCGTCCTGATTCGTCATATCTGCCATAGTATTCACCATCATGGTCAGATCTGACAACTTTAATTCTCTTATCGAGTTGATTTTCAACATCGGCCTTATAGATTTTAAAAGCATCCAGGGCATCTGATTTCTCACTGATAAAGTATAGGTACCCAAAGCGAGAGTAGTCATCTATAAAGGTAATAAAATATTTGTGGCCACTCCATGAGGTTGTAGGGAATGGTCCACAGATATCTGTATGTATAACCTCTAATAGATCTACACTCCTAGTTGTACCATTCTTTCTCGTTCTAGTCTGTTTCCCTTTTATGCAATCAATGCATACTTTATAGTCAGAGAGGTCTAGAGAATGTAAAATTCCTTCTCGCACAAGCCTGTTTAATCTCTCACGAGATATATGGCATAGCCGCCTGTGCCACAACATAGAGGAATTCTCATAGTCTAGTCTTCGCTTGGATCCTACTAATTTCCATGCAAGGTATTAATATTATAGACGTGAGAGGCAATCAAGTCTAACTGGTATAAGTTGTTTACTAAAGAGCCGGTTTTAACTTTAATCGAATTAAAGTAAATACTAAAACTTTTATTTCCAAAGTGGAACGAATATCCCAACTTATCCAAACAAAAAATTGAAACTAAATTGCGCCTTATAGACGGCACACAGAATGTATTTACTGAATTCAAAAAATGACCAGACTTCAACTTAAGCCTATAGACTCTTATTGCCTCCACGTCAACTTTGACACCATTGCCTACGTATACTGAGCGCTCCGCATCAGTTGGTGGCCTAGCCTGTAGTAATTCCTGCATAGAAGTGCATATGTGAATAGTAGTTCCTGAATCTATCCACCAGGAATCCGCTGACACATCGGTCAGATTAGATTCAAAACAGACAAGAACAGAATGATTACCTTTCTTTATGAGCCAATCCTTAAAACTTTCGCAGTCTTTCTTTAAATGACCCGTCTTTTTACAAAAGAAGCACGGTTTGCCTTTAACCCGTTTGCATTTAGATCCATTTCCAGATTGATTCTCATGGTTTCCAGATGGAGGACCAGAGAATCCATTATTAGAACCTTGTTTCCTCTTCCTTCTACCTTTATTCTCTTGCCCATGCCCTTGTCCTGAAGTCACCATATTAACATTTTGAACTTTCATTATCTGTCTGATCCTGTCTTCTTCTTGGACGCATTGAGTGATGGGTTCATCCAATGTCCACATGTCCTTCAGAGTGTTATAGTTTACCAGGAACGTGCCGAATTGGGGAGGTAGGTTGTTCATGATCAAATGAACCAGTTGATCATCAGTGAGTACAAGCCCTACAGCACGGATCTTAGAAACAACTTCAATCTGCTCTATAATGTATTCACGGATGTTGCCTTCTTCATCGTAGGACGAGCGAGTCAATTTATTCAAAAGAATACCCACTTTAGATTTATTAGATTTCTTGAATTGTTTTCTCATTTCAGTCAGGAAAACTTTAGCCTTATCTGTTTCAGGCATGACACCTTTCATCGATTCAGAAATTGAATACTTAATGACTTTCAAGCATGTATCATTTGATCTAAACCATCAACCCATCGATTATATTCAGCTTCAGTGGCATTATCAGATGGCTTTGGCGGTTCTGGTGTTATCAAGGTAAGATCTAATTGAAGACAGCCCAGTACAACTTCAATGGCGTTCTTCCATTGAGTATAATTAGACCCATTTAAGGCTGGGACTTGATGCGTATTAGTTGGAATTGAGACTGAAATATAAGAGATACACATATACTCACATTAGTTTATTATTTCACAAAGCAATTTAGTGAATGTAAACAAATATCAGGCAAAGTTAATCAATTCAGTTGCTAAGGGAGGCATCAACTGAATCATCCAAGATGACGATGGGCCCAACCATCTCATCCTGGTGAGAGTCTGTTACATTATCATCATTCCTCCTGTGGGAGGAAATAACAACATGTTAGTGATTCTCCTGAACATGAAGCTAAGTGATGTAAGTCATGTAAATCTGAGACACTCAACACCTGTGGGTGAGATGAGTCTTTCAGCTTTACAGTACTAGCACCATTTACTTCACCCGTTCATGTGACTGCCAAACGGTAATCGTCTGTGTTTTCGTTACCGTACGCATGAAGACGTGAACGCAACTGTATGCAATCCTCCTTATCCCGATGTTGCAAGTTTGTACTTGTAAAATTTTCATCGATTGAGGTTACTATGGTGGCTAACACAACTGAATTCAAAAACTACAAATATAGACTTTAAGATTGCTATTATAATCCTGCCTCTCTATGGATTATATCTTAATTAGTCCGATGCAACCTATAAGTTAGTTGGTACTGACCCTTTTTGGAAATAAAGGAACCTTAAAGTGAAATAAACGGAAAGGTTTCACACCATATATTCCAATTGTCCATATCAACTCTTAAGGATGGGTGATGGGCTAATAATAGGGCCGAATCAGGACTCTGTATGATCTAGTCATCATCAATGAGTATTAAAAGTCTAGCTTTGACACTCACACGATAGACGGTTGGTATGGAACGATTCAGTTGGATGGTTAGATCCTTACATTAATGTCCATAAGATGGACATGTCATATCCAATACTTAAGATCCACATGTGAAAGTTTCATATTCTTTATCATCCATTTAGTGAGTGGTCCAAATTATTCGCTCATTATAAACTAAACAGATGACTCAGATATAGGAAGCGGATATCAAACTTGGCCCTAAAGGGAAGGCCCAAGCATTAGTTTGAGTATCCAACATGCGCTAAATATGGGTTGCATATGGACAAGCTATATGCCTTAATCAGGCCATAATATATCAAATGAATGTGAACTGGATGGTTCGAAACGATGGGTCCATACGCATGAGGCCCACTAGCGGTATGGAAAACACGGTTGTGTGGCGAGGATATACTTAATGGGCCCGTAACAGTGTCAAGCCCAAGATTTGGACATAGGTGATTCCCGTTTGCGGGTCCACAAGCGGATCCGAATCAGCTACAATCGGGTCCACTAACCCGATGGAATATTGGGCAAGAGAACTCCAGTTTTCGACTCAAAAGGGTAGAATGCCCTATTTCGAGCAAAGACAGACAGAGAGAGAGCAAGTTGCCCTCGATGTCCGTCTAACGAATGGAGATGGAGACGGAGCTCCTCTATAATCCCCAGCCGTTTTCGATTTACTGCATGCAGCGACTGAAGAGATTGGGATGAAATCCCCAGCCGCAGCAGATGTATTCACAGTCAGACGAAAGCCGGGCTGCTGACATCTTCCACAGTGCCGATCAAGATGGCACTACCATCTCTAATGAAGGTTATCACGGCTGACGGTGTTCCTGTATGCGAAAGATGTCGGAGGTGGACTGGAAATCCACGTCTGCCTCCACTGAGGATATAGGTAAGGGTGCGAACCCTATGCTATAATGATGGAATGAAATCCGAATTGGATTTAGGGTTTACGAGATCCAAATTGGATTTGGGATTTCAACTGCAAATACCCAATCTGACCGAATTTGGGGATGATGGACCTGAAATCCTCAATGTATAGGATTGGGGTTTTGAATAGAGGTGGGCATCGGACCGAGTCGGATCGGATTCGGCCCAACCCGACCAGATTCGAAATTTGTAGAACCTGATCCGTACTCGTTCCGATCCGGGACCGAGTTTGGATCATCTAATTCGAACAGATTCGAACGTTTGTTTTCCTAAATCGATCCGTGTCCGACCCGGTCAAGAAAACCGAGTCAGATCAGATTGGGGAAAGCTTGAATCGTTCGTTTTTTCCAACGACATTAAAATCATTATATCAGTGTTCCGTATGGTGTGATCTACTTGATTATTGAATTCACTTAAAATTTAGTATCAACTCCTTAAATGATCTGAAAAAACTGATGGACGGTGTAGATAAACCAAGAAAATTCATGATGGGCCCACATAGTTTACCCAGTTGAATAAAGCCTATTGCTGTGTAGCTTCTTGAAGAAGCTTCACATCGGTGACATAGCTTCCTAGAGAAGCTTTATAAATGCTTTTTAATGCTATTTGAGGCAGCACCAGCTAGCCTATTTAATGCTATTTGTAGCTAGCACCAGCTAGCCTAGGAAAGGTCCGTGTAGTATACTCTTATCGTGCCGAGTAAACTAGGTTGGGCCCACTGCGAATGCATGTGGTTTATCCACGCCATCCATTCGTTTTTCTAGATCATTTTATAGGTTCAATCCAAAATTGATGTATACACAAAGTTTAAGTGGGCCATACCACTGGAAAAAGTGAAACTATTGATTGCAACCGTTGAAAATTTTTTAAGGCCCTCAGTATGCTTATTTGTCATCCAACCTGTTCATAAGATGAGAAGGACATGGATGAATGAAAAACACATATATCACCTTGATCTAAAACCTCTTTTGTCCCCAAGAATTTTTCAACGGTAGATTTTCAATTCACACATTTTCCAGTGGTGTGGTCCATTTGAGGTTTGGATATAATCCATTGTTGGCATAGAGATCTAAAATTATGTGTTAAAAGAAATGGACGGAGTGGATACAACGCACGAGTGACACAGTGGCCCACGGAGTTTACTCAGTACGCTTACCGTACTGAGTTACTCAGTACGCAGTCTGCTTCCCTACTCCCTAGCCTATTGGCTACGTGCTGTGCGAAGACAGCACTGACGCGGTTCAAAGGAGATCAATGTTACATCTTATGTGGGCCCCACAGTGATGTATTTATTATATCTACACCGTTCATCTATTTTTAGAGATGATTTTAGAGCATTATCCAAAAAAATAAATCATATCCAAAGATCATCTAAACCACACCATAAATAGCAATAGAGATCATGATTTTCACCGTTAAAAAATTTGTAGGGCCCACTATAACGTTTATTTTACATCCAATCTGTTTATAAGGTCACAAGTAACTGAATGAATAGGAAAAATAAATTTCATAAGATCTTAAGTACCAAATGAAGAGGAAAAACAAAATTTGATCCAAAATTTAATGTGACCCTAGAAAGGGTAATTACCTACTAATTTTTGAAATGTGGTCTAGTTGAAGGTTAGATCTGTCTTATTTTTTGTCTGAAGCCTTAAAATAAGCTGACCAAATGGATGGACGGTTTGGATATAATACATACCTCGTGATCAGACCCGTTACACCGGCACCTGCTACGAGTACGACTCTCTCTCTCTTTCGAATTAAACTATACACCACTTCTCTGTATATATTCTTCTCCAACAGAGAAATATCACGAAGCTACAAAACCCAACAGCAAAAAAAAAGCATTTGATCTATCAAAGAATATTTAATTAGCCTTCTTCTTACTTTTTTTCTTCAACTGAGACAGAGGGGCAAATATAAAGAGAAATAGATAGATATAGAGATAGAGTTGGGCGAGACATTTTGGCGCCGAACGAAAAGCCTAGGCGATGAAATTTTTTTTTAGATATATATTTATATCCGGGTCGGGTTGGGTCGGGTCGGGTCGGACCATTTCGGTTTGAGTTTTCGGATCGGTTCTGTCCGGATACACCTCTATCCGAACCTGACCCGAAAATGATCGGATCTGGATTGGCAAACTCGATCAGGGCCGATCTAGGCTGTCGGTTCTGTTCGGAACGGTACCGAGTTGGGTCGGATCGGGTCGGATCCACCGGATCGGGTCTAATATGCCCACCTCTAGTTTTGAAATCCATAATCTAGATTTGAGGAATTCGAAAAACCCTAACTGAATGTCTGGATTTGGGGTTCGAATCCAAAATCCTCAATTTTAACTGGATTTCTGAATTCAGGGATCCAAAAAAAAAATCCCTAATTAAATCTGGATTTGGTTTTCGAATTGGAAAAACCCTAATACTGATATGGGTTTCGAATTCGAAAAACTCAATTGCTGATATGAATCTGTAATAGATGAATCTGATCATCCATGCCTTTGCACAGTGGCTCTGATACCAACTGTGGGACTTAATCTATATGCGGAATATGCCCATGGATCTGTCTGTATAAGGGACATGGCGATCAGGGGTTCAGATGGCTTACCTAAATGGGACGCCGCCATGGAAGCCGGATAAGAATACCAGAATACCAGAATTCCCGTAAAGCTTAGGATCTTCCTTTCCTTCATACCATTTCTGCAATTCACAAGATGGGACTCGAATTTCTTCCATGGTGTAGGATCGGGGACCCAGCTCTCTTTTATAGAGTCTGTGGAGAGGGAGTTTGAAACCCATCACAACTCTCTCTCCCATGCTCCACATTGTAGCATCCTAGTACAACTCAAATTACTGTCTGCGTAAGACAGTTATAGCATTTCAGCCCTAGTACGCAAAGCTGCGCAGATAGACTGCGCAGCGCATCACCTGAAGTAGGGCCCACTGTTCTACTCAATCATCCAGTCCAACTGAATGACAATCCAGACCGTTGATCAGTAAGGCCCACTAAACAGAGTTCTTACATTTTATCCTCACGGTTAATCCATTTTAAAAGATAATTTCATCGCACGAGCCGAAAAAGTAAGGAGACCTAGAAGCTCAAAGGAAGAATGCAAACAACAACACCCACTATTGGAGTCTTCCTAAGGCCGACCGTGGTGTTTATTTGCTATCCAATCGGTTCATAAGGTTTCAAGGACCCAAGGAAGGAATAAATATTAGTTTGATCCAAAACTTTTTTTGGCTCTCAAGACATTTTCAACGGTAAACATTCAATCTTAACATCTTTCTACGATGGGGTTCATTTGAACCTTAGATCTCCCTAATTTTTAGGCTCATGCTTTAAAATTATCTATTAAATTAGATTGTAAGAGTGGATAACAAAGATACATTACAATGGGGCCACAAAAACTTTGACAAGACATATCTCTAGCTAGGTCCAGGTGGGGTAGTACCCATGCGCCCGGAAATTCGAGTCCACCCCTGTAATGATTGACTCAAACGCGTCTTTCCCAGTCGGCACGTGTGGCCGAGATTCACCTCATCTGTCTCTCCGCGAGCACTAATGGGTGGCATTTACTATCCCGTGCAGCGTTAATAGACTGGGAAAATTGTCCGGTTTAAAGCTTCGCAAGCCGGACCGCCCGGTCGATCATTGAACCGTGGGTTGATTGCATGTGTGATGGCACGAAGCCAGAGGGAGAGATAAAGTAAGGATCGCGTCTGAGGACAGTCGTCAATCAGAAGGTGGCCCCCTTCCCCATTCCCTTTAACTCGGGCCCCCCTCTTAAATACAAGGGGTGCGCAGTACGCTTCCTCTTCGGAAATTATGCTCCGGGTGATAAATATCGCCGATATTTTTAAAATATCGTGACAATATTGTTAAAAATATTCTACGCGATATTATCGCGAAATTCCGAAATATTTGATACTCATCAAAATTTCCGATATTGTCGCGAAAATATAACGATATGCAGGATTCTTTAATTGATATTATCAGGATACTACTAATACAGATAGTTTTCAAAATCGCAGAAATATTTTTATATTATTTTTTACGGTTTTAACTCAAAAATATCTAAATAAAAATCTTTCATGCCTCCAGAGAATGCTCCACTGCTCCCAGCTTGGAGAGTGCATTAGATCGATTCCTTGTGTAAATGATCTCAACCGTCTATATAAAAGATTAGATCTGATTGTTAAGATGGCCAAATCAGGATGATGTTTTCATGATGGCCCTTGAAATGATCATCAGACATAGTGAACAGTTTAGATCAACGGATTGATTGGATTACCTAGATATTCTTTGAAACCACTGGATGCTAATGTAAAAATAAGATGAATCGCCGATGATGTCACGATAAAAACTCGAAATCTGAAGATCTACTTGGAATTCCAAACGTGATAAATTGCCGAGAACGAGATCTGCCGCAATGACATCTTAAAGAGAAAAACTTTGATACACTGGTATGATGGATGATACGCGGGCACTTATAAATTACTTAAAAAATGCACTGGTGAAATATATTTTATTCAAATTAAACCGTCCAAATAACGGGTTACAGTTTAGATGTATCATTGGCCAAAACGTAAGCTTGTTTTGTTCTCTGACTTTAGGATTGGTGGATATTATTAGACGGTCAAAATGAAAAATATCCGATGATCCTCTCCCACACAAACAAGCGTCCACAAATCAGAGGTGGATTATTCGACCAATGCTTATGCTGCTTATCAATCATCATCACAGCCGGAGTATCAAATCACCCCCTTATCGCTTGTTTGTGTGACCATCAAATGGACGGCTGTAAGAAGATTTGGCCCCGTGATTATTTACTCAAGGAGGGTTATTAGATTGCCGGGGGTCCACACGCATGCATGCATGGACTGAACAAGTGACACGTGTGTACCTTAAGCCAGAGCATCCAAAGTTGTGGGCCCAGCAGGGAAAAACGTTATTGATCAATCCATCGTAACCGCTCGATCATCTGCCTTCTAATGGACTAAAGTTAAATAGGCCCAGGGTTGGGACAGATGTCATTGCAGATCTGATGGTTAGGATCATCAGATCAGTTAAGTTCTTGATTATTCCTTCCACGGTTTGACCCATCAAATGTGGTCGATTCAGATTGCTTAGACGGTGGATGATTTGTGGCCCATATTCTCATCAACAGTTATTGGATGGATGCCCAAAATTTCATCCATGGTGGGACCCACCATATGGATGGTCGGATCGACGTGGCAACGGGCTGGAGAAGGGGTGACCCGTCCACAAATGATCCTGTGCCCGGCGGGATCACCTAACGATGGAGGCAGAGCCGCAGGATGGAGTGAACCTTCCACAAATGATCCTGTGCACATGCAGGCGTACGGAGAAGTGTGGGACCAAAGGGAATGTATTGTCTCCATCCATGACGGCGACCGAAAGATTAACGAGCCAACGTGAAAGGTGTTACGCAGGTAAAACTTTCGTGGGTGAACCTCTTAGTATGTGAGGCCCACTTTGATGAATTTTTTCTACATCCACGCTGTCTATATATTTTTTTCAGATCATTTTAGGAAAAAATTCCAAAAATTAAGCAGATAAAAATCTTCAGTGAGCCACACCAATGGAAACAGTGGTGAATGGGCATTAAAAAAAAAATTTGTCAGACACAAAAGATTTTGATCAAGCTTCTTTTTGTATTTTACTTCCATCCATATCTGTTTGACCTTATCAACGGGTTGGATGGAAAATAAATTTTACAGTGGGCCCTAGGAAGTTTTTAATTGTGGGAGTTTAAGAATCACTGTTTCCAATGGTGTGGTCCACATGAGACTTGGATCTTCTTAATTTTTGACACAGATTTCCAAAATAGGCTGGGAAAACAGATGGACAGAATGGATATGTGACATATCAACAACGTGGGTCCCACCGTAAGCGTAACACCCACTAGGGTAGTGTTACCCAGGTAACACCTAAACCACTCCCATCTCCGAAAGGTATGGATTTCAATTTTCTGACATGTTAGTACAGTGGGCCCCGCGATTTGGACAGTGTGGACTGATGCACGGTAGCTCTGTGCCTCAGAAATGCTATTGGTAGCCATGCGCGTGTACGAACAAACTACCGCCTTGCACGTGTTTACACGGTACACGTGTATCATATCGGGCTCGTTTATCGTTTGCATTCTGCTGTGTATTTCCACCTCCTCGGAATCCGGTCTGTCTACTTGTTAGTGGGACACGTGTGATAAAAATAGACGGATGAAGAAACGATCGAGATAGTCAGAATTCAATGTGCATATATGGCCCACCTGAAGTATGCACTGTCCGAAGTCTCTAATAAGGTAAGGTTTCCACACTGATGAACGTCTCAGATTTTGCAATTGTTTGTCATTTAGGCAAGCGTGGGGCGATAGCCTTCGGCAGGTGCAGGTGCGCCGCAGGCCTGCAAAAACCGGATTCCTTGGGACTTGGAAGTGGTTTAGGTGAGACCCCGGATCCACCTACGTGGTTGGGACTCCTGACAGTGGGGCTCACTTTGATGTATGTAACTACATCCACACCGTCCATTCATATTGAAACCTTATTTTAGGGTATAATCCAAAAAAATGAAGCAGATCCAAATCTAAGATGGACCATAATACAGGAAATAGTGGTAATCGACCATTAAAAAATTCTAGTTGACCAAAAAGTTTTGGATCAAGCTGATATTTGTGTGGTCTCTTAATCCAGATCTTAGTGACCTTATCAACAGGTTGGATGGAAAATAAACATTCTTATGGACCCCATGAAGTTTTAATTGTAGGGATGCAATCAATAATATTTCTCATGGTATGGTCTACATGATATTTGGATATGCTTTGTTTTTGGGTTAATGCCTTAAAATGAGCTTTCAAAACGGTTGGACGGTATGGATTTAAGGATCATCTATCACTGTGAGCCCCACAATCAGGGTCCCACCCACCTCGGTGGATCTGGGTCTTAATCCGCTTCCGGATTCCTCGAGCGGGAGTGTGTGATGCCCGTCCATCCTCTCTACTGTACGATGTGATTTTGCCCGTAATTAATATGACCGGATCCAGCTCCTCTGGAGCATAGAAGCATGAAAGCTATATCGTGCGTCCACGTCATTTTTGCACACGTGTCATAGATGTATCTAAACCGTTAACCTGACATATTAGATGGCTGATGGTCCATAGTGTAAGTCCTATCCGTTAAAAGAAAAATCAGCGATGGCTCGAAATCTAAACAGAAATGGTCCACTTAAAATAAATTATTTATTATTTTCATATCAATGGTGGACCCCGCAGGGTGTGTGATTCGGATCTTCATATGCATTTACACGTACGTATACGGTACACAATCTCGAATCACGAAAATGATCGGTGCCTTCAGTTGCACTGGATCAGCTCCCGGAATTATATACATTATGTAAACGCGATGGGGGGTTTGCATACTAATGATGTACAACACTACGAGCGCACGATAGCAATGGACCACACCGTACTTTTATTATTATTATTATTATTTGTGTTAGCCTGTTATTACACCCCACTCTCAGTTCACACTTCACTGTTAGCCACCCCCTTTGGGGAAGGGATACCGAGACCTCATTGATGAAACGAAATATCTTTCACTCAGTCTACCACCTGAGCTATGGATCTGGGTGTTAACAGTGAATCGCTGAACCTGAAGAGGATTGTGTTTTGAGAAACTGTGGGCTCACTTGTATGTCCCACTTGGATGAGGGGTCAGAACAAGTTTCAGACGCATCCAAAGTTCATGTAAGTCCCGCCAAGTGCTTTTATATGTTTTAGACATATCTTCACATATCTTTAAATGGTATAGTCCACCAGAGTTTTGTATACGGCTGATTTTTGAGATATCCCATAACTTAAAAGGAACACATCAAATGCATACGGCTGATTTTTGAGATATCCCATGACTTAAAAGGAACACATCAAATGCACGGTGTTGATATTCAACATATATTATGGTAGGGCCCACACAGCTCTGCCTCATGGGAAGTTCCTATGAGGTCCACCTTAGACCTTATGGTACCATTTCTCGTATCGTTTTTATCCATTTGATTTTACCATATTATTTTAGTGTATGATAGCAGCATTAAAACATCGCTAAGTTTTTAAATGCTATGGGAGTTTTGGATGGATGATATTTGTATTTTCCATTCATCCATGTATGTGTGATCTCATGGAAAGGTTGGATAATAAACGAATATGATATTGGCCCAGGAAATTCCAACATCATTATCTCTTGTCGTTTGGTATCGTGCGGTCTACTTGAATTTTAGATATGTTTTGATTTTGGGTTCATTTAATTAAATGAGCCGGTAAAAATGGATGAACGGTGTGGATGAGGCACATACATTGCAGTGGGCCCTATGGAATTTACTCAGTACGTAATCTGCTTCAATCCTCCAATTCTCCCACATGCCAACGTGGCACATCTACTGCGAGATCCGGCCATCCATCATGTGGGCCCACCGCCAACATGTCCTGGCACATATACGAGAAAATGGACCGTGGAAAAGAAAGAAACGCGAACGAAGATCCCACATCCATCTTATCCCTGCGGCTCATCCGATGAGTGGGCCAGCCCAAGTTTCAATCGACGGTGGGGCCCACCACCTGATGAAGGGCGCGGGCCACGTAGGCACTAGTTTCCCGAAGAAGAACTTCCTGGCGAGAGAGTAAAGAAAACATGCGTGTCCTGTCTGTTTCTTTCGCTATATAGAGGAGATGAGATATCAGTGGTACATATAGGCATAGCAATGATTGTCCTATCCCACGTGTGCATCCTCTCCTCTGTCGATATTTGCAACTTCCAACATCGTCTTGTCTAATCCAACGGCAGTCAGCGATTCTTCCAATCCCTTGATGGGCCATGGTATGGCCAGTGTTGGCCAGGTGTATAAGTTCCTGCGAGGGCAGGTACCTTCGTTCCTCGTGTCATTGCCGTCGTACACGTGGCATAGACGGACGACATCCTTTTCGCGATTTGATTTTCCACGCAGAATGTAACTTTCAATTCTACCGAAACAGAAGGGAGCATTTTAATGGGGAGAAATGCTCTAATGCTGTCAGAGCACAGTTAAGTCAGGGGACGCGGATTGTCCTACCCCTGCCCGTCTCTAGCCCCCAAGAGGGAGCTCTGTGGGCACGCCCTCCATGATGTATCTGTTTATCCAAGCCGTTCATCCCTTTTCCGAGATCATTTTAAGTAACAAACATAAAAATGAAGCAGATCCAACATTTGAATGCTAAACACCAAATAATAAGCTTGGTTGCATTGAATGCACAAAGCATTAAATGCCAATTGCATTAGATGAAAGAGCCATACGTGGGGTGGTCCATTTGAGCGTTTGATCTGCCTCATTTTTATGTTTATGCCTTAGAATGATCTGATAAAAGGGATGAAGGGTTAGATAAACAGATACATCATGGTGGGGCCCACCCACAGACCTGCCCCTACGGGGCTAGAGACGGGCGGGGTAGGACGCAACCCGCCTCCCAAGTTAGGAAGCAAATTGCATCTGCCCCCGCGTGTACGATAATCCGTCTAACCGGAGCTCTTTGGGGCCACTGTTAGGTTTTATCCAGGCCGTTTATTCAATTTTCAAATTATTTTAAAATAAGACATCCAACCGTCCACACAGTGGGGTTGAACTCTCACTATTAAAAATTTCTTGTGAACAGTAGAAATTTTGGATAATATGATATTTGTGTTTTCCCTTCATCCATGTCTACATGACCTTACGAGCGGGTTAAATAGCAAATAAACATTATGGTGGCCCTGGGACAGTTTCAGGAATGAGTTTTATTAGTGCTGCTGCATGCTATGGTGTGGTCCACTTGAGCATTGGACCTGCCTAATGTTTAAACTCATACCTTAAAATGATCTTGGCAACAGAGTGCATGGATGGCAGGGATAAAATTCATACATCACAGTAGGCTTCATAGAGCTCTTGCCGGACAAGATGTCCACATGTGCTCTTTATTTTTTTTCTTTTTTCTATGATTTTTTTCACACACCACATGAGTACTTGAACCCATGATCTTGGTGTGGAAACTTACATTCTACCACCAAGTCATGAGTAATATCATAATTATATGGTGTTGCTAATTGCATTCACTAATAAGATGACTTATTACAATTGATACATTTGGACTATCCATTAAATTATAACACATTTTATGGGCTACTATAGAGAGTAATCAATTGATTCAATCCATCTTTAATTTGGCCTTTTCTTGTAGCCAACCTTTTAGGGTTTTAGGATTTTATTACTACTAAATTCCTCAAAAATCTTAGGATTTTAGCAAATAATGGTGTGTGAACCTAAAATGTTGTGGGAGTGCTATTTGAGAGTGAAATTAAAATAATACCCACCTTGTATCATTTTCTTTAAAAGGTATTGAAATCAAGAATTTTCAAACCCACATGATATTTGTATGATATTCAATCTATCCAATAAATATAATCCACCACGATATTTTGGAGAACAAAAAATTTCATCAATCTAAAGTGAAACACACTTTTAAAAATAATATACGCAACTTAAGGGCATTTGGATCATAAGTTAGTTTAGATAAGTTACTTATGCCACAAGTATCATATCTTGGCTTCTACTTGATCAATAGATAAATATGTTTGGTAAACAATATACTTATCAACCAAAAATTAGAAAAGCATTTTTAGTATCCAACATCATAAGTAATTATTCCAAATGTTTGTTTGGTCCCCCTCACATCTCTTATCCATCATGTAGGGCCAACCTTTGATGTAGATTATTCATTGTGTGGGCCCACCTTTGACATGGGTTGTCCATCATGTAGGGCCCACCTTAGTTGTGGGCCATTCATCATTAGGGGTCGATCTTTGATGTCCATGGTTCATGGCCCACCTTTAATGCTAGTCATCCATCCTGTGAGGCCCACCATCAATATCTATCATGTCAGCTCATCTTCAATATTCACTACCCATCATGTGGAGCCCACATTTGATGTGTACCATCCATAATGTGGGCTCACCTCCAAAGTCGGTCGTCCATCATGTGGGACCTACCTTAGATATGGGCTACTCATCATTAGGCCTACCTTTGATATGGATTGCCCATCATGTGGGGGAGCCTCCTTGATGTGGATCATCCATCATGTGGGGCCCACCATTATTAATTGCCCATCATGTGGAGCCCACCTTTGATGTGAGTTGCACATCATGTGGGCCCCACCTTCAATGTGAGTTGTTATGCGAGGCTCACCTTGGATGTGGGTCATTCATCACTGGGGCAGACTTTTGATGTCGATCATCCATCATGTGGAGCCACCTTGATATGGGTCATCATCATGTGGGGCCCACTAGATCATCTACCTATTCATTGGATAATTTTCTAATCTCATTAACTTAGAAGGAGTTCATCGCCACTTGAAGCATATTCTTTAAATAATTTTATAAATTGTTGTGTCACTGATGAAAATAATTAAAATAAGTTACTTTAAATTACTTTTACTAAAAAGTCACTTATTTAAGTTTAAAAATCAAAATAACTAATTTAAGGAAAGTAACTTATTAACTTTAAGTTAAAAAAGTTACTTATTGGATAGTATCCGAAAAGGTCATTAAAGACATCAAAATCCACATACACCTCGATTAGAAAGATTTTAGATTAGCATGATTATCACACTTGTGTGCATATGTTTGAGAGGTCAAATGCCATACAAATCCTATGTGGGCCCCAAAATCTTTTGACTTTCTTGAAAAGGCATTGCCTAGGTCATTTGATTTAGGGAACTTTCTTTAGCAAATTTAAAATTTATTAGGAATTTTTCAATAAAAATTCCTACAAGCATAAGCAATGGATGATGGGTGTAACAAATACAACAATCAAATTATTGATTAGACCTATTATTGAAATGATCCTGACTATCAAATATTAAATGCTAATGATCATATTGTTAAGATTGTAAATTGATATATTGTTTGCATGGCTGCCCATGAAATGAGCATTGAACCTAATGAGCAGTGGATGGATTGAATGGTATAAATGCCCCAATGCAGGTGGGAGCACCATAACTTACAGTGCAAGCATTTCGCTTTAGCTGGTGTGGCAGACAAACGAACACTAAAATACAAAAGTTAGAACTGGCTCCGTTTGGATGGTTAGTTATTTTTAAAAAAGTTTTTTATGCATTTGATTTATACTTAATCAGCAAATAAGTACATTTAGTAGGTATGTTTTTAAAACACCTCACCCAAGAAATCTACAAGTTGCCTTGTTGCAACACCTAGTCCAGAATGCCATGACTGTAGGGCCTACCTTAATGTATGTGTTATATATCCGCTATCCTCTATTTTGCAAGCTCATTTAAGGATATAGGCCCAAAATTGAACTAGATCTAAATCTTAAGTTGTAACATTCTGTAAAAATTTTGTACTAGATCCAAGCATGTACATGAACAAAATTGTCAAAGAATCATACAATCTTAACTAATTATCCTACACATATCCAAGTCAGGATTTAGGTCGATTAGGACCAAATCATTAATTTAACTAATTTTGAATATGTCACGCTATGAACTTAGATAATTCGAGTCTTAATTATTATGTACAAAAAATCTTATTAATTAATTTATTTCAAAAATGCTTGGATTAACCAAACAAACTCTAGACCGCTCGTTAGTGAATCGTGAAACTCAAGACTATAGAAATACATTCATATTAGTGGGCTTGTCATCTATCATGGGACAATGAGCTAAGATTGCACCTCGAACTATTCAACCTGGACTCGCAAGACGAACGCTTGAGATGTGTGATTACCGTTAGAATTGTTAAGAACTTGAGCTAAATATCCCCGTTTGAGTTTTGCCAAAGTTATGACTTTTGAATCGTTAGATTACGATTAAATTAAGGACATCAACCTAAGTTAATATCCTACACATATCCATATAACCACGACCCCGATTAAGAATCGATAACCATCAAACTAACTCCAAATCAGATCCATTAATTGAGGCATCCAAATAACTGGGCAATCATAACCATATATAGATCATCTTCAGGAACAACTATCTTACGATATAAATCGACCTGTACATCTCCTAGTGAGCTCCAATAGCTATAAGCAACCTCCCATATGGTTGACATTCCAAATACCTGGGTATCAGGGCCAGTTGCACCCTTTCTAGCACTATAAATACGCATCTAATTCACACTCATCCCCTTTATATGAATTTTCCCTAGCAAGAGAGGAAGAGAGAAAGAAAAGAAAAGTGAGGGCATAAGAAAAGCACTATACTTTCCAATTTAGGTTTCTTAAGGATAGATTACATGAATCTTATGGTTCCTTGGTTTGATTTAGCAATTGGTATTTTTTCTAAACCCAAATCCTAAAAGTGTGAATTGGTTGGGCAAAACCCTAATAAGGTACAGAGCATTTTTTTAGGTTTTCTTTTATCAACCCTTGATAGTGATAGCTAATGATTTTTTTATTTTTTATTTTGTATTGTTAGAGTTTTATATGCCGTTGTGCTTGAATCGCTTTATTATTGTAACATTACTATTACTTATTATTGGTAGTCAACATGTTTGATAAAGTGCTTAATCAATATGAAATTTCTTTTGTCAGAATCCGTTTATGCCTTTCGATCAATGTTATTGATGCACATTGGTTTACATTGATACATATCGGATTGTGCTAATTTATACATATGTTCGATTGATGTACTCTATTGGGGTATTAAGTTATATTGTGAATATAATTACAAATTTGCTATTTTGAATTGAAATCGTAGTGGATTGAGCCTTAATAATCGCTTAAGTAAGTGGATAGCCCGTTTTAGGTTGGCTATCCCAGTCTTATACGATCAACCGAAGTTAAACACGAACGACCATCAGTAGTTGGAACTACACGGGATGCTTTGTACCCAATATTGGTTTTGTCAAGGGTTTCTCGTAATCAATTGGATTAGTATAAAGCAAAGCCAATCGCTTTGATGCTTAGTGATTGTATAACATTTAATAGAATATGAAATACCACTGTTATTGTTAATTTAAGTTTATTCATAATTGTTAGTGTATTACAATTCTACAAAGACTTATGAGCCGAATATGGTGATATGTGATACAATATCCGAGTTGTCAGCCTATACTGTAGTGACAAGTCTCCCTGTAGTGCCCATTAAGCACTAATGACAGTAACGTGCCATATCACAATAAGATACTTAGTCGTTGGTACTTTTGGGTAACAAGCCTTTGTGATTGTCTTTAGGTGATGAGGTCTAACCGATTGATTGATTGTACAAATTAGACTATTGGGTGACAAACCGTGAACTGAATCAAGGAACACTGGTGAGTTCCGCAATGAGCCGCATGATCTGGTTAAAGACTAGTGATATAATGTCGGTATCCTGAATTCGCCAAATTACTGTTTAAACTTGGACTAATAAATACTCAACTAATCATACATATCATAAAAATTGTGGTGTTGGTGATGATGACAAGTCACATTTCACTTGGGCAGTTATTTTGTTAATGAGAAAATATTGAAACTGTTGTTATTCTCGAGCCATACATTACATATCATGCCATCCATGCGTTTAATAAACAAACATAAGAAATTGATTTTGTAATATTATCATTAATTGTGCTTGATTGTGATTAATAACATGTGTAACTTAAGGAAATGAAACTTGAGTTGATCACTCACTCCCATCCACCTAAGACGGTGTTTTAAAACACCAATCAAACAATATTATTGATGCAAGTACAACAAAGGTATATGCTTTAAATGATGCGTACGATGGAGTTCTCGTACTTCCAAACGTCGGATGGGCAATTGTAGTCCAGCTTATTTTATTATCGGGATGCTATGGATTATGTTGGGGAGGAACACTATACACTATTCTTTTGAACATGTATATTGAGTCCCCAGCGAAATGGTATCTATAATTGGATAGATGTGTATTGTATATCTTGAATTCTTGACTTATCTGTACTTGAATTCAAACTATTATACATTATTTAATTTAGATCTTACGATTGTTTGGATACTAATGTTACTGTTCATAAATATTACGTTTACACAAGGCAAAAATGACACCTGAGAGTTTGTACCTGACTTTTGAAATTTGAGGCATTGCACAGGTGGACCACACCATAGGAAACAGGGATGATTGAACACCCATCATTAAAAACTTCATAGGACCAACTATAATGTTTATTTGCCATCTAACATGTTGATAGGGTCGCATATTCTGGAACGAAGGGAAAATACCTATAAGCTTGATCAATAACTTTTGCAGCGCAATGAGTTTTTTATGGTGGGCATTCAACCAACCTGTTTGCTATGTTACGGTGGGCATTCAACCATCATGTTTCTTATGGTGTGGTCTACCTGAGATCTGGATCTACTTCATTTCTGGCTTCATATCCTAAAATAATCTAGCAAAACAGATGGCATGGATAAAGGTGGGCCCACGGTTGCAACCTCGCCAAAATGCCTTGTTACCCCTCTGCTCCTCTCTCCTCTGGCTGGAGGCGATTTGCAAGGTGACCCCAAGGCCAAGTACCTAGATGTTTCTGAGAAATCAACCTCCTCCATCCCTTTTACCGTATCATATTAGGAAGTGGGTCCAAAATTAAAGCAAATCCAAAACTCAAGTGAGCCACACGGTATGAAACATTAGGGAGGGCAATGCCTACTATTGAAATCTTCACTGGACCCGGTCATTTTGGTAGCACCCACCATGATGCATGTTAGAAATCCACACCGTCTGTCCATTTTCCAGCTCATGTTAGTGAGTGGGCCTAAAAATGAGGCAGATCCAAAGAAATGGGCCACTTTGAAAGAAACAAAACCACCATTGAAATCTTCACGAGCCCACTGTGTTGTTTATATGCCATCCAAACTGGTCATAAGGTCATTCCCACCCCACAAGATCATATGAAGAAACTAGCGGACAGGATGGATATTTCAAAAATCAATGTGGGTCCCATGACTATTTCAATAATAGAGGTTCACTACTAAAGTTTCGAGTAGTGTGGCCCACTTGAGTATCCCACTTGAGTATCGGATCTATCTCATATTTGGGCCCACAGCCTAGAATAAGCTTATGAAAACAGTGAATTGTGAATTTCTCAAAAACATCATGGTGGAAGTTTTAAAAATAATAATAATATTAGTTTATGCCACATGTACAACTTCTGAGTGCCTGCATATCAAGCATCATAAGCTGCCAGAGTATAAAATAATTCCCTCTTGAAACTCGAAAACTAGATGTGTCCATTTGGGTCGAGTCATGCATTCTATTTTTAACATGTTCGAGTTCTATGAGCCTAGTTGATTCAGCACCAAGTTAGCCAATTGATGAACAAATTTTCTTTTCTTTTTTTTCCTTCTTATCTTTTAAGCTTTGGGGCATGCAAATCATTCCATCTTATTGAAGATGAAAATACAAATATTTATCAAGGTCCACCCTTTTCTTCCAGCCCAGATGAACAGCCCCAACCAATCTCCATCATGCACACCAGAATTTGATCAGAATACCATGGTTCCACCTTGGATGGGTTACACATCCAATAGTTCACAAACCATGCTGATTGGAGAGGTTAAATAGCTTGGATTCCCAACTCCAGTTCCGTGGCCCGCACAGACAATGGAAGGAATCCACAGAAGCCCATCCGTTGAAGGGGTGAGACCCCAACCACCAGCTGATTGGAGGTTAGACAACACCTCAGTTGCTACTTGTACTGAGTTTCTCATCACAGACCCTCTTATAAAAATGACAGGTTCAACAAGCAAAGAAAGGCGGAAAAGTGCAGTTAGCAGAACACAACTAAGGTTTTTTTTTTTGTTACCTGCTCAGAAGAAAGTGTTTGGATGCACAAGCGCATTGCAGTTTAATCAAGGGAAAATGACAAAAGTTATCAATCTTTCGCCCTACTCATGATGCCGAAGTAGGGCCTTCAAATTGCTGTTAAGTTCTTCTCAAGCCCATCTTGACAGCAGCATAATTGTAATTTGCAGCCCAAATCCTTAATCTGAAGGCCAGGGAAGGGAATCACAATTTCGATGTTTCAAAATTGCAAGTGATTTCAATAGTGCATTCAAACAAACCCCAAAATCCAATAAATAACCAATCACGCAGGAAATATCCAACACATGAATACCTGGGAAGTACACATACTGCAGAGAATCCAAACCCACCCTATAAAGATAAAACTACCCAGAGGTTTTGTATTCATTGCGTCGTTTTGAATTCATTGCAGCGACCCAGCATTGTTTCATTTGTGATGGGATGCCACCACATCCATGTGGCTGTATTGTCCGTGCATCCCACCTTCCATCTGGCAGGCCCTACTGTGAATGGCCCTTAGTACAAAATCCGCAAGATTGGAAGATTCCTAACCATCCGACTGATGGATCTCCCCTTCAAATATGGACCATTGAACTTTTATATTCCATTAGCAGGTCACAGATGGAAGTGGGACAGCAAGGTTTGCCCAATCGGTTTTGTTTTCCTGTAAAAGGGCATGATTTGGATTCACCAGCAATGCAGCCAAGTGTTGGGTTGCGATGAACAAATACAGATTGGTTACCTGTTAAAAACTAGTCTATACCCTTTAGTTACTACCATTTGAATTCAATGCCAACTCCTCACACTTAGAGATTGCCGAAAGTTGAATATTTCAATTGTTGAATTCTACTTGTGCTGCATTCTATTCCCCATAATGTAAAATGGCAATATTTGGGAAATTTTCATTACCAATTTCTCTATCTGAAAAAAATTAGGTGTCGGTTACCAGCTTGCTGCCGTTGTTGACTCTCTAAACATCCAATCAATGGGGAAAAATCAAATTTATGTTGCACCCTGTGAAATGCAAACCCAAATAAAGCTGGATTTTTTAAAGGTAAATTAGTAAGATAATGTCAAATTCTAACCTACCTGACTGGGGAGACAGAATGAGTATTGATCCTGGATGGCCCTCTAAAATCACTGAAGGTTTTTCTTGGTATCTTGAATATGGAACATTAGCTGCAAAACAGTAACAATTTTACAGCTAAAACACTTCAGAGAAAATGAGAATTCACCCTACTCCATGCAATCAAATGGAATGAAAAGCATGCAATTCTTACCTTTGTCCCTACATAAAATGTTGTGAAGATGCCACCAAGTACAGGAAGTCCTGTAGAGAGATTAAAAGCTTGCATAAACTGAGATGGCTGTATGTTTGTAGAATGAGTACTAGAGATGTGGTCTTAAGCAAATACCATCTCTGTGTAGCAATCTCGAAATCAACCAATTTATGCCCGACGGTCCAATAACATAACCGACAAGGTTGGCTACCTGTAGAAGTGCCAGCATTGACAATCAGTAACAAGAGGCATTCCACCAAGACAGCTGATTCATGTGAAGTCTTTCCAGCTTAAAAGCATGGCATTGATGCAAAACATGAATCTTCTTCGAAATGCAGAAGTTGATGTTTGGGTCAGCACAGGAAAAATACTAGCATTAAGCAGAGCTTTCCAGCTTTTTGACGAGTGAGGTATGCACAGGGAGGGTTTGGAACATGTTTCACTAGCATTTTGGCACCATCCTACCAAGTCGACCTGGGGAACAGGGAACTCCTATACGTGCCCATATAGAATTTCTTCTCTCTAAAGAGTAGTCATATAGAACTGGTTTTAGGTTGGTTCAACATACAACCTATCTCATGTATGGGACATCTAAGCTGTTCAAAATGTAGGCCCCACCATGACAAGCACCTTGAACAAAAACAGATTAGTGCATTCATCAAGATGGTTATACATGTTAAGCTAATATACAACCAGTTGTATGAGACCATTCCTCGTCTTTAAATTCTCAATAATTTCATGTTCCTGGTTTATGTAGCCTAATAGCCTCTACTCTAAATCAACGCCTTGTGCTGCTCTTGGACCCACGGCAAAGCCTCCTGGGGCATATGTGGGACCCCAGTGGTTGATTAGGCAAAAACCCTTGGCTGTCACTCCACATACTATTGATTGGGATATTGCCAACAATGGGATCAAAGGGCTCTAATGAGCTTTGACCCTTCCTGGAGTGGGGAAGCATCTGTTTCAAAAATGTTTTCAAGTAAAAAACAGGTATGAAGCGGGAGTGGGAGTGCGACTAATGCAGGGGCATTTTCACATCGGGCTCGAGTAGGGTTGCCTATGGGATGCAGAGGCACACTCAGGGTGGGTGGCCCGTGTGAGGTAGGTGGCTCGTGTGAGGTAGGCCCCACCCATGTGAGGCGGGTGGCTCTTGTGAAGCGGAACCCATCTAAAGTGGGGCCCACGAGGGGGGTTCGGCTGATGTCCTAACCCATGGGATGTGGGACCTGGGCTATAAGATAAAGGAATTGATTCACCATGCTCTATCAATTTAAGCTTAACCCATGGGATGTGGGGCCTAGGCTATAAGATTAAGGAATTGATTCACCATGCTCTATCAATTTAAGCTTTTAGAGCAAGTGGTCAATTGTCCTACATCAAAGTGGTATCAAAGCGGGAAGTCTTGTGTTCGAGACTCCTCACCAAGGGTGATTAATTCAGGGGCATTTTCACACTGGGCTCAAGTAGGGTGGGCGGCCCGTGTGAGGCGGGTGGCTCATGTGAAGCGGAACCCATGTGATGTGGGGCCCATGAGGGGGGATCAGCCGAGGTCCTAACCCATGGGATGTAGGGCCTGGGTTATGAGATAAATGGATTCATTTGTCATGCTCTATCAGTTGGAGCTTTTGGAGCAAGTGGTTAATTGTCTTGCATCAGCGCCTCCATAGCGCGATTTGAAGCAAGAGCAGCACCTCATCAGAAGGATCATGCAACTAAGTGTCAACGACTAGAGCAAGCAAATTTTTTGCTTTATTAAAACCTATGATATTATGACTAAAACCTCTTAAGCTGTCTCATTTTGTCTTGGGAAGAGCATCTTCTGTTAGATGGTTTGCATCTAATCCAAGGGTAGAATTGGTTTTCTTAGGTTGATCTAGAGGTTAGAGAACATAAATCATGCAGAAACTGAATTAAAACATGATATCAAAATATAACAGAGACTATGTTAGTAAGCGTTGAAAGTTACAGAAATTCAAGGCTTATAAGAAACTAAAAGTCCATCAATGTAAGCTGCTAAAACATAAACAAGAAAGACATACCATGAGGCTTGTAATTGTAATAGCACCTGCCACTGCACCTAGTTCACGAAGAATGAACTCATGGATGGCACTCTTAGCCTGATCATAAAATACAAGGTAAGAATTTAAAAACACTAGAACCAGATATGAGGGTACCACTACTATGCACAGCAAAACAAGCGTGGGTCCATTTTGAAGAAGCATGTATAACATATGATTAATATACATGTACACATTTCTTAAAGGGCCGGGCTCAGGCCTAAAATATTGGCCCCTTTCAGGGTCGGATCAGGGTCAAGCTCAGGCCTTGCAATTTCAAGTTGTGCTCCAGTTGAGACCTAGCTCAGGCACGACCCATTGACATTCCTACCACTTGTACCAATTCAGTGTCCACGGAAACTTGCATATATCCTTGGATCGAGGATCATGTCATTCCTTAATTTTAAATAGGTTTCTCATAAAGAAAGAGGCACTTATTTTTTGCCTCCATGGTATTTTTCTCCATAAGAACCATTGGGACCCATCTATCCAAAAGACTCAAGGGCCATTTTTTTCCAGAAGATGACAGTTTCATTAAATCATGAAAGAAGAAAACAACAATATAGGAAGCAGCCATGGAAGGTGACCCTATTGTCACTCCACATTAAAACAGACTCAAAAAAAAACAAAAAAAAAAACAAAAAAAAAAAAAAACAAAAAAACAAAAAAAAACAAAAAAAACAAAAAAAAAAAAACAAAAGGTAGGATAGGATGCCTTGGCCCAGCTATCGGCTACTCATCCAAAGATGCCTAGTCCCAATCACTTTTCACAGATGCTGCAGTGGATCCTGAGAAGTTGGGGAGATTTCAAAACAATTGAGAAGCAAAGAGCAATCATTGAGACAGATTTCTTCTTGAAAATTCTATCATTTTTTTCTCTTTCCAAACACTCCATATACAGCATAAGGAAACAAAGGCCATATTCGCCTGCCCCATTTTGTGTCAACCATGAACACACTGTTCGAACTGATTCTTCTCAGAATTGTGTTAATCTTCTGAAAGGACATTTCTAGTGTGGATCTCACCTTTCCTCAATCTCTAATTGAAAAAAAAAACTCAGCAACATAGCTGCTATGCCTACCTCTTCTACCAACGATGCTGTCCTCTCTTCTCAAACTATCCACATTTCTATTCATGTTCAGGGTACTACGGCTATACTCCAATAAGTGAGATAAAAAAAATAAAGAGGCACTTAAGGACACATTAATTAGCATAGGCATTACCTTGAGTGCACTAACAGCTGACTTCACTATCATTTCAGGGATAAAAAATAAACATGTTAACCACGCCCATGAAAGAAGCCTCCTGTGCCATAGTAAATAAACCATCACGTGAGGACTGGAAGAGCACCAAATAATCTGGTGCACCTAAAATTAAGAGGAAGAATTACTAGTTCAAGTAACAAAATATATGCAGGGAGCAAAAGGAGAAAAGTTAGGTGCCAGCAGTACCATTCTAAATCATGCCATACTGCTACGAATGTGAATATGACCCAAACATTGAGTAGCTTTTTCCGAGAACCCCCAAGAGGAATGTACAAGTACCTAGAAATAATAAATGGCTTTTTAGTACATGATACTCTTCTTAAAGAAATTTAAAGTGAGGAATTATATGATCCTCAACCCAATAAAATGTACAGTATACATGGGTTTTCAGCTGTAGAAGTGGGGCCCATGGTTCAGTGATGTAGACAGTAAGCCTGTATGGCCCCACCATGAATGGACACTTGTGCCAAAGTCTCCTCCATAAGACAATCCTTAACCTTTCAATTGCAGCCTGAAAACAAACAGTCAAGGAGGAAAATGCAGCAAGATCCATATTCAACTGAAAAAAAAGACTCAGGATTCATGTTTATGATTTTCCAATCTGGGATTTTTGGGGCATGGTCCATCCAAGCTGAGGCCCAACAAGATAAAGGTCAGCATCACTGAGCCATGGGATGCATGCTTAGAAACTGACATGCAGAGTATACTGTGCATATCCTCAGCTCAAGAATCACTCAAGAAAAGTACCCTAAGCAAAAGCTTGCTAAGAATATAGCATGAAAGCCACACCTGACAAGCCATTTGTTGAAAGATGCATGCCAATTTTTCCAGAAGCTTTCCAAGTCATAGCAGTTGTTGATGCACCTAGGCATATTCTCAGGAACATCAACACCTCCTACCTGCAATCAAGGCCCAAGTAAGAAGTTGAAGCTATGAAATGAATGAAATTTGCTACCGTGTCCCCCTTCATATAATGGTTATTTCCTACAAGCTAAAAGGTCTTCTATGTAGAACTAGAGGCGACAAGGAAATGTTTTAAAGCGTCCTACATATGAAATTCGTTATTTCTTTTCAAATAGATTGATCAGAGTGGGGCAATTAGATGCAACATGAGGTGTTCCAAGGATTAGAATGTGGCCAGACTAGAATCAAGGACAAGGGCATCCAACGCAGCGTAACAGTAGTCCAATAGGAGAAAATGATGGAGAGAGGAATTAGATGGTTTGGGCATGTGCCACAAAAGCTGGAGACAGCACTAATAAGAAAGAGAATTTTGATTAGGGCCAAAAGGCCTGAAAGAAGAATGAGGTAAAGACCTAAATGGGCTTGGCTTGAGATGGTGAGAAGAGTTATGAAGGCCTGTAGGTTACCAATATAGGGTGTTAGGAATGATAGGCAAAATAGGATTCCTGAAGCAAACCACAAATAGTCAGGACAAAGCAATGACGATGATGATGAAGATTCCTTTTTAATATAATGAACCCACTGCACAGACCCTACAAAAGAACATTTAAATACTCATCCTGGGGTGAACCTATAGGGATCCATATCCCTAAAAGATTCTACAGAAGGTATCTAAATCCTCATCTTGGAGCAATCCCAGTTATCAGTTTTGCTGAGAACCAATCTTCCATCTTAGATTCTCATCCCATTTTCTGCAACCCAGGATCCTATAACCCTAACTCAAATCCTAAACCTTCAAAGAGAAGAATAGGCATATGCTTTCATTCTTTTTGCTGCATAGATAAAACAGTGAGGAATAGTACTGGTAATTTGTAGTTGCCAATAGGGTCATCTATGGAAAATTCCTAATTTCCTTACTTTGAAAATCTAGAGACTTCTTGAGGCATTATATGATATGTAGCCCACATATTTCAACAGTACACAAAGGTTTTCAATTCTGATGTATGGGTCCCATGTTTCAGTAGTCGAGACCATTGCTCTTTTGTGTCATTGTTTATGGACTAGGCCTCAAAAATCTCCTTGATAGGACAATCTTATATTTGCCCACAGATAGGGGGTTAAGAAGAGAAATAAAAACCATGTTCCACATTGAACAAAAAAAAGGTCCTCATTGGGATCTTCCGATCTGGGAGATTTCAGGGGTATTCCCCGCCAATGGTGGGCCACAAAAGACCAACTGTCCAGATTATCAAACATATGCCCACTTTTCATAATTGAAAACCCATGTACATTGTGGAATGATGCAGATCACATATTGTAATTCCTCATACTTAACATATACAGCACAGCTCAGAAATTGGATTTTATGTGCCATATCAGAACTACGGAAGAAGAAGAAGAAGAATATAGATCTACAGCTTTGGTATGTAGGACCTATTTGTGTGTGTGTGTGTGTGGGGGGGGGGGATCTAAACCTTTGAGCATGTAGGATCAGTGTTCAAAATATTGGCATCGCGTTACGTATCGCATCCTTGGGATACAAATACGTATCGGTTATCGCAAAGGATATATCATTTGTATCGGATAATTTATTGCACTTTCTGGGAAACATAGGGAACATGGTTGAATTTTTTGATGAAACTTCAAGGACTATTAAAAAAGACCTTAATACACACTTTCAAATCATAACATCTCAAAAAAGAAGTGCACATTTCTACATTAAATGAAAAAAAAAAATGGAAAGAGAGACGTGAAAGAGAGAGAGGCACCTCCTCTTTTGCCACTCCTCTTTCTTCCTTTCCTTGTGCACGCCCACCCCATCTCCATGAGATAGAGAGGGGGTGCAGTAATCTTGGTGGGCCATCAACCCCATCCCTTCCACCATCAAATTCATCCTTCAATCTCAACCATCCATCTTGATCACCAAGAAAGTGAATGCAAAGAACTGAAAGAGACCAAAGAATTGAAAGGACAAAAGTGACCCCGAAAGTTGAGCTTGTACAATGAAGGCGATAGTGAATGCAACGACATGATCGCCCCCGTATGTGGGGCGATTCCTCTTTAGCCTCCTCTCATAAAGAATCACGACCATCTGTGGCAACAGGAGGTTCGAAGGCAAAGGCTTCGCTGTCGTGATGTAATGAGGAAAGGGAAGAAGATGAGATCCTAGATGACCAAGGATGGAAGAAGGTTACTCGTCGTCGTCCGGCCCATATTATGAAAGATAGGAGAAGGGATTCATTCCCTACATTGTTCGTTCGAGGGCACCCGGCAGGATGGCTCCCTATCAACATATCAAGGGTTTTCGGGAGAGCAGGTGTGGTTATGGACGTTGTGATGCCGAGAGATTAGTTTAGTGGTGATTACAGAGGGTTTGCTCTGGTCCGCATGTCATCTGAGGAGGAGCTCGCTAGGGTAGTGAAATTGCTCCATGGTGTGAAATATGCTGGCCAACTGTTGCTCGTGCAACGGGCAAGGTTTGGGCCAGATCGCTTGGGTCAAAAGAGGAAAGATCCCATTCCACCCAAAAAAGTATACAAACCTAAATCCCCCTCCCATCAGCCAGTATCGAAGGAAGGCATCTCCTTTAGAGATGTCCTCCTCAACCAGAACCCCACCCCACCCAACGGACCCATCGATAATATCCCACCTCTGTCCCCCATGCCAGTACCTATAGCCGCATCTTCTATCTTTGTTAAGGAGGGGACCATTCATATTAATCAAATCTTGTTTAATAAGGCCAAAGAAGACCTTAAAGACACGATCGTCATTATCACCAAAGATGGGGCATCCATATCCCGGGTGAGAGACTAGATTGCAGAGACAACTGGATATCGTCCCGATAATTACAACATCAAACCTCTAGGTTACAACGAGCTCTGGGTGAAGGTATGCCCGGGCCTTAATCCAGAGATATTGTTAATGGCAGGACATCTTCATTCAGGTGGACCAGTAGCAAAAGTATTGAAATGGGAGGACTTCTCATTGTTCAGTAAAGAAAATATCTGCGTCCAGGTATGGGGAATTCCTTTGGAACTTTGGCATGACAAATTTTTCATCTTGGTTGCGGCATCTCTAGGATCTTTCTTGGGACCTGGACAACAAGACGAAATTGGGAGAGGAGCTTATGGTTATTAGAATGAGAATTCGTAGACAGAAGGGTTCCCCTCTTCTTCCTCACATCAGGGTATTCGTCGACGATCGTACGATCGATCTCCCGGTGGTCAGAGAAGCCCCTGATGAAATCTACCCTCAATGGGGTGACCTTTGGCGCACCAGAGAAGGCCTTTCCACTCCTCTTGCGGAAATTCCTTCGACGTCGACCAAGGGTCATACAACGCCCCCATGCTTCAGCGGACTACCTTCCAATCCTACGGTCAGTGGCTGCACCCATCCCGAAGTTGGTGAACTCATATGTCCAATCAGTAGGACGCGTGGGTCACCTGTCCGGCCTCGATCCTTGCCCCCATCTGATATAGGGCCTCCTGCCTCGGCCCCTTCTACGATCGGTAAGGAGATCGTTCCACGTGGCACTATTGCGTATTCAAGTTATCTTCCAGCATCAGGCATTTCCCCTTAGTGTGACATGTGTAGAACCCCAGTCAGCTCCCGTCACCTCCTCTCGTCAGATACACTTATTACGCAGTCTTGAGATCAACCCCCCTCCAATCCTGATAACCACATAGCCCACCTCGCCTGCGTCTCGAGCCCATCCCAGTTGCACGTGCTTCCACGTTTAATAGAGTCGGGTCCTATTTCTCCCCACGTGCAAAGGCTGTCTCCTCCATCCGGGTCCTCTCCTTCGAATTCGGGTCTGGTTTTAGACCTCTTTCAACCGTTTGTTTCTATCTTCCACCCTTCACCTTCTCATCCTTCGTCTCTTTCCCATCTTATCATCCTGACTCTCCGCCAGTGACCTAGAAAACACCAAACTTCCTCCTTTCTCCCCATCATTTAGATAACAGTAGCCGAGGTGGAGACTCTGAAGACGATTTTTCTGAGGAAGACATATCTAATCCGTATTCTAATTATCAATCCAGACCTTCATCCCCAGGATCATCGATTTATCCTTTTGGGGACTCGGCAGAAATGGGCCCTATCACATTATTCCAGGATTCGCCTGGCGATGTGATCATAGCCGAACCTCTCCAGATTTGTTCCGATCTTCAGAAAACTCTCCCAGAACTCCTCAACGGATTCTCTTCGGGATGGTGATAGAGAAGTTTTGCTCGGCAAGATGCTCAACAAACGATGGGTTTGAAAAGCTGTAGAACACGTGGGCAGAAAGCTTGGTTTATCCTTCGGGGATAGGATGGAAGATTATGACGCCCTGTTTTAATGTATTGAAAACAGGGGCCGCCCTCTTTCCGATCATCGCTCCCCTTCGAAGCCTTCTCCCAAATCTGGCAGTAGTCGGGAGCTCTTGCGGTTGGAACCAAGCTCAGGGCTCAAATCAGCCTCCAAAACCAAGCTGAGGAGGCAGGATAAGCGGGGAAATTCAATTGCCCAATGAAGATTATCTCCTGGAACGTTAAGGGGGTGGGCTCAAAGCAAAAAAGAAGCCTAATCAAAGCCTCCATCAGTAGAAAAAATCCAGATATTATCAGTTTTCAGGAAACAAAGGTGCTGATTTTCAACGATAATCTCATTAAATCCTTGTGGAAGGAGCTGGATGCTAAGTGGATTTCGTTAGATTCTTCTGGGTCTTCAGGGGGTATTCTCGTTGCCTGGAAATCGTCCAAATGGGCTCTTCAATCGTCGTCGATAGGATCCTTCTTAGTTTCTGTAACTCTGAAAGATATATCATCTAATTTCCAATGTCTATTAATTTCTGTTTATGGTCCCTCTGCCGATGCAAGCAGCGCGGACCTTTGGGATGAATTAACTCTTGCTAGTCATTCATTCTCAGGTCCATATTGTGTGATGGGTGATTTCAACATCACTCGTTTTGCTGAAGATCATTCCCACATTCGTAGGACCTCTCCAGCCATGCGTCGTTTCTCAGATTGGATTCAGGCTAATCAAATCGTAGATCTCCCGTTGCTTGGTGCTAAATTTACTTGGACAAATGGTCGTAGAAGCCCCATCAGATCCAGGTTGGATAGATTTCCCGTCTCCCCGGACTGGATTGAGGCCTTTCCTTCTATTCTTCAGCTTGCTCTCCTTAAGACAACTTCAGCTCATTGTCCTATTCTACTAATCATGGAAGATGATAATTGGGGCCCGAAGCCTTTTAGATTCAATTCCTCCTGGCTCAGAATTGAAGGTTTTAAACATAAGATCGTTATGTGGTGGGCGACTTTTCAGGTGGAAGGTTTTGCTGGCCACAAACTTCTATGTAAGCTCAGATCTCTTAAGATGAAGATCAAGGAATGGATCCTTGAGGAGCTATCCAAAAAAGAAGCAGATTCGGAAGCTCTCCTCTTAGAACTCCAACATATTGATGAAGACCAGGATGCAAGGTGTCCCGTATCGGTATCGGTTGGCGTAACGGTGACCTCCAAAACCGATACGGATACGGGGGCGTAACGGCCCGTAACGGTGCAAAATTATTTTTTTTGTCAAAAAATATGAAAATATGGATTAAATCCAGAATATTCTAAGCATTCCAAATATGCATTCATTTATAAATTGGAACATGTTTATGGTGGTGTAACGGTCCACTCTTTGGTGAGAAGTTGTATCGGACTATCTGATGAATTTATGAACCAGATAACCTGAATTTGACTACAAAATTCATATATTTAATTTTCTAACTATCTACTATCAATGATAGATATATTAGAATGAATGTAATATGAAAATATCTTACATTTAGGTGTTTGCAATTATTTTTTAGGGCCAAAATTCATGCGTAAATAGAAAAAAATATATAAAAAAAATATAAAATGGCACCCCAAATATGTAAAATGCACATTAACATGTTCTACTATGATTAACACATCATATGACATCATTAAAACAGCAAAAGAATCATTAAAAAATGATTTTTCGAATTTTCAAAAAAAGGGCCGAAATAAATGCGTAAATAGAAAAAAATATAAAATGGCACCCCAAATATGTAAATTGCACATTAACATGTTCTACTATGATTAACACATCATATGACATCATTAAAACAGCAAAAGAATCATTAAAAAATGATTTTTCGAATTTTCAAAAAAAGGGCCGAAATAAATGCGTAAATAGAAAAAAAATAAAAAAAAATATAAAATGGCACCCCAAATCTGTAAAATGCATATTAACATGTTCTACTATGATTAACACATCATATGGCATCATTAAAACAGCAAAAGAATCATTAAAAAATGATTTTTCGAATTTTCAAAAAAAGGGCCAAAATTCATGCGTAAATAGAAAAAAATATAAAAAATATATAAAATGGCACCCCAAATCTGTAAAATGCACATTAACATGTTCTACTATGATTAACACATCATATGATGTCATTAAAACAGCAAAAGAATCATTAAAAAATGATTTTTCGAATTTTCAAAAAAAGGGCCAAAATAAATGCGTAAATAGAAAAAAATATTAAAAAAATATAAAATATAAAACCGCAAATCTGTAAAATGCACATTAACATGTTCTACTATGATTAACACATCAAATGGCATGATTAAAACAGCAAAACAACCATTAAAATTTGATTTTTCGAATTTTAAAAAAAGGGGCCAAAATTCATGCGTAAATAGAAAAAAATATTAAAAAATTATTAAATGGCACCCCAAATCTGTAAAATGTACATTAACATGTTCTACTATGATTAACACATCATACGACATGATTAAAACAGCAAAACATATTAAAAAAAGTATAAATACCTATTTTTGACGAATTTCTGAAAAATGGCCCACCGAGCTTTGATTCAAAAAAATCTGTGATATAATGTGTTTTTATCTCAAATACCTAGCTAAGGTTGGTCGAAATTAGTAGTAGAAGGAGTGAAAAACAGTTTGGAAGCAAGAGGTTTCAAAAAAACAGCAAAAAATGAGCTAAAAATGAAAAAAAAAAAAAAGTTACCGTTACGGGCCCGTAACGGCTCGGCCGATACGGGTACAAAAAATCGTATCGGCCGATACGGCCCCGAAACGGGTAACGGTTCGCACCGTTACCGTACGGCCGATACGTAACCGATTCGGCACACCCTGCCAGGATGATATTCAATTCTCAAACGAGGTTTTGAGCAGGCCGATCCAAATCATCCAATCCCTTTCATCTAGAGCTCTTCAAGATAAGGCGGTTTGGAAGATAAAGTTTAGACCTAAGTGGATTGTCGAGGGGGATAAAAACACGAAATATTTCCACTATATAGCTAATATGCACTCCCGGGCCAAGGCCATTATCGGTATCATGGACAATGATGTGTGGATTGAAGATAAACAGAAACTTGCTGATCTCGCAGTCAACCATTTCAAATCTCTCCTTTCTGTGGAATCCCGGGTCAGACCTCGGCTGGTTGACCTCTCTTTCAACAGTCTACAGCAACATGAAGCAGCCCTCCTAGAAGCTGAATTCTCCGCTAAAGAAATTAAGGAGGCAGTCGATTCCCTGGGGGGCGATAAATCTCTGGGCTCTGACGGTTTCCCTATTAGCTTTTTCCAATCATGTTGGGATTTGGTTGGTCAGGACGTGATTCTCTTCATCCAGGAATTTCATAAGAGAGGTAGGCTGTCAAAAGGTCTCGGTGCTTCCTTCATCTCGCTGATCCCTAAGGTGGCGGGGGCCGCTAATTTTTCTGATTTTAGACCAATTAGTCTGATCGGGGGGCCATATAAGATCCTAGCTAAAGTCCTCTCTTCTCGCATCGCGAAAGTCATTGGTAAATTAATCTCGCCAAATCAGAATGCTTTCATAAAAGGAAGACAGATTACAGATAGTGCACTTATAGCTAACAAGATCCTTCACTCATACCAGAAATCTTCCAGGGAAGGGATCTTCTGCAAGCTAGATATTGTCAAGGCTTACGACCATGTTCATTGGGACTTTCTTCTTTATATGCTTTCCCGTATGGGTTTCGGGTCCAAATGGAGATCCTGGATAGAAGCGTGTATTGGCTCCGCTCATTTTTCGGTCTTACTCAATGGTTCCCCAAACGGATTCTTCAAGAGCTCGAGATGGTTGCACCAGGGGGATCCCCTCTCTCCTATGCTATTTCTTGTTACCAATGAAGCCCTGTCCAGAATGATGATTAAAGGTCAGGAAGAAGGTATTTTGAAAGGATTGGCCATGCCAGGTTTTCAGTCTCCCATTACACATATCCAATTTGCTGATGATACGCTCATCTTTTCTGAAGCCTCAGCATCTTATATCTCCAACCTTCACTTCGCCCTGTATTGCTTCGAGGCGGTATCTGGTCTGCGGGTTAATTTGGCCAAGTTCAAACTATTTGGGGTTAACGTCCAGCCTGATAAGCTTTTTTCCTTCGCTGCCTCCCTCGGTTGTCCTGTTGGGGCCTTCCCCACTTCATTCGGGGGCCCCCTGGGTTCTCCTCCCAAAATGATGTGGGATCAGATTATCAATAGATTTCAGAAATACCTAGCGAGGTGGAAATGTTGTTATTTATCTCTTGGAGGCCGTCTTACCCTTATCAAAGCGGCGCTGTCCAATCTTCCTCTTTACTTTATATCCTTATTTAGATGCCCTTCCTCTGTTCTGAAAGCTATCGACACAATCATAAGAGATTTCCTCTGCTTCGGGAAGGAAAATCAAAACAATATTCTTCTCCTGGAATGGAAGGAGGTCTGTAAAATATTAAGCGAAGGTGGGGCCAATGTTAAAGATATGAGAAGAATGAATACTACCCTTCTCGATAAATGGACTTGGAGACTTGGATCAGAACCAGAGGCCTTATGGGTGAAAGTGGTTAAAGGTAAATACGGATTGTCTCAAGGGGGTTGGTGGACTAAAGAGTCCTCGTCATACAGGGCATCCCATGTGTGGAAAGGCGTCCTTAAAGCTAAACAAGCAGTCCTCCACGACATCAGTTTTGAGTTGGGAAGGGGTTCCTGTATCCGGTTTTGGGAAGATGTCTGGATTGGAGAAGAGCCGCTAAAGTTTAAGTTTCCCCAATATCTTCCGCCTAGCTCCTGTTAAGAATATAACAGTTTCAGATTGTTATTCAAGCTCTTTTGGTCAAACAGTGTGGGATGTGAGATGTGTTAGAAATCTCAGAGATGACGAGATTTCAGAATTTATGGATCTCCAGCTCTACATTTCCAACTCTCTGCCGCAGCTGTCAAAGCCGGATAAGATTATTTGGAGGATAGATAAATCCAACTCTTTTACAGTTAAATCCTTCTATTCCTCCCTTTCCCCTCCCCCCTGATAGCTGCAGAGCTTGCTTCCCCTTTCATTTGGAAATACCCTCCCCACTCGCCCCCCCACCCCCCCCACAACAGAATTTTAACTATTGACAACCTCCGTAAAAGAGGGATGCAGCTAGTTAATATTTGTCTTTGTTGTATGAAGGCAAAGGAATCAGGTGCCCATCTTCTGGTGAACTGTCCGTTTATTTCCCATCTCTGGATAGAGTTCTGTCAGAAATTCAACATTTCCTGGTGTATACGAGATTCGGTGAACTCTCTCCTCACTTCTTGGCATGGTTGCAGGCTCGGCAAAATCAGAACCCTCATTTGGAGAATGGCCATTTTGGCTATCTGGTGGTCTGTTTGGCTTGAAAGGAATGACAGATGTTTTAATAACATCTCCTCTCAGTTTATGTTGTCGGGGCTAGGGCTAAAAGACTGTTAGTAGAATGGGCTTCCAATGTCAAAGGGTTGAAGGGTGATGATCTTTGTTTTTTAGGTAGCTAGTGTCTGTCTGCCTTCTTAGCAGGTGGGCTGTTTTTTTCTTTGCTTTTGTTTTTCTTTTCGTTTTTGTTGTCCTCTTTTTGGGTTTTAATGAAATCCTTCCGTTGCCTTTAAAACAAATAAATAAATAAAAAGAGGTGCACGTAATATGTTCCTTTGTATAGGGTCCTAAGTTATGCACACTATCTGATTGAACTCATGCAACTATATTCAAATTGAATGCAAAACATTCAGAGTGTATGTGATGATCATTTCATTAAACACTCCTAAATAATTCGAAATTAGTCTCAATTGACAGCTAGTTGAAGGAAATTTTCAAAAAAATATTAATATTTTAATAAACTTTTATTAATTTTTAATTAAAATTTTATTTTTATTTTTCAAAAATTGACAAGGACTTAACAAATCAGTAGATCAGCCCTCATACATGCTTGATTTCATGTGTGGAGTGCAACATTGCAAGCAATTAGAGAGAAATTGGGGAAATTTTGAATTTTCCCCAAATCAGTCCACCCACACTCAAATTTCGAAATTAGAGTGTATGTGATGATCATTTCATCAAATACACTTATGTACTTTGAAATTAGTCTCAATTGACAACTGGTTGAAGGAATATTATTTATATATCAAATAAAATAAAATAACATGAAGAACCAATGGATATCAAAATCAAGCTCCAACTCCATGATTTTTCATACAAGACATAAAGAACCAATGGATTTGTAACCATTTGGCACTGATTTAACATAATTTCAACAAAAAAAAAAAGGGATCGGAAATTAAAAATGCTCACCAGATCGAACATGTGGGATATATCTGTACTACCTGTGCGTTTCACATTGCACAAGTGGGATACAAGATATAATGTGGGATATATCGGCCGATATCATCGATATTTAAAACATTGTGTAGGACCTATTTGGAGAAATATATATATTATCCAACTGGTTGGACCAAAGGTTATAGTCCATCCAACGAATAACATATAACTTTGAGTTCATGGGAAATCAAACCCGTTCAATATATTGGTCCACCATGAGGAACACCGTATGCAAAAAAATCGGCCCTACCCACTTATTAAGCAGACCAAAATTATTTTTGCTTATCTTTCAATGGATACAAACGTTTTTCTATGGTGTGGCCCACTTGATGAGTAGATAGGCTTGATGTTTGCAATAAGTGATCCATATGGTGGGGTCAACCTATTAGAAGGATTGGATTTTACAATCACTAGAAATATTAGAAGTTATCCACTGGGTGGACTGTAAACTGTGGTCCAACCGGTTGGACCACGCGCATGCGCACACACACAGAGGGTGTGCGCATGCGCTGCAGGGACTTAGAACCACATTCACAATAAATTCCTCAAATATGTGATGGTGAAAAATAAAAGATGTAGCCCAAGTACTTGATCCAAAGTCACTGACATGCAACATATGTGTAAATACACCCAAATACCCGAAATAACAAAGAAAAGAAGATGCACAAAGTTAGAAGATGCGAGGTCAACGGGATGCAATCTTGTGCGAATTTACGAGAAGATCTAAAGGAATATATGAAACTTAGAAAAAGCAGCACTCATTCTCCAGTTAACATACCAATGACCAAAATCGAAAATAGCGCCAAATCAGAAAGAACTTTAACCACATGAAGTTCAATACCTGAAATTGACAGAAAAATAAAGATTAATTCAATTCAACCTATTTATTTAATCTAAAGAAACCTCAACATTCTAAAAATATCTCTTACCCCATATCCAATGATAAAGACCTCAAAAGGAGAAAATTCTCTCCACAAACCGCTGAGCAGCACAATGATGAAATAAATATCATTTGTGACTAATATAAAACTAACAAAAATTTAACCTCCTCCAGTTCACAAGTAGCTCACCTGATTGTAAACGCATTATAACAGAAGAAATGGGTCATTACTTCCATGAGAAAAAGACTAAGAACCCATCGAAATCCATACCAAGCAATTTGTCCAATAGAATGATTCCTCTGAGGCATATCTAGCTGCAAAATAAACATTCTCGTATGTGAAACTGAAACTAAAAAAGGTAAGGAAAGCTATAAGAGCAACCTCTGGGATTTTCTGACTGACACCTTATTAACCCTAACAAAGGTGTACACATTTAGAAAGTTTTTAAAATATTTATAGAAATAAATGGTCAAAAAACAAGTTACGTAGGCACTCTTGTGAGGAAAGGAATTTCATATTGTTTTACAGGAAGATAGTAAAATAACCATGTGTAGTGGATGAAACTAAGGGAATCTACATCAAATTCTGGAACCTGAAGGTTGTAGCCCCAGAGGAGTAAGCCTAATTCAAGGGCTCACTAGGCTTGTATTCTCATCAAGCAGCTGTTGGATACCACTTTTTAATTACTACTCTCTTCAAATGGTTTAAATCTATACGAAGAGATTGCAATCAGCCTCTAGATCATTGATTGTGAATGAATAGTACCACAATCTTATGAACTTTATGTTAGTTGTCACTCATCCTTCAATGAACAGAATTTCCATTCATAAGGATTACAATAAGAAAGAGGTCTTTCAAAAGGCAAAGTTATTGCTTTGCATGCACTCACTTGATAAAGAAATGGCAATCTTACTCACAGGACCAATGAACAGTAACTCATATGTTCTCACTTTACAAAGAAATGGCAATCCTTCGAAAATGACACAAATGAACAGGGCAGGCGTGTATGAAATCCTAACCGGTTTTTCCAGCCGAGCCCGATCATGTGACCTGGTACGAAAATCATTTCGGTTAGACAAACAACGACTTGGAGGATAAGCTGAACCTGTTAAGACGATAAAGTTGACCGGGGGCCCACAGTCACTGGTCAATTTCATCAGTTAGGACTGTCCAGGTGATCTGATTTTTGTACCAGGTCCTATTAATGGTGGGACCTGCCTGATGAACAGCTCAGATCTTCCATGTGTGCCCAGATGCAAAGGAAGTAAGTCAGCTAATCCTAAATGCTTGTAAGATTATCATTCTCTACTTTATATTGCATGTCCTTTTTTTATGCATTAAAATTAAATTTCTGATTTCTTTGTGGCCCATGTCATTCTTTAGTTTATGGCTTCCAGGAATATCCTACAAATTCAAAAATTTATGTAGAGACTAGTGGCAGGGACATTACAGAAGAACTCTGTAATGAACTTCAAAGATGTATCTTGATGTCAAAATACGTTGAACCGTAGCGTTAAAGAGAATAGGAAAATTGTAGCAAAAATCATGACTGAAAAAAAGACTAGAGTACTAACAGGACATTGAAACACTAAAATTTCCCTTGGGGTAAAAGTCACAGGCTTTCTTTTAGAACAGCAATTACATAATGACATAGTTAAGAGGTGCTTGCACGTGCTATCTGTGCCTTGTCAACTTTACTTTCAGTTGTAAGTACATTTTCACTAGTTAGAAGCATTTCATCTACGAAAATATTTACAATTCTAAAACAACATTTTTCAAGAAATATATGGCATATTCTTAGATGGGACTAGGTGATGGTGACAAGGATGATGATTGTATGGCATATTCTTGAATGAAATATTGCAATTAAAAAAGGATAATTATCCAAGAGAACATTGCTAACCTGAGAAGCAAATGCATTGAAGCTCACAATTGGTCCTGCAATGTAAAGAGGAGCATATACCAAGTAACACAGGTACATACTAAATGAGAATTTGTCGGTGTGAATGCTTCTCTCCTGAATGCACAGCATGGCCAAAATTATTCCTACAGAAAATATACAGCATCTGAAAATAGAAGATGCAACCGGTAACTAATGAATAACAAATATATAATGCGCACAAAAGAACTTTAGGATCCTCAGTTCAAGAGAGAGCATCTACAGAATGTAAATTGTACTCAATGTTCATAGTATTGGTATCATTACATGTATCGCTGACCAGGGATACGGAAACATGTGTTGATATCACCAATGAAATGTATCGCTAACTGAGGGAAACATTGGGGAAATGGTGGAATTTTTCAGTGAAACTTTAGGAAATGCTACAATACACATACTTGCATTAGGACTAAAAAATTGCAAAAAGGAGGCATACATAATAATTTTCCATTTAATGGGTGCCTAAAGCATGTGTAGTCGTAAAAAACGAGTGCATGATCCATCCATCCATCATGCATGTATGCATACATAAATACATACATGCTTCCATCTATCCATCCTTCCATCAATCCATGCATGATTCATGCATACATACATACTAACCCATCCATCAATCCATGCACACATACATACATGCATTTATGATACAACCATATATTCATGGAAGAAATAATTTTTAAATATTTATTTATTTTTAAATATCTATTTATTTTTTAAATGGAAAGATAAATGCGGGCATTGGACCCCATCAATCATGAACAAGCACACATAAATAAGAAAAAAGAAAAGAAAATAAAGTGGATATCTAAAAAATTAACTTGAAATTATTTTTAAAAAAATTAAACATATATTTTTAATTATTTTATTAAATTTTTAAATAATTAAGAAATATAAAGATGTAAAAACTACATGAGTTGATAGATTGGTCAACTCTTATCAATATACAAAAAAAATTAGGCCATCAATTACTTAATTTAGGCAAGAAAATGGGGAAATTGTCCCCCAATTTCGACTCTTAAATCTTTGAATTTTCAACTCAAATCCATGTCAATGCATGAGAATCATGCACAGACATGGATTTGAAGAGAAATCCATCCGAAAATACAAGAAAAAACCATTATTTTGCATTTTTTATACCCTCTAGATTCCAGTCCACCAAGCTTTCGATCCACGATTGCTACCTCAAATAGGAGATTCAATCCATAAAGAATGAAGATCAGCTGAAATCCCCCCCCCAAAAAAAAAACAAAAAAAAAAAAAAGAAGAAGATCTGGGAGGAAAAAAAATCACAGATTTTTTCCTTTTTCTTCCTTTTTTTTTTTATTTTCAGGTATTTATGCATACACGCTATCGCTGGATAGAGGGTCAACTTGTATCGACGATATTATCATCAATACAAGCAACTTTGGGGAGATAATGCTGATATTTTCATTAATCAATACAGGTCGATATATTGCCGTAATATTGGCAATATTTGGAAAAACGACACTTTCCACATGATGGTATCACCGAGCTGCGGTATAATATCAACATTATCGGTGATATTCAGAACACTGACTCTACTAGATGATTCTAGCAAGAAATAGCCAAACCATCAAAATATATCATACAACAAGCTTCTCATTTAACACTGGATTGCATCAAATTGCATTCTTGACATCCCTGCTCACTAGTGATATTTCTGAAATGATCATGTTATTACCTCTAGATGAGTATAAAATAATGTGCATTCTCCAAAACCTTTTTTTAAAAAAAGGTACAACATAATTTCAATTGCAGTAAAAAATTAAGAAATTCTATATTTTGTTGAAAATAATAAACTTTTTGTTCAAAGGAAAGAAAAGCATGTTATTGGCAATTATATCTACCTCAAAAATCTAGCCTGCTTGGATACGAGGAATTCATGGGAATGTAATATGTTTTCCTTTAATTTGACATTTCTTATTGTTTGGATTGTGAAAAAACTATGGATTTTATAAAGTCATAATAACACTTATACATAGTTTTAACTTTGGTGCAATATACGAGGTGACTGTTGTCTAAGAAATTTGAGAATTGCACTTGCCATACAAATAGCACCCCCTTTTCAGAATCCACAGGGCTACAATGCTGGAAAAGATAATTGTTACATTTATCCATGTCCACGCCATAGATTCCTCATATCCAAACAGGCGCCAAGGACCTTGGGATGTTCTAGATTTACTCTTCATATTTTATGGATCTTCGAAAAAATTCGGCACAAGTGAAAGGAAGATTTTCTCGAAAGGCTTATGCTAGAAACTTGATAATATAAAAACCAAACCTACCAAGCTTTAGTATCTTGATTGAAAAAACACATTCACCACGAGCTACAAAACAATTCCATGGGTTCCAATTTACCTATTCAACTGTTTGCTTCCCTATATAGTGCACTGTGAATTAAGAGAAAATGTGCAATCTCTTACTATTTGAAATATTGCCTTCGGTAAGGAGTTAACTCCCTCCTAAACCATCAAATCGCATTTTGGGAGTATACATAATAGAGAACATCAAACATTAAATTCTTTTACCAGCGTTTCTACAGAAATTCTTTTCTAAATGATGAGCAAGAAAAGGTTAAGGAACAAACCATCATAACATAGATCTAATTGATGTGAAAAATCAGATCCTGGAGAGTTAATTGAAACTTTAAGAGCTTAATTCATTCTAACACAAAAATGGCAATGAAACCTAATTATGGCTGTTTCCTTTTCTTTTAACATAATTATTTCACCGCCAATCAGGAAAAAAAAAATTCATTTCAATAACTGATAACCAATTTATCTATGATGCCCATGGTGTCAAGCAAATTAACTTCATTTCAACTTGCTCCACAAATAAGCATTTACAATGTCTCCAACATGAGAGCATTAGTAGTTTCTGCATGCACCATGGTTCTAAATACCTTCCAAAACCGAGTCGTCTCAGCTTCGGTGGGCAACAAAATGAGTCACCAGATTGTAACAAAATGAGTTGGAGTAAATCATACTGGTTTTGTTCTCCAAGCGAGTTGAACTCTGAACCACTATTTAAGCCATGAGATACACTGCATGCTTGATAACAAGAATACTAGACTAGAGTCATCCACTAAACTACTATAATCCCACTCCACTCTACCCTTATAACTGCCCCATGTCCCTGGGACCCAATCCGCTTTCCTCAGTCTCTACCATTGGACGACATCCACAGGCATGTAGAGAAACTCCGTATCCAGTTTAGAATTTTAAAGAAATATTGTCCATTTTCTCAAATGGCAATTACAGCCCAACATTATTAAGATAAGAACACACATTAAAAGTTGGTACCTGTAAAGAAAGGTAACACGTCTTTCCAGAAGAACAAATGCGGCAACGCTGCATGTGTTTCTGCAACCATAAAAAATGCAAAGAAATGGTGAAGTTACCCATTTCCAGTCACCTCACTGCAAAAAAAAAAAATGATAGCTAAATGCATACGATGCTATCCCTACTTACAATCCCCCATGAAATGGAGGATGCACATGCCTCACGATCAACCATATTTTCTAAAATGAGAAAGATTCCGCTAAATATTGTGTCATTAACTTTCAAAAATTACCATTGGAAGTAGAATAACTGAAAAGCTCATGGAGCCTAAAAATAAATATAAATTAGGGAATCATGAAGATAGGGGCACAACTGAATCAGGTTGAACTGATGGATCATTGGACCCGGCCTAATAATAAATGGGCCTGAATCTGAATCTAGACCTGTTGGGTTGAGACTGGATCCAAAATGCCAGCCCGAATATTAGATGGGCCAGGCCTGGAGCGTCTAGATCCTCTCAAAATCAACCCAACTTGGCCCAGGCCAATCACAAATCGATGTAGACCTGACCCATTAAATTCATTCAACTAAGGTAACTGGCGAATAATTAAAACTTTGAGACCTACCTGAAGAAAACATGTGACAGGTGTAACGGGAGTCTTTGTAAATACAAAATAGAGATTAAGCAAACCCAGCTTAGATGTGACCCCAATGCGACATGTAGAAATATGGATTGGGTCAAAATCCTCCTAGCCTAGACCCAGCCACACCCTACCCAACCTAGCTTGTTTTTGAAGTAGGCCTGGGCCTAATATTGATTGGAAGACTTAACATATCAACATAGCTCTCCTTTACAACTGAAGCTTTGTAGGGAAATTTTGACAACCTTGCCTTCTGTTGCTAGTGCCGATATGAGCACTTGATATGCTACATAATTGCACTGATAGGAAATTTTTGACATTAGGCATATCAGCACCAATAGGTTGCAAGACTATTGTAACTCAAGACATTTTCCACAGTATTGTGTTATCAGTTATGCGTTATGTCTTGAGTTGAATATAGTCATGAAACCCATCAGTGCTGATACACTCAACATAAAAAATAATAAAATAATAAAAATAAATAAATAAATAAAAATCACATTGGTACCAATATGTAGCCAACCCCAATTGATTGGGATAAGGCTTAGATGATGGTGGTTATTGGTACCAAAAATGTGTCATGTCAAATGCTTATATGGGTGCCAATATGTTAAGCGACCTTAACTTCCACAAACGACAAAGAAAGGGTAAGATCATCAAACATCTGTCAGAAGTGCCAGGGACAGTGGGAGAGGACTTTGCCGATACATTGAGTCTTCAATGGAATTTTTTTATTAATTTTAAAATTTTTAAGGGTCTTCTTGAACTTGTCCCTTGTTTCTATTCTCGATCAAAATTATCTGAATCAGCAAATGATGGAAATGCTAAACCAAGATTAACATTACACTTATATGATGGATCTCAATGATTGCGGCAAGAAACTGCAATCACATATTAATAGAAACAAAAACATAGGTGTTTCAGACACATTATGCATCGAGGAGTTCAACAGTTCAAAAAGACCAACACCCACCCTCATTTTAAGTGCTCCTGCATGTTTGGCTGCTCTCAGATTAAATAAGTCTCATTGATTTTTTATTTTTATTTTTATTTTATTTTTATTTTTTTTGAAAGATAAGAATTTATTGGAAAAGGAAGCAAGAGCCAATAGACAAACTATACATATTGAAAAAATAAATAAATAAAATAAAATAAAAAATACAAGACCCACCCCACTCCACACGAATCCCACCCTCCACATTACGGAGCCTAATCGTGAAAAAGGATCAGAATCTTAGAGAAATCCAACGCCGAGGAGACACTACGATTTCCGAACACACAATTATTCCTCTTTGGCCCACACCAACCAAAGGATTGCCATCAAAATGGAGCGCCACTTCCTTTTGTCAAGCCTTTCACCCTGATTTGAATGCCACACACAGAGTAAATTATCAAGGGAGGAGGGCATCACCCAAGAAATATCCACGAGGCGAAGAACGCTCCACCAAAGATCAGAGGAGAATGGACAGTGGATAAACAAGTGGTCCACAGATTCTTCATCTTTGAGACAAAAGGGACACACATTTGGAAGGACCATCCCACGCTTTCGAAGATTATCGATAGTAAGAATTCTATTTCTGCTTGCAAGCCAGCCGAAAGCCCCCACCTTAGGCAGAATACAGTAGGCCCAGACCACACCAATGTGACAACGGGAGGAGGAAGGCCTCTCAGAAGAAAGAATTATAGAGAGATTTGACTGAGAATGTTCCTGAGTTGGACAGCTTCCAGGCCATGGTATCATCAGAGCTTGGATTGGGATGGATCTCCTGCAAAAGGGAGAGCAGCGAAGTGAACTCCTGAAACTCCTCATCAGAAAAGTTTCTTCTGAAGGAAGGGATCCAAATTCCTCGATAGAAGCAGTCTTTAACAGGAATGAAAGGATTGGAAGAAACAGAGAAGAGAGAGGGAAAGGCATCAGCCAGTATGGAAGTGCCACACCATTGATCAAGCCAAAATCTAATTCTATTCCCATCGCCAAGAGAGAAAGACACATTCTCTTGAATGCAGGAAGACAGCTTGGTGATGTTTCTCCAAAGGAAAGAGGAAGACATTCTCTCATTGACAATCTTCATCTTCCGAAAAACCTGGTTCACGCATTGCTCCCTATATTCAACAAATCCAGTTCAAAGGATAAGGATTTTACCACTTTGGGGCCCTCATCTGAATTACCAAGGTGACTAAATCTTATGTAATTGGCATTGTTAGAAAGCTTTATTTTAGTCACTTCATTGTTCCGAGAATGCTTACAACTTAGTGTAATGCCTTCAAAAAGCTATGGTTGTTAGAGAATTCCCTCCGAGTCTTGCCACATGTCGGAAAGATTGCAATTGCACTACGGAGTTCTCATTTTACCCAGCTAGCTTCCATTTTGGCTACTGTTCATAGCTTGTGGAACATTATATTGAATCCAACATGGCAACACCTTATCAATTAAAACTGATAACCTATTTTGTGTAATATCGTTGGCAATTGCCGGGGCTAATCAATTCCTCTCTTGCTCGTCTATAAAAGGTGCCCCCATTTATTTCACCCCATCGATTGAATATCAATTACCACATGCTCATATCAGTCACCCCCATTATGAGATGGTGAACCAGTACAATTAAAAAAAGGGTCATATCAGCCCATATCAGCTGATATGACCGAAACAGCCAATGCAGCCATAAAGGCCCCTTTTATTTTTGTCTTTTTCCCCATTTTTTTCTCTCATTTTCAACCTTTTTCTTCATTTCAACCATGGAAGAAGTATAGAAACTCATTTTAGACTACATCTAGGCCTATTTTGGGATGGAAACACAAGTTTTGAGTGGGATTTGATGAATTGAAGCTAAGTGTACCATTTTAGGAAAAAAAACAAAATTAGGGGTAAACCGTCACTTTTTCTCTTTCTTCATCTCTTTTTGTTGTATTTCAATGTAATGGGCCACAATCCACCACCATGCTCAATTTGAGTTCGACTATGGCCTATTGAGTTGACTTTCAGTAAGGCAAGCAAACAGACAATTCTTATCAAAGAATGATTTAACACACCATTGAATATATGCTATATATTCAGAGGGGGTAGCATTTTCTTCGTATTTTTTTTTCATTGATACGGGTCCAATACAATATGATACCCCCATATTGTATTGTATCATTTTTGGGCCCATCCGATACCAATCCCCCAATAGTGATATTTAAAACCTTGTTTCAGCCAGTAGTAAAACAGAAGAGAGGACTTCTTTCAAGATAGGCTAAGCTCTGTCGCACTCCATTGCAGACTCATCTATCATCCTCCTCCATGTTACCCACTAGTCTGACAGGTTTGGTTTTCAAGTCCTGTTCCTACCAGTCAAAAAACTTCTCCTCTGTGCCAGTGTGCGGACATGAGCTCCTGGCAACACCTCGTTTCTTTCTTTTCTCAACAGGAAAGAGCTTCCTTGTGGCCTACTGGCTTGGTTTTAGCTTCCTTGGAGGAAAAAGCTAGAGCCCCACCACTTGCAAAGAAAAGCCGACTCAGTGCAGAGTGTGTAATGAAAAAAAGAAGTTTGTGCTAAACTTTATTATTTTTCCCACTCATCTACCGATCGATTAATAGACCAACAACTCCATCACATTCTTCCACACAGGATTCACCAGAACTCTATCAATGTATCTCGTGTATTCAAAACCCAATCAACAACACTGCAAAGTTTACGTATCCATAGAGTTGTTTTCAAGTACACTATATTTCAAGGGTATAAATGACCGTACAAATTTTCAATATAGGTTGAATGAAATTGATGATTTCAAACATGCATGACACCCTCTACCAACATGTATCTTAGTCAGCTTTTATAAGTTTTAATTTTCTATAGGAACATTTGTGAATTTTCTTAAGATAAATAACAGTTTGAGCATAGATTTCCCATGACAAAAAGTTCTAGCTACCCCTCCTTTTGCAACATTATTGGAAACAACATTAGCCTCGTAAAGAACATTATTGCACTCAGCATCTAAAGATTCACATGTCCAAAATTTCATTTATGATATATAAATCTCCAAGCAATAGCACTGGGTTTTCTTCATTGCCCATGATATACGAGGTATTCAAAAACGATTATGTAAGGGCCATTAGGAAAAAGTGGGCCGTAAAGGTCCATTACAGGGCCCATACAGATTTTTCAAAAAAAAAAAAAAAGGCCATTATGGCCTGTATCCTAATGATAATGGTGGTGGCTGTTATAGCCATAGTTACCATTATTGAATATCTTGATGATATGGCACATATTGAATCACCCCCCAAGAAAGAAAAGAAGACGAAAGAAAAGGGTAGATGTGATGAATAAGCCTTCAAGAAGAGTTCCTGCTTCCATTTCATCTAAGTCTTTGGAACCAACTGAACCAGAAAAGCCGAATTTCAGAATTCCCTGATATTCCCAAAAACACACCCCTGGTATCGATTGGCCCCGAATTGAACTAACATCAGAGAACCAATGAGAGGATCTTTTCATGACACCACCCTTCTAGTAGACCAGGTGATGCAAATATCCCAATAAACATAGTAATTGAATCAGAAAGAGGTTCAGCCCTTCAGCATGTGCTCAGTGGTGGGTAGAGTGTAACAGATCAATTAAATTACGATATGCAATAAGGCTTTCCAAGAAGCTATAGTATAAATGAGTTGAACCAGTAATACTAAGTACCTCTTGGTCAAAACGAGAGTCTTGATGTGCCCAATGGTAATCATAACCAAAGCTTATCATGCGTAAAATAACTGTTATACAGATAAACCCCATTAATAGTGAAACAAGAAAAGGAAGTACAGTGAAATATGATAATCTGAAAAGAAACAGCAACAATCATATACATCTATATGTGCAAGAATGAGAGAGAACTAATCAACAGCAAATAATGTGTTGCTACTTGCTAGCATATAAATCCATTATACATAACATTGCACAGTCAAAATGCTGAAACCCAATGGATAGGACAGGATTCTTAAGCACGATTTCCTCTCTTTTGCAGCATCTTCATCCACACCGACCTTCATCATGCCATTGGTCTATTATGCCTGGACCCTGCTCATTTGTGGCCCTCAGGCAACGTCATCAAGACAGCAATACTCTTATACCATAGGAAAATTTTTATTGACAGTAAATGGTGATTGATTTCACCAAATCCAAATCCCCTTGAGATGTATGTAAATTTTATTTTATTTTATTTTAAAAGGTTACTGAGATTTTATTGAAAAGAAGGCGCCAAGATGGCACACCAGCAACAACCCAAGAAAAGAGACGCGAAACTTCTTCAAAAAATCTATACATGAAGTCCACTCTACAACATACAACTTCGCCTTCTTAGAAACCCTCTCCAGTATGTTGCTCTCATTTCGAAAGCATCTCCCATTCCTCTCTCCCCATAATGACCAAATAAACAGCCAACAGACAACCTCCAAAACACCATAGACTGCTTCCCTAGGCCCACATCCTGCCAAGCCATAAAGAGGTCCCTAATTGAAGCCAGCATAGACCAGCACAAATTCAAACGCCTTAGGATGTCCTCCCGCACTTGCTGCATGAATGGACAGTGCACAAAGAGGTGATTGACTGATTCCACACTCCTCATACACAAAGGGCAGATATTAAGAATGATCATCACCTGCTTTTGGAGGTTGTCAACTATCAAGACCCTCTTTCGACCCACTATCCACCCAAATGCCACAACCTTGGGGGGAACACCATAATGCCACACATATCTTGTTTGACCCTCCTCACCTCATCATCGAGAAAGGCATTCTGGCAAGGGAGTGACCATGCTACAACACCACCGCAAAAGGAGAAAAAATTAGCAAGGAGAATATTATGATCCTATAAGAAATGGCATATTCTCGGAACACCAACTTCAAAGAGTCCACTCCAAATCACAAATCTTCCCAGAATCTGATATTCTCCCCATTATCCAAGGAGAGCCGAACTCCCTTTGCAAACTTTTGCTTCATAAAAATGGCCCCTTTCCACAGTGTTGATGCCATGTAAGTAGATTTATCCCTGATCCACTACCATCCATCTTTAGCACCCATACTTGTTGGCTATAACTTCTCTCCACGAGGCACCACCCTCTGACCCAAACTTCCAAAGCCACTTTCCCAATAGAGCATGGTTCATTACCTCAAGGTCCCTAATATTTGCTCCTCCTTCCACATAAGACTTGCAAACCTCACCCCACCCGACTAGATGGAATTTGTTCTTATCTTCCAACCCTTGCCATAAGAAGTCACGCCTTAGTCACTCAAACGTAGCTAGCACTGACTTTGCGTACCTGAATAAAGACATGAAGTATAGAAAAATGCAACTTTGATGAGGGTTATCCGACTACCAATCGACAAGTAACGGTTCTTCCATCTTGAAAGCTTCCTTTCAAATCTTTCTACCACTTTATCCCACAAGTGTTTAGCTGGCTTCTCAATGCAAAGGGGCAATCCAGGGTATGTGGAGGGGAAGGAACCTGCCACACGACAAAAAACCCCCTAGCAACTGCTTGATCTCTCCAGAAGCAAATGGATTCCAAACATCTAATAAGATAAATTACAAATATAAAATGCAATGACCCTTAACACAGATAAGCTGTATAGAAGAATAAAAGAATGGGAGGATGACCGTGCTGAGTTGCTAAAATCTTGACCTTTTAAGTACAAAGACCACTCTGGATGATTTTAGTAAATGTTGATGCATAACCATCAAGAAGCTCTAAAACTTCAATCATGTGATACAAATTTCCTCCTATTTGGGATATAGGCTTCACTTATTTATGCATGTGACTAAACCTTACAAGTAGAACCAACATGAAGGGATTTCCTCACAGATCAAGAAAATGGATGAAAACGTACCAAAGTTAAAGCAAATATGCCATCTAAAAGTACCACGATAGTTGTCCAAGAAAGCCCAACTTTGCCTGTTCATATGAAGCATCCACAAAAAAAAAAAAAAATGAAGGATCAAGAAAGTATACTAATGATGTTTGCAAAAAAAATATTTTAATTACATGGAAATAATTCTGTGCAATCAGGCAAGCTTAATAACTAACCCGATTGTGCGGAAAGAATACCCTTCATATATTCGATTCCATATAAGAAAAAATATGTTGAACATCCAAAGTAAGCATGAGAAATACTTTGATTGTGCAAATATCTGCAGAAAAACGTCTATTGGAAAATGATAAGAGGAACCATATACTTAGAGCCAGTCAGAAGTGATGATAAGAGGACATTATTCAAACCGTCAATAAATAGAAAATCAAATGTAAGGATTGTTTTATTGTCCAAAATTGAAAATGTGCATAGGTAGTTTGCAGAAAATCACCTTTACAAGAACAAAGTTCATTGAAGCTATTGAAAGGACAAACATGACACTGCAATTCTAAGGAAAAATTAGGCAGAATCCCATGCAGCCAAGAGAAGATGATAGATTTAACAGAAACATTAAGTGTAATCATAATACATACCAAGCTCCATGTAGATACAATAAATAACTCAAAGAAACCAATAACCAAATAACAGACATCCCCCTCCCTTTTAGATGATATTGAGACCTCAAGGTAGTTGCCACAAGGGTAAACATGCCCATAACAAGGGTAAGAATTGGTAAATTTCCACGGAAGTTCCTCCATTGGGCATCAGAAAGGTCCTACAGCACATAGCAACATCCAATAAACCCCCAAGAAGATGCATCTATTAATCAGAATATGCATTAATTGCATAGTTAGGTTTGCATGCAAATAGTGAAATACAATTGAAACCACCAAGAAACTAAGCACTTAAAGGTCCTATGCTCATATGTCAATTAGACATGTGGGCATACCAGAAACAAAATTGAAACGTAATAAGTTCCACAAAGGTTGTTTCACGTATCACATGATACTCATCATTAGAAAAATGCATGATATTATGTGTATGCATTTGCTCTTTCTACATCCTTTTGCAATTTTCTTTTCATAAATGCATGATGTTGTGGGATCTCACTAAACAAAAACCATTTGCAAGGGTCATATGCCCTCTCTTAGCACAAGCTTCATTGTCATGCTTCAATAGGATGCCTCAAATATAACGCAATGAAACATTGGAACAAATGTATACTGAAAGACGACTAGGACGTTTAATCAATCAAAGTATGGAACATTGAGGAAAGGTGAATTGAAGAGCATACGAAGTGTCATATTGGCCATGGGAAGACCCCACACAAGGTCTGAACATACATCAGTCATCACTGTCCAGCTTTGGTGTTGGAAGGAAGCCGAGAGCCTCTCTAGTAAATTTTGTTCTCTGGGAGGGTGAAAGTGAAAAGTTAGGCCTTCGGCCCTACCAATGTTACCTAAGCGGCTAAGCCAACCTAGAGGCAGTGGTACTGTACCTCAACAATTAGATCACTGATGAAGGTTGTTGGTTTTAGTAAATTGTTCACACAATTCAAGACTCCTCCCACTAAAGAAGTATCGTTCAGGCACAAGAGTTGATAGCATTGACATGCCGATTTATATTCAAGGAACAAAGCCAAAGAGTGACCAAATAGAAGAGTAGAATGAACCAATGGACCTTTAGGCGATACCGCATTAGAGTCAAACAGTGCACCCAAAAACTGATAGTGTAGCAGGACATCTGGAGTAAGACCAATGATGATTATAATCACTGGCATTGCTGATACAAGGGAATTCAAGCTTGAATGCAAGTGTTGTGGTGTTCATTTCAGGTGGAACCAAGGTTGATAGCACCAACATGCCGATTGGTTGTTCAAAGAACATATTGAAGCTAAATATAACTCATGCTTCCTCACTCCTGCACTTGGTTGCAGCCTCACTTCACACTTAGTGCAACTATAATTATTCCCTTTCAGTTCTTTTTTTTTCATTAGGACCCACTTAGTTATGCTACTGTTTATCCTCTCAACAATCTTTGGCATGAAAATAAAAATGCTATGCAATTCAGAAGTGCATCCAAATGCAACTGATAATTCTCATCATGCCCACAATTTGTGTTTCCTGCGGTCTCCAGCATGTGGGTGGATTTGGATGCGAAGCTGGAATTTCAAGTATCAGTATTCAGTTCAATCAAGAGAAAAGTAATAAAAGTGCAACGGCAATTACTAGTCTTCTTATTGAGTGGCACTCAAACTGCAATTACATTCCTCTGAAGTCCAACTTGAGCGATAATTCCGATCTGGAGCATGGTTAAAAGACTCGGCAACTCAGATCAATTAATTCAGCCCTGAGTCAAGTGGCGACCTGGCCGAGTCGGACTGAATCAGCCTAACTCGGCCGAGTTGGGGTGACTCACAGTGTCAAACCGGATTGAGTCCCACCATTTCCGAGTCTCACCCAACTCAGATGAGTCTTAAAACCATGATTTTGGAGCCCAATACACCAACATGAATACCAATCAATTCCCGTTTGCTGGAATAGTTATTGTAAATATGCAATTCAATTCAACGAGGACTGAATCTTTACTAGAAAGCCATAGTTCAATTCAGAGATCCAAAGAAGACTAAGACTGTGTTTGGTCGCACAAGCAAATGATGGCGAATCATTGGTTTAATCAAGAGTAAATCAACAAAACAAATGATGATGTTTTGCAATTTGGGATTACGTTTCTTTCAAGTCCGACCTGAAATAAACCTAATTGCAATTTGGATTATTAGGCTAGTAATTGCAATTCAATTCGTTAGTGCATCCAAATGCACCCTAAATCCCAACTAAAGAGGCGAGAGAAGAACATACATTCAACCGATTCCACATCCATCCACGCCGCAGACCGGTGAGTCTTCCGGAATGTTCTGGAAAGAAACAGAGAATATAAGAGAGAGAGACGAAAATTTGAACGAGCCGAGAAACTGAAATGGGAATTTACCACGAGTGAGTTGGAGAGATCGGTAGATGATCAGAGCGTAGAAACAGATGGCGTAGATAACGAGAAAGAGGAGTTCCGATCGCTTCCACGAGCTGCTTCCGCGACTCATTTTCTCTTACCCTAAAATCTTAGATTTCATCGACTGATCAACGGTTCTGCTGCTGCCAGGGGGAGAAGGGCTTTGAATCTCCATAAAAATGGAGGTTTTGCCTTTTGATGCCGGGAGATTACGATGGAACCGCGCCAGCGTACCTCGCACTAGGTAACTCGCGCATAGGGAAACATGCGAGTGGAATTTTCGTGAGATCCACCCCGTCCATCAGGTATCACTCTAAGATCCAGAAATCATGACCATCCAGAACTCAGGCAGGCCACACACATGGAAAAAGTTAGGATTTGATATCCACCGTTAGTTTTGTGTAGGCCCCACTGTGCTGTTTAAATCCCGTCCAATCCATTCGCCTCGTCGAGATTAAAGAATTAACCAAAATTCAAAGTATTCCATAACATAGCTGGGCCATAAAACGTGAATTTCGAAGTTTTTAGGCATAATTTTATTTTGTGGCCCACCTAAGTATTGGATCAGTCTTATATTTGAGATCAGATATAAATTAGGAGTGATGCACCTGATGGACGGGGTGGATTTTACTCATGGTAACTCTTTATCCACACTTCAGAGCCCGGTAGTTACATACAAGAGGTACGCAAGCGTTTTCCGTTATGAAAGGCGGGCAAATCGGAGCAGGTATCGGTATATTGATTTATCGGAACAGTCCTTGGTGGGGAAATATCGGGCTCTTTGATCTGAAACGGTTCTCGATCTTGTGGAGTCATATTCTCTATGATAGTTCATCAACAATTGAAAATTTGTGGTGATTCTTCAACGGTGCATATGGTATTAGTTGTAGTAAATCCAGACCGTCCATTCCTCCGGCCCAATTGTGAATGGAGCATGAGCAAAATAATATACTAAGAAGATGATAGTAGTCATCTTATTTTGTCCTTGGAATTTTGGAGCACTGAATTTTTTTACTTTTAACATACATTTGATAGCCATCAATTGGATGGTTATGAATTCTTGATCTACGTGATTTTAGGATGCGGTCCACCTACAATGTGTCCCACAATTTAAACGGTCCAAATAACCCTTCATAATTGCCACATGCAAGAAGGATGAGTCACCATCAAAATGGTGAAAGTTTAAAGCAATCTTCAACTTAAGCTGTGTGGCTCTGTTATTATCTGTCCACTAGTGTAGCTAAGTTTACATCAGGACATGAGCCAAAAAAATGAGACAGATCAAAGTACATGGGACTCAAACCACGTAAACAGTAGGAATGGAAATGCCCCAATGTTAGAACCCAGGTGGGGATGAGGGTGATATTTATATGCCATCCAGTCCATTCATAAGTGGACTCTCATCTATGGTGGGGCCTTCTATTGGTGTTTCTGGGTCGATGAGTAGGCCCCATCTTCTCGTCCGTGGACAGCAATGGAGTCTATAGGAATGTAAATCACAGACCGGTTAATTCAAGTTTTGAATTCATAGTTCAATCTAAGCCATTCTAATTGTGGCCCTAACATTGATTTTTGTGGGTGCATTAAGCAAGCTTAAAGATATTAAAAGAAAATTCTAAAATCCATATTTGAAGTTTGCTATAACTACATATATGCATTGGAAAGTAGCCTACATGCCACTACAACACTCTTATGAAGAGAAATAAAAACAGGAAAAACGAGCAACTTACTGAAAAGACTGGCCTCCACAAAATAGAAGGAATTATTTCCTTCTCATGAAATTTTATATCGATCTTACATGATATTTTGCTTATTTCTCTAAAACATGTATAATTGCAATTCGCCGCACATATTCAAGGAGATAGTTCCCATATGCAGCTGCATGTACCTTCTTTTATCATTAAACGTCCACTAAATATAGGCACAGTAGCATCACCAGCACCACCACATTGATGCCTTAACTCAAGATTTTAGTTGATTCATTGGTCAAGTGGGCCACAGTTTGCAAGACAAGTGTATGGCTCTAAAACGACTTGGCTGAAGTTTTCTAACCTATCCACTTGTTTCCAACATCGGGGCCCACCTTTCAAGTGGACAAGCTTAATTTAAAAATAAAAAGAAAAAAAAATGGTCAATCCGAGTAGTTGATAGATTTAATTCCGGGCTCATGTCATGTATAAAGGTGCATGGCTCTGCACTTATATGCAATTAACAAAATTTCCAACCAGAGAAATCTTCCATTAAATGAGTGCTGACTTTTGTAGAAGTGAAATGACTATAGAAATCGGGTGATTGGGACTTGCAGAAAAAAAAAAGAAAAAATTTAAAAAAAAAGGAAATTTGGAAATTTATTTGTTGAAATTGATTCGAGTGGCTAAAAAACATACTTAAACTAAAAAATGTTTCAAAATAAATAAATACACTTCTTTTAGTGAAGCCAAACAAGGCCCAAGCTATATGCAATTATTTGGTTGGTTGGATTGGAATTCGTGACAAATGGACATACATGTAGCAAAGTGGTACAAGGTGTATGCCCGACAAAGTATAAATGACATGGCACCACATGTTACAACAACTTATTTTAATTCACACCTAAAAACATAAGGGGTCATTTGGATGCATGTAATTTTTATTTTGTTGTAAATATGTTACACCTTATGTTGAGGGTCAAATATTGCATATTAGACCTCATTTATTACATAGATTTACGAACATGGTACGGTTTAGCGGCTCAATTTAATCGTGTTTGTGATGCAAGGTGTATTTACGAGCTTGGACTGAAAAAGGGTGCTAAATGCATGGATTTGACGCTCCAGAATCACCAAGGCAAGGGATGGACCCCAGGGGAGCAAGATCAACGGATTTACACGCCAAAGATCTGAGAAAATTGAGAAATTGAAGATCAACAGGCCCGAAATTGGTCCAGAATGCAAGATCACAGGGTTCCCACCATCCGTTTAGCTCGAAACTTTCTATCTGGCCTGAGGAACCCAAATTAACTGTACACGTCAAATTTCAGTCATCGGATCCTTATGGAAGTGGCCCAATAGACAGATCAGTCCATAAAACTCTGATTTAGGGCCCACCTGACATCTAGATATGCCTCAATCTTGGGCTCAACTCATTAAATGAGCTGACAAAACGGATGGATGGAGCAGATTTCTTGAGTACATCATGATGGACCCCACATGTACACTATGTGTACATAGGGTACACATGCATTGGACGTGCACTGGTCCAAGATCCGGTCAACCATTGCGCTGACCCGTTCCTTTCTAAAAACCAAAACGGAATTTCTGTTTTCCGCCAGAGAAATGGACGAGCGTCCGCTGAACCACGAAGTGGGCCCACACTGTCTATTATATGTGCAATCGGGTCCGTCCATTATGCTTGGGAGGAAAAATATATCGTACACCAAGTGTTTTCTGGGACCCATGCATGTGTACACACACGGATGCAATTTCAAACATATAACGGACGGTGGCTTTACAGATTTCGTGAGCCACGTCAACGCAGATCCAAAACCAGCCATCTCTAAATAGTTTTTTGTTCTGATTCTAGTGGACGGCGTGAATTTACTATGGAACGTCGTCCTGGGGCCCACCGATCATCAAAGCAGCGGTCCGTAAGCTCTGTTACGCAACAGAGCTTGCGGAGGAATGTTGTGGGCCACCCTCTGAATTGATCAGTCCGATCTGGACCGTCCAGTGGACTCCAAAGGGCCCTGTAACCATCGCCTAGGTGGCAGATTCCCAGAAGGCATTGAGAAACGATTTCCAATCGTCTAAATGCAGGTCGGACGGCAGCGTAAAAAAGTCTATGGACCACACCGAAATCATTCAAGAACCGCCCATTCCTAATGGGTTTTTTGAGTTGAATCCGATGGACGGCGTAGATCTCTCAAACATCGACTGCAGTGGGCCCCACCAACATCGCAGCGTAATCAGTTATGCACTCTGTTATAGAGCGTCCGAGACCCGGACGCTGCAAGCTATTTTGCAGATGTGGCTAGGATCGGTCCAACGATCCTGGCCGTTAAAAATCTCTCCAAAGAAGGACCGACCAAGGCCAAGACGATTGAACGTCTTAGATTTTTTATTCATGGCCGTAAATTCGATCGGATGCAAGTGAGTTGTATGTTGCTGCCGCACCAAATTGAGGGTGCATAAACACCTCCAGCCGTCTCCAGGCAGCTGTCTACGCACTGCTCCCTGTGCGTATGCACCATCCGACCGACCTTTCATCTCTTTAAAGGGGAAGAGAAGCGAGAGAGAGGGGGACGGAGGGTGGACGTGAATGCAAGTTCCCAGCGAGATAGAGGGAGAAGGAGAGAGATTTGTTTTATGTTTTTTTTTCTTATTTGTTTATTTTCTGATTTTTTGGAGGATTAGCCGAATCATGTCAGGCTAAACCTCTTAGCTAGGGATAAGAGGTGAAGTTTGTGGCATGATAGAATGATCATACGGTTTTGATTCATGTTGAACTTGTTATTGATTGGTTTGATTTTAAGGAAAGCTTTAGTTTTTAATGGTTTATTGTGACTGATATTACAGTAAATTTGCGATGGCTTGAGTATTTCCTTTTCATTATTCTGATTATGCGGTTAGGAAGCCCTGTTGTTCACCATCATTTCCTGGGCATGGTTGGATGACGGAACTCTTCTTGACATTCATACATCATTTAGATTGGCTGTGAATTAGTTTAATTTTGTTGTTTGCTTTGTCTCATGAGCATGGTTTTGTGATGGAATCCATTCTAATTTACACCCGTTTGATCTCTTGAAAACTAGATTAACTAAAGTTAAGAATTGATTTTCAAGTTATATCTTCCAACTGGATGAAGATGGGACTCAAAGTCCAATTGAGTTCATGAATCAAGCGTAGATCTCCCTGATCTCTACAAGTGGATCCTCTGAATCCCTAGTTCCCTACTTCTAAATTCTATATATTTTTGTTTACTATTTCACCATTAGTCCTCAAATTCATTCGATTTAGATTTCATCTTAATTTAGTTCTAGTTCTAGTGAGTTTCAGATTACGCACAGGTTTCAGTCCCTTGGGATTCGACCTCGGTCTTACCGAGTTTATTACTACATCACAACCCTATACTTGGGGAGTGAACAAGTTTTTGGCACCGTTGCTGGGGATTGACGGTTACGATTCTCTGAAAATAATTAGTTTTAGAATTAGTTTGAGATTGTGATTTTACTAACTTTCGTTTTAGACTTTTATTTCTATTTGATTTTTAGAACTAACTTGTTTCTTGTTTTGTAGGATCCTGACATAAACTTCTAAATTGGTAATCCCTTTCTAATTTCTCTACTTTTTCTATTTTTAGAATTAGGGTTTGAGTTTTAGAAATTTTCTAATTCTAGTATTTTTCTATTTTTAGGAAATAGTTTATTTTTAGAAACTTTCTAATTATGGGTCTTATTTTTAGAAACTAACTTTCTATTTTTTTAGTAACTTTCTAAGTCTAACTCTTTTAGAATCTAACTTAGTTTCTTAATTTATCTTTAGAAATTCTCTACTTGTAGACTTTTTGTTTAGAAACTAACCTTCCTATTTTGTAGGCTTTTGAGATAGAAATTTCTAATTCGGTAAGCTCTTTCTCTACTTTCTATTTTTCAGTTCTCTTTTAGTAACTTACTTTCTAGTTTAGGACTTTCCTAATTTATTTTAGAAATTTTCACTTTCCTTTAGGAATTTCTTCTTTTAGAAACTAGTTTACTTCTATCTTTCTTTTTAAGGATTTTCTAATTCTAGACCTTCTTTTCAGAAACTGACTTGTTTGTTTTCTTTTGCAGGTTTTTAACTTAGGGACTCCAATTTGGTAACTTCTTTCCAACCCTCTCTTTCTTTCTAGATTTTCTTTTTCCTTTCTTAGGATTAGGTTTCAAATTTGATTGAGGGCTGCGAGTGTTTCATGCCCAAGTGGGCCCGTAACAACACTCGACGTCTCTTGACTGAAGAAGGATTGGTTGAGGGGTTAACTATCCATCGCAGGACTAAACATCACTCGAAATCCCCTGAGTTAATTGAAGTGATGGCTGAAAACCAACCTCTTCTACCCCAACATAAGGTGGAGGACATTCAGGATGAGAATAAGGTGCATCAAGCACCCCCGCCACGTACTTTACGAGATTATTTACAACCAGCGGGGATGAGTACGCCCTCATGCATGATTTTTCCTGAAAATACAGGATATATGGACATCAAGCCAGGGATTATCCAACTCCTTCTTAAGTTCCATGGGCTTGAATCTGAAGAACCATATCTACATTTGAAAGAGTTTAATGAGATCATAGTCACTTTATATTTTCAAAATGTGTCTGAGGACACAGTCAGGCTGAGACTCTTTCCTTTTTCCTTAAAGGAGAAGGCTAAGACGTGGTTACATTCACTGCGTCCTAAATCCATTGGCACATGGAATGATATGCAAAGGGAATTTATAAAGAAATTTTTTCCACATCATAAAACGATTACCCTTAGAAAAGCAATCATGAACTTCACCCGAAAGGAGGATGAAACATTTTACCAATGTTGGGAAAGGTTCAAGGATTTGGTCAGTTCATGCCCACAACACGGCTTTGAAACGTGGTGCATTACAAATTTTTTCTACAAATGGACTGACATCTTCTATACGCCAAATGGTCGAAACAATGTGTAATGGAGAATTCATTAATAAAAATGTCGACGAGGTATGGGATTACCTCGATAGTCTTGCTGAAAAAATATAATCATGGGACTATTACCCAAAATCGAACACCACGTCTAGGCCGACTCAATCTAAGGAGAAAGGTAGATTGTATCTCTTGAAAGAAGAGGATGATCTCAAGTATAAAGTGATTACGCTCATAAGAAAAGTTGAGGCCATGGAAGGAAAGAAGGATAAGGTTAATGAAAGTGTTTGCGGCATATGTGATTGTAACATTCATACAACTGAAAATTGTCCTACGATACCCGCCTTTCGAGAAGTGTTGAATGAACAATCCAATGCCGTAAATAATTAACAAAGACCTTTTAATGGACCAACCTCTAATACGTACAATCCTGGTTGAAAAAATCATCCAAACTTTAGTTTGAGAAATGGACAAACTGCTACCCGTCAAAGTTTCTTCAATCAAAATCTAAATCAGGGGAAACCTCAAGAAGAACCGGTTCAAAATTTCATGCAAGAGCTGACCTAGGCAATGCGAGACTTTATGCAAAAGGTAGATTCACGTATGATGGTTATAGAAAATGAGATGCTTCCTTCACAATCGCTCCCCAATCCTAAACCGCAATACGAGATAAGTGATCCCAGTTCTTCAAATCAAATGGGGCACGTTAAATCCATCACCATTCTTAGGAGTGGGAAGATCATTGATAAAACTCTTCCGGTTAGGCCCGAAAAGCCTCAAGAACCAGAAGAGGACAACAATAATGGATCTAGTGAGGCCCCACAAAAATTAGAATCGGAACTTCTAGAAAAGCCAGTTGCTCCATTTCCCCAATGGTTGGTCGCATCAAAACTTCTCTCTAACTCTCAGGATATTCTAGAGGTGTTGAAACAAGTGAAAGTCAACATTCTTTTACTTGATGTCGTAAAACAAATACCTTCATATGCCAAATTCCTGAAAGACTTATGCACGACCAAACGACGACAGAGTATTCAAAAGATCTTCTTGATCGAGAAAGTGAGTATCATCTTAAAGCAAGACGTGCCACAGAAATTCAAAGATCCCGGTAGCCCAACCATATCATGTGTAATCGGGGACCATCGAATTGATCATACACTTCTTGACTTAGGAACGAGTGTCAATTTGATTCCCTACTCGGTATATAAACAGTTAGGTTTGGGTGAATTAAAACCCACCCTAACCACACTACAACTTGCTGATCGCTCTGTTCGTGTACCACGAGGGATAATTGAGGATGTGTTGGTCCAAGTTGATAGATTTTACTACCATGTAGATTTTATCATCCTGGACACCGAACCCATCAATAACATGAGCACTCAGATTCCCGTCATTCTTGGTCGCCCATTCCTTGCCACTTCAAATGCAATTATCAATTGCAGGAATGGTGTCATGACTATGTCCTTTGAGAATATGACATTGGAGTCAAACATCTTTTTCAATAACGGCAGAAACTTAGAGGATGATGACGATTTTCACGACATTAACATGATTGACTCTTTAGTGGGAGATACGACACCTTTGACCTTATCCTCTGACCCTCTAGAGACGTGCCTGACCCACTCCCATGATTTTGATGATGACATGATTAGAGAGACGTGTGCCTTGCTTGATATTGCACCGGTACTTGAAGTTAACCGGTGGAGGCCACAATTTGAAGAGTTGCCCCAAACTAATGTAGTGCCTCTACCGTCTAACCTCAAGCCATCGAAGCTTGACCTAAAACCTTTACCCTCTAATTTAAAATATGTCTATTTAGGTCAAGATGAGACATACCCGGTGGTGATCTCTACCCACCTGGAGAAAGAACAGGAGAGTATGCTCATATCTACTCTCATTGAGCATAAGGGAGCCCTTGGATGGACGATAGCGGACCTCAAGGGAATCTACCCTCGATTTGTACTCACCGCATTTATCTTAAGGATAATGCGAAGACCGCTCGACAATCACAACGTAGACTAAATCCAAACATGAGGGACGTGGTTAAGACCGAGTTTCTTAAACTATTGGATGTGAGTATCATATACCCCATATCCGATAGTCAATGGGTGAGTCCAACTCAGGTAGTTCCTAAGAAGTCCGGGATCACCATCGTAGCCAATGCCAATAATGAACTCGTGCCAACTAGAGTTACTACTGGTTGGAGAATGTGCATTGACTATAGGAAGCTGAATACTGTCATGAGGAAAGATCACTTTTCTTTGCCCTTCATTGATCAAATCTTGTAAAGGCTAGCTGGTCATTCCTATTATTGTTTCCTTTACGGGTATTCGGGCTACAATCAGATTGAAATCACCCTTGAGGATCAGGAAAATACCACATTTATATGTCCCTACGGCACCTTTGCCTACAAAAGGATGCCATTCGGATTATGTAATGCTTTTGCCACCTTTCAGCGATGTATGATGAGTATCTTTTCTGACATGGTGGGAAAATATCTAGAGGTCTTCATGGACGATTTTTCTGTTTTCGGTTCATCTTTCAGCAAGTGTTTAGAAAGTCTTAAATGTGTGCTGAAAAGATGTGAAGAGAAGAACTTGGTACTTAATTGGGAGAAGTATCATTTCATGGTTCATAAGGAAATTGTCCTTGGACATATTATCTTGTCCAAAGGAATCGAGGTGGATAAGGTAAAAATTGATCTTATCTCTAACCTACCTTCACCTAAGAACATACGGGACGTGCGATCTTTCTTAGGACACACAGGATTTTACAGGTGATTCATACAAGTGGACTGAGCCATGTCAGGAAGTTTTCACTAAGCTTAAGGGCATGTTGACTAGTGCACCCATCATACAACCACCCGACTGGAACATTCATTTTGAACTTATGTACGACGCTTCTGATTATGCTCTTGGAGCGGTTATAGGTCAGAGAAAAGATAAGAAGCCCTACGTCATTCATTACGCGAGTAAGACTTTAAATCCTGGCCAAGTGAACTATTTGACTACGGAAAAGGAACTCTTAGCCGTAGTGTTCACCTTGGACAAATTTAGGTCCTACTTGATCGGATCCAAGATCATTATCTACACAGATCATGCGGCACTTAAGTATCTTCTTTCTAAGAATGATTTTAAGCCTCGCCTGATACGATGGATCCTTCTACTCCAAGAGTTTGATTTGGAGATTAAAGATAAAAAGGGAGTAGAGAACGTAGTGGCCGACCACCTTTCTCGCCTTAATACTTCTGATTCCCTTGAGGCGACCCATATCAATGACATGTTCCCTGATGAACAATTGTTTAGAGTCTCTCATTTACCTTGGTTCACTGATATTGCTAATTATCTTGCCACAAGTTCCATACCGGCACAATGGACTGCACAAGATAAGAAGAAATTTTTTGCTGAGGTGCGCAACTTTTTCTGGGACGATCCATATTTGTTTAAATATTGCCAAGACCAAATCCTAAGGAGATGTGTGCCAGACGATGAGCATCAGAGTGTCATCTCCTTCTGTCACTCACAGGCCTGTGGTGGTCACTTTTCTGTTAAAAAGACCACGGCCAAGATTTTGCAGTGTGGCTTTTATTGGCCCACTATGTTCAGGGACACTCATGAGTTTTACAAGGCTTGTGAGCATTGTCAGAAATTGGGAGCATTGTCCCGTCGAAACATGATGCCTTTGAATCCTATCCTTTTCATAGAAGTATTTGATTGCTGGGGTACTGATTTCATAAGACCATTCCCCCAATCTTTTGAAAATCTATATATTTTGCTCGCTGTAGACTATGTCCCTAAATGGGTTGAAGCGATTCCGTGTCGGAATAATGACCATCGCACGGTCATTAAAGTCCTAAAAGAGAACATCCTTTTCCCGATTCGGAACGCCTTGAGCTATCATTAGTGATGGGGGCTCACACTTTTGTAATAGACTATTCGAGAGTTTAATGAAAAAATATGATATCTCTCATAAGGTGAGCACCTTATATCACCCACAGACAAGTGGGCAAGTTGAGATTTTAAATAGGGAGATCAAACACATTTTGGAGAAAACGGTTAACCCTGACCGTAAGAATTGGTCAATCCGATTGACTGATGCCCTATGGGCTTACCGTACTGTATTTAAAACCCCTATTGGAATGTCTCCCTTTAGACTTGTCTATGGGAAGGCTTGCCACTTGCCTATGGAGTTGGAACATAGAGCCTACTGGGCAATTAAAAAATTAAATTTCAATCTGAACAATGCTGGCTCGCCATGCAAACTTCAGTTGAATGAACTCGAAGAAATCCGGAACGATGCATACGAGAACTCGAGAATTTATAAAGACAGAATGAAGGCGTTTCATGACCAGCATATTCTACGGAAATCATTCACACTTAGTCAGAAAGTCATTTTATATAATTCTCGATTACATCTCTTTCCAGGTAAGCTTCGATCTCGTTGGACTGGCCCTTACATTGTGGTCACTGCGTATCCTCATGGGGCTGTTGAGATAAGAGACCCCGACAATGGCAATGAGTTTAAAGTAAATGGACATCGATTAAAACCATTTGTCGAGAAATTTGATTCAGAGGACATGCCCATGCCTCTGACTGCTCCTGTTTACCAGGGTTGATCTCCTAGTCTGATGGAGGTATAGGTAGGCATATGATTAGGGTAGTTTGCTTTATTTGTCTGGCTGAAGACGGTAAACTTAACGCTCCTGGGAGGTAACTCATTTTTTCATTCCATTTCATTTTCCTAGTAAGTTAGTTCAATGTTTGTGGGTAACATTACTGCAAACCCTCATGAGACTACAACTCGTCCACTAGGGGCAACCTAGGGGTTTAAAGGCTTGTTGCATACGCTAAATGCAATCGAGAGCACCTGCGAAAGTGGTATAGGTAGGATCTTCTTTTTTTGAATTTTATTTTTGTTATTTTTCTTTTATTGATTTCTCTTGTGTGCTGCATCGCTTTTACGTTGATATCTCTGGGAACTTTTGTTCAGGTACTATCTTTCCATCACTCTTCTTTTACTTTCATTATTCCATATGCATGGCATGCTTGTTTCTTTTACATTGAGGACAATGTAGATTTTAGGTTGGGGGTGGGAGATTAGGTTACCTAATCAGTATTTTCTTAGTCTTGAGCAAAAATTGTGAATATTTTTAATTTTTTATGGAATTTCTTATGAATTTAAAGTGATTTTGAAGGATAATTGTGATTTTAAAATTACAAGATACAGACTGTTGGTAATTTATGAATTTGGGATTCAGCTACCTATTAGATTTCACAGTTAAGTTTGAACATTAATCCATGGCTAGAGGTTTTAAATAGTGGTTGAGTTATGATTTCACAAAACACATCTCACTTGCACATTAAGGGTTCAGTTCGATATTGAAGGATTAACTTGGTAATCACTAACCATGAAAGGAACCAACCTGAGAAATTTGAATGGATTAGGCGAACAGTCTTTACCATAGGTTTGCTCCCTATAAGTGATGATTTGATTCCCCATGGATGATATTTGAAAAAGAGTTGGGTGTGAAGTCTTTACCATAGGTTTGCACCCTATAAATGAGGATTTGATTCCCCTTCTTGACGTTACTTTTAATTAAAGAATGAAAAGATGATGTGTGAGGCAAGTTTTAGTTATCATGAATTCTCTTATTGGTTACCAATGATATCCTTAAATAGAGAAGTGAATTTTAATGTTGATAAGTTGAGATTAAACTATACATCCATGGAATTCAATGTTTAGAATTGTTTTAATTGATGGACCAATACTCTGAACTTAATTATGAAGTTTATTGTGTGCTTGAGTCTAGGAGAGAATTATGCCCAACATTCATGAATCTTAGATTTTTCATATCTGAATCGTTTTTCAAAATATCACTCGGTTTCACAAGAATTGTCTCGTAATTGTTAACTTATTTTTCGCATACTTTGCTTAGAACTAGCAAAATGCTGGTTGGGGGTTGTGTTGAGAGTCAAATATTGCATATTAGACCTCATTTATTACATAGATTTACGAACATGGTACGGTTTAGCGGCTTAATTTAATCGTATTTGTGATGCAAGGTGTATTTACGAGCTTGGACTGAAAAATGGTGCTAAATGCATGGATTTGACACTCCAGAATCACCAAGGCAAGGGATAAACCCCAGGGGAACAAGATCAACGGATTTACACGCTAAAGATCCGAGAAAATCGAGAAACTGAAGATCAAGAGGCCCGAAATTAGTCCAGAATGTAAGATCAGTCCATAAAACTCTGATCAGTCCGTTTAGCTCGAAACTTCATATCTGGCTTAAGGAACCCAAATTAACCGTACACGTCAAATTTCAGTCATTGTATCCTTGTGGAAGTGGCCCAACAGACAGATCAGTCAATAAAACTCTAATTTAGGGCCCACCTGACATCTAGATATGCCTCAATCTTGGGCTCAACTCATTAAATGAGCTGACAAAACGGATGGATGAAGCAGATTTCTTGAGTACATCATGATAGACCCCACACGTACACTGCGTGTACATAGGGTACACATGCATTGGACGTGCACTGGTCCAAGATCCAGTCAACCATTGCGCTGACCCGTTCCTTTCTAAAAACCAAAACGGAATTTCTGTTTTCCGCCAGAGAAACGGACGAGCGTCCGCTGAACCACGAAGTGGGCCCACACTGTCTATTATATGTGCAATCGGGTCCGTCCATTATGCTTAGGAGGAAAAATATACCGTACACCAGGTGTTTTCTGGGACCCATGCATGTGTACACACACGGATGTAATTTCAAACATATAACGGACGGTGGCTTTACAGATTTCGTGGGCCACGTCAACGCAGATCCAAAACCAGCCATCTCTGAATAGTTTTTTGTTCTGATTCTAATGGACGGCGTGGATTTACTATGGAACGTCGTCTTGGGGCCCACCGATCATCAAAGTAGCGGTTCGTAAGATCTGTTTCGCAACAGAGCTTGCGGAGGAATGTTGTGGGCCACCCTTTGAATTGATCAGTCCGATCTGGACCGTCCAGTGGACTCCAAAGGGCCCTGTAACCATCGCCTAGGTGGCAGATTCCCAACAGGCATTGAGAAACGATTTCCAATCGTCTAAATGCAGGTCGGATGGTAGAGTAAAAAAGTCTATGGACCACCGAAATCATTCAAGAACCGTCCATCCCTGATGGGTTTTTTGAGTTGAATCCAATGGACGGTGTAGATCTCTCAAACGTCGGCTGCAGTGGGCCCCACCGACATCGCAGTGTAATCAGTTATGCACTCTGTTATAGAGCGTCCGAGACCCGAACGCTGCAAGCTATTTTGCAGACGTGGCTAGGATCGGTCCGACGATCCTGGCCGTTAAAAATCTCTCCAAAGAAGGACCGACCAAGGCCAAGACGATTGAACGTTTTAGATTTTCGATTCGTGGCCGTAAATTCGATCGGATGCAAGTGAGTTGTATGTTGCTGCCGCACCAAACTAAGGGTACGTAAACACCTCTAGCCATCTCCAGCCAGCTGTCTATGCACTGCTCCCTGTGCCTATGCACCATCCGACCGACCTTCCATCTCTTTAAAGGGAAAGAGAAGCGAGAGAGAGGGGGACGGAGGGTGGACATGAATGCAAGTTCCCAACGAGATAGGGGGAGAAGGAGAGAGAGATTTGTTTTATGTTTTCTTTTCTTATTTGTTTATTTTCTGAATTTTTGGAGGATTAGCCAAATCATGTCAGGCTAAACCTCTTAGCTAGGCCTAAGAGGTGAAGCTTGTGGCGTGATGGAATGATCCTACGGTTTTGATTCATGTTGAACTTGTTATTGATTGGTTTGATTTTAAGGAAGACTTTAGTTTTTAATGGTTTATTGTGACTGATATTACAGTAAATTTGCGATGTCTTAAGTATTTCCTTTTCATTATTCTGATTATGCGGTTAGGAAGCCCTGTTATTCACAATCGTCTCCTGGGCATGGTTGGATGACGGAACTCTTCCTGACATTCATACATCATTCAGATTGGCTGTGAATTGGTTTAATTCTGTTGTTTGCTTTATCTCATGGGCATGATTTTGTGATGGAATCCATTCTAATTTACACCCGTCTGATCTCTTAAAAACTAGATTAACTAAAAGTTAAGAATTGATTTTCAGGTTATATCTTCCAACTGGATGAAGATGGGACTCAAAGTCCAGTTGAGTTCATGAATCAAGCGTAGATCTCCCTGATCTCTACAAGTGGATCCTCTGAATCCCTAGTTCCATACCTCTGAATTCTATATATTTTAGTTTACTATTTCACCATTATTCCTTAAATTCATTTGATTTACATTTCATCTTAATCTAGTTCTAGTTCTAGTGAGTTTCAGATTACGCACAGGTTTCAGTCCCTTGGGATTCGACCTCGGTCTTACCGAGTTTATTACTACATCACAACCCTATACTTAGGGAGTGAATACCTTAAAAGAGTTTTAAATGTAATTGGTTAACCTGCTATTTTGTTTGGCCTTTTAAGTAATAATTTATTTACAAGTAAGCAAATGGTGTATTTGACGAGTCTGCATAGTGTTTACAATGAATAAAGTATGTATCCATACTATAGAACTTGCACGGTGAACCTTTCAAAATCCACAAATCATATAAGAATGACTTATAATTTTTACAGGGCTTTAACAGAGCATTAAAGCATGTACACATTAAACAAATTGGATGTCTTTCCCCTATCACAGTATGCCCCAAATGCAATTTAAAAGTTTTTAATGGTGAACGTCTCATCCTTACCTTGTGTGGTCCATTTGATAATGGATGAGTTATTTTTTAGGACCATTGGATAGTATAAAGGAAAGTACACGATGGATAGATTAGATATACCATACACATTACAATGGACCCCACATATTATGAGTATATATTAACTATTGTGTTCTAACATGTACAATGACTTTTTAGCGATGAAGACTTTGCCTGAAATATAGCTTTTTATCGGCTTTTACATTGTTTACCACCCTTACAGGCAAATATATGCATCAAAACAACTCCTATAATTAAATTACTAGTAATCCCTTTGCAACTTAAAAACTTTATAAGCATCAAAACGGCCACTAAAATTCTATTAACCCCTAATGTTGAGATGCAATCCTCTATACTATTCTTGGGCCCAAAAGCCAATCATATACAAAACACATGTTGACCACAACAAATGGAACATGGGGATGGATATGCTAAAACAATAGGCATGTGTCTAGGGGCACCATGGCTTGTATATTTCATCCAAACCGTTAATCAAGTGTTACTTGGGAGGATAAAATGTCTGTACAAAAAATCAGCCTGATCCAAACGCAGGCCCACGCCGCATGAAATTGGTGATTTCGGGCGCAATTTTATATTACTTTCATTGATATGGCCCATCTGAGCTTGTTTATCGGGTTGATGTTTACGGGGGTTCTCAACTGATGGAGTGTGTAGATTATACATCCATACCGTAGTGGCTCCATAAAAATATGACGTTTTACCATTTGTGCTGAAAGAGGAGTTACTGAAGAATGTGCCAGCTGACTGTGTGTGGTCACATGGAGAGAGTGCCTATAACTAATCGAACACCACATGGGGCAGAATGAGCATCAGATCTACTCCGTCCATTAGGTGCACCGCCAGAAGTTCCACCATGGATTCTAAAACCAGTCCAGTCCAAGACTTACATGGGTCATACCATAGGCAATGGTGTAAAATCATGAATAAAAACTTTAAATTCACCCGTTGTGGCTCATATGAGTTTAGAATGTCCTCATTTTCGGTCAATATGTTAATACTGGTGTAGTACACCAGATGAGTGGATTGGATGGCACATACAAATCATGTTGAATCCTTACAAATCATTAAAATTTACGAGGCAAATCCTCGGTGGCAGACTCACAATAGTTTCAGTGACGAGGAAAAAACGATCACTTCCACTCAATCTTTATTGGGCCACCACCAAAGTGTTTATACACGATCTAAACCCTTCATCAGGTAGGTGCCACCGTGATGTATGGGTTTTATCCAGACGTCCATACATTTTTAATATCATTTTAGGGTACAAGCCAAAAAAAATCAGGCAGATCTAAAGCTCAAATGGACCACACAGTGAAGATTAAAAATCTACCATCCAAAACTTCTTAGGCCTCCAAGAAGTTTTGGATCAAACTGGTATTGATGTTTCCCTTCATCCAGGTCCATGTGACCATATCAGTAGATTGGATGGCAATTAACCATCACAGTAGCCCAACGATGGTTTCAACCCTGCATGTCATTTATACCACTGCTTCCTATGTTGTGGTCCACTTGACATTGGATATGCCTTATTTTTGAGCTTGTACTATAAAATGATAAGAAAAAATGAATGTATGGCATCGATAAAACATATATCACGGTGGTCTATCTAAGACCCTGTCTGTTCCTAGCCTGGCGAGGGTAGTGCCCAATCTGCGTTCTCCTGCAGAGATTTCATTGGTGTGCATTCCATGCCTACCTTTTCTTACGGCGTTATCCATTGAGTTATGGATATGGCTGACTTTCTAGCTCATTTCATAAAATGAGCCAGCAAAACCGACGGGAGCAGTAGATGTCACACCGATATCCCAGCGGCTCCACAAACTTCCACTGTTACCATGAGGATGCGTATTGCGTGATGTGTGTCATTATCTAAGTCATCCATCGGTTTACGTCTCATTCTAAAGCATTGGCCCGGAATTGAAGCATATTCAAAGCTGAAGTGGACCGCACCACAGTAAATTGTAGGGATAAGACGTCCACCTTTGAAACTTTCTCAGGACCACATTGATAGTTCTTTGTCATATAACCTGTTCATAAGGTCACACGTGGATGAATGGAAAACACAAATTATCAGCTTGATTCATTACTTTTTCTGGTCCACAAGAAGTTTTCAATAGTAGACATTCAATTCCCACTATTTCTTGGGTGGTCCACTTGAGTTTATGATATGCTTCAATTCTACGATGGTGCGGATAACTCACATACAGTACAAGGGGCCTCATAGAATTTATTCAGTACGCAATCCGCCTTCTTAAGGTGAAGGAAAATGATGGTGTGAGATTTTGATGAAGAGAGCCATCAATCATTTCTCCACGTACTATGAGCTGTTGTACTCTCGGATGCATGCTATTGAGCTGCATGTACCTATCTTCCACCAAACGCCCAAAATATCCGACCTTTGTGGGCCCACCATGTTGAATATCTAAATCCATTCCGCCCATTAGGCGAGAATCCTGACCGAACGTACGAAATATCAGCTAGACAGAGAACTCTGATTGGCCGCACCTTGACGAGCGGTGTGAAATTCCTTCTAAAACTTCTTAAGTTCGCATCGTATGGCTCACCTGCTTTTTTTATATTCATTTTCTCCTGGTGATCTACACATGATCAATGGGTTTTATGAAAGATATGCAATGATAGCCCCACGCACAGATCTATGGTTCACATCCGATGCCTATTGTCCATGTGATGTGGCCCAACTGAGTTGTGGATTCGGGTTAAATTTCCCGCTGGGAAGTAGAATAGAGTACCAAACATGATGGACGGATTGGATTTTACGTTTGCAATATGATGGGCCTAACAGTGCTGGCCCCTCAGGTATTGTTGATGTTCCTTTTCGATTCACTCAACAATCCATACAGAGAGGCATGCTCTCCTACGCACCTATGCACGTGCGTGCCTTTCCACACGTGTCATCGGTGTCGAATCTTAACGGTCCATAAGATGCGGAATCCCATGAAACCATAAGGGGTGAATTTTCACCCTGATCTAAGATTCTGGTGGGTCATAGTAAAGAGAAATTCAAATCAAGGGAAGAAACTGTTTGCAATTTTATGGCCCACCAAAGTTTTGGTTCAAAGTAAAAATTAATGTCAGGAGGTTTCATGAGGTTCTGCTTCATGTGGACCGTTCAGATTTTCTAGAATCATCAGATATGATGAGTTCTCAAAAAAGTTCACAGGTAGTCCTCGCATGTGAGCGTTCCGCCCATATGGTATACCTTGGTACCATATATACTGCATGTGGCATGTGGCTTGTTTCCAATTATTTCTAGGAAACGTACAATTGATTTTATGGAAATAATATTGAAATTTGCTTATTTGAAAAAGTACATGTTTGGTAACACATGCTTAAAAATAGGAATTTCAACAGATGTTTCCGTGAATTGAATCCCCAATGTTTCTTATGGCATCGTCTACTCAAGCAGTAGATCTGCTTAATTTTTAGGGGCACTCCCTAACATGATATGTCAAAATGAATGGACAAAGTAGATGTATTTCGGTCATTGTAGTGGACCCACTACCTTATGGGCAAGGGTATAAAAAAGCTGTGTCTGTCCAACTTCTTTGAAAATGAGATTTGTCAAGCCTAAAAATGTGTGCAGTACAATCCATGAACATGTGACATTTTAGCCATCATGGCATATAGGTCCAATATCCAATCCATACATTAGGAAAAAATGGCACCACTTTATTAATGCCTTAATTGATATTTAAATTGATTCACTTGTCAGGTTGGTCATATTTTGCAAGATAAGTGTTTACTTTAAATCATTTGGCTAAAGTTCTCTAGTGCATCCATTTGTTTTGAATATTGGGCCCCACCTTTTGAGTTCGCGAGATTAATTTTAGAAAAAACATGGTTAAACTAAGCGATGGACAAAATTGATCAAGACTACGTGCCATTATAGCAGGCATATAATTAGTGGCTCACTTCTGTGCAATTAAGCGGTTTGTTAGGCTAATTACTTGAATAATTATATAAAGAAAATATTTCATTATTATAATTTTATCACCACTAAATAAAACACAAGAATTATTGGTCAAATGAAAATTTCTTTAGAAAGTATGTTAAAAAGTTTGTAATCACCGTAGCTTCCATGCCATTACTTAAAAATCTCAAAATCAAATGGTAACATCATTGTACTTTTGTGATGATGATTTTACATTAATATAAAAATGCCATCGTTATAATTTTTACTAATTAGCTAAATAAGAGAAATGCCAGTAAAATGCAAATGTTGCAAGGGGTTAAGTAATTTATAATTATTGCGCATTTCTTTTAATGTTGTAATTGGATTTATAAATAGGCCTTTTGTAAAACCTAGCAAGATAAATCTTTTATTTTAAGAGTGTTGAAGTAGGTAGAAGCCGAATATCCTTAAAGAATGTTTGGTGTATGGTATTAGGTGGGAGCATGTGATATGAAATTACATTTGGTCTTGTGCAAATTTCATCCGATGTTCAGAAATTACGAGAATGATTGAATTAATCTGAGTATTATATCATCTAAAGCCAATAATAGATACGGAATTACTTCTAGTAGATTTTGAAATCTACTACGTATACATGTGCTTTATCCATGCCGTTTATTCATGTGTCTTTTACACATGACATTCAAGTTACATATGCACATAGGTGATTGATATCAATTGTGAAATCTAGTCCACTGTTTACAATTCCCTTGTTTACTAAATGCAGGCTTCACTTAATATAATATATTTCTCAAACGAAGAATTTGATATCATAGATATATAATCATGGTGTAATAATGATGTTAATTCCATTTAATGCAATCCTATACCATCTAATGCATGATTAAGTTTTACGCCATGTCATGCTTAGCAAAGTATCATTGGACAGGAGAAATGATACCATACCACGCGTTATATCAGATCATGGTACGTTTCCAATAAATATTTACAGCTCATGTCCAACTGGAAGGGAGAAATGGATTATTAGATGAAGTTATTTTTCCTTCATTGAATTCTCATCAAATCTCGTACCATATTATTTAACTACAATATAGAGAGCAGAATTCCTTGCAAGCGGCACATGTTTTATTCAAGCTCGAGAAAATAAATTCTATTAACCCATCATGTTGAACTGTACTCAATGCTAGGTCTTGGCCATACAAAACAAGCCAGCCATAACACATTGAACATGAGAATGGGAATGAGGTATGCCAACAATAGGTTTGTGTGTGGGATCATCATGGCATGGGTATTTTATCAAGTTTGTTGATTGAGTATGACTCACGTGGACCCTACAAAAATCAGCTTGACCCGAGGCAAGCCACCTTGCATGAGCTTTGAGATTTTGGGCACAATTTTACATTATTTTCATTGGTGTGGCCCATTTTAACTTTGTTATGGGGCTAATATTTTGTACGTACAGTGTACATACAGGTTCTCAACTGGTGGATGGAGTGGATACACACCTACACCATAGCGGCCCCACAAAGCCAAGTGGCTCAGGTGCCTTGAAACATGTGGTAGCTAACCATGTGTGGTCATATGGAGAGCATGCCTACTGCTAGCTGAGCACCACACGGGAGAATATGTATAGATCTAACATGTCCATTGTTGAAATTTGTGGTTTTTGAAAGAATCAAATTTCAAAAATTTTAAGATTTTAGCTTTGCTATGAAAACACTGGTTGGTAATTTCTAATTAAAAAGTATGGTGTGTGCTTTTGTTCTACGTGAAATGAATAAAAGAAAATCATAATTTATATATGAAAGTCTATGTAGTATTCTTATTTGGAGCTTTGAAAATTGAGACGGTTGGGCTGCACCATCCAATACATAGTATAGTATATTAGAATACTATTAACACATTTATTATTTGATTCTATTACAAGATCTACGTTAACCAATTGAAGCTATTCAATTAGGTAAAACGAAAATAATTTAAATTTTTTTTTTTTTCATTATTTCCAACACATTTTTCCAACATCCATTATGTGCACTGCTCGATTAATTTCCACCATCAATCCTAAAATCCAGTCCAATCCAAGACTTAGGTGGGCCATAACAAAGGCAATGGTGTAAAATCATGCTTAAAAACTCTAAATTCACATGTTGGGGCCCACAATCTTGTAATAACCTCATTTTTGACCAATTTATTCATCATGACATAGTGCATCATATGAGTGGATTGGATGGCAGGGCACTGTCGTCCAAAGAGTGAATTGGATGGCACATACACATCCATCCTCTTCTTCTTCTTCTTCTTCGTTTTTGGTTAGCTTGTTAGCATACACCATGTCAGTGCACACACTCTACTGTTATCCACCCCAACTGGGGATCGATACCATGACCTCACGTGTACGCATTGCCAAGCAAGCAACATAACTTTGACCCTGGGTTTCCAATGAAATGAGCCCATAAAACTGATTGATGTAGTAGATGTGACCCGGACATCATGGTGGCTCCCACAAAGCTTGTCTACTATGGACCCAAATTGGGTACTCTAGCTAGGAATAGACAGAGGCTTTGAGGGGCCACCATGATACATATAGGTCTTATCCATACCGTCCATCTATTTTTTCATATCATTTTAGAGAAAAATCCCAAAAATGAGACAGATACAAGGCTTGAGTGGACCACACCACAAAAAGTAGCAGTGATTGTGACACCCACCGTGATGGTTAATTGCCATCCAACGGACCGAACCTATTACCAAGGCACATAAACATAAATAAAGGATGGAAACAAATATAAGCTTGATCCAAAACTTCTGTTGCCCTTGAAAAGTTCACAGCGGTGGGTGTTTAATTCCCGTTGTGTGGTCCACTTGAGCCTAGGAACCTCTTCGATATGTAAAAATGGATGGACTGCATGGGATAAAACTCATGCATCGCGGTGGTCCCTCAGAGCCCTGTCCGTTCCTAACTAGCGGTGGTACTTCCCAATCCACGTCCAGCTAACACGAGACTTTGACGGAGGGAACGAGGACATGCCCATCGTACTCGCGGATGTATACCATCGAACCGCATATATCCCTCTTTTACACAATGCCTAAAACACCCAACCTCTGTGGACACACCATGTTGTATATGTAAATCCAATCCGTCCATCAGACAATAATCCTAATTTTAACAGGAAAAAAAAATAATAATATCAGTTTGATATAAAACTTTGATCGGCCGCACCATTGGAAACAATGTGAAATTGCTCCTAAAACCTCTAAGTTCACATGGTATGGCCCACCTGGTTCTTGGATCAGGCTGATTTTTGAATCTTCATTTGTTCACGGTGAGTTAGACATGATTAATGGGTTTTATGAAAGATATACTAGGGTAGATCCACTCAAAAATCTACGGTTGGCATCCGATCACTATTGTTCCATGTGATGTGGCCCGTCCGAAGTGTGAATATGGCTTAAATTTTTTATTTAAAAGTAGAATAGAATACCGAACATGATGGACGGATTGGATGTTTCGCATAGCTTGCCTGCGGATGTTATCGACGATTCCTGTCCGTTTCAGTCAGCTACCCATACCGACCGCCTTTTATGGGAGCGGGTTAGGTGTTACCCCATAACACTTCAGTGGGTTACCCTAAAAGTGGGGTGAACCTAATGATTTTTCATAATCCACGCCGTCCATACGTTTTTACAGCCCAGTTTAGAAATGTTTCGAAAAATTAAGCACGCCCAAATCTGAAGTGGACCACACCTCAGGAAACATTAGTTATTGAACGCCCACCGTTAAAAATTTCTTAGGGGACACGGTAATGCCTAACGTAATTTTTTTTTTTTTTCCATCCAACCTGTTGATAAGGTAAATCAGACTTGGATTAAGGGAAATTATAAAGATCAGCTTCATCCGAAACTTTTTGGCCTAGAAAAAACTTTTAATGGTCATTCACTACTTTTTTCAGTAGTGTGGTCCACCTAAGAATCAGATATAATTAAATGTTTATGTAAACTAATATAATGATATTTGAAAGCGGATGGACGGAATGGATTAACAAAATCATTAATGTGTGTCCCACACGTTAAGGGTAACAACAACCAAGGCATTACCCGGATAACACCTGATCCGCCCCCGCCTCATCTACTGCACCGTTAACGCGATTTAGCTGCCTCCACGTAACGGCAATCACACGCGTCTCTCTACCTCTACTGTTTTCGGGCATGGTTGGTGGTCTCGATGCCACAAAAAATTTGTGGTCTCCGTCTGCTCATCGTATTTTTTGGGCGCTACTGACGGTCCAGCGACACCAAACTTACAGTCGTTAGTAAACGACCCACAGCTGCTCCCAGAATTCCGTACGTACATATGTACTGAAAGTTGAGAAATTGACCCACTTGCCCATCGATCCATGCTGTACAGTTGCTGGGCCACCTATTAGATAGCCAAGGGCTAAGGATGACACTTGTTGATGCAAAAAACCTGACATACCGCCTTCTTCGTCACCACCTGTTCAAGGAGGATGTAAAGAGGACCTGGCTAGATTCAGGGAACTTTTAATGCTTAAGTTAGTTGATGAACGAGGAAGAAGGTCTTATTTAGGTATTTTCTGCACACTTTTGATTCTGAAGATGTACATCTTTATAGGTGTGGAAGGTCTCGATATGCAGGATTCTCTTCTTAATTTTTAGGAGATTTGATTTAGTTACGGATTTAATTTGATCCGAGATTTTCGAGATCGGAGATTCGTATGCTGAATTTTTGAAACGTTATTTAGGATTATACCGTCTCTTCCTTGCTCGGCCCTACTTTAATCGACTCTGGTAGTAAACGAGTCTCCGCTGACTACGAGAATGAAGCATTTTTCTTTCTATCAGAAGAAATAGAGTCAGCTTATGACCGATGTGGTCTTAATTAATTTTTTTGACATTATTATCTCGTTAATCAAGTCAACTTTATGCGTCTTATATATTTTGTATATGACTCTGGACTCTTTAAGTCTTAGTTGAATTTCATTTCCTACAAATTCGAGTTAAGTCTCTCCTTTAAACTTCATATTGTCTCAATCCAACCCGTTGTCTCAGACTTTCTGGTAGTTTCGGTAAAGTTGGTCCATTCCATAACCAGATCTCCAGACTTGTCATATTTTTTCCCAACAACAGTAATTGATGCTCCCGACACTTGGGTCATTGGGCTTTTGTGAATCGTTGACATGATCACTTTTGCTAACGGTTCAGGAAAGAATGCGGGGAGGATACGACTGGTGAAATTTTCAACGCGTTCAAGAGGTGGGCCACCAGTGTAACGGTTTGGATAGGGGCAAAGTCCATTTTGGTAGAAGCTCTGTGGGGCCCGACGTTAGTTCTTGTGACATCCACTCGGTACACTAGTCTTCCTAGCTGATATTAGAGCAGTGGCCGAAAAATTAGGCAGACCCAAATCTCCACTGGGCCACACCACGAAACAGTGGGGATTGAACGCCCCACCATTGAAACTTAATGTTTATTTGTCATCTAAACCATTCATAAGGTTATTCCACTAGAATGAATGGGAAATACAAAAATCATCATGATCCAAATCTTTCGTAACCCCACGTTTGTTTCAACGGTGGGTGTTCAATCCCGGTTGTTTTAGGTAGCGTAGTCAACTTGAATTTTGAATACGTTTAGAGATTGTTTTATGTAGCGTGGTTCATATGGAGTTTTAGACATATCTCATTCAGGATCATGTATCAGCATGAGCTGGCACAAGTGATGGAGAGAGTGGATTTCAAGTGGAAATCAATGTGGGACCCACGGAGCTTCCGCTTAGAGAGCCTCTCGTGGGTTGCGTCCGATTTGGATATAGTAGCCGACCTGGATAACTGCGCGTGTATAGCTTATCCACTTTCCACGTACGCACACTCATCCGGACAAGGATTAGGATGGGCTCATGGCCGGTTATCCAGATTAGGAAAAATTCTAGATTGGAAGATCCTAACCATACGATCGCGGGCACTTTCGAGGCAGAATCCTAGCCATCACTCGATCAAAGAATAGGAAGTTTCTTGCTGGGAGATTTTGGAGACGCAATCCATCTACACGGAGACAAATCGTACCGGCGGTCTGGATCACCGATTCCAGGCCCCAACTGTACGAGTTAAAGGATCAACGGCACTGGCACCTACCGTGTAATGGAGGATCACATAATTCCTGCAAGAAACACAGCCACATGTAGAAGTGGGAACGGATTGGCTACTCCCCCTGACACCAGCCCCGTGGGTGATGGTCGGTGCTCTGTGGGCCCCACCATGATGTATGTGTTTCATCCTTTCCGTTCATCCATTTTTACAGATCATTTTATGGCTTGATCCCAAAAATTAGAGGTATATAAATCTCAGGTGGACCACACCACATGAAAACAATATTGATTGGACATCCATCATTAAAATCCTCCTAAGGCCCACTGTACTGTTTATTTGACATCCAATAGGTTGATTAGGTCATACAGCCCCAGATGAAGGGAAAAAACAAAAATCAGCTTGATCCAAAACTTTTATGGCCCCAAAATGTTTTTTAATGGTCGACGCTCATTCAACACTGTTTCCTGTAATGTGGTCCAATTAAGATTGGGATATAACTCATTTTTGTTCTCAGATCGTAAAATGATCTTTTAAAATAGATGGACGGCATGGATGAAACACATACATCATGGTGGGTCCCACGGAGCACCGACCATCAGCCATTGGCTGGTGTCAGGGGGAGTAGCCAATCGGTTTCCTGTAGAAGTGATATCTACGGTCGACATCTGGAAACGTGGCAGTCAAAGGCTTCGAAGGGTCGAGTCACGACACACGCGCATAAGATCTCCCGAACTGAATTTCGTGGTTCACGTATCTTGGGAGCGGATTCGGTGCTTCTGGAAAACCACCCAGCTCGGTGCTTCCGCGATATGGGGCCCATGGTGATGCATGACATTTACATCAACGCAGTAAATTCATTTTGACAGCTTATTTTACGACATGAGCCTTAAATATAAACAACATCCAAATCTCAAGTGCAATATGCCACACTAAAAAGTAGTAGTTGGAAATCAAACTTATTTTAGTATTTTTTTTAAAAAAAATTAATTTTAAATTTTAAGTTATTATCATTTTTTGTTCAAGGTATGATACGAAACATGAGACAGGTCCAGAGCTCAAGTGGACCACACCAAGGAAGCTGTAGTGATAATGATATTGAAACCTTTCTAAGGGCCACCGTGATGTCTTTTTTCCATCAAACCTATTCATAAGGTCATGTGGACCTGGATGAAGTGAAAACACAAATATCAGATTGATCTGATGCTTCTCAAGCTCCCAACAAGTTTTTAACGGTGGACGCTCAATCCCCATTTTGTGGTCCGCTTAAGCCTTGGTTCCGCCTTGTTTTTGGGTTCATAATCTAAAATTATAGTTGAATATGGATGAACGTCGTGGATAAAACCTTTACATCACAGTGGGCCCCACAGAGCCAATCCGTCCGGGCAGTGTAGGACGCAATCCCCGTCCGGGTTCCGCGAACGGCGGTCGGATTTCTCCCCATTTTGCGTTCCGTTACAACTCTCTTTCTTTCGTTTCCTTGGGAAACTACGCTGACGGTTTACCACCGTTTTAAAGTTTTCAGATCTCATTGATTGCACATGTGACATACAGAGTGAGTTTAGACCGTTCAAATGTCAATACTTTTTGCATGGATCAAATATGTGGAATAGAAGCAACTGTCCTCACCATCCAATTGAAACTACTTGCATAAGATACAGAAAATAAAATATTCAGTAATTCAGACCAAATGAAAAAAGTCAGATGGTCATGATTGTTTGATTTTACTCTTTATCCCCATCTCCACAGTCCTGATCGCCTAGATTCCTGATATGTATGCCACGTATAGTAATAGTCGACAGTCAAAATTGGTGGTGAACCATCAGCGAATCCTTTTTATTTCCTTGCATGAAGCCTGAGAACTTTCATAGACGAGTGGTCTCAGCATGCACGCTGCCTTCTCCGCTCACATCCATCCACGTCTATCCGCCGTACATTATCACCCCTCTCTTTTTAACAAAACCCCCCAAAAACCTACAAAACCAGCGCCTCAAAAAACCAGAAGAACATGAAAGAAGGAGAGATGGAGAATGGTGGAAGAAAGAAGGGATGGAATTTCAGGCCCAGTGCTGAGCTGGCAGCCCCAACTCAGATCACCATCCGAGGGATCCTTGGCACTCTAATGAGCAATCTCGACGGTGGAGATGAGAGGCCCAGGATTCAACTCGGGCATGGCGATCCCTCCAGCTTCCCTTGCTTCCGTACCTCTCCCATCGCTGAAGATGCTGTAATCTCGGCCGTCCGATCCGCTAAGTACAACTGCTACTCTCCGTCGGTCGGGCTTCTCCCAGCTAGAAGGTATGGGAGGATAATAGATAAATCGCTTTCCTTCCTCCCTCTTTTTGAGTAGAAAGCAGAGCTTGCTCCGTCGAGTACGGCTATTTTATTTTATTTATTTATTGCATTTATTGCTATTATTATTATTATTAATTTTTTTAATTATTATTATTATAAATGTCATTAAATTACTATAAATTTCGTTAAATCAGCATTATCGTTATTAGGGACCCTGTTTAAATCCACTCTTTTGATAGATACACCCTTTCTTTCTACTTTTGGTAGCATAGCAGTAGCACATGGCAAAAAGGAGGGTTTGTATCTAGCAAGAAAATGGATGTAAATATCAATTCCCTCTTATTGTTAATTTACAAGACCTCTTGTGCATGCACCCATTTTTTCTACCTTCGGTATTAGAACAGTGAGTATTTGTGTTATTGTACGCCAAAACTTGAAATTTTTGGGTTGACCCTAGCTAAAATAGGGTGTAATTATCGATGTTGTCGTAGCATTCGCATATTTTGGATAACGGAATTTTATTTTTATTAATTAATTAATTATTTTTTTTGTTTTGGGAAGGGCTATTGCAGAGTATCTCTCACATGATCTTCCCTACGAGCTATCGCCAGAAGATGTTTTTGTCACGGTCGGGTGCATACAAGCGATCGAGGTCACAATGGCAGTCCTGGCCCACCCCGGCGCCAACATCTTGCTCCCCACACCAGGATTCCCAATCTACGAGGCACGCGCTGCTTTCGCCGGTGTTGAAGCCCGGCATTTCGACCTCCTACCGGATCGTAATTGGGAGGTTGACCTTGATGCCGTCAAAGCTCTGGCAGATGAGAACACGGTCGCGATGGTTATCATAAATCCCGGCAACCCGTGTGGGAATGTTTTCAGCTATCAGCATTTGGCCAAGGTCGGTGTCGTTAAACCTGGGTGTTGGTCTTATTCTTGGAAGAATTGTAGGGTCTGATGTAATTCTAAATGTCCATCATTGTGTTGGATTTAGATTGCTGAGACTGCTAAGAAGCTTGGAATTCTTGTTATCGCGGATGAAGTCTATGATCATCTCACATTCGGGAGTAACCCATTTGTGCCGATGGGAACGTTCGGATCAGTTGTTCCAGTACTTACTCTTGGGTCGATATCAAAGAGGTGGGCTGTGCCCGGCTGGCGACTTGGCTGGCTAGTGGCGACTGATCCCCATGGTGTCCTAAAAGAGACCAAGGTGATTTTTATTCTATGCATTGATCGATTATGCAGTCCATTCTTAATGCTATGACTGTTCAGTAGTATAGTTGTATGTGGCCCACTGAGGAATCAGAGACCGACTCTGGTTCATTGATTGGTGAAGCTATCGCTTCCTTCATTGATGTGCACCATACATGTGGCTGTATGGTAACTCTAGATATCCCATCAGATGGGGCCTATGGAAGATGGTCCACGGTAGAAAAAATCAGGCAACTCCTGGCTGTTTGATCTGCATATTTAAATTGGCTATGAAACAGGGGAAATGTCCATTATTCATTAGTATAGTTTCACATGGTCCACTGAGGAATCAGAAGCTGACTCTGTTTCATTGATCGAGGAAGCCATCACCTCCTTCATTAATGTTCACTGTGCATGTGTCTGTATGGCGAGGAACGTTAGATATCCCATCTGATGGGCCCTATGGAAGATGGTCCAAAATAGAAACCACACCGCTCACACAATTCCTGTCTGTCTGATCCATGCCTTCAAATTGGTGATGAAACAGAGCAAATGTCCATCAACCAGAAAGACAACATCGTCCAATTGAGTGGATTTTGCATCATGCTCCACATTCACTGACTGTATGGTTGTATGTACAATAGTGAATGGAAACTAACCAAGCCTACATCACCAGCGCCTGGATGTTTATGGAGAAGGAAATGCTTTGCTCATGTCCACTTTCATATAAAGACTCAAATGTGCCAGGAGGAACGAAATGGTTAATCTGCACACATGATTGGAGCATTTCTGATACCCAAATGCCAGAAAGCACCCCGAACAATTGAAAGAGTTTACATTAGTGGGATTTTGATCGCATCCAAATAACCCCTCTATACGCACAGGGATTTTACGAGTTTTCATATGCAAATACACATGTATAACGGTTTTCAAGGTTGAGTGACCTGATTTGGACCCATTCTAAGTGACCTTATTGGTCTTGTTTTCAGATCATCAACGCCATTTCAACCTATCTCAATGCCTCTGCGGATCCTGCTACCTTTGTTCAGGTTTGCGTCTCTTGTTTCTTGTCATGAATATAGAAAAGGCCCACTTTAATGCTTGCTTCTTGATCAAGGGCAATCAATAGCCTAATAAGATACTTGTAGACACTTTTTTTTCCCTCATGCATGAAATATTCATAGCGCTAGTAGATACTGTATCTGGATTCTGTATTTTTGTTACACAAATAAAGGTAGTTGGCAAGAAACAAGCCACCCAAAACTCATGGCGAAGTAGGAAGAAAAACGATATTGTCAGTTAGAGATACAGAAACCTGGATGGTTCATCCCTGATGCCCAAACATACCAAATCCTTCGGCTTATTCAGGGATTTAGCCCCGTAGTTCTATTGGGTTTCTCCAGTCGGAGGTCTGGCTTGTTGTATTCTACTATTGCCTTTTATTTTCTTTTTCTTCCTTTTTCCTGTTTGTCTGTTTGCTTTTCTTGCTGCTGAATAAAATATTCACCTTCAAATTATTATTTTTTATGGAAATCCTACCTAATAATTTTTATGTGTCAGGGTGCAATTCCTGAAATCCTTGGGAAGACTGGAGACGATTTCTTTAAGAAAACAACTAGTATGCTGAGGCAAACGGCAGATATATGTTATGACCGAATAAAGGAAATCGACTGTGTTACTTGTCCATACAAACCAGAGGGATCAATGTTTGTAATGGTGAGGAAAAAGGAATATTCAGTTGTGTTTGAAATTACATGGATATATTGAAATGTTAGAATATCATGCAATGTAGGTAAAGCTGAATTTGTCCCATCTGGAAGACATTTACGATGATGTAGACTTCTGCTCCAAGCTGGCCAAAGAGGAGTCGGTGATCCTTCTCCCGGGTGAGCTGGACTTAACTCAGCAACTCAATATAGCTAGTTGTCAAGTGAAGAAAGTGGCATTATCAAGAACGTGGTTTTGATCTTTTATCTCTATTCATTTCTGTGAAGTTCTTATGCCCCATTTTCCCATATTATGCACATAAGAACTGGTTTGCAACGCCTGAGGTTTGCTTCACTAAGCCACAATCACGCTAAGCCACAATCACGGTTTGAAGTATCATCTAAAACTGGTATGCAGCTGTATTGGCCCGAAACAGCCTGATAGGATATGCCAAAACTAAATTTTAAACCATGGTCCACGATTGCGTAAGCCGGCCCATCTACACATCAGCAAATGTGCCCATATGGCACTGCTGTGCAAGGTCTAGTTGTTCCATCAGGTGAGAGACACCCCCTCATAGATCTTCAAGCTCCAAATATCAGGCAGGTCAACTCATCGGTGGGCCACACTGAATGAAGCAAATTGGTAGCCAAACAATGTTTTTCTAGATATCCATTTCCTTCATTCACTGCGGCCCACCTGATGAAGTGACCTGCCTGATTTTGGGCCATAATAACTGCATAGCGATGCCCAACTGATGAAATGCTCAGATCTTGCACACATGCATATTGGCATGTTTGTTTGCTTGAAGTTGGCCAGGGCTATATGTAGGGGAAACAGCCCCTTTCCCAACTATGTGTAAATCAATGAGATTTACTATATGGAGAGATTTAATGAAGGTTAAACAATTCCAACCCAAACAGGCATATAATCGAACATGTAGAATGCAAAAGAAGCACTAAGATTTTTAATGTGAAAAAACCCTCCACGGGATCTAGTCTAGCAACAAATCCACTATAATGATAAAGTACAATCATTAAGGGATCACCATCTCTTGGATCCCCAAATACATCACACAACCAACCTTCAAGAGAATACCCACTGTTGGATAAGCAAAATACAACACCCTATAGGTGGATTGCAAGCATCAACAAACAAGAAAGAAATATGTTTCTTATCAAAGAAATTGTGGAGAAGAAACCACTAACCACCCTTGGAGAAAATAACTGACGAACCCAGAGTTTCTGAATGGAAGCCTCACTATTCTGGAGATGAACAATCTCTTGAAAACAACAAGATACTTGAGAGGTTTTCTCCAAGAGAAACAAAAAAACCTCAAAATAGTTGAAAAAAAAACAAACAAAAAACAAACAAACTTTCTTTTGCTTATTATCTTAAATAAAAGTGTGTAAGGTAAAATGACCAAAATGCTCCTCACTTGGCCTCACATGTGCAAGGCACTTTTGTGCCCACACCACCACACGTGGGTCTCACCTCTACATCGGGTGGGATTCCCAACACTAAAGATGTGTGGGTTTAACAAACCTCACAACAGCTTTCTAATTCTTGATCACGAGATTTGCTAAGCCAACACACATCTACAAGTCGGCGAATGCACATGCCTCCACATATGCCACTGTGGCACAGGCGAAATATCCAACCCACCTATAATGTAGACCTTACTGCATAGATGCTACTGGCGAAAGATGAAGGTTGTCCACTCAGTAGGTGTACCATGATACTAAAAATAAGTGGGACAGTTTAGAAAACTTCGGCCTTCTTTTTCCCCAACCTGTTGACGACCTGATTCTTTGGACAGGAAATCTACATACAGTTACCCTTCTGATGGATGGCTTGGATATTGCATCTGTATGCCACACTAGTATATATGGTGGCATGTTAACTGACTTGTACATGCATGTGGGCTTAGCGGAGCTCCTTGATAATTTCCCTCCTTCACAAATATGACCATCATGATGCTATTACTTTGCATGGTGCCAGCACCCCCCTTATTTCCAGTTGTCTATATGATGCATGGCCCTCGTCTTTGCATAATATACACAGTTTTCAGGCCCATGGTTCCGTAAGCAGGATCATCGGTCTGTTGTGTCCCCCCGGTTGGACTATGTCTCAAAAATATCCGTGATCGGACAATGTTAAACTTTCAATTTCTGGAAAACAGATAAAATGGTAAAGAACAGAAATACAACACAGTCCTTAACTGAAAAGGTCCTAGTATTGATCACTGGGATCTTCCAATACCGGAACTTTCCAGGACATGCTCCATCCACGGCAGGACTCAACAAAGCAATGGTCTGGATTACTGTACCATAGCACTACTCGTCAGTATTGAAAACCCGTGTATAACTGTGCAAAGATGCAGGGCTCTTACAGTCTCATTGTCTACCATTAGGAAACATTTTTGTCTGGGTAACCTCCAAATCTTTTTGTAAGACTTAGTGAAACCACGGTTCTGTTGGTTTATATTTTGCTCAGGTCCAGAAATTCTGAAAACATGCACAAAACTCGGAAAATGAATTTGTTAAACTGTATCCTATACACCCAATTCTACCACTGCTTTATGCGGGTTCTACTTCTACTCAAGTCATTCAATACTTTGTCGATGAGATTCTTAGTTTTTATGCTTGCAGCGACTGCAGTTTTGTGTTTCAAAGAGTGATTCTTGTGGTTGTTTTTAGCGGTTTGATGCCCCAGAAAGCAGTTTGAAGTCTATTTCAACAGTCATTTATTGATAGTCCTATTTTGCTCATGCTATGGAGAGGTTTGCTAATTCAACGCACATGTAGAACTGTACAGATGATAAAGTGGAATGGTGCCGACTCCAATTAATTGGGAAAAAGCTTAGTTGATGATGTAGAGAATGAAGAGGGGCCAATGATCTTCCTATCAACTGATTGACACTCCATCCATGGCCATAATTTGACCCCACTTAGTAGACCGTTCAGATCTGGCACGGCACATGAGATGGTGAAGTTCACAGTTTGACCCCACTTGAAATCTGTTCATCCCATGCTGCTTCCATAATGGCGATCCTGTTTAGCTTGGACAGCTGATGTAAGCATTGAATCCATCTGGACTGATTATTCACTGCTGATAGAATGGTGTTGGAAGTCCACTTTCTTTAGCTTTTTTCTCTTGAGACTAGAACGATTTTGTTCCTGGCACCGACATATAGGAAGCAGTAGTATATAGAGGAGATTGTTCTCACTGACGTGAGCTGTTTTTGACTTTCGTCTTCCAGTGTCCATTTGTATTCCACCAATCAAATGATTACGATCTTTCAAAGAATGTGACTTTTGATCTATGGTCTGTTTGCTTCTGGACCAATTGAATGAACAGTTATGATCTCATCCGAATGTGCCATGGGTGCAGCAATGACACAGAAGGCTTGTATCTGATAAACCAACATCACATCTCATCTGAGACTCAATAGTCAATGAAATGAAATCATCTGGTGTGATATTACTCCCGTTGCATGAAGGGGCCGAAAAACTGAGGGCCCCACTTTCTTGTTTATTGAGTTGCTGATAAATGATAGTATAACACGCTTTGCTGACCAAGGATTGCATTCCTTGCAGGATGCGCGGTCGGATTGAAGAATTGGCTCCGTATTACTTTCGCCATAGACGCCACCTCCCTGGAAGATGGGCTTGGGAGATTGAAGTCCTTTTGCCAGAGGCACATGAAGAAACAATTAAAGGACGAGAAAAGAAGAATTAAGGAGAAGCAAATTTGAACTGCTCGATGAGGGATGGTGATCGGAAACTGCCCGTCGGATCTCCTCTTTCACCCTCTTGAATTACTGCCGTCGCATATATGTGTAAATTTCAATAGGCTTTCCTAGTATTCATTGGTATGAAATCTAGTCATTCTTCAAGGAAGTCCACGGCTCAGGTTGCAGCCAAACACTCACACTCTCACTGGATGTATCTGTTCGTTGCTTCTTTATAAATTCAGAATCACTAATTTTATTTGAATACATACTAGCAAGAAGCCCCACACAGGGGAAGACACCCAACACATGCCAAAGTTGCAAGTTTTTGGAAGATCCCATGCCAAATTGCCTTAAATCAGGACGGTTTGATCATACGGTGGGCCATGCATATGGAAAAAAGACGAACTGTATGGAGGGCTTTGCAAGATGCATGGTGGCGGCATTCGTTTGGTGGGACCCATTTTGCTTAATCATAAACTTGATGGCTAGAAAAATGACCATGGACTACGCTTATGGGCCACAACACATAATGGAAGAATATATTAGCTAGGCATAGGCATATTTCAAGACTTGCCTGTGATTGGAGTGCAAGAATTTCTGCTCTCTAAAAGCTCGAGCTGTTAGAGGATGGTGTATCAATGTATATGAAGGGACTTTTAAAACTCTAAAATTCATTCCCTGCAACCGTCCATTTTCCTCACACACACATGGCGGGCATGCGATGTTACCTGGATCTTGCATACATGTGCGCAGGAATTGCAGTGGCATCCCTCTTATTTAAAAATGCTCCATCGGCAATCGAATTAGCAAGAGTCTGGCCTTGTTTCCGATCATGTTGCATCCATGTTTTTAGATTTAATGAGTGGGCTATGGTTCGGCAATCAGATCATTGGTCTATTCAACAGAGAGTTTAGCCCAAATCAGCTGGGTTGGAAGATCAGACGGGCCACATTAGACCCTTTGCAGCTGGATGTAGACCATTGTTGAATTGCTCCTCCTAGCCATCTATTTGTGGGTCACACATATAAGCTTAACATTGTCTATCAGGGAGATGTTTAAGGAATAGAACTAGAGAAAATAGATCAATGGTCTAGAATTATCAAATCACGGGACCCACTTGTCAGAATTGTAGACACGTGTATACTGCCTAACGACTGTCCTGGTGGAACTACCATATCCAAACCCCAAACCCGAATAAGTCTGCCTAGGATATCCGTTTGTATGTAAACCATCTATATGGCCAACGTGGCTGTGTATAATCAATGGGTCCTTTCTTAAAATGGCCAAGAATTCTGGCTTGAACCCGACCTATAATCCATTAACCTGTGGCCCGACCTGACCCACTTAAAATTCATCGAATAAGGACGTGGGATCTGAGGCTGGATCCTCAGCAAAAGCAGCTCTTATAACATGTGTGGAAATTTGTGGCTTTACTGATTTGTGTGTATATCATCCAACCCACAGGCATCAACTGGGGCCCACCAGGATGATAGGATGTCTCAAAATCAGGTCTATACAATCAATAGGTGGGCCACACACGGTAGAATGGACATCCACTCAATTCCAAACTTAAAAGGTGGCCCATGTAATGGTTGGACTGGCCGGCGTCCAACTTTTATGATAGGAAGGCCCTTTTGGACGGATTGAATCTGTACACGAAAGACAGTGGCCCCACAACTAGAGTTGTAGAATAAGCTTGTCCTACCAACGTTGTGGAGGATCCACTCGTGCAGGAGGTTGGTACAGCACGTTCGGGCTTTGGGTTTGTAGGAGCAAGCTCATTGTTCAGTGATCCAAACTGTTGTATGATGGGCCTCACCATGGATGATGCATGCACCAAAAATCCTCAGGACCTGAGAATCTCAGCCGTTGAATATTTGTCTTTCTATTAGTTAAACGTAAGCGAATTTCTTGACCATCTATTGAAAGGTTTAAGATTTTTCAATCTGGGATATTTTTGGTGCATGCGACATTCACAATGGATCTCATAATATCAACGGTTTGGATCACTGCAGAACATGCCCCACATGTATAAGCTGAAAGCATGAACGGTTTGTACAATCTCAAGTCTGGCATACGGTCTCATCTTTCCCACTAATGTGACATTTTATAGGAAATCTGAGCCGTCCAAAATGTGGGACCGGTCATGACGAAACCAAGGAAAACCAATCATCTAACATAATACGCAGGCGTTACACACCCAATGAGTAGATCTTGAGGGTGATATTCATGGAAGATGATCTTTGTGTGGCCCATCACATCTGACACGTTTGTGGGAAAGATGTGTGTGAAAGTTAAATAACAGTCCTGTGTCTGATCGTCTCTCCACAAGTGCAAATCGTTGAGATGTCTCAGCGTCCTTCCAGATTCAATGGTAAACGATTCATAGTTCAATGTGTTAGGATCTTCCAATGTCGGACATTTTGTGGGCATAGACAATCCAAGGTGTGGACCATCAGACCAACAGTCTGGATCGCCTTAAAGTGGGGTCCACGTGTACGGAATTGAACGCCTTCGTTTAGCATACTACGCACTGGCTACGTACAGGACCTGATAATTCCTCAATTACATGGAACTCCGCCTGTTTTGTCTTCTGTCTCGTCCTTTCGTGCAGATGGAATCCGAGCGAGAAATGTTTTTATACTCTGACAGAGTGTAATCAATGATACTCAAGCACTTAGAAGTTACTTATAAATTGCATAGTTGGAATAGGAGGAGTTCAAATTAAACTGTCCAAATTATAGGTATCAATCTAGATGTAACATGAGTCAAAAATTAAGATTATTTGAATATTTGACTATAGGATTGGTAGACATTCAGTGGACGGTTAAAAATGAAAATATCCAATGGTTCTACTTCAAAAAACATGTGTGCACAAATCATTGGTTATGATTGTTTAACAAATCTAGGTTCGGGACTGTGTATTAAAGACAGTGGGTTCCACAAAGTAGTTGGTTTAATATATTTAACATATTCTACGTGTATAATTTCTTAGTGCCTGTGTATCAAGCGTCATACGCTGCCAGAGTATCAAACAGAGGACATGAGAACTCTGTGATTGCATTTGTCGAGATCTCTCTGCTCACACATGAGACTTTGAAACTCATGTGATAAGTCCAAAACTCTCCTGAGATAGGGCCCACCATGGAGAATTCGACGTATTTGATCCACGTGTTGGTTTTGCTCCTCATGATTGGCCCAGATCTTGTAATGTTGTGCCACCTGGCACGTGTGAGTTGCGAGTACAAAAACCCCCAACGCGCTCGTGCACTTCCCTTTTCTTCCTCAAGGCCAAGGCGATCTGCAGTACGAGTGGCTGATGGGAGCAATTCTCGGAACACATGGCAACCATTCATGTCTGAGAAAGATCTGGTCCATTATTTAGGTATCTAGTACCGTGGAAATACCATGGAGAAATATTCAAGGCTGGTCCACTAATCGAGTGGACCAAACGCATAAAATGAAATGGACGGTTAGAAAAAGAACATGAACAGCTAATCTAATGCAATCTATATTCCCATATGATGGATCAACTAACTTATATTTTATTTAAGGTAATATTCATCTTGATCCACACGAGATGAATGGACTGGATCTCTCAGGCGCACATCAGGCTGGAAAATGTCCCGTCGCGAATCCGTCTTCAATCTTTCATCGCGCGAATTCCTTCAGAATTTCTACTGGGAAGTCTCGCGGGCAAAATGGATGGACGGAATGAAAAAGATATACGTCATTGTAGAGCGTACATCACCGATCAGTCGGGAATCGGATTGGGTGGTGTACTACACACCACCGACCTGGCTATGTGTTGAGGTCACCACGTTCTGTGGGTCCCATCATGGGGTATTTGTTATATCCAAACCGTCCATCCATTTTTCGAGCTCGTCATAAGTCTTGAGACGAAAAATATGATAGATCCAAAGATCAAGTGGACCACACTGAAAAAATCAGTGGGAGATTGAACGTCTACCATTGAAACCTTTCGGGGGTCACAGAAGTTTTTTCCTCTTTATCCCGCTCGTTGTGAACTTACGAACAAATTAAACGTTATGGTAGGCCCTGCAATGTTTTAACTGTGGGAATCACTGTCACAGTGCTGCTTTGAGATTTGGATATGATTCATTTTTACGATCATGCAATCTCGCCAAATGGATGAACGGTGTGGATCTAATAAATACATTAATGTGGGTCCGTGTAATTTTAATCTCCTTTTAACCGTTCGTGCAACTCGGAGCCCGAGGAGCGACAGCGCTCGTCTTCGCACGACACGTACCCACACCAGCCAGGTCTGTGGTGTGTGTTACACCAGCCAATCTGCTTCCGATCATTCGGCACTGGAGAGGTCACCAGCGAATCCTAGGACTCTCTCTCCTGCGTGCGTTTTGCCTCTGTCGCGACTTAGATCATAGCGTGTGTGTCCCCCCATTCGGGCCCCATATGATGAGTTTTTAGATGATCTGAACCGTCTCTACTGTGAAAACCATACTATAGACACTAAATTAATATAATTAAGGTGAACAGATGATTGTAAACATCATTATCTTTAAATGAATCTACAAAGATGAAAAGAAAAATTAAAAGGTCAGGATCACCATTAAAGTGTCGTTACGGAAAATAGTTACTTTATAAAGTAAGAGAATATGGACGGATTAAATAATCGTCACATCTCCTCATGTGGGCCCCAGTGATCGGCGACACACGATGGATTCTGAGTCGCGACAGAGTGAAAACGAACCCCACTGCTAGAGAGGGCGACGAAGTGCACGACAAAGCCGCTCTACCTCCCTCTCTCTCTATTCCCACCTACTAAATATCTTCTTCTTCGTCTTTCCTAGTCATTGGAGGATTTCTAGCGTCTCTTTCTTCAATAGAAAGCTTCAAGCCTTCTGTCGAACAGAAAACAGGCATGTTTCTCTTCCTTTCTTTATTTGCTTGCTTTCCCTTCTCTTGCTATTCATTAAAATGCATCTCTCCTATCAGTACAAAGAAAGAAAGAGGGATATCACAGTTCTGATTTGATCTTTCTTTTCATTGCTTTCCAAAAGTTTCGATGATGCCGACATCCGAAGTAGGAAATGCAAGCGATGCCTACGTTCCTGTTTACTCATCGTCCGAGGTACGAACAAAAAACAAAGATTTTTTCAATCTTCGATTCCATCGTTTGGCATGTCGCATTGAAAATATCGCAGGTGACAGTAGATTGTAAGTGGACGTGATTTTAGTTTCTTTCCTTCTTCCGAAAATTCTACCGCTCGAATTGCATGTGGAGTTCGTTCAGCTGATCCAGTGATCCTGGAGTAATTTATTAAATTTATTTTTTGATGTGATGACTGTAAAACTCTAGTTTTCTTGCGAAAGCATCTCTTGAATGTGTCGTGATGATAGAGTTTGTACAAGCGGGGCCCTTGGTTGTGTGATCCAGACCGTTTATATGATGGATGGGGAAATTTTGTTCCATACTGGAAGATCCGACCCTTCAACTGGTGGGGGCGGATTAGGTACCGCTCTTACTGCGGGGTCCACCTTGACGTATGTATTTCTATATACATGCCATCCATCTGTTTTGGCTGATCATTTAGGGCATATCCAAATCTCAGGTGGACCATACCATAGGAAACAAGAGTGATTAACCATTAAAAACTTCTTGTGGGCCACAAAAGTTTTGGATAAAGCTGTTATTTGTTTTTTTTTTTTTTTTTTGGTTCCTTATCCAGGTTTCGGTGACGTTATCAACAGTTTGGATGGCAAATAAACATTACGGAAACATTAAAGTGGGCCCTGGGAAGTTTTTAATGGTGGAGCAGTCAATCACCACTGTTTCCTATATTGTGGTCCACCTAAGATTTGGATCTAATTCATTTTTGGGCCCATTCCCTAACATGATCTGGCAAAACAGAGGGACCATCTAATTCAATGATTTGGCAAAGCAGATGGACTATAGAATGCATACATCAAAGTGGGCCCCATGTTAAGGGTCGCACCTTCTTGGGTGAAGCCAGGCCGGGCTACACCTAATCCGCTCCCTCAAATAGTGGCCTAATGTGGCCATGGTCCACAAATTGGGATATAAGTTCGATGGCTAGCATCATCACTTCTAGATAGAATCATACATAGATTATATCATTGATGATGGACCTCAGGGCTGTTTGGTTTGGTGGAAATAATGAACCAAGGAAATGAAATCAATTTCCTTTATGTGATGGTTCTCTTGTTTATGAGAGATGGGAGGATCATTCGACTTCCATTTTCCTTAGATCTCCTCTATGAAGGGAAATGCCTTTTCGTAGTTTTCTGTAGATGTGTCATTTTCCTTTACTCATCTTCTTCTATTAGTAGAATATAATCAGTTCTTTAACTGCTAACCAAACAAGAAACTGGTCTTTTGAGAAAACTGTTGCTTTAGGCTTTTCATATGACAGTCTCATTGAGAACTCTGTATTTTGTTTCTTGTGACATTACAATTCTTAGGTGCTTGAGAAGCTTCAAGAGAAATGGAATTCAGGGAAGAAACAACCTTACCCAGCAATGTATTCTAGTATTATTGGCGGAATTACTCTGGATCCAGCCCTGATGGTTATTCCAATTGATGATCATATGGTCCACAGGGGACATGGTGTCTTCGATACTGCCATGATTGTTGATGGGTAGGCAAGGGATTTCTCCATTTATGTTTTAACTCTGCATTTATCACAATTCAAAATAACAGTTCCTGAAACAAACAGGATTCATTGCTGCATGAAGGTCCTTCAGAATTTTTTTGAAGTTGTTATTTGAAAATTTTCATGATTACTGCAACAATATTTATGTGATTGGATTTTCGTGTTCGGAAGTTGAGTATAAGATTTCATTTTGTTTGGTAGGGCACACGTTGTAGCTCCTGTCTGTCGTTTTCTATGGATATATGTCTTCAATACTGTCACGATTGTTGACTGGGCAGGGGATTCTCCATCTATGTAATCCTAATGTTTTAACTTGGCATATATCATAATTCAAAATAACAGTTCCTGAAACAAGCATGATCATGGCAGCATGAAGGTCGTATTTGAAAATTTCCATGATCTGCATCAATCTACTATTGATTTATTATAACCATATTTATGTAATTTGGTTTTCGTGTTTGGACTTGGAGTATAAGATTTCATTTTGTTTGTTAGGCACCACGTTGTAGCTCCTGTGTTTTTCCATTAAATCTCAAAGAAACATTAAAAAATCATTGAGCATATGCAGTATCTATTGCTCAAGCTTTAATATACGAGGTACAACTAAAAGCTTTGAAGCTCGACCCTAGCCTCTGATTGAGGCCTATAACATATCTATTGTCATTTAGGTTGGATTCATTTGGCTAATAACCATCACACATGTATGTTTATTTTAAGTAGGGACTGAATAAGTGATCTTTACGGTTGCTATTAAGAACCCATGTGAGCTATTTCCATTAGACATATTTCCATATATTCTGTGGCATGAAGGATTGAACCCCTGGATTCTAAAGTTGGGTTCTCTCCATTGTAAGCAATTATAAGCATCGATCAAGTAATAGCTGTTTATGTCATTGTAGGTTGTAGAGATCTTACATGTGTAGTTAATATGAATCAAAGATCTGCATTGAATTTTGCAGCACCTTTCCAATTTAGATGTACTTTTCCAAAGTCTAAATGACCACAGGCGCATAGGGATTCATGACATTAAATCGTTTTCCAAATCATAGTTCTCAAATCAGAACTCAACATGTCTATGGAAATGTAAAACCAAAGTGCATCTTGCTGAACATCATTGCATTTAATTGTTTTTCTTGTTCTTTGTTGTTTGAGTGGTTTATGTTAATCCACTGCAGATATTTATACGAGTTGGACACCCATCTGGATCGGTTCCTAAGGTCAGCCTCAAATGCAAAGATTTCTTCTCCTTTCCCTCGCTCAACTTTGAGAAACATTCTTATCCAGTTAACGGCAGCATCACATTGCAAGAAAGGCTCACTGAGGTACTGGCTGAGTGTGGGGCCGGGTGATTTCTTGCTCTCACCTGCAGGCTGTCCAACACCTGCATTCTATGCCGTAGTCATCGATGTTGACTTCTCGCAGTGCAGAGAAGGGGTGAAAGTGGTAACATCCACCATACCCATGAAAGCTCCCCAATTCGCTACGATGAAGAATGTGAACTATCTCCCTAACGTTCTTGCAAAAATGGAAGCAGAAGAAAAGGACGCGTTTGCTTCCATCTGGATTGATGACAAGGGAAATATTGCCGAGGGCCCAAACATCAATGTGGCACTTATAAGCAAGGAAAAGGAGCTGCTGTTACCTTTCTTTGATAAAATCTTGAGCGGGTGTACTGCCAAGAGGCTTTTGGCATTGGCGCCCAAGTTGGTTGAGCAGGGTATTTTGAAAAGTGTAACCACTAGAGATATAACAGTCGATCAAGCCAAAAATTCAGCTGAGATGATGTACGTGGGAAGTGGGCTTCCTATACTACCCATCATTGAGTGGGACGGCCAGCCTGTTGGCGACGGTAACTATTCTAGAGCTATACACATTTCTCCATATCATAAGGCTGCATTCGGACGCACAGTTGAATTGAATTGCAATAATTAGTTCATAAAAAGGCAGGAATGACCCAATTGCAAGCAATTACCTTCTATAGCAGTCATACTGAGGGACCACTTTCCAAATTGCAACTGACCTGAAAGGAATACAACTTAGACTCGAAGTTATATGCAATTCAATCTGATAGTGCATCCAACAGAGGCTAATTTATCATGGTCCATTAATCTGCTATAATTTACATTGTTTTCTTAAAATAGCATAATATGTTTGCCGCAGGAAGAGTGGGGGAGCTGACGCTTGCGCTCTCAGATCTGCTTTGGGAGGATATGACAGCAGGTCCCGAAACACAGAGGCTTTGTGTTCCATATGTGTAAGAGTCTCAATTCAGAGCACGCCCGTTCAAGTAATGTTTTACCTGGATTCAAGAGATCATGTCCCAATTCATCGCTTGTGGTTTGGCCAGCAGCAGTTTGGTGAAATTAATATGGAAGCTTCTGCAAAATTCTCTCTTCCCTTCTTTCTTTGCTTCTTCTTGCCTGCGAAAAATAATGTTGTGAATGCTGAACGAGCTTGTGATATCATTGGTATCTAGTGGGCCACAACTATCTCTAGCTTGCAAATGCTTGTATGCCTGTGGTTGAATGGGCCATAGCTATCTCTAGACTTTTGGGTTCCGTGGGTTTCATAAGAACAATTTGATATCATTGGTATCTAGCGGTTGACCTAAATCCAGACTCCTCTATCAAGGACAGTAGTAACCCATGCTATAATCATGTTTGGGTTCATTCTATGGGGCCATCAATGGATGGGGCTGGCATGGCTGCATTTTTCCGATGGCAGTCTTATCTGGTGGGCCCTTCTATTGATGGGTAATGATCTAAAGATCACAGCGACCAGATATTCCCAATCATCTGATTGGTGGTACGCAGATGGATGGTTGAAAACTAAATGGCAACAAGTCACACTCGTTTTATTTGTGGGATACAGACGGTAGACTAAATAGTGACAGGTCACACCCGACAGGGAAATGCCCATTGATGAATGAGTGGGTCTGGTGTCCAATCAGCTTGATTTGGAACTGTTATCCACTGCAGGGCCCACCAACTCCAGATCATCAAACTATAGTCTTGCTGGACCCATCCATGGTTGGGTGAGTGCTGAATTTCTAGTGCAATCAACACGAAATGACCAATTTATAAAGCAATTTCTAAACCTTGCTGTGCATGTCAACGGATGCTACCAGAAGTGGGTGTGGGTGCAGCAGTGCCAGGATCTAGAAAACAAGCGGCTATGGCCGAAAACATCTGGAAATTGATTGTACGGAAGCTCTCACTCAAACGCAAGCCAATCTTCTACTTAAATTTCCATGCTTCTTTTTCGGGTGCACAAGCAACGGTTCAGATGAACAGAACCAACATGACACCCATTGAGACTCACTTATAGGTAACTAACTAGCTTGCTCATTGAAGGCAGAGCAGGAGGATTTCCAGAAAGACTCCATGATTGCAGACCTAACCTGAGCTTCTAATACAATCCCAAAAATAACATACTAACATCAACTGCCATACCGGAAACTAGGTGGGAAAGGGACGCGGATTGCGTTCTACCCCCGCCAGGCCGGATTACCGTCCGGGCAGAACTATGTGGGGCCCACCATGATGTAAGCGTTTTATCCACGCCGTTAATCGTTTTTCTCAGATCATTTTAAGGTATGAGCCAAAACATGAGGCTGGTAAAGGGATTGAATGGACCACAAAGTAGGGATTTAACTTCTACCCTTAAAAACTTCTTGGAAGCTGGAGAAGTTTCGGATCAAGCTGATATTTGTTTTTTCACTTCATCCACATCTACATGACCTTATTAATAGGTTGGATGGTAAAAAAACATCACGGTGGCCCTTAGAAAGGTTTTAACGGTGGGTGTTATTATCACTGCAGCTTCCTTCGGTGTGGTCCACTGGAGCTGTGGACCTGCCTCATTTTTTGGGTCATATTTTAAAATGATTTGAGAAAAATGATGCACTTACATCACGGTGGACCCCACATAAAACACTTAATCCGTCCGGGCGGGGGTAGGACACGGATTGCGTCCTATGGGAAAGGTGACCAAAACGTCAACTGAATGGCCAGTGTGATCATATTTCCTCAAGAATCCTGCAAATGCAGAAATCCAAATTTGAATGCCAAATTCTGGACGACTCAACAACAAGAACACTAAAGGCCAACCTATAACACATGAGTCATGACAAGTCATCGGAGGAGCAGGAGCGGGGGGCCAGCATGTCACAGGACTGAATGACCTTCAACAGCAGCACTCAACTAGCAACCCCTCTTTTTTGTAAAGGAACTTGCAATCCCTTTGTGGATGAGTTGGCCAATAACCCAGTTGTATGTAGCCAAGCTACTTGGAAGAGAATAGAAAGCACATGAGCGAATGGAAGTGAAAAATACTTACATTAATCAAAAACCTCCAAAGTTCACAACTTTCTGAGGTGTCTCCCAAATAAGGAGCCCTCATATAAGAACAAGAACCTTCTGGCAACTTTAAATAAATGGCTAGGGGGAAGATCCTGGCTGAAAATACTGTAGATATATTCTATATTATTTTACACTACTCTAGGTACAAGAAGGCACCATTTAACTCTTAGAATATTCCAAAGATCTCTGCACAACTCAAATCTTCTCTAGACTGGCTATTTAACTCTAGAATATTCCAAAAATCTTTGCACCACTCTAATCTTCTCTAGACTATGTACATACCCTCTTGTGAACAAGACTATCCAAAGATTGCGAAGTCCATGAGTTGAACCATGGATACAACCTGTCTATGACAAGCAGCACTAGGATCTAGAAAACAAGCTATGACAATTGAAAACATCTGGAATCAATTGCAAGCAAGCTCTCACCTAAATGAGACGGCCAAAAAGTCGAGCTCTCCCTCCATTTCAATTTTACATGCTTCATTCAGTGCACAAGCAATGGTTCTGATGAACAGAACCAACATGGCACCTCTTGAGATTTGACAATAGGCAACTAGCTCGCACATGGAAAGCACAAAGCAGAAGAGGATTTCCATGAATACTCCAAGCTTGCGGCCAGGCTCGAAAATCCCAACTAGAAGGAAGCATGTAATACACATCTGCAATGTGTTCACGCCCATTAAAAAGGTAAGATTATATCAATACTGGGGAAGAGAGGAATCATATGAATCTCAGCACGGACAAGTTGGGCCCATGGTTCAGCTATCCAAGCACTAATATGACAGACCATCACAACAACAGTTGCTGAACCATGGATCCACCTGTAGAAACTAAGGACTCACAGTGTAAAGCGATAATCTGATCAGATGTATCAGCACTGATCCGGATGCTGCAAGATCAGACCATCTTATAAGTTCAAAATAACTGCATTTTAAACTAGTAAACAAATTAGGCATGGAAATATCCAAGTATAGAATAGGTGAATTTATGAGAGCGAGATTACGATTAAGACAGTCAAACACAGAATAGTCATGGACCATCTACTTCATTGGAAATACATCTCCTTTCTAAGAGACAGCAGGATGGATGCCCCAACGAGACTGCCTCAAGAGAAACATCCAAATAAGGTGTGAGGTGGGCTGCCCGTGTTGCCCAACTAAAAGTAATCCAGGCATCACCTCCTTTTATCAGCAATTGGAATCACGAAGAAGGTCTTTTACCATCTGACTCACGTGGGCCCACTCCAGCTAGTCGCCAAACAGAGTGGAGAGCATAAGATCCTGCATGAACTTGGCTCTCACGGTAGCTTGTCTCATCTTTTTTTCCCTCTCCTCATTACTCAATGAAGAGTCAAAACTGCAAGTAAAGAAAACAAATTGTCAGAACTTGGGTGCACCCATGGATTACAGATACTGTACAAGTCCAGTGACGCTTGCTGATGGTCGATTCTGTACAAGTGGGACAATGGTTCAGTCATTGCAATCATTGCTCCGATGGGCCTGGCCATTAATGGGGTATATGTGCTTAAAATCTTCCATATTGGAAGATTCTATCCTTTGACCAATGGCCTAGGGATAGACAGTTAACAAGAACGTAAAACAGCAGTCAGCATTTGCTGGAACATAGTCCAATGAACAAAAGATTAGGATCTCTCAATCTTGGTTATTTTGGGGAATCCTCCATCAAGACAGGGCCATCAGATCGATGGTTTGGTGATCCAAACCATGTCCGAAATGAAAGCCCTTAAATGTAGGTCTGCTTTGCCAGCAAGAAGGATTTTATGATTCCATAGTCAACCATGGTATTTCAGCTAAACAAAGAAAAGCTTCCTAAGGATTTCAATTATAAACAATGGTCCCTAACAGCAAAACAACTGCCATATGCATATGTATACAAGAAGTCTACCGCAACACAGGCAGTGTAACTTGGACACATGGCACGGATGCCGAGTGTTAAAAGTGTCCAGTGCAGCAAGTTCCAAAGAACTAGGCATGGGAACACTTCTTTAAATGAAACTCCAAAGATCTAAGCATGGGAAACATAATACATAGAATTCAACTGCCTCCCTGAATCAAGAATTCATTACTAAGGGAAACATAATACATAGAATTCATCAAGATGAAGGAACTGAAAGCTCCAATACAACTGCAAATGCCTGCTTTGGCAAAGGAATCCTAAATAGTTTCTTCAACACCAAGAGAATAGAGGCAAGTTTGAGGTAAGGGGCAGAAATTTTCAGCTTGACAAAAGAAAATTATATAGTGAAAATATAGAAAAAGATGTAAGAAAACCTTCTTGGAGAATGCATGGACAGTTGGACGCCTCACTTAAAAGTGTCCAACACATGGCACTTCTCATGACATTACCATGACACTTTTTCATTCAGATTTTGAAGTGTCAAGGAGTGTCCAAGTGTTCAGCACAGAAAAGGACCTTTTTTTTTAAAAAAAAAGGAGCAACCATAGATAGACTTGTATCAAATGTTGTGAAATAGATTTTCAATTTGGTATGAAAAGTTGATCATATCTGTAACATCCCTTACTAGTTCTCTTTGTTCAGTTCCTGATGCTTGATTTGAAACTCAACCATAGAGATGAAGCCCACCACTATGTGATTTAGAGCATTAGTATAGTGGGGACCTGTTCAGACTGTTTGAATTCCACAACCTTTTCATCATTGACAATGGGTGAGAAGAGACAATTAGAACTGAAGGATGACTATGAACATACTTGCAATGTTTTTTCATTTTAATGATTTACATAAACAAGACCTTTCCAGCTTTCCTTCATCTAATTTTTTTAATGACTCCTTAGATCTAATGGTTTATGTCCATATATTGCTTTTATCTGATTTCATTATTGCCGAGAAAAAAAAAAAACTCCAAAAGTCAACCAAATAGTCTCGCTAATAATATCCAACTGATTGTTTTGTGTGATTTCCCCACTATAAATTTAAGAATGTTAGTACTGTTAAAATCATGTGAAAAATATGGTTTTGCCAGGAGAGCCTGCAGAACATACAAATGATTTGAAATATGTAGAACTGATTGACAGATCCCACCAAAGGATGAATTGGTTACAGAACTGAATTCAAACAACACAATTACAAACCATCTGGAGAGAAGAAATACTCAGCTAATTAAAAAATTCCAAACAATATCATCCACGGAGAAGATCTTTATACTCTAGGAATCTTACGCATAAAGTTCCATCATTTTTTTAAGTAACGGTGATAATAATAGGCTACAAGGCATCTAACACGAAAAGTCCCACTATTCATCATCCACATGAAAAATCATTGATTCTGATTGTGATAAAATCATATCCAGCAGTGGTTCATTGACATGCATGTGTTCCCATAATCACTTCTTCTTTCTTTTATCTTTTGTGTGTGCGCGCAGCATGATAAAAGGGCTAAACTGAAAACTGAGATACAATACTCAAACATGACTACGAAGCAAATAAAGGAATGGTGTAGCTTCCATCCAAAATGGAAAGAGCTGAAATCAATACCTTGATTTCCAAGTCTGTGTTGATGTTGGTTTCTTTATGGAAGTATCCTCGGCACTGGAAGCGGCAGATTTCGAAATTTCTTCTGCTTCAGATGCAGGGAAATTCAACACAAGAGATGAAAGGAACGAATCAGTGACTGCATTTGATGTGTTAGTGCTGCTTGACCGATATCCGCCACCTCCCAAGAGGACCTGCAAGTGGGCCTCACGGAGGTCCCTGCCTAGTAGAGAAAGTGACTGACTGTTGGGAATAGCGACTCTGCGTAACCTCCGCCGCCTCTGCAAGTGATCTTTAGTTAAAGAAAGAGGCAATTGGTTTCCACATTCGATTAACAGAAAACAAAACGCTAACTCCAGAGCAAACTGCTTCTGGAGAACCTTGACAAGGGTCTGACTTGTGGTAGTAGGAAAAGAAAATCCTAGTCTCCCCTGTGATTGACATCCTAGCCATTCATCAGGTGGGCCCCACCATGGGGTATTTTGTGGCCTGAAAACCAGGTCACTCAGGTGATCAGGTGGGCCACTCATGCATGGCAAATGCAGAACGCTGGTCAATCCTTTTTAACCGTCCATTTTTTAAAAGCCTGATTTTCAGGGCACAGCAGTACATACATAGTGGCATCAGACAGATGAACGTTCCCAATTTCACCTCACATACCACATTGGCATGTCATAAGTTTGGATTTCTCATTTCTAAAAATAAAAAGAATTGGTGAAGGAACAAGAGCTAATGCATATTTCATTTTCCATAGCCACCATATGAAAAGGATATTTTGAACAAGTGACCATGTTGCAGGGTGATATGACTCAGCATGTCCCGTGCAACCTTAACAGAGCAAATGGGGCAAACCTGCAAGAGGAGAAAAAATGGATGAGAGCCACCATCATATTGTGTGATTCACAATGTAGAAACCTCATGTCATGCAAGTAATACTTGGCACCTATCAATCTGAATAATCATATATGATTTCCTTTAATCCTTAAAAAGTGTAAAATTCCAGTTATAGGGTAAGACAGCTTGAGCAAGGACATGCTAAGGACCTGTTTGGGTACATGATTGAAGTTTCATTTGGAATTTTGGATCCAGAAAGAACTCTACAACTGAGGTCCAGGCCTCCATGTCAACCAAAATAATAATAACAACAACAACAATGACAAAAGTTGTCCTTGTGCTGGAGCGCAGGTTTCATTCATTCTCCAAGACAAAGCAAAAACTTTTCTGCTGCTTTGCCACAAAACAGCAAGTCTCAAATTTGACAGGGAGTCATGGGCGCATTTGTCAAATTTCGTTGGAATCCAAATGGATCCAGGCTACATTTACACAAACAGGCCTAAATGTGTAATTTTCCTATGAAAAAAACGGGAAACATCCTTCTAGTCAACAAAAAACAGAACATAATGTTAGCTATCACACCAAAACAGCACGGATTTAAAAAAAAAAAAAAGGAATAAAAAAAGGAATAAAAAAAGAGTCTGTAATTTCCTGGTTCTCATGACATAATTATGAAGTACAAATTGACAACATACGTCAAATGTAGTATTGTCATCTTGAGATCCTCATAGCAGAAACACCCAAGAAAACAGATTTAATAAAATCAAGACACACAAATACCCACAGGATGAAACACAAGGTTGGTGGAAGCTCATTTTGTAATCAATTGCAGAGACCAACTTGCTCTGCTATAAAACAGAAAAGCAAGGATTCCCTAGCCCAAAATACGGGCTGGTCCACTCATCAGGTTCCTCACATGTGAATGAGAAAGGGGCACATAAAAATTGAAAAGCAGTGGTCCACATTCAGCATACAAGTATGATCCTCCTACTACGTGGACAGGGCTGATTTATGAGCTACGATCCATGGACCGTGGGTCCACCTGATGAACAATCCAGATGCTCCTTCAGCACATGAAGGGCGTTTGTTTTTGGTGCTTGCAGAAGTGCAAGCAACATGCCTCTTTTGACAAGTCTGAAATTTATTAAATAAGAAAAGAAGAGACACGAAGGGGAAGAGATCCCTGATACACAAAGCAGGGTGGAAAACAGATGCACACTAATACTTCCAAACAGTGGAAAAATCAAGGCAACATTGTCAATTAGTAGCTAAATTGGACTAGAGACTCCAATAAGATTGAAGATCACGTGGAAGCTATTTTGAAATGTTTTTGTTGCTTCTCTAACACTGGAGGGTGACACTATCAATTGGAAATGGGATGGTTTTGAGGGTTAGCTTTGCAGAATATTGTGAATGTGTTGGATTGGCCCATGATCTTTGCTCCCCCACAAGCGAAAAAGAACCAGGATCCTTAGCTAAGAATGGTCTCAAAAGGTTGTGTTTAACATTAGGGGATTATATTCCCCATCTAGATATCCTTCAAAAACAAATAAAATCCCCATCTTTTTTTTCTTTTTTCTTTTTTCTTTTTCTTTTTTTTTGGGCGGGGGGGGGGGGGGGGGAGGGATGATGGCAGGGTGTCCCCGTCCCTTTTTTTAAGGCAAGATTAATCCCCGCGGATGCACGCAATCACCCACAAACCACGTGCATTAGGTAAAGCATGGGGAAGGATATCAAACTCACGTTTGTGGGGAGCAAACCCACAACACTCGCTATTCGCCCATCTAGAAAATATTTGCCATGCCAATTTGGTGATTTAGTTTTTTATTAGGTAGTCCTTTGATTAAATGATAATCATAGTAGTAGCATTAGTAATAGTAATAGTAATAATAATAATAATTTGCAATTATCATGACTAAAACTACTGCAAAATGGTCCTCGGACCTGACAATAACCATCCAATACTCTTCCTATTGCTACGGCTAACAACAATAACAATAAATACCATTCATCCAAAGGTTAGGATCAATCATCATCCGGGACGGTTTACCTGGGCTATAACTTCTATTGTAATTCCAAGACAGTTTCCCTATAAACATTTGGCAATTCATTGTTGTGCATAATCAACATACCCAGATGAAGAAAATCGTTTTTTATTCCTCAGGCGAAGAAATATTGTGAAATGATTTCATGTTTACAACAAAATCAAAGAAAGTAACCCCTGCAATACCTAACATTCTTTATCCAAACATAGAAGTCAACACAACCCTGATGACAATTCTGTATTTGTAATCAGTAAAAGAAAGGGAAGAGTCACTAAATGCTACAGACTTGTTCAATAGATATGCAAAATCAATGAGATATTCAAAGGGAGAAAATCAGCACAATCAAGGAAAAAAAAAGTCAAAGAAAGATGACGTCTTTAAAAAAAAAAAACAAAACAAAACAAAATAGGCAAAGTTGGTGACAGATATAACGGATAAAAGCAACAAATTGTAAAATCAACTGAAACCAGATGAGGAAATTGCATTATCCGTTGACTGAAGATAAAACTATTAGCTTTTGGCACTCATTTTGAGTCTTTGACTATTGACTCAAAAATATGAGTAACCAACAATACCTAGAGGGAAGAAATCATTACTGTATACTCAACAAAAAGGTGCATCTTTACAACAAAATCCAAGAAAATAACACCGCAATAATAGATAGACCAACACATTGACCACAAAGTAAAAGGATAAAGATTTTTAGCACTTGTGGCAACTTTTGGCTCAAAACTATGAATAACCAACAATACTTAGATGTGGAAAATCATCACCACGGAGTAAAATCAAAGAAAACCATGAAACGATGGCATCTTTACAACAAAATCCAAGAAAAACAAGATCTCTAATGACAGACATGCTGACCCAAATAACCAAATTGCAATAATTGAGTTTTCCATCAACCAGAAGATAAGCAGAGTAACTTTTTAGCATTCCTGGTGCCCTTTGGTTCTAGGATATAAATAGCTAACAATATGTCAATGACTCAATACCCAGATGGGAAATGAATGAGGTTACACTCAATCAACAAAAAACCATAAAAAAGACCACATCTTTAAAAAAAAATAAAAAAAAAAGGAGACAATAACCATGTAATGAAAAATATGCCATCAAAAAATAATAAACAAGAATTCTTGAATGGTGAACAATCAGAGCCCCTTAGACACTATATCAAACAATTTCCATTAATGAAACATGCCAATCCATCGAAAAATAAAAAAAGATACATGTCCGATGAAATGGTTAATGCTATCAACTCCAATAACGAATCATTGGTTTAACTGAATAACTAAATAAAATAGATAGACCTTTCTCTTTGTCTCAGATCGATGAATCTTCAATTCGAAGATCTCCTATATGGAGAATACACATTACGGTTGACCAAGATTAATTATAATTATTCGGTTCGAGAGCAAAGATATCCATGGGGCCGGTTTGTCCTATTAAGAGATTCACAACCAAGAGGTACTGGATTCTTTTTCAGATAACCAAACTGCACTCGTGCCATTTGACTCCCAACTCGAAAACACGAATAACCAACAATACCCAGATGGGGAAAATCATGATGGCAGTCCAAAATCAAAGAAAAATCATGAAAAGATTGCATCTTTAGAACAAAATAAAAGAGAACAACCCTATAACGATAAACATACTACCACAAATCACCACATAACAACGAATAAATTGAATTTCCATCAACGGGAGATAGATGATCAGAATATTAGCACTTTCTGGGACTTGCAGCGGTAGTATGAATAACCAACAATACCCAGATGGGGAAAATAATCGTTGAACACCAAAAAAAAAAAAAAAAAGATGCTCGCATCCAAACACCCAAAAAAAAAAAACCAATACCCAAATTGCAAAATTGCAAAATTGCAAAATAAACAGATCCCACACGAAAAGGCTAGATTTCCATGAATCAGGAAATAGAAGGATGAGATTTATTTATTTTTTAATCACTCACAGCGACTTTTGATTCGAATGAATGCTCGTCTTCAAGATGTGAGCAGAGAGAGGCCATGTCGTGATCTTCGTAGCAATAAGGGCAAGGGAAATCGGGCCGGACCTCTTCTTCCACCTCGAAATCCTCGAAGCTTAACCGATCTGAAACGAAGTCGATAAAAAAAAAATCAGAAATTGGGGGAAAATGGATTTTTTTTATTATTTTTTATTTTTTCTTTACAGATGTAAAATAGAAATTCCAGAGGAAGAATGAAAAAGACCTGATTGGGGATTTTGATGGTGCTGGAGAGAATAGTGTCGTTTTGCTGCAGCAAGACGAGATGACCAGAGATCGGAATCCATGGAAGAAAATGGAAGAAATCTCGTTTCTTATTCGTGAAAAAAAAAAACGAAATCAATTCGATTTTTCTTCTTCTTTTTGTCAAATCCTCTCTTCCTGATGATGATGATTTTTGTGGATTTCCTCTTTTTCTGATTGATTTTATGATTTTTCTGCTTTTTGTTTTTAGATCTTCAAGCCTCAAGGTCTGGATGGAAGCGAGAGGAGAGAGGAGGAGAGCGAGTGAGAGAGAGAGAGAGAATATAAGAACTGAGCTACTCGCGCGACTACGCTGAAATCTTACGTGGGAACACGTGCCACCGTGCAATATGTATCCTCGGTTCTTCGGACGCGGATTTCCTGCGAAAGGCTTTCGCAGCAAGTTCCTGCGCAAGGAAACTGGGTGGGGCCCACCGTGATGTTTTTGATCAATCCACCCCGTCCATACGTTTTTATAGCTCATTGTAAGATGTCTGATCAAAAATGAGTTAGATCCACAACTCAACTGAGTCACACAAGATGGAAAATTGGGAAAAGAAATTTGTACCGTTGAAACCTTCCTGGGCTCCATTCTGATGTCTATGGCCATCCAAACCGTTTATAAGGTCACTCTCGAAAGAACCAAAACAATATCCTGATACAAAACTTTCATGTCCATAAGAATGTTTCAGCGGTGCTCACGGAATCCCCATTGTTTCCTCTCCTGTGGCTCACTTGAGTTTTGGATCCACCTAATTTTTGGTTACGTGTCCTAAAATGATCTACTAAAACGGATGAATGGAGTGTATTTCTCCAAAACATCACGGTGGGCCCCACCCAGCATTCTTGCGCAGGAAATCCACGTCCCGGTTCTTCCCGGTAATCGTGTGGAGCCCACCATGTATATTCCCGCATCTGCCCCACTTTGTTTCACGAAGCGCGTGCAACACCCGGGTTCCACCGTGACGTGTGCAGGGAATCCAGTCCGTCCATCAGTTACGCCAGCTCATTTTTACTCTTAATAGAAAACATCAGCTAATGTAAAAACTCTGGTGGGCCACACCATGAGACAATGAAAAATCCTGTTTAAAATCTCTGAAATTCGTCTCTCGATCCCAACTCTTTCCGGTGGGGTGGCCCACCTGAGTTTTAGATCTGACTGGTCATTGGGGCCAGTCCCTAAGATGAGGCCTTGCAACTGGTGTAGGAAGCAGATGTCAGAAAAACATCACGGTGGGCCCACAAAGCTAAGGTTGTTTGACGCTCTCTCATCAAATGCTTACACGCAAGTGTGGGCCGTTGACAAGTTTTCTCGACGTTCAACCTTTCCAGGCACCTGTAAGCAAAGTGGTGAATCTTGGGGTCCACGGTAATTCAACGAGACTGATAAAATGAACGGATGTGATCTTGCGCACGGGTGAGACGATGTCATATGCCGATGGGTATGATTCCAATCGTACTCGCGCAGGTAGACTTATCAACGGTCTGGATTTCACTTGGAGGGGAAGTGTGGACATGGCCAGAGGCTAACGATGAAGTCTTTGAGAGCATTAGAGCAACGAGAAATAATGCGAAATTTTGGCAGTTTTAACAATTTCGCGCGAAACGAGATATCTCTCATGTAGCATTACCACGTGAGAAGTTATATGGTGCGTTGGAGTGTTGTAAAGATGCACATGCATGACACCGTTTATGCTCATATGAAAAACACGTGTCTAAATCTAGACCGTCCAAGTAGTGATGAGATTATCAGCCAACAGTAAAATTCCAACTTTATCATTGAAATCATGAATCTAACTTTCTGATAGCAGTTTATGGACAGTCAACGTTAAATGTATATTTAATATATACCGTACACAAAGTGGGCCACATTCCTTTCACGGTTTGAATTGACAAAATATATGTTTGAAATATGTAAAATCCATCTGCATGTATATGAATATTGATATTCTGCCATGGGTCAGTAGTTTGTTTTGTGATAATTCAATGGTCGATAAATAGAGTCAACAAAGAACAGAGCAGAGAGCTAAAATTCCGTGTTAGCGAGGGATATCAAAAGCTCTCTCCTTCACCGAAAATTTCAGCCGTTGCATACGAGGGTAAGATCAGAGCCGTTAATTTAAGTTGCGTATTTCATTTTAAGGTCTACAATGATAAGCATGAGAAATGATCTAGGATGACTTAGTTGCACGTCTGTTTGAAGGCCCACCATGTGTATGTATAATATCCAACCCGTCTAGCAAAATAGTCCTGTTGTGAAAATAAGATGCTCCAAAAGTCAATTGAGTCCAGCTACCAGGTGGGCCACACCATAGAATTTAAGTCCGTGTTACCTTCCCAGGAGGCTGAATGGCTAATAAAAATAAAAACATGCCCTGGGAAGTTTTAACGGTGGGGATTCAATCACCACTGCTTTCTATGGTATGGTTAGAGGTGTATATGAACTGAGCTAGCTCGCTTAACTCGTCACGAAAAAGCTTGATTGGACTGGGTTCAAAACTAAGTATGAGCTGAGTTAAGTTGATTTTTTGAGCTCGAAAATGTGTTCAAGCTGGCCAGCTTGGTTAGACTCATATTGAACCTAGCTCGAATAGCTCGGTTACACTCATATTGAACCTAGCTCGAATCGAACTTGGATCAAACCAGTTCAATGACTGGGATTACTTTGATATTGATGTTTCTCACCATGCATTTTATTAAATGACTCAGAAAAGTGTGGCTGCTAGTAAGGAAGGTACATATATGAAACCGATACTTTTTTTCCTGATTTTTATGTTGATCATAACCTCCAAAACCATTGCTATTGTCTCAAATACAATGAGATTTTAAAAGTGTAGTCTAAGTATTTGTGAAAATGTTATAATGGCGAACTTAACTCAAATTTGACTCAAAGTTAGCTCAAATTAGCTTGAGCAGCTAATCAAACCAAGCCTAGCCGAGTTCGAGCTAAGATCAGCTAATGGCTAAGTCAAGCCAAGTTCAAGCTGAGGTGAGCTAATGATCGAGTTGAGTCGAGCTAATACCAACTCGGCTCAGTTCAACTCAATGTACACCCTTAGGTGTGACTAGCTTGCCATTCGAATTTTCTCAGTCACACCTTTGCACGAGATCACATCCATTCATTTTTTGGCCCATATCCTAAAATAAGTTAGCAAAATGGATGAACATACCCTAAAAATGACTTTGCAAAATGGATGGATGATACGTATGCACAGCACATTCATTAAAGTGGGCCCACTCATGGCCTGAACAAACTCAATGTTATCTAAACAGCACACCAGGGCCCACACGCGAACCAGTTGTCCGTGATCATTTCACCTTAAACAACAATCTCATTGACAATCCTAGCCATCCAATTAGACAGCTCGCCATGTCAAACGTGGATCATTTTAGGGTTTTAGTGTACATTTTTGGTTGAAACATATATTCCGGAGCAGGGCAATGTACGAGGTTCTGTCCATAGGCGGTCCATCGTTCACGTGGTAGTAAGCCACGTGTATAATAAAGATATGGCTGTCAAAACACGTTGAAAATATGTACCTGCACATGACTCACCATAAGCGAGCGCCAAGTGGCCGTTATACGAGCGCGACTCGGCTGGTACCGGGAACCAGCAATATAGTTCGGTACACCGACGGAGGACCCACCTCGATGTATGTGTTGTATATCTACACCGTCCATCCGCTTTGCCAACTCATTATATGGCTTAGATCACACCACAGTAAACAGTGGTGAATGACTATTAAAAACCTGTGGGCCACAAAAAGTTTTGGATCAAGCTAATATTTGCTTTTTCCCTCATTCAAGTCTTTGTGGGCCCCAGAAAGTTTTTAATGGTGAGCGTTCAATGACTACTGTTTCCTGTGATATGGTCCACCTGAGATTTATATCTACTTCATTTTTTTGGATCACGCATAAAATTAGTTGGCAAAACGGATGGACGGCCTCGATATATAACGCATACATCAAGGTGGGCCCCACGCCACGGTTGCTGGTTCGGGATCAAAGGCAAGTCGCGCCCCCGTTATAGATGTTCTGGTCAAGGCCATAGTCTATGTTGAATGTGGGCCGTTGCTAGAGCACTTGTCGCCCATCGCATCATCGATGTAGATCTCGCAACAACACCGGTACGAACTGAGGCAGTGGGATTCACGGGCAATTGTAGGGAGAGGTTTGCTGCGATCCATCACGAAGTATTGCAAAAGTATCCATCCGCCTATCGCTGTTGTATCTAGGATCATGATCTGTGATCCAAACCGTTTACAAGATGGGCCTCATAGAAGATGGGTGATAGGTAATAATGAAACTCTTCAATTGAAATACTTTAGTACTTTGATTATTTAAGTTTTTCGGATGAATATGAACAGTCTCTGACCATTGATTTCTGATTCATTTATTAAAGTCTAGGATTTTCCAATCTGAATATTTTTGAGACAGAAACATTCACATTTGTATTTCATGTATTTCATAGATCGATGGTTTGGATCACTGAATATGACACAGATCCAACGGATATATTCAGACGTATGAAGTAGTAATACGTCTAGCTGCATTTTAGCAAGTCTTTTAACAAGCTTTGGTCGTCGTGTTTCGTTTCTGACAGCAAGAGCTCGTGACTCTGAAATCCAGACCATTGGACGGTCGCGTCTTGCAATAGGTAGACCTGTCCCAGATTATAACCATCTGATTATGGGCCACAAATAGGCGGTTAAGTACAAATGTCCAGAACCGGTTCACATCTACCTGATAAGGTTCAAAATTAGATAGGATTCCCCCACTCCCCCGGTCAGGCTGTTTTTCATATACGGTCAGTTCTCACGAGATGGAACAGACCAACGGTTTGGATTATGGGATGCCTGAGACCTGCTTCTCTGATCTGAGGGCCCGTTTGGCCGGGTGGATTTGAAGGGAATGAATGGTATTAGGGTGGATGGCATGGATTTCTAGCTAATGATGGTGTTGTCAGTGGATTGTCCTGAGACCCATGGGATTGCTATATCCCGTCTGTTTGGCATGCCCGGCCAGTCCTGGGACTCAACCTTCTCCTCCGTTCCAATCCCTCGAACCAAACACGTCCCAGGTAAATTTGAACGGATTAGGGTGGATTGGATGGGATTTAAAGGTAATGATGGTGTCGTGAGTGGATTGTCTAAAGATCCATGGGATTGGGATCAGATCACCGAATCTGGCACGCCCGGCCAATCCTGGGATTTAACTTCCAATCCCTTCCAATCCGACCGGCCAAACGGGCCCTCATGCACCTGGAAATTACTTGAAATTTACATTCGTCACACGCGACTAAGTCAAATTCAAACTGTTCAAACTTCGGTTACGGTGAAAATGACACTTAGGGCGTGTTTGGGCGGTGGGATTAGAAGGGATTAGTGGGAAAAACATAATTATTACCCATGGCAGGGTTGTCCCTACCATGCTTTGTTGGTAACATGATGGTACATTGAATGAATATACCCACCATCATTTGAAATTACTGAGAATAACATACCCACCATCATTTGAAATTACTGAGAATAACGCACATGTGTTATATCTAAATTGTTCATTTGTTTGGTAACCTCATTTTATGGCATGGGCCGAAAAATGAGGCAGATCCAAAACTTATGTGGCTCCAAAGAAGTTTTCAACAGTAAGTATTCAATCCCCGTTGCTTTCTATGGTGGGGTCCACTTGAGCCTTAGATTTACCTGATTTTTTGGCCCATGCTCTAAAATAATCTCAAAAAATGGGTGGACGGTGTGGAATAGCCCACACATCATGGTGGGACCTACACAACTTGCTAACATTGAGTGAAATTGGCACGAGACCCAATGTAATTTCATATACAGCTTTTCCATTCTTCCCAAACATGGAGTGGAATTGGCACAGGACCGGATGCAATTCCATCCCACTGCCCAAACACGCCCTTAATGGGTCATCTTAGTATTGAATTGGTGGATATTTATCTGACGGTTAAAATAGAAATATCCAACCATCCTGTTCCAATAAACTTGTGTCCATGAGTCAATGGTTAGGATTGTTCATCCAATTTTATTTAGGGACTGTCGCTTCCCAACAGTGGGACCTCGTGGCATACAACCTCAACGACTGGTGTGATTTTCAGGACTTGAAAAAGATTTCGGTCCCGGGAGCAACTACACCACCCAAGAATGATTATAGGTCATGGGGGCTGTCAATGTCCGTTTACATGTTTTGAAAATGATTTTGAAGTCTCAAAAGCTGTAACACTTCATCTTTTTTTTAAACGGTGGGTTTCACTATTCCCTATGATGTGGCCCACTTGAGTATTGGATTGTCCTCATTTTCTGGCCCTCGCCCTAACTTGACTTGACAAAATTGATAAACGGCGTGGATTTATCACATCATTCCTGTGGACCCATTCTCTTAAAAAAATTCAAAACAACAAGTGACGTGCCATCATCATGATGGGACCCACTCCTCAATCTAAACCGTCCAATGAATCCAAACCCTCGAATAACTCTAGCCCTTGAAATCTTTTGCCTAAAAACCTTTGATGCGGCCTACTAAAGATTTGGATCTTTTTCGTTTTTAAGCTTATAATATATTCTTATTTTGCAAAATTGATGAACAACTTAGATCTCTTTAACCATCAGTAGTGGACCCTGCCTAGCTTAGCCATCAAAACTGAAAACTTGAGCATCCAACGCAGGTTTCATTCGAAGCGGAAACTCATTCCGTTTTTGCAGGCACAACATTCTTTCTCCATAATCACTTTTGATCTCCACTATTCACAGCCTCATATTTAACCTACATTCAGTGGTTCGTGATCCTCCAACACTCCTCATTAACAAGTAGTCAATCCTCATCATCCACGCAAAATCAAGATGAAAGAAAAGTCACCGATCCTGAACCTGCCATTAACAGTCAATCATCTTCCACACCAAGAACCCACCACAAAGCCGTTATTTGCTAAATTTATTACAATATCCAAATCATCACATGAGGCCCATCTAATCCGAATATGATCATTAGATCTATTAGATTAATCTGTTGTTGGAGATACACTATTTACAAGTGCAACTTAGTTCTGTACGCAAGACGTCAAAGACTCTTATTACCACCCAACTCCAAAGCCATGTTTTCCAAAGACATATGTGTACGTCCACTGAGACTTTAGATAGCCTCGATCACAAAAAAGAGATTAGAAATAAAAATAAAATGAAAAATGAAAGAAAGCGAATCAGTGAGAGGAAGAGATAGTCAAGCTTTCTGAGTTGACTGGCTCATTGCTTTATCCCATCTGAGTTATTGTTCCAACGTATTTTGGACAAAATCAGAAGAATGAATCAAAAGAAAAAGCTGGAGGAAATGAGAATATAAGATATAAGAAAGAAAGAAAGTAGGTAGTTTCATCGAGTTAACTCAGCAAGTGAACCAGATAACTCGCTAGGCCGATCATCCGAACTGATTCCATGTTCCAACTTTGAGCCATTTACCAGCTAAGTTTTCTATCTCAATCATTTGATTTTATACGTTAAAGTAGTCTTGATTCGAGAAGACTCACCGAGTCAACTCAGTGATTTAACATCTTATATTTCTTATATTTTAAATATTAGATAATTAGAAACCTTAGTGTAGGTCTTAATAAATCCGCATGTATGATTTGTGTAGGGACACAATCGTTTTACGTTGAAAACATTTACCGAGTAATACTAGTTTAAATGCGTCGAATTGAGTTAATGAGAAATCGGATTCAGACTATCTACATGTAGAATCCATCACCACATCAAATCTATCACTCTAAATCAGGTAAGTGATCGAAAATTTTAGGCTAACATATTGATTGATTTGATTATTTATTATGTATTAAATTTATTTGATCATTGTTATTAGTTGCATATTATTTTATTTGATTTATTGGTTGCATATTGTAGAGATAATTTATTTGAGTTATTAATTAACTTCATTTTATTTATCGTGACATACTTAAATTACAATTATTTCGTTATTATTACATGATGAAGAATGTATTTTCAATTTACGGGTCCTCTGCCTCAAAAGGATCACTATGTTATTTGTTTATGGGTGCTCTACCCAGGGTCATACCCAAAAGGATCGGCAAGGGTGTTCTGCCCTGCGCGATTCCTTAAAACGATCAACACACACGGGTACTCTGCCCTGAGTATTTGCCCTAAAATTTTATTCACCAGGTGATCTTCCGATGGTCATTTTCCTAAAAGGATCAACACTGGTGCTCTGTCAAGGGTCATTTCTTAAAAGGATCAACACACACGGGTGTTCTGTCTTGGATTGAATTAGAAAGGATTTTAGATGACTGTATTATCTTATTTTGTTATTATGAAAAACAATTTGTTATTGTTGTCACGTAAAATGCTTATTCAATACTCATAATTAATCCTATTTATTTTATTGAGTTGTATTGGTGTTAAAGTAAAATTTTTAATTTTTGGAATGATTTGACCCTACGAGTCGTCGCACTCACACCCGTATAGACTATTTTGCAGGGTTTGTATATGAAGAATCGATTGAGCAAGATTAAAAACTTTTATCTTTGTTTATTTAGAAATTAATTAAAATTTAATGTATGTTGTTATTATTTATTTTTTAATGTCAATATAATTAAAGATTCAATGATTGATTAGTGAACAATATTTAATGACAATGATTAATATCATTTTAGTTGCTCTGAATGCCTTGAAAATGCATGAAATAATGTGGGTTGCGATATATATTTTATTTTAATATAACTTATAGTCATAAAATTCGGGTTCGGGCATTGCCAACTTGGATTCAGATTTTCAGGGCGTGACAATAACAATTATAATTACATATATTAAGAGCAATTATAAGTCTCGTAAATAAAGAGACGTGCCAACAATTTCAAATGTTATAAAACTGAAATAATTCTAAGTATTGAGAGCAATTTTTTATAAAAATTATATAAAATTTGAATAAAATATATTATGCTTTGATATCATATTAAAAAATAAATTATTTGAAAACTCAAATTATTAAAAAATGTTATATATACATATAAAGAAATTAATATTTCACCAATTCATGAGATAGATTTCAAGTCCCAGGATTCCCAATGTTTTCAAGTCCCAGGAGTGTACCACTTATGGATGCTCTGTGGCACCCACCACGGTGTATGTGCTGTATCAACCGTGTCTATCCAATTTTTCAAGCTTACTGCCAACAATGAGAAAAAAATAATAAAATCATATCCATAGCTTAAGTAGACCACACAATAGGAAACATTGGGAATTGAACTATTGCTGTCGAAAATTTCATAGGGCCACAAGTTTTAGCATAGCCGATCTTTGTGTTTTCCCTTACTCCAAGTCTGTATGACCTTATGAACAGGTTGGATTACAAATAAACATCATTGTGGACCCTAGGAAGGTTTCAACGGTGGATGTCACTATCCCCACTTTTTCTGCGGTGTGGTCCACTTGAGTCTCGAATATTCTTTAATTTTGGTCTCATGGCCTAAAATGAGCTGGAAAAATGGATGGACGGCGTAGATATAACATATATATATATATATATATATATATATATATATATATATCAAGGTGAGCCCCACAGAGTATGCACACAACGGCTGAGCGCCTCAATACACCATCCGCGTCCGCAACCAACCGCGCCGTGGGGCACGGCTCACCGCCCATTTCAGAAAACGACAAAACAGAAAAAACGATTTTCAAATCGCGTGCGCGGCCTGGTCCCACTTTATGTACGCGGATTTTCAATTGTAGCAAGTGGGGCCCATGGTTAGGTAATCCAGACCACTGATCCGTGGTAACCCGATGGACCAAGAGCTAACAATCTCTTGATAGCGCAACTGAAACTTTCAATCTGTGGGCTGCAAACAGAACGCAGGAAAGAGAAATGGATCAGTGATCCAGGTTCAATTGAAAACTGTACAAAGATCAGAGGAAAGAATCTTATGACCAAACATACTTTGGATCGTGGTCTATCCACCTGGGAAAACAAACAACGGTCTGGATTACCGAACCATTGGCCCAGCTTTTCAGAAATGAAAACCCACGTATACGGCGCGAAACTGCTGCTGGCGTATCATGAAGCATCGAGACAAAAATGCGGTGGAAGGGTCAGTACAAGACCCGGATCCACGACAATGTGGGGCCCAGAAGTGACACGTGCATGACATGCAATCCGTCAATCATGTGAGAAACCAAGTGTTCCTGTGGCGTCCAACACAAAGCTGAGGTGGACCACACCATGTAAATCATGCTTAAAACTTCTAAAATCAGTTGGTGTGGCCCACCAGAGTTTTGCAATGGTCTGATTTTATGGGGTCCATTCGTCCTGATGAGATTCATCTTGTGAATGGATTGGATGGAATGAACAATACATGGCCAACCTGGAAAGTCTTTGGCGGTGGGCGTCCCCATCACAACCGTTCAATGTGGTGTGAGCCACCTGAGCTTTGGATCACCTTTATTTTTAGGCTCCATGGAGAACTCTAGGAGGTTCACATGATGGACGGATTGTCATGCAAACGTCACGGTGGGCTCTAGACATCAAGCTACAAATTGTAGTGGACCCGCCTAAAATAGTAAGGAAGATAGCCAACCGGATCTATGACGTGTCAGTAGAATCAGACCGTTGCAGATATCAGCAAGGGCCACACATGCATGAAGAAATGGAACGTTATGGAAAGATGGGTCTGATCATCTGGCCACTGTGAGGCTTACCTAATCAACGGTCCAGATCTTGCCCACTCATGCTGTAAGATCTACCGCATTGCTCATACTGTATTTTCTTTATTGTCTTTGTGGCCCACTTGTTGATCAGATGGGCCTGATCTTTTAGGTGCTGAACATTCAAGGTGGGGTCCACTATATCAGAGAATCCGACCTAGCGATTCCTATAACGACTCTCGCACCTTCGTCTTGCAGGCAACACGTACTAAAAAGGATATAGATAGCCTATTTCTTAGTTCCCCAGATACGATGGGGTCTCACATGAACGGCTTGGATTATGCACACGTATCACGTACTCACGCAGTGCGGGCGAAGCGAGTGGCCTTACGAGCGGCTATTCACGCGGTGATCCAAGCTAAATAGTAAATTTGTCGGTTTGTAGGGGCGGTTTATCTGCAACTTATATAGAGGAACGAGAATCTCGTACAAGTATCTGCGTGTGGAGCCCACATATCCATGTATTTTTAGAGTCCAACGGATGTATAACAGTCAAAATGACCATTAAATTTTAAAATCCTAAAAATAATTTTATGAAATCATAAGGTGAGCCAAACAAACAAAAAACAATGGACATCCACCCAAATACCTCCAAATTTATATCTTAGTACATGGATAATTGTACTAAAATTATTTCAAGGAAATATAATTTTAATCGTATTTAGATACTATTAGACGGATTGGATTTTATATAAATATCATGATGAATCACACACTCAAGGTAGGTACACAAGATTCTCCTCCACAACAGTTGCAGAGAAATCGGCCACAATTTTGCTTGGTTTTTCTTGGGCAAATCCCGGCGATTATATCCACAGCTCAATAGTCAAATCTAACAACTGTCCCCGCACGCGTGATACCATAAATATTCCATATCATGCGATATTTACGAACCGACCGCAAAATCTCCGCTAATTTGGAGTTTTATGCAGGCCAAAACATCTGAGTTTGTGGTACACACCACGTTTTATAGGTAAAATCCACTCCGTTCTTTAGGTTCTATCCTTGGTTCTGTGAATTTGGGAAAAATAACTGAGATATATATATATATATATATATATATATATATATATATATATATATATATATATATATATATAAACTTAGTTGGGACACACCACGGAGAAAAATGATGATGGGATACCAGCCATAAGTTTGTGTAGAGGTCTACATTGTGTGGATAAAGTTTCATCAAAACCGTTAATCAGGTGTAAATCACCGGGATAAAATGAAGATATAAAATAATCATGATCTAATTATTAGGCAAGCCATATCATGTCAGCTTAGAGATTTTATGAGCAGTTTTAAAAACTGTTTCCATGTTTTCACTTATCAAAGTTTTTAATCGGGGCTAATGGTTTGTATGTACGGTTAAAATAATGATTTTCACCCGATGGACTGAGACGATTCAAATATAAAATCATGGTGATCACTTAGCGCCTGGGGAACTGGGTCCACGTGCTGAGTGGAAGATGACCGAAACCGTCCTCATTGTAAGAATGCATACCATACGAGTCACCGTTAGAAAATTACTCCTTGTCGTTCGATATTCTTTCTCCTTCTCACCTTATGACCTTCCGTTTATAGGCCCACCATTTGCATGGCCGCTATCACTGGGCGCGGCTTCGGTGGACCCTGGATCCACCGAGGTGGGTCGGATCCCTGACCGTGGGCCCGCCGTAATGTATGTGCCTTATATCCACACCGCCCATCCACTTTGAAAATTCACTTTAGAGCATGATTCCAAAAATGAAGCAGATCCTAATCTAAGGTGGGCCATAACGCAGGAAAGAGTGGTAATCGACCATTAAAAACATCTTGTGGGTCACAAAAGTTTTGGATCAAGTTGATATTTGTGTGGTTTCTTCATCCAGGTCTTTGTGACCTTATCAACGGGTTGGATGGAAAATAAACACTCCGGTGGCCCCCATGAAGTTTTTATTGGTGGGGATTCAATCACTGTTTCTTATGGTATGGTCCACCTAAGATTTGGATCTGCTTCATTTTTTGGATCATGCCCTAAAATGAGCTTTCAAACATGGATAGACGGTGCGGATGTAAGTCATATACATCACAGTGTCCCCACAGCTAGGGATTCACGGACCTCAGTGGATTCGGGGATCCACCTAAACCGCGCCCGCTATCATCCTAGCATCGGCTAGACCGGAATGTTCAGCCCAGATTACGAAAGTACTCGTGACTGCTAGCGGAGTTATAGCAAACGGACGGTCGTTTGGAATTTCCTACAACAAGGAGCCCGCTCGGTGGGGTGGCCCACCGTGAAGTGTGTGACATCCACTCCGTCCCATCATTTCACAGCTCATTTTAGGACATGAAACCAAAACTTAGGCCAATCCAAAAATTCAAGTGGGCCACAAAACGCCAACATGGAGGGATGGCGAACCTTACTGGGCCCATCATGATGTTTACATGCCATCCAACCCATCAGCCATATCCGAATCTTGTGGGCCCTGAGAATTACACTGATTGGATGATCCTAACCATCTGATTTTCCCTTTCAAAATTTGACTGCCTATCATATATAGTTGAACCGTCCTTTGATAGAAACATCCGATCAGAGTGCTTTTTTGTCACTTGTATTCACAATATACCTTACTCTTTTGAAATCTGAACCATCCTACGATAGGCAGGCCAAACTGTGCACATTGCAAAGGTGGATGAGATCTTAACTGTCATCATATTGTCCCTGTAATGGATGGCCAATGGCTCAAAAAAATCGAGCTGTTTATATAATAATTTTCATGCCATTCATTAACCGGAGAACCGGACCTGCCCTTGACGTGAGCTGTCCAATTATTAGACCAACCCACCCACCAGCTCATGTACATCGAATATGGACCGTGAACAATTTCCCTTGCCGTTCAATGATCCAAACCGTTGATCAAGTGCACCCAACCAACAGCTGAAGCATGACCAAAGGATCTCCCAACGGGCCATAATAGTCTTCATTAACAGGCTAGAGAATAGCCGGCTAATTAAAATGAAGTGCAAGGTTGGATATATACGGTCTTCCAATCTTGACTTTTGAATCACAATCCATCCAAGGTGGGGCCCAAAAGATCATCAAATCATTAATCAATGGGTCTCATTTCACGGGAACTCGGGCCTGGAGTTGGCATACACTAGCAATCAAGGTCAGAAACGCAGAAGAAAAGAAATAAAAATCCCTCTGTTAACTTGAAAGAGGAATGATTGGTGAAAAATATTGGGGGTATACAAGGGGATTTGTACATGGCATTGCTTAGACAACATCCAGAAAAACTACTATACAGAACAAATAGCCGAAGCGGCTGTGCACATTTAAGCACGCCGCTTACTCAAACGCCACGAATTGGGTTCATGGTATCTATCATAGAGTGGTTCAATGCGCTCTTGCCGCTTGCGCTTGCTCATCTTCGTAGGATCAGCCACCTTGAAAAACCTAGGCGCAAGCTCCACCAGCCATTTCGGGTCAATGACAGTAACCTCGCGCATGTATTCTTTCGTGGTCATGACGAGCTCATTGTATATGACCCAGTCAGGCTGCCTTTGGAAAAGTGCGCTGCTAGGATGTATGTACACAGGCTGGTTCTCGACCAGGGTTCTATAACCTTCCTGTGGGTCCTTTCTAGCAGCATGAAAGAAGAACCCCGCACAAATAGCCTTCCGGATCTTTGTGAAGTTCTTACCAGCACTTACAACGTCCAGTTTGTACCTAAAGAGGCAATGTCGATCCCATGTTAGTGCCATAATACATTTTGCCATGATGGACAACACCAAAATAAATTAAAGTTTGTGAAGAACATCATGTATATTGTCTCAAAACTGATATTTTTTGCATGCAATGGTATTTTGAATGTCAAATATAAAAAGCATTGCGAAGCACTGCTGGCTATAATCAGTGGTGTGCAACCATGTTGCCGCTCCCCAATCATTCTTCATATTTCTTTCCCTATAATCGATTACTAAAGAGAAAGGGCTACACGAGTCAGGAGGAAAAAAAATCCTGAGCTTGAGGGTGGCTGGATCATTTCGGGGATGATTGCAAAACCAGGGTTCGATGGGAAGGAAGATGATGCGTTGAACTGGAGTCATGAGTTATCTCATTGGGTCTGCTAAAGTGGCAGTGTAGGCCGAGCAGGGACAGGTTCACTTGAGATGTGGTCGGTCACTTTTTGAAACAGGTGGTTATGTTGATATGGCCTTTTTCAAATCTGGGTAAGAAGGCAGGCTCCTGTGCCCTATGCACAAGGGGCATAGAGGAGTATACGACTTGGAAGAAGATAACGCAGATGAAAGGCAGTGTAATATGCAGATTTGTCAGTTTAGCTGTAATGTGAGGGGAGCAGGAAAGTAGGATGGTAGAAAGAAAGGCAAATCAGATACATCTCAACCTCAAGGAAATCCAAACTGATCTAGCAGATTTACAATATCTTCAGAGTTATGTGACCAAACAAAATATGGGGAAGAAAGAGTGATAGTGAGATGTAGTTGTCTGGTTATCAGCTCACCGAGGTTTGATCAGACAAGCCAAAAGGAGCACCACCAAATCAACTGAAGGCAAAGTGGAATCCGGAATACCACTCAAGAACTGCTTTGGAAGATTGGAAAGGAAAAAAGACCTCGTATGCCTTCAAAGAGAGAGAGCTCCAAGCAGAGCAGTGAACCCAGTGAAAACAACAAATGGGTCAACCTGGTAGAGAAATCAGTTCAGAAGGAGATAAATAACTTAAATACCTTTCAGATTCGAGTTTGAGCATGTTGTTTGAGAGAAATGGGTAGTAATTCCAATGCTTCCTGGAAAATTGGAACAAAGATAAATAGGAATTGCTTGTGGATAATGGGCGAAAAGGTTTAAAGCTGGTAGGGAAATTATGAATTCAAACTCCACCAGTTATGACAGTCATGGAAAGTGAGGGGGCAGGGTCAAATCATGTGGATCGTCTCATGGAACATGAGGGAGGGAGCTGGGTTCTATTCTTAGCAAAGGGGCGTGAGACAATATGAAGGAGAAAAATCGACCAGCTGATGATTTAGGAGTACAAAGCAAAGAGAGTGGGAGCGGCTCTCACCAGAGATTAGTGGGAGTCATTGCTGTTGGTCCGTCATTGAGAAGAAGGTCAGGCAGGTGGTCCGATTGTGATATGGGATGAGAACCTGATTGCTGAAGCAACTCAAATGCAGCTACAGTCGATCAAGTTCAAACTGAGGGTGGGAGGTCTCACATGTATGCTATCGAATGTACAAGGGCTGGAAAATCTGAAGACTAGAGGAAAATTCTTCTGGTGTTAATAACAGAGGCTTACAACACATGGATGCTTTCACGGTGCATTGGGCGAGGTTGTTTTTTCTTTGAAAGGCAATGAAAATTTTATTTAATAAAAAGTGCTACAAGCACCAACGATACAAAAGGAGCCCCAACCCATTTAAGATTAAACAATCTACCAGAATACACTTCTCTCTCTCAAAAAGATATATATATATATATATATATATATATATAAGACTTGGCCCTCCCTAATAATGAATAAGAGGAACCACTCTTGTCCCTAAAGCATCAATTATTTCGTTTGCCAAAATAGTCTCCTCATTAGCCATGCACATTTTGCCCCAAATAGACCACATAACAGTCAATAAAGATAGCCTCCAAAGCTTCTTTCTATCTCTTCCGATTCCACCACCATGCCAGGCAAAAAATAAATCCTCAATGGTCTCGGACATCACCCAAGAAATCTTGAAAAACCCCAAGAATCCCTCCCAAATGAACCTAGCAACGGGGCAATGGATAAACAAGTGGTTTCCCGATTCAAAATCATAAGGCAAGTGGAGCACTTGTTGGGAATGTACATTGCCCTCTTTCGAAGATTATCAATAGTGAGCTCCCAGTTCCTGGTCACCAACCACACAAAAGCCCCTAACTTTGGAGGAGTGCCATAGCTCCAAACGAACCCCGAGGGGCACGGGCCTGCAACTGCACCCACAGAGGTGAGAAATCTATAAAAAAGACTTGGAAAAGATGTTGCCCGACTTCTCTAGACTCCACAACAAAAGTCTTTCACCCCCAACAACAAGCAAACACCACAAAGCTTCTCTGAGGCCCTTGAGAATCCCTCCCAACTCATCAGAAAGATTTGCTCTACAGGCGGGAGACCGCACCATGTTCTTTTCGAGGGGCGAAAAGCAACTAGCCACATATGACTTGACATCCAAAGCTATCCCCACCAGTCTAGGGAATTCGGCACAAAGAGACCTTTCACCTAGCCAGACGTCTTCCCAAAAAAGCACCCTTTCCTCATTCCCAATTGCGAAGCACACCCCCTTCTATGGAGAGTAAACCCCCTATTTAGAAGCAACCACCCTTCTCCATAGGCTCTCCTCCAATCTCCTAATTCCAGCATCCCCTTGCCGAAACGGCCTACACACCTCGTCCCACTTTAACAAGTGAAATTTATGAGGTTCAAACAACCCTTGCAATAAGAAGTCGCGCCTTAACTTATACGACCGCTCTACCACTGACTTCAAGCACTTCAACAAGGACATGAAATGGGTCAACGGAAAGTTTGGCTTCCACTTTTTTTATAACCCTATACGAAAGATGCTTTGGCCGCTTACCAATATAAAAGGAAAGGTGAAGATACGTGGTAAGGAAAGAACCAACACCACACCCAAACACCCCAACTGACTGATTCAGCTCCTCATTGAAAGTTTTAATCCCCAGAATTTCACCCTCCACGATATTGACACTTAACCCCGAGACCACTTCAAAGCATTTGATTACCTTTCTTAGGCCATCCACCATGCCTTCCTCAGCTTCGCTAAAAATAATTGTATCATCAACAAACAGTAAATGGGAGATCTAAGGCCCTCCCCTCCCCTCCCCTCCTAGAAGCCTTGAAGAGACCGACCTCCTAGCCCTTGTCTAGCATCCTACTCAAAGCTTTCGCAACCAACACGATCAAATAGGGGAATAATGGGTCCCCTTCTCTTGGTCCTCTCAAAGCACCGAAAAAGCCTTTTGGCAACCCGTTAACCAGAATTGAGAACCTTGCTGACCGTTCACATGATTTAGTCCAGCATTGACAACATTCATAAAAGGGAGTGGAGAGAGTGGAACTACGTTTTTCGTCATTGGAGACAGATCCAGGGGGTTCAGCCGTTCACTGCAAGCTCGTGTTTGGGTCGTAGTGCTTGCATAGCTACTGAATCGGATGGGATCGCCATTACGATTTCCCTTCACCTCCCCTGCCACTGCAGATTACCCTTTAGTTGCATCAGCACTACTCTCCTGAGGAGAGAGAACTAACCGTTAGCTAATTGGAACCCCTACGGGAGGTTGTTTGGTTCCAAAATGGAATCAATAGGTCTGCAAGCAACCCTCCTGTATCCATAGATTCTGTGGTTCCATCTTAAGTTGGAGTTAGTCAACTTGCCACTTAGAGAGGCAGCCTATACATGGTAAAACAACCAAGAGAATCTAGTTATGAGCAGAGTCAACAAGTCCTTGATCTCTAAGGAGCAGGATGATCAGTTCTCCAGAGCTTCTCGTATGGCCCTTCCAGGATGCTGCTCAGATCATGTGTCAATCATTCTAGAGTCAAAATCTGTATTCTGGGGCCCAAAAACCTTTCAAAAGGTGAATGTGTGGTGGAATCCCTAATTGGAGGAGCAAGTTTCAAGTTCATTGACAAACTCCACATATTGAAAAACAAGAATCACACACGCGCGCGGGCGCACAAAAAAAAAAAAAAAAACCTCCAGATATTGAAGAACAACATTTAAAAAAACAAAAGTGGAACAAGGTCAAGGAGTGTATCAGCAATCTTGAACGGAGGAAGATGACTGTCACAAACAAGATGATGAGCCTGCATAACATTCAAGAGTCACATATTTGGAGAATCTCGTGGAATATCTTCACTGAAATGTCTACTCCAGGAGGTGCTTAGAGTAGAGGAGATTCCACAGGGAGCAAAAAACTAGAGGGTTATGGCTCAAAGAGGGAGACAAAAGCCACTGGATACTTCCACAGTGTAGCAAACATGAGGAGCAATGCAATACAAGCAGTTGTCCATGAAGGCTCAGCAATTGAAGATCCAAAAGAATCAAAGAAATAAATGTTTTGTTTTTCTTTTTGGGAAAAGGAAATAATTGTATCATTCTATGATGGTACCGTATACTGCATGGAGATTGTTGATAGGCCTAAGTTGGATGGTCTAATTTTCAACGCCATTCCAACAGATGTGGCCAAATGGATGGAAAGGAATTCTGATGAAGATGAGGTGATCTGGGTGAAGGAGGCGATTTTCAACACAAAGAAGCGTCTGCTCCTGACAGTATGACATTTGAGTTTTATCAATATTCTTGGAAGGTAATCAATCCAGAGTGAGTGAATGTTAAGAAAGAACCCCACTCACCTACGAAGCCAATTATCAACTCCACTTTCATCATCCAAATCCCAAAGACTGAAGTAGGTCTAACTTAAAAGACTTCAGACCCATTAGCCTCAGGGGAAGCCTATACAAGGTGACCACCAAGACCCTTGCTAACTACACTGTCACTACCTACACCCCAGTAAGGGCTTTCACTCAAGAAAGACAAAATTATGGATGGGATCCTTGCAGCCAATGAGTGCATCTATACTAGAGACCTATCGAGATCCCAGCCATCCTATGCAAAGTTAATATGGAGAAGGCTTAGGACCACATCAAACAGGATTTTGTCGATTATATGCTAGGGAGGAGCTTTTGAGAGACATGGAGGGGATGGATTCAGGAATGCGTCTCTACTGCCAATTTCACAGTCATTGTCAATGGTACTCCTACCAGCTTTTGCGAAGCATGAAGGATCAGACAAAGTGACACATTATCTTCATTCTTGTTCATCATAGTGGCGGAGGTGTTTAGCAAGCTTTTTAGATGGGTGAAAGGGTGTTGCTCCTTTTCGAATTCTCGGTGGAATACCCCTTGCTTTACATTTCACAACTGCAATGCAGACGATATGCTGCGGATGTGTAGAGCTACAGCGACCGAAATGCTAAATTTAAAAGCTCTCCTTCATTGTGTTAACGTGATATCTGGCCTTAGGATTAGTCTCAAGTCTTGGCAGAAGTGTCCCTCTTGGTAATGGGATGGAGGAGAGGCCTGTCAAGCAGTTAGCATGGCTGCTGGAGTGCAGTTCCAGGATGCTTCCCATTCAGTGCCTTGGCTTTCCTACTGGGAGCTAGCATGGTTTCAGTTTGGGACACAATTATTCAAAAGATCGAAGATCTTAGGAAGGGCATGCATGAGATTATTAATTCTTCAAAAAGGAATTAGCTAGCTCATGCATGAAGTATAATTTGCCGCTCTGTGTTCTGTTATCTGAACTAATGTTTTAAAACCTGGACCGCATCTAGATCCATTTCTGTCGGCAGTTCAGCCCCAAACAGTTCGACCGTATGGCCAACCAGTCTGACTCGTGGTGTGTACTTAAAATTCAATACAGAAAATGGTACTTATCATACAACAAAAAGCACCTGATCCCCTAAAAAATACTTAAAAGTAGATTCGGAATTAAGTAAATCTGCAAATAATAGTTTGATTTTTTTTGAAAGATAACTTGCATTAAAGGAAAACAAAAGACAAGAAACAAGGCGAAATCTGCAAATAATAGTTTGATTACTAACTGATCCCATTAAATATGAATTTAATCTGCAAAACAATAAAAGATGCTGCTTCAATGATATGAAAGCGAATATTTATGTTTGAGTCAACAAGTAGCAGGCTATACTACCTAGAGTAAGCTATTACTGTTTACAGCAACCATTAGTCTATTCTGTGCATGGAGCACAAGACAGACAACAACGTAGTCATCTAATGAAGAGCACGAGACAGAAAACAGCATAGTCAACTAATGAAGTTTGCATGATTGAAATAGTGAAGAACCCAAATGGAATGAGCCTATTATCGTTTACAGCAACCATTAATCTCTTCTGTGCATGGAGCATGAGACAGACAACAACATAGTCATCTAATGAAGTTCACATGATTGAAATAATGAAGAACTCAAATGGAGAGAGAAATTAGTAATTAGGCATTTAGTCTTACACAACAAACCCAAAAAGAAACAGAAATTTTAACTATTGCACATGAAAAGAAAAGGATTCATGACACAAACAATGTCCTTGACTTTAAGAAAAAAGTGTCCGATACTCAATGCTACAATTAGCAGTATGTGTTGCCCAGTTTTTCTCGAGTTATTTAGCTTCTAGTCAAGATTATTAGGTTTGCTTCAATGTTTTGCTTCCATAAATGTGGATATGACTTCCATCCCCAAAAAATCTTTTCATGATTAACAAACATGTATACCTTAGTACTGAAAATCTACAACCATGACATCTGATCCTTGTATAAAAACATTAGCTCGTGTCTGTAGAAAACTCGGTTGTATCATGGAACCTATGGTCTGGTTGAGCTTGGAGAATTGTATAGGAGTGTAAATTGCCTCATTGCCATTGGTCACAAGTCTTGCTTGGTTGTGATTGGATGTATCCACACAGCCAGCATACTTCCAAGGCAAGTTGCTTCCCTAATCCAGAAAGTTTTATCCAAGTGGTTGTTTTCTTACAGAAGATTCTAGTTTTCTGAGATAGTTCCTACCCATTTTGGTCATTAATGTTTCTCTCTTCTAGCAAATGATGGTATCAGAGAATTTCTTGGCTGTGATAGATCATGGTGTATTCATGCACCAAAAAGGTTATAAGCTATCCAAATTAATGTCTTGTTAGTGCTAGCACTTGGGAGAAGCTCAAGGGAGATCATAACAAGGTTAAGCATATCCGCCCCTCTATGACCCTACTTTGCTTGCTTGCCTGCCTGCCCATTGGAATGAATTATTTTTTTAACGACAACCGTGCAAAAAGATAAGACTACAATTTTCAAATTGGTAAAATCAAAGAGGATCTCTTACAATTGACTGTGATTCATCATACAATAATCAGCTAGGGCAATGAATCAAACCCTCTAGAGTTTTACCCCAATTTGCAAACTCACCAGGGTTATAACTCATTACCTACTCACTACCCAACAGGCCAACATAGATTACATTACTCTGCATGGTAAATTAATTTTTCTTTTATTTTCTTACATTTTATGCATTTTAACTCCAACTTCTGCTTAGGTCTACCGCCGCACCACATTCATAGTAAAAATATTATTTATGGCTAAATTCAGCACCTCATGATTTCACTTATTTCTTCTTCTTTTTTTTCTTTTTTCTTTTTCTTTTTTTTTTTTTTTTCCTTAGACTAGCAGTTTTGTTTATAACACTTCTTGGTCTAATCCAAGAACATAGAGCTTTGTTTCCAAAGCCCAATAAAGTTCCCCAAGTGCATATTACAATCTTCCTTCTTCAACACTATTCACCCTCAATGTGTAATTGTTGCCCAATTGTTCTTATCTATGCATATCTTCATCCTTTTTTATGAGTTTCTTTTCTATGCATTTCCCACTAAAACATCCCTGCCCATGTCCACTTCCATCAAAATGCATACTGTGGCACCCCTCTCATTTGACCTGCTCAAATACCATCTAGAAAATGGCACCCCTCTCCTTCAACCTACTCAAATACTATCAAGGCAATGGCACTCCTGCCACTTTCTGCATCATCACCTTCATCCCAAATTCACTGAGAATCTTATCTGCCAGCTCTTCCTACAAATTCAGCATTAGCCCTAAAAAGTAAAAACATTCACTGAACTTGACTAGAAGTTCTTGAGAAAGAGTATGTGTCCAAGCAAAGAATGCCCCATTCAGTAACTTCGTATATCTCTGCATCTTTATACTGATTGTTGCAGATGCAGAATCCATGACACAACTGAGTCTGCCAGAGAGAAGTTCATGATAGAACTTCCATTTTCAAGAGGAAGATCCGTAGACAGAAGAATATCATTTTGGGAAGGGAAGTCAGCATAAGGGAGAGAATATCAGTTTTAAAATGGACATCTATAGACAGAAGAACTTCAGTTTGCAGCAGATGTATGCAGGCAGAACAATTTCAGCTTGCGAGAGACAGAAATAGGAAGATGGAATCAGTCGCTTAGAAGGGAATGGTTGAATAATGATGCCAAAAAGAGGAGGAAAAGTTACAAATTACTGTTTAGACAATTACAACGCCTATCATATTTAACCTATGTAGGAATAGAGGGTGTGTGTACGTGTGTGTGTGTGTGTGAATACATATTTTTTGAAAGGCATTCAACAATTTTTTAATTTTTTAATTTTTAAAATTTTTTTTTTTTTTTTTTGGGGGGGGGGGGGGTGTGGGGGGGGGGTGAAACTATAATAGTTATTGGTTGGCAATTTCGAGCAAAAGGAAGGTGTCTATTTCACTTCCACTCACAATTTTCATCAGCTAATACTAATCATTCTCATGGAAATATCAAGAGTTGTTATTCAATGTATATTACGCTAATCCTGAGCAGCATTTTTTGTTGATGTAACTATTCATAATAAACCTTTATATAAGCCTTCTATTTCCAGGTGCACATTTAATAACTAGAGGTTTGGTAAGCCCGTGAAAACATGTCAAGCCCTAACCATCCACACAATTACACAAGCCAATATGGCATCCTTGTGCAAGATTCGAACTTTCCATCTCAAGGGGCATACTGAAAAAATTTTCTCTGTCAAAAATCAGGCTGTTTCTCTCCTCAAGAGGACCACGATGTAGGAAATAAAACCAATTTGTTTCTCGCCATCCATATGTTTTCTGCACTACAGCCCTGCTGACAGAAACAGCCTGACTTTTAGATAAGAAGAACTCGAGAGTGCAGAGCCAACATAAATATGCAATGCTCGGATCTCAAACAACCTTGACATATTGCCATGTGTGCTTGCAAGTGGATAGGCAGGGCTCCACACTGTGCTTAGAAAACCTCTAGTTACTCAAATTTCAGCAGCTGCTTAGTCCAATTAATTTAGTATCAACTATCTGAAAATTGAGCCTATAATTTGTTGTTTAATTGGCCTTTTGATAATATCCTCAGAAAACATTAGTATATGAAGTAAATTTGCCTGGAAGAAACTGTGCATTAACATTGTCTTGCCAAAGAAAAATAAAAATAAAAACAACAGAAAACCGTGGATGCACCAAGCAACCAAAGCAAAGAACCATACCTGTCCATGATGGTAAGAAGCTGCTTTCTGACATCCTGTGCCCTCCTCAACGATCGAGACTGTACAAAGTTCTCGAAGCACCATGGTCCAGAGAAATTTTTCGCCTTCCAAGCCTCATAAACTGCAAGCAAAGTCAGATGGTCCCCTTCTGGCTGGAAAAATTTGGCCCTCTTTTGATCTGCTTGGGCCTGTTTCTCCCTAGGCCTGTAGAAGATGTTTTGAGTCTGAATCATTGCAATGATAGTTAAGATCTCATCACTGCACCCAAGATCTACACTAGCGAGGAGCATCTTTGACAGTGGTGGTTCCAATGGGAATTCTGCCATTTTCCTACCCAACTTGGTCAGGAGCCCCTCTTCGTCCAGTGCCCCTAGACTGTAAAGCTGCTCCATGGCAGAGACGAGGGCTTGGGGAGATGGTGGATCCATAAAATCAAAAGACAAAAGATCATTTATCCCCATAGCCTTCATAGCGAGTGTTATTAATCCAAGATTGATCCTTTGAATTTCCGGAATTGAAGTAGGAGACATTTCATTACGATAAGCACTCTCAGTGTAAAGGCGATAACATTTCCCAGGTCCCGTACGACCAGCACGTCCAGCTCGTTGCTTTGCTGATGCTTGTGAAATTGGAGTTATGACCAGAGAATCAAGTCCCTGTTTTGGATTATACACATTCTGCTTTGCAAAACCCGGATCTATAACATAGAATATCCCATCAATGGTCAACGAAGCCTCAGCAATGTTGGTAGCCACAACCACCTTCCTCTTCCCTGGAGGAGCAGGTTCAAAAATCCTCGACTGCATTTCACTAGGAAGAGCACTGTAAACAGGCAATATTATCAGTTCTGGTACATTCTTCCCAAGCCCTTTCATTCTCTCGTAGAGGGACTGGCATGCATGATCAATCTCCTCTTGACCTGTTAAGAAGAGAAGGATGTCACCTTCGGGTTCTGTCAGGTGAATTTGCAAGACTGTGATCAGTGCTGCGTCAAGGTAGTCACTTTCCGGCTGTTTTGTGTAAAGTATCTCAACCGGAAATGTTCTTCCAGGAATGGTGAAGATGTTACAGTTGAAAAAATACCCAGAAAACTTCTCTGCATCAAGAGTAGCGGACGTGACAATCAAACGAAGGTCGGGTCTTCGTTTTACAAGCTGTTTTAATAGCCCGAAAAGAACATCAGTATGGATTGTCCTCTCGTGAGCTTCATCCAACATAATTACAGAGTACTGTTTAAGTTCATCGTCCACCAGAACCTCCCTAAGAAGCATACCGTCAGTCATATATTTGATCACAGTCTCAGGTCCAGTGCAATCCTCAAACCGAATAGCATAGCCAACTTCCTCTCCCAAGCGGCATCCAAACTCTTCTGCCACCCTCTTTGCCACTGACATAGCCGCAACCCTACGAGGCTGAGTACATCCTATCTTACCCCTGGTCGTGTAACCCGCTTCAGCTAGATACTGTGTAACCTGGGTTGTCTTGCCGGAACCCGTCTCTCCAATGACTACCAGCACCTGGTTTTCATTTACAGCCTGGATCAGCTCTTTCTTCAATTTATAGATGGGCAGGCTCTGCCTCTGCTCCTGAATAGAAAGCTTCGATCTCTGCCCGAACGTCAGGGCCTTCCCGAAGGCATCCTTCTTCCATTCAGGCATGTCATACGCGGACAATCCCACACCCCTTAGCTCCTGTGCAAGGTGCCTCTCACCTGTTTCTGGCATTGGATCTTCCCACGGACGGTTGAGATCTTTGGGGATTGAATCGAGCATGGTCCGCTGCTGCTGCTCTCGCACCTCTCTTCTCTCCTTTATTAGAGCAGACTGGAGCGCTGCCGCACGACTCAATGACCCCTCTGGATTCTTAAAGATCTTCACAGGTGACATGTCAATGGAGTATCTGCTCTGCCCCTGCAAGAATGCGGGCTCGTCCTCATTCAACTCAATCTCCAGCTCTTCCTCAGCGCCCTCTTCCTGATACAGCATACCATCACCATCGTCATCATACATCGGGTAATCCTTCACGCCCAAAACACCCGAAGCAATCAGCTGCTTCGCTTCCCATCTCTCCGGCGAGCTCATCCGCTTCAACGGCCGCCGTGATGGAACACTACTATCCTCCTCCACAATCGTAATCCCTGAAAGGCCTTTCCTAGTCGTCGGGCCCGGATTCATGCTCGATGGGTTTGCGCTAAGAGCATCATCCTCTGAGGTCCTCTTCATTGGAAGTAAATCCATTCCTGTTTTCTGATCAACATCCCTCATAGATAGGCTCAGCTTCTGGCCTGAAACTGATATCACCTTCACAAACACCTCCTGGTCGCGCTTCACAAAGTCCTTTGCATTCGCAACCCTCCGACTAGCAATCTGTGAAACATGAACTAGCCCCTCTTTCCCTCTAAAATCATTCAGCTGGACAAAGCAGCCCGTGTCCATCACTCTGGAAACCCTGCCTGCATACACCCTGTACAATTCAGGCTCGTCCGAATAGTGACGTCCACTCTGCTGGACCCTATCGCCATCATCGCCATTCTCATCAAATTCATCACTGCGATCTCTCCTGTGCCGATCACCATGTTTCCTCCTCGCCCTAGAATCGCTTCTATCACCATCCTCTCTATCTCTACCATCATCGCGATTCTCATCATATCCATTTCTTTGATCTCTACCATGCCGATCACTGTGCCTTCCCCTCACTCTAGAATCACTTTTGTCATCATCCTGTCTATCTCTACGCCTATCATCCCTTTCATCCCTATATCTATCACTTCTCCTGTCTCCATACTGATCCCGATCGCGATTGCGATCTCTATCCCGACCACGATCTCGGTCCTGATGTCGATCCCGGCCCCGATCTCGATCCCTGTCGCGATCTCTATCCCGTTCTTCGTCCCGATCTTGATCATCTCGATCCTTCTGTTTTGCCTCCTTCTCAATTTCTCTACCCAGGTCCCTTGCCCGGTCGCGATCATCAGCGATCGCCAGCGCCGGGAACGCCGTCGTCTTCTTGCCGTCGGCGACAGTTGTCTTGTCGGATTTTGATTTGGGAGGGAGGATGGCGTGGATGATGGTGAGGAGGGTGCGGACGAAGTAGTCGGGCATCTCAGCGCCGTTCTCCTTCAGCTTGGCGTCGAACTCGTCGACCGTCTCGGATCGACGGCCGAGATCTGTGATGAACTCAGCCAGGACCTTGTCGCTGCATCCAACGTGGGATTCGAGCTCCGTACAGACCTTGGAGACGAGGGAAAGGTATTCCAGCTTCTTCAAACTCTCGTCTACGGCTTCAGACGCCATTGTGAGAAGAAGAAGAAGAAGAAGAAGAAATCGAAGAGAGAAAGGAAGATTTTGATATGAGTTAGGGTTAGGGTTAGGGTTAGGGTTAGGGTTTGGAAAAGGGGCAAACGAGCGGGAATAGGGAAGTTTGGAAACTCTAGTTGGGACTCGGGAGTTATGCTACCGGAATTCGTCGAGGCGATTCGTTTCTAGAAGAGCGCGCCAAGGTAACTAGCGCTAGGTACTTACCAGGGTTTACTCTCACAGACGTATAGCTACGTTGATGTTTCTTTAATTAGATCCAATCCGTCCATCAGGCGCGATGCCCCAGTTTAACCATTGATCCTAAATATCATAAACATCCGAAACTTCGGTAACCCAAACGACAGGAATGACTGGCATGAAATATGAAACCCTAGTTTTCTGTATGTCATCCAAATTGGAGATGGGCATGATCATGCATCTGACTAGAGGATGCGGACTAAGCTGGACTCAAAGCACGCGGTCGGTGGATCTGTTACTGCGACGCCGTGTGTTTTATATCTATGCAATCTATTTAGTTTGTCATTTCATTTTAAGCATTAGCTATATATAAAAAATAATAATAATATATTAAAAAAAAAACCACCAAGCAAATCCAAATCTCAAGCGGACCTACCATGAAGCAGTGGTGATTGAACCCCATCTATAAAACTTCCTAGAATCCAAGGTAAAGTTTATTTGTCATCCAACTTGTTTACAAAGTCACCTGCACTTTAACCAAAGTGGGTCAGTTGCGGCCGCCTTTGTCATGTCCTGAAATTCAATATCCGAGTTGGCCAAGCCTGAACCCGAATTTCAAGATTATAAGTTGTACTTAAACAAAATATATATCGCAACTCACATTATTTTCATACATTTTCAAGGCAATCAGATCAACTAAAAAAATGTCAAAATAAATATCATTAAATAATATCTACAAATCAATCATTGAATATTTAGTTACATTGATATTCAAAAAAAATTAATAACAGCATATATTGATCTTTAATTAACTTTTAAATAAATAAGGGAAAAATTCTTCAATCTTGTCCAACTGATTCTTCATCATATACAAACCCTGCAAAATAATCTATACGAGTGTGAGCGTGACAGCTCGTAAGGTCATATCCTTCCCAAAATTGAAAAATTTTACTTTAACACCAATACAACTCAATAAAATAAATAGGATTAATTACGAGTATTAAATCGTCATTTTACATGACAACAATAACAATTTATTTTATTTCATAACAACAAAATAAGACAATATAGTCATCTAAAATCCTTTTTGGTTCAATCCAGGGCAGAGCACCCGTGTGTGTTAAACCTTTTAGGGAATGACCCTCGGTCGAGCACCGGTGTTGATCCTTTTAGAGAATGACCCTCGGCAGAGCACCTGATGAATAAACTTTTAGGGTAAATACCCAGGGCAGAGCACCCGTGTGTGTTAATCGTTTTAGGGAATCACCCAAGGCAAAGCACCCGTGTCGATCCTTTCGAGAATAACCCTGAGCAGAACACCCGTACCGTACTGATCTTTTTCGGGAATGACCCTGGGCAGAGCACCCATAAAAATATAATGATCCTTTTAGGGCAGAGCACCCATAAACAAATAACATGGTGATCCTTTTGGAGCAAAGCACCCGTAAATTCAAATATATTATACATCATCTAATAATAAGGAAATAATTACAATTTAAGCACATAACGATAATTAATTGAAGTCAGTTAATAACTCCAATAAATTACCTCTATAATATGCAATTAAGAATAAAATAAAATAATATGTAATTAAAGACAATAATCAAATAATTGAATATATATAACAAATAATCAATTCAATTTAGTGTAATAGAATTTTCAACAGGGAAGATCACTTACCTGATTTAGTGTAATAGAATTTGATGTATGGTTGATCTTAACGTGCCGACGATCTGACTCTGCTCCAGTTCGACTCAGTTGAACACATTATACACTAAGTGACTTAGCGTGACTCTTTACAGTTTTTATGTAAATTGATGAAGTCATCTGTCATGAAATTACAATGTTGGTCATACATAAATTATACTAACGTTTCTATTTTCCAGCCAATTTATAAGTACTTAACCTAATGACTCACTAAGTTGACTCAATGAATCAACGGCATCAACCCTAACTAGAGTACTATTTTGAATCAGATGGGTTAGAGAATAGTCTACCTATCAGGGATCGCATACAAGGCTTGGATTAAACTTAGAATTTGTTTGAATGTGAAGAGTCCACGGGTCGACTCGATGAGTCGATTCAGCGGTGGTTCTCTCCTATCTTCTTCCTCGTTTCTTCTCTTCTTCTCCCTCTTTTCTTATTCTTCTATTCCTGCCTGTTGTGTCTTTCCTTCTAGTTACTTCCTCTATATCACGTCCCCCAACTGGTCATGAAAACCTACAACTCAATGATTCAATGACTTTTGAGGTTTCTCTCTCTCTCTCTCTCTCTCTCTCTCTCTCTCTCTCTCTCTCCATTAATGCCCCTAGCTTTTAACGCTGGAGAAAGCTCTTAAAGCATTTAAAGAGTTGGAGGTTGCAACTAAAGCAAGCAATTTGAAGAAATAAAAGAACAAGATTGCAAAATAGATCTCTTGGTGAATTTGATTAGTTATTTGAAACATGAAGCATTGAAAGACTTAGAACCATTGAATGGAGAGGTAGGAGTGGTTAAGATCAGGTTATAAGGGTTTTAAGCGGATCGTGGGGGAGAGTTTTCAACTGATGAGATTACTTCAAAGTCCGAACATAATAGACGGTATAGATTATGCTATGGGTCCCAGCATGAAGAATGGTTGATGGTCATATCTCGGGTCGTGCAAGCGTTGGCCGAAGAAGAAGGGAGAAAGGAGTGGGAGATGAGGTTGGTTACGGTGAGAGGAGTGACGTGCAATGTCATGTCACTTTCTTCTTTTCTTTTCTTTTTTTTTCAAAAAACATGGTGGGACCCACTGAGATGGCGTGGAAAATCCACTTCGTCCATCCATCTTGTCAGGTCAAGTTAGGGCAAGGGCCCAAAAATGAGGCTGATCCAAGGTTCAAGTGGGCCACACCCAAAGAAACAATGGGGTTTAGGATACCTACCATTAAAATAAAATTTAAAAAAAGGATGTTACATTTGACCCCCCTTAACAAAATTTCGTCCTCGAAATTTACTACAATGACGTTTGTCATCGAATCTCATGGAGTGTATGCAATTGGGGGTGCTTGCGTTGGTGTTTCCTCTAGTTTTGTCATTCTCTTAAATGGTGGCTGACATACCCGAGTGTTGAAATTTGCTCCTCCTTTGATGGTGTGGTAATCTATCCTTGGGCTGACATGAGCGTCGTGGAGACCTATGATGTTCCCACTGTTGTCATTGTTAATGTGGTTGTTGAGATTGTCGACACGGTCCTTGATATGACTACAATGTGACGTGTACGACAGATGTCGTTACTAAGATACTTAGTACGGTCGTGGAGAACCTGTTCCTGCGGTTGAGTCTTCAAACGCTATGGTTGCGATTTCGAATGTTGTGGCTAACCTCAAGTGTTGTGGTTACCAATGCGAGGATCAGTGATATCTACTTCCTATTCACTAGATCTGTTGTGGGATGGTTGGTGTGATCTTAAGATGTCTTGTGGGTGTCTTTACTGTCATGACCTCAATTACGACTATGACACTTTTTAAAATATGGTGGAGGTGATCTTGAGATGATGGTTGCGCTGAAGAGTGCAGTGCAGATCTTTGTTACATGAATGACAACCCATCTGTGGAGGTGGCCTATAAACTTAATTAGGTGGTCCCTGATTTTATGGTTGGCGAAGAGGAAGGGGTCGCACATAAACATGCAACATGGTCTTCATATCCACAGTTGTAGCAGGATTTTAACAGTAGTGATATAGAAGTGTGATCATGGTCGGTATAACCAAAACAACTTAAAAATACATTAGGTCCTAGCTACTCTATTTGCAAGTGATCCACTCTAAAGGCATAGGGTCAGGCGTTCATGATAGAGTGACATGACTCGAGTCATTTACAAGTACAATATATGATCGGTTGAAAATGTATTTCACAAAAGATTTATTCGATTTTCAAGGAAGAATTTGGTGGTTGGAGTTGGCATATGTGATGGTTCAACAGGGACGGTGCTGAGATATATATTAAATTTGAAGTGTAAAAATTTCTGATGTTGAAGGTATTGTTCCATTTAATGCATTGGATAGTTTCAAACACTGGATTGGTCTAATTTTATTTTATTTAATTATATATATTTTTTAATTAGTATGTTAAAGATTTTGTAAGATTGTAAGAGATTAGATGATCTAAAAGACTTACACATGAAGATCGGTAGAATAAGAGCTGTGATATGTACCAAGGTTGTTGTGCAAAAAAAAAAAAATTAAATAAAATAAAATTAGATTATGAGGATATTGTTCCTGCTAATGTTTCTAGTATTTACAAGTATCGGATTGGTCTAAAAAATTTTATAACGATGCATCTATTAGTCTATTATAACTTTATAAAATTTTAACTTAATCCAAAGTTTATAAAAAATTCTAAATTTTGGAAAATTAGGTCTGCCCAGAAGCAAACGATTTCTGACTAGTATACACTTAAAATAAAATCGCTATAGGAGAAACCTAGAATTATATTTTTGTATTATTTTTTCATAAAATTACACTTGTTAATCTACAACTGAGATTTTAAATCGCCTTAAATGGATTTATAATTAATTAGTTATGATTTTTATAATTCAGGTGTTTTCTGCTTACTATTGTTGTCCAACTCATCGTAGTAGACTAAAAATTCTTAGGGTCCAGTTTTGGGCTGTTAGTTCAATGTCAAGCCTAATTAATATCATATTTGATGTCATACAGATACATAGGGTTTCCTAAGTTTATATTTTATTTTTGTTTTTATTTTTTATCACAAAAATAAAAAAATCTTATATTTGGTTCTCTAATTCAATTTCTATCATATGCCTTCAAATTGATTCTAGTCTAGGCTTAATCTAATCATTAGTATAACATACATCTAAGGTTCTCATGAGAATTTAAAACCTAGGCTTTGATACCAATTTGTCACACCCCGAAATTTGGTATCCGAGTTGGCCAGGCCCGAACCCGAATTCCAAGATTGTGAGTTGTACTTAAACAAAATATACATCGCAACCCATATTATTTTCATGCATTTTCAAGGCAATCAAAGCAACTAAAAAAAGGTCAAAATAAATTTCATTAAATAACATCCACAAATCAATCTTTGAATATTTAGTTATATTGATATTAAAAAATAATTAATAACAACATACATTGATCTTTAATTAACTTCTAAATAAATAAGGGAAAAAGTCTTCAATCTTGCCCAACTGATTCTTCATATACGAACCCTGCAAAATAATCTATATAGGTGTGAGTGCGACAGCTCGTAAGGTCACATCATTCCCAAAATTGAAAATTTTACTCTAACACCAATACAACTTAATAAAATAAATATAATTAATTACGAGTATCGAATCGTCATTTTACATGACAATAATAACAATTTATTTTATTTCATAACAACAAAATAAGACAATGCAGTCATCTAAAATCCTTTTTGGTTCAATCCAGGGCAGAGCACCCGTGTGTGTTGATCCTTTTAGAGAATGACCCTCGACAGAGCACCGGTGTTGATCCTTTTAGGGAATGACCCTCGGCAGAGCACCTGGTGAATAAACTTTTAGGGTAAATACCCAAGGTAGAGCACCCGTGTGTGTTGATCGTTTTAGGGAATCGCCCAAGGCAGAGCACCCGTGCCGATCCTTTTGGGAATGACCCTGGGCAGAGCACTCGTACCGTGCCGATCTTTTTCGGGAATGACCCTGGGAAGAGAACCCATAAAAATATAATGATCCTTTTAGGGCAGATCTCTCATAAATAAATAACATGGTGATCATTTTGGGGCAAAGCACCTATAAATTCAAATACATTATACATCATCTAATAATAAGAAAATAATTACAATTTAAGCACATAACGATAATTAATTGAAGTCAGTTAATAACTCCAATAAATTACCTCTATAATATGTAATTAAGAATCAAATAAAATAATATACAACTAATGACAATTATCAAATAAATTAAATATATATAACAAATAATCAATTCAATTTATATGTTAACGTAAAATTTTCAATAGGGAAGATTACCTACTTGATTTAATGTAATAGAATTTGATGTATGATTGGTCTTAACATGTCGACGATCTGACTCTGTTCTAGTTCGACTCAGTTGAACGCATGATACACTAAGTAACTTAGTGTGACTCTCTACAGTTTTTATGTAAATTGATGAAGTCATCTGTTATGAAATTACAATTGTTGGTCATACATAAATTAAACTAACGTTTATATTTTCCAGCCAATATCTAAGTACTCAACCTAACGACTCACTGAGTTAACTAAGTGAGTTGACTCAATGAATCAATAACATCAACCCTAACTAGAGTACTATTTTAAATCAGATGGGTTAGAGGATAGTTTACCTGTCAGGGATCGCATACAATGTTTGGATTAAACTTAGAATTTGTTTGAATGTGAAGAGTCGACGGGTCGACTCGATGAGTCGATTCAGCGGTGGTTCTCTCCTATCTTCTTCCTCGTTTCTTCTCTTCTTCTCCCTCTTTTCTTATTCTTCTATTCTTGTCTGTTCTGTCTTTTCTTCTGAGTTACTTCCTCTATATCACGCCCCACAACTGGTCATGAAAACCTGCAACTCAATGATTTAATGACTCTTGAGGTTTCTTATGATCTCTCTCTCTCTCCCTCTCTCTCTCTCTCACCATTGATGCCCCTGGCTTTTGACGCTGGAGAAAGCTCTCAAAGCATTTAGAGAGTTGGAGGTTGCAACTAAAGCAAGCAGTTTGAATAAATAAAAGAAGAAGACTACAAAACGGATCTCTGGGTGAATTTGATTGGTTATTTGAAACATGAGGCATTGAAAGGTTTAGAACCATTAGATGGAGAGGTAGGAGTGGCTAAGATCAGATTATAAGGGTTTCAAGCGGATCGTGGGGGAGAGTTTTCAACTGATGGGATTACTTCAAAGTCCGAACATAATAGACGGTATAGATTATGCTATGGGTCCTAGCATGAAGAATGGTTGATGGTCATAGATCAGGTCGTGTGAGCGCTGGCCGAAGAAGAAGGGAGAGAGGAGTGGGAGATGGGGTTGGTTACAGTGAGAGGAGTGACGTGCAATGTCATGTCACTTTCTTGTTTTCTTTTTCTTTTTTTACAAAAAACATGGTGGGACCCACTAAGATGGCGTGAAAAATCCACTCTGTCCATCCATCTTGTCGGGTCAAGTTAGGGCAAGGGCCAAAAAATGAGGCTGATCCAAGGTTCAAGTGGGCCATACCGTAAGAAACAATGGGGTTTGAGATAGCTACCATTTTAAAAAAAAAGGGATGTTACATTCTACCCCCTTAATAAAATTTCGTCCCCAAAATTTACTACAATAACGTTTGTCGTCGAATCTCATGGAATGTATGCAATTGGCAATGCTTGCGTTGACGTTTCTTATAGTTTTGTCATTCTCTTAAATGGTGGCTGACATACCCAAGTGTTGAAATTTGCTCCTCCTTTCGTGGTGTGGTAATGTATCATTGGGCGGACATGAGCGTCGTGGAGACCTATGATGTTCCCACTGTTGTCATTGTTGATGTAGCTGTTGAGATTGTCGACGTGGTCCTTGATATGACTATAATGTGATGTGTACGATGGATGTCGTTGCTAAGATACTTAGTACGGTCATGGAGAACCCATTCCTGTGGTTGAGTCTTCATGCATTATGGTTACGATTTTGAATGTTGTGATTAACCTCAAGTGTTGTGGTTACCAGTGCGAGGATTGGTGATATCCACTTCCTATTCACTAGATATATTGTGCGATGGTTGGTGTGATCTTGAGATGTCTTGTAACGCCCTGAAAATTGGGAGTCGTGCATACGCTTGACTCCCGAGTCCCAGGACATCACTTATATCCAATTTTTATTAGTTTACGTTTAATCGGGTTTAATTGCGAGCCTAAAATTTTCTGAACATGAAGTACAACCACATAAGTCTACTGAAATGAAAGAGATCTAATATATATACAGGTCAAAAAATATAAATGGGTCGCACAAGGCGTTGCCCAACAAAAATCATAAAAAAATGATATGTCTAAAAAGAATAAAGCTGAGTTCACAACTCAGTGATCTAAATTCCGACTGACAAGTCGATGGAGAGCCGCCCATCAACTGAAAGTAGGACAACTCGTCCTCCTCGTTTAAGCTTGTGCCGTCAGGTTCCTCGTACTCAGCGTCACCTGCATCTACTAGAAAGTCTGGTTGGTGTTTTAAAACACCGTCCCAGAGTGGGAGTGAGTGATTAACTCAGTGGGTGCTATTAATCTTAAATTATAACAGACATCAATTACATTATAAATTTATGAAAAATAATCATTCATAAATACCCAACTAATCTTACTAATGCATATGCATGATAGATGATATGATGCATGCCCTCGCCACAACACTCCCTCGAGCGACTTCATCTAACGATCACGTATGACTGACACTCCCTCAAAGCGACCTTGACTACCGAGTCGCCACCCTAACTAGTGCGATGTAATGTGATCGTGTTAGTTGGGTTCTTAGTAAAATCTATTCATCCAACAGGTTGGGGAATCTGATACACCCCGCATATCAAATGCCCTGAACTAGTTGCGAAGCCAAGACCCCCCAACATGTGAGGCCGAGATTCCGCGATCCTTGATCCCCTCGGGTTCCCCATCCCCAACTTCAAGCACATGGGGAGTGTCGAGAGAAAGGGATCACTCGCTGTCACTACAGGGAGGCGCGTCACCCCAGCGTAGGCCGACAACGCGGACACAGTGTCTCATTCCACCATACTTTACTCACGAGATGGTGGATTGGCTTCAATTGGTTATCGATGGACTACAACGGTTGTAGAGTGTTCTAGGTTCCATACATATGTGAGCAATCAAGGTTAACAGGTAAGATTGATAAGTAAATAAACTATATCGCACAAGTTCAAGCAAGCACGCGACAGACAACATCAGGTACGGGCGACCCATGTAGTCTAACTACTGTCACCCGTCCACACTCGCCTAAACCCATGGGTTTAGTCCAGGGTAGTCCTACCAACGGGACCACCCTTACTCTTCTCATTTCCTGACCAACCCAAGGGTTGATAATCATCCATATCATGCTAAACATCAGCGTTATCAACTAGCATAGGTAATATCATGCATCCATATCTATCACACACAATTTAGGTTTTTCTACAAGCAAGCTAACAACGTTATGAACAAGGTGCGTGTGTGTTGTGTGGGTTAGTGAGGAAGTTAAGCACTTCCTGCATCTCGTAGAGCCTAAATGCACAAGAGTTAATGAATCATACGTGTTATAAAGCAACACCATATAAGAAAATCATACAAGACATGAACATGAAATCATCTATTGTAACCGAGCATGTGAGAGGCATGAACAACATCATATGAGAACTAAAACATGGAAATTCCATACAATTCCAACAATTATACGATTCCTGGGTTTCTTTAGATTCTCCAAATATGTCATCCACATAAACAAAATCATTAGACTCATACTACAATTGGTGCTAGGCCACATAAGGTTAATAGTTCGCACCTATGGATCGTTGAAGACTTGAAAAACGACTTAGGAACGCCGAACTCGATGTCGATCGGCCGGAATTCTAAGACAACGTACTTGCATGTTAGAATCTCATGTGAATCCACCCTCAACATGAGGAATTTATAAGAGATGAGGGTTTTACCTACTCAATCGGTGGAAAGAGGCTCTTCTGGTTGTGGGTAAAGGATTTGTTGAGGAATAGGTGAGGAGTTACAAGAATTGGTCTCCTTTGGGCCCCACTAGAGCAATGGCCTACCATCCCTCTACTTTACTCTCCCTTCCTCTCTTCTTCCTTTTCTTCTTTCTCCCTTTTCTCTCTTCTCTCTTTCCTTTTTTAAAGGGCAAAATCGTATGGGGAGAGAGGTGCCCAAAAGAAGCCCCTTTTATAATTCCAGATTTGGTGCAAATGGCCCCAAGTGTTGGGTTTTTACTATACTAACCCTATGAGAAGGTTTTTCTAGCCTCTAGGGCCCACTATGGGCCATAGGAATTGACACCCACCGTTGGATAGTTGACCCTAGCGATGATCTACCCACAGACACAAACGGCCTGTCATTTGGATGCGTCGATCGACGAGTATGATTAAAAGTCTGTTCAACGGTCATCGATAGTCAATCGGGGCTGCGGCTATACCGATATGAATAGAGAAATATCCTTACTCCACATGTGAAGTTTGGTCGTAAACTTACGGTTCGAAACCATCATCTTTGCATAAGAGTGGACGACCCAGTTCACTTAAGTTACACCTTTTTCCTTTAGGGTATTTGCACTTCTCATGCACTTATCCTTTGGCCCAAGTTGAGCGGTTCTAGGCACCACCAAGGTCTAACTCCTGCGATGGACGTCAAGCCTAGTAAGACGGACATTATTCTATAGTTTTGTAACTAGTGGTCCACCAACGAGCAATCTAGAGCTTGTTCGGGAAATCGGGACATCTCTATAATGAATTAGGTATTAAGATTTCTTGTGGGCAATGATTAGGGTTTGGATTAACTATGTTCATAGTGTGGCCTATTTATAACTAGTGAAAGGAGATTTAGTCATGATTACTTTAAACCATCGGTTTTAGGCTAAAATAACAATCGGGTTTATTTGTCTATTAGTTAAGATCTGGGCCTTATCTGACTCGGCTTCGGTTAGATCTTTAATTTAATTATGATTGTCTTGATCAGTTAGCGATGAGTCAGTTAGATTTTGGGCCATATGTGAGTAAATCATGGGGTTAAAGTTGATGTTCCAGTTATCGGGCGGATTCGTTGGCTTCCTACGGTTAATTACTTGGACTTGTGCGGTTCTTTACTGGTATCACCCCTGTATAAACTAACATTGAGTGTTAATGGCTATTAAGTGATATTATAAGTTAATTAATAAAAAAATTTAAGAATTTTTGAAAATCCAAAACAGTGAAAATCCAGGATGTTACATGTCTTGTGGGTGTCTTTATGGTTATGACCTCGGTTGCGACCATGACACTTTTTAAAATATGGTGGAGGTGATCTCGAGATGATGATTGCGCTGAAAAGTGCAGTGCAGATCTTTGTTACATGGATGACAACCGATTCTGTGGAGGTGGCTTATAGACTTGATTAGGTGGTCCCTGATTTTACGGTTGGCGAAGAGGAAGGGGTCGTGCATAGACATACAACATGGTCTTCATATCCACAGTTGTAGCAGGATTTTAACAGTAGTGATGTAGAAGTGTGATCATGGTCAGTATAACCAAAGCAACCTAAAAATATTTTAGGTCCTAGCTACTCTATTTGCAAGTGATCCACTCTAAAGGCATCGGGTCAGACGTTTATGGTAGAGTGACATGACTCAAGTCATTTACAAGTACAATATATGATCGGTTGAAAATGTGTTTCACAAAAGATTTATTTGATTTCCAATGAAGGATTTGGTGGCTGGAGTTGGTATATGTGATGGTTTAACAAGGACGGTATTGAGATATATATTGAAGTTGAAGTGCAAATACTGTTCCATTTGATGCACTTGATAGTTTCAAACATTGGATTGGTCTAATTTTATTTTATTTAATTATATATATTTTTTAATTAATACATTGAAGATTTTGTAAGATTGCAAGAAAGATTAGATGATCTAAAAGACTTACACATGAAGATCAAGACAATAAGAGTTGTGATATGTACCAAGGCTGTTGTGCAAAACAAAAAAATAAAATAAAATAGATTATGAAGATATTGTTCCTGCTAATGTTTCTGGTATTTGTAAGTATCGGATTGATCTAAAAAAAGTTATAACGATGCATCTATTAGTCTATTATAGCTCTATAAAATTTTAACTTAATCTAAGGTTTACAAAAAATCCTAAAATTCGGAAAATTAGGTCTGCCCAGAAGCAGACGATTTATGACTAGTATACACCTAAATTAAAATCGCTATAGGAAAGACTTCAAATTATATTTTTATGTTATTTTTTCATAAAACTGCACTTGTTAATCTACGACTGAGATTTTGAATCGCCTTAAATGGAGTTATAATTAATTAGTTATGATTTTTATAATTCATGTGTTTTCTGCTTACTATTGTTGTCCAACTCATCGTAGTAGGCTAAAAATTCTTAAAAATTTCTTAGGGTCTAGTTTTGGGCTGTTAGTTAACTGTCAAGTCTAATTAATATCATATTTGATGTCATACAGATACGTAGGGTATCCTAAGTTCATATTTTATTTTTATTTTTATTTTTATCACAAAAATAAAAAAATCTTATATTCGGTTCTCTAATTCAATTTCTATCATATGCCCTCAAATTGATTATAGTATAGGCTTAATCTAATCATTAGTATAACATACATATAAGGTCCTCGTGAGAATCTAAAACCTAGGCTCTGATACAATTTGTCACGCCCCGAAATTCGATACGTGAGTTGGCCAGGCCTGAACCCGAATTTCAAGACTGTGAGTTGTACTTAAACAAAATATACATCGCAACCCACATTATTTTCATGCATTTTCAAGGCAATCAGAGCAACTAAAAAAAGGTCAAAATAAATATCATTAAATAACATCCACAAATCAATCATTGAATATTTAATTACATTGATATTAAAAATAATTAATAACAATATACATTGATCTTTAATTAACTTCTAAATAAATAATGAAAAAAGTCTTCAATCTTGCCCAACTGATTCTTCATATACAAACCCTACAAAATAATCTATACGGGTGTGAGCGCGACAGCTCGTAAGGTCACATCCTTCCTATAATTGAAAATTTTACTTTAACACCAATACAACTCAATGAAATAAATATGATTAATTACGAGTATTGAATCGTCATTTTACATGACAACAATAACAATTTATTTTATTTCATAATAACAAAATAAGACAATACAATCATATAAAATCTTTTTTGGTTCAATCCAGGACAGAGCACTCGTGTGTATTGATCCTTTTAGGGAATGACCCTCGACAGAGCACCCGTATGTGTTGATCGTTTTAGGGAATCACCCATGGCAGAGCACCCATGCCGATCCTTTCGAGAATGACCCTGGGCAGAGCAACCGTACCGTGCCGATCTTTTTCGGGAATGACCCTGGGCAGAGCACCCATAAAAATATAATGATCCTTTTAGGGCAGAGCACCCATAAACAAATAACATGGTGATCCTTTTGGGGCAAAGCACCCGTAAATTCAAATACATTATACATCATCTAATAGTAAGGAAATAATTACAATTTAAGCACATAACGATAATTAATTGAAGTTAGTTAATAACTCCAATAAATTACCTGTATAATATGCAATTAAGAATCAAATAAAATACTATGCAACTAATGACAATAATCAAATAAATTGAATATATATAACAAATAATCAATGCAATTTATATGTTAACGTAAAATTTTCAATAGGGAAGATCACCTACCTAATTTAGTGTAATAAAATTTGATGTATGATTGGTCTTAACGTGTTGACGATCCGACTCTGCTCCAGTTCGACTCAGTTGAACGCATTATACAATAAGTGAGTTAGCGTGACTCTTTACAGTTTTTATGTAAATTGATGAAGTCATCTGTCATGAAATTACAATTGTTGGTCATACATAAATTAAACTAACGTTTTTATTTTCTAGCCAATACCTAAGTACTCAACCTAATGACTCACTGAGTTAACTCAGTGAGTTGACTCAATGAATCAATATCATCAACCCTAACTAGAGTACTATTTTGAATCAGATGGGTTAGAGGATAGTCTACCTGTTAGGGATCGCATACAAGGTTTGGATTAAACTTGGAATTTGTTTGAATGTGAAGAGTCGACGGGTCGACTCGATGAGTCAATTCAGTGGTGATTCTCTCCTATCTTCTTCCTCGTTTCTTCTCTTCTTCTCCCTCTTTCCTTATTCTTCTATTCTTGCCTGTTGTTCTTTCCTTCCGAGTTACTTCCTCTAAATCACGTCCCACAACTGGTCATGAAAACCTGCAACTCAATGATTCAATGACTCTCGAGGTTTCTCACGTTTTTTTTCTCTCTCTCACCATTGATGCCCCTGACTTTTGACGCTGGAGAAAGCTCTTAAAGCATTTAGAGAGTTGGAGGTTGCAACTAAAGCAAGCAGTTTGAAGAAATAAAAGAAGAGGACTGCAAAATGGATCTCTGGGTGAATTTGATTAGTTATTTGAAACATGAGGCATTAAAAGATTTAGAACCATTGGATGGAGAGGTAGGAATGGCTAAGATCAGGTTATAAGGGTTTCACGCGAATCGTGGGAGAGAGTTTTCAACTGATGGGATTACTTCAAAGTCAAGTCCGAACATAATAGACGATATAGATTATGCTATGGGTCTCAGCATAAAGAATGGTTGATGGTCATAGCTTGGGTCGTGTGAGCGTTGGCCAAAGAAGAAGGGAGAGAGGAGTGGGAGATGGGGTTAGTTACAGTGAGAGGAGTGACGCGCAATGTCATGTTACTTTCTTCTTCTTCTTCTTTTTTTTCAAAAAACATGGTGGGACCCACTAAGATGGCGTGGAAAATTCACTCCGTCCATCCATCTTGTCGGGTCAAGTTAGGGCAAGGGCCCAAAAATGAGGCTGATCTAAGGTTCAAGTGGGCCACACCGTAAGAAACAATGGGGTTTTGGATGCCTACCGTTAAAAAAAAAGGGGGATGTTACAGCCTCACTCAAGGTGTTTTGGCCCTTACTATGGGCCCACTTAGATGTGTGTGTGTGTGTGTGTGTGTGTGTGTGTGTGTGTATTATATATATATATATATGGTAAAAGGTACTATGCGCTCGACCTCACGATAAGCTCCCGTGAGGTCAAGCTGTGTGGGCCCCATCGTGATGTGTGTCGACCATCAACACCGTGCATTTGATGGGTCCCCTCTAAATTATGGGATATCCCAAAAATCAGCCGTATACGGAACTTAGGTGGGCTATGCCATCTAAAATCATGTGAAGACACTGTTAAAACATATAAAAGCACTTGGTGGGGCCCACCTGAGTTTTGAATGCTGCTGAAACTTGGTCTGAACCCTCATCCAAGTGGGACACACATAATGGATGGGCTAGATTTGCAAACCACGTCTCGGTAGGCCCAAAAAATGATTATGAATGTTTTAATGGTGCACGGCCCCTCCCCACTTCTGTATGTGGTGTGGCACACACAAGTCACAAATTGACTTGATTTTTGAGACCCAGGCCCATGATGGAATGGTGCATCTGATTGATGGGGTAGATGTTCGAAACGCATCACGGTGGGGCCCACACAGCTCGACCTCATGGGACAGACTCGTGAGGTCGAGCGCCTAGTACCTTTTCCCTACACACACACACACACACACACACACACACACACATATATATATATATATATAAAAGAAAATAAAGTTAAAAAAATAATTATTTATTTGAGTCGAGGTATGACTAGGTCACTTGAAACCTATTCTGACTTTATGGAATTGCTAAGAAAATAAAGTTAAAAAAATAATTATTTGTTTGAGTCGAGGTATGACTGGGTCACTTGAAACCTATTCTGACTTTATGGAATTGTATCACAAGTGGAACATGAATTTTGGACAATTAACTTCCGGGATACAACGACTATAATCTGATTTCATTGCTTCACTCATTATACATTGGCTTGAACTAGTGCGCATAACTCAATTAAAGTGAGTTAACTCGACGATGAACTCAATTGGCAAAACAATACTAAATTAAAGGTGATTTTTTGAAGAAACAAGACAAAAATCATTAATCTAAATAATTAATTAAAAAATTGAGTAGGTTTATATATAGATCGTAACTAAGTACTTTATTGGATTTGAACTCAATTAATCTGAAATCCATGCGAAAACTACCACGTGTAAACCTGCTTGTAAAGTACAAAACAAAACTATCAGTACAAGTATACTCTCGATCCTCAGTAATATAAATTCCAACTAATAGCATAACCCTTGATGAACCAAATTTACATGCCTCATAAGAAGTGGCTTAAACATATGCAAAACTCCTCTCTTGATACTTGGTTTTTCTTTAGTCATTCTAGAAGTGAAAAAATAGAAATGCACTGAAAATAAAATACTTAAATAAAGAAAATGAAAAAAAATACTTTAAGCTTTAAAATAAATTATTTTAAAATACAACAAAATAAATACAACTCCACTATTACTGATCCACCAGTTTATGCATCCAACGAATCATTTTCCTATAACGAGGCCTGCTAATTAATGGGATAGATACTCTTTGCATTTATAACGTAGAGATGAGATGGCACACCGTATCATCTCCATCTCGAACTGGCGTATGATTTAGTGGAGCCATTGTCCTCCCATGCAACCTACCTTCCCGTTCATGTGGTGGCAGGGGAGATAGCAAATCATGACCATTTAAACATGACGCGTGTCATGGATAGTTGATATTGAAAAAAACCACACTAATCGTACAACACTAGTCACTTGATCGCTGCCACGGAAACTGTACGGTCATACCATTTCTAGTGGGGAACAATCGGCGGAAGTAGAACTGAAGACTGTGATATGATGGTCTGTAAATGCAATGACCTGAGAAAGATAAAAATGCTCGTCCGAGAGATTATGCAGCTGACGCGGTTTTGAAATTGTAAAAGTAGAGTCTTTATTCAGTGATCTAAACCGTTGAAAAGACGGGCCATTCCGTGGATGGCCAACCCAACAAAAATTTCCATATTTTAAGATCTTAACCGTAGAATATTATTCTTTTCATTTTTTGAACGGGAGCAATGCATTTTCAATGGAAAACACTTCTCTAACTTGGATAAACGTCTTCGTGTGCATAAAATCCACCCCATTCATCAGGTGGGCCACCCCATCAAATTATACACAAACCTTTAAATCACGTGGTGTGGCCCACCTGAGTCATTGAATAATGCGATTTTGGGTGATTCTTTACACCGACGAAACACATCATATAAAACACCATGGCGGACTCCACATCAGAGTAACGGTGGGCGTCCCATCCCAACTGTTTCCTATGTCGTGGCCGGTCCCAGGGCGAACATGAGGCAGCGTACTTGATGGACGGAGTGGATTTATCTGACAAAAGTTCACCTACCTGGCGAGTAACCTAGCGCGGTTCATCTTCATTTTCAACCGTTTCAGAAATGTTTAAATTCTTTCCATCTTTGGGAGATTTTTGTTACGTAGACCATCCACAAAGGGTCCAGTAACACCAACGGTTCGGATCACTGAACAATGGCCCCGACTTTATGGTATTGTAAAGTCTCTCAACCCGAGCATTGTATAAAACCTCCCTTCGAAAAACTCGACCCTCGTCCTCGCCACATTCTTTTTCCTTCTTTCATTTCTAGGGTTAGGGTTTTTTGTAGCGTTTCGGGAGAACAGCAATGGCGACGGCGACAAAAACACCCATGAGAAAGCCCGTATTTACGAAGGTGGACCAGCTAAAGCCCGGAACGACTGGCCACACGCTGACAGCGAAGGTGGTGAGCTCCAAGCCCGTGCTGCAGAAGGGCCGAGCAGCGTCCACACACACCCGCCCCACTCGCATCACCGAATGCGTTGTCGGTGACGAGACCGGCACCATCGTTTTCACCGCTCGAAACGAGCAAGGTACGTCCGTAGATTCATACGTACTTAGACATGTATGTATATACATACACGTATGAATTTATTCGTCATTTAAAAAAATATATATTTACAAACCCTCTTCTCTGTTTAAAGCCCTAATTCTTGATCTTTCTTTCGTTTCTACTTATCTTTCAAGACCTAGAAATTCATCAGATGCTCTAAAACTGTTCAGCTGTATCATCGGCCGTTGATTTTGCACGAATTTAGGCGATCTTGACCGTTGAGTTGATGGGTCACCTCGTGGATTGACTATGCCCTAAAAAATTCCTCCCAAGAGGACGATGCTAGTATTTTAATCTGCGGTGCCCTTCAAAAAAGATGGCTACGAAAACAATACGACCTCATTTCAGTAGGCAGAAGGCCAGTGTATTGGATGCCTAGGGTCATCTGTTGTAGAATATTTACGGGGAAGTGTTCGTCCATGGAGGGCCTGGATCACCGATTCACCGCACCCTCTTGTAATTGGGGCCAGATGGAACAATCAAGTGAATGAATTGCCTGGATTGCGACTTCGTTGGGCCCACTTGTAAAAATTCTGGCATAGTGCTACTATACCTGTCCTCCGTGCCAACAGTCAAATAATTCCTTTCTGAAATTTCCCCATTTTAGTGCCATATTGGCAACACCCATGTTGTGGAGTTAGGATGTAATGTTGGGCAAGATCTTAAACCATGCCCCTCAGTCATTGAACAATGACCGACAGAAATGATATATGATAAGAATTTCGCGATAGAGCCCACCTTACACATTATGCGTAGCAGGGTGGATGGTGAATCACAGCCATCAACCTGTTGGACCCATGCCATGTATGGGCCACGTTCAAGAATCGCAAAAAATTTGGTGACCCTGGATGTCGGATCATTTTACATTAAAAGATAGTCATTTTGACGTTCAGTGGGAGGAAAGAGATGAAAATTGATGGCTAGGATTGCCCAGAGTTTAGGGTTTCTTAATTGTGGGCCACCCATGCCAAAGCCAACTAGGTGATTGGTCCTGATCTAATGGGATCTCTGCCATGTGAACGGTGGAGATGAGGCCCTATGATAATTGAATATGATGGAGATGACTTTATCACATCATTTCCCATTGACCAAGCCTAAAATCTAAATCTTCACTAGATGCTCTAAATCCCCTGATTTTGCGACAAACCTTTTGGATGCACCTTGAAAAAGGCGTTTGATGCCAACATGGCATTTTAAGCCAAATCCTAGTTTATTTGTGCATTTGGTTGCATTTAAGCAAACCGTCATATGATCCCCCTCTCGACAAAAGTGCTAAAATTCTCACTCACCAGGAACCAATCTGATTGGTCTTTTGGCAAGTTGACCGACAAAATTGTGGGAAAGTCCTCTTCCTCGGAAAGCCCTCTTTTGCAGAAGTTGTGTCCAAACAGGCCCGTAGCCCTGTTTTTCCAGGGCTGAAAATGCTACCATGTGGATTGCCGTTTCTGTGGAGTTTGTTTTGCCCTTGTTGCAGCCAGAGGAGCCCGTCATGTGTTGCTCTATTTGGTCCACATGCTGAGATGGTCAGATGATTGGAACCGTCCACATTGTAGATTCTATGAAATAAGGACCATCCAAAGAAACTTATGCTGAATGGATGATTCAAACCATCACTGTGTTTAGCTGAGTTTATAAATTTGAAAAGAATTTTTTCAATAGCTCAAATTCAACTCCAAAAATGCAGAGGTATCACCATCAAAGGGTTGTGATTATTGGAATATAACTCAGATATTGCAGATACCTAGAACAAGGACAGTTTACATCATCTGACCATCTACATGAGGCGACACATGTTTAGGTTCCCAAGTTGCAACATAGGCAGAACAAGCTGTTTTCTGTGCTACCCCAAACACACTTTGTTTGGATGTGCAAGTGACTGAGTTGCAAAATTTTAGTTTTAATATAGAGGAAACGACCGATTTCCTTGGAATGAGATTGATAATCGCCCTAAAATTGCAGTTACGTTTCTATCAAGTACCATTTGAAAGTAACCTAACTGAAATTTACAATGTTTCCCCTCATATTAGATGCTAAGGAAGGATCATAAAATATGGTTATCTACACTTCAATTGACCAATAGTTGCAATTCAAATCAAGGATGCATCCAAATGTACCCCGAGTTAGGCTTTGGGAGTTCCACCAACCATGATTTGGCAGTACACCCTACCTCAGTTTTTTTTTTTTTTTTTTTTTAAAACTCAAATAATTGCATTAAATTTAGAAACCCTGTTTTTATATTTTAAAAAATAAATCAATTCTTGTTAAAACCTAATCAAATCTCATTATTATTAAAAACGAAAAAGAAAACATTTTTTCAAGAAATGCGAAACCTGTATGGGAGATTTTAGGGTGGGACTTTGTCTAGAGCCTGCTTAGGTGTGGCACTGAAAAATGAGTTCATCTTATTTTATTTGATCCTAATTATGTATCAGTGATCGATCCTCTTTATTTTTGGGTAGGGATGAAAACTATGACCAACAAGTTGTATAAACTATGATCTCTAGTACACAATTGATGTTGGCTAATATGAGATAAAACTCATTTTTTATGTGGCTACCAAACACGCCCTTAGTTTTTTCTGTGTCAAAATTGTATCAAAGCTGAAAATTTCGTTCTCCACCCGATCCCTATCTTTGTTACTTTTTTTCAATGATGGCTTTGTCTTCTTGGCAGTTGACTTGATGAAGCCAGATACCACTGTGATTTTGAGAAATGCGAAGATTGATATGTTTAAGGGGTCGATGAGGCTCGCGGTCGACAAGTGGGGTCGAGTTGAAGTCACCGAACCTGCCAAGTTCGTGGTGAAAGAAGATAACAATTTGTCCCTTGTTGAGTATGAATTGGTGAGCGTCGTGGATGAGGGACCATGATTTCTTTCATGGGATGATGACTTATAGAGATGTGGAGGAAGAAGGCATTGAACCTTTCGAAGCCTGCTTGAGTAATTGCTGCTGAGTAAAACAGTTTCTAAAGAGTAATTTGAGGCAGTATACAAAATCTCACTATGGTTATGATTTTTTACTTTCTCTTTTTAAATGTTCCCTCCATGAACTTGGTAATTTACAATGACAGCAGCGGTAGTTTTTTAGGTGTAAAAAGGGATCAGTGTTTGTTGATTCTACCATATGAACATAGAGATGTCCAGCGAACTTAGAAAAGTAAATGAACTAGTGTTTATAATAAGTGTGTGTCAATTAGTTTTCATGAATTCTCTCTTGGGAAGGTCTGACTTGGTGTTTCTTATGCATGCCTCATGGTTACTGAGGTTACTATACTGCAATACGACGGTATGCATAGTGTTTATAATGTGTGTCAATTAGTTTTCATGAATTCTCTCTTAGGAAGTTCTGACCTTGACATCAACGGATGGTATTTCTTATGCATGCCTCATGGTTACTGAGGTTACTATACTGCAATACGACGGTATGCATAGCGTTTGTAATGTGTGTCAATTAGTTTTCATGAATTTTCTCTTGGGAAGTTCTGACCTTGACATCAATGCCTCATGGTTACTGAGGTTACTATACTGCAATACGACGGTATGCATGCATTGTATTGCGCATCTGTGGTTTTTTTTTTTCAAAGGATGTATTGTGCATTTGTATCTTTTATCTTATGACAAGCAGAGTGGAGGTCCTGCAGTCTCTTCTTTACAACCGGTGAAGTCATGGCATTTTGCATCTGGGTGTATTGGGTAGGCCACATACACCTTTATAGCCTCCTAGGGCAGAAGGCGGTCGTCCGGAAAATACGGTAAGTCTATTGATTGGTATGAAATCTCTCTCTCTCTCTCTCTCTCTCTCTCTCTCTCTCTCTCTCTATATATATATATATATATATATATATATATATATATATATATATATATATTTGCTAGTGGCTTGCATGTCCTGCCTCATTTATACTAGCCCTGATTGGTTTCCACTTTAAATGAGTTCTTCTCATTTTAGTTAACAGGTAATCATGCATCAGAGATTTTCGTAACATTAAAAATAATTATGATAACCATAATTTACGTAGAGCTTTGCTAAGCACGTGCTAGCATGGCACATAGTTGCGAGATGCAATCCATCCATCAGGTTGGTCCAACCTTCTACTTGTTTTCCCAAAATAGATCTGGTCCGGTCAGTATGTGGGCCTCAATATGGCAAACAGGCGGGTGGATGGGTTAGAAAACCCAATCTGTTTTGCAGACTGCGGCCTAGCTAACCCGTGGATCAACCTTTTTTTTTTTTACACACACACACCCACACACCCACATGCCACATGGGTACTCAAACCCATGACTTCAGTGTTGAAAGCCACAGGATCCACCACTGAGCCATGAGTAGGTACCCGTGGATCAACCTGATTTTGCAGCTAGGGCATCAGTACAGTGGTTCATTTCTGGAGGATGCATTGGACCTAGGTGTGCTATTGAACTGTGCTAGCAAATATGTGTTATTTACATGAGCTTTATTGCACCGGTACCCGCTTAGCAGAGCTCATTTTTTGCAAACTATGATCACTAATACATAATTAATGTTAACAAAAATGAGGTGAAGTCATTTTTGTGCCTTGTATGATGTTCTTATATATCAACATCATTTTTATATCTTAAAAAAAAAAAAAATTTAAAAATGAACATCATTTTTTACATGGCTATGACGCAACTGTTGTTCTGCATAGGTATGTTTGTAAAATGCATTGCATTGCATTAAATGGAATTAACATAATTATTACACATTGATTACCTGTAGGAAAATACCATGGTATTTTGACAATCCAATCCCTTGTTTGGGATCCAAATCTTCTCCTGGGAAAAACACTGTATTATGTGGATAAAATGCATGCATATGATTTTGTGGGGCATGCAGATGTCTTGTATTTTAAATTCCACTATAAATCATGCTGCATCTCTTGTTGGGACTGGAAGGTCAAATATTTGGATTAATTGGAATTTTCCCAGTGATTCCAAATGCTTGTTGGAATTTATATCCACCTAATGCAGTAGGTTACTGTCTAATCCTGCATTCGAAATAGGCCCCCTATGAATAGATGATTGGCACCTGGTGCTCTCACAATTTTTAGTAATCTGCGTTGCCTGTCTAATGCAACCCCTGTGGACTTGCCAAGCCCTAAAAATCTCTTAGTTGGGAGATCCTATCACAGATGCTGGCCCTTATTTCATTTCCGTGGACCATTGTTACATCCCCAATTGAGCCATATCTTTACAGACACAATTTGATAGTGGTCCATTGACATGGGTCCTTAACAAGCTCAAAGTCTGGATGGTTCAAACCATCCAAGTATAAAGCACGTATTCAATTATTCATTCGGATTTAGAAGAGGTGGTAGCATGTGAGGTTGAAATCTGCACGAAATGGTGCTGCTGGAGATTGCTGTGGAACGATTCCTTGAGAGTCATTTCTTTCTGGAGAGATTCGTTCATCCCCATCTAACGGCTGATGGTTGCCCAAATGCAACGGACCATCAGAACAATAGAGCCTGCTTGGGCGGCGGATAGCAGGATTGCGAGTCGCATGAATGAAACAGATCCCTACATCAAGCATGCATGCAACCGTTACCCACTTGTCCGCCCCAGATCGCAGTTTCTTGTGTCCATGCCAAGTGGGGACGCTGACAATTGCAAGATCTGGGCCATTCATCGGGTCTGACACACAGCAAACATGCCCAGTCTCAAGAGATAATTTCAGCTGCTCTCATCAGGTTGTCCACATGTGTATGAGAAATATCAATAACACTTCTATTCCGTACACACATGGAGTGCCTTATGAGTGAACCTATCCAATTTTTGGGCCACAACATGTTCGCGGTGGGATATGCACTTGCCGAATGACCTGGATCTCATCCAACCCGACGGTTTGTTGATGGTCCAAAACAACCTTCACATACGTTCCAATTTGGAGATGTGAGTCATCCATGGGCGTGCTCCCATTTAGAGAGGATTTACAAGTGCCAACGGGGCGAGCATTCTCTGGTTTCAATGGGGGTATCCATCCTAGACTGCCAGAGTAGCTCAATTTGGCAGATAGGTCACATGCACAGATATGGGTGTGGTCCAAACTTCCTTTCCCCCCCTACTATTTTTTGTTTCTAAGAAATATCTCCGTATGCAAGATGGATGCCAAACATGGCCAACCCGATGACTTGATGACTTGACTCTGGCAAATGGTACAGGAGAATCTTCAACCGTAGTGATGACCATTCCAGATCTTATGGGTCAGGCAGGTAAATTAGTTTAGGTACTGTTTGGATATCAAGGTTTAAAATTAGTGTATCAGAACCACAGTTTACAATCAATGCGGCCTGGTATTACCCCCTTTGCATCCTTTACTGGGCTGTTTTGGGCCGAAACAACTGCATTGTTGATGGCAATACCAGTACCAGTATGTATTGGGCGATATATACCGGCTTCAGACCATACTTTAAAACTTCTGGGCCAACGATAAATTGCATTTGGAGTAGTGAACCTATGTGAAATGGACAAGCAACCATTCTCCATGCTTTTGGGATGTGACCCAATGAGGTCAGCAGGAGTCGAGTCGAGTCTCGTCTTCAATTGCACCCCAAATTCAAGATCAACATAAGAACAGCTCCCCCATTCATCCTTCCCTCACTGTATCAGCAAAGGAAATGCAGGTTCTTAATGTAGCATCATCATCTCTCATCGACAAAGTTCAAGGTTTTTCGGGGCAAAAACACCATCCTAGCTCGCATGGGTACTGTTAGCAGCAGGTTGGGGCAGACTTGCACAGAATCAAATGTTACTTCGGCACAACTTAAAAAAAGGTGGTGACTTTCGAACGAACGTACAAATGGAATAGTTGTATCCAGACAGTCCAAATCACTGACTCCAACTGCAAATGGGTCATAACATAAAAGACCACTGAGAAGACAACATTAACCATTTGATTTTCCCTACCAATAACCAGATGGTTAGGGTTGTTTTGTCAGTGTGATTTTAGACATATGCTCTGTCCACAATGGGACCCACAATTTGGATGATAATGTTAGCTATACGTTAGTAACAGTGCCCGTAGTAAGGAGTCACCTTCAATTTCTATGGTGTAAAACTATCATAGGAGTCTACCCCTTCTCATCATTCCCCCAGGGGGGCGCTCCCCCATATAACTACCCAAGGAACGCTGGTGCAGTCTTTTTATGGGATTTTGCATGCAATCAGAGCCATTGAAATGCCAAACCTCATCAGAGTGGGGCCAATCTCCTCATCCATGCAGCCATCTTCAAGCTATTTTTATGGTGTCTACTACACTTGAAATTGTAATTTCAAATTCAGAGCCTGGTTCATAATGGCCATAGGAGGATAATGGAACCTTCAAAGACGGATGATTAGAGATAATGTGAACATAGGTGAATTTTTATGAGTCTTGGGTATGTATGCATTTCTTATAGCCAACTGGGCATCATAATGCTAGCAAATGATGTGTATCTGTCCTGAGAGGCATGATAGGCATCAGTATATGTATGCATTTCTTATAGCCAAGTGGGCATTGGAATACTAGCAAATGATACATATCATCTATACTGAAGGCATAGCCGTCTAATCTTGTTGTGTACACAGGAACAAAATTATGAATCTTACGTGCCAGAGATGCTGTATGTTAGTGCCTGCCAACTAGTGATAGGATCCTCAGGTCTAGAGCTAAGGGTTCTGCATTTGGTGCAGGGGGTCAGACTAAGAGAGAACTGATCAAATGTCCAAGTGCCTATCATCTTTGAATCATGGCTAAGGGAGGTGCTCTACACCTTGCAAAGATGCTGTAATAGGCCTGTGGCTGGGCGCAGAGCCTTTGTCCATTAGGAGCTTAGCACCTGATGCTAAAGGCTTCTCCTGGCAGTGGGAGTGGAAATTTTCAGACAGACCAGGAACTCGCGCAACAGCTCAAAAAACACAGTCCACGCCACAGGTGGCGGCGCTATGTAACTTGAGAAAAGCAACTCAATCAGGAAAAAAAAGATATGAAAAGAAAAACTCATAAGCCCATGTGAGCATCGGCATCCTCTTTGAGACCTGTTACCCAATCTTCAAAATATATTTCCATTTTTAACTTCTTACTTTTCTAACTGAAACTATCAAACACCTCAAGCAGCTCACAAGTCCGTTGGAATCCATGCAGAAGACATTCATGGAAAATACCACCAATGACGCAATGTCCCCAACAAATGAAACTCATCCATCTACAATAAAACCAAATATATGAAGTTAAAAACAACCCCAACTCCAGTCAATGATGTAGTTTAAATAGCTCCCGCTTTATTTCTCAATTGACAAGCAGCATAATAAAGAAATTAGAAACCAGGGTGGCCAGAAGAGGTCCAAATCCACCTAAAGTGCGAGGAAGATGTCACAGCCCTAAAAGAAGTGAAAAAAGTCAGAAATGAACAAAGGGGCCAAACTTTGTAGATTGACAAGAGCTGTGTTCTGATGTGGCAGTCTTTTGGGTTTTGGTCACAAAACACATCCGCATTCAAGGTTTTCAGTGCTAATAACAAGAATAGCATGCATGTCCAATAAAAACAGAATGGAGAACTAAAAAAGATTTTGCTTGAGGTTTACAGAAAACTCTTAAGATATAATTTCAGATACTGAAAGTTTACAGAAACAAGAGTTCCCTCCAAAATGAAGAAAAAGCTGAATTCTATACAGAAAGGCTGGCAGAGTAGAGGTTTTTTCAAAACAAGTCCGCGGGCAGCTTTGGGATGGTAAATTGAACTGCAATGGTTCAATTCCGTAAGGGGTTTTCGCCAACTGGAATCTAGCCCTTAGGAAATGGATTTCACTAGTTAGGGAAAGGGTGGGAAATGAATTCCCATGGGAATCTAATTCCCAAAGTTTCCCATCTTTACGATGGGTAGCAAAAACTTTGGTAAATGGATTCCCATCCAACAGCCATATTTTTTACAACGATAAAAAGGCCTCTCCTCTCCAAACTACTCTTTCCCAATATCCAAACACAAAAACTGGATTCATAAGAAAGAGCTTTCCCACTATCCAAACACCATAAACAGAATCTCTTTCAATGGGAATTTGCTCTTGGAAACAGATTCACGACCCCTTTAGGATTCCAGGGAGCCAAACGACCCCTAAATTGGAAATGACCAGACTGGAGCCAAGCCGAAATGATGACATATGGAATTGAAATAGGAGTTTGGTGAATGGTGCCACCCCTCACTTAATTCTTCTATACTGAATTGAACTTTTGCAATTCAGTTAGATTTAATTGTAACCTTAGGCTGTGTTTGGCTCAAGGCCATCTCACAAACAGGAACAATAATCTGTGATTTTTATTTTTATTTTCATATAAATAATCTGTGATTTTTTAATTTATACTCCAACAGAATTTGGAAATTCACAAGATGGAACTCTTTTGCATACTGGAATGGAAAGAAACGGGCTCTTTCATATCCACACAAGCAAAGTCTCATGATTGCTGGGAATTCTACTAGAATAGAAAACCTTCTTTTTCAAAAAAAAAAAAAAAAACTTAAAAATTGCAATTATATTTCTCGAGGCCCGAGCTAAATGCAGCCTTATTTTTTAGAAGTTATGAAAAATGATCAACGACAAATTTCTTTTCACTTTAGAAAATAGAGGTGTCTTGCCAAAACATGAGAAAGAGGCACAAATCTCAAAAGCGGTTCTAGAGTGGATTATCTTAAGATAAAACTTCTGATTGCGCCGAGAATAAGATAGAACTTAAACCCAAGACTAACTGAGAATCTTACCAACACACCATAGAATCGGCTGACACACTCAGAAGACTAATATAAGATGAGATTTTCACTCTCAGTGAAACAGTCAAAAGGTTCCAAACTAACATTGTAGTTCTAGAAAACCAAAATTAACATACTGAGAAAGGCTTTAGTGTTCCTAGTTGATCCAGACTGTTCATTAGGTCTAACACATATTTCATGGGCTACCATGAAAACGTACATTGATCAACAACTTTAACCATTTGCTCAATGGCCTTAAAAATGGACAGTAAAGATCATTTACACAAAAATAGCTCCGGTCAACAATTTGATTCATCTATTTGTTAAGGACCATCAAGGATTGTTTATGATGCTAAAGAATCATATTCATAAGATGATTTTAACCATCCCATCCAAGGATTGGAAACAAAAAATAAGGCCAAATTACAGATGGATTAGAACATCCAATCACTGTGACTGTTTGCACGATAGACCATGAAATGGATTCTGAACTGAATGGACAGTTCGGATCAATCGATTGGACTAAGTGTCCAATGCAACTAGGAGCACAATAACTTCTGGCAATCACTTTGAGGTAAGTGGTGTGATGGAATTTCCTTCCATGAGTATGTAACTTTGCATCCATCCCATCTTCTCAAGGATTTCTTCTGATGTTCTGAATATTCAGTATGCCATTGATGTAGAGGTTCCAAAGGAATATTGAAGTGCTTACAATGGGTAGACCAGTCATCTGGTTGCTTAGTTCGGCTCTACAACACAGGCTCCCTAAAGGTTCACTGTCCACTTCGTAGACTGAGTTTCAATGCCCCTCATTGGCACTACTACTGTTGATTTGATCTCGCTATCAAGCTGTCTCTCATGCTTAATTCCAAAAACATTGCTTGCATTGACATAGACAAGGTTGGGCATTCTCCCCTCTCTAGTCAGGTACAGTTTCTCTCATCTCACCCCAGCTTTCTACTTGTCCCTCCTTTCAGAATCTTGACTCAGCACCACTAATCACATGAAATGTGTTTTTTTAAGGGCATTCATCTCTTCTTTCTTCTAGCTCTCTTTTTCAAGGACATTGTCTATTTACTCCCCAAATGATAGCTATTTACCAAGATCATGTGTTGGCAGTGCTCTATTACCACCATACACTCCTTACAAATGCTTTATTTTGATATTCCATCATTCTCACAAAACCTTTCCTTTAGTCAATTGACTAAGGATTGGAGTGAGACCGATTCATCCATGACAAGAGAAGGAGGGGGGCATTAAATGGGCTTACTCAAGTCTGATTAGTAAGAGAGTTTCCAATGAGTGGGTGATATGAACCTTGGGAACCTTTGCTGCTGAACCAAGCATTCTCACCACTTTCATGTGGTGGAAAATTCTATTACATGGGTGTTTACAAAAATTGTCTCATTTATGTTACAATTTTTATTCATTTAGATTATCATGCAGTAGGACAACATTTGCAACAAAAATGCCTTGTCGAAAGGCTTTCTTAATCTAGGAACAATACGTTCAAGGCTGTGATCTAGCACAAGTCCTCAATTACAATCCCTGAGGGAAAACCCTTGATTAAAAGGTAAAAACCAAGGAACTCCATGTTAAATGTCACAGAACATAATATGCAAATGATGCATGAAATCCTAATTTATGTCCCTCGTCTTCAGAGTTTCTAGATGATCGATCAACCTAGAGCATTCTCGTGCTTCATGAGCATGATAGCCTTTGGTGTTTAGGGTAACCAACTAGGTATCATGATATTAGCGTGGATTGTGTATCATGTATCCAAAGAGGCATAGGCTTCAAATAACCATGTAAACTACCCTGTTTTGGACAATTTCTAACAACACTGTTGAGTTTGGGACTTCTAAGTTCCAGCATCGCCATGGGTCTAACATGCCAGAGATGACCGATGTGGCAAAGGATGCTTGACTGGAAGTTGTGTGCAGCCCATTGAAAGATGTATGCAACCCCTTGGAATAGGAATAGAGTATGTGTGACTTGGCCCTTAGGCATAAGACCACAACATCTAGGTGTTGGGTAGTCAGATATAGTTAGTACGACCCAATCTTGAGACAACATAGGCAGTGTGAGACCATTGTTGATGTCTCTCATAGTTGTCGTGAGACCACTTGGGGCAGTGCAAATAGTGGGCGGATAGCTACTGTTGAGGCCCCTAGACAGTTGGTGTGCGGCTGCTATCATAGGTCATAGACAATTGGCACAAGGCTAGAGGTGGGCAGGATCCGACCCGACTTGTCGGATCCGACTCGACTGAACCGGTTGGATCCGATCCAACCCGAACCGAAAGACAAGGTCAGCTCGGATCGGATCGAGTAGACCCACTCGGATTCGACGCCAAACCGAGTCGAGTTCGGGTCATGTAGCAACTCGATCTGGTCTGGACCGGAATCAGGTAGTATAAAGTCATATTTTACTTCTTCATTTTTTACCTTTACCCTTCTTCTACCCGAACCCTAACCCTACCCGAGCCAGTGCCGCCAAATGGACCTTTTTGACGTGTAACAGCAGCAACCATACTAGTCTTCCCATCCTACTGGTTGAAGCACGACTAGCGAACAGGGCCCTGCCTAGTTTTGAGGTCCTATCCGGTGTGAGAGGAGAGTTTGGGTTGCTGACTCGGGTTTGGCGGACGGCCTGGCATGATGCGGCACCGCAGCCTGAGCCGACTTCCTCTCATTCCCTCCTTCTTTCTCTCCTCCTTTCTCTCCCCCTTTCTCTCCCGATTTCCCTCATCTCCTCCTTTCTCTCCCTCTTCCTCTCCCTCATTCTCTCCCAATTTCCCTCATGTTTCCTTCCTACCACCAGAGTCTCTGGCTCGACTTGACTCAGCCTAGTTCGAATCGACTGGACAAACTCAACTCGATCCGACTCGGTTTCCCTAATCGAGTCGGACTCGATTCGGGTCAGGCCAGCAAGGAATCGGTTCGGATCGAGTTGGCCCTCCTGGACTCGGTCTCGAATCCGATCGGGTTGGGTCAGCTACTTGCAAAAACCGTATCGAGTCGAGTTGGACCTAATCCGGTCCGACTCGACTCGATGCCCACCTCTACACAAGGCCATATTGGTGGTCTCCGATAATTAGCATGAAGCAACACCACTGAAAGTGTGTACAAGACGAAGAATCATCTCGAACTGCCCTCCCTTGAGAGGGGGAAAATAATGAGTCCTTAGACTCCACCATTCTTACCTTTTCATAGTGCTTACGTCAGGGAAAAGGGATTTGTGAGCTTACTCCTAGGTAGAGATGAGAGAATGAATGCTCGAAATCGCATGACTCATGAGGGTTGGAAATGAGGACCCAAGGGAGGTATTTATAGCCTCCGGGGAAATCTTCTAACCACTTTTCCCTCCAAAAAGGTTGTTAGGTGATTATTTCCTGATCAAATGACAGTTTTGGACATGTTGCAAGCTTATGGAATGAGTCGTAGAGCTCCGTCAAAGCAAGAGACCAAGTGTTGGGTGACTTGTCATCTCACGCTGGCTCTAGAATGGTGTCGTGCCAACTATAAGTAGCTAGATTCCTCTCTATCTATTCTTATCCAAAAGAGCTAAAGACCATCTTGTCCTTGCATCTAATTGATGAGAATAAACCTCCCAATTTTGAGCAACACCCATCTAGATGCCTCTTTTTTTTTTTCTTTTTTTTTTTATAGGCAATTTAAATGCCTCTTGTCTTCTTCTATTTTGCAGGATTGTCATTCTAAGAGTCTATAAATAAAAGAGATCTTTGCACGATCTCACATGTTAAGAATCTAGGTAAAGAAGAGAGGAGAGAAAAGAAGAAAGCATGAAGCAATGGAGGAGAGGAAGAGTTGGGGTTTGAATGTTTTTTTTTTTTTTGGAAAGATGACGATTGCATTAAAAAAGGAAAGAGACTACAAAGGAAAAAAGCATGCTTAAATGGCAGACAACGATTACACTCCTAAAAAGAAAAAATCGCAACCATTAAGGCCCTTAACATTGGAAGCCCACTCGATTAAGGATCACTTAGCCTTAGACGAAACCACCCCAACAAGATGGAAGGAATCCCCAAACCAACCACCAGACGGCCAGAATGGCCATCCTCCAAATCATTGATTTCTCCTTTCCTAATTGCACCCCATGCCACGCCTGAAGGAGCTAATTCACCTCTCGCGGGAGACACTAGTTTAAGTTGAACCGAAGCATAAAATCAGCCCATATGGACTAAATGAAAGGGCAATGCAGGAGCAAATGATCGACAGTCTCTTCTGCCCGCATACAACATAAGCAAATGTTGGGAAGCCATCCCTTTCCTCCTCAGATTATCCACGATTAGGATTCTCTTTTTGCCAACCAGCCAGCCGAACGCAAGGACTTTCGGGGGAGCTGTGTATTTCCAGAAAAAAGAAAGATTAGCCAAGGGATCGGACTGTTGCAAGTGCATCTGATTATAGAGGGATCGAACCAAGAAGGAGGATTTTTCTGGTCTCTAGAAGATGCAGTCCTCTGACGTGGGAGAAGGGGCAACTGTGTATATACAATCCAGAAGGCCCGCAAATTCTGGGATCTCCCGATCTTGGAGGCCCCTTCTGCATGTCACATTCCAGACTATATTTCCGCCAACTACTACATAATGATCAGCTACATATGAACTTTTGGAAGAGGCAATTAGATATATGTTCGGATATGTAATTTTAAGCGGCCGATCCCCGATCCAAATGTTGTCCCAAAAATGAATTTTGGCACCATTGCCAAGCACAAATCCAACACCAGAAAGGACCTCCCTTTTCATCTTCGTAATGTCTTTCCAGATATGAGACACCTTGTAGGACGATGATTCCTTAGAATGTGAGGGAGGGAAGCTCAAAAAGGATTGTTACAGATGAGTTCTCTCTCAATAAGCCAAAAACCAGGAATTGGAGCTGAGTCACTGTTTATATAAGGAGATCAAGGCCAAGAAGACATCAAAGAATCATCATTTTCTAATCATTTTCATATTTGTATCATTCCTTTTCCTCTTTTTTTTGAATGGTAACACTACTGGGGATTGAACCCTGGATCACTCACACACGCTACACCATCTCTACCAGCTCTCTTACTTGCATCATTCACTGTATTCAATTTTGCTAAATGCATTGAAATTTGCTGAAGTCTCTCTTATTTTATTCTCATTTATAGGAGTGAAGACCATGAAAATGGGAAGGGGAGGTACCTAACCCCTTCTCCTTTTGTAACCGAATCCCTTAGATCTCAGGTTGGATCAGTGAAACTAGAGTCATATTCTTCTAGTTATTGTGTAGTTCTAGCTATCTACATGCATCAACTGGCAAGAGCTAGTGGCAACTCCCAATTGCAATAATTTGAGCCAAACCGCACCCAGCATCAAATCGCAACCCCGGCACCCACAGATTTCTGATGACCACTGGGGAATGCGCATCAAGCATAACTTGCTAATATTGATAAAAATAAAGAGTAAAAAATCAATTTGTAAAGAACCAATTCACTAGTTCATCTTGGTTAAACCCACAAAGAACAACCTGTCTCACAGATAATTTATTGCTCATCCTCACTAATCAGTAATCACTGAAGTGAAATGAAGGGATTTTTCTACAAAAAACTTCTCATGAACCTACTGGATATTCATCACACATCATCACCAGGAGCTGATTAAATACAACAAATCAGCGTGCTCCTTCAGTGATTAACAAGATGAAGTGCATAGAAAAGCTTATCAAAGAAAACAATTATACAACTAGAACTAATTGAAGTGCATGATTAAGCAACGGGAACTGCTTCATAAACATTTCAACAACTGTTCACCATTCTCTTCATTTTTTCAACATACGTCAAAACATCTATCATTCCTCATTATATTAAAACAGTTGCCTTCTCACCTAATCTATTGATAAAAAAATAAAACCATTCACTAATTCCTCGGAGCTTGACAAGCAAAAGGAAAAGAGAAACAGCAAGTTATTCCATGTTTGTGTGCTTGATCATCATCTAGTTTCATCTTGGCCTACAAGAGGGAAAGCTCTTCTATCAAAACAAAAAAAAAAAAAACAAGGAGAAGAAGAATGGCAGATAGACCAAGAAACAATGAGAAAGAGCACAAAACAGAGAATTGAAGTATGCCATTGAACTTGATTTGAGACCAGCACCTCATTATCTTGAGATTACGATATTTGCAATAACTACTTTGGTATTGTTGCATGCAGGAAGTAATCTTATTTTCTACATTTTCTGTTCATTATAAGGCCATGGTCATCTTTGAAATTCAAGGAGGGGAAGTAAAAATAGTTTTAATTCAATTATAGCACACGGCTGAAGGAGTCCATCCTTATAAGCTGTGGTGATAGGGGCTTCACATGAGGAGGTGTGGAAGATACCAGCAGGAATCAGATTAATTTGGTTAAGTAGCCTTTTCAATAAAATTTTGCAAACAAAGAAAATTCATATGAATGGGAAGCGTCATATTACCCACTTACAGGAAGTTAGGAACAAAGGAGATGTGCAAAGGTGGACCAACAATTAGAGTCTCAAACTTAATGAGTCACGCTATTAGCTCTCAAAGAGGGTGGTGGAACAAAAATTAAGACAAGAAACAAGGATATCGGAAAAGCAATATGCCTACATGCCGAAGAGATCAACAATTGAAGCTCTTTTTATACTTGGGCAACTAATGGAAAATTATTGAGATAGGAGAAAGCATATGACAGAGAACCTAAGAAGGTAATGTTATGATTTTGAATATCGGTATTGCATCGGTTGATGTTGTATCCATATCAGCCTGATACGATATGTGATATGGGTTGAAATGGCCCACCTTATTTAAAAAAAAAAAAAAAGAGGGAGGGGGGGGAGTTGTATTGGCCGATACAAGGTGCATCAGCACCAACGTGAGTTGATACACCCATAAAGGTCAATATATGATTTATTTTTTTTTCGATTTTTCACTGGTTTTTTTTTTATGCTGGACAATTAACCACTTGTTCTAACGAACTGATAAAGTATGACAAATCAATCCCTTTATCCCATATCCTAGGCCCCACATCCCATGGGTTAGGACATAAGCCAAACCCCCTCATGGGCCCCACATCACATGTGTACTGCCTCACACGGGTTGCCCACCCTGAGTGTGCCCCTGCATCCCACAGAAAACCCCACTTGCCTAGTACGAAAATACCCCTACATTAATCACCCCAGGTGAGGAGGCTCGAACACAAGACTTCCCGCTCTGATACCAATTTGATGCAGAACAATTAACCACTTGCTCTAAAAGCTCGAACTGATAGAGCATGTCAAATTAACCCATTTATCTCATAGCCTAGGCCCCACATTACATGGGTTAGGACATCAGCCGAACCCCTACCTCACCACCCACCTCGAGTGTGCCCCTACATCCCATAGGTCACCCCACTCGAGCGCGGTGTGAAAATGCCCCTGCATTATTTTTCCTCATCTTCTCAATGGAGGAAGCTTAGAAAGTCAGTTTAAACTACATCTACCTATTCTAATGATCAAAATAAAATATTTGTGTGGGATACAATGAATCAAAGAGAGAGTGGACCATTATGGGAAAAATCAGAAATTTGGGTAAATCTTCACTTTTTTTCTTCTTTTTTTCTTCCTTTTGTTGTATTTCAATGAAATGGCCAAAAAAGGTTAAACCTTCACTTCTTCTTTTTTTCCTGTTTTTATCTTCCTTTTGTTGTATTTCAATATAATAGGCATAATTCACTAAATCATGCTTGATTTGTGTTCAATTAAGACCCATTTGGTTGACTCTCAACAGGTCAAGCCAACAAACAACATTCTTATTAAAGAATAGTCTAATAAACCATTATATACAGTCCAAAATACAAAAAAGAAAGGACAGATTTTAAGTATCTCATTTTCCCCTTTTTTCTAACGTTTTTCCTTCATTCTTCAAGTTTTTTTTTAATAATAATAATAAATAAATAAATAAATAAATAAAATTGAATGATACAGGCTAATACTAATATCCAGAATATGGTGCATGATGATGAGGAAAGACGTCCAGGAGGATACATTGGCATAGTTAAAGAAATGTCTAAACATGTTGTGACAAGAGTGAGAATGGCTTGTAGTGAGATTAGGGTGCGTTATAAAAGGGGGTTATTTGTCATTAAACCCTTGAAAGTTTTATGTGTGTTATTTCCTACTCGATGAAACACAAAAGGGCTCCACCATAGTTACCGAATTTGCTTGACCAATTACAATGGAAAAATCGTTCATTTAGAATAAATTTGCAGCATGCTGCAGAATAATTGCTAATATAACTATTCAGACCAAAATTTGTCAATATGATAATGATCGTTGACTGTTTAGGCAGCCCCTACTCAAGGTTAGGACTCACACACAACAGCTGGTGTGCTAACATAGTAATGTTCATGCCAGTAACTACTGCACTACATTCAATTAAAGATATTGCTGCCACCTTTTGTGCAAATTACAAAACTACACTTATCTTAAAATGATGAAAATGTCACTTGCTTTGGTTAGGGTGGAATCAGCAATCCTATCTCAATGTCAATCTAATTAACAAATCTGAGTGAACCAACCCAACGAACTCAAGAGAATGGGATCAATGAATTACAGATGCCTACATCCAATGAATCGGGTCCATCCATATTTCTTAGAAAGGGGGAAGAGAGAGGGAACTAATGTGCAAACCAGGACCAGGCAACATACGGCTAGAACACAATGTACCTCTAACATGAGTCACTAAATTGTGGTGGCTCATCCACCATACATGCCATTCGTGCAAAAATCCAACATTTTAAGAAAGAAAGAAAGAAAGAGGAAGAAGCATGCATGAATCTAGACTGTCCAAACCAAGTGCTTCATTGTCGATGGAGCACAGGCTGACATTTGTACTGACTGACTAATCTTAACCATCTGATTTTGCCAATTGAACTTGGATGGCACCCATTTCCCATTAAATCATCTATTTCATGGTCACCAACCAGACAGTTAGGGTAATCTGATCAGTGTGAATTCTGAGCAATGATCAATCCATGATGGGGCCAATATTTGGATGGTCTGGACCGGACTGGTATGAGCGCACGTCCAAGTTCGACGGATTGAGTTGCCATAATGTAGTACTCGGTGAAAAACACAAATTGGATTCCTGCCTTATTTCCAGCTCAATGAGGATGGCTGGGGTTGGGTTAACCCACAGGCCACCAACAAAACCCGTTTCAAAAGACGGGCACAGACTCAGATTAAGCTTATCCGGTTTTTGGATCAGACTATGACAATCTCACTCAATGAAATCATGGGCGAAAAAATTCTCAATATGATCAAGTGAATAAGCACTGCACTTGATATTGAATCTTGCAAAAATGTAAACATCAAATTCCGTATTCGAGAAGGAGAGGGAGTACCTTCGTAGAGCCAGTAATTGCGGCGATAAACTGCAAGCATTGAATTGAGGATTGCCAAAGCATTGGCGCTGTGCAGCGGCAGCAGCGACTCCACGCAGCAACTCATCGCCATGGGAGACCTGAAATGAAATTCAAAATGACCAGAGTGATTTGTATACAAGACAACGTTGTGTGTGTGTGTGGGTGTGTGTGAGAGAGAGAGATAGAACGTCCTGATGCATCCGTTTTGAATTAGTGGGGGCCATTGCTTAGCGATAAACCGTTGATACGATGGACCACACAGTGGATTCTACATATGATGATTCTGTCCAAAGGACCAGTGATATTTATCTGGATCGTTGATGTGAATCTTTCCGAGCCGTTTATTTATAGGCCACCAATCCAAGGGTTAGAATCGCGAATCTGGGAGAATTTTCAAGCACCACCCATCCATTTTGGGTGACTCCGGATCAACGGCTGGGATGACCGAACAATGGAACTTGCATATACCAACTCGCGCATGAGAACCCTATGATTCCAATGGTGGAGAGAGTATTGGACCTGGTGAGGCGAGAAGGCTTAGGTTTTTGTTTGGAGAGGCGAGGAAAAGGAGAGCGAGAGGCTTTGGCATCCGCAGCGATTTTTACTGCGGCGTTACGGAAAGATGAGGACCGGAATACGGTCCTGAGGCAGGTCGCTGCGGCGGCCATGAAAGAAGACGGACGGGCGACGGAATAACCGAGGTCGCTTGGTCTCTGTTTTCCTCCCTCTTAAGGGGGACGCGTATTGGCTACTGACAGGTTGAGTAGCGAGATTGCTACTGAAGTGACGTCACCAAGTTATGTGGACCCCACCATGATGTATGTTTTGTATCTACGCTGTCTATCCATCTGAAGAGATCATTTTAGGGTAAGATCAAAAAAATGAGTCATGTCCAAAGCTCCAGTGGACCCTACCATACAGTGAGGAGAGTGATGCCACCGTTAACAAAAGTTTTTTATCAAGCTGATATTTGTGTTTTCATTTTATTTTCTTTGTTAACTTTTGAAAACAGTTAATGGTGTGCATCATTCTTCCATTGTTTCCTGTGGTGGGTCCATTATAGCTTTGGGTCTGACTCATTCTTTAGCTCGTGCCTTAAAATGATATCTCCAGATGGGATGGACATTGTGGATATAACGCATACATAGTAGTGGGGTCCATTGAACTTGGTGATGTCACTTCTGACTCTCGCTACTCAACCTGTGAGTTTCTAATCCGCGTCCCGGGGAGTGGATTTGGTGTTCGCACCGTGACATACGAAGTGCTGCACTTATGTTGGGGCCACCTATATTATTTTCTGTATGTCCACGTTGTCCATCCGTTATTCCATCTCATTTTATTATGTTGCACTAAGAATTCAGTTAACCATTTTAAAATTAAATATATTGTTCTTTGTCACCATTTCATTCCACAAGTGTTTAAGAAAAGTAATGTCATTCCCGGTGAGATCCACGTGAAGGTGAAATCTATGGATGTGCTTATAAAGTTAATTTTCAATAACAAGTTTAAATTTTGTTTAACTTCTCTAATAAAGATTTCATGAAGACGAATGTACACTAAAGCCAATAACAATGAAGTTATGATCAAAGAGTTTAAAAATGGAGGTTTGAGTTTGTGGTTCATGATAATTGAAGTCAAAAACTAATAGTCTTCAAATTAACATAAATAAGAGACTTTGATCAATCAAACAGCTTAGTCAATCAATTGACCAAACCCCAAATTAAATAGATTAGCATCTAAACAGTTTTGAACATGTACGATTAATTGACCAGACAAGTTGATTGATCGAGGAATAGATTTTACCTGCAACAAATTACACAAGGTGATCTGTAGTGAATACACAGACGTGGCCAAGCATTCCTGTTATGCATGATCCACATCATGAACATGTGTAGTCATGTGGCCAAGGAATACTTGTGGATCATATTACATATATGCATGTATTACATTCATTAACAAGTACGCTGTAGTGGGAGTTCTTGCGTCTGTTGGAGTACACCCGTATTCGGTCCAAACGTTTATTGGGCTAAGAAACCCAAACCCCGTGCAGATTCCTTTTTAGCTACGGACGCGGATTGGATGCTGACAAGTTAAGTAGCCACTGCTAAAGTGACATCACCAACTTCGATGGCCCCACCATGATGTATCTTTTGTATCCACACCGTTCATCCATTTAGAGATATCATATTGGGGCATAATCCAAAGAATTAGTAAGATCTAAAGTTCGAGTGAACCCCACGATAGAAAACAGTGGAGGGAGTGACGCCAACCCTTAAAAAGTTCCAAGGGCCACAAAAGTTTTGGATCAAGCTGATATTTGTGTTTTCCCTTCTTTTATGTCTTCTTTAACACATGAGAAGGTTGGATCTTAAATAAACATCACGGTGGAGCCCCGAAGGTTTCAGGGGTGGGCATCACTCTCTCCACTGTTTTCTGCGATGGAGTCTTTGTTTCATGCCTGAAATGATCTCTCAAAATGTATGGTGGATACAAAACATACATCATGGTGGAGGCCGTGTAACTTGGTAACGTCACTTCAATAACGAGTCCGGTTGCTCGACCTTTCAGTGGCTGGGTCTTGGTAACCATTGGTCCAACCCCTGGACTTGGATTCGGGGGTGACTCCTGTGTTTTGGGAAGCAGATCATGTATGCTTTCAGTATACTGAGTAAATTCTATTGGGCCCATCCATGTCGTCCATCCATTTTATGCACTCATTCAAGGCACAAGGCAAAAACTTAATCACATCTAAAGCTGAAGTGGACCCCACCACAGGAAAACGTGTGAATTGAACACCTGCCTTGAAAATTCCTTGGGTACCATCCTTTCGTCCATGTTCATGTGACCCTTTGGACATGTTGGATGACAAATAAACATTATTGTGAGCCGTAGGAAGGTTTCAACGGTGGATGTTATTATCCAGTTATTTTCTGTGGTGTGGTCCACTTAAGCTTTGGATATGCTTCCCCAATGTTCATGTTGGTACTGGTAAGTAATGTGGCCCACCATGATCTATGTATTTTATCCATGATATCTGTTGATGCAAAAATATGGTTCACCCTTATTGAGTTCCAAGCTCTGTAAGCCTGCACAAGAGAATGACAAAGGAGACCCGGATTAAAACAGGGGACCCTTCGATGCCAAAGTCAGACTAAGAATCTGGGTCTAAGTAGTGTAACTAGGTTTCTGGTGAGAGATTTTGCATACCTACTCCTATGCATTTGATGGCTATTTATACATTGCGACCAAAGTTGACGTGCCCATGTTTCTCGGCACAATCTTAGCCATTAACCACGATTGACAAATGTGCAGATCTCAGCGGGCGTGCAGTTATTCCCAAATCATATGTTACTGGGACGTTGTGCTGGTCGTTTCTCCATTTAAACTGACCCAACAATTGTCGTGCCCATGTTCTTTCAGTTAACCTTAGCAGACAACACCAACACCACGCCTCGGAACTGAGTCTGAGCTGACTTCAAGTGGATAGAATGAGGTCTAGTTGAGTATAATCCCGTCAGGTCTCGCTACTCGGGGGTTTCGCCCAGGCAGGACGTGCTCCAGATTTTTCTGTAACAGAAGTCCCCTACTCTCTGAGTACGACCTCGGGCTCAGAGAACAAACACATGGGAAAACGATCCACGACCTCTTATACTGTGAAGAGTCGGTTCATCTAAAGTGTATAGTCGCAATTATGGTTCCCTGCTATCAGGATGGCATATCGTCACGACTCTTCGTAACTGATGAACACATGGTGACGGTTGTAAATTCGAATCATCGGATTAACTGTGGAGCTGTCGCATGGATTTCAAAGGACGGAATGGCGTCGTTACGGCTACTCGATGTTAGTAGCGCGCGGCTCGGCATTCCTTGGCTAATGGCCCGTCGCCACATGTCTCATAAGTTCGGTTTGTGACGGTTTGGCTTCGGATGCGTCGGTTTGTCATAATTGCGGACAACAACCTTGGGCTGTATAAAACCCCTATGCCCCTCCCTAGAACAACTTTGTTTTTTATTGTCTACGAAGGTGCTTGCTGCGGAAGTTCACCTGAGCAAGCGATTTTCGGTGAGCCTTTCCTCCTCCCGACCTTCTTTTAGTTTTCTCCTCTTCACTTTCAATCTGCAATGTTGAACGGATTAGATGCGATTCGGGAGGGATACGCGTATGAGGGCGACTCCGGGCAGGAGAGCTCGGACTCCTAGCTTGAGGTTTTTGAGGGTCCCTTGGAAGCGGTGCCTCTCCATCCGCGGCCCCAAAAGGGTAAAGGCCATAAGGCCAGTGCTCGTCCCGGGGACATAAAAAAGAATACCCCGAGATCCAATGGGGAGAGCTATCATTGAGCCTTCAGGTGGCCGAGCTACGGAGCTCGTCCTTGGGGGCTCAGTGCTCGTCAAGTCCCAAATGGCTTGGGTCCACGAGGAGTTCCACATCCCCGACTCCGTCCACAAACGAGCCCCTACCCCTCATGATGCCCCTGGGGAACCTGCTGCGGGTGACGTCATCATCTTCATTTGCGCTCTGCAGTGTAGGCTTCAGCTTTCGTTGCACCCCTTCTTGAGCGCCCTGACAACACGCCTGAAGCTAGCCTTGCAACTCATCCCCAATGCCTGGAGAATCTTGATGACATCATACATAATATGGCACCAAGCTAAAAACCAGGAGCTAGTGCCCGACGAATTCTTGTCGCTCTACCAAGTCAAACATGATCGTACCGAGCCGTGCTGGTATTACTTTGCTGCCCGGGCGCATCAGGGTTTTGGCCTCGTCCTCAGACTTCCTTCTTCCAAGAAAGATTAGAAAAATAAGTGGTTTTGGGCTTCGGGTAAATGAAAAGCGCCCGCGGCTGAGCTCGAAAATTTGTGGGTTCAAGTGCCCACCAGATTCTTCACTCCAGGTCAGATCTCGAGAGATGCCTATTTCCTTCATGAATTTCCAACCTGAACCATTCTCACTGATCTTTGTTCTTGTAGAATACCCAAAGGCCCCCCCCCCAGCTCTCCTCTCTTCTCAAAGCTTGGGTTGTCAGAGCGAGGTTACGCATGGAAGAGCAGTGCGTCTGGCACTACATCATCACCCCAGATAATCTTCACTAGTCTGGACTCTGCAAACTCAAGCCCCTTCCTTCTGCTTTAAGTCGGTATCACTTCATCATGCTGAAATTTTATGGACTTGTAGATTTTCTTATCTTCTACTGCTTGCGCAGGTATGGCCGAAGCTTCCCGATCCAGGAAGAGGAAACCCCCACCCCTTAAGGATATGCTGCTTGTTGAACCCTGAGTGAACATTATCGCTCGGAAGAGGAAGAAGACTCCTCAGGCCGAGGTTTCTGTTGATGCAGCTCCCGACGCCATCGCGGAGGTTGAAACTACAGCTGCATATAGGGCTGAGGTCACTCTATCCCCAGCCCTCCGACTCACCGTTGCCTCCCCTCAAGCCCTTGAGGTGCCCCCAACAACTTCCAAACATCCTCTTATTATGATCCCTTCCTCCTTCGAGCGTGAGGGGGTCGACCAAGCTGCCGGAGGGATGCTCTCCCCTCTTAGGGACGGAGGTGTCATGATGGCCGAGGCTTAAGTCTCGGCCGCCAGTGGCGTTTGAGAGTCGGCAGGGTCTGCTCCTCTCCCTAAGGCTGGAAGGTGTCTTCCGGGCTATCACATCTTTGGCCTAGTTAATTGAGCGTCGAATCATACCCCCGAAGAAGAAATCGTCGAGCTCCTCACCCACCTACACGAGTCTTTCATTAATGACATCACCTCCGTCTGCTACAAGGTAACTCTCGTACTAAATTTTTCCCTTATTTGATTTTGAATTGTCTCTAACTTATGCTGTGAGACCCGTATCCTAGCCCGTACCATGCGTATGCCTCCGCGGTCCTCCCAGTCGAATTCTGGCGACCCGCGATCTGTTATTGGTGTTTGCGCGTGATCCTGAGTCATGTCGTATATATTAGAGTCGACTCGAATTGAAACTTGTACCCTTACGATTGCGCCGTCGCCGCGTATTACGCGCCAAGGCGATACCTGGGCCAGGAGATGTGGGCCCATACACATCACACCCCATCACTCACCCATCCTTAAGTACAACCACCCCTCCTTTAAAGTCAACTCTCTCCCTTAACAGAAGTACTCCCATCACTTACATCTCTCATCTCTCTCATCTCTCCTATCTCCCTCATTTTCTCCCAAGCAAGCAATTGTCCAAGCTCTATGAGAGGAGAAAGCTTGGTGCGACCCACCTTCCTACCTCCCATCCCCACTATACAAAATCCATCTCGACCGTTGAATCACACCCCTTGGAGCTCTAGATCGCATTGGCGGAAGAAGGAAGAGGAGATCAAAGGTGGGTGATTTTATTATTTGATTTTGTGATTTGAGAGCCCACATGGTGGGACCCATCTTGTTGTACGCATTGTATTGTGAGGGCCCAATTGTGGTGGGGTCCCTCCCCTTCACGTATCTCTCTCTCTCTCTTGTGATGGGTGTGGCCCACTTAATCTACGCCGTACAAGCCGTATGGGCGCACCTGAAGCATGTTTTTCATCCATGCCATCCAACCGTCTAGATGATGCATTGGACGGTGGGGTCCTGATGCATGTGTCGTAGATCCATGCCGTCCATTTGTCCAAGACGTGGGGCCCACCTAGACATATCTATGGCATATCCACGCTGTCCAGGGGTGTGGACCTGTGTGATGTATATCCTCACCGTAAGCCACCATGATGTATCTGTCCACACCGTCCAGTCTTTGGACGGTGGAAATCCACCATGATATATGTGGTGTATCCACACGTGTGGAACCCATGTGTGATGTAACTGTTTTATCCCAATCGTCCATCATCTAAACGGTTGGATGCCACTATGATATATCTATCCTATCCACGTTATCCGTCCAGATTGTTGGACGATGGATGAAGGAAAACACCAATATCAGCTCCATCCTAGCAGGTGGGGCCCACATGTGGACCCACCTGATAACGTATTGAATCCAAACCGTCCCTATTTGTGGACCCCATTGACATTGGTATTCCATCCACGCCGTCCATCACATGGACCATTTACATGTGTGGCATCCATGGGCCGCTTGATGTATGTATCCAGCCGTCCATCACTGGACGCTGGACACTACTGACCTGCAGAACAGGACAGTAATAATAATAATAATAATATTCAAATAAATAATGTTATATAAATATATATATAAATATATATATATATATATTTATATATATATACACACACACATGTATATGTATATTATGGGTGGGCCACACCACGTGGACCCACCTGATATATGTGTTTCATCTCTACTGTCCGTCCATTAACGGACGCTGTTGGACCAATGTGTAAGGCCGTGTCCTAGACCGTATCATTCCGTAAGCTTCCGCGGTTCTCCCGGTCGAATTCTGACGACCCGTGATCTATTGTCGGCATTTGCGCGCGATCCTGAGTCATGTCCCGTATATCAGAATCGGCGCGACCCGAGACTTGTACCAGTGCGACCGCGCCATCATCGCGGTTCTGATGTCGCGTCTTGCATGCCGATGCAGTACCCTGGCTAGGAGATGTGGGCCCGCGTTCAGTTCGAGGAAAACGCCGCTCGTTGCAAATCCCGAGAGAACCCATCACATCAATCCCATCAATCAAAGTACACATCACACTCCATCACTCACCCATCCTCAAGTACAACCACCCCTCCCCTAAAGTCAACTTTCTCTTACACAAGTACACATCACTCACTCACACCCATCACACCCATCTCTCTCTCTCTCTCTTACACTTCTCTCTCATCTCTCTTTCTCATTCTCCAAGCAAGCATCCCACGTCCATGGCTCTCCATGGGAGAAGCTTTGTGTGGCCCACTCCCTACCACTCTATCTCCCATCTCCACCCTTAGATCATTATCTCCACCGTTAAAGGAGCACTTTTGGAGCATTAGAAGGCTAGGGAGGAAGAAGAATGAGAGGTGGGTGCTTCTTTCTCCCTTTTCCATTATTTTGGTGTGATGATATGGCCGTGTGGCCCACCCGGATATAGCCCATCATGATGCATGTCATATCCAACTGTCCAAGCCATATGGACCCTACCCCTTGGTGATGGGAAAATACAAACATCACGTTGATCCAATCAAGTGGGCCACGTCTACATGGGACCCACCAGCTGTGGTCCCCACACGTGGGGGCCCACCTTGATGCCATGAATACCCACGCCGTCCGTCCAGCGTCCCTTAGACGCTGGACGTTGTGGAGAGAACTGAGTGAACTGAAAGCAAGGTGTTCTCCCAAAAAAAAAAGGACAATTTGATATTTAAGGCTTTTGGGTGGGCCACTCATATAGGCCTTACCTTGATGTATGAACCTTATCCACTCCGTCCATTCCCTTCCAAGGCTCATTTTAGGCGTTGAGCCGAAAAATGATGTTAATCCAATTTTTCTGGTGGGCCATAGCATAGAAAATGTTAATTTTTACTATTAAAAATTGAATAGGACCCACCTTGAGCTAAATCATACTGGATATTGGACTCCTTTGGACGATATCGGGCCATGGAATCCAGTGGCTGGGGTGGATTCATCTTAAGCGGGCCCCATGTATGAAAAATCGTGAAAAAAATCAATTTAAAAAAAATAATAATAATAACAGCAGCATTGCTGCTGCTGTGTCAGAGGGCAGGCAGCGCCTGCTGCTTTGTATGGGCGGACGGGGCAAGGGTCACGGCCCCACCCAAATATCAGCCCCATCCAAGTCTAAGGTGGCCCACATCATAATAAACAGTGGGGTTGAACCCTCTACCATTGAAACCCGTTTCTGGGTTCATAGAAATTTTGTATCAACATGAAATTTATTTTTACACTTCATCCAGGTCTGCGTGACCTTATGAATGGATTGGATGGCTTATAAGCATTATGGTGGGCCCCACGTGGGACCCACGGTGATGTATGTATTTTATTCACACCGTTCGCAGCACGGGACGGTGGAACCCACCCTGCGTATGTTTTCCCTCCACGCCGTGCAGTGGACGGTGAACTCCACCGTGATTTATGTGTTTTATGACAATGGGACCCACTGTAATGTACGTGTTCTATCCATGCCATCCAGCCCATCCAATATGTCTGTCCCACTTGAATGAGGGGTCAGACCAAGTTTCAGAAGCATCCAAATTTCAAGTGGGCCCCACCAAGTGCTTTGATATGTTTTAGGCATGTCTTCACATGGTCTTAGATGGTATGGCCCACCAGAGTTCCGTATACAGCTGATTTTTGGGATATCCCATAATTTAGAGGGGGACCCATCAAATACACGGTGTTGATTGTTCAACACATATCACGGTGGGTGTATACATATAAACTTTATGTTATACGCCTAGTTGGCCACACGTGCTACCCACCAGATGGAAGGGTTCCACTCCTTCCATCCACCGTCTGAGGGATTGGACGGTGGACAGCTCACCATGATATGTGTTTTTATCTCCACCGTCCAGATGGCCGGACGGTGGAATGCATTGTGGTGCATGTACTTTATCAATACCAAATATCTGCAGAGTCCACATGTGATGTATGTGCTGTGTATCCAAACTGTTCAGACCAGCTGGACGTGGACCCTACGTTGATGATCCACACCATGGACCGTGGGGACCACCCTCCTATACAGCTGCCTTTCTGTGATGTCAACAAGCTCTGTGGGTCCCGTTTGATAGGTGTGTTTTATATCCGTACCATCCAAGCTATATATGAGGGCCCACCTTGATGACACGTGTGGCCCACACCCACGTGGGACCACCGTGATGCATGTGATTCATCCATACCATTCGTTGCATGGACGGTGAGCCTTTCATTGATGAATTTGTGGCCCATTTGTTATGGCTCATTGTGATGTATTCAACGCCCATGGGTGAGGCTCAAAGTGATGTACTCAGAGGCCCGTGGGCGAGGCCTAATGTGATGTATTCGAGGCCCGTGGGCGAGGCCTAATGTGATATATTCGAGGCCCGTGGGCGAGGCCCAATATGATGTATTCAAGGCCCGTGATCGAGGCCCATTGTGATGTATTCGAGGTTCATGTGTTGCGGCCCATGGTGATGTGTACGTAGCCCTTGTATGAAGCCCATTGCGATGTGTATTAGGCCCTTGCGTGAGGCCATGGGCACACTATATGTTTCACCCTATGTGGGCCACTCCTTAAGAGCAATGTTGGTTGAATGTCCACATTGATGGGCAATGATGGTGGGATGTCCACATTGTGACCTTCCCTTAGGCCTTGTTAAGCCCATTCTCACCGATTGTCGAGGCTGATTCCGATTGTCATGACCGATTGTCGATTTCGATTGACGTGACCGATTTGCCGATTCTGATTATCGATCGATTCCGATTGTTATGACCGATTGTTGATTCCGATTGACGTGACCGATTTGCCGATTCTGATTATCGATCGATTCCGATTGTCGATTTCGATTGACTTGACCGATTTGTCGATTCTGACTATTGATTGATTCCTATTATCGTGACCGATTGCCGATTCCGATTGACGTGACCTATTTGCCGATTCTAATTATCGATTGATTCCTATTGTCGTGACCGATTGTCGATTTCGATTGGCGTAATCGATTTGTTGATTCTGATTATCTATCGATTCCGATTGTCATGACCGATTGTCGATTCCGATTGACGTGGCCGATTTGCTGATTCTGATTATCGATCGATTTCAATTGTTATGACCGATTGTCGATTTCGATTGACGTGACCGATTTGTCGATTCTGACTATCGATTGATTCCTATTGTCGTGACCGATTGCCGATTCCGATTGACGTGACCGATTTACCGATTCTGATTATCGATTGATTCCTATTGTTGTGACCGATTGCCGATTTCGATTCACGTAACCGATTTGCTGATTCTGATTATCGATCGATTCCGATTGTCCTGACCGATTGCTAATTCTGATTATCGATTGATTCCTATTGTCGTGACCGATTGTCGATTTCGATTGGCGTAACCGATTTGCTGATTCTGATTATCTATCGATTCCGATTGTCATGACCGATTGTCGATTCCGATTGACGTGGCCGATTTGCTGATTCTGATTATCGATCGATTTCAATTGTTATGACCGATTGTCGATTTCGATTGACGTGACCGATTTGCCGATTCTGACTATCGATTTATTCCTATTGTCGTGACCGATTGCCGATTCCGATTGACGTGACCGATTTACCGATTCTGATTATCGATCGATTCCGATTGTCCTGACCGATTGCTAATTCTGATTATCGATTGATTCCTATTGTCGTGACCGATTGCCGATTTCGATTGACGTGACCAATTTGCTGATACTGATTATCGATCGATTCCGATTGTCATGACCGATTATCGATTACGATTGACGTGACCGATTTGCCGATTCTGATTATCGATGATTCCGATTGTTATGACCGATTTGTCGATTTCGATTGACGCGACCGATTTATTGATTCTGATTATCAATTGATTCCTATTGTTATGACCGATTGTCAATTTCAATTTGTCGAGGCCGATTGTATAGGCCGATTCCGATTGTTAAGGCCGATTCCGATTTGTCGAGGCCAATTGTATAGGCCGAGTATCTAGGCTGATCTTGATTGCTGAGGCCGATTGTTGAGACCTATATGATGTATATGCGGCTCATATTTGAGACCTATTGTGTTGTATATTAGGCTTTTGTGTGAGGCCGTGGGCCCATTATATGTTTGGCTCTATGTGGCCATTCTTTGGGGGCAATGTTGGTTAAATGTCCACATTGTCGAGGCCGATTGTTGATGCCGGTTATTGATACCGATTATGAGTATGTGACACTATAGCATCATAATACATGCCCATACGCATCATTTGCATGTTTGATATGAGATGTGATTGACCATTGCATATGCCATAGGGTAGGTTGTTCATGGGGCTTCCTGATAGGCGGAGTTACCCCACATGAGAGCACGGTATGTGCCGGATTGATGCATGATTGGACTGTGTGACTCATGCATCTCGCATTTATGTGACATGACCACCATACGCCCTAGCGACATCAGGGTCATAGCCTCCACAGGTATTTCGTGGATGGCCAGATGGGACACCGGAAATCTGATCTATATGGGGTGCTATAGATATCCCTGGGTGAAAGTCCCTAAACCCTCTTGGTTCCAGAGGTTGCTCCAACGTCTAGACCGAGTGGATGCACGAGCGCATGAGGGCCGTATACCGTTAGGCGGCGTCTCCCACTGTGTCGTGGTCAGTTGGAAGGGGGTATGGCCTTACCTACCCGAGAGGAGGGGGCAATGCTAGGCTGAGTCTGACCAGCTCGAGGAATGGGTCCGCTATCGATGAGCCGGGCCCGATATTGGCAGGCAGATAGTGAGGTCTCTTTCACTCATCTTGTTGCGCGCGATGGGGCGGCAATCTGGTTTGTAGTGTAATAGACCCCGGTGATTTCCCTGAGAGTAACCGTACTGATATGTGGACTTATTGAGCAGGAATTGCATATTCATTCATTCATTATCCACTTGGGCTGGTGGTGCGTAACTATTTGTTATGTGTACCTTCGCATAGCGAGGATTTCGGTTGGGCGCGCGACTAACCTGAGATCAGGAGTTTACCACATTAAGTTTGACTATCCAAATTTAGGTATGGGACTAGTTTGGATAGAAGTCCCTGGTGGTGGACCCCATAGCTTGCGATACTACGTACTATCATCCCGACTTCACACTCCAGCATGGTCATTTCATTCGCACCGCATACCACATTACATCCGCAGTACTTAGTATTTTAGGTTGCTATGTTTCTGCATTATACGGCCTATATACGACTGACGGTATTCGTGGACTCATCAGGATTTGTATATTGTATTGCATCAGCGGCATCTGATATTTGGCTTGTTGTCTCCGCATTGCATAGCTGATCTACATTGCTTCATCAGTATATGATATTGTTTTATTATATTTCTGCGTGCGATAAGACTGATGGTATTTATGGGTTTATTAGTACGTTTTCGTATTACTCTGATTTCGTATGATTCATGATCTTGATAGTGTTTCTGATATTGTATGATTATGCGTTTATCAGTAATTTCGCTAACTCTGATTACTCTGATATTGCTTACTTGGCACTTACCTTATGCACACACTTTCACCACCCACTAAGCTTTCTATAAGCTTATGCACGATAGATGCGTGCAGGTGATGTTAGGTTGCAGCAGCATTGAGCCTGAAGCGTGCAGCGGTCTTCTGGAGCTTTGATTTATTTTATATATGTATTTCCTTTTCAGTATTGTGCTTAAACGATTATATTAGTGAATATGTGATGATGATGTTGCCTTGGTGATTTGGGTAATCTTGTGGTTATGCTCATTATAAGATAAATGTACATTAAAAAAAAAAATCCTCCTTGTAGGATTCCAGGATCGGAATCTGGCGTATATACGCTGGGAGCCGAGAATGGGGTACTACGGAGGCTGTCAGCACCGGATTTGGCGATCGGGAATTTTCTGAGCCCGGTCTCCAAGTTTGGGGCGTGACAGAAGTTGGTATCAGAGCATAACTTGGGAATACCTGAAGATAACATCACATATCTGCTGATAGCAACCCTGCACTCTATGATTGTTGGAGAACTTAGAATGGTTAGATCCCCGAGTTCGAATAACTTAGAGATTTTCTGACATAGCTCCCTACCATTGATATTATAATGCTGCTTAGTATTCGAGCTTCGATTTATTTTATTTTTTTTGCTGATCCGAGATCCTAAATTAGTGGGGTCATCATAGCGTTGATGAGGCATCCTGAGAGCGCGAGATTAGAGAGCGGTATTTGTTTATTTATTCGATGCTTCTTCTTCCCTTACCTTGTCCTTCGTAATAGTAAATTTCGAGGACGAAATTTTTATTAGGTGGGGAGAATTGTAAGGCCGTGTCCTAGACCGTATCATTCCGTAAGCTTCCGCGGTTCTCCCGGTCGAATTCTGACGACCCGTGATCTATTGCCGGCATTTGCGCGCGATCCTGAGTCATGTCCCGTATATCAGAATCGGCGCGACCCGAGACTTGTACCAGTGCGACCGCGCCATCACCGCGATTCTGATGTCGCGTCTTGCATGCCGATGCAGTACCCTGGCTAGGAGATGTGGGCCCGCGTTCAGTTCGAGGAAAACGCCGCTCGTTGCAAATCCCGAGAGAACCCATCACATCAATCCCATCAATCAAAGTACACATCACACTCCATCACTCACCCATCCTCAAGTACAACCACCCCTCCCCTAAAGTCAACTTTCTCTTACACAAGTACACATCACTCACTCACACCCATCACACCCATCTCTCTCTCTCTCTCTTACACTTCTCTCTCATCTCTCTTTCTCATTCTCCAAGCAAGCATCCCACGTCCATGGCTCTCCATGGGAGAAGCTTTGTGTGGCCCACTCCCTACCACTCTATCTCCCATCTCCACCCTTAGATCATTATCTCCACCGTTAAAGGAGCACTTTTGGAGCATTAGAAGGCTAGGGAGGAAGAAGAATGAGAGGTGGGTGCTTCTTTCTCCCTTTTCCATTATTTTGGTGTGATGATATGGCCGTGTGGCCCACCCGGATATAGCCCATCATGATGCATGTCATATCCAACTGTCCAAGCCATATGGACCCTACCCCTTGGTGATGGGAAAATACAAGCATCACGTTGATCCAATCAAGTGGGCCACGTCTACATGGGACCCACCAGCTGTGGTCCCCACACGTGGGGGCCCACCTTGATGCCATGAATACCCACGCCGTCCGTCCAGCGTCCCTTAGACGCTGGACGTTGTGGAGAGAACTGAGTGAACTGAAAGCAAGGTGTTCTCCCAAAAAAAAAAAAAAAAAAAGGACAATTTGATATTTAAGGCTTTTGGGTGGGCCACTCATATAGGCCTTACCTTGATGTATGAACCTTATCCACTCTGTCCATTCCCTTCCAAGGCTCATTTTAGGCGTTGAGCCGAAAAATGATGTTAATCCGATTTTTCTGGTGGGCCATAGCATAGAAAATGTTGATTTTTACTATTAAAAATTGAATAGGACCCACCTTGAGCTAAATCATACTGGATATTGGACTCCTTTGGACGGTATCGGGCCATGGAATCTAGTGGCTGGGGTGGATTCATCTTAAGCGGGCCCCATGTATGAAAAACCGTGAAAAAAATCAATTTAAAAAAATAATAATAATAACAGCAGCATTGCTACTGCTGTGTCAGAGGGCAGGCAGCGCCTGCTGCTTTGTATGGGCGGACGGGCCAGGGGTCACGGCCCCACATGCGGGCCCCTCTATGATGTTTGTTTGTCATCCAACCCATTCATTATGTGGGCCCCTTCCTTCAGTAGGCCCCACCCAAATATCAGCCCCATCCAAGTCTAAGGTGGCCCACATCATAGTAAACAGTGGGGTTGAACCCTCTACCATTGAAACCCGTTTCTGGGTTCATAGAAATTTTGTATCAACATGAAATTTATTTTACACTTCATCCAGGTCTGCGTGACCTTATGAATGGATTGGATGGCTTATAAGCATTATGGTGGGCCCCACGTGGGACCCACGGTGATGTATGTATTTTATTCACACCGTCCCCAGCACGGGACGGTGGAACCCACCCTGCGTATGTTTTCCCTCCACGCCGTGCAGTGGACGGTGAACTCCACCGTGATTTATGTGTTTTATGACAATGGGACCCACTGTAATGTACGTGTTCTATCCATGCCATCCAGCCCATCCAATATGTCTGTCCCACTTGAATGAGGGGTCAGACCAAGTTTCAGAAGCATCCAAATTTCAAGTGGGCCCCACCAAGTGCTTTGATATGTTTTAGGCATGTCTTCACATGGTCTTAGATGGTATGGCCCACCAGAGTTCCGTATACAGCTGATTTTTGGGATATCCCATAATTTAGAGGGGGACCCATCAAATACACGGTGTTGATTGTTCAACACATATCACGGTGGGTGTATACATATAAACTTTATGTTATACGTCTAGTTGGCCACACGTGCTACCCACCAGATGTAAGGGTTCCACTCCTTCCATCCACCGTCTGAGGGATTGGACGGTGGACAGCTCACCATGATATGTCCCAAAGACCCTACCCCAGGTTCAGATGTGTTTATTTGAACTGACGACTCGAGAGTTTGGAAGGACTCCCCTACCACATTCATGGAACGCCGAGCACTTGAAAGTCTACTACTCCTGGAGGGAGCAATGTTAGGGTCAGCTCATCTTGTCATAACTTTATTGTTTCAATAAAAGTCACGTCTTTCTACAGAAAACTGTCTAATCCTACACAATCTACAAGGGACCCCCATAAAGGATAAGGTTTTGCAAGAAGGTCGGCCATCTGACGGGACGGTCGACTCATTTTCTGAGTGCGCTACGAGGGACCATTTCTCATGTGCAGAGGCGGAATCCTTCGATAAGTAAATTCTTATAGAATAGGTCGGCTCGTCACTCGTCATATTAACATTCAACAGATCAACAATCACCATTTAACCATCTGAACCCGGTCAAATAAACCTGAGACGGTGGATGGAAGGAGTCTTTGGGACCTAATTGGGAGGTTTATTTGAACTGACAACTCGGTAGGGGCCCTCCCAATTAGGTCCCAAAGACCCTACCCCGGGTTCAGATGTGTTTTGGAACACGTGACGCAAGACTAAATTACCTGGTCGAAAACGCCTTATTTTGGTCTTAGAATTGTAGAAACGGGCGACCTGCTCGTGCAAAGCAGTAACTCGTAGCTTAGCAATGTCTCGCAATTCTTCGAGCAGGTTGAGGCTTGTTGCGACTTAATTGGTATTCTACTTGTCTTGGTAGTTTCGTACCTATGTGGTAGGAAGTCCTCTCTCGACCGGAATGACAGCTTCTGAGCCATAGGAGAGAGAGAAAGGAGTCTCTCCCGTAGTTGACTGAGTCATGGTCCTGTATGCCCAAAGAACAAGCGGAAGCTCGTTGGCCCAGTTGCTCTTAGCTTTCTCTAGCTGTCTTGAGATGATGCTTGATGACTTTATTCACAGCTTCCACTTGTCCGTTGGACTGAGGATGACGAGGCAACGAGTAAGCGTTGACGATGCTGAGCCTTTGGCACATACCCCTAAACTTGTCATTGTCAAACTCTTTCCCCTTATCGGACACAATGACACGTGGGATGCCGAAACAACAGATGATGTTCTTCCAGATGAAGTGCATTATCTTCTGCTCGGTAATCTTTGCCATCGGCTCAGTCTCTGCCCATTTGGTGAAATAATCAACCGCTACGATCACATATTTGGTTTGCCCGTTGCCTTGCGGCAGAGGCCCAACAATGTCGATCCCCCATTGAGCAAATGGTCATGGTCTACTCATGGGGATCAGCTCTTCCGCTGGTTGCCTGGGGACGGATGCGAATCTTTGGCACTTGTCACATTTCTGAATGAAGTCTTTAGAGTCGGCCTGAATCGTCGGCCAAAAGTATCCCTGACAAATGATCTTTTGTGCCAAAGCTCTAACACCAGAATGGTTTTCGCATATTCCTTCATGAATCTCTCTGATTACATACTCGGCCTCATCTGGCCGCAGACACCTCAGATACGATTGGGAAAATCCCTTAATGCATAAGATATCGCCAATGATAATGTATCGTGCTGATCTAATCTTCAGGCGTTGAGCCTTTAACCTGTCCTCAGGAACCTTCTCGTCCTTGAAGAACTCAACTATCGGGTCCATCCAACTCGGAATCACCTGCACGGGTTAGACGACTTCGTAACTGTCAATGCTTAGCCTGCTCAAGAACTCCACCGAGAAGAACCTCGAAATTTTTCCCTCAGTCACCAAGGCAAGTTTAACAAGCGCGTCTGCCCAAGAATTCTCAGCCCTTGATATTTGGCTGATGCAGCACTCTTGGAATTTTCCCATTAGCTTCCGAGCTTTATTCAGGTAGGCTACCATCATAGCTTCCTTTACATCATACTCCGATGATACTTGATTTACGATGAGTTGCGAGTCGCACTTAACACTCAGGGATTAGACTCCCAGGGCGGCTACTAGTCTGAGTCCAATCAGCAGGGCTTCATATTTTACTTCATTGTTGGATGCTCAGAATCCGAGCCTTATCGCATACCGAACTGTTGCTGTGTTGGGAGTGACTAGGATGATTCCTGCTCCTCGTTTTGAGTTTGATGAACCATTCACAAACAACACCCACTTGTCCTCTGCCTCAGTCTCCTCGCCGCTCTGATAGGTAGGGGTAACCGCAAGGTTCCCTGTCAAGCTCACGGGTGAGTCTGTGTTAGGTGCCCCATTATCCTGAGCAGTGAATTCTGCTATAAAGTTGGCCACCGCTTAGCCTTTGATGGCTGTCTTTAGCCGATATTCGATATCGAACTCTCTAAGCTCGACCGTCCACTTGGTTAACCGACTGGACACTTCAGGCTTTTGCAACACTTGCCAGAGAGGTTGATCTATGAGGATGACAATGAGATGTGCCCGGAAGTATGAGCATAGTCACTAAGTAGAAACGATTAGAGTTAAGGCAAGTTTCTCCATATCCGGATATCTTATTTTCGTTGGGATCAACGCCTTGCTGACGTAGTAGACTGGGTATTGCTTTTTCTCAGACTCTTTGACAAGAGCTGAGTTGACGGCCACGGAGGACACGGTTAAAGAGAGGAACAATGGTTCCCCTTTCTCTGGCTTAGATGGCAATGGGGGCGATCCTAAATACTGCTTTAGTTGTTGTAATGCCTGCTTGCACTTGAGGGTCGACTCTGCCTTCTTGTTACCCTTCAATTGCTGAAAAACTGGGAGGTATTTATCTGTGGCTCTAGAGATGAAGCGATTGAGTGCAACCACCTTTCCTGTAAGGCATTGGATTTCCTTTAAATTTCGGGGTGAGCTCATACCTAGGAGAGCCTTTATTTTCTAAGGATTAGCCTTGATTCCCCTTTGACTGACTTGGAAACCGAGGAACTTACCCGAACCTACACTGAACGCGCATTTTACCGGGTTTAGCCTCATCTGATACTTATGAAGTATAGAGAAGGCCTCGGCCAGATTTGATATGTGGTCAGTTGATATGACACTTTTCACTAACATGTCATTAACGTAAACCTCCATGGTCTTGCTGATTTGCTGAGCAAACATCTTATTCACCAGTCGTTCATAGGTAGCCCCTGCATTCTTCAACCCGAACGGCATGACCGGTAACAGTAACGTCCTTTGTCCGTGATGAAGGCTGTTTTCTGTCTATCCGAGGGGTGCATAGCTATCTAGTTATAGCCGGAATATGCATCCATGAATGTTAGGAGCCCGTGCCCGGCTGTGCTATCAACCAATTGGTCGATTCTCGGGAGGGGAAGCTATCCTTGAGGCAAGCCTCGTTGAGGTCAGAGTAATCTCGCAGAGCCGCCATTTCCTGTTGGCTTTTCTGATGAGCACAACGTTGGCTATCTAGTCGGGGTAGTGGACCTCTTCTATGAAACCGATGTCAAGGAGTTTGACGACTTCCTTAGCAATCATCGCGTACCTCTCGGGCTCAAAAGTCCTATTCTGTTTGACTGTGTTATGTTCCAGATCTACATTCAGCTTGTGGACCATGACTTCTGAGGAGATGCTCGGCATGTCCTGGTGGGACCATGCGAAGACATCTTTATGCTGTCGCAGAAAATTCAACATCTGGTTCTGCTACTCGGCACTCAATGACGACCCGAGCTGGACTGCCCTGGTCGAATCGGTGCCATTACGTGGTACTATTAAGAGATCCTCCATAGGAGAACTTTCCGTTGTGATGTTCTCTCTGGGGTCGAGCATATTGACTGTAAATGCTTGCTTTGTCGAGCCCTTTCTAACCGCTATGGAATAGCATCGCCGAACCTCTCACTGGTCGCCTTTGACATAGCCAATTCCCTTTATAGCAGGGAACTTCACCATCAGATGGTACGTGGATACTACCGCCCTCATGGCGTTAAGAGATGGTCGCCCAATGATAACATCATGAGTCGACGGTACATTTACAACCAAGAAGTCTACCAGTAGAGTAACTTGGTTCTGACCTTCTCTTGCCGTGACCGGGAGGGAAATTGCTCCTTTTAAGATAACTTTGTCTCCTGCGAAGCCATGCAACAGTGTCTTTACAGGTCGGAGATGTGACCTGTCAATACCCATCTTATCAAATGCCTCGGAGTATAGAATGTCAGCTGAACTCCCAGTATCGACCAGGATGTGGAATATTCTATGATTGGCAACGTCATTGCGACTACCAAAGTATCATCGTGAGGATGCTGAATCCCACTCGTGTCATCCTCTATAAACATAAAACTGCACGGGCTTACTCGGAGCTCCTTTCTCGGCCTGTCTGCCAAGTGAATGTGATGTTCTAGATCAGTACTCCGAGCATGGGCTTTGCGGGCCTGGTTTGAGTCGCCACATCGGGACGGACCACCGTATATCATATGGATTTCGGTACTGTCGTCCGTAGCCCTGCCTAATTGCTCGTCCTTTTGAGCCTGCTTTTCTCCCTTTATGTATTGACGTAGGTGACCCTTGCGAATGAGGGTCTCGATTTCTTCCTTCTAGTCGACATAATCACTGGTTTTGTGCCCATGATCGTGATGAAAACGGCAGTACTTGTGCTTATCCCATTGGTCTGCCTCTGTCTTCATACAGCTCGGCCAATGCGGCAACCTCTTGTCCCGAATATCTAGTAAGATCTGCTCTGGATACTTGTTGAGGGGGGCATACGAGCTCAATTTGCTCTCGGGCCTCCTGCTCAACCTTCGATCACGGGGAGTGCTGTTGTCTGACCTTCTCTTATTTTCCTGTGGTGCTGCTTCGTCCTTTCGCCTTTTCTCTTTGGACGAATGTTCCGAGCCTTGGTTATTTTTCTGCGAGCTAAAAAACTCTTAAGCATTCGTGTACTTTTGAGTGCGATTTATGAGCTCTTCAAGCGTAATTGGCGAAGAGGAACCTCCCCCTTTTGAGCCCGCTGATTATCGCAGACAAAGCCAGTTTGTCGGAGTAATCGTTGACTTGCAGAGCCTCCTCGTTGAAGTGAGAGAAGTAATATTTTAGTGACTCTCCGTTCTTTTGCTTAAGGGTAAGTGGATGAGTTGACGGTTTGCGGCTCTTCTTTTCCAACAATGAACTGCGTCAGGAATGCTCTATCGAGCTCAATGAATGTGCTGATCGATCTCGGCTTAAGTTGCTGGTACCACTTCTCGCAGCCCATGTGAGGGTTATGGAGAATGCTCTGCACATCATCACCTCTAAGGTCGATTGGATTTGCATCCATGAGCGATAAGACTCCATGTGCTCCATTGGATCTCCGGACCCCGAGAATTGAATAATGGGGGGCATTATGAACCTCGAAGGCATGGCTGCGCCCATGATGTCGTTGGTAAATGGAGGCTCAATCTCCTCCATCATTGCTTCCACTACAATTAGAGTCGGTGCCTGGTGGTTCCGCTGCAAGGTATTGATTTGGTTTCGGAGTTCATCGAGCTGGGCTTCCTATGGATCCTTATTATCCACAACTGTTTCACGAGGAGTTTCAACCTCGGGTGTTTTACCCCTCCTCATCCTTTCTAGCTCATGGCGAATGTCAGCCGGGGCCAACGCCGAGGTCTCGGATACATAAGTTGGGACCCGGGCTTCCGCTTCTCGCATGTAAGTTGGAGCTTGGGCCGACATGCTCCGAGATACTCTCACTCGCGAACTTACGAGGACAGGTCACTCTACTGCAGACGGAGCGGCTTCGCCTTGGTCAAGGGGCGGATATTGACTCGCTGCTTGTTGTCGCTTCATCTGATTGATCTCATCTACCAACACTTGCACTTGATTTTGTAATGCTCGATACTTGCCTCCGCGGCTTCGGGTCTGTTGAGATGGTCCCGTTGGGGCCAACTTAGCATGAAGTATTGACGACGAATGCCGTTGCTCAGCGGGCCCAGGCTTCGCCACTGGTGCTGGAAGTGCTCTCTGTTTTCCCTTAGCCATTTATAACAAAGCTACAAAGACTCTTTCGTCTCACGTATCCCATAGACGACACCAAAAATGTTGATGCAAAAATATGGTTCACCTTTACCGAGCTCTAAGCACTTGCTCCGAGCTCTGTAAGCCTGCACAAGAGAAGGACAAAGGAGACCCTGATTAAAACATGGGACCCTCCGATGCCAAAGTCAGGCTAGGAATTCAGGTCTAAGTAGTGTAGCTAGGTTTCAGGTGAGAGATTTTGCGTACCTGCTCCTATGCATTTGATGACTATTTATATCTTGCGACCGGAGTAGACATGCCCATCTTTCTCGGCACAATCTTAGCCATTAACCACAACTGATGAACGTGCAGATCTCGGCGGGCGTGCAGTTATTCCCAAATCGTGTGTTACTGGGACGTTGCGCTGGCCGTGTCTCCATTTAGACTGACCTAACGATTATCGTGCCCATGTTCTTTTAGTTAACCTTGGCAGACAACACCGACACCATATCTCGGAATTGAGTCCAAGCTGACTTCAAGCGGACGGAATGAGGTCGAGTTGAGTATAATCCTGTCAGGTCTTACTACTCGGGGTTTCTCCCAGGCAAGACGTACTCCAGATTTTCCCATAACAATATCCATTTATTTACCAGTCATTTTAATGGCATTTACCCAAAAATGAGGCAGATCCAAGATCAGGTGGACCACACCATAGTGATAGAATGCCCACCATTGAAAAACTTAATGGGGCCGCAAAGGTTTTTGTTCAAGTTAATATTTGTGTGACCTAATCAACAGGTTGGATGGCAGATAAACATTAGCGTCGGCGCGGTGTGTGGTCCACCCGAGAATTGTATCTGCCTTATTTTTGGGCTCATGCCCTAAAATAAGCTGAACAAATGGATGAACGGCATGGATTCGTCACGGGGTCACGGCACCGACCAGTACCGAGACATCAGTACAGGAGGGTCACTACTTCCCAGGGAATTGAGCCCGCGCCAAACGCTCATCGGATTTCAGCCAAAGAGCGGCTTTTGAAAAACCCTAGACCTTCGTCTCAGATCAACTCCTGGATTTCCACCATTGCTCTCTCTCCGTTTCTCGCAACTAGGGTTTCCGCCTGAGGTACGTTTACTCCTCCCTTTCCATTTATATTTCAATCGGTGTATATTGCTGTCTGCTCACGTATCCTTTTTAGCTAGAATTACAAAGAAACTTCCCATTCGAACCAAGTACTGAAAACCTCTCTCTCTCTCTCTCTCTCTCTCTCTCTCTCTCTCTCTCTCTCTATTTTTCTGGAAACAGATCGAATGCGGATTTAACTACCGGCGTGTCGATACCGAGTAATGGCTTCTTTGTTCAAGGTAAATCCTTCGCTGTAGCTTTTGATTTCTTGAAAGTTGTATATTTATTTAAGATCACAATTTAGGCCGTGTTTGGATGCAGAAGTGAATGGAATTGCGAACCTTTAGCTTAGTTATGGTTTGACGGAAACATACTGCCTCAGCACGCCCTAATTATTCTACATTCACTTGTTTACACGTACGTGAAAGCAGGTGCACTTTCCAAAATGTATAACACGTGCAAGATCGGGGCCGTATGTTGGGAGGGTCTCATTCTGTATGTGTCCTGGCACGGAAGTCCGACTAGTCTGCTCATCAGGTGGGGCTATGTGAATGCAGGTGCGAATGAGATGGGTGGTTTGAAATAGTTGATGAACAGTTGAGATTCAATGTACATATCTGGTCCACTTGAAAAGCAGATTAGCCTAGCTTCTAGGTTAGGTTCATACATAGCAGGGCCTGCCTTGACGAACGGATTCAATTCCATTCATGTGTTCCATGTAGGTGTGTATGTGGTCGTGTGTACATTTAATCAGCAATATCACCTTGAACTGTGTTTTAACTGGCCAGACAGCAAAGGTAGAATCCTCGTTGTCATTTAAGCCTTATCCCAACTACTTGGGGTCGTTTGAACACGTGAATTTTGAATTTGCATCACTCTAATACTTTCTGTTCATTTTCTTTTGTGAATCTGACTTACATGAAGGTCTTAAGACCAGTGTTTTAAAACCCTGGACAGGACAGCTGGACTGCCACCAAAATGGGGCAATCCCATGAAATCCATAGCAACATATAGCTTGGTTAAGATTGTATGATTGAGGCAATACTAGGAAATCAATAGCAATCCAGAAGGCTGGGGGTCATGGATAGTTCATTTTGGTGATTGGACCTATTTCCATGAACAGTCTTCGGCACCAATTTTTTTGTGCCACCTATACATGGAACTATGAGAAAAGTTGTCCAAAAAGGATGGGATGGCCACCTATATATGAAACTGAGAGAAAAGTTGTCCAAAAAGATCAAAGAAAAATAAATGAGGGGCGATTTTTTACCCAAACACATGATCCATATGCCTTGAGGCTGAGGTTTAAGTCTTGCCTATGCTCGGTTTGTACTTCATGCTATTAAGCATCAAGAACAACCTTGAGGTATTACAACTCTAGGACTGAGACACCCACCTTAAAAAACTATGGTTATAGGCAACGTATGCAAAATCAGTTATATAACCGAACGTGGGCACTGTTACACGTTGCGGGGCCATAATGGCCGTTATGAAAAAAATGGCCTATAATGGGCCGTTATGGCCGATATTGATTTTTTTTATTTTTTTTAATTCTTTCCAAAAAATGAAAAAAGAAAAAAGAGGCCATTACGGCCAGTCGTATCGAGATGCTAACGGCAGTGGCCGTAGAATACCTTGGTGATAGGTGACATCTCATTCTTTCTTTTAGCCTCCAATTTATATACATTATTCCAAATTGGATCTCATTGTGTTCACATTTGAGATATTTAAGTTAAGCTGCCCTTTGAACCTTCTAATAATATTTTCTATTATATGCAATCTAATATTTTTCTTTATTTTTCATTTGATGTTTGAGTATACTGTCGGTGGCCACAAAGACTATTGTCCAACTAGTTATGCTAATCGCACTTGTTTCTGCTCCCATTCCCTGTGTTTAGATCTAATGTTTGCTTTCTTTGGTAACTTAACTTGCTTCAATATTAGGATCCAAACAAGCTTTCAGCATATCGGGATAGAAGATTTCCTGGAACACAGGAAGAATTTGAACATGCACTCCTAGCCTCAACAACTGTTTATATTGGGAATATGTCCTTCTACACGACTGAAGAGCAAGTTTATGAGCTATTCTCTCGAGCTGGAGAGATTAAGAAGATTATTATGGGTTTGGATAAGAATACTAAAACTCCATGTGGCTTTTGTTTTGTCATGTAAGGTTCTTACCTGCTTTGTACACTTTTGCACACGTGCAAATTTTGTAATAGTTTAAAGATGCTAATTGATTGTATTTCACTTGGAGAGTAGATATAGCGTCGTTCACAATCAAACATTTTGTTGGCAGTATTTATCCCTATATGTGTGTCTTTGTTTTCTCACAGTCCTGTATGCATACTTGTTGTTGGAGAGTGCTCTAAAATATGCTTGCTTGTTGCTGAAGTACATTTGGGATTTGTTAACAATGTGGGTACGCGGTACGCCAGGATTGGACATGTGGCCTTTCAATGCTACAATTGATATTTTATTCCTTTGGACCCAAGTCCTTTCAATGATGCAATGATATCTTATTCGGTTAACGCATGTTGGTCTTCAACCATAGCCATTATAGTTATGTACACCATTTGCAAATTTATCTCGTTATGCAAAAAAAAGTAACATGTAAGGCATAAATTTTCTTTTTCTTTTGATAGAGGTGGAGGAATGATGATAATATATATCAACCATACTCCAAACATAGGCAAGCTGGCATTGTTATTTCACCTTTAGTTGAGACCTGCAAGGAGAGAACCTATCACGACCCAAATTTCAGGTACTTGGTGTATACTTCGGACCCGAGATCCACATCATGATTTGTGCACTAAGTGTACTTAAATTATTTGATATGCTTACACAAAATTTGCCTAGCTAGGAGTAATACCATAGATCTAAATTTCATTTATATTTGGCCACATCTCATGAATAAGAAATTAACCATCAGTTATTAACATAGCTAAGGACCATTCCATTCGGGGTTTTATGCAATAAAATAAATCTTGTCTAACAAACTTGAAAGAAAGAAATAATATTCCAAGAACATCAAATGGAATTAAAATGATAAGCATGACTGGTCTAGGGCAACATCTTCTTCCTCTGTGTCAAGTAGGGCTATGTGTCCCTTGGGTCCTTTTCTAGCTCGACCACGTACTCATGTTCTTGACCATTTGGCTTATCCTCAATCATATATGTACAGTTTTATATCAATACAGGGTAAGCTGGCTAGGCCTAGTGAGAAGTCCCGACATGGTTCTTCACATCAAATCAGAATATAATAATAACAATTATATAAAATATAAATTCAGAAAGAAAATACAAATGCTAAGCAATGCGTGAATGCATGAATGCATCAAGTGAGAATCCGTCCGCTTGCTTGAGTTGGGAACCCATCAACCCGCATCTACCCCTTGCATACTTCTACCATTTGCTAGGCATTGGCAAGGCCTGCTTCTACTCCTTGAGTAAGCTTCTACTAGTATAGTGGGCTTTTGATAACAATTCTACTAGGTATACCATCCAAGGAGGTCCCTCAGGAATTCAGCACGTATCGTGCATGCAAATGATGGATGCACAAGCCACAAGCATATTAAGTAGTCGTAGATGATATATCATATGATCATTCCCATTCTCATATTTGAATCATTGTAGTTTTCATGCTAACTGATAACATCATCACAACCGTAAATTTATAGTTATATCAATTCCGCAAATCAGATCACTAGTTGCAATTATATAGAAAATTAGATCATAAGTTTACCAACATAGTACATCAGATCATTGGTTATGCTCGCATATTGAATAAATTACATAATTAATGTAGTAAGAGATCATAATAACAATGTCAAAACATACACACAACATATCATCAATGAATCTATTTTAACTTAATGAAGGGGAAATACATCGGGATCACTCACAATTATGACAATTATTGTTGTACTACATTTGGACCACGACCTTGCAATTTTTCTTTCTTTCTTCTTCTTCTTCTTCTTCTTCTTTTTTAAGTGGTTGCTGTCATCAATTTTAAATGGGTCAGGTGGTTGGTTTGTCTGCTGTTTTATGATATCCCGATCAGAAGTATTACTGTCTCATGGTGACCAGATTATATCTAATCATGTGCAGCAATTTACTTGCCTTCAAAATATTGTTTTTATTGTTCTCCTATTGTTGTCTGACCATTGTATGATGGTGTTTTTATCAGATATTATTCTAGAGGGGATGCTGAGGATTCAGTAAAATACATAAGTGGGACTATTCTTGATGATCGCCCAATTCGTGTTGATTTTGACTGGGGGTTCCAAGAAGGAAGGCAGTGGGGACGGGGTCGAAGTGGTGGACAGGTTAAACTGCTGTTGCATTGGCAGCTATTTCTTTTCTTTTTCATACCCTGTTGGTTTTATCATGTTACATTCTGCTTATTCTGATGTTATTTTTCTCCTGTGGTATAGGTGCGGGATGAGTATCGCACTGACTATGATCCTGATATCCTTTGCAAACATGCAATCAATTCTTCCAGAATTTCTTTACTAGTTCACATTTTGGCTCTCTCTTGTTTTGGTCTCATAGTTCTCGGCTGGTTTTGCTTTGGCTCTAAGAAGAGGGTTGGCACCTTGGTGATATAGTGGCATGTTAAAACTTGGTTTTGGCAGTTGGAGTTGTGCATGGACTTATATACATGCACGCACACGTCTTGGGGGACAACTGGATAAATTAATGGCACCGTTCAATGGTTGAATACCATACCTGTTAAAGTAATTGAGATATTAGAAATTATATCCATGCATCTGGAAAGTTTTCAATGGTGTCAGTTTTCAAAGAGTCTTCATGTCGGAACAACTTGGTAGTCGTAAATGGTCCCGGATTAATTCATCCTATTGGCCTGTAATAGTAGTAAGTCATTGATGGTGGATGTTTCAAGTTTGCTAGACATCGATAACTAGTGCTACTGTTTGGCATTTCAAATAGTTTAACTGTTTCTTTCTCATGGCATCCCATCTTTTCCATATTCATTTTAAACTATGGGATCAAGAGATGCTCTTTTTGCTTGTACAAGTAAATAACCATGGCACTCCATAGTTAATCAATGGAGTTTTTTCCAAGATATGCTCCATACGTTTAATCTTAGAACATTTATGTTACTCTCTCTGCACTCATTGTTAGGTTTAGAAGTTGGTTGCACTTCTGCTACCCTCAGTAAATGATATCAGCCTGTGAAATGTTGGATTGATCCATGTAATTGGTGGGCTACCACTTGGAAGATCCACAAACAAAAATCATACTATTCAATCCATGACGTCCTTGGATAGTCAAAGTGTCTGGAACAACTGTCCAAAGAACAACAACAAAAAAGGAAAAAAAGAAAAGAAAAGAGTCTGTAGATAGAATGGTTAGAAACACCCTATTGGTATGATTTTCGGCCATTGACCCATTGATGTCACTTATCAGTTGGTTGGCCCAGATTTAAATCAACATGCTGTGCCAGTCTTAATAGGTTACAGGGACAAAATACCATTTGCTAAATACACCCACCCCTCCCTCTCACTCCCTCCCTCCCTCCCTCCATGTGTGTGTGCATGTGTAATTTTTTTCAAGTATGGAGGGGTTCTTGAGATTTCCATGTAGGAACTAAGTTAATGCGTCATTCCTTTAGTTCCCTGAAGACTGCCTAATATTCAGAGTGCAATCTGTCACCGTTTATCTTCTTAACAAATTACACGCAGAGGTGGTTATGGGAAATTGGTGCAGAGAGAACTGGAAGCACAACGGCAGTTAGTGGATTATGGTGCAGGATCTTTGGATTCTTTCCAGGCAATTATTCCATCCAATTGTAAGTTCTGGAAGCAAATCTTTTGTACATCCCCAATTCTTAATCAACATATTGCTAGAGACTTATTTGAAACTAATGGTGGAGGTTGTCATTGAGGGTGCTGTTGAATGCACTATTGAGTTTAATTTAAATAATTAGTCTAATAAATTGGAAATAGCCAAATTTTAATTTTTTCAGCATTCATATTTCATTTTGACGGATGGGCTACAAATTTTATTTATGTTGCTTTCAAGCTGGACTTGAGAGGAGTGTAAACATAATCTCAGGGCTGCTTCCTCAGTCTAGTAAAGTGGAAATAACCAGATTTTTAAGTATTTTAGCATTCATATTTCACATTGACGAATGGCCTCCAGATTCTATTTATTTTGTTTTCAAGTTGTAAGGAATGTAACTACGGCCTCGGGGCATCATTATGAGTACATGAAACATCATTAGTTTCTGTCATTTCCTCTTATTGGGCTGAATTTTCTCAATCCAATTTACTTGTGCATCCAAATGCGATCTGAATTATCATTGACAATTTGGAAGCAGGTTATCTTATTGCTTTTGTATTGCTGTGGCAGAATGGATCTACTTTCATCTGTCATGCTTTCTTTCATTAGTTTTGCAAGTTAACGGAAATTTAACTCTAATCAATGTCTATACTATATGTTAAGTGCCATGTGTTGAAAATAATTGGGAATAGTCTCAATGAATGCCTGCATGGCTTGATAATATCAACCCATCATCTAATCTTTGGATAAAGACATTATGAAGCAATACATTACTGTCACCATTTACAATATGAAATCTCAAAAGCTCTATAATTAATAATTTCTATCCTTCAAAAAAAAATCTGTGTTTTTTTCTTTTTCGTCAATCATCATATGCTCAAAAGACTCAGGAGTACCAAATCTTATGTTTAAGACTTGCATATCACACCTCTATCTCCTTGTTGGTACTTGTTCATGGGAGATTTTTTGTGCGCTTCTGTTCAGTTTCTTTATAGGTGTTTTTTTTTTTTTGGTTTTTGTTTTTTTTTGTTTTTTTTAATGTTTTTATTTGCTTGATTATATGGTAGAATCCACTGTAATGTAATAAAAGACGGGATTTTCGGACCAAAGGGTGCTTTCGTGCCCTCTCCACAACTTTTTCCAATTTTCAACTTCCTTTTTTTTTTTTTTCCATTTTAGTACCCTCAATCTCTTCCAGGTTTCTCTAGGAAAAAAAAACCCTTGGAGTTTGGGTAATCCAATGGATTACTCAAAGAATGGTATTCTAACCATGGCCACACATGTCAACCCAATACATGTCTAAGACCAGTGCCCACCTGATGTCCAATATTGGTTGATTCTTGGGCCAATCCATATTAGGTACACATGTTAAATAATTAGGATCTTAACAAACTTTCTACAATTGATTGCACATGTTGTGCGCTCGTGCATTGTGCAGTTTCCTGCTGTTTCATTGATTGTAATTTGGCACTTCTTTTTGTTTCCTTCATTTCTTCTTCTTTTGCCAAGTTTTAAATACAATAACCTTTGTGGCTAATTCATTAACATATGCTTGGGGCCCATTTCGGTTCTAAAAATAAACATCCATGTCACCCATTTTAACACCAGTGATTTCTGCAGATGGTAGACAAGGCGGAGCCCATGGACATGGTGGATCTCATAGACAGGGCAGAGGTATGTGTTTAGTGAGGTTTTCATATCCCCTTCCAGACAACTGTTTTTTTTTTTTTTTTTTCCCCCTTCTTTTAAATAGATATCTTGATGAGTGCTGGTGATGGAAATTGAGTTATTCATGCCATTTTTATGTACAAATGCTTTATATTTAAGCTAATGATGTTAAATGAGTTCATTTCTCAGAATGCCTCTTGCCTTGTACATGTTTGTGTCGGCTTTGGGTCCTTACCTAGAGCTGTACATGAGCCAAGCTAGCTCGAAAAGCTCGCTCGGCTTGCCTTGATCTAGCTCGGCTTGACTCAACTTTAACGATGACTCAAGGTGAGCCAAGTTTCATATGACCCAGCTCGTTTTGAAGACAAGCCAAGGTCGAGCATTGTGGAGCTTGACGCGAACTCAGCTTGGATCGAAGCTCGAGCTTGGTTCGACTCAAATATATTATATATGTAATATTTAAAAATAATAAAACTTAAAACTTAAAACCCTACTCTACCTGTTCGTCCCTTTCTTACCCTTTTTCCCTTCCTTACTCATCCGGCTGCCCCTGAGCTCCTCCCTCTCTCCTCATCCGGCTGCGCCTGAGCTCCTCCCTCTCTCTAACGCCCAAGCTCCATAGTCAATCTCTCTCTCTCTCTCTCTCTCTCTCTCTCTCTCTCTCTCTCTCAGCACCCACAACAAGGTTCCTCTATCTAATAATATATATAATTGAATATTTGATTTGGGGGTTGGATCGGTTGTAGGTGTTGGGTTAGTTGGGTGGGTGCTGGCCATTGGGTTGGGTTGAGGTGGGTGGGTGCTGGTAGATGGGTTGGGTTGGGTGTTGGTTGAGGTGGGAGTAGGCTCGACTCGACTCGAGGTAAGCTCGCCTCAACTCAATTCACTAGCTCGCCTCGAAAGGTTTGACAAACAAGCCAAGCTCCAATGGTAAGCTCAAGGGTGAGCTTGAGGAGAGCACGGATGAGTCAAGCCAACCTTGACCCACCTCAACTCGACTCGGCTCAATGTACGGCCCTATCCTTACCCATGCCTTGGTGGTAGACTCACAATAGTTTCAACGAGGTCATGGGTTCGAGTACCCATTGTGGTGTGAGTGCGTGAGTGTGGGGTGTGAGTGCGTGTAAAAAGAAAATAAGCTAATGATGTTAAATTGTTCTTCTTGATACAATGCTTCGTTTTTTTTTTTTTTTTTCCCCTTCTGAGGAGATTATTTTGGTTTGTATGATTTGTGTTTTAACTACCAAACAGATTACCATCGCAAGCGGCACCGTGATGATGACCGATATGCTTCTGAGATGTCAAAGAGAAGCTCTGACCATGAATATAGGAGAACATCTGACCCAGAATCCAGACCGGTAAACCGTTGTTTGGTTGAAGCAGTGTATGTTTATAATTTGTAGATGTGATAACTTGAATGCCCTTTGTTTTTTCGCTGCAGGAGAAGAATCCACGTTTCCGTGAGAGCGGTGACTCTGATGACGACGACGATGGTGATTATCGAAGGCGGCGGCGTTAACCAACTCCCCATTGTTTGTTGTGCTTTTTTACTGTTCACACTATCTATAGATATGCTCTTGAATATTTAGTGGTCTTTTTTGCACAAGATTGGAATAGGAAGATGCAATGTGATCTGATAAACATTGGTTACTCCGTAATTTCGAACGTAAATGTTCGTGGGATCAGACAGTCTTCTGTCGATGAATGGTTGAATTGAAAAGAGTACAGTAAAGGCCACATGGCAGGGGAAGACGTGGATCTGAACTGTCCACCTAGCAGGCTCTTCCTTGGATGGACATGGTTGTAAAATGAGAGGCCTGAAAATCCTAGATAACACTTTCCCTTGCTATTTGCCACAACCATTGACTTGCTCTTTTGTCCATCCATTTAAAACCACCAGTTCGACGCGTGGGATTGCCTATTTGTGTTACCTTATAATCTCATTAGGACGATAGTTGATAGCGTGTGGCCTACAAACTGAACAATTATGAAGTGTGACACAGCACAGCTCATTCAACTGGAAAGTCCCCAGACTCTGGATATGTTTTGGCCATCATGTCCATGCCTTTTTCACTAAATGAGGGCCTCCTTCGATGTACACAATGTGTACAGCAGCCCTTTTGCGCACAATAGACTATCCTTGCTTTAAAGGTCAGCATATACAAGAATATAATGTTTCATGAACATAGGATCACACATGCCAAATGTTTCGCATGTGTGCCTCTCCATGTCGAAACACCTATGTGTGCCAGCATCCATCTTCAAGAACCTCACATGCACCATGTGTCAAGCAATCTGCAATTCGTCATAATGTTATATGAGTTAAGATCTCTGCATGTTCCTCCACTCCATATCTCAAATACTTGACAAACGGCAACAGTATTGTATGACCTGAATAGCATGTGCAGGAGCGTGTATTGTCCACGATTTTGCATGCATCCAAACAGCCTCTCAGAGCCAATAGTATTCTGACACATCAGTCCAAACCAGACGTTGCCTAGGGTAGCCTTTGAGATCAACTATAGGGCCTAAGGTCAAGCTCAGCCATAAAGCACAGCCGATTACATACCCATGCAGATCTCGTGACTACAATCCATTCTAGCTTGATGAACTGTTGGTAGATGGCCCCACTAAAAATCCTAGGTAAAAAAATTTCCAATAGGGAATATGCTTATTTAGCTTGGTAAGCACATTCCTAAAGTGTTTGGGTAGCTGGATGCGAGGAATGGGTTAGTGAGGAAAGAAAAATCAGGGGTTTTAAAGGTTTTAAGCGGGTCTTCTGAAATGTATTCGTACTGATCATACAGCTCCTGTTTGTAGTTTTATTGCTCCTCCAAAGTTTGCAGTATGGGCTTCCTGACTCAGCGTAGGGCACTATTGTGACCCGAATCAAAATTTTGCCTGAAACAGAATTTTTGGAGGTTCACAGCTGAGAGGCCCTGGCTTGCTTCCGCACGTACACATACACGTGTAAGGTAATAACTTTTGCACATGTGCGCGGTAGTGTAAGGTAATAACTAATGCACATGTGCGCAGTAATAATCCTGAGGGGCTCATTACTTACGTGGACGCTTATGTGCTACATGCGCACTTATTGCAATGATAGGCAGGCATGCAACCTACGCTCAGTCGGTAGTCCTAGTAGGGAAAAAAAAGGCACTTACAGTGGACACCTTGTGCAAGGAATGAATCTCCCTAATGCTTGTATCATGTATCTTCGATATGCCAAGTCAGTTAATCATCCCTAGTATGCCCTTTTACAAGGTATTTGGTATGGTTTTCTGCATGTCTTTGGGTCGTCTTAGATGATGCCAGAATCAGGTCCTCTCACTCTTGCTCCGGTGGTGGACTCTCGAGAGTTTCAAAACCCAGTCAAGGGTTGGAGTACCCATAGGTGGTGAAATTCCACCATGGCATGAGTGTGTGGGGGTGTGTGTGCGTGTTAAGAAAACAAAAAAAAAAAAGATGATGCCAGAATCAATTGAAGCTTTCTTCTTTGTGCGTTCGTGGGGAATGGCTCTATTGGCAGGTCTATTGTTTCTTTGAGGAGAAAGGAATAGTGGTTGCTTCAAAAATGGAAGTGGGCGAATTTTGGAGGTGGAATCAAATGGCATGGAAAATAACTCTATTTTTTTTATTTTTTATTTTTTATTTTCTTCTCTTTAGGCTTTGGCCTTGATATCAATAAAATAACTGCCTTTCAAAAAGAAATCTTTATTCAACTTCATAGCATGCAGTTTGTATCTTAGATAAAACCTACCAAATCTGTGTTACATACAGAGAGCATCTTGAGCCAATCACCACCTTTTCAGTCCAAATCCTGGCAGAGCACAGGAGAGCGATCAAAACTTAGAAAGTAAGAAACCGCAGACCCAAGGCTTCAAAATCTTGAGCTAAGAAAGCATGCATAATATTCATTTGATGCCACTGCTTCCAAAACTTCTTTTGGAATGCATGCATGCACAACCCATGCATTTCCACTCGGGCATAACCATCACTCAACCTCTGTAAGGATTCTTTTCTTCCGGAATGGTTCCCGGGGCATGCTGCCTGGAGCGCTGTGAGCTCTCCTCCTCTCCTCTTTCCTCCTTTCTGCTTCAACCATGGTACGCCTGAGGGAGGCTGCCTTGTATATTGGCTTAGGTAAGTGTCTATGCCTGCAAAACCAAGATCCTGAAGTTACTTTCAACTTGAGACAATGTCTGTTTTAACTGTTGATCCCCATTAGGATGAAAATGGATTCGCCACCGCCAGCTTCCCTCCCTCTCATATTGATGTACTTCTATTTTTAATCGATAATCATGTGCTTCTTCTCCCTCCCTCCAAAGATGTCCAGAATAAACAGAACATACCTAACAATGCGCTTGACCTCAGGAAGGTGCTTGTAACGCTCCTTGACGGCCTCAAGATAATCTTGTTTTTTCCGCTCCCTAGGAAGAAGCTGCACGGAAATAGATAAGATTGTTAAGTATCTAGGAGATGATGTGATCTGAACTCTCTACTAAATAGCAAATGTAAACATTATTAATTTCTACCAGTTAATTGTGAAAATGAAACTGTCTGAATTACTACTCTCAGACCAGTCATTCATAAAGAAGCATCTAAGTGAATAAAGATTTCCTCGAAAAACAAAGGAAACATTGGGAAAGCAAAAACCAAACACAACCATATATGGCTTAAGTGAAATTCCTTGTGATGCTACTCTAGGGCCCTGAAATGTGCCTCAATATCACATCCGACCACAAGTTTTGGAAGAAAATCATTTTAGATGCACGTGATGAAGAAAATGTAAAGAAAAAGCAAAGTTACTTCAAATCACATTGCACTGGAAATTTAAGGCTGTAAAACCAGAAAAAAAGCCAGCTGGTCAACTTATTTTGTGATGGCTGTCAAAATCAGCAACAGTGTGAACAATGAGGGACTTCCGCATGATGCAATTATTTTGGTAAATTTCAAGATTTCCATTGATCTTGACTGCTCTCAGAAATAATGGTGAATCACTAATCTGCCAATCTATCCAAATCACAACAGCAAAGCAGGTGCGGAAAACAAGATACTTACAACCCCCAATTGTTCTGATGCCTTGGCTTTCCATAGCCGCAGGTTGGTGTCATCACTCCCAGAAATAACATAAGAGGCATCACAGCTAAACTTTGCACAAAATACCCTATATGGATAAGAAGAACTTGTCAGAAACTCAGATACTTCCATAAACAAATATAACCAGTGAAAATGGTTTGTGAACAGAAGATGGTAATGAAAATCATGTGGTCAATCTTCAATTATACATGCAAAAATCAAATATAAAACCCATTTCCTCAAATTGAAATTGGATTAATTTCTTAAAAAAAGGTTGCACTAATGAGGGCAAATAAACACAAGACTCGAAAACCTTAAGACTCAGAAGAAATTCTACAACAAGAAAAAACCTTTGCATCCTCTTGGTGTGGTAAATTTCCCTGCTATGGCCACCATTGTACTTGAAGATTCTCACCTGCAAAAATTGAATGTCAGAGGCCAAATGGGACATATTGCAATGGGATAGACTCACAAATGACAACAGGGAGCCATGATAATATGGATGGCTTCTTTCTGTGGCAAAGAAATGCAAGAACTGAATGAAATTTAACAATGGGGAAGAGAACTCACTGTCCTATCATAAGAGCCAGTTACAAATTCCTGGCCAGTTGGAGAGTAATCAATATCCAACCTGAAATAAAACATAGTGCTGATGAAGGTCACTTCTAAAGGCTCAGGCAGAGAAGGATATCAATTTTGAAAGATATAGGCATTTTTTCAAGATTAAAATTTTCTTAACCATGCCACTCACACTGCAGAAACATGATCTTGGTGCACACACTTGGCTTCGTTTAGTTTTCTCGAGTCGTAGCTATAGCAGTTGCAATCTTCATTTGCCTGCATTGACATCAATAATAGCAACTCAAGAGAGGAGGAATAGCACGGATCTCATGAGTTCAAAGGGATATGTACATCTCTTGGTAAAAGTTCTAATATCCTAAACCCTGACACAAATGTCAAGCCAATAATTCTAAAACCTAAAATCCTAAAAAACGCAGCAATTAAAGGAGGTAAGTTTTTGTTATTCTTCCAATGTACAACGTGCTGAAAGGCTGCACCCAGTTCTCATCAGAAATATTTCATTTACACAAAATCAGCTTCCTTAGATGTGCTTACCGCTGTAAAATTCATCGGCTCCCTTGGGTTCCAAGAAATAGCATTAGTTTTTGTCTGTTACAAGCAAATATGGGTCAGTTTCTCTCAGAAGCAATTATAAATAACAAGCGTTGATCAGCATTTAGATTAGATTGTCCAGATGCAAATGGATGGACAAGGAAAATAATCACTGTAGAGAGATGAATAACGCACCTAATTGAGTAAATCATATGATAGAATAGAGGTTTGCTAAGCACAGAAGGGTGTACCATAAACCTTATGTACACGCCACAATGTGCAAGCATGGCACGATAGACAAGATCCAATCCACCCATCAGAACAGCACCACTGTCTTGATGCCTTATCCCAAGAATCAGGTTGATCCAATGACCAGGTGGTCCACAGTTTGCAAAACAAATGTATGGCTCTCAAAAACTATGCCAAAGTTTTCTAACCCATCTGCCTGTTTCCAATATTTGGGTCCACATGCTGAGCAGACCACATTTTTATTTTTTCTCTGGAAACATGTAAATCATCAGACCAACCTGATGGATGGATTGGATCATATAACTGTGCCAAGATGGCACATGCAGTATGTACATGAGCTGTATTGCACATGAATGTGCGCCTAGGAAATCTCTGATAAAATAAACACGAATCATAGGATAGAAACTCAGACCCTCTCACAACCTTAGACTCAGTAGCTCAGTTGCCTTGAGATTTTACTGTAAGTGATATTCGAAAAACTAGTGCATGAATCTGGCAAACCTTTCATAAACCTCAAGCTTATATTTTGGATATGGAAAATATTGACACAAACAAATGCAAGAAGGGAAGTGACATCATTACAGCTCAACAGGATCATTATAATATTTTTTTAACAATATCAGAAGAGATATTACAACTTATTAGAAACAAAAAAATGTGCTTCAGTGCAAAACCAAACCACAGGAACGAATCAAATTGATAGTGAAGGATGCTCTTACAAAATGATACAGATCACCATAAAACTAGTAATTGATGAAAGAGCCAAGCACACAACTTGAATTATGACCGTACTTGTATATGCCAATAACTAAGAATTTTTTTTTGGATAAAATTACATTAGTTCATAAACTAATGATATCAACACAGTTTGTAGTCATCTGAAAGAGAGCAGCTGAGCCAAATTCCGGTATCAGGCAATGGTATCAATGAAAGTAAATCTTTTAGGGATACTGATAATTGTGTTTCTCCAGTTGACAACATTTATAATAGCACATTCAACACATACTTGGCAGGAGAGATTAAATTTGGAGATTTTCCTCTGCTGAAATGGCCTCTGTACTGCCTAAAGAATTTATGTAACTTAAATAATTGATCTCTTGTTCCACTAAACAACCCAAAACCATTCCTCGTGCTTCCTTCTCTGGTTTGTCAAACCAGTTGACAACATTTATAATAGCACATTCAACACATACTTGGCAGGAGAGATTAAATTTGGAGATTTTCCTCTGCTGAAATGGCCTCTGTACTGCCTAAAGAATTTATGTAACTTAAATAATTGATCTCTTGTTCCACTAAACAAACCAAAACCGTTCCTCATGCTTCCTTCTCTGGTTTGTCAAAAAGTAGCTAACCCACCCACCCACCCCGAAAAAATAATAATAAAAAACCATTTATTTAGTCAAACATAACATCCTAAATCCGAAGGTGTTTTACCATTCTCCTCTCTCTCTCTCTCTCCAAAAAAAAAATAATAATAATAAAAAAAAAAATCTGAGATGCCCTGTGCAACCTGTTATCTTCAAAGACCATCTTCTTTGTAAAACATCAACAGTCTCTATTATGATCTGTCTGAGCAAATTCCATTACAGTGGAAGACAGGAGTAGACATTTGAGGCTCACAATATTGACAAAGAATGGCACAGTAAATAAATGAAAAGAAACTACTGCAAACCAAATCCATGATCAACAGACAGCTGAATGTGTTTGAATTTACAATAACATCATGCCATTCTACCTTCATGATAAGCTTCCTTGCCGGTGATGACATACGCAGATCATATAGTGTTATGCTGCGGTCACTGCAAAACCAGAAATATAGAGTTACATTCCCTCTACATGCCACAATATACATTATACGCTAAAGACTGTTTAAAAGGCACACTTTAAAACTACACACATAGCAAGCAGTAGTCATTCACAGCTAAGAGATTAGAATGAATAGAATGTGCAATAAAGCAAGCTTTTCACGGTGGAAAAACAAACTGCAATTAGGCAAACCACACAGTAGGCTACTAAGAGAACCGACAGCCTATATTTAAGCTATTGTACCAACAAATTTCAAATGTGGGCCTGTACTTAACAAGTGACCTACTTCAGATAATACATACATCAGGGGGCAAAAGACAGAAGTAAAATGAGGCTTCACCAATAAAGGCGCAGAAATATTAAGCAAGAGTCTGATGTGGGGATCCAAGGACTATGATGCTTCATTGATTCAGGAGTTACAAAAAGAACACACACACACACACACACACACACACACACACACACACAGAGGCAAAGACTGAAATGAAAAGAAACTTGTCAATTATTGCTTTATTTATTACTAATATAGGACTACACAGCTATATGTTCTAGTTTATTTGTCAAATGCTTCATTCATAGACACTATGGGAGAGATTTTTTTCCAAGATGGTGTGGGAGGTAATGTTACCAGTCTCATATGCAAAAGAAGATGGCTATTTGGAAAAAGGAACCCATTATACATACCTAGCTGATGTTGCTAAGACGTCTGGTTCTGCTGGATTAAATCGAACAGAAATAACAGTGTCCTTCCCCCATTCAAAACTGTTCACTGGCTGTGACCTTTTTGCAAGAGCTTAACTTTGTCATTAAAAATGTCATAATCCATGTCATTATGGATAAAAGGTAAGGCAACTTAAATCCAAACCTGTTGTGGTCCCATATATCAACCTGAGCACCAGCTGTCGCAAAGAGATCACCATCCCACTGGTGATCTACAGCCCTGAAAATATAGTTAAAATATTAGGAACTTGGATAGACAACATACAGATACTGATCTATCTCAATATCAGAGCAATCCCTTATTATTATTATTATTTTAAAAAAGATCCATAATCAGATTGATCAGAAAAACAACTTTGAAACTCTCACCAGAAAGCATTCTTCCAAACATAAACTGCCAGTGGCTGAAAAGTACAAATCATGAAAATAAAGAAAATAGAAACCAAATAGAAGACACATGCATTGCACAAGATATGGCTCAAATGGATGAACTACTGACCTCTGATGAATTATCAGATGAATCATCTGACCCTAGAGTATTCGCAACAGGAACATTCCAAAGCCTGACACTGACACAGGAAGAAAAACCTCAAGAAAAGAAAATGTTCCAGATGTCTGTTTCCATAAACATCTGAGAGAATGCAGAAACGCAAATTTATATCACAATATAAATGACTAGGTAATAATATTTCAAAATGGCTACAGAGATGATACAGCTGGGCTGTCCTTACGTGCAATCACTTCCACAGGATATGAGAACCCGTCCATCTGTAGATGCTGCCAAACCTCGAACAGCACCTTGGTGGCCTGGGAACTGGCAAACTGTCCGCCTGTTTATTTTTCAGATCAAACATCCATCACACATGTTACAGGAAATGATAATGCTTTGGATGGCATTTTGTCAGGCACAACTGCAATCCTAGGGAGCTTGTATTTAGAATGCATTGGAATTCACTCAAGGCGATTCCGAATCCTCGGTTGTGTTTGGCAGTACGTATTCTCAATGCACTGGAATCCAAAAATAGGAATGCATTATGCAGTATATTTACAGACATTTGAATTTTAATTATTAAATCAACTTTAATATCCCAAATTAGTGTACATATGTGGTATTTGACAGAATGATTGGAATCCACTCGGGGTGATTCCGAATCCTCAGTTGTGTTTAGCAGTGTGTATTCCCAATGCAATAGAATCCAAAAATAGGAATGCATTGAAATTCTGATGGGGACATCCTGCGCACGCCGTCCACACGTGCAAGCACACCACCCCCCCTACGCTCGTACGCCAGAAGGAAGGCCCCACCGTCGATTTGGATCGATGACGACATCCAGGGAGGGCTTCCTAGCTAGAAGACAAGTTTTGGTTATAAAAAAAAGGTAGGCCCAATAGTCAAGAGAAGCCCATCATGGGATCTCATGATCATGGCCCACTCGTCGGATTGATTTTATATTTTAAGTTTTGTTTATTGTTATTATTTAGAACATCGTGATCACTTTGGATTTCCTTGTTTGGTTTTTATTTTAATTTACTTCATCACCAAGTAATAGGTTGCGCACATGGTGCGAGTTTTTGGAGTATAGGATTTTTCCTATAAATAGGCATCCCTTGTAGTTCTTTTGATTCATTGAAGATTAATAAAAATTTTGCGTTTTCCTATTCTCTAAGTTGTGAAGCTTAATTGGGTGTGAAGCCCTCCCTTCATCGAATGGTTAACTACCGTAGTGCGAAGCCACATCTATCCCGATTCGCCCTCATCCATCGCCATCTCTACTACTCATCTTCTACCATCCTTTCTTCTCATCTCACCCCATCATCTACAATTCGAATCAATCATCTATTGCAGCAATTCTCCTCCCCACAATAGAATTTCAGAATTTGGTCCTACAGGAGGGTTGAAACTTCGGTGGAGCATCACGCACAAACCGTACATCGGATCGAGCTGAGATTTTGGGGTTTTGGAGTCCATCCCTGGCCGACCAAGACCAATGTGGCCTTTTTCTAAATAGTGGGCCCCACACACGTGCAGTCGGGATCACACGCACATGTGTTTGGGCCATTGTTGTTGTCTACGCGTGCGGTACTTCTTTGGTTCGTCTCTCTCCTCTCTTTCACTCTGCTTCCACCCAAAATTCCTAAACCTAACCCTAAATTACTCAAATCTCCAATTTTATGCCCCTTTTCTTACCTTGGGGTTCCCCGAATTGGAATTTCTAAATCCCTTGGATTAGGGACTGATTAATATGCATGTGTGGATGATTATTTCTTATCTTTGAGTAACGTTTGGTTCATAATTTTTATTGATCCAACGCTATCATGTGTAGGCCTGAACCCGCATAGATTCCCCTTAATTGAATGTTTGGATTTTTATGTGGGATATGGAATTTGTGTAATTGTTTCTGAACTAATGTGATCTTAAGCCTAAAATCTCGCATGCCATATTTAATTTTCATGTCCTGCATCAAATTTGGTGAGACTAGGGTTCTTGTAGGGGAATTCATTACATGTTTAGGGTTTGGTTGTTTATGTCCATTATGCATCACTTATCACCATATATGGCTGTTTAGAGGTCCATAAACCCTGACATAAGCTGCTGAAATTTTCTGTTATCCGCTTATTTGAATTCTTTTCAAAATTAACTTAGCTTTCTATTTCTAGGTTTAGAAACTTTCCTTTTCTGTTTTTTAAAAACTTTCTTAATCTGTTTTTAGAAACTAATTTCCTTTCATTTTTCTTTTTTAGAAACTAGTTTACTTTCCTTTTTCCTTTTTTGAAACTAACTTACTTTTTATTTTTAGAAACTTTCCTTTTTTTTTTTTAGAAATTAGGTTGTTTTTTTATAGAAACTTTTCTAATTTGTTTTTTTTAAGAAACTTTCCTAATTTGTTTTTTTAGAAACTTTCCTAATTTGTTTTTCTTAGAAACTTTCCTTTTTCGTTTTTAGAAACTAGGTTGCTTTTTTTTTTTTAGAAACTTTCCTAACTTGTTTTAAAAACTTTCCTTTTTCGTTTTTAGAAACTAGATTATTTCTTTAAAATAAAATAAAAAATAAAATAAAAATCCTTATATTTTGACAACTGTATTGCTGAATTTTGGTTGACACCCTACACTAAACATGAAATAATTGCAAGAGTCACTAAACAAGCTGTCTCAGAAGTTAGAGTCTTTGATTAAGCGCTTGGAAATGGACCAATGCTTTAAACAGCTTGATGTACACATTACTCGACTAGAGACCATCGCCAGGACAAACCCCACCATTGGGGTAGATGTCCAATCTCAGGCAGGTGGCCTGGAGGATAGACCAATGAATGGAGTTGGTCAAGGAATCAATTATGAGTGTGCACCCGTGCACCCACCCCATGAGAGACATCAATACCACTATTTTGAGGGGTACAACATGTACGGCCTTGTAGCTGGAGAGAGTGATATCTTTCCAGAGGCTAGTGTAGAGTTACCCACTGAGGTCATTCCGGTAATGGATGAGTTACGTGATATCTTTCCTGATGATCTACCGGATGAGTCTCCTCCTAGGAGGGATATAGAGCACACTAGAACATGGGACACCGTAATACCTACAGCCGAGTTTGCGTTTAATAGTTCTAATGATAGGTCCACAGGTCTCAGTCCTTATGAAGTCGTTACTGTTTATAAACCTGGGAAACCTATTGATCTTGTCCCTATGTCACTGTTCCATAGGGCGTCAGAGCCTCCAGAGTCTTTTGCGCATCACATTCATTCATGGCATCAAGAAATTAAGCAGAAGATCACTGCTAGTAATGAACATTACAAATTTTCTGCAAACTAGCATAAATGTTTCAAAGAATTCAATATTGGGGACTCTGTGATGGTGTGCATCTGGCCCGAGCGGTACCCTCTGGGGGCTGTTCGTAAGTTACACGCGCGTAGCGCTGGACCCTTCAAAATTATAAAACGAAACGGTCTCGATGTGTATGAGGTAGATCTTCCACCTTACATGGGAATTAGTTTCACATTCGATGTGGATGATCTAGTTACTTTTCAGGAGACCACTGATACTTTGTCCGACCCTTCGCCCACCCATCCTAATTCTCCATATTTATCCTTCGAACCATGGCCCTTCTCGACCCATATTCCCAGCCTCTACCTCCTATAACCACTCTTCCTGACCTTTCTTCTTAGCCTCTACCTCCCACACCTACCCTTCTCGACCCATTTTCCCAGCTTCTACATCCCATACCTACCCGTCTCGATCCATTTTCCCAGCCTCTACCTTTCATACCTACTCTTCCTGACATTTCTTCTCAGTCTTTGCCTCTTATACCTAACCTTCACACACCCAAAAAGAAAATAGAGGATATCCTGGACCATCAGATAGTTCCAACGTCGGATGGTGGGTTTCAGAAGTACCTTGTCAAGTGGAAGTCACGACTAGCTTCAACCAATACGTGGCTCGCTGAGGAGGAGCTTCAGAGACTTGATCCTTATATCTCGGAGCGGTTCAGGAGTTTTATTGCGCCAGTAGCGAAATCTTCACAGCTGGGGAGAATTGATGGGGACATCCTGCGCACGCCATCCACAAGTGCAAGCACACCACTCCCCTATGCTCATACGCCAGAAGGAGGGCCCCACCATCGATCTGGATCGATGACGACGTCCAGGGAGGGCCTCCTATCTAGAAGGCAAGTTTTGGTTTAAAAAAAGTGGGCCCGATAGTCAAGAAAAACCCATCATGGGATCTCATGATCGTGGCCCACTCGTCGGATTGATTTCATATTTTAGGTTTTGCTTATTGTTATTATTTAGAACATCATGATTACTTTAGATTTCCTTGTTTGCCTTTTATTTTAGTTTACTTCATCGCCAAGTAATAGGTTGCGCACATGGTGCGAGTTTTTGGGTATAGGATTTTCCCTATAAATAGGCATCCCTTGTAGTTCTTTTGATTCATTGAAGATTAATAAAAATTTTGCATTTTCTTATTCTCTGAGTTGTGAAGCCTAATTGGGTGCAAAGCCTTCCCTTTATCAAAGGGTTAACTACCGTGGTGCAAAGCCATATCTATCCCGATTCGCCCCCATCCATAGCCATCTCTACTACTCATCTTCTACTATCCCTTCTTCTCATCTCACCCCACCATCTACACTTCGAATCAATCATCTATTGCAGCAATTCTCCTCCCCACATTGGAATTTCAGAATCCCGCCCTACAGGAGGGTTGAAACTTTGGTGGAGCACCATGCACAAACCATACATCGGATTGAGCTGAGATTTGGAGGTTTTGGAGTCCATCCCTAGCCGACTAGGGCCAATGTGACCTTTTTCTGAATAGTGGGCCCCACACACATGCGGTCGGGATCACACGCACGTGTATCTAGGCCATTGTTGTTGTCCACGCGTGCGGTACTTCTTTGGTTCGTCTCTCCTCTCTTTCACTCTGTTTCCACCCAAAATCTCTAAACCTAACCTTAAATTACTCAAATCTCCAATTTTATGCCCCTTTTCTTACCTTAGGGTTCCCCGAATTAGAATTTCTGAATCCCTTGGATTAGGGACTGATTAATATGCATGTGTGGATGATTATTTCTTATCTTTGAGTATCGTTTGGTTCATAATTTTTATTGATCCAGCCCTATCATGTGTAGGCCTGAACCCGCATAGATTCCCCTTAATTGAATGTTTGGACTTTCATGTGTGATATGGAATTTGTGTAATTGTTTCTGAACTAACGTGATCTTAAGCCTGAAATCTCGCATATCATATTTAATTTTCATGTCCTGCATCAAATTCTGTAGTATATTTACAGACATTTGAATTTAATTCCTAAATCAACTTTAATATCCCAAATCAGTGCACATATGTGGTTTTGACAAAATGATTCTGATAAGCCCATTGAAATATATACTTTGGCCAAAAAATGATGAAATTCCAAGCCTCGGGTGGGCCACAAGCATAGGATCACAAACGAGCGACCCGCCAACATTTTTTAACAATCAATTTACATGGCCAATGTTTGGACCATTTGGATTATTCTTTTGATGTAATTTTAGTGATGCAGCTAATAATTTGATTGTTTTGGGGTATCATCAACGTACCATGTGTACAATGGATTAGTAGCCTAGAGACACCTTTGTTACATGTGCGAATCTCTTGCCTGATTCCAAATCACAACAGAAGGGAGAGATTTCAAAACACAATAAAACTGTGTATTTCAAATACCTCCGATTCCAAATACCATTGAATCCATGTTGCCAAACAACTGTTGGATTTAGAATGCACTAAAATCCCTATTGACAAACAACCCCTAAGATATTCACCATAACCTCAGAAAAGGAATCCAAAGAAAAAAAAAAATGACTCAACCCATTCAATAGCATGACTGCAATCCTAAGGTACACACCATAACCTCAAAAAAGGAATCCAAAAAAATCTGACTCAACCCATTCAACAGTGAGAGAAATAAGTACTACGGGCAGGCCATTCCACTTCCAATAGACACATATCATGCACAGCATAGACATCAGGCCATATTCCAACTGAAATACCAGGTCCAAATATTGATTGATTTTGATAGAACGCTTTGCTAAGTGCACACCCGTGTGCAATAAAGGTCAGGTACATGCCATGCACGTGCCAGCAAGGCACATACCCAAATATTGGGAATGAGTGGATGGGTTAGAAAACTCCAGCCCAAGTTTTCCAGAGCTGTACATTTGTCTCGCGATGGCCCACCTGACCGTGGATCAATCTGATGGATGGATTGGATATCGGATCTACTGTACAATGCTCGCACATGTGTGGAGTGTACATGGGCTTTATTGCACATGTGTGGGCTTAGCAAAGTTCTTTGATAGAGCAAATTAATCCAACCCAGAGCTGTGTGATGGATACCTCGATGCTATATCCCAGAGACGAATATCTGCCAAAAGAAAAAAAAAACATCAAAACACTTACAATTTTGAACATCTTGGCAAATGTTTAGTGGCAACGTCCTACATCATAGGAATATGTGCATGAAGATACCAACCATTCATCTTACAGTTTATTTCACTAGTAAATGCCACATTGAGATATGAGAACAAGTCCTCTACCGTGAACAAAATTTAGAAGTGAAAGGTTGGTTAAGGCAACATGTAGCCACCAGAATCTTCTGCATTAATTTGTCAATGTCCCACAAGAAATCATATATTGATTGGAGGAAATAAGTAAACACAGTGGAAGGAAGGCCAAGATCTTTTTTTAATAAAAATGATACAGAAGAAAAACAAAGTTAATATCATTGTCGTACTAAAGTATCATCGTTTGTGGCATAGATGGGCAAGGATCATAATTCCACTATTCCTAGTGGACTTGAAAGACATTGACAAGTGGGAAGACACGAAAATGCTGAAATGGAAAAACTGTTTTTGAGAAACCCAATAACAGTGTGTAACTCCAAATAAGAGACACACACATGTGCTTGTGCACGGGCGCGCACATGAGCCATAAGGCCCATAACCAAGGCACATGCTCAACTAAGATATTCATTCCAATAGGAGCAATTGCAAAATTGATCCTACTGATCCAAGGCAGATTTTGCAAAGGTGATCATGAAACATGCAACCCTGAGGCATGATGTTACTGATATAAGGGTCTTTTTTTCTAAAATGCAACCCCAAGGCATGATGTAACTGATACAAAGGTCTTTTTTGAAGGATAACTGAATATTAGAAAAACCATGCAAGAAAACAAGCAACAAGCATCTAGGAAAAAGGAAATGATGAGCTGACAATGAGTGACCCTCTCGTCACTCCCTCTTTTGTAAGAGACTGAGCCATCGCATTCTACTCCTTTGTAACACTGGAACTGGTTACTGCAAAGGAATATAGAGGTCTCTCTTTCCATTACAAAATGAGAATGATCTCAATATTTTCTCAATATGGTTCTGAACAAGACTGATAAGAAATCAACAAATTTTTGGTAATATAAAAATAGAGTATCATGAATTCCATTACCTAGGGCTTTTTTAAAGGATTGATGATACCACTATCTAGGTGAGCGGTAAAAAATAATAATAAAATAAAAAATAAAAATTTGTAAGATGGCTAAAGGCATCATTAAATACCATTTTGTCACAAGGAAAGCAATGAATGGTAAAGCCAAAAATAAAAATAAAAAACTCATAAATGAAAAGGTACCTCCATCCATTGAACCCGAGAATATTCCTTTCAAGTGATTTGGGTTCTTTGCCATACAAGAGACAGCATCAATGTGCCCATCCATTGCTCCAATGAAAGGTTTTGCAAATATCTAATGAACCAAAAAAATGATAAGGCAATAACAACATAAATATGAAATGCCTCAATTTTATGTTGGGAGGGGGGAAGATTACCTTATCCAACTTTGCAGCATTAAGGGCACGAACATATTCAGTGGCCTTTTCTTGGGGACGTAAGTTTGGATCATAGTTTCGGAAAACCCTCTACACAAGGGAATGGAAATTTCAATGGATATTAGAAACCAATTCGAGCTCAAACAAATATAGCACTTTCACAAAACAAAAGAGACGTGTATCAAAAAATCAGTTGGGATTTATGCCAAGAAGGTCAACCATTGAGGTTATTTCCCTACTTAGATCGCTGATGGAGAAAACAAGATGAAGGATCTTTGTTCTTGATGTCTCAAATTTGTATAGAACAAGGTCTGTCAACGCCATCGACAGACCATTCGATGCCATCGAGCAGACTTCAATGCCATCGAAGGAGGGTCAATGCCATCGGAAAATCCATGTTTTGTTGCTGGAACGTTTTGGTGTTTTCTCGATGCCATCGAAGTCCCATCGAAGGTGCTATCGAGCACGCGCGCGTAATTGCGTAAGTGCGGGATTTATTTCTGATTTCGATTGTGATTCTCATAAGGGCTATATATATGGGTGTAATCGGGATGTGGAGGCAACAAGAGGTCTTTCTAATTCGCTCCTAGGGTTTCAAGAGCATAGCTTGGCTTGTAAGGGAGATTCGAGGCTTGTTCAAATTGGGTAATCTCTATCTCTTGTAATTTTATGCTTTCATAGTGCATTACTATCGCTCTGTACCGTGGTTTTTTCCCACAAGGGTTTTTCCGCGTTAAATTCGGTTTGTTTGTGTTTGAACTTGGTTAAGTGATTGAAGTACTTTGCTTGATTCATCTTTGTGTGCTTCCGTGGTCCCCCAACAATCTTCACATGGTCATTAGTGATGTAGAGAAAGCATTCGATAGGTCCCTAGAGAATCTAGTGGGTGTTGGGAAAGAAAGGAATTACAAGAAGATATATTGACATGATTAAGGATATGTACGAGGGAGTAGTAATAAATGTAAAGACAACTAGCAGAGAGATAAGAGAGTTTCTAATTCTATTTACTATAGGATTACGCAAGGGGTCAGCATATAGCGCTTATCTTTTTGGATTATTTATGGAGAAGTTAATGAGGCATTTACAAGACAAGATCCCACGGTATACATTGTTTACAGATCACAGAGTTTGGATTGATGGACAAAGGAGGGGGTAAACACAAAGCTGGAACTATGGTGGGATGATTTACAATCTAAAAGTTTTAAAACCAATCAGATTAAAATAGAGTATACGGAATGCAATTTTAGTAACAATTAGTTGGGAAAAGGCTTAGATGATGATGACAAACAAAAGACAATGAAATTTACTCCACGTCACCGATACAAAAAGTACAAATCATCCTATCACGACTTTTCTATGTACACTCCATCGTGTTAGACAACATCTGATGCAAGAAAATTAGCCACTTGCTCTAAAAGCTCGAACTGTTAGAGAGTGGCGAATTAATCCCTGTATCTCTTAGCCCAGGCCCCACATCGCATGGGTTACGACGTCGGTCGAACCCTCCTCGTGTTAGAGAGCATCTAATGCAAGACAATTAGCCTAGCTCGAACTGTTAGAGAGTGGCGAATTAATTCCTTTATCTCATAGCCCAGGCCCCACATCACATGGGTTACGACGTCAACTGAACCCTCCTCGTGGCCCCTACTTCACATGGGCCCACTTCACACGGGCCACCCAGCCCGAGTGTGTCCCCACATCCCACAGGCTACCCCACTCGAGACCGGTGTGAAGATGTCCATGCATTAATCACTCCCAGTGAGGAGTCTCAAACATGAGACCTCCCGCTCTAATACCAATTTGATGCAGGACAATTAGCCACTTGCTCTAAAAGCTCGAATTGTTAGAGAGTGGTGAATTAATCCCTTTATCTCAGAGCCCAGGCCCTACATCGCATGAGTTAGGACGTCGGCCAAACCCTCCTCGTGGGCCCGCCTCTCACGAGCCACCCTCCTCACACGGGCCGCCCACCCTTAGTGTGTCCCCGCATCCCACAGGCTACCCCACTCGAGCCCGGTGTGAAAATGCCCCTGCATTAATCACCCCCGGTGAGGAGTCTCGAACACGAGACCTCTCGCTTTGATACCAATTTGATGCAAGACAACTAGTCACTTGCTCTAAAAGTTCAAACTGTTAGAAAGTAGCGAATTAATCCCTTCATCTCATTAGCCCAGGCCCCACATTACATGGGTTAGGACGTTGGTCGAACCCTCCTCGTGGGCCCCACTTCACATGGGCCCGCCTCTCTCAAGTCACCCGCCTCACACAGGCCGCCCACCCCGAGTTTGTCCCCGCATCCCACAAGCTACCTCACCCGAGCTCGGAGTGAAAAATGCCCATGCATTAGCATCACAAATTCACAAGTGCATATGCCCAATCAATAATCAATAGTATAGACTACAAACAATTCAGTCCGCTTCAAAATTTCAAGAACCCGCATTCAAAGATATTTGACCATGGAATCAAGTATTAGAGTTTAGAGAAGCCGCAGAAGAATAAAAGATTTTTAACAGCCCAAATTAATAGATCAGGCCCTATGGATCTCCATTTAGATATAGCCCAATTTCTATAATTTAAATTATTTAAAAAAAAAAAAAACCAAAAATTTTGTATCTACTCGTACCTTTTTTTAAAAATATATATATATATATATTTTTAAAAGATGAATTCATTAAGAAGAAAAAAGGAAATACAAGGGAGAATAGCCTACTAAACCCAAAAGACCCTTAACATTTGTAGCCCACTCGATCATGAAACGTTTAGCCTTAGACGCAACCACCCCAGCAAGATTGGAGGAATTCCTGAAATATCTATTGTTCCTTTCTCCCCAAACGGACCACCAGATAGCGAGAATGGCCATTCTCCAGATAATTGCTTTCACTTTTCCTAATTTCACCCCATGCCACGCCTGAAGGAGGTGATTCACCTCGCTCGGAAAACACCAGTCTAAGTTGAACCGAAGCAGAAAATCAGCCCATATTTACTCGTACCTTTTAATCACTGATGTATAAAAACATTTGATTGTTGATGTCGGACCTTCAATGCAGAAGGTTCTCTGCCAAATCTATCCTACATGAGGAGGAGAGGAGAGCCCACACGCACAAACCTAAAGTGGGGCTATGGCCGTGCCAAGAGAGATGCACGCCCTATGTGTCACACATGTAGATGTATGCACACGGTAGGAGTGCTCTCTCTCTCTCTCTCTCTCTCTCTCTCTCTCTCTCTCTCTCTAGGTGGTGACATCCTTAAGGGGCTTGGGTGTCCAAGGCTCTCTCTTTTATGTATCCTCTCCGGGGTGGGGGGGCTTGTTACAGTGCTTCACTATTTTATAGACTTTGGTATACTCCACTACATCTAAAGATTGTGAATCTTGCCTAACCAAGTACCGAAATTGACTCCATTCCTCCATTGAACATGGTAATCCATCCACTATATCATAGGGGGGTTTGTTATAGTGCTTCACTATCTTATAGACTTTGGTATACTCCACTACATCTAAAGATTGTGAATCTTGCCTAACCAAGTACCGAAATTGACTCTATCCCTCCACTGAACATGGTAATCCATCCACTATCCAAATCCCATGCAAATAAAATGATGGGCCACAAGATGTCAACCATCAGTTGAAAACACTCGAAAGTTGAAACCTTTGGGGTACTGGTACCAGTGAAAAACCGCTTAATGGATGGTCCAACCTACAAAATCATAGTCATGAGTGTTCCTAGGAGACCAGTGGCAGTGGATCCCTTCTTGGATCATATGTACCTCAACAGTATCCTAGTGCATGAACCCAGCAACATCTCCATACGAACCACCACAATTGGCTCTGTGAAGCAAGTCAAAATACATTACATCCGGAATTTGAACTCTTCATACACCAAAAATCCCCCAATACATGAAGATCCTAGCAATAAAATATTTGACCTTTTTTGGTAGAATGTTAACAATCATGTATCTTTCATGTCTCAATAGTCTATTTGTTTGGCCACCCCTTGAAGGGTTTAAAATCTTTTCCATCAGGGATATTGTTGGAGTGTGGGCCATCCACATCACGGCCCATAATAGCAATCACAGGGATCATTGAACAATGGGGCCCACGACGCATACTAAAAAGCCCGAAAAAGTAATGTATAAACTTTCTACTCGAGGATTGTATTATACCTAATAATAATAATAATAATAATAATAATTTTATAAAAGCTACTTCACAAAACATCTGTTTAGTCTGGAGGTTCGATACTGAGGAAACAAGAGGTATTTGGCCAAAGGGAAAAGAAGTTGGACACGCTGCTCTCATCCATTCAAGTGCTAGAGTCTAAGGAGGAGGAAGGCCTTTTGTTTGAAGAAGATTGTCTCCTTAGAGAAAAGTTGTTACTAGACTACAAATCTCAGGTTAAGGAGGAGATAAAGTGGCGCCAACGCTCGAGGGCTGTCTAGCTCAAAGTTGGCTTGAACATTAAATATTTTCATGGCATCACAAGCACTAGAGCTAGGGCCGACCTTATCTCCTCCTTGTTTGTTAATGGAGTAACGATAGTGAATAAGGATTCTATATGCAAGGTTGTGGTGTGCTTCTATCATTCCTTTCTATCTAGTGAAGGTCTCTAGCGCCCCTCTCTCAATAATCTTCAATTCAACTCTCTTGATTGTGAGTCGGTTGCATCGCTGAAGATGCCTTTCAGTTTGGAGGAAATCAAGGAGGTTGGTTGATGGGCTTGGGGGAGATAAAGCCTCAGGCCCAAACGGTTTTCCTTTAGCTTTCATTCATACTTTCTGGGATATGGTTAAAATCGACCTCTTGCATTTTGCTAATGAGTTCCATTCTTTTGATAGCTCTCCTGTTTAGTTGGGGTGTGCGTTTTTGGCTTTAATTCCCAAATCTAATGGTGTTGATGATATGAAAACTTTAGGCCCATAAGCTTGATAGGATGACCTTATAAGATCATTGCTACAGTCTTGAGCCAGAGATTAAGAAAGGCTCTCCCTTAGGTAATATTGCCCTTTCAGAGTGCTTTTGTAGCTGGTGGACAAATAATGGACAACGCTCTGCTAGCCCATGAATGCTTGGATTCTTGTCTTAAGTCAGGATCAAAAGGTATTGTGTAAACTAGATTTGGAAAAATCTCATGACCACATTGAGAGGTCCTTCTTAGACTTTTTTTTTAAAAAAAAAGTGACGAAAATATATTAGAAAAAGATTAAAGTACAAGAGAAAGAGAGAATCTCCCGCTAAGATAGCGGGACAAACGACCTCCGAAGCTAAACAAAAAACAAGTTAAGAAATGGGATAAAACAGGCCCTAGTCTGTTAGGAAATGCTGGACTCTCATAATGATAGAATCCGGGGATTTAGAGGTTCCTAGAAAACATCTCCCATTTCTTTCTTCCCATACTGACCACCAAACTGCCAATAGACCCATTCTCCACGAAATCGTTTTCTGTTTTCCCAATTTTGGACCTAGCCAAGCTTTAATCAGGTCGCCGGTGGAGGAGGGGAAACACCAGTGGTGTTAAAGGAACTGATAAGAGCTGACCACACTTGACCAAAGAACGGACAGTGTACGAACATATGATCAACCGATTCCTCATCAGCAATGCAGCAGAGACAAATATTAGTTATAAACATGCCCCTCTTCCTTACGTTCTCAACGGTTAAGACTTTCTTCTTTCCTACTAACCAGCCAAAAACCGATATCTTTGGAGGCACTTCGAACTTCCAGATTTTACCCAACATATGGTTATCCTTCCCTGAAGAGGTTGCGGCTATGGAAAGATAAAGAGATTTGATCGTGAACAATTTAGAACTGTCATGTCTCCACAAGAGCTTGTCTTTTAGAGCTTTGTTAGGATGGAGGCTGGAAATATGACCGAGGAGACCAGCAAATTCTTCAATCTTCCAATCTTGGAAGTTTCTTCTTAGACTTGATCTTGTCCAAAATGGGATTCGGGGACTAGATTCGATCGTGCATAGCCTCATCTAAGTTCTCTATTCTAATCAATAGCTCTCCCTATGTTTTGTTTTTTTTTTAAATCTTCTCGGGGAATTCGTCGGGGGGACTCCCTCTCCCCCTTTTTATTTGTCATTGTTGCTGATGCTCTCAGTCGCATGTTGAGCAAGGGTCAGGATGAAGGGTTGTTCAAAGGTTTCTAGCGAGCAATTTTTCCTCATCCCATTAACCACCTGCAATTTGCCAATAAAACTTTGTTGTTTTGCTAAGCCTCCGAGTCCCAACTTGCGACCCTAATGATTCCCATTGGTTGGTTTGAGATGGTGTTTGGTCTCCGAATCAATATTGTGAAAAGTGAGCTATTGGGAATCAATTTATCTGCTAATGAAATTGAATCCTTCACGGATCTCTCTGGGTGCAAACCTACCAGCTTCCCCTCTAACTACTTGGGGCTCCCCCTATGTTTGGGAAAGCCTCATTTGCATTTATGAGACAAAGTAGTGGAATGGAAAGAAAACTATCCTCTTGGAAATGCAAGTTGTTATCCCTTAGAGGCCAGTTCACTCTCATTAAGGCTTCTCTCTAATCTCCCCATTTACTTTCTGTCCCTTTTTAAGTGTCTGAGTTCTGTCTTGTACCAAATGGACATGCTCAAAAGGGACTTCCTATGGCAATGGGGAAGAATCCAATAGGAAATTCGACTTGATGAAATGGTTTGAAGTGTGCAAACCCTTCTCAGAAGGGGGAGCTGGTATCAAACGTCTGGACATGGTTAATTCAGCCTTGCTGGGTAAACGAGTCCGAAGGTTCGGTACTGAGGAAAACAGTCTGTGGAGGAAGGTGATTATTGTTAAGTATGTGATGCAGGACAATTAACGACATGCTCTAAAAGCTCAAACTGTTAGAGCATGGCGAATCAATCGCTTTATCTCATAGCCCAAGCCCCACATCTCACAGGTTAGGACCTCGGTCGAACCCCCCTCGTGGGCCCCGAATCACATGGGTACCGCCTCACACAAGCCACCTGCCTCACACAGGCCGCCCACCTCGAGTGTGCCCCTAGATCCCACAGGCAACCCCACTAGAGCTCGATGTGAAAATGCCCCTACATTAATCACCTTCGGTGAGGAGTCTTGAACACGAGACCTCCCGTTCTAATACCAATTTGATGCAGGATAATTAACCACTTGCTCTAAAAGCTCGAACTAATAGAGCATGGAGAATTAATCCCTTTATCTCATAGCCGAGGCCCCACATTGCATGAGTTAGGACATCAGCCAAACCCCCCTCGCGGGCCCCAAATCACATGGGTATTGCCTCACACGAGCCACCCGCCCGGTGTGAAAATGCCCCTGCATTAATGTGGTATCTCATAGCCCAGGCCCCACATCTCCCGGTGTGAAAATGCCCCTACGTTAGTATGGGACGTCTCCTTCAGGGTGGTGGATTAGGGATTCTTCCTTATATAGAGCCTTGGCTTTGTGGAAATCCATAGCGAGGGATGCTTCGAGTGTTGTCGGTGGCCTAAGCTTTGCTCTAGGGGATAGTTCTAGGGTGAGATTTTAGGAAGAGGTTTGGTGTGGAAGTGCCCGTCTTAAGGATGCCTTCCCCTCCATTGCGAACCTACTCCACACAACGACATCCCTGTTGCAAGCTGCTTTTGCTTTCAAGATAGTGGGGGAGTTTGGTTTCCCCCTTGCAGAAGAAACTTGTCTGAAACAGAATTAGGTGATTTCCTATCTCTCCTTTCTTTCTTACAGGGATTGCTCTTGTTCAAGGTGAAAGGGACTCTTGCGGTTGGATTCACTCTAGGAGTGGTGCGTTCTCGGTCCGATCTCTCTACTCCATCTTGTCTGCGCCTACAGATACAGATACCAGCCACACCTTCTATGTCCGGTCCTATGGAGCTCCTCCAAAAGTGTCATGCTTTCGCATGGCTTGCTGGGCACAATAGGATCCTCACCATTGACAACCTTCACAAAAGATCACCAATCGTTCCAAACAGATGCCTGTTTTGGCTTCGTGTGGAGGAATTGGTCAACCTCCTATTCATTCATTGTTTGTTCTCTTGCGTTGTGTGGTCCAGCATTTTCAGGTCAGCTGATATTGGCTGGGTGTTGCCAGCTTCGGTTGAAGCCCTCTTTCGATCTTGGCACGCTTCCAGCAGTGGTATTCTTGGCAACAAGAAATGGAGAGTTGCCCTTGTGGCGTTCTTCTGGGTGTTGTGGCTGGAAAGAAATAACCATTGCTTCTGTAATTGTGGGTGTTCTCCTGTGGGTGTCTCCAACATGGTTGCCTTGTGTGTCAGGGAGTGGGCTCCCTGATGGGTAGTTCTTAGGTTCTTTCTGGTCGTCGCTTTCCTGCTTTGCTTCCTTTTGTTTTGTTTTGTTTTTTTTTTTTTTTAGCTCTTCTGGTTTTCTTGTTGCTTTCTTGGCTTTTGCCTTGATCAATTTCATCTTTCAAAAAAAAAAAAACGTCCAGAAAAATGGAAGAAAGAAATGAAAATGGAAATTCTGAGAAAATCACCTGGAGATCTTGGCTACGTTCTCGGGTGAATTCGTCGGTAGACCGAGAAATCACCTTAACCTTCATTTCACCTGCATCAAAAATTCCCGAAGAAACGGAGGCTTCTCTCTTTAGAATAAGAGGAGGAGATGATGGATTGGAGTATTGTCTTTAGAATTCACGGGAATACAGAAAAAGTGCTTTTAAAGAGAATTAAGAGGAAGAGAAAATGAATGGCAGTATCGTAATGTGAAAGAAGAGAGAGCAAATGAGTTTGAGAGGACTTACTCGTAGAGAAGTTGCAGAGGACTTCAGATCGGCGGTTCTGTATCGGAAGATCGCGTCTCTTTCAGATTCGTTTGGGAATCGGAGAGAGAGAGAGAGAGAGAGAGAGAGAGAGAGAGTAGGGTTTTTGACGTCTGTAAAACCCTAATCCATTTGGCTTCTCTCCCACTTGAAGGCGGTGGGGCTGTTTCTTTCGGGGGAGTATTTGCTGCTCTGGCCGAGCGTGACGCTCGCTACTCTGGGACTCCGAAACCGTAGAAGCTGCATACACTGACGCTGTCGCTAAGTCGCGGTCCAACAATCAGATTAAGTTGAATTCTTCGTTTTCGGAATAATGCATCTGTAAAAACGGATGGACAGCGTGAATACAGAATACATACATCAAGGTGGCCCACCGTAAGGGCCGCACCGTCCTGGGGAAATCGGATTGCATACTGAGTTACTCAGGGAAGCGGATTGGCTGGTGTACCACACACCAGCTATATAGCTGGTGTAGGTACGTGTGGTGCGAAGACGAGCGCTTACGCTCCTCGAGCTCTGAGTTGTACGAACGGTTCAAAGGAGATCAAAGTTACATGGGCCCCACAGTGATGTATTTATTATATCCACACCGTTCATCCATTTTTTTGAGATCATTTTAGAGCATTCCAAACAATGAATCATATCCAAAGATCAACTTGACCACAGCACAAATATCAGTGGGATAATTATTTTCACCGAAAAAAATTTGTACGGCCCACCATAACGTTAATTTTCCATCCAATCTGTTCAGAAGGTCACAAATACCCGGATGAAGAGGAAAAAAATTTTCATATGGATCCAAAACTTCTGTGACCCCATAAAAGGGTTTCAATGGTAGACGATCAATCCCCCACTGCTTTTTGCCGTGTGGTCCACTTGATAGTTAGATCTCTCTTATTTTTCGTCTCAAGCCTTAAGACGAGCTCGCCAAATGGATGGACAGTTTGGATACAACACATAACTTATGATTAGACCCACAGAACTTGCTAACATCAATACATCAGTTATATATATCTGGTGTGTGCTACACTAAGGGCCCGTTTGGCCGGGTGGATTGGAAGGGATTGAATGGTATTAGGGTGGATGGCATGGATTTCAAGGTGATGATGGTGTTGTCAGTGGATTGTCTTAAGATCCATGGGATTGCTATATCGAGCCTGTTTGCCACGCCCGGCCAATCCCGGGATTAAACCTTCCCATCCCTTCCAATCCCCCAAACCAAACAGGTGCCAGGCAAATTTGAATGGATTAGGGTGAATTAGATGGGATTTAAAGGTAATGATGGTGTTGTCAGCGGATTGTCTTAAGATCCATGGGATTGCTATATCCCGGGATCAGGTCACCCAGTCTGTTTGGCACGCCCGGCCAATCCCAGGATTTAACTTCCAATCCCCGCCAATATCATCCAATCCCTTCCAATCCGCCCGGCCAAACGGGCCCTAAGCTTGATCCAAAACTTTTGTCGCCCCCAATAATTTTTCAACAGTAGACGCCTAATTCAACTATTTCCTATGGTGTGGTCCATTTTAACATTCTATATAATTCATTTTTGGATTCATGTACTAAAAATATCTTCTAAAATGGATGGACGGAGCATATCAAATTAAAAAAATCATGGTGGACCTCACAGAGTTTACTCGAGCGTAACTCACTACGCAATCCGCTTCCCGTCTTGGGTGAGGCCAGGGTCTCATCTATTCCACTCCCATAAAAGCAGGACACGGATTGCCTACTAGGCTGCCCGCAGCTAGGTGGCTAGTAGATGCTCAATGGTCCCCACCATGATGTTTTTGTTTTATTCACACCACTTATATACCTTTCAAGATTATTTTAGCGCATAATCCGAAAAATGAGGTGGATCCCAATCTAAAGTAGACTAAAAGCCTATCATTAAAAACTTTCTAAGGCCCATAATAATGTTTATTTTTCATTCAACTTGTTGATAATGTTGTATATATGTAAATGAAGGGAAAACACAAATATCACCTTCCTTCAAAACTTTTGTGACCTTAATAAGTTTTTAAGGGCGGGGTTCAATTACTATTGTTTCATATGGTGTGGTCCACATGAGATTTGGATATGCTTCGTTTTCAAATCATGCCTTAAAATGATATGGAAAAATGGATAACACATATATCATGAGCACCGTCCGGTAGCTATTGGGTATTGATAGTGTCAGTAGGCTTCCATCATAGAATCGAGGATCCATCGAAGTAGGTGACACCCCTAATTGTGAGGCTTACCATGATGTATATGCCTTGTATTCGCACCGCTGGTTTGAAAACTCATTTTGGGATACGATCCAAAATATGAAGCACATCCAAATCTCAGGTAGACCTTAGTATAAGAAACGGTGACAAGGGTAATCAACCATTAAAAACTTCTTGTGACCAATCAAAGTTTTGGATCAAGCTGATATTTGCGTGATCTATTCATCCAAGTCTTTGTGACCTTATCAACAAGTTGGATGGAACATAAACATTCTAGTGGCCCCCATGAAGTTTTTAATGGTGGGGATTTAATAACAACTATTTCTTGTAGTGTGGTCCACATAGATTTGGATCTATTTAATTTTTGAGACAATGTCTTAAAATAAGCTGTCAAAATGAATGGATGGTGTGGATGTAAGGTACATACATCATGGTGATCTCACAGTTAGGGATCCAATGACCTTGGTGGATTGGGATCCACCGAACCGGGCCACAAATTACGTGTAAAAGCTGCCAGTAGCCGAACTTGCTGGACGATACTATGTGGGCCCTTCCACGTAGAGTTGGGCATCGAGTCAAGTCGGACAAAGTTAGGGTTGACCCAACTTTATTCAATTTTTAAATAGAATTGACCCAAACTCAACTCTACTTTGGCATTGAGTCCAGCATACCTTAGGTGATACGAGTCCGAGTTTGCCCTAGACTAATTAGGATTGAGTCCGACTCGATCACAAGCACCGAGTCGGGTCAAATGCAATGGGTATCCAGGAGTTGAAATTGCAACTCAAAACCTAGGTGCATACACTGGAATTGTAGCCTCTCCATCAACTATACCACATCTCATATCTAAAATTTCAAATATAAGTTACACACACACACACACACACACACACACACACACACACACACACACACACGAGTCAGGTTTCGGATCAAGTTGAGTCAGTACTGAGTTGGATTACGGGTTAAGTTGAGTCAAGTTACTAGGCGACTTGAACTCGACTCAGTTTTGAATTCGAATTGGATGAAGTCTACTCGGTTCGAATTGGCTCACCTAATCAGTTCTGGTCAAGTCGGACGAGCCAAATGGTCCCATCCCCAGCTCTACTTCCAAAATGTATATTTTTATCCACATCGTCCATTCATTTTTTTCGAAATCATCTTAAGACACAAGCCCAAAAATGAGGGAGATCAAGGTCTCTGGTGGACCACACCATATGAAAACAACAGTGATTAAAAGATGGCGATTTTAGTATTCTAATAATTATATTTTATAAATCATATGTAACTCCAGCAGTATATGATAGTAAACGGTTATGCAAGCCTCATTCGTTTCACTTTAAATATTTTGAAAGAATAGCTTAAAAGGTAGGTAGTTATATGGGAAAAAAATTTATTATATAGTTTTTGCTCACTTTATGAGGTCGTCTTGTAACCAGTTAAAGTGGGTGTAATTGGGCATATTTATTAAGGTCCGTTAAAACTTTTAGGAGACAATTAATGAATTACTAGTTTTTAAGAACTTACTTGTAACTATGCGAATTCATATACTTCTATAGTTGGGGACCGGATGTTAATATAGGGCAACTCTTCAAGATGAATCATTCCCATCGTAAGATTCACGGGTATGCACATCCCACCTCACGCTCCCTCAACTACAAAAAGCCCAGTGAGACTTCCTATTTCACAACAGTGGATATGGTACTTTAGCGTCAGATAAAAAAAGTTGTATACACTCTATCTATATAGGCCTCACTGATGCCCATTGAACTGATCCAAACCATCCACATCCTCCACCTTGATGCATGTACCATGTGTGACCCACTACTTGGTTAAATTCCAACAAAAATATCATAATTGGTGCCTCCATAAGACTTTACTTTCCTTTTTATAAGTATGTAAGAGAATAAAGATTGCAATAGTTTCAATGAATAATTTTCCCACACTTTATTGATGTAATATGTGCTGACTTATATACATAGCTAGGAAAAACTATTTAAGGCAATGTACATCAATTTAGCTAAAATTATGCAGTAGTTGCAAAAATATACAAAATTGATTTTGAATGATTTCGCTTGATTGTAGGCTATATGTGCTCTGTTCAATCTTAGCCTTGATTCTTGCAATCTAGCTTTATAGATCTTCCCTCAAATGGGGAGGACGTGTAGGGTAAAGCGAGCCTTGAATGCCCCATCCCTTATGTGCGTCAGAGAGAGAGGGGGAGAGAACCCTTTCTCCCTACTTCTTCCATCACGCATTCTCCCTTAGCTGCCTCAGGGTTGCATATTGGGCTCTCAACTCTTCTTCATTTGTAATGGGAGAAGATTGGTACTTTCGAAGATTGATAAAGAAAAAATCAAAAGTTCTTTGGCCAGCTTGATCAAGTGAATTCTAACATAGGATTTATATTCTTTTCTTCTTCTTTTAACTTGGATATATCAAGAGGGAGATCCATAAGAATCAATCAGGCAATCTAGGGTTATGAAAAACTTTAATTTTTTGCTACATTTTAAAAAACCTAATAAGAAAAACCAGTCACCGGCTATAAATCAGGACAATCTGTTAACCAGGTGGGGTGATAAATAGTCCGGTGGTCCACATTTAGTACATATGTGTGGACAGTTCGATAAATGGGCTGTTCTACTCAGCGTCGGAGCACAATGCTGTTGGTCCCACCTGATGAACTGCCCACACGTGGAAGTTTGAGACCATGCCAGGCAAGAATCCCTTCTGTTTTCGCCCTTCTCATCTTGTTCAGGGCGAGTTATTGATATTCTAGATACATGTAACTCTTGATAGGCATGTTTTCAGAAACTGTACACAAGGCATATGTTAACCCTGATTGCGGTATTTACCATTGCTAAGTCACCGTACCAAAATCAGATTAGTGGAATGATCCCAACATCTGACTCATGGACACTTGTTTGTTGAAATGGGACCGTTGGATATTTTCACTTTTAACTGTCGAATAAATATCTTTGTTTGTTAACGCTGAATTTTTGTACTTAATGCGGAATTTGGAAATGTTTCATGTTTAGTGGTGTTTGGTAACGCATAAGAAGGAAAGTGCTCCACGATTTTATGTTGAATTTTTTCCGTGATGGGAGTCCTTTATGTCGAAAATTTTCTATAATGGGAGTCTAGCTTAATGGGAAATGAAGAATGTGCCCCATTATTATTTTTTTAATCCGAAATTGTCCTTTTGGAGAGATTTTCTCCCTTGCGTTAGACACATCCCAACTTTTAACATAGTGCACTTCTCTGAGCCCACCATGATGTATGTGTTTCATCCATTTTTAAAAGATCATTTTAGGGCTTGAGACCAAAAATGAGAGGAATATAAATCTCAAGTGGGCCACACCACAGGAAAACAATAGTGATTGGATATCCACCATTAAAATTCTCCTAAGGCCCAATGTACTGTTTTGACATCCAATCTGTTGATTAGGTTATATGGACCCAGATGAATGGAAAAAAACAAAGATCAGCTTGATCCAAAACTTTTATGGCCCCCAAAAAGTTTTTAGTGGTCGATGTTCATTCAACATTGTTTTCCTATAATGTGGACCACTTGAGATTGGGATATACCTCATTTTTTTATCTCATATTATAAAATGATATAGAAACATAGATGAACAACATGGATGAAACACATACATCATGGTGGGGCCCACATAGTACCGACCACCAGCCATTGTCTGGTGGCAGGGGAGCAGGTGGGTAGCCAATCTGTTTCCGTGGACGTGGATGGGATACCGACGATTTCCCACTCAAGGATTCTGTGTGGGGCCAACTTAGATGTTTGTGAGAAATCAAATCCCTCCATCTGCTTTTTTAAGCTCATTTTATGATGTGAGATCAAAAATGAAGAGGATCCAAAACTCAAGAGGGCCACATGAGAGGAAATAGTAGAGATTTAGAGACGCGTTGAAACATTTATATGGCCATAAAAGTTTTGTAACGGTCTAATTTTTAGGTGTTTTCACTTTATCTGAGTGAAAATGACCTTATAAACGGTTTAGATGGCATATAAACAGCAAGGTGGAGCCTAGGAAGGTTTCAATGATAGGCATTCCTTTCCCCACTATTTCATCTCCTATGGCCCACTTGAGTTTTGGATCCTCCTCATTTTTTGGTAGCACGTCTTAAAATGATGTTGAATAACAGATGGACGGGTTTGATTTCTCACAAACATCGCAATATACCCACCTAGAATCCTTGCACAGGAACTTCCTGCGAAAGGCTTCCGCGGGAAATCCGCGTCCCATCGAGACTTGCTACTGAAGTGACGTCACCAAGTTCTGTGGATCCCATCATGATGTATGTTTCGTATCCAGGCCGTTCATTCATTTGGAAAGATAAATTTAGGTAAAGGTTCAAAGAATGAGTCAAATCCAAAGCTCCATTAGACCTCGCCATAGAAAACAATGGGGAGAGTGACGCCCACTATTAAAAACATAAATAGGCCACAAAAGTTTTTGATCAAGCCGATATTTGTTTTTTCCCTTCTTTCATGTATGTGTTAACTTGTGAACATGTTGTATTTCAAATAAAAATCGTGGCGAGCCTTAGGAAGGTTTCCACGGTAGGCATGAATCTCCCCACTATTTTTTGTGGTGGGGTAAACTACATATTTGGATCTGGCTCATTCTTTAACTCATACCCTAAAATTATATCTCCAAATAGGTGGACAGCGTAGATAAAGAATATACATCATAGCGGCCCACATACATCATAGTGGGCCCACAGAACTTGGTGATGTCACTTCGGTAACGAATCTCGCCATTGTCTCACCAGTTCCATGTGCCTTATTTGAAGGTTTCGTTGCTACTTTTGCTCAAGCCCACATGACACAGGGTGACAATCTTCCCGCTAAGAGGAATTGAAGGCCATATGAATAATGATATTTTAGTTTTCTATTAATTATTTTAGTTTATTTGAATTAAATATAATGATTTTATTTTGATTCAATAAAAAATAATTTCTCTATAATGTAAAACATTTCCAAATGGGAGATAGGGGCAAATGTGTCAAATTAACATATTTAACATATTTAACATATATCTGACATTTCATAGGTTTGCTAACAAATAAGTTGTTTCAAATTCAGTACTTAATTTTCAGAATTCAGCCGTAATTATCAAACAAGTTTTTTGACTTTAATTTCATATTTAGGCTTCAGATTTCAAGATTCAGTCTTTAGACTTCAGATTTAACAAATGAGGCCTTAGTCTGCTAATCAAATAAGCATAATTTTTTATTTTTTATTGATGATATATCTTAAACTGGGACCCACCAACTGGACATCTTAATTTGAATACTTGTATACCACATGCAATTTCTGAGTAATTTGTAAGTGCCTGTTAATCATCCATCACTTGCCTGAGTATCAAATATTTTATTCTTTGTCTAGAGGTCTGGTCAATAGATCATGATCACCAATGATCACCCTGGTACACGTGTTCAGTGTTTGATGGAACGTGAATCCTAGAACCCGCAATTTATCTGGCCACCGCCGTTGGGTGCAACTTTGGCTACGACCCATCCATATCGGGCTCACGTTTTGGACGGTCTTAATGACATCGACCCACAGTTGTGGTGAGATTTGAAGGCATTGATAGATTGGCCCAAAACCATCAAATAGAATTATGGGCCTGGCCGTGCACACGTATTTTAATGTCATAGAAATCACAAGAACTAGGACTGCGAGCTGGGAAGGGTTTCTCACTTTAATACCACTTTGATGTAGTACAATTTGCCCAAGACTTCTTACTTTAATACGACTTGCTCTAAAAGCTTGAATAGGTAGAGAGTGGCGAATCAATCCCCTTATTTTCTAGCCCAAGTCCCACATCGCATATGTTATGACCTCCGTTAAACCCCCTTGTGCGCACTAATTCACATGGGTTCTGCTTCACACGGGCAACCCACTCAAAGTGTTTCCCCGCATCCTACAGGTTACCCCACTCCAGCCCAGTGTAAAAAATGCCCCTGCATTAGTTGGGTTGGGAATAATCACAAGTATTTGGGTCAAGTTAGGTTGGGTTGCTTGAGGGTTAAGTATAGAGGAACTCTGGTCAGTTTTGAGTTGAGCATCTCATGTTGAAATCCCAGTAGAGTTGGGTCCTCTTGAGGTTGGATGGCTGTGGCTGATCCTCAACCTGACCCAACAAAACCCCAGTCAGACTCAACCCAACCCACCCCACTCCACCCCACCCCACCCCACCCAAATTGCACCCTTAGACTGCATCTTGGTAGTTCCACCAAGGTGCTGGGCCTTTTCCAGATTTCGCTTCTTGATAACATGAACCAACCCCAGCCCTAACTGCCAATAGGAACCAAGTCAGCCCCAAATCAAAATATCCGCTGGAGCACTAAAGCCTGTTTGGGCTACTTAGGCCCACGCGGCAGTCCAATAAATAGGACTGTCTCAATGTAATTTTAAGAGGAATGGTGCAATTCTCATCACACCATGCAATGGGCGTCCAGTTGGATCAATATGGACCATCCATTTGATGGGCCCCACCTTGTATCGTCCCTGGCTCAAAAACCCCTGCAGAGATTTGAAATCTAGATCTACTGGGATTTTTAACTCTAGAATCCTCAGTTTCAGCAACAAATTCAACCTGTGATAATACTACAAAAAACGTTCAAGTTCTTAACATGAATGCATTCATGAGCAGTAAGCAATCCTCGCTGTAACCATATCATGATAATTTGGTTTCAAGGGAACCAATCCTGGCTGTACCCAACATGAACGCCTGAAATTGGGGAACGTAGTGGTTGATCGTCCGGTCAAGAGATTTTCAATCCATGGTGAGGCCCACCAACTGTATGATTTGTCTGCCGGTCTACACTGAAAACATGTGTTTCAACGCATTATGATGTATGAGAGTCCAATTAATTACCACTAAAGCTTCTTATGGCATAAGAAGTAAAAATTGTATTGAGAATGAGATTCGTTGCTGCACATGTAAACATCATGTTACAGAAGAATTATGGACTAAACTGATTCCTTGATCAGATTTTTCAGTAATACCAAGACGATTATCATTCATGCCAAGATGGCTTTCTTCACCTAAAAAGAACCAAGAAAATACTCGAAAATTTCTTCCACATGGAAATTATAACACCCTCTTCAAGCTGAACTGAAATGACCAGTTCAAAATCACACTCATCAGCACAAATGCAAATGATAGACGAGACTTCTCAATGTTACCAGCTTGGCAGCCTACTTCAACGTCCTGAACTGTTTCTGGCCCGGGTCATCTTTACAAGAATACTCAGTATCAAAGGTACACATATGCCTTGGCACACTTCCGTTTTGTGCCTCTCTGAAGCATGTGAAGCAACTCTTACAATGGATACCCGGCCATGTTCCTCGTGGTGACCCGAGCTAGTGAAATACAAGTCCCCATCCCCTGGTTTTATCCCTATAAGTCTTCCCAATGTCACACTGCTATGTTCTTGGAAGAAGGATTTTGTGGACTGCCAATTTCAAAAAAAATAAAAAATAAAAAATTAGCATTTTTTTAAAAAAGTTTATTATTATTTTTAAAAAATCAACACAACAAGAAATGGGCAAGGAATCACCTCAGTGTCAAGGTCAGAGGATGATAATGAAGAGGAACTGATTGAGCGCATGTTGAAGGAGTTGGGATTGAAAGAGGCAGCTTGCGAGGCATCCATCAGCCTAAGTCTCATGTTCATGTTCTCCAACCCAAGTGGCCATCCACTGGCCATCCCGTTGACCTGGGAAAAAGGTTAGTGCATGAGGATTGTTCTGTATTCAAACCATTATAAAATAGAATAGTGAGAGGAGCACTGATGTATATTGGTTATCAATGAGAACTCAATGCAATATTGGTTATCAATGAGAACTCAATGCAATTTTCGTTAATTTCAACCAGAGCATTAAAAGTGCCTATTGGGCATTGAATGGAAAATCATGGAAGGTCATCACATGGACTAGGAACCGACACCACACTAGAGACTTGGTTTGTAGACTGAATGGATTATGAAGCTGAAGGGTACAAGGAATTTAAGGAAGTTGGCGTGTTTACTGATTGAAACATCAGTTCTGAAGCAATCCAAATACCTCACCTTTTTTTTTTTTTTTTGAAGATTAAGAGTCAGATTCTATTCTCAAAAAGAAAAAAAAGAAAACAAATAAAATACAACAATGCAGCAGCAGCAGCTCTGCAAAAATAATCGGACAAACTCACTCTTGTTTTATGCAAGAGACTAATTCTAGGAAAGAAGTTGAATAGCAGGATTAGATATTATCTCAAATAACAGTACAATCTCACTAGAATCTGAGACGAAACCCGATACTTTTGTACCAATGCTAGATATGGTCCATAATACGGGATGTGTGCAAGGAATATGTAGCTTCTAGTTGTGCAGATCAGCATGAGTAAAAGCAACCAACTCTTTAAGTGTAAATGATGAACTAAATTTCAGTAAGGTGTGGTTGGTGATGAGAGTGAACCCATGACCGTTATGGAAAGCACTCAAATCCAAGTGGGTCATCACACAAATCCAACCTGGTGTGTATTATGGCACTGATTTGCAAAGTTCACATAATGTTTTTCGATGGCTACATTTCATGTAGGTTTGGGTCAAAAAGCTCAGCTCCATATATGCAGTTGTTTCAGGCTTAGGACATGAAACTGAGAAGCATGGAAGAATCCCAACTTAGTTATAATGCCAACAGGATAAGAGAAATACAATAAAGGCATATTTTATAAGCTAGAAATTCATATACAATAAGATCACAAGAGACCAGTCAATAGCTGGATGCCCATATCATACAGAGTCTGTATCATAAGGGCTACAATCAGCTATATCTGTTACATTTTGATAAAAATAGAAAAGTCCCCTCTTGGTGTCCTGCCTTTTATCCTCTAGCATCATGAGTCAGATTATAGCACAAACATGACTACATTCATATCCATGTTTCTAACAAAATGGCCTATCCATCCAAAACAAGAGAACCTTGCCAATCTTGACAATGTTCAAAGGCTGTTATAAGTTTAAATGTCCCACATCAACAAAAATGCATTGGAATGAGCTTAGTAATACAAAATTCGACTGCCCTGTTCATCTTGTCGGTTCTTGTTCCACAATTTTCAGTGACTTCAACATATCTTCCAGCTTGAAATTACTTCTACATCTATGGTGACGGCATGGAGAGATATTCAGTGATTCTTTACATACACCAAAATTAAAAACAGAGTTCCATTTTATGTAAATTAAGCAACAATAATAATTTTTTTTTAAAAAAAACCCCAAAAAAAGAAAAGATGAGAAAAAAAACTGCCCATAGAGGTGACAAGATAAGATTTTCTAAGATCATGTTTGGATGCACAAGTGAATTAAATTGCAAGCATTCAGTCTATTCAAAATTCAATCTTAAGATTGAGTTTGGATGTATTCTAGCATTTGTAGTATGGAAGTAGCCCTCAAAATAGCAGTCACCTCTTTTTAAGTCCAACTTGAAAGTAAATTGTAATTTGGAGACGAGAACCTAATACAAACTCTTAAGGAAATTAGGATTCAGCTATTTCCACTTTATGAGATTTATAATAGTGAATCCAAACACACCCTAAATCATGTAATATGACAAATCACAGACCAGATGTCTGCAAGAAAGTTCTACACAACAGATTCCAAACATCTTTTTGTTGGGTTCCTTTTGCAAATGTAGGAAAACATCAGATTCCAACCATCTTTTTGTCTCAGACCCCTTTCATGGATGGATAATGGTGAAATTATCCCAGTCATTGGAAAATCTGTAGGCTCTACACTGGATTGTAAACCAGCAGCTAAGGCCTTAAAAGATGTACAGTTCACATTCTTTAAGCAGAAGTACCATGGTTGGATGAGCAAGATCAAGCAAGTGGCATGATTTTCTCACAGTGGGCCATCTACCACTGGGGCCACCAGATGAATTGTATTGATTGTTGAGATTTGGTAGGGGGTCCAACGACTCCTAAATTAGTCCTACAAAGAAATGATGAACTATTCGATCCAGCAATCCGAAAAATCATAGTGTCCACCATTCCTTATTTTGTACAAGTGGGGCTGTGGTGCTTCGATCCAGACCGTTGATCTGATGGGACCAACAGTTAACGGACCATGCCCCCAAAACCTGCGTCGACGAGACAATCCCAACTCATCCATTGGTGGCCGGCAAGTAGACAATTAAGAAAGAGAATACAGTCACATTCAACAGAAAACGGCCCCAACACTGGACGGCAAGGATCTTCCAATCCGGTCCGGGCAAGTTCCATCCGAGATGGGTCCCACCAATCCAACAGTCCGGATCACTGAAACATGGGCCCCACACATACAAAGAACAAACTCGATCCTAAAGAAATACCCACGAAATCAGGAAACAAGAATTTTTTGGAATGAGATCTATCACTCTCTCAATTCAAAGCAAGCGTATAACACAACCAAATCAAAATAAGTAAGAATCAAAACAAATGCATGCTTAAACACGAAAAGAAAAAGAGAATTGCTTCTTTGATTTTTTTAATTTTTTCATTAATTAGAATTTGGTGACTTTTCATGGGCTGGAGGGGGATTGGAGAGACTGACCTGAGCAGCCATGGCGTGGAAGAGACCGAAGACTGAGAGAAATTTAGTCAGAAACGATACAAAAACGAGCGTAATGATGGTTGGAAGAGTCTTTTATGTCCGTTGATGAACGTGGGTCCCACAAATGATGGTTGCACCGACAAATGCTCCGTCTATTCGCGCGAGAAGACGTTGAAGAGGAAACGGATTGGCTACTCCCCCTGCCACCAGCCAATGGCTAGTGGTCTTTTCTCTGTGGGCCCCACCATGATGTATGTGTTTCATCCATGCCATAAATCTATTTTTATAGATCATTTTATGATATGATACCAAAAATGAGATATATTCCAATCTCAAGTAGATCACATTACAGGAAACAGTGTTGAATGAACGTCGACCATTAAAAACTTTTTGGAGGTCATAAAAGTTTAGGATCAAGCAGATCTTTGTTTTTTACCTTCATCAGGATCTGTATGACCTAATCAAAAGATTGGATGTCAAATAAATAGTACAGTGAGCCTTAGGAGGATTTTAATAGTGGACATCCCTGGGTTCGAGCCATAAAATGACCAGTAAAAACTAAAAAATGGATGAATGGAAATAGATGAAACACATAAATCATGGTGGGCCCACAGAGCACCGAACATCAGCCACCGGGCTGGTGGCAGGGGAGTAGCCAATCCGTTTCCGTTGAAGAGGCGATTCTTTCGAGAGCGGATTAGGTGTCACCCGAGTAACACACCATTGGGTGTTTCCCTGACCCTGGGCCCACCTTGATATATGTATTGTACATCAACACCGTCCATCAGTTTTTCCATCTCATTTTAGGGCATGGTTCCAAAAAATTAAGTACATTAAAATATCAAGTGGACCACACCACTAGAAATAGAATAGTGGTGAATGAACGCCCACCATTAAAAATTCCTAGGGCCCACCGTAATGTTTATTTTCCATCCAAGCTGTTGTTAAGTTCAGACAGACCTTTATGAAGGGAAAACAAAAATGTCAGCTTGATCCAAAACTTTCATAGCCCCCACTTAATTTTTTTCGGTGAGCAATCATCCCTACAGTGTGGTCCACTTGAAATTTTGATCTGCTTCATTTTTCAGTCATATTCTAAAATGAGCTGAAAAAACTGATGGACCGTGTGGATATACAACATATACATCAAGGTGGCCCCACGGTAAGGGAAACACCCACTAACGTGTTACCCGGTTCTACCTAACCGCCTCGGTTCTTACCTGTTTTACGCAGCGCGTGGTTCGTATGTTGTCTTTGTTAAATCTACTCCGTCCATTAGGTGCGCTCCTAGATCCTAGGACCGAAGGCTATAAATTAGATAGATTTACAACTCAGGTGATCCACACCGCAGGGCATGGTGGGATGAAATGCCAACCATAGGTATGTTCCTGTCTTTCATCAAACCCGTTCATCAGGTGTAACTCACCAGGATGAAGCTTTCCCAAAACAAGTGAAGGCCACACCGCGTTAACTTAAAGGTTTTAGGCTTAATTTTGAAATTTCCACATTGGTGTGTGTCCCACCTGGGATTTTTATGGCGCTGGTATTTTGCATGTATAGTGGATATAAGGGTTCTTACGTGATGGGCGGAGTGGATTTCACATAGACATTTCGGTTGGGCCCACAGGGTGTTGTAGATAATTAGGGTCAGTGATTCTCAGCACACGTGTCAAGAACAATCGATATGTGGGGCCGATCGTGAAAAGATCCTGACCTGTAAATCACTCCACGTCCATGTATCGGGGAGGCCACACTGCTGCGGGAAAGATGAACGGTTACAAAGAAAAGCTGCAACGGACGGGTGATGAATGTCACATGCTGTACACCTGATAAATATACCAAGCTCGAGATGGGGAATATTTTCTTTGAGCCCGACTCGGTACACTGCCCTGATCTTCACTTCTTTTATCGGGTTTTCTGAGTTGGCGATTCACCTCTTACTTCCTCCTCGCGCGAATCGCTTTACCATCTCCACGATTGGACTTTCCTAGATCGCCGGCGCGAACATTTGTTTGTTTGGGAGAGTTATTATACTCTGGTAGACCATGATAGTTCATTCTCATGCACTTAAAGATTGCAGACGTGCCATTCATTTAACTGTTAATAAAGCCTTAAAAATTTGGGAAAAACACCAGGTAGGTACAAAACTAAAAATAAAATTAGTTATTTTATTATCCATATTATCATAATTCGTCACGAGAATCAATCAGATAGGTTATGTGTGATCAATATGAATAATCAGGGTGTATTTGTAGATTTGCAGCGATACATAAAGAAAATTTCTTAGTAATACAACTGAAACTCATTAAATAATACCGTGTCATTGTTTAAATGACTAATGGAAGAACAATTATGAATAAGCAATTATAAGACAGATGATGAAAGAAGAGACAGAAAATTGAGTAGTGCCGAATGGTTATGGTAATCATCGTAACATGAAAATGATTTGGATGGCTAGATCTTGACTATAAATAGCAAAGAAATTTGGTAATAAAAGACGTCCTATACCAACCAAATCAAACCAAACATTATTTTCAATTACCAATCAATTACATTCCTTAGTGCAATTATTTACTTTTCGTACCAAGTAAATTACATTTTAGTACAATTCTTTAATTTCAATTTGTTGTTTGCATTGATAGTGTAATTCGTAGCATTAATTAAGTAATCGGTAATTTTAGTTGTAATTTGAGCCTACGCTAGCTTGTTAGATTCAATTTTTCACTCAAAAATGTGTTTTACAACTATTCTTCATAACCGACGGTAAGAATACCTTTCTCATGCCACTTTATTTGTATGGAAAAGTTTTTTTGCATGAAATGTAAAGGTGTAACCTATTATCAGAGTACGAACCCTACCCTTTGAATATTGTCTAATGTTGTTCATGCATTGAGCGAGTGGTTAAACATTTATATGATATTATCAGATCTCGCTTGTACACTGCGTGTCTGGCAATCTTGGCGCTTGAGGTTATAGTTATTCAGTTTAAATTGAACCAAAAATTCAACTCTAGCACACCCGCATACATACAGCCGAAAACGAAGCAGCAACAATTTTATTAAAAAATATTGATTAATTATTTTTTTATTTGGACTGTTGAATGTTTTTTTATTTTAACAGTCCCGTAGATTTCTACCAATCAGCCCATTACGATGTAGATTCGATGTATTTTTTTCTTTATTTTTGTTGATGGCCCACTCCAATTGAGATATACGATTTGGACAGCTTGGTTCTATGCCATATGCATTATGCATGTAGTTTTTTTAGTGCATGCATAGAGATGGCCATTTTTAGTCCGATCCGGTGGATTCGACCCGATCCTACCCAATCCGCTCCGATCCAAACAGATCCGAAGGCTTGGATCGGTGCGGTTCGAGTAGGGTCAGTCTAATCCGACCGTTCATCGGATCGAGGCCAAATCATAGTGAATTCGGACCAACCAGAACCGAATGGATCCGATCCGACTAGATCAAATTCGATCCGTTATTTTTCTCATATGCAAACATCTCCCCCTCATTTTCTTTTTACCACTCGTCTACTCTCCCAACAAAATAATGGGTTCAACCCCTAAAATGATATGAATAAACGAATGGACGGTGTGGATCAACCACATGCACTCACGGTGGGCCCACATGCATTCACGCTTAGAGTGGACAACTATATAGCCGTATGTTGCTGCCTTGCTTAAATTCAAATCACTTTTTTACATCGCACCCAAAAGTGACAAGCTGAGTGTTCTGTAAGACTCCCTACTGAGGCGATGTCACTGGATTCTGTGGGACCCACCATGATGTATGTGTTGTATCCACACCGTCCATCAATTTTTAGAGATCATTTTAGGCCATGAGACAAAGAATGAGTTAGATCTAAGTTTGGAGTGGACCCCACCACATAAAACAGTGGTAAGAGTGATTCCCATCCTAAGGTCCATTATGATGTTTATTTGAAATCCAACGATTTCACGAGTTAAGACAGACATGAAAGAAGGGAAAACAAATATTTCAGTTTGATCGAAAACTTTCGTGGGCCTTAGAAAATTTTAATGGTGGGCTTTACTCTCTCCACTGTGTTCTTTGGCGGGGTCCATTTGAGCCTTAGATTTGACTCATTCTTTGCCTCCTGCCCTAAATTCATATTCTCAAATGAATGAACAGTGCAGATATAACACATATATCATGGCGGGACCCACAGAACTTGGTCACGTTACTTCTGTAGGGGCCAGGGAGTCTAGTCTAGCTACGTCTCAACTTGCCAACCTATCAGTAGCTAATCCGCCTCCCACACGCAACCTACAAAAGGTAAAAGCCACTGTACATACGTGTCATGCAAGGAGGAGCGTGTACGCACCTCGAAATTTGAGTTGCACGAACGGCTCAAATGAGATCAAACTTACATGGCCCACAATAACATTTATTTTCCATCTAATCCGTTAATAAATTAATAATGTTAAAAATACATGGATAAAGTGAAAAAACAAATTTCATATTGATCCCAAACTTCTGTGATTTAAAAAAGGTTTCAATGGTAAACGATCAATCCCCCACTGTTTTTTGCAGCGTGGTCCAACTGATGTTTAGATCTGTCTTTTTTTTTTTTTTGGCTCAAGCCTTAAGACAAGCTCTCCAAATGGATGGACGATTTGGATTAATCTTTTCTCTCTTTCAATATGAACAGTACTCAACACGATCCGATTCAGTTTTTCTGACCGAGTCGGACTCGGTTCGAGTCAGACTATCAGTGCATCGGATAGGATTGGGTTCGATGGCCTGAACTCGGTCCCGAATTGGATCGAGTTCGGATCAAGCCAAGTGGAATCCAGACCAAGTCATGTTGGACCCAATCCGGTCCGACTCGGTCCGATGCCCAACTCTACTCTATGCATGCTGCATGCATAGAGAAGGAGAAAACTATTCGATGATCAACGCGAGAATGGCTATCTATATGCATGCAAGCAACCACTCAACACATGGTAATATATGAGATTAAATCCAAACGGTCAAATAATATGAGTCCCACTTATATAAGTTACGGTCAAAAGATCATATTCGCTGGACTTAGGGGCGCACACGGTTCGGTTTGGTTCGGTTTTGGGGTGAAACCGAAACCAAACCGTTCCCTACGGTTCTAGGATTTTTGGATCCGTAACTGGACCGTTAGCACCCTAGAACCGAACCGGAACCGGATCGTGAAAACTAGTTCGGTTCCGGATCGGTTCCACGGTTCTGGGCTTTTTAAAGCCCAACCCAATTGCACTTTTTAAACCATACTATCAAATAGATTGCTAGTCCCTCGACCGGCTTAGTCCCTTTGTGTCGCCACCAACTCCTCCTACATGTCATCATGTACATAAGTTAATGGCGCGTGCAACAAGTTGCAACTTGTCAAGTGAAGAGAGAGAGAGAGAGAGAGAGAGAGAGAGAGAGAGAGAGAGAGGGCATAAGATAATCAAGGATCAAGTGAGTCTAACAGCAAACTTGAAATTGGGCATCAACGATAATGGAGTTGAACTCGTCTTCGAGCTAGCTCAAGCAACTAATGAGTGTCTCTGGCACGTACTTCCCTCCGTACCTCCCGAACTTCCCAATGGTAGCTGGAGCAACCTCTTTCTCCTGTAGTATCTTTGTGGAAGATTCATTTCGGGAAGCATCTGATTCAAATATATCTTTGTGGAAAATTCATTTCGGGAAGGATCGGTTCCACGGTTCGGATCTACGGTTCGGTTCAACGGTTCGGATCGGTTCTACAGAGCCCTAAACCGGAACCAAACCGTAATCAACGGTTTTGGGATTTTTGGAACCGGAATCGGACTGTTAGCATCCTGGAACCGGACCAAACCGGACCGATCCAACGGTTTTGGTCCGGTTACATGGATCCAACGGTTCGACGTGCACCCCTAGCTTCCAGTATCTACCTGTAGATGTGTCTAACCTGATGAAGTTATTTGAATACGTCGTGAGCCCCATCATGACGTTTTTCTGAAATCTACTCAGACCATCAGGTGTTCGATCAAGTTTTAGTCGTTGGGATAAAAAAATCAGCCGCATCAATTATTCAGATAGAGCACAAGATTCGAAACAGTGTATAAGGTGATGCCCACCCTCCAACGTTTTCCCTTGGTGTGGCCCACATTAATTATGCAAGAGTCTGAATTTTTTTATCACAACCTAAATTTATGTTTGTATGCGAATGGTTAGATTGGATTTTACATAGTCATCACAGTCGGCCCTTAAAAAACCAACGGTGGACGTCTCTGTGCTAACTATTTCCTCTGTGGTGTGGCCATCTGGATCATCCAGCTGAATCATTGTTAAAATCAATGGTTAGATTCATAGTTCATGGTCACATGGACTGGACAAACGTCCACGGCCCACATAGTGATCTAGATCCTGTGGGCCCTAATGCTCACCATGTAGTGATCCAGATCGTTCATCTGGTATGTCCCACCATTGGTGTTTGTTAGAAATAGGACTGCACATGAATCCCGATCCTCCACTCACCGTATTGCAATCCGGACCATTGTTTCTAACTCACGCCCGTTTGGTGACGGGATCGAATGATCTTAACCATTTGTATTTTCCTGGTTGAATTTCGACCCTCCAAAAAAATTAATATTAGCCGTCCATCCTGACGGCCACCTACTGGACAGTTAGGACCGTTGAATCAGTTTGACTTCTAGACCATGCTCCATCCAATTGGATGGCCACCAACTTGGACGGTCTGGACTCTGGATTGACGTACACGTGTGCACGTGTGCCGCTTGAATGATAGACAACATGACCTTGACTGGCAGCCTTATTCCCAAAAAAATGAGCGAAGGAAGAGTGACCAAAAATCATCAATTGAGAAATTTTCTGAGCCGCATGATTTTTGGGTGTGGCCCATTAGGTCGACTCTTCCATCACCAAATGGACGTTTCTGGTGAACGACGGCAACGGCCCACCTCAGTGACAGTACCATTTTCCTAATTACTACTTTCTACAAGAGTTATTTTGTGTGGGTATCCAGTGATCTCGCCCGTATAAGTTGTGGGCCCCACCGTTAATGGGTCATATTCCAAAAATAAACGATCGAGTTGATTTCCTTTTGCACAGCATATCGTGTCTCTTCCAAAGAGGAAGAAAAACGTGGTAGGCTCAAAAAGAGATTCTTACAAATTGTGAAATTTGCGACTGTGGACCCCACCTTTTGTCCAAAGGTTTTTTCGGAAAATGCAAACTTAACTTGCAAACTTAGACCTGTTCGTACGGACAGCGAATTTGACGATAAAAATACCCCTCCCTTCCTTTCGAAGACGAGTGCTGACGCTCCTCCAACTGAGAGTTGTACGAACGGCTCAAAAGAGATTAAAGTTACGCTCCACGGCTATGTATTTATTATATCCATAACGTTTATCCATGTTTCGAGATTGTTTAGGAGCATTATCCGAAAAAAGATAAAAATCATATCCAAAGATCAACTGGACCACACTACAAAGAGTAGTGAGAAAATTGATTTTCACCCTTAAAAATTTTGTAGGGGCCACCATAACATTTATTTTCCATCCAATCTATTCATAAGGTCACAAAGGCCTGGATGAAGAGGAAAAACAAATTTCATAATGATCCAAAACTTCTATAACCCCTAAAAGGGTTTCAATGGTAGACATTCAATTCCCCACTGCCTTTTACAGTGTGGTCCACTTGATAGTTAGATCTGTCTTATTTTTCATCTCAAACCTTAATATGAGCTCGCCAAATAGATGGATGGTTTGGATATAACACAGACCTCATGATGGGACCTGCAAAAGTATGCAGAGCCAAATATATATATATTATTAATTTTTTTTACAAGGAGAACTTTTTCCCCCTTACATTTTTCTCAAATACATAATTAGGTAAATATGTATATATAAGTATATAAAAATATTTTTCTATCTTTTAATTCATTTATTTGTCTATTTATTTAACAAGCATATCTCCTAAAACTAAAATGAATTACTTAACGTACAACATATGATTTTGGGGTAGGAGAAGCTAATTTAGCCAACCAACCTAGTTATTTTCCAAGATTCCATTCGGTGGATGGTCGAAAATTCATTTCATTCACTTCGCGGTCAATTTCAATCACTTCGCGGTCAAATTAGAAATTGAGCGGGGCAAACATGAAATTGAGCGGGGCAAACTGAAAATTGAGCGAGGCAAACATGAAATTCAACAGGGTAAACTAGGAATTGAGTAGGTCAAAATTAAAATTCAGCAGGGCAAACTAGAAATTGAGCGGGGCAAACATGAAATTGAGCGGGATAAACATGAAATTCAATGGGAGAAACATGAATTTCAGCTGCCATGGCTCAAGTATACTACAACAACTAGCTATTCATGTGTATAAACATGGTATGCATTTATGTCAATCAGCTCACTCAAATTAGGGCCCCTATTGTGGATGGAAGATGGCCTTAAAAATAGCTTAAATTTCTTTTTCTTTTTTTTTTTAAAAGAAACTAAAAACACCCTAAATTTGAAAAAAGTGCTCATCGATATTATCTAGAACTCTTCGATATTATCGACATGTAAACTTCGATATATCGACTCATTGTCGATAATATCAAGCCAATACAATCTCCTATATGAAACATTTTACCGTCGATATTATTGATATATGGTCGATTATATCAATGGTAAGTCATCGATAATATCAAGTCTGGATCAATAGTATCGATAACTAATGATTTATGTCCATTGAGGTAGATGGAAAAACTAATATCAACATATATTGACGACCCTTCGATAATATCGAACTCAATATATCTCGATATATCGACTAATGATCAATAATATCGACTTTGGCTGTAAACTATCTAGCAAGTAACACTGAAAATTGCATAATTTATGGATATATCGAGAGTGTCTCGATCATATTGAGATTCAATCTTCGATATATCGAGCGTTGCTCGGTAATATCGACTTTGCCTTTGAAATGTCTAGCAGCCAACAATTTCATGTTTCCCTAGCTGAATTTTTAGTTTGCCCCGCTCAATTTCATGTTTGCCCCGCTTAATTTCATGTTTGCCACGTTGAATTTCTAGTTTGCCCTGTTGAATTTGTTGTTTCTTCCGCTCAATTTCATGCTTCCCCCGCTCAATTTCATGTTTCTCCCGCTCAATTTTCAGTTTGCCCTGCTGAATTTCATGTTTGCGCCGCTGAATTTCTAATTTGCCCCGCTCAATTTCATGTTTGCCCTGCTGATTTTCTAGTTTGCCCAGCTCAATTTTACGTTTGCCCCACTGAAATTCATGTTTGCCTCGCTGGAATTCAAGTTTCCCCTGCGGAATTTTATATATGCCCCGTTCAATTTCATGTTTGCCCTGCTCAATTTCATGTTTGCCCCGCTGAAATTCATGTTTGCCTCGCTGAACTTCAAGTTTCCCTCGCGGAATTTCATATTTGCCCCGTTCAATTTCATGTTTGCCCTGCTCAATTTCATGTTTGCCCCGCTGAATTTTTAGTTTGCCCCGCTGAATTTCATGTTTGCCTTGCTCAATTCCGTGTTTGCCCTGCTTAATTCTGTGTTTGCCCCGCTGAATTTATAGCTTGCCCTACTCAATTTATAGTTTGCCCCGCTTAATTTTTAGTTTGCTCCGCTCAATTTCATGTTTGCCCCGCTCAATTTCATTTTTGCCCTACTGAATTTTCAGTTTAATCGCGAAGTGATTGAAATTGACCACGAAGTGAATGAAATGGATTTTCGACGATTGACCCAATGGAATCTTGGAAAATAACTAGGTTGGTTGGCTAAATTAGCTTCTCCTACCCCAAAATCATATGTGGTACGTTAAGCAAATCATTCGAGTTTAGGAGATATGCTTGTTAAATAAATAGACAAAGAAATGAATTAAAAAATAGAAAAATATTTTTATATATAATTATGTATTAGAGAAAAGTGTAAGGGGTAAAAAGTTTTCCTTGTATTAAAAAATTAATAATAAATAAATAAAATCTGCCAGTCGGTTTTTTTAATTTTTTTAATTTTTTGTTTTTTTAAATTTTTAATTTTTGTTATGTTGCTTTTGTGGGTCCTATCATGAGGTCTGTGTTATATCCAAACCGTCCATCGATTTGGCGAGCTCATATTAATGGTTGAGACAAAAAATAAGATAGATCTAACTATCAAGTGGACCACACTATAAAAGGTAATGGGGAATTGAACGTCTACCATTGAAACCCTTTTAGGGGTTACAGAAGTTTTGGATCATTATGAAATTTGTTTTTCCTCTTCATCCAGGTCTTTGTGACCCTATAAATGAACTTAGACGGGGAGGATTTCTTACAAACATCACAGTGGGCCCCCAAAAAGTTTTTAATGGTCGACGCTCATTCAACACTCTTTCCTTAAATGTGGTACACTTGAGATTTGTATATACCTCATTTTTGGTCTCATACTATAAAATGATTTGGAAAAATATATGAACGGCATAGATGAAAAGCATACATCATGGTGGGGCCCACGGATCACCGGCCATCCACCATTGGCTGGTGGCAGGGGAGTACCCAATCCGTTTCTGTGAAAGGAGGGGTATTTTCACATCGAACTTGGCTGTCAGTACGTGGAGGCCTAAGTTTGCAACTTAAGTTTGTATTACTCCAAAAAATCCATTGGATAAAAGGTGAGGTCCACGGTCACAAATTTCTCTTCCAAATTCATACTTATTGCAATAAGGGCATGTTTGTTTCATTAATATAGGAAAAACGTGCAATAATAAAATTTAATTTGTACATGAAATGATTACAAATTATTTGTACATGCAATGATTACAAATTATTTCAGTTATCTCTATATAATATTTACATTTAACTGCTGGTTCTTATATTTTGTTTATCAAGAATAAAATTATAATAATGGTTTTATTATATTATTTTAATATTAAATTATTACTAAAATACATTAATGAAATTGTAATTGGATCTGAAAATTTCACAATACTGTTATTAAGCGTACAACGAATTTCTCATCTGTCATGACGTACATCTGCATTTAACTCACATTCTCTAATTTGGTTCGATGGTGGTAAAATTATAATAGCATGATGCGTCATTTAGCACCGCAGATTTGGAGAGATGTGAGGGGATTTCAAATCCCAGATATATTTGGTACCAATACCAGGAAATGACTTGGGTTTCAAATCCCCTCAGAGAGGCGGTTTGAAATCAAGGTGTAAGCTTGGATTACATCTAAATAATTTTAAGAGTTGTATGTGTTACATGTGTGTCACTTAAACTATTAATCTATTAGGCACAAGGCCCATCGATGATATCCCAAAACAATGAGATTATCAACTACATCACTATAATTACTTTAATAGGATAATCTATACCGTCCAAATATTGTCCATGTAAATTAATGGTTAAAAATCATTGGTTAGTCACTCGGAAGTGATCCTATGCTTGTGACACATCAGAGACTTGGAATTTCGTCGTTTTCGGGTAGAGTATATATTTCAATGTGCTTAGTACAAATACGATGTCAAACATTACATATGTTACTAATTAGATATATTAAAGTTGATTTAATAAGTAAATTCAAACCCTTGCAAATATACCAAGCACTGCTGCTTTAGGATTATAAGGGATTCTGAATCAATGGTGCCAAACATGATGGGAGGATAACCACTGATTTTTTAACCATTACTCATATAATTGAAACAAGCAGGTTGTAAGAGATATTGGATGCCAGCTGTTTGGTTGGATTTTAATCAATGATCTAAACTATACATTTGATGGGAGAGGGTTAGGTGTTACCCAGGTAACACATTACCATTTGGGGCCACTTTGATGAATGTGTTGTATATCCATGTGGCCCATCCGGTTTTTAAGCTTATTTTAGAGATGCTATCCCAAACGTTTAGCATATCCAAATCTTTAGTGGATCACAACATTGGAAAAAGTGGTGAATGACAATTAAAAACTTTATGCAGACCACGAATATTTTAGATCGAGCTGATTTTTATATTTTCCCTTCATCCAAGTTTGGTTGACCTTGTCAATAGGTTGGATGGCAAATAAGCATTACAAAATTGGTTAAAGTGGGCCAGAGTAATTTTTATTGGTGTGTGTTCAATCACTACTGTTTCTTGTGGCATCATTTGGATTTGCTTAATTTTTTGGTATCATATCCTAAAATGGGCCAAAAGAACACATGGTCACCATGGATATACAATATATCATATTTGATAGGAATCCTTGAATGTGGGATATCAAAATTTTTTCTTTGACTTGATATTTCAACCCTTCCATTTTATATGTTATGGTTAGAGCAGGGCATCAACTAAGTTAGGGATGATCCAACTAGACTTGGTTTTGAAATAGATTTGACTTGAACTCGACCGGGCTCGGTACTAAGTTCAGCATACTCGAGCTAATTTTAGTTCGGGTCTGACTCAGACCAATTCATACCGAATCTAATCTTCTCACAAGAATCGAGTCGAGTTGAGTTGACCTTTTTTAAGGGTTTCGAGTTTAATGTTGGATGCACCACAATTAATCCAGACGTACTCAAGCGAACCCAGACCAAATACAGGCATCCAACTCATTTCAATTTGTCCATTCAACTCCATCCAACCTAAATTTCATGAAACTCCCAAAGTGGAATACATTAATATAATGTATTTCACAAAAATAAATGAAAATCATGAAATAAAAGTTTTCCCGAACACAAAAGTACCTTGATCAAATGCGTCGGAGAGTTGGTTAGCTGTCAAGAATAGACAACGAGCAGGTAGGTCTCAATTAATGTCGAATTGGGTATGAATGAGTTAGATGAGGCAAGTATGCTAAGTTGACTACCCCCATGCCCAGCTCTAGTTATGATTACCAATCAAATTCGAAATAAAAACAATCCAATTATTAAAATGATGAAATAATTTATTTCAGAGCTTAAAATAAAAAAACGAAAAAACAAAGCTATCTGTAGCATCCGGAGATGAACGAGATTCACAGGCTAAAATGTCGCGACACATCCGACCAGTGCTTGGGATGCATTCGAGCAACCTTTTACTCAAAATCTTGTATCCCGGGGTTTGCCCGAATACATCTCAACCCATCGAAATAGCATTTGCATTTAGTTCTTTTCAATGATCAAGACCGTTTAGGCGACTGAGGTTCTCTTGGACAGGGAGTTGTCAGAAAACCTCCTGTATTGAAAGTTTTAAGCCTTTGATCACACAAAGGTTATGTTAACCGTCTACTTTCAAGCAAAAGAGCCACATTTTGAAGGGTCAAAAATCCAATTTCAAATATTTATTTGTTACCTATCCACCACAAAAGGTGAGAGTAATAGTATAAACGGTCTGGATCATTGAAAAAGTGTCTATATTCAAGGATTAAAGTATCTACATGTTATATTGCAAAATACATGGAGATGTACTCGATCAAACCTATTCCGTCGCTTTAAATCTTCAAGGAAACACGTAGTTAGGCAGGGGTGGCTTGAAAATAGAGACTTTGGATGGCAAGTGTACCCGTTTTGCCAGCATTTGTCTCTAGGACACGGAAACGTGGGACACGTGGGCACGATCCTAGTCGTTCATCAGGCTATCCCAACGATAACTTGTCTAAAAGATAATGCTTGTACAATCATCAGGTGGACCACGTGTAAATTGAAATGGGCTGCGGTCAATTCTCCTGACCGTCTATTTCTTTTGTACATTGCTACCATGTGGATCATGCGGCCCTTTTTTCGCTCAAGTGGTAGACTGAGTGAAAGATGCGTCGTTTCAACACTGAAGTCTTGGTATCCATCCCAACAGTGAAGTGTGAACTGAACACGTGTGAAAAAAAGAAGAGAAAAAAGAGGCCGCGACGATGAGCTGCTTAAATCGGAACACGTGTGCCACGTGTAAAGGCGAGGGGGGAAAGAGTGCTCGCTCGAGGACGCTTCTTCCTCATCCAATGTCGCAGATTAACCGATGACCATCCCACCTTGACTATACACGGGTTTCAATTTGTTCAAGAGGGTATCATGGATCATTGATCCAGACCGTTGGTCACATGTAAACCGCCGTGAATGGACCACTCCCAAAAACCTTCAAGATTGGGCGATCCTATCAGACGATCATGGACCTTTCATTTTTAGTTGATTGTGGTCCATATAATTTATTTCCTTTCCTAAAATCCTATCCGCAGGCTAGAAATTGAAATGACGGGGGCGACCTTTGAAAACGATTAGTGCATCATGGTCGATCCACGGTGGGACATGGAAGATCAATGGTCCATAGCGACCTTACCAAGATGAAGTAGCATGGAAGTCAGTGGGCAGGGTGGGCCATGGGCTCTTGTGCTGGGCTGGAGAATGCTTTTAATGGGCTTGGGTTTAGATATAAATGACTGGACACTTTTAAACTGAGTTTAAGCTCACCTGACACGGCTCTATCCACCTGTGCTCACATATCTCTAGTATAAAGTATATGTAATGTATTATATTATACTATATTTAGACACTCAAATATATATTATTCGGATGTATTATCTATTATATATAATATATATTAATGATGGGCTTGTATGTGAGATTGTGCCAATAAATTAATTAAAATAAACATGTGACACAGGACACATAATCTATTCTATGGGCCAGGGACATCAACGGCTTGTATATTTCTGTAGCACACAAGAAGTTTTCAACGGTAGGCATTCATCAGCACTATTTGTTGCGGTGTGGTCCACCTTAGATTTGGATGGACAATGTGGATTAAACACATACATCATAATTAGCTCACAGTACACTTAATCTATTCTTCAGGCAAGGGACAGCAACGAGAAGTTCTTAATGGTAGGCATTCATCAGCACTGTTTCATACGGTGTGGTCCACCTTACTATAAATTGATTAATCAAGTAGTTTAATAAAAACTTAATTAAAAAGGTACCGGAATGTTAATATCATAATAATGAGGTGTTGTTTTGTAAAATTCTCTTTTTTCTTAATATGGGATTGGGCCAAACCCACTGTTATTAATTCACCATCCCAAAATCAGACTAGCTGACATATCATAACCCCAATTTGTGGACGTTTGTTTGTTCAAAAGGGTCCATCAGTTAGTTTTCATTTTTAACCTTTTAATTAATGCCCACCAATCCGTGATAAATACATGCAATTTTGGTTCATGATTTGTCCACTTATAATTTTCAAAGTTTAACCTAAATTACTTTTATGCTAGTTTTGTAATTTTTAAGCGCCAGCGTATCACCCTTCTCAATCTGTCGGAGTATCAAAGTTTTCCTTTTCCCAAATTCGGTAAGCGGTTCTTTTGGGACTTAGGTGGGAAAATGACATGGTAGAATTAGCTCTATCACAATGGGCCTCCTCTGCCGTACATATTACTGGAAACAGATGGTGGATCGAGACCGTTCACCTTAGTGTGTTCGTCCATAGACATCCGTGGTTTAAAAACCACATGGATTGGACAATGGGGAAAGTGTAGCTCTAACTTTCACTTGGTTTTCATAGATGAGTGCGAACAAAGCTCTTTTTGTTACCGTCCATTAGAAAGTGAGCAATTGAATGTGTAGGTCCACTATACGAACGGTTACGATCCACTATATCTTGTGCATGTACGGTGGATGGTATCTCAATCAGAGAGAGACTGCACCTTTTTGCGTCTCACATATCAGATGGTCATGTCGTGGACATACCCTAGCCCCAAAGTCAACCTGGTCCGTTCATCAGGCGGGTCACATGTAGGAGACAAATGGATGGCCTTCATTGAACGTTCGGTTGTGGCCTACCTGATAAAGTGGACCAGCCTGATTGGTACGTTACCGGTGTGACCCACCTAGGACGCGGATTCGGTGGCAAGGAGCTCACCACCCAAGTAGGTGGTGAAAAGACATGACGAGACCTGAGACCTGAGACCTGAGACCTGATTGGTGGTGGGGCTGTACAGTCAGAGATGGGCTTGCTAGGCTTAAAAACCTTAGAAAAGCCCAGGCGCATCTCGCAGAGCATACGACCCCACCAATCAGATCTTGCCGCGTAATTTTAGCACCGATGTGGGTAGTGAGCTCCTCATCACCCAATCCGTATCCGATCTAACTAATGAATGTGATCCCACACATGCGCGACGCTTCAGGACACGTGCCGTGAAGCAATTCTTCCATGCCCGAGCAACTCTTCATTTCATTTTACAGCAAAATGCGGTTTTTTTTTTTTTTACATCGTGGTACTATTCTTGGTACCTACTGTGGTTACCTTTTCGAGTGAAATGAGTAAACGTTCGTAAAATCCACACCGTCCATCGGATACACCACCTCTTGTTTTGCATTATTGCTGGAAATCAAGCTGATTACGCTCACAACGACGTCACTCCATAAATCCACACATAAAACATCTAAATTCACGTGGTATGGCCCACATGAGATTTAGAATAGTATTATTTTTGGATAATTTTTCATCCCGATGACGCATATCATATCCGATGGATTGGAAGGCATATAAAAACCACAGTGGGCCTTCGAAAAAACTAACGGTGAGCATCCCATCCTGACTGTTTTCTATGGTGTGGCCCAGCTTAGTGTTGAACCATCGTGATTCCTAAGCCCCACTCTAAATCTATGGCAACGTACCTGATGAACGTGATGGATCTTACGAAAGTTCCACCGACATAGCTGTCGGCTAAAGAAAGTGACCCAACACCAAGGTAAGCTGTTCTGTTATTATTATGGTGAGGTTGCATATGCTCTAGCAAGCAAAGATGACATGGGCCCATGGCCATCGCCATTTTATGAAGCTGACGCTTCAACGATCAAGACATTTGATTTTCTGTCCAATGGACCCATGTGAATTGGTCAGTCTTAAACTATGGGCCAGATCATGCAAACTCTTCAAGCAATTCACTTCTCCTGGACCCCAGCTAATAAGGATTTATCTTTTTATTTATTTATTTATTTTATAATATTGGGTTTGAAGCGGAGGATAACAATCATCCCATCCATGAAAATTTTGGACCATGTCCAATCTATATTTAGGCCTACCAGCCTGCTCCAGATTTCCGTATTTATTTGGTAAGAGCAGTGATGGATGTAGATTATCTACCTCACTCCAACCTGCAAGACGCAAACACTCATTCTAGTGATTTTAATATGAATGCAGGAATCTAAGGCATGAATATGGTAAAAGTAATGATTATTTTCATTTTCATTTCTCCGAAATAAATTTCGTTTTTAGAAGTCTTGTTTGTCTTTTAGGAAGAAAATCTCCCATTTTCCAAAGGAAATAAATTATTTTCTGAAATTCGAGCTTTTTAAAAAAATCAACAAGTCAGACCTATTTTGAGATCTGTGGTTGCTTGCCCTGCTTCTGTGATGTGGTCCCTATTAATTAGAGGGCTGCCCTGATTTTATTCCTATTCATGTAAGCCCATAGCACTGCTTTGGTCACTTCCTTTTCCCACACTGTCCACACGCCTGATTGATGAGATTGCACAAGCGGGCCAAATAATAGCACCAGGGCAGACAATCTTAACCGTTGAGCAATATTTCTTTCAGTCACTCATTTTCATCTTGATCCAAGTTGACTAATCTTAGATTTCAATACCGAAATCAGGCTTTAGCCTTGCTTTCCTGCATCATGATTGGTTCATGTCATTGCTGACATCATGGACATTGTCAGCAATGCTACATTACATAAAATATGTTATGATGTGGTCTAATTAGATTGCAAAAAGCAGGATCTTCCTGCTTGCGGCGAGTAGAGGATCCGGATTCCGGAAACGGATTGGCTGCTGACCCTGCCACTAGCCAATGGGCTGGTGGTGAAGCTCTGTGAGCCTCACCAAGATGTATATGTTTCATCCATGCCGTCCACCCATTCTTCCAGATCATTTTATGGTATGAGCCCAAAAATGAGGTTGATCAAAATATCAAGTGGACTGTACAATTTTGATTGAACGCCTACATTAAAAACTTCTTGGGGGCCACAGAAGTTTTGGATCAAGCTGATATATATTTTTTCCCTTCATCCAAGTCTTTATGACCTAATCAACAGGTTAGATGTCAAGTAACCATTACAGTGGGGCCTAGGATGTTTTTAATGGTGGACATTCAATCACTACTGTTTTCCCATGGTGTGGTCCACCTGAGATTTATATCTATCTAGTTTTTTGGATCAAGCTAAAATTATATTTCAAAATGGATGGACGGCGTGGATAAAATACACACGTCATGGTGGGTCTACATAGCACCGACCACTAGCCATCTGGCTGGTGGCAGCCTTACTATCCAAACCGCGTCCCCGGATTCTCAACGGTAAAAACTAATCATTAGGATGCATGTGGACTGGGCCCATCATATGGGCTTAATAAATGAGGTTGCGAACTCTAGCCTGGTGTGGCCCATGAGCTATGGATTCAGGCCCAATTTAAATCATTTGGGCCCATGAATAAGTGGCCCAACCGTCCTGAGCCCACTGTCCTGTTTATAGGCAAAAGCTGACCCCACTGCCCCTGCCCTATTATTGGGAGCGGGTTAGGTGCAGCCCTTCCCGTGGGGCCCACCTTGAAGTATGTATTCTATATCCCATTGTCCATTCGTTTTGCCAGATTATTTTAGGCTTGAGCCCAAAAATGAGGAAGATCCAAATTTCAGGTGTACCATAGAAAACAATATTCCCATTAAAAACTCCCAACGCCCACCGTAATGTTTTAGTAGTGTTCATTTGCCATCCAACCTATTGATAAGGTCACATGGACATGGATAAAAGGAAAAGACAGATATCATCTTCATCCAAAACTTATGTGGCTCATTAATGGTCACTCACCAGTGTTTCCTATGGTATGGTCCACTTGAGAATTGCTTCTGCTTATTTCTGGGCTCATGCCCTAAAATGATCAAGCAGGACGGACGGAGGGTAGGTATGGATAAAGGATACATAAATCAAGGTAAGGGTAGCACCACCTTGGGTGAGGCCGGGGCACAGGGCATATATGGCCCACATGGTGTATGTATCACATCCAAGCCGTTCATCAGATGCGTCCCCTCAGTAAACTCCCAGGCGCTGAAAATTAGCTCGATCTCACACTCTGGTGGGCCACAGCATAAGGAACAAGGTGGGAGGGGATACCCACTCTTATCCCACCAGGGCCCACCTGAGTTGGAGACCAACCTGATTTTTGTTATGACCCGTCATCCTGGACTGCCCGGATTCGGTATCCAAAATATGTTGGGCCCTCATAAAAATCAACGGTGGGCATCTTCTCTTCACTTGTCCCCTCTTCTGTGGCCTACCCGAGCTTCCTTTTTGAGCCCTGATTGACATATGGGCCCACTTCTAACCCCTAGCTTAAGGTGGTACCGGTACGGCGGTACCACGCACCCATTAAAATAAATATAGATGAGAAGCTCCTGGACGTCCGATCAGCGGCCTTCAAAGTGACGGTAGAAAACAGTAATGGTAAAGGAATATGATGAATGGATTGTCTGATATGGTCTGAATTTTACACGTAGTCACCATCAGGACAGTCGGGATTATCGAATCGACGGTACTTTTGTCCCGTGGCCCACTCACTGTGGGTCCCGCTTCATGGACAGCTCTGTCTGGTTCCTCGTACACATGCCACGTGTACAGGTAGAAGAGGCCGTCGACAATTCTCTATCCATGACCAGGATAGACAGTGTCCAATGTAAATAAATGGAATTTGGCCATCTCTCTAAATGGGCCCCACCCTCAGCAATCCAAACAGCTAATGCCATGTGGGCGGGCCCCACCTAGATAGCAGCTGCAGATTTCAGCGTTCCTTCCCCTTTTGGTATTTTATTGAAGGACGTTTTGCCTCAATTGCGATCGAAATCCGTCACTGGGCCTATCTTTAGTGAGCCCATGAATAATCAGGTGATCCAGACCGTCCATTGTGGGCATTACTGTAGACGAGAAAATGGAAAAAAAAAAAAAAAAAACCCACATCAGTCGGGCAATCCCAGCTGTCTTTGGCCCGACATAATGGTTTAGACTGGCCCATTGCGTGACCTATCCAAAGCTTGCCCATCATACCAGATGGATGGCTCATATCGTCAGGGCAAATTCTGTGGGGCCATGAGCTATGAGCTATGACATCCACTCCATCCATCAGTTTCTTCAGATCATGTTACGCCATGAGCTAAAAAACTAGACATATCCGAAACTCAGGTGGACCGCACAATAGGAGAAACAAGAGGTGGAAACATCCGCTGTTGAAACCTTTCTGGGCCCACCGTGATGTTTATATGCCATCCAATCTGTTCTTAAGCTTATTAACACCTGGATTAACGGAAAAAAATAGCAGCCTGATCTAAAACCTCAGTGGCCCATGAAGGTTTCAATGGTCGGCGTTCAATTCCCACTTTTTCCCTTAAAGAGCCTTGCTTGAGTTTTAGATCTACCTTATTTTTGGGCTTACGTCATAACATGATCTGGAGAGACTGATGGACGGAGTAGATGTCCCACAGACATCGCGTTGGGCCCCACAGAGCTTGCGCGGGAAATTCACGTCCATCTGATGAGAAGGGAATGCATAAAATTTACTCGAGGTAATTATTTGTTTGCCATCATTTTTGGTTGCTGCTGTTTCCAGCACAATGATTTCTCAGGCAATGAGTACGTCTTGCCTCCATCGCGTCTGAGAGTCCAGCGTGTGTTGCTGCCCATTGGGCCCATATGCTACGCGGTAAGATGATCGGAACCATCCATTGCTGCGGAACCAGTGTTATATAAGCCAATGTAAGGAAAATATGCTCAACGGATGGTTTTGATAATCACTATCTTTGGATGAATTTAGAACAATGGAAATATAATCTTCAATGGCTCCAATTAAACTCTAAAAATCAATGGTTAGGATCATTATTTAAGCGTGATAATGGGCAAATGGGTTATTTATTATAGTAATGAGAATATCGAAGATTCTAATAATTACTGCTCAGCATGCGGGACCGAGTGGGTGCCAGACTATCGTGAGCCGCGATGGATGCAAAACAAATTCTAATGCAACGATTATTTGGAAAGTTGTTTTTTCTCAGGCCAGTTAGTTCCGCTGGCAGAGACACTGTCGTGTGCGGGCACGGTCCCGGGTTCGCCAAGTGAAGGTCCCAAAATTATATTGGTTGAGCGAACCCAACGGCTGCTTGGTGGACACTTGTTAGTTGAAATGAAATAATTTTTATTTTTAACCGTTCAATAAATGTCCACGAATCCGATAAATAAATAAACAAATAATAACAAATTATGGTTCTTGATCCATCCTAACTGGGAGAAATAATTTGCATAGGTTAATTTGAATTACCTGTATGTCAGGTTTGAGAAATCGTGCCAATTGGTATATTAGGGTCCCACTTCGTGATGATTATCATCCTGTAGGATTTTTATGAGAATGAAGTAAAATTTAAAATGTTTTCCAAAATTCATATTTTAAATAACTTTAGAATCTTATCTTTAGTTAGATTTCTAAAACACTAAACTTAAAATAACAGGTTTAGATTTTTACTGTATATCGTATGAATGTCATAAAGTCGCGATGTTAATTCGTTATAGAAAGTCTCTCCTTAATCCATCCTTTATGTACCTATGATTTAATCATTTCATTACTATTATCATCCACTAAAGAACTATGCCCATTCTGTTAAAATAGACAATCAAATTATCATTAAGTGTGGTAAAAAAATAGAACTTCAATAGTAAAAGTCTTCATAAATTTATTTAAAGCATTAATTACAAATATTAATTCTATAAAAACCAACTTGATGAATATCTTATCTATTAGATTTATGCCATAAACACGTGCCTAAAGAAATGCATCCCTTATTGGCTCATGGGAGAATCAATGAACCTTGAGGATACATTTAACTATACTTTTGTTTTATTGATTATGTGATAGCCTCACAAAATGAGCAAAAGCGTATACAACCAAGAGCATTGCCAGTATACGTCCTTAGGTCTAAGGTCAATTAATTATGTTCCAATGCATCATATCAACTTTAATATAGTTCAAATAAATGAAATTTCTAGATTAGTAACTTGATCTTGATCATCTAATGCAAGTCTCATTAGGTCTTTGCCTCAGTGGTAGACTCTGAGGAGTTTCAACGTGAGGCCCTGGGTTCAAAACCCATAGGCGGTGAAATTCCACTACGGCCTATGTGGGTGTGTATGTCAGGTGTGTGTGTATTAAAATAAAAAAAATAAAAAAGTCTCATTAGGTCTAATGAGGTCTTTTATCCATAGTATAGCTAACGCCAAACTAAGCTCAATGGTGCAGACTATGCAAAATGATCTGAATTAGTCCTCTTGTACAAGATGACCATTTCTTTATCATGAGATGATCATGGGTCTACCTAAAACATGTGATAACTATGGTATAATAAGGTAATGAGATTCATGGGCAACAACTCTCCCTTGATTAATGATTATCATGTCCAACCTTGAGCTTTGAAGGGCAACAAAAGAAATCATTCTTCCGATTAATCCATATTCATGCATGTTTAAGATAACCCCACCTATTAACTAAGTTAAAACAATTTATTCACATAAAAGAGTTAGTTATATATTTAACTACAACTGATATCATTACTATCGTATACACGTGACCGGTGAATGGAGCTCACATTGGCCTTCATGGGCACAATTCTAACCATCAACGCGATGGGAGGTACTATCAATTAGTGGGCCTTCAAATAGGCCAAGTACACTATCTATATTGACCAGGAAAAAAGCCTAACATAAAGGCGTTCGGATATTGCAACTTGGGAGATTTTTGGGACATCTCCAATCATGGTGGGACCTATCGGTAAATAGTCTGAGTCATCTGAGTCATCGAAACGTGTTCCCCGAGAGGAATGAGAGCATATTGAATGTTCGGGATCCTATGGCTCGTTGACGGGCTAGACTCCCGTGTTAGTCTAGCACAATTTTTAAAAAATGGTGGTGACTCATCTCTTCACATGCGGCCCCAGCTAATAATATGCAGCTATCCGGACCATCCACATTGTGGGTCCTATCGTGGTGGAGCATATCTTGAAAATCATAATGAATGGAGTAATCCCAAGCATCCTATCAATGATATTAAATGGATGGCTAAAAGTAAAATAGTGAATGGTCCAAATCGAAGGAAAATTTAGGTGATGCTCCATCCACCCTTGGGTAAGAAATTTGGACGGTCTGGATTGCCGTACAACAATAGCATGTCCTCAGTCTAGCTTGTAACTTTCCCTACTCACCATTACACTTCTAACCATCCACGATCAATTGGATAGTTCGGAATATTTAATAACTCTGATTTTACAGGTATGCTCCACCATTTGGATGGTCTGGATATTGGTATATAGATGCCATTCGCTTCATGCAGCCATGATCACTCCCACACCAACTGCTAAAACTAATGGAAGGAAGGCATGTTTCCAAAGTCTACATTTACTAATGATTTTTTATTTTTAAATAACCAAATACATACAAATCATAAAAGCTATCCAAACACGACCAACATCACAAAACAACTATTTATTGGAAATACTACAATAATTTATGGTTGGAAACTAGATATAGCCCAAATAACATGCATGATCATGGGATATGGACCAAAGCAATCTACGGTATGTATTCCTCGTCGGTCTCATCTCGGGGGTTTTGGTACCCCTCCATGGAAGTGTTGTACTCATAAGCATTCTCATTATTACCATAATAACCACCATAATTGTATTGGTTCGTGGGGCCCACTCGGGTGGGCCGATACCCTCCGCGATTTCCCATCACAGAATCGTAACCGTTACGGTAATTGGTGTCAGCTTTGATGTCGTAGAAGTAGCGGCCGTTCTCCAGGAACCTTGTATCGCTCATGCCGTACTTCTGGTTATCGTATTCGTTGTTGGGGTAGCCAGATGTAGTCTCCTTGTCCTGGTAGCTTCTAAGGCTGGTGGACTCTCCAACCCCGTTGGGGAGTCCCTCAGTGACTTGACTAGTGCTTGTATATGACATCTTTTCAGGATCGCGGCCGTAGAGACCATAGCCGTTGAGGTTCTGTGGGGTGAATGTTGTGGGTTCTTCTTGTTTTGGAAAGGGAAGTAATTGTTTCTCGACGGGTTCGGTTTCAGTGGCAGTGTTGAAGCGGGTCACCTTATTGAAGAAGTGGCTATTTCTCGCTTGGGTTTGGAGGGAGGAGGTGAGGAAGAGAAGGAAGAGGAAAGAGAGGTAGTTTGGAAAGGCAGCCATGGATGAGTGAGATAGAGGGAGAGAGGTGGAAGTGGGTGGTGAAGAGAAGTGATGATGCTACTCTTTATATAGAGGGGAAGGCTCTTCCTCTTTCTTTTTTTCTTTTTCTTTTTTCATTTTTTAAATTCTTCACATAGAATGTTGGAAAGGGACGTGAGGATAACAGGTGATGATTATGGTCCCTTGCACAAGGGCCGAAATAAAATAAAATAAAATCTCTTTACCTATGTTAGTAGGAAATAGTGAAAAGCGCCGGTGCATGTGGCAAGGTGAATTATTAATCTGGTCCGTCTATCTATTGGAACCTGATAAGGATGGCTTATGTAGAAAAAAGAGGAAAAGAAAAAGCATATCAGACGATCCTATTCATCAATTTTCTTTTGATCATTAACTATTTTCGTTTTCTAAAGTTGCCTGTGATCAAATAGATAGGAATCTCTAATACAAGTAATTTCTGTTTTAAGGGGGCGTTCTCATCCTACCGAGAACGGATTATGTTCGGCCCTGGCCTCACCCAACAGGGTGCAGTCCATAACATGGGCCCCACCTTGATAAATGTATTGTGTAGGCACTCCATCCATCTGTTTTGCTGGATCATTTTAGGGCATGATCTGAAAAATGAAGCAATTCAAGTCTCAGTGGATCACATCATAGGAAACAATGGTGATGTACCATTAAAAAACTTTTGTGGGCCATAAATGTTTTGGATCAAACTGATATTTATTTTTTCCCCTACATCTAGGTCTGTGTGACCTTACCAACGGGTTGGATGGCAAATAAAATTTTTGGTGGGCCATACAAAGATTTTAATGGTTGGCATTCAATAACTACTTTTTCGTATTGTCTAGTTCACCTTAGATTTTGATCTGCTTCAATTTTGGGCCCATGCCCTAAAATAAGCTAGAAAAACGTATGAACAGAATAGATATACAATACATACATCGCCCTACAGTCAGGGTCGCACCTAATCCACTCCAGATGATACCGGGTGGTACTGGAAAGATGTGGACCCGCATGATGAATTCACACCATTCAAGCCGTCTATCAAATATGTCACCTGTGAAAACCGTAGCACCCAGAACTCAGTTAGATCCAAAGTAAAGTGGGCCACGGAAAAGGAAACGAGCTGGGAAGGAAGGCCTTTCACAGGGGCCTGGCCCTCTCCAAACTACACGAATCTTTTTCTGACCGTTCATTTGGAATGGATGAACTGTCTGAACAGCCTTGATTATTTATAAACAACATGGTAAGCTCCCCACGCTAATCAACGGCCATCTTCCACTCTCAATATGTTCTGGTAATGTAACTCATCTGAGTTCTGGATCAGGTCGAGTCATAGGCTCCAGGGGTCCAATAAATTATTGGACTCATGGTAGAAAAATATGCCATTTTTACCAAAAAAAAATTGCTGAAAAACGTCAGCTGGCAGACGGTTAGGATTTTCCTTAAATAAGATTAATTTTTTATCCATGGCTCACCTACAGTGAGGCCCACAGGTTGAATGGTCTCGATTTCCTATGTGGGCCCGGTATACTGCAATGATGGGTATGTGGTGAGGTTACCTAGCCAGTCCTTTCGTCTCTAATAAACCATATAATCAGCAAAGCTACTCCATTTTCTCTTTTAAAAGGGGTTCGTTGGGATTATTGCCCATAACCTAAAACATTCCATCATTTATCGAAATTTCTAAAATATGCCTGTGACGATGCAACGATCGTAGGGGGAGTGGGCCATAACGAAATAATGACATTTTGTACACGCTGCTGCCTGCTTGTGCTTGATGATATTTCCGAACGGACGTGGATAAGGTGGTGTTGCCCATGCCATCCCGATGTGTTGGGCGCTGTGGGCCCCACCGTAATGTATGTGCTTTATATCCACACCGTACATACGATTTGACAGGTCATTTTAATGCATGAAACCAAAAATGAAGTAGATCTGAAGGTCGAGTGAACTGCACCAGAGGAAAAGGTGGTGACTGAACGCCCACCATCAAAAACCTCTCGGGGCCACATGTTTTGAATCATGCTGACATCTGTTCTTATCCTTCATCCAGGTATGTGTGATTTAATCAACGGGTTGAATGGCAAATAGAGAAAGGTTTCGATAGTTACGTGTCATTATATCCCTACCGTTTCCTTCGGTGTCTTCATTGTTGGATTAATGAGCTGGAAAAACGGACGGACAAGGTGGATATTAAATACATGCGTCATAGATCTCCACACCAACATGGGGAAGCGGATTGCGTACCGAGTAGTGAGTAAACCTGTGGGGCCCACCATGATTTATATGGCCCCACATGATTTATATATTTTATTGGCTTCGTCCATCCATTTTACAGTGTGAATTGAACGTCGATTGTTGAAAATTTACTAGGGTCACATAAGTTTTGGATCAAGCTGGTATTTATGTTTTTCCTTATTCCATGTGTGTGTTCTTATGAAGAGGTTTGGATAACAAAAAAACCATCACTGTAGGCCCTAGAAAAGTTTCAACTGTGTAATTCATTATTCCCTCTATTTCCTGTGGTGTGGTCCACTTGAGCTTTGGATATACTTCAATTTTTGGCTCAACCCTTAAAATAAGCTGGAAAAACGGATATACGGTATGGATTAGGTGCGGTCCACTGGGGGACGCAACACCACCCATACACGCGCAGGCACACATGCCGAAAAAAAAAAAAAAAACAACCACCATTTGAGACAGGTGAGCCACAACAAACCGATGGCTAGAGAAAACTCTTTTAATCTTCGGTTTACTTTGTAACCCAACAAGTGTAACTGCCTGATTTTCAGGCAGAAGATAGCATTATCTCCAGACAGATAGAAAGCTTGGATCTCATACACATGTTACGTCTGCGAAGATTGTCTAATTAATGGTTTGGCTCAAGGCCTGTACACTCAAGATGGCCGCACACGTTTTTTTAATACGGACTACTTCTCCTTTTCTTCTACTCGCCCATTTTTTCTTGTGCGCATGTGGCCCACCTGATGAGCAGATCAAATTGAAATTTTGGGCCAGTGTATTCAGTTTTTTACTCATCAGATTAACGGTCGGATCTAACACTGCATGTCTATCAATTCTACGCGCGCGAATACCGAAATAGGGCGATTGGTAAAATAGAAAGGCGTTTTGACCAATGGAGTACGGTTGGTTGAGAGAGGCCCACCTATCTCTGCACGGTCGGCTCGGCTTTATCACCAAAGATGGTTTTTCTTCCTTCCCGATGTAAATTTCAGTGGGACCTCCGTTCAGCTCTGCACATAAATAGTGTTTTGTCACATTGGTCGTGGGACCCACTTTGGATTGGACATGTTGCGAAAATTTACATTGATCAGATTCATCCTAGCCGTTTCGGTTGGTAGCCTGAGCTTTGTGGGCCCAACTGATGTGCGTACGACATCCACTCCGTCCATCACATGCAACACCTCATGTCAGAACCTGAGCCCAAAAATTAGGCCATTTCAAAACTCAGGTCGGCCACACCCTAGGGAACAGGTGGGGTACGGACGCCCAACGTAGAAACCATCCTTGGGTCGTCGTATTGTTTCATATGCCATCCAACCCGTTCACCAGGTGAATCCTGCAAGGACGAATATACGTCACAAAAATCATCCTGATCCAAGAATCAGGACGGCCACACCCTGCGGAATTTCCCAGTTTTGTGGCTCACCTGAGTTCATATCCAGCTGATTTGTTGTAATTATGGTGAACATAAGGTGGATCAACAGATGGACGGAGTGGATTTAACACAAACATAACGGTGGGCCTCACAGGGCTGGCGTGTTGGGCGCACTTTCTGCACCGGGGTTGTAGAGGATTCCGGTCCCTTGGATTCATGGTCCAAGGACCCGGTGATCGGATAGAATCCTCATGCCCTGAGTCGAGTCAGGGCTGAATCGGCCTGACTCGCCCTAGTCAGGGAGACTCGTGTCATCAAACCGCAGTCGGCCCTACCTCATCCGAGTCAACTCGGACGAGTTCGTTGCAACCCTGCAGCTCTATTTATGACCAATCTATCAAGTGGGCCCACATTGCATTATGATATTCACATCTAACGGCTTTGGTAAGTTTGGTATGCGGTGATACATCTCTGCCTCTACATTTCCATCCAACATTCATACCATAAGGGGAGTGTCCTTGGCTTTGTGGGGCCCAGATTGGTTTGTGAGGATTGATGGTAGGTATGGCGGACCCCAGTTTGGTAAATGAGGTTTGGCGGTCCACACCCAAGTAGATCGTAGCCGTTGGCCTGCCTAATAAAGAAAGAAAATACCCATGTTGGAAATTTTATTTTAAAGGGAATGACATTGTCAGAGTCCTCATCTGCAGCCTCCACTCATCTGCAATTGGAATGATTAGGACCGTTCATCCACACCACGGATTTATCAAATCCTAAAATTGCTCAGAAATCCTTACCATCTGATCAGCGGCCCACGAAAGAGCGGCTACTAAAAGGGATATGTGTTTTGATAGCATTGCTGGCCGAGTTGCTTTCTGACCGTTGCTTGCCTCTTGTGCCTCCAACATGATGATCTGGGGGATTCATCTAGTGGGTCCCATGTGGACCTGCTGCATAAGAAAATTCCGACAAATTAGCGTTCTTGACCGTTGATACCTTTCGCGTGAATAGTGAAGATTTCTAGTCAGTGGGATTTCCTCCAAGCGGCCCATCCATCCTGCGGACTACCATGAATGGTCTGGATCAGCACACACGGTGGAATTCTGTGGCATTTATAAATGATGATCCAGACCGTCTATATCATGAGGCCTATTGTGGATAGATCATGGCCCAAAATTCATATTGGTCCAAACATCATATCTATCCCTTTTAGTAGCCAAATGACTATTAAGAATAAAACGGTCAGCAGTCCAATCTCAACGGCCGCAATCCAGCCGTTAAAATAGTCTGATCAGAGTCGGAGTATGCTCCATCCGTAAAGGGACCCACGATTTGGACGTCTGAAAACACATATGTGTACGTCATTTCTATGGTCAATAAGTCAGCACCATTTTGAAATGGTGGGGAACTATCACATTCACCGTTCAGGGAGCCAAACCGAGCTTTTCTCATGAAATTGACTTGGGTTCGGGTCTGTCAACACGGACGCGGATTTTCGCAGGAAGTTCCTGCGCAAGATGCTGGGTGGGAACCACTGAAATGCATGTGAGAAATCTATTCCGTCCATACATTTTTCAAGATCATTTTAGGACGTTCGACCAAAAATACGGTGATACAAAACTCAAGTAGGTCACACGAGAGGGAAAATTGGGGAAAGAAATTCGTACCGTTGAAACCTTCCTCCGAACCATATTGATGTTTATGTGCTATCTAAACCGTTTATAAGATCATTCCCCATGGGATGAAGCGAAAACACAAAAAAGATAGCATGATACAAAACTTTTATGGCCACAAGAATGCTTCAACGGTGACCACTGAATGCCTAATATTTTCTCTTGTGTGGTCCATTTGAGTATTGTATACACCTCGTTTTTGTTAGAACGTCCTAAAATGATCTACAAAAAACGGATGGACGGGGTGGATTTCTCACAAACATCTCTGTGGGCCCCACCAGGAACTTCCCTTTGATCTCACAATACAAATGCCTTTCATATTTGCTTCATGGCGCGTTTGGTTGGACAATCCAATCTGCTTTTCAATCTCTTTTGATCTGTCAGTGGCGTGATGAGCGGAGAGCTTTTCAACGGTCCCAAAAAGTTTGAAAGTACTTATTTTTGCATCACGTATCAAGTAAGGTGCTGGGCGCCAACGCCAACACACGGACGCGGTTTGGCTAGCGACCCTAACACCATCCGGCTAGCCGTGTCAAAGCTCCGTGGGCCCCACCTTGATGTATGTTTTTTATCCACGCCGTCCATCCATTTTTCCAGCTCATTTTAGTAAAAGCCCAAAAATGAGGAAGATCCAAATCTCAAGTGGACCACACCACTGCAAAGAGTGGGGATTGAAAGTTTACCATTGAAAACTTTATAAGGGCCACAGAAGTTGATATTTATATTTTCCCTTCATCCTTGTCTGTGTTACCTTATCAACAGGTTGGATGTCAAATAAAATTTACAGTGGGCCGTCAAAGGTTTTTAACTATGGACATTCAATAAATACTATTTTCCTATTGTGTGGCCCACCGATGATGTGGACCGCCTCATTTTTTCGGTCATGTACTAAGATAAGATGGCAAAACGGATGGACGGTATGGATAAAACACATATATTATAGTGGAGCCTACAAAGCTGTGACACCAGCTAGCTGGCTGGTGCTTGGATAACTAGCCAAACCGCATCACAAACACCAATGAAAAAATGTCATGCGTACGTCATTAATGGAACTCACTATAAATAGATAAATAAATAAATAATAATAATTATTATTTTTTTAAAACACAAGCACACTGGTGGGATTTCACAACCTATGGGTAGTTCCTCAGTGATTTCATGTGGCTGAGATCTACCCTTTTCATCAGGTGCGCCACCTTGTGGTGGACAGATCCCGAAAATCAAGTGGGCCACACAATAATTTGAATAATTTTAATAGTGGGCGTCCAATTTCAACTACTTCTGGTGATATAGCTCCCGAGTTTTGGGCCCCATTTCAAACACCAGGCCGCGCACAGATGGACGGACTGGATCTCATTCACGTAAAGTGTACCATCGACATATGAAAGTCATGCCTAATATGACTACTGTAAGTCGGGCAAGCGTTTTTTAGTTACCAAAACTCTAATGAGGGGCAAATTGGTCATAACGCACAAAAGTTAAATAAAAAAGAGAACCGAAAATTAAATAAGTGCATTTTGTGAGAAAGATTCGTTAAGCTAGTTGGTGTCAAAGCTCCGTGGGCTCCCACTTTGATGTATATGTTTTATCCATGCCATCTATCTATTATGTCAACTCCTTTTAGGACATAAGCCCAAAAATGAGTCACATCCAAGTCTCAGGTGGACCACACCACAGGAAAACAGTGGTGATTTAATATTCACTGTTAAAAAATTCTTAAGGCTTACTGTAATATTTATTTGCCATCCAACCTGTTGATAAGGTAATATCAGCTTGATCCAAAACTCCCATGGTTCCCAAAATGTTTTCAACACTAAGCATTCAATCCCTGCTGTTTCCTGTGATGTGGTCCACCTGAGATTCGGATCTCCTTCATTTTTAGGTTCATGCCTAAAAATGAGCTAAAAAAATAGATGGACAGCTTGGATAAAACACATAAATCATAATTGAGCCTACAGAGCTTTGACACGGGCTATCAGGCTAGTGTTGGGATCAGTCACCAGCCAAACAGAACTGATCACCAACAGGCAAAAGTACCCACGCTTGCAAAACTAATGTGGCTCCCAAAAAATTTTCAATAGTAGGCCCCACCGTGAAAGTGAGCATTCTTGAAAAATCATTTTGGACATGGTTGTCCATTGATTTGAATGGTGTGGCCCATCTGATGAGGAAGGGGCCTCATTTTGGACACGGTTTTGGTAGATCCCCAAGGGTGTATTTTTATTTTTATTATATCCACGCTGTCCATTTCCATTCATTTCGCCAGTCCATTTGAGGGCATGATCCCAAAAACTGTAGATCCAGATCTCAGGTGAACCACACTACAGGAAAAAGTGGTGATTGAATGCCCACCATTAAAATCTTCTCAAGAACCACCGAATGTATTTGCCATTCAACCCATTGATAAGGTCGTGAACACCTGGATGAAGGGATCAATCAATTCGACTAATATGGTCTACATGCTGAATACTTTTTCAAGTTTCAAAACAAGTAGGAAGATCGTGTGGTTTTATTAGCATCATTTCATTTGAAATGAGATTTAAAGCAAGCGCATCAATGATATAAGAAAATACAAGCAATCTTGTTATGGATGAATTTTGTAAAGGCCTTACGTGTCTGTTTTGAATCAACTGGAGACTAAGATTTTGATATCACACCCGAAATTACAACAAATGGAAGCCATTCATGTCTGCCTCGAGCGACTTGCAAATCGAGTGAAGGATGGATGAAAATGCGCTTGTAGGTTACTATCTCTACCCATATTCTTTCGGGCCTTTTCCTTGTCCTTTTGAAGCCTTCAACTTATATTCACTCTCCTAATTGGAACAATTCCTGGTTTCCCCATGTTCAATTCTACTTTCCCTTATATTGTTACATATTGGTGCTGTGCTATTCATAAATGCTTATGAATGCACTCACTTCTAATTCTATCATTCGTTGTTTTACTATATTTCAACATGCTTATTTTAGCAACATTCATCATATCGGCATGTTGTTTTTTAATTTTCCAACATTTTATTTCATAAAGTATGGCTAGTCTTATAGCCATCTCATAAAATTTTCCTTTCAGCTTATGTGGCACATCTCCATTTCTTCTAGCTCACTTGAATTCGATGGGCAACATCCTTCACAATCTTTCCACTCTTATGAATTACCGACCCAAGATATCAAAGTTGACATTTTGAGAAATATTTGGGGAGCAATCTAAACTAATCTTCCCATTCTTATTGTTACTAAACCTACACTTTATATAGTCATGTTTTAGTATGGCTAATTTTAAATCTTTTAGATTCCAAAGCACCCCTTCAAAAATATATTTTGTGTTTACACCATCATTGTCTTGTCAATCAAAATTATATATGTTATTTGCAAATAACATGTACCATTGGATCATACCATGGTATCTCTTTATGTAAATGTCCTGTTGACTCTTCCATAACCAATGCAAATAGATATGGATTCAACATTGACCTTTGGTGTAAGCTTATGTTAATTGGGAACTCACTTGTCTCTTTACTAGTAGTCCTTATATTTGTTATTACTCACACGTCTTTAATCATGTCAACATATCCCTATAAAACTGCTTTCTTTCCCAACACATACCAAATTAACTCTCTAAAAACCTTATTGCAAGCTTTATTTTAATAAAGATTATGTAGAGATCATCCTTCCTTGCTCCATATTTCTCTATAAATAATTGTCTACGTAGGAAAATAACTTCAATGATATTGCATTGACATGAAACTAAACTGATTTTTTGATGTAGCCATTAATCTGTAGTGCAGCTTTATATATCTTCTTTATTCTTATAAATAAGTATCATGGTACTTCATTCATGTAGCATTTTCTTTGATTTTATAATTTTGTTAAACAATTTTATTAACCAAAATAATCCAATATCTCCCATACACTTTCAAACATTTATTAGTATACTATCCGATCAAAGAGTTTCTTTTTTCTTTTTTTCCATCTTTCTCAAAGCTCATTTCACTTCATATCCTAATCATATGAAATTATCTATGGATTTTGACGTCATATGAGTTTAGGATTCCTTTTATTCCCATGTTCTTAATCTGATTGTTATTTATTTAGTTTTGAAAATAGCTTATCTACCTTTTCATCAATATCGTTGTCTTGATTGGTACCCTCTAATAATCACTCTTAATGCATTTAATATGATTCAGGTCCCCACTCTTCTCCTATCTCATTTTTGCAAGTTCGAAGATATTTTTTCTTACATTCTCATCTCCAATCTATTGTAAAGATTATCATAAGCCTTAACCTCACTTACTAAGTAATTTTTAACATTTCTATATTATTAAATATTTTCATTATAATTAGTGACTTATATCGGGCTTTGAATCATGAACATTTCTCATTAATGGCTTTTTGTACATTATCATTCTACTCCCAAAATATTTGACTCTTTCCTAATGCACTCACTTGTTTCATTCCACATAACTTCTTTCATCAATTTATTTTTTAATAACATTGTTTGCTCTCCTTTTAAATTTGAACTAACAATTTTATTCATTTCCTTCATCCATTGGTATAAACATCTATTAATCTGTGTTGTGGGGTGATACTCTTTCCAGGAATCACCTTGCAATCTGTGTGTGTGTGGATCATTCTGTCTTCCTTAGTAAAATATATCTATTTGACTTGTTTATGATCATCTTTTTGAAGTTATTAAATGTTTCTCTCTTTGTAAAGTATGTATTTGTTAGAACTAAGATTATATGCCATAGTGAAATCAAAGCTAACTTCCCCATCTCATTTCTTAGCCCAAAATCATATCCTCCATGTACCCTTCCATAATCTCTACTTTCTTTTCCTACTCGACCAAAGTCCCCCCCCTACAAATATTTTATTTTCATCCAGAATTTCTTACATTAGTCCAGTCCATCCACATGCTCATAATTGTCTCTTGATTCTATCTTCTTTCATGCTGTACATATGCACTAATAACATCAATTATCTTCTCTCTTAACATAGGTTTGATCAATAAAATTCAATTATTTTCTCAACATCTACAACTTCATCCTTTAAATCTTTATTTACCACTATTAATCTCATTTTTATTATTGTCCTTTTTCATATACTAAAGCTTGTATCCATCAATCTCTCAAGTTTTAGCCCCTTGTTTCACTTGGTTTCCTGAACACATGCTATCTTAACTCTCCATTGGTTCATCATATTTAATAAGCCCGTACTCTTACCGGTCATGAATCCTATGCTCCTAAACTAGCTTCTTCACTCACACACATCAAGAATGGCACGAGAGCCCTTGCCTATTTATAATAATAACCGGACACCACCGTTGTAGCACAGTGCTTCTAGAGGTGCCCCAGCCAACCCTTGCCCATATCTCATCGCACCCAGGTTCCGATGCAACACATCACTTACACAACGTCTAGCATGAGTTTGGATCAGGCATCCAATAACCATTTAAAGTACCTAGTCTACAACAAAAGACATGCAAATCACGGATGCTTGAACCCAATCAAATATAGCTACCTAGCATTTCTCCGGCAAATGAGCTGATTAGCGGTAAAGATTAAACATCTTCACGGCAAGAGATTTTCTTAGCTTGCACAGATGTGTAAGGCAGCCCTCACCCAAAAAATTGGGTTGGTCCGCCCGCTCATCAGGTTCCCTACCTGGTGAGTAGATCTAAAGCTACCAGCAGGCCCGGCTTGGATTTAGGGGCCTGGATTCCGAATTGGTCGGGGCAAGCCTGTGAAGATTTGGAATTTTGGGCCAGGGGATCTACACTAAGGGGCCTCCTGGTGGACGGCCCATATGGATACTGCGCCTCTAGGCTCCCTATGGGACAGAGTTCATAGGGATTAGGGAGAATGAGTTTTTTTTTTTTTTTTTTAATTTCTTCAAAAAAAAAAGCAGTACTGATTTATCTATCAGGAACCATAGTCATCTAACAAAAGAAGGAAAATTGATGGAAGAGCCACCATATCTCACTATGGTGGGTTGCATTTATTATAAATATCACCACCTTACAGGCCTTCATGTGAACACTTGATTAGAATAAAATCTACAACTGCAACTGGATTGATGATTAGTCAGCGCCCATAATGAGAATTATAAATAAACCTATAAAATCAACTGCCGTGTGATTTCAAAGATGGCGGGGCCAAAGATAGGCTGAAGAACTGCCCTTCCCTTGGAGAGGATTAAAACGAGTAAAGACGGTAACTAATGGATACACAAGCAGACCTCAGTTTTACAGTCACTAGCAGGTTGACAAGGATCCTCTCTCAAGCATTCAAGTCAGAAAGGACACCTACATGGCTCTATTCCCCATGTCTTTTCGGCGTACTCTTCGATTGTTCTATCGCTGCTGAATCTCCCAGAACCAGCAGTGCTGAGAATGCTCATCCGTGTCCACTTCTCTTGATCGACAAATGCCTTGTCAGCTGCAGCCTGCCATTCATTTTAGAGTTCAAAGCCAGCCCATTTTAAGTAACAGTAGAACACTGCTTTATATTAGAATCTTAAGAAAGAAAAGCAAAAAAAAATACCTGAGCCTCTAGATAGCTTGCAAAATCATTTCCAAGCAGATAGAAATCACCATTGTTGTCTATACCATCACATAATGACTTGAAGTAATCCTTGAAGCCAAAATAACCATCCCGAACCATCCTATGCATTTGTTTATTTTTTTCATATGAAAAACATAAGAAGCAATGCTAGTTCCAACATAAACCATTCAAATTCAACCGGATTCACAAGAAATTAATATGGGACAGTTGGAACGTATACTTGAAAACAACTGCAGGACCTTTTGAGGGTTAGTGAACCGTCGTAAGAAATATTACATTTGCCAAAGCAAAGAGATCTTGCACTTTGATGACATACCTGACAACACGTGCGAATTGAAGAGGTGTTTTAAGGGTGGATCCTTCATCACGTAAAGCAGGTACTTCGTGTACTTTGGCACCAAATATAAACTAAACAGAGAAAATCACATTAGTCATTCTATCGTAATAGTTACAAATAATAACTTGTTAGAAGTTCCACATAATCATTGAGAAAAGAAGAGAAAGACAGCCTGAAGAAAGTTAAAAAAGCATAAACAAAATGGTTGGAGAATTCCCCGTTGATGGGTGCTCCAGTGGTACTGGTACCACTGTAAGCTCACAGTATTACCAAGCAGATGTGGGGTCCACATGGTGTATATTTCACATCCAACCCATCCATCAGATGCATCCCCTCAGGCTGCCCCCATGGCCCAAAAATTAGATTAATTCAAAACTCTGGTGGGCCACAATACAACGAACAACAAGCGAGGGGACACCCACCCTTGATTCTCACAAGGGCCCGCCTAAATTGCAGAACATCTGATTTTTGTCCTGATCCTTTTTCCAGGGCAGATGAAGGGTCTGGACGGCCTGGATTCCATATACACAACACAGTCAGCCCCCATGCAAATCAAGGGGGGGGTATGCTCTCAACTTGCCGCCCATGCTGTGGCCTATCTAAGTTCCAATTTGGGCTGATATCAGGACCTGTTGGCAACATGTGCCAATGCATCTGAAGGACGGGTCACATATCATGAATACATCAAGTGGGGCCCACTTCTGCCAGGTACCACTGTAGGTTACAGTGGCAACGGTACCACCAGAGCACACCCCTTCCCATTTTCTGTAGCATTTTCTTTGGAGGGCTATTAATATAAAGAGGAAACAATCCATTGAAAACAGAAAAAAATAAAAATAAAAAATAAAAAATATCAAGAGGAAACAAATGAGTTGAATAGTAGTTTGTCATTGTTATAATAGTGGATCCAAAGAGAGTTTATTGGGAATCTTTTGGAAGCATTCTTTCATCATCATCATCTAAGCCTTATTCCAATTAATTGAGGTCGGCTACATGAATCCACCTTTCCCCTCTACCAAGGGCCATACCCTCAGTTAGACCATAGGACATCAAGTGTTTTGGAAGCATTCATGACAGTCCATATTACTAATTAAATTCCTTCGTCGTCACCTAACGGTTTGGAAAAGGAGTTTGACTAGTTTCGATTGTCACAAACTAAACAATGTGAAATGAGAGTATGAGATAAAATCTATAAACAAACCGGGAAGAGTACATTGATGGATCAAATGCCAGTGATCACATTTCTATTACATAAAGATAAATATTCTAATTTAAGGTTTATAGAAAGTAGTTTGGATTAGCGTCATAGTTTGAGGTTACTCGGCCTCAGCACATCATTGCCAGCTCGCTACCAACACATTGGATGCCATCGCTGGCGTTATCTAGGGTAATGAGTATGTTTACGGAGATCCACAACATCCTGTTCTTCTTCAGATCTTGGATGGCTGTTGCCCTTAATAGAGGTTTATGCATTAGATATGCACAAAAAAACAGACTAAGGGCATGGACAAGGAGAGTGGCTGAGATTGTTACCCTTTATAGGTTATAGACTTATCGGAGACAATAATCCTTATGGGAAACCATGGGCAGCTGGGGTTTCATCAGTATTCCACATGCATATCATGCAAATACATTCTCATCAACAAGCAAATAGAAGACATATAGGAGCAAAAGGGCCTCATACCTGCTTAAATAGCTAAAAGGCCCTCAGTAGTCCAGCAAGTTAACTAAGTTCTAAGTTCTATTGAGGTAGGTGAATTCCAGAATGATTCATATTGACAACAGAAGCAAGAATCTATACTTAAAGACAAGTAGGAATTCCCATCCTCTACTGCATTCATCGACATATCCATGTAGATAACGATTTAACAAGTCTATTTCATGGAACTTACCATATTATCTTCTCCAATCTCTTCAATGATTTCAATAGTGGAACCATCAGATGTAGCTAAAAGTAAACACCCATTCATCAAAAATTTCATGCTGCCAGTGCCTGATGCCTCATGACCAGCAGTACTGCCAAACAGTTATGAAAACACTGCATGTCAAAGGAAGAATGCATGAAGCATAGAGAACATGTGCAAAATTGTTCCTTTTGCAAGCTACTGTACTCCTAAAAGTGAAAGATATTATGTTTACTAGCTTGGGAACTTCACTCAGTGTAAGTATTTCCACACTTTGATAGGCTACTGGTGAAAATGAACACAGCAGATTGAGAACATACGTCCTTCCTTCTTTTTATTTTTTATTTTCTTTCCCTTTTCCCTTTTGATAAGCAATGCTTCTTTTTTTTTTTTCTTTCTTTTTTTGGTAAAAGGGGGAGAACTCTATCCACTAAGGCAATGGATAAGAGTCACCTGAACAGAAAGAGTCCTGGGATACACCTTCCATTATAGCATGCGTTGTTTTTTTTTTTTTTTTTTCCTTATGGAAATTAACAAATGGTAAAATATTTGCTAAATACTGGTGGTTCCTACTAATTGTCAATCTACCATCAAATGAATAAAAAAGAGTCTTGCAAGCATTCTTCTCAGACCTGATGTGTTGTGAAAGGTCACTCCCGGGTATTACTAATTCAGCAACAGAGACGTTGTAATCTGGAATAAAAACCTGCAGAACTGGAATAGTTATTTCTTGCAATCAAATGGCCAATGAGCTGGAATCATGAGCTGTAGAAGTAGAAGAAACATTTCTCCTGTTGACCAGACACTTAAATGGCAAAAAGAAACTTAAAGGAACTTAAAGTAAGGGTTGCAATTTGCAATTGGGGTGAACTTAGAATTAGGGTCACAATTAGGCTGGGCTGGCCCAAGCCCAACCCTAGTGCAGACCGCTTTCAGCTGGGTCAGCCGAGTATAGAGGCCCACAGATTGGGTTTTGCAGAAAATTTCCAGGACTTATAATAAATTGTGCTGGGCCTTGGCTGGAGCCTGTATGAAGGCCTGATAGGTTCGCCGGTCCACTCTTGATTTATTTAAAATTGCTGAACCGTATACTGCACGTGGGTCTGGTCCAACTCTGATTCTTTTACTTGCAGGCTAGGCTGACCTCGCCTTGGACTTGGGTCCTTAGCTCATAGGTCGCTTGGATATGCTGTCTTGGCCTGGCCCAACGCAGTTGCAACCCTCTACTTACAATAGAGATTTTCTTGTGTTAGCATTGATCTTCATTAATGCAGGATAACCGATAACGATAATCAAATAGGATTAATAATCATCTAATAACGTAAAACATTCTTTTTCAAACAGCTTTGAGGAAAGTAAAAAAATTGTTAAAATGCAGTACATTTGTTTGCTTTGGATAAATATTCAGACGTACATTCTAAAAATCAGTTAGGTTTGCAGCAAAATCTATGAGGGACTTCATCTTAATTATTTATTACATGTATGAACATCTCTGTATATTTGAAATCATGATAATAGTGATGCAGGATAAGTTCATGAGATCATGACGTCACAACCAATGCCAGCCGTCACCCCTGGTTTTGGTGGGATCGAATGGCGTACACTGCAGTGTCTGCCAAAACCACCGGCAAACATGGTGATTTTCACTTTTTGTTCCCAATGATATATGTATGCATGTGTTTATCTGTATTTGTAAGCAAGCATGAGGGTATATATGAGCGGATCGATGCATTAAATGTCAATGAACAAGTTCTAGTAACAAAATAATAGAAATACTTTAGTATGAATAAAAAAGCCAGAGTATTTTAATAGAATCCTTTAAACTGAGTACAAACAAGTCATATCTTTGTTTAGTTGCACAGCAGAAAAATGTGACAATCCATAAGCAGAAGTACCATCCAATCTAAGTTAATTTTTTGAAGAGTGCAATCTAAGTAACTTTTTTCAATAAACATAATAAAACCTGTAACTTGTAAGGAAATGACATCCACAATTTCAGGATATACCAATTTCAATAAATCTCCAACATCAGAATCATTATTGATCTTCTCTCCAACCGCATGACAGAGTTTGATGATCTTTTTGGCAATTTCATAACCAGGAGCAGCTTTCCCTCCGATGACACAAACACGGGGTACAACCTTTCTCTTCTCACTCTCATTCATGTTCTGAGATATCAAAATGAGAAGTCAAGCAAGACACCCATTTGAAGGTGCCGAAAACACAGATCCATTGCATGAGAGAAACATTAGAACTGAATATTTTTCATTGATACTAATGTGGCAACTACAAATTAGAAGCAATGCCTGTTCTAGAAAGCTAGAAAAAGAAAAGCAGCAAGGTAAAAGAACTCGATAGCATACACCAGACTGAGTGGCAATTAATGTGCTGGAGGCCAACTAAATGCACAACTTGTTTCCATTAGTGTTGGGTGCCTTGAAAAGCTAATATGGAATTTGTCCATTGAGAATGCAGATCTTGGCCGCTGACGCATAATGATCTTGTCTAGATCATTTTGACCATAGCTCAGAAGTGACATGTTATGTGGGTCTATCTTAAGCATTTGTGAACATGGGTTAAAAGGAGATGATTTCCTCTTTTGTCCTTAGGAACTTGAGTTTGGACACAACCACCACTAGCCAAGGGAAAGTTTTTGTTCTATGGATCTCAATACCCTGTTAGTCCATGACCACCTAACAAGTTTTAGGAAACGCGTGGTTATTCTAATGTGGTCGTCCTATGTGAGAGAACCGAAAACAAGTTAGGATGGAAGGTCTCCACCATTGGGCTCAACAAGTAGGACTCTTTCTTTCTTTCTTTCTTTCTTTTTCTTCTTCTTTTTTTTTTTTTTTAAAAGGTAACACTCCCAGGGATTGGACCTTGGATAACTTACACTACCTAAATTGTCTCTACCAGCTCATCTAATGAATAGGAGACTCTTTTTCTTTTCTTTTTTTTGAAAACCTATTTCAACCCTGTAACAAACTGTTATGGGGCCGTTATGGGTCAATTTTTCCATTATAAAGACCCCATAACAGTTACCGTTACGTATCCTTTTTGGAATAACTTAGAGAGAGAGAGAGAACCCTTCTCCTTTTCTTCCATCACATCCACACGTTCACACATGTGGATCCACCACTGGAGAACTCTTGCACTTCCCAAACCCTGCTCTATGGTTGATGTGTTGGCTCTCATTCTTCTCCTCATCTGGGATACATGTGGGAGAGACCTAGATTGAAGGTGCAATATCAACAATCTACACAACTTTCAGAGGCAGCAATAAAGGGGTAATTCTAGCCGTAGAATTTTTTGTTTTAATCATACAAACTTGATGATATCTAGATCGGGGATCTTTAGAACTAAGTTTATATAAAATCTGAATTTTTGAAAAGGTTTTAAATTCTGCTGCACTTCAAAAAATCCTAACAGTTTCAAACAGGTGACAGTAAGAAAATTATTCCCCTCTTTTAAAGACTAAATCTTATTTAGGAGGGAATATGAAGCTAACTACAACATCAATGCAGTCTCTTTGTAAATATGTACAGATATCACGCACTGTAAAATAGCTTGAAATATGAAGGTTTCATCAATTACACCAGGTGATTCCTATATGGAGACAACACTGTCATACAACAATCAATATCATCTGAAGAAGATTCCACCCCACTGAATCTAATTTAACTTGGGATTTTTTTTTGGTGCAACGTCAGAATATGTTCAATGAAATAAAAATGCAAATCACCTACCTTTATGCAATCATACCGATGGATGATTCCTAGTAAATTAAGCAATTGCCTTTTATACTCGTGTATACGCTTGATTTGTACATCAAACATTGCGTCAGGGCTTACCTGCAGTTTGAAGTGATTGGTTGCCAGGAGGCAGTTACTAGGAAGCATCTAATAGTTGTCAATGGGTAAAAGGTAACTCAATTGCAGAGACCCTAAAGAAGCAAGTCCTTAAAGGTAACTTTTCCTCAAACCTTTAGACCACTCATCGCTTCAATGTACTCAGCAAGCCTCATTTTATTAACCCTCCGAACCTAGAAAACACAATAACTTGATTCCATGATAAACTGCTTCATGAAATTTAATTTTAAAAGCATCTGCATATATGCAATAACCTAGAGAAATACCATTTGCCATTCCTGTTGTAGATTGGCATTGTCTGCATGCTCTCGTAACCCCATTAAGAGGTCAACATCACGGATCCAAGCTTCTGTTCCAAGCCATTTTGAGATAAGTCCACATAAACTAGGATTACTCACCACAATCCAGCGACGCTGAGAGATGATATGTTACAAATGTTAGATACGAAACAACAATCACCAGTGTCCAATTTCCTTTTATGCGCTACTTAAATATTTCCTTAGTGTGTAATCAGTGCCAAATACATTATAAAAAAACATATTAAAACAAAAGGATGTTGAAACATAATACCGTCAATGATACCATAACAGCCTTGGAAAATAACAAGCGTGATAGGCAACACTAAATTGTCTTTGACGGAAATCTACACATACACACCTAAGGACCTGTTTCGAAGCAATTCATCAAAAGGGAGATTTCCAAAAAGGAGGTTTCAAGCTAGCTTTTTCAGTCGAGACTCGAGTCGGAGTTTTAGTACTTTGTTTTGTGGGATATGAGGCAGAGGTTTCCAAAGTACATCTAAACGCACAACATCAATCACTTTTTGGATCAAAATGGCTTTCAGGCCTCAAACTCCCCGTCAGAGGTGCGTCCAAATGAGCCCTAAATGGACATCATACTGCTGGCTATTGACTGAGTAGAAATAAAAGAGACGATCTCCTTTCTATTTCAATTTGACAGCTCGATAAGCACTATCCTCAACCTGAATGGTTGGATAGGCTTGATCTGATGTCTGGAACCTTGGATGTGCCTGAAGAAAAATCTGTTCCATGAACCCTGGGGTGGATCTGGTTACACAAGCCATCAGGATATAATACAATACATCTACCTTAATGCTTCTATTTTCAGATCTACAGATAGACGCTGCCATCACGAGGAGAGTTCCAAGGTTTGTTCTAGCTTGGTTTGCTCGATGTAATGGACGGCTTAGGATCGAAACCAGCAAGATTGGATTTCCAAGGTGGTAAAAAGGCTTTCAAGATGGATTTCAGACCCATGTCTTACAAATCTGGGGAAATTTCATTCAGGGTTGATTCTGGGTCACCTAGAATTGGTCATTAGATGGTTTTAGGTCATCTAAGAAGCAACGTTGCCTCCAGAACATATTGCAGATACAGTTACTCTCATCATGAGAGGAATGTATTAAAACTGGAAGCCCTTTCCAGGTATACAGAGGACAGAGAAATTACATTTCATATATCTCAAAGTACTTAAACTGCAAAGCAAGCTTCAACCACCACGACCAAAGTAAAGAGAGCAACATTTTGTACCTGAGTAACACCATTTGTCTTGAAATGAAACTTCTGAGGCCAAAGCTCGTAGAAGTCCTGTAGAAATAGTTCTTTTATTAGTGTTGAATACCTTTAGAGAAATTTATATAATAAAACTCATCTATCCACAAAGTCAATAAATAGATCATTAACATTTTTATTGATTGTTAAGGATCATTAGCTATTAAGTAACCCATGGCTACAACAAAACCTAGACTCATGTTAAGCGAACCGTTTAACCTGGATGAGGGATCATGAAGGTCTTCGCCATTGTCTTTGACCAGTTGTTACCAATATCCAAGGCAGACTTGCCTCTGAATCTTGAAGATGGCAATGCCCATACAAAGATCAACCCTTGAATCTTTTCGATAAGAGATTTTGAGGAAATGTGGACATCCTTAAAAATTTTGTTGTTCCTTTCTTTCCAAATCTATTTTCATTATGAAGGTACCTTTTTCTAGGTCATTGCATCAAGGTAAGGAATTATGAGATTCCTGATCAGAAGTTAGTGACTTATTGTTGAAAAGTGCATGTTTCTAGTGCCCTGTAGCGAATCGAGGAATTGGAGATCAATGCTTGATTAGTTAGTAGATTTTGGGGAATGCTATCACCATTGCCACAAATCTCATTTTTGTCAATTTCTCAGTTTGGGAATTTCTACAGAGATTTTAAGATTTTGAAAATTTTCTTAGGATATAATCAGGAAGATTTCACTAGAAATAAAAATTACAAAACAGTTTCTTATAAATTTTATACATAATTAAGAAATATTTGTTGGAGTACTGATCTATTTATCTTGTTGAGTACCATTCCGCAAGATCTCAAGCACATATTGTTAGATGCTTCTTCAGCGTATATAAGTTGTATAGATTCTAAACCATTCTCCAAGTATTTTTGGAATTCATGAGAAGGGTATTCTCCTCTCCTTCAGTGTATATAAGTTGCATAGATTCTAAACCATTGTCCTCCAAGTATTTTTGAAATTCATGAGAAAGGTATTCTCCTCAGGACCAACTGGGTCATTGGTCATGATCTGAAAGATGTTTTTTTTTTTTTGTTTTTTTGTTTTTTTTTTATTTTTTTGCTTTTCAACGGGAATGCCCTGAAGTCTAATGAAATTAGCAGTATAAGTTTAGGTTCCATGCTGGAGGGAGAGGATCTGGCAACAGTCGACGAGGAAGGAGCTGTATTAAGCTGCGCTTTGTCACTTTGTAGTGTTTGAATGGCCACCTGAAATTGGCTAGAAACCCATATCTATGGAAATTTTTTAAATGGTGAAACACTTCATTCTTATTTTTTATAAGATGCATCCAAACCATTCGAGAAGTATCATCAATGGTGGAGACAAAGTATTGAAAACTAGAATATGAGGCAAATGGAGCCATCCAAGCATTAGAATGTAACGAAAATAAAGTTTCACACCTCATATTTTCACAACGGGGAAAGACACACATATGATATTTTGTAAGGTAACAAGTCTCACACACAAACTGACTGACATTAAGAAACTGAGGTAACAATTGCTTTAAAACACTAATGGGTGGATGACCTAAACAGCCATGCCATTTATGGATATCATTTTTTATTTTTATTTTGAAGTGTGGCCATATATGGATATCATCCTTATTTGAATTAAAAAAGTAGCCTGATAAGCTGTTATGAAGATCAAGAAGATACAAGCCTCGCTCTTCATGTCCACCACCAGTCACCTTCTTTGTCCATAGGGCCTGAAACCCACAGTGAGCAGGAAAAAAAATTTCATAGCAATTGAGAGATTCCATATGATGATTGACAGACGAGGTAACCAGCTAGATTAGGAACAAAATATACTGAAGTCAGGGACATGTTAGGAGAGATTGGGTGGCCCCTTTTCCAGCAATGTTGGTAAAGGATCCGTCCGCAACTTTAACCTTCCCAAGGGATGTATTAGTGATTGGTGGCTCCAAAGTCAATCGCCTAAGGGCTAGAACTAATATGTAAGGCTGAAGTACCTTGATGTTTATTTGTAGAATTGGAGGATTCAGAAGTAAGGTTACTTTGATTTGGGTTAGCCATTTTTTTATGCATGGATTCTTACTCCACACAGGGAACTTGAACCAAATTGCCAGAAAAGTGGTAGTCAGACGATAAATTGGCCTCTGCCTTCCCCTCCTTCCCCTTTGGTTCTATGGGAATACTGTGAGCACTGCATTGTGTAGCAAACAATGGCTTTTCATGAAGCTTATAGAAGCTATGGGCAAACTGGATCTGCTGCTTGCAGTGTGCAGAAGCACTCTCCTCTACCTCAGCCACGTCCACCAAGGTTCACTTTGTCGTTTCTGCTACCTAAATCCTTGTCAGGAAACTGTTCTCAACCCATAGGTCCTCTCAAAATAAGAGCAGATTACTCTGTTTCTGTTGCTGAAATTTCCATAACCTTTGGCCATTGATCATCTCTTAAAAGTAGTGTATACACGTTATTTAGGTTAGGAATGGTCTGTCCATCAAGAATATTGGCATGGATGGGTCCAAATTCTTGATTAAGGCCTGCCAAGAGTTCAAATATATGTCGCTCCTCAAATGGTTTCTTATCTGCCTCAGTATCTTTAGCACAATGATATTCAATGTTTTCAGTAAATTCAAGCTCTTGACAAAGGGTTGCAGCTTGGTACCGTATAATATTCAATGACCAATTTCTCTCCTTGTCTAAGTGAAGAGATATCATGATGTTACTGATAGACATAGGCCATATTATTCTGATCTGAATACAGCTCATGAACCATATCCCGATTTCTTTTGTAGAGGATCACATGTACAGTCCTCCACTGACATCTTCGCTTATGGAGTTTAAGATCAAGACATAACTAACACGCTATTACCTTTGCATTCACAATATTTACGATCATCTTCTAATGGCTCAGTAAGAGACCTATCTATATAGCCCAATTTTTCTTTTCCTCCAATGAACATCTTGACAGCCCAAGACCATGGGAAGAAATTGTTTTCGTTCAACTTGATAGTGGCAATTTGAAGGCTTGGATTTTCAGAAGGATGCATGTCAGGAATCTTGGGGATGCCCCTGAGGTTGATTCACATGATGAAATAGTTGAATATTCTTAGATGATCCAGATACAACTTCAAGCAGTCTCCAAACAGATTTCAAGCAGATTGCAAGCAGATTTCAACAGCTATATGGTGATAAGAAATGCATGCCAGACCCAAGACAATGTACTCGAAATGGAACCGTGAACAGCAGATCCACAGTCCCCCCGGTAGAATATGATTTGATGATTATGGTGTGGAGAAAGGAGGAGAAGAGTGAGAGAGAAGAAGAGGAAAGAAGAGAGTTTGGGGAAATGTTGTGTGTAAGCCAACATGCCCTAACACAATGTTTTATTAGAAAACAGCATATAGTCCTGCCATTCTTTGTATTTCTGCCCACTCTTACACGTCCTTACAGAAAAAACAATCCATCAACATTTTAGTTTCCCGACTCCTAAAATGCACATAGAACCAGAAGTTGGGGCTGTTTCAGTTAGGGCATACCTGGAATCAAACATGTCTTCAATTTTTATAGGCAATTGTCTCTTTTATTCTTACCTAATGATAATGAACATTGTGTCATATGAAGTTAGCATTTTGATTTACTATTATTTGTAATTGTTACATGGTTGGATCATTTATTCCAAGATACTGTCTTGCCCAGCTATGTATCTTGGAATACCTCAGTTCCTTCTCTTTGGGAATATCTCGTTATTTGTTCCAAAGGAAAAAGGCAACAAACACGAAACCATACTCATATGAAGATCAATACATGATTGAGGAAAATTTCATCAGAAACAAAAGGCAAGAGATAAATCATCACCATCATCATCTTAGCAGAGAGAAAAGGAAACCCAAAAAGTCATAAGTTAGATTCAAGAAGTAGAATAAAAAAATAAAAAAATAAAAAATAAAAAAGTGAGGTTTAGGTTACCTTGAATACTCTTGTTTTCAATAATTCTAGATGAGATCGGGATACACCATTGATAGTATGACAACAAACAATTGATAGGTTTGCGATCCGAATACTCTACAAACAAAATTGGAAACAAACATATAGGTAAGCTCTCTAAACGACTAAACTATATCCATCATTGCTGCAAGTAGAGCTTGGTGAAGAGCTAACAACAAATTTATGAAGAAACAATCGTTAGTATAATATATTAATATGTGAATTGGAGACTACTGTGTACGGACAAAGCACAAACATACCAGTATGTGAAAACATTGATACATGAAGACAGTTGAAACCAGTGTTTAAAAAAGGCATGGGGCTTATGCCTTGAGGTGCCCCACGCCACACAACCTCAACATATTGAGGCGCATTTTTGTGATTTACAAGGCATAAGCCTCAAGCCTAGCACTTGCCATCTTTTTATCATTAAAAACCCATGCTTACATCAAAAGTGCCACCCCATTCTTTCCCCAAAGGCCATTTGCACTTCAGAATAGGAGAGATCGGAATGTGAAAATATTGAGGTCATTTACCTTCTTTCTTTTTCTTTTTTCTTTTTTCTTTTCTTTTTTTTCTAACACTACCGGTGATTGAACCCTGGATCACTCACACACACTACATTGTCCCTACCAGCTCAGCTAACGAGCCAGAGACTCATTTACCTTCACAGCACCTTCCTCAATAATTGACATGCGAGCAAGCCGACTATAATCAAGACCAAAATGCTTTTTCAGCTCCTCCATGAAAAAGAAATTGATGTCATATATGATCTGGATAACAAACAAGGTCACCAAAGCTTATTGTGAATAATAAGGATAAAGATAACCAAAAAACTGTTACAAACAGAGTGAGTTAGGTCAATAGATTATGCCAAGACTTATATGGATGGTGTCAAAAAGTTCAGAGAAAAGAAACAGAAAGTAGAGAAAAAGATGTAAGGTTCGCTAAGATATTGATAAATTAATGATAGAGAGAACAACAATAAGACACAGCTACAGAGTTGAAAATTCGAAAATTTGAGGCAATAGACTCAAAGCTGTATTATAATAACTTCAAAATTTGACAAATTAATGCAAGCTTTCATGGTTGGCAGAAGAGATTGGTGAAGATGTGGTCCCAAAGGACCACATGTGATCCACGTGTTTGAGTCCATAGAAGGGGCTGATCTGCAACCAATTGAGTTTCAGATATTTCAAGAAGAATCTATTTTATGAAATAAGGTTTTTGTAGTCATTGAAACCTTCATAGAGACCTTAGCAATGTCCCAAAGCTTTTATGTGACATGTGGAACAGCCAATCCTCAATTTGAACAGTCCATTCATTCCATACCTCTAGGACATCCTTCACTCTTCTCTTTCCTTGATTCCTGAGTATTCCTCGTCTTCCTACACAAAATAGAAATTCTAGGGAAAAGGGGTGTGGCCATGTAGGAGATGGAAATGTCGCAATTTAATATGAGAAACTGTCTAAAAGTCTCTTAGTACTCTATAGAGGGCCTTGGAGCTAGAAATTCAAGCAGGAAGGAAGACCTCTTAAATCTTCCTTCCAGCAATGGTTTGGGAGTTGTTTCTTGAAACCATGGGGTTGAAGTGCGCACCCTGCCAATTACACTAGGAAGATTCAAGGGATCTTAGATCCTTAATCTTTCTCTCTTTCTTGAAGCTTTGATGCTCCTCCTCTTTCCTCACAATGCGTAGACTCTAGGAGAATGGGGGTTTTCAAGGTTTTTCCCATAACCGAGGGAGAGGGAGAGGCTGTAAGGAAAGTCTAGGGGGTGAAAAGCCAAACACCATTTGCTAAGAGGCAAGGTATCTTATTTATAGATGTAGGAGGAGAGTTTTTGGTAAATTTAGGGGAGGTTGAAGGCAAAAATGTGCGAGGGAATATAGTTGCATGAAGAGTGAAGCAACGCGGCAGCAAATTTGGGTGTATGTGCAGGAAGGTGTCGATTTCAAAATATAGACAAGTATAAATAGGCACAAAGTGGAGCGGAAGCTAGAATTCAAAGCATGATTTAAAGAGGGAGTAACACCTAGTTAGAAGGATCCAACAAATAAGCAAGGGGCACATGGCACAATCCCATAAGCCTTTGAGTGCAAAGGGAACATAGCACCTTCCCATAGGACCTTTGGATTTTTTTTATTTATTTATTGTTATTTTGAATTCTCTCGAGGGTAAAGGTACATGGGGGATAAATGGCATTTTCTCAAAAACGCGGGGATAAAGGGGAAGGTACCTAAGCAGTTGTTTTTGGGCAAAAAATAAAAGTGGGACACGTGGCATTTTCCTACAAGAAGGACATATGGCACGAAAAGACAAACAAAGACCCATGGCACAAAAGGACAAAATGGGAACACTTGGCAAAGGTCAAAGGGAGACACATGGCAAAAAAACAAGGAATAAACATGGCATGGGGGGCGCACATCATAAAGACAGAGGGAGACACATGGCATGGGGGACGCATGGAAAAAGACAAAGGGAGACATATGGCACAAAGTCATAGGTTGTGTCAACATGTAGTGGAAGTCCAATTTTTTCTTGTGGCTTGGCATATGATCGCATGTGGCGGCAATGGGAGCAAAAATCGAATTCCGCCACCACTAGTGTCCAAAATTGAATATTGCGTTGCGATTAAGATTTTGGGGCTTTTTGGCTTAAAATTGGGTTAGGGACAAGTCTGGCCTAATTTAACTGTTATGATTCCTTGTCAAGTAAGAATTGAGGAATAGGGCCTCCTCATCCAGTCCAATCAAATGATTATGTTGACCTTGGTGATAAGCAGGTAACTACAATTAATAATTGAGATCAAGTCTAGGATAGGGTTCATATATAAATACATATATTATGTAATATGTAGATGCCGAATGGATTATTTTGAATAAAAAAGTAGAACTCCTTAGGAGAAAAGCAACTCCTTGCAAAGAGATAAAGCCCACATATAATTCCCTTAAACATGGTGTTAAAGGTGTGTTATTAATCCCTTCTCTCAATCCCTATCCTCCGATTATTCTTTTTCCTACAATGTTCCCCATGCCACAAATGGGTTGTTTGTAGCATCAACCTCCCACCATCACTGAAACAGAAGAAAAAATAAACAAATCTCAAGCTATTTGGGAAAAGTGAAGCTATTCCGTGAACTCGCATTCACCAAGAACAGCTCATGGAAAGACAAGAAGAATACATTGTACTATCAAGCATGTCCATTACCTTCTAGTTATCCACTATACTTGTTATTGAGATATCACATTAGCAAGATATCCACAGAGAATCCATTAGGCAAGAAAATACACTAAAACTCACTTGCAAGTGTCGTGGAAGAAGGCTGGCCAAGAGATCCACTGGGACTTTCTCCAGTCCTTCAGGAAGTACAGTGTGGGATGTTAGTGAGAAAATTTTGCAAACAATGCCCCATGCCCGATTCCAACCCAAATGTTCCTCATCGACAAGCACCCTCATAACCTCAGGTATCGCAAGAGAAGGGTGAGTATCGTTTAGCTGCAAAGCTACCTGCAAGATATTATCTCCTTGTGAATAATCCTGACAAAAACAAACCTAAGGATTGCAACAAACCCAAAGCAAAACAAACTGGCAATTGAGAACAAAGAATGCAAAGGAGACAAAGTTCAAAGTACTGGCACTGAAGAAATACACTAATTTCAAGACAAATAATAGACCGGGGGGGGGGCAGCCAAAGCCATGTCATGCGTCTTATAATTTATGCAGATTGGAAGTAGAAATGACCAGAATAGACTAACCTTTTCAGGAAACTTGTCAAAGTTACTGTGAGAATCTTTAAATCTCCGGATGATGTCTTGGATCGATGCTGATACAAAGAAATATTGTTGTTTCAACCGCAGTTCCTTCCCCTAAATGACAGCAGCACATGAGTGATGGCTAGCAATGGAAAATGTCTAAAAGATAGCTTAAGAAATAAAATTGACTCATGACTTGACCAAGTCATCTCGACTCAATGTGAATTGAGCTGAGTCACTGTACATACTTGATTTTGACCGAGACTTGGTTGACTCAAGGAGTCAACTCACGTGACTGAGTACAACAATTCGACTGACTCAATTGAGTCAAATTACTATATAATTCAGATCTTTTGGAGGGAAAACATCGAATTTTAGTTATTCTATAAAGATTTTGAGGATAATATCATCAAAACATGCTCCAAACTTATGCTTTAAGAAAACAAAAGGATCGAAAAAAACTTAATCTGTTCATTAATATTTGACAAACCCATAGGCTTGTAAGACAAGAAAGATTTGATAGATGAGACTCATCGTTGTCGTCATCATCATGTAATCCTTATCCTAACTAATTGGGGTTGCCTAAATGGATCCTTTTCTACCATTCCACACTGTCAAGAGGCACAACTTCAGCTAGACCATAGGAAATCAAGTCTTTTCTTACTACCTCCACCCACATCCTTTTGGGACTTCCCCTTGCCTTTTAGAACCTTCAATTTGTACACACTCACTCTTTCTAACTGTAGAAGTTCTTGGTCTCCGTTGCACATGTACTGTCCCTCACATCTTGTTACCTATTGGTGCTATTCCTAAATTCCCTCAAATGCATTTAAAAGTCCTTTCTTGCCTTGCCACTCATGCATCTTAACATCCTCATTTCAGCTAAAATCATCCTATGTACATGTTGTTACTTAACACACGACATTCTGACCTATAGAGCATGGCTGGTCTTATAGCCATCCTATAAAATTTCCCTTCTAGTTTGAGCAGTACAAGACAACCACATAAAACTCTAGAGGCGCATCTCCATTTCTTCCACCTTGAAATTCTATAGGCAACATCCTTCTCAGTCTCTCCACTCATGAATTATTGACCCAAGATATCGAAAGTAAACATTTTGGGAAACTTCTTGTCCAAAAATCTTTAATACTTCCTCGTTCCTACTCCTATTGTTATTTGTTCCTTAAATTTGCATTCCATATACTCTGTTTTAGTCTAACTAATTTTAAACCCTTGAGATTCTAAAGCACCTCCCCATAAATCTAGCTTTGTGTTTACACCCTCCCTCGTTTTGTCAATCAAAACAATGCCATCTACAAACAACCTACACCCTGGGATCTCTTCCTATAAATGCTTCATTAAGTCGTCGATAAGCACTAAGAAAAGGAACAAGCTCAATGCCAATCCCAAGTGCAAGCCTACATTAATTGGGAACTCACTTGTCTCTCCACTAACAATCCTCACATTTGTTACTGCTTCCTCGAACATATCCTTAATCATGACAACATATCCTCTAGAAACTCCTTTTTCTCCCAACACCCTCCAAATTAACTATCTAGGGACCCTATCATAAGCTTCCTCTAAGTCAATAAAGATCATGTGGAGATTCTTCCGCCTTTTGCTATATTCCTCCATCAATTTTCTAACTAGGAAAATAGCTTTAATAGCAGCCCCCTTGGCATGAATCCAATTGATTTTATGATACATTTGTCTCATGCCTTTAGTCTTTGCTCAATAACTTTTCCAAAGTTTTATAATATGGCTCATAAGTTTAATACCATGATAATTAGTGCATATTTGTATTTTTCCTTTATTCTTATAAATAGGTACCATGGTACTTTTCTTTTGTTCATCTGGCATTTTCTTTGATTTTACAATCTTGTTGAACAACTTTGTCAAACAAAATAAACAAGTATCTCCTATACGCTTCCAAACCTCTCTTAGTATACTATCTGGTCCACAGGCTTTTCCTGTTTTCATCTTTCTCAAAGCTTCTTTCACTTCAAATATCCCTACGAAATTACCTATGGACTCTGACGTTATTTGAGTTTAAGGTTCCTTCTATCTCTATGCTCTCAGAGTGATTGTCAATTAACACATTCTGAAAAGAGCATCTCCACTTTTCATTAATCTCATTGTCCTTTACTAATACCCTCTAGTCATTGCTCTAAATGCATCTAGCATGATCTAGGTATCTACTCTTCCTCTCTATCATTTTGGCAAGTTTGAAGACATCTTTCTTAACTTCTCGTCCCCAATCTATTGTAAAGATCATCAAAAGCATTAAGTTTAGGCTCACTACTTTCTTAGCAATCTTTTTTACTTTTCTATATTGTTCAAGATTTTTACTGTTCCTAATCCCTTGCCAGGCTTTGAAGCACACATGTTTTTCATTACTAGCTTTTTGTACATCGTCATCCCCCATCAAGTTTCCTTATAATTGACTTTTCCTTTTAGATACTCTAATGGAAAATTGTGAGAGTCTTGAGAAGGCGAGAATAAATGGATGCCAAATTTTAAACATTGCCTCTTCATTTTCAGCCAATGATTCTGTAACTTTTTCCCAAAGAGACCAAACTTTATTTGAAAAGAAAGGATTGAAAAGACCTCATTTGATTCATTTGGTGTTCAACCAACTCAAAGGCTTCTAAGAAAACACCAACACCTGAGATGAATATAAGAAGACAACAAATGTGCTAATGAAAAATCTCGTTGAAGGTTGTTTCTTCTTTTGATCGATAACCAAGATTTTTTTTAACAAGTGTTACAACGAAGGAAACAAATACCAAACTTCTTCTCTCATATTTCTTTTCTTTCATCTGGTTTGTGCTACACCTTTTCAAAGTGTTTTTGCTCAAAGTTTCTGAAGCTTCCCATACATTTACTAACTTCCCATAATTTTTATTGATTTTCCAGATATTATTTTTGCATTTTCAAATATTTGCTGACTATCAAGTCTACAAGTTGACTCAATGCAGCTCATTGAATCAAGATTTTGGGTCTTAAAACACCACACAATGCAAACAAAGTGCCAACTTACCTGGTAAGAACGGTCATCGGGATATAAAACACTACTTATTGTCTCAGCCCTTTGCCTGTTAATAACAGCATTAATATAATCTCCAGTATTGAATGCTTCCTGTCAACAAAAATAGATGAGTAGTTTTCAAGAAACAATTCCATTTTGGATATTTCAACATATCTGAAATAAAAGATATCATGAAATAGAAAGTTGAGTGAAAATAGTTTCAAATGAAGGAAAACTACAACAATGGAAAGCAAACAGTTCACCAAAGTTAGCTAATATCAAGATTTCAAGATTTACAGTAAATGGAAAGCCAATTGCTGACTGCCTAGACGGTCAAGGGGGTGTTTGGATGCGTAAAATTAGTCAACCATGAATTTAGGAGTTTATTAATGGGTATCATCATGAAATTGGAAGTTAATGATTTAACATATTTGTTTTTCATTTTTTTTTTCTGATGATTTTCCACGTCTGTTGTTTGGATTGCCATATCAAATGTATATTTCTGGATAGTGGTTTACATTAATTTATCAAGTCTTTTTGAAATACTTGAGATTGGATGATCCAAACCATTCAATCAACGGTTATCAAATATGATGGTCGAAACCAATTATGATATAGAGAAGGTCCAATCATGGGGCAGAGTCAATCAGTCCATACTTAATACAAAAAAGAGTCTGATCATTTATGTGGACCGTCATCCATCATGTGGTTCCCACATTTAATAGCCCATCCTTCTCCAAAGTCACCTTGATCAGTCCTACCTGACCAATCAAATGAAATAGACGGTCCATGTTTATTATACTAGAAAAGGTCATATAAATGATCTAGACCCTCCATGTGGGGTCCACTTTTCATTGTCGATCCACCACAAAAATCACTTTCATACGATGATCCTATCCATTTGATCAATGACTAGAAAATGGATTATCTAAATTATACCAAAAATTGTTTGATCATCGTCCATCATGCAGGGCACACTTTTGATTATTTGTCCCTCTCAAAAATTCTTTTGATCAAAGGATGCTAACAATCCGACCAATGGCTTGGAAACTTGATGACCCATATTAATTATGCTAGAAAGGTCACTGATTTGGACCTTTCACCATGTGAGATCTAGTTTTGATTGCCCATCCACTCAAAAATCACTTTGATGGGATAATCATAGCCATTTGATCAATGTCTAGAAAAATGGACATTTCACTACACAAGTAGGGCCATTCCTCAGCTTAACCTTGAGATTTACCAACTTCGTGAATTGGAGAGTCTTGGCTCTTTGTTTTCATTTTGAATTGCCAATTTCATGGTTTATGCCCCTTTCGCTAATCAGGCAATTAGTGTGTTGAGAGTACAAACTCAACCTTTTATGCTGTGTTTTATTTTTATCATCTTGCGAGTTTAGTCCCACATTGGTTACATGTGGGAGAGTGGGTTATAACTCCTATCTATATAAAAGGGCTCAAATCATCTAGTCTTGTGTGTGGAGTGTGTAAGCATTATAGCACCTAGTGCACCTCAGAACTTTAATCTAGTAAGAAGGCTCCAGCCCTTCTTTTAAGATAGAACCCTTGAGACGAAGCACAAAGCAAAGTGCCAACAAATTCAGGGGTGGGAGTGGAAAGGCATCTGTTTGAAAATGTTTTCCAGTAGCGGAAGCGCAATCTGAAGCAGGAGCAGTCCCTAGTTAGATGGATTGTGTCCAAGAGTCACACTTAATGGATCATCTGGACCATGAATGGGTAGCATTGAAACAAGCTGAAGACAAAACTATCTAATGGCCCACATTCAGCAAGAGAAGCCAGTGGTCAGGAACATTGATTCAAGGACACTTTTGGACCATAGCCCATCTGAGGTAACTCTTGGAAGCTAGATAATCCAATACACAAGCTGCTTGGCTACATGCTGACCAAATTTTGCAACATCTGCTCCTTTCGCCTCATGAGGATCCTCTGATGCAAAAAATCAGGCTTATCCATCCCGATGTCTTAATAATCCAGATAGTTGTCTTTTAGATCCACCCCATGGACGAACCATGCCAATCAACTTTCCCACATGGAAACATCCTAGCCACGAATCTTGGGCCTTCTTCTCCACTGAATTTATATCATGGCTGCATTGTTCTTCTCTACAGTTCATTTTCAAACCTTAGAAGTCAAAGATTAGGATTCTTTTGGAGATTTTTCAGCATGGTCCAGACAATGATTGCAGGAAAAAATGCAAATGTGCAACATACATTCGGAAAAGATGGACTCATGGTATTGGAATTATGAAAATAGAGGTTTGTTCCTGATCAAATCCTTCTCCCAGGTGTTGAGAAGGGAAGGATGAAAGCCCATGAATCTGGAAGCTCAAGTTTGGTGTTTTCCAGCTCCACCAAAGATGGTGTGATGTTAGGATGGTTAACAGCAAAAGGAAAAAATGCTCACTTGATCAGCCTAAAAAAAGGAAGATGGTTATTATAAATATATGTATGATGTGCATGAGGAATGAGGAGTTTATTATACAGCGGAAATCTAGAAGCGAGTTTTTGAGCTGTTTGGTGTATCGTGGGTAATGCCAGAGTCAGTAGCTTCATTGGTTCTTGCATGGAATAGGATAGCTTTCAATAAAAAATAAAGAAAAGAAAAAGAAAAGGACAGCACTATGGATGATTGCTTCTATGGCGGCTATTTAGGCTCTATGGAAGGAGCGAAAACATAGAACCAATTGGAAGCGTCGGGGATGATTTTCCATCGACCCACGGTGCATATCCTAGAATGGCTGGGAGTCAAGGGTTTCATTATTTATGGGTTGTAATCTTGAAGAAATAGAGGCCTGCCTTTTAGTAGGATTGAATGGTTAAGAAGATCCTAACGGATCCTCTAATATCAGAGATGTATCACACAGAACCCAACGGAGAGAGGGGAAGTAACACATAAATCGAGCATACCTTCAAGGATGATTACATGCAGATGACAAAGTACTATACAGACAGTAACCAAAATGCTAGTCTAAAAAGAGTTACTCGAGAATTGAATCCCTTGGGCATTTTATTGTCCTTGTTGGTAGGGTGCAGATGTCACAGCAAGGGGATATCATCAAGAATATTGGATTGGTTATAATGAGGCCATCACTCTTGACAAACAACATGAGGATGTTTGATTGATTCTCTCCAGTATACAAACTTGAATTTGATGCAATAAATGGCTTCCTCCACGGGAACATGACAAGCATGTGCAGTTCTCTCTCATGGTTCTCACTTCAGAAAGAAACAAGAGGCTCGCTTGTCAAGTTGTCAACTTAATAAAGTTATGTAGAGATAGTTTCAACAAGAACCAAGAGCCTCTTTTTTTTGGGCATCTTGAGGCTATCAGCTATGGATGCAAAGGGACTCGAAGCCCAGCACTAATACAGCAACATTAAGTGGAATCCAACTGCTATTGCTCTTGTTCTAGTCTACGGGGACAACATCTTTCATTGTTGCAATTTGTGAATGATGAAGGGATTTCAAATCATTGAGGTTCCTTGAAAAGTTTGAAATGAAGTTATTAGAGATTTGAAAATATTAGCTAAATTCTGACAAATTTTCTTAGTAAAAGAAACAAATTGTTGTGTTAGAGGAAATTTTCCATTTTCTTGGATAACGTAAATTGTCAGCCATAAATTAGCAAACATTTTTCTTTTTTGTCCCCACTAGAACAAAATCATTTCAACACGTCGAAGAGGTCCTCTTGAAGATCTACCATGTAGAAGAGACTAGTAGGAGTTCCTGTACTTTCATCATGATCAGGGTTTTACCTCACCATCATTAGGCCGGACAATACTTTTAAAAAAGATATTCTGATGTCCTATGACAGCCTTGTAGTTTAAGAATGCTTTTGTACAAGGTATTCAATAATGGTAACACTGGCCGTAACGGGCAGCCTTATGATCATTAAAATACGGGCTGTAATAGTAGCCTTTAAAGGCCTGTTATGGGCCTTTTATTTCAAAACACACACTACAGCCCCGTATCGCGTAACGGGCACCACCGTTACCATTACCTAATGGCTTTTATGGCCGTAACGTAACCATTTTTCAATACCATGCTGCTGTATGTTCAATCCAATTTCGAGGTAATTCTTTTGTCGTCAAAAACATAATATAATCAATAACTGATGACCACTAACGTTGAATGGGCTGGCTGTCCTGAATTTGGATGATAGGAACCAACCACAGGGTGCTATATATATTAAAACTAACTTTCTTCCTTGGAAAAGGCAGTATGTTGTTGAGGCAGATAACTGATAGCAACAGCAACTTGGGCACCGTAAAAAGCATATTTGCTGCTAATCACGTCTTTTTCAAGAAGGAACATAGCATGCATATGTATGGATAAGAGAATTTTCACTTCATTGGGAACAAGTATCAGAATGGAAATTTATTATTCCCTATCTCCAAAGCAAAGATGTGTCAACCAACATCAATAAAGAGACAAGATGAAATGGATTGGATTCAACTGGCGACATCACTTCCAATCTTCCAACTTAGCAACTGAGTAGGAAGGGTCATAAGTGTTATTGAACTTTTTATCTTATGTAAACAGTGCCCAGACATTAACATCAATGTAGCAGTCGTTTATGTTATTGCTATTTTTATGTCATTTTACTTCCCATCAGCTGTTAGAAAAAAAAAAATTGAATGAAGCAAAGTTTTTGCTTCTCTGAGAACATTTTGACAATTGTTGAATTTGAGAGTTGGAGAACTCATAACACTTGCAACTCAGTAAGAAATTTTTTTTATATATACAACACTACCTGCAATATGAACTTGCATGATATTTATGGATGTTCATACTGGTTCAGGTACGAGTAGTGCAGCATGTGATCCTTAACCAATCTTGTGAAACTCAGTCCCTTAAATTGATTTTAGACCAAGAGTTGGACTTACAATATCATCCTTGCCGCCAGGTTTAGCCGCCCAAAGGCGGAGATTTATTGTATTTCTTGTCCCATAACCTGGTATTGGGTTGTCATATGCAACAGCCTCAACCTAGAAAAAATTGGGAGAATCAACACACTGCAAACGAAGATCAAGCAATAGAGCAAAGCCATAGGAAACCTAATAAGACATATTTCGTGGAACAAACCAATTGAATTTGAGGCAAAGAAATTCCTACAGTAGTACCGTTTCTCCAGGGACCCAGACTTTACATATTTCTCCATTCCAAAGCTTCTCTTCAACAGTCCCATAGAACTATGCATTCAGAAGAACACATAATGGAAGGAAAATAAAACCTTTAATCAATGTAACAGCTAAAGTGGATGTGTCAAATTAGTAACGGATAAATTAAAATTTTCCAGAAATAAAATATGGTATGTTGTACTTGCACACCTTCACTTCATATGAGACGTGTACACGCTCTATCTCCCAAGGATTTCCAAAATTCAGCCAATAGTCTGGTTGTTCATGCTGAAATCCATCCAGTATAACCTGGCGGAACAATCCATACTGGTAGCGTAACCCATAACTGCAAGGAGAGAATGAAATCGGATTAATTTTCAACAGTTTCTAGGCCCCTGTGTACAAATTATTAGTTGTCAAATCTAGATGCATGATAGCTTCAAGAGTCGCATCGCCCTTTTCTAGAGGGGAGACCATTGACAGAGTCCTGCTCATGGGGGTTTGGTATGGAAACCCATACCAAAAGTAAAGACAGGTTCAAGAGTCTGAAAAATACAAGTGGGAGTATAGAACCATATGATTAAAAAGGAAAAAAATATATATAAAAAAAATTGCAGATACCAACAATTCTGTACCTTGAAGGCACCAATAAGGAATCTTCCCTTTCAATATAAAAAGTGTAATGAGACTAGCAAGATTCATACCCCCAGGCAGGAAAGTCCAATGTTGCCAAGGAATCCATCTGACATGCAGAAAGACGAGCCAGGCCACCGTTGCCAAGGGCGGCATCCCCTTCCTTCAAGCACCACATTGAAAAAATTGGAGTCACAGAAAAAGCATGGTTGACAAAGCTGTTCTATAGCTCAAGCTTTGGAATATAGACCACAATATGGCTAGAACAGGACATTTACAGAGTCCGAATAATAAATATGGAATAGTTATAACCTGCTCAGCCAACACTTCAAACTCAAAGCCAAGTTGATTTAAGGCATCAGCATACTGGTCTCTTATGCCTAAATTTATAACGCTATTTGATAACGACCGACCTGAAATGCCAAGCAGCAAGAATTTGGGAGATATCAGAATCGATGACAGGAAAACAGCAACAAATTCTTATAATGCACCTCCACAAAATCAACAAGTCTGAAAAATATATTTCAACCACTGATGCACAAAATTTAAAATAATAATAACAATAAATTAAAAAATAGCGACATGAAATTCAGTTGGTAACTTCTTCTTCTTTTTTCCTTTTTTCTTTGAAATATATTGAGTTGGCAACTATTGAACAAAACATCAACTTACAAGTCTAATGCAGGACAATTAACCACTTGCTCTAAAAGCTCAAACTGTTAGAGCGTGGCGAATCAATCCCTTTATCTCATAGCCCAGACCCCACATCTCATGGGTTAGGACCTCGGCCGAACCCCCCCTCGTGGGCCCCAGATCACATGGGTACCGCCTCACACAAGCCACCCGCCTCACACGGGCCACCGGCCCCGAGTGTACCCCTTCATCCCACAGGCAACCCCACTCGAGCCCGGTGTGAAAATGCCCCTACATTAAAGTGTCATGTGCAACACTAAGAAATTGAGAACATGAAAAACTAAACTTAGGTGTAAAAAAGAAAGGGCATATGCAGACACCTCATAAGCCCAACCCCGGTGATTAAAAATCCTAGTTTAAATTGATGCATTGTCCATAGGCCCCTGACCAGCCTTTGGGGATGACAGCATCTCAAAGATAACTAGTCTAGTAGTCTTCTTTGAACTCTCTATTCCCGCATCCTAGAGCTTGGAAGAAACTCATACCCCCTAAATCCTTTTACTTCATTCTTTTTCTGACATTTCTTTTTTCATCATCACCATCATCATCATAATCATCATCTAGGCCCCATCCCAATTAATTGGGGTTGGCTACATGAATCCTTTTCTACCATTCCACTCTATCAAGATTCAAGGGCCATGCTTTCAATTAGACCATTAATCAGTCTTTTCTTACTACCACCCTCCGCGTCCTTTTGGACCTTCCCCTTGCCCTTCTAGAGTCTTTTTGCATTACTTCTTATTTAATTTTCTTCAGTTCACACATAAAGATCTTACACATCAAAGTTGTGCATAAGACTTGAGCTAGAGAGTACTTTTTGTCCACATTCCTAGACCTACGATTTCTTGTCATTTCAAGGCCCACAAGAAGACCTGCATCCCTCCCGGACATGTTTGGATGGCACCAATTCCATGGAAAATGATAGAAATGGAAAATGTTTTCCATTGATGTGACAGTTTGAGACGCTTGGATGGCAAAGAAAAGAGAGTAATCAACAAAGCAATCATTGCACTTTTCCATAGTTTGGATTATTTGACACAAAACTAGGTGACCACTGTCTCACAAATATAAGATTTTCACTTTCTATTCAAACAAGACCGTAAAAATGAAATCCACACCTCAATAGTACTATGGAAATAATCATTGCCTAATCATTACCTTTTATTTTCTTTTCAATTTGAATACATGTATCCAAACATGGCCCAAGGCGTACCTATAGATAGTCTCAACCTTGAATCTGCTTACCCTTGACCACCCAAAACTGTCATGTTACTCTTATTTACAGCAAACACTTAGATTTGTGACAATTGTCAGTCATTCATGATTCCTTGGATTTGTGGCAACCGTCTTTGCAAAAACCCAACCACTTCCATCTCCTCTAGGTGAGACAATTAGAACTATTAAATCTTTTCTAGCCAAATCCAATCCAGACCAAATACCTATCTACCCATCTCATCCCCCGTAAACTGCAGTTATAGATCCCATATCAAGTCCTTCATTAAGACAATCTATCATTGAAAGATTAGAAGCACCAATGCCGTACCTCTATCCAATGTTTGTGATATCGTAGCGGCCAATATTATGAATATCGCACCTCTGCGATTCACCCGCAAATGTTGCGGGACTTTTGGATATCGACAATATCATTGCAATGTATCATAATGTATCGCAATGTATCACATTATATTGATGTTGTATCGACGACAGTATCACCGATATTGATGATGTATCAACAACAACGCTTATGTTTTCCGAAGAAAAAAAAAATTGAAAGGAAAAAAAAACTTATAAAATCCTTTTTTCTTGCCAAATCTTCCATTCCTAAAATTTATAAATGATATGAATTGATTTTGAATATAGTTGCATCACTTTTGTCAGACGACGCATAGTTTAGGACCTTATACAAAGGAAACTTATTATGTACACTTGTTTTTTATGATCTTTTAATTTCCTAAAGTGTGTAATGATGTCTTTTTTAACATCCCCTAAAGTTGCATTGAAAATTTTGGCCAATTTCCTAATGTTTCCAAAAACAATGAAACATTACGCGATACATCCAATATTTCCCATGTGATAACTGATTTGTTTCTATATCCCAAGGGTGCAATACATCTGTCAATACTGCTATTTGAAAACATTGGCTCTATCCAACAATGGGAGATTTCAATGTCACTATTGCAGCTCTCACCCACAATTGTACTCAACCTACTGCCCTTGAATACGACTCAAGTAGCTCCCTTGTCTGCTCAAGTTTTCTGATAACCACCTCTCCATATATCCCCCACCACTAGAATCCTCCAGCTCAAGTACAACACTCTCAACCAGACAAGTCGCATCAATCACTAAGGTTGCTCTGTATTGCCACAACCCCCCTTTTCCTACATGAGTTTCCCTTGCTAACTAGACTCTCCCTCCAATTACGTCAAAAATTAGATTGAGCCTGAGAAAAAATTTTAAAGGCACAATTATCCAACTGCGGTTCTACACATGGAGCTTATTACATTCCATCCTATGCCACAAAGTTAGGGGTGGCGTACAGGATTCAATGGAACCAGATCTCACATTCTCCATTAACGATTTCCGCTCATGCAGAAACAATGGAATATAGCATTATCGGCACAACCTTCAAAGGAGCCTGTTTATAGAAAAAGGGAAACTGCTGATTAGTACTTCATTGTATGAATGGTTGATCATGTATTTAACTTCTAGTTGGGAAAAGTATTCATCCTGGTGAGATAAAAGCCAGTTACATTGTTACAAAGTTAAATTTTCATTATTGATATATAAAAAAAAGTTACAAAGTTCATTAGATACTAATACTGAACAAACAATAAACCCCAACAAGTAATAAAGTTAGAAGATACCCATAAGGAACTCCAATGACAGGAAGTACAGGCGCTTTGGGTCTTTCCTCTTAAAGTATTGGTGTGTGTCATGCCAACGCTCAATCAGGCGGTCTCTTACACTATGTGACAATGCCTACAGATATATCACCGAACAAAATGAGAATTTCAAGCCATTTAAATTTATAAGAAGACACAAACCACAATGAAAAGCAATCAGCACATTCAATCATACTCATGGAACGTTATCTCCCTGCCTGAAAAGGTCACATTCATTACCATACCATGAGAAACAAACAGATACTTGACATCTCATAGAAAAATCAACATATGATACTTCCTAGTTATTGTAGTGCATATTTTTCTAAATTTGGAAACTAGTTGACACGAAACCTGAGAAATGCCACACTAGATGTTCATGGAAACCACAAAAGCAAAGGATGTTGTTGAAAATCCAAATGCTAATTCGCTGTATCACAAAACCTCTCCATGAAATCCATTCACACGAAAATGAAGAAATATTATACAAAACATGATAGTAAACACTACGTTGTGTTTTAACTCTTTAGAGGTGTCTACAGCGCCCTTTACATGCAAAAACTTGACGAAGATGAAATCAGCAATCTAACTCAGCTGCTGAAAATTCTTCACCGTTGCTATGTTCCCATCGAGGGAACTGATAGACACATTTAGGACCTTCATCCTGGGGGTTCCTTTTATAGGATAGCTTTAAGAACATCGATTTATGAGACAAAATGTTGGCCAATTCAAGAACATGCTCATAGGATGAGTGCAGCTGAAATAGGGATGTTGAGATGGATGAGTGGCAAGACAAGGATAGAATTAGAAGTAAACGCATTTGAGGGAACATAGGAGTAGTACCAATAGGTAATAAGATAAAGAAAAAGTGGACTTAGTTTGGTCATGTGCAATGGAGACCAAGAACCGCAACGGTTAGAAGGAGTGAGTACAAATTGAAGGCTCTAGAAGGGCAAGGAGAAGGCCCAAAAGGATGTGGATGGAGGTAGAAAGAAATGACTTGATGACCTATGGTCTAAATGAAGGTCTGGCTCTTGACAGAGTGGAATGGTGGAACAAGATTCACGTAGCCGACTCCAATTAATTGGGATAAGCTTAGATTATAATAATAACGATCTTGGGCTGGTTCCTTTTTCCGTCAATTCGCTTGTGGGGAATCAAATGAGAGGCAGCTCTAATTGGTATCCAGCCTCCAACCTTCCGCAAGTTTTGTTCAGCAGTGCCGCCCCCCGTTCAAGCTTCTATGCAGTTAGCCTGCTTAAATAAAATGCTCACAGTGGATCATTTTAAGAATAGAGGTGTTAATCTAGCTAATAGACATTGTATGTGTTATTCTGAGGAAGAGGCCTTTCACCAACTATTGGTTCAATGCAGCTTCGCTAGGAAAATGTGGACGGCTCTAATTACAATGTTCAACATTAAATGGGTGTTCCTAGTTTCGATTATGTCCGTGACTGAAGGGCAGTCGTCTGCTTGGGGCCCCATTGGTAGTCTTCTTTGACATCTAGTCATAAAAGCATTTGTTTGGTCTATGATAAATTCAGAGCAAAAGGGTGATTAGTGGGAAGTGAGAGGACCATATGAGAGAGAGAGAGAGAGCAGGAGCATTTGGGAGGAGAAGGGAGAGGGAAGCTCACATTAGGGTTTGCCCCATCCTCTCTCTCCTTATTTACTGATAAAAATTATAAAATTACAAAGATGCCCCTGGGCCTAGGGCCTAAGGCCTAGATCAGCCCAATAAAACAACGTGGCCGTGGCCATGGCCGAGCCCTTGTTGCCGCTTCTACTCCTTCGATTTCTGGGCCTACTGTGAGTGATTGCAATTTAGAAAAGCAACTCGACAATGCTCATATTCCGATCTCAAATTCATAAGGAATTGTCAAACATGTGTGCGGTCTCTCATAGCGCAGCTTGAAAATGCTCATATTTCGATCTCAGCTTCATAAGGAATTGTCGAACACACGTGCGGTCTCTCATAGCCTGGAATATTCGAAAATCAGTGGGAAACTCGGGATCCATCATTGTCATTTCCGTCCAAATGGTCACTATCTCCGAATAAAATTCCCGAATGGTCCTGTCACCCTAAAGGATATGTGCTAGATCCTATTCCAGACGGTTGAGACAGGCTTTGCTGCTTTGTTAATAGACCACCTTGAGGTGATCCCACATCGCCTTGGCTATACAGTGTGGAGTTAGGCCAATGGCAATCGACTTATCCACGGAGTCGAGAATCCAAGTGATGATTCTCCCATTTTTCATTTCCCAATCGGTTAGTTTCCCTCAATCGATAGGAGGGATCTGAAAAGACCCATCAACCAGTCCCCACAAGCCTCGACCTTTAAGGAAACTCTGGAAATGGATTGACCACAACCCGTAGTTAGTGCCCTCAAAACTATACCGAGGGGCATCAACCCAATAGGTTTCTTTGTCCATACCAACAAAAAAAGGAGCCCATGAGCAGAGAAGAAAACGAACACACCAAACACACCCAAAGGAAAGAGCAACAACAATAGACGTTTAGAGTCAGCGACTGAGAAATCACGAGTGGGGTGTGTCGGATCTGGAGCAGGAGAAGCTGGACATTGAGTAGGGGTACCGGATCTAAAAGAGTGTTGGATCTATAGAAGGGGTGCCAGATCTGGAACAGGGACTATCGAACCTCGAGCAGAAGCTGTCGGATACGAGTAGGGGTTATCGAATCTAAGAAGGGGTTGCTGGAGCAATGGGTGTCGGATCTAGAGAAGAAGATGGGGACGATTATGCAATGGAGTATCTCAATCGAAGTTGGATTTGGTAACCCCTCTGATACCATGATAACCTGTTGATGAAGATTTCCCCCTATCCCCATAAGGGAAAGAGGGAGTATGTTTATCTAAGAAAAATACAGGAATATCCCTACACATATAAGAAAGACCCAACATGAGTCCAAGGGCCAAAAAAGGAAAAGACCATAACAAATACACAATAATGTACAATATACAAGAGGGGGGCAAGGGCCCCACAAGGCCACAACTAACGGCCATCCAACCGTACGGCCCATGAGACAGGACGAACATAAAGACAAGACTAACACCTCCATGTTGTGGAACAATTAACTCATTATTGGTAATCAGTAATCACCTTCTGATGCAAGACAACTAACCACTTGCTCTAAAAGCTCGAACTGATAGAGCATGGCGAATCAATCCCTATCTCATAGCCCAGGCCCTACATCCCATGGGTTAAGACCTCAGCGAAACCCCCCTCGCGGGCCCCACTTCACATGGGTTCCGCTTCACACAAGCCACCAGCCTCACACGAGCCGCCCACCCCGAGTGTGCCCCTGCATCCCATATGCCACCTTACTCGAGCCCGATATGAAAATGTCATTGCATTAATCACCCCCGGTGAGGAGTCTTGAACACGAGATATCTCGCTCTGATACCACTTTAATGCAGGACAATTAACCACTTGCTTTAAAAGCTCGAACTAATAGAGCATGGCGAATCAATCCCTATCTCATAGCCTAGGCCCCACATCCCATGGGTTGCAACCCTGACCGAACCCGCCTCATGGGCCCCACTTCACATGGGTTCCGCCTCATACGAGCCACCTGCCTCGCACGGGCCGCCCACCCCGAGTGTGCCCCTACATACCACAGGCCACCTTACTCGAGCCCTGTGTGAAAATGCCCCTACATTAGTGAGTATGTAGATCATCGTACGTGTGCCCAACATTTGTTAGATGCTTTAGTTTTCTTTTTGGATAGGAGGGAAATCTTTACGAAGCGGGCTAGGGCAAATAGTTCTCAACACCTCTCAATTTGATGGAGGCCATTTGTTGTTTGTCAACCTTAGATTCTGGTTTTGAATCAACCATCATCAACCATGAAGACAAACAATCCAAAAATATATATCGGCCACCGGTCTCCTGTGCACTAGATTGTAAACAAGCCACTTACGGTCTGGTCCATTTACCGATGCAAGTGGGCCCTACCATATTGTGTATGTGAAATCCACTCCGTACATTCGATTCAACATCCCACATTACACCTATGGCCCTAAAAAAAGGTCAATCCATGATTCAGATGGCCCCACCGTGGTGTATTTTCAAAACAAAAACACAAAATCAATCCTGGTTTGGCGTTCGTGCAGTGAGGCACTCACCACCTTTTACTTTGGTGTGAAGACTCTGTGGGGCCCACCATGATGTATGTGTTTTATCTACGCCATCCATCTATTTTGGCCAATAATTTTAGGACAAGAAACCAAAATCAAAGTATATTCAAAGCTCAAGTGCACCACACCACAGGAAACAATGGGAATTGAATGCCAACCATTGAAAACTTCTTAGAGCCTATAGAAGTTTTGGATCAAGCTAATATTTGTGTTTTCCATCTATCCAGGTCTTTGTGACCTTATTAATAGGTTAGATGACAAATAAACATCACTGTGGGTCTAGGAAGGTTTCAACGGTGGACATCATTGTCCTCACTTTTTTCTATGGTGTGGTCCACTTGAGCTTTGGATGTGCTTCGGTTTGGGGCTCATGCCTTAAAATGAGCTGGAAAAATGGATGGACGATATGGATAAAACACATGCATCAAAGTGGATCCTATAGAGTCTTCACCACGATGATAAAGGGTGGTGAGCCCCTCACTACATAATCAACATCCTATCAATCACTTTACATAGAAGCCATTTACGTAATGCGTGGTCTAGCTTGGGTGGGCCCGACCATTATGCATGTCAAAAATCCAGTTTGACCGTCAGGTGAGTGCCTTACTTTTAGGCCTAGGGCTGAAAAACCAGCCCCAACCAAGATTCAAGTGGACCATAAAATTGGAAATAGTGTGCGGATGACACTTACCCTCCAAACTGTTTCCATTGGTATGGCCCACCTGTATCACGGATGGGCCTGATTTTTGGGCCCCAAGCCTAAATTTTAGCATGGCATCTAATGGTTTGGGTGGATTGCAAATAAACATTACGATGGGACCTAAGAAGTTTTTAATGGTGGGCATTCAATCACCATTGTTTCCTATGATGTGGTCCACCTGAGATTTGAATTTGGTTCAGTTTTTTGGGACAATGCCCTAAAATGAGTAGGCAAAGCGGACAGACGGAGTGGAAATATAACACATACATCAAGTTGGGTCCACGTTCACGGCCTAACTAAACCGGGTGTTTCAACACGACATTGATGATGGAGACTTTTTAGGTTAGGTGTTTTAAAATCCTACGACTTTTCACCTCTGTTGCAACCAAGATCACCTAGTTTCCTTGGAATGGCCTGCTTGAATTAACTGGGCTGATTTTTGGGCCCTGCAGTTAAAATAGGGTGAGTCACATGGTGATTGAGGTGGATTTCGCTTAAACATCATGGTGAGCCCCACTTCAATTGGCCATACCTTGAGACCGTAGATATGGTCTATGGACTAGTGCGCAGGAGACCACTGCTACACGCACACACGCACACACATATATGTATATAGAAAAAGGATTAATCACAATAGCTCACAAAAGCAACCAATATTTGCCTCAAAAAACACAATGTGAAGAAGATTCTAAAAAAAAGTTTGATCTCAAATCTAGTGATCAAGGGAAAACGTAGACCCAACTGGTCTTCAAAACACACAACTTTCTAGTCTCCACAACCAGATCTTCTACACCAAATGATGGACCCAACATGTCCGAGAAAACATAAAATCTCACTGGATTGATTTTCACAGCCACATGCGGTAGTTAGGGGAGAACTGGATCGATTCTATATATGAAAACAAATACTAAACAAGTTTACCCAATCAAAACAACCGATTTCTAATCTCCTTCAATCCAGTGTTTATTAGTCTTAAGAGACGCAAGAGCTCTTCTTTGGATCAAGGTTCTGGTACCATGATAAAATCAGAGCAGAGAGAGGGGCGATTAGTGAGATAGAATGAGAGAGAGAGAGAGAGAGAGAGAAGTGAGAATGAGAGGAATAGATATAAGAAGGAGAGGAATAGACCAGAGAGTGTATGGCAGCAATTGGGAAGAGAAGGTAGAAGGCAGCACGCGTTAGGGTATGTCCCATCCTCCCTCTACTTATTTACTAATCAAAATTTATAAAATTACAAACATGCCTCTGGGCCTAGGACCTAGATCATCGCAATAGAACGGCCCAAATACAATATAGTTTAACAATCTCACAAATCTTCTTCTGTGGAAATTACGATCAATAGAATTTTTAGATTACGCACTGATTGGGTGGTTGTTGCTTCAAGATTTAGAGGGTTCTCTCACTCAATGCTCATACTGAATTGGGAGGAAACTATCAACCGGGGGAGGTGAGCGCAAATATATGTGGAAAAGCTTTCCCCGAAGGAAGCTTTAAAATTAATTCCTTTGGTAGTTCTATTGTAACCTGGGGTTAACAGGTATTGGAGGGGTGGTCCGGAACAGTGAAGACAAGATTTCAGTCGACCTCATGGGCCCTATTGGATTAATCATTCCAATGTTGTTGAAACTATAGCGCTTCTCCAGACAATCAAATTGGCTAAGGTCATTGAAGGCAACTCTTCATATATGATCAAGTGGGCAAGATCTGGTTTGCATCCTTGGAAGATTGCAGACCTAGGAGAAGAGGACAGAAATCCATATATCCATCAACAAATCAATTGTTCTTAGTCCCCAGAGAGGCCAGTGATGTGGTGGCCCTATTGGATTAATCATGATCTCGCTATTTATCTGGGATTGGAGGTAAGTCCTTTCTTTCTGTATTAATTCTTGTTTTTCTGGGATTTTTCTCCAGGTGTCTTCTCTTCTGTAAGTTTCCTCTTTTTCTTTAGTTTCATTTGTTGTTGTCTGGGTTTAGATTGCCCCCCGCTGGGTTGTATTTGTTTCCTGTTTTGTTGTTGCTTCTCGTTCTTCTAATAAATCTTGATTGTGCATAAAAATAACTCTTTGCACATAACTCTTTAGAGGTGTTTTTTATCTTCTAGTTTATGATTTCCATTCTGCAAATGGCTCAGTAGCACTTCACACATTAGTCTCAATGAGACTATTACTATGGATTATGTTCTAAAGGTGGTGGTGATCATTCCAAGAGGAACCCTAACAAACCCAGTAGAAGTGATTGTCTCATGAGGGGCAATACACATGTACATGGCTTTTGATAGAGGAGGACCATGGTTGGTTACCCAGATGAAGTAGATATACACTTAAATTAGCACTTAGATGTTGGTTCCTTGATCCTAACCAAGTGAATTAGTGAGATCTTGGAGCACCTGCAGTCACCAGACTCATCACAAGTGAAGCTGGTATATTGCATTTAAGCCACAGGATTTGAGGATCACAATACATTTTGCCTTGATATAGGTCACTTTTCAAAACAAACATTACAATGAAAGGCCAAACATCTAAAGTTTATGGTGGAACAAGACTATCACAGATTCGTGACATCATCTGGATATTTGCAACAATTGATGGAATGAGAACTGGCTTCAATGACATTAGGAACACTAAAACCCCTAGTCAATCAGATGTGTTCCCATGTGGAACCAAATTTTTCATCCCTCGCCACTTTGAGAAGGCATTTGTGGTCTCTAATCGGATCTTGAGCCATAAGTTTTGAGAGCTTGTCCACAATGCCAACTTTCACAGGGTCCCTTTGACCATCCCTTTTCATTTGGGCTCTAAAACTAAATATAGTTATTAGATTGGCCTTTTTCTATAGAGTTATGATGTTAGATTATATTAGTAAAGGAAATGATATCTGAAAATAACTCCACCATTGGGAGTAAATTTTCTCTTAATCAAAGAAAGCCATGAATTACTAGAAGAGTCCTATCTTCAATAGTTCAACATTCTCAACGATGAATTTGGCATGTTCACTGTATGTTGGGTAGTTAACATAATTTTAAAACTCAACTCGACTAGACTCAATAGTCTATTGAGTCAAGTAAGTCGAGTTTTTTCAAGTCCTAAATAACAAAATTCACTAATATTTAATATTTATTAAAATTATAAATATCGTAGATCTTGGCTAGTTGAGTCGAGCTTTGGTAAGTTTTCCCACGTTTTTGCCGAGTCAGCCAAATCAAAAAGTCAAAATCGAGTCTTGACAAAAACGAGTGTTTTCGAGTCATGATGAAATCTGATCAAGTCAAAATGAATAGACCTGTTGTTTTTCCTACTTTGAACTGAGGTAATGAGGTTGCCTACCATACATGAGTTTTCTGCCCACCTATCATGTATTCCCATATAATACATATTAATGCTGACCATCATTTCACCCAGCAGATGAGACAGTTATATGAAGAGGCAATGCCACAGCTTAAGTTCAAGTTTATAGCTGACAGGCTATCAAAATTCCTTCTCTGTCAGAGAAAAAGAGTGTCCAGGAAAGCTAATACCAGTACTGTTACTTTCTTACAGGCATATGGAGAAACCATCTATGAAATGCCCATCACAAACCTTTTGCTACTGCTAAAAATTACCACCATCTGGTCTTGGTTCCAACAGCAATGGGAAATGAGTCCACTTTCCTTGCCTTGTTAGGAGCATGGAATCCACAAGCCATCACCGCTCCATCACCACTCAATCAAGATTTATCGAGCAGAAACCTTCCGCGGGTTTTTCACAAAAGATCCCTCCCAATACATACATGCTTGCATAAAGTGAAATGGCGGAACAGGATTCGTCTAGCCGATCCCAATTAGCTGGGATAAAGCTTAGATGACGATGGTAGTGGTGATGCTTGCATACAATGCAATATGTTTATCCACTTTGTTGCTTCTATAGTAGGAAACAGAAGCTTACAACCATAGTTCAAATAGATTATCTCCTACACAACCTCATTTAGTAGAAAACCCATCGATATGAGTTCATATAGATTATCTCCTACACAACCTCATTTAGTAGAAAACCTATCGTTATGAGTTCCAATAGATCATCTCTATTGAAATGAATCACCTGGTAAGCCTCAAAATCATCAAAGCTGAACCGCGACCTTGCCACCGTATATTCTACATGATCAAGAATGTCCTTCTGAAGGCTAACCGGATCGTTCTTGAGAAATCCATCCATCAAATGAAACATCCTCTCTGCCTTCGCTCTCTTCTCCCCCAAATCCGGCAACAATCCAGCTCTCCTCACAGCGAGCCCTCTTGAAGCCGCTGCAGCCGGACCTGCGGCTGCAGCCACTCCATCCCCATCCTCGAGCGCATCCAGCAGCGCCTTCTCAATCAGATTCAAGCTCTCGCGGTCCTCAATCTTGTTCCCATGGGAGTCCGTGACGAAGAATCTCTTGATGAAGAATTCGCCCTCGAATTCGACACTGGCCTTCTCGATCCTGAGCCCGAGGACCTTGAAGACGCGAGTGATGATCTGGAGGAGGCCGATCTTGTTGCGGGCCTTGATCACGAAGCAGGTGGCGGCAGCATCGGACGGGTCGGAGGCGGCGTTGTCGACGCTGATGCTGGCAGTCTCAGAGATCCGCTCTTCGCGTTTTCCAATGGCGTGGAGGGGTTTCGAACGGAGAGAGAGGAACGGGAGAGGGAGAGAGGGAAAATGGGGTTTTGATAGCCTTGGAATGGCGGGAAAGGAAGAGAGAGAAGAAGCGTTGGGTATGGAAGGAGAGAGGGGAAGAACAGGAGAGGAGATTGCAGAAGTCATGGAAGAGGTTGAAGAAGAAGAAGATCGGATCTGAGAAAAATCAAGTGTAAGGGTTTTTTGAAGAGATTGGGAGCGAGAGCGATCCAACAGAGCGACCGAGCTTGCTGGAAGCCTGCCTGCTGCTACGGTTGGAAGTGCAGCGCGGCATTTATAGATCTTCTTTGAAATTACGAAAAAGGACAGACGCTCAGAGATGTGACTTGGAGGAGTCTGTGCAGATCTGTGAATGGTACCGATCCTATCGGCCGTTTGATTGTTGCTTAAAAATTAATATCTAAACCGTTGAATCGATATTCCATCACTTGGATGGACTCCTTATTGATATTATGATAATATTAATTTTTAGTCATTTGGTGATCCTTTTTGTACGTTCAATAATTGCTTAGAGCAAAATTAAAGAAAATCCTATTGATGAAGTATCTGATCGGATTGGATTTAGTCTATTTTTTTATATTTTGACTAATGCATGGTATACTGTCGAAAGGACGGTCTGGATTATAGGAATGTTTTTCTAAATGTCCTCTGTTATAAGGGTTTTGATTTCTAGCCAATATGACCGAAGTGCACTGATACGAGCATTAACGAAGTTGTGGAACTGTGGCTAGTTTTGCGGGAACATCGCCTCATATGCCACGAGTTCGTTTTGACACTGCGGGGAGCGTGCATCGCTGCACTTGTCTCCTGACTGGACCCACACGATGAGATAGTCCGATGATCACAACCGTTCATTTTCCGGATTCCATTATGTACAGGCTGATATATGAAAATCACTCTGATTCAATGACTCTGGACATCATTATCTGTAGATTAACATGGAACAAGAATTTTCAATGGTTTTACATTCCAAAGTAGACCATTCAACGGTCATATCATCTCAACGTGTGGCCCCACTGGCCCGATACGTGCCGGAAGCATACGTCGGGACAGAGGCCAAGTAATTTCCTGTTTTGCTCGTACAGTTACTCTGGATCAACAGCAAATGTCACCCCACTGAACCCGCATCGATTGGAAATGTCCCATAGGCATTGCCTTGTGTACCAGAAACCTAGGCTTTTGTTGTCACTCTGTGACGTATGTGCGGTAGAAGCTTCATTCAGAGTAATCAACTTTGACCCAAGGGCCAAAATAAGCAAATATGTGGAACTTAACTTGCTATAACTGAATAGGAAATCACTGGCTCACTCAACCACTCACAAAATATTTATACCGATGAGGTGATAATTGAACCGTGGGATTCTTCGCTCACGTATGAGTTGTCCTTTAGGGCCTGTTTGGGCAAACATATTTGGGTGTATTGAGGTGCATAGAATTAGCTAGTTAGGTGCATTTAATGCCGTCAGTGGATGGTCGAGTGATTTGGTTGTAGACGCCAATACCATGACCAGCATCGGTTCTGTTTGAGTGTTGTAGTATTACAACCATCCCGCCAACCCTTGCTGTTTAGAAAAACAAACCCGATTTGCTTCCAGAAACCGTTACAACCACTGGAAACAGTTTGGAGCATTGGCGTTCCCCTGTGCAGTGTTTACTTTAGTGTGGCCCACCTGAATCACAGACTGATTTTTAGCACTGGGCCAGAAACTTGGTGACGCATCTTATGGTCGGCATGGATTTCACAAACGCATCATATATGTGTGTGCGCATTTTTTTCATCTTTATAACATAAAAAATCCCACATTCAATCTCCTAGAGAGAGAGAGAGAGAGAGAAAGGAGGAGGAGGAGGACGAGGAGGAAGAAACATGCCCCCTTCTTCTCTGGTGGAATCGCCTTGGTAATGGAATTTGAGAGCATCCAGCAACGAGATCCTGCCGCTCAAGTTCTGGGGCCGGACAAATGAACCCGATCTCTCGCCGTGCGCTATGAAATACCGGATGTTGTTAAGGGACCCATCGTGCTTCCCATCGCAATTGTCCCAATCAACACTGACCCAAATGCCCTAATAGCCTTCAACAGGCCCGATGTACTTGACGGTGCCAGTTCTACGAGGATCGCCAGCGATGTGGACTCTCTAGTCGATTTTAAACGAGGGTTTCTCATTAGAAGAGATGGGTTCTACTACATTTGTAGCGGAGATGTGGAGAATCTCACAAGTGTCTGGCATTTTACTGAACAGAGAGAGAGAGAGAGGGAGAGAAAGGACAGAGAGAGAGAGGACACCGCAATCCTAACGAATACAGCGAAGGACGACCGAGTTCCTGCAGACGACGCCGCCCAAACACGCAAGGGGGGTAGGGTAGGTGGGATTTGACAATCCTATCCCACCTAATCCCCTTTAATACACTGAAATCCATTTGCCTAAACAGGCCCTTAGCTTTTTTAATAAGGGCATGTTTGATTTTCCAAACACTTGGTAAATACACCGCAATTGAGTAATAATTATTGCACAGGTAATTACAGCGTTGTTATCTATGCTTAATGTGACACTTACTTTGCGTTGTTATCTATGCTTAATGTGACACTTACTTTTTTGAGTTCTAAACCCGAGGAAACTGTGAAATATATATGGGGCCCACCATGATGTTTGTGTCCTATCCACACTGTTCATCTGATATACCAGCTGAATTTAGGGCTTGACCAAAATATGAGGCCAATACAAAGCTCAAGTGGGTCACACCACAAAATTTAGGGAATCAAACATCTACCATTAAAAACGTATAGGTGCCAGTGTTTCCTTTAGTGTGGGCCACCTTAGTGTTGGATTGGACTCATTTTTTGGCTCATGCCTTAAAATGTTACACTAGAACTGATGGACGACTCAGATATATCATATCATACACACACACACACACACATGGTGGGGCCCAAAAATGTAAACTAGTCTTTTTTACTTGATTTTCAAGACAGAAATGCAAGTGAATTTTCAAACAGGTGAAGTAGTAATAATTACTAATTCTCAATGCATTTACGTGCGATTTGGCAAAATCAAACACACCCTAAGAGTCTTTTCAGTTTATCGTTGCAATCAAACAAAATAAAAAACTTATAATCAATTACTAAGAACAAACCTAAGAATGTTTTTTTCTCGAATAAATGCTTTTATTGGATAAGAATCAAGTCAAACGTATGAGTATAAACTTGGATTACAAATAAGAAACTACTGCTATTAGATTATCATTATTTTTAAGATAGACCAACCCCAATGCTTGTATTTGATTTGAATGTGTTGTTCCGCTGGTCTTCCTACTATTTATAGATTTCTTATGTAATCATTCTTCAAAGATTTTTCTTTTTTGCTGGAGGGTTATGGTAACTGATGTATCACCATTTAGGTCATTCTCTTGTTACATTTTTTTATTTTGACTGTTTCTCTTCTCTTGGCTAAGCTCTATTCATCTCGATCATGGCTTGCTCTTCGACCATGTTCCGCTCCTAGATGTCTCAGGTACACTACTTTGTCAGTCATCTGATGACGTGTAACATTAAATATATGTCAACTATTATTCCGTAAAAAACACTCAAAGTATCTCAGAAAATCATTTCATATACCTCTTATTTATTGTGTAATGCCGCGTGTTACTTCTTTATTGACTTTGTCCAGAACGAATACAAATAAGGTACAACATTGCCTCGCCCCCCGCGTTGCATCTCTTTTAGGTAAAAGGTGAAAGCAACACTGTTTAGTTGCCCGATGTAATTAATGCAAGCAATCGTTCGTCCACGTGTCAATACCCCATTTATTTCACCCAACTGAGGCTAAACTGAATGACAGTATCTACCCTTTATCTGTTAGCTGTCTTTATGATATATTGCATACAATCATCTTGTACTAGGAGTCATGATTGTCTTTCATTAATGCGCACATATCACAGTCAATATATAAACAATACACAGTGCCAGTGTTTGCCTTTTTGTGCCTCTTATTTCTTCTCTCTCACTTAGACTTATTTCTCAACAACTCAAAATTTCGGTGTATTAAAAAAATATTTTATTTTTTAAATAAAAATAAAAATAAGTCAATAGTTGAGTTGGTAGAGACATTCTTAATCTATAGAGAAGTCTATGGATCAATTATTGGAGTAGTAATAATATTTTTTTTATCAAATGTCATAAAAAATTTCAAATTCAGAATAAGGGAGGATGTGTTTATCTTATCAAGAGAAGCTTATTTTAAAATGATACGGAGAGGTTTCTTTATAGGTAAGTTCCAACCCTTAGATCTTTTTTAATTTTTTTTATTATGTTGTTAATTTTTTCCTAATCTATACAATGGTTGGTGTGGATCATCCACACGATCATTGTATAGATGTATAGAGTAAGTTTTAACAAAGTAATGCTTTATGATTTTATATCTAGTTAGTAATATTTTATGAATAAATTTAATGGATGGAATATTATTGTATTAAAATAGATTTGAACAGGTCATTTGATCTTAAGCACCAAAATATAGTAGTGCTTTTAATTTCAGATCGATCTGACCATCGAATGGGCCACACTAGTCAGATATATAAATGTTTAATATGGAAAGTTTGGATTTCTGTGCAGCTGATTGGTAGAAAGTCAAGATGGGCCATTGATGTATATGTGGTTGGATCCACACCATTCATCAAATGCGTAAAGGCAAAAAAGCAAAATATGCCAAGACATTAAGAATCTGGATGATCCAATCATCTAGTGGGTCACCCTGATTAATCATTTGACATTCAATTTCAAAATTTAAAAAAGAAAATTTAAATTTTGATAATTAAATTTAATAAACATATAATTTTAATTATTTGATCATTTAAGGTTTGACCACTTAGGATATATATTAAAGATGGGCCCCACCATGTAATATAACCAAATGAATAATAATGTTGTTGATATAACTGACAGGATTTTTGAATTGAAACTAACCTAATTACCTTGTGCATTTTACACTACCAAGCTCGGGTGAGTAACCTAATGTGACTTATGATTCATTGGAAGTAAAATAAATTATCTGTGATTGTTTGATTGATTGATATATTGATTTAAGTGCTTTGTTGCAATATTATATGCTACGATAAATCACTTGTTGATTTATACCAGATTACATGACTATGACTATGATAATTGTACATTAAATTCACATATAAATGTTCTTATCAAGACAAATATTTATTGCAATTATGAAAATACATTGAAACATTTTTCATCATTCGTTGTATTTATATTGTTGATCCTAAGGGCCCTCTCTGGAAGAAATGTCGATACTAGTAGAGCGTTACTAGATGCGGGGTATGCCCAAGCCTACTGAATGGTGGAAGCCTACCTAACAGGTGGATGTGGGTTGACGATCTCCAACCCAAGCAGATGGATGATCATCCCATCTGATGTACCCATATATCACTTGCATCCATATCATTGTGCATACATGGTTACATTCAGTACTTATATTATTTTAATTGGCATGATTATGAACAATGCTAAATTATTTCACTAAGCTGGCTAGCTTACCTTTTTATTAATGGGAAAACCATACAGATGATATGACGTAAGAACCGGAAAGATCCACCACACTTGAACACGACCAATGTGAAATGTGACCATACTTGTCTGAAAACAGAGTAGCGACATTAAACCCTTTATGATTATTTGATTTATTTGTTAGAATAGTTTGATTAGTGTATAATGCATATTGGTATTGATTATGAGATTTTAATAAATTGTTTAGAATTATATCATTGAAACAATTTTAGTTTGAAATAAACATATATTTATAGTATGATGATATAATAAATGGATGATTTTTAAGATTTATATTATTTTAATGGTCGTCAATATTTATATATGCTTGGTTGATTGGTGCTAAGTGTTATGTATATGTGATCGGAATTGAGGTAGAACTTAGATTGAATGTAATTATCATATCTGATTAAACTAATCAAGGAATTAAGTTAGGACATTTTGTGTACGAGTTGTGAACTGAAACTCGGGTCTGAGGGTGCACACTCTGTACTTGGATTTTGGGGTATGATATATTTCTTTGTCCGATCTTCCTCCGATCACCATTATTGCATTTTCCTTCGTTCCATTCTTCCACAAGGAGACCTTCGTAAAGGATTTAGATTTCATTTTTCCGCTTTATGTGAAGCTAGACCACTCCTATTAGTGTAAAAGCATTTGGTGGCAGTGAATTCCGCACATCCCGAACTAGAATGGGGTAGGATGTGTATTTTACCGTAGAGGGGGTGCCTGTGGTTAGAGTTGGGCATGAGATGACTCGACTCGTTTGACTCGTTCAGACCCCATGTAACATCCTGGATTTTCACTGTTTTGGATCTCTAAAAAAAAAATCTTTGAAAATTTTTTATTAACTTATATTATCACTTACTGACTGTTAGCACTCAACGTTAGCTTATACACGAGTGGTCCAGTCTGGTCACGATCAAACCGTGTGTAAGCCATCAAGTCAGATGATCGGTTTGTACTCAGCGACAGCTTGTGTAGGCCGTGCAGCAGCCGAGGAAGGTCAGAAAAAAATCTAAAAATTTGGAATAGCATAGATCTCACTGGGCTTGTAGTCCATGGCAGACCACGGACTTAGTGGACACCCAGAAATAAACTATTCAGGCCGTCCCAATGGCGCTTGCCAAATGTAACCCACTAATGCCAGAATTGGAATCTGGCACTGGTAAATAAAACTGGGATTTCAGGCATTTCAACCGTCGGATTTCTTCCAAATTTACGGTAAAGGTCTAATGTATTTGTCTACGCCCGTCTACAAATTTGTGTCCCGATCGTGGCACGGTGACCATTGATCGCAAATCGGACCCGTGCGACCAAACCCCATATCCGATCGTCCTCAAACTTTGCATGGCCCTTCATCGGGCCATGAAGCACCTATCCTATAAGTTTCATATTCAGAGGGCCACCAGAACTGCCCTGATTCTCCAAACAAGCTCTAGACCGCTCGTTGGTGGGCCACTAGTTTCAAAACTATAGAATAATGTCCATCTTACTGGGCTTGACGCCTATCACGGGAGTCAGACCGGGGTACTGTCCAGAACCGCTCAACTTGATCCGAAGGACAAGTGCATGAGAAGTGTAAATACCCTAAAGGAAGAAGTTAGAACTTAAGTGAAGTGAGTCGTCCACTCTTATGCAAAGTTGAGGATTTCAGACCGTCGGTTTGCGACCAAACTTTACCCGTGTAGTAAGGATATTCCCCTTCTCATATCCGTATAGCCGCGGCCTTGATCGACTATCAGTGACCGTTGAATAGACTTTTAATCATATCTATTGATCGGTGCGTCCAAATGGCGGGCCGATCATATACATACGTAGAGGGCCAATTATCCAACGGTGGGTGTCAACTCCTACGTCCCATAGTGGGCCCTAGAGCTTAGAAAGACCCTCTCATAGGTCTAGTATATTAAAAACCTAGCACTTTGGGCCATTTGCACCAAATCTAGCATTATAAAAGGGGCTTCTTTGGGGTACCCCTCTCCCCATACGAATTTGCCCTAGAGAAAGGAAAGAGAGAAGAGAGAAAAGAGAGAAAGGGAGAAGAGGAATAGGAGAAAGGAGAAGAAAGAGAGAGTGAGGGAGAGAAAGTGGGTCATAATTGAAGTGGGGCGCAAGGAAGTTTCATCTTGCAAACCTCTCCCTCTTCTTCAAGGGAGCTCTCCACCACAACCGCAAGAACCACTTCCGTTGATTATATAGGTAAATCCTTCACCTCTTTTTCTTGAAACCCTTGTGTGAGAGAGGATTCACATGGGATTTTAACATGCAAGTACATTGTCTTAGGGCTCCGGCCGATCACACTGAGTTCGGCGCTCCTAGGTTGTTTTCCAAGTCTTCAATGAATCCATAGGTGCGGACTATTGTTCTTAGGTGACCTAGCACCAATTTTAGTATGAGTTTAATGATTTTGCTTGCTTGGATGATGTATTTGGAGAATCTAGACGAACTTAGGGAAGACCTTACCCTTGATCCTATCGATTCACATGGAATGGTTATGGAATGTTGTTGCCTTTCGTATGATTTGGTTTGAATGGATGATTGCATGCACTTGTCTTGTTTGGTTCTCATATGATGTCGCCTCATAGCATGTATGATCTATTAACTCTTGTGTAATTTGGTTCTATTAGGTATAGGAAGTGCTTAACTTCCTCACTAACCCACACAAAATACATGCACTCTTGATTCATGATATTGGTAGCTTTGCTTGATAGGAAAAATCTAAATTGTATGTTGAGAAAATATGAAACATGATATTGTTTTATGCTAGATGATAACCCTACTAGTTAGCATGCTATAGATTACCATCAAATCCTTGGGTTGGCAAGGAATATGAGGAGAGTGAAGGTGGTCCCGTTGGTAAGACTGCCTTGAGGTTAAACTTATGGATTTGGGCGGGTGCATGTGGGCGACAGTAGTTAGGCTACATGGGTCGCTCGTACCCAATGTCGTCTGTCTCGTACTCGCCTAAACTCGTATGGTCTAGCCTATTTACTAACCAACTCTGTTTGTTAACCATGTTTGCTCACACCTATATGGAACCTGGAACACTCTACAACCATTGTAGCCCATCAATAACCCACTTGAAATTGGTCCACAGCCTCGTGAGCTGGGCAGGTGGAATGAGACAGTGTCCAAACTATCGACCTACGCTGGGGTACCGCGCCTCCCCATAGTGACCGCGAGCGATCCCTTTCTCTCGGCACTCATGTGCTTGAAGTCGGGGATGAGGAACCCGACGACATCACGGACCGCGGGGTCTCCTCACGCATTGGGGGTCTTGGCCTCGCAACTAGTTTAGGGCATTAATACGTGGGGTGTACCAGATTCTCCAATCTGCTGGATGAATGGACTTAACTAATAACTCGGCTAACACGATCACATTGCATCGCACTAGTTAGGGTGGCGACTCGGTAGTCGAGGTCGCACTGAGGGAGTGTTATCATACGCAATCGTTAGATGGAGTTGCTCGAGGGAGCGTTGTGGCGAGGGCATGCATTATATCATCCTGTATGCATGCGCATTAATAAGATTAGTTAGATGTTTATGCTTGACTGCTTTTCATTGAGATCATATTATAATTGATGCCTGTGATAACTTAAAATCAATAGCATCCACTGAGTTGATCACTCACTCCCACTCTGGGACAGTGTTTTAAAACACCAACCAGACTTCTCGTAGATGCAGGAGATGCAGATTTCGCAGAGCCTGGAGACGCGCGACGCGAGGAGGAGGACGAGTTCTCCTACTTCCAGTTGATGAGCGGGTCTTCACCGGCTCAGTAGATGGGATGTTGGATGGCTGGGCAGTGGGCTCAGCCTTATTCTTTTTGGACATAGTATTCTTTGTTGTTTTGGTTGAGCAACGCCTTGTGTGACCCATTTATATTTTTGGACTTGTATATATGATAGATCTCTTTCATTTCAGTAGAGTTGTGTAATAATGTTCATGCTCCAAGAAATTCCATACTACGTATTTAAGCCTGATTAATCATAAAACAATAAATTTGATTATAAGTGACACCCGGGAACTTGGGAATCGAGTGTATGCATGACCCCCAATTTACAGGACATTACACCCGAGTTAAGCCGAATCGAGTGGGTGAGTTGATCCAAAATTAGTAGACTTCATCCAATTCGAACTAAAACTAAGTCGAGTTCAAGTCACCAAGTAACTTAACTTGACTCGACCCGAAATCTGACTTGATACTAACTCGACTCGATCCAAAACCTAAATTGTAAGTATAATAATAATAAAAAAAACCAGATTTGACGTTTCAGATATGAGATGCCATGTAACTAATGGAGAGGGTGCAATTATGGCTAGTGCACCTAGGTTACGAGCTATGATTTCAGCCCAAGGATACCCGTTGCACCTAACCCGACTTGATGCTAACTCGACCCAACTCGGTACCTATGATCGGGTCGGACTCGGTCCAGGTTAGTCCAAGCCATATTGGACTCGAATCAAGCCATACATGCCGGACTCGGCATCGAGTCAGGTCGAGTTCGAGTCAAGTCTATTTCAAAATTAGGTGGAGTCGGGTCAGCCCTAACTCGGTTCGACTCAACTCAATGCCCAGCTCTAGATGCGGTGTTAGTAGTACCAAAGGTACTGGTACCAGATTCCCAACTTAAATAGCATCAATATGTTGTTGAGGTGCAGTAGGTGCCCTTTTAGCAAATATCCCCATCAATTGATTCATGCTCTCGACTTAGTTACCCATCCATCTATTAAAGGCTCCAGTATGAGCTCGCGATTGTTCAGCATGAATACAATACAATTCCTCAATGTATTGAATTCTCTCATGCATATCGACAATCCCGCTAACATAATCTTAAGGGATTCAACTCGAGATGTCGATGGTCCATCTAGATTTTGAAGAGTAGGCATCGAATTAGGTGGTTAATTCACTTGCTCAGGTAGTTACTTGTGAACACTGAAAAATGGCGCCCGCGCTGATTTAAATATTTTTATTTTGAAAGGTGGGGGTTAGTAGGCTGATTTGTGAATGTTGGAGTCGTCACTAGCCAATTAATCTCAGAATCCCACAGTTAGCTAGAACCCGCGGAATATGTAAGGTTAGAGAAATCCGAAAACTCTCCTACCTTGGAGTGACTCCTAATCTGCAATTCGGGATTCCGGGTAAGGAACCTCGGTTACAAAGAGGGAAGGTATTAGGCACCCTCTCTGCCCATACAAATGTACGGTATCTACTTAGTGTGGTAAGAAATCTTAAGGGATAAATGATATGGTCAGATTAGGACTAGGCACACAAGGATTTCTAATGTGGCGAGATTCGAGATTTCAAGAAGCCACAAAGCATATGTCCAATGATGTGTCTAGAGGGTGGATGTGATGATGCTTATGCAAAAAGGTAAAAAAAAAGTGGACTAGATCACTATGAATTTCTGACGTGACAGGATCCAATGTATGGCAAGTCATAGAGCATACGTTCACTAGAGATCTAGAGAAGCATGGGGGTTGAGAAGAGAATAGATGTCATAATGAATGCTTGTATTTAAACTGAAAATATCCTTGGCTTGAACTTGAATAGGCTAAGACATGGGTTGCACCTATGATCAATCCGGGCTAGATTAGGGTTTGAAATGGTTTGGAGGAGGTTAAGGGGTAACTGAAAAATATGAACTTTGATGCTTAGAAGCTCATTCTCACCCTCACTTTCTTCCTCCCTCTCTCCCTCTCTCTCTCACTTAGTTTTGAAAATGAGAAGTTATTGTTTCAAATGTGAAGAGGAGAGGGCTATTTATAGCCTTCTCTAATGGTAATGTGGTTATTGTTGGGTTTGAGAGGGATAAATGCTGACATGACAGCTTGTAAGTGGTTGAGGAGAGAGAAACGCCACGTGGCGCACTCCTATTAACTCTTGGGGTAGGTAGAAAGGTAAATAGTATCAGCTGAAGGGGTAATTCTGAAAGAAAGTTAACTTTCGGGCGCTGTGACAGCTATTGCTTGGAGGACACATGCGCCCCGCAAGTGGCGGTAATTGGAGTACCGACTACCGCCCAAGCTGGGTTTGGTCCGAAACTCGTGGAGCTAGCTCCACACACATTTTTTGAGAGAAAGCGGTAGTTTGACTATTGCTGACAGTAGTCAAACTACCGCTCAGGTACAGTTTCTCCTGCAGTTTGACTGGTGGGCCTATTTTGAGCTCGGATAGTGGCCCAAAGCCCCATTTTTGGATATTTAGCTCAAAATAGTTCGATTATAACCTAAAAATGGCCCGAGAAATTGATCAATTTTGAGCATGGTCTAGCTTGAGTAATGGCTTAGGTTTGGTTAGAGTTTGGAAAAGTGAATGGATGGAGTGGATATAACACATGCATCATGGTGAGGCTTATAGAGCACTGTTGAGTAGCTACTAGGCAATCAACGTCCATTTGAGAGGGAAGAATGTGGCCTTGGAAATCATTTTCTATGTTACAACTTATCTACATAAATCATGAACACTCATTTTATTCAAAAATATGCAAAGAAGGTACAATAGGTACCCTATCGAGGCAGCCGAGTGTCAAGTCCACATGATTTTGGACTCCATAACAAAGGAAAGGAAAGGAAAACCTGCATCTGTCACCTTTGCGAGATGGTCAATAAATGCATGAATGTGATATATCAAAATTATAACATTTCTAATGGAATGGGTAAAAAGGCAACTTTGATCCATGTGCTAATAAAGTTGTTGTGTGCAACCGCCATATGTTAGGCACGGAAGTAACCTTATAATGAATCAAATACACAATGGAGAAACGAAAAATTCAAGCAATCATAGAGAACACGTAGATTTTACGTGCAAAAATCTTTTGAGAAAAAATTACGGTACCAAGCAACAACGAATCCATTATGAACAGAAAGTTACATGAGATGATCAACTTACAAATTTAGAAACCCTAGTTTTCTCTCTTCAAAACCCTATTTTTCATCTTAAGCTCTCATGTTTTGCATCCTTTTGAGATTACCTTAATCTTGTATAAATATGGTTTTTATAATCCACTTATGAAATTAGAAACAAAACAATGCACTTATGTAAAATCAATGTGGATGGTCGATTGAACCATTAATCAACGCTACATGTTTGATTTGATCGAACATACTCAAAAGTATCCCGAGAGTAAACTCATGACTTTTAAAATTTCTCAATCCAATTGAAGCTATTGTTGATCAATCAAAATCTTTGTATTTGCATCGGATTGAAAGCACTAAATCAACATATATGGTTTTATTTTCAGCCACTCTTCCACTTGATTGTATCGCACTATGGTTGCCACGCATGTTTGTAAGCCATGCATGCTTGTATTATTATAGAAACAATTGTTAGGGATAGCCCGCATTTGTTCCTTACTTGCACTCAATACGGCGTGTTGCTCCAAATAACGGGTATCAATGATTGTATTTAGATATTGCATTTCTTCAAAAAAGTTGATTTTTGCATGTTAAGTGAAAGGTATTATTTTAAAGATACAAGAGTCTTTTCATCATGTCCTCGAATTTTAAGCATGGTATAAAAGGCCTACATTTTAATTCCTTATCCAAGGGTGGCTATCATCCAGACAAATTGAGGGGTAAGCAATCGACCCATTTGACCAGGAGAAAGCTCGAGTATGATGGCTCATACATGCACTCGAAAATTGCACCGGTGGCGTGCCTATGGTGATTAGAATGACTTAAGGGGCTGGCTTCAACGTGGATGGGCCAGCAGATCCAAGCAGACGATTTCACTTTATCAAGAACCCGCAAGCAAGGGCGATAAAAGCATTATCCATCAAAGCACTCTGCAGTCCGCATAACAGAGCTTGAATGTCAGCTTGTGAAAGTGGGTCCGATGGTTCACTATTCATTGCCGAAACACCTGAGAAATACTAACATCAGCGTGGAATGCGGATTATGGGCAATTTCGTCATTTACTTCGTCAAGGAATACTGCCGTAGGGGTAATCTCCTCGTTTGACCGTTGCAGCCACTTTTCCGTGTGCTGGTAGAGCGATCACTTTCGGTCTCGGGACGAGAGAACGAGATTCGCACGAGCGAGATGGTGATTGTAACTCGCTCGACAATTCATAATTTTGAAATATTTTGTTGGAGATCTTTCCGATAATTAGATGGAAAAAATGCTAATAATCCCAAATACAAAGAATATTACTATATTTCTCTTCTGGTGAGCCACTTTCAAATGAAAAAAATTAACGGTTATCAATAATTAAACATGCAAAATTCAGGAAAAAAAGCATGGAAAGGGGAACGCGACTTTATATGCAGAGGAAAATTTAAAGATATGGCCCACCTCATGAACAACTCTGATCTCTCACGTGTATACGTCATGCCGTGTACGCGAGGCACCTCAACTTTTTCATTCGCGCGAGCGCCATTGGAAATGACGTTCGCCAATGGATCTCGAGCACGTGAGTAGAGAAAAAAAGTTACTTTCGCAAGTAGCGGTGTCTCCCGTGAATTCCCGATTAATTAATGATAAGCACTTTTTTCTCTTCCCGATAATATGATTATGATGTTACACATGAAAAAGGGAAAAAATTTAGCACTGTAGACGCTGTGCTAAATTATATGGTGTTCTAGCGGACTATGATAATAAATACATATGCACAAAGTTTCTATACACGTGTCACTATTTAACTCAATCCAGACCGTTAAAATTCGTGGGCAAATTTCTGATGAATTACAAATTCAAAATAATATTGATTACATGCTTTTAACTTGTTACATTTGTTCGTTAAATTTTGGACAGTTTAACATTTTAACTTGTTAGATGGTTTTAACTTAGCCTTGCTCCCGGTGGTAGACTCTAATGAGTTTCAACACCAAGTGGTCGAGTATCCATACGTGGTGAAATCTCACTTAGGCGTGAGTGTGTGGGGGTGTGTGTCCCTGTGTAAAATAAAAATAAAAATAAAAAAATAAATAAATAAAACATTTTGTTTCCACTAAATATTAGATGGCTGGCAACCACGTCGTTAGGAGGGCATCCACTCAGAGCATTATTTCAAATGGTGACTCGTATAAAGTGGGCGTTCGTTTAGACAGCTTGGATCGTGATACGTACATGCTGCTATGAATGTGATGTTGTACGGAGGACCTCGAAAGACAAAACTCAGTCTCGACAATTTCTCACTCGGTAATTTCTCAGGACATTTTCAGATTTTGGCCATTTTCTCATGATATTATTGGGAAAGTCTAGCTGAAAAATATAATATTTAATAATATTTTATTATAAATTACAAAAGAAATTTAAAAATCATATTATATTATCATAATAATATCGCTTAACAAAATTTCATTTTAAAATCTCAGCAATGTCTGTTACGATCAACTCACACCCTTCCCATGGGACGCGGATTGGCTGGTGCACCACACACCAGTTATATAGCTGTTGCATGTACGTGTGCAAAGACGAGCGCAGATACTCCTCGAGCTCCGAGGTGTACGAACGGTTCAAAGGAGATCAAAGTTGCATGGCCCGAATGATGAACTTATTATATCCACACCGTTCATCAAGTTTTTGAGATCATTTTAGTGCATGAGCCAAAAAATGAATCATATCCAAAGTTCAAATGGAGAACACCATAAATAGCAGCCGGGATGATGATTTTCACCGTTAAAACATTCGTAGGGCCACCATAACGTTTATGTTTCATCCAATCCGTTCACAATGTCACAAAGACCTGGATGAAGAGGAAAAATAATATTGATCCAAAACTTCTATGACCCCCAAAAGGGTTTCAATGGTAAACGTTCAATACTCCACTTCCTTTTGCATTGTGGTCCATCTGATATTTCTGTCTGTCTTATTTTTCGTTTCAAGCCTTACGACGAGCTCGCCAAATGAATGGACGGTTTGGATATAACACATGCCTCATGATGGGACCCACATAACTTGTTGACGTCAATACACCAGCTATATTGCTGGTGTGTGGTACACCAGCTAATCCGCTTCCCTTCCCATGGGTGATGGGCCATAGCGTCGAGGGTAATTTCACAATAGGGGTGGATGCCCAGGCTATGTTAGTCCCGCTCTTTATCTCTAAGCTATATCTCAGCCCTATTTGGATGAACAGCATTCACCATCACCCAACGAGGTCAGCATACGCGGGAAAGAGTTAAATGATCAAGGGTTGAAATAAGTCCGGAGAAACTATTTAGAAATATCTTCTGTTAGTGATTAATTATACTTATGTTTTAATAATCAATATGAGAACAATTAATAATGATTATTACAACATCACAGTGGGCCTCACATATCTCCTTAATAAGTGTCTCTAAACCATTATTACAAACAACCACTTTATAATTGGCTTGGGCCAGCCATCCAAGTCGGGCTCTAATCATGGGCCCTTTACCAATTAGGCCGAGCATCTACCCCATATTTCAGGCCTGGACCCAGCACTGAGACTAGGTGTAGGAGGCCAAGCCCTTGCCCTACAGGCTCACTGCGGTCCCTGTTTGGCCTTTCACTCTCTCCCAGCCGTTTCTTCGATATATGGCAAAGCATGAATATCCATACTCATGTAAGGGCCAACGATGAATGTCATGGCCGAGCCATCCATCATTGGCGCTTGCCCAATCCGGCCTAAATTTCAGGCCTGTATCTAGCACTGAGTCCAGGTTTAAGGGCCAAGCCCTAACCCACTGGGGCCCCTGATTGGCCTTTCCCTTTCTTGATATCTGGCTACCACCGATGGATGCTTGGCATGGATTTAATTACCTCAATCAAAACGTCCAGATCTTGGGCTAATCTTGAATAAGTTATGATCTGAAAAGAAAACACTGTGAGCGATGATCCTGATCTGCACGCGGGTATCCATCAAATGAACAGACAAAATGAAGAAATTAACCGTCGAAATTCAATGACACTATGTAATGGCTCATATTCTGGGAAGGACGGTCAAGCCCACAGAGAGAAGCCCAGGCCTGAGCTGGCCTGGGCTTGTGACGGACCAAAATGAACAGACCCAAGCGTGGTTAAAGATGATCATGCTCAGCCCAAGTCAAGTCGGACCAAGTCCGTCTCCTTCGCTCACTTCGTACGAAATCCAAGTTGTTTTTGCCCAAGAACCAAGATGGTCTGATCACGAGCTGGGCTATACATTTAAAAGGAATGGAATATGTGAAGTACATCACAAACCTACTCATCCATTACAAAAATGCGCTTCGAAAACCTAGATGGAGTGGGCCAGGTGCTCGGGCTGGGTGAACTGGCTTTTAGACACAGCCCTATCCTAGCCCAATTAATAGGACTATCAGGGTACCTGGACCCCACAGGTAGCCAAGGGACCTTACCCGATTTTAATAGGGCAGGACTCTCTTTTTTGGACCCCTTAAGAAATTGGGTCCGGTTTGAATGTCACTTTTTTTAGCCTAGTTAAGATAGGGTCTTGCCAGGGCTGTCAACTTGGAACTGGTTAAAATCAGGTCAGGTCAGGTTGGTCAAGTCGGGTCCAATTTAATAGTTTTAAATAGGGATTTTCACCAAAGTAACCTCGTGGTATAGCCTAATGTCCTAAAAATTGTGACCTTCAAAAAAATGCTCTAGTTAGTCCCTGTTACATTTTTCGAAAAATTTGGGATGAAATTGTATCTGCTTGGAGCCTAGTGCTCGTACAACCCTTCTTCTTCTTTCTTTGTTGCTTTCTTAAGACTCTTCTTCATTTTCAAGCATGTCTTTCAGAGATCAACCGCTACTCCATCCAACTGCATTTTTCGTCACATAATTACCACCATTAACTTCTCTAGCATATGGGTACCACCAACAACTTTTATGGCCCTAAAAATGGGTGTTATGTTTGCTTCGATATATGACTCCATTTCTTAGATATCGAAGCCACCAACAATTGGAAAGTATTTTGAATGTATATTTTATCTTATTTTGTTACAGAATAACATTTTTTTTTTAAAAGAGAGAAGCCACTTTTGATTTTAGATAAAGAGGGATGATAGTGGTTGTCATAAGGAGTAGTAATTTTTTTAAAAAAAAGGAAAGTGAGATGATGCCAATGGAATTTCATTGATCTGAACATGTACAGGCTTTCGGGAGGGTTCGAAAAAGATTACGAACTACTCCTATCATGTTAACTTATAAAAGCAAAATATAAAAGGGAACAACAGGCGGCCTGAAGTTAGCTAAATACAGCCCATATACAGCTAGGTTAGTGTCTTCGCTTGGAGCCTAGTCCTGATTTGTCCAGAACTAAGATCCCTTTAATAAGAAGTAGTAATTGTCGGAAGGGATCTGAGATGCAGATAGATAGTTATGGTTATCACATGGAAGGCAATGAAAAAGATAGAATTAAATTTTATAATGTATTGCCTTATAAGACAATGAACACATATCATTTTGTTAAGCGTCAAGGTTATCATGTGATGAGGGTTTGGGTTGTAGTTATCATGTTTTAAGAGTCGAAGTTATAATGTGTTAAGGGTCTAGGTCTGAGTCGTAGTTGTCATGTGCTAAGGATAGTGAGGTTATCATGTGCTAAGGGTCGATGTTGTCATGTGTTAAGTAATGTTGTCATGTATTAAGGGTTGTGAAGTCCACCATGGAATATGTGTTGAATCCGCCTATTTTATTGGATTCAGAATTTAATTTTACTTATTGGCCAAAGAATGAGTTATACATGATAAAATTCTATGCCTCCTCCAAAAAGTTTTCAATGATAGATTTTCAATCTCATTGCTTCCTGGCCCTTGATATACCTATTTTTGGCTCATGTAATGCCTTAAAAATGGTCTTTCAAAATAGATGGATAACATGAACAAAATAAATGTCACGATAGGCTCTACAAAACCATCCGTCTCTAGCTAGGCTTTGTTGCCCAACTCACATGCCAGTATGCCCATCGACAGTACTAAATCCCAGAGTGCTGTGCCATAACAGCATGGGCCCGCAAGTTGAATGGCTTGAAATGAGCTGAATTTGCGCTATGTATACGGCGGCCATGTGCATGCAAAAACCGTCCAATGTTCCATTGGCTCCGATGGTTTTTTCCTCCATTTCTCACCTTGTCACGTGTTGTCATATGCCATATCATGCCCCAATCTCCACTGTCAACATGTGATCGGGGATAACTTATGAAGGGCCATCCCATTCATGTTCGGCGCTAGCTTTTGATTTCGTGAAATCTACGGGATGAATTTGCATGCCACAGCCAGATGGCTTATTGAGTTTACGGTCAGGTCATCTCCACGGTGCTATAGTGGGCAGGACGGAGAGTCTCTCAGATGCCAGGTCCTGTAACCTCTACCATGGACCAATCGAAAGACACCGTGTGCATATGTCAGGCATAAGCCTAGATAATCATAATATTCTTTCATCTAAGAACGAGGCAGACTGGAGCAAGACTAAGACTCCATCTTGTGTCTGGGTGAATTGTACACAAGTGAACCCATGGTTCAATCATCCAAAGCGTTGATATGATGAGACTGGAGATGGATGGCCCATTCAACCAAACTCACTAAGATTGAAAGATCCTAACTCTAGAATATCTGTACTTTTAATGGTTGACGGTAAAGATTTATATAAGAATAGTTCTATTGGAATATCTTATAGATAACAGGCATTGTTTTGAGACAGAGACTCGGATCGAGTTGATGTACGACTTAATAAGTTGGATCAAGCAGCGCTGAATCCTAACAGGTCGTGCTCGTAATAAGTCATCCAAGCAAAGTTATTTTGGCCTTTCTTTTGAGTCTTAACAGTTGTATTGTTAGCTATAGATTTTTTTTACCCGGATTGCGCCCACCTAAGTTCCTGCCATCTGAAGCTCGGTGGGGCTTACTGTGATGTTTGTGAGAAATCTACTTTGTCCATCCAGCTTTTTACCTCATTTTAATATGTGGGACCAAAATTGAGGTGGGTTCATGATTCAAAAGTAGTTCGTTCTTGCCCAAGCATCCGACATGCCACATAGCATAATCTATCTTGGATCGACTTTCGATTGACCTCAAGGTACGCATCCATTGGATGGACATCTAAATTTGCTTTTTCCACCACATGGCAGGAAACAATGGGGATTGAACACCTACTGTTGAGACATTAGTGGCGCTGCAAAAGTTTTGGATGAAGCTGATATTTATATGCTTTCAATTTACCCCACCTTCATGTATATGTGCTATGTAAACCCCACCTTCATGCATATGATTTATCCGCACTTTATTTATTTTTACAAATCATTTTATAGCATGTGTTAAAACATGAAGTAGATCTAAATCTAATTGTTATGAAATGAAAACACAAATATCAGCTTCATCCGAAACTTTTGTAGCTCCTAGGAAGGGTTTTATGGTATTGGTCATTCAATCACCGCTGTTTTCTTTAGTGTGGTCTAGGTGAAATTTGGATTTGCCTCATTTTTAGGCTTATGCTCTTAAATAATCTAGAAAAATGGATGGACAAATCACTGTGACAGCGTTAGTGGGCAATCCGTCATTAAGAGACTTTTTGTTGTTAGTTTTTGACCATTTCAAAATTATTTCCACGGTGGTGACTCTTCATTCAGCAAACATGGACGGTCAATCTACTCTCCAAATCCAGGATCAATTGTAAATACTGAGAGAATTAGTTTCAACTCTACAAATTGGTATAGTTGTATGGCAATTCAGACCGTCCAAATCACCGTCGATGGTGGGTCACTTGGTTTCAAAACAATACACATGGTGCAGCTGTATGGCAATCTAGACCGTTCACATGGTTAACAACACTTCCCATGTTGTTCAGGCCATGATTGTCCTTAGATCTCTGATTTTTCACTAAACCAATTGGATTCCATACAAACAACTAGGTAGGCCCCATGATGTGTTAGTGTAAGTTTATTCTAAAAGGACTTGTAAGGAACCGAACTAAGCTACCGTACGAGTGAAGCTGACATTGCATTACGTGAGCCCCACGATAACGATGGGATGCCCTAAAATGATAATTTTTTGAAATCGTAAGGTGGACCACATCATAGAAAGTAGTTATAAAATATATAAAAATCCAAAATCAAGGGGTGGCCCACTTGATGCTACGATCGGCATCGTTTTCTAGGCATTCAACTTTCATGGTGCAACTTTGCCTGCGACCCTATGGCTCAGTGGCAGTTTTACAATAGGTCATGGGTTCGAGGCCTCGCTGTGATGTGAGTGTGCAGGTGTGTAAGTGCGTGTGGTAAAAAAAAAAAAAAGTTAACCCAGCAAGACCGGTCGACCTCCATCGCATTATGCGTGGAATAAGCTTTTCTGGCGGAGGAAACCTTTCAGAAGGACCATGTAAGAGACGCTGCTGTTGCTATCTGTCCGTGGTCAGGGTCCGACCCTCCACCGCATGCCGCGTCTGCTTCGAAACCTTCAACGTTGGATTTTACGGTACTTCCATCTTGGTGGGCCCCACTACTATGTCTCGTGGCTCTCCTTCCTCGACAGTGACACGTCCTGATTTGAATTTTCCTTTGCAGAATGTCGCTATATGCGACTTACACATCTCTCCAAACGTCAAGCACAAGCGCTCAGGGAAACCCAATGTGGCACACGTGTAAGGTATCAAGCCCGTTCAATAGATGTCCCAGGGCTGAATGCGCCCTAGACGAGAAAGAAGCTGGCTACGAAGGAAAAAGGAAAATAGTTAACAACGGTCAACATCTAACACGTATGGCCCATCCAACGTGCGAACCCTCCAATTCTTGAGCAAGGGCCCATCCCCATCTAGGATCCCTGATGAACAGCCGCGATCTAATACATGCTTGCCAAGCTGTGGGGCCTAGCGCTTGGCTTTGGAATTTGCGCGTGTAAGTAGAATTGCTATTTTGAGGCATCCAAACGGTAATTAGATTCCAACGAGAGGGCGACGTTATTATGGAAAGGTGTCAGGAATCAGAAGCAGCCGGTCCCAGCGGATTGCCTCTGCCCCCGGTACAACAGAAAGTTCCTGTAGCGGGAAGCTGTGTGGGGCCGACATATATATCTTAGGAAAATCCACTCCGTCCATCAGGTTTTCAAGACCACGATGGTACAGGAATCTAAAAATCAGCCAGTTCCAAAACTCGTGAAAGCTATACCACACGAAACAGAAGTAAACGAAACGTCCACCGTTGAAACCTTCTTGAGCCGACCATGATGTTTATATGCTATCCAAACTGTTCATAGGATTATTATCACTCAGGTAAACTGTAAGCACAAATATCATCCTGATACAAGGCTTCGGTGGCACCCAAAAAATTTCCAATGGTGGGCGTTCAATCCCCAATGTCACGTGTGGCGTGGCACGCATGAGTTTTGAATCTTACTGATTTTTAAGCTTTTGTCCTTTGTTATCTTAAAAAACTGATGGACGGAGTGGATTTGTCACGGGAATCTCAGTGGGCTCCACACGGCTTCTGATTACAGGAATTTCAGGCTCCCCTTCCCGGCAAGAATTAAGAAAACTTTGATACTCGGGCAGAGTGTGATGGACAATACGCAGGCACTTAGAAATTGCAAACGTGGAACATAATTAATTTAAGATAAACTGTCTAGGATTCCATTCCAGATGTACCATTCGTTAATATTACTATTATTTTATTATTTCACCATCAGATTGGTAGATTGGTTGACATATATTGAACGGCCGAGAATGAAAAATGTTCACAGTTTTATTTCATCAGACAAGAGTCCGCAAATCAAAGGTTAGGATTTTCCAATCAATTTCACTTTGGCAATGTGACATAGATACTGTGAATATATAACACAATTTAGTCGGTTCAACGCGAGCTCATGTATGCTGCGCATGCAATTTCAGTGTGCCCAGTGCATCAAGCGCCGTATAAATCCAGAGCTTAAACAAGCCGTTCATTTTCCAGGATTTTTTATGAAATTTTTACCCGAAATTTCATCAGAACTGTTGATTTTCCGGAATGGAACCGTGCTATTGATGAGCGTGAAATGACCTATATGCCTTATTTTGAAAAAAATGAGATGAAAACACAACAACAGTTAAAAAAAGAAACTAAGATGCTCACAATATTAGAATATATTTGAATAGGTTTTAAAAAATCCGATCCAAAGTATCACACATGCATCGATATGATGTTACCATTTCAATTGATGGATTGGACTAGGACATATTGTTGTAAATATTATTTTGGATATACCGAAAATATTTTAAAAAAAAATCGCAAATCAAATGTTTCACTAGGCTGAATCAAATATAAATACGATGTCCTTAAAGCGTGATTCGCTTCCTTATCAACTGCTGATAGGTTACAGGTGAATTGCTTCTGCGATAAGACAAGCTTTCTGGATACAGCATGCAGCAATCACGATAAGTCTACTGGGAACAATTTTAACGCAGTAAATTTCTTTTGGCAGATACAGATGGTGAAGGAGAGAGGAGTGTGTTGAGATGATGAAAACGGATTAGAATGGTCCAGTTTATATAGGAATCAAGTAGTAGGCCGTTGCTAGGCTGCTATTAATGGTCCAGAACGTTTGAAAAACGTTTCTGGCCGTTGTTCATTAATCAAAAACGTTTCTTGTCACGCCCCAAAATTCGGGTACCCGAATAGGGTGTCCAGGACCTGAATTCCAGACCCGTGACCTATATAAAAATAAAAATAAAAATACAAATAAAGTATGACAATTTCATATGCATTTCATTTTCTTTTTTCACACCATAGCCCAACACTTTAAAATCCAAACACAAATTAGAATATCTAATTATATAATCTGTTATTACATCGATGCATAATTATTTAACTTAACTTGAAAGTAAGAAAATCAACCCAAACATTACTACACTCAGAGTTCTAAAATAAAATAAAATTTATTCCATGTAGAATGACATGCCACGTGCATCTAACCACATTCTATGCTCCACTACTAATAGTAGTATCATGTATCTTCAAAATATTCATAACCTGAAACGGTTAAAACATAATAAGTTGACAACTCAATAGGATCACATCAATCCCGAGTTGAAAATCTCACAAATATTACCAAATTTAATCTCGACATATTAATCAAAATAAGACGAACATTGGATGTAAAATCATAGTAAATAATTTGACATTCATGAATATGGAGTGAATAAATTGTTTAACATAACTTTTTTAAAGATGCTAATATTTGAAGTAGGCAAAATACTCATTTGTGCTGATCCTTTTAGGGGATGACCCATGGCAGAGCACCGGTGTTGATCCTTTCAGGGTATGACCCTTGGCAGAGCACCGGTATAACCTTTTAGGGACAAAAGCCCAGGGTAGTGCACCCGTGTGCACTAATCCTTTTAAGGAATTATCCAGGGTAGAGCACCCGTGCCGATCCTTTTGGGAATGACCCTGGGCAGAGCTCTCATGTCGTGCTAATCATTTCAGGAATAACCCTGGGCAGAGCACTCGTAAGAATCATTGTATAAAACAAATAATTGTTTACAAAAGATGCATCTAACTTACAAGAAAATATGACAGACGTAATGTCTATATTCACATAATGAATATTCATTATCATCACTATATAATATTAAATGAAAAAAATAATACTTGCATTGGTTCAAATAATAAAAAAAATATTTCAATGTCTAGATTATATAAGGCAATCAATTATGAATTTTTCAATGGGGAATGATCACTTACCTGCTGTGGAAAAATAATCTGAAGCGATGCTAATTAGATTCAGTCAATTTGGTGGAACGGCTTGATGTACGCTACCTCCACTTAGGATCTCTCTCTCTCTAGAATAATTGCAAGGGATACTGGAAAAACCGACAACGCATCATTGGGGATTGAGTCAGTGAGTCATGAACTCGATGTTAAACCCTCACGGATACTCTCCCTTCTCTTGATCTCTCTTTTTCTACTCACAATCTTTCTTTTGTGATTTTCTCTCTCGTTTTCTCTAGATAGCATAAGAAAATGGGGTATAAAAATAATTTCAGGTGAGTTAGTGGGTTGGGAGTCCATTGGACGATTTTGAATGATTAGTGGGTCTCACCATGATGATATCATGCATGGTGGATGGGTTCACATCCGCAACTGTACCGCGGAGAAGTAAGAAAGAGAGGGAGTCGTGGAGGAGAGGGCTCGTTTGAGGGTGACGTGCGTCAGCATGTCACTTACTTTTGTTGTTTTTGTTATTTTTTTGAAGAGTGGGCCCCACAACTATGATTTGATAAATCCACACTATTCATCAGTTTTGCCCGACAAGGTTAGGGCATGAGCCAAAAAATGAGGGCCATCCAAAGCTCATGTGGGCCACATCATATGCAACGGTGGGTTAACGGTGGAACCCACCGTTTAAAAGAAACAGAGTATTGCATTTCTGGTTTTTGGATCAAAGGATTTGACCGTTGGATCATCATGGTTCGTCCATTTTCGGACCGTTTGGCTTTTAAGGCATAGAGCTATTTTCTGAAACTGCAGAACGTTTCGGATTTAAGATCCGACCATTCTCAGTCACCCATAAAGCCATAGGCCATTTTAGATCCACACCGTCTTAAGGCTCTGACCAGACTCATCACACCGTCTCGTGCCAGTTCGCATAAGGTCGCGAGGGAGCGACCACTCTGCGACACGATGCGCATGTGCGAAGTGCGCCATCTAGCGCCACTACTGCCTCACTACCTCACTGCCCATGCCCACACCCATGCTCACGCCCTCGCCCGTGCCGGGGCCCGAGCGCACGCGCGCGGCGTGTGTGTGTTCCAGTGCGTGTGTATCACCTCCTCCAAAAGCTCCAAGTAAGAATACTCTTCACAACATCTTATATAAACCATAAAAAGATTTCAACCATTTTCGATGTAGGACAAAGCACACACCGCACTTTTTTTAATTCAAAATTTTCAAAAAGCATTTTGACGGGAAAATCTCAAAATTTTGAAAATTTTGAATTTTGAATTTTTTTATTTTGAAAAACCATTGGTTTTCAACACATATAGTACCATGTTGGCACATATGCATGTGACATGTATGTGCCTAAGCTTTATTACACATGCATGGAGCTTAGCAATGTTCCAAATTTTAAATTTTTAAAGAGAGTTTCTATTATACTTAGGCTGTATGACAATCTATATAGGCAGCTACTCCAGAATTGTGCACATATTAATTCAAATAAATTTGACCAGATTGAGCCCTTTGTAGACAAGTCATGAACAATCTCCACATGACAGGTAGACTCCCAGGAGTTTCAGCACCCGGTCAAGGGTTTGAACATCCATGGGTGGTGAAATCCCACTACGGCGTGAGTGTGTGGGGGGTGTGTATGCATGTGTTTGTTAAAAAAAAAAAAAACAATCATAGCCTTTCATCCATGGATGCTTGTTTATGGAAAAGAACCTTTGGATAATTTTCATTTAACTGTCCATTAAATATTTATAAATTTGCTATTTAGATAATGGAATAACAGTGATTTTGGATTCATGATCCATCTACACTGGGTACCATAATTCAAACAATTTAATTAGACCACTGATATGCCATATTTGTAATTTCTAAGTGATTGCATACAATCCATCACACTTTTCCAAAATATCAAAGTTTTTTAATTTTAAAAAGGGAATCTTTTCGAGACTTGAGAATTACCCGTGTTAGAGTGGGATTCGGTGGTGATCCCTCCCGTTAGGACCGTTGTCGCCGGATTTTGGCTAACATACACGATCAATGTGGAAATGCGCCCTCCGATGGACCTACAAAAAACATGAAAGATATGGATAATAAAAGGTGTCCGTAGCTGGCTATGGACCCTTCGATGCCTAGATTAGGCTTTGTAGGTGATAATATTAGCGGTGTAGTGTATGGTTTTAGATCTCACCTCCCCCTTTCTAGTTTAGGATGGGTGTATATATAGGTTTCGAAGGTGGTTTTGAAATTGTCATGTATTAAACTTACGAGTGCTGGAGAACTCCTAGCGCGAGCTCCTTCTCTTATGGGTTCCTTACTTACATTGTAGACATTCCTAGTATCGCAAGTCTCTTCCCACCGAGCTCTATCCTCAGATAGCTCAGCTTGGGGCTCGTCTCTACGTCAAAGGAACTGCTCATCCTGTGTTGACGGCCCTTCTGCTTCAACTTTGGTTACTCTAGCTCGAGGTCTACCTCAACTAAAAGTAGACTTGTAGATAATTGTCCCTCTTCCTTTGTGAGAGACCGGTTCGATTTTTCCCACAATAAGGACAGTACTGGTTGGCTCTCTATGGACCCATCATTATGCATGTGATTTTTCCCACAATAAGGACAGTACTGGTTGGCTCTCTATGGACCCATCATTATGCATGTGTTTTATCCAAGCCGTCTATCCATTTTCCTGCACGTTTTAGGAAATGAGAACAAAGATAAGGCAGATCCAAATCTTAGGTAGACCACGCCACATAAATAGTGGCAATTGAATGCCCAATGTTGAAACGTTTATGGCTCACTATAATGTTTATTTGACATCCAACCTGTTGATTAGATTATGAACGGAAAGCACAAATATCAGCTTGATACAAAACTTTTATGGCTCCCAAAAAGTTTTTAATGGTGGGCATTCAGTCACCACTATCTCCTATGGTGTGGTCCACCTGAAATTTGGATCTACCTCATATATTCTATCGTGCTCTAAAATGAGTTGGCAAAATCAATGGCCGACTTGAATAAAACAAATTTATGGTGGGACCGTAGAGCTAGCATCGACTAGCACCAACCAACGGTACTGAAGGTGTCACTAGGCGGATTTCCTGCAAAGCCTTCCCACAAAGTATCTGCCCTTGAAAGCTAGGTGGGGTCCACTGTGATGTTTACAAGATATCCACCTTATCCATTCATTCTACAAGCTCATTTCAGGAACAAGCAATCAAAAACTAGGCGGATCAAAAACTCAAGTGAGCCACAATAGAAGAAACAGTGAGGATTGATCAACCACTGTTGAAACATTCGTATGGCCACAAAAGTTTTGTATTGGGTAAACTTTTTGTGTTTTCAGTTCATCCTAGTAAGAAAGATCTTATAAATGGTTTGGATGGCATATAAACATTAAGGCGGAGCACGTGAAGATTTCAAAAGTAGATATTTCTTTCTACATTTTTTTTCCTTTTGCATGGCCTCAATCGGTTTTGGATTCACCCAATTTTTTATAGCATGTCTTAAAATGAGATTTATAAATAGGATGATCAAAGTGGATTTCTAAAAAAACCTCACAATGGCCCCATCTAGCTTCTTAGGAACATATGCAGAAAGCCATTCATAGGAAGTTTGCGTCCGCCAATAGCACCCGCCGCAGCAATACCCTTGTGGTACGATATGGCCCAAGCTCTGCGAGAATAGGTCATGTATGTGTTTCATCCATACAGTCCATCTATTTTTCTAGATCATTTTAGAGCACTGACCCAAACATGATGTATATCCAAAGCTCTTGGACCACATCATAAAATAAAATGAGGATTGAATGCCCGCCGTTGAAAATTTTTTAAAGCCCAATGTGATGTTTTATTTTCCATACAGCGAGTTCATAAGATCACATCTGAAAGATAACATAAATATAAGTTTGATACAAAACATCTATGGTCACAAGGAGTTTTCAACGGTCACAAAGGCCTGGATGAAAATTTTCTCCCATTGTGCACATAGTAATATATCATCAATATCATATTTTCATCTCCTTTTAAAATAAGGGTAAACATATCATTTTACTCTCATTAGTAGGTTGGGAAAGATCTATCAGTAAAGATAAAAGTTGAAAGTATGCTCTCCTGTGGCATTGTTGAGGAATTTTTGAGTAAAAATCTCAATTTTTTATGGGGTGGAAAGAAGGAGATTTTCGGTTCCCCAGTGATAAATCTGTCTCGGTTTATTGTCAATCATCACCATAAGCTGATAATCCAGACCCCCCGAAACATGCTGGTTAGACAATCCTAGTCTTCCATTCTGTTGAATTCTGTTGACTATGTAAATGGTCACTGATAATGGGCCGGTTTACCGTTATGTTTTTTTTACCATCCAACCTTCATAAGGTCACGTAGACATGGATGAAGTGAAAACATAAATATCAGCTTATCCGAAACTTCTCCAGCTCCCAAGAATTTTTTGATGGTGGACGTTCAATTCCCATTTTGTGGTCCACTTAAGCCTTGAACCTCACTCATTTTTTTTGGATCATATCTTAAAATGATCTGAGAAAAATGATGAACAGCGTGGATAAAACACTTACATTACGGTGGGCCCCACAGAGCCCTGCCCGGAGGGTAGGACGCAATCCGCGTCCCTCTTAACGGGCTGATAGTTAGTTGTTTAGAAACCTACGGCCATCCGGTGGTGAATGGGTGATTCTGAACGATTAGATGAGTTTACTATAAATCTAGTACTTCTATGTCAACGGAAAACACATGTAAAGAACACACGAACCTTTCAAGGATATCCCATCGAAACCTGCGATCAATGGCCTCACGGCATTCCCTTCATTGGATGCCCTCTCAATCTGAGACCCTCCAGATGGAAGGTCCAGATTCGCGGACCTTATGGAAAGTTTGTACCATGTGGAGACGAAATGCTTCTCGGCCGGTGTCTCGCTCCTTCTTCCCCACCACTTGATGATCTAGACGGTTCATCAGGAAGTTCCCAGCGTCGATGGTCTCTATGGGCTTCACATGGAAAAATTCAAACTCATCTGCCTGTTTCCATACCACCAAAAATAACTTAGGTTAAATCTTTAAATTAAATTTTTTCTTAAGTTAGTTTAGTAAACACGATTGCAAAGTAACTTATCCTCAAGTCTTCTTTCTTTTTTTATTTTAGCTTTTTAACTTCTCACTTCTCTCTCTCCATCCATCCATGTCAAAAGAGGCACCACATAATGAACCGCCCACATGTCCACATTGAAGGTGGGGCCCACATGACGGATCACAATTATTAACATGGGCCCACATAATGTATAGTCTACATCAAAGCTCGCTGCTAATAATAAATAACCCACGATAAAAAATGGAGGATATAATGGACGATGCACTTCAAAGGTGGGGCTGACATGATGTAAAATTCGTAAAATTCTCATCGAAGGTGAACTCCACATAATGGGCAATGAACATTGAAGTTGGGCCCCACAGCCCACATCCAAGGCAAGCCCCATATGATGTGCAATGCACATTAAAGGTGGGCCCACATGATGGGCAACACACATCACAGGTAGGCTCCATATGACCTACAACTGATGATGATGAGCCCCACATGATCATAGATGGTCCACATCAAAGGATGTCTCTAATGATGAGTGGCCTATGTCCAGGGTAGGCCATGCATGATGGACAACCCATATTGGATGTGGGGCCCACGTGATGGACAGTCCACATCAAAGTTAGGCTCCACATGATGGAGGTGGATATTGAAGGTGGCCCAACATAATGGATGATGTACATTAAAAGTCACCCCACATAATGAAAGACCCACATCAAAGGTGGAGCCCATATAATGAACGTTCCACATCAAAGGTTGGCCCCACTTGATGGACGATGGATGTGAGGGGATCATACTGACTTGAGGCATAAATACTCATGATGTTGGAATCGAAACATGCTTTTCTACCTTTTACTTTGTTTTCCAAACATATTTATCCACAAATTAGTTGTAAACCAAGATAAGTTACTAATAGTATAAGTAACTTATCTAAAGTAAATTACAATCCAAATGCCCGAGCAAGAAGCTGCTCTTTTGGACCGTTGGTTCTAGTTCACTTTGTATGGACTATCATCCCCGATGAGTACAATTCTTTCCACGTGGACCTTTTGTGGGAATCATCACATGGTAGGGCATGCAGAAGGGGCGAGCAGATCGGGTGTATGATCACACTACCGTATTACCCATTGCGAATTCTTTGTATATTTCTTATTATGGTGGCCCACCAATGATCGGCGCATACCATTCCACTGGATTGAGCATGGCCCTAAATCACCCTGATTGAATGATCACTCTAACCATCAGAATTTTGGGACTATGTTCAAGTAGCACCATCATTTTGTTCCCAAAGAGAAATGATCACCTACAACCCATACATAAAAGCGGTTGTAGGTGCTCATTCCTAGGGCTGTTCACGAGCCAAGCTAGCTCGAAAAGCTCGCTCGACTCGGCTCGAGTCAGCTTGCATTGACTCGGCTTGAATGGCCGATTCGAGCCAAGCCAAGCTAATTATTTGAAGCTCGAGTTGAGTTCAAGCCAAGCTCGACCAGGGGGCATTTCAACTCGACTCGACTCGAACTCCACTTGACTCGAAGCTCGAACTTGGCCCGATTAATAAATATTATATATATATATATAAAAGTTTTAAGTTTAAAATTAAAAATTAAAAATTAAAAAACAAACCCTAGAGTCTCTACCCGACCGCACGAACCCCCTTCCCTTTTCCTTTCTTCTCTTTCTCTGCCCACTGCCAGCGGCACGCCCGCCCCGAACACCACCACCAGTTTTCATTTCAGCTCCACAATAGTATGATTTCAATCTCTTGAGATCTACTTCTTAGGCGAGAAACCCAAGAAATTCGAGATAGGTTCTTTTCAGATTTGTTAGAGTTTCAAGGAAATCCAATAATCTAATTAGCTAGAGCTCTTTGCTTGGATTTCTGATCTGTGTTCTGCTCTGTTTCTTTTCTAATACTTGAATTTTTGCTGGTGGAAGAAGAACAAGAACAGATCGGTTCTTACAGGTTTTCTCATCCGATTTGAAGCTTTGTTTAGTTTTTTCATCGGATTTTGCTTTGATTCTCTTAAGATTTTAGAATTTTTCATCAATGGAGGAGGATCAAGAACAAAATCCATTACTCTCTCACCCAACAAGCTCGAGCTCGATTCGAGGTAAACTCGACTCGACTTGAACCACTAGCTCGACTCGACAGCTTTGGTAAACAAGCCAAGCTTCAATGTTGAGCTTGAGGCCAAGCTCGAGCTCAAGCTCGAACTCGAGTACACCATGGACAAGCCAAGCCAAGCTTGGCCCACCTCGACTCGACTCGGCTCGATGCCCACTTCTACTCATTCCTCGTTCATCCATTAAAATGCAAACATGATCTAGAAACAACAAGACAACTGAAAAAGAAACATATCTTGAACTAGGACATAAATATCCTCATTATTACAGCCTCTTACAAAAACCACTGCTTAATCATTTATTATCATGAAGGGAAAAGGTACAATGGCACGTATTCAACGTTTGCATGTGCAGCCTATGTGATAGGTGGACCAGCCTGATTTTTAGGGCCAGGGCCTGATAATGGTGGTCCACACTTCATGAATGGTCTAGAACTTGCACACGTAAGCTCCATACTATATTTCTCTTCATGGGTCCTTCACAAATAGGAAATGTCGTCGAATTTGGGTTTTTTGGAACCCGATCAGATGGTCATGTTATCAAGCACGAGATGGTGGTATTTTTGGAATTCCTTGGCGTTGAAGTTCCACTAACACACCTTCCAGAGAAGGGGGCTTCAGCCCAAGAGGAAGTGGCAGCCATGGCTTTTCTAAAATATCTCCAAGAACTGCGTCCACGGTCTCTTTTGACTGTTAACATAAAAAAATTAGCAACATATATGAGAACACGTCCATGTTTGCTGTTCGAAGTTCTAATATCTCAGCACTTAGAAAAGAAAAGACATACTACTAACATGATGGACCAACATTCGGTCCTGTTAAAATAAATGAAGTTTGTCATGAGATACATGCATATAAGATTTTTGCAGGCTTGCATACATGTGCATGTAGCATGTGGGCACATGCACGTGCATGTATGATGGAAGAACTGCTAATGAAGGAAGAGATTTGCTCCAATTCATCCCACCCTATTGCACGTCTGAATGCATTAGAGCTCAACGTTGCGAAGGAAAAAGGTTGAGAGTAGGAAGGGACTGCTTCGATCCTTGCATCCGCCACTACATATGCCAGAGTGGCAGGTGTGTAATATCCAAGCCGTCCATCATAAGGGTGCCACTATTTAAATTCCCTATCCCAAGAATCAGGTAAGTCCACTAGTCAGGTGGACCACAATTAACTGACAAATGTACGGTTGTGAAAAAATCTGCCGAATTTTCCTAACCCAACCTCTTATTTCTAATAACATGGTGAGGTACACATGCTGTATGGCTTGGATATTGCACGTGTGCGCATCAATAGCGTATGAGGTGGCGTGTGCATTAGCTGACTAGCACATGCTTAGCAAAGCATCATAACAAGGGTATCTATAAAAAGAGAAAAATAGAGTGGATATCTCACCGGATGGGTGTCGAATTGAAGGTTGGGATCGGATGGCCCACTTGGGATGGGAATGCTGTTGCCTGCTTTATACATTGCGTGGGGTGGGAAGCCCGGAACAGGCCTCTGCATTGATTTTTTTTTTTATTAGTTTTCCAAACAAAGTAAGCTCAGCGCTTTGATAAGAGAAGAAAAATGCAAATCATGCATTTGATAAAAAAAAAAGGAAAGAGAAGGGAAAGGGGAAGGAGATACCGCTGTTGTCAATGGCTGAGGGAAGAAAGGAGTTCCTTGTGTGAAGGGACTTGCTACCCACGCTCCTTTAGGGCTCTGAAACATAAGACCCACGTTAAGATAGATATATAGATAAATAGATGGATGGAGATACTTGGGGGGGAGAGAGAGAGAGAGAGAGAGAGAGAGAGAGAGAGAGAGAGAGAGAGAGAGAGAGAGAGAGAGAGAGAGAGAGAGAGAGATGGTCTTGTAGCTGTGTGTGTGAAACATGCCCTTCTGTCTATATGTGTGAGTGTTGAGGTGAGAGAGAGAGAGAGAGAGAGAGAGAGAGAGAGAGAGAGAGATGGTCTTGTAGCTGTGTGTGTGAAACATGCCCTTCTGTCTATATGTGTGAGTGTTGAGGTGTGTGTGTGTGTGTGTGTGTGTGTGTGTGTGAGAGAGAGAGAGAGAGAGAGAGAGAGAGAGAGAGAGAGAGAGAGAGAGAGAGAGAGAGAGAGATTACACGTTGGTGTACGGGGTGCTGCCAATAAGAAGGATCTGGTGGTAGTGCCGCCCAAGGTAGCCGTAGAGGTGGAGGGGAATGTACTAGATGCTTGGGCCACACATTTACCAAAGATTGATCTACGGTTGGATGTCCCCACACGTGCAACGGTCTGAAAGTCTGGACGGTGGTGGGGGGAGGGAAACCCATTGTAGGTGCAACCCATGGGCTCACCTCCCTTTTGCTTCCACCACCATACATTTGTCGTCTTTGGCTCCAATTCGCCGCCTCAGCTGCTTCCCTCGCTAGCAAATGTTTCCGATGTGACCGGTATTTCTACACAACCAAAATCCACTCTCTTAAAACACATACAGTATTCTCTCTAATTCCATGCCTAAGATTTTCAAATGGAATGAAATTCTACTAATTCGCATTATCTACCCATAATCAATCATGAAAAGATTAGCATGGATTTTGAGCATATGGAAATGTTCAGGTACATCAACTGCTACAAGCTATTTCTTTCTGCTGGAATGATAGAAAGATATGGAAACAAAGAAAAACCAACAAAGAAGGAAAGCTCTGAGCTCTTGAGAGGACTTCTTGTGTTTGAGGCGAAGCTCTTGTTCGTAGCTAATCTAAATGAGGAAAATATATATATATATATATATATATATATATATATATATATATATATATATATATATAGGATATGGGTTTAGACAAGAATCCGTATAAACCCAACCCTCTCTAAAGTTTCAAAAATTAGAGAGAGAAGAAAAGCTTAAAAACAACTGAAACCCTAAAATCTAGTGTTTTTTTCTTTTCCGAGAGTTGTGAACTTTGTAATCTCTTTCAATTTTCTTAGTTAGAACAGGTGGCTATTTGAGTTCTTTTTTATACTTCAAACAAACCCCGTGATTTCAATCCATTAAAAACAACGTGTAAGAAAGAGAAAGAGAGAGAGAGAGAGAGAGAGAGAGAGAGAGAGAGAGAGAGAGAGAGAGCTAACAAACCAATTCCTTCCTATAAAAAGATAACAACAGTCTTTTTTTTTCTTGCTTAGGCCACTAGAAAAATAACTTCTGGGACATCAAGTACAAAATCAGAAAATCAACAGAAAAGAACCAAAAAAATCACCAACTAACTTAAAAAATAATTGAAAAGAAAATTAAAAATCACAAGGTGGAGAAGAACAATACTTGAAGATGGCTGGCAATGTTATGGCGAGTGAGACAATCAATCCCCATGAGCTCTAAGATCCTTGAAGGGACTGCCTTATCCACTCCCAATTGTTCTACTGCTTGTACAAACCTCCGGTGCAGCTCTGGTGTCCAATCCACCTGTACACACGCACAAAACCCAATTCAGGAAAAATAAATAAATAAACAACAGAACACAGAACACAGGGATTCATGAGAAATGAAAAATCTTTTTTGCCATCTCCAAATCCATATTCCCTCTCTCCCAAAACGTCAATTGCTCGCGTACACCATGTACATTCAGACCAACCATCTCATTGGATTGTTCAGAGAGAGAGAGAGAGAGAGAGAGAGTTGCACCCAATACCGTCAGCTCATGTTAGCAGACCCAACCCCCTTGGCTCGATGGCACAAAACCCAATAAAGAAAAACCCAGAAAAAGACGAATAATCACAAAAAAATAAAATAAAATTATAAAAAAAGATTTTGCTAGCATACGCCAAGGTCCGTCACTGGGATACGCCACCATCCATGCCATTGGATAGGTGTGCCCGTGATTTTCATAATTCATCTCTTCGAGAGAGAGAGAGAATTTTCATAATACATCTCCCACAGAGAGAGAAAGAGAGAGAGAGAGAGAGAGAGTGAGAGGATGGTTGTAGTTGCACCCCAATACAACCAGCTCACGTTAGCACACACAGCCTTGTCTATTTACCTTCACTTTCCTCTTGCCTTGAGATCCTTTGGCCTGCGGTTTTGCCGGTTTCCGTACTCTACTGCCATCTGACGATCCCGAATTCGTCGTCACCACAGACTCCTCCCTCCTATCTTCCTCCACCGACACCTCCTTCGATGGCTTCTCACCCTCCTCTCTCTTCACTTCCTCTTTTTCGACCGTCGTTGATGACGAAGGCGACACATTCACCTCTGACTCCACCGACGATAACTCCGCAAGGAGTTCTTGCTCCACCTCCAAATCCTGCAAGACATCTCCGCCATCGATCTCGACGAAGAGATCATGGAGGTCGATGTCATTAAGAAAGTCCCCGGCTGAGAACTCTTCGGAGAACTCGTCAGAGCCGCTGATGAAGAAGCCCGAGATCTCTCCTTCTTTCTCATCCTTGGGGCTTCTAAGGGGTGATACCGAAAGCATTCCACCATGCAAAGGTGTTACTTACAATCTTTGCGTATCATATATTACATGCCACTAACATGAATAGAGCTATTTGATACATGAACTTGAATTTTCAACGGAATTCAAGAAGAAGGAGAAAGATCTTGGTATTTTCGTAATTTGTTGCAGTGTGTATGTTGAAATGGAGGAGTTGGACTTTGAAGAGTGTGGTTTGGTGTGGTATGGATTTTTGAATATAGAAGAGAGAGAGAGAGAGAGAGAGAGAGAGAGAGAGAGAGAGATTGGATCTCAACCACAACTCCTTCTGAGATTTTGTTTATTGGTTTTGTTTGGACTTGCATTTCTTTTTTCAGGATATGTGGACTAGCGTTTTTCGATTTTTTTTAAAATTCTGGAGTTCTTTCTGCCTCTGTGGAGACTCAATTGCAGCGTATGTCGCCACCCCTGATTTGCACTGTCCATATTCTAGTTATTATAAATAATATACTCCCTTATTATCAGCCTCAGTGATGATCCTAGCCTTTGATTTTTCGATTTGGATAGTGGCCGGTGAAAACCCTTTCCTTAATATTTCGTGTAGAGATTGGAATGTTGAAAAGCATTCTAATTTACATTTCTCAACATGTCTTTTATATCATATATTACACAACATGAACGGTACCGATCATATCGAAACTTAACATGTGGACCCCAATGGACGGAGACACGCACCGGATCCTGTGTCGCGACAGAGGCAAAACGAAGAAGAACTCTTGGGACAGAGGCTCCAAAATAGTGCCAGAAGACCGGCGTTGGATAAGGGAAAAGAAGCCGGGTCTTGTAGTCCGCGGTCTATTTAATTAATTTGAATTGCCGTAGTGCGGTCATAAGTATCGGTGATCAGAACCGTCCAAAGGCCCAAGATGAGTCGGTCCAAGAGGTTCGCCTCAGAATAGGCAATCAAAAAGTATAAGTACTCTAACAGTACTAGCCGTTTGATCTATAAAATGATAATATCATAGAAGATCAAAGGCTCACATTAACGTGTAATTCTAGGAACATCTTCACAGAAAAAGAGGACCGTTCGTGGTCTACTCATGGTGGGGACTACCTTTCTAAGTGGATCTTACATTGAACCAAGTGGCCCACGTGGGGGAGTACGATTTGCTTTAATGTTCCGAAGACTAGGTCCCTTTTACAAAGAATGAAGTGGAAAAGCGACTCGTCTGTGGGCATGTGAAACGTTTACCACACCCTTTCCACTCAGAGTCCGTAAAACACCCAATTTCTGTGGACCAACCATGTTGTATGTTGTATATATAAGCTATGCTCCGTGCATCAATTAATAAAATTTATTTTAACTGTAGATAAAAAATTTGAACTGTAAAAAATTCTTATATGGGCCACATCAATGGAAAAGATGTGAATCAGTGGCTAAAACCTTTAAGTTCTCGTGGTGTGACCCGTATGATTTCTTCATCAGGCTTAATTTCGTATATTATTTTAATAATATTGAGACACATCTTATGGACAGGTTTGATGAAATATATATGTCATGGTTGTCCCACGCAGTAACTTACGGTCTTCGTACAATCCGTATTTTTACTGTGGTGTGGTCCACTTTACTTTGTTATCTTGCTTATTTTTTGCATTAGGACCAATCATTAAGAAAAGAAGCAGTTGGAGGGAGTGGATTTAAAACAGATGAAAAGGTGGGCCAACAGAGCTTGGGTGTTTTACGCGCTGCGTAGAATAGGAGTCGGAGCCGTCCCGTAGCCTATCCTTGTCCTTTCTTATAATGGCAGATACGTCCCTTTCCATCTATTTCTTTCCCATTCACATGGCTCCCCTTTCATTGGGAGCGCGTTTTATCTCTGTCGCGATGGAGACTCCAGCGTGTGCTGCGACCACTGGGGCCCACATTTTGATCCGTAAAATGATCAGAACCGTCCATGGTTTTGAACCTACTCTATAAACATGACATGGAGAAAATTAAGATGAACGAATGATTTGGATCATCACTATCTGCAGATTACGCAGGGGAGGACGTGAGGTTGAGCACCGTCTCTCTCGTGAGGATAACTATTCCGAATTCACGGAACTTCTCTAGACTCCTCACAGAGACTTCTTGAATCCACAAGGAAAGAAAGCAGAAAATAGGAATAAATTCTAATATATTCGAAATTGGTTAATGAATGAATAAAAACGAGTTCACAACCCTTTAAACAGGGATAACAAGCAATGGAAAACTCCTAGAATTCGCAACTCACTATAAATAGTAAACTTATTATTTATAGATGGTCGTAATGTCTACGAGTGCGAAAGGTTTTCGGCCAAAAATAATGTCCTATTTGGCTTCACCAAACCGTTCTCCTAATTATTTTAAGCTCTTTTCACGTTGGGCACAACTCTTAAAGCCCGACGGATGAAGAGTTATAATCAAACTAAAACTTATTATTTATAGTAAAAACGAAATTAAAATAGGGAAACGACCTTTGATCCAGGGATTTTTCGCAATTCCGAGTTGTGTAACCCGGCATAGCGGGTTAGTTGGCTAAAGTAGCTCGTTCTACCCCAAAATCATATATTTTACGTCAGATTACTCATTCCGGATTGCGAGATACGCCCGATCTAAGGTTTGACGATCCAGATCACTTCTGTCGTCGACCGGGCCTTTTCTGATCCTTCTTGGCCATGAAACTGTCCGCGACCCGCTTTACATCAGCAGATGAATTTAAAACACTGACAAGAAAATTTTCAATGGCTTGCGTTCAACCCTAAAAATCGAAGATTAATATGATCCGTGAAGAGCCATTACAGGATAATATTATTTTTTTAAATAATATTAAATAAATATGGATGGTGCAAATTATCGGACCATCACTCTGGATGGAGACATACAATGCATCCTAAATCGCAATAGAGGTAAAACGAACTCCTCGCTGGCAACAAGGCTTTTGGTCCAACAGCTCCATTCTGCTACGTGGAATTGGCAGAAGCTGGCACTTTCCAAACTTAAAGTTTGGCAGTGCTGAATCAATTTTTTCCATTTTTAGGGAATAAAAATGTCTATCCATCTCTTTTGTAACACAGGTTATTGTTTTAAAAGGAGAAATGTTTTTTTAAAAGGATATGGGTCCCATCGAAAATTAAAATTGGATTAATATCTTGACTGATTTGATTTGCTCATTTTAAATAGACCATTGTGAATCTATATTAGTGTTTTTTCTATTTTATGTTTGAATTTCTCGTGACCCATGGTTACATTAACGTTGTGCATTAATTTTGAAATATTTTCTCATGTGGAGTTCATTTATGATGAGTTTTTTCCTTAAATTTAGAGTGATGACAGAAAATTAAAACTTGTTACATTTGAATAGGTTTGATTTGCTTCACGACAACTTAATGGACCCTACATAATATGTGAATAGGTTCAAAACATATGACCCTTCTACATGAGATTTATTTGGTCATTTTATTCATCTTCTTTCTTCCTTAATCCTTTTTCTTTCATTTTTCCTTGATTCTTCCTTCCTTCTTTAGTTTCCTTTTATATATATATATAGATATATATATATATATATATATATATATATATAATTGAGTATGAATGGTGTGAGCTTAAGAAAGGAAACTAAGGAAGGAATGAAGAATGAAGGAAAAAGGAATGAATAAGGAAGAAGAAAGAAGGGAACAAAAAATACATTCTTCCCCTCCGTAAAATAAAAAAAAATTTAAAAAAAATTTATAAAAAAAAAGGAAAAAGGAAGATTGAAGGAAGAAAGAAGGGAAATAAAAAAACACAATCCTCCCCTCTCTTAAAAAACAAGGATGAAAGAACGAAATGGCCAAATGACCGTCGTGCATAAGGCTCCCATGTTTTAAACCCACCAATATCTTATGTAAGATCCACTAGGTTATCGTGAAGCAAATCCAACCCGTTTGCATGTAAAGGATTTTAATTTTATGTCATCGGCACAAGTTTGCGGGAAAAACTCATCACAGATTGACAATATAAACCAAAACAATTTAGAATTAATATAGTACAATTTTAGTGTAGTTGTGGGCCACAAAGAACTTCAAATAAAAAATAAAAAAATGTAACTACGTATTCACAACTATCCAATTAAAATGAACGAATTAGATCGGCCAAGGGGTAGACTGAATTTTAATTTTTAATTTTTAGTGGAGCCCACATCCTTTTGAAAAAAAAATGTTTCTCATTTCGAAACGAGAACCGACCGTAGGACGGACATTTATTTTTTAAAAATGAAAAAATAAATTTAAAGCTATAAAAACTTAAGTACAGAAAGGACGGTCTCTTGCCACAACCATGTTATAGGGCTATTTAGACCAAAAACTCCTACTAAAAGTGAGAATAGTCGATACAGTAGAGAGACGATGGAATGGGAATACGGTGGTATCTATCTCTACAGTAAATGAAGCAGGCCAATGCATCAATCTTGAATGTCCATCTAATTAATCACACAATAGATGGAAGATGGTATGAAATACAAAAGTATTGGATGGTGCTAACCACCTGATCAGTCTCCCTTAGAGTGAAGGCATAAAACAAAGATATTTAAAAGTCGACATTCAAATCAGATAAAGTGATTAAAAGTAACAGTAACAATTGTCTGAATTTGTTAATTTAACGTTTGAACTATGATGCATCCATGATAGCGTCCACTAGATGGACGGTTCAGATTGGCACGTCACCCTGCTACGTTTACAGTGGAGAGATGTCTTTATCATGTCCTCATCATGCGGCTATAACAGTCAACTTATGCTACTGGAACATGCGTGAGTGGTTCGATGATTGGAACTGTCCATGTTCTAGAATCTATGCTATACGTCCATCATAGTAAACTTACACTGTATGGATGGTTGTTACCATTATTATCTATGGATGAATTAGAACAATGAAAAGCATATTTTAAATGGATTACATTCAATTTTAAATACCAAAGGTTAGGATCGCATCCGAACCATAATTATTGTAATAGGACAATCTGATCATGTTGGCCCTACTGACCTCGGTGTTGAGTTGATGTGGTAAAAGTTTGTGGGCCTGTTGACACTCCACTAGTCAAAACATGGCGACATGGCTTGTTAACTTTGGTGGGCCCTCGATTTGAGTGGATAGGCCGCTTAAAACAAGCTAGATTGGTAGCTAATGGACCAGATTGAGGCGAATCTAATAGAAATGGCTATGTCGGAGCCAGTTTTGACAGAACGGCACTCCTTGGGCTAGTTTACACGGTTCTGCACTAAATCGGAATTGGCTCCGCCTGTTGCGGTCTTTTTTGAGAGTTTCATGCGTACGTTGGCTTTGTCTCAGGCTTGGTTGCTCATATCTCTTCAGCAATGATTCAGTTTGTTCTGGCTTTGTCTTGGGCTTGGTTGCTCATATCTCTTCAGTAATCATTCAGTTTGTTTGACCCTATCATTGTTGCCAAAGCCCAAGGTTCGGGAGAGCTGAACCTGCTTAATCGTATCCATCAAGCCTTACACCTCCCTCTCCAATTGCCTATAAAAGGGATTCCTCACTTATAAACAAGGAAGAGGAGGGCAATTAGACCTAAACAAAGTTTAAGCCTGAGCAAGAAACATAATTTGAGAGAGAGGCTTCTGCTCTCTTATTCCTTATCATTCCTTTGATCTCTTGTCGATTTATCCTTTTCTAGTATTTATATCCAAATCCGGTTGCTTTTGAACACCTGAGGCAAGAGGTTCTGCTTTGACATCACGTAAAGTATGTTCTACAGTTGTCTCTTTTGAAGATCTTTCATATCAGAATACATGACTTAAAGGAGCAATCGAAAACTTTATGTTCTTTTTTTTTTTTCCTTTATTTTGACTGAAAATTTCTCTTTTTACCATTACTATTTTGTTTTCATTTTATCTTTTGTAATAAATCTTAGTATTTACTAGAAGTTCTTTGAATCCCCTTTAATAGTATACAGCCTAGCAAAATAGAGACTTTTTTTCACCCAAGTGGTAAAAGGGTGCATAACCTTTTGCTTTTGCGTAACTAAAGCCCTTACCCAGAATCAATGGCACGAACTTATCCTAGAGTCATTCTAGTCAAGAATTCTTCGATTTTTTCGATCTTAGGGTGATTCTACGGATTATAGCCAATGGTGAAATCTAGATAATTTATTTTGGCTAGTGGCAACTCTAAAATAGCTCTTAGTCGAGCCATTTTATTAATATTGTGAAAGGTAATATACAACCCAGAATCATACGGGTTATTCCAAACCAAGTGCATACATCCCCATGGCTCAACGTCCGCGGATAAAGCATGTTGTATGAGGGGTTACGAATGGTATAAGTATAATTATTAGCTTCTCTTCTCAACCTTCTGTGAGGTTCCAGTATGGAAGTCTTAGATATAGGTTTTATTAAATCTAGATAAACTTTAGATATGTGCCTTCATACGCTACTTCATGTATCAATCAAGCACCTAAAATCATTAATCTCTCTTATCATTAATCCATCTGTGAGGTTTCGGTATGGACGTCTTAGCTATAAGTTTCATAAGATCAGTATAGACTTTGAATTCGAGCCTTTACATGCTATCACCCGTATCAAATGAGCATACAATATTCTAAGTTTTACAAAAGATGTATACTTTGTTACTTGCCTGGTATCAGAATCTTATTACATCAGGGATCTAAGTAAATTCTAATTTTATATCTATCATACACACACACACATACACACACACATAGGGAAAAGGTACTATGCGCTCGACCTCACGAGTTCGTCCCATGAGGTTGAGTTGTGTGGGCCCCACTGTGATGCGTTTTTTACATCTACCCCATCAGTCAGATGCACCATTCCATCGTGGGCCTAGGTCTTAAAAATCAAGTCAATTCATGACTTTTGTGGGCCACACCACATACAGAAGTGGGGAGGGGCCGTGCACCATTAAAACATTCATAATCATTTTTTGAGCCCACCAAGATGTGGTTTGTAAATCCAGCCCATCCATTATGTGTGTCCCACTTGGATGAGGGTTTAGACCAAGTTTCAGCAGCATTCAAAACTCAGGTGGGCCCCACCAAGTGCTTTTATATGTTTTAACGGTGTCTTCACATGATTTTAGATGGTATGGCCTACCTGAGTTCTTTATACAGCTGAATTTTGAGATATACCATAATTTAGAGGGGACCATCAAATGCACGGTGTTGATGGTCAACACACATCACGGTGGGGCCCACACAGCTCGACCTCATGGGAGCTTATCGTGAGGTCGAGTGCATAGTACCTTTTCCCATATATATATATATATATATATATATATATAGAGAGAGAGAGAGAGAGAGAGAGAGAGAGAGAGTTCAATCATAAGCAGTCCAATCCAAATGCTTAGTGGTAGCTTGGGGAAGGTTTCGTTGGGTGGTTACAAACCTCTCACCGTGATGTATGTGTTATATCCATCGTTCATCCAATTTGAGAGATCATTTTAGTGCATGAGCCCAAAAGAGAGGCATAACCCAATCTCAAGTGGACCTCACCACAGAAAGCAATGGGGCGATAGCACCCACCATTGAAATCTTCCTATGGCCCACTAAGATATTTATTTACCATGCAAACGGTTAATAAGACCACATAGACTTGGATGAAAGGAAAACACAACTATAAACTTGATCCAAAACTTCCGTGGCCTCTTTAATCCTCTGCTTACTGTGGTGTGATCCACTTAGGTTTGAATCTGCCTGATTTTCGGCATGCCCTAAAGCGATCATCTCACGGAATGAGCGTTGTGGATATGACACGCAGAACTTGCCACGTCAACACACATCCAATATCAGTGGTGTGTATTACACCACGCAGTCCGCTTCCAGCGGTAGCTGATTAAGTGAGAACCCAGCCTCAACCCAAACGGTGCGGCCCTTAACCGATGGTGCCAACCTTGATATATCTATCTTGTATCCAAGCCGTCCATTTGTTTTTTCAAATCATTTTAGCGTATGATCCAAAAAATGAAGAAAATCAAAATCTCAGGTGGACCATACTCTAGAAAACAGTGGTAACTGAACACTATCATTAAAAACTACTTAGGGTGCACCTTAATGTTTCCATTGTATTTATTTGCCATCTAATCCATTTGATAAGGTCACCTAAGCCTGAAAAAATATTGACGGCGTGGATGCATAATAGATACGTTAAGGTGGACCCCACGGAAAGGGCCGCATCCTCTTGGGTGTGGCCGGGGTCTCACCTAATCCGCTTCCTCTTCCCGCAACAATCTATGGGCCATGAGCCATGACAAAGGCAAAAGAACTCTTTTTCAGCAGCGAACTGCGCTAGTCTGACTGATAGCGTGACGAACTCAGCCCTACATGAGAATAACGTGCATGAGATCCACACCATCCATCGGTTGCCTGACACATCTTGACCATAGATCCTAAAAAATTAGTCCAATTAGGTGGGCCACGCAAGAGGAACGTTGTGTGTAAAATCAGGACTAAAACTTCTAAACTCAAGAGGTGCGGCCCACATAAGTGTTGGAATGCCCATATTCTGGAGTCATCCCTTCATCCTGGTGGAATGAATCAGAAGAATAGATTGGATTGTATATTACACCAGGTTGGACCCACAAACAATATAGAATATTTTAATGGTGGGAGTTCCCATTTCAACTGTTCCCATGGTGTAGCTCACCTGAGTTGTTAAATCAGCCCGATTTTTTTATTCTACTTAAAAACAGGTTGGCTCACCTGATGGACGGTGTGGATCTCATCCATATATAGTCATACATCGACGTCAGTGAATAACCACGCCCCCCATGACACCGCAGATAAGGCAAGCGTTTTCGTTATTCTTCTATGCGGAAGCATGACGTGAGTATGTAGTCCGTGATTCGATCGTGAGTTAGTTTTGCCGGGACTAAAGATCACAAGCATGCGTCGCCAATCGTTTCTCGTATGAAGCAATGTTAAGCTGATCTCAACCGTTTAAGTTTTAAATGTTATACTGTTCTGGCCACTATAAGAAAAATCAATTGAAAGATTCTCTCTGACCATTTATATGTATAGATAAATTTGAACCATTAAAAGATGATTTTTTTTAATGATTCAAAACAAACACAGCAAATCGATGGTGATGAAAGGCTTGATTGCACGATTATTGGATCTTAACTATAGAAAAGTCGGAAAAGATGATGGACGGCTCTAATCATTATATGTGGACCACAAGGAGTGACACGTATTATTGATCCACAGTCGCGACGAAGACAAGGACTCGTCCGCTTACTAATCCTCACCAGTAGTCGTGCAAGTGGAGGTATCTCCTCCATAATGTCTTTTGTCGATTTCCATTTTAGGAAAGCCTGCTCTACTTTGATCAGGAGCCATACACGTGCCCACGTGGACAAGCTTTGATCGAGATCATTCATCACGCGAATCAGTGTAGATGTGTTTGTCTGGTTCATGAATCTAGTGGATAATGAGAAGGGCTGTCAGCTGGTCGGTCCTCAAAGTACCTGTATGGGTCTATTTTATGGACCCGAACCTAGATCCAATGGGGTCTGGTTACCATAAGGTCTTCGGACCTTGATTTCCACATGGGTGGTTGCGCGCGTCATGGTTAAATACAGGTATTTACATGTTGAGCCCACTTGATGAATGGAATAGATTACACGGACCCATAGGGTGCGTGGTGTGTAAATGGGCTGGCTTGCATGTATGCCACGAGAATCAGCACATGCATTCACACGGAGAGAGAGAGGGAAAAGATACTTCCCAAGAGAGAAGAGGACAGAATGGAAGTCGGTACGACTGTGATATAAGTTTATATCGTGGAATTGACTGCTCGTCTATGCATCAACAATGAAGATTCAAAATCATAAACTGAAAGCGTACCTAATTGGAAAGATATTCCACCGACATGAATCTTAATCTTACATACCATATACTTTTAGGAGAACCTTCAATAGAACTAGTGTTTTCTCTTTTATGTTGGTGAGAGAACCAAAACATTTATATATATAAGAAAGAGGGCTACAAGCTTATCCATCATACTTCTCCCTCTAAGATCTCCACATCGTAGGCTTCCATATTTAGCTTCATGACTGAGTATAGAGACAACGGTTCAATCGTCCCACCCCAAACCTATAGACTACTCCGAATCCACCGAGCTCTCCTTATTACTTAGAAAGTTTCTTCAAATCCATGAAAAAGAAAATAGAAATAAATTCTAATAAATTTAAAAATAAATTATTTATCATAAAAATAAAATTGCAATCCTTTGAATAATGAGCTCAAACATAGAATGATATTTTAGACTCAAACTCCCTAAAAATGTGACTTGCTATAAATAGTAAGGTGATAATTCCTACTAGACTTCAAGGTTTTGGGTCAAAAATAGTAAGGTTCCAATTTGATCTAACAACATCACTCTCCTAATTTTTCTAAGCCCTTTCATGTTGGGCACAACTCCTAAAACTCAAAGTATCAAAAGTTATAAATAAATCAAAACTTACTATTTATAGTAAAAACAAAAATAAATTGGACTTTGGACAGTCGATATGATGGAATCTCACAAATCCAGCATGCACAACCTGATGTAGTAGAATTGGTTGGCTAAAGTAGCTTCTCCTACCTTAAAATTATATATGATATGTCAAAAAACTCATTCCAATTTGCAAGATACGACTGTTTTAAGGTTCTGATGGTTCTGATCACTTCCACCTCTAATCGGGCCTTCTCTGGTCCATCTTGGCCATGAAAATGTTTGTGACCCGCTCTACATCATAAATTAACTAGAAATGCAACCACACTGGGTTACAAATTTTCATATTTAGAGAAAAAGATTCCAAGCTGACAATGGTGATACAAGAACATCATAAAAACTACTTTCGCCATAGGAAACTTCCAGTTTTTTTTTTTTTTTTACACATTCGAATGCTGATATCATGTGTTTTATTAAGACAAAATACCATTTAATTCGCCTCACCTTCAAAGTTGGGACTATATAGAGAATGAAGTTGACTGCTGATGAGACCTTTGAAGTGGGGAAAATAAACTTACGATACAATCAAGTTGACTAATTTTTAGATTTTATAGTTCAATTTTAATTTCAACTCATCTGATCTTGAGTTAATCCGTCTTTGGATTGCAGGAGATGTGAGAAGCTTTTTAATTTCAAAGATGACTTGGATGTGGTGTGGCTGGTTGTGTGGGAGTTTTGGTGTGGTTTGGAAGGATATTTATATTTCAGAGGTTTCTTTGTCTTGAAAATAGGAAAAATATACATTTGTAATATCTTTGTTTTTTCCCTATTGGGTTACAGCTGTGTGGCCGGTAAGGTATTCCAGGGTTTGTTGCCCTTTCTGATGAGAGAGAGGAACGGCCAAGGCCATCTTAACCCCGCCCGTCACGGTTCGAAACAGGAAAAGACTCGGTGTAGCCACCGCAATGTATGTGTTTCGTCCACACTGTTCATCTTCTTTCTGTTTTTCTGGCTCATTTCAGGATATAATCCGAACAAAGAGGAAAATCCAAGACACGGATAGACCATGGAATGAGGATTAAACTATAACCGTTGAAAGCCAATTAGAGGCCACAAACGTCTTCCATCAAGCTAATATCTGTATTCTTTCTTCATCCATGTAACTTTACGAATGGGTTGGATAGAAAATCTATGTCACAGTGGGGTGTAGAAAACTTTCAATTGTGAGCAACATTATCACTGTTAATTCCTATAGTGTGATCCACTGGAAGCTTAGATTGACTAATTTCAGCATAAGGGCGTGAAATGCCACTGTGAAATGGATGGACGGTGTGGATGAAACCCATACATCACAGTGGCCAGTCCTCAGTGCTATTTACTTCCCGTTCCGAGCTGGAGACGGGTGGGGGTAGGATACAATCCACAGTTGAAAGAGCGAACCACTGTACCCGTCCAGCTGCAACAGAACATCCAAGCGTGCGCCTGGATGGGAAACTGAAGTCCCTACAATCCACCCTTCCAAACGTGGAAGTAGGGGTGTACAACGAGTCGAACCGAGTCAGCTGGCCTCTGCTCCACTTGGCTCGGCCACTGGCTGACCTCAGTTCGAACTTGGCTTGGCTCGGTCCTTGAGCCTGACTGGCCAGCTCGGCTTGGTTTAGTCATGAGTAGCTTGGGCCAGCTTAGGCCGAGTTCAAGCCAAGATCGAGCCGAGTTTGCGATTTAGGCATTTTCACAAACACCTGTACTACCCCTTCAAAACTCATCTATTTGTGAAACAGTGCAACCAATTGGCTATGAAGATGATTACTCCTTTGCTTCCTGTTTTGAAGACAATGATTACATTGCATTGAGTTGTTGTGCCTTGTATTTTTCGTTGTTGTAACAGTTTATTGATATTGAGGATTGTGGTGATGACAACAACACCCACCTTTGTTGAGTCATTTTATCAAACACTTGGTGAGCAACATCAATGGCAAAGTTACCAAGTCACTGAACTGGTTCGATCCAAGTTTGATTCGAGCTGGATTCGATCCGAGTTGAGTGGAGCTGGGGCCTGCTCGAACTCATTTTCGAGCTCAAAAAATCAGCTCGAACTCCGCTTCGAACCAAGTCGAATCGAGCTTTTTCAAGTCAAGTCAAGCGAGCTAATCGAGCTAGCTCGATTCATGTACACCCCTATGTTGAAGTTGGCAATGCACCAAATCCATTCCATTATCTATGTTGCACACACTTTTGGAAAGCTTATTGCTAATATTTTGACCGTCCACTACCACATTTAGGATCAAAATCTTCTTTTGTGAAATACACTATATTAAGTTAACACGGTTTAGTAGATTATGTAATTATAATCAATGGACCACATTTCACAATCGATGCTAGTCACTTGTATAAATATGCAACTTGAATCTCACATGTAAAGGGCACATATAGATGACAATATATATATATACACACAGACTAACATACACACTCCACTTCACCACACACTTGCGCACTGCACCACAAGAGATGTCCAAACCCGACCAACTGTTAAAACTCTAGAAAGTCTAGTATTGGAGCGAGGCAACGGTGCAATCGAGAATAGTCTTAGAAGGACTCCCACCAAACTAAAAAATTCAGAGGGTGCGGATATAATTTTTCATTTACAAGGGAGCATAGTAATTTCATATACCTCATTTAGGAAATTCATCTTTAGAACCCTAACCCTAAAAAATCATCACCCATCTAAAAATATCCAATCCATGAGATTGACTGATCTTACCGATGTACAACGTTGTCGTTCCATCGATGGTTGAAAAATCAATGCCTTTGGTGGGTTTTCTTTATCTAAGTGCAAAGAAAGCAATTATTATCATGCACATGAAGAGAGAAATATTTAGAAATTAAAATATCTTAGTGGTTTTTTTCCTTTCAGAAAGCTAGGGCACTGGGTACCATCACAATTGGCTATTCACCAAAAGTGCCATGACAAAATTATTTGATACTCTTGCAACGTCTGATAGTTAATACACTTGCACTTAGTACATGTGGCATACATGGACTCAAAATCAGCTCAACTGAGGGATCGTGATCTCTTATCAGTGGACATTGTTTGTAGAATTTGGACCATTTGTTAATTCTCATTTCAACTGTTTATTAAATGTTTATCAAATTTTCATTAATTTAAAATTTTAATATTCAATGTTATTTTTGGTTTACTATATATCCATTATTCTAATTATCTCCTTAAACTATTAATTTGTGCTATTTGTATTTTACGTGTACAATTCCCTAGCTCCTGCGCATGAACCATCACACACTGCAGAGTATCAAATCTTTTCCATTGTGGTCTCATGGCCCACGCGGATAATGCTAGAGTAATTTGGCTGGTTATGTGAAACAGAAAAAAGTGCCAACTTTGGAACCCATGTATGCAAATATAGGCCACTCATCAGACGGTGGGCACCTTAAAATGGCCCAAAATTCTAAAAGCTCAATTCATCAAGTAGCCCAATTAAATGAACGAGCATCTTTTCTCTGAGTATCCATTTCCCTCATCACGTGTCCCACTACAAATGAGTGAAAAAGGCATGAGTTTTGATCCAGGGCATGTTCTCCACGTCCCACACCTGATGAATGGATCCAATCACTTCAATATGTGGTCATATAGTTATGTGTGCCGCGAACCTCCCATTCCATATATATATATATATGTTGTCAGATGTCTTAAATCTGACATTTTTTTGATATGCTCGACCGGTCGTGGGACTGGCATGATCGGTCAAGAGAGCTACACGACTAGTCGTAGCGCGCTCGACTCAAAGTCCAGCAAGCTCAGTTTTTTGGTGTCCGAGATGCTCGACCGGTCGAGCAGGTTGCTCAACCAGTCGTGGCCATCCTTTGACCAGTCGAAGTTATGCAAATTTGAGTCTAGATCTTGTGCGGACTGCGGAAATCTGATGTGGTTTTGCATGGGCGCGAAAGTGAAGTTTCTTAAACTATAAATACGGGTCCCCAGAGCTATTCTAATGTATCTAAAGTTTTCTAAAGGGATTTTAGGATTATCAAAGGGTGAGATTCGAGGTTGTTTGAATCAGGTAAGTCATCTCTCTTGTAATTTCTATTTCATAGTGGATTTCTGTCGCTTTGTGCCGTGGTTTTTTCCCGTAAGGGTTTTCCACGTTAAAACTTTCTATTCTTCTGTGATTGCTTGTTACTATTGAATTGCTATCCTAGATTAGATCTGTGTGATTCCACAGCACAAATCCCCAAGAAGTGATATCAGAGTAATGGTTGGGGCACAGATCTGAATCTACAGGATTAGTAATAATGGGAAACGGCAAGTTTGATATTGAGAAGTACTCAGGTAAAAATAATTTTGAGTTATGGAAGGTTAAGATGATTAACCTGTTAACCAAGCAAGGCGAGATTAATGCTCTTGATGAACGGAAATCTACCATGAAAGATAATGAATGGGAAAACTTTGATAGGAATGCTTTAGCCTCTATCCGTTTATATCTCACGGATGAGGTTCTCTATAATGTTTTAAGGGAGAAAATTGCGGCTAGTTTGTGGGCGAAGTTAGAGAACATCTATGCAAAGAAGTCCTCTGAAAATCGCCTACACTTGAAGCTACAGAGTTATACCTTCAACATGGCAGAGGGTGGAGATGTAGAATCTCATATCAGCAACTTTAATAAATTGATGTGCAAATTGTTGGATATGTAGGAAGTGGTCAAAGATGAGGAATAGGCATGTATGTTGTTAAATTCTCTTCCTGCATCATATGAGTCTTTCAGGGACACGATTTGCACCGTAAATAAAACCCTAAGTGTTGACACTGTTATCTCAACCCTTCAAGAGAAGGCTACAAGAAAGTTAAACGGTGACATGGGGGTATCTTCCGAGGCACTGATTACAAGGGGCAGAGATTCTGAGCGAGGTACAGGATCCTCAAGGCCTAGATCCAAATCCAACGGCAAGGGCAAATGAAAATTAAAGTGTTGGAATGTGAGTTGTCTGGACACATGAAGAATGATTGTAGAAATCTTAAAACGAAGAAAGAAAATTCAGTGATTTTTTTCAAGGAGGCCAATGTGGTCACATCTGATGAAGAGACAAGTGGTGGTGATTCTGTCTGTGTTCATGATCGGACATATTCACGACAATCATGCAAATGAGTGGATCCTAGACACAGGAGCGTCATATCACATGACTCCTCATCGGAGTTGGTTCGCCAGTTACAAGAAATGCGATGGTGGACAGGTTTTTATGGATAATGACAATGCCTGTAATGTTGTGGCTATCGGTACGGTTAGCATCAAGATGTTAATTTGATGGGATGGAGCGTACCTTGACTGACGTCAGGCACGTTCCTGACATAAAGAAAAGTCTAATTTCTCTCGGTGAACTCGAGGCTATAGGGTGCAAGTTCACCGGTATTGATAGCGTCCTTAAAGTTTCAAAAGAGGCACTCGTGGTTATGAGACCGCAAAGGCACGGAAACCTTTACAGGTTGATTGTGAGCACTTCGGCAAGTGGAGTGGCAGTAGCTATTGCAGACTCCACGTCTTTACGTATGTGGCATGCTCGTCTGGGCCACATGAGCAAGCGAGGCATGAATGTACTTTCTGATCGATGTTTGATTCCAGCTTTTAAAATTTCTGATTTAGATATATGCGAGCATTGTATATATGGTAAACAATCTAAACTATCTTTTAAATCTGAAAAACATGTTTGTAGGGGAGTGCATGATTGCATGCACTCTGACGTATGGGGGTCATCGCCAGAAGTGTCCATTGGGGGTCGTCATGGTTTGTTTCATTTATTGACGACTACTCCAGGAAAGTTTAGGTTTACTTCATGAAACGTAAATCAGAAGTTTTCACCATATTCAAGTAATGAAAGGTAACGGTGGCAAAACAGTTAGGGCAAAAAATAAAGGTTTTAAGAACTAACAATAGTAGAGAATTTATTTTCACTGAGTTTAATAATTATTGCAAGGACGAATGGATCATTAGGCACAACACAGTGCACCACATGTCCGAGCAAAACGGTGTGGCTGAACGAATGAATCGGACTCTCCTGAAGAGGGCCATATGTATGTTAAGTAATGCTGCGTGGGCAAGGACCCATGGACTGAGGCCGTTAACACGGCTTGTTATTTGGTGAACCGGTCTCCTTCAACGACAATTGAATGTAAAATCTCAAAGAAAGTATGGAGTAGTCAGAAAATCGACTACTCAGGTCTATACATATTTGGTTGTGAGGCTTACTCTTATGTACCGTCAGTTGAGAGAGATAAGCTACACCATAGTTCTAAAAAGTGTATCTTTGTTGGCTATGGCATTGGTCTGAATGGTTACAGGTTATTTGACAAAGTCACACGCAAAATCATCACTAGTTGTGACGTCAGATTCGATGAAAGCTCCCTACTTCATAAGAATGATCAAAAAGAGCAAGAAAACCAAAAAGGGTGATCGTAGACATCCAAATTGACACAGATGATACTCAGGCAGAGACAGATGAAAAGACAGAGGTACATGATCAGGTGGAGTAGCCACCTGTAAGAAGGAATCCACCGCGTGATCGCAGGTTACCGGCAAGATACAGGGACGACTCTAATATTGCATATGCCCTCATTATAGATGAGGGGGACCCGTCTACTATTCAGGAGGCTCTTGATGAGCCTGATGCAGAAAAGTGGAAGACGGCTATGGACGATGAGATGGACTCGTTGCACAAAAATCACACATGGGAGCTGGTGGAGCTTCCTGTGGGCCGAAAGGCGATTGGTTGCAAGTGGTTATTCAAATAGAAATAGGATAGATACAAAGCAAGGTTGGTAGCGAAGGGTTATGCTCAGAGAGAATGAATCAACTTTACGGAGATATTCGTGCCGGTAGTTAAGAAAGTATCTATCAGATTCGTGTTAGCGCTGGTTGCCCAATACGATCTCGAGCTGGAACAGATGGATGTAAAGGCTGCATTCCTGCACGGGGAATTGGAAGAGTAGATTTACATGAAGCAGCTACAAAGTTAAAGGGGTAGAGAAAAAGGTTTGCAGGTTAATGAGGTCGTTGTACGGCTTGAAACAGTCGCTTAGGTAGTGGTATAAAAAATTTAATTCTTTTATGGTGAGTCAGAAATTTACTTGGAGTGAATACAATCACTGTGTCTATTACAAGATATTAAGTGATGAAAAATCCATCATTCTAATACTGTATACTAATGATATGTTAATCGCCTATCATGATATGTCTAAAATCAATGTACTGAAGACTCAGTTATCAGGGACATTCGAGATGAAAGATCTGGGGGCTATAAAGAGGGTTCTTGGCATAGATATTCATAAAAATGGGAAGAGGAGCGAGCTTTAGTTATCACAAGAAGAATACCTTGAAAAGGTATTGATCAAGTATGGGATGGATCAGGCAAAGCCGGTGAGCGTTCCCCACGCGGCTCACTTCAAGCTTTCCTCATAACAATGTCCTAAATCCAATGAGAAAAGGCAGGTTATGTCTCATGTGCCTTATTTGAATGCGGTTGGCAGTTTAATGCATGTCATGGTCTGTACAAGACCAGATATTTCATAGGCAGTCGGTGTTGTGAGTAGATACATATCAAACCCCGGTAAGCAAAATTGGGAAGCGGTGAAATGGCTTCTTTGATACATTCGAGGTACGAATGATTACGTCTTAACTTTTGAGAAAACAGGGACAAAGTTGGTAGGGTATGTAGATTTCGACTACGCAGACAGTATATATTTCAGGAAGTCTACTTCAGGATACTCGTTTGTACTAGTGGGTGGAGCAATCAGTTAGATGTCGAAGCTTCAGTCCGTGGTGGCTCTTTCCACGACAGAAGCGGAATATATGGCAGTGACGAAAGCGTTTAAAGAAGGTGTTTGGCTCAGAAGCATGATAAATCAGTTGAGACTTCAGTAGAAGGTCGTGCCGATTAACTGTGATAGCGAGAGCACTATCAATTTGGCTAAAAATTTTGTTTATCACTCACGTACTAAACACATTGATGTTCGTCACCACTTTATCCGACAGGTGCTTGAGGAAAGAGACATCAAACTGAAAAAGATTCACACAAGCGTGAATCCAGCAGACATGTTCACCAAGGTCGTTCTTACAGAGAAGTTCAAGTTCTGTGCAACTTCTCTGGGCTTGGCAATGGCGTAAAAGAATGACGGAGTGTGCACGAGAAGTGTTGATTGAGACTATGATGCAATGCAGAAATAAGAAAAGAGGTCAAGAAGTTACACGGTTGAAGATTGAAGACATAGTGGAGATTGTTGTCAGATGTCTTAAATCTGACATTTTTTTGATATGCGATTGGCACGACCGATCGTGGGACTGGCAAGACCGGTCGAGGGAGCTGTACGACTGGTCGTGGCCCGCTCGATTCAAAGTCCAGTAAGCTCAGTTTTTTGGTGTCTGGGATGCTCGACCAGTCGAGGGGATTGCACGACCGGTCGAGCGGGTTGCTCGACCAGTCGTGGCCATCCTTCGACCAGTCGAGGTTACACAGATTCAAGTCCGGATCTTGTGCGAACTACGAAAATCTGAAGCGGTTTCGCAAGGGTGCGAAAGTGAAGTTTCCTAAACTATAAATACGGGTCCCTAGGGCTATTCTAATATATTCTAAAGCTTTCTAAAGGGGTTCTAAGATTATCAAAGGGTGTAGCAAGGGTGAGATTCAAGGTTGTTTGAATCGGGTAAGTCCTCTCTCTCGTAATTTCTATTTCATACTGGATTTTTGTCGCTTTGTGCCATGATTTTTTCCCGTAAGTGTTTTCCACTTTAAAACTTTGTGTTCTTCTGTGATTGCTTGTTACTATTGAATTGCTATCCTAGATATAGATTTGTGTGATTCCGCAACACAAATCCCCAACAATATATATATTCTAACACACACACCCCACTTCGCCACACACTCGCACACTCTCACAAGCACACCCACCCCCACACACTTGCGCACTCGCACCACAAGAGATGTGCAAACCCGTGACCAACTTTTAAAACTCTAGAAAGTCTACTATTGAAGCACGACAACCTTTGCAATCAATAATAGCCTTAAAAGGACCCGCACCAAACTAAATAATTCAGAGGGTGCAGATATAGTTTTTCATTTACAAGGGAGCATAGTAATTTCATACACCTCGTTTAAGAAACTCTTCCCTAGAACCTTAATTCTAAAAAAATCATCACCCATATATGAAAATATCCAATCCATAAGATTGACTGATCTTACCGTACATACACCGTGTCATTCCACCAATAGTTGAAAAATCAATGTCATTGGTGGGTTTTCTTTATCTAAGTGGAAAGAAAGTTAATGTTATCATGCACATGAGGAGAGAAATATTTAGAAATTTAAATATGTTCAGTGGTTTTTTTCCATTTTCAGAAGGCCAGGGCTCTGGGTACCATCGCAATCGGCTATTCACCGAAAGTGCCATGACAAAGTTATTTGATACTCTTGCAATGTGTCATAGTTAATACGCTTGCACTTAGTATATGAGGCATATATGGACTCAAAATCAGCTCAACTGAGGGATCATGATCTCTTATCAGTGGACATTGTTTGTAGATTTGGACCATTTGCTAATTTTCATTTCAACTGTTCATTAAATGTTTATCAAAATTTCATTAATTTAAAAAACTAATCAATGTTATTTTTGGTTTAATATATATCCATTATTCTAATTATCTCTTCAAACTATCAATTTGTGTTGTTTGTTTTTCACGTGTATATAATTCCCTAATTCCAGCGCATCAACCATCACACACTGTAGAGTATCAAATCTTTTCCATCGTGTGCTCATGGCCCCTGCGGATAATGCTAGAGTAATTTGGCTGGCTATGCCAGACAGAAAAAAGTGCTACTTTGTGACCCATGTATGTAAATCTAGGCCACTCATCAGATAGTGGGCACCATAAAATGGCCCAAAAATTAAAAAGGTCAATTCATCAAGTAGCCCAATTAAATTAAAGAGCACATTTTCTCTGACCATCCATTTCCCTCATCATGTGTCCCACTACAAGATGAGTGGAAAAAGCCTGAGTTTTGATCTAGGGCATGTTCTCCAAGTCCCACACCTGATGAATGGACTCAATCAATTCAATATGTGGTCATATAGTTATGTGTGCCGCGAACCACCTATTCAATCAATGCCGTTACCTGCTGGTCAATCTCTACGTTGCACGGAGCGTGTCCGTTGGGTCGAGTTAACATCAGGAGAGAAACTATAATACTCTCCCATATTGTGATGTATGATACGCAGACGCATAGAAATTACTTAGAAATTGCGCGTGAATATAGGTAATCAAATTAAAACGTCCAAATTTTAGAGTAGAGATGTATCCTGAACTAACAACCAAGCTAATATGGTTATCTGACCATTGGATTGGTGGACATTTATTAGATGGTGCAAAATGAAAAGCATCCAACGGTTCTATTTCCATAAACAATGTTTACGAATCAGAGGTTAGGATTGTTCAACCAACCTAATCTTGGAATTGTTACTTTTTAGACAGTAGGTTTCACAATCTACTCGGTTTTATTTTAGTTATCATATGCCATGTTTACAGTTTCTGGGTGCATGCTTATTAAGCATCTCAGCCTGAGTATCATATAACTCCTCTATCAACAACAACTTTAACCGACAGATTTTGTTAGACGAAAATGGACAGGCGTGTCTATTTGCCTAAGCTGGATGGACGGGACACAAAGGTCATTATCCTTCCATTGAAATGGTCCCCGCACCACAATAATTGCTGGTGCACGTACAAGTCATGAGAGAAAAACACTTACGTAGTAGCTCGCGCACCTGAAACGAGCAACACGTGTGTAAGTCAGAGCCGCTCATCAGGTGATCGCAGCTGTGTAGATGATATCCTGCAAAAATCTGGCCCATCCAATTATCGGGTTGTGCATATGTTTACAATGAATATCGACCATTGGCCTATCTTTCTTAACAGTTGGCTCGATAATCATGTGGAGCAGATTTTTATGGGACCCATCTACAAAGCTCAGATCCTCGATGCGTGCAGCTCCTATCTTTCACATGCGTGGCTTGTTTCCACGTGTGAAGTGCGTGAACTTCTCCACTTGAAAGAAACCTTACGGATCGTTTGGTCCCCTAGTACTGTAACGTGTGACCCCCAGGATCAATCAATATCTTCAATAATTCAAGATACAGGTTTGTTGATTCTACACGCGCGTGGTACCCCTGCCTATTCGCGTGCGTGAATACAAATCAATATGGGTAATATGCGTCTGATCAGATCTTTTCAACAGGTGGGCCATATTCTTCATATCTTTTTTCCTAAATATGGGGCCATTTTGTTTATAAAGTGGGACACAGAATGTAAAACAAATGGACGGGTAAAAATCTGTTTGTTCCGTACATTGTGGCCCACCTAATGAATGAACCTGCCTATTTTTGAGAAAGAAGGTATATGTTATATAAAAACAGATGGAAAATTAGGATCCCATGAAAATGTTCCATAATGTGTTCCTGCGTGTGGATGGTCGGGATTCCACACGCGTCTGGAATTACCCAACCTCTGGCAAGCGATATCCAAAAGGCATATTTTGATCAAGAGGTTTACTCCAATACATCGGGATGTATTACATAGGAAACGTTGGGATTTTTTCGTTTGAATCTGGGCCATTTTCCGATTATCTAAACCGGTTATATGGTAAATATATCTCTTTAACTTCTAATAAAATCTTTCAAATGGATTATTTCAACACTTAAACAACATGGTACCTTTTCTTTGTACATGAGCGTCAAAAAATATCTTTCTAAAATATTTATGGTTTTGGTAATTCCGCATCCAATAGGTTCCCTATCAAATAGACGGTTTGGATAACTGAAAAAAAAAAATACCAAATGCAACCGGCAGAGTCCAGACAGATCTTACTGCGATATATTCGAGCAAACCTCTTTCATCCAAACACTTCTATTCAATGCTCTGCGTGTTGTTAGTCTCTTCGCGTGCCTGCGTGGGGGTAGTTAGTCGATCTCTCTGTTTGGTCGCTGCGTGTGGTTGCAGAGGCGCTTCGGAGCACACGTGTGTGGGATTCGGTCCTCTCATGTTGTGGCGGCCACCTTAAACACGCTTTAGACCAGCAAGGGATGCTTCACCTATCAAACTCACTACACACGTGCGCTGAATTATAGATGGTTGAACATCTTTTTGTGTGTGTGACATCCACTCCGTCCATCATTTCTAACCATTCATGTTAGGATGTGAGCCCAAATATCGGTCAGGTACAAAACTCAAGTGGGCCACACTATAAGGAAAAGTGGGGAAGGGAACGCCTGCTATTGGAACCTTATCACGGCCCACCGAAGTTTTCAAATCAGGCTGACATTTGGTTTTTTTACTTCATTGTGGCGGGCTCACCTCATTGACCGGTTGGATGGCATGTTAACATCACATTGGCCCCATGAAAGTTTCATAGGTGGACGTAACTACTCACACGGTTTGTGTGGTGTGCCCCACTTGAGTTTTAGATTTGTGATGTTTGGTCTCAAAGTCCGAACATGGTTTGTCGCAAAAATGGACGGATTTGTATATGGATGCGGACTGCGTGCTACCTCAGCCTGGGCAGTTCTATGGGCGGGCTCATCAACTCTTTTCTCATATCATTTTAAGGCACGAGCTCATTTAAATACCAATTGCATTAAAAGTAAGAGTCATTTGGGGTATTGGATCCTTTTTTATGCTCATGCCTTAAAATGACATAAGAAAAAGGATGAACAGCTTCTTCTTCTTCTTCTTTTTTCTTTTTTTTCCAGTTAGCTTGTTAGTATACCCATTAGCCACTTCTCTTTTTTTCCTGTTAGCTTGTTAGTATACCCATTAGCCAACCCCACTAGGAATCGATACCAGGACCTCAGTGTTGAAATGAGGTATCTTTCACTCTGTCTACCACTTGAGCTATGGATTAGGGTGTAAGGGATGGACGGCTTGAATAAATAGATACGTCACAATAGGCCCACCCACAGAATTGCCCATTCGGGGCTAGAGAGGCAGGGGTAGGACACAATCCACGTCCGATTCGTACGTCACACATATCACGATGGGCCCACCGAACTTTTTGTTACACCACTCCCTCCGGGAAATTCGCATCCCATAGAAATGGTTCGTACGGATGGGGCCCGCTGTTAAGTGACTCAAAAAATCTAACTGACCTTGGTGCAATCGTACGAGGACATTTCTTTCCCTTAAAATTCTCAAACCTCCTGTTTTGCGAATCATGCATCCACACATGCCAAAACATTTAGCTCTCGGTTGGATGCCACTTGAATAAGTTACTTATTCTACTTGCATCAGCATAAAAATAACTTATTTGAGATATATAAGTTTGGTTTATGATCAATTATAAATATTTTTTTATTTAAAGTTATTTAATTATTTCACTTTAATAAGTAGAAATCAAAATAAGCCACTTAAGGCATAAGTAATTTATCATAGTAATTTATTATCCAAATGCACTCATAAGACCAATTTGGATATCATCAAATAAGTTACTTTTTCAATTTACAGCGGTAAATAAGTAACTCATTTCAAATAAGTAAATTTGGTTTTTAATTAGTTAAATAAAGCTAATATTTTTAGCTTTTCTACTTTTTATTAGCTATTGAAGAGAGACGAAAGAGAAAATTAAGAAGCTAATAAGTATGTTGTTTACTAAATATACTTATCTACTTAATAAGAAGAAACTTAGATAAGCTACTAATGCATGCCATAGCTTATCTAAAGTAACTTAAATACAAATACCATTAATGTGTGGTGGAATTCTACCAATCAATTAGGCACGCAACAACATGTTAGATGTTGGGGTCTAAAATGAGGCAGGCCTTTCTCATCACGTGAGCTAACAAAACATATAAACTGCAAAAAGGTGGCTAGAAGACATCAGTACACCTTCTGTATTTTTCCTTTTTTTAACGTACACTGACACAACACACCCCTCTCTGTCTCTCTCTCTCTCTCTCACGTACTCACACCACAAGGGGTGTTTGAACTCATGACTTTATATTGAAACTCCTAAAGTCTACCACTAAAGCACGGTAACAAGTGCAAATGGCATAAGTACATGCGTGGGCAATCTAAACGGCGTATGACATGCACACCATCATGAGAATAAGGAGAGGCAGTGGCCTAGCTAAGGTGGTCAGCCATTGGCATAGTCAGACCCTACCCTGAAAAAAAAAAAAAAAAGATTTTAATGATCAAAGTTTGAAATAATACAATCTATAAATACAGCACCGATTAATATTTATGAAATATGTCTATGTTCCAGCTGGTTGGACAACGGGTTACCATCCAGCCACTGGATAACTACTAGCCTATTAAGAGCAAGTGACATCCAACATTTCTAGTACTCTTACCATCAGAATCACTTAGTGGAAACCGTCTACCAATATGCTGATCATACCATAGCAAACAGTATTTAGCAGTTAATAAATAGAAAAAATACAAATATTGTCCACTCATTAATGAGTGGCCATGGTTGATTTTTGCACGAGGCCAGCCTATTTGGAAGGATTGAATGTCTTATGCACTCATTGTCTAGTCTCAGTGTTGAGACAGCCATCTGTCTACCATTGAGCTATGGAGCCAGACATGGTTTGGCTACTCCACCATGATGTACGTGTTTCATCCAAGTTCTCTATACATTTTTTGAGATCATTTTATGGCATGAGCTTATAATCGAGGTAGATCCAAATCTCAAGCTGATCACATCACAGGCGTTGATTGAATTCCCACCATTAAAAACTTCTTGGGGACACAAAAGCTTCGATCACATCACAGGTGTTGATTGAATTCCCACTATTAAAAACTTTTTGGGGGCACAAAAGCTTTGGATTAAGTTGATGTTTGTTTTTTCCCTTCATCCATTATGACCTAATCATACAGGTTGGATGCCAAACAAACAATATAGTAGGCTTTAGGAGGTTTTTAATGATGGCCATTTAATCACTACTGATTTTCTTTATTGGGACCACTTGAGATTTAGATTTACTTCATTTTTTTTATCAAGCTCTAAAATACAAAAATGGATAGATAGCATGGATAAAACACATACATCATAGTGGGGCCCACAAAGCACAAACCAGCCAGTGCATCACTAGCCAAACCGTGTGGGGGATAGGCTCAAATTCCACCTTTCATGGTGACAATTCTACCATGTTGGAAATTTATTGGGAGATTTTTAAATTTTGTGGTTTTTCTTGAGATATTATTGGGAAATTGTTGGTATAAGTAAAATTTTAAAATATTTATTATACAATAATAAATAATTTTAAAATGCCAATATATAATTATACAATGAGTTAGTTAAAATCTTAGTATTCTTATGTTAGAGAAATGCTCCACTGCTCCCAGGCACCATATGTTATAGTGCTCCTAGTTGCATTTATTTGCATTGGGGCACTTGGATTGTCCAATCAATTGATCTAGACTGTTCATCAGATTCAACCCACTTTTTAAGGGCAACCACGCAAGCATCAGACCAATTTGAAAAATACTAACCATTCGATCAATGGTCTTTAATATAGACGGTTAAGATCATTCACACACAAATAGGTCCAGTCAACAATTTGATCTATCTACTTGTTAGAGACCATCATGAATTTCTTATGATTCTAAAGAATCACTTTTTTTAGGCAATTATAGCCATTCCATCCATGGCCTAGGACAAGATTGGCTATAGAAAACAAGACCCAATCAAGGATGGACTGGATCATCCGATCAGTGAATTTTACATAGTAACCTGAAAATTATGTTCTGGACTTAACGGACGGTTCTGATTGATTTATTGGAATGTCCAACTGAATTTAGGCAACTAGGAGCACTATCACTTATGGTGCTCTCTCTTAGAGCACCCGAGCATTTCTCTTTACATCACACTGCCCCTTTCGGTTGTGCAGTTGGGCTTGGTCAACCCATTGGGTACGGCCCAAGGCCGGCCCGTCCACACCCAATTAAGGATCTTTTCATCACTGATGGCTGGGGCCTGACATTTAGGGCTGAAAGTTCGGCGGGTTGCGAAGGATTGGTGCTCAACCCTAGCCCAACCCAAGGTTCCTATACCTCAACCCTAACCCAACCCAACCTCATGTTGGGAATTCTCAACCCAGGCCCAACCCAAGCGGGCTCGGTGGAATTGATCAAGTTGGCCGGGTGAATACATGGTAATATTTTCGTTATTACATTAATATATTATATTTCAATACACGTCTTATTTTTTATAACTATAATTTTATTAAATATATATGTTGTTATTTATCATAAAGAACTTCATTTATTCTAAACAAACAAGCTAAAATATAGGACAACTACTTTAAAAGTCGTATTGGTATTGTATAGCACGCAATCTATTTGGAAGAGAGAAATCCGGCATATCTTGTTTGCTTGAGTCATCAAAAATGGCGTGGACCATTGAGACCCGATGACATTGGAATTTCATGTGCCTTCAACATAGAATCCACACTCAATTATAAATTGTAAGTAACTTATATATGGATGGGGTTCGAGTTGGGTCGGGCAACCTGAGACCTTAACCCGAGCCCAACCCAAGTTTTATTGGGTTGGTGTTTATTTTGTTGGATTGGGCCCACCTCCAGATTTTTACAATATTTCCTTTCAAAGCCTTTCTTGAGCCCAAATATAAGCCCATCATGCTGCCATGGACTTGAATGGGCTAAATTCCAGGTCCACAAGTCAGGCACGTGTCTAAAAAACAATATGGGCCGGACACGTGTGCCCAAAAGTAGATAGGCCGGAATCAGGCACAACCTGCCCAACTCAAGCCGACGAGCATGAGGACGGTGTGGATGGGCCCTTGTGTAATCCTATCTGATTGGTGGTTGCAAATGGATAATTAAACGAAATCCACATCGGCCTCTATTCAATACAACATGATCATTTGATTCATACAAAATTTCAATATGGTCCAATCCCATTCGGGAGCTGATATTCAGCGAGTGGCGATTTTTTGAGCGATATGGCCCATTCGTAAAGAGTCCTTGAGATTTATTTTTTTTAAAATAAAAAATCCAAATCAGTTCCGAATGTAAGGTGGTCGAATTACCCTAAAAAGGGGATTTTTACCAGAAAATTCTTATGGAATTCTAGTTTTACCAATTAATCAATAGAGTTTAGGGCTGTCAATGGGCCCAGTTTGGACCAAGCAAAATCAAAATTTCAGGCCCACCCCAAACAGTTCAACATGTAGGCCCAAGCCAACTGTAGGCCTGGCCGCTTGACAACCCTAAAGAGAGATCTTTTTGGTGAGTAAGAAACCAAAATGCCCTCAACACTCTTATTTTTCTGAAAAAAAAAATAAAAATGGTAAATCGAGGCATTGCGCGTGTATTACATGAACCCGTCCAATGGGTGAATCTCACTATTCTGATCACATGTACCAAAAATCAGGCCAATCCAACCACCAGGTGGACCACAATATAAAAAGAAAATGTAGGCCATCCACAACACTCCAAAGTTAACTGTGGCCCACCTTATGTTTAGATTGGCCATTATTGGTTCATATAGTGTTTCAAGAAATAGGTGAGGTACATGTTTTTCATTGACCCTTTTCTAGGGTTGGCAATACCCGGCTTTGTACTAGCTTTGGACCTGTTAGTTCGGCTCGTAGGCCATGGTTGGGCCTGGAATGTATGTCCTGATCAATTTCCAGGCAGGCTTTTGTTCAGGTCGTTTTAGCCCCATCTAGACTGGCCCACCTTACATTCTATCCTCTAGGACTAGATATGCAGTTTTAATTCTCAGTTAGGGAACACATGCATCTTGCATGTGTTTGGTAGGTTTTATTTCTTTAAATGACTATCTCTTTGTGCACTTGCGTCCCACGGGATCATTGGATGGATTATAAATCATTTTGTGGGCTTGGGCTTAGATCTTGTATGCTAGGCCATGGAACTTATAGTGTTTTCTGGGCCTTGCTGCTGGGCCCAAACCTGACCCCTGCTCCTTAGCTATCTGAAACTTGCATTTCAGCTTAAATCGAGAAACGTTTCTTCTATTTGTGGTTCGTTTAAATTTTATTTGTTTTGGGGATACCTTCCTATTTAGTTTTTCACCTTTTAAGAATGGTATCGATTCTTCCACCATACACACGGCATCAAGATTTTTTGATCATTGTCTCAACTTTGGATAGATCATGAAAAGGATGATCTTCATGGTGGGGCCTACTATTTTATGGTACAAATATCCAACGCTATTTGGCTCGCGATGCAACCTGCAACATCCTTTTTTTATCTAATTGCAGGCGACAGTAGTAAATAGAAGACAGAGAGAGAAGATCAAGTGAGAAGTTGGAGAAACAAGCATGAACTAGTTTTCATTAAATGATGAAGCCCTTTCTTATAGCTCATTAGTTTATTAAGGTTTATGCCTCATGGGCCTAGTGCACCATGCACATGGAGAGGTTGTGGGTTAGTTACACATGCAATCCAAATGAAAACAAAGCTTCCTTTTTCTTCTTCTTCTTCTTTTTTTCAGAGGGTGTTACCAGCTCAAGAGTTTTATATGCATAAAGAGAGAGAGAGGAGTTGATCAGGTGAGAATAAAGCTTTATGGGATGCACCTTAATTTATTTATTTTTGACATCTACTCTTTTCATCAGTTGGGCAAGATACGTTAGAATGCGATGCGAAATATTTTGCAGATCAAAAACTTAAGGGGGACCAAAACACATAAAACAATAGACATGGGATACCAATTATTGAAAACTTTCTTAAGGCCTACCAAACTTTTTCATCGGTCTATTGCTTTTCTATTCATTTAATTATAAATTAGGAGCTTAATATTTGTTATGATTTGATTGTGACTGGTACAGGCATTTTAGTTAATAACCTTTTTACCAACTAGATTTGAATCTCTCACACATGTTAACGATTCTTTTCATGAAAATGAGAGTGGCACTAATCAAAACTTAGATAATGAAAATTCTTTCATATTGTGGCATAAGCAATTAGATTATATCTTTTCATGAAATAATGAAAAAGTTTATGTAATGATAAATTCTTTACTCTCTAAACTTTCTAGGCTTTAAGATTTATATTAACTATATTGAGGGAAAGCAGACTAGGATTAGAAATAATGGCTCTACGATTAGCGTAAGACTTTTAAAGGTGATACAAACAAATGTTTGCTTACATTTCCTATTGCATATTGGATGTGGTAGAAGTGTATGAGCTGATATATTTATGAGGAGCATAAGACTTTTGAAGTGTATGAGTTGATTTGTATCGATGATGTAGCAAACTTTAAGTTTCCACTAGCCATTTGGCTCAAAATCCTCCAGTCGGCTAGAACCTACATAATCTATAAAAGCTAGAGAATTTAGAGACTCTATTGCTTTAAGTGGACTCTTGATTTGCGACCTGAGATTCCGAATAAGGAACCTCGGTTACAGAGAGAGGTGTTGGGCACCACTCTGCCCGTACGGGGTGTATAGTCTCTACTCGTGTGGTGAGCTAATTTTAGGAGATAAGATGATAAGATGTGAAGTATTAAAATAAGATTAGAATACACGAATTTCTGAAGTGGCAGGGTCCAAAATTTTGGCAAGCCACAAAGCATACGTCCAAAGAATATCTATAAAGGGGTTTAAAAAGATATGTGGTGCTGCTAAAATGTTATGTAGGAGGACTAGGCTACTATGAGTTTCTAATGTGATAGGATCCAGAGTTCCAGTGAGTAATAGAGCATGCATTCAATGGCAATCTAAGGAAACAGAGGATTTGAGAATGAAAGTAATGATGCGATTGATGAAGAATGAATAGACATGATGGTGGCAGGATCTTTGGCTTGCACTTAATTGTGGCTTGGATAATGTATGTGCATTATGGTTTGGCATGGTTGACCTAAGCGGGTGTAGGAGGCTAAGAGAGGGTATGAGGAGGCTAAAGGGGACTGAATAAGATGAGAGCTTGAGAACTCAAGCACTCTCTCTCATTCTCGCTCACCTACTCTCTTTATCTCTTACTCTCATTCTATTAGCGAGAGTTTATTGTTTTTAAATAATAATAATAATAATAATAAAGAGAGGATGGGGGTATTTATAACCCCTATGATGGTTCTTTGGTAATTTTTGGGATTATATGAGGATAGAGGATGGGGGTATTTATAACCCCTATGATGGTTCTTTGGTAATTTTTGAGTTATATGAGGATAGAGGATGATGTGATAGCCTAAGATGGTGGGGGAAGGAGATGTCACATGCCATTTTTTTATGGATTAAATGGATTGTTAAAATGGTAAATAATAAAAACTTTATGGGTAATAAGAATTTTAAAATTGCACGTGGTGAGCCCATAGGCTATGCGCGAAAGTTTGGCAGAGTTAAGGAATGATGACTATGTCATATGAGGGGGTAATTATGACCTATTAAAAATTATACATTTTAAAATTCAATTGCCTACTTAAAGTAATATGGAATTCAAATTAAGCAAGGCAATTAGCTCTAAAGCTCTCAAGCCATTAGAGGGTCTAATCACATAGACTATAAAAGATATGACAATTAAACAACTAGCCTATAAACATGACAGTGTACATATGCGCGTGGGATGTGCTAATGATCAACTTCTAGCATTTATCTAACTATGCATACATATAATCAAACATTCACCACATAAGCATAATAAAACAAGTGCTTAAATATCAATCATAAATACAAGCATTTATAGTCGTTCAATTTTCCTACTCCACTCCCAACGGACATACTCAACCCATGAGTGTATTGGATTTTATTGTTGACTATTTTAAATCAGGTTCACCTTTAACCTTTACAATCCTACACAAGGATCGGTTCCCACAAGAGACTTTTCGTAATTTTTTATGGGCTCACCATGAACCTCGGTCGTACACAAAAACATATTTGCGTACATTCCCGCCAGAGGCTCCCGCAAGATACCTTTGCTCGTTTTAAATTAACCAACAACCTTAGTCATAATCCAGTGACATACGTGTACTCCCATTGAAGGCTCCCACAAAGGCTAATACATACGCACCCAAGTCCGGTGGCCTATATATGGACTTTGATTTAGGCCCTACACAAGAGCCAATGTCATACACAAGAACTTAGTCGAGTTTGGTCATTCAAACTCTTGTATCAATCTTACACAATGAAGGAGTGTATATGGACTCTTACACATGGTAACTTTCTTGTCGGATTGAGCTCCTTTTGTAGCACATTTTCAGGTTGCTTGATTGATGATCTTTCATGCTTTAATCAACTCTCATTTTCTCTACCGATCATGATGCTAATGTTTTACCAAGGCCTCAGCTTCAAGATCAAACACCTTGATGTGATGCTCCGATGTAGTGACCAAAGTAATTGAAGGTTGTTTATAATCTCTTGCAAATAATGGAAAGTTGTAAAGCTTAGAGGATTCTACTTGAAGGATATTTTAAATATTGCTAGACACATGGGTTTGTCGAAAGAAATGTTGTATAAACTCTAAAGATGGCTTGAGATCATGATTTTTTTACATAAGAGCTTTGAATGCTCATTAGAGTGAATAATCATTAAGAAGAGAGCATAGATCTCAATGGGATATAGACTAGGAGGTTTGGTAGAGCTTGAGATGTACTGAGATCTTTAAAATGCCAAAATCTATCATTTCCACAAAAATCGGTTGCTTGATTTATAAGAAAATGCTCCAATTAATTTATAATGACTAGTCTTTGGTCGCACTGAGTAGAGTTTCGGTTGAACTGAATTTTACAGGAAAGCTATTGGACAAATTTGAGCCATTCAATCGTACCGAGCATGGTATTCGGTGGGATCATAGGTAACACTTGGTTGCAATCGAATTACCCGAAATTCTCTCTTAACATGTTGTCTTGTTTTAACCATTTTCGGTGGGATCGAAGGTGGGTTCAGTGGGACCGAAGGTTGCTGAAATTGTGTAGTTTTCTCAGTAACATGAGATCTCTAAAGTCAATCTAATAATAGTTAATTTAAGCTCTCGTGGCTTAAGGGATGATCAGTAAAGTATTTACCCGCTAGGTTTAAGATCATTTAGAGGTTTGTATTATTTTGGATCAAGGGTTAAGGTCACCAAGGCACAATGTTTATTTGTCATTCGCTCCTTGATACTCTACATTTACCGGTGTCTTCTGTCTTCAACTTTCAAGGGCTTAACTGACTACATGATACGAGAACTCATGTGATTGATGAATATAATGCATAATTCCTTGCACTAGTAGGTTCTACTACAGAGATCTCTCTAGAAGAGCAACAACCATAACTCAGGGCACATATTCCCAGAGAATGTGGTAATCGAATTACCTCTATTTATTGTTCATCGTTGCAATTTAGCCAACTGGCTTGGCTTAAGTAATGGCTCGGGCATGGCTTGGCTAAAGTAATGGCTTGGACTTAGTAGGGTTTGGCTTGGGCTTAGAAGTGACTTAAGTTTTATATAGGATTTAGGGTTTATGTTTGGTTCCAAGGATAATTCATGCTTCATCAGATTGCTAGCTTAGGTGGGGTGTCTACAGAGACTTAGAATTAGAATAAGACACGTCTTTATCTCCAAGTTTGATAATAAAATAGCGTCAAGTTGCAAATCGATGCTCCTAAAGCCAATGACAAATAAGCAGGTGAGGTAGAAGTGGTTGACAACTGATAGATAGAAGTCACACTTGAAATTCAAACCACTCACTTACTTTCGACCATCTGTCTAATAGTCATCAATCAAATGCTTAAAATTTCTTGACAAATATGATTATAGAAATATGATCAGTCTACGTTATTTATAAAATTTAAACCGTCATGAATGCCACATGTAAAGATGATAAATCCCAATAACATTTTTTTTTTTTTATGGTAGGGAGCCCTTACATGAGAGGAGCCTGATAGGTTGACCCTACTGCAGATTGTGTATAAACCAAAATTTACACTTAGAAGGCAAAAGTTAGTAATCGTTTGATTATTTGCTTTGAATTTAGACCACTCACTATTTTACTTTTAACAATCCATTTGATAATGATCAATTGGACGGTTAGGGTTGCTTGATCTCTATTATCTATAAGATTTTTCCCATCTGCAATGCAACTCACAATTTGGATGGCCGAGATAGGTGTACATCACTGCCTACATGTGATAAGGATGGATTTGGGAACGTACCCAGTTAAGCTAGAGTGTCACCGTGTTTGGTCGGACCGTGATTGTGGGGCACACCTCGATGTGTGTTATATAGCCAGGTTGTCCATCCATTTTTCTAGCTCATTTAAGGCATGGGCTAAAAGTAAAGAAGATATAAATCTAAGGTGGATCACACCACGAGAAGGAAAAAAAAAAAGTGGTGATTGAAAGCTATGGGCCACAAAAGATGCTGGATCAAGCTTATATTCATGTTTTCTTTTCATATGAGTCTATGCTTATCAACAAGGTGGATGGCAAATAAACATTAAGGTGAACCTTAGGAAGGTTTTTATGATGGGAGTTTAGTCACCCTTGTTTCCCGTGATATGATTCACTTGAGATTTGGATTTACTTTCCTAAAATAAGCTGAAAAAATGGATGGATAACTTAGATATAAAAATGCATACATCAATGTGGGCCCCATGCCCATAGTCTGACCAAAGGAAGTGGATTGGGTGGTGACCCCAACACTAGTTAGGTGGTGTTTGGTGTTGTTGGGGCTTACCGTGACGTATGTGTTTTATCCAAGTTGTCCATCCATTTTGACAACTTATTTAGGGGTCGTTTAGCACCATGGATTGGAGGGGATTGGAGGGGGTTTTCAATCCCCCTGGTTGTTTGGCAGCATAAAGTAACCGGGGGTTTCAAATCCAGGGGGTTTCTAATCCCCTCTTTGAGGGGGTTTGCAATCCATGGTGAGAGCTTGGATTACACCTAAAATCATTTCAATAGTTGTAGTTGTAACATGTGTGTCACCATACACCATCTAACTATTGGGCACATGGCCCACAATGATGATCAGCACCGTCCAAATATTGTTCATGTAAATCAGCACCATCCAAACATTGTCCATATTAATCAATGATTAAAAATTATTGGTTAGTCACTCAGACATGATCTTGTGCTTGCAGTCCATCCAAGACTTAGAATTTCATCATTTTCAGGCAAAACATATATTTCAGCGGGCTTATCATAACTATAGTGTCAAAAATTATATATCTCACACTTATTAGGGATATTAAAGTTGATTTAGTAATTAAATTCAAATCCCTGTAAATATACCATGTATGGGTACTTTTGAATTAAAGTTGATTCACACTCTAAGGTGCCAAAACACACCAGGAGGATTGCCAATCAAGGGGGTTCCAAATCCAGGCTCCCAAATAGGCCCTTAAGGAAACGAGCTTAAACATGAGGGCCTGTTTGGGAGCGTGGATTCGGAACCCCCAGGATTGAAAACCCCCTGGATTTGCAATCCTCCCAGTGTGTTTAGCACCTAGGAGTGTAAATCAACTTTAATCCAAAAGTACCTATGCATGATATATTTATAGGGGTTTGAATTTAATTACTAAATCAACTTTAATATCTCTAATTAGTGAGATATGTAATTTTTGACACAATGGTTGTGATAAGCCCACTAAAATATAAGTTTTTCTTGAAAATGATGAAATTCTAAGTCTCAGATAGGCTGCATGTGAGGCCCGTATCTTAGCCCGTACTATTCCTTAGGCTTCCAAGGTCCTCTCAGTCAAATTCCGGCGACCCGCGATCTGTTATTGGTGTTTGTGCGCGATCCTGAGTCATGTCCCATATATCAAAGTCGGCTTGACTCGAAACTTGTACCCTAGCAATCGTGTCGTCGCCGCGGTTCCAATGCCGCGTCTCATGCGTCAATGCGACGCTTAGATCATAAGTTGTGGCCCATGCATTGTAATGACTGTAGACTGCACGTTGCAGGACCCACCTATTGCAATGACACAAATTTCTGAGCCATCATGGCGTGATGTGCTAAGTAATCATTTCCTCTCCTTTTCCTTAAAGTCAACACCCTTCCTTACCAAGAAATTAATGATAGCCTTACATCATTATTTCATGACATGACCTTTTCCTCTCTCTCCTATCTCTCTCTCTCTCACCCTCTTTCCTTTTCGTTCTCCATTGCAAGAACCACGGACGTCCAACCCATCCCAAAAATCCAGCCCTCTCCCACCTTAGATCCCCACCAATCCAACCTCTAGATCATCATCTTCACCGTTGAAAGAGCTTCATAGAAGCATTGGAGTATATGGGAAGAAGAAGAAGAGTAAAGTGGGTGCTCCTCTTCTTTTTTTTTTCTCTCTCCCTTTCTCTCTCTTTTTTTTCCTGGTTTGATAGCCCACCATGGATGTATATTTAAGATCCACGCTGTCCACAAATGGGATAGCCTTGCTGGACTGTCCAAGGCCACCTTGCTGTCGTTTTAGGCAGGCTTGGATGGTGGGGAAAACACCAACATTGGCTTGATCTCCAGCCGTGTGGACCCCACATGGACCCACCGTGATGTATGGGTTTTATCTACACCATCCACCGCTCTCCCTGATCGCCCAGACCATGGGATAGGTGGCCCATTTCTTGTTGACCCGCTGTTATCCAGCAGCAGGCGTTGATGGAGAGGGAAGCACAAATATCATCTTAATTCAAAACTGGTGGACTAGTGGGCCACACTGACATGGACCCCACCTTATTGGAAGTGTAGAGCATCCACATCATCCAGATCCATAGCCAGATGGGCAGATCCAATGGTCCAAAGTCAGGCAAATTCACTTGTTGCTAGACTGACGTCCAGCAGTTGTTGGATCTGCTGCGTGACTGTGGTTTTAATCCACTTTGTCCATCCATCGTGTGGCCCATCGCGTATATATGTGCTATATCCTAAGCTGTCCATCTGTACATCCAGATCCAGCCGTCTGGTGGGCCGCACCACAGCAGCAGTAGCAGGACCGTCCAACTGCTGACTAACTGCCTATTTAAAGGGAAACCATAAATATCAGCTTGATCCTTTTTGTGGGGTGGCCCATCGGTGCGGACCCTGCTATGAAGTATGTATTGTACCTCGCTGTCCATGTGGAGAGATCATTCAAAGCTTGGGCCCACGGTCTGGCCAGATCCAACAATGTAGACTGTCCAGCTTGATAGCCCTGTTTAAAGGGAAAGACACAAATATCAGCTCATATCCGAAGCTATGGGCCACACGTGTAGACCCACTTGATTTCCCATGTGTGACTTCACCGTCCAGCAGCCAGGACAGTGGGTCCCACATGGCAACCGTGTTATATCCAGACTGTCCATCAACGGACGTCCAGAGGCTGGGCGTTTGTAGAATAAAATACTCATACATATATAAAATATTATATAATTAAATATTATATTATATGTGGTGGCCCACACCACATGGGACCCACCTGAAGTGTGCATTGCATCCATGAAGCCCACCGTCCAGTAAGGGACGGTGGGGCCTGATGTGATGTATGTGAAAGCCTCACCGTCCATCTGTTTTTCTATGGAAAGGGGTGCACCATAATGTGTGTGTTGTACAGCCATGCCGTCCATCTGCTAGATGTGTGGACCCGACACGTGATGAATGGGTTGATCCCCACAGTCCACATCCTTTTGCTGACCAAGTGGTGGGACGCACCATGACGTGTGTGTTGTATCTACATCATCCAGGGGCCACCGTGATATTCATGATTTTCCCACACGTGGGACCCACCAAATACATGTATTTTATCCACTGTCCATTTGGACGTGGACCCACCTTTGTGTGTGGTATGAACCACACTGACCATCTGTTTGGACGATGCTGTGCAGAGGCTACCGTGATGTATTTGTTTCGTCCACACTGTCCCAATTATGCTGGACGGTGTTGGACTATGTTTGGAAAGTGCTGATCATCATTGGAGCGTCATGTGCCCCATAGAATGACATTGTACTGTGTTACACATGTTACACCTACAACTATTGAAATGATTTTTGGTGTGGTCCAAGCCCACTTGAGGCCCATTGGTAAGGCCCATCCATGAGGCCCATCATGACGTATATTTGAGGCCCATGTGTAGGGCCCACTTGTGATGTATGTAGGCCCGTGTGTAGGGCCTACCTATTGTGTATTTGAAGCCCATTGTAAAGTATTCGTGGCCTATGAGCAAGACCCAATGTGATCTCTTTATGGCCCATATGATGAGGCCCGTTGAGATGTACTTCTGGCCCATGTGATGCAGCCCATAATCATGTGTATTAGGCCCATGTATTGCAGCCAACTTGATGTACATGAGGCTCGTTGGTGCGGCCCATTGATACGGCCCATGGTGATTGTGGAGGCCGATTCCGATTGTTGAGGCCGATTTCGATTGTCGAGGCCGATTTCGATTGTCGGGGTTGATTATGATTGCAGAGGCCGATCATCGAGGCCGATTCCGATTGTCGAGACCGATTGTCGAGGTCGATCATCAAAGCCGACTCTGATTGTAGAGGCCGATTGTATAGCTGATTCCGATTGTGGAGGCCAATTTCGATTGTGGAGGCCGATTCCGATTGTCGAGGTCGATCATCGAGGCCGATTCCGATTGTCGAGGCCAATTCCGGTTGCAGATTCCAATCATCGAGGCCAATTTCGATTGTCGATGCCGATTGTATAGGCCGATTCCGATTGTCGAGGCTGATTCCCATTGTCGAGGCCGATTCCCATTGTTGAGGTCAATTTTGATTGTCGAGGCACATTCCGATTGTCGAGGCCGATTTTGATTAACGAGGCCGATTGCCGAGACCCATATGATGTATATGCGACCCGTAATTGAGGCCCATTATGATGTGTATTCAGCCCGTGTTGAAGGCCCAATGTGATGTATATGAGACCTATGTGATGAGGCTCATCGTGGTGCAATTGAGGGCCAGGCGATGGAGCCCATTATGATGTATATTAGGCCCATGTAAGAGGCCCATCATGATGTGTATTAAGCTCTTGAGTAAGGCCCATGGTGTTGTATATTAGGCTCTTGTGTAAGACCATGGGTCTACTATATGTTAGGCTCTATGTGAGTCATTTCTTGGCGACAATGTTCGTTAAATGTCCACATTGTCAAGGCCGATTGTTGATGCCAGTCATTGATATTGATTATGAGTATGAGATAGCATATCATCATGATATATGCCCATACGCATCATCTGCATGTATATTATGAGATATGATTGACCATTGCATATGTCATAGTACAGATGGTTTATGAGACTCCCTGATAGGTGGAGTTATCCCACATGAGCGGACGGTATGCGCAGGATTGATGCATGATTGGAATACATGACTCATGCATCTTGTATTGTGTGATTGTGATTACTGTACACCCTAGCGACATCAGGGCCATGACCTCCACAGGCATGTCGTGAATGATCAGATGAGACACCAAAAATGTTTAGGTTCGAGTATCTGGGCACTTTAGATGTCCGTGGGTGAAAGTCCCTAAACCTCCCAGGACAGAAGACGCCCCAATGTCTAGACCGGGGGATATATGAGCGCCCGAGTGCCGAATACCAGTAGGTCGCGTCTCCCACTAAGTCGTGGTCGGTTGGGAGGGAGTGTGGTCTTATCTGCCAGAGTGAGGAGGCTGCAAGCTAGGCTGAGTTTAACCAGCTCCCAAATGGGTCCGCTTTCGACGAGCCAGGTAGGCATTGGTATACTACTAGCAAGCGGGTAGTGAGGTCTTTTCCACTCGCTGGGCTACTCGGTCGGCTGGGGCGGTAGCCAGCTTGGAGTTTACTAGACCCTGGTAATGATCTCAGATATGTACAGTATTGATATGTGGACTTATTGAGCATGAGTTGCATACTCATTCATTCACTATCCACTCGGGTTGGTGGTGCGCAACTATTTGTTACATTTACTTTCGCAATGGTCAGGATTTTGGTTAGGGTGCGCGACTAACCTGAGATCAGGAGTTTACCACGTTGAGTCTGACTATCCAAATTTAGGTATGAGACTGGTTTGTATAGAAGCCCCTTGTGATGGACCTCATAGCCTGCGATACTACGTACTATCATCCCGACTTCACACGCAGCTTGGTCATTCCATTCGCACCACATATTAGATATTGTATTACATCCTCGACATATGACAATTTGGGTTGCTACATTTCTTCATTTATATGGCCTAAATACAGCTGACAATATTCCTGGACTCATCAGGATTTGCATATTGCATTGCATCATCGACATCTGATATTTAACTTACTGTCTTCATATTGCATAGGTAATCTACATTACTTTATCAGTATGCGATATTGTTTTTATTATATTTCTGCATCGCATAGCCTGGATAAGGCTGATGGTATTTATGGGCCTATCACTATGTTTGCGCAATACTCTGATATTGTATGATTTATGAACTTGCCAATATTTATGATATTGTATGATTTATGAGCTTGTCAGTATTTTCCGCTTACTCTGATTATTCTGACATTGCTTACTTAGCACTTAACCTGTGCATACACTTTCACCACCCACTAAGCTTTCTATAAGCTTATACATGATAGATGCATGCAAGTGGCGTTAGGTTGCAGCAGCTTTGAACTTTGAGCATGCAGCGGAGCTCTGGAGCTTTGATTTTCGATTTATGTATTTCCCTCTCAGCACTGTATTCAAATCTATTATATTAGTGGATATGTGATGATGATGCTACCTTTGTGAGTTGGGTAAACTCATGGTTATGCTTGTTACGAGTTAAATTGACATTGGAAAAAAATTCTCATTTTAGGATCCCATGATCGGAATATAGCGTATGGACGCTGGGAGCTAAGAATAGGGTACTACAGAGGCTGTCAGTACTGGATTCGATGATCGAAAATTTTGTGAGCTCGGTTTCCGAGTTCGGGGCGTGACACTGCAAGCATAAGATCGTGTCTAGTGACTAATTAACGGTTTTTAATCATTGATTAACATGGATAATGTTTGGACAGTGTTGATTTACATGGACAGTGTTTGAACGGTGCTGATCATTATTAGTGGGTCATGTGCCCAATAGATTGATAATGTATAGTGACACACATGTTACACCTGCAACTATTGAAATGATTTTAGGTGTAATCCAAGCTCTTAATGTGGATTGCAAACCCCCTCAAAGAGGGGATTGGAAACCCCCAGTTACTTTATGCTGCCAAACAACCAAGGGATTTGAAACCCCCTCCAATCCATGGTGCCAAATGACCACAAGCAAATCAAAAGCTAAAGTAGACCAAATAATGGTGATTGAATACCCACTATTTAAAACCTATTGGGACCACAAAAATTTTGTTAAGTTGATATTTGTATTTTCCTTTTGTCCATATTAGATCCATGTGACCTCATCAACAAGTTCGAAGGCAAACAGATACCGCAAAGGTTTCAGCGGTGACTCTCATTATCCCTTATAAGCTTCAAATGTGTCTCATTTTTTAGTGTCTTAAAATGAGTCTGCAAGACAGATTGATAACATGGATATAAACACATATGCATGCATTATGGTGGGCCTCATAATACCCAACGCCACCTAGCTGAGTGGTGGTGCTTGGATCAACACCCAATCAGCTTCCCTACTGAACTTGGCACTACCTCAGTTTGACCAAATCTGCTCAAGTCTAGCCTGGACTCAAATTGCATAGTACAATAGGTATCACCAATACCTAGGTAGTGGTCTATGCTGGAAAAGTTCTATCAGCCTCGTTGACTCGAGCTGATGAGTGGTGATTGAACGCCACAATTTAAAACTCTCATGGGCTATTACAGTTTTGGATCAAATTCATACTTATGTTTTCCTTTTATTCATATCTATGTGATATAATTAGCAGGGGGGATGTCAAATAAATAATACAGAAGCTCTTAGAAAGTTTTTAATGGTGTGCATTCAATTACCACTATTTTTTTATTGTGTGGTCCACCATAATTTTGAACCTACCTCATTTTTTACTGTCAAAATGGATGTATAGCATGGATAAAACATATACATGACTATAGAGTCTCTAAGGGGTCATTCGGCACCATGGATTTGGGGGGATTTCAAATCCCCTGGGTTGTTTGGCATCATAAAGTAATTGAGGGTTTCAAATCTCTTCAATCAGGGAGTTTGAAATCCAAGGTGAGACCTTGGATTACAGCTAAAATCATTCCCACAATTGCATGTGTAACATGTGTATCACTAGACTATTAATCTATTGGACACATGACCCACCAATAATATTTTAAAATAATTAGATTATCAATTGCATCACTATAATTACTTTAGTATGAAGATCAGCACTGTCCAAACATTGTCCATGTAAATCAATGGTTAGTCACTCGGACATAATCTTGTGCTTGTGGCCCATCCGAGACTTGGAATTTCATTATTTTTTGGCAAAGTATATATTTTAGTGGGCTTATTATGACCATTGTGTCAAAAATTACATAAGTTCACTAATTAGAGATATTAAAGTTGGTTTAGTAATTAAATTCAAACCCCTGCAAATATACTATGATAACTACTTTTGGATTAACACCCTAATCCATAGCTCAAGTGGTAGGCTGAGTGAAAGATACCTCATTTCAACACTGAGGTCTTAGCATCGATCCCTAGTGGGGGTGGCTAATAGTGAAGTGTGAATTGACAGTGGATGTACTAACAAGCTTAAAAAAAAAAAACCACTTTTGGATTAAAGTTGATTTTAGGTGCCAAACACAACAAGAGGATTTCAAATCTAGGGGGTTTCGAATCCAGGGGGTTTCGAATCCACGCTCACAAACAAGCCCTTATGAATGATTCACATGTACTTTCTTATAAGTTATTAAGAGATTGTATACTTGGAATACAAGTAATTCAGATTAAATTATCCAAATGATCTAACCTAATTTAGATGTGTTATTACCAAAAAAGTACGCTTTTTGGATCATCTATCTATTGGTGGACCATTATTGGACAGTCAAAATGAAATTTGAATGGTCCTGTTTCAAAAGTGCGAGATTAGGATTGTAATTTGAGTGTTTATTGTTTATAAGTACTGATGTATCAAGAGTCAATCGCATCCGCATTACTAAACCCATGCCTTTCCATGCATTCCGAAGAAAACCTTCCAAGAGAATAGTTCTCAGGACAAGGCGAGTTGATCACCAGGGGTGTACATCGAGTCGAACTGAGTCGAGCTGGTCTAAGCTCGACTCGGCTCGGTCACTAGCTGACCTCAGCTCGAACTTGGCTTGGCTTGGTCCTCGAGCCTGACTGGCCAGCTCGGCTCGGTTCGGTCAGCAGTTCAAGGCAGTTTGAGCCGAGTTCGAGCCATGATCGAGCCGAGTTCATCATTGCAACATTTTCACAAACACCTGGATAACACCTTCAAAATCTCAATGTATTTGAGACATCAACAATGGTTTTACAAATATTTTATCAAACATCTTCTAAGCAAGTTAAAAATCAAGAAAAAAAGGTGTTGGTTTCATATACCTACCTTCCTTGCTACCAGATATGCTTCCTTGAGTCATTTCATCGAATACTTGGTGAACAACATCGATATCAAAGTAACCATGTCACCGAACTAGCTCGATCTAAGTTCAATATGAGCCGAGCCGAGGTGGGGTCAGCTCGAACTCATTTTTGGGCTAAAAAAATCAGCTCGACTCGGCTCGAACTCGGCTTCAAACCAAGTCGCGTCGACCGAGCTAAACGAGCTAGCTCGGTTCGTGTACACCCTGATCACCAACAGGTAAGGTACATCAACTTGCGGTACCTTACCATATTTCCCGCCATCATGCTACTTGTGTAGGAAATCACTACCATTCAAGAGGTATGCTCCACCATGAAGATCATTTAGTACAAAAATCAGACGGATACGATCATCAGGTGCGCCATGCTGTTGGAATCGACGGACAACCGACGGCTCGACTCAACACAATCTCGGATCATCTAGTTAGCGCATCGTTGTGATTTTCAACTAAAATGATCGTCATTTTGGGGCCTATCTTCTTCATGGTACTGATTTCGTAAAAATTTTCCAAGCGGTCAGTAAAGATGGCGCGGTACCACAGTCGGCCTGTAGGTGATATTTCTCAAGTAGAGGAGCCGGCCCCCTTCTTTTCTTGATTTTAATAAAATGTCCACTGATAGGTGTGTGTCTGTATCTCTCTCTCGATTCCGTCCCTCGTTTCTTTGCCAATTCCATCTCTCTCTGACTCAGCTATTGGTGCCAGGTACTCTCTCTCTCTCTCTTGGCGTATCTTCCTTCATCCTCCCTCCCTCTCTCTCTCTCATGGCTTCCTCTCTTTGTGATTGGGGTTTTTGTGCATACGGTCTTACGTACGGTGGGACCCCTCAGATCTTCGCTTGGCCATGATGAGCTAGCGATCCAGATCGTCGATTTGATGAGGTTAGGAATTGCTGCATCCAGATCTTTGGTTGGGTGATTGGGCGGGGGGATCGTGATGTGGTGATTTGGTTCATAGATCCGATTGTGTATGGAAAAGGTGGCCCATCGATTCAGACTGGTGATCTGATGAGCCGCACCATGGTTTCGAGGAATTTTACAATATAAAGTTAGGAAGGTTGCACAGTTCGGTTCGTGTCTTCAGTCTCTGTAGGCCGGTGCTGGGGTTCTGTACTCCAAACTACTGATATGGCTAGTCGTCACTGTCGGTCGCTTCCTTGACCCTTGCTGTGTGATTCTGGGGGAAAAATCTTTTTTTTTTTTTTTAATTTGCAGATTTTGATTGTGGCCATTGGACGATCCTCGCCTTTTGGTTGATGCAGTTCTATCCCTTGTGATTATAAAGCTACTACTGCTTAGCTCAACTTGTTCTAACCGTCCACTCTCTGGCCACTAATGCAACCACCGTAGGGGATGCAACCTCAGGCCACATTTAGAAAAGCTCTAAGATCAGTGGCTGGGATCATCTGTTTTGGTTGATTTTTGGGTCCCCATTCTAGCATGTGGAGCCCTTGATTGACAGATGTCGCCCATTAAATCTCATCGATGGGACAATCTTAACCTCTGCAAGTGTACTGTTGAAAAGAGAAATACAACAACAGTCCACAGTCAAGTGAGGCAGGTTTAGCACTAAAGAGGATGATTTCAGTTGAATACCATGCAGTTGATTTAAAACTAAAACTAGGACCTAAATTCTCATATTTTGTTGCAATTTGTGGCCCTTAGTCTGGATTTGGATTTTGTGGCTGAAAATGAAAAATTGAAACCTATTCAAAGGCGCTGGTAGATTTTGATATCCCAAATGCTGGATTCGTCATTTTGATTCTGTCCTCTGTCTGGCTTCACATGCCGTAATTGCAGGTTACTGAAATTCGAAGGAGCTTGATTTATTTATTTATTTTTATAGAATGTTGATGTCCTGTTTTGTTGGACCTGTTTGAAAATGATCGAACCATTGGGATGATGGACATATGGTCCCTTGACCCCATCCATACAAATGTTAACATCCAGTCCTCACATAGAAATAGCAAAGGCTAGGGTTTTTTTTGGGGAAGCAGGTATTCCTTGTTGTGTGTTAGAAATTGTTACTTATATCCATGTAATGATGAATGCACCGCTTGTTGAATTTAGACTCGGTGATGCTATTGTCAGCTATTATTCTCTAATTTCAATTCGTGGTTTTCATTTTCAGGTTCCGGAAAGAAATTTTTGTGGTTATTAATAAAAAGAGAGAGAGAACTTTGGGTAATGGATGTATACTCCCTTTGCTGCTCTTATATTATACTATTTTATTGAGTTGACACTTACCGTTCTGTTTGGATTCTGAATCAAATTCAATTCAATTCAATTGTGAAAGTGAATAGTTGATTTAGAATTTTCACATTTTAATGTTAAACTGTGGAAGAAGGAAATTAATTGCTGTAGCTGCTTCCAACTTCAGCTTGTTTTCTTTACACAATAGAAGTAGCCGTAAGGCATCCTGCTTCTCTTCAGGATAACTTTTGACTGCAAGTCCTGCTTCTCTTCAGGATAACTTTCGACTGCAAGAAAAAAGGGAAAACAGAAAATAGATAAATGATTACCTCTAGTGGCAGCAGAATAACAGATTTGAAAGCAAAAACTTATAGAGAGTGAATCAAACCTGCCCGATTGTGCTTCAATAAAGATTTCAGAACTGTTCCAGGACCAACCAGTTGCATCTTGGATCTGTATTTTCAGCAGAAACAATCTAAAAGTAAACTTTTTCTATGCAGGAAACTCAAAATTCAGTTGCAGATACCCACTTTTGAAACCCATTCTTCCTCATTCACGGGCAAGAGGTGGTAATAATCAAATTCTCTGAAATTTGGTTATTTTATCATCTTGACCATCAAATGTACAGTGGCTCCACCGCAGAATCCCCTCCTTCATCACCGTCCAAACTTGTGGTCCTACAGAGAAACACATCCCTATCAAATGTGGAAAAATCTAAGAAAACATATGATTGGAAGGGGAAGATACGAAGAGAGAAGTTCGTAGGGATTACGATTTTCATGAGGGTAGCATTTGTGTAAAGAACTCTCTCTCTCTCTCACACATACACACACACACGCACGCACGCACACATGCATACTCCATTGATTCCAACACCTTTTGCCGTTCACGCTGGCAAGTGAGCAACATCGTCTGCCATTGAAGGGTTTGGTGTCAGAGAGACCATTCCTCCATTTCCCCAAATTCAAAGAGAAACAGTGGCAAAAGCTGATGCGGTCCCCCACCTCTAGTGTTATAATGATGGATGAGGCCTGAGGCAAAAACCATCATTCAAGATCCCAAGCCATTGCCTCATCCTCAATCCCGAGGCAGAAACTTCCATTCTAGGTCTAATGGTGGCTTGTCTCCCGGCCCTTCTCGAAAGATGACTCGAGAATCAACGAAGGACCATAGAAGCAACTCTCTAGGAAAAAAAAGATTCCGGTGAGTGTCTCTCTCTCCATCTCGCATAAGGAATTCCAGAAGCATAATCTCCCATGATCACCTCCATTTTCGAAGTGCTTGCCATAGTCTCTCTCTCTCTCTCTCTCTCTCTCTCTCTCTCTCTCTCTCCAGGACGATAATATATCGATGCTACTCCTAGGGAGGAAACAAAGGATGGTAAGCGTCGATCTCGAAAGTCTTCATCATTTAGGGAGTGGCATATTGTCAAGGGTAAAGGGGAAGCAGAGGAATCTTTCGTTTGTTCTCTTGTTCTAGAATAATCTTCTGGAAGAGGTGAGTAGTGGATTAAGTTGAAGAGTACAAAGAAGAAACCTCCTAACTATGCTCGAGGTTTGGCCTAAAATCCTCTCCGATCGTTCCCAGCTCTTCGTGTTAGCAACTTCCTTGAAGATTGGATGGATATCTGGTTTCCTAGGGTTTTCAGCCACTTTGGCTCTGTGAAAGAGGTGATCCTCGTAATTGTATGAGCTTGGGGGAGGAAATAAAAAGGCCATTGCAAGTGCTAATGGTCACAGTTTTGAAGGTAGGAAGATCAAAGTTCCGAAAGCTCATTTTGGCCTTGCATCCAACGGTGTCAAGGAGCATTCTGTGGTAGGTCCCAGACCACATATGAAGTTGACACCATCTCTAGCGTGTGCAATGGCGTCTGGGAAGACTATTCGGGGGTTGGATGTGACCGACAATTGGAGATCTTTCAAGGAGATTGTCCAATCATCTCCCCCCCTAGCCAACAGAGGGAGACCTTTCCTAATCCTGTGGGTAGCCTACCAATAATTGTTGCTTAGGCAGAGCATTGGGCCTAGTTGGAGGTTTCTCCACTAAGACCTGTGGTTGTGGTACATCCCCAGACGATCGATTCTGCCTGGCAAGGCTTGCAATGGAGCTTGGTTGCCAATCTTAAACCAAGTTCATCCCCGTTGGATCTACACAGGTGGCTCAAGTCTACTGCAATTTGGGGGAAGAAGATGAGGTCCCACGCCCATTTTCTCCATTGAAGTGTTGGATTTCCTTGAAGGAGATAGAGAATGTGGACAGAATCATCTTCACCAGCATTGTTCACAAAGATGGCCCGTTCATTTCTTTGGTCAAGTGGTTGAACCATTCCTTGTTTAGCAACTCAATGTTGGTTCGACTGGAAAATATTCCTTTCGAACTATGGTTAGTGGACCGCTAGATGGTGGTAGGCTCATGTTTGGGTGAACTCATTTCCATTGATTTGACTACGGAGAACTAGGAGGATCTCAGTGCCGCTTGTAGGGGAAGTTCTCATCCAAGACAAATTGGGAGGATCTCCATGCCATTCTCGAGGCTACCGGCTTCCATGGCTCTCAAGCTGCATTGAAGATTGTAGGTGAAGATATCTTGGGGGTTCTCCCGCAATGTACTAGATCCAGCGGTATCTACGTGTTCGACTATGATCCTTCCCCTCAACTTGAGTAGTATCCAAGGGTGGATATCATCTACAAGTGGCCCTTTGTCCAAGACAGTTGTATTGGTGCAAGTTAGTGCAAATACTTCTCGATGCATGTTAGAGTTTGCGTATGGTAGTAGGGGACCAGAGGCCAGGACACCTGGCTATTCCCATCGAATTAGAGTAGTCTTTTTTTTTTCATCCATCGTCAGAGTTGTAGGGTACGTGTTGGCTTAATAATGACTCCTTTGAGTCGCGTGAGACCCTAGCCTCTAAGGATCGAATGTGTGGGCCCTTTATTTTGAATTTGAATTCTCCCTCGAGTCCCGCTCTTGCTTCGATTCCCTTTCCCTTTGCAGAAAGAGACATGTATCCTATTGTCTGATTCGACTATGGAGAAATTGCCTTCTATGGTTGTGATGGTATCTAGGAATTGGGTAGGCGTTCCTTTTTCTAGCTCTGTGCTGGTGCCAGCTAAATGTTAGTCTCGTGCTATAATCGAAGCCCTTGAGAGTTTGTTGTTTTCTGGGTAGGATCTCGTTATCGGGCCTCGGTACATGACTCTTTTTCCCAAGGCTCTCGTACTAGTCTTTCTAGCGGAGCAACCGAGGGCCCCATGATCAAGTCCTGTGCAACGTCGAGCTCGACTTATGCTACAATTTTATCGCGGCGGAGGACCATCGAAAGATTCAAGGTAGGCCTTGGATCTTGGTGGGCTTGATTCCTGTATCTCTTTTGATGGGCCGGAGTCCTCTCCTTCTGGTGCTTTAGTTGCTGGTGTGGTCGAGATTCCCCTGAGTGACTCATCTTTGTCTGCTAGCTCGCTTGGAAGTTTCGATTTGGATCTAGCTTTTTATTGTCAATTTGCAGAATCGATAGACTCGGCATTCCTCTCGATGCTATGGGTGGGACCTTTGAGCCTTGAGCATCCCTTGACCACCCATCCCCTTGGCCCGTGTGATTCCTTCCACACCCCCCAAAGCTCAACTTGCCTAAACTGCATCCCCCCGTCAAACCCCTCTCCAACCCCTCATCCTTCTTTGGCCAATCTTTCTTCCCATCTTCTCCTTCATCCATCGTAGTTGCCCCCCTTTCCCAGGTTGACCCCAATCCTACCTCTCTTGCCTTGTTCTCAATCACTAAAGTTCAAAACATCTTAGTCGATTCCGAGTATATGGGTCTTTTGGATAAAAGTGTCAGGCACCTTCAACCACAAGATCTGGATATTCTATCTAACACGGTTTTTGTTCCTCCCGTCCATAGAGTTACCTCGGAGGATATGCTTAGGCCTAACCCCGGGATCACTCTGTCTTCCTCAAGGTGCAATCTTAAAGATAACGGGAACCTAGTATCTATTATCAAAGTTTAACATTGGATTAGAGATGCGATGGGTCATGTGGGTAGATAGTTGGGTATGATCTTCGGTGACAAAGATAGATTACATGGCCCTGTTTCAGCTTGTGGTTGAAAGAGGCTGGCAACAAGATCATTCACTCATCCCTAGGAAGAACGCAAGGAGCTCAAAAGGCTGTAGAGAACTCATTCGTCTGGACTCATTGCTTCAATCTGAACGTAAAACCAACTAGATGCGTGCGAAAAGTAATTGTTGGGGTAGATTAATTTACCAATGAAGCTGTTTTCATCTCATAGAACGTTAGAGGATTGGCTTGCTAGTAGAAACGGTTGCTTGTTTGGGATGTGTGTAAATGATTTAAAGCGAGCGTGATTATTATCCAAGAATCTAAGCTTCAAATGTTCGATTCGAAGATGGTTGATTCCACTTGGGGAAAAAGAAATGTCAAGTGGGTATTTGTGGATGCTCATGGCTCAGCAATGGGGCATCATTGTTATGTGGGATGCTGATGTTTGGGCCTATGAAGATAGAGCTGATGGTCAGTTCTTGGGTGCCTACTTGCCTAACTAGAGACCTTTGCTTTGGGAATCACTTTCACACAATATCAACAGGGGGGGCATCCCGGGTGTATTATAAGCGATTTTAATGTGGTTGGGTTCCCCCATGAGAAGTTGAATGACTAGGTTCCCCCATGAGAAGTTGAATGGCGATCGTATATCGAACGATATGATAGGATTTTCTGACTGGATTCTAAGTCACGACTTTGTTGACCTTCCACTTGCAAGAGCTCGGTTCACTTGGTCTAATGGACGAGAGCCCCTTTCTATGTTTAGAATAAATTGCTTCCTAGTTTCTCCTTCTTGGTAGGAGTGCTTCCTTCTTGTTATTTAGAGATGTCTCCCTCACCCCACCTCTGATCATAGTCCCATTCTATTAGGAGCTGATTTGGAGAATTGGGGTCTGAAACCCTTCCACAAGTAGAAGGTTTCCATGATATGGTGGTCCTCCTTCACTGTCGAGGGCCCACTAGGTGTTCGCCTGCTTCAAAAATTGAAGATGTTGAAGCATAATTTGAAGACATGGAACTGGGAAGTCTACGATCTTCGTCAGTAGGAGATCAACACCTTGTTCTAGCATATTTAGGTCCTTGACTTAGAAGAAGAACGGGCCCCTCTTCCTTTAGATGTCAAAGCTAAAAAAATCCTCTCATCCAAGATACAATAATCTGCTGAAGGAAGACGAAATCAAATGGCGTTAATGGTCTAGGGCTACATGGCTCAAGGAGGAAGACAAAAACTCCAAGTTCTTCCATGGCTTGGTGAGTGTGAGCGCTTGTTCAAACATAATTTGCTCTCTAATGGTGGATGGTCGCAGAATTGAAGACATTGCAGATTTCAGAAGCAACCACATCTACTTCTCTCTTCTATCTGGGAAAGATGTTGTAAGACCAAATCTGGATGACCTTCCTTTCGCTTCATTATCCGTATCTGAAGCGGAGAAATTTCAAAGGACAAGATTTGGGATGCCGTGCAGTAGATGGGTACCTGATCGCCTTCTTTCAAATCTTCTGGGAGGTAATCGAAATTGACTTGAAAGCTTTTTTAGAGTTCTTTTCCTTGGGGTCTTTGCCTTCCGAGTTGGGCCACACCTTAATAACTTTGATTCCGAAGACTGGAGGTGCTGAAAACGTTAAAGATTTCAGGTGTATTATCTTGATCAATAGCCCGTATAAGATCATTGCCAAGATTCTTGCCCAAAGATTTTGTGTCCTTCATCCGAAGTTTATATCCCCTCCCCAAAGTGCTTTCATAGTGGGCTGGCGGATTTTGGACTATGCATTGGTGGCCCACAAGTGTATCGATACTTGTCATCGAGCATGCTCTCTTGTCATAGTTTGCGAGCTAGACTTGGAGAGGTTGTATGACCATGTTGACTAGAAATTTATAGATTACATGCTAGATAGAGTTGGATGTGGGCCTATATAGAGGAATTGGATCCAGGTCTGTATTTGTTCAGCTCGTCTTTCGATCGTCCTTTATGGATTTCCATTCGGTTATTTCCCAGCTTCTAGAGGTCTCAGGCAAGGTGTGAAAATGCCCCTGCATTAATCACCCTTGGTGAGGAGTCTTGAACACAAGACCTCCCGATTTGATACCACTTTGATGCAGGACAATTAACCACTTGCTCTAAAAGCTCGAACTGATATAGCATGGCAAATCAATCCCCTTATCTCGTAGCCCAGGCCCCACATCACATGGGTTAGGTCCTCGACCGAACTCCCCTCGTGGGCTTCACTTCACATGGATTCCGCCTCACACGAGCCACCCGCCTTACACGAGCTGTTTACCTTGAGTGTGCCCCTACATCCCACAGGCCACCCCACTCAAGCCCGATGTGAAAATGCCCTTGTATTATAAACCCTTGTCCAAGGGCTAGGAAGTAGGGTTGTTCCAAGGATTTAAGGTGGAAAACGTCAAGTCTTGAGTATCTCATCTCCAATTTGCGGGCGATACGATTATTTTTTGCTAGGGAAATGATTATATGGTCGATAAACTTTGCAAGATTGTCACTTGCTTGAAGGTGAACATTTCTAAGGGCTTGTTTGGCATCTCTACTCTAATTCAATAAAAGCTTTTTCAATAAGAGCTACTCCAATAAGGTGTTTTTTGTTCTAGTTCTTGTTTTAAATAAGCAAAATTATGTTTTCAAGTCCAAAAAAAGCTCTTATTTGAAATAAGCATATTTGGTAAAACCTTGAAATAAGAGCTTTTTTAAGGGATAGTTGATGTCATTTTTAAAGATTACAACAACTTTATTATAAGAGCAATCCAAATGGTTGTTTTGGTGGATCTCACCATAGATAAACCATGCCCCTAATGACAAAAGAGTGAATGACTACAATTTTCATATTTTAAAACATTTTGGCCATCCATTATCTCATACATTAAATATGGATCAACCATCATATGGAGCTCACCTTTGATGTGGATCATCTATTGTGTGAGCCACACTTTAAAGCGGGCCGTCCATCATACAAGGCCTGTCTTGGATGTGGACCATTCATCATTAGGGGCCTACCTTGATGTAGGTCATCTATCATGTGGGGCCCACCATCATTGCTAATTGTCCTTTGTGGGCCCCTCAATGTCCACTACCCATCACCCATCACGTGGAGTCCACATTTGATGTGTCCATGTGTGGGCCCTACCTTCAAAGTGGATTGTCCATCATGTGGGACCCACTTTTGATATCCACCATTCATCATGTGGGTGCACCTTCAATGTGGATCATCCATTGTGTGGCCCACTTTGGATACGGGTCATCCATCATGCGAGACCTTGAATGCAGACCATCCATTAGGTGGGGCCCACTTGATGTGGACTATCCATTATTAAGGGCCACACTTTGATGTGGGCCATCCATCATGTGAAGCCCACTCCGTCCATTATGTGGTCCCACCTTGATGTGGACCGTTCATTGTGTGGGGCCCCACCTTCAATATGGGTTGATCATTATGTGGGCTCACCTTTGATGTCAACCGACCATCATGTGGGCCCACCTTCAATGACCATCATCTATCATGTGGGCCCCACCTTTGATGTGGACTGACCATCATCCATCATGTGGGTCCCACCTTTGATGTGGACTGCCCATCAAATGGGACCCACTTGATGTGCATGTTCCGTCATGTTGGGCCACACATTGATGCAGGCCATCTATCATGTGGGGCCCTCCTTTGATGTGAACCGTTCGTTATGTAGGCCCACCTTGATGTGGGGCCCCATGTTCTATATGAGTCGTTCATCATGAGAGGATGTCCACCATCCATCATGTGGGTCACACCTTTGTTGTGGATCTGTTATGTGGGGCTCACTTGATGTGGATAGTCCATCATGTGGGACCCACCTTTGATGTCCACCATCCTTCATGTATGTCCCACCTTTGTTGTGGACCATCCAACATGTGGGGCCCAACCTTCAATATGGGTCATTCATCATGTAATCCCACCTTTAATGTCAACCTTCCATCGTGTGGGTCCCACCTTTGATGTAGACCATTCATCAGGTAGGGCTTGCTTGATATGGATCGTCCATCATATGGAGCCACACTTTGATGCAGGCCATCCATCATGTGGGGCTCACCTTTGATGTGACCGTGCATTATGTAGGCCCACCTTCAATATGGGTTGTTCATCATGTGAGCCTACCTCGAAGGGAATGTAAAGAGAAGAGAAGAAGGTAAGATGGGAATTACTTGAAAAGTTTAAGGACAAACTTGTCTAAAAATTAGTCCAAAATGTCTACCCGCTTAAGCCAAATTAGCTTTGTTTAAAAAAGTAATCCCTTCCCAACTTATAAAATCGGATCTTAATTTGCTACTTTCTAAATAAATAAGCACTCTGATTAGACATTTACCAAACAGTCTAAAAGCTTATTTTTTTTCAAAGAAATAAGCGAATAAGCTCTTATTTGTAGCTGCGGTTTTTGTTGTTGGGCTGCCTCTATGTATAGGCAAACCTCCTGAGCATCTTTGGGACAAAGTTATAGAGAGAATGGTTTCGTTGTGGAAGAGTAGACACCTCTCCCTTGGGTGGAGGTTGACCTTGATCAAAACCACGCTTTTTAATCCTCCTGCTTTTTTAGTTCTCTCCATTTAAATGTCCTAAGGCTGTGCTTTCGAAGTTAGAAAAATTGAGGGATTTCCTCTGGTTGGGAGCTGTTTCCAAGAAAAAAAAGTCACATTCTTGATTGGAGTGAAGTCTGTGCTCCTATAAAGGACGGGGGAGCAGGTTTAAGACGGTTAGATGACATGAACCGGGCTCTTTAGGGCAAGTGGATATGGTGGTTTGGGTGTGAAGATGACAGTTTGTGGCGTTCCATTATTGGAGGTAAATACAGGACTTCGATCCACGGCTGGAGATCGAGACACTCCTCTTGATAGAGCGTCTTTCCTTTGGAAATCTATTATGCAATTGGATTGGAAAGTGTGGGGGACATTGGTTTTTCTTTGGGGAATGGTTCCAGAATCTGCTTCTGGGATGATCTTTGGATAAGGGACAGCTCATTGAGATCTATCTTCCCCAACCATGCGGCTTTATGCCCTATTGATAATATCTTGGTGAAGGGCTGTTTTTCTGGTTCTGCTTCTGAGGGAGTGTGGATCCCTTCTTTCAGGCGTAACTTGAATGATGTAGAGTTGGTGGAAATTTCCCAGCTTCTCTTTTTGCTTCAAGGCATCAGGCCAATCCAGGAGGAGTCTGATTCGTTGCATTGGCAGAGGGACAGTTCGGGTTTGTATGTGGTCAGATCACTGCATGATTCTTTTCACCCCAGAAGACCGAATTCGATCAGCTGCAACTGTGGTTATATCTGGTCTTATGGTGCTCCAACTAAGGTAGCTGCATTTGTGTGGTTAGTGGGACATAACAAAGTCCTCACTATCAACAATTTGCGCAAGCGAGGGATGATTCTTCCTGATGTTTACATCCTTTGCAAGATGGATGCAGAATCTGCTGATTGTCTTTTTGTCCGCCCTTTTGCCTCAGTTGTATGGTCCAATATTTTACAGTTTTTAAAGATCGCCTGGGTTAAGCTTTGTTCCACAGCAGGCCTTCTCTCCTATTGGCACGGCAGTATGTTAGTGGGCAGTGCCAGGACTTGGAGATTAGCCTTACTAGCTGCTTTATGGGCCATTTGGGGAGAGCGGAATAACTGCTGTTTCAGGAATATCAGCAGTTCTACTGCTTCGGCAGTTTCGAGTGTCTTTCTGTTGATTAGGGAGTTGGATCTTCAATTCTTCAGTGAAGGGTGCTCTGCTGTATATTCTTCTTTTTGTTTATCTCCTTGTTGTATTCTTTGCGGTTTGGCTTCTTTTAATTTGATTCTTTACCTTTCAAAAAAAAGAAGAATAAAAGCTGCAGATGAATCTGTTATGTGTATAGCAGAAACTATTCAGCCGAAAGTTAAGCAGAATACTGTGCCAGAAAACAGATTGCCTGAAGAAACCAACTACCCAGACTTGAAACAAGTTTCCAAAGAATGGAACTTGCTCTGATACCAAAACTGACAGGAAATGTGATGGGCAACCCCAACCACACATCCTAGACCAATTCAGCCACGTGAATTTTATTAACTTGGGTAGAAACAATTAGTTTCCTTTTCCCAAATTATTTGTAGGGCTCGTGAATAGAAATGAAATGATTTAGAGCAACTGATCTATACTATATAAAAGTTCAACTTTCATGTACTCTGTACCTTCTTACTATGACAACTGCTTGAGCGGAACTAAATCATCACCATTAGACTTTGAGTCAAAATAGTTCATGGGTTTTCTGTATGTGCTTTATTTGATATAGAGTCTTGAATGGCTATTTAATGTATCACTGCCTTTCTGTAAATTCGATCCTTTTTAGGGTACATGGATTTTGTATGTTACATCACTCTTACACAGCTTGTGTAATATCTAATTGGACTGTTTTCCTCCTTTTTGCATTGTTCTTTTGCAGGTTCTGTAGCTGCTAGTTCCTTTTTTTTTGTCCAAGTTAGTTCCTTGTAAAACTCAATGACACCATAAGCCTTGTACAGCTAATCAGTAATCTCTAAAATTCTCTTCATTAGGCCACACTAGCAATTGTACTCTGTATCGATGTGTTTGCACAAGTGGGATCTGCATGTGGCCCACCTGATGTTTGGATATATGTGTCCATCGACTGTTTGTTTTACAGATGTGGAGCCATAGCTTACACCAGTTGTCTGTTGTACATCTGTTGCTTATGGGTTACCACATGATTAGACATTGTTTTGAGGCACATTTCTCATACCCGCCATGGGTTACCGCATGATTAGATCTTGCTGTGAGGCGCATTTCTCAACCCAGCCACCTTCAATATTGCATGCATATGTGTTGACATGTGAACATGTATAGGCGAGCTCCCTGCTATTATGTACATCTATCTACTTGAGCACAACCCTTCATGTGTGTGGGCTTGTCTGGCATTGCACGCTTCTTGTTGTTTTGTGCTCAATGGGCTCGTCTTATATGGCATGCTCCTTGCCATTTTGTGCTTACTGGGCTCATCTGGCACAACATGGCCTAGACATCAATTATTCACAAATTCCCCTTTGTGGCTAGTGCATGCTAGTTGGCTAAGGTGCAGTATGGGGCTTGCCTGTGCTGGCTTGTGAATTGTCTTGGTATGCATATTGTTGACTTCCCTACGATTTTTTTGGTAGTCAACTCCTCGAGCATGACCTTTCATGTGCAGGGGTACCTAATGATTAGCTGTTTGCTTGGAAAACTGCCCCTATATGAACCGACTCTGCTTGCTCACCCTTAGAACATCTCATTTTTGGGTTGTGGTCAATACTGGATGAGACTGTTGTAGAACATCTCATTGTGAGTCTCTGCTATGCCTAGTTTTCAAAGCCCGATTAAAAAAAGAGGAAGGTTGGTGTCTAGAGGGAAGCTAATAAATGTACCATTTGAAAGCCAATGCCAGATTCCTTGCAGGGGTACCTAATGATTAGCTGTTTGCTTGGAAAACTGCCCCTATATGAACCGACTTTGCTTGCTCACCCTTAGAACATCTCATTTTTGGGTTGTGGTCAATACTGGATGAGACTGTTGTAGAACATCTCATTGTGAGTCTCTGCTATGCCTAGTTCTCAAAGCCTGATTAAAAAAAGAGGAAGGTTGGTGTCTAGAGGGAAGCTAATAAATGTACCATTTGAAAGCCAATGCCAGATTCCTTGGAAAAAGGCTAAGATGATGATGATTATTATTATTATGACGAGGAGGAGGATGGGTTGAAGTCACCACATTGTAGTTACCTTCCTCAATATTCATATTTAGGGAGTAGGCAGTAGATTGCAACCATGTTATTTGAATGTAATCAACCATCATTTCAATTTGTTTTTCCCTTGATTGAATGAAATGTTCAGACTTTAATTCAGTTATGCATGCAAACTCCTCCTTAAGTTTGGAAAAGAAATAAAAAATAAAATAAAAAGTTAATGTTGAACTAGAAACATATGACTGTTTGTTACACGTTTATTTGATCTGTAATGGTGTAACCTCGTAGGGGCAAAATGGAAAAAAAAATAATCATGTAGGACATTTATTGAATAAAATGTAGATTAGAAGCTGTTCACTACGGTGCGTTGAATGTACTTTTGACTTTCATTGCAATTATTAGTCTAGTGGAGTGGAAATAAACAAATTGTAGTTTCCTACCCGAGCATTCATACTGGGTTTCTAGCCTCCAAATTGCAATCAGGTTAAGACTTGAAAGGAATGCAACTGCAATTTGAAAGCAACCCTCTCATTATGAACACTAGGAAACATCATTAAGTTCTGTAATTTCCTCGTGGTAAACTGAATCTCTGTGATGCAATCCAGTATTGGTTTATCTTTGCAAAGTAACAAATATTTTAGTGAAAGGTTTGCACCTGATTACTGTTGGTACCATGGGACCCCTCCTGGTTGTTGGGGCTGGGGCATCCTTATAGGGGTGGATTGAAGGGGTGTAATGTGGAGCCATGGAGAATGGCTTTTATCTGTGACCAAGTCAGAGAATTCTTGTCAAGTATGAACATCTTGTACACTGCCCCCAACCAACCATTGTATCATTGACGAGAATGGTGATCACCCTAGCCAAAAGTGAAATGACTTGTGTTTGGTTTTCTATTGGGGATCCTCTGTGTCCTCTGTAATTTTGTGTTTCAGAGCTCTCTTCATTTACTCTAAATAAAATTTCATTATATAGCAAAAGAGAAAGAAGTAAATATTTTACTGAAATGTCTCTGGTATCATGCCCATTAAATTCATTTTATTTATTTTCTGATTTTTCTTATTTTATGCTCTTCCTCTTCATTATCCAAAAGTTGAATTTTTTTTTTTTCATTCTTTCTTTCTTTTGATGTTGCTTTCAGGTCTAACAGGTTTGGTACATGGAACTGTAACTAAGACTGATAAAAAAAAGACATGCAGCCCATGGGGAATGAAAGACCTGGACCTCCAAATTTTCCTGGAAGACCTGCATCTTCCCCCTTTGGGGCTGCTCCTCAAACTACAATGCCATCTCCTCAAACTACAATGCCATTTTTATCGTCTGGGCCAGTTGTTGGTTCAGATGCTTTTGGTTATAGAGCTGCAGCTGCCCCACCAGTTAGGTTTAATGGTCCATCAATGTCTTCCCCGCCAGCATCTTATCCTTCATCGAATTTAGGTGCTTATCAGCGCTTTCCATCACCAAATTATCTTTCAACTGCTCAATCCCCAGGTCCCTTGCGTGGTCCAGCATACACTGGCCAGCCAGGATTACCGCCACCGACACTACCTTCTATGGGCCAACAACCAGTTTTAGCCCCAACTGTTGCTGCTCGTCCATTCCAGATTCCCCCGGTGCCAATGGGACCTCCTACTCAAAATGTAAACCCTACACCACCTAGAGGTAATATACCTCCATCAGCGGAGTCATCGTTTCCTGCTTTGAGGCCAGTTTTGCAGTCATCTTTGCATGGATACCCCAGTAGGCAACCCATTCCTGTTGCACATGTTCCTCCACCACAGGCTTCCCCTTTCCATCCACAACAAGGCTTTGTACCACCCCCACCCGGAGGAACTCCTGTAAGTCTGAATTCCAGGGAACATGTGCCATATACCAGTGCAGGACCTCCTCTAGGTGCCCTTCAAGGCTTGGTTGAGGAGTTCAGCTCACTAACAGTTGGATCTGTTCCGGGATCAATTGATGCTGGAATTGATTCCCAAGCGCTGCCGAGGCCACTGGATGGCGATGTGGAGCCAAGTTCCTTTGTTGAGATGTACCCCTTGAATTGCCATCCTAGATATCTAAGGCTGACGACGAGTGCAATACCAAATTCTCAATCATTGCTGTCCAGGTGGCATTTGCCTCTTGGAGTAGTGGTTCATCCTCTGGCGGAACCTCCTGAAGGGGTCAGTAACACTGTTCTCAGAAGGGCCAAGGTTTATTGTTATTTACTGCCTGATGTACCCATTGTATGATGTCATCTAATCTGGTTGCTTATCTGCAGTTTGTCCTTTGTTTTTCAGGAAGAAGTGCCCATTGTCAATTTTGGACCGGCAGGCATTATTCGCTGTAGAAGATGTCGAACATATGTGAATCCATATGTGACATTTACGGATGGAGGAAGAAAGTGGCGTTGCAACATTTGCGCTTTGCTTAATGATGGTAAATCTTGAATCGAATATTCTTTTTGCTTGCAGCTCTTTATTTTGTCCCAGTGAATCATGGTTGCTTGGTTAGGCATGCATCTAAAATTTCCAGTTGTGTTTTACTTATTTCAAATATCATAATGGTCTGAATATTTATTCTTAATGAAACCATTTTCCAGCTAAAAGTAATTACTGCACCTTGGATGATTTCTCAACCAAATGCAATAATTGTCTTCCAAAAAATTCACATTGTGCGGAACGTTTGGTTTAAGATAGCAGCTTCTCTTTTATTTACTATGTTTGTCAGAATTTGTACTCTGATTTGTTAAAAGCATGTTGTTATGTATTACATTTATACTTTTATAGCAGCTAGTGAAATGGGACTGGGCTCCTTGAGCACAGGAGTGCTGGTTAGAGATGAGATTGGTACTATTTCGTACATGCTTTTTTTTTTTTTTTTTTTTGTGTTGTGGATGAGGAGAGTCCATTCTGCGGAAGCCAGAGAATTAAGAGGGGCTTAAAAACCTCTGCAATTTTATCATTGAAGGCGATTTCTTGGGCTAAGAAGAATGTTTGGGACCTTGGGAGCATGTGTTCGTCTTTGATGAAAACCCTCTCCTCTCCTCTGGTTAAAGATTCCATTGATGAGCGTCATTGCTGATATGCTTGTGAAGGAGTGTGACTATTGAGAGACTTTTTGCAGGGACGTTTGGCCACTCGTAGCTTGCTCCACTGTTTCTTGTTCTCTTTAATAAAGTTCTACAGATCCGCGAAAAAGAAAGTGTCAAATGGGACTGGGTTTTTTTTAATGTAATATGACTCAATTTTTACATTGATTGGGATGGCTGAATTGCTGTTTTTGCAGCCTATATGTGTAGCTCAGGATGGTTTGACCATGGTGTCAAATGATAGGCAGATAACAGATTTTCGGATGTTTATGTAAGCATGAAATAGTGGTTTAGGATCAACTCAGACTTCTTTAAGTTTGATTTATTAATATTATTTTTTTCATTTGCAATAAACTACTTACTGGGTGCATGTACTATGTCTGAAAATGAAATCAAGTTTAGGATGGTTGCATAGGTTTATGTCCCACCACCAATAAAAAAAGGGTTTAGGATGGTGCATATAAACAAATAAGGAGGTGGACTTGATAAAGTGAGTGATGTTGATAGTAGCGACCTCTAAAATCTTGGTTCTGGATTTTCCTTGATGTTTTGTAACCAAGATACTTGGTGATCCCGAGTTATACAACTCATAGTCCTCACTTTTCTTGTTTAGACAAATTAAAAGATGGAAAAATAGGAGAAAAGGGAATAAGATGTGGAATTAAGAAACACCTTTTCATTTGTTAGTGATTGGTGGTTATGTTAATAACTTACAAGCTACTTCAGTTTTAGATTTTATTTTTATTTTTATTTATTATTATTATCATTTAAAAAAAAAATAAAAATTTAAACAACATTCAGTTTTAGGTTAGATCTGTGAAAAATATAAATATGAAGTTAGAAACTTGCCAGAGAAAATACTTAGGTTACACTAATTACAAATAGAAAGTACTATCTGCTATTTAATGGCTGCATATGACTGTTCTGTTTTTTGCAGATTATAGGTTACTGTTCTGACTTGTGACATCAAAAACCAGGTTGGTAGTGCATTGGTAGGCCCAGGCACTGCAGCACTGGTGACCATTCAGATATCTGCAAAGTGCAGAATCTGCAAACCATAGGTGAAGTGATATCTGTGTACTTTTTTTGTTCTTTTTGGTTCATCATCACCATCAAAGCCTTATCCCAACAAAATGGGGTTGGCTACATTAATACCATTCCACCATTCCACACTATTTTTTTTGAAAGATAACAGAAACTTTCATTTAGAGGAAAAGAAGCGCAGAGATGGCGCTAACTACAGCCCAAGCAGAAACAAAGAAGACCCAGAAAAAAAGGATAAAGAAAATCACATCTTTTCAAAGCAGCCTAGGCCCACAACCCATTCAATTACAAGAAACATTACTCTATTAGCAACCCACTCCTCTCGACTGCTTTCATTTCAGAAGCGCCTTCCATTTCTTTCTTCCCAAATCATCAATAAGCCAGCCAGTAGCAAAGTCTCTATAAAGCCTTTACTGAAGAAAGCCCATGCCATGCCAAGCCAATAAAAGATCTCTGATGTTGAAAGGCATGAACCAAGCTACATCGAATCTTTTGAGGATAGCGGACCACACTCGGGTTGCGAAAGGACAACGGATGAATGGATTTGGGCGTTAGATATATACACAAGGCATATATTAGGGATGATCATTGATCTTTTTTGAAGATTATCAATAGTCAAAACTCTTTTTCTACCCACAAGCCACCTCATAAAGAATAACATCTAGTGAACATGGTATTGCAATAAATAGCAAAGTGGGCCATCATTGGAAATCTGATATGCAAAGGTAAGTCACCTCTCCAAACATCACCCAAAAGCTAATCTTCTCCCCATTTACTAAAGAGAATCCCATGTCTTTCTTGAATTTAGCTTTTCTGCTAGATTTCCCTTTCCATGCTGCCAAAGCTCTGTATAGTGATGAGTCCCTTGCTGATGGGGACATCAGGCGCACGCCAGTCCACATGTGCACGCACACCACCCCCCCTACGCTCGTACGCCAGAAGGAGGGCCCCACCATTGATTTGGATCGATGACAACGTTCAGGGAGGGCTTCCTAGCTAGAAAACGGCGTTTTGATTCAAAAGAGTGGGCCCATTAGTCAAGAAAAGCCCATCATGGGATCTCATGATCGTGACCCACTAGTCAGATTGATTTTATATTTTAGGTTTTGCTTATTAATGTTATTTAGAACATCATGGACGCTTTAGATTTATTTGATTAGTTTTTATTTTGGTTTCCTTCATTGCCAAGTAATAGGTTGCGCACATGGCGCGAGTTTTGGGGTATAGGGTTTTCTTATAAATAGGCATCCTTTTTATTTTTTTTTCCATTTATTGAAGATTAATAAAAATTCTGCGTTTTCCTACTCTCTGAGTTGTGAAGCCTAATTTGGTGCGAAGTCCTTCCTTCATCGAAGGGTTAAGTACTGTGGTACGAAACCACATCTATCCCGATTCGCCCCCATCCATCGCCATCTCTACTACCCATCTTCTACTCAGTGTTTGAGTTGTCGGTATCGCTACAAGTTTCGCTGGCTGGATATAAAGATATAATATCGTTATCGTCGATAATATCGTCGATAATCAGAAATGTAGGGAAAAAGGGAGAAACATGGAGAAAATGGCGGAATTTTTTAGTGAAACTTCAGGACATGCCTAAATACACATATTTATATATTCAAGAATGAAAAAATTGCAAAAAGAATGCATTAAATTAGAAGTTTCCATTTAATGGGAGCCAAAAAGCATGCGTTGTCGTAAAAAATAGCTCAAATAGTAACCAAAATGAGTTCATATAATACAAATGCAGCTGGTATACAATAATTAAGACATGTAAAAGTAAATGAACTCAAAGATGCCAAATCAAGGTGGATTAGATTATCCAATCAGTGTGGTATTTGATACTTTGGCTGTGTATGATGCTTGATACCTAAAATTTGAAAATGGTACATGTGGCAAATTTTAACATAATCTAAACCGTGTTTTCGCTTCATCAAGATCTGTGTAACCTAATCAAGAGGTTGGATGGCAAAAAAAAAAAAAAACCATTACAATGGCCCTATGAAGTTTTTAATGGTGAGCATTTAATCACCACTGTTTCCTTTAGTGTGGTCCACCTGAGATGCAGTCATGCAAATCTGTCTCATTTTAGACTCATGCCTTAAAATTATCTATCAAAATAAATGGACAACATTGATAAAATATTTGTCATTATGATGGCTCCACATAACATCGACCCATCAATCCACGGATACAAACAAGTGACACGTATAAATCAGTACGCTTATCACTGTGTGGGGCCCATTGTGATTTATGTATTTTATCCACCCCATCCATCCATTTTACAAGATAATTTTAAGGCTTGATCCCAAAGAAGAAGCATATCCAATGCTCAAATGGACCACACCACAGGAAACGATGTGAATTGAACATGCCTACCATTGAAAAATTATTAGGGGCTACAAAAGTTTTAGATCCATGTCATTTTTGTATCTTACCTTCATCCATCACCGTGTGATCTTATGAACAACTTGGATGACAAATAAACACCACTGTGGGCCATGGTGCCTAGGAAGGTTTCAACGGTAGGAATCATTGTCGCCATTGCCTTGGCGGTGTGGTCCACCCTAGCTTTGGATCTGCCTCATTTTTGGGTTCACTATCTAAAATGATCTCGCCAGGGTATCCCAAATCGGTTACGTATCGGCCGTTACGGTGGGACCCGTTACGCGATACGGGGTCGAAACGGCCGTTACGGAATTCTGTGACCGTAAAAAAAAAAAAAAAAAAAAAACAAAAAAAAAAACTCACCTTTTTTTCCTTTCTTTTCTTCTTCTTCTTCTCTTTCTTCTTCTTCTTCTTTTTCTTCTTCTTCTCGAGCAGCTGCGGCTGCGCCCTGCTGCGGCTGCAGCTGCTTCTTCCTCTTCTTCTTCTTCTTCTTCCTCTCTCTCTCTCACTCTCTCTCTCTCTCAATCTCTTCTCTTCCCCTTTCCCTCTTTTTTTCTTTTCTCTTCCTTCCCTCTTTTTTTCTTTTCGTTTCCCTCTCTGCCCTTTTTTTTTTTTTAATAATGATGTAGGAACGTGTCACGCAAAGACGAGCGCTGACACTCCTCGAGCTCCGAGTTGTACGAACGGTTAAAAGGAGATCAAAGTTATATGGGCTCCACAGTGATGTATTTATTACATCTACACCGTTCGTCTATTTTCAGAGATCATTTTAGAGCACCGCCCAAAAAATGACTTATATCCATAGATCATCTGGACCACACCAAAAATAGCAACAAAGATAATGATTTTCACGTTAAATAATTCGTACGCGCACGGTAACGTTTATTTTCCATCCAATGTGATCAGACCCGAGTGGGCCCACTATGATGTATATTTTCTATCCATATCGTCCATCCATTTTGCCACATCATTTTATGTTAGGATTCAAAAAATTAGTAATATTCAAATCTTAGGTGGACCACACCATAGGAAAAAATGGTTATAGAATGCTCACTATTAAAATTTTCTTAAAGTCCACTGTAACGTTTATTTTCAATCTAACTTATTAAGTGGGTCACATTGACGTGGATAAAGGGAAAACACACATGTCAGCTTGATCTAAAACTTTTCTAGCCTTCAATAAATTTTTAACGGTGAACATTTAATTATTGTTGTTTTTTATGGTGCAATCCACCTGAGCTTTGGATGTGCCTCATTTTTGGGCTCATGCCTTAAAATTATTTGGCAAAATGAATGGACGTTATGGATATAACACATTCATCACGGGTGGGGCCCAAAAAACTTTGACACCTGTTGCACTTTACATCTGAGTCCCTCCTAATTCAAGCCTTAAAAAATTGTACACGAGACATATATTAACTTAAAATTTGACAATTAAATTATGGACTGCAATTGCTAACTCACAATGCCAAAATCAAATTACTTAAATAGTTTTAATTATTAATTTGTGAGTTTTTATTTTTTAAAATAGGGCCTTTTGATTTTATTTTATTTTTTTATGATTCACTATCCAATAAATGTCCACCAATTTATAAGTGGGATAATGACAATAAATGACATGAATTTGAGGCTGATTTGGAGAATAGATTGGTCCTCCAAGTCAGCCCCAAATTGGTAACGCCATCTACCTGAATTTAATTTCATTTTTTTTTAAAGAACTATAGGGAGAAATAATATCAAGTTGTTAAGTATATAAATTACATATTTAAAAAAAAAATTAAATATATGAATTTTGTAGTCAAATTCAAGTTACCTGGTTAAAAAATTAATCAGACAGTCCGATACAACTTCTCACCAAATAGTGGACCGTTACACCACCATAAACATGTTCCAATTTATAAATGAATGCATATTTGGAATGCTTAGAATATTCCGGATTTAATATTTTTTCATATTTTTTTGGCAAAAAAAAAAATTTGCGCCGTTACGGGCCGTTACGCCTCCGTATCGCCGTTACGCCCCCGTATCCGTATCGGTTTCGGAGGGTACCGTTACGCCAACCGATACCGATACGGGACACCTTGGATCTCGCTAATTGGATGGACCATGTGGATATAACACATTCATCATGGTGGGGTCCACAAAACTTGGTGACGTCCACACACCACTTATGTTAAAAGGAAGCGGATTGCGTACCGAGTAACTCAATAGGTTAAGCGTACTGTGTAAACTCTGTGGGGTCCACCATGATTTATGTATTTTATCCACTCCGTCCAACCATTTTAATAGATAAATTTTGGGCTTGAGCATAGAAATGAACTATATCCAAACCTCAAGTGGAACACATAATTGGAAACCGTGTGAATTGAACATCTACTGTTGAAAATTTCTTGGGGGCCACAGAAGTTTTGGATCAAGCTTGTATTTGTGTTTTCCCTACATCCATGTCTTAGTGATCTTATGAACAGGTTGGATGACAAATAAACATCGATGTGGGCCCAAGAAATGTTTCAACGGTGGAAGTTATTATTCCAACTGTTTCCAATGATATGGTCCACTTGATCTTTGGGTATGCTTAAATTTTGGTCTCAACCCCTAAAATAATATGAAAAAACGGATGGACGGCGTGGATGGACCAGATGCATTGACGGTGGGCCTAATAGAGTTTACTCGATACGATAAGAGCGTATAACTCAGTACGCAATCTGCTTTCCATGTAAAAACCGGACGGGGATTAGATACTGACGTAGCGACACTCGCTACACGTCACCAGGTTCCGTGGACCCTACTAGGATGTATATGCTGTATCCATCATGTCCATTCATTTGGAGATATTATTTTAAGGCATTACCCAGAGAATGAGGCAGATCCAAAGCTTTAGTGGACCCCACCACACAAAGCTGCAGGAAGATTGATGTACACCGTTGAAATCTTCCTAGGGACCACCATAACGTTTATTTTCCATCCAATCTGTTCATAATGTCACAAAGACATGAATGAAGAGGAAAAACAAATTTCATATTGATCCAAAACTTCTGTGACCCAAAAACGTATTTCAATGGTAGACGTTCAATTTCCCACTGCTTTTTGTAGTGTGGTCCACTTGATAGTTAGATCTGCCTTATTTTTCTTCTAACTCCTTAAGACGAGCTCACCAATGGATTAACGGTCTAGATATAACACATACCTCATCATCAGACCCACTTAACTTGCTGACGTCAATACAACAGGTATACAGCTGGTGTAAGGTACACCAGCCAATCCGCGTCCTCATATCGAGCCTGAAATAAAGAAAAAAAAAAAAAACAGAAAAAAAAGAGGAACAAAGCCCTGAAACGTCGTTCGCGAAGGATTCTTGCGGAAGAAAGGGGGTTTTTGAGGGAGGGTTTCGAAACCCTATATCATTCCCAAATTGCGAGGAAATTCCCAAAATCGCTGATTTTTCGCCGAAATTTCAAGCTTCAAATGGAAAAGGGAAAGGGGATTTTGAGGTTTTTCTTACTTCTTTGCAATGTTCGAAGATCGACAGGAGGCATTCTTCCGAGCTGTGAGTTTCGATTAACCAGGTACGCTATCACTCACGTATTTACAAAAACAGCGAAATCAAAGCGATTTTTTGATTTTTTTTCCCCTTATTTTTACCTATTTATCGAAAAAATGGGTTGTTGGCTGCATGGTTGGTGGCTACGGTTGATATTCTCGGCGATAATCCAAAATTATCGACAATATATCCGATTTTTCACTGATAATAGGAAGAGAAACGAAAAATTGGGGTTTCGGTATCGCTAGACTAGCGACACCGATATTATCGCCGATAATATCGACATTTCGTCGACAATTTGAACACTGCTTCTACCATCTCTTTTTCTTATCTCACCTCATCATCTACACTTCGAATTAATCATCTATTGCAGCAATTCTCCTCCCCACAGCAGAATTTCAGAATCTGGCCGTACAGGAGGGATGAAACTTTGGCGGAGCACTACGCACAAACCGGACATTGGATCGAGCTGAGATTTGGGGGTTTTGGAGTCCATCCCTGGCTGACAAGGGCCAAGGTGGCCTTTTTCTGAATAGTGGGCCCCACCTACGTACGGCTGGGATCACAAGCACGTGTGTCTGGGCCATTGTTGTTGTCCACGCGTGCGGTACTTTTCTAGTTCGTTTCTATCCTCTCTTTCACTCCGCTTCCACCCAAAATCCCTAAACCTAGCCCTAAATTACTCAAATCTCCAATTTTATGCCCCTTTTCTTACCCTAGGGTTCCCCGAATTGGAATTTCTGAATCCCTTAGATTAGGGACTGATTACTATACATGTGTGGATGATTATTTCTTATCTTTGAGTATCGTTTGGTTTATAATTTTTATTGATCCAGCCCTATCATGTGTAGGCTTGGACCCGCATAGATTCCCCTTAATTGAATGTTTGGACTTTCGTGCGGGATATGGAATTGGTGTAATTGTTTCTAAGCAAACGTGATCTTAAGCCTGAAATCTCGCATATCATATTTATCTCGCATATCATATTTAATTTTCATGTCCTGCATCAAATTTGGTATCAAAGCCTAGGGTTCTTGTGGGGGAATTCATTACATGTTTAGGGTTTGGTCGTTTATGTCCATTACACATCAATTCTCATCATATATGGCTGTTTAGAGGTCCATAAACCCTGACGTAAGCTGCTGAAATTTTCTGTTATCCCCTTATTTGAATTATTATAGAAATTAACTTAGCTTTCTATTTGTAGGTTTAGAAACTTTCCTTTTCTGTATTTTAGATACTATTTTTTTAGAAACTTTCTTAATCTGTTTTTAGAAACTAATTTCCTTTCCTTTTTCTTTTTTAGAAACTAGTTTACTTTCCTTTTTCTTTTTTAGAAATTTACTTTCTATTTTTAGAAACTTTCCTTCTTCTTTTTCTTAGAAACTAGGTTGTTTTTTAAGAAATTTTTCTAATTTGTTTTTTTTTTCTTTAGAAACTTTCCTAATTTGTTTTTTTAGAAACTCTCCTAACTTGTTTTTCTTAGAAATTTTCCTTTTTCGTTTTTAGAAACTAGGTTGTTTTTTTTTTTTTTTTTAGAAACTTTCCTAATTTGTTTTTTCCTTTTTTTTAGAAACTTTCCTAACTTGTTTTAAAAACTTTCCTTTTTCGTTTTTAGAAACTAGGTTGTTTCTTAAATTTAAAAAAAATAAAAAATTCTTATATTTTGACAACTATATTACTGAATTTTGGTTGACACCCTACACTAAACTTGGAACAATTGCAAGAGTCACTAAATAAGCCGTCTCAGAAGTTGGAGTCTTTGATTAAGCGCTTGGAAATAGACCAATGCTTGGAACAGCTTGATGTACGCATTACTTGACTAAAGACCATCTCCAGGACAAACCCCACCATTGGAGTAAATGTCTAATCTCAGGCAGGTGGCCTGGAGGATAGTCCAATGAATGGAGTTGGTCAAGGAATCAATTATGGGTGTTCACCCGTGCATCGACCCTATGAGAGACATCAAGACTACTATTTTGAGGGGTACAACATATACGGCCTTGTAGCTGGAGGGAGTGCACCAGAGGCTAGTGTAGAGTTATCCACTAAGGCCATTTCGGTAATGGATGAGTTGCGTGATGTCTTTCTTTATGATCTACCGGATGAGTCTCCCCCTAGGAGGGATATAGAGCACACCAGAACATGGGACACCGTAATACCTGCAGCCGAGTTTGCGTTTAATAGTTCTGTCGATAGGTCCACAGGTCTCGGTCCTTATGAAGTCGTTACTATTTATAAACCTGGGAAACCTATTGATCTTGTCCCTATGTCACTGTCCCATAGGGCGTCAGAGCCTGCAGAGTCTTTTGCGCATCACATTCATTCATGGCATCAAGAAATCAGGCAGAAGATCACTATTAGTAATGAACATTACAAATTTTCTGCAAACCAGCATAAATGTTTCAAAGAATTCAATATTGGGAACTCTATGATGGTCCGCATCTGGCTAGAGCGGTACCCTCCAGGGGCCGTTCGTAAGTTACACGCGCGTAGTGCTGGACCCTTCAAAATTATAAAACGGAAGGGTTTCAATGTGTATGAGGTAGATCTTTCACCTTCCATGGGAATTAGTTTTACATTTGATGTGGAGGATCTAATTACTTTTCAAAAGACCACTCATACTTTGTCTGGCCCTTCACCTACCCATCATGATTCTCCATATTTATCGCTTAAACCATGGCTCCTTCCCAACCCATTTTCCCAACCTCTACCTCCCATACCTATTCTTCTTGACCTTTCTTCCTAGTCTCTACCTCCCATACCTACCCTTCCCGACTCATTTCCCAGCCTCTACGTTCCATACCTATCCGTCCTGACCCATTCTCTCAGCCTCTACCTCTCATACCTACCCGTCCTGACCTATTTTCTCAGCCTCTACCTTCCATACTTACTCTTCCTGACATTTCTTCTCAGCCTCTGCCTCCCATACCTAACCTTCACACACTTAGAGAGGAAATAGAGGATATCCTGGACCATCAGATAGTTTCAACGTTGGATGACGGGTTTCAGAAGTACCTGGTCAAGTGGAAGTTACGTCCAGCTTCAACCAATATGTGGCTTGTTGAGGAGGAGTTTTAGAGACTTGATCCTTACATCTCGGAGCAGTTCAGGAATTTTATTTCCCTACTGGCGAAATCTTCACAGCCGGGGATAATTGATAGGGACATCACGCGCACGCCGTCCACACGTGCACGCACACCACCCCCCTACGCTCGTATGTCAGAAGGAGGGCCTCACCGTCGATCTGGATCGATGACAATGTACAGGGAGGGCCTCCTAGCTAGAAGACGGAGTTTTGATTCAAAAGAGTGGGCCCATTAGTCAATAAAAGCCCATCATGGGATCTCATGATCGTGGCCCACTAGTCAGATTGATTTTATATTTTAGGTTTTGCTTATTAATGTTATTTAGAACATCATGGACGCTTTAGATTTATTTGATTAGTTTTTATTTTGGTTTCCTTCATCGCCAAGTAATAGGTTGCGCACATGGCGCGAGTTTTGGGGTATAGGGTTTTCTTATAAATAGGCATCCTTTGCAGCTTTTTTCATTCATTGAAGATTAATAAAAATTCTGTGTTTTCCTACTCTCTGAGTTGTGAAGCCTAATTGGGTGCGAAGCCCTCTTTTCATCAAAGGGTTAACTACCGTGGTGCGAAACTACATTTATCTCGATTCGCCCCCATCCATCGCCATCTCTAGTACTCATCTTCTACCATCTCTTTTTCTCATCTCACCCCATTATCTACACTTTGAATTAATCATCTATTGCAGCAATTCTCCTCCCCACAGCAAAATTTCAGAATCTGGCCTTACAGGATGGTTGAAACTTCGGCGGAGCACCACGTACAAACCAGACATCGGATTGAGCTGAGATTTGGGGGTTTTGGAGTCCATCCCTGGCTGACTAGGGCCAAGGTGACTTTTTCTGAATAGTGGGCCCCACATATGTGCGGCCGGGATCATACGCATGTGCGTCTGGGCCATTATTGTTGTCCACGCGTGTGGTACTTCTCTGGTTCGTTTCTCCTCTCTTTCACTCCGCTTCCACCCAAAATCCCTAAACCTAACCCCAAATTACTCAAATCTCCAATTTTATGCCCATTTTCTTACCCTAGGGTTTTCCGAAATGGAATTTCTGAATCCCTTGGATTAGGGACTGATTACTATGCATGTGTGGATGATTATTTGTTATCTTTGAGTATCGTTTGGTTTATAATTTTTATTGATCCAACCCTATCATGTGTAGGCCTGGACCCGCATAGATTCCCCTTAATTGAATGTTGGGACTTTCATGTGGGATATGAAATTTGTGTAATTGTTTCTGAACTAACGTGATCTTAAGCCTGCAATCTCGCATATCATATTTTATTTTCATGTCCTGCATCACTTGCCCACCACCCCTCCTCAAGGCACCCATATTTGCTTTCAACGACCTCCCTCTAAAGAGCCCCCCCTTCTTCGAGCCAAAGTGCCATCAACATTTTCCCAAGAGAGCCAAGTTCATCAATTCCAAGTCTCTTATGTTGGCATCGTCTTTGTTGTAGGATTTGCACACCTTAACCCACTCTAAAAGATGGAATTTTTTCTCTCTTCCGTGTCCTTTTAAAAAAAAAAAAATCACATCTTAACCTTTCCAATCAAACTAAAACCAATTTTGGGCATTTGAAAAGTGACATGAAGTGAAGTGGCAAATTTGACAACGCCGCTTTAATAAGGGTAATCTGGCCTCCAAGAGACAAATATCACCCCTTCCATCCTGCCAATTTCCACTCAAATCTTCTACAACTTTGTCTGCGAGTGTTACAAGCAGTGCTTTCGAACACAGAGGGGAAGCCCTAGGTTGGTCGAGGGGAATAATGCCACCTTGTATTTGAAAGACCTAGCCACATGGCCTATTTCTTCTTTCTCCATGTAAGCTTCAAGCACCTCGCATTTTGCCAAATTTACCTTTTGCTCTAAGACCACTTTAAAACACCTTATAATCATAGTCAAATTGTCAACCGTAGCCCCACCTTAGCCTTGCAGAAGAGAAGTGTGTCATCTGTAAATTAGATGTGGTAGACAGGGGGGCTCAATCTTCTACCTTGAACTTGCAAAAAAGACCCTCCTCTTGGCCTGTAATCATCATCCTTCTTAGCCCTTTAGCAATCTCCACAAAAAGGAACGGGGAGAGTAGGTCGCGTTGTCCAATACCTCTTGAGCGTTTGAAGAAACCATATACTCAATTAAACCATAGGTCATCAGGTCTTTTCTTACTACCTGATATGATTTCATCGGATTGTGCAACAAAATTCGATTTTCTCGGAAGAGAAGGATTTCTTCAGCCATGGAAGTATTCTCTGATTGGATCCAATCTCATGAATTGGTTGATCTATCCTTATCTAGGGCGAGATTTACCTGGTCTAACGGGCGTCAAAAATCCAATTCAATCCAGACTCGACAGATTTCTTTTATCCATTGACTGGATAGAGGCCTTTTCAGCAGCTTCTCAATTGGCCCTTCCTAGAATTACATCTGACCACTGTCCTATTCTGCTTACTCTGGAAGAAGAGAGTTGGGGACCCAAACCATTCAGGTTTAATTCCTCCTGGATTAACCTAAAAGACTTCTAGCAGCTTGTCTCGCAATGGTGGTCCTCTTTTTAGGTCGAAGGTTTTGCGGGCCATAAACTTTTATGTAAGCTCAGAATGCATAAGGAGATCCTGAAGAAGTGGAAAACAGAAGAACTGGGAAAGAGGGACTCGGAAATGGCTGCCCTTCTATCGGAGCTCCAAAGTTTGGACTCGGGAGCTGAGGAATTTGTGTTGTCTCCTAAAGCCCAAGAAGACGCATCCAGATCATTCAAAACATTTCCGTAAGATCGCTGCAAGATGAAATATCCTGGAAGGTGAAATCCAGAGTTAGATGGATCGCTGAAGGTGATAAGAACACTAAGTTCTTCCATAGTATTGCCAATATGCGTAATCGCGCCAAAGCTATTCATAGCATTTCGGTGGATGGAGTTCGCACTGACGACAAACAGGAGATAATCGACCATGCCGTTCACTATTTTAAATCCCTCCTAACCTCTGATGGCCGGAGCAGATCGGGCCTTGATGACATTCAATTCAATTCATTAGAACCCTCGGAAGCAACTCTCTTGGAGGCCCCCTTTTCTGAAGAAGAAGTCAAATTAGCCATCGACTCGCTGGGCAAAGATAAATCGCCGGGTCCTGACGGATTCCCAATCGCCTTTTTTCAATCTTTCTGGGATTCCATTCGTCCAGATATCAGGGAATTTTTTGCTGAGTTCCACAACAAAGGGATTCTTTCAAAAGGGCTAGGCACCTCTTTCATAGCCCTTATTCCAAAGGTGGCAGGTGCGGGGAGCTTCTTTGAATTTAGACCCATCAGCTTAATTGGGGGTCCCTATAAGATCCTAGCTAAGGTGCTATCCCAAAGACTGTCCAAGGTGATAGGTAATCTCATCTCTAGCAACCAATCCGCTTTCAGGGGAAGACAGATTAGTGCTCTCATAGCCAACGAAATCCTCCACTCGTGCCACAGATCTGGTGACAGGGCAGTTTTTTTTGCAAATTGGACATTGAGAAAGCTTATGACCACATGGAATGGGACTTCCTTCAATATATGATAATCCGAATGGGGTTTGGTACTAAATGGAGAAATTGGATCCGTGCCTGCGTCGAATCAGCCCACTTCTCAATCTTCTTAATGGCTCTCCCTTCGGTTTTTTCAGCTCCTCCAGAGGCCTCCGCTGGGCGGATCCCCTATCCCCTCTCCTTTTTCTCCTCATTGGCGAAGCTTTGTCCCAAATGCTGAGTAAAGGCCAGGCGTCCGGAGTTCTTGGTGGAATCAAGATGCCTGGGGTTTCCCCCGCCATTTCCCACATCCAGTTCGCTGACGATACCCTTATAATATCTCCGGCAGCCCAGTCATACATCGACAATCTGCATACAGCCCTTAGATGCTTTGAAGCTGTGTCTGGCCTTAGAATCAATTTGGCCAAATCGAAACTTCTGGGAGTTAACATTTCAGACGTTGAAGCAGCCTCTTTTGCTAACTCTCTTAGCTGCATTCCAGCTTTTTGTGGGGCTTCCTCTTGGACTTGGCCCACCTCCGAAACATTTGTGGAATAAGATCATTGACAAATTTTAGAAACTCTTAGCTTGTTGGAACTGCCAATATCTCTCAATTGGAGGTCGTCTCATGCTCATCAAAGCAGCCCTCTCCAATCTGCCCATTTACTTCTTGTCCCTTTTCTGATGCCCTTCGTCTGTCATGACAGCCATTGACAAGCTGAGACGTGATTTCATGTGGAGTGGAAAGGGTAAGCAACACAAGTTTCATATTCTTGATTGGCAGGAAGTCTATAAACACTTCCAGGAGGGAGGGGCGAGCGTTAAAAATCTCAAAATCATGAATCGGGCCCTCCTTGGTAAATGGATATGGCGTCCCAGGAATGAAGAAGGATCCCTTTGGAATGCCATAATCAAAGGCAAATACGATCGTTCTCCTTGCGGTTGGTGGACCAAAGACTCATCACAGTACAGGGCCTCCCATATTTGGAAAGGGATATTGCGTTCGAAAGATGATCTTCTCAAGCATATTCGCTTCCATCTCGGTAATGGCCAATCCATCCATTTCTGGGAAGATGTGTGGCTTGGAGAAGTGCCCCTCAAAATTTGGTTTGCAAACATTTATCGGTTGGCTCCTCTCCCTGACGTAAAAGTGGCGGAGTGCTTCTCTATCGTCGCTTCTAATTGCGTTTGGAACGTGAGATGCTCCAGAAACCTACATGACTGGGAATGCCCAGAATATGTGGACCTCCTTGAACTCATCTCTAAAGCAGCGCCAGAAAGATCTTCTTCTGACAGGATCATTTGGTCCAGCGATAAAAGTAGCAAATTCATGGTCAGATCTTTCTATACCCTTCTCGCCTCCTCTCTCCTTCTATCATATCCTTCTACGCCGTTCCTTTGGAAATATTCGGCTCCCCCTAAATTCATTTGTTTTGGCTAGTGGTGGGGAAAAACAGAATTCTAATGGTTGATAATTTGAAGAAAAGACGCATGCAGCTCGTGAACATATGCCTCTGTTGCATGAATGACGAGGAATCTGTGGACCATCTCTTAATTCACTGCCCCTTTGTATCCTACATTTGGGCAGATTTCTGCTATCGATTTAAAATCAATCGGTGCAATCCTAATTCTTCAAGCAATTTTCTAATGGCCTGGCATGGAGTGAAAATAGGCAAGCAAAGAACTCGTCTTTGGAGATTGTCTATCCTTGCGATTTGTGGGCAGTCTGGGAAGAAAGAAACGATAGATGCTTCAACGACATTTCCGCTTCGCCTCGAACTGTTAGCTTTAGAGCTAAAACGCTAATTTTTGAATGGGTAGGGTTTGTAAATATTCTCAATGGTTATGATCTCTCATTTCTAGGTTGCTAGGTCCTTTGCTATCTCAGCAGTGGCCTTCTTTCTTTTCGTACGTTTTTCTCTTCTTAATATATTTCCAGTTATCCTTTTAAAAAAAAAAAATCGATTTTCTTCGAATTCAAAATTGAAATCTTAATCCCAAGATTTTTCGAATACAATTATATATATATTAGAATCAAATAACTAACTTGAGAAAATTAGATCATACTTGGAATCTGACAATATGCGTTGATCCAATGTCAATGATGGTCCTCCAACCCAAGAGGTCTGTCCCATATCTGTCCCAATACCTGAGATATCTAGATAGCCCAAGGAATTTCCTCTGTTAGGTGCCAACGAATCCCACAATCATCCACAAGGATGGACCACACAGAGATAGAGAAGATGCGAAAAAGGATGAAAAACTCTTTTGCTCCCTCTACATACTTTTCTCTCCCTTCTCTAATTCACACGCCCAATGGAAAATGGTGTCTAGGGCTTCTCGTATCAATTCCTTTGAGATATGATCAAATCAATAAGAAGGAAGTTAGGGTTTCAGGGGAATACCAGTATGATACTTCACCCTACCCACAAATTTGTAACCTAGGGAAGTGTGTTGATCCGCCTCAACTATACATATACTCATGATCTAATCCCTCCACTGCCATGGCCATCCACTAATGATCATATCTTATGCTAATCACGTGAACCATTAGATTTGGACCATCAAATTATCATCAAGTGTGATCAAAGCAGTTTTAATGGTTAAAACAAAACTTCAACGGTTATAAACTTTTGAAAAACCAATTAAAACAATTAGAGTGTTGGGCCCAACGGAAAAATCACTTGATGATTCCTCGATTTATCCAGATCAAAGCCATAAACATATTCTTAGACAAACCGGTGGATCCCTTGTTGGACCGTGCAAGAATCAACAACTCCTGATGAAAGTACTTAGCTACAGCCAGTTTATTGGCCCCTGCATGGACCTCGTATGAAGAGCCAAAGTGGATCGATCAAGATTGTGACCCTTACATGTCCTCAGGTCCAAGGAATAATCATCTTTCATGCATCAAGTCCTGATCTCATGATCACAATCCAGGCTAATGGGCTCCTAGGTTGTTGACTTGATCTCGATCCAACAATTAAGTGACTAAAGATCTAAACTTGGATCATTTGTTCGTGGCACACTCACACTCTTGTGCAAGATAAGGGTAAGGCATAAACCCACACCAAGTCGGTTCCTGGTGGTGGAGATTGTCCATCCTGACCCAAGTTAGTCCTCTCACACAAGACGACCGTATATCTCATGAACTGATGTCCACAAGTGTGTTCCATGCACCTGTGATGGTCATGTCTAACAGGGTACTGAGATCCATGGACCATGACTCTCCTAGGTCAATGACCGTTGTGTCCAATCTCAAGTTCCCATGGATCGATGGAGGAATCACTCCTCAACAAACCCATAATGAAGATTCAAGGCAACTCTATACACTGAGGATCAATAGGGTGTCTACCAAGGACTCATGGTCATCATGATCTACAGTTGAGATCGCCTTAATCACATCCACACGATTAATTGATTAGAGCTGACATTGGCTTTTTAGGGCACTGGCTTCAACACTCCCCCCTGTATCCTTTTGGGCCTTCCCCTTTCCCTTTTAGAGCCTTCAACTTGATCCCTACTCAGTCCTTCTAATGTGTGCAGTTCTTTGTCTCTATTGCACAAGGCCAAACCATCTGTCTACTTTCCCTATCTTATTACCTATTGGTGCTACTCTAGAGTTCCCTCTAATGCATTCATATCTAATTCTATCCTCATCTTGCCACTCATCCATCTCAACACCCTCATTTCAGCTATGCACATCCCATGAACACGTTGTTCTTCAACCACCCAAGATTATGTCCATAAAGCATGGGTGGTCTTATAGGCATTATATAAAATTTCCCATTCAGTTTGATTGGGACGTGGTGAATGGTGATCATATAAAACCAGAGGCATGTCTCCACTTCTTCCACCCAACTTGGGTTCTGTGAGTAACATCCTTCTCAAGCTCTCCCATGAATCATTAACCCAAGATATTAAAAATGGTCATTTTGGGGCACTTCTTGGTCAACAATCTTAACTAATTCCTCTTTTACACAATTTTTTATTATAATAAATAGTGAAATATTATTACTGACATCTGTCTATGTTGAAGATGTGCAAGTGCCAAATCACTTGATTTTGATTCTGTCATGGATTCACTTGAAAAGAATGTTGGTCTAGAGAAGAAAAGATGACCTTGAACTTGAGATTCTGAAGGACATTGATATCTGCTACAATCCATTAATCCGCACTTCAATCTAATCTTCTTCTTCTTCTTCTTCTTCTTTTGCGATTTACTATTGAAAGGAATCTCACAACCTCAAATCCCTTAGTATCATGTGTGATTCATGTTGGTTGAAATGTTCCGACTCAGTTGAAATGTCTTGAAATGCATCTGAGTTCTATTGTTTGGGGTGATTTTAAACCATGGTAGAGAGCTTTTATCATATATGTTTTATCTTATGGATTTAATTGAATGAACAATTAGCAGTATTTTTGGAGCTAAAAATGCGAGCAACATTGCTTGAAATTCTGGTTGGTTTTCTTTGATTGATATCCTTATTCCTCTGTTGCAAGATACATGTGCTAATCCAATTAAACTTTCATTTCAGTTCCTGGTGATTATTTCTCCCTTTTGGATGCAAGTGGTAGAAGGTGTGATGCAGATCAACGACCTGAGCTTACAAAGGGTAGTGTAGAATTTGTTGCTCCGACTGAGTATATGGTGCGGCCTCCAATGCCGCCTCTATATTTCTTCCTCATTGATGTATCGTCATCTGCTGTTAGAAGTGGGATGCTTGAGGTAATCATCTTAAACTTTTAAGGCATGTCTGGATTTTGGACCACCCTTATGTACACCTGGACTTTTGGCAAACCTTTGTTCCCTGTTCACAATTAGTTGGAGAGTGTGAGCATGTGATGCCCTTTCTTCTTCTTCTTCTGCTTTTTATTTTTTATTTTTTTATTTATTTTTATTTTTTTATTTTATAAAATTGGAAAAATGTTGTTTTTGGTTCTAATTGTGTTTTGTTTGGAATAACTTCAGTTTATGTTTTCTTTTGATATTCTTTGACAGATAGTGGCCAAGACCATCAAGTCTTGTTTGGATGAGCTGCCTGGCTTCCCTAGGACACAGATTGGATTCATAACTTTTGACAGCACTCTACATTTTTATAATATGAAGGCATGTTATTCTTTATACTGAACCATCTGAACTTAGATTGTTGTTTGTTACTTGATTACATGGGAATATTGCACCTCAACCTCAATTTCACCCAAGCTGATTGATAAACATATGCTTAGATGTAGCAACCATATTATTAATTTATAGCTTTTGTCTGTTGCAGTCATCTTTGACTCAGCCTCAGATGATGGTGGTGTCAGATCTGGATGACATATTTGTACCTTTGCCAGATGATCTCCTAGTCAACTTGTCTGAATCTAGAAGTGTGGTGGACACATTTTTGGATAGCTTGCCTTCCATGTTTCAGGACAATGTTAATATAGAATCTGCTTTCGGGCCTGCACTTAAAGCGGCATTCATGGTTATGGTGTGTTTCTCTATAGCTATTATTATTATTATTATTTTTACTTATTGACCATTTCTGAGAGTTATTTAAATACTTCGTCACCAAGTTTCCTTGATGCATTTTGGTGTCCATTTGGTTGTTGAATTACCCTACCCTCTACTGCGGCTGCTCTGTCTACAGAGTCGACTTGGAGGAAAGTTACTGATCTTTCAGACCACTCTACCGTCTCTTGGTATTGGTCGCCTAAAGTTACGTGGAGATGATCTTCGTGTTTATGGAACGGATAAAGAACATATGTTGAGATTACCAGAAGAACCATTTTATAAGCAAATGGCTGCTGATCTTACAAAATGCCAGATTGGGGTGAACTTATATGTTTTCAGTGACAAGTATTCGGATATAGCTTCACTAGGTACATTTTTTAAAATATTATTATTATTATTATTATTTTGGAAGGTAATGCAACTTTTATGAAGAAAGCCAAACAGCAAGAAAATTATGTTAAGCTATCCTACTCAACCCAATTACTGAGGTTGGTGGCTAGGAAGCAATTAACCCATTCAAGAACACTAGCCTTTACCATTTTTTATTATATTAGCAGCAGGCTAGTTTAATCTTTATGGTGCTGATCTTATCCTTAACATTTTTTTGGGGGGGTTTCAGGAACTCTTGCAAAATATACCGGTGGCCAGGTATATTATTATCCATCTTTTCAAGGGGATGTTCACAAAGAGAAGCTCAGGCATGACTTGGCCCGGGATCTCACGAGGGAGACTGCTTGGGAGGCTGTGATGCGCATCCGATGTGGAAAAGGTGTATGGTTAATATACATGTTTTTCAATGCCTGGACATCTTGATCTTTTAGTACCTGCGGAAAGACAGCAGCTTATGTTACTGGGATATTGATGGAGTTTTTATTTTTTGACTTTTCAGGGGTCCGGTTTACCACTTATCATGGGCACTTTATGTTAAGGTCTACAGATTTATTGGCTCTTCCAGCTGTTGACAGTGATAAAGCCTTTGCATTGCAGTTATCTCTAGAAGAAACTTTATTGACAACTCAGACTGTATATTTTCAAGTTGCTCTGTTGTATCCTTCACTTACTGAGATAGCTAATAGTGGATTGGGGACACAGTTTGGTCGTAGAATTTGTTCAAGTGTTACCCATAGTATGTGTTTCCTTTCCCCAACTTAGAAAGTTATAGTATATCTGGGTTACACTCTTCCTTCAACCTATTCAATGCTTGAACCATATTGTAACTTCTTAATCACAAGAGACTACATTGTAGAAACTCTAACTTATTTATTTAACTGAAAATAACACGAATATATATATATATATATATATATATATATATATATATATATATATATATATATATAAGATGGGAGATCTATAGAGATCCGGAGATATCATAATAGATACACATCTTAAGATAAAAGAAAATATTCTAATCTAGAAGATTACCCCAATCTACTGTAGTCTCTTCCCCCTCCCCCTCCCCCTCCCCCTCCCATCTCTCCCCTTTCTTTCAATTCAAGGTGATTTGGAAGGAGTAAAGGTACGATGAACATTTATTTAAAAGCAAAAGAAAAGTGAAACTGTAGCATGAGGTGATGAAATGACACGTAGCATGAGGCAAGCAAGCACTTTTGATGATTTCTAGGATGTGTACCATTAGCACTTCTAAGAACTAGCGATTGACCAATTGCCACTTTCAGTGGCCTCGTTTTTTTTTCAGTGGATACACACTTCTGGTGGCTGGAAGTTCAACTGTTGTTCTTCTGATGGTTCTAGATATTCCAATACTAAAGAAAAAAAATTCGATCCACATGCTTGGCACAAATGAAGTCCAATCCATATGCTTGACACAAACAAGTCTGGTCCATCTGCTCAGCAAAAGAGCAAGAAACACATCTCATCAAAACGTACGATATGGAGAAGACGCATTGTCAAAGGTGATACAGAGGTGGTGATTGATCGACGAGAGACTAGTACAAAAATCGATGAGAAAGCGACCAAATCTGCTTTTCAGGAACTCGAAGATGATAAAACCACATGGAAAACCATTTCTTTGGTGGCCCGAGGACCAAACTGCCCTGGAAACTCCCAGATCTCAGATCCAATTCACCACTCCCACAAACTGGACCCATCACTCCATCTACCCAGCGCTCGCATGGAACTCTTGCAAATCCAATTCCACCAGAATCAAAGCTGAAAACTGCCCCGGAAAGAAGATATCTGATGGCGGTGCGATGAAAATCGGGTGCTGGAATGCAGTAGGGTCGGAGCTGTGATGGGTGCAGATCATGGAAGAAGCAAAGTCTGGTGGTGATGAATGGCGGAAGGGCAGTATATTACTACTGATTTGGACAGAGGCACTGCAAATGGCAGTTTGCAATGAAGATCCGATGTAGGTCGGTGGTGCACGCAGTATAACAGGCAGAGTGGATTCCGTTGAAGACAACGGGTTCGGGAGTTGAGATCAATGGTGCTGGAGAAGATGACAGGGGGATTTTACCGTAGAGATATGGGGCTTCTTTTGGATTGACATGAGATGACTACCAGATTTTCGGTTGCCTTGTGCTTGATTTTTCCAGTATGAGATGGCTGCTCTAATCTGTTAAGGCTGCTGGATGGCAGTGTGGTAGGGGTGTTGTGGCGACAGCAGAGGTAGAGATCTGATTGAATGAAGGGGCCAACAGATTGTCAGATCTGTTGCCAGTGATGAATCGATGCTCAAGGGCAATGCTTGGCGATGGTACCACTGTTGTACAATGGTGGAGGGGGCAGATTGCATATGTTTAGGTACGGTGGCCATGCGGCTGCTGCCGGCGAGAAGGAAGCGGGACAACATGAAGCCGGAGGAGCAGAAGCGGCATTGATTATGCTGGCATGGAGGAGGAAGCAGTGGTTCTTCAGGATATTAGGGTCACCGGTGTCAGATTCTGGGGGCGGCCATTGCAATGGGATTGGGGTTGTGTGGCAGTGCAGGGGGTAGCAGCGGCAGTGTGACGGACAGATTTCGTGCGGCGGCGATGACGATAGTTGTTATAGCATGCGGCGGGAAGCTGTCCTCGAGCAGTGGTTATAGAAAGCCAGAGAAGAAATGGTGAAGAAAGAGAGAGATGGGACTTGGGTTTTATCCCATCTTTGACACCATGCTAATCACAAGAGACTACATTGTTGAAACTGCAACTTATTTCACTAAAAATAACACGAATATATAGAAGAGATGGGAGATTTGGAGACATCCTAACAGATAAATATCTTAAAATAAAAGTTAATATTGTAATCTAAACGATTACCCTAATCTACTCTAACAGAACTATTTGTTACCTCTCGTGCTTCCATATGCAGGTGAGCCAATTTTTGGATCTTTATACATTCTTTATCTCGAATTAGATCCTATGCATGTGTGTGTGTGTGTGTGTGTGTGTGTGTGTGTGTGTGTGTGTGCACGTTTTAAACAGGTTGGATGTCATACACATCATGTGGGTCCCACTATCATCGTAGTTGTTTTTAAGATATAGGCGCTGCCACATGAGCATAGTTCCTGATAAAATGCCTTCTATCATCTATGTTGAGGCGCTTCTTATTGTTTTATGTGTGTGTGTGTGGCAATTGCACCAGCCATGTAAAGGAAGGGCTGATGTCAGGTAGGCAGCCAGTCATCAGACATTTTCCAAACTACCATGAGAAGCTGACCCCAGTCACTGGCGCTGGAGCATAGTTCTTGAGAAAATGGCTTCTACCATCTATATTGAGTGCACTTCTTTTGTTGTCAACTCTAACCAGTACCAACTAGCAACTACTCCAGCTGGTCAGCAGCCCGGGTAAAGGAGGGTTACCAAGCACGAGAAGCCAGCCGCAAATAGCTGGGACAAGGCTATGGAGATTATGATGACGCATCCACACTCTCACACAGGTCCGTTCCCACTGGTGACTCCTGGTCATGTGCATATTGCAGATACATTTTCTGCTGTTAGTTAACCAGTTTACATGTTAGTAAGGATATTGCAAGGCCCGTATAATGGGAAATGATAGTGTATTTTATGTCAATTCAATCTTGTCCTGGTTCCTGTGAAGTGTTTAATTTCCCATTTCAGCTTTTCTTATAAATTTATTTCCTTATCATATATCTCTCCATTTTGTATCTTTTTGTCTCATTGCTGTTTTTGGAAAATAGTTCACACTCCTGGTTCCTGATATGCCAAGTTGCCAGCTAAACATGATGCTCTTTGAATTGGAGGATCTGCATATGAAATGAAACATCCCCTTGCTTTACTATAAACATTAGTTTCCTTAGCCAGTAAAAGATACACCTCATCTTCTGGGGAAAGGCGTATCAGAGTCCATACTGCAGCAGCACCTGTGGTCGCAGATCTTGGAGAGATGTACCGCCAGGCTGACACGGGAGCCATTGTCTCTGTGTTGAGTAGACTCGGTATGATCAACATCCCTTATGATAGCTTTTAGAACTGTGATGTTCCGTCATTAGCAGGTTCTCTAGTCTCTTCTAACAAAACCAATAATCTGCAGCAATTGAGAAAACATTGTCCCATAAGCTTGAAGATGCTCGCCACACCGTGCAGCTAAGGATTGTGAAGGCCCTCAGAGAATATCGGAACCTCTATGCTGTTCAGCACCGGTTGAGTGGCAGGATGATATATCCAGAATCACTGAAATTCTTACCTCTGTATGGACTAGCATTGTGTAAATCTATTCCCATCCGTGGAGGATATGCTGATGCTCAACTTGACGAGCGGTGTGCTGCTGGTTTCAATATGATGGTTTTGCCTGTTAAAAGATTATTGAAGCTTCTCTATCCCAGTTTGATGCGGCTTGATGAGTACCTTGTAAGGGTATGTGAGCTTGTTGCATGTATCAATGTTCCCGAGGTTCTTAGTGTGTGCATTTGTGTGCGTGTATGTGTGATAAACTAAAGTAAAAGTATTTGGATTGATGATTGGTTGTCGACTTCCACTACAAAACTGTCTCATGCTTGCAGGCTCCAGTAGCTGATGCTGATGATTTTAGGAACTTCTTAAAGCGGTTGCCTTTGACTGCTGGGAGCTTAGACCCTAAAGGCCTTTATATTTACGATGATGGATTTCGCTTCATTATTTGGTTCGGCAAAATGCTATCTCTTGATATCACTGCCAATTTACTTGGGGTAGATTCATCTGGGTATCCTGAGCTGTCCAAGGTAATAGGTCCTCCATGACAACCTTAAAATTTCTGATGTCAAGTTCACTCTGTATTTCGGTTGCCAAACAGTTACATTGTGGTTTAGCCTTTTGTGTGACGGGTTTTTCTTTTTCTTCTTTTTAGTCTTTTTTCATTTATGGACATAAAAATTTCAAAGCGCATTAACACTGTATGAGATAGATGAACCCTAAATGCTTTGCATCTACAAACAAACAGTCAACCTAATACTTACACAGATAATAGAGGGGAAAAAGAAGTCTAGCTATGTTTGCAGTTAGGGGTGCTACTCGGGCAGCTTGAGTTGGGTTGAGGGTCAACCCGACCTCTAGAGGACCCCAACCCAAGGTGTCCAACTTGAACCCAACCCAAATACATGTGATTTTTCCCAACCTAATCCGACCAGAATTTCCTCAACCCAAACACAACCCTAATTCAAATCGGGTTTTGGTGTTTTCCAACCCAAACCCAAACCCAACCTGAGGACCTTGACAACCTGAGCCCTATCTGCAGTAGAAGATAGGACTATAGGAATTTAGATCCCTTTGGAACCTCATTGCCTACCAGACCCTTGGCGTTGTTTTGTTATGCATAATTTCTCTTATATTGCATGAGTATGAGTTATCCAATCCTATTAAGAGACTTTGTCGAATTTGCAGAATTGAAAGAACCATGCCTAGCTGGCCTCCTCATCAATTCTCTGTCTTTCGAACCCACCTCACCGATAGGAAGCATTGGCTATACCCGCATGACGAAGTCTTTTGGACTGAAATCCGGACTTCTATGCTATACAAATAATCCATTTGTTTTGTTCTGTATTGCAGTTTATCCTTCCTGAGCTCGACAACGGAGTGTCAAGAAAGCTAATGGGGATTCTGAAAAGATTGAGGGAGAGTGACCCTTCATCATATCAGTTGTGCCATCTCGTGAGACAAGCCGAGCAGCCAAGGGAAGGTTTGTTGCTATTTGCCAATCTGATTGAGGACCAGATTGGGGGTGCTGGTGGCTATATTGATTGGATCCAGCAAATACACCGCCAAGTCCAGCAAAGTGCTTAAACAGGTAATGGCTCTTTATTTTATGAGGAAATACACAATTTTGAATTAAGCTTGTCTTCACCTTCTCTTCTGGGTCCCATAGTAGGCCCCATGATCATTGGGGGACCCAACGTGCATACCACTGCCTGTAAATGTTCATTTTCATAAGATGGCAAGGATCTGACAGTCGAGACATTTTGGGTGAGACCCCCCATAATGGGACCTGCCAGTTCCACATCCCAGGTTTGCTGAAAGAGGGTGGGACCCCCCTCCATGCACCACCGGGCCAAGCAAAAAGGTATGTTGTTTCTGTGGATCGTGCATCATGTAACTCTCTTTTTTCTTACTTACCTTTCGCAGATGACATTGTATACTGTGGCCCGCTGGTTAGACTGAAAGGCATTGGATGCTATCACCTGAAGTGGTGGTCCGTCGGCTTTGGATCAAGTAGCAAAAGTAGCCCTACCTTGTCATGACTTCTGTTTGTGATGTTTGAGTCAGGGTTAGTATGAAGTTTACATTGGGTTTCTTGTGTTGATCCCCTAAATTAAATTAAGAATAAGTAGGTCTCTGTTATCTTTCTATTTATGAGGAATTCCCCTTTCTTTTTCTTTTTCTCAGATATATAAATTTTGTTTTGTGGTTTCCATTGCCGCCAGTGTGCAATTTGTTGAATCATAAAATAAGGATTGAATCAGATATTGATCTTGTGGGGTCTGTGGCCATTCGACGGCTAATTCTCCATTCTTACAAATTCCATGCCCCCAATCTCCATTCCGATAGATTTTCTTGTCGAATTCATTTATAACATATAAAACACTATTGATTTTCTTGTCGAATATTGATAAGCCTGGCAAACTATTATTATTATTATTTATTTATTTATTTTGGGGGGTGGGGGGTAAATTGTGACCCACTTATTTATGACAATTGATCAGACTATTTTTTTTTTTTTTTTAAACACTTGGCAAACAATACCTTAAATTAAACTTGAGTAAATTGTTGAAATCATTGTCGCAAAATACTAGTCCCAAAATCAAATTGGTGGGACAATCCTAAACTTCGATATGTAGACACTTGTTTGTTGAAATGGAACTGTTGTATATTTTTCACTTTTAATTGTCTAAAAACTGTTCAGCAATCTAATACATGGATAATCAAGCAAGCTTACTGTTTGGATCATTCTACATTTAATCTGGGGCCCCAAATTTTGGATGTTTTATATTTTAATTACTTGTACTCCACTTGTGCAATTTCATTGTGATCGTTTTAAAAATTTACTCACGTGATGGACTAAAAATAAATGAAAAGGGTTGTTTTTAAGTTTTTTTTATTATCTAAAATTGCATGCTAGCATGTTATATTTATGTCTTTCTCCAGTGGTGTATGCATACGTGTATAAATTTTTTAATCTAAAATCATAAATGGACACTTGAAATAGCAAAAAGTTATTTATATTTTCAAAATTCACATGACTGGGATGTAAAAAGGCCCATCAGCCCAGCCCGACCCCTTGGGCTTTAAAGCGGCATTTTAAATTTTAAATTGAAACCGTTCCCCACGTTTCACGAGGGAAAAGTCAATTAGGCAAAAGGGGGTTGCTAGATGGACTGGGCCCCACTATGGTGTTTATGTAAAATCCACCCTGAGGTGTGGCACCCCATTTTACACCTACGACCCAAGACTCAAAACTCCGTCCTGTCCGTGTTTCAAGTGGACCTCACGATTGGAAAAAATGTACAGGGTAAAATTCACCCTCCAACCTGTATCCCTTTATGGGGTCCACCTTAATAACTTGCATTATGTTTGGCACTCAGTGCTAAGTTTTGTTGTGGTATCTGATGGCTGGAGTGGATTTTATTTAATAATCACGGTGTACCTTGTAAATATCAATGGTGGACATCTCTCTCACTTTTTCTGTTGGTGTGGCTCACTTGAATCATGGGTCAGCCTGATGTTTTATTCATGGGCCTAACTTAAGATGGCACATCTAACAGTTGAAATGGATCTCAAAGACATATCAGGGTTGGCCCCCAAAAAATAGAGGGCCATCTTAGGATAGCTTTTTTTGGTACACAGCACCACAGCACGAACACAGCAATCATTATTTAACATGACTTTTGTGCAAGGGGATGGGCAGCTTGAGTAGGCCCCACCTTGGTGTTGATCCAAGATTTACCCCGACTATCAGGTGTGTCGCATCATATGGCATGCCTAGTTTCAAAAATCAACCTCATCCATTTTTCAAGTGGACCACATACTGGAAATAGTATAAGGGCACAATCAACCTCCAAACTGTTTCCCTGCCCACCTGTTTAATTAATGAGCCTGATACCTGGTCTTCAGCCCTAAGCTTTTGTGTGTTATCTAATAGTTGGAGTTGATTTTATACTATTATTATGGTGGGCCCTGTAAATATCCAAGGTGTACATACATAACTCACTTTTTCCCTTGATATGGCCAACTTAAACCACTGGTCAATCTAATATTTTTGCCACCGGCCCAGCGTAACTTTACATATCTAATGGTCGGAGTGGATCACACATACACATCAGGATAGGCTCTAAAAAATAAAAGGTGGTGTCCACGGGAGAGTTAATTTAGGTACCGGCACAACATAACATAACCACGCATTGCCATGACTTCTGGGAAAACGGATGGGTAGCTTGGGTGGGACCCACCTTGGTGTTGATCTAAGATCCACTCCGATCATCAGGTGTGGTAAGCCATGCTAGGCTTATTGCCCAAAAATCAGCTTTATCTGTTTTTCTAGTGGACCACAAGATTGAAAATAATTTACAGGATATGCTCACCCTCCAAACTTTTTCCGTTCAGGTGGCTCACCTTATTAACTTATGGGCCTGATTTTTTTTAAAAAATAAAAAATAAAAAAATCCATCACGTTGCAGAGGAAAGGACTCGGGGTACTTAGCTAGAGACGGACGGTTATGTCAGGGGCTCTGTGTGAGGCCCACAGTGATCTATTTGTTTTATCCACTCCTCTCATCTATTTTGACACATCATTTTAGGGCATATGTCCAAAAAGAAGACAGATTAAAGGCTCAAGTGCAGTGCACTACATCACATGAAGAAGTGGGGATTTAAATCCAATTATTATTTTATTTTTAATCTCTTGTCTTAAAATACTCTGTCAAACTAGATGGATGGCACAGATAAAATATATATAGATCACAGTGGACCCCACAGAGCCCCTGACACGAAACCGTCCCGGTCCGGGCCCACTCATATTAGCACATGAGCCAAAAACGGGCAGATCCAAAATTCAACGGCCCGCACGACATGAAACCGTGGGTAGGGAAATGCCTACCGTTGAAACCTACCTGGATCCACCGTGAGGTTTATATGCCATCCATACCCTTCATAAGGTTATTCCACTGTGATGAACTGAAAACACAAAAGTATTAGCCTGTTACAAAACTTCTTTGGCCCAAGGAATATTTCAACGGTGAAGTTCAATCCTCCCTGCTTCCTGTCATGTCGGCCACTTTAGTTTGTATCTGCTTCATTCCTCGGCCCTTGTCCTGACATGATCCGGCAAAACGGATGGATCGTGCGGATTTCTCACAAACTTCAAGGTGGGCCCCACCTAGTTTTCCTGCTAAAGGCTTTCGCAGGCAATCCGCGTCCCATGGGAAACGCATATGCTAGGTCAGATCAATGGTCAATGCCTGTCCATTCAAGTGGAACACAGCGGCAGCACAGATCATGTCTGTGTGACACAAGCTCCTATCCAACAGAACCTTCGTGGAACAGATTCACCCGTCCATCAGTCACGCTAGCTCGTGTTAAGAGGGTAACCCAAAACTTACTTAGATCCAAAATTCAAGTGGGCCACTCCAAAGGAAGATGCGAACGCCCATTGAAACCTCCCTGTGGCCATCACTATGTTAACATGCCATCCAAACCGTTCATAAGGTGAGCCCCACCATGATTAGGGAAAACATACAATATCAACTTGATCCATAACTTCCATGGACCGAAGAACGCCTCAATTGTGCGCATCTCCATCCAGGCCGTTTCCTGTGGCGTGCAAACCACACTGGACGGACTGGATGTCAATCATACACGATTATGGGCCCCACAAAACATTATAGGTGATTCGGATCCTCAATTCTACGCGCTTTGTCTTTCGTAGAATTCAAGACCATATGAAAGACGGAAGTTTCCGAGTCCTTACGTTACCACCAAACCTAGCCAAGGTCAAAAACAAACAACCCAAGAAAATTACCATATTATCCCTATAGTCTTTAAATTGAATGAGGCCGTCCAAGGGTGTTTTGGTGAACTACAGAAGCGCAGATTCGTCAACGTTTAAAAATTAAAACCGCGTGGCCAAAATAGGGAACCTTTCGAACAAAGCACCGCTTTAAAATAAAACGGTTAGATATCTCCTCACATACACCGAAACCACCCTGTGTAAACCGAGAAGACGGAGAAGACAAAGAAGAAGAGCAATGGAAGACTGCAGACCGTTGGGCTTCTTGATTGGTCTACCCTTCGCTCTTGTGGCATTGATCTTGGCCCTTTTGGGTGCAGTTATATGGGTCCTCGGGTTAGTATCTTTCTCATAAACATTATACACCATTCTTTCCATGTATATTCTATCATCTACCATTGATTTTCTGAAAGAATTCTAATTGTGTATGCACATATACACCATTCTTTCGGTGTATAATCCATCATCCACCATCGATTTCTGAAAGAAACTTGAGATGGGCACTTTCTTATTATTATTATTTTGTTTTCTTTTTTAAATTTTGATTGCAGGACGTTGTTGAGTTGCCTGTGCCCATGTTGCATCTGTTTCGCAGGACTAGCGAATTTCGCAGTCAGTCTTATAAAGCTTCCTGTCAGAGTGATTAGATGGTTCATTTATCAAATCCCTTGTTGAAATTTCTCATGATTTTCAGCTTTCTTTTTTTTTTTTCTCTCCCTTTGAGTTGATTCTTGGAAAGATTTATTTAATTAGTTTTTTAATTGGATCTTTTGTGATTAATTGAATTTTAGACAAGTCTATAATATTATTTGTCCTAGGTTTTGTGGACAATCCAATCTTGTATCAGGAAAATTAGAAGATGGTTGATTTTGGATCTTTAGAAAAAAAATTTCAAGTGTGGCCCACCCTATGATTTGTATCAAATCGAAATTCGAAAGGGTTGATTTTGTTTACTGATTGATTTAGTAAAATAGATGTGAAAGGTTGGTGTATTGACCCAAGAAAAGAAATCTGTCTAAATTAGGGTTGCAAACGGGTCTCCGGTAGTTCTGTTCCAGCCTAATCGATGGGTTGGCGGTTCCTTTATTCAAAATTCGGACTTTTCACTGTCCAATCACGGCCCTTTTGCCACCTACTCGATATCATGTCTTAATAGGATTTTGAAGAAGAGAAAGTGGCTATGGTGGCAATCTTCTACGGAGGTTGGTTATAATCCACTGACGCTGATTAGGTTGTGTGGTGATGTGGCTAGATTTGATTGGTGGGCTGTGCACTGTCAGATATGGGTTGAACATGGCTAAAATGCTCCTTCTTTTTCTTTTTAAAATAGGTTTTTGCCCATCTCTATAGCCCACTTGTTAAATCTCACTACAGTACCACACCAATGTTGAGGATGGTAAGCTCCTCACTTTCAATACCGGGCATTCAACTGTGGTGTGGTGACATGCTGAGATTTGAATGGTGGGCTGTACACATGGCCCAATCCCTTTTTAAATTTTTTTGGCAGAGTATGTACGTTGCCTATCTCGGACAGTCCACCAATCAAATCTTATCACGTCATTGAGAATGGTGAGCTCCTCACCACCCGATCGGCCGTCCCAACATCCCCCAAAGCTATCGAACTGCCCATTCATTTATACAAACAGAGCAACCCATGATGCAAAGATCAGGCCAATTAAATGATCCCAAACCTCCAGTCATTATCATGGGAATAGATGTCAAGATTGAGTGGAGAAACAAAGGTCTGATTATCATCTTGAAACATCTATTTCATATGTCCAATTTGTATTGTCTATGATTTCAAAATAGCACTTTGGCTTGATGAATCTTTGAAACATCTATTCCATTTATCTACGAGTCATTAAAAAAACAAAAACAGATGGTTATAAGGAATTAGCTTCATTCAGAGGGTTAGGATGGTCTAATAGCGTGGATCTTGTACCATGGCATACTCACAGTGCTATTGAATGCACCATCTGGATTGATGCAGGCTTCCAATGTTTCATTCAAAAGATTTGGGGTCGTTCCCATTTCCCATTATCATCGGATCCATAATCACTTTGCCGTAGGACAGGATCAGTGACCAAAACTCACGCAGATGGGACAATCCTAACCATCTCCAACAATAGCCTATAAAACAGGCGGTCAAGATTGTTTATGGATAATAAATCCAATAACATCTCAAACACATCCTTCATCCGACGCTCATCATGAATTTCTATGGTACAGTGGGGCCCATTTTGATCAGATGGTACCGTACGATGGAACCACTTTTGATCAGATAGCTATGGGAGTCTTGGAAAATGGGATGGATAGGATCGTCTGATGGGTGGGATTCTTGGAGCTGATTTTTGTAGTGAGGCTTGCGAAGCCCAAAAGCGGCGTATAGCCCCGTTCATGTACACGCCAGATCATGTGCAAACATGGCATAGCGTGCAAGATCTTGGCTTCTCATTACGTGTGCCGCAATGTCCGGTTCATATGGCCCAAAAATAGGTCGGTTCACTCCTAATATGGAACAATTGGACAACCAGAAAAATAGCCATCTCAACCATATGTTTGTTTCGCATAAGAAAGTGTGGCCCATGTCATGGAAAGATCAGATCTTCTACACATATTGGCACGTACAATGATGTGTGCACGAGCAGGATTGTAGACTTGCAGGGCCTTGCGGACGTCCACCTCTCATCCTCGAATGTTCCCGTTGATCCAGACCGTCTACTAGAATGGCCGCCTCTTGGACAGGTTACTACTCAAAACCCAATTTTTGGTGCATGAGAAAAGTATGTAACATTGTCTACAACGTGGATGGTCGATATAAATCTAGACGGTATTTTTACCCACTTTTAGGCTAAGATTACATACACCGTCCAATTAATGGGCATTTTAGGCTACCTTTTGCAAGGTTCAGGCCATCCAATCAATCTGGGTTTCAAGCAGTGGTCTCTCTAAGAGATGGCAGTCCTAATGGATGGTCCAGATAAAAAAGTGGATTCGCCAACAAGGGTTGGTGAACTGAAGCTTAACACCATTCACCAATGAAAGGAAGGTTAACAGAAACCCTCACCTCGCTTAAAACATTTAAAAATAAAAATAAAGTTACTGTCTTGATATGTCAAAACAGTAAAATAAACAGAGAATATACAATAATCCAAATGATCCAATAACACACACAAAAATAATAATAAAAAAAAACCAAGGTTTTCCTATGTAGACACGGTCCACTGCACATGGCAACTGGCTTTTAATGCCAGGTAAATAGAGTATTAGTTCGACATTGTTGCGCCGCTGGTCTGAGATTTTGTCTCCTCCATTGTAAGCAGCTTCAGAGATATTTTCCGCAGATAATCAGACTGAAAAATGAGAAATTTAGACAATCACAACCCCCTATATTAGTAAGTTTCATACTAAGGACCTATATAATTAAGGGGGAAAACAATTCTGAGTACTGATGACTACAAATTAAAATCAATTCGGCGATGAACAAGCACGAACAGATTGATTGATCCTATTAGATCAGCAAGCAACAAGTTCTGAACTGTTGTTCTTGAGTTATATTTTCTGTATGTTCTGTAATCATTGAGGGGGGCATTTGGATGCAGTATCAAATAGAATTAAAACAATTCGAATTCACATTAAAGGAATCCGGACCAAATAGTAATTTTGCTACTTCTAAGGGAAACCCAACTGCAACTTGAGCACCACATCCAAGCGATGAATACCAGGAAAATTTGTTAGTTTTTTGTTATTTTCTCTTGATTGAGAGTTCACAATTCAATTCACTTGTGCATCCAAATGCAGCCTGGATGTCGAGAAAAACATAATATGTCGACAAAGATTTTGCTTCAAAGAGTCTACTTCAATGTTCAGCTAAAATTCAAGTTCCAGTCAGAGAGAGGGTGGTACACTTATCAGGAAACATGTGTCAACTATCAATGCATCACAAATCTTAGCACCCTTTCAAAATTCCATCCAAATCCACAAACATCAACAGAAGAAGTCTGATTCTATAAATCTTATGTATGATTGTCTCGTGTGCTGGATTCAATTATTTCTTTATCCCAGGGGGGCTGGTAATGCAAATGGGTACGCAATGGCCAATCTCAAGGTTTTAAATTGGTGTATTGGTTATCATATCATTCACCACCGATACAGCCCCGCACCGCCCTCATGTTGGGCTGTTTTGGTCAATACAAGGCGGTACAGCCATATCATTCATGAGAGGATGGTTTTTCTTCTTCTTTTAACAGTCTAGCATGAGTTGTTTCCCAATCTGGCACACGTCTTCCAAATAATACCCGCTCCTCCCCTTTTAGCTCTAGAATCAATAAGCTCATTTGCAATCAAGGTGCCATCCAGAAAAGGAGATCAGGGGAAAAGGCAATTATCTCAAATGCAAATCTACTGACGGTTCTAGTACCCATTGCAGCGGTTAGGAGACCAGGTCACATGTGATTATGTGGAGCCCACACTTGTTGCCGTTGGGACCCACACGTGTTCAACTGAGGAACACACATGGAACATGAAATCTTCTTACATCAGTTATCAATTGGGATATGGGTCATAACTCTTAAGGTCTTCCATAGTTGTAGTGGGGAGTCCTTTGATCTATCTGGGGGATGCTTTTGGCCTTCTCTCTAGATGATGCCATCTCAACCCTTTCTCCTTGCCATTGAAAGAAAAGGGAGAAGAGTCGTAGGATAAACTGACCAATGTTTTACTTTTTTTTCCAAAGGATAAAGAAAAGAACTAAGAAATGCAAAACCAAAGATACAAACAAAAAGCCCATTGAGGGATGGATGTACCTGGCTTGTGGCAGAAGTATAAATCTTTTCCTCATATCTTACAGCAATTTTCTGGAGTTCAACTAATCCCTCGGGGCTAGTAATTGGTATGTGCCCCTTTAAACCTTCTGTTCTATAGATGTGAAAAGGCAAATATTAACAGGTTATTGAAGAGTTGGAAAAGATTTGTGTCAAAAAGTTCGTTAAGCACGGACACTAATATGGAGCTCTGCTCATCCACATTACACCCACATGTCCAATATGTCACACCTGCACAAGATCTGAGCTTGCCATCAGGTGGGGCACACTGCTAAGACCTTATGGTCTAAAAGTCCAGGCCATTTTACTACTCTGGCAGGCCACACTGAACAAAAGAAATGTACGGCTAGAAAAATTTCCTTTTGTTTTTGTACATCGTGGCCCACCTAATGAGTGCAACAGCCTGATTTTTAAGCCAGAAATCTTATCAGTGAGGTCCACCTGATGGAGGCTGATGTCTCACACGTGTGCCATTTTGGCACATGCTGTGTGTGGGTGGGAAGGACTCCATACACGTAGCCTTAGGAAACCTCAAACCTCCGCATATTATTGACGGGCAAACTCAAGAAACTCATTACTAATGGATAAATCATAAAACAAGAGAAATTATTAATAGTTAGCAAGTTTATCAGCTTTTGCATTAGCTTCATGATAATCGCAAGAGATGCAAGTCATTCATCCCGAGGAGAGATCATAAAAGATGTGATTTTTCCTGTACTTTAGAGTTAAGTCTACAAGGAGGCAGATCAAATCCTCTTAACCATTTGATAGCATTAAAGGAGTGGCTCTTGATTCAAACCGTTGATGATACTAAAGATGATCTTGGCATTAATCCACAAGGCTGGTTAATACCTTGACCTCACATAGCAGCATTGTTCCCATTGGGGCCTGCGAATGCTAAATCAACATGACCACTTTAAGATTTATCTTTGATTTAAAAATATTTAAAATTCATTTCTCTGAGTATATACAGACTTATAATACATGCAGTGTCAATTAGGAGAGAGCTAGGTACCCACATCGGTGCATATTATTCTCTTATGGAAGGCATCTAGCATGAGAAGCACACTACCAGTTTTGTAGAAGTAGGAATAGAATCAGAAACAGTAAAAATTGTTATGCTGATTCTGTGTTTGAATGCTCCATTGAATTGAATTGTGATAATAATTTGATACAGAGTGGAAATTACCAATTTGTGATTACCTTAGTATTCATATTGGGGAAGTTGCTCTTTTGCAGATGTATTATTCCTTTTAATTTCAACTTGAAAGCAATAAAATTGTAATTGATACATAATCCATTAAATTTAATGTACTAACAAAGTTAATTGCAAGATAATAGTTTCTGCCTGATTGAACTCATTATCACAATTAGAATTGACAGTGCATCCAAATAATACACCAGAAACTCGATCTAGTGTATCTGTCACGAAGAATGAAATTTGGGTCTGAATGGATAAAGTGAATCGGTGCGGGAATATCATCGCCTATTTTTCGATCCTCTTAAACAGATCACGTGTGGGAATTTTCAAAAGCTCTAGATGGTTAAGACGGGGGATCCCCTCTTCCCATTTCTCTTTATTATAGTGGTAGAGAACTTGAGTAAGTGATTATGCAAGCCATGGATAGAGATCTCTTGAGGAGATTCATTATTGATGATGCCAATATTAAGTTGTCTCATCTCCAGATTGTTGACAATACGATCATATTCTGCAAAGTACAGGATTTCATCATTTAAGGAATCCTCCATTGTTTTGAAGTTGTATCCGGGCTTCAGCTTGATTTCTCAAGAAGTGTAATAGCACAGAGATAGATTAGGCGGCTCTGACCCTAGGATGTGGGGAGGCTACCGTTCCCATGATATATTTGGGGCTTCCTTTGGAGGCTGATCCTCAGGTTTCTTATGTGGGATCCAGTCCTAGAAAGGGTGGAGAATGACTTTGGGGAAGGGAAGTATTATATTTTTATGGGTCATATCCTCTCCTAAGGCTGCAATTTTTTGTCCCATATGTACTATTTCTCTTTGTTTACAGTTCCTCACAAGGTTGTCAAGAGAGGTTCCAAAGAAATTTTCTCTGGGAAGGGAAGGTAAGTGGAAACAAATGTCATTTGATTAGTTGGGTGTACAGTTGGCAATGCGCCGGGCTTTGGCTAGGCAAAATCAACATTTTTTAATAGACCTGGCCCGAACAGTTCAAAATCCGGGTCTGAACAAGCGCCAGACCTAGTTGGGAGGAAGTACAAAAGCTTGAAGGTGAATAAGGGAATTGGCATTAACAATATTAGGAAAAAAACAACGGTCCTTGTTATCGATGTGGTGGCAGCAATAGAGAGAAGAAAGCATTGTGGAGGAAGATCATTACAAGTATGGTGGAGGACATCCGGGGGTGAACTCTTGGCACTAGAAGAGGAAGAGGCTCGATAGTGTGGAAAAATATCTCGGCTTTCAGTAATGGGGAGAGTGGTGTGGGTAAACCTTTGTTGTAGCATGCAGGAGTCGTATTTAACATTGACATGGGAGATAGAATTAGATTCTAGGAGGATTTGTGGACTGGAAACTCTACTTTGGCTAAATTATAAAGGTTATCTCCTAGGGGGATTCTGATTAAGAAATGCTACCAGTGGGTTGAGAATAAAGTGGTGTGGAACATGCCAATTAGATGGAACCTCCTCAACAATAATATCGTTCTGAATTAGATTTGTTGGGCATCCTCGATGTTGTCTTGATTTGCATGACTGATCACAATGAGAGGATATGGCTCCATGCTTGCTTTTTTTTTGGCCAAGGAATTGTTGAAGGCTTAAGCCAGATGATCCATCTTCGCACCCTAGCATAAAGGTTTGGGGAACTTGGGTGCCTGGGAGCATTCTGTTGGACCACAGAGGCTAATAAGATTGTAACTACTGAAAAAATTAAAAGAAAAGAAAAAACTCAAAAAGGAGGAACCGGGTGCTTGCTTTACACACACACACACAATCAGGAGTCTGTTGATCTCCCCATGCTTCACTATAATTTTTCTAAAGAAATTTGGGCCAATTTCTTTTGGTTGCTTCGGATTGAGTGGCACATCCCTACTTTTGTGTTTGACTGACCATTTGCTGGGTTGGTGTGGAGGGCCATTCCATCAACAGGGAGAGTTTTGCAACAAATGGTTCCTCATGCAACAATGTAGTGAATTTGAAGAATACAACAAAAGAAATTTTGAAGGTGCTTCTCGCCCCAAGGTGAGAATTAAGGCGACAATCAAAGCAAATCTAATTTCTTGTGTCTTATAGCTAAAGAATTTTCTGGTGTTTCTTTCTTGAACCTCTTTAGAAATTGGTGGGGGATTATAAATGACCTTAGTATCACACCTAAGATTAGGGCAATGTGGCACACTGCTCTGACTAACTGCTGGAGGCTGGATGTGGATGGTCCTTCACATGGTAACCTTGGTCAGTCGGGTATAGGAGGAGGCATTGTTCGGGACAAGCTTCAGGTGTCCAAATGGACTTCCTCCAGGCTGATCACTGAAGGAGATTCTAATCATGTCGAGCTAGAGGTCATTCACATGGGCATTAAATTGGTAAAGGATTCCTTCTTTCGTCAGCTTGTGATGGAAGGTGACTTGAAAAATGCTATTTCACGGGCAGCCGGCCAGCCGCTCTATGCCTGGCCTTGTGGAAGAGACACTGAGGTTAGATCCAAAGCCAAGGCATGGCCTATAATTTTTTGCATAGTTCCAAGGGGTGTAAATTCTACTGTGGCCACAGGTGCAACATTGGGTAAAGATCACAGAAAAAAAATCATGGGGAAACGGCACAAACCACTGGCCAAGTGATAGTGATCATAACTAGTGTTTTAAATATCGATGATATCAGCCGATATATTCCACGATATATCTTGTATCCCACCTGTGCGAAACGAAACGCACAAGTAGTGAGATATATCCCACATGTTCGATCCGGTGAGTATTTTTTATTTTCGATCCTTTTTTTTTTTTCCCCTGTAAATCATGTTAAATCGGTGTCAAATTGTTACAAATCCATGATTTTTCATGTTTTGGATTAGAAACTTCGCTTTCGAGATTTTGAGGACATGGGCCGAGTTGCGGAAAATTGAAAAAAGAAAATCCAATTTCCCCCAAATCAGTTGCAATCAATGTTTTAAGTATCGACGATATCAGCCGATATATCTCACGATATATCTTATATCCCACCTGTACGATACGAAAAGCACAAGTAGTGGGATATATCCCACATGTTCGATCTGGTGAGCCTTTTTTATTTTCAATCTTCTTCTTCTTCTCTCTCTCTCTCTCTCTCTCTCTCTCTATAAATCATGTTAAATCAATGTCAAATTGTTACAAATCCATGATTCTTCATGTTTTAGATTAGAAGCTTTGCTTTCAAGATTTTGAGGACTTGGGCCGAGTTGTGAAAAATTGAAAAAAAATAAAAATAATCCAATTTCTCCCAAATCAGTTGCAATCAGTGTTTTAAGTATCGATAATATCAGCCGATATATCCCACGATATATCTTGCATCCCACCTGTGCATACGAAAAGCACAAGTAGTGGGATATATCCCACATGTTTGATCCAGTGAGATTTTTGATTTTCGATCTTTTTTTTCTATAAATCATGTTAAATCAGTGTCAAATTGTTACAAATTCATGATTTTACATGAAAAATCATGCATAGGGTGCTTCGAATTTGAGATTTGGAGGAGATTGGCCGAGTTCTAGAAAATTGAAAAAAAAAATCAAAATTTCTCAATTTCTCGCAAATCAGTTGCAATCTTTGTGTCCAAATATAAAATCAAACATGCATGTAACCTTATCTAGTGATTCTTTTTTTTTTTGCTTTTGAATGTATTGCTTATGTTTCTACACATCTTTTTACATTTATAAGTTATATGAATAGACTTTGAATATACTTGTATCAATTCAGTTAGACAGCGCATAGATTAGGACCCTATACAAAGAAAACGTATTATGTGCACCTGTTTTTTGTAATGTTTTGATTTATAAGTGTGTATTGATGTCTTTTTTAACAATCACTGAAGTTTCATTGAAAAATTTGACCAATTTCCCAACGTTTCCCCATGTTTCCAACAACAACGATACATTACGCAATACGACCGATATATCCCGTGTGATAACCGATACATATTTGTATCCCAAGGGTGCGATATGTAATGCGATACCGATATTTCGAACAATGATCATAACTTCCAAAGCACATAACACCCAAAACTTAAAACACTTCTTATTTCCAATGCATAATAATTTCCATGTGTTCTCTAAGGAGGCCTTATATAGGCTCAAAACGAAAGCAAGAAAGCCCTAATTTATGAAAAAACTAAAATACCCTTGAAAATCACAAAAACCCTTGTGGGCCTTCCTCATCCAAACAGTGTCGGAGTTGCAATTTTAGACTTGTTTGAAAGCTAGCTCAATGGGTCACTAAATGGGCAATATCATGTCATTCTAACATTGTTTGATGCCCAAAAAGTAACCCCTTAAAAGAGTGACCAAAATACAAAAGGGAAATTATCAAATAAGTCATGACTAACCCTAACCCTAAAAACCATAGATATAATGAATTTGAGATCCATTTGATTGATCTCATAAGCCCCACAATGTAAGCTGACCATTGATCTCATGAGATTTATCATCAAACTATGGATCTGGTCCAGGCAATCAAGGCAATATGGATGGTTGGGTCATCAATTCTTTGATCGACCACTTGTTTGCTCTCCTGTTTTTATCAATTTCTATTGCTGACGTGCTTGCTGAAGATGGTTGTGTGAACTAGTATGTCGTTCATTGAGTATCCACACACATGGAGAGAGAAGAAGAAGAAAAAAAGCATCCAAACAAGGGTTGTAGCTATTCAGACACAGTGGTGCTGAATTTAAAGATTGCCATTGAGGTAAGTCTGTGTTTGGATGCCCAATACGATTGAATTGCAATAACTCAATCCAATACGATCATAAATTATTGCTGAATTTAAAGATTCTCACTACGGATCCAGAGACCTCCCTCTCTCATTGAGATTGCATGCACTTAAGAGTTATTACTGGATTTAAAGATTCTCATTGAGGTAAGTTATTGCAATTCAATCGTTTCTTTCAAGAAAAAATACGATTGAATTGCAATAATTCAATCCAAACGGTCTAAACATCATCCGAAACCGAGTCGACTCAGCCTTGGCAGAATCCAAGCCGACTCGGTTTCAGTAGGCAACGAAACGAGTCACCAGAACGGAACGGGACTGAAACGGAACGAACTGGGCCAGTCATGCGGGTTTCAGTCTCATGGATTGTCGCAATCTAAAACAGCTATTTAAAAATGAATAAAATGGAAAAGACCATCCCTGAATACTGAAATTAGAATGGTTTCAGTTCCAATACGAAACACATAGAACTGCAATTAGGGTTTTCGATTCAGTTCAATTGGGCATCCAAACACACCCTAAACAGAAAAGCAAGGGTCGGAAACTCACATCTTATTGACGATCCTTTGTCGAGAAGCATCCAACAACTGGGCCCTCCAATCAGAGCCGTCCATGTTGAAATCCCCTTGATTGTTTCCAGCCATCAAACTCCAAACAAGCAATATCAGGTTTGGGTATCGGAGCACGCCCAAATGCAAAATCCACTCTCTGCCGATATAGGAACTGAGAGCATGCCTGAGGGAGCGGATTCGGTGTTACCCGGGTAACACATTTTAGTGGGTCTTACGCGGAAGCGGATTGGCTAGAGTACCACACACCAGCTATATAGGGTGTATTGACGTAAGCAAGTTCCGTGGGTCCCATCATGAGGTATGTGTTATATCCAAACCGTTCATCCAGTTGGCGAACTCGTCGTAAGGCTTAAAAAGAAAAATAAGACAGATATAACTATCAAGTGGACCACATTGAAAAAAGCAGTAGGGGATTGAACGTATACCATTTAAATCCTGCTGGGGTCACAGAAGTTTTCGATCAATATAAAATTTGTTTTTCCTCTTCATACAGGTCTTTGTGACCTTATGAGCAGATAAAATAGAAAATAAACGTTATGGTGGGTCCTATACATTATCTCTGCTGGTATCTGCGGTGTGGATTTAATCTTTGGATATGATTCATTTTTTGAATAATGCTGTAGAATGATCTCAAAAAATTAGTGAATGGTGAACGGTGTAGATATAATAAATACATCACTGTGGGGCCATGTAACTTTGATCTCCTTCGAACCGTTCGTACGACTCGGAGCTCGAGGAGCGTCGGAGCTCGTCTTCGCACGACACGTACCTACATCAGCTACCACACACCAGCCGATCCATTTCCGTCTTACGCTTGCCGCGTGGGACCCATCTTGATTATTATTATTATTATTTTGTATCCACGCCGTCCCTCCTCCTCCTCCTCCTCCTCCTCCTCTTATTATTATTATTGTTATTATTTTGTATATCCACGCCTTCCCTCCTTTTTTCCATATCATTTCAGGATATGATCTAAAAAATTAATTATATCCAAATATCAGGTGGACCACACCACTGTAAACAGTAGTGAATAACCATTAAAAGCATTTTATAGGCGACAAAGGTTCTGATATATTTTTCCCTTCATCTAGGTTTGATGGAAAGGAAACATTACGGTGGGCCCTACAAAATGTGTAATGGTGGGCGTTCGATCACCGCTGTTTCCTGTCGCATGAATTATGATCCACCTGAGATTTCGATCATATTAATTTTTGAGAACTCGTTCTAAACTAGGCTGGAAAAAGGGATGGACGGCGTGGATATAGAATAAATTCATCAAGGTGGGCCCCACGGTAACACCTAATCCGTTTCCAGCAAGGAAGGGTGGAACTTTTGATACTCTGGCGGAGTGTTGTGTTTGATACGACCACGCTAAGAGATCGTATGCACGGCATGTGATTAACTCATGTTAGGCCGTCCAAATGCTGGGTCGCAGATTAGCCGGATCATAAACCCATATTTAGAGTGATTTGTTTATTTTAGTGGAAGATCAGTGGACACTTATTGGACGATTAAAATGAAAAGTAGACAAAGGAACAGGTTCATTAGACAGTGTTCACTAATCAGAGGTTAGCATACTCTAATCCATCTGATTTTGGAACGATGGCCTGTTTTTAGTATGGCCCAGGCCCACTTACCACTCACAGGGTTCTCATGCGTCAGGTCATGATGTGCCATATCTAGGAATTGGGACCTATAGTTCATCCATCAAGACCGTTAATCTGGTTGGGCGTGCCATGGACAAGCTGAAACCATCAAAATCTCCAAGGATGAGATGATCTATCCATTATATTAGGTGTCTAAAGGACGTTTAAGAAATCAAACCATCGTTTTGGTCCCCAGAGGCCTTACAACTGACTGGCTTCACCGAATACAAGTGATGGGTGAGCCAATGGGCCGAGCTGGACCTTATCCGAGCCCCAGTATCCTGAACCCTGGCCTATGTCCCTCTTTTAGCTGAAAAGACCCTCACCCTGTAGGCCCGGGCTAGAGCCAACGGCGCAAGGAAAAAAGATTTAGATGATCAATGGTTTCAACGGTCAAATTATTAGGTCACATTTCCTTTTTTTTTTTTTTTTTTTTTTTTTGGGGATGGGAATAGACGGACGGGACTCTTCCACCATTGGCGTGGATACGTGGAAATTGCAGCATGTGTGGTAAAAGAGAATGGATTGGAAGTGTCTTTAAACTCTGTGATGAGGGCCCACCTGATGATTAGACCCGGCCAATTGACCAGGCTGGTTCATCACGAGGGCGTGGATTGGATACTACCCCTACCAGGACCTAGCTAGAGATGGACGGTCTTGTTTGGGAATCTGTGGGCGTATCTATGGGGTCCACGGTGATATACATCTGTTTTATCTAAGCTGTCCATCATTTTGAACGTAAGCATAAAAAGGAGCAAATCGGAGCTTTGAGCAGACCACACCACAAGAAACTGTGTGGATTAAATGCTTATTGAAAAGCTCTTAAGAGGATAGAAGTTTTGGATCAAGCTAATATTCATCTTTTCTTTACATCCAGGCCTATATCACATCGAGAACAGGTTTTTATTTTTTATTTTTACACGCGCACACACACCCCACATACGCACGCCGTGGGATTTCACCACCGTGGGTACTCGAACCCCCTCATGAACGATTGTTGCCAACCCTTCTGTGGTGGTTGTCCACTTGAGCATTGGATCTACTTCATTTTTAAGCTAATCACTTAAAATAATTTGTCAAAATGGATGGATGACATGGATAAACCACAAACATCATGGTGGGTCCCATAGAGTCCTTGACGGTACCATTTGTCTCTAGCCAGGGTAGTACCCAATCCATGCCCTCATCACCAATGGCCTCAACTGGCCATCACGACTTTTAGGGCCAAGCTCGACTGTTGATGCTTATATTGAACAAAAGACATTTTTCCTAATTTGATTTACAAAGAAAATAATGAATTTTATGATATGATGATTATAGACTTTTATTTTTGCAATTCTCAAATACACAAGGTATTGTGGAATGAATTAAAGATTTTTGCTTGCAAATCAAATACACCATTAAAATAGAAGCCATTGAAATTCACTGGCTCAATAATTCTTGGAGAGAATCAAGTAATTTCTTTTTCCTATAGATTCCTATTTATCAAACAAGGGAAGCAGACCTTGCCGGGACGATAATTCGTCCAGATATGGATTTGTGGGACCCACCATGATATAAAGGATTTATCCACTCTGTCCATCCATATTTACATATAACTTTAGGCTATGAACCCAAAAATGAGGCGGAACCAAGACGTTAAGTGGACCACAAAGTGGGGATTGAACGTCCACCATTAAAAACTCTTGGGAGCTGCAGAAGTTTCAGATCAAGCTTATATTTGTGTTTTCACTTCATCTAGGCCTACATGACCTTATGAATAGGTTGGATGGTAAAAAACATCAAGTTAGCCCTTAGAAAGGTTTCAACGGTGGATGTCATTATCACTGTAGCGTCCTTTGGTGTGGTACAGTGGAGTCATGGATCTGTCTCATTTTTAGTATCATGACATAAAATGATCTGAGAAAAGCGATGAAAAGCGTGGATAAAACCATTAGACCACGATGAGCTCCACAGATCCCTGCCCGAACGGATTATTAGCTCTGTTTGGTTTTCCAATTACACCGGTAGTTGGGTGTAAAGACAGCATGATTACATCTTTACATGTATTAGCAATGATTGGTTGAATACCGGTATGTTGCTTTCCCATGCTTGTTTTTTGGTATGTTTCGGGTGTAGTAGATGACAATTCAATAGGAACCTGTTTGGATAGACAATGTAGTTGTCACATTACTGCTAAGATGCTAGTATTGTGTCCACCATCTCAGCTCTGCAGCAATTGTAATCAGTTGTTTGATTTTTACAGCAATATTGAGTCTACGTAATTCCCCTTTCAACAATTTGGTTAACGTTCGGACGACTGGTTTCAATGGACCCAAAGTTTCAACATGGTAAAACTTGATATCCACATCTCTGTGTTGCCGACTGCACGATGATGTTTGTGATAGATCGTGTGGTCCACAACATATATCGAAATGCATCGAAACGTATAACATCACTTTTGGGTGGACCACGTGATGATCGTTGTAGGTTTTCATTGTGTGGTCCATAACATATATCATTTTAATACCTATCACGCATATATCAGTAGTATGTGGTGGACCATATGATGATTTTTGTGACATATTGTGTGGTCCACAACATGTATCAAAATGCACCAAAACGTATATCAGCACTTTGCGTCCATTGGTTTCAAACGGAGTGTCTCGAGGTTGACATTCCGTGATCTGAATCTAGTACCTGCATTTTGAATGACAGAATAAATGCCACTACTTAGGTCCTTCAAATTCGGATTTAAACGGTAATAGATCATCGAATACAAAATTCAGCTGAAACATGGATAAATAGATACAGGATTCAGAAGTAGACATATAGAAGTGAAGGTGTACATGTGGCACTTCAAATTTTTTAATTTGATGTGTATCAACGTACTCACACCACTGATGGATGGGTGTGGGATCAGTAACCCAATGTTAGTAACAAATTGGACAACTCCTATTCCACTCTACGTGTGGATATCTGGGCCCCACTGAAGAAAATAATATTGTAATCCTGTGAAGATAAGAAGTCAGTAAAAACCACGTAGAGGTTAACCCATAAACTTCCTAAACCTCCACAAAACCTGTTCATAACAAACCACAGTCCTTCAGAAATTCATAACAGTCAGTAGTTAACATAACCATTAAACATAAAGCTAAAAACTAGCGCCACGCAATAAGCTGAATGACGAGGATTAAAAGCAAGCAACCGAAGATTATCCTAAGGAGGGCCTCAATTGACCTCAGCATTTCTTCAACGCCATCTGGCGGTGTGCAGATGCCAACACATTTTGCACAGTAGTGGGATGGTGACGAGGAGCGCCTTATAGAAAGGCTGCTACAATTGGCAATGATTGGTCGTTCGGTGTTCAGTGTCCCCATCTGATAGTCGTTATTGAAGTCGGTCACCGCTTCATAGTGCTGCGTCGATTCATTGTGCTGCGCCGCATACTCATAAAAAGCAGTCCATTGAGTATATGCCTCTGATGTGGACTTGTATCCTTTGAAGCGGGCCATGAAAAATCTGTCCACCTGCTGTAGGCATTCCTCCCAACTATAATACATGCCGGGTCGACGTCCATTGAAGACGACATACATTTTCTTCCCCATCTGCAGATACTGGAAATACCATTAATTACAACTTGCATATGGATGAGTTATTACCATTAATCAAACTTCCAATGATTGTAATCACGTTACTTGACCAGAAATAAATTGGACAACTCCTATCGAAAGTGCAGATATGAACAAGATAGTCATATGACAAACAATACATGAATGATATAAACAGCAGATAATGCATGATTAGATATCAGCAGGTAATGCAAGTTATAACGCATCAACGGTGGAGCTGATACAACCGCACCTTAAACATCCAAAATAAGCAAAAAAAAATAAAATATAAAAAGTAAAATATCATCCAAAATGTTAAACATTTTTCAGGCTAGTGACAAAAACTAGTCGTGAACCAGAAAAGTCAGTTTTGTCCAAAAACCACTTGGCTGACAAGCCAAATAAACCAAAAACCCATCAACGGTCAGATGGATGGTAGTGCAATCAGTCAGATGACTGATCTGGTGCAAGCAACATTATCACAAAGTCCAACCTCCTATGCTCAGAGAGTGAAAGGAACGAGGCAAATTGTTGTTCATCTTTACATAGTATCCTCGTGGCGCGTACGATCTCGTGACTCGTGAGGCCTTCAATTTGCTCCAGAGCAGGCATAATCTGGGACATACGTACAAAATCCTTCCCTTGGTGTATGGTTATAGCTAGTGACTTGACAACTTTTGCAACATCACTCATCACTTTGCCAATGACGTCGCAAGGGCGATCCTGTCTGGCTCTCTTCCTAGAATTGGATGTGCTGCCTGTATTCAACGAGCTGTTCCCATTGACATTCAGACTACGAGTTGCGACATGAGCTCCCTCACCAGTGTGAAACGACCACTGGATGTTCTGCCTATTATCCCCGATATCATCACTCGATAAGACGAGTGTATCGTCGTTCAAATCAACCGATGTCGTTGGCGTAATGTCGGAATCACGGAACCTTCCCTTTCGCGCAGTACTAGGCATATCTCCTGTGGAAGCGCGTGATCTGGTAGCACGATCATTTTCAAATAGGTAGGTGAAGTCATCATACCTTCGCACCACCTTCTCTCGAATGTGTTGTGCATATGGAAGTGACTATTAACAACAAGCAGGAAAAATTTGTATTACTCAGAGAAATATGGAGGAGATATACTTTAAATCAAATATGTGTTGAACTAACAGACTGGTTCAAAAAGAACAAGAAAAGGAAAAACTCACCCGTATGTAATCCTCCCAGACATCATCTGGGGCAGTAACTAGCTTATTGTCCTCATCCCAGCCAAACCCACTAGCATTGAGGGTGTCCTGAATCTCAAAATACAATCGTTTCAATGTCCATAAGCGGTTACCAACATGCTTTTCCTGTACTGATATCCCTAGGGTACTCCTGACAGTTTCCACGACCGTTTTATAGGTCTCCTTCTTAAAAACGTTTGCACTCTTACGGCCATTCGCTACAACATCCATCAAGGTATCAATAAGATAGTCATCCATCTCATCTGTCTACAGCATTACACCACCAGACACAACGTTGTCATCGAGTGATTTTGATTTATACTTTCGTGGTGTCCTACGTAGTGTGATAGACTGCTCCTGGCCAGGTTGTTTGGTAGGGGTTGACTGGTTGTTCAGCAGGGGTTGACTGATTGTTCAGCACTTTTGGAGACATTTTCTCATCACTATTAACTTCAATTATCTACAAATAGCACAATGGACATATTTAGTTTAATCATACAACATTGCATATAAGTCATGGAAAGGCAATAAAATGAAGAAAGCTAAAATTTAATAGACAGATACAGAATATGGTATACAAAAAAGTCATTTGAGGATCATCTTCTTCCAAACTTCCAAAAAGGTACTAAGACATGCTTGTAGGTATCGTCGTACAATCATGTGATACGATAACCTACTACAAAATGACAAAATATACTCTTAGTAACATCAAACATCACGACTCATAGGAAGCGATTTATTCCACATCCTCATAACTATATTGTCTCGAATGTGGCCCATTCGTCCTTCTCACGTTGTGTCACATTAATTAAGCATGGTGATAAGTCTATAATCTCCGTTACATCTACAGATGAGACTTCATCTTCTACCAAACCATCTCCTCCAGATAGACGGATGAAGTTGTGTAACACACAACATGCGATGACTATCTTCACCTGTGTGTTAAGGTTGTATGGTGGAGCTGATTTGAGAATTGGAAAGCGAGCTTTCAATATTTCAAATATTCGTTCTATAACATTTTGTAATTGAGCATGCCGGTAGTTGAATAGTTCTTGCATGTTGCTTGGAACGCGGCCAGTGCGGTACTCATTGAGGTGGTACCGTACACTGCGATAAGGAGCCATGAATCCAGGAGCATGGGCGTAACCAGCATCAATTACGTAATACTTACCTACAAATAATTACGAGTGATTGTCAATCTATGTACTCAGAAGTCATGTATTCACATGTTTGGTCATATAAATACACATGAAGTACCCTGGGGGATAGTAAAGCGATCGGTGGAATGTGTCAATGCACTGAGTAACACGCGTGCGTCAGAGGCTGATCCCTCTTATCCAGCGAGCACATATATGAACTTCATGTCAAATGTACATGCACCCATTACGTTCTGAGAGAGGAACCCTTTCCTGTTACGGTAGGTTGGACTTTCCAATGTCGGCACGTGGGCGGGTATATGGGTCCCATCAATTGCACCAATGCAGTCCTAATTTTAACTTGAAATATCATGATAAAGCAAAATATACTATAAAGTTTGGACAGGACTATATGTTGCATTAATGTGGTTACAAATGAGCGTACTTGAAAGTACGTGCTCCATTTAGGATTGGAAATGATCTCTTTCGGTGTATCTGCACTTGGGAGTGTCACAAACTCCCGATATAATCCGACAATTGCATCGACCGCTTTACTAAAATATCGGCTCATGGTTTCTCTAGACCTTATAAACCTATGTCCAATGACACGGTTTCTAACATTATGCCCTACTGTGTGAAGAAACATGACAAGTTGTTCCTCCATACTTACATGTTTTCCGTTGGGAAGAAGATTTCTATCCCTGAGAACCGAGTATAGGTTGAAGAATGTGACCTTATTCATTCTGAGCTGTGCTATGCACTCGCTGTCACCCGCTCTTATTATCGCATTTATTATCTTCTTTTTTTCAACGTCCCCAAATCTTGAAGGTGACTTAAAGAAAATATATTTGCGATATTCCCCTACTCTAATAGTAGTAGTCACTGTAGCAAGCGTGGCTGCAAAGGCAGCCATTTCCTCTTCCGTCCATCATTGACCTTCCATGTTTTGATTTTACCCTTTCATTGCGTACCCAATGAAATGTTGTCAGCACCAACGAGTCGTTATAAGAAATCAGTGTTCAAAAATGTATCGTAGCACTATGCCGTTCGATATATACATTAGCTGGTGTTATGTATTGATATATACATTGCTGACGAGACATATATATACACATGAAGATTGGTGATCATTAGTAGGTTTTCATAACAAGATGTTTGAATTTTGGAGAATACCTAACAGTTTATGTTATTATTTTTGTCATGAGATAAAAATAAAAGGATGTTCTACTGTGTAATTACTGAAGTTTGTTGATTAGCAGAAAACAGTCATCATTTGAGAAAAGGTCCTCGGTATGCAATGACCTGTTGCCGATATTACAAAAATAATTTGTAATATCATTCAACAGTCTTCATTACCTGTAAGATGTGATGATGCAATCAATTTATCAAAAAATCTCATGTAGTAGGATGTGCAATACATATAAAATATCATACATAAGATAAATCAAAATTCGATATTCACGGAACAGCTGTGTGAGATGCAAGCGGTTCATCAGATGGGCCCCACTGCTTATATGTATCTGCCCAGAAAAACTTATCGTCCTCCCCAGAAATAGCTATCTCTCTTCCATGTAGCTGTTTACAGATGAAAATCCATCATCTGTTAATGAGTGGATTTAAACAGAGGCTAGACAGAAAGTAAACAGAGGACCACATCATCCGCCGGACATTCCATCATCTCAGTTATAGGAAACAGAACAACTTATCGGTCTTGTGCATGGGGCACGCTCGAATAGGAAATTCAATTTGACGAAGCGATTATTTCATATATCGAAATGTTCATTGTTACTACTGAACAACATCTACACCAGTTATCAATGGGAGCGTCCAGTGGTGGCCATAAACCAATGGAAAAACTGATAAGCAGAAAATACTTTACATTTCACAACAACTCAACAAAATCACAACAGAGATATTTGAAAACCCTTTGCGCAGAAATTTTTTCCCTCATCTGTAGAGTAATATACAAATGACAGAAGGACCCACTGGCTTTTGCTGGGGCCTTATTTCTATCTTTTCTTTTCCTCTCTGTAGCCTATCACCACCTACAGATTATAGTTTTCCTTATATATGGATATACATGGAAAACACATGCACGAATGTCATTCCATCCGATATTCATGGAACAGCTGTGTGAGATGCAAGCGGTTCATCAGATGGGCCCCACTGCTTATATGTATCTGCCCAGAAAAACCTATCGTCCTCCCCAAAAATAGCTATCTCTCTTCCATGTAGCTGTTTACGGATGAAAATCCATCATCTGTTAATGAGTGGATTTAAACAGAGGCTAGACAGAAAGTAAATAGAGGACCACATCGTCCGCCCGGACATTCCATCTTCACGAGTGGTAATGAGTAAAGAAAGAACGTAGGACCACCTGCTTTGGCATCATATGCCTTTTCGTTAAACAGATAATAGGCAGAGATAAACATAGGTCCATAACGTCCAGAACGTCCGATCGAACTTTCCATCTTAGCCCTGGACCACCACATTCAAACAAGATATGCGGCCGGATGATGGGGAAACATCAAATGGCAAAATCAAATGACAAAATCTATTTCAAGTACAAAACTTGCCATGCAACCGATAAAATGCCTGTCATACTGAAAATCCTACAGAGGCTTTGACGCACCTCAAACATTAGAAGAAAACACCTTCACAACATATACCTTTTACATCCCGGAGTTGCTGATATTCATCAGAAAATGTCTAAAATAGTTACCATCAAACCCTCTATTGCCCGTAAAATACCATCATCTGGGGCGTACCTGTTTCGATATCAGATGGCTATTGTCGAATATTTGATGGTGCATGTACAGTTCACGCAGCGCTGAAGGTGGATGAAACGTCGTTTACTGCGGAGATCTTTCCTTGTCTCTGTCCAGAAGAGGGAAAGAGAGACGGTAAGTTCATTTGCATATGATTTGAGGAAGATAAGAAGGTAACCTTGCATGACAACCTTCCAACAAGATTGCCGGATCTCCGGCGCTCAGATATCTGAAAAGGTCATCGGAGGGGGTGGGAGCTTACCGGACGACCGGTAGAAATGAAACAGTAGTGAGAATGAGATGAAGAGAGCAACGCTGCGGTGGGATGAGAGGAAGAAAGAAAAGCAATGGTGGAAATAAAAACTCGAGGATATCCTCTGCGTGGTGTCCCACGGACCACCGGAAGGTTTTCATTCTCTAAGACGGGCGTTAGAGGCTTTCCATCGAGTACCTGCATTTCGCAGGCGCTGGGGTTTGAAATACCGCCGAATCCAGCGAAACGTGGATTCGGTGATAAATGCAGCTGATTACACTTATATTCAAACGCGTGTGAATTGTCATTATTACCCTTTTCATTCGAAATACTGGTATTTAGTAAAACCAAACAGGCCCTAAAATCATAGAGTGGTAGTTAAGAGTTGTGAACCATTTAAACCTCCTAAATGAATAAGGGTCTTGAATAATTTCTCATCCCCTAGTAGACAACACTTAGATGGACTATCCTAATTGATACATCAATCTGTCACATCTACTATAGAGAGATGAATCATCTTCATATAAAATTATGTTGATTTGGTTAAGAGGTGGGCCACACCTATGCACATAAAATTAACAATTCAGCCAATAGTCATCCCTCCACATTTCACTAATAAATGAGAGGAGTTCAAATATTTTGACCTTAGACTTATCATTAACGCCCTCAATCATATAAAATTTTCTATTTTGAAAAGAAACTTATTCAATAGATATAACCTAAATACAAATTGCACATTTCACTAATAAAGGAGAGGAGTTCAAATATTTTGACCTTAGACTTATCATTAATGCCCTCAATCATATAAAATTTTCTATTTTGAAAAGAAACTTATTCAATAGATATAACCTAAATACAAATTGCTTGCAACTAAATAATAGAGATATAGTATCACGTGTGTTTGTTAGATGTATTTTATAATAAAAATTAAATATCTTTTTGAGTAAAATAACACCTTTGCCGTTTTCACTACAGCCTACGTATAAAAGTCATGCATGATACTGGAGTTGCGAGTAATCCAATCTCCCGAATTTCTGATTTATCTTATTTTAATGCGTTCGATGTAATCTAACTCTAGCATGCTCCAGAGCATGTTACTGTAGCCCACATGTGGGTTGCTCCCCACTATCTACACGTAAGTGTGCGTGCCAATACATTATAAAACGATCAACGTTCTGAGAAAAAAGATATATTTTTAAAACAAATGCCTGGTCAGGAAAAAATATTTTTTAACCTGTCTAATTTCTCAAGGTGGTCCACATGGGATCAAACAACCTGATTTGTAGGTCACCAACGAAAAGAAAACAGCCTGGCTTTATTCCAGAAGATCTGATCCGTGCCATGCAACAATGGAAAGCTCGGATTTTTCAGGTCTTAATTTGCCCATTGACAGGAGCTTGCACGTGGATGCGCATGGTTCTTTGATACTCCAGTTACCTATGATACTTGGTACTTAGTCCCTTGGACATTGTACATGAAATGTGCATCAACCTTCTGGCGGCAGAATGGTCCAAATATCTTATTGCCAGGCTCTTGTTTAATGATAAAAGACACTTAGATGTTACTTTTTTAACCATCCCAAAAACATACATTTCACCATAATTTTGATTCATGATACATCTAAACTAAGACAAATTGAATAAATTAATTTGAATTATTTGTATACCAAGTGTGCAATTTTAAGTAATTTATAAATGTGATTTTTACTAAAAAATTCTGCACGATTTAGGATTTTACCAAATGATGCTGCGCGAACCAAAATGTCACGGAAGCACTTGCAATTTGTTTTAGAAAGTGGTAAAGTGGAGAAATGTGAGGTTGATGTAATAGATGTTCTTTTAATATCCAACCTGTTTGATAGATGTGATCCACCATGATAGCCAGAGGAATAATATATAATACTTAAAAAGATCAAAATGCATGTTCAACACAGGAAGAGATTTGTCCATGTGATTATTATAATTGGCACATGCATTCCATACCTAAATTTCCAACTTTATTCATTTTTAAATAAAAATAATATGCAAGGCAACTTCGATCATTTCTCTAAAAAATCAGTGCTACACGTTTTGGTATTTTGGTTAGTGAAGAAATCCTTCCGAAAATTTGAAATTTAAGAGGAATTTTTCCACAGGTCACTTTTTATAAATTCATGCTTACATTCGGCGATGAAAAATTACTTTGCCTAATAAAAATGAAAATGCAAATACTAACCTCATTCAAAGCTTCCATGGTTTGAAATTTCTTTTTACTTGGTGTAGATAAGTTAAAATTTGAATCTTACGTCCTGCATACTACCTGACTAGGATCTAGATAGAGACCCTAAAAGGAGAAAGATTGAAGTCTTGAGTGGACCATACCACCAGAGAGTAGTGGCAAGAATAATGCCCATTGGGGTCACTGCCATGTTTATTTGTTGTCTAATCTGTTCATAAGGCCAGACGTACCTGGATGAAGGAAAACATGATTATCAGCTTGACCGATAACTTCTGTGGCGCCGCGAGGTTTTCAACTGTAGGTACTCCATTCCCACTGTTTTTGTGGTGTGGACCACTTGCCTTTTATTTTGAGACCTTATGCCTAAAACTAATCTTTCAAAATGAATGTACAGCGTGGATAAACACATATATCAAGTGGGCCCTATGTAGGACCGTGTGTCTATAGCTAGGTAGTAGTGGGCCCAGATTTCTACTAAAGGCTTTGCCTGAAGTTCCTGCACTAGGAACCCAAGTGGGCTCTGTGATGTTTGTAAGAAATTCAGCCCGTTTATTAGTTATGTGAGTTAAAAATAAGCCAAATTAAATACCCAAATGGGCAAAAAATGTGAGAATTGAATATCTTTGTCCAGTGGCAGATGTTTTAAATCACAATAATATTTATGTTTTCTTTATGTTTTCAATTCGGTTCGTTGTGGTAGGATTGACCTTATTAAGGTTATGTATGGCTTGTAAGCATCACTGTCGGCCTAAGAAAGTCTCACCAGTGGAAATTCCTCCAGCCACCTTTTCCTTTAACATGGCCTACTTGTGTCTAGGGGTGTAGATGAACCAAGCTACCTTGGTTAGCATGCTCGACTCGACTTGAAAAAACTCGATTCAACTCGATTAGAAGCTGAGTTTAAGCTGAATCAAGTTGATTTTTTTAACTCGAAAATAATTTCGAGCTAGCCCCAACTCAACTCGACTCGAATCGAACCTAGCTTGAATCAAACTTGGATCCAAGCAGTTCAGTGACTCATTTACTTTGATATTGATGTTGCTCACCAAGTATTTGATGAATAACTTTACGAAGTGTGGCTGGTGGGAAGTAAGGTAGATATATAAAACAAAAACCTTTCTTTTCTGAATTTTTATATTGCTTGAAAGGTATTTGATAAAATATCGGTAAAACTTTTTAGGCCATTTTACATAAAGTGAGATTTTGGAGGAGCAATTTTGATGTCTGTGAAAATGCTGCACAGGCTAATTCGACTCAATCCTGCTGGAATTAGCCCAATCCAACAAAGCCAAATTGACCAGGCTCTAAGACGGCCCTGTAACGACCTGAAGCCAGCTAATGGGTGAGCCGAGTCTCATCTCGGCTCCATGTACACCCCTACTTGTGTCATGGATTCCGCTCAATTCCGAGTAAAAGGTTTTCAGCGCAGGAACTTCCTGCGAAAGGCAGGAAATCCGCGTTCGGTGGTAGTACCAATCCGCGCCCTGTAAATACTAGAGAGGAATTGTGGAATGCTCGGCCGAAGGGATTGAACTGTTTTTAAGCCGAATTTTCCATGATCAAACTGTTGATTCTATTGGGCCGCTATGAATGATTCACAGAGTAAAAATGTACTAGTCGAGAAAATCCAAAGACGCTTATTGGTGGCAAAAAAAACGAACGGTTCAAAGCGAAAAATCAACGGTTTATATCCAACTCGAAAATAAGCCCAATTACTTTCGAAACATCAGTGAATTTTTGATGAATAGGCCATCGACGGAAATTCTCATCATACCAACGGTTCGGATCACAACCCATTGCCTCCCTTGTACAAAACGAAAGCCCGAACGTACAACCATTTGCAAAAGACATCTGGAGCCCGTATGCCGACGGCAAAATCTCGAACCTTCTGCACTCTTCTCTCACCTTCCTTCCAGACACATCCGTCTCCTTCTCTCTCTATATTTCCCCAAATCATTCTATTCTTCAACAACAACAGAAGATCACCTCTATTACAAGAAGAAGCACTTACAACCAAAAACAACAACCACAGCAGTCGAACCAGAACACACAACCACAGCGACCAAAACAACAAGGAGCAGTAGTGCCGGTAGAAGAAAAACAACCCCAATAAAGGAAAAACAGAGAAGGAGATGGGAGTAGACTACTACAAAGTCCTCCAAGTTGACAAGAACGCTAAAGATGATGATCTCAAGAAAGCTTACCGCAAGCTTGCTATGAAATGGCACCCCGACAAAAATCCTAATGACAAGAAGGCAGCTGAAGCCAAGTTCAAGGAGATCTCCGAAGCCTATGAGGTATCGTTGTTGTTGTTGTTGTTTTTACATCTAATAAATAGTCTTATCTTCCAATTATCCATTCCTTGTGGTCAACCGCATTGGTTATCGGCGAAATTTCTGTATCTGTACATTTTTTTTTTTTTAAAGTACTGTTTTTAAATTTTTATCGGAAAATTTCAGGTATTGAGTGACCCCCAAAAGCGAGCCGTCTACGACCAATATGGTGAAGAGGGACTTAAAGGGCAGGTTCCGCCGCCTGGCGCCAGTGGTGCCGGGGGGCCGACCTTTTTCCAGACGGGAGACGGGCCGAATGTGTTCAGATTCAATCCAAGAAACGCTGATGATATTTTCGCTGAGTTTTTTGGATTCTCTAGCCCATTTGGCGGAGGGATGGGTGGAATGGGAGGTCCGGGCGGTGGTATGAGAGGGGGTTCGAGGTTTCCGAGTGGGATGTTTGGGGACCATGATTTCTTTGGGTCGTTTGGGGAGGCATCAGTGAATCAGCCTCGGAAGGCGGCACCAATCGAGAATTCGTTGCCCTGTAGCCTCGAAGAGCTGTACAAGGGGACTACTAAGAAGATGAAGATTTCGAGGGAGATTGTTGATGCAAGCGGGTGAGTTTCTCTCTTTTCTTATTGGGAAAATTTCTCTTTGTTTTTTTTTTTTTTTTAAATTATTAATTTGAAGTAGGTTTTTGTGTTTTTTGGGATATGGGTTTTGCTTGTTTTGTCATAGGAAGTGATAAACAGTGATGATTTTATAACTTATATGATTTCCCGTGATTTGGGTTTGTCTCGTACATTTGATTTATGTTCACTGAGATACAATCTTTGAATTACTTGATCATCTTGCTTTGAGTCTGTTTGGATGCAGTATCAAATCGAATCATGACTGTTAGTGTAATGAATTGATGGAGTTGTCGATACTGGTGGCTAATCCAGGATTGATAAATGCATGGATCCAAGACGCCCCTTTAAGAGTTGTTGGTGGAACGTGTATAGAAGTTGCATGCACATCATTGTTTTATTATTTTATTATTTCCTTTTTTAAAAAAAATAATTATTTTCTTTTCTTAGTTCTTCTTGTTCTTGATATTTGGATTACTTTCAGTAACATGTTATGCTCTATTCTTCCTGCTGATGGACATACTCAGTTTTCAACTGGCACTTCACTTTGCAAATCATTAGTTTTTCTATCATGTATATCTGATATTGTCATAAGTTTAAGTCATGCCTCCTACTTTGTGCGTGCCATGGTCACTAGTTGATTCAAAGATGAAAGTTTTTTGGGTTTTTGCTCGAGGGAGAATGTTAGGTGTTGAAGTTAAAAATTCTAGAAGGCTAGAACTTTCTACCAAAGGCTTTAGGCTTGCTTGCATGATGGGAAGAGGAAAGAAAGAATAATTACCCAGTTATGATTTCCCTGAGCACTATTACACATGTGTTCCATATTTAGGGGCCTTGGTTGGGTATTGAGTGGAGATCTCATTTTTGAGAGGTAATGCTTGCTTCGTATCGTCGTCGTCGTCATCATCATCAGCATCATCATAATCATTGTCACGAGTCATCTAAGCCTTATCCCAATTAATTGGGGTTGGCTAAATGAATCTTGTTCTGCCATTCCACTCTAGCAAGGACCATATCTTCAATTAGATCATAGGTCATCAAGTCTATTCTTATTACCTTCATCCACGTCCTTTTGGGGTCTTTCCCTTGCCCTTTTAGAGCCTTCAACTTGTACCAACACACCCATTTTAACTGGTGCAGTTCTTGGTCTCTATTGCACATGCCGAAACCATCTAAGTCTACTTTCCCTTCTTGGTCTCTATTGCACATGCCGAAACAGTCTTAAGTCTACTTTCCCTCATCGCATTACCTATTGGTGCTAATCTAAGATCCCTCGGATGCATTCATTTCTTATTCCATTCTTGTCTTGCCACTCATCCATCTCAACATCCTCATTTCAGCTACACTCATGTTATAAACAATGCGAGAAATTGACTTTGGAAAAATGTAATGATTGCCATATGGAATCCACTACTTTTGTCTTATATCTAAATATAGTGAAATGTCCCATCATGGAAAAGTGCTTCATTTTCTTTTTCTTTTAAAAAGATCTATTTTTAGAGCTTTTATTGGAAATGTAGAAACTACCGTCTTTGTAGATCAAAATTTGACTTTCTTGGTACAATCCCTTGGGTCATTGGGCATCCTTCTTTTTCTTCTTTTACACACACACACACACACACACACACACACTCACACTACAGAGGGATTTCACCACAATGGGTACTCGAATCCATGACCTTCTTTTTCTTCTTTTACACACACACACACACACACACACACACACACACACACTCACACTACAGAGGGATTTCACCACAATGGGTACTCGAATCCATGACCTCGTGTTGAAACTCTTGTGAGTCTACCATCGAGGCATGAGTGAAGGACCCTCCTAATGCACTAGAATCTCGATTGTTATGGTTTCATGTGGAGAGATGGCATGAATTTTACAATCAACAATCGAAGCTGCAAGTATATATGCCATTAGGAACTACATTCTTTTATAGAAGTCTTGTTAGTGATCCAATAATAATAACAGAGTAATTGGAGATTGGATGACTCTGGTTGGAACTTGGAAGTTAGAACAAGAATATCTTAGCGTGTCAGAATAGACCAAGATAATAGCCGATTGTGATGGGTCCCATTTTTTTTTTTTCTTTGTGATAGGTGTTGTGGGGTTTTGAGTGAAACAAAGCAGAATGGGAATCCCTAATTCTCTTTTCTGGGGAGAGGCAAAGGCATGCACAGCTATCTGATGGTTGTATTTTCTTTTTGGAAAATTGATCGTAGTTGCCTTTAGCTGTACCAAAACCATAGATGCTTGCATAGCATCATGGAAGGATGTTAGCAATTTGTATGGGTGGAAGAATGTTAGCAGTGTGTCTGGAGATGGGTGTTTGACAGTGAACTTAGGAGTCAGTCTCCAAGTTAGATGTTTGCCACTAGGGGTGCAACTCGGATGGGTTTGGTTAGGTTGACTCGCCTAACCCAACCTCAAGAGGATGCTATCTGCAACCTGACCTGATCTGAATTCCAAACTGAGGTGCCCAACCTGATCCCAACGTGATCTCCTCTACGCATGATCCACTCCAACCTGAAATTGCTGAACCCAAAGCCTACCTGACTTTAAATTGGTTTGGCAACCCATTTTCCAGCCCAAGCCCAACTGGAGGACATTGACAACCAGACCCCATTTGCCACGCGGTGTTGGGATGTTTTCATGTTGTGGAGTGCATGGTTTTTCATGAATGCAATGGCAGTAATCTTAGCAGGGAAAAAGTTCAAAAAAATAATTCATAAAAGAAGAAAAAATCTTAGCGGGGAATGGTTTCATTTCAGTTTAGTTTCCATTCTACCCTGTAGTCTTGTTCTGTCTTCCAATCACTCTACCCAGTACAATCATGTGCTGACACGTTTGTTTGTTTGTTTCTTCAGAAAGACGATGCCAGTGGAGGAGATACTAACTATTGAAGTTAAGCCCGGTTGGAAGAAGGGAACCAAGATCACCTTCCCAGAGAAAGGGAACGAGCAGCTCAACGTTGTCCCTGCTGATCTTGTCTTCATCATTGATGAGAAACCACACAGTGTATTCACAAGGGATGGGAACGATCTGATTGTTACACAGAAAGTACCACTGGTGGATGCTTTGACTGGCTACACGGTCCATCTGACAACCCTTGACGGACGGAGCCTAACAATCCCCATCAACAACATAATCCATCCGACTCATGAGGAGGTTGTTCCAAGGGAAGGAATGCCAATACCCAAAGACCCTTCTAAGAGGGGGAATCTCAGGATCAAGTTCAACATCAAGTTCCCCACAAGGCTAACTGCTGAGCAGAAGGCTGGCATCAAGAGGCTATTGCCCCCATGAGGATGGCAGTGATTGCGCCTGTGATATCTTTCGATGGCTGCAATTGCGTCTGCTAGGATTTTTTCGGGTTCATGGATTTTGTAATGTGGTGAGCTCTATATATGTAATAAGCTTACTTACAGGTTCATTTCTGATTCTCAAATATACTCGTGGATGAAAAACAAAATTTTAGTGGTAGATCAGCCAATGCAAATGAGGATAATCTTCCTGGATGCATTGGCACATTTACAACTGGCCATATTTTTATCTTTTGGGCAAGTTACAAAAATGGGCAGTACCCTACTTCCAATTGTAGATCCCTCTCTCTCTCTCTCTCTCTACACGACCAGTGTACTTTCCCTCTCTATGTGAGGTTAACCTTGTAACCATACTATATTTATCTTAAAAGAGGTTTGTGTAGTTGGTACTCTCTCTAACAGAAGGGCTTGATGGCCAAGAGGGTGGGCCGTGCTCATGGCTAGTGATGCTTTGGGTGTCTGGGTCGAGTTATAACCCAAACACAACCCGCAGGCCCCAGCAAAACTAGGGTTAAAGCTCCCAAAGTCCCAGGTCTGTTTGGGGCTTTGTTCGGACATTCAACAGGTCTTACAACCAAACACTGGAACTAAACCTAGTGTGGTGTGTGTGTGTGTGTTAACGAAGAATCCTGATATCAAGATTTCCCATCAGCATATGGTCAGTGTGCATTACATCCATTTCAATGGCCCAGATTGGAACGATCAGGTAATCCCAGCAACTTGATCAGAACAGGGCCCAGGCTGGTCATTCCTTCCTCAAAGTAGAGATAAAAGGAGTACTTAGGCCTGTCCAATGGTCCTGATTTTCGGAGCAGCAGCAGATTAATGGTTGGGCCCACTAGATAAGTGATCTGGGTCTTGCACTACACATCAGCCATGGCCCCCAGTTGAAATCATGTGCGTAGGTTACAGCCTACATCTGCTTATCGGTATCTGAGCCATTTTTGTAATTTACCTAACTAATGATATTTTCAATTAAATCATTAAACACTAATATATGAAGTAGTAATTAATTAAATTTATCAACAGCAACTTACTCGTTTCAATTCCAAATCATGAAATGGACATCTTATAAAACAGTTTTTGCCTGGTCCCGTTACTGCAGTCCATCATGGTCCCCCTACCATGAAATTGGAATTCAACTATGACGCAAGGGAGGATGTGAGAGGTCGAGCACCGTCTTCCTTAAGAAGATAACTATTCTGAATCTACGGAACTTCCCTGGACTCCTCACAGAGAGTTTTCAAATCCACGATAAAAGAAAACAAGAAAACAGAAATAAATTCTAATAAATTCGGAATTGATTGATGAATGAAAAAAAAAGAGTTTACAATCCTTTAAATAGGGATACTAAGCAATAAGAGAGAAATCAGAATCAAACTATGACTGAAACTCCTAGAATTCGCAACTTACTATAAATAGTAAACTTACTATTTAGAATAGCCATGATGTCAAGTAGTGCGCAAGGTTTTCGGCCAAAAATAATAAGTGTCCTGTTTGGCTTCACCAATCTGGTCTCCTAATTTTTCTAAGATCTTTCCACGTTGGGCACAACTCCTAAATCCAAACGGATGAAAAGTTATAATCAAACTAAAACCTACTATTTATAATAAAAATGAAATTAAAATAGGGAAACAGCGGTCAATTTTGTGGTATTTTGCAAATCCGGTTTGCGCAACCTAGTGTAGCGGGATTGGTTGGCTAAAGTAGCTCGTTCTACCACAAAATCACATATTTTATGTTTGATAACTCATTCTGGATTGTGAGATATGCCTGATTTAAGGTCTGACGGTCCGCATCATTTCTGTCGTTGATTGGGCGCCTTTTTTGATCCATCTTGGCCATGTAAGTGTCCCTGCTCTACATCAAACAATGTCTATATTAGGTCTTTAATTTTTTATTTTTTTTAAAATTTATTTTAATTAAATATTTTTTGAATATCTGATTTTATTGCCATATTAAAAAAATTTATTTTAATTAAATATTTTTTGAATATCTGATTTTATTGCCATATGCTGGATATTGTCCAGAAAAGTTAGATATTAGACGGATATTCAAGTTGTATGTCAGGAAAAGATATTGCTCCAACTTGTTTCTGACCCATCCCTCCTCCTATTTTTAGGATCCGTAAGTTTCCAATGAAAGATAAACATAAGAGTGTGTAAGAGAGACAGAAAGACATTTTAAGTAAAGTTACGAATATTTTAGGAATTAAAAAAATATTCGCAATCAACTTTGTGCAGTTAAAATCTTAACCATAAATGCATTCAACAGTTTCTGTCTTGAAAAAGAAAAGCAATCAACTTTGTGATGTAAGTGTTTTATCCACGCAGTTCATTCGTTTTTCTCAGATCATTTGGAAGTATGTGCCAAAAAACGAGGCAGGTACAGGGCTTAAGTGGACCACAAAGTGGGGATTGAACGTCCACCATTAAAAACTTCTTGGGAGCTGGATAAGTTTCAGATCAAGCCTTTTCACTTCATCCACGTCTACGTGACCTTATGAATAGGTTGGATAGTAAAACAACATCACCGTGGCCCTTAGAAAAGTTTCAACAGTGGGTGTCATTATTATTGCAGCTTTCTTTGGTGTGGTCCACTGGAGCTGTGGACCTGCTTCATTTTTATGATCATACCTTAAATGATTTGAGAAAGGCGATGAACAGCGTGGATAAAATACTTACACGGACACAATCCATGTCTCTCTCTCACTAGTCAAAATTTCCCAACGGTGTGGCTAGCTACGTACTATGGTTACTTTAGCTACTAGTGTGTAACTTTCATGAGATCCATGCCGTTCATCAAGTAAGTTGCTCATTGTTAATCTCCTTCTAATTGTTAAACCCAAAAATCATGATCATCTTAAAATTAGATAGGCAACACTATACAAAAGAGTTGAGAAGGAATGCCTACCGTTAGTTTTGTGTAATTACTATTATGATGTTTATCCAAAAATCACAGTATTGGAAGACTTAGTTAAGCCATACCACATAAATTTAGAGGTTAATTTTAGGTCTAGTTTCACATGGTGTCCCATCTGAGAAATGAATTAGACTGAAAGGTGTGTTCATATTCATCTAATAGTTTTCTAATTCATCATTAAACAACCAAAATAGATTTAAGCATTTTTAACACCTGTTAGTAGAAATTGATAAGAATGTCTTAACCTGTGTGTGACTATAATATCCTCAAAGACTTGGAAGGGGTCACTGGAGATGGTAACTGGATGAGTTAGATGAATCAACGGATGGATGGACGGCAGGCTGGATTATTGGATGGACTGAGAACGACACCCAATACCCAATTTCTAAGTGGGTCAGAAAAATTGAACCTGCACCTATTAAAATCAGAGACTGCAGGTCAAGGTACCTATTGACATCCCTACTTGAAAAAAGGATGGTTTGTTTTACTTAACACTAGTCTATTTACAGCAGCACTAGCTTCCTTGTTGTTGTATCGTAGATTGATTTGGGAAAAACCATAATCTCTCATTAATTAGGGTTAAGTAAAATATACATTATATACAAGTATCTTCCTACATGAAAATACAAAAATAAAACTGGCATATGCAATGATGGTAAGAGAGAGGACAGGGCTTGTAATTGCTTAAAAACCTCATGTCCTTTCATGTTGCATGTTTTAATTGTTTTGAATGATTCCATGTCAAAGTATCCTTGCTGCTATGGAAAAGTAGTGGTGGCCATTGTTATATGTTAAAGGCAAAAAATGGCCTGTAACAGCTGTAGCTGTTACGGCCCTGTACCATTACAGTCAAATACATATTTAATTTTCAAAAAAAGAAAAAAAAAAATCATATTAGCAGCTGTTATGGCCTGTATTATAATAGTAATGATGGCGGCCGCTATGGCCACCATTACCATTATCGAATGCCTTACTCCACATTGAGTCCCTTCTATTCTTTTCTATTTCGTCTCTCTGATTCTCGGTTTTCCACTGTGAGTGAACGTTTCTGCTAAAACAGATCTGATGGAATTATTACAATCTGCTATTGCAAATCTGTCTGGGTGTCTAAAGGGAAATCTGAACTGTGGGTAAACTATTCTACTTTCAATTTAGGGAAACTTAATACTGAATCTGGTTTCAGATGAGGGAAACACACACGTCAACAGTCCAAAACAACAGCTGAAGATGGGATGAGTAAAACCATCCATTTTGGAAACCTGTTGAGATTCAAATCATGCACATCGGGACCAATCATACCGACGGTCTAAAATCCAAAAAAGATGGCCCCACTAGGACACCTTATAACTCTTAATGGCCAATATAGGAAACAGGGTGCTCCAGTGGTACTCACACCACCATAAACTACCCTTGTAACAGACAGATGTGGGGCCCACATGATCCATCCATAACATTCAACCCTACATCAGAAGCATATCACATTATAGCCCTAGACCCTCAAATCAAGCTGATCCACCAATCAAGTGGGCTACATTACAGGAAGCAAGTTGAGAGGGAACATCCACCCTTGATTTGTGAAGAGGGCCAATGTTAAGAACCTAAGCAATACGCCAACAGCCACAGGACTGATGGAACCCGTCAGGCTAGTATCTTTAAACCATTAGGGTCGTGAAATTCCACCATGCCCTGCAGCCAACGTCCACGGCTGCCCACTCTGTGGCAGCACTAACAAGTCATGGCAGCTGCACTCCAGTTATCTAGCTAGCCCTTTTCACTGGGCAGCTACACTCTTTATCTAGATAGCCCTTTTCACTGCAGCTACAATCCGGTTGCTCAGATAGCTCTTTCAACGCTGTGGTGCCCTTACTGATAGAAAGCATCAAGCTAGGCTCTTTAAACCATTGGGATCATAAAAGCCAACAATGTTGTATATATGAAACCCACACATTCAGACCCTTCACCAGATCCGGATGAAGGGGCAGGTTGAAAATCCAGCTGTTTCTAAATTCACCAGATCAGGTGACGCATCTGATGGACGGATTGGATGGCCTTTATATATCATGTGGCCCCCACATCTGCCCAGTACAACCATAAACTTAGGGTGGTACTGAAACACCTCGAGCGTGCCGCATAGAAAAAATGGTTAAGCGTTTCTAGATTGCTGGTGCTAGAGTGCAAAAACAATGATAGAAGACGCTGTGGTTGCAGATTGCACTTCCATTGGTTGATACATGCACTTTTTTTATGCTACAATACCAGTCTCTCTCGGTAGCTTCCCCATGTAAGCAGTGTTTAAGAGAACCATTATTTTCAGTGGATATGGGAAGACTGCAGATCAGTGATAGTTTTACTCCAAATGAAAGAAGAGCAAAAATACAATTTAAGTGACCTTCAAATGGCTGGGAGCCTCATGTCCACAAACATCTAAATCTACACGACGATCATCCCACCCCTCCAAAGAACGCCTTTTCATCTTATGCAGATTTCATTTGCTGCAAATTTGCAATTCAAATGCGCATGTTAGCTGGCTAGAGTATCTGTCCAAACCGTGTTTTAAGTGATATAAAAGGGATTTGGTACATAGTGCATACACTAAATAATTGGTGTATGCACCACCACCTCCGGACTATGATCAAAGGCATGGAGTGTTGGGCCCAGTGCCTGCTCGAAATACCCAGCTTGGGTGGGCCCTACACATCCCTTTGTGAGATATACAGAGACCATTCGCTCTGTGCGATACCCAATAGACCGTTCCCTATTGATATGGCTTGTGAGCACTCACCTGTTTCTCCTCTTCTATCTTGGCCTTGATGTACGAGTAAATTGCTACACCGGCAATCGCAATGGATGTTCCGATGCCTGTCTGCAGCGAGATCTTGTTACCTGCACATGATAGAGGATTAGAAAACCATGGTCCACGCAGATTGAAATCATCTGAGAAGAGAAAAAAGCCAAGTCAATATGTACCGAATACAATGATCGAGAACCCAATCACAAACACACGCTTCAGCACATTCCCAACTGCATGAGTAAGTGGAGCTACTCTCTCCAAGGTATTGGTTGCCAACTGAAAGATAGATCATCAACAATACAAGTGAGTTGCTATCATCCACATCATCATCACAAGCAGGTAAGTAATACATGATAATCTGTGAGATTACAACATCCAGAAAAGGAGCGAAACGAATACCTGGTTGTAAAGGTGATAAAACATGCCCACCCAAAAGAGATCCGAGAGGAACTTTGTGAAACCCACTTTAGCAATTGCATCATTGAAACCATGCTGCATCAATTGAGGCCCCTCCAACTGAACATCAGACAAGAAAATGGATATTTAAGATGTGGGGATGTGATAATTAAAAAGGAAGCAGGGTTGTATAGTCTCTGAGATTTTAGTCATGCAGGTTTGCTTGCTGAAATGAAGAGCTACAGGGCCTGTCATGGACTCTTCCAAGGACTGCCTATGGAACAAAGTCACACCAATCAGAAAATCTTAGAGGTCGATCAGTGGTCAATTTAATTTTGTGGACTACAACTCATCCACCGATCAGATAAATCAGGATCACCTAGTCAGTGTAACTTTTGGATCGTGCCTTGTTCACGAGATTCAGTATCACTAGACCATGCAGATCATGGATGGACCAAACTAGAAATGATAGCGTGCTTTGGCGCAAAGCTCATTTTGGAAGTAAGCTGGCACAGTGTCTCTTTGTCAATGAGATGAGATGAGATGGAGCAGTGCTAGTGTTCGTATCAATGGGGGCATGATGTAATCTATCACTATATGGTGAGACTCAATGTATCAAACATCTTCACCACCCAAGGTATTCAATAATGGTAACAGTGGCCATAACGGCCAGCCTAATGACCGTTACAATACGGGCCACAACGGTCATTCTGTAATGGCAGCTACGGCCCTGTAACAGTCGATTTTTAGAGGAAAAACTGAATCAGGCATGTATTGTTACGGCCCTGTATCGGCTCATTACAGCCGTAACAGGTCCATTACGGAACTCTCTCTCTTTTTCTTCAGAAAAGCCATTACAGCCTTGTACGACCGCCGTAACTGTTTTTGATTAACATGTCACCACCTGATTCGTGCATAAGCTCTTTGACCCAGCCTATCCAATTGATGGACCAGTAATGGAATAGTAAGCCATATAGTGTAGAAACAGTTCAAGCCCAGAGGGTCAACAGGAAATGTGGGCAACAGCCAAAAAAGTCCATAATTAGATGGTTAGGATCATAACAAAGTCATGGGTTTGGTCTACAAACAAAATCCATGTCCATACATTGGACATTTAATTAATTTAATTTTTTTGATTGGCGACAAAGATTTTATCCAAGGACCTGAAAGTCAAAAGGCAAAACTGATACAAATAGCCAATCAAGAGATGGAGGCGTCCCCCATAACAAGTATATTTTAATTTCATGCATGAGATTGAAGAACCACTCACAATAATTGCTGGTGGAATGCAAACAATGAGTGCAATGATGGAAATGTACGCGTAGATATTGGTGCTGTCCATGTCAGTCTGCAACAAACAAGGGGTCAAGCTTCATTTGACAAGTAGATACATTTTAGAATCCAGATATAAAGAATAGAGAGAGATATTGTCAGACCATGGCTTTCTTTGAGTAGATACTCCTGTAAGTGAAGGAGATGTTGGAAATCATGGCACTAATGAAGCCCGTCCAGTTGAATGAAAGCTCAGTTAGAGATGCCATTGACACACCTACAGTCTCCAAGCAAATTTTAGTCATTTTGAATGCAGTAAAATTGCAATACACATAATACTTAGTACCAGTGTTTTAAAACCTAGACTCGACGGAACAGTTGGACCAGAACCGGCTGCAAAAACAGACTGGATTCCCAAAAACCCTGGTCAATTAGTGTGCAAGTGTTTTTTTCTTGATAATTGTAAAATCACCCAGCGGATTATGAACCTACAGCACTCACATAAGAACCAGGCATCTCATCCACTGAACCAGAGGCATTCTGTTACTCATTCCTTTTACTTTTCTTTATTATGCAGTAGTACTACTGCAAGTAGATGTCCTGGGATGAGACAGCCCGGAGTGGTTGGACTGAACCATCCACAAAAACAAGCCATTTTTCAGTCCAGTTTTTAAAACATTGGTTTATACAAAAAGATTGGGTTTGTATCAGCAAAGCTCTATGGATTCCTTGTGACTCATCACCATTGTTTTGGCCAATAGACTGTGTATACGGATCATGCATCTGGTAGGCCCGCAGTAGATAAACCATGTCAATTGGATGAACCAAGATATTTTTTGGTGCCCTTCCTTCAAGTGGACATTGAAAATATATCTTGAAAAAAAAAATCTGCAGGCACCATTCAGAGGGGGAGTTCATTGATCTGGCTGCTAGTATCATCTGATTACTGCAGCTTTTGTATCATGACTATCAAATGGATCATACAGATGCAACAACCATATAGCCATGTGTATGGTGGTGAGTGGCCCATGCAGATTCCTTGTGAGTTAACACAAACCAAAAATGTATTCCTCCAACATATCCTTATTATTTCCAGAAGTTGATTTAGTTGCAAAATTGTCCATAGTGAAAATAAAAATGATGCCATTATCAGCAAAAGAAACACATTCTGGGGTTGCAATGTAAAAACTGCCAGAAAGGTGTGGTTTACCGAGAACAACAGGAGCCAGAGATAGCCATAGTGTCAGGGGTATCTGTTGTCCAAGAACGAACTGAGAAGCAGCAGCATTGAAGAAAGGCTCCAAAGCTGAAATGAATAAACACAGTCAGAGATATTGCAGAAAATGTACAGTGTGACAATAATTTGTCCACGTCAAAAGATATACCTTTGATTGTGTGGGTGAAGGAGACAGCCACCGCAGCAAACGAGACATTGCTCATAACATGGCCTAAGGCATGGCATACTGCGACGGGGATCAACAGCTTCAGCAGGTTCGAGTCCATGGGCTAAAACACAGAAACAACCACAGTCACATGTCACTTAAACATTACAAGATGGCACGAAGTGTTCTGAGAACCATTAAAAAGAAATAAGAATCCCATTAAAAAGGGGCCTTGTTATCCTCTTATTATTATTATTATTATTTTAAAGGGTGGTCTTGTTATCTTACAATGAGTGCATCATAAAATAAAACATGCAAAACAGTACTTGGCCTATGACTACCATATTTAATGGCAGTTCCACAGTTATATAAATGGTCTGGGTATTAGTTTTGTCATATTTACATGTTATATAAATGGTGTGGGTATTAGTTTCATCATATTTACATGAATGTCATAAAAATATGGATAGAAGTGCCTCCTTCGGCAGAGAAGCAAATTCCTTCATTCTCTTTTCACAGTTTCCCCACATTCTCTAATCTCCTTTTCCACCTTTCCAACACCATTTCCCCATTCTTCACCACTTTCTAACCATTGAGACCTACTTTCTCCTCTCCTCCCATTTCCCAGACCCAATTGTAAACTCCTCTTCTAAAACTCACTTTCCCTCCCCAATGATTAGTCCCCATTTTCTAACCCTATCACTCGAAGCCCCATGTTCAAGCCTCTCTAATACCTCATTACCTTTTTCTTTACCAAACCCATCTTCTAGTACCTAATCCTGGTTCCTACCACCCCAGCCCTGTATCAGCTCTGACTTTGGACCACAGAGTTTTCTTTAGCATTTTGAAAGCTATGAATTGCATCATATAAGTTGGGAAACAATGGAATGATCTGAGGGAGATGCATTTGGCAGTGACTATTTCCATGTTATCATTTGTAGAAAGCAGACAGTAGGAAACAAAATCAAATTCCTCATTATCGAGATTTTTTACTGAAAGCAAACAATCCATTGTCCACGAATCTTGTTCCAATTCTTGAATGACATCAATCCGAATCAACTTCAACTGCCAAAGGATTCGATGCCATGCCTCAATGGTAGATAGAGCGCATTTCAACATTGAGGTCTCGGGTTCGAACCCATACTAGAAAAAAAGAAAAAGACAAAGAACTTCAACAGCCAAAGATTAGGTTCCCTGAATAAAGTGTTAGGTACTCTTGACAAATCAATTTTGATGCAGGACATGTATGCAGATAAACAATATATCTAACATGTATACTACAAAACCCAACACTTCAATGTTCTAATTGAGATCAAAATCCAGAAACCAGGTCCATAGAAGATTTCAAAATTGAAGAGGAAAGCCATAACTTTTGCTGTTTCCAACAAGAAACAGTTTGAATAAGGAGACAGGAGCCATCAAATCATGATGGTAGTGCACAAAGATTCCATGGGGAAACCAAAAGCTTTGCTGTGACCATCTAAGAGTGGTTTTGGTAAGTAGATCGAGAACCTTCAAAATCATCACAGTAGCTTATACAGCTTCAGCACCACATAAAGAGGGTTGGAGTGAGTAGGGGGTTGTGGCTAGCAGTAGGGAGAGTGTGTGGGCTACCAGCAGGGGCAAAAGATGAGAGAGGAATTAGAAAGGACGTACTGATCCTAAGCATTTTGGGGGAAATTTGAATTGAAATTTTGAAGAAGTAAAATCTGTTTGTTGTTTCCTGAATACACTCCACTATCCTGGAACAATTTAATACTCAAGTAAACAAATGTGCAATCAGTTGGGGGGTCCACTACCATTAGATTCAACCATCATTCATTCATTATAACTGTATCTGATCATCGATTTTATATTATTGCTCGATACAACCGTTGCTCATCGACATCATAACTGTATCTGATCATTAATCTATATCATAGAACAATACGACCATTGCTCATCGACTATAACCAGATGTGATCATTGATCTTCCGCATGCCTATCTGAGTATTGTCTCTTATCATTAGATTTGGCCATTGTTTTTCCATCATTGCTCGATATGACCATTGATCGTCCCTTGATCTGACCTTTGATCTTCCATCATTTCTAGATTCATTTGTTGATATTCATCAAGAAAAAAAAAAAAAAAAAACTTGGCTGTTGATCATCCACTATCACTAGATCTGACTATTGATCTTCCATCAGTTCAGATCTAACAGCAGAATATCCCTCATCACTATATCTGACCATTGATCCACCATCATTTCTAGATTTGACTATTGGCCATCCATTGTCAGTAGATCAGGCCATTGATCTTCCACCATTTCTAGATCCCACTGTTGATCATCCATTATAGGTCTCCCCTTATGCTAGTCACAAAATACCATTTACCAGCTGTCCAACTAATTGCTGTGCACTTGGTAACTTGCTAAATCGGGTATAACTTAACTAGTCTCTTTAAAACTATTTACATGTCACTTTTGTGTCTGTTGAGTCTATTCTTTCACTCACCTTTTAGACATTACATATCGTACCAGCCACTACAGCCTATGTAGTTAATATTTAAGTCTTGATGCTGAAACTGAAAATTTTATCTGCAACAGATAATTTTAGCTCATTGTCATGGCCTTAGATAGAGTGGAATGGCGGAAAAAGGATTCAAGTAGCCAAACCCAATTCATTGGGATAAGGTTTAGATGATGTGATGATGATGAGTTTTAGTGAAGGCTAAAAAGGAAGAAAAGTGAAAAAAGAAAGATACAAGGATGAGATGCTGTACTTCAAAAATTTCCAAGCGAGTAGGTCAGAAACACACAGGATCTTAGCTGGGGTATTGGCATGAAAGTTAAAAGCAGCAAGGTTATGAATTTTCTTTTTTAAATTATTTTAACTCCTGTGCGGTACATACAATGCATGTGGATAGAGAGGATGTGATGGTTGTTTGAAAGGGTAGGGTCATCATTTTAATGATTGAAGGCTTGTTCTTTTTTATGGACATGATTGCTTGGTCATCATCATGTACTAAATCTCATTCAAAACTTGAAATTTGATTCTTGGGTATGCTGTGCTGTTTTGTATCACGTCGTTGCATTATATGTACACCTGAAAGAAAACCTTACTTTGAACAGACTAACCTGTTGGAGCAAAGGTGGAAATTTAACATGTGAACACTAAGGGTTATAGAAGTCCATTTCATTTCAAGTTGGTGAGGAAACAAAGCAAAGCAAATTAAAAAAAAAAAAGTCCCTTTTATCAGGTTTCTATTTAGGTGGGCCTGAACATTTTGGATGAACTAAATGAACGAATTTTCTTGGATTCAAATCCTTTATGAAAATAAAAAATCCACCATTAGTTGGGATTTACACCGTTTGACCTGGCCACCAGAGGGTGAAAATGCTCTTCCTTTGGCATTTATAGGCTTAGAGATATTGTGATCATTGACTTCAATCTCTATTGGGCCAATTTGGTAGAGACCTAAAACTAAGTTTTTTCTCCTTTTTTTTTTTTTCTTTAATATTTTTTTAGGGAAAATTCAATTCATTTTAGTTAATCATCATTTATGTATTACAGATCATTTTGAGGCATCTACCAAACAGGCCCAAAAATTCCCAATAAATACGCTTTTTAGACATGAGGAATGCTCCCAGTGCTAGAAGTGTTAGTTACAGTATTTTGGGCTGCACCTATATATATAACACGCACGCACACCCCCACACACTCACACTAGTGGAATTTCACCACCTATGGATACTCGAACTTGGTCGCGGACACTCAAATCAATTGATCTAGACCGTACATGCCGGACAGCCTACCTTCATGGGCAGCTGTACACAAATTAAACCAATTGTATGATCCTACGCATCCAAACACACATCTTTTTATAACCATCCGTTTTCAAAGCCATGGTTTGGATGGTTACGATCACGTCATCGATTGAGAATAATAGATAATCCAAGGTGGCACACTCAATGGATGCTTCAGATTGATGATGACCATTTTGTTATAAACAATATGGATCGTCCATTCTCTAAGACGCTGATTGGACGGCCTTTTTGGTGGGATTATTGCATGGTGGCCCACTAAATGGATGGTCCGAATCAATTGGTTGGAGTTCTCACATCCAAATGCAACAAATAGCAGGGTCACTTGCCACAAGAGCACCGCACTCTAATTATGATTTATGACATCCCAGTATAATCTGGGTTTTTAGTTTGCAGCAGCGGAGCCCGTTGTTCAAGTGATCCAGATCATTAATCTGCCGGGCCGCCCATGAATGGACCATGACCCGGAATACCTCCAAGGTTGGAAGATCCAAGCCGTCAATCTTCAGCCTTTAAAAAAAATAATAAAATAAATAAAAAATTGAACCATTCTCCTTTTAACCGTGTACTTGCATACAGATAATTAAAAGGTTAGGATTGTCCTATCAAAGAGTATTCAGAGATGGCTCCATCCAACCGTGGAATCAAATGGACCAATGATCTGGATCATCAAACTACGAACCCAGTTGTAAAAAATCAAACCCGAGTATACTGTCACCCGTGTTTCCCACCACAACATAAACATAAATTAGAAAAACTTTTACTCTGTCAGAGCGTCATGGATGATACACAGGCACTTAAAAATTACACACGTGGAAGAAAAAATTACCACTGTAGAAGCTGTCTTTTAGGGTAATTATTTTTCTGTTAGCTGACGGAAGAAAAGAGTATTTTAGGGTACGGATGGATGAAAATATCCCTGGAACGCTCGGGTTTAGGTACAGGCGTAAATGAGAGTTAATTTTGTCCTAAATAAGTTGTCCGTACAAACAGCGGTTACTTTGGTGATCTATGGTTGTGGTCGGTCGCCGCTGGTAAGGTAGGTAAAAGGTGGTGTCTACGGTAAAAAATTACACCACGTGGAATATAATTAAATCAATTCTAACCGTCCAAATTATGGTTCCCATTTTTAGATGTCTCATCAATCAAAATTTACACTTATTTGACTGTCGTTGGATGTTTACTGGACGGCGAAAATTGAAAAATATCCAACGGTCCTATTACACAAACAAGTGCTCACGAATCAGAGGTCAGGATAGCGTAGCCAATCTGATCTTGAGAATGCAAGTTAACTACGATGGTTTCCACAATTTAGTCGGTTTAACTTAAGTCAATACATGCCACGTATATAATATCTGAGTGCGTGCTTATCAAGTGATGTACACAGCATGAGTATCATATAACACCTCTAATTAAAATTGCCATGTGGCAGGGACAAAAGGCACAAAGCTAACTTACAGCGCGCTTAGGTAGACCCACGGCCCAGCTCACCAAACAGTACACCACCCCCACCAGCAAATGCATCACCGAGACGAAACTGCGCACCCCAAATCACAGCCGGTAAAAATCAGCATGCTTGTGTTAACGTACGCCCTAAGTGAAACCAGCTTTAGAATTTATTTTATTTAAAAAAAAAGCGACTGCACGTACTAAGGGTAGGGGAAGTAGTTGTAGATCTTCTTGTTGAGTATGTTGAAGATCACGTTAAGAAAGTACCTGCACCGGCGAAGGACAATTTCGTAATTTCACAAACTCAAAGAGACAAGGCAGATGCGCACTGCGCGAATGTTCCCTTACCACATGAAAAAGAAAAAACCGGTGATAAGAGCAGGATACTTCTCCGCAAATCCCAACGGAGTAATCTTCCCTTCCCTAAAAAAGACGAGAAAACGTTAAATCTTAGCCGGAAGTTGAGATTCTCCGGCGACCGAGTCGGAACGGTGGAAACGGACCTCACCCGGCGGAATCGCTCCCTTCTGCTGTGGCGCAGACCGGACGTAGCAGCTCCCGCCTCCCGGTGGCATTCCTCGCCGGCGACGATTTCTCGAGCAGCAGCGCTGGCCGGAGTTGCCGCCCCCAGATGAGGTTCCCGCCGACGGAGCGGTTGGATCGCGCCGAGATGACGTAAGCACTCTCTGTTGTCGTCTTCCTGAGGCGGACGAGGGAGGAGATGGTGGCGCAGGATAGAGCTCTCGACTCCATTATTCTCTAATGAGAGGATCAGATATGGTTTTGTTCTGGTTGAATGCTAGTTCTAGCTCTTATTCATGGGAGGTGAGAGAAGGAGTTTATGGTGCGCCGGGGAGGCTATCTTGCGCGGGAGGTGTGACAAGTGGAAGCGGTTTTGAGATATTTATTTTTCTCGTGGATGATTTTGTTGGGATGGTGTCTGCTGTCCTCATCTTATCCTCAAATGAGAGGCCTCTGCGTGAGCGCTTGTCTTGTCCAGTCATCCATCTTCTCCCTACGGTTAATTATCAAACCCTTATCGCTCTGCCGCCTTTTTTTTATCCGTCTTAAGGGAGCGGATCAAGTGCGGCCCTGATCGTGGGGCCCACTTGATGAATGTATTATATATCCACGCCGTGAATCAGTTTTGTCAGCTCTTTCTAGGGTATGAGTGGGAAAATGACGCAGATTCAAATCTTTGGTGTACCATAACACGGGAAACGGTGGCGATTTACATTTAAAAACTTACTGTGGGCCACAAAAGTTTTGGATCTGGCTGTTGTTTGTTTTTATTTTTATTTTTTCCTTGTCCAGGTCCTTGTGACCCTGTCAACAGGCTACATGGAAAGTGAACATTACGGTAAGCTGCAGGAAGTTTTTAGTGGTGGGCGTTCAATCACCACTTTTTCCAATGTTACGCTCTACATGATATCTGCTTCATTTTTATTTTTATCTTGGCTTATTACCAGTAATGATCGGGAAAAACGGATGGACTGCGTGGATATATATCGAGGTAGGCCACACGGTTTGGGCCGCACCGTGTTAGGTGAGGCCCTAATCGGGATGATATTTACAATTAAGGGATTTCTCACACGTGCGTGGCGGATTGGCAAGTGTAGGAAATTGATCATGCGGGCTCAGGGCACGTGCTCGTCTTGCTGCTGAAGGAGCTGCTTGTAAGCTGGCCCACATGCTGCGTGAGAAAGAAATGGGCAGGTTGGTTTTGGTTATGTATTGGCCGTGACCCTGGGCTAGGGGTGTACATCGAGTCGAACCGAGTTGAGCTGGCCTAGCTTAACTCGGCTGGGCCACTAGCTGACTTCAGCTCGAACTCCACTCAGCCTGGTCCTCAAGCTTGACTGGCTAGCTCGGCTTGATTTGGTTAGTAGTTCGGGCCAAATCGGGCCGATTTCAAGCCAAGATCGAGTCGAGTTTGTCATCAAGGCATTTTCACAAACACCTGAATTGCACCTTCAAAATCTCAATGTGTTTGAGATAGTGGCAATGGTTTTACAGTTATTTTATCAAACACTTTCTAAGCAATATAAAAATCAAGAAAAAAAAGGATATTGGTTTCATATACATACCTCCCTTGCTATCAGCTACACTTCTTTGAGTCATTTCATCAAACACTTGGTGAGCAACATCAATATCACAGTAACCAAGTCACCAAACTGGTTCGATTCGAGCTGGGTTCGATCATAGTTGAGTCGAGATGGGTCAGCTCGAACTCATTTTTGAGCTAAAAAAATCAACTCGACTTAGCTCGAACTCAACTTCGAATCGAGTCAAATCGACCTTTTTTGAATCAAGTCAAACGAGCTAACCAAGTTAGCTCGGTTCGTGTACACCCCTACTTTGGGCACATTGCCTGGGGATGTGTGGGGGCCCACAGAGATGTCCGTGGTAAAACCACTCTATCCCTCTCTATTTTCAAAGACCTCAATAGTACGGGGCTTAAAAATTGGAAGCGGATTGGCTGGTGTACCACACACTAGTTACACAGCTAGTATAGATACGTATCGTACGCAGACGAGCGCTGACGCTCCTCGAGCTCTAAGATGTAACAACGGTTCAAAGGAAATCAAAGTTACATGGCCCCACAATGATGTATTTATTATACCCTAACTGTTCATTCGTTTTTCAAGATTATTTTAGAGAATTCACCAAAAAATGAATCATATCCAAATCTCAAATGGACCACACAAAAAATAGCAGCGGGATGATGATTTTCACCGTTAAAAAATTTGTAGGCCACCATAACATTTATTTTCCATCCAATCTATTCATGAGGTCATAAATCCATCCAATCTGCTCATAAGGTCACAAATACCTGAATGAAGAGGAAAAACAAATTTCTTATTGAGCCGTAACTTAAGAGACCCCAAAAGAGTTTCAATGGTAGATGTTCAATCCCCCACTTCTTTCTACAGTGTGGTCCATTTGATCTTTATATAGTCCTTATTTTTCCAAGCTTTCAAAATGGATGAATGGTTTGGATATAACACATACCTCATGATGTGACCCACGGAGCTTGCTGATGTCAACACACCAGCTATATGGCTGATGTGCGGTTAGGGGTGTACACAAGTCTATCCGAGTCGAACTGGGCTCAACTCGGCCCGGCTCGGTCACCAGCCACACCCAGCCCGAACTAGTCACCGGGCCAACATGTCCTGCCCTAACTCGGCCCGGTCAGCAAACGGGCAAGTTTAGGCCAAGTTCGGGCCAATTTCGAGCCTGCTCCATTTACAAAGGGACGGACGATATTCTCACTTCTCTGTCTGAAATGATTAGGATAAGCCATTCTCACTTCTCTGTCTGAAATGATTAGGATAAGAATTTAAAATACACACACACACACAAAAATGACCGAGTCGGGCCGAACTGGGACATATTTGAACTCAGCCCAAACTCAGTTTCGAGCTGAAGAAAATGTCCTGTCCCAGCCCGAACTCAGTTTCGGGCTAAAGAAAATGTCCTGTCCCGGCCCGAACTCAGTTCCGGGTCGAGCCGAGTCGAGCGAGTTAACCGGGCTAGCCCAGTTCATGTACAACCCTATGTGTGGTACACCGGCCAATCCGCCTTCCAAAAAATCAGGCAAATCCAAAACTCAGGGAGCATATTAAACGATACAGTGGAAAAGGAAACGTCCACCGTTGAAACCTTATTGGAGCTGACCTTGATATTTATATTCCATCCAAACCGTTCATATGGTTACTGCCACTCAGATAATCTTGTGACACAAATATCATCCTGATACAAAACTTCTGTCGCCCATAGTCTTTCAATCCCCACTTTTTTGGGTCGATGGTCCACATGAATTTTATTTTTATTTGCCATTTCCTATTGTGATCTTGCAAATGGATGGACATCTCTGTGGGCCCCACAAAGCCCCGGGCACGTGAATATCTCTGTGCGCGGTTTCACAGGCGAAGCGGAGTGTCTCTCTTGACGGGCGGACACGTTTGCCAGGTTGGCACGTGTGGAATTATTCCAATGCGACTAGTCTCGCTGCTTTTTGCTACTGAATAACTATCGCGTGCCTAACGCTGGTGCCAGGGAAGAAAAACCTATACTTACATGAGATCCACCCCATCCATCATTCAAAACACCCCTTGCTTGCCGTTGATCCCAAGAATCAGGCTAATGCTACAGTTGAGTGGGCCACCCCATTGGGAATCATAATTAAAACTCCAAGCCCCCGTGTTATCGCCCACCTGAGCTTTGGAATAGTTTGGTTTTTGGAGAATCTTTCATCCTGATGAGGTAAGTCAGATGAACGGATTGAACGGATTGGACGAAATATAGACAGGGCTGTGACCCCGGTCGTAGAGATATCTCCGTACCTGGGGCAGTGTGCGGTCCACGTAGATGTCCGTGAATAATCCACTCCGTCCATCTGTTTTGAAAGACTACAATAGGACAGTATTCTGAAAATCAAGCAGATTAAAAACTCAGGTGGGCCACAAAAACAAAACATTAGGAACATCAACGTTCACCGTCGAAACTTTCCTAGAGCTGACCATGATGCTTATATGCCATCCAAACCAAAATTATTACCAATCAGATAAACGGTAGGAACAAATATCATTATGATACAAAACTACTATCACTGCCATGTATTTAATCCCCACTGTTTTGTGTGGTATAGCCCACGTGAGTTTTGAATCTGCCTGATTTTTAAAATCCTTCCTGTCTCACTGTAGTCTTTCAAAAGAGATGAACAGAGTAGATTTGTCACAGACATCTTTATGGACCCCACACAGCCCCGGGCAGATTGATCAGACGCAGTCAGCTCCATAAGGAAGGAGAGGTACCGTACCTGATGAACAAGGTCGAGTCAGGCTAGCAGGGTTATTTGCTAATCCTCTCACCTCAAACGAGTGGGCCTCTCCTGTTTCAACTTTTACATTATGTGTTACAAAGGAGGGTGTGGCACATGCACTGCATGTGGAGAGGGGAAATAAGAGACTGTGTTACCATACGCAGTGAGTGTAAGAGATGAGAGGTGGGTGACGGATACAGACAAAGGGCCTACTCATATCATATGAATCAAAGGGACAAAAATGCCCCCAATTCATTCACCAAGTTGTCAGAGCGGACAAAATTGTAGCCTTCCATTGGTGATTACGTAGCTTTGAAAAGGAAACAAAAAAAAACACTTACTTTTATTTCTATAAAAGTAACATCTCTTATTATTATTATTATTATTATTATTATTTTTCTACCCTTCTAACAACATTTTCAATTCTCTATGAGGGGTTATTTGGTTGACCGTAAATTCATATAATAGTGGTAAACAAACAATTGTGACAATTGCCTCATGTTTGGTTCAGCGTGGAGCATAACTCAATGTCGTAATAGGTGGGCCCCACTATGATGTATATGTTATATCCACACCGTCCACTCTCATATTTTCAATCACTTTAGGGCATAAGCCCAAAGATGAAGCAGATCCAAATCTTAAGTGGGCCACACCACATAAAACAATGAGGATTGAACGCTTGCCATTGAAAATTTCATGGGTCTATAAAAGTTTTGAATATGCCTCATATTTTAGCTCATTTCATAAAATGATTCGAGGGAAAAATGAATGAACAATGTGGATGAAACACACATCATGGTAGGGCATACAGTGTTTAGGTGACACTTCGAGACTAAACGGTTTCTAATTGTCATCATGCATTTTTTGTCCATTTTTAAAAGGTCAAACGAAATCCAAATGAGATGATTCTATTACCATCTGAAATGTTATCGAATTATCTTTCCAACGAGTGCAAGATCACTTTTATTCGACTTGTAACAAGGGAGCAATGACCATCTTCGTAAGATCATGTGATACTGAAAATAAACTAAAAGCAAGCTATATCGAAAGCAAATGTGAGCATGTACTAAGCGAGAACATTCAATATATTCACCTTTGCGTTTGGCTCCAGCATCGCGTGATCTTATAAAAATTGTCATAACTCCCTCATCTCAAGTTAGATGAGGGTGATCTTAAACTCGTTAGAAAGATAATTTAATGATCTTTTGAATGAGACTAGAATTTTCACTTCTGGATACCATTTAACCTTTTCAAATTGGACCCAAATTAAGTTTATTATGGCATTTGCAAATCATTTTATCTCATTTCTAGCATCTCACAATCTCATTAAAATGGTCATAACTCCCTTATTACAGGTTAGATTAGAATACTCTTAAGCTCATTAGAAAAATAACTCGACAAGCTTTCAAATGGGACTGTAATCATCAGATTTAAGCAACATTTGACCTTTCAATATTAGGCTCAAAGTCCATATTGGAAAACACTTTGCATTTTCTTTTACATTGAGGCCAAGTTTTAAAAGGTCAAATAGTGTTTAAATGAGATGATTCCAGTCACATTTGAAACGTCGTCGAATCATCTTTCCAACAAGCCCAAGATTGCCTTGATCTAACTAATAATGAGAAAGTTATGATCATTTTCGTGGGATTGCACGATACTATAAATGAATACAAATACAAACACGTGTAGTGAAAAGAGAATGCGACAAATGTACTGAAAGTGAACATATAAGTGTACTGAAAGTAAATGTGCAAGTGTACCAAAAGTTAAAGTGATTGTGTACTGAAAGTGAGCACGATAGTGTATTAAAAGCAAACGTAACTATTCATATTTTTAACATCGTTCAATTCCACCAAAATGATCATAACTCTCTCGTTATAAGTCAGGCCGCGACAATCTTGGGCTTGTTAAAAAAAATAATTTGATGATATTTCAAATGGAAATAAAATGAACATGGTTTGACCTTTCAAAACTTAGCTTAAATCCAAGAGAAAATGCAAATTAGAATTTTGCTCTAATTTTGAAAGGTCAAATAATATTCAAATAAGATAATTCTAATCTCATTTGAAAGGTCGTCGAATTATCTTTCCAATGAGCCTAAGACCGCCCCAATCCTACTTGTAATGGGAGAGTCATGACAATTTTTGTGGGATCATGTAATACTAGAAACAAACGCGAGCACCAACATGGACTTTGGGCCTAATTTTGAAATGTCAAATGATGTCCAAATAAGATAATTATATTTTTATTTTAAAGGTTATCGAATTATCTTTTTAACGAGCCTAAGATCACCCCAATCCCATTTATAATGGGGGAGTTATGACTATTTTCATGGGATCATTTGAAAGTTTGTTGAATTATTTTTCGAACGAGTCCAAAATTACCTCAATCTACTTGTAACGAGGAAATTATGACCATTTTTGTGAGATCGTGTGATGCTGGAACTAAATGCATCGTGTTCAGTACATGCTAGCTTTCGCACTCATTTCCCACATTATGGGATCCAACCTGATGTTTATTTGCTATATAACTTGTTCGTAAGGTCACATGGACTTGGGTGTTGGGAAAACACAAATATCAACTTGATCTAAAACTTTTATGGCCCTGAGAAGTTTTCAACGAAGGGCATTATTATACAGTTCCTTGTGATGTGGCCCACTTGAACTTTGGATATGCTTCAATTTTGGGCTCAGGCCTTAAAATGAATTGGAAAAATGTATGTACAACATTGATAAAACACATACATCAAGGTGGGCCCCACAAGGTATCCTAGCTTGGTGAACACCTCACTACACAATCCATGTCCATCTCACAAACCGGTGCAAATCAACATTGATACTGTAAGTAGAGGTGGGCATCGAGTCGAGTCGGACCGAGTTAGGTACAACTCTACTCGATCCAGTATTGTGAAAACCCTGACTCGAACTCAATCCCCAACTCAGGACCGAGTCCAACGGGCCTGACTTGATCCAAATCGAATCATGGCTGGGCTGATTCGAACCGAGTCCGACTCGATCAGAGATACCGAGTCAGATCGAATTGGCTACGGTTTCGATCGGGTCACTAGATCATCAAAAGATAGAAAATTTCTGATTTTTTTTTCTTTTTTATGATTTGAGATTAAAAAATATCGTATTTTGATTGCAAAAATAGAAGCTTGTGCTTGCCAAAAACTTCATTCTCAATTCTATTGTAAATAAAGGGTAAATAAGTCATTATTGCTTTTTACACTTGTTTGACAAAAAGTAATTTACAGTGTAATTTGACCTTGAAAACCGTGACGAAAATAGTGGGTAAATGGACTGAAATTATGACCGTATAATTTATGGGTCCCATTGTTATGCATATGTCTGATCCACGCTGTCCATTTATTCTACGTGCCCATTTTAGGGCATGAGCAACAAAATGAGGTAGATACAACGTTCAAGTGGACCACATCATAGGAAACAAAGAGAATTGTGAATGCCTACTGTTATGGGGAATGTAGTTCGACCACTCTTAGGTCGGCTCGGCAATATCACGTTTGAAGGAAGTACCATAAAACCAGTATTCAACCCCTCGAGAATAGTTTTGAGTAATACATAATACCGAGCGCCTGCTCAGAATCACCCGTCAAAGGCCAAGTGATTGATCAAAATTAAAAAATAGCCTTGTAATGCCCTGAAAATTAGGGGTCGTGTATACACTCGGCTCCCAAGTTCCCGAGTATCACTTATAACCGAATTTTATCAATTTGCGTTTAATTAGGTTTAAATGCGCAGCGTGGAATTTCTTAGAACTTGAAACACAATCACAACTAGTCTATTGAAATGACAGAGATCAAACATATACAAGTCCAAAGAATATATATATGGGTCGCACGAGGCGTTGCCCAACAAAATTACAAAAAGAATGACAAGTCCAAAAGAATAGTGCGCTGATTCCACCACTCAACAATCCAAAATAGGCAGCAAAAGTCTATGATGAACCGCCTATCAGCTGGAAGTAGGACAACTCATCCTCCTCGTCAATGCCAACGCCTCTCAGCTCCTCGAACTCATCGTCATCTGTAGCTACTGAAGAGTCTAGTTGGTGTTTTAAAACACCATCCTAAAGTGGGAGTGAGTGATCAACTCAGTGGGTGCTATTAGTCTTAAGTTACAATAGGCATTAACTAAATTATGGATTTAATGAAAGGCAATACATTCATAAAAACTAACTAATTTTATTAACACATGTGCATGTATAATGATATGATGTATGCCCTCACAACAACACTCCCTCGAGCGACTTTATCCAACGATCGCGTATGACTAACACTCCCTCATTGCGACCTTGACTGTCGAGTTGCCACCCTAACTAGTGCGATGCATGAATAATGTTAACCGAGTATTTAGTTAATTCTGTTCATCCAGCAGATTGGGGAAACTAGTACACCCCACGTATCAATACCCTTAACTAGTTGCGAAGCCTAGGCCCCTCAACGTGCGAGGCCAGGGCTTTGCGATCCTTGATCCCGTCGGGTTCCCTATCCCCGACTTCAAGCACATGGGGAGTACTAAGAAAAGGGATCACTCTAATTTGTAACTAGTGGCCCACCAACGAGTGATCTAGAGCTCGTTTGGAGAATCAGGGCATTTCTGAAATGAATTAGGTATTAAGATTTTTCGTGGGCACTGATTAGGGTTTGAATTAACTATGTTCATAGGGTGGCCTATTTATAACTAGTGAAAGTGAAGATTTGGCCATGATTACTCTAAACCGTCAGTTTTAGGCTAAAAGAGTAACGGAGTTCATTTGGTCTATTAATCAAGATTCGGGCCTTATCTGACTCAGCTTCAGTTAGATCTTTAATTTATTTATGATTGTCTTAATTAGTTAGCGATGGGTCGGTTAGATTTTTGGACCCTATGTGAGTAAAACATGGGGCTAAATTTGATGTTTAAATGATCGGGCGGATTCGTTGGTTTCTTACGGTTGATTAATCGTGCTTGTACGGTTCTTTACTGGTTCCACACGTGTATAGATTAACATTGAGCGTTAACGGTCAGTAAATGATAATATAAGTTAATTACTAAAATTTTTTTTAAAGAATTTTTGGAAATCCAAAACAATGAAAATCCAGGACGTTACAATCTACCCCCCTTAAAAATAATTTCATCCCCAAAATTGCCTAAGGGTAATAAGTAAAGATTTTATTAGTTCATTTGCTTAAGTTTTATAAATTTTAAGCTTATATGCGTGGTAGGGTGTATACTATCTATGCTAGTCTGGCTCATTTCATTCTACCCCTCTTAAAACCTTTTTTTTTCCACCCTGATGGTTTATTACAATTCATTCATTTATCTATTTATTTTTAAAGATTTAAATCCATGACGACGGTTTCCCTTTATTTAGAGTAAAAATATTTGTTTTTAATGTTAGACCAATAAGGAGAGACGGTTGTAGTGGGCTTAAACCCGATACGTCGATCATCTACCTGACCAGGGTAGAAGGCTCATCGAATCTCTTCTTCGTCCTAGTAGATCCTGGTCTTCTGCTCGGTCAAAGCAGTGAGTTCATTGGTACTAACCCAAGATTGAGAATTGGGTCAAGCCGTGAATGCTTCGCAGGTATATACTTCCGTAATTCCGTAGTCCGATCAATCTAAATGCTTGGAAAAATCACACATAATCAAAAAAGTTAAAATCGCATATTCATAAAGTTGTCATTTAGGTCTTGTACAAAGAGAGTTCTCGTCTTAATTAATGTCCAAATTAGTGATCAATAAATCCTTCACTATGCTTATGGTCAAACAATTTCCCTAACAAGGTTTTTAATGGACTAAGATTGTATCTTTATGTTATCGTCTCGATCCTATGGCTAATTGGTTATGAGCAAACCATGTTTGGGTTTCGTTAATTTCGAGAGAGAATAAAGAACCGAAAGTTGTAGGATATTTTTGAGGTTTGAAGAGATGGTGACCCTAGAAAGGCCGTGGGAAAGGAAAGAGGAAGAACATCATGTCCTCAATGTGGTATAAATCTTGATTCCATAAGAAAATAAGAAAACTTACAATATTTTAGTGAAGACTGCATCGAATATGAACTTAGAAAGTATTAAACAATTAAACTCAACCCTATTCAAGAGTCATAGTTCAACCGTTCTAGAAACTATTTGAAGTAGAAAAGTATACTAAAAATAATCTAATTTAATCATACCAGATGATTTCTATCATGGTTAGAAGTAATTTCTAAAATGAAACAAAATACTAAAACTTCAATATGAAAAATAAAATAAAAATACACTTGGTTCATTGGCAACCCACAGGGCATCAATCTTCATCTGTTAACTGATGTCATAGATATACCGAAAATTTCAAGGAGGCTATTCCATGAAACTGGGCATTTTGGCACATTAGGTTCATACATGTATAGAAAATTCTAGAATGGTAGAAGAATGTATTATAAAGACTATGTAGGATGATATAGATGGTTTCTAAAGTTTTCTTAGCCGTAGGATGACATCGTAAGCCTTATCTTAACTATTCATGTAAGGTAGCTAAAAGAATTTTAGGTCTACATAAGGAAGACGAGTCCTCATTTGTAACTAACCACATAGACCCCATTCTTGAGTTCTAGTGTAATAAATTCGCTTACCTTGAAGGCTCTCTTATGTTACTCTCCTCTTCAAAATAACGTGACTACACTATGGTGGTAGGCTGACTCATTCGCAACGAATCTGTGTGCGATTGCTTCATAGTCTGCACTTAGGGAAGTACTCTAGATATGACACTGGGATCCAAGAACTGACCATGGAAGAGCCTCACATTGACTACACTCGCATCTTGACATGGTCCCATCCAGTACTAAACCCAACACAACTATTACATGCACACCTCAAATGGTGAAGCCGAGCAAGCAAACTAGGCGATAGAGTCAAATGAGCTATATCATGTATATACATATATATTTTAAATCTCACTTTCTTTACAGTAGGCTTTAATCGACGAAGTATAATTAACCCCATTCGGCAAAATACCCTTCTCACCCATCAACAGCAAAATGTCTAATGCAACTTCTGTCTTACCCAGCTCACACCATCCATTAATCAATGAATGACAAGTTACCACATGTGGTTCCATCTTATCAAATATTATAATGAACTCAACCTACACAGGACCTAAATCAGACCTAAGAAAACTATTTATTAGTTAATATAGGAAAGTCTACAGGGTCTTTTAAAACAAGCATGCATGTATGATAAGTACCAACCCTTTTTTAAACCTATGTGTGGCCCACCATGACATGTAAGTATCATCCAACTCGTCCATTAGATGCCTCCGGATGTTAGTCCTAGATCCCAATATCTAGCCTAATCCATCACATGTTTTAGAAATAAATAAATAAATGAAAACTCGACTCAATGTCTAGTTGGGTTGGGTTGACTCGAGGCCTATGACTAGTCTTACTCAACTCTATTCAAATATAGTTGAAGTAATACTATTTATAATTTTCAAAAAATGAAAATAAAAATACATATATATTAGTAAAATATAAAAACAATGCAAGGACATGCAGTTGCATGTGCATGTTAATTGGCCTGCTGGTGGTGTTTCTACTTCTGTTAGAAGTCATGGATTCAAAGCCCAAGCCAACTTGACCACGTAAGTAGTTGACTGGATGTGTCATGCCAAGTTAGGGCGGAGTTAGGCTCATAGATGAGTTTGATGGTGACTCAGCTCAAAAAGTATGTGTTGGGATTTTTGAAAAGTCATAAACCCAAAAACTAATAATAATAATAATAAAAGACTGAAGAAAAAGCGGGAAAAAATCATAAATTTTGACGACATTTCTGGTGAAACTCTCAATTAAGCTACTGCGTAAACTCATTTCTAAGACCTTCAAATTTACTTAATATGGCTCAATTAAGTCTTGAAATATAGTAATTTATATAACTTCAGGGATTGTAATAATGTTTTTTTTTTTTTTTGATGAAGATTTAGAAATGGAAGGGGGCTTTGATGTAGAAATGGAAGAGGGCTTTGAAAATGAGGTTTGAGAAGAAGAGGGCTTTGACGAAGATTTGAGAGGAATTGAAGGATTTGAGTAAGGGTTATTGGGATGGGTTTCATGGATGAGGAGAGGGATTTGAGAGAAATGGGTTGTGGTTTTTGGAATGAGGAAGAGAAGGGCTGAGAGAAGGGTCTTCAAGTGACCCCACACATGTTTAAAACACAAAAAGGGCCACTCATTGGCTGCCTAGGTGGGGGCCATTATAACGTTTCTTATATATTTAGTAATAATTTTTTTTTTAAAATTTTTTATACTAGTTTATCATTAAGCTTAAACTCACTTCATAAAATTTTATTCCATTTAGAGTTGTAGAAAAAAATATTAAAATTCTAAAAGTGACATTTGTTTGAAACTAGCGATTTTTTAATATGATTAAAAAATGTCTCTATTTCTTATAAGGTTTCTTATACTTTTGGTAACTGAATTATTTTTAAAATTTTTATAATATTTCATAATTAAGTTTAAAGTCATTCTACAAAAATTCATATCATTTGGAATTGTAAATAAATTATAAAAATTCTAGCAGCAACAACTGTCCGAAATTAACAATTTTTTTTTGGATAGTTGGAAAAAAAATCTAAAGTTTAACTATATCAAAATTTTTATTTTATTTTTTTATTATTTTTATATAAAAATAAACTCATCAAGCTTCAATTTAGCTTTTGAATCACCTAAATCGGAGTTATAACGAAAGAGATATGAATTTTCAAAGTTAGAGCAAAACCTACCCAAATCCCGGCGGGGGCCACTCCGGTCGGGCGGGGTCCCACCGACCCTCTGGATGTCCAGGCGGGAGCCCTGCTGGCTTGGCGGGGTTTCGCTGAGTTACTGGAGCCCGGGCGGGGTCCACAGGCGAGGTCAAGTGGTCGTGCGGGCGGGGTCCCGCCGGCTCACTGTGTTTCGGGCGGGGTTGTCTTGCGATGGGCATATCTCGCAAACTGGAATGAGTTATTCAACGTGCCATATATGAATTTGGGTAGGAGAAGCCGATCTACGCAATGAGCATAGTTATTTCATGATATTCCTCTCGGTTAGTGGTCAAAAATCCATTTTATCTATATTTCCACTATTTTCAGTAAATTTTCATTTACCCCTAAGTTTTTATCCCAAAATAGAACTAACAAATTTGACCTAGAACTACCTCATTTGGACCTGAATGTTGGCTTTGACTGTCAATTGTTTCGATTTTCGGCTCGCTCCTAACAATATATTGGGGAAGTTTAAGAATAGAGTGATGACAGGTGAATATTTTAAGGAGATATATTAGAAAGAGGAATTTTGATTTAGGCCTGTTTGGCTAGTGACATTAAGCTGTACTAAATGGGATTGCAAGGCTAACCCCAACTCAAGATTTGGGAATGGCATGTCTGGAATGAGCGCGGGATGGAATTTAGAATTTATTTTATAGGCTTTGCAAAATGAGTTTTGTATTGGAAGGTGTGATATGAGATTTCCAAATCCCATGATAATGAATTTTCAAGGGTAATTTGAAAGGAAATCCCGAAATTTGCCTTTAATTGAATACATTCTAAACTGGGTATTGTAAAACATGGGATATACTCATTCCAGGGACGATACCTTACACATGCATTTATTGTTACTCTCACAATTCCCTTCACACTAATCTCACCTATTTCAGCTGGCCCAATAGTCCTTAGGAGGTGGACTGGAATAGCTAACTTTCCTAGTTAGTCGAATCGAGTCTTGCCTTCAAGTTTCCAAATTCTTGTCCGGGAACAGGCCGAGGCACTGTAAGACTCTCGAATTCCCTTCTTTAGCGTTACTACTCCCTCTCTCTACTGAACCTTAACACCTTAGAAGTTTCACCTTACGTCTAAGACTAGTGGTTTAGGGACTGGGGTGGTTCCTAGTATTCCGTGGTTCCTAATGCGTTCTCTCTCAAGTTAGCGAACGTGTTAGTGAGTTCATAACCCATGACCCAGTTGATTCCAAACTATTGCTCTGATACCATCTTGTAATGCTCTAAAAATCGGATGTTGTGCATACACTCGACTCCCGAGTTCCCGAGTGTCACTTATAACCGAATTTTATCAATTTGCATTTAATTAGGTTTAAATGCGCAGCGTGAAATTTCTTGGAACATGAAACACCATCACAACTAGTCTACCGAAATGATAGAGATCAAATATATACAAGTCCAAAGAATATATATATGAGTCGCACGAGGCGTTGCCCGACAAAATCACAAAAAGAATGACAAGTCCAAAAGAATAGTGCGCTGATTCCACCACTCAGCAATCCAAAATAGGCAGCAAAAGTCTATGATGAACCGCCTATCAGCTGGAAGTAGGACAACTCATCCTCCTCGTCAATGCCAACGCCTCTTAGCTCCTCGAACTCATCGTCACCTGCAGCTACTGAAGAGTCTAGTTGGTGTTTTAAAACACCATCCTAAAGTGGGAGTGAGTGATCAACTCAGTGGGTGCTATTAGTCTTAAGTTACAATAGGCATTAACTAAATTATGGATTTAATGAAAGGCAATACATTCATAAAAACTAACTAATCTTGTTAATACATGTGCATGTATAATGATATGATACATGCCCTCACAACAACACTCCCTCGAGCGACTCCATCTAATGATCGCGTATGACCAACACTCCCTCATTGCGACCTCGACTGCCGAGTCGCCATCCTAACTAGTGCGATGTATGAATAATGTTAATCGAGTATTTAATTAATTCCGTTAATCCAGCAGATTGGGGAAACTAGTACAGCCCACGTATCAATGCCCTCAACTAGTTGCGAAGCCTAGACCCCTCAATGTGCGAAGCCAGGGCTCCACGATCCTTGATCCCGTCGGGTTCTCCATCCCCGACTTCAAGCACATGGGGAGTGCTAAGAAAAGGAATCGCTCGTGGTCACTATAGGGAGGCTTGTCACCCCAGCATAGGCCGTTAGCTCGACCATAGTATCCCATTCTACCATGTCCGGCTCACGAGTCGGTGGATCGGCTCCAATTAGTTATCAATGGGCTACAACAGTTGTAGGTTGTTCCAGATTCCATACATATGTGAGCAAACAGGATTAACAAATAAGGTTAGTTAGTAAGTAGGCTAGACCGCACGAGTCCAAGTAAGTACGTATCAGATGACATCGGGTATGAGCGACCCATGTAGTCTAACTACTGTCGCCCACACGCACTCGCCCAATTCCATGGGTTTAGCCTCAGGATAGTCCTACCAATGGGACCACCCTCACTCTCCTCATTTTCCTGACCAACCCAAGGGTTGATAGTAATTCATAACATGCCACAAACATGGTTATCATCTAATATAAGTGAAAGCATGTGTCCATATCTTCCAACATAGAATCTCAATTTCTCTACCAAGCAAAGCTAATCATGAGGTGAACTAAAGGTGCAAGTGTATTGTGTGGGTTAGTGAGGAAGATAAGCATTTCATACATCGTAGGAACACAAGTACAAGTATTAATGAGTCAAACATGTTATACGAGACATCATATATGGATTAATAAGTCATGGGCATGCAACCATTAGATTCCTACCCAAACATACGAGAGGCAACAAACATGCTATAAGGAACATCACACACGAATCACAAGACATGAGCGTACAACGTTAAATTCCTACCCAAACATGAGAGCAATAACAACATTTCACAACTACTCCATGTTGAATTTAAAGAATCAAAGGTAAGGTACTTCCTAGGTTTTTCTTTTCTCTAGATCCTCCAAACACATCATCCAAGCATTCAAAATCATTAAACTCAAAATGAAATTGGTGTTAGGCCACCTAAGAATAATAGTCCACACCTATGGATCGTTGAAGACGTTAGGAAGCGATTTAGGGTTGCCAAACTCGCAGGTCGATTTGTAGAGATCCTGAGCTAAATGAACTTGCATGTTAGTATTACATGCATTTCCTAACTCAACCCCAAAGATTACCAAAAAGGATGGGTGCTTATCTCCCTATTTGGATGGAAGTGGCTTATAGTTGTGGATATGGGAGAGGGAACGTATTTCTTTAAGGCTCCAAGCTTCCGTAGGCCCCACTTCCTACCACACACTCTTTCCTTTCTTCTTCCTCTCTCTTTCTCCTCCTTTCTCCTCTTCCTCTTCTCCCTTTCTCTCTTTTTTCTCTTCTCTCTTTCCTTTCTGTAGAGAAAATTCGTATGGGGAGAGGGGTGCCCCAAAGAAGCCCCTTTTATAATGCCAGATTTGGTGCAAATGGCCCCAAATATTGGGTTTTTACTATACTAGCCCTATAGGAGAGTTTTTTTAGCCTCTAGGGCCCACTATGGAGTATACATATTGATATACACCGTAGGATAGTTAGCCCTAATGATGATCTATGTATGGACATGTTCGGCCCACCATTTGGATGCGCCGATCGACAGATATGATGAGAAGTCTGTTAAACGGTCACCGATGGTCGATCGGGACCGCGACTATACGGATATGAGCAGGGAAATATCCTTACTCTACGTGTGAAGTTTGGTTATAAACTGACAGTCCGAAATCCTCAACTTTGCCTAAGAGTAGATGACCCAATTCACTTAAGTTTCAGCTTATTCCTTTATGGTATTTGCACTTCTCATGCACTCGTCTTCTGTCTCAAGTTGAGTGGTTCTGGACTGTACCTAGCTCTGACTCCCACGATGGATGTCAAACCCAGTAAGACACATTATTCTATAATTTTGCAACTAGTGGCCTACTAACGAGCGATCTAGAGCTCGTTTGGAGAATCAGGGCATTTCTGGAATGAATTAGGTATTGAGATTTTTCGTGGGGCACTGATTAGGGTTTGAATTAACTATGTTCATAGGGTGGCCTATTTATAACTAGTGAAAGTGGAGATTATGTCATGATTACTCCAAACTGTCAGTTTTAGGCTAAAAGAGTAACGGGGTTCATTTGGTCTATTAACCAAGATCCGGGCCTTATCTGACTCGGCTTCAGTTAGATCTTTAATTTATTTATGATTGTCTTGATTAGTTAGCGATGGTTCGGTTAGATTTTTGGACCCTACGTGAGTAAATCATGTGGCTAAAGTTGATGTTCAAATGATCGGGCGTATTCATTGGTTTCTTACGGTTGATTAATCGGGCTTGTGCAGTTCCTTACTAGTTCCACACATGTATAGATTAACATTGAGCGTTAACGGTCAATAAATGATAATATAAGTTAATTACTAAAAAAAATTTAAAGATTTTTGGAAATCCAAAACAGTGAAAATTCAGGACGTTACACACCTAGAACGAGCAAGCTAGATAAAGAACTACACCTGAACTAAAGTCCTTGCTTGTCTCATCCTGACCAAGTCAGTTTGTGCCGTCTTCAGCCAACCGACGAAGATTGGCATGGATAAGCTCGGTTCGGGTCATCCTCGGCAGCTTAAGGAAGCCCGGTTAAGGCAAGCTCGACGCGGATAATCCTCAGCCGACTAACGAAGCTAGATCCATTCCAGTAATGCACGACGGGAATAACTACCTTACAAACGATCATAGAGCAATCGACAACATCACCGCTCGTGCACTTCTCGCTTAATGGCTAAGATCGTGCCTAGATTGACAAACCTTCACATTCCATGGACACTATAAATAAGGAACCCATCTACATGGACAGGGAGTCAAAATCTCTCACCTGAAATACCTCTACACAATTAGACCCAGAATCCAGGCCTGACTTTGGCATTGGAGGGTCCCCTGCTCTAGTTAGGGCCTCCTTTATTCTTCTCCTATGTAGGTGCTCGGAGCTCGGCGAGGGTGAACCATATTTTCACATTAACATTATAGCATCGTCTGTGGGAAAAATGTGAAGGTCATTCCTTCTTCACTAAAGAGAGCAATGACGAAAGGAAGAAAGAAAAATCTCCCTCTGGCCACAGTTGCTAGTCTTGAGCCAGTTGGACAACATAACTCGTCTTCTCAGCTTCAGGCCAAATCAATTCCCACAGGACCAACGCAGCAATCCCAGAATCGGGGAGGACTATACCTTTCGTTGCAGAACTAAGTTGAGACATTGGCCAGCAAGCTCAACAAAATGAGGTGATTACTAAAAAGGTAGCTCCCCCTCCCTAACTAAGAGGCAATATTCTAGACGGCTGTTAAAGATTTTGTGCCTGTTGGCTCCAGGAGAGTAGCATTCCGAGCCATGTCTGCTTAGACACCTTCCAGCATTTCAGGAACGTTAGTATTAGCCCCTTCTGACTTATGTCACAAGTTGGAGAAATGTAAGTGCGGGAAAACGCCCGAAGCAGATCCAGCCCTCGAAACTGTCGTTGAAAACAAGGACCATTGGAAAGCTCAGCTCGAAGAGCTGCGAGACTAGATCGACATTATGCGCCATGCTTACCAGAAGCAAGCTCCAACGACGATAGAGGCAATGATGGAGGAGACAACGGTCATTCACCAGCGAAATCATGAGCTTAGTTATGCTCCTGAGGTTCCGGATGCTGCCCATCGTCCCATATTCGGGTTCCAGGCATCCGACTAAGCATATGGAATCTTACCGATCCTGGATGGAACTCCAATCAGCATTTGGATCGATCATGTACCGTGCCTTCTCACTAACCCTCACGGGGGCTGCCTAGAAGCTGGTATAGGTAGCTAAAGCCAAGGTCAATTAGCTTATTCATTGACCTCAGCAAAGCATTCCTGACACAATTCATCGTTGGGAAAGAATGTCGAAAGCTGTCCACTCATCTGCTCACTATCAAGCAGGGGGAGGGAGAAATGTTAAAGGATTATATTATGCGATTCAACGGGGAGGTGGCGCAAGTCGACGACCACTTGATATCTGGCCTTAGAGAAGGAAGGTTCCCCTTCTCGATCGGGAAGAACCCTCCAACCACTTTGGGAGAGCTCATGAACCGAGCTTAGAAGTACTTGAACGCTGAAGATCTCTTCAGTTCTTGAAAATATACTCGAAGCACCGAGAACTTTGCGAAGGATAAGAAACGCAAAGAGGAGGCCCCATCCTGGACGACCTCTAACAAAAAGAGATCGGACGAAGACACTTCCAAAGGTCAACGACCGAGCAGACGTCCCGAGAGTCGGTTCAGCCCGTACACTCCCCTCAATGCCTCTCCAGAGCAAGTCCTCCTAGAAATCTGAGACAAAAAGCTTCTTAGGTGGCCAAGCTAAATGAAGGCTAGCACGGGTCAGCGGGATAAGCGAAAATATTATCATTTTCACCGTGACCACAGCCACAATACCAGTGATTGTGTCGACTTTAAGGAGGAGATTGAAACCCTCATCCGCAATAGACATTTACATAAGTATGTCAAAGAAGAATGACACCCTTGGAAATGACCTTGTCTCCTACAAAGCCTTGTAGTGGGGTTTGGATGGGTCGGAGGCACGATTTGTTGACTCCCATCTTATCAAACACCTCAGAGTATAGTATGTTGGCTGAGCTACATGTGTCCACGAGGATGCAATACACTTTTCGGTTGGCTATGGTCATAGCCACTATCAAAGTGTCATCGTGCGGGTATTAGATGCCACGGGTATCCTCCTGGGAGAATGTTAAGCTGCATGGATGCATTCATTGTTCCTTGCGCGGCCTGTTGGCAAGGTGAACATAATGGTATGGATCAGTGTTCTGAGCATGAGCCTTCTGGGCACGATTCGAATCTCTGCCCCCTGCAGGTCCACCGCAGATGGTACAGATCTCAATGTAGGCGTCAGTAGTTCTGCTCGGTTACTCATCTTCGGAGAAGGACAGAATCAAGTCACCCTAATGGTTGACTTCTTGGTAGTAAATTGCCCGTCAACCTACAACGTCATCCTCGGGCGACCCTCCCTCAACCCTATGAGAGTCGTGGTATCCACATACCACCTCATTATGAAGTTCCCCATCAAAGAGGGGGTCAACTACCTCCAAGGAGATCAACATGAGGCTCGGCGCTATTATTCGACCGTATTGAGGAAAGAAATGCCCAGGTAAGCCCTCACGATCAACTCGCTCGATATCAGGGAAGACTCCTCGGAGAGAAGTACTTCAATAGAAGATCTCCTAACCATTATTCTTGACGAGGCCGATCTTACTAGAACAGTCCAGGTCGGATCATCATTAATCCTGGACCACCGTGTGCAAATGATGAGCTTCCTTTGACAAAATAGGGACGTGTTCGCTTAGTCTCATCAAGACATGCCGGGCGTCGACCTCGAAGTAATGGTCCACAAATTGATCATGGACCCAAATTGTAGGCCGGTCAAGCAAGAAAGAAGAATGTTCGAACCAGATCTATACGCCACGATCGCTGAAGAGGTCGGCAAACTCCTGGACACAGGGTTCATCGAGGAAGTGTACTATCTTGATTGGATTGCTAACGTGGTATTGGTGAAGAAGTCCAACAGAAAATGGCGAGTCTACGTCGACTACATTGATCTGAACAAAGCTTGCCCTAAGGACAGCTTTACGTTCTCCAAAATCGACTAACTGGTCGACAGCACCGCCGGGCACGAACTCCCAACGTTCATGGATGCATACTTGGGATATAATCAAATAGCAATGCACTTTTCAGACAAGTAGAAAATAACTTTTGTCACGGATAAAAGCCTTTATAACTATAAGGTCATGTCCTTCAGGTTGAAGAACGAAGGAGTAACATATCAGCACCCAGTAAACAAAATATTATATGATTGTCTTGCAAAAAGAGTAGAAAGAGAAAAAATGATAGAGCAATGTGAAGAAGTGAGGATAAGGTATCCTCTCCTCACGTCCTTTGTGCAAGTGAGGCTGATGATTCCGTTATTCAGATATCTGATCGGATGGGCCTCTGCATGGATGGAACCGTGTCCCAATCGACGGTCCTAACCTTTGATTAGTGGCTGATAAGTACATGTTTAAAAAAGGGATTTTACATGATACTACATCATTAATATGGTATTTACATCCTGGTACCTATGTAAATAAAGTTTTTAATTTATCATAGCGGTGCCTTCCATTAGTTTTCTCTAAATTTCGTTTAATTAAGTGTAATTTTTTTTTCATAAATGATAAAAAAGCCCACCAATGCCTTCGGGTTTGAGGCAAGTCTCATCCCTATCGTCAATGCCTCTGTGACTGTGGTGGCTTAGCTAGAGTCGCCAGAAGGGCCCACATGCTCCTGATCCGACCGGCGCAGTCTTATTACTAGCATAAGTAGCTAATCTTCTCATAATCAAGCTTCATTGGCCATCCTAACCTCTGATTTTTATGATTGATGCAAGCCATTCAAAATTCTCTTTTACAAGTGATATTTGGATTCATCCATTCAGTGTAATTTTATTATGGTTGCTCTTATAGTGTGGAGTCCGGTAAATGGACAATTCTCATGATTGATTGCTCAGCACGTAGGCTCCAGTCGTCAGGATCGTCGCACCTAACATATAAAATCTGATTTTCTATTTTAGAGTGTAAGTTGTATCTTTTCACTTGGATATTCCGATCTACCAATCTGAGCCATCCATTTAGGACACTCTTCACAGGCTACCATGGAAAAATCGCACAAATAGGATGATCCAATCCATCCTTTTTTTTTCTTTTTTTTTTTCTTCCCTTTGTATTATTTTCTATGGCCATCCGTTTTTCCAGGCATGAATGCAATGGTTACGATTGGCAAACGGAAGTGATTCTTTACAGTAATGGTCCCTATCAAATAGATCTATTGTATTGTTGGTTTGACCTATTTTTGTATAATTGATCTTGATCGTCCGTTCGATCAAATGGTTAATGGTTAATATTTATGGTCGGAGCAGTATAATTGTAGGACTGATATCTGGTAACTGAGGGTCCAACCTAAATTGCCACTTGAGGGAAGAAAATCTCCTCCCTTTGTGCACCTCAATTAAGTCTATTTGTTCATACACACGAGCATTCTTTTTTCTTTTTTTTTTTTTAAACTTCCAAAATGACCGGTCATCACTTCTTTGCATCGGTAATCCGGGTCCACATGCAGACAAGAGTGATTATTAAAACCGTCCGTCCTTTTGGCACTGCCACAAGTGGGCCACGATACAAGGCTCACATTGATTAGATGATTCTGATAATCGATGTGGGCCGTTGAATGTGGACCACTGAAAAAGAAAATTTTCAATGACTCACATTCAATGGGCAGGACCATCTTTCAGCGTGAGTAAGAGAGACAGTTTACAATAGAGACCGGACGATGGCCATCTCCGATATCTCATACCATCCTTGCATGTGGGATCCACCATTGGTCTACTTAGTTATTTAGCCATCATCTTGGATTTTACAAATATGCAGAGTTTGAAGTGTAAAGAGAGGTGCTTTAGGATCGACCATGTAAGAGTAGAGGCGTACACGACCTGAGCTAAGCCAAGCTTGCTCAGCTCGTGCTTGTCTCAGACAGCTTGAGTCTGAGTTTGTGCTCGGCTTGGCTCGGCCTTTGAATTTGGAACAGTAGTTTGTACCTGGCTCGGCTAGCAGCTTGGTCAGTTCAAGCTGAGTTCGAGTTGAGTCTCCAATTCGAGTCTGATTGTACCAGAGCTACTCGGCTAGTGGTCATTAGTCGAATGGATGCTACTTGTTGGAAAAAATTGGAGAGAGGAGAGGAGAGGACTCACTTTTACCTGCTGCTCATTTGGACAAACGCTGGAAGGAGGGAAAATTCTTTGATTTCTCTTCTTTTAGTGAAAAAGAAAGATTAGTATATTCCTGATTCATGGATGCAGACAAATCACCAAATCAAGTAAATATTCTATACCTCTTATCTTTTATTATTATTTTAGGCTCTTCTTTAATAACTTTATTTTGCTTATATCTATTGTACGTGGGGTTTTTTAATGTAATAAATGATATCATTCTTTGATGTCTCGTAATTTAGTGAAAAAGAAAGATCAGAATTCCTAATTTATGAGTGAAAGTAAATTGCCAAATCACATGAATATTTATACATTTTCTTTAATTATTATTTTTATCTTTTTTAATGACTTTGTTTTGCTTGCATCTGTCGTACGCACGAGAGTTATTCTGCAACAATTTTAATTCATTTAGAAAACTCTTTTAATTTTTTTATTTTATTAAAAAAGAAAGCTCACCAGTTTTAATTCATGAATATAAGTAAATTGCCAAATCACATAAATATTTATATCTTTTATACTTAATTATTTTATAATTATCTTTTACAACTTTACTTGCTTACATCTATTGTATGTGGGAGTTTTTATGCAACAAATAACACCATGACTACAGCACATTACCATCATTTTTGCCAACAGGTTAGGCAATCAAACATTAAGGTAGGCGCCCGACATGGGGCCTGGCTTAGGTGGATCCCTTACTATGGGGCCCACCGTGATATATGTGCCTTATATCCACGCTGTCCATCTGTTTTGATAGCTCATTTTAGGCATGATCTGAAAACGTGAAGTAGATCCAAATCTCTGCCGGACCACATTACAGGAGAAAGTGGTGATTAACCATTAAAAACTTCTTGTGGGTCACGAAAGTTTTGGATCAAGCTGATATTTTTGTGGTCCCTTCATTTACGTCTTTTTTATCTTATGAACTGGTTGGATGGAAAATAAACATTTCGGTAGCCCCCAAGAATTTTTTAATGGTGGGTATTCAATTACCACTGCTTTCTTTGGTGTGGTCCAACTAAAATTTGGATCTTCTTCATTTTCGGGATTATGCTCTAAAATGACTTTTGAAAACCTATGGACGGGATGGATGTAAGGCACATACATTAAAGTGGGCCCCACGGTCAGGAAGCCACCGAAGCGGGGCCCTGCCGCATTCTTTGATTCGCATGGCCCCAGCGAAGATGAGATGACTGTCATGTTCACATACGGTTGTGATCCATTATCCTTATATACGGTACATGTGAAAGACTATCCAGACCGTCCAAATGATAGTGAAGATCATGGATGATGTATCGTGGGTAAAAAATTCAATGTTCTAACAATTTTATTTATCTAATTACTGTCTATCAAATGGATGGTTGGAAGTAAATCATTGACTGGTCCATATTCAAAGGGTGAAATCAGATGGCTATTATTACTTGATCAAATTTTATTCTTGTATTTTGGTTAAACACAGGTTGGTTCGGCGAATTGGACCATCTGGATCAACGTACAACTAGGAAATGCTTGTGGTGAATGAGTCACCATTACTTTCAAAACGTGCTGAACTAGCACGTAAGTAAGCTGTACTCACAAGAGTTTTGGGTCATGGGTTCGAGTACCCATTAGTTATGTTATGGCGTGCGTGGGCGTGTGAATGTGTTAAAAAAATAAAAAAAGAAAAGAAAAGAAGACGTAAGTAGGCCCATGACACTGGGCCCACGAACATGTCTATGTGAAATCCACTCCGTCAATCAGGTGAGACCCTATCTACCCTTATAAATAAAATAAGATTTTTAAAAAAATATATAATACTATCTTATTAATATGGTATTTACATTCTGGTACCTATTTTGAATTTATTTTTCATTAAACTACTTCATTAATCAAGTTAATTAAATTGGTGGGCTTTTTGTCATTTATGAATAAAGCACACTTAATCTGATGGAATTTAGAGAAAACTAACGGAAGGTGCTGCAATTGAGTTGATTAATGAGGTAACTGAATGAAAAGTTAATTTAAATAAGCACCAGAATGGAAATACCATACTAACAAGGTAGTATTATGTAAAAATTCATAAGAATTCATTGTTGGGGTCCACATTCAATAACGTCAGCCATCCTTGGTGGGTCCCGTCAGATCAATGATCTGGATCACTGAATCATGAGAACCTCTTGTACAGACTGATGTCTCTTTACAGTATGCATATGAAGTGTTTGAGGTATGTATGAATAAGAAAAAACAAATAAAGAAACAGAGATGAATTAACGAGAAGAGAGTGGAAAGCCAATTCCATGGCGCTTCGTTGGGAAACAAATGAAGAGGATACTGCAAACGATGCAGAATCCCACCGGCAATGCTGCAAGAAGATTCTTCGTATGTTCCGATGGCGTTGGATAAAAGCACCCCACCATGTTCTTATCAATTAAACCAACCGCAGCGAAAACAAACACCGACATGAATGCATGGACGAAATCTATGAATTTCAATCTGTATTTAGTCGCATCCTCGGCAGATAGGGCGACAGAACCCTTGACGTCGATGACCCACAATCCCTTTCGAGTCGCTAGCCCGTAACGGACTTTCCCGGCCGTGTCCCTGAAGCTGTCTGTGAAAGATAAGAGAAAGCAAGACGCTGCGCACATGGAAACAAGGGCGACGGTCAGATGCCAGCCGAGGCCGGTGCAGTGGCCTTGGTTAGTGAAGATGGGAGAGAGGACTTGGAATGCTAGAACCGTTCCAGTCGGGAGGAGATTGGCCAAACGGGCTGTGCTTTTGAATGTACGGTTGATGACTTTCCTTTTTTGAGTTTTCTGATTTTGGTCAGGCAGTGCTGGTGGTGCTGGAGTCGGGTCATGCTCGTCTAAGAGTGGCTGTCGGTGCTGAGATTCGACATCTGCTGGCTTGATTTCCATGGCCCACTTGCTTAAAATGTATGATTTGATTGTGGTTTGGAAGATGGATGTGGTGGCCCAGTTGCTGCTTTTGGTATGATTTGATTGGGGTTTGGAAGATGGATGTGGTGTGGGTGGGATGGATGTGTACATGTAGGAGGAGGGATGGGTTGCATGAAACTGAAATGCGTAGGAAGGAACGTTCAAAAAGGAAGGGGGTTTTGGTTGTTTTTTTGTTTAATGTGGGTGAAAGGGAAGGTTAGGAAAGAGTGGACCGTTATGGAATGGGATATTTTAGGGTTAGTTATGGCGGGAAGGAAGGGTGTAGTTTTGAAGCTAACCAATTCCAGCCGTCTGATTTCCAGCAGGGCATTGATCTGTTTAAATTTTTTATTAATATATTTCTTGAAGGGTGAAATGACTAAAATGCCCTTTGCATGTTTTTTTTTTTCCCTTCTATGACTTGGAGTCGAGCACTGTGGGACCCACATACTGTGTGTAAAGCAACCCAGAATTCTAGGAAATCCAATTATAAGGTGGACCGCACCATAGAAACCAATGTTCACCACCTGCAAACATCTGCATGTATGTTTGGCTCAGTTGATGGTTGGATCAGCTTGACTTTTGGGTCACTACTGAAAATGGGGAGGTTGCTCATGTTGGACGGTTTGGATTTCGTAAAAACACACGCGGCCCCGCACTGCTCAACTCCACCACTTGTTAAAAAAGAAATGAAACGGCATTTTGGTCATTTCGGATTTCACATGAGCAGCTTTTGGGACTTTTAGTTAGTGGAGATGTTTTTTTTTTTTTTTGGTTAAAAAATAAAATTCTTGAGAATATTTTCCGTAAAAATCCGTTTTCCACCACCTTCTTTTGGGCCTACTTTTGTTTTGGGGTTGGATTAGAAAGAAGTGGAGTAGGAAATGGGCCAGGCCGAAGGATGTCTAAGACCAACCTGTTATCTAGGGGCCTGGGTCTAGGCCCATCCTAGCCCAGGTCATAACACGTGTCTGGTTGGATTTGGCCCTTCAGGTAAAACTCAAACGAGTCAAACCTCCACAGTACTCAAGGATTATCCGAAGCCCAGCCCAAAGCAGACTAGACCTGGGATGTGCAATGTCTGCCTTGCTGGGCCCGTTCGCCTACGGTTGTCATTGATGAGAAAGACGTCAGCCTATCAATTCCAAATTTTCAAATAGGCCCTGCACAAACAGTTCAAAATCCGGACCTAAGACAACCCAAGCCCTGCTGTGTGGAGAGATTTAAATTAGAACGGAGTTCGGTTTTGTCGTACTTTTTTCTTCTTTTTGTTTGTGAGAAATGCAAGACTCTAGGCCTACAAGTGCCAATTTCATCTGCTAGATCCAAGCTACTCATCAGATGGGCCTGTCCACTTGTTGATGGGCAACACAAGAGTTTATTTCACTTGCGCCATTGGTTAATGTTTCTTTTCAGGGGTATTTCTTGGCCCACTTGATGAACAGAACGACCTGATTTTTGGGCTTGGGAATATAAATGGTGGGCCCAGCTGATGAGAGGCTGGGATTTTGTACACATGCATTTCAGCTACAAGCCCGTTGTAGGGATGGGAACAGGCCCATCTGGCCTCTTGGGTTCTGTACCAGAGGTCCGGGGTTTGTGTATGGCCGTGATTTCATAACCGAGGAAAATATCTTGGGCCTGGCACTAGATTTTGAAATGTTTTCTATTGTCCGGGCCTAATATGGGCGTGTTTGTTATGTTATTGGCGTGTTTGGGCTTGATATCTAAGACCCAGTTAATACATAGGCTGGGGGCAGGTCCTGACTTTTTGGATCAGTTAATTATCAGAGTCACGCTTGGGCTGAATCTGACCCAGGCCAGACTTCACTCCTCTCCTTCCTTGCCTGGGCCCATGAGCTGTCAATGGGTACCCGGACCTGATTTTGCCGGGTTCGGTTTTGGATCTCTCAAGGAATCGGGTGTGTCCGGGTCTGCACTTATGGGACCCAGTTAAAGTGTGCCCGTTTAAAATTGGGTTGGGTCAAAATTAGTAAATCCACACACACAAATGGTGACTGTTGACGAAATGAGGAAATTTTTTGGGCATGATCCATCCACGATGAGAGCAGTCAGAACAATGGCTTGGATAAACCAACCATGGGCCCCAATTGTAAAAACTCAATGGCTTGGATGATAAACCATCCCTCGGTCGCATGTACAAACTCGGTGTGCATCAGGGAAGTTCATTTATCGACCGGGGACACGTATGTCAATCCAGACCGTCGAAATTTCAGGTCCAATTTCAAAGGACCATGCTAGGAAAGTCACAAACTGATTGGATCACACTGACGGCACTGGCCATTAAATAGACGGTCTATGGTCCAAGTTCAAGAGGAGAAATATCATCTAAGCAGTTTGAACTTTTCCACATACTTCATAGTCCATCCACTACGGGACTATCATTTGGACGGTCCAGATTATTCTTCATGTACGCATGTGAATTGTGGATGGATTACCACGTCTGATAAACGGTGATGGGCACACACCATAGTAACCCTTCTAAAATTTAAAGCTGTGAAGATTTAAAATTATGATTTTAAGGCTTTTTAAGTAGGTAGCCGAGTGGGCCACCCGAGCAATTACATCGAGCAGGTGGTGGACCCCACCTGTGATCATATAATGTTGAATCGACCAGATATTGATTCCATATCTTCTATTATGATGTCTCAATTCCATATCTTCTCTTTTTTATCCCTTTGATTTTCCATCCCTTTTCACAGTAATTGCAGGAGTAATGTAGCGGTGAATATGGAAGTCTGGACTACCCAAAATCATGCTTCCAAAACTCGAGAACTCAACTCAAGTCCAGAGAGGTTGGGTCAACTGGGAGACTCGGGCAGGTCTGCATACTCTTTAAAAAAAGTTTATTAAAAAATAAAAAACTAAAAGACCTCCGGGTCACTGAGTTGGGCTTGGTGAGTCACATTGAGTCTGACTCAGGTTGAAATCTAGTTCAACTGAATCGATGTAACTGAGTTGGGAGTCGAGTCACCAATTCTACATTACGTATACAATTTCTCAATCTCTATTTATCAACCATAATACTCTACCAGCGTATTAAAGTTTTTCTACGTCCCCACCGGACCAGGTTTGGCTAGTGACCCCAACATCGGGCAGCTAGCTTATGTAAAAGCTCTGTGCGCTGCATCGTGATGTATTTGTTTTATCCACTTTATTAATCCATTTTGGAAGCTCATTTTAGTGTTTGATCCCAAAAATAAGGTAGATTCAAATATCAGGTGGGCCACACCACAGGAAAACAACAGGGATTAAACATCTACCATTAAAAACTTCTTGAGGCGCACTGTAATGTTTATTTTCCATCCAACCTGTTGATAAGGTCACATGGAAGTAGATGAAGGGAAAAAACAAATATCATCATAATCCAAGACTTCTGTGGCCCCCCCAAAAAAAATTCAACGCCTCACTATTTCCTATGGTGTGGTCTGCCTAAGATTTTGATCTGCTTTATTTTTGGGTCATGTTGAAAAATGGATGTACATGCATCACAGTGGGGCCCACGGAGCAGCTAGGTGGCTGCTGGGATCACTAGCTAAACCGTGTCCGTCCCTACCTTTTCTAGGTGCACTTTAGTTTCGGATCTGCCTCGTTTTCTAGGACGCCGATTAGCTACTTACAGGTTTAGCGAGAGTCACTCTAGAAGTGACGTCACTTAGTGCTTTACGTCGAGATTCACTCTGGAAGTGACGTCACTTAGTGCTTTACGTCCCACCGTGATGTATGTTTTGTATCCACACCGTCCATCCATTTGGAGATATCATTTTAGGCCATGAGCCAAAGAATGAATCACATCCAAAGCTCGAGTGGACCCCACCACAGAAAACAGTGGAGAGAGTTACACCCACCCTTAAAAACTTCGAAGGGCCACAAAAGTTTATGATCAAGCTCATATTTGTGTTTTCCCTTTTTTAATGTATGTGTTAACTTATGAATATGTTTGATATCAAATAAGCATCACAGTGCAGCTTAGGAAGGTTTCAATGTTCGGCGTCGCTGTCCCCCATGTTTTCCGTGGTGGGGTTCACTCCACCTTTGGATCTGCCTCATTTTTTTTTAATTTTTTATTTATCATGCCTTAAAATAATTTTTCCAAATGTATCCATGTCCTTTTTCAATCCATTATTTTCTAGCCATCCTTCTAACGGATGGATGAGATGGTTACAATTACCTGAGAAAAGTGATGCTTTAGAACCATAAACAATCCAGATTAGGCAGGGCTAAAAGTTGGGCGGGTTAACCCGACATTGGGTTGGGCTTGGGCAGGATGTATTGAGTCCGGTCTCAAGCTTGAGCAATACATATGCCAACCCGATAAAATTTGGGCCTGACTCGGGTCGAGGTCACATGTTGCCTAGCCCAACCTAAACCCGATCAATATATAAGTCACTTATAAATTATAATTGAGTGTGGATCATCTATGTTGAAGGCACGGGAAATTCTAGTACTATCGAGTTTCATTGGTCACGTCATTTCTAATGACTGAAGCTAATAAGATATGCTAGAATTCTCTTTCCCAAATAGACTGCATGCCACACAACACGACTTTTAAAGGAAGAGTTGTCTTATATTTTACCTTATTTGTTTAGAAAAAATAAAGTTCTTTATGATAAATAACTATATATAATTAATAAAATTAAAGATAAAAAAATAATTGTATTGAAATATAATAGACTAATATAATAAAGAAAATATTAGCATCTATCCACCCAACCAGCCCGACTAACCCAACTGAGCCCGCTTGTGTTGAGCTTAGGTTGAGAATACCCAACCTGAGGTGAGGTTGGGTTGGGTTGGGTTGGGTTGGGTTGGGTTGAGGTCACGAACTTTCGGTTGGGCTAGGGTTGAGCACCAACCCGGCCCAACCCTCCTGACTTTCAGCTCTAATATTGGGTCCTAAGAAATAGATGGATTAAATGGTTGATTTTACCTATTTTGTGTAAAAGATCTTAACCACCGTCCATATGAAGGCTATTGAATAGATGGTTAAATTTTGTTTGATTGGTGTGATGTTTGTATGATAGTCCATGACATGAGTGTGGAACCAAATGAACAGTTTAGATCAATGGATTAGACTGTCTAAGTGTACCAATACAAGGATTGAGCACTACAAAAATTAATTGTCCCAAAAATGTTACCCCTGGGCTCCTGTGTTAATTTTACACCGTTTTTAGAAAGAATGACTATTCAACCGTACACGTGGCATGGTAGTACCTAATCCAGATTGTCTAAATTGCTGCCCAACTGCGGATGGAGGAGCATAGCTGAAATGGGCTTGATAAACAAAACCTATAATATACTATTTTTCACTCTTAAACTATAAAAACTACCAGATGGTATTTGGAAAGGTGAGGCATTTAAATAAGGTCATGGCATCATCCAATTTCACTCTATTTCAATATCAAGTATATCGAATTAAAAATTTTAAAATTTTAAATTAAATTCTAAAGTTTGAAATTCAACTTTACACTGTAGAAAAGTATTAGAAAAGATAAGAAGAAAAAAATTGCATGGGATCCATCCATTAGTGATTGTCCCCAAGTGGGACCTTTGTGCCCATAAATACATCGAAGGTGCATGGAAAGGTTTCCATACACTTAAAGATCGTGTCTCTTACATGATTAAGATAAATCTTACGTAAGCATTATCATTTCCGACATTTTTACAAATAGTTTGGAGGATTGGACCTACATTTAGGTGATCCAAACCATTCGTCTGGTGGGCCCACCATGGTTGGACGATGGGGTTAGAAAAATCAGCCACTTCTATCATATTCATCCATCACTGACACAAAAATGAATGGTTGAAAATAAAAATATACCCATATCATGGTATGACATGAACACCAAAAGGGAAACAAAAAGATTCTAAGAAATCGACGGTTCTGGGCTTTCAACGGGGAAGAGTTTTGGTCCTTTGCCTATTCGGGTGGGGTCCATCAGATAAATGATCCCGACAGTTCCTGTCATTTCTGCATTCATTCTCTACCTGCAACCTGGTGTACATGCCTAGACGAATGCTCTTTGGCATCCAAGTCGCATTCTTGCTAGCATGGCAAGTTTGTGAAAGATCCGAGCCGCTCATCAGGCAAGCCCCAGAGTGAATGTTCCTTGACTCAAAATCTGCCCCATCCACTGATCAAATGGGCTATGTCTACGAAAAAAAATCAATGGTTAGAAAGGATAGCCAACAGTCAATATATGAGCAGGACGGCATGATTTAAGGCTAGGATACATTCAATGAGAGACCCATGAAATCAACGTCCCGTATTCCATAGCCATTTTCTGCATGGGCTCTTGATGTGCGGCTGCAAATAGCTTTTCCCTTGGAGGCGCACGTGTAGCTAAACTTGCATGGGACAGATATCCTTGCAAGGGTTGCAATCAGTCGCTTGTTTCTGCTGGCCGTTGATGTTAAATGGACCGTACTAGGGAGAAAAAAGGTGATGGAATTTATCCACTCAGTAGGTGGGCCATACCATAGAAACAACTTTTAACCATTGATGAATAACAAAGTACAAGTGGGTCCACTTGGCTAGTGGATGAGGCTGATTTCTGCACAAAATAATTTCAATGGTTGGCCAACCCATTCGATGGGTTGGATGTCACACACACATGAAACGTTGGAGATTATTTGCTGGATGGACCGTAAATGACGGTCCAACCGGTTGGATTTGAAAACAAATGCTTCCAATTCAATGATTTATGACCATTTCCTAACCGCTTCCGACATCACCTGTTATCTCATAACCTACTTAGCTTTGGACGCGGATTTTCCGCGGAAGCCTTTCGCGGGAAGTTTCTAAGCGAGGATTCTGTGTGGAGCCCACTTAAATGTTTGTGAGAAATCCAACTCCTCTATCCGTTTTTTAAGCTCATTTTATGATGTGAGACTAAAAATGAGGAGAATCCAAAACTCAAGTGGACCACATGAGAGGAAACAGTGGAGATTTAGTGACCACCGTTGAAACATTTATATGGCCATAAAAGTTTTGTAACAGTATATTTTTTTTGGTGTTTTCACTTTATCTGGGTGGAAATGACCTTATAAACGGTTTAGATGGCATATAAACAACAAGGTGGAGCCTAGGAAGGTTTCAACGGTAGGCATTTCTTTCCCACCGTTTCATCTCCTGTGGCCAACTTGAGTTTTGAATTGTCTTCATTTTTGGTAAAATGTCTTAAAATAAGGTTGAAAAACGAATGGACGGGTTTGATTTCTCACGAACGTCATAATAGGCCCCACCCAAAATACTTGTGCAGGAACTTCATGTGAAAGGCTTTTCCTTCCGTTCGCGGTTTTCCTGCGAAAAGAAGTCCCTGGGCAAGGATTCTGTGTGGAGCCCACTTACATGCTCGTGAGAAATTCAACTCTTCTATCTATTTTTAAGCTCATATCATACATGAGACTAAAAATGAGGCAAATCCAAAACTCAAGTGGGCCACACGAGAGGAAACTTCCAACGAAAGGCTTTAGCAGGAAACCCGCGTCCCTTCGCTTTCATCTCATCATTTTCAATAAACATTGGACTTTGCAACTCCAGGGCTTTCAATAGGCCCATTAAGGTCATTCCAAGCCCGACCCACAAGGCCTCTGCCCAACCTGGGTTGTTATGGACCCAGGTCCATCTCTAGAACAGCTGTAACATGATCCATTGCCACCCTGAGGCTTTTAGACTCAGAACTAGCCTAGCTTACTTGTACTAGCCCAGCCCATCGACAGCCCTGTGCAATTACCTTGTTAAAGACAGGTTGGATATTTTAGGTATGCATTACAAGTGATCTCTACCACACAATTTCCGCATGCCCGTTATTGGCCGTTCACAAGTGGGCCATCTTGGACGGGCCATAGACTAAAAATACATGCTATGTTCCTAACCGTCCGATCAATAAATATATTTCTTTATTCTTTTTTTTTTTTTTACCTTTCTTCTCTACATTTGGCAAATAGTTAAAGTAGTTGGGTGACCATTCCCAAATACATACATTGATTAGATGGATAAGATCATGATCACATCCGTGAAACTTTTAGCTATGGCCCACTCATTCATGACGTGGGCCGTAGATTTTGTGCACGTGCACTTCGCAGACACCGGTGACGGCATAAACACTGAATCTAGAAAAAATTAACTACTCTAATATAAGATAAGATAGATTGATTTGATGATGTTATCCTTTTGTGATTTTTCTGAAGATCTAAGACGTTCAAACTCATCAGTTTACTATGGCCCACCATCCCTTCATCACTGGGTCCCATTACATGATATAAATATCAACAATTAGAACTTTAAATAAGCATTTGTTAGCCGTCTACGTCGTTGATCAGTAGGTAGTTTGGTCATATATATCTAAGCTGTCCAACACGTGTTCAATGGATATCGTTTGCATTTTTTGTGAATTATCATTAGAGGGAAGTAATCCAATGGGCTCCGTGTATGAAACCTTTCCATGCACCTAGATGGATTTGGACTCGTTGGCATCTAGGTCATCTATTTGGACGGTCCATTAGTTTAGCACACTATTCATACCATATTTTGCAAAAAACACAGCATTCTGATGATCCTAAACATCAATGAATGGACCTATCTTGGATGGATTATCTTCCCCATCCATTTTTCCTTGCCACTCACTTTACGGTTTGGATCATTCACTCTGTATGACTTTCTCAAAGCAGATTATGAAGAGTGGACTGGATCTAATGGACAGGCAGGATACGTGATGTATATGCTAATGAGGCTAAATGCAAGTGGCTGCATGGAAAGTTATCCATGCAATTGACGTGCTAGATAATTTCTCCACGTTGAAATATGGATAGACTTCTATGTTAGTTTAGCGCCATTTTATAAATGGTGGTGATTATCCAGCACCGACGCGGCACTGATGTACAGCTACCCAGGTGGCCAGGTCATTCAAACTGCGAATCAGTCGTGGATGGAGCATATCCCTAAAATGACACAAAACAATTGAATGGTAAAAATTATCTACTCAGTGGAAATTTTTAGGTAATGCTCCAACCACAGTTGGGTCAGATATTTCAACGGTTTGGATTTCCTTACTATAATGTCTTTTGTACGGTCGAAGAGTCATCACCAAGCTTTATACGGTGCTAAACACACACTGGAGTCTAGGCCTTGAAATAGATTAGCAAGAGCATTTCAAATATGGGATAGGGAGAGAAATAATCTGTTGGGGTGTGTATCGAAACCTTCCCAAGCACGTACTTGATATTGAACTTGATGATTCCCACATCTTCTATCTGAACCGTCCATTATGTCCATTTCACCGTCATTTCAATGCTATACAAAAACTATAGCAGTTTAATTATCCTGAATATCAATGGCTGGACCTACCTTCTACAAACAATCTTGTACATCCATATTTCTTGCAACGGATTGGACGGTTTAGATCACTTTATCAGTATTATTTATTCAAGGAAGCCTACAAAGAGTAGACTAGACGTAATGGGCGGCAGAGATAGTTGATGTTGATGTCTAACTAGTCCAAATGTAACTAAAGTGCATGGGAAGCTTTCCATACAATGAGCTCACTAGATCTTTTCCCTTTGAAACTTGCTCAACCTGTGGTGTATTTCTCTTTTGTCCGTTGCTGTTAGTTGATGAATCCCAACCTTAGTTCAGAATCATGATCATGTTGAGAGAGTAGGCATTTGAACGTTCGCTTTGGCACACGTGTGAGATCGGAGCCGTTCATCTGGTCGTCACAACCATGAATGTCCCACGCAATGAAGGAAAAAAATAATAATTCTGATCATCATCAGATTGGGTCACATGTGTATGACAGACACCAAAGTTTATTTAAAAGAGCGTCCAAATTTCGCCAGCCTGATTTAGGGGCCACAAAACATACAGGGAGTGACTGATCTGATGAGAATGGCTTGGATCTTGCACACACGTGCATAGGATTCAGATGACTACTCTCAAGTGTAGCCATAGCAGTCCTGATACTGAGTGGCTAACTGCAAAGTTAGAGTAAATATTGCAAGTAAAGGAAAATGATTACAGTAAATCCTTTAAGTTTGAATTGGTGATAAAAGGGAGAATGGATGCTGACGAATCACCAGCCGCATGAATCCATACCGTCCATCACAAATGACCCAAGAGAAAGATCCATATAAGGAAATGAGAGATATCAATGTATATCAACATATCAAATAACCACTTTTTCTGAAAGCTGAAAGGATTAATTAGAAAATGACATATCAATGTATATCAACATATAAATAACCATTTTCTCTAAAAGCTGTAGCGGTTAGAAAATGACATATCGATGTATATCAACTTCAGTTGAGGGATATTCGCCCGCACCATAATGGCTACAGTAGTATACCTTGTCAAACGACCGCTGGCTTTACAAGCTCGAGCTATTACAGGATGGCATATTAATGTATATTAGCAAACTTTAATAAATTGAGACGCATATATGGAAGAATCTCGGAGCAGAGTCCCTCCAATTCGAGGCCCAACAGATTGATTTTCTAGATCAATTAACTATGTTCCTATTTGTATATATATATATATGTATATAAATCGTGTGTCACCCCTCCAATGGGCCCACATGATCAGACGGTCTCTTTGCTACCCTAAGTAATATATACTCCCTGGACCTTAAGCTTTGATTTCCAAAGTTAAATCCCAGTCATGAAAAATCATCTTTCTCTATATGCATTTATCCCCAACAGATGTTAAGCTTGATTAACGTCAATAGAGGTAATGGTGGCAGCTGACGAGCTAAGATGAGGTTGGGGCCAGGGCAGCTCATTGCCGCCCTTAGTCAAGCATACCTGTTATTTCTCCATGTGCACTTCACCGTCCATATCTACTCTACTGTTATCACTACTTAATACTTAAAAGCTCTCTCCCACCCCCACGTGCTTGACACGTACTACCCAATCTCTACCTAGCCGAGACCAATATACTCCAGGTCAGACGTATGGGAAAATGAAAGCGACTTGCCTGGGACACGGTTACAGGAGTTTCCTGCAAATCTAAGCTCTGTGTGGCCCACCTGTAATGTTTGTATTATATCCACTCTGTCCATCCGTTTCATCAGCTCATTTGATGGCATGGGAGATCCACGACCCAAGTAGACTAGACCAATTGAGAATACACGTCTACCATTAAAACCTTCTTAAGGCTACAAAAGTATTGGATCATGCTTCCTTTTGTATTACTGGTAGGAATTACCTCATAAATGGGTTGGGTGGAACATAAACATCATGATGGGTCCCAAAGGTTTCAACGGTAGGCAATTTCCATACCTACTATCTTGTATTGTCGCCCACTTAAGTTTTAGTTCTCCTTTGTTATTAGGTATTTCTGATTGCATTTATACATTTGCATAAGCTAATCAGTCAATCCAAACCATCCATTAACTTCAGAACAAGTTTCACAGAGTACCTCACGAAAACTGCACCGATCAAATGATCCAATCCATATAACCTTGATTTGGCTTCATTTTTAGGCTGTGTGATTGCCTAAAAAAGTGATTCTTTAGACTCATAAGCCATCCATGATGGACCCTATCAAATAAATGGACAACAGTGTTGCTTGCATCTATTTTTTGCAAACAATCTTGACCGTCCATGTTCAAGACCATTGATAGAACGGCTAATATTTGTCAGATTGCTGTGATGTTTGCATGGTAGCCCATCAAACATATGTTGGATGTTATGAACGGTCTGGATCAATGTATTGTACTGTTTAAGTTGCGACTATAACTTATGGTGCCCACTTGGAGCCCCGGAGAAAGCTTGCGTAATAAATGGTCAGCGTCAAAGCTCGCCATCTTTCAGAGACTGGGCTTTGGAAGTTTGAAAGTGTTTTTCCATTTCGCCATCAATCCCCTGTTTGACTGTGACACTTTCCTCAGCCAAACGGCGAACTTGACTTGGATAACACCTCAACATGAGGTGGCCTCATCTGCAACTGTTGTCAATGAAAAGTTGGTGCAACTAGCTGAGTGTCGGACCTATCATGGTATGTGTATAGCATCCAACCCGTTCAACACTGTAGTTCCAGAATGAAAATGGTACACCTCAGAAATCAGCCAGATCCAATCATCGAGTGGGCCACAACATAGAAATAAAGGAAAACCACCCAAAAGCCTCCAACTTAGTGGCTCACGTGATGACCGGTCTACCTTTTATGGCGTCTATTTTCGCGATAGAATGACCTTTCTAGATGGGTTGGATGGCATATGCATAAGCTGAGATGGCCCCACAGTTAAACATACAAAGGAGAGTGATATTGACACCCTTTTTTTTCAAACACACACACACTTTCCCTAATCAAATAGTAAAAAAAAAGGATTAAAAATGGGGTATAAATATCAAAACATATATCTCACCCCTTTTTCCTTTTTGTTTTGTATTTTTGGTTACATTAGACGAATTACAAATGAGTATGCATGATACATTGCACGTTGAGCTAATAAACATAAGCTCTACGTAGTAAAATAATAATGGAAAGAAGTGGGATTACAACTTGTGAGGGGATATGGCCTGGGAAATGGGATTAGGTAAAAAGACCAACGTTCTAGATCTCCTTACCTAAGCTAAGCTGATTTCATGATTGTAGCCCCTACTCTTCTATTTTGGTTTTTCAGCCACATGCATCTTACCTGATCAGACGTCTTCTCTTTACGTGTAAAAGAGTAATTATCTACGTCTTACATGATCAGATTTCTTCTCTTTACGTGTAAAAGAGTACTTATCTAGTGGGCTAAGTACAAAAAGAAGAAGTTAAAATAAATAAATAAATAATAATAATCCTACGAACAAGCTTGTATTTGTAACTTGTTGGCATTCACATCACCTATTTTTTGTACTGTCCATGAGGTTCACTATCTTCTTCTTCCACTGCTAGGAAGAATAATAACTGCAATCAGATGTTTCTAAACATCTATGACTGGGCCTATCTTCTGCAAAATAATCTTATCCATCCATTTTCCATTCCACTAACTTGACGGTTTGGATCATCTAATCAGTATATATTTTTTAAGGCACCGATCAGCTAATGGATTTTTAAGAAAAGTGTTGTGGATGCCAACGAGTCCAAATGAAATACTAAAAAGAGAAAAAAAGAAAAATCACACACACACACATATTTGTTCAGTTCAAACCATTCCCGACTGAACTTTATTTATTGGTTGGTGGTTAGGTCCAACCGGTCGGCCCTGGTGGGTAATCGAGAAGGGCTGTACACTCAAATACATAAAGGGGAAAATGCTATTTACATCCCATTACGGTCATTTTTCACTATTGAATTGCATTATATAATTTAATGGACCATACAAATACAAACCTGATTAGGGCTGTCAATAGGCTGGGCTGAACCTATTATTCTTTTATTGGAATTTATGGGCTGGGCTTGTCCTATTATGTATCTTTAAAAAAAATTGCAACACCTTATGGCCAGTTTGCTGGAACATAAGAATGAATTCATTTATTTTAATTAATAGTAATTATGTATTAGAGATTTTTGTAAGAATAAAATATTAACGTGATAACCAACACAGGGTCAGTTCGTCTACATGTTCTTGTATGCTTGTAGAATAAGCTAATTCTACAAGGGTCGTTGTATGGAGTTAGCTATGGTGTGTATGGCATCTAACTTGTCGGAAACAGTTGGTCCACCCTAAGAGTTGGATGCCTAAATAACCAAGTGAATCCAACCATAATGTGAAATGTGGCCTAGCACATGATTTTGTAGGTTTTTTGAATGGTTTTTTTTTTTTGAATTTATTGTTTTATACACCGTGTTGATATAGGAAAGGATGTAAAACAATTAAAGAAAAATCACAATTTATCGCAAGTGATTAAAACCTTTATTCCATAAGGTAGTTCTTAAATTTATAAGAAATAATAAGAGAAAACTCAAATATTTTTATTGAATAATGTGTAATGTATATGATTTCTTCATTATACTACTAATAAAGAAAAATAAAAAATAAAATCATAATTCAAAATTCAAAATTATTTAAAATAGTAAATTTTTAATCCTAATAGAAGTCTTAATTAAATTAAAATAGAATTTATCTAAAATAATAAGTTTTTTCAAAAATATAAGGATTCCTTATATCATTACAATTAATCTTTAAAAAGGATGATAATCTAAAACTCTAAAAATAAGGAAATAAAATAAAAATCAGAATTATTAATAGTATTATTTTTTCTAAAAATTATAATTTTAAAAATGAAGCATATGCTTTCTTGTAAAATGTTTGCACACAACCTGCAAAGAGGTCGGTTGACCCTGAAATCATCGTTAAATAAAAATCAATAAATCATACATTGTGTAATGATAATCAGATCAAAAGTTGTGGTTGATTTATGGTTCACTTCAAACAAAAATTTCTCTTTGCTGAAAATGAATTTCTTTGAACCATGCGTGCCAAGGGCCAGTCATGTCACACCTTATATAAGGCTAGGCCCAAATCTGACAAACTAATTTCGCTTCAATTTGGCTCTCTTTTGGTTCAACCATGCTAAGAATACATCTATGCCACATTATGTACATCATGTGTCCAGCAAATGATTAGATAGTCATTTTTGGGACATACCATCATCTTTGATTGGATGGAATATGCAACATGGCAGACCTACATAGGTATAAGCATGTGAAAAGGCAGGGTGAATTAGCAGGTAATTAAATTTCACACGTAAGTAAATGACTTTTCACCCACAAGTTAATTAACAATAAAATAAGCTTATCCTAAAGCTTATCCTACAAGGCCTGTAGAGAAAGCGGCTTTAAGTGGCATATAAAATATAATCTACAATATATAATTATTATTAACTAAAATAAGATAAACTCATTTTTAAGTGGCACTCAAACCAGCCATTTGGGCTTGTTTGGATGAAACTATTGGAGAAGGGGTTTTTGCAAAAAGAGTTTCCCACTTGCTCTATCAATCACCTGGCCTACCATGGCTTTTTAGCAGCTATTTCATTGAGTGAGGGTTTAAACAGAAGTTTGCAAATGTGCACCCAAACACACAATACAAACTGGATTGAGCTTGCACTGTTTAGCGTCAAAGCCCCTTTTGCACTGCATCCAAATCGGCCCTTATGGTCCGATAATACATAGCTGTATATGAACGGCTGACACCAATTCAGACTAAAGAGATGTGGCATAGATCAAATGAGCCATGGGAGGATATTACTCGACGAGAATAGAGCAGGGCAAAATCTAATTTATTTGATGTTTCCATCACTGACCTTGTTCATGTAGGTTAGATAAGTGTCACGTCTCGTTAGCCGCTCGCTCACTCCGGACATGAAAATGATGTTTCTACGATAGGTGACGTGGTTGCTTTTAAGTTGAAATGGTACAGCTTTCTATCACGCAACCGCCATTCTACTTATGCTATGGTCGAAAGGAATTTCTATCCCTTTTCCCTTACTCCTTTTTCTTATTTCGGGTAGCTTTAACTTGGATTAAAGGCCAAAACCTGTAAGGTTGGGCTGGGACCCACATGCAGATGGGCTATATTTTAGTGTGATTATTGTGCAATGAGACGTTGGATAGGGGATTTGTGGGTCGCCTGTCAAAGTGGCACCGGTGGGAGATCTGGTCCATTTATCAGGTGGGGCCATTGTTCTTTTTTCTTTTCTTTTTTTTTTTTTGACGTCATTTTTTTAACATACAATGTAGTGCACTTGAAAACGAAGACCTGACTCTTTTCAAGTTCTTTGGGTCAGAGATCAGTTATGGTGGGCCCCACCTGATGAATAGCCCGGATCTCTATGTTCCACGTTGGCAAGTGTTTTCCTCTTTGGCTTCTCTTCCGCTCTCCTCCATGGAGTTCACCATGATGTTTGTGTTAAATCCAATCTATTCAGCAATTTGGCTCATTTTTAGGAATGGCCATGGCCACGATCATGCAGAAAGATTCAAAACTTAAGTACGCCGCACCACAAGAAATAGTGAGGATTGAATACCTACCATTGACAAAAAAATTTAAAAAAAAAGTTTTTAATGCCCAAGCATACCGGATGGCATATCCACGGTTAGTCTTATAAAGGTTTCTACCTTGTGCGTTTCCCCCCTCAATAATTTCTAAGGTCTAGCCAACATGAGTTTTTGATCTTATCTCACATATGAGATTATGATGTAAAATGAGCAGGCAGAATAGATGATAAACAGGATATAACACAAACATTTGGGTGAGCTAGAAAACACTTTTCAATAGCCATGATATCTCATGTTTTGACATTCTTACACAATGGAATAATAACACTTAAAACCCTAACTTGTAAGCATGTGATGTAGAGCGGGTCGCCGTTACTTTCATTGCAAAGATGGACCAGATAAGTCCTTATCAGAGGCGAAAATGGTCCAGACCGTCGGAACCTTAAAACAATCATATCTCATAAAATAGGATGAGTTTTTCAACATACTATATATGATTTTGTGGTAGGAGAAGCTATTTAATCCCACCAACCCCGCTACGTTGGGTTGTTCATGCCGAATTTACAAGATTTCATCAAAACGACAGTCAAAAGTCACATTTATTTTTATTTTTTTACAATAAATAAAAAGTTTTAGTTTGAGTATAACTTTTTATCATTTGAGATGTATAAGTCATGTTCAACATTAGCATAACTTAGAAATTTACGTTTGGAGAATAACATGGTTGAGCTAAACTGAACACTTACTATTTTTGACCAAAAACCATGAAGTCTGGCATAAATAGAGGTCGTATATAAGTAATAATTTTACCATTTATAGTAAGTTAGATTTTTAGGGTATTAGAGTCTAAAACTTCATCTTAAGTTCGATTTCCTTGTATAAAGAATTCTAATTTCTTTTCTTTTCTTTTTAAACCAGGAATCAAGTTATTTTGAATTTATTAAAAAATTATTTATACTTTTATTCTTTGTGGATTCGAGCAAGCTTTGTAAAGAGTCTAAAGAGCTCCATGGATTTAGAGTAGATATTTCCAAATGAAGAAAGTGATGAACATCATCATGTCCATCTCTATGTCACAATGGCTCTTCAACTATAAAAAGGTATAGCCCACACATAAAGATAATATAAGTTACCTATTAAAGAGAAGCTATACACACGTATACATCAACAAGAGAAAAGGATATATATATATATATATATATATATTTATATATATATATATATATATATATATATATATATATATATATATATATATATATAGGCTACTCACATCAAAAATTTTAAATCATAAAAAATATTCTTAGAACAAGTAAAATCAACACCATTTATGGGACAGTGGATAAAATTTGAACCTTTAGTTACCAAGCACATTAAGACATTGAAATTACCCAATTGGCTCTCTAGGTTCAAAATCTCTATCAATGGCATTTTAAAACCCAACATTTAAAACTCTCCAAAGACTAATTGCCTGAGCATGTTGCCCCCAACCACTCACATTATAAATAGTAGAGAAGAAATTAGTAACTATAAAATCACTAGCTGTTACCAGTATTATTTGGGCATCATAGTTTGGGAAAATAATATGCATTTTCAAGACTTCTAGCATATCAGATGGATGTGATGGAAAACTCACAGTTGTCTAAATCAAGATATTAGATTATTTGCTAACCCATTCCTACTCCAGTCAAAGCAACGACCATCTCAAAGCATTGTTGATTGGCTTTATTATACACACGCCTTTTACTAGGCTCAAATGGGCCAACGTTACTCAATTTTTTCTTAGGCCATGTGGATATTTTGGACGACTAAACACCATTTATAAAATAATATACACATTTAATTATTGAGATGGACTGTTTTATGCCGGTGGAGGTCGTACCAATCTTCAAAGGCATTAGGTGATGTGGGTCCCAAATCCTTCATATCTTCTGTCTTGTGAGATGTACCACTGAAAGTGATTTGGGTGGAGGAAAATGAAGGGAAAGATACAAGTGCTACGATCCAACGAAAAGTAAAATACGACTTTTTCTAGCCAGCCGTTCATAAGGTGGGCCACACCATAAATACCACCCTGAGTGAAAACAAGACCAATCCAAACACATTACATGAGCCATACTGGTTCGGTCGTTGAGTAAGACCGTTGGCGGTCCACTGATTTCGACCGTGTGGTGTTACTGATAAGTGGACCATCACTAGGTGGTTCCAAAGTTACAGTTTGAGGGGAAGGAAGCATTGTATGTGAAAGTTCACGTACAACTGCATGATCGTTTCTCTTTAATTGATAGAATCCATGAGAAAAGATAACATACCAGCCAATGGAAGGGCTCTTTTACGTACAGCTTTATCTTTGACACCAAAGTTTCTTGCGTAGAGGACATCAGAGCTTTGCAGAAGATGAGTCAGGTCATGAAGGTTGTCTTCCGTGAAAATCAATCAGATACGCTCTTTAGATGGGCCACGCTGAGTCTGGCCATTGTATGTCCGTTGATTTTGAAAGGGTCGACCGTTTGATAGCGGATCATCCTGAATTTGCCAAAGACGATCCTCATGGGATGGCCTGACGTTAGCACGTCTTGGATATTCTATAGAAGGACCTGACCGTTGGTGGGAGGGCTGGTCTGTATGAGGAAATTTACAAATAATACATGTATGGAAACATTTCTCTTCCTAGAAACATGTGGTCCACTTCAATAGGCGGACGGTAAAGAGCAAATTCGCTAATTTTGTCCGTCAGTCTTGATGGATTCCTGTGATAGGGACTTCGTTACCGACAAATTTGATAAGCATTACTTAGCCGGCTGTGGGCCCCACCATTTATTAGGTGGCCTACTCTTTGGTTTTAATAGGAATTTATGTGATCCTACCATGGATACAGTCCTAGAGTCTTATGTCTCTGCAGTGGGCCCCACCTTAGGCGACTGGGAAATTGCAAGTGGTGGGTCCCACTGTGGTATGCTATTATCTACAACCCTTTGATGGGTAGCCGGAAATAGACATTTAAGTTAAAATAGCATCACACCTAGATCCATAGCTAAAGTGGCAAAGAGGCCTCATTTCAACACTGATGTCTGGCATCAATCCCCTTGTCGGGGTGACAAAAAAAAACAAGAGTAAAGAATATCTGCATCGGAGAGCAAAAGGGGAAAACGTGAGATTTTGGGGCATGGCCCTTGAAGTGTAGAGTACATGGCAACAGTCTTGCTCAGTTACCACTTAGCAATGAAGTTCTTTTGGCAAAATGAGATGAGAATGACGCACTTCCACCGTAAATGAAAATGTACACTTGACAAATGAAGTGGATCTGGAGCGTTCATCACAAGGACACTAACATGGATAGCCCATTATCATAAAAAATGACACAAATTGGGTGATACTGCAGAGATAATTGACGATCTCAAATGAACGGTGACAAGCAAATTTGGCTAACAGTTTACTTTAGTGGTTCAAAACCATGGCCATCCCAGATGAACTACTAGGCAAATCAGGTGGGCCACACCACGGGGAACAATGAGGATGTAACGCTAGCCGTAGTTTGTGAGTGGGTCCACCATGGTTGTGTATCTTATCACACCCGTTCATCAAGTATGAGTGTTACTCGCCAGATAGTGAGTATAAAAAATCAGCCCGGCCAAAAACTAAAGTGGACCACATCGTGGCAAATTTACATTGTTTAAATTGGTGTGGCCCACCTGAGATCTATTTATCGCTCTGGGATTTGCTTACATGGTGAACATAAGGGTTCTTACCTGATGGACGGAGCTGATTTCATATATACGTTACGGTGGGCTCCACAGAGTGCCTAAAACAGTTTTTGTATACGATTCCGGTCCTGTCTCCCATGACATGCTCAGTGCAGGGGCGGATCTCAATTATCCATCACGGCCCTTCCCTGGTTAAGGGTCAAACCGTGAATTTCTCGTGTCCAGAAGCATCGTTACTCGTGCCAATTGCACTCGAGTATACTAACTCGCGTGAAAGCAAGGCACGCTTCTCTTAAAGTAACTGTTTCCACGATAAAGGTTGCCACGTGGGAGTATGCCCAAAACAATTGGTCTCCTCCACGCATAAAACGGAGCACATGTGCACGTTGAGTATGGACCGTTGGTCTTTTTCTTTTTTCTTTTTTGGTTTTCCAAACCGTATATTTTCGTAAACAATTATTGGCCGTCCCACCATGATGTATATGTTTCATCCATGCCGTCCACCCAATTTTTCAGATCATTATACGGCTTGATCGAAAAAATGAGGTAGATCTAAATCTCAAGTCGACCACACCACAGGAAAATATGAGTGATTGAATGTCCACCATTAAAGACCTCCTAGGCCCACTGTAATGTTTATTAGACATCCAACCTGTTGTTTAGGTCATACATAACTTAAATGAAGGGAAAAAAGAAATATCAGCTTGATACACAATTTTCGTGGCCCTTGAGAAGTTTTCAATGGTGGAGATTCAATCAACACTTATTCCTGTGATATGGTCCACTTAAGATTTGGATCTACCTCATTTTTGGGCTCATTTGTTAAAATGATCTAGAAAAATGGATGGACGGCGTGGATGATTAAATACATCATGGCCGGGGCCCACAGAGATCGACCAGCAGTGGCAACGTGCCAAACCGCGTCCCTCAGACTACGGCCGTACCTGATGGCGCCGAGCCTTCTCACCCGTTCGCTATCCTTTTTGCAGATCCTTTGACTGAGATCGACGCTTGCTGATGAATATCATCTTCACTGACACGTGGCATGTTAATAGAGCAACCGGAACTGTTCGCGAAAACCCGAATGGCACCGTACACGCTCATCCATCAAATAGACGGCTGAAAATAATCAACGGCTCAATTTCACCAAACCAATGTCCTCTAGACCTGAGTTAACTCGTCCAGTCAATTCCATTTCGCAGCCACGTCCCTCCTACAGCTGAGCCAAGGATTTGAATGGTTCCGATTGAATGAATTACGTAACAGCAGCTACGTGGATGAACCTGGAGCAGGCCAATCTACTCATCATGCCGGCCTTGCCTGTAGTTGAATGTGGACAAGGTGGGGCCCATCCAATACAATATACAGATGCTACACGTGTGATACGTGTAAAGTTCAAGCCAGCCACGTTTACTTCAGCAGATAATGTAAGACTGAAAGGCAGAATGCAAAGCTCCCACCACATAGGGCTCCCCACGTACCTACACAAACTTCCATACCAGATCCTCTAACAAAAGTCTAACACAGAATGAGATCCGAAGATCTCGAAAATAGCTGTGTCCAATCCAAAGGAGAAAGGGACTATTGGCCCATCGCACATGGCCCATTCATGATGATGATGATGATCATAACGACCTGTTGTGAGTGGCATCTGCTTTTTCTCTTTTTCTATCCTTTTTCTCTCATCATTATGATGTTGACTAGAGGGTGTCCTGCATTTTAAGGGCGAGGGTGCATCAAAATCAGTGATTTTTCATTTTTAAAAAAATAAAATTTAAAGGATTTTCTTTTGGTGGGCCCTCTTAATTGAAAAAAAAAAATGATGGTGTTGATAAGCTTGTACTGGAAATAGTACAGGTAGTGTACATGCAAATCAAATTAAACCTTCCAAGTTCTGGGTCCCACTTTAGATGGGTCATGGGCTAGAAATAAAATAAGATAGATGTCATAGCTGGACGATTGGTGGGATATATAATGGACGGTTAAAAGTGAAAAATAGTTTCCATTCTGAATCACATAAAGGAATGTAAATCAATCAAAGGTTAGGATTAGATCGATTAATCTGATTTTTGGTTTATCATCCATCTAAAGCAGGTCCAACAGTTTGGACGCTTTAATTCGGCTTACTTACGATTGACACGTGTACTGTTTATCAATGATTACATTCTGCGAGTATATCAAAATAACTCCTCGTTTGTACCGGTTTGCAAACCGCGGTCCAAGGCTCTTCACTACGGATTCGGATTCGGTAGGGACCCCTCCTGCACGGTCATGGTCGGTTCTGGAAAAGCTCTGTGGGCCCCACCACGATGTATGTATTTTATCCATGCAGTCCATCCATTTTGTACAATTATTTTATTGTATGAATAAAAAAATGAGACAGATTCAATTCTTAGGTGGACCACACTACAGCAAAACAGTAGTGATAGAAGACCCATCATTAAAATGTTCTTAGGGCCAAACGTAACGTTTATTTTCCATCCAACCCATTGATTAGGTCACACAGAACTGGATGAAGGAGAAAAACAAATATCAGCTTAATCTAAAATTTGTGTGGGCCCCAAGAAATTTTAAATGGTGAGCGTTCAATCACCACTTTTTCCTCTTGTGCGGTCCACCTGAGATTTGCATCCACCTCATTTTTTAGATAATTCTTTAAATTGAACCTCAAAATTTGATGGACGGCATAGATAAAAACACTTACAACATCGTGGGGCCCACGGCACGGACCAAATCCGAGTCCCTTCACCTACCTGTCGACGTGGCATATATGCATACCACTCTGGAATCTAGATGTGGCATAGATGCAACAACAGACATTCCAAATCGGTGGACCGTTATACTCTCCTAACATCTACTCTACGTAGCCAGTAAACACCTTAGCTTCTGGGGCTGCGATATTTCCTATATAAAAATCACTAATACGGTAGACCTGAAAAAAATATCAGCCAAACCACAATTCAAGTTAGCCGCATTACAAGAAACAATGAGAATGGGATGCGTGAGGCCATCATGCCAGCTGTCTTTCATCGAATCCGTTAAATTAGAATGATGTAAAAATGCAAAAATCAAACTAATCCAATTATGAAGTGGGGCCACACTAATAGTAATTTTTCACTGTTCCCATTAGTGTTGTTCAATAGTCTTTCTACCAGGATGACGACTAAATGTACGGTTCAAATGATAGTTTTTACCCGATGGAGATAATGGATTCACACATATAACATGGTGGCCCTTGTAAACCTGAGGTGTCTTACACAGCTGCATAAATGTAGATGATTCGGGTCCCATATCATGGGATCCACCGTAGATGGTTGATAGCCTTAAAATACCAATAACGAATCTAAATACGTAACCTGTAGCAAGTGTACGTATAGAACACACTTGTAGGGTGGATGAATGACCAAATGGTGGTAAACTATCATTTTTGTCTATAACAGACTGATTATGGCAACTCATGATATTCCGAGACGAGATTGATTGCATCGCCTCATGATCCTGGTAGTGAGTGCTTGATTTCCACTTTTAATCGATTTCGTTTCTCCCAGGGATTTACCAGCGCTACCGCACGTTGACACCTAACACTCGGCACACGTGCCAAACGGGGAACTACATGGGACATCTGATCCGTTCATAAGGTGTCCTTCACATTGAAGATTACGGTATATAAAACTCAGGCTTGGTGGAAAACGCTATAGGAAAAGGATGGACGGTTTTAAAACTTTTGAATGGTTTACACTTCGCGTACACGTGTGAGCTGTTTGATGAATAGATGGGTGGCATATGTGAGCTGACTGCCGCGGCGACACTATGACCCGTTCGGATGTTCCACACGCTTGCCATGCTGGCACGTGTTCTATGCGCGAAGGTGCGTGTAGAGAAGGATGCGTGGAAGAGAGGGCACATGATCATCCCTTCGGGGAAATGATCACTCGTGGTGGAGAATCCGCGGTGAAAGTATGCAGTGGGAGAATGTTTAACCGACAGATGGTGGACCCCATATGCTGCCTTTACAAGGCTGCGGGGTCACGTGGGGCCCACCTTTTTACCAGTGTCTTAGTTTCGCTGACATTGGGATTTAACATAGGTGCCCCGAGCGTGCGAAAAACTTTGATACTCTGACCGAGACTGACGTATGATACACGAGCACTTGGAAATTACTGGAAAGTTACATACTTGGCGTGCAAGTAATTCAAAGTAGATTTACCATGAACTGAAATCATGATTTTATGATATTTTACCATCAGATTTGTGGACATTTATTGGATGATTGAAAGTGAGAAGTATCCGATGGTCCTGTTTCAACAGATAAGTGTCTTCTAATCAAAGGTTAAGATTGCTCAACCAATATCATTTTCGGATTGTGACCTAGTGACAGTCGGTTCCATAATTTAGTCGTGTAATTTCAGCGTAAGCCACGTGTACAATTTCTGAATGCCTGCTTATTAAGTGTAATAAGCTGCCAGTGTATCAAACATACTTGAAAAAAAAAAACAAAGTGCCAAAAAGCTCCGCATGACAATACTCGGGAACCTCGAATTCAAATATCCTCAGCTGAGGACGCGCATTCTGTCCAACGGTCTCCAGCATATACAAGCGGGCACATAGTTTGACAATCTAGACCGTTGATCAGATAAATAATAAATTGAATTAACCATATCTAGAAATAATTGATGATAGAAAATCTTAGGCCTCTGATAATTTTGCCACAGTCAAATTATAAAAGGACAAAGATTGGAGGCTAGGTTCCTAATATCAGGATAATTGTTAATGGAAAGACATCGACCATTGAACCTATCATATCAACGGTATGGATCATAAAAAAATGGTCCCCACAGATAGAGATCAAGGACCCATTACTTGAGCGGCTTGGATTAATCCATACATTTGTTCCTTGTACAGTAGGCATATGCAAGAGTTTGGAAAGTCGTACTCTGCCGGACTATCAATTCTTTTTCCGGCTAATTACGGACATTGAGAGGCAACGCCTCTTACAACAGCGGATGGATTGCTTGTAAAGAGACAATCGATGGTTATCCAGAGCCCATAAAATTGTCGTTTGGTTGGAGGCCACATTGATGATTTGTGTACCCGGCGTGGCCATGATAGCGGATGGCCATGGCAGTGACACGTGGAAACATTCGTACATGCCTTTAATAGATGATGCTATGTTGCAGTAGAGAAAACCGACAGCTACATTGCCTATGGCTTACCAACAATCTTGAAGTACTATCATTCTTATTTTTCCATCGAGTGTGAGCTGATGATACCGTAGAGCTGGACGGATCGGAATAGCATTGTAACGTCGCAATCGAGTCTGTCCATCTAGTGGGCCACAACATGATGGATGGTTTATGTTTCTTAAATCAGTAGAACAAACTTTTCTGAACTGAAAGCTTGACTGCTACCATATTTCCTCCTTTTTTTTTTGTTTTTTTTTTTTTTTTTGTCTATGGCAAGTGGACCACTTAATTTGAGGAAACCTTCAATACTCCGACAGAGCATGATGGATGATACGCATGCACAGAGAAATTCTGCATGCAGCATATCAGAAATCCAAATTAAACTGGCCAGGTCATGTGTTCAAGTTTGGATGAATCGCAAACTAAACATTACACTTATTTGATTATATATTTATCAGATTGGTAGACATTTATTGGACGGTTAGAATGAATCCAACGGTTCACTGTCTTCAAATCAGACAGAGGTTATGATTTTTTAACCAATTTGACTTTGGGATCGGGACTTAGCTACAGAGGGTTACACAATTTCGATGTTTAAGTAGAGTTAACATGTACGATTTCTAAGTGCCTGCATATCAAGCATCACTCGCTGACGGAGTATCAAATAACTCGCGCATTGTGTATTCTTATTGCCACGTTTTAGGGAGAAGATACGTTAGACTGGGTAAAACCGGAATACGGTAGATCGAGCTCCCTATTTTACAGGTGTAGGGTTTTGTATATCAATCGGGATCGTTCATCTAGTGGGCCCAATTTCAGATGAGCTATATTTAAAAATTTCAACCTCCGCGTAGTTATATCCATCACTATTATTTCAACTTGGGATTGATTGTCAAATACTAAGAACTTTTTGACTTCTACACCTTCTGTGAAGGGTCCTGATCAGAAGGATCATCCGATCTATACGTGTTATGATTCATTTACTATCGAATGCAGGGATCACAATACACGTAACCTTGCCACGTGTACACGGAAGATATGGTTCTACCGTATGTCCGTATAACTTCCCTGGGCTCATGATTGTTGGGATCTCGCATGCGACGCGACCCCCCGACAAGAACTGTTAAGAGGGAGCTTGTGCAATAAGAAGTTGTGGGCCCACCGTGATGGATGTGTGAAATCCACTCTGCCCATCACTTTCTTCAGCTTAAATTAGTACAAGAGACCGGAAATAAGACCGATGAAAAACTCAAGTGGGCCACACTACAGGGAAAAGTGGGAACGGGAACTCCTACCATTGAAAATTTCTCAGGGCCCCACTAAAGTTTTTGATAAGGTTGATAGTTTGGTTTTTTTCCCATTTACCCGTTAAAATTACCTTATGAATGGGTTGGAATAGCATAAAACATCCCAGTGTGGGCAGGAAGATTTCATTGGTGAGCATCTTCATCTCATCCGTTGCTTCTGGTCTGGCCCACTTGAATTTTAGATCGGCCTGATTTCTTGGGCTTACTTCCTAACGTGTTCTTGATCAAATGATGGACGGAGTAGATTCACACGTATCACGGCGGACCCCACAGAACTTTTAATATCCGAGCTTCCAACAACTTCGCCTACATAGGGTAGCCGGAAACGGATTGGCTACACGCCCTTACACCAGCCCCGTGGCTGGTGGTCGGTGATCTGTGGCTCCACCATGATGTATGTGTTCCATCTATTCCGTTCATCCATTTTTACAGATGATTTTATGGCTTGATCCCAAAAATAAGAGGTATATAAATCTTATTGGACCACACCACATGAAAACAATAGTGGTTGGATATCCATCATTAAAATCATCCTAAGGTCCACTGTACTGTTTATTTGACATCCAATATGTTGATTAGGTCATACAGGCCCAGATGAAGGGAAACAACAAAAATCGGCTTGATCCAAAACTTTTATGGCCCGAAAATGTTTTTTAATGGTCGACGCTCATTCAACACTGTTTCCTGTAATGTGGTCCACTTAAGATTGGAATATATCTCATTTTTGGTTTCATATCGTAAAATGATCTGTAAAAAAAATATGGACGGCAGGGCTGAAACACATACATCATGGTGGAGCCCACGGAGCACCAACCACTAGCGATTGGCTGGTGTCAGGGGGAATAGCCAATCCGTTTCCATGGTAGCCTGTGGGTTGTATGTAAGAATAACAGGTGTAAAAAAGCTACTGATTCGGACCTTTATTTGGGTGGTTCTCATTGGATCCCATCACACACTCAAAAAATAAGTAATTAAAATAAAATAATATAAAAACATAAGCCAATCCGGCAGCTTTTTCCATTCGAATCTGAACATTTCCAAATTGTTTTTAGTTTCTAATTTCCTTGTAGTCTTTGGTTGGACGGTCGTGTAACTTAGTCTGCGCCGGTTCAAAACCAGCCAACCACATGGTGTCAAAGCTCAACGAACCCCACCACGATGTATGTGTTTTATCCACACTGTCTATCCATTTTGACTGCTCATTTTAGGGCATGAGCTTAAAAATGAGGTAGATCCAAATCTCAAGTGAACCAGACCAAAGGAAACAGTAGATATTGAATGTTTCCGGTTGAAAACCTCTTGAGACTCTAGTCTTGAGAGTCATGTAAGTTTTGGATCAACCTGATATTTGTTTTCTCCTTTCATCTAGGTCTGTGTGACCTTATCAACAAGTTAGATGGCAAATAAATATTACGGTGGGTCTATGGTGCCAGTCCACCAGAGATTTGGATTTGTCTCATTTTTGGGCTATGCCCTAGAATGATACGGTGGCAAAATGAATGGACATGGTGGATGAAATACATCATTTAAGGGCTGAAACACAAAATTGAAGTATATGCAAAGTCAAGTGTTCAACAATACTATTAGAAGCAATGATGATAATGACATCCACGTTGAAACCTTTTTAGTCCCGTAATAATGTTTATTTTCCAATTAACCTTAGACCAAATCTTAGCGAAAGAAAATCACAAATACTAACTTGATCCAAAACTTTTGTAGCTTCCGGAAGGTTTCAACTGTGACCGCCATTATTCAGATTTGAACTAGTAGTACTAAGGGCTTGTTTGGAAGCATGGATTTGGAACCCCCTCGATTTGCAATCCTCCCAGTGTGTTTGGCACCCTCGAGTGTGACTCAACTTTAATCCAAAAGTACTTATGCATAGTACATTTACAGGAGTTTGAATTTAATTACTAAGAGCCTGTTTGGAAGCGTGGATTTGTAACCCCCTAGATTCAGAACCCCCAGGATTAGAAACCCCTTGGATTTGCAATCCTCCCAATGTGTTTGGCACCCTGGAGTGTGAATCAACTTTAATCCAAAAGTACCTAATCGTAGTATATTTACAGGGATTTGAATTTAATTACTAAATCAACTTTAATATCTCTAATTAGTGAGATATGTAATTTTTGATACAATGGTTGCGATAAGCCCGTTGAAGTATATGTTTTGCCTAAAAATGGTGAAATTTCAAGTCTTAGATGGGCCACAAGCACAAGATCATGTCTGAGTGACTAACCAACAATTTTTAATCATTGATTTACATGGATAATGTTTGGATGGTGTTGGACAATGTTTGGACAGTGCTAATTTACATGGACAATGTTTGGACATGCTGATCATCATTAGTGGGTCATGTGCCCAATAGAATGATAGTGTATAGTGACACACATGTTACACCTGCAACTATTGAAATGATTTTAGGTGTAATCTAAGCTCTCACCTTGGATTACAAATCCCCTCGAAGAGGGGATTGGAAACCCCTGGATTTGAAACCCCTAGTTACTTTATGCTGCCAAACAACTAGGGGATTGGAAACCCCCTCTAATCCCCTCCAATCCATGGTGTCAAACGACTCATAAATCAACTTTAATATCTCTAATTAGTGAGATATGTAAATTTTGACACAATTGTTATGATAAGCCCGCTGAAATATATGCTTTGCCTGAAAATGATAAAATTCCAAGTCTCGGATGGGCCGCAAATACAAGATCATGTCTGAGTGACTAACCAACGATTTTTAATCATCGATTAACATGGACAATGTTTAGACAGTGTTGGACAATGTTTGGACAGTGTTGATTTACATGGACAATATTTCAACGGTGTTGATCATCATTAGTAGGTCATGTGCCCAATAGAATGATAGTATAGTGACACACATGTTACACCTGCAACTATTGAAATGATTTTAGGTCTAATCCAAGCTCTCACCGTGGATTGCAAACCCCCTCAAAGAGGGGATTTGAAACCCCCTAGATTTGAAATCTCCTTGTTACTTTATATTGCCAAACAACCAGGGCATTTGAAATCCCCTCCAATTCACGGTGCCAAACGACCCCTAATGAATGGTGTGGATAAAACACATACATCTAGGTCTGCCTCATAAGATCCTCCACACACTCTATGGTGCTTACTAGAAGGGCAGATGGTAGGAACATCTCAACAGTGGAATGGTCAAAGACTCAAACTCAAGGGATAGAGTCGATCGACCAGAAGGAGTGAAAGGGGAAGAAGATTGATCCATACCCTATGATTAATATAGGGATCTTTAGATTTTTTATTTACAGACCATGCCATATGATTAAGATAGGGATCTTTAGACTTTTTATTTACAGACTAGATCATTGACTGAAAATCTGTTCATCCCCTTTAACTTAAGGGTCATCCTTGTAGCCATTGGGCTTATGCACTCCGCGACTTAATTAATCATGGGAGTTGATAAAAAGGCAATGGCTCAACCAGAACATCCGAAACAGTTGAGCCTACTTTGGATGGGGCCATAATCCAATACTTTCTTAAAAGATGTTATCCTATCTGCTTGATTTATGGCCTCCAATGGGAAGGTAATTGATAAATAAACAATGGACAGGATTTCACAAACAGAGGTGCCACCAACCATCTAGAAGGATTGGAATTTTGGTTGAGCCTGGGGTTGATAGTACTACTACAGCTGTTTTAAGCTCCTGGGGTCCACCATGTTCTACATGTAAAATCACTCCGTCCATCACGTTGGGACTTTTATTAAGAAGTCTGAAATCTCACATGAGCTACACCAATGGGAACAATATAAAATTGTTCTGAAATCATTAAGTTGACACGGTGTGGCCTGCGAGGGTTCTAAATAAGGCTGATTTGTTATTATCTTTACTTCATCCTCATTGGTTTCACGTAATGGACAGGTTTGGTGATAGATACACACCATGGTAACCCCACGCAAATTTATAACTGAGTTCCCATTTCCATCGTTCCATGCAGTGAAACTCATATAAGCTACATAGCTAATTATTTTAGGGCCTAACATCTGGGATCGAATCTTACAAGCTAAGTGATTTGATATATAACACTGACAAATGGTGGGCCCTGCCCGGTAAAAGCCTTTTGTAAGAATTTCCCGTGATGAGAAGTTAGGGGGGCCTACGGTGTGGTCCATTTGAGCCTTGGATCTACCTCTTTTTTTGGATAATGCCCTAAAATGAGCTGTAAAATGGATGACCAGCTTAGATAAAACATATACATTGTGGTGGCCCATAGAACCTTTTACAGGATAGTCAGTCTCTAGCAAGTCTTAGCGGTATATTAGCTATGGGTAAAGCCGTAGCAATATCTCTCTTTTTTATTTATGTAGCAAAATACCCCAATAGTCCATAGACTTTGTTCCTTTTTTTAGTGGTGCATATTCATGATTTACCAGCTCATGTTAGAACATGGACTAAAAAATGAGCTAGATTTAAAATTCAAGTGGATTGTTTGAGAAAAAATATAGGGATTGAATTTCCACTGACGGAACATTGGTGAGGCCATCACTAAAATTTTGGATGGAGCTAATATTTTTGTATTTTCAGTTCATATCAGTGGGAATAAGATGATCAAAGTGATGGATGGCATATGAACATAACTGTTGAGAGGTTTCAATGTAGGCATTTTCTTCCTATATTTTCTTGTCGTGCAGCTCACTTGAGTTTTAAATCTGTCACCCATTTTAGTCATGTTCAACACAAGCATCCCGGTGAGCCCCCACCTAACTTCCCCTAGGTAAGCTTTACAATCCACCCCCGGTAAACCCTACTTAAAATGAACGCTGTTATGGTATTCCAATCGAACACAAATTGTGTAACGAATAAACTGGCATACTGAATGGAGATACCTCGTTTCAACACTTGAGGTCTTGGTATCGATCCAAGCAAGGGTGACTAACATGGTTGTGTACTAACAAGCTAACCCAAAAAGACAAAAAACACACAAAAAAATAATAATAAATAAATAATTTGTGTAACGAATAACTTACAGCGTGGTGAGTAAATTGTGGGTCCCACCTTCACATATGTGTTATTATCCATGCAATTCATCCATTTTTTCAGCTCATTTTAAGACATGAGACCCAAGTTAAAGCGTATCCACAGCTCAAATGGACTACGTCTGAGAGAAGCTGGGGTTAATGACGATCCATAGTGATATTTATTTGTCATCAAATCTATTCATTAGGTCACATGGCCATGGGTGGAGAGAAAAAATACAAATTTCAGATTAATCCAAAACTTCTATGGCCCTAAAATTTTTCAATGGTAGGCATTTAATTTCAACTATTTCCTATGGTGTGGTAGATTTGAGCTTTCGATCTGCTTCAAATTTCAGCCCATGTCCTAAAATGTGCTGGAAAAACGGTTCAACGGCGTGGATTAAACATATACAATCAAGGTGGGCCCACTACACAATCCGCGTCCCTCCACTCCCTGCAGTAGCCCGTTGGATCTTTTGGACCAGTCGAGGATCGAAAATTAAATATAGTACCGTTTATTTTTTGTTTGTACAGGCATGGCCCATAGTTCGGTGATCCAGACCTTTGATCGAATTGGTCCCGGCAAGTATGGAACGCGACCTTCAAGAGAACCTAACCGTCCTACCTTTGGCTTTTCCCCAAAGTGGACAACTTTTCTGGTCCATCTATGTAATCTTAGGATTTCCCCATTTTAATTAATTTTCAGTGTATCTTCCACTGACATTTGAGCTCATCAGATCAATGGTCTGGATCATCGAAGCATGGGCCTGACGGTTTGAAACAGCCGGAGTACACAGCACATTTCTTGATTTTTGGACTTATGCAGCTGAAGTGCTTTTATGTCGCGGATAAATTTTCGAAGTATCATTCAACTTCGAAAAAGTAACGCCGACTTGCAGCCGCCCATCTGCAGGCGACAAACACAAGCGCCGTGCCTGTGAAAAAATCAGGATCCATGTTCGAAATCCAAGCCGTTCATCCGGTAGTTCCCATGATAAATTAAATCTGGTCTACTTACCAAGAACTCTGCACCTATACATAAATCCACACTGGTTCACCATTTCTTAACCACTCACTTTTGTGCATGTATGGCCCACCTAATTAGCGGACGAACCTTGATTTTCGGGGCTATTGTTCACTAAATGTAGGGGTCCCACGTGGCATTTTAAAGAAAAAGTCCTCTGTTTGGCACGTAACTAGCACTTGCATTTTGTACGTCATCAAAGTCAATCTCCTGTTGTAGTCAACACGTGCAAAAATAAGAAGAAAAAAAAGGTCTCTGGGGCCCCCGAGATGTGGATGACATCTGTTCCGTCCACCAATTCAGCCGGCTCATGTTAGTAAGTCTCCCAAAATATCAGGATGATATAAAAAAGTCAGGTGGGCCACACGACTTGGAAAAATTAGAAAAACCTTTTCGGTGCCAGCCGTAATTGTGGATCGGTGGATGTTTGGTTTTTCCACTCATCCTGGTGGGACCCACCTTGTGAACGGTTGGATTGCATATAAAGGTCAGTTGGGCACAGAAAGATTTGAATAGTGGGCGTCCCATCCTGAGCGTCCATGCCATGCGGGCCCATCTAAGTGGATTGGCCTGAGTTTTGGGATCCCTTCTTAGCGCGAGCAGGCGGAAATGGTGGACGGAGTAGATGTTACGCACACATCATGGCGAGCCCGCAGAGGTTTTGATTGCACAGGCGTCGTGTCGCACTTAATGCGAAGCAGTAGATGTGTTGAATTTAGGAGCCAACCTCCAACGTGTCCCATCCTTACTCGAATCCTATGCCACAGCTGTTTTACCCACGCGCTCAAGTCTGTGGGCCCACCATGTTTTACATGTAAAATCTAGTCCGTCTATCAGGTTCTATCCTCCATATTTAGCCGTTTATAAACATAAAAGAGTTAATCCACTGCCAGATGGGCCACACAACATGGAACAACGGCCATGAATTGCTAACTAAAGATTACTTTGTAGAGCTAACATGGTCGGTAGCTTTCATCAAATCCGTTAATCAGATAGAAACCACTGGAATTAAGGCATTTTGAAAAAATGGTCTTCGTAGGAACCTCAAGAAGGCCACACCGTGTGACGTTATCCGTTCAAGCAGCAGGTTAGCATTGTTCCCTTTGGGTTTGGCCATATACAGTTTTAAATCAGCCTTATCTTCTGCATGTACGGTCAAAGTAATAGTTCCGACCACATAGACGGAGTGGATTTTACATATAAAGCATGGTGGGCCCCAGCGAGCTTGGGTGCTTTTCCAGTGTGGGGAACGGGTATCGTAGATGATTCTGGTCGCTGCCATCTGTCTCCACATTCAATTGTAATCTATCTCAATAGCATTTTCATTCAATCCATCTCACCAGCATTTTCATTCAAACTTCAAATTTTAGTCGCATGCAAAACTGGACCCACGTTACTTAGAATAGTAATAGAGAAAATCTTGAATTAGCTCCTCACGTGAGGTGGGTAACGCGTGTATAAGATCTGGGCAGATGGCATGCATGTTACGGATGCGGACTACGTCCTGTGCTAGCAGGGGCTCTGTGGGGGGCACCGTGATGTATGAGTTTTATCAACGCCGTCCGTCCATTGTGCTAGACCATTTTAAGGAATTAGTTAAAAAATTAGCCAGATATAAGGCTCAAGTGGACACACTTTGGTGATTGAAAGCCAACCATTAAAAACTTCTCCAAAGCTGCAGAAGTTTTAATCAAGCTGAAATTTATGTTTTCCCTTCATCTAGATCATATGTTGGATGGCAAATAAACATCAGGAGGGCTCCTTAAGAAGGTTTCAACATTGGGCGTTATTATCACCACCGTTTCCAGTGATATGGTCCATTTTAGCCTGGGAACTGTCTCATTTTTCGGCTCATTTCTTAAAATGATTTGTCAAAAAGGATAAACGGTGTATATAAAACCCATACAACACAGTGGGCTCCACAGAGACCCTGCCTAGACAAGTCCATTGATTGAGCTCTCCTCAAATGAGCAACAGCTGTATGTACCTTCGACTGTTTTACTGTGTTATTTGATACTCTTGTTGAGTCCCACATGGGGACGGATAGAACTGTATACGAACCAAGTTAGCTCCGTTAGCTTGATGGACTCAACTCGAAAAAGCACGATTCGGTCAAGCTGATTTTTTGAGTTCAAAAAATTTTCTAGTTGAATTTAAGCTTGCCTGAGCTTGACTCTACTCAGATTGAACCCCAACTCGAATCGAACTCAGATCAAACCAATTTGGTGACTCAATTATTTTGATATTGATGTTGCTCAACAAGTGTTTGATGAAATAGGGTCTTTACTCTTACCCGGGTGGTAGACTCCTAGGAGTTTCAACACCAGGTCAAGGGTTCGAGTACCCACCAGCAGTGATATCCCACCGGCGTGCATGTGTAAGCGTGTGTGTGTGTGGGGTGCATGTGCGTGTGCGTGTAAAAAAAAAAAAAAGTGTTTCATGAAATGACTCAACGAAGTGATGGCAGGTGATGAGGAAGGTATGGATATGAAACAAATACGCTTGTATCTTGATTTTTATGTTGTCTATTGAGTGTTTGATGAAATACATGTAAATCAATGTTGCTGATTTACATTCTATGAAAAATTGAAGGTGCACTCCATGTGTTTGAGAAAATGCCACAAAGGCTAGATCTTGTCTCGAACTGGCCCAAGCTGTTGATCGAACCGAGCCAAGCCGACCAATCAGGCTCAAGGATTGAGCTAAGCAAAGTTCGAGCTGGGGTCAGCTAGTGGCCGAGCCGAGTCAAGTTGTACCAAGCTTGACTCAATTCAACTCGTGTACACCCTCTAGGGGCGGATCGGGTACTATCCCTCACCAGAACTTAGCTAGATACGAATGGTCCAATCTGGGGCTATTTGGGGCTAATGTGATGTTTATGTTTTATCCACTCTGCCCATCTATTTTGAGAGACCATTTTAAGGCATGAGCACAAAAAGGAGACAAATTGAAGACTTGAGTGGACCACAACAAAAGAAAAAGTGGTGACAATGATGCCTATCATTGAAATCTTTTGAAGGTCCACTGATGTTTGTTTGCCATCCAACCGGTTCATAAGATCAAATAGACTTGGATGAAAGGAAAGCATAAATATCAGCTTGATCAAAAACTTCTTTGGCCCCCAAGAGATTTTCAACGGTTGGTTTTACATCCCCACTATTTCATGTGGTGTGATCCACTTGAGACTTAAATCTTCCTCCTTTTTTGTCAAAATGGATGGATGGGTTGAGCTCCCATAAAACACATACACTGAACTGCTGAATCTATTGTTGTTAAGTCATTGTAACAACAGCAGATGCTAGTTTATCAAAACAAAATTATTGGATTTTTTTCATTTCAAAAGTCCCTTAATTGACCACCAATGCAAAAGTCATATGATAAAATAGTTCTTTTTTTAGACTGTGCAGTTTGAATTACTTGTACCAGGGATACGGAACATATATAGAAAATAAGAAGAAGAAGAAGAAAAAAAAAAGAGATACAGAGAGAAATCTAGTAGTTCCATGATATTCGCTGAGAAATAGAAATGTCTTCAACTGCAGGCGGTCATTTCCATTTTATTTTTTTTTGAGTGCAGTAATTCATTTTTAGTTTTAGATTTACCTTATTTTCGAGCTAATCTCCTAACATGAGGTAGCATATTGTATGTGTAGGGTAAATTTCATACCATAATTATCATGGTGAGCTCTGCACAATTTCTATTATATCCATCATAATAGATTGAGCTACTATAGTATAATGTAGGTGGTTTAAAGCTATAAAGTGAAATCATCCCTAAGGGGGGGTGGCTAACATGGAGTGTGTGTACTGACATGGGTGAATATTAACAAGCTAACCCAAAAAAAAAAAAAGTGAAATCTAAATATTATAACGTAAATAACCATATTTTTCACTTTCCAAAACACTATACTAAAAATGTTTTCCCATACTCTTTCAATATTAAAAAATCACTGGCTTCGAAAAACCATTTGAAGGGGGAAATGTTCATGAGCTAACCGTGTTGTATATGATTCTTCTCCACCATGAACAATCATGCAACCGAAAAATTAGAAGATGAAGACCATTGAACGTTGCTTAAATGAAGTGGATAGAGTGCTTTTCTTGACTGGAAGTAATTTCCTTTTTTTTATTTTTATTTTTATTTTTTTTAAGACTTCTCTCTTGTTTCTTACTATATATTGCATTTGGAGTGCTAAACTCCTTTTATAAACTCTAATCCACCATCTTAAGATCATCAATTCTCCCAAGGTGAAAGGACCCTCACATTTGGGAGATGTTAATTTCTTTTTTAATATCTTAAAAATGACTATAGGAGTAAATAACATTAGTATTAATTATAAGGTAAAAAATGATTTTAAGCTTGATTAATAAGCTGACATGGGGAATCTCCGAGACAAATGCATGTCTAGGATCAAGAGCACTTCATGGCCATTAATCCAACAATACACACACATATACATATACATACACATAATACATATATACATAATACACACATATGCATACTCTCTTCTATGACCTCCCTCTCTCTCTCTCTCTCTCTCTCATATGCCCTTGTGTGAGTGAGAGAGAGAGAAGCCTAGTTTCTTTTAAGTTTTGTCAAGTACATATATGCTATCTTATGGTGTTTTCTATACAAAGAGAACATGTGTAGAGAGTGATATGACCTTCTAAGAATTTCTAGTTGAGAGATTTCTTGTGTAGTGGAAGAGTTGGGCAAGCTTTTTAATTTTTAATTTTTTTCATTTTAGTGAAGAAGAAAGTTTTGCATTGTTGACTTGTGGACATAAGTATATTGTTAAATTATATAAATTTCAATACTTCTTTTCTTTTACTTTTATTTTATATATATATATATTACGGTTTTGTGTTATTGGCATTGAATGTTTGTAAGTGTGGTTACATGATAACAAGTGTTAGAGCTTTGCTTCATTTCTGGTTGGTTTGTGTGTGTGTTTGTGTGTCTATATATATATATATATATATATATATATATATATATATATAAGCATTCAAATGACTTTTACAACACTATAAAACTCAATTTTGCTTCATTCTAAATAAAAACGACTCCAAAAATCATCTCTCATTCTTCTCCATTTTTTCATTTTGAGTTGTTTTTTTTTTCTTTTTTGTATTTTTGTATTTTATGTTTTTTTAAGTTGCAGAAATTGCTAATCTGTTAAGGGGTAAATTGTTAACAAGAAAACGTTAGGAGGTAAACTTTAATGACAAAGAAGTCAGGGGTACACCCCGCTAAAATGTATTTGGGTTACTTTTTCAATTTTACAGACTAAAGCTCACATTTCTTCAGTTTAAAAGAACAAATTTATTATATTTTGGAGGTAGATTTACATTAACCTTCTTACAAATTAGTTTAACCACCAATAAAGCACAAACACCCCCTTAAAAATAATGACATTATAATGTGCCTAAAGCTTATTTTTAGGTGTATCTTTCTCTTCTTCTTTTTTTCAATTTGCCTCTGCTCTTTCATCCCATTTGTAGAATATCTGTTCTGTGAATCCACGTACGAAATTAAATCTACTCGTTGCGTTGGCTACGACAGTACAATGAGTCAATCCATCAACTGTCCATTAATTTTAATGGTGGCCCACCCAGGGTGTGGATCGGCCTGATTTTCATGTTGGGAGTTTATCATTGTGTGTCCCACATTTTGCATGGACTGGATATTTCAGAAATGACCTCTTAGCTGGAAATAAATGGTTGTACGTGAAAGTTCACATAAATAAGCTGTCTGATCATTTCTAAATTCCAATTACCGTTAGAAAGCCGTTGTAGGAGGGAAATGCGCCGGGTTAAAAACAGGAATGTAGAGGTCAGTTTCTCTATTAGTTCATGTACAATGCGCTTATACTACAAGTGCTGGGCGTGGGACCCATCGGGGCGTGGGCATACGTGTGCATTACGTGAGCCGTTGGTGACCGTTGCATTTCCAAAACTATGGACAATCGAATCGGATTGCGTGGTGGTGTGTTTACCTCACCAAGTTTTGTCGGCCCCACAATAATGTATGTGTTGTATCCACACCGTCCATCCATTTTCAAGATCATTTTAGGGGAAGGGCTAAAAAATGAGATAGATCCAAAGGCCAAGTGAAGCACACCACAGAAAGTGACACCGACTGTTGAAACATTCCCAAGGCCCATCATGTTGTTTATTTTCCATCCAACCTGTTCAAAAGGTCACAGACACCAGGATGAAGGGAAAACAAAAATATCAGCTTGGTCCAAAACTTACAAGGATTGGGGGAAGTTTGCAATGGTAGACGTTCAATCACCAATCCTTTTGGTGTGGTTCACTTGAGCTTCGGATCTGCCTCATTTTTTAGTTCAATGCCTTAAAATCAACTCACAAAATGGATGAACAGTGTGGATATAACACATAAATCATTATGGGACCCACAGAACTTGGTGCCGTCAACACACCACAGATGCCATTATGTGAGCCCCTATGCGACCATGCGAAATTGTAGGTTTTAGGTTGGTTGTGGATTGTTTTCTTCAATGGAGCTAACTTTCTTATCTATCCAAACCGTTCATAATGTAAGCCCTACCATGATAATGAAATGCCCGGAATATCGGGCTTATACAATCATTTAGTGGGCCACAGTTATATAAAATAATTGACAACCATCCACAAATCTCCAAATTTTCATCATCACCCACATTATGGTTGGATGGGCCTGATTTTAGGGTCATCCAACTTTCCTAATAGACGACTGGTTGGATGTCATACACACGCCCCGTCGGGCCCCACAGGCAGTCCATGGACAGTTACTCATGGTACAATGACTCGTAGATTAGCTGGCATTCAGCAATGTGGGTGAATTTAGATTTTCACCAAACAAGGGGATAGGAAGTGGGCCCCACTCGCTTTAACGTTTAGGCCCACCTCTAACAACTATCTGATCAGCGATAGCGAAAGTTCGCTGCTGGGGTTTCTGACTCGCCTTTTTCTAAAGCGGATGGATGATATGGTTAGAATGGTTACACCAAAACTTACCAACCATATGAACTTGTCTGGAAGTTGTAGACCGTCCAATGAAATCGAAGAGAACTGTGGGGCCCACCAATTCAGATGGTCCCACATTTGACTACCACTGCTCCGCCGTTGGTTTGGTTTGGTTTGGTTTGGTCGGAACGTGAGATGTTTCCCGATTCCAACCCGGATTATGTTTGACCGCAGTCGCCACTGTACACGTGGCTCCTGCGGAATCCGATCCACCGAGATATAGCTACGGTCAGAGAATCTTGCACGTGCTTGTAGAAAAGAGGTTAGCTAATTCCACGCGCGTGTGGAACGTACACGTCTCAACGCAGCCACACGTGCAAGTATTAAACATCGTGTATAAGAGCTGAGCTTTCCATGAGGTTGGAAATAATGCTTCCATCTGCTGCCTGCAAAATCAGATACTTTCACTGTACAGGTGGTTCCAACGTACTGTGTAAACTGGACGGTTAATTTTTTTTTCCAGCCATTTATTTGTTTTGATATGTTGTGGCCCACCTGAGGCATGAAATGGGTTTATTTTTAGTCTACAAGATCTAGAAACTATATCTGACATCATGTAAAGTTCAGATCCCACACTTGTATCGCTTCGTGACACATGCGGCTATGTGTGGATGTTCCCACGTGCGTGTGGAAATCTCTAACCTCTAAATACTCCCACGCGCGCTTCCATTGGTAAAAATTCGTGGTGAAGGTCGTTGTAAAGGGGACCGGAATCCTCCAACACCTGTTTTAACGGGAGCGGATCAGGTGAGACCCGGATTCACCGAGGTGGGTGGACCCCTGACTGTGAAGCTTACGGTGATGTATTTGCCTTAATCCACACCGTCCACTCATTTTGCGGCATGATTAAAAAATGAAGCTGACTTAAATCTTAGGACAAGAAACAGTCGTCACTGAATCTTCACCATTAAAAACTCTATGGATTCCATGTGTTTATTTGCCATCCAACCTGTTAATAAGGTAACAAACACTTAGATGAATAGATCACAAATACTTAGATGAATAGACCGACAAGTATCATCTTAATTCAAAGCTTTTGTGTCCCATAAAAAGTTTTTAATAGTCAATCACCATTGTTTCCAATCCTATGGTTTATCTAAGATTTGCAAATGCTTAATTTCTACTCTAAGATGAGCTTTCAATACGAATGTACAGCATGGATGTAGTCACATACATCATAGTGGGTCCCATAGTCAAGGGTCCCACCACCTGGATCTCAATTGTGTAGGGAGGAGAGCTCACCATACTTTTAGATACTTATTGATGATTTATTAAGGCCCTCTATCCATTTTACTGAATCATTATATGGTATCAAGCTAAAATTGAAGCCTATGACTTAGCCTTAGGAAAAGTTGCAATTGAACGCTTGTTTGTTGAAAACCTCTTAAGATCTAAAGAATTTTTCGGCTAAGTTGATATTTGCTTTTTCCCTTTTAGCCTAGCCTATTTGACTTTATTTGGACTCTATTTTTGTTCATTTTTAGGAGAGCCAATTAGAAAGTGACATGTATAATTTTATGAGAGTTATGTGGTATATTTGAATTTTAAGGAGATATCGAAAGAGGATTTTGCGATGATACAGTTAGTGTCTATCGAGCGATGCCACGTCAACCACAAAATTGGAGTGGCCGAGTAGAACGTGATCAAAACAGTAAGAAAGTTTAGAGCGATTATCGAAACAGATGGCAAGTTAAGAAGGAATGATTTTAGAAGGTCTAATGCTAAAACAATTATAGTAACCGCCGTTAGAATATGGAAAGCATCTATACGGTCAATTTAAGTCTATAAATAGTAAAAAGAATTTAGCAGTAAGAAGAGTATTATACTAACCATACCAATTCAAATTTATCTTTTTATTTACTTTGTATTTCTTAGTATTATTTATCATTTACATTTTTTCATGTAATTGGTAGCAATAACCAAGTAGTTGTAATTTTAATTTATACTCATGCGCTGGACTCGATTCAAATATCAAGCAAGTTTTGTTTAGAAAGGCACTTTATTGTTGTTCTTTGTGACTAACTATAAGAATTTTCTTTTTTGTTTTATATATATTGAAAATGTTCTTTTCGTATGAAAGGCGGGGATATAACTCATTTTTAGAAGATGAACTCCATCCTTTCATAATTGCCTAATCATCCTAAGCAATGATGTGCAAGTGATTGAATGGGTTACCGATCTCATTTGATCTTAATCACATATGGTTAATTCTAACTTATCTGCTTATCTTGGTGCTTTGGATCGTAGCTATTCAGTTTGAGTTGAGCCACTCATTCAATTCTACCATGTCTGCATAAATCATGTGACCAAAATTGATAAACCAAAAAAAAAGAAAAAAAGAAAAAAAAAGACAACCTCACTAACTAGTTGAGTTGAAAATAAACACTACCATATCTATTAGAAAGGTTCCACTATTTTCTCGGGTGTGGTACTCATGAGATTTGGATATGCTCTAACTGTGGATTCAAGCCTTAAAATAAGTTTAGAAAAATGGACAAATAATGCATATAAATTACATACATCACAGTGGGCCCCACAAAGTTCTCACTTCTCACACTACACTATTGTGTGGTGGGTGCCTCCCTACACAATCCGTGTCTCATAGAGGTGGGCATTTCTGACCCGATCCGATGGATCCGACTTGATCCGACCTGTTTCGAACAAATTCAATGGCCTAGATCGGGCCTAATTGAGTGTATAAATCAAGATCTGATCGTTTTTCGGGTCGGGTCCGAATAGAGGTCTATCCGGACCGATCCGACCCGGATACTCTAACCGAAAGGATCCGACCCGAACCGACTAGGAGCGGGTAGTATAAATATTGCTTTTAATTTTTTACCATAACTCATTAACACCCCTCCCCTCTTTTTCTTTTAGCCTATGAAAGGAACAAGCCTCTTCTTCCTCTCCACTCTTCAGTCTCTAGCCTCCCCTTCCTGATCTTCTTCCTCTCCAGTCTCCTCTTCTTCTTCAGCGCCCACTCCCGTACTCTGGGCTATCAATGGGTCCTACAAAGGCTACAATCTCAATCTCACCAATGCTATCGTGGCATGTGATTGTCAGATCCAAGCTGTTCACCAAGGGGGTTTACAGGGTGACATGGCCTGAAAATCATGTTGGTCTCATGTAGAATGCACATGCAGGTCAGATGTGGACAATCGGTCTTTTTTTCTTGTTTTTTAAAATTCTTAAAATTTCCATATTCTTGAGACCCACCTGGTGTCCCGTTTCGTCCTATTTTAGGGCAATCCAACATACTCATTGGGGTCAAGTTGATGAACAAACATGATCTTGTAAAAACATGACACATTGGCACATGCGATGTCCTGTTCTGGTGAGTCACTCTCTTCATCTTCTCATTACTCATGATGATGATGTCAAAAGATGCATTTTGATGTACAAATAGAATTGCAATTTAGTGATAGTGTGGAATTACAGGAATTGCAATTTTCATATCATTCATATTGCGAATCTTGCACCGAACAACAATTACATTACTTCCAAGTTGGACATGAAAAGAACCTAAAGTGCAATTAGGCCAATTGTGAATGCAGCTGGCCTTTGCTGGTTTATTTTAAATGCAAATAGGCTGATCTGAACTTTGACCAATCCGATTCGAGTCGATTTTCATGACTGAGTTAGAATCTGATTGGCTCAGGACAACAGGGGTTCGGGCCGGACCAATTCAGATGACCAAGACTCGGTCCTGGATCAATCTAAGTTCAAGTCGGCTCACATAGAATCCGAACCAAGTCAATTGGACCCAATCCGATCCGACTTGGTCCCATGCCCAACTCTAGTTTCCGGTGTAAAATAATTCAAGCTCTATGGGCTTCCATGTTGTATGTGTGAAATCTACTCCAACCGTTGCTGAACACAATTATTTGCCTAATCTACCACTTAGGTGGGGCCACAACGGAGGGGAGAATGGAAAATGATGCCAATCATAGTTTATGTGTGGGGCCAACATTGTCGACATTTCTCATCAAAGCCGTTCATCGGATGTCAATCATAGTTTATGTGTGGGGCCAACACATATATGGCATGGTGAGCCCGTGGAGCTTGGGTGTTGTACCCGCTCCGTAAAACCGGTGTTGTTGACGACTTGGGGCCCCGGAAATGGTATCGTACTTGGATGCAGGATCTAAGCTTCTCTCTGTATCTGTCGGACAGCCCAGCCTCAGTTGCGTGGCCAGGCGGAGGGCCTGACTTGAGGTAACGGGGCGTTACGTGGAACAGACATACATCAGATCTAAACCGTCCATCAGTTTTACCGTTACATTTTCGTAGTGGAGTATAAAATTCAATAAAAATGCATTGGTTAGGTGGGTCACACCATGGAAGAACGTGTAAAATCATGAAAACAAAAATTTTGCGTGGTCTGACGAAAATGAGTCTTAGAATGTCCTCAGTGTCCGAAAATCCATTCATCCTGATGTGTTAGCTCAAATGAGTGGATTGGATGGAATATACACGAGACGGTGGACCGTACACGAAATTTGGGCAATTTAATGATGGATTTCCCATGGTGTAGCATGCCAAAGTTTCCAATCAGCTTGATTGTTGGAAACCTTTCAAAATATGGGGCAACGGACCTGATGGACGGGGTGGATCTTATTCAAATGAAGTCACTCTGTCCAAGTCAGCAGAAGTAACGTCCGTCGCATCTGTACGAAAAGATACGTAAGTGTTTTCATTTTCGGTCGCAGCGCGTGCTTTCCTGCATTTCTCGCATGCAGTAACAAGTAATGTTGCCTCTCATCCCAAAAGATGGACAGGATAGCTTCGCGGCGCATGTGTCAGCTAGGTATTCTCCTGAGAGATCCAGACCATTGATAAGGTAAGAACTAAGAAGTAATGTGAGGATGGATGATAGCACAACTTTGATTTCTGGGTGAATTTTTTCATCTAATGAGCTACATCAGATGAATGGATTGGATGGAATATAAACACAGTGATCCCTTCACAAAACTAATTGTAGGTATCCCTTCCCAATTGTTTCCTATGGTGTGGCCCATATTGGTGATGAATGATCATTATTTTTGGTTCCCACGGTTAAGACAAGGTCGCATAGTTGATGGATGGATTAGATCTCATGAAAGTTCCACCCAGGAGTCTCTTGGTTAGTGGAAGTAACCTAGTACGCAACGTAGAACGCTAGCGCGGTCGTACGCTACCACCTCTCAATATATAAAGGAAACGGATTCGCTACTCCCCCTGGTCGTGCTCTGTGGGCCCCATCATGATGTATTTGTTTCATCCATTCCGTCCATCTATTTTTTTAGATCAATTTTTATTAATAAGCAAAAAATGAGATATATCCCGGTCTCAAGTGGACCACATTACAGGAAACAGTGTTGAATGAACTTCGACCATTAAAAACTTTTTGGGGACCGTAAAGGTATTGGATCGAGTTGATCTTTGTTTGTTCCCTTCATCTGGGTCTTTATGACCTAATCAACAGATTGGATGTCAAAGTACATGAAACCAGCGGTGGTTTACCACCATTTTTTTTTTTTTACGATGGAGAGCCATCCACCTCACATGTGTGACTCATCCTCATTGAAGAATATTTTAGATGGAGCGTAGGTCTAAAACCTGGCTGATGAAGAAATCCTACCCATCCAATTAGTGGATATCAGATGGAAGGATAAATTAAACAGAGTCAATGGTCCATCCTTGACACATTAACAAAATGGACGGTCTGGATTACCTTCCAACCATGTCATATATAGTAGATGAGCCACCAGTAAAACTATCACAGGAGTGTAGGGTACGGATGCGTACTGCACGCCATGCTCGTGATACCAAGTACCAATCGGTAATTTTAAACGGAAGGACGTATCCAAACGGATCCTTCCGTATTTCGGAAAATACAAAAAATAAAAATCGTTGATATTCCCGCATGGGGAGACCACGGACGAGGATTTCCAACTAAAGGCTTTCGCAGAAGTTCCTGCGCTGTGCTGGGAACCAGTTGGGAAACGGTTCAGTTTTGAATTCAGGTCCGGAATTGAGCTTAAAAAAAAACGAAATGATGGGTAGGATTTCTCAAAAACATTACGGCGGGCTCCACCTGGTTCCAGCGCAGGAATTTCGAGTCACCCAGGTGGGGCTCAGTGTGCTGTTTGTGAGAAATCCTCCCCTTCCATCCTTTTTTTGAGTTCATTTAAGGACATGATGCCAAAAATGAACAGTATCCAAAGCTAAAGTGAACCGTACTAAAGGAAAATGTGGCTAGAGAAATTCCTACCATTAAAACCTACCTGGGTTCGACAATGATGTTTACAAGCCATCTATACGGTTAATAACTTCATTTCTACTGGTATGAACTGAAATCACAAATATTAGCATGATTCAAAACTTATGTGGGCTGTAAATATTTCAACTGTGGAAGTTCAATGAATACATTTTAGGCTTAGTTGAGCTTTGGAAATGGTTCATTTTTGATTCATATCCTGAATTGAACATAAAAAAAAAAAGACTGGTAGGATTTCTCAAAAACATCACAATAAGCTCACCTGAGTTCCCAACGCAGGAACTTCCTGCAAAAGTCTTTAGCAGTAAATCCGCGTCCACATGAGACCACCCATGCAAGGGGAACGGATTGGCTACTCCCCCCTCCACCAGCCCATGAGTGGTGTTCGGCACTTTGTGGACCCCACCATGATGTATATGTTTCATCCGTTCTATTCATCTATTTTTACAAATCATTTTATGGTTTTCTTCCAAAAGTTAGAGGAATATAAATCTCAGGTGATCCACACCACAGGAAAACAATAGCGATTAGATATCCACCATTAAAACCCTATTTAGAACCACTGTACTGTTTATTTGACATCCAATCTGTTGATTAGGTCTTACAGACCCAGATGAAGGGAAAAAACAAAGATCAGCTTGATCCAAAACTTTTATGGCCCCCAAAATGTTTTTAATGGTCAATGTTCATTCAATATTGTTTCCTGTAATGTGGTCCACTTGAGATTGGGATTTAACTCATTTTTCATGTAGTATATAAAATGATCTAGAAAAATAAATGGACGGAACAGATGAAACACATACATCATGGTGGAGCCCACAGAGCACCGACCACCGGCCATTGGCTGGTGGCAGGGGGAGTAGCCGATCCGTTCCCCCATACAAGTGCATGAGCACATTACACGTGGCACACACATAGATCGAAACTTGCAAATCCAACTGTTCATGGCGCAGACCCATTGTCAGATTAACTTAACATAGAGGGTCGATTATTTTCATCCTAACCATCCGTTTGTTAGACGTGGATTGCATACAGACACTCCCAGTGGTCAAGTAGCGACTGTCCGGTGGCCCACAATGATTTTTGTGGCTCCATCCATCCATTTTTGCTAGATCTCTTTCGGGTAAGACTTCAAAAAAATGTGTCAAATCCAGATCTCATGTGATTCACGCCACACAAAATTGATCTAACGCCCACAGTTGAAAACTTGGCGGGCCATTGTAATATTTATTTTCCATTCAATCTCTTAATAAATCAATACGCTTAAATGGAAAAAAAACACATATCAACTCGATTCAAGACTTTTTGTGCCCTGCTCAATCGCCATTCTTTCTTAGGTCCGCCTAGATTTGGATTTGTCTTGCTGTAAAATGATCTAATAAATGTTTTTGATGCCTTATATTCATGAGCAACAAGTTATGTGAAAAAATCATATTTTTGGTTATAATTTTTTGGTATTTCTCAGTGGGATTGAAAGACTGTCAATACCATCAAATTATCATCAAAGGTGTTATTAAGCACGTGTGCAAAATCACACAAGTGTGGGATTTGTTTTCGACTTCGATCGTGATTCTCCTAAAATACCTATATATATGGGTGTTATTGGGATTTGGAGATACAAAGATGTGTTCTAAATTTTCCAAATTCATTTATAAGGATTTTAACGACGTAGCTCGGAGAGATTCAAAGCTTGTTTGGAGAGAATCGAGACTTTTGGAATCAGATTTTTATGTTATATTTAGTGTTTATGACTGAACTTGTTCATGTGTTTGAAATACTTTACTTGATTGATCCCTTATGTACTTCTACTATCTCCAATAATCAAATCGGTGGATGTCAAAATAAAACACAGACATTATAATGAGGCCACGGAACACCATCCAATAGCAAGTCACGGTATGTATGCAACCTGCATCCTCATTTGTTGGCCTGTCTAGAAGGGGTTATGATTTGGAAAAACGGGGTAGGCTGTGTTGCCGACTGCACCCCAACAGTATTGTGTCCATGGGTTGGGCATTGTGGGGCCAACATGATTTTTGTGTTTTATATATATTCCATCCATCCGTTTTGGTCCCTCATGATAAGGTATGAATTAAAAAATAAAGCAGATCTGAAGCTGAAGTGGACCACGCCATGACAGTGGTAATTGAACGCCCACCATTGAGATTTTCTTTTTTGGGACCACGAAAGTTTTGATCTATGTCCTATTGGCCTTATCAACAGGTTGGATGGAAAATAAGCATTACAGTAGCTGGTAAAAGTTTCAACGGTGGGTGTCATTTTCCCCCCTGTTTCCTATGGTGCGGTCCACTTGAGCTTGAAATCTATTTCATTTTTAGATTATTGCTTAAAAATGAGCTAGAAAAACAAATGGAGAGGGTGGATATAAAACATACACATCACGTTGGGCCCCGCAACGCCCAACGCATGGTGGTGTTGGCAAGACTACCTAATCCAAGCACATGTATGCCAAAGTGCGATGCGGCTGTGTTCATGAATGGGGACAGTCAAGCACTGCCAGTATCAGCCCTTTAAACTGGCTCTCAAGTAGGAGTTGTGGAATGAAAACTTTGATACTCTGCCAGAGACGTTACACTGGCACTTGGAAATTACCTGAATACTGTGTACATGGAATGTTATAATTCAAATTAAACCGTCCAAATAATATCTACCAGTTTAGATGTGCTAGGAACAAAAAATAATAAGCGTATTTGATACTCTCAATATTGGATTGGTGATATTTATTGGACGGTTAACATTGAATAGATCCAACGCTCTTGTTTCAAGAAAGAAGTGTCCACTAATCAGACGATAGAATCGTTCAATGATTCTGATTTTTGGATCGTATCTTATAGGCTATTGTATCCGTGATTTAATCGGTTTATCTTGAGTTAATATATGCCAAGTGTGCAAATTTGCATGTGCTCGTGTATCAAGTGCTGTACGCAGCCAAAGCATCAAATAACTCCCAATAGTGTCACGGGCTCTGGCCCATGGGAGACAGGAAGAACTGCAAGAAATGCCAGAGGTACTGTTTTGCGTGAGACTGACGGAGGAATTGGGTTCACTCATCATATAGGGCGCACGCCGAGCATGCCTCAGACCAAATTTCAGGCCGGCCCACTTATCAGGCGGGGCGCATTTGTATCAGAAAATGGACCGTTGAAAAAGATGGACCACATCAATGACATTCCTGATCCATGGAGGACTTATCTTATTAGTTTCGTCTGATGCATGCCGGAAGGGATTCCTACCTGTTGAACGGATGAGTTTCTATTCGCGTGCAGTATGTTGGCACGTATGCTTCAAGCCCCTCCGTCCATCTCATGCAAGTCCGTACACCGTGCATTTGATAGCATTTTCAAGGGTGCGGATTGCATGTGACTCAGGGCACATAGATATCTACGTACCTGGGCCGTGTGGGGTCCACAGAGATGTCCATGACAAATCCACTCCGTGCATCTGTTTTAAAAGACCACAATAGGACAACAGTATTTTAGAAATCAGGCGTATAAAAAACTTAGGTCGGCCACGTTAACAAAATACCGGGAGCAGCAACGTCCACCGTTGAAGCCTTCCTAGAGCTGAGTATGATGTTTATATGCCATCAAAAACGTTCATAGAATTATTACCACTCAGATAAACCATAGGAACAAATGTCATCCCGATACCAAACTTCTGTCACCGCAAGGCATTCAATCCGGAAACGGATTGGCTACTCCCCCGGCCACTAGCCAATGGCTGATGGTCGGTGCTCTATAGGACCCACCATGATGTATGTGTTTCATCCATGCTGTCCATATGTTTTTAAATATCATTTTATGGAATAATACCAAAAATGAATTATATAACCATCTCAACTGGACCACATTATAGGAAACAGTGTTGAATGAGCGTCAACCATTAAAAACCTTTTGGGGCCATAAAAGTTTTGGATCAAGCTGATATTTGTTTTTTCCCTTCATCTAGACCTGTATGACCTAATCAACATACTGGATGTAAAATAAACAGTACAGTGGGCCTTAGGATGATTTTTGGTGGATATCCAATCACTGTTGTTTTCCTGTGGTGTGGTCCACTGAGATTTATATATCTCTCATTTTTGGGATCAAGCCCTTAAATGATCTTTAAAAATGGATGCACGGAATGAATGAAACACATACATCATGGCGGGGCCCACAGAGTACCGACCACCAGCCACCGGGTTAGTGGCAGGGGGCGTAGCCAATCCGTTTCCATGCAATCCCCAATGTGTCGGGTGACATGGCCCACATGAGTTTTGGATCTTCTTGATTTTTAGAATCCTGTACTATTATGTTCTTTCAAAACAGATGGAGGGAGTAGATTTGTCAGGGATATCTCTGTCTCCCACACAGCTCAACAAATCCCCTCCTCGTTTTCAAGGACTCGGATTCGGTGGTGATCCATTCGGTACCAAAGCTGAGTATGTTGCAAAAAATATATGGTCCTACCTTTATGTATGTGTTTTATCAAGCATTCATTCATTTTTCTATTTCATTATTAGGCATTATTTCAGGTGCAAATTCAAATCTCAAGTGGACAGATAATAATGCCAATCATTGAATCCTTCTTATGGCTCACTCCATATTTATTAGCTATCTAATATGTTCAGAAAGTAATATAATAAAGGTAAACACAAAATTAGACTTGATAGGGTCTTTACTCTTGCTCTAGTGGTAGACTCTTAAGAGTTTCAACACCTGGTCAAGGGTTTGGTACCCATAGGTGGTGAAATTCCACTACGGTGTGAGTGTGTGGGGGTAGGGTATGTGTGCTGTGTGCACATGTAAAATAAATAAATAAATAAATAAAAATCAACTAGCCATAAGTTTTCAATGATAAGCATTTAATCCCCACTATTTCTTGTGATGTAATCCACTTCAGCTTTAGATCTATCTCATTTTTGAACACATGACTTAAAATCATCCGGAAAATGAACCCACTATGGGATAATTGCTGTTATGGAAAAATCTGAACCGAACACAACAGATGTCGACGAGCAGAGCCTTGTACTTATAGTAGTGTATCCAAACCGCTCAATTCCAAGTTCTTTTATAGAGCTTTGATATCAACTTGGAACCCAGAAGAAGCCATTATACATCTGACTCGTTGGCCCCGACCAGGATTAACTCGCTCATGACTCGGATGGCCGTGAGCAAAGCTCGACTCGGATGAGAACGTGGCCGAATATTACACTAAAGGATTAACTCCATCAACGAATGTCTGGAGGGACGTTCGGCTCACGATCTCTGAGTAATGGCCGACATCAACGCACGTGTAGCTCCCACTTAATGGCAGAGATCATGTCGAGATTGACAGGCACGTTCACTTCAATCCCAAGGTATAAATAGAGAACATAACGACAGAAACAGGTACACAATATCTCATACCTAAGCCTACTCTATGCAACTTAGACCCAAATTCCTAGCATGACTTTGACATCAAAGGTTTCCTTGCTCTAGCCAGGGTCTCCTTTGTCTTTCCTTTGTGCAGGATACAGGGTTTGGTCCGAGTACTCGGAGCTTGGTAAAAGGTGACTTAGATTTTAGCATCAAGAACTGTGGAATCTAATTCCCATTTTCAAAGAAGTTATTTTTGCCGACGGTCATAATATTTGCATTATTTCCACTCAGCCCTTTCTTTAGTTAATTTTAGTACATTTAGCCCAAACACCATCGAGATCCAAAATTAATTTGGGTCATTCCATGGCAAATTGTGGGTGGAAGCACTTTCGAGTGAAAAAATTTAAGGCCATTGGTAATTTCAAATTTCATACAACTGCTAATAAGGTCAACCCCACCCTGATGAAGGGAAAAGACATATCACCCTGTCCTAGGACTTCCATAACCCTAATGGTTTCAACGCCAGCATTCAATCTTCACTCATATGGTCTACTTGAGTTCCGTATCTTCCTCCTATTTGAGCTCAGGTTGCAATATGAGCTGAAGACATAGATGGATGGAAAGGATAACACAAAAATAATGATGGCCCCACAAAGGTTTGGGCTATAAGGGAGCTGGGGTTATTGGCAGGGTCATGACGCTAGGTATGGTACCACACTGTTAATAGCAATTTTGTAGAGCTGTTTTAATCAATGTTTTAAAGGTTTAGGTTTAGGGTCTAGAGATCATTTTAGATGCTTATAATTGGAATACATTAGAATTCAAATTACAAGATAAATATATTCAATATGTATTGGAATGCTTGAATGTGTTTGGATGACTGCATTTAGAATACAATGGAATAAAAATGTTGTGTTTTGATGCCATAATTGAAATACATTAAGTAAATCAATTTTAATACTTCAAACTAGCAGATGTAACATTTGACCTAATAATTTTAATAGGTCTATTGAAATATATACTTAGCAAAATATAAAGTAATTCTCCAGTAGGTGTTAAAACTGGGCCTACTTCAAAAAATTTGATACCTTTTGACATTTGTGTGGGGTTGTGTGATTCGAGAGTATTCCAAATTCACTTGTTATTTTGTTGGGTGAATTCGAGAGTATTTTGAATCCAAAGAAATTTAAATCTTTATTTTTTTATGACTTTTGAAATCCTTATCTTTTTTTTTTAAAAAATAATTATTAATCTTCTTTTATTTGTTATTTTATTTTTAAATGTGTAACATGTCTCATTATTAGATTACTAATTTACTGTACCACCGGCAACAATTTAAAACTTTTAGAGACCAAATAAGTTTTGGGTGAAGCATTTGTGTTTTTCATTCAAGTCCGTGTCAGGTAGCATGGCAGATAAACATTAGAGTGCTTTTAAAGTTTTTAACGGTGAGCGTCTAATCAGCACTGTTTCCTTGGTTTACCAAACTTGAGATTTGGATCAGCGTTATTTTGGCTCATGACCTAAAATGAGCTATCAAAATGATTGGACGGTGCAGATAAAACACATAGATCAGTGTGGGGTCCACATAACCCCGCAGTAGGTACGCTTGTACAGGCAGGTTCAGTATGCAATCCGCGTGCTTTTTAGCCGCGGTGAAGCAAAACGAACAGCTTCCGTTGTTACTCTCTGGCCCTTGCTGGCCCCACTCCTCTCATCATCCGCCGAAAAAAAGAAAAAGAAGTAGAAAAAGAAATCCACGGCGGCATCTCTCCTGTCTTATATCTCCCTCAAACCTCTCCTCGCTTCCTGCATTCCACTCCTCTCTCAAACCTCTCCTTCCTTCCTACATTCCACTCCTCTTTCTCTCTCTGAAAGAAATCCATAGCAAAATCTCTCCTGTCTTAAATCTCCCTCAAACCTCTCCTCTCTTCCTACATTCCTCTCTCTCTCTCTCTCTCAAACAATGCTGCTACTCCCTCTCTTCATACTCTGCCTCCTTCAGACTCCGATACTCCCATCCTTCTCTCTCAATGAAGAAGGTCTCCTCCTCCACCAAATCAAGCTCTCCTTCGACGACCCATCCCAAGTGCTCTCCAACTGGGACGCACGTGACCCCACACCCTGCAACTGGACTGGAGTCACGTGCGACCCCTCCTCCCTCTCCGTCACTTCCCTCTCACTCCCTTCCTCTAATCTCCTCGGCCCTTTCCCTTCCCTACTCTGCCGTCTTCCTAACCTCTCCTCCATCTCCCTTCCCGACAACTACATCAACGGCTCTCTTCCATCCTCCATCTCCACCTGTCTAAATCTCCGTCATCTAGACCTCTCCCAAAACCTCCTCGTCGGGCTGCTCCCTCCCTCCCTCTCTTCCATTCCCAACCTCCTCTACCTCGACCTCTCTGCCAACAACTTCACCGGCTCAATCCCTCGGTCCTTCGCCACGTTCCCACGCCTCCAGTCCATCTCCCTCGTCGCCAACCTCTTGAACGACACAATCCCGCCATTTCTCGCCAATATCTCCTCTCTCAAGCAGCTCAATCTCTCCTACAACCCTTTCATTCCCTCCGAAATCCCGCCCGAGTACGGCAACCTCTCCAACCTCGAGATCCTCTGGCTCGCTGGATCCAACCTCTACGGCCCCATCCCATCGTCGATTGGCAACCTCAAGAAATTAACGGACCTGGATCTCTCCCTCAACAATCTGATAGGTCCCATTCCGCAATCCTTCACGGAGCTACCGAATGCCGTCCAGATTGAGCTCTACAACAACTCGCTCTCCGGTCCGCTCCCAAGCGGAATGTCGAAACTGACATCGCTCCGGAGATTCGACGCGTCGATGAACAATCTCGAAGGGGAAATTCCCGACGAGCTCTGCCGGCTGCCACTTGAGTCGCTGAATCTGTACGAGAATCTCTTCGAGGGAGGATTTCCGGAGAGCATTGCCCGCTCGCCCAATCTCTATGAACTAAGGCTCTTCAATAACCGGCTGACCGGAAGCCTGCCGCAGGATCTCGGCAGGAATTCGCCGCTGCTCTGGGTCGATCTTTCAGATAATCTGTTTACTGGAGAGATTCCTCCGAGCATCTGCGGGATGGGCGTCCTCGAAGAGCTGCTTTTGATAGATAATTCCTTATCGGGGAGAATTCCGGCGAGTCTTGAGCAATGCCGGAGTCTGACCAGAGTCCGGCTGAAAGGCAACCGGCTGTCCGGCGAGGTCCCGGCCGGGTTCTGGGGCTTACCGCACGTGTCGCTACTGGAGCTTTCTGAAAACTCATTATCCGGCGAGATATCGACGGCCATCGCTGGTGCGTCGAATCTCTCGCTCCTGCTCATTTCTAACAACGGATTCACTGGCAGCATTCCAGTGGAGATTGGCTCTTTGGATAAGCTGGTCGAATTCTCTGGCAGTAATAATCAGCTTTCTGGCCCAATCCCGGCGACCGTCCAGAACCTGGATCAGCTCGTTAGGCTCGATCTTCACAGCAACCATCTCTCAGGTGAACTCCCGGCAGAAATAAAATCATGGGATAAGCTCAGTGAGTTGAATCTCGCAGACAATGAGCTCACGGGAAGAATTCCAAGGGAAATCGGGGAAATGCCGGTGCTTAACTACCTCGACCTCTCGGGAAACCACCTCGTAGGCGAAATCCCGATTGAAATGCAGAATTTGAAGCTCAACCGTTTCAATTTCTCAAACAACCATCTATCTGGGAGCCTCCCACCCCTCTTCGCCAGTGAAATCTACAGAGAGAGCTTCTTGGGTAATCCAGGCTTGTGTGGGAGTATGATTGGGTTGTGTCCTGATTCGGGCAGAAGTGCAGCTAAGAGCCTCGGGCTTATCTGGTTGCTCCGATCAATCTTTATTCTTGCGGGTGTTGTTCTTGTTGTTGGGGTCGGTTGCTTCTACTGGCGGTACCGGAGTTTCAAGCAGGCAAAAATGGGCAATGACAGATCGAAATGGACGCTAACATCTTTCCACAAATTGGGTTTCAGTGAATATGAAATCTTGGATTGCCTCGATGAAGATAATGTGATCGGAAGCGGAGCATCTGGGAAGGTCTATAAGGCCGTTCTTAGCAACGGGGAGACGGTTGCCGTGAAGAAGCTTTGGGGGACTTCGAAGAAAGGCGGGGATGAAGATGTAGAAGATGGAAGGCGGCGGATTTCAGATGATGGGTTTGAAGCGGAAGTGAATACGTTAGGCAAGATCCGGCATAAGAACATAGTGAAGTTGTGGTGTTGCTGCACGACGAGGGATTCCAAGCTTCTGGTCTATGAGTACATGCCCAACGGGAGCTTGGGCGATCTGCTGCATAGCTGCAAGGGAGGACTGTTGGATTGGCCGATGAGGTTTAAGATTGCAGTCGAGGCGGCTGAAGGGCTCTCATATCTACACCATGATTGCGTGCCTCCGATCATTCACAGAGATGTGAAGTCAAATAACATACTGTTGGATGGGGAGTTCGGAGCACGCGTGGCGGATTTTGGGGTCGCAAAAGTGATCGGGAAGGGGCCTAATTCGATGTCTATGATCGCCGGTTCATGCGGCTACATTGCACCAGGTCTGTAAATCGATTTGCAACTGCTCTGTTTCTTTCTTGGTTTTTGATCTGAATTGATATTCTTAAAATTGAATTGTTTTGTTCTCCTTTTGATTCGTGTTTTTCTAAGTTTTGCTTCTGTTTTCTGTATGTTTGTGCTTGGTTCTCTCATTTTCACCTGCATTGATTTTCCTGTTGTATGTGTTATGACTCATTCTCGAATTTTGTTTCTACGGTAACGACATTTTTTAGCATCTCCACTTAGATGTGGTAAGTTCATTCAAATCAGTAAAAGGGTGATTTGCTTTTCAAGTACAGATTTGTGTGTTTCCTTTGTTATTCAAATGAACTTTACCGTTTTGGCCCTTTTGGGCCACATCCCTATGTAATAGAGGTTAGCACAGATACACACACGTGTATATCCCTGCTCATCCACATGCAAGCACACGTGCCATATGATACTTGTCCGGAAGTATGAATTAGCCTTGATTTTTAGGGCAGAATATCTAATCAGTGTGTCCCCACCACAGCTCAGTAGTATCCACATGACTTCAGAACAGAGAGTCTATTATATTATTTTAATGATTCCAAGTATTTCCTGGTTTCTGATTCATATCATTGTCATTCCTCGTAGAGATTGATCTATGGTTCTTTAATCAGTCCTTACAAAGCCAGCAAGATTTTTAGAGAAATAAGATGCAACTCATGCTCTGTTTTTGGCACTTGAAACAGTCCCTGTCTACTTCTTTTCTACAGTTTGGCATCTTCAGTTTTAGGAAATATTAGCTATGTGATTAACAATTTGCTTGTTTGAACAAACTCAACATGTGATGCTTGTCTTTGATGATCTGAACCATTCATTTGTTAGGACATCGTGGATGCTCGATCCCCTGGTAATCCCCCCATTAGATGATCCTAAGCATCTAATACTTTTCCCATTGAATCTGGACAATTGGGTGTAATTATCCATTTGCGACCCATCAATTGGACCACTAGGATCATCCCGAAAGGGGAAATGAGATATCTGGACACGTAGCATGCCATAAGTTCTACATTGTGTGCTGTGGTCAGTGATTTCTTGTAACTTACCAATGGTGTCCCATTGTACATTTTGCAGAGTATGCATATACACTCAGGGTCAACGAGAAGAGTGACATATACAGCTTTGGAGTGGTTATTCTAGAGCTAGTAACAGGGAAGCGCTCGGTCGACCCAGAATTCGGAGAGAAGGACTTGGTGAGGTGGGTTTGCACCAATTTGGAACAGAAAGGGATGGACCACATCATTGATCCCAAGCTCGATATCTCCTTCAAGGAAGAGATGTGCAAGGTTCTAAGCGTTGGGCTTCTCTGCACCAGCCCCCTCCCCATCAACCGCCCATCGATGCGTAGGGTGGTCAAGATGCTGCTCGAGATAGGCCTTGGTTGCAAGCCAAGGCTGGAGAAAGGGAAGAAGGATGGAAAGCTCACACCATACTACTTGGAGGAAGGTTCCAATGAGGGAAACCTTGTTTGAAGCCAGGTTGTGGCCATTCATGTTTTGTGTTTGGCTGATGGGGGGAAGTTAATGGAGGGTAACTGAGACGGGCTAGACTACAATGCGTGTGCTTCAATTCACTGAGCTATGTGGGCCCACCTAACATACACATGGGCCCACTTTTTTGGATTGAGCATGTCTCGAAAATCACATTGATCAGATCATGAACCGGTTTCTTCTGAACTGTTTATTTGTGGTCCATTATTTGAATGGTTAATGGTAACTCATGCTTTATCCATTGTGAGGCCCATTATTTGGACAGTCCAGATTCGCATGCATGAATGCCATATTTGAATGGATTAGATGTTCATGGCACATTGACGTCTAGCCCATTAGAGAGATAGATACATGTGGGGTGTAGAAATGAAATGAAATCCTTCTACAGTTTTCATTTATTACAGTTTGAATTTCCATAGTAAAATACGAGCTCACTGCCCAATGGCTAGTAGTGATATTATGTTACAGCTAGTTATTGTGAAAACATAGGGACTTGTGTCCTCTTATTTTGAAATATGAAAAGTCCTACATTTGGTTTATGATACTGATGTAAACATCCAGATTTCGTTATCTTTGGTACTTTGATTTTGATTGATATGGAGTTCACATGCATTGATTTCTGTCCTAAAAACATCACAGAAGTTTCAACCCTCTCAGAGACGGAAGTTATTACTGTTATTAATGGATTTCTGCCCTTCTGTCAACCTTCCATATTTATTCGCGACGACTTTTGGTCCCTTCCTTTAATACCTCTGGACCATTTTCATGTGGACGCTCTACACTTGATCTGGACTGTTCATCTGATGGGCCTGAAGAGACGTGCATGATAGTACTTGTCCCACTAGCGGGCTTTAAGTGGACAGTTGAAATGACCTAAACTGCACCGAGGCTTACTCGAATACATCCGAATGTATTGGAACATGATACGTTGGGTGGTTCTACATTGGAATTGGTGTTTTGTTTGTTTTTAAATGACTGGAACGCAGATTATCTGTAACCCCAGATCCGGTCAGGTGGGTGCGACCCTGACCGTTGGGACCACCTCAGTGTATGCGTAGTGGATATCCACGCCGTCAAACAGGTGGCCAGAGGATTGTTTCATAGTGTAATTTTTGTTAGTTGCATGTAAAAGTTATGGGCCACATGATGTAAGGTTCGGATTATCTGACCAATCTATCCACGGGCATTGATCTCACCCTCCAAGTGTGCATGTGACACAGGCAAGTTTCCTCTTCATTAACACGATGATCTGGTCCTTACTCTTGCTCCGGTGGTAGACTTTAAAAGGAGTTTCAACACCTGGTCAAGGGTTCGAGTACCCATAGGTGGTGAAATCCCACTATGGCGTGATTGTGTGTGTTTAAAAAAAAAAAATTTAAAAAAAAAAAAAAACACGATGATAAGTGCTGTTATGTAACTTGAATTCCATACCTACTGCATGGGAAACACTTTCCATTCGTTGTGACTGGAAGTGTTGATCAAGTGGGCCATCATCTAGATGGGCCATAGTGAAAAACTATAGTGAATTGATAACTTCATACCAACCATCCAGATGTGAGTTTTGGCCGGTCCAAATCGACCCATTAGTCAGCTTTGTATCAACGGTCCATCTTTATATCTGCTGCACAGATAACTACACAGTCCACCCCTTTGGTTGGTGGCCCTAATCACCACATGTTCAACTTGGAGACTTCGATTCTAACCGTCTATTTTGAAATGGACAGCGACTGACAAATGGTTGGAATTGATGAATGATGGTGGCCCCAACTAAAAAAGAGCTTTGCTGATGTGGCGTAGATGGTTTGGCCATAGATTTTGAATTGTTAAGCACATTACCGCACGCACATGGCACTGCCACAAGCTAAGCAGACATGCTTTTAAGGTGAAAAAGCTAGAACGCGCTCCCACGCTCTCGTATTGTATCGTGCCTTTTGTATGCCCATGTTGCCTTTGGGGGACCTGACTCCTCTGCAACACACCCAAGATCTTTCCGGGCCACCATGTTTTGTATTTTTAATCCACTCCGTCCATCTGTTGAGCTCCTCAATTCTAGACACTGGAGCAAAAAATTATTCGTATCCACAACTCAAGCAAGCCACACTCCAAGGAATAATATGGATGAGACGACAACCATAGGTTTGCGTGTGGGGCGACCATGGAGTGTACATTTCATCAGACCCATTCATCAGGCTGGAATCACTAGGATATAGCTACAAAAATTATCCTCACCCAAAGATCAGGTGGGCCACAACATGTGAACTTAGAGGTTGTACATGGTTCCTATCATATGACCCGTTTGATTTTTTATTTATTATTATTATTTTTTCGGCTGATCTTTTGTATGTAAAACTGTACACGAGCAAAGCTAGCTCGACTCAGCTTGACTCAGCTTGGATTGACTCGGCTTGAAAGGCAAACTTAAGGCGAGTAAAGCTTATTTACTAAAGTTCGAGTTGAGTTCAAACCAAGTTCGAACATGGTGTATTTCAACTCAAATCGACTTGAAGCTTGCGCTCAAGCTCGACTTGGCTCGAGCAATATATTTTAATTATATATATATATATATATATAAGTTTTAAAAAAAAGAAGTTAAAAATTGAAAGTTTTTACTAAAAAACCCTACATGACCCCACCCGTCCCCATTCCCTTTTTTTCTTTCCCTTACTGTATCAAGGTAAACTTGACTTGACTCGACTCGAACCACTAGCTCAACTCAAAAGCTTTGGCAAACATGTCAAGCTTCATTGTTGAGCTCGAGGGCAAGGTCGAGCTCGAACTAGAACTTGAGTATAGCATGGACGAGTTAAGCCGAGCTTGGCCCACCTCGACTCGACTCGGTTCGATGTACAACCCTATTTGTATGTACAGTAAACATAAAGGCTCATGACCTTATGGACACCTTTTGGACGGTGTAGATTTTGCATATACAAAATGGACCTCCAAAGAGGTTGAATGACGTAGGCCCTTTGGAAATTTGGGACAATGTAAAAGGTTCATGTCTGATTAAGAAGCCCAAGTGACAACTGGGTCTGGCCCGGTCCTTGGTTTAGACTTAGGTCTGAACCTGAAGACACGAGTACTAAAATGGGCTGGTCTGGGGCCAAGACAAAAGCACGACATATCATCCAAAGCCCGTTCTGAACTTGATCCAGGCCGGGCCACTGCAGCGCTAAAGTAGTGCTACAAATGGGCTGGGCCTGGCCTCGGTCAGGTTATGTTAGAGACGGCCCAGGTCTTTGATGGACCGAAACAGACATTTCCAAGCCCACTGCCCACTTTTCCGTAAGATCGACGCTGTTCGGTAGTTGTGAACTTGTTATATATGAAACGTGCACACACCTGGTGGGGCCAGACCGATAGGCACTTTAAAATAAAAAATAAAAAATCGAGCTTGACACAGTTAATAGATGAGCTAAAACTTTAAGCTAGGGCCCAGTCTTCAGGCCCTTTATTCCCGCCTACTAAGCCCAGAACGAAGTTAGACTAGTCCTGAAAGCCGTACGTTGGGCCGTCTATTTTGGAAACGGATTCGTTACTCCTGCCACCAGCCAATGGCTGATGTTGGGTGATCTGTGGGCCCCACCATGATGTATGTGTTTCATCCATGCCGTCCATCTAATTTTATATATCATTTAATGGTATGATAAAAAAAAGAAGAGGTATATCGCAATCTCAAGTGGATCACATTACAGGAAACATTGTTGAATGAACGTCGACCATTAAAAACTTTTTGGGGGCCATAAAAGTTTTGGATCATGCTGATCTTTGTTTTTTCCCTTAATATGGGTCTTTATGACCTAATCAACAGATTGGATGTTAAATAAACAGTACAGTGGGCCTTAGGAGGATTTTAATGGTGGATATCCAATCCCTATTGTTTTCCTGTGGTGTGGTCCACCTGATATTTATATCCCTCTCATTTTTGGGATCAATTTCTAAAATGATCCGTAAAAATGTATGAACGGAATGGATGAAGCACATACATCATGGTGGGACCCGCGGAGCGCGACGATCTGTCACCGGGCTGGTGGCAGGGGAGATGCGTATGGTGGGACCCATAGAGCCTTACAGCAAAGCAAGCCGAAGCTCTGGTAATACTCAGGCACTACAAAATTGTACACGTGGCGCACGTTAACTCTTTTTTTTGGCAATAAGACCATCGGATATTTTTACATTTCCAACCGTCCATTAAATGTCCACCAATCAAATAGTCCGGTAACCGGAATTTTTGGTTCATGGTGCATTTAAAATGGGACCCACAACGGTTTAATTTGGTAAAACTTTTAAACATTTGTGCCCGGGATGCAATTTCTTAGTAATTTTCAAGTGCGTGCATGCCATCCCTCACATTCCGCCAGAGTATCAAATGGGGTCGTATGGTGTAGTAATCCAGGTCGGTGGTCTTTGCATCGTACTGTTGATGGATCATGCGTAAAAAATGTACCAGATTGATAGATTATAACCACCAACCTTTGGAATTCTTCCGGATTAAGTGTTGGAGAAATTTCCGACAGTAAATCCTACCTTTTATTCACCGTCTTTTCCAAACGCTCCCAAACTTTACTTTCCCAAACTAAACAATTCTATACGGACACACTATTTTCAGACGAAAATAGCCTTGCATTCATCACGGTTGCACCGTCCATTCTGTAGACGGATTCTGTTCTTAACCATCTATTTCTAAGTGGCAATTCTAACGGTTAAGATTGCTCTACTGAGGATGTTTACGGGATATGGTACATCTACAGGGGGACCGAGCAGTCCAGCAGTTCGGATTATCGAACCGTGGGCCCCGCTTGTCAAAACTGAAAACACTGAATTTATTAACGAATAAAAGCATTTATGCATTTCATGTGGAGCATCCAAATTCCAAACGCAAGCGAACCGCAAGTAGAAGAGAAACATTTCGATACTCTTCCCCAGTGTGATGGATGATACACAGGCACTTAGCAATTACTTAAAAACCAGATACGAACCAAATTGGGAGTCTACCACCCGAGCAAGAGTAAGGATCCATAGGTGAAATCCCACTACAGCGTCAGTGTGTGGGGGTGTGTGTGCGTGTGTTAAAAAATAAAAGTTAATTAAAATAATAATAATGGTTGAGGATGAGAAAAATCAAATGGTCTTATTTCAACAAAAAGGTGTCCACGAATCAATGGTCACGATTGTTCAACTAATATGATTTATGATTTCATCGGTTAATTTGAGTTGTTATATGCCACGTGAACGATTTTTATTGCTGCGTCACAAGCAAGCGCCATACGTAGCCGGAGTAAGGGTGTCAATGGGCCGGGCTCAGGGCTGAGGAATCAGAATTTTGAATAGAGCCTGGTGAAATGCGCGGCCTGAAACAGTTCAAATCCGGGCTGAGACCTACCCAGGCCCGGTCCATTGACAGCGTTACATGATTCCCCATTGTAAAAAGTCCGGGGAATGTTGCTGCTGGACGCCAGAATCATGAGACGTCTCGTCATTCGTAATTAGCCATTAGTAGACGGACCAGGCTCATTATCGTGTTAATGGTGGTCCCGCACCCATGTGGGGCCCACCTGCATGAACCACATCTACGGCACCTGTTTTACGCAGCAGCGTAAAACAAGCTCTGTGGGCCCATCATCATTTTATAAGTAAATCAATCCGTCCATCAGGTGAGAAGCATTATTTGAACTGTACGTGCAAAATATCTGATGGGCCACACCAATCGGAAAAATGTAAAACTGCTCCTAAAACCTCTCTATTCAGACAGCATGGACCGCTTTATATTCGGATTAGGCTGGTTTCTGCATTTTCAATTCATCTTCGTGAGTTGCATTTGAGTAACGGGTTTGATGGAAGATACATACCATGGTGGCACAAAGAAACCTGTGGTTGGTGTGGCCCAGTTGAGCTTTGGATCTCAATGATTTTTTCCTCATAGTGCTAGTTTCGAGGATAGAACCTGATGGACGGAATGGATTTTACTGTGGCCGCAATGTGTCATGTTTCAAGAGTCCTGATGCATAGGAACATGATTTGCCACTTGAAGCACTAGTCTGTCTCTATCACAAAGACTCACAGTTCAGCAATCCATACCGTTGATCTTATGGGTCTACTGGCGGATGGGAGATTTGCCAAAAATATACAGAATTAGTGGTTCCGAGCCATTCAACTATGTCATACAAATAGACGGTGAAGAGAAAAACACACAAAGGTCCACAGAAAAAAGACCATATATTCGACGGCTGTGGTTACAATCTGAAAGAAAGTTCTGGGCTACCCCCAGCCCCATTGGGTCACGCTGGATCAACAAATCAAAGGTGAATGTTCCTAATCCATCCCTTGATCAAGTCGACCACACATGCAGAAATAATTTTGATGGACCGGATCAATGAAAACTGGTCTCAACTCAGGCTCAAAAATTAATCGGTCGAGCCTGACCTTTGGGCGAAGTCATTTCCTCTCAGATGGTGCAATTTGAGTAATTTAAATCAACGGTCATCAGGTAACCCGAGACTAACGAAGATATCCCAATAGACATTTTAAAAGAGGATCAATTTCGACTATATCTCTAACACCGTTCCTCTTCTAGCCTGAGTGCCACGTGAGAAATGGACGGCTATAAAATTACGGCCAACGGTCAGTATTCAACACATACATGTGGCCAACATCATGGGTGGACTAGGTTTACAATAGAACCGGTGCATGCTCATTGTTAGGATAGGAATAATCACAGACGTTGGAATCACATGGTAATTAACACACGTTCGACCTGCGTGGGGCCCAGTCATGATGTGTACGTGGAACCCAAACCATGAACCGTATGGGCCTAGAGTCGTTAATCTCCAAAAGTCAGGTGGGCAATGCACAACCACTACTAGAACCTATATATTCTCGTGGTGTGGCCCACGTGAGTTTCGGTGTGTCCGTTCATCCAGATGGGGATCACCTGACAAATGGGTGGGATGCATTTAAACGATACAGTGGACCCCACATTCCAGTTGAACGTTCCCCAATGTACTCCATTTTCCCCTTCGGCAGGGCTCAGTTGATTTATGAATCATCGTGAATTTTGGGATGTAGGTCTAATAAGGTTGAAATGAAGGTGTTGGTTGGATGTCATTACACATCATGGTGGGGCCATACAGCCAGCGTTTGATGACTGGCCTGTACGTAGACCCGTGTTTCATTTTGGCTGACAGGTACAAAAGGAGAGCTGGGTGAATGGGCTCAGATGCCTTGGCGTTTTAACCTGGCCTGATGAGGCTGTAGTTGGGCTAGAATATCAGGCCCAGGCATCTCTTCCCAATCAGGCCATGGACTGTGTACGATCGCCCACTCTTGATTTTTTAGTGGGGAGAGGGCTATCATGATGTGTCTCTGAAATTTACTCTGAACATGAGATGTATAATCTCATGGAATCCGGATCTTATGCTTGACACAAATCAGATATTTATGTTTTATTATATTCTGATTAGTCCATGTTATCATCCTAGTTGTCAGCACTTGATAAAAATTAGGTTGACATATGCTTCACCCAAACTACATGAAAGGAAAAAATTAGGAGAGAGACGTCTAACTTTGATTTTTACCGTACCAATGTAATGTTTAAATAAAATTTTTTTCTCTCCAACCAATAGATGTCACACAATTTGGGGCATGAGTCACAAAAGTTTAGCTCGTGTGGAAGGGGATTGCATAGTGAGTAAATTCTGTGAGGTCCACTGTGATTTAGGTATTTTGTCTACTCTATCCATCCATTGTATCCGATAATTAAAAGATAAGCATATTTAAAGCTCAAGTGAACCACACTGTTGAATATATACTTTTGAAAATTTCTTAAAGGCTATGTAAGTTTTGGATTAAGCTGATATTTGTGTTTTTCTTTCATTCATGTCAAATAGACATCAATGTGCGCCCTAGACCCCACTTTTTCCTGTGGTGTGGTTCACTTGAGCTGTTGATATCCTTTAATTTTAGGCTCATGCTCTAGAATGAGTTGGAAAAATGAATAGATAGTGCGGATAAACCACATATATTCATGGTGGGCACAACAATGTTTAGTCGGAACAATAAGAGCCTACTAAGTAAATCCGATTTTAGCTCATACATGATTCACGTGGTCACATAAAGGAAAATAATTTGGAAGGTGAATTTTTACTTTATACAGTCATGTGTTCCACCTAAATGACGGATGAGACTTATATCTGGGCCCTTACCTAAAATGGGGTGGTTGGAGTGGATTTCAAATTAACATTAAGATGTAACCACCTCCGTCCACCGACTACTTACTCACCTGTATCTCTCATCTTCTCTACCTCAAACCACGCGCTCACCTATCTCTCTCTCTTATCGTCCAACTTCCAGCCCATGATCTCATCATTCAAGCTCCAACCTTTTGATATTTTGCTAACTTCCTCTTATCATTGCCTCTAGCCAAACTGTCTGATTTTCGCTGGGATCCGCACCGAATTTGACACCATTCTCACTTTATAAATACTGTTGATGCAAATGTCTGGTTCGTCCTCCTGGACCCTCGTGTGCCTGCACAGAAAGAGGACAAAGGAGACCCTGGCTCGAGCAGGGGACCCTCCGATGCCAAAGTTAGGCCTGGACTCTGGGTCTAAATGTATTGAAAGGTTTTTAGACCGAATTTTTTCGTACCTCTCAAGGTGACCGGGGTCCTTCTTTTATAGCTTACTGGGGCGTTCTGTCGCACAAGGATTCTCTTCCTGATACTGGGCGCGGGATCTTCTCCTGGGATCACGGAGATAGGATCGTGCCCATCTTGAGCCTTCATCCGATCCCGTGAACTTCGGGGTCGGAGATCTTATCCCGTGATATCCGGGATGAGACTCGTCCTAGCGATGGTCGGTCTGGCAAGGTGGTCCGCCCGATGCGTGCCCGGGACGCTGATGACTCGTCCGAACCGACTCAACCTTTGTCTCGGTTTAGCGAATCATGCCTCGGTCTTGACACATCCTTCTGTGACCCGAGGCATTAAGTCCGAGTCTGCGGACTTGTATTTTTTATCCCCAACAGTAAGCCCCCCCTACTCCGTGTGTTTCATATGACACCTAGGAGTAGCGAGTCTTGAGTCGGTTCATAACCCAGTCCGAGACAGCAGGTGGTCATTTAATGCGTTCCATGCCGCCTCTGACGAGAGGCGGTTCGGTTCCTGACATCTCATGCGCCGTCAGCCGTCAAGTCGCCCATCCCGCCAATGAGGGCTGGACACGTAACAAGGACATTATTACCGTCAGTCGACGAGCGCCACGTGTCGAGTGGGGGAATCGATGCAGGCGTCGAATCATTTCCTCATTAATTACTCCCGCCGTATGGCAACTTTATAAATTGGTGGGGGTCCCGCATTTTGAACTTCTATTGTCGCATTCCTACTTTTCATTCCCTTTGGAGCCTTTTCGATCTTTCATCTTCTTCCTTTCCTCTCTCTCAACCGTCGCGCTTCCTTCCGCCATTTCCGTTTTCCTTTCTCCCTCCGTGAGTTTCTCCTTCCTCTTTATTAGATAATAATGGCGGATAGGAGGTTCTCGAAGACGAGGGGAGCTTTCGGAGACGAAGGCGAAGCGCAACGTTTTGGAATGTTGCGGAATCGCCTTCCTATCGACGGAGATAGCGGTGGATGCCAACGCCGCGTTTCTCGAGAGAGTCACGAAGCTCGGCGTGAGCGCCCGCTTCCGTGTTCCTTCTCGGGCGGGTCGTCTCTATTAACCCGCCCGGAAGGCCTAACTTGCCAAGGGACATGGAGGAAGATGAGGAGGAAGAAGATGAAATTTTAATCGCCGAAGGAACCCCTGATCTTGCTCCTGCTGATGAATCGGCGCAGGCCGAGTCTGAAGGGGAAGAATCCGGGGAAGATTTAAGTGGTCCGGTTCCTTCAGTCTTGACTGAGGCGGACTTTGACAGAATCCGAGTCGGGTATCATATTCCCGAGTCGGTCATCACCTATCTCCCCCGTCCGAATGACTTGCCGGATCACCCTCCTGCCGGGGCAGTCGCGATTTACCAAGTGTCGATGCAATGCGGCTTGCGTCTGCCCCTTCAGACCATCGTCCGGGGAGTTTTGTCTCGCATACAGATTGCCCCGGGACAGATAGTCCCGAATGGGTGGAGGAACTTACTCGGATGTGCGGTGTTGTGGGCTGAGATGGAACAGCCACCGCTTACAGTCGACGAATTTCTCCACCTGTATCAAGTGCGAGTAAATCCGAACTATCCCGGCTTCTACGTCTTCGCTGCTTGGCGAGGCGGAGGCGGTTCCCTGATAACCGACCCTCCCACTTCCAACAAACACTGGAGAGAGCGTTGGTTTTGGGCATGTGATCGCTGGGAAACGGATGAGTCCGGGTCCTGCGAGGCTCGTGTCCCTCGGGCGTTCCAAAGAGCAGGTGACTTGGGTCTTCTCTCCCCTTCCCCCTCTTTTTTTTATTTTATTTTTGTTTTTGTAATATTCTGAGTCTGACGAGCTTGTGTTTGGCAGATATCCCGAAGAAGCGGCCGAGGCTCGGCGCCAGTGCCTCGGCTCGGATCAAAGAGTTGAGGTCGTTGGATTCGAGGAACAGGTCTTGGAAGGTGCTTCTACAGCCGGAGCGCCTTCATCTTGCAGGTCTGGACTCGGAAGTTACAGGTAATTGAGAATGAATCTTCTGGATTTTCCGAATTTCCCCCGACTTACCTCGCCATAACTTATTCTCTGTTTTTTTATTTTATTTTTTTTTACAGATCTGCCCGAAGCTCGTCCCAACCTCAGAATTATCCTCGAACCGGAGATGACTGGAGCTCGTCCTGCCCTTAGGCCAGTCACGAAGTTGAAGGCTCCTCCGCGGTCAGTTCTTCTTTCGGAGCCTCGGCCGCCGAAGAGGCAAAGGGTGCTGCGGAAAGAGAAAGAGCCAGCGAGCTCTTCTGCCCCTTCCGTCGTCGTGATTCCCGACCCGGACGAAAGGGCGGAAGAGACGGCGATTGCTGCTTCGGAGCCTCAGGCGGCACCTGACTCGGCACGCGTTGAGACGGATGTTCCGAGTCGGGAGGAAGAGACCGGGGCCGCGTCCTCCAGGGGGGAGGGAGAGACGAGGACCGCGTCCTCCCGAGGGGAGGAGACGAACCAGGAGGGGCCGTCATTCCTGCAGCAAGTGGTGTCGGGGATGGTTCCTTGGGCCCTGGCCCATGGGTGTGAAAGAGAGTTCGTGAAACTCTACAACGCCCCGTCGTCGCAGACCGTCAGCCATGCTGCCAGGATGCTTTTTGAACTCGCTCCTTGCTTGATCAAGGCCAGCAAGGAGCTATCCTCAACTCATCGGCTGCAGGCTCTTCTGTCTGAGGCCGTAGGTCGACGCGAGGAGGCCGAGATCCGGGTCGGCGTCCTGACAGGCGAGGCGACCCTTACCCGGAAAGCTGCCGAAGACGCGAGGGCAGAGGTGGCTTCCACCAGAAGAGCCCTGGATGAAGCGAAGGCAGAGGTCGCTCAGGCACTGGCTTTACTTTCCAAAGCTGAAGAAGAGAATCAGCAAGTTCTGGCAGTCCATGCTTCGTGCGCGGATGACTTAGCTCGGGCTAAGCTTGAGGCGGCGGAGCACATTCAGCAGGCCGTCGAGAAGACTCGGGAGGCCGAGAAGGCTAGGGACCAAGCCGTCCAAGCATTCCTCGAGTCGGCGGAGTTCGAGGATGAAAGGGACCGCTTGTTCCAAAGCGGATATCTGGAATGCGTCAAGGACATAAAGAAATCCTTCCCTGACCTTGACCTTTCAGAAATCGAGGGTGGAGCAGCCTCGGGATCCGAGAACCCGGACGCCACTGTTGGGGACGAGGCCGGTGCATGAGGACCGTTACCGGGGCCCTTGGACATATATTTTTTTTTGCTTTGATGTATTCGCTTGCTTTGTACATACTTATGTTTTGACGAATGAAAGAGAAATGCCTATCTTTACTTATTTGATTTGACTTTATCCTTTCTTAGTTCAGAGTCTTTAATCGTTGAATATAGAACTAGGGATAGTAGACTTTGAGGTGTTCAGCGTTCCAAGGGTGAGGCAATGGCTGTCCGTTTAGGTCTTCCAGCTGATACGTTCCCGGTCTAATGGTGCCCGAGACGATGTAGGGTCCTTCCCAATTGGGTCCCAGTGTACCCGACCTCAATTCCTTGGTGTTAGAAAACACTTTCCGAAGAACCATATCTCCCATTCGAAATCTTCTAATCTTAACTCGGGCATTGTAGAACCGAGCCACTTGTCGCTGCCGCGCCTCCGTGCGCAGCCGTGCCACTTCTCTTTGTTCGTCCAGAAGGTCGAGTCCGAGTGCAAGGAGTTCTTCGTTTGCTTCTGCATTGAATGTGGTGATTCGAGCCGAAGGTAATCCGATTTCAACGGGAGTGACGGCTTCCGAGCCGTACGCGAGCGAAAAGGGGGTTTCTCCTGTGGCGGTTCGAGCTGTGTTTCGGTTAGCCCAAAGAATTTTCGGGAGCTCTTCGGCCCATTCCCTTTGGCCCCGCCAAGCTTGGTCCGAAGATGTTGCTTGATAATCTTATTAACCGCCTTCAACTTGTCCGTTGGTTTGAGGATGATGAGGCGAAGAGTAAACGTTTTCCGATTCCGAGGTTGTCGCACATCTCCGCGAAAGCTTCTATTATCAAATTGCCTTCCATTGTCCGTGACGCTGCGCGGTACTCCGAATCGGCAGATAATGTTTTTCCATACAAATTCGGTGATCTTCTGCTCGGTTATTTTAGCTAATGGTTCTGCCTCGGCCCACTTCGTGAAATAGTCAACCGCTACCACAGCAAACTTGGTCTGACCTTTTCCCATAGGGAGCGGTCCTATGATGTCGACGCCCCACTATGCGAAAGGCCAGGGACCAGTCATCGGCGTTAGTGCTTCGGGCGCTTGCCTCGGAATTGCCGCGAACCGTTGGCATCTGTCGCATTTTTGAACGAGCTCGCGAGCGTCGTGTTGGATAGTGGGCCAGTAGTATCCCTGTCGTAGGACCTTGTAGGCGAGGGATCGCCCTCCAGAATGGTTTCCGCAGATTCCTTCATGAATTTCCCGTAATACATAGTTTGCCTCGCTGGGTTTGAGGCACTGCAGCAACGGGGCGTAGTAGCCTTTCTTGTAGAGGGTTCCGTTGAATATGGTATAACGGGAGGCTCGAATCTTAATTCGTCGAGCCTCGGCACGATCCTCGGGCAACTTTCCTTCGTCAAGGTATTGGCGGATTGGATCAATCCAGGAAGGTTCCGAGTCCATTGTATTAACGGCCTCGCTAATTGGTTCGTCTATGCTTAGCTTGTCAACGTATTCGACAGGGACGGATCTGGGTATCTCATCTTCATCGGCTGAGGCGAGCTTTGCTAACCAATCGGCTTTGCTGTTTTCCGTACGAGGGATCCGAGTGACACGACAGAGTTGAAATCCGTTGATAAGTTCCTTTGCTTTCTGCATGTATGCCCTTAACTGGTCTTTTCGTGTCTATACACCGGTAACTTGATTAACAACCAACCGAGAGTCACGAAAACACTTAGGTGCGTGACCTCCATGCTAGCGGCGAGTCGGAGGCCGAGTAACAACGCTTCATATTCCGCCGTATTGTTCGACGCTTGGAATCCAAGTCGTAAGGCATACGTATATAGGTATGATCGGGGTTTCAAAAACCCCAGCCCCACCGGCCTTCGAGTTGGAAGAACCGTCGACATACGATTCCACGGAATAGGGCAAGGGGGAGCGGTTGAGGTCGGAATCGCACCCCTTCGGTGGATCATTTACGAAAGTTCGGTGCAAGACGTTCCTCGGCGATAAAATCGCTACGGCTTGCCCTTTGATTGCCGCCTTTGGTCGGTATTGAATATCAAACTCACTCATCTCGATAGCCCATTTAGTGAGTCGGCCGGAAGCTTCCGGTTTCTGCAGACTGGCGAAGCGGAAGGTCGGTCATTACAATGATGGTGTGGGCATGGAAATACGGCCTAAGTCGCCGAGAGGAAGTTATTAAAGCCAAGGCCACTTTTTCCAAGCTTGGGTATCTCGTCTCTGCGCTTTGCTTACGTAGTAAACCGGCAGTTGCTTTCCTTCGATTCTCGTATCAAAGCCGAGCTAACCGCGGCCTCACAGCTAGGTAGAGGAGCAACGACTCCCCCGGTTCGGGTTTTGATAAGAGAGGTGCGAGAACCGAGATATGATTTTAATTGTTGGAATCGCTTCACATTCTTCCGTCCAACCCATCGCTTGTCTTCCTTTCAATTGTTTTGAAGAAAGGGAGACACTTATCCGTGGCTCTGGAGATGATTAAGTGCTGCGACTCGTCCGGCCAACCTTTGGACGTCCTTAATGGTTTTGGGGATTCCATATCAATCAGAGCCTTTGATTTTTTCGTGGTTTGCTTCGATTCCTTGTTGGTCGACCAAGAAACCGAGGAATTTCCTGAGCCTACTCCAAAAGCACATTTACTTGGATTTAGCTTCATCCTAACTTCCGTAGGATTAGAAACATTTCTTCCAAATTATTCACATGATCTGCCGCATGTATGCTTTTGACGAGCATGTCGTCGATGTATACTTCCATGGTTCGGCCTATAAGCCGAGCAAAGATTTTGTTAACTAACCTTTGATAAGTTGCGCCAGCTTCAGACCAAATGGCATCACTCGGGAACAATAAAGGCCTTTGTCGGTGACAAAGGTAGTTTTTGATTTATCTGTTTGATGCATTACAATTTGATTATATCCGAATATGCATCCATGAAGCTAAGGAGCTCATGTCCTGCTGTACTATCTACTGGTCTATCCTCGTAAGCGGAAAGCTATCCTTGGGGCAGCTTTATTTAAGTCGGTATAGTCAATACGACTCGCCACTTCCCGTTGGATTTCTTTACAAGCACGACATTCGTGACCCACTGGATAGTGTATTTCTTCTATGAAATTAGCCTGGAGGAGTTTGTTGACTTCTTCTTCGATGATGGCGTATCGCTCGTGGCCGAGCGGCCGCCGCTTCGCTCGGATCGGCCGATACGACGGATCGATGTTGAGTCGGTGAGTCACCACGAGGGGTCGATCCCGGCATATCTTCATGACCCAGTGCAAAGACGCTCGGCGTACCTACGAGCAGGCTATCGGCCTTTTCTTTCAAAGGGGATCGCAGAGACGAGCCAATTTGCACTGTTTTGATCCATCTGTCTCGACCAAGGGGACCGAGACAAGATCCTCGACCGGCTGCCCTCGTTCATAATTCTCGCCCGAGGGTCCAACGATTCGATTGTTAATATGTTGGTCGGACTTTTGTCGGCGGCTCCTTTTACGGCTATCATGTAACATCGCCTCGCATCTTGCTGGTCTCCTTTGACAATTCCGACTCCCGACTCGGTCGGGAATTTCATCGAAAGATGGTATGTGGATACCACGGCCTGGAGGAGACTCAATGAAGGTCGGCCGAGTATCGCGTTGTATACCGAGGGTTGATCGACGACCAGAAAGTCAACCATCATCGTCGTCTGATGTGGGGCAGTGCCAGCAGTGAGTGGTAATGAGACAGTCCCCTCGGGCAGTACCTGTCCTCCGGAAAAACCGATCAACGGGGTCCGAACTGGGCGCAGTGTGGATCGTTCGATCCCCATTTTGTCGAACGCCTGGGTAAATATCACGTCTGCAGATGACCCCGTATCGACGAGTATCCGAAACACTTTTCGGTTAGCGATCGCCAAGGAGACGATCAACGCATCATCGTGGGGGTGATGGATACCTCGGGCGTCTTCTTCAGTGAACGATATGCAGTATCTTTCTCTTTTCTTTTCCTTTGATGGCCGATCTATAATCATGAGCTCGGACTGAGGCTGACTAAGTTTTCGTGCGTGATTCCTTCGCGCGTTGTTTGAGTCGCCCCCACATTGTGGACCGCCGATAATCGTCCGGATTTCTTCCATAGGCTGACTCTCGGTCGGGCGCGCCTCAGTTGCCCCCGCTTTGACCATATGTTCTCTGAGTCGGCCGTCTTTTATGAGTCGTTCGATCTCGTCTTTTAAGTGACGGCAATCACTTGTGTTATGCCCGTGATCGCGGTGATAATGGCGATTTATCCTTGTCCCGCCGATTAGGGTTACTCCTGAGTTATTGGGCCAGTTAACAAAGCCTTCGCTTTTTATTTCCATCACACCTCTTCCCGAGTCTTATCCAGGGAGTATATGTGGAAAATTTTCGATCCGGCCGTTTTCGACCTTCGCTCATCACGCGCTTGATCCTCTTTGCGTTTCCTTCCTCCGGCCGAGTGGCTTCCCTTTTGGCCGACTCTTTGGCCGAGGTTTTAGTTTCACGCAGGATTCGCGCTTCCTCGGCGTTGGCATATTTATCGGATCGTGCCATAAACTCTGCCAGAGTATCGGGCGGAGTTTTGTCTAGAGATGCCAGGAATGGCTTATCCCTAACTCCTTGCATGAGCGCATTGAGGGCCGTTTCTTCCGAATGTTTTCGAACTTGAAGGGATTTGAAATTAAAACGCTTGATGTAATCTTTCAATAGCTCTCCCTGCTTCTGAACTACGTTATTCAGATGTGCAGGGGGCTTCAATTTCTTCTTTCCGCCGATGAAGTTGGTGAGGAAGGCGTCGCTCAGCTCAACGAATGAACTGATGGACTTTGGTTTCAGCTGTTTGAACCACAGTCGAGCTACATCAGTCAATGTAAGAGAAAAGGCCCGACACATTACTGCATCCGAGGCATCGTGGAGTTCCATATAAGTTCTGAAGCACTCAATATGCTCGGTCGGGTCGGTCTTGCCGGTGAAAGGAGTGATTTGAGGTAATCGAAACCTTTCGGGCAATCGGGCCTTCAGTACCGAGTCCACAAAGGGGGACGCTTTCGCTTCGGACCCGGTTGAATATACATTCCGGCCGTGCTTTATGTCCGCCATCTCTTTTGCCATCTCTTCCCGCACTTCTTTTTTGAAATTTTGAATGTCGGCTTTCCAAGGTTCGCTGCTTTCTGCCGTGCCTTCCATGGAAGGGCGATTGCGCCTTCTTCGCTCTATTTCGTGCCGAAGATCAGTCGGGGGGAGGGAGGCGTTGGCTGACTGCGCTGGAGATGGTTCTGATCCGCCTAGGGGTTGGTTCGGCCGGAAAGACTGCGGCGCGGAAGGTTGAGGATCAACCGCCGCCGTCGGTACGTGCGCTGTCTCCCCGTGAGGATGCGGGAGTGGCTGCATTTGCTGCTGATACATTCGTTCCAGCATCTGCTTCATCATATTCATATCGGAGCGGATTTCTTGAACCTCCTTGTCCAACCGCCCATCGTCGCGACCCCGCTGATTGTTGCTTGTTCCGGTCGCCCCTCGTCGGCGGTTGTTAGGTGGGTTCTGGGCTGGGGGAACGGCGATTGGACCCGCTGGCCCTGTAATCGCGTTCTCATTCAAATCTTCTTCTGGGACCGTCCTTCTAGTCATCACCATTGGAATCAGTATAGAGATACGAGATGGCTTTTTGTACGTTCCCACAGACGGCGCCAAACTGTTGATGCAAATGTCTGGTTCGTCCTCCTAGACCCTTGTATGCCTGCACAGAAAGAGGACAAAGGAGACCCTGGCTCGAGCAGGGGACCCTCCGATGCCAAAGTTAGGCCTGGACTCTGGGTCTAAATGTATTGAAAGGTTTTTAGACCGAATTTTTTCGTACCTCTCAAGGTGACCGGGGTCCTTCTTTTATAGCTACTGGGGCGTTCTGTCGCACAAGGATTCTCTTCCTGATACTGGGCGCGGGATCTTCTCCTGGGATCACGGAGATAGGATCGTGCCCATCTTGAGCCTTCATCCGATCCCGTGAACTTCGGGGTCGGAGATCTTATCCCGTGATATCCGGGATGAGACTCGTCCTAGCGATGGTCGGTCTGGCAAGGTGGTCCGCCCGATGCGTGCCCGGGACGCTGATGACTCGTCCGAACCGACTCAACCTTTGTCTCGGTTTAGCGAATCATGCCTCGGTCTTGACACATCCTTCTGTGACCCGAGGCATTAAGTCCGAGTCTGCGGACTTGTATTTTTTATCCCCAACAAATACCAAACAACCACCGGAACAACACACGACCTCTTCGGACCACCCTACACGGCCTTGTGTCCATTGCAGCAGCAAGCTTTAAACGGGTCTGCCTCTCTCTCTCTCTCTCTCTCTCTCTATCTCTCTGATAAACAATCAGGCTCGTGCTGGATTTTTTTGGCTCATGAATGGCGGCTGGATTTGGATAGATCTTCGCCAGGACATTGAGCGCTGATCGTCTGTGTTGATGGCATAGGCCATTCCTGTGCAGTTGCTTCTCATTTGTCCACGTCATTTCTGATGACTCTGGCTAACAAGATATGCCGGATTTCTCCCTCCCAAATAGATTGGTCCCTGCGCGCAACACAATTTTTAATGTGGGTAGCTTATGTGTAGCTTTTCTGGGTCCCACAATAATTTTTTTTTTTGTTAGATCCATACCGTCCATCAATTTTTTTAGATAATTCTAGGCAAAGAGCAAAATGAGGTAGATAAAAGCTCGAGTGGATCACACCACAGAAAAAGCAATGGGGATTGAACAAATTACCATTGAAATTCTAGGGCCAAGCTTTAGGCTTATTTTCCATCTGACCTGTTCATAAGATCACACGTACCTGGATGAAGTTAAAATAATAATATAAGCTTTATCAGATTCTTCGTTAACCCCGAGAAGTTTTCAACAGCAGCATCAATTCTTACTGTTTTCAGTGGTGTGGTCCGCTTTAGGTTTGTATCTTCATTTATTTCAGGATCATATCCTTCGAATGATCTGAAAAAATGGATGGACAGTGTGGATCTAAGAAATACATCATTGCGGGGCCACGTAAATTTCACTGGCAAAAAATTGGGCAAGCGAACGAATTAGGTGCGACCTGGCCTCGGCCTCACCCAAGAGGGTGCAGCCCTTACCGTGGGGCCCACCTTTATGTGTATATCCTATATCAACTCCGTCCATCCGTTTTGACGGATCATTTTAGGGCATTATGAAAAATATGAAGATGATCCAATAGCGATTGACCATTAATGGGCCAAAAACGTTTTGGATGAAGCTGATATTTGATTTTTCCGTTCATTCAGGATTATTTGAACTTATCAACATATTGGATTGCAAATAAAAAGTACGGAAATATTAACGTCCTCCCTTTAAATTTTAATAGTAGGAGGTTCAACCACCACTGTTTCCTCAAGTATGGTCCACCTGGTAATTAGATCTTCTTAATTTTTGGGGTCATGCCCTAAAATTATATGTAAAAACGGATGGAAGGGGTAGATACGTGATACACACATAAAGATAGGCACCACAGTAAGGGCTACACTGTCTTTGGTGTGTCCGGGGTCTCACCTAATCTGCTCCCAGTGGGCCAGCACATTCCACGTCGAGAGAAGAAAACAGATAATGCACATGTGAAACGTCTGTGGGCCCATCATGATGAATGTATCAGAACTACACATTCCATCAATTTTTTCCACAGCTTTTTATGGAAATAGACGGAAAGCTTGGCAGATCCAAGGCTTAAGTTGGCCACGGTATAGAAACAGTGGGAATTTGACGCCTAAGGTTGAAAACTTCTTGAAGCCAGAATGCTATGATCAAGTTGATATTTGTGTTTCCCCTGTACAAGTATTAGGGCGTGTTTGGCCGGGCGCTGGATACGGTGTTAGATGGGATTAGGAGGGTTATCCTGCGCCATCCCATCCCATCCGCCGTTTGGGATGTCGGGATGGGATTTCATCTGCCTCGCCCTCGTAAACACCACCCTTAGCTAACATGAATTCTGCAAATCCCAGGATGTGAATTTTCACCACTATGTGGGGCCCACCAAGATATCAATGAGATATCCACTCCGTCCATCATTTTCACCGGCCTACATTTAGCCATGAATCTGTTTTAAGGTAAATATAAAACAGTGAGTGGAGCACACCACAAGAAGCAGTGTAGATGCAAACCCATTCATTTGGGACGGTCCAAACAGGTTGCTGTATATCCCATGGGCTATCCGAAACTCATGGGATCAAGGGACAAACACTGGCACCACCATCATTAATACCTTAAAATCCATTCTATCCCTCCCAATCCCATGGGATTGGTCCGGCCAAACACGCCCTTAGTGACCTTAAGAAGAGGTTAGATGGCAAATAAACTTAACAATAGACTCTAAGAAGGTTTCAATAATAGTCATTCAATCCTAGCTGCTTTTTATGGTGTGGTCCACTTGAGCTATGAATGTGCCTCATTTTTAGGATTATCTGCAAAATTGATGGGTAGTGTAGATCTAAAATATAAATGATTGTCATGCAAAGAAGTTTCACACGTTAAAAGTTAGATGGTATAGGACCCAATCTTAAAGGCATAGATCCGGCTTATCTCGGGTCCTTACTCTTACTCTAGGACCCAATCTTAAAGACACAGATCTGGCTAATCTCCGGTCCTTACTCTTACACCGGTGGTAGACTCTTGGGAGTTTCAACACCTGGTCAAGGGTTCAGGTATCCATAGGTGGTGAAATTCCACTACTGTGTGAGTGTGGGCAGGTGTGTTTAAAAAAAAAAAAAAAAAAAAAAAAAAAAAACAAGAAGATTCGACTTATCTCCTTAGCAGGGGACGCGGATTCGCGAGTGACATTGCAATTTCACTACCAAAGTCACTTCACTAAGTTACGTGGGTTCTACAATGATGCATGTTATGGGAAGATCCGGGCCTCTAATAAATCCAAGGGTAAGCACCAAACTAATTCAACTAAGTGCGTGAACAATGTAGGTGATACTCATCTGACTCGGTGTGAGCGTCCCTGAAGAGGTCGTACACCATAAAGGTGCTCTTACTTTAAGGCTGCAGATCGGAGTGACTTCAACACTCCGATCAGAAGTGATAAGCTGTTTTCCTAACATCTGACGGAAGACGAACGATCTGATCACTGACGTCGATTGTAAGAAGTCCGACCCAATAAGATAAATCCAACATCTTGCCTCCGACTTAAGATTCCAAAGCGCTGGACAAGTAAGAGGCTGGGTCCACTAGATCAGTTCAGAATTTGACTCGGACCAAGAAAGTTTTCTTCAGCAAGCTAAATGACCAAGGCTGAGTGACGTCTTGTCAAGACAAGCCAATCCGAAGCAATATGTTGAGGCAGGTACTCCGTCTGCTAAATTTGGAGACTACCATAAGCGAACGTGGTCGAATACTTCGCTCCCAGATATGCATTATCCACACGATGTGCTACACGATCCACGGATTGCGTATGATATCCCCACGATCTCAGTATCCCGCTGATTGGGTAAATCGTGCCGACAATAGCAGGCCCGGACTGTCCAACAGTCAGGTATAAATACATTGAGACCCCACCACTACAGGTACGCAAGATCTGACATCCTCCATTACTTCCCACTTAGACTCAGATTCCCTTGACCTGACTTAGGCATCGGAGGGTCCCCGGCTTAGCCAAGGTCACCTTTGCCTGTTCTCATTGTGTAGGATCAAGACGTTGCAGTGGTCTACGGTTCGAGAGACTGAGGGGAGAGCTAACTAGATTTTGACCTCAACAATGCATGTATTGTATTTATACCCTATTATGTATTTATACCATCCGTCCATTTGCAGAAATCATTTTAACGCATGTATTTTTCTGAGTTACCAAAGTTTTTTATCATAATATTTGTAATTTCCCTTCGTCCATGTCTGTGTTAATTTATAGACAAGTTATATTTCAAATAAACATTATGGTGAGCTTAGGAAGGTTTCAACGGTTGGTGGGGTCCACTTGAGCTCTAGATCTGCCTCATTTATTTTTCTAATGCATTAAAATGATCTCTCCAAATGGATGGATGGTGTGGATACAACACATACATTATGGTGGGCCAAGAGATCTTAGTGACGTCACTTCTGTAGCCACACTACCTGTTCAACATGTAATCAGCTAATCCGGCGTCCATAGTACTCGGCTCAACGTTCATGTAAATTCCTCTAGAATCTGATGGAACAATCAATATGCTAATTCCACATGTATGTGCGAGCCGTACACATTAACTCAAGCACATGTGTCGTAATATGACACCTCGTGGAACGATCGGATCTCACACTCGTGTTCCCGTGTATGGTCGTGTACTTCTGCATGTGTGGGGAATCAGTGAACAATGGGAGGATGGAGCCTATCTGAGAGTAGCCTCGGATGCTGCACCTAGGGGTGTACATGGAGTCGAATCGAGTTGAGTTGGCCTAAGCTCGTCTTGGCTTGGTCACTAGCTGACCTCAACTCAAACTCGGCTTGGCTCGGTCCTCGAGCCTGACTGGCCAGCTCAGCTCGGTTTGGTCAGCAGCTTAGGCTAGTTTGGGCCGAGTTCCAATCAAGATCGAGCCGAGTTTGCTATTGAAGCATTTTCACAAACACCTGGACTGCACCTTCAAAATTTTACTTTATTTGACATAGCAGTAATGGTTTTACATGTATTTTATCAAACACCTTCTAAGCAACATAAAAATCAAGAAAAAAAAAGGTGTTAGTTTCATATACATACCTTCCTTGCCACCGGCCACACTTCTTTAAGTCATTTCATCAAATAGTTGGAGAGCAACATCAATATTAAAGTAACCGAGTCACCGACCTGGTTCAATCTGAGTTCGATTCGAGCTGGGGCCAGCTCGAACTCGGCTCGAACTTATTTTTGAGCTAAAAAAATCAGCTCGACTTGACTCGAACTTAGCTTCAAACCGAGTCGAATCAAGCTTTTTCGAGTCGAGTCGAGCTAGCTCGATTCATGTACACCCCTAGATACACCAATTTTGTCTATCTGAACGCGGATCAGCTACTAACAGGTTGAGTAGCGAGGCTCGCTAGGAAGCGACGTCACCTAATTCCATAGGTCCCACCATTATGTATGTTTTGTATCCACACAGTACACTCACTTGGAGATATCATTTTAGCGCATGAGCTAATGAATGAATCAAATCCAAATCTCGAGCAGACCCCACCATAGAAAACAATGGAGAGAGTGATGCCTGCCATTAAAAACTTCTAAGGGCCACAAAAGTTTTTGATCAAGCTAATATTAGTGTTTTTCCTTCTTTAACGTTTGTGTTAACTCATGGACAAGTTGGATCTCAAATAAACATCATGTTGAACCTTAGGAAGGTTTCAACAGTGGACGTCACTCTCCCCACTGTTTTCTGTGGTGGGATACATTCTAGCTTTCGATTTGCCTCATTCTATGAGCCATGTTCTGAAATGATCTCTAAAAATGATTGAACTGTGTGGATACAACACATACATCATAGTGGGGGTCCACAGAACTTGCTGACATCACTTCACTAGCCAAATTGGGTACTCACTTTGTCAGTAGCTAATCCACGTCCCCCGACTATCAGCATGGCGAAAGCGGATTGGCTGGTGTACCACACACCAACCATATAGCTGGTGTATTGATGTGAGCAAGTTCTGTGGGTCTCATCATGAGGTATGTGTTATATCCAAACCGTCCATACATTTTGCAAGCTCGTCATAAAGCTTGATATGAAAAATAAGACACATATAACGATCAAGTGGACCACAGTGCAAAAAGCAGTAGTGAATTGAATGTCTACCATTGAAACCCTTTTGGAGTTCACAGAAGTTTTGGATTAGTATGAAATTTGTTATTCCTCTTCATCCAGGTCTTTGTGACCTTATGAACAAATTGGATGGAAAATAAACATTATAGTGGGCCCTGCAAAATTTTTAACAGTGAAAATCATTATTTCCATTGCTATTTGTGGTGTGATCCATTTGATTTTTGGATATGATTTATTTATTTATTTATTTATAATACTCTAAAATAATCTTTAAAAATGAATGAATGGTGTAGATATAATAATTACATCATTGTGGGGCCATGTAACTTTGATTTCCTTTGAACCGTTTGTACAACTCTAAGCCCGAAGAGCGATAGCTGGTATGTGGTAAATCCGCTTCCAGGCATAGCATACTGGGGACGAGGATTAGATAGGAAGCAGATTGGCCGGTAGGTGTGTATATATATATATATATATATATATATATATATATATATATATATATATATATGAAACTGGTGTAGACCGAGGTCGTGTGAAGACGAGTGCCAACGCTCCTGGGGCTGCAAAGGAGATCAAAGGTACATGGGTCTTACAATGATGTGTTAATTATATCGACCTCATTCATCCATATTTTGAGGTCATTTCAGATGGATCGGCAAAAAAATGAATCTAAATCATTTTAGAGTGATAGGAAATAAAAAATAAAAAATGAAACATATCTAAAGCTCAAACGGACCACACCAAAAATAGCAGTTGAGGATAAAGATTTTCCCTGTTAAAAAATTTGCAGGGCTCACCATAATGTCTATTTTCCATTCAATTTGTTAATAAGGTTACAAATAAATGAAGAGGAAAAATAAATTTCATATTGATCTAAAACTTCTGTGACCCCAAAAGAGTTTTAATGGTAGGCGTTCAATTCCTCTTTCTTTTGCATTGTGGTTTACTTGATCTTTAGATCTTTCTTATTTTTTGACTCAAACCTTAAGACTAGCTCGCCGAATGGATGGAATGTTTGGATATAACACATAACTCATGATGGGACCCACAGAAATTGCTGACGTAAATATACCAGCTAATCCGCTTCCGGTTAGATACTGACAGGTTGAGTGGCGAGTCCGCTGCAGAAGTAACGGCACCAGGTTCTGTGTTATATTCACACACCGTCCATCTATCATGAGATATTATTTTAGGGCATGAGCCAAATAATGAAGCAGGTAAAAAGCTACAGTGGACCCGCCACAGAAAACAGTGAGGAGAGTAATTCCCACCATTGAAACTATCCTATGGCCCACTATAATGCTTATTTGAAATCCAACCCGTTCGAAAGTTTTAAAAAAACATGAAATAAGCGAAAACACAAATATAAGCTTAATTTAAAACTTTTGTGGCATATGTTATGGTCCACCTGAGATTTATATCCATCTCGTTTTTTGTATCAACCCTAAAATTATCTTTAAAAATGGATGAAACACATACATCATGGTGGGTCCCATGGAGCACCGATCACCAGCCCGTGGCTGGTGGCAGGGGGAGTAGCCAATCCGTTCTCCATATGATGTGAATGCTCGCATCTTCCTTCCAACACACTGAGGGCCCGTTTGGCCGGGTGGATTGGATGGTATTGGGGTGGATGGCATGGATTTCTAGGTAATAATGATGTTGTCAGTGGATTGTCTTGAGATCCATGGGATTGCTCTATCCCTGGACTGCTATATCCAGTCTGTTTGGCACGCCCGGCCAATACCGGATTAAACCTTCCCATCCCTTCCAATCCCTCTAACCAAACACGTCCCAGGCAAATTTGAAAGTATTAGGGTGGATTGGATGGGATTTAAAGGTAATAATGGCGTTGTCAGTGGATTGTCTTAAGATCCATGGGATTGGTATCAGATCACTGACTCTGTTTGGCACGCCAGGCAAATCCCGGGATTTAACATCCAATCCCTTCCAATGCCATCCAATCCCTTCCAATCCAACTGGCCAAACGGGCCCTGAAGGCGACACCATCTCTCCGACGACGTGGTAAGACGCCTCTCGCGAATGAGTTCGTTTCGTGTCCTTAGCGACTAAGGAAGCAGCATTTGTCGGCACCCTATGAGGGTTCACATGATAAGATGGTCTGATGATTTTGAACCGTCTGTATCCTTGGTGGTACAATGTGTATTTCTCATCATCCTAGTTCAGGAATGATCCTAATCATTTAGTTTTAATGTTGAATGAGAGCCATTGGAGATTTCTTTTCATTGTTCTAAACTCATCTACTAATGATGATTATCAAAACCATCATTTTAGCGTAATGTTTTGGTGGTGACATTTAAAATATAGATCTCAGAAAATGGACGGATCAGATTATCGGAACACTCTGCATATGGGTCACAGTCTTCCGCGATGCACGCTAGTCAGCAATCGCGACAGAGGCAAAAGGAGCTCTCAGCGAATCTGCTTGCCTTATCGCTAAGCAACCCAGCTTACATAGGGTTGCGGCGGAACGCGTTTTAGAGACAGGCCGACGGCGCACATGTGAGAGATCCAAACCATGTAAAAGCAATATACTAAACGGGGAGTTATTTGATACTCTGCCTGCGTACGAGTTGACACGCAGGTATTAGAAATGGTACACATGGCAACTAGTAACTCAGATTAAACGGACGTGGTTTCGGTGGATCCCTGGCGGTGGCGCCCACCGTGATGTACGTTCCTTACATCCACGCCGTCCGTCCGTTTTGACAGCTCATTTTACGGCAGGTGAAGCTGATCCAAGTCACAGGTAGACCACCCCATAAAAATTTCTGGGAGCCACTGGAGTGTTTATTTGCTATCCAACCTGTTGATGAGATCACAAAGGCCTAGATGAAGGGACCACACAAATATCAGGTTGATCCGGAACTTTTGTGGCCGCAAGAAGTTTTTAATGGTTAATCACCACCAGTGGTATGGTCCACCTGAGATTTGGATTTGCTTCATTTTTAGATGATACCCTAAGCTGTCAAAACGGAAAGATGGTGTGGATGTTAAGAACAGACGTCACGGTGGGCCCACATTCAGGAATCCACCGGAGCTGCTTCCCATTAAAATTGTGGAACCCACCATCGTTAAGTTGGACGCGGTTTGACTGACGACCCCACATCTGACGCAGTTTGACCCGTGACTGTTAGTAGCTTGTTCCATTTTTTCAGGAAATTGGCCCAAAAGTGGCCCTCAAGCTTTTGAAAGTTACCCGGACCAAAATGCCTTTGTCCTTATTTTGTACGGATTTCTAAAAAATAAAAAGTTATTTCATATTTAATGCCAAGAAAGCGATGGGTATCAAATTCTTTTTTTTTTTTTGCGCATGCGCAAGGACCAAACTCGTGGAGCCCACATTGATGTATGTGTATAATCCATGCCGCCCATTCTTCTTGTCGTGTCATTTTAGGGTTAGGGCTTAAATATCAGCCTGATTTAGAGCTCGTGTGGGTTAATAATAGAAAATAATAGTTATAATGGAACCCACTGTTGAAACTTTCTAGGTTCACTGTGATATTTGTTAGAAGTGGATACTGCCTAAGTCAGGACTTTTGGATCTACGGCGAGCAGACCGACAAGATAGACGAAACGGATCACCCCATTATGAGCCTTAAGCTATTGTACCAATGACTATCCTTTCATTTGGTAGTAAAGGAAGTGAACATTTAACAACCGCGACCCATATCATATAAGAACCATGACCCATATAACATAATAACCTGTATGTGTATAATCCATTTCGCTCATCCTTTTTGTCGTGTCATTTTAGGGCTAAGGCCCAAATATCATGCCCAATCCAGTGCTTTTATGGCCCACAAAATAGAAAATAATGGTGACTATTGAAAGTTTCCAGGCTCACTGTGACGTTTGTTAGAAATGGACATTACCCAAGTTAAGACTTTTTGGGCCCATGCCAAGCTGGCCGACAAGGTGGATGGATCGGATCACTCCATTGTGGGCCTTAACCTATGGTACCAATGGTTTAGTAGAAAAGGAACCAAACAAGTTAAAAACCACGATCCATACAACAAGACAACCACGACCCATATAACATGGCAACTACGACCCATACAAACCACGACCCAAATGGGCTGCAGTTGTATGGATCGTAGTTGTCATATTATATGGGTCTTAGTTGTCATGTTATATGGGTCTCAGTTGTATGGATCGCAGTTGCCCTGTTATATGAGTCGCAGTTATCCTATTATATGGGTCACGGTCGCAGTTGTCCTATTATTTGGGTTGCAGTTGTCCTATTATATGGTTTGCAGTTGTATGGATCACATTTGTCATGTTATATGGGTCACAGTTATCCTGTTATATGGGTCACAGTTGTCTTATTATATGGGTCGCAGTTATATGGATCGCAGTTGTTATGTTATATGTGTAACACCTCGAATTTTCAGGGGCCGTGTAAGAACTCGGATCCCGAATTCCCAGGTGCCATGGGTGCCCTAATGGGCTTCATATTTTAATTACATTTGGATGATTTCATAAACAATGGAGGATTTAACAAGGCATGAAGTATAAGTATGTCATAAAGCAGTATCAATTGCTACTAAATATAAAAATATTCAAATTATGAATCCAAAATCATCTAAATAGGGAAGTAGTCCCACCCATACATGACCCAAAGCAACTAGGGCCCTGGTCCATACCCCGCGGTAGCCCGAACTCAAACTAAAAGGATTCGCCGAAAGTCTAGAAGCAGGGAAGCTCCTCTTCCCTATCCTTGCTCACCTCGTTCGGCTCGTCGAGCTCTTCCTCACCTGCATCTAGTAAATGGTCTGGCTAGTGTTTTAAAACACCATCCCAGAGTGAGAGTGAGTAGCTAACTCAGTGGTTATTATTAGCCTTAAGTTACAACTAACAGCAATTATATGATGAATTTAATGAAAGACATACATTCACAGATCCCTAAATAGTCTTGTTAATGCATATGCATGTATTATAATATGATGCATGCCCTTGCAACAACACTCCCTCAAGTGACTTCTTCTAACGATCGCGCATGACCAACACTCCCTCATTGCGACCTCAACTGTCGAGTCGCCAACCTAACTAGTATGATGCGATCGTGAATGTGTTAGCCGAGTTTTTAATTAATTCCGTTCATCCAGAAGATTAGGAAAACTGGTACACCCCACTATCATTGCCCTTAACTGGTTGCGAGGCCAAAGCCCCTCAACGTGCGAGACTAGGACCCTGCGATCCTTGATCCCATCGGGTTCCCCATCCCCGATTTCAAGCACATGGGGAGTGCTAAGAAGAGGGATCGCTCGCAGCCACTACGGGGAGGCTTGTCACCCCAGCGTAGGTCGACAGCTCGGACACAGTGTCCCATTCCACCATGCCCGACTCTCGAATCTGTGGATCGGTTTTAGATGGTTATCAATAGGCTTTAGTGGTTAAAGGGTGTTCCAGGTTTTATACAGGCGTGAGCAGACATGGTTAACGAACATGGTTGGTTAGTAAGTGAACTACACCGTGCGAATTCAGGCGAGTACGTGACAGACAACATCGAGTACAAGCGACCCATGTAGTCCAACTAATGTCACCCATTCACATCCGCCCAAAGTCGCTGGTTTAGCCACAGGATGGTCCTACCAACGGAACTACTTTCTCCCACTCCAGTTCCCTGACCAACCCAGGAGTTTATGATATTCAATAATATTCCAACAATTCTTGTTTCGCATTCTAACACTAGTAAAGTCATGCACTCATACATCAAACATAAAAATTCAGATTTTTTAGAATGCAACTACTAACAAAAATACGAAATTAATGTGTGTGCATGTTGAGCGGGGTTACCGACGAGATCAAGAGCTAAACATCATTCATAATACAAATATACAACAAGGATTAATGTTAGCACAAACATACAACAAGGATTCATGTAAGCACAAACAAACAATAAAGATTTTATGCAATCACACATACCACAAGGAAGGTTATACTAGAATCACATATGAAATGTACATGCCACTCTAAATCAAGCCCAATCATGTTAAGAACAAATAACCAACACTTAGTCATTTCATGGGATTTAGAGGGACCTATATGTAAGGTTTTGGCTAGGTTCTCTCTAGATTACTCAAGCACATTATTTTAACATTCATAATTATTAAACTCATAGTAAAATTGGTGTTAGGCCACCTAAGGATAAGAGTCTGCACTTTATGACGAACCGCTTGATCTACGGTGCCCGTTGTTGAGACTCAAATATTGCATAATTTTTTCCATTTATATCTTGGTTTTATAAACATAAATCATCATAATATTCTATTTTACTCATGTATGTGTTGCAAGGTGAATTTAAGAGCTTGGATTGAAAAAGGGTGTTAAAAAGTAAGAATTTGATGCTCAAAAATCACCAAGGCAATGGATGGATCTTAGGAAACCAAGATTGAAGAATTCACATGCCAAAGATCCAAGAAAACCAAGTGAGGAATGACAAGAATCGAAGATTTGAAGTGAGGAATCCAGAAATTGTCCTGAAAAGTGTATTCTAAAACTCCGAAGTTTATTTTGGAGAACTACGCAGCAGGAAGTCTGTTTTAAATAAACTATGCAGCGAGAAGTTTATTTTGAAAAAATACGTATATTTAAGGCGTTTTCTAGGGTTTTCAACTTTGTACGAAAGTTGGAGTTCCCTACTTATAAATAGGGCCTCTTAGGGCATTCTTAAATATCATTAGAAGCATTCAAGAGCAAAATTTAGGGTTTTTAAAGGGTTTTTAGTTTTATTAAAGTTTTATAAGTTGTTTCTTTCCTTTTAGATCTTTTCTATTTGCAATTTTTTCTTTATTTCTTGTTGTTTTTTATTTCTGTAATTTAATTATGTTTTTCTAAATTCCCTTTAGCCCAAGCTAGAAGGGAAGCACATAGGTTTATTATTTCTTTAAGTTATGATGATTGATTATTTTAATGATTAGAAGAATGGTGTATGCATGTTATCTATTATTTAGGTTTTGTTTTTTATTCTCTTGTGAGATCCATATATTTCCATCATATGAGATCCACATTGATGGATAGGCTTACCCTAGATCAATCAGATTTCCTAGATAGGAGAGGTTCTTAACCTGTTATATTTCTTTGATATTCATTATCCTATACATATTGAATACGTAAAATCACTGACGCTTGAGAATATATGTCAACAGTGTAAATCCATTATTTTCTAATTTTTTATATCATTTATTAAAATATTTAAACTGTTTAATTTTCCGATTAGGCTGACCATAGTGCTAAGATCCTAGTTGTGTTATCCAAGTCATTATGATTTTGGAACATTAACCTATGTGTGGAACTTTAAAGCTTGGGTGTTATTTTATTCAGTTGAATTAAATCCATTCAAAAATCACAAAATCAAATCATCAGATTATTTTTTATTACTTAGTTTATTTTGCATTTGATTATTCTTTTCTTCTCACAATTCATCTCCCTGTGGGATCGATCCTGTATTCACGAGATACTACTTACGAAACTCTGCACTTGGAGGCAAGCAATCAAGTTTTTGGCGCCATTGCCAGGGAGAGACTGAGATAGATCAGATCTGTACAAAATAGCTAAGGTAAGTTTTCTTCTAAACCCTCTAGATTTTCTGTAGATTTTTTTTTAATTTTTTTCTTTTCTTTTTCTTTGAAAATAAATTCAATTGGGTCTTTCAAGCACTAACTATGATATAAGGTTGCCCTACTTGGGATTTTATCACCCAAGTGCTATGGTTGTCCTACAGTTGCTGTTTGATCACAAAGATCATTCGCTAAATATATTTTCCAGATTAACATAGTTTAATTTCTGCATTAGCTTTACTTTTATTTATTTATTTATTTATTTATTATTATTTTTTTTATTTTTTTGTGGATTGAACCCTCATGGTCGGCCCTGCCACCTGGGTTGTTGATTTTTTTTGCTTTGTGAACTGAACCCTCATGGTTGGCTCTGCCACCTGGGTTGTTTATTTAAGTTTTTATTTTTATTTTAAGTATCATACTTGCGATTTGAATTAGTGGTATTTGTTGTGTGGTGTGGATGGTTTATGTCCCGTTAGAGTAGGGATCAAAACAATCGACTCTCCTCTGAAGGGGGATTAGTTCCATGCCTTGATCATTCACTTAGAAGAGGCACTCAACATTACTTGGATTCCATGGCAGACCCAGTTGATAATCCAAATGCAAATCTCCTAGATCTAACTATAAATCAAAATAGAGAAAATCAACATAATCCTCCTCTTGAGGATGAAAATGAAGTTCATAGAAATGTGTTAAACCAACCACGGACTTTACGTGAACATTCACACCCTGAAAGATCAACTTTACCATCTTGCATAGTGTTCCCTGCTCACACAGGGAATATTGATTTTAAACCAGGTGTGATTCAATTAATTCCTAAATTTCATGGCTTAGATTCTAAAAGCCCCTACTTGCACCTCAAGGACTTTGAGGAAGTATTTGCAATGTTACAAGTAAACGATGGCAATAGGGATGTACTTAAACTTAGGTTATTCTCATTTTCTCTAAAGGATCGAGCCAAAGCATGACTCAACTCTCTAAGACCTAATACCATCACTTCATAGCAAGCCTTAAGTAGAGAGTTTTTGAAAAAGTTCTTTCCCGAGCACAAAACAAATGTACTAAAATAAGAAATCATGTCATTCTCCCAAAAGGGGAATAAACTATTTTTTCAAGCTTGGGAGCGCTTCAAAGATTTTCTAATTACTTGTCCACATTATGGTTATGAACCATGGCACGTGATTGATGCTTTCCGAAAGGGGCTCACCATGGATACTCGTCAGTTCATAGAGATGATGTGTGGTGGAACCTTTCTTGACAAAAATCATAATGAGGCTTAGGATTTTCTAGATATGTTAGCAGAGAATACTCAGACATGGGATGTCTCTCCTAAAGAGAAAGTGGGAATGTATGTCGTAAGAGAGGAAGATGACCTTAATGCAAAATTCACTGCATTGGCTATAAAGGTCGAAGCCTTGGAAATTAGGAAGGTTGATATGGTTAAAGCAAACACTTCCTTAGGTAATTTTTGTAGCATTTGTGGTGGTACAGACCATGATACAAAGAATTGTTCAATAATATCAGTTGTACAAAATATCACGCATGAGCATGATTAAACAAATGTTATAAATAATTACCAAATGTCAGTTATGCAACCAATGGGAAACACGTACAATCCAAATTGGCGTAACCATCCTAATCTTAGTTGGAGGAATGAACCACAAATTAATGCACCCAATGCACCTCAAATGCCTCCACAAAATAACTTCTTTGGGGCACCTAATAATGCACCATATGTGCCTCCGCCAAAGCGATCATCTGTGGAGGATGCATTGACCACATTCATGAACTTTTAACCTCAAATGAATCAGTCTCTAATCCAATCAAATCAGGAATTAAAGACAGCTGTGGCTAGGATTGAGACTCAACTAAATGCTAGGGAAAAAGGCACCCTTCCTTCTCAACCTGTGTCAAACCCTAGAAACACACATTTCATTGGAGACTCAAATCCAAGTGAGTTACATCATGAACAAATTAAGGCCATTATTACCTTGAGAAGTGGAAAAGAGATCGATAACAAGATAATGCAACCGGTAGAAATACCGGAAGATGAGCCACTGTCTCAAGAAAATGATGAACCGGCTATGGTTTAAGAGCCGCAACAACAAAAGGATAAAGAGACTAAGTCATATGAGCCTCCAGTTCCATTCCCATCTAGACTTCGGAATCCGATTGTCCCCATGAAATATCAAGAGGTGTTGGATGTGCTCTAAAAGGTTACTGTTAATATTCCTCTGCTTGATGCCATTAGACAAATTCTATCATATGCTAAATATCTTAAGGACTTGTGCACTGTAAAGAGAAAATTAAATGTGCACAAAAAGGCCTTCCTTACTGAGAAAGTGAGCGTTATCATTCAACAAAGGGTTGTACCCAAATATAAAGACCTGGGAAGTCCCACTATTCCTTATATTATTGAGAATTTTCAAATTGAGCATGCTATGCTAGATTTGGGTGCAAGTGTCAACTTAGTACCTTATTCAGTTTACAAACAAATGGGGTTAGGCAAGCTTAAACCAACCACGATTACACTCCAACTCGCTGACCGCTCTATTAAGGTACCAAGGGGAATTTTAGAGGACGTGCTAGTCCAAGTGGAGAAATTTTACTTCCCTGTGGATTTTATTGTACTAGACATTGAACCATGTATAAATGCTAGCGCTCAAGTTCCCATCATTTTAGGCCACCTATTCCTAGCAACTTCAAATGCAATCATAAATTGCAGGAATGGAATGATAAACTTGTCCTTTGGTAACATGACTCTAGAGCTACATATTTTGAATCTATGTAAGCAGCCCATTGATAATAATGAAATCCATGAGCTGAATTTCATGGACTGCTTGATAGAAGAAGAGGAATTGGAACCTGGTCTGACTGAGGAATTGATTCAAGTCATTGGAGACTTGAAAAATTCTGATTTAGAAAAAGTGCTTGCTGAAATTTTTGATAATAATGAAAGCACTACCACCCAAGACATTAGTATGTACCAATGAAGACCGCGCACTCAAATCCTATTTATCGAGGACTTGCGACCTCTGCCATCATCAACCAATGTTCCAAAGCTTGATTTAAAACCACTACTAAATGAGCTTAAGTATGTATACTTAGGTGAAAATAAAACTTATCCTGTGGTGATCTCTTTATTTTTAGAAAGGATCAAGAGATTAAATTGTTGAAAGTTCTAAGGGACCACAAAGGAGCCTTGGGTTGGACCATTTCTGACATCAAGGGTATAAGCCCTTCTATATGCACCCATCGGATCCACCTCGATGAGGACGCCAAACCAATTAGATAACCTCTGCACTTGGAGGCAAGCAATCACCCGTAGGGTTATGGTGTTAGGAAATTATTGTTAAAATACCTAAATAAGCATACAAGCTTGTAAGAATTAAAAGGAATTTAACCCAAGACCTAAACCTACAAATATAACTCTATATTTACCTTCAATCGTCGCCGAATTGACACCAATGAAGGACAATGTTGCTATAGAGGCGATGAGAGAGTGAAAGTGCACAAACTCTCATGCTTCTAAGCTCTCCCTCTCTCTTTCTCCTTTTTCTCCTCTTCTCTCTTTCTCTCTTTATCCCTTCCTTTCTTCTAGGGCAAATTCGTATGGGGAGAGGGGGTGCACAAATGAGGCCCTTTTATAATGCCAGATTTGGTGTAAATGGCCCCAAGAGTTGGGTTTTTACTATACTAGCCCTATGGGAGAGTTTTTCTAGCATTTAAGGCCCATTATGGAGTGTACATATTGATATACACCGTAGGATAATTAGCCCTAATGATGATCTACGTATGGATATGTTCGGCCCGCCATTTGGATGCGCCGATCCACAGATATGATTAGAAGTCTGTTCAACGGTTACCGATAGTCGATTGAGATCGCGGCTATACGGATATGAGCAGAAAAATATCCTTACTCCACGTTGAAAGTTTGGTCGTAAACCGATGATCCGAAATCCTCAACTTTGCATAAGAGTGGACGACCCAATTCACTTAAGTTTCACCTTCTTCCTTTAGGGTATTTGCACTTCTCATGCACTTGTCCTTTGGCTCAAGTTGAACGGTTCTGGACAGTACGCAGGTCCGACTCCTACGATGGACGTCAAGCCCAGTAAGATGAACATTATTCATATAGTTTTGGAACTAGTGGCCTATTTATAGCTAGTGGAAGTGGAGATTTGGTCATGATTACTCTAAACCATCAGTTTTAGGCTAAAAGAGTAACGGGGTTGATTTAGTCTATTAGTCAATATCCGGGCCTTATCTGACTCGGCTTCGATTAGATCTTTAATTTAGTTATGATTGTCTTGATTAGTTAGTGATGGGTTGGTTAGATTTGGACCCTATGTGAGTAAATCATGGGGTTAAACTTGATGTTAAAGTGATCGGGCGGATTCGTTGGCTTCCTACGATTGATTAATCGGACTTGTGCGGTTCTTTACTAGTTCCACCCGTGTATAAACTAATATTGTGTGTTAATGGTCAGTAAGTGATAATATAAGTTAATTACATAAAAATAAATAAAAAAAATTTTTAAAGGATTTTTGGAAATCCAAAACAATGAAAATCCAGGACGTTACAATATGGGTCGCAGTTGTTCTATTATATAGGTCGTGGTTGTCATGGGTCATGGTTATCATGTTATATATGGCCCATAATGTGGTGATCTGATCCATTCACCTTGTTGACTAGCTTATCGTGGGCCCAAAAAGTCCTGACTTGGGCCCATATTGTTATTTGTTAGAGGTGGACAATGCCCAAGTCATTGTTATTAATGTTTCAACAGTCATCATTATTTTCAAAAGTCCTAACTTGGGCCTACATCTGAACCATTGATATTTCAACATTCACCATTATTTTCTATTATGTGGGCCACACGAGCACTGGATCAAGCTGATATTTGGGCCTTAGCCCTAAAAGGACATGGCAAGAAGGATGGGCGACGTGGATTACACACATACATCAGTGTGGGGCCAAGTTAGGACTTTTGGGGCCCAGGCAAGCTAGTCGACAAGGTGGATGGATCAGATCACCCCATTGTGGGCCATATATAACATGATAATCACAACACATGACAACCATGACCTATATAACAGGATAATTGCGACCCATATAACAGGATAATTGCGATCCATACAACTGCGACCCATATAACAGGATAATTGCGACCCATATAACAGGATAACTGCGACCCATATAACATGACAACTGCGATCCCTATAATTGCGACCCATATAACAGGACAACTGCGACCCAAATAACAGGACAACTGCGACTGCAACCCATATAACAGGATGACTGCTATCCATACAACTGCGAATCATATAACAGGACAACTGCAACCCAAATAGCAGGACAACTGCGACTGCGGCCCATATAACAGGATAACTGCGACCCATATAACATGACAACTGCGATCCATTCAACTGAGACCCATATAACAAGACAACTAAGGCCCATATAACATGACAACTACGATCCATACAACTGTGGCCCAGTTGGGTCGTAGTTGCCATATTCTATGGGTCGTGGTTGTCATATTGTATGGATTGTGGTTTTCAATATGTTCAATTCCTTTTCTACCAAACCATTAGTATCATAGCTTAAAGCCCACGATGAGGTGATTCGATCCATCCACTTTGTCAGCTAGCTCGCCGTGGGCCCAAAAAGTCCTGACATGGGTAGTGTACACTTCTAACAAACATTACAGTGAGCCTGAAAAGTTTTAATAGTCACCATTATTTTTTATTATGTGGGCCACACGAGCACTGGATTGAGCTGATATTTGGGCCTTAGCTCTAAAATGACATGACAGGAAGGATGGGCGGCATGAATGAAACACATACATGGTGGTAGGTCTTAGTTGTCATATTGTATGGGTCGTGGTTCTCATGTTATATGGGTCGTGATTGTCATATTATATGAGTTGTGGTTGTCATGTTATATGGGTCGTGGTTGTAATGTGATAAGGGTCGTAGTTGTCATGGGTCATGGTTGTCATGTTATATGGGTCGTGGTTGTCGTGGGTCGTAGTTATCATGCTATATAGGTCATGGTTCTCATGTGATATGGGTCGTGGTTATTACATGTTCACCCCAAAAAGTTTTTAATGGTCTACGCTCATTCAACACTGTTTCCTGTAATGTGGTTGACTTGATATTAGGATATACCTCATTTTTTGTCTCATACCACAAAAATGATCTAGAAAAATATATAGACGACATGGTTGAAACACATATATCATGGTGGGGCCCACAGAACATCAAGCACTAGCCATTGGGTGGTGGCAGGAGGAGTAGCCAATCATCACTTTCTCGGAGTTGCAATAAAAAAGTAACTTCTTATTCACTTCAGGACCGTATGGCTTCTGAACTAAGGATAGGGGCATTTTCATCTGAAATAATATTCAAAAGTTATCAGAAGGGCACTCTTAGGATATTTGAAAGGTTGAATCTCGTTAGATAATTTGCCCAAACGTCGAGGTCAGTATGGTCAATTTTCTTATTTTTTATCATGTAGCGTGTCAGAATCCATACCGTGACTCAATCCAAACCAATCAACTTTGACCTAAGCATTAAAATAATAAAATATATTAATATAAATGTATAGGATCATATTATGATAAGATAACTGCTTACTCAAGTACTCGTAGAATTTGATAATAATTAGGCAATAACTGGCGGGTGATGAGATACTTTATATCTACTATTTTTTTTTAAAAAAATACTTTCAAAATTCCAACAACATAAATCAAATAAAAAGAAAAACTCACAATCAATTATCAGAAGTAATAGCAAGAATATATCCTTTTTTTTTAATATATATTCCTTTTATATATATTGGATAAAGAACAAATCCAATGCGTAGACTTAGATTAAAGTAAAGATTATAAATAAGAATTACCCATACTCTTAAGGTAAGTTGAGATAAAAGACAAATTGATACATTCCATAGACTATTGTTCGTTTTTTGAGATTGGTTGCATCATTGGATTGGTTGTTTTGGAATTTGATATTATGTTTTATGAATTTTCTCTATTATTTATAGTTTTTTACTATGCAACTTATTCTTTTAGATTTCTCCTTCATTATTACAATGGTTATCGTAGTAGAAAAGTCTTTCTTTATATACTTCTTTTTATTATGTTTCTTTTTTGCGACTGTTCCTCTTTCGCTTGCTCGCATTTTACTTGACTGCTCTCCGCATCTTTCCAATTTGACCACTCAACTGGGCTTCTTATGTATTAACCACAATATTCCATTAATCAACTACTGATATGTAAAACTAGCTTTACATGGCATGTAATATACAAAAAGCACTCCAAATCTTTGAAGATCTTTTTATCCACTTATTATTCCTCTTATAATGCCGCACGTCGCCCTCCTATTAATTTTTTCAAAATAGCCAAAAAATAGGGTACATCAGTGATGCTGATAGTCGGTACTACATGGGCCCCACCACCACATTGTCCACCCATTTTCCTAGATTATTGTAAGCGGGATAAAAAAGACGCGGATCTAAATCCCAGGTTGACCACACCATAAGAAAACAATAGTGATTGAATGTTTACAATTAAAAACCTCTTGGATCCCATTGTATTGTTTATCCGACTCATAATCTACTAATTAAATCATACAGACTGGATGAAGAGAAAAAACAAATATCAGTTTGACTCAAAACTTTTATACCCTATGAAGTTTTTAATGGCAAGCGTTCAATTAACACTCCTTCCTATGATGTGGTCTACTTGAGATTTGGATCTACCTCATTTTTAAGCTCATACCATGAAATGATATGGAGCAATGGATAGGAGATCTAGATCTCAAGTGGACCACACCATATAAAACAATAGAGCCCGACAACTCACCAGTGAAAATTTCCCGGGGGCACACACACACTCTAGTGCGATTTCACCACCCATGAATATATAGGCACTTTACCGTAGAGGGATTTCACCACCCATGGATACCCTTGACTGGGTGTTGAAACTCCTGGGAGCATGCCACCCGAGCAAGAGTAAGGATATATACCGGTACTTGATTGTTAGAAATAAGACCATTGTGTGTGTGTGTGTATATATATATATTGCCGTCCATAAATGTCCATTAAATTATCAAATAAATATATTTATTACCTCTGGTTCATTGTACATCTAAACTGGAATTTGGACGGTTTAATTTGAATTACTTATAATGATTGCAATTCCTCATCAATTTGTAAGTGCATACGTATCATCCATCACACGCTTTCAGAGTTTCCAGGTATTTCTCGTACACAATCCCGGTGGCGCGCTCGTCAAGCAACGTATGAAATTTCTCATCCATTCAACACATGAAAGTTGAATTAGGACACCACGTATGAAAAAGTTGGATTTGGTACAGTTGGACTTTCTCCTAACCGCCCATCAATTGGGACAGTTGGACCATGACATCCCTGATGAGTGGAGCAGCTGTATTTTTCGTTCATGAGTATACTCCACCTGATGAATGGCTTCATCTCTCACAGGTGTGCCGTGACTCCGGATCTATTTCACCCTCGTTGAGCTTTTATGAATCTTTATCGAATAGGAGTTCCTTTTGCCTCCCTCGCGACTCAGGAGCCAGCATCTGCCCGCCGCCGTCCGCTGGGTCTTATATACTGAGTGATCCGATCATCTGAACCATCCGTGTAAAAGAATCAATGCTATATTGCTCACCCTAAAGAAATCTAAGTTGAACGGACGATTGTGACATTATTGCAATAGATGAATACAGAACAATAGAAGTAACATTTTCAATGGTTCGCATTCAACTCTAAAAATCAAAGGCCAAAATCATTGCTGAATCGTCATTATTGGAAAATAGATTATTTATTGCAGTAAAGATTATATGGACGGTCCAAATCATTTGACTATGTCGGTACGTGGGCCCAGGCTGGCGACCCTAGTCGCGACAGACCGATACTGAATTCCGCGTAGGGGGACGTCGGGGGAGTACCCAAATTGGGAGTTTCCTCTGCATGTGCATAACATGACGAACGCGATTACCTTGGACCCCGGATCTAGTGAGGTGGTTGCGACCTAACTGTGGGGACCACATTGATGTATGAATTGTACATCCACGCCGTCCATCCATTTCACAAGATTATTTTATTTTATGTTTCCAAAAATAAAGCAGAGATAAATCTCAAGTAGACTACACCACATGAAACAATTTTCATTGATCGACCTCCATTAGAACTTCCAACGGTCCACCGTAATTTTAATTTTCCATCCAACCTGTTGATAAGGCCACATAAACTTGGATGAATGGAAAACACAAAAAAAATCTTCATCTAGAACATTCGTGGCCCCCAAGAAGCTTTTAATGGTTGAAATTGAATTCCTTTTATATGATCCACCTGAGATTTGTATCTTCTTTATTTTTTGGGACCACATTCTAATAATCTGAAAAAACGGATGGACGGTTTGGATATATAACCCATACATCGAGGTCTCCCATTCTCAGGGTCGGACCACCTGTCTATATCCGGACCCGCAGCTAATCCGCTGATGGTAGTAACTTAAGGTGCAAGCAACCTCTTTATATAAACATATCCATGAATGTCAGGTCATACATCTGTTCCTTCTTTCGCAAGAGAGGTATTGACAGAAGAAGAGCGGGCATTCCAAAGAATCCAAATCCACTTTAAAACGAACGGTTGCTTCCTTGTTTTCGGTTTTGAACTTTTTCCTCTGTCTTATCTTCTTAGTTGGGGGAATTTATTTGTTTTGAAGAAAGGTCTGGGAACGAAAGAGAAACGTCTGGTGAGGTATGAGAGTAAGAAGAGAATCATTACAGAGATGACGTGGATGGACGGTTGCAATTCATTGGAAGAGGATAATGAAATAAAGATCTGCTGTCCATCATGTGGCCATCCCATCCAACCCCAACACCAGGTTCTCTTTCTTCTACATTCCTCTCCCTTCATATTTCAATTTTCTAAAATGAACGTGCATGGTAATGAAATGGGATTTTTCTTTTCTTATTTTATGAAGGCAGGGATTCATGAATTACCAGGACTACCAGCAGGAGTGAAGTTCGATCCAACGGACCAAGAGCTACTGGAACATTTAGAGGGTAAGGTGCTGGATACTGGAAAAAGTCATCCTCTCATCGATGAATTCATTCCTACCCTCGATGGAGATAATGGCATTTGTTACACCCACCCTGAGAAGCTTCCAGGTTTTTTTTTTTCTTCTTCTTTCTTCTTCTTCATTACCTCCATCTCTAACCACATGACTATGTTCCCTTTCCTTTATTTCTCTTTTCCTTTTTAATGTGGTGAATAACTAACCGTCCACGCGTACTTTCCAAATTGTTAGAGCCTTTCCAGATCGAGCATGGCCTTTGCATGCTCAAATTGGACACGTGGCAATGTGTCTCCCTTTAATAAGTTATGGTGGTGGGACACGTTTAGATATCTTGGCAAGTCTTTTTCAGTGGAAGAGTTCCTTGCTATTGGTCCTGAACCGACTTGTATCGTTTATTACATGCTAAGTGGGTCCTGTTCTGTCGATCCAACTGACCATGTTACTGCTAACATGTAATCTTTAGATCGCATACACTTTCACTCCCTTTACTGGGCTCATTCTTGCTTTATGCCCTTTATTATTATTATTATTATTATTTTTAAACATTTCATTTATGCTAAAATTGTTCCTAGCTAGTTTCTACAAGTGATCCTTTCAAACTTACGGATTGTTAGAGTAGAGGGTGATTTATTTAGGTTAGTGTAATTTTATATCTATTAAGATATGTATTTATTAAGGTTTTTCCAAATCTCACACTTTTTTTATATATTTATGTTATTCTTGAATAAATAAATGAGTTATAGTTTTCATGACGCAGCTTTTATAGTTAAACATGGTATCAGATTCACGTGTTAACAAATACAGGGAAAGGGTTTTTATTAAAATAGTCCCATGGTACGGCCAATTCAAGAGTGTAGCCTCCTCTCTCTCTCTCTCTCTCTCTCTCTCTCTCTCTCTCTCTCTCTCTCTTCCTAATTTGACTCTAGAAAAACTTTTTAATTTTTACAAGACCAAAATGTCCCTACCTTTATGAGCTACACCCTTTCATACTTTGATGGAGGGATAAGCTAGATTTAATCCCAATGCATCATGTGACCGTCACATGGGATCAAATTCATTCATTATGGGAAGACACTAATTTTATTATGATATGAGCTCTCTGTGGCCCACAATAACAATAATAGTGGCCGTTCACTTCTAACTAGTGGTATCCACCTTATCTTTAGATGTGACTCATTCTTTGGCTCATGCCCTTACATTAAGTCAAATAGACAGAATGGATTCAACACATACCCATAGTGGGCCCCGCGACTCTTAACACACGACATTTACCACCCTTAACCCAAGACAACTCAAATCCTTAATACATGATAACCATGACCCTTAACACATGATAACCACCATACCCTTAACGCATGACAACCATGACCCCTCTTTGGTTGTCATGTGTTAATGGCCTGTGTTGTCATGTGTTAGGGGTATGGGTTGTCTGTGTTAAAGGTTGTGGTTGTAATGTGTTAAGTGTTGTGGGGCCCATTGTGAGGTATGTGTCGAATCCACTTCATCCATTAAATTTAGAATTTAATTTAAGGTCATAGCCCAAAGAATGAGTCACATACGTAAATAAGGTGGACCAGAGTACAAGGAAATAGTTGAGAGTGAATGGCTACTGTTATTGGTTATTGTGGGCCATAGAAAGCTCATATCAGACTGAAATTAGTGTCTTCTCACTGAAATGATGGGCCAAGAAGAGAATGAAAAGATTAGAACTACATTCAAGTGAACCCAATCAACACGTGGTGGCCACATGATGCATTGGGATTGGAACTAAGAAACTTCTCTGGCAAGCAAAAATAGGTACAGGGTGCAACTCATAAAGACGAGGGCATTTTAATAATGTAAAAACTAAAAAGTTGTTAGAAAGCCAACGAAAAAAAGAAATGAAAATAGAGGCTATTCTCTTTTATGATTGGCCACACTTGATGTGGACCATCCATCATGTGGGCCCAACCTTTAATATAGATCATCCATCATGGGAGGCCACCTTGATATGGACCCTCCATAACGTAGAAAGATGAGAAAGAGGTAGACTAGATAGAGAGAATGAGAGTAAAAAAATTTAAAGGTAAAAAGTAATTTTTTTTTACCTAGGCTTTAAGTTTAAGCTAATAAGCTACTTTAACAAAAGTAGTTATCAAACTTACTTTTATAATAATAATAATAAAGCTATTGATGGTGCCTTCTTATTCAAGTTAACTATTAATACACTGAATCTTGTGAACTTGGTCAAGAATAATACTATTGTTAGCGTTGTGTATTTAAGAAACTGACTAATATAAAGTACTTTTTACCTGAATCCACTATCTTGAATTTGTGCTCTAAAGCCTTCAATCCTTCTTTATTCATGTCCATTAATTCATAGGCATTCAAAAGCAATTCTAATTGCAAGTTGAAGATGTCTCCAGCCCTTACAGACATGATTGTCAAATTCACACTTCATCTCTTCATGCATACGGTCCATTTTGGTGTGTTAGATGGAGATGTGTCACCTGTTCCCACCGTTAGGAATTGATTCCATTAAACTTTTCCACCTTTTCATGTTGATTATAGTAAGTCATATGGATGATTGTGCCATTGTATTCGATATAACACATCAAAAATTCTATATTAAGATACTTGAATTACAGAGTCATTTTCCTTAAGACTAGGGTTATCAATGGGTCAATGAGGTCCAGGTGTACCCATACCCTGATATATTGCATTATAAATACTATCTCAAAGCTTTATTTTGGTAACCATATCTATCTTAAAGATATTCCTACTTCCATACAGCATTGCAAAAGCCGGTTCCTTTACAAGTCTTGTAGAGTAAGCTTATTCTTAGTGCCTGCTTAAGTGTGTGTATCAAATCCAACTGTCCAGATAAGTCACCCCTCCATGAAAGTTGGATGCCCCGAAAATCAAGCCAATCCAGCCATCATGTGGGCCACTACTGAAGTTTGGAGTTTTCCAAATGGTTGTTCATTGTTTTCTGTTGTGGGGCCCGCCGTGTTGTTTAAATGTTATCCAACTATGACTTATGTGAGTCCCACAATGATGATGGGATGTCCCAAAAATCTGGTATTTATAATCATTAGATGAGCTACATCATAGTAAAAATTGGACAACTATCCAAAAATCCCAAATTCCTGTGGTGGCGCATATGATGGTTGGATCTGCTTGATTTCCAAGGCATCCAAATTCCATGATGGGATGACATTGCTGGACAGGTTGGGGGCCATGAACATGGTCTTGTGGACCCCACACGACAGTTGTAGATGGTAGTGATAATACTAATACTGTGCTATTTATATTGAGTACCATACCGGATCTGAATAGACCCAATTTTCAAATGAATATGATGCTGTGGACCCATAACTGACCGGATTTTTAAAAAGGGACCATATTCGACCCTGTCCCTCTTAACCAGTTCTGGCTCCATGGGTACCCATAGAACTGGGTCCCATTGACAACCCTGCTTTTTTCTTTTTTCTTTTTTCTTTTTGAAAAGGCAACTGAATTCACTAAAGGAAGAGGGAAAGAATCCCCGCTACAAAGAAGACGGCGCGTACCCGCTAAACCCAAGATCACTCACTAACAAATTGGACCCTATGATAGAGGGGTTATGAAATATTCAAACCACCAATCATGGATCTAATCTTAAGAGAGTATTTATTCCCAGGCCTCAAGATGGAATCTCTTAAGTCAAAGGCACGGGTTAGAAAGCTAGCTATCAACAGGATTAGTTGGTTAGATACCTCTAGATAGACCTTTCCTAGAATATAAGCACGGATTCCTGTAATACATCTACAATGAGCAGTGTTAATAACCGTGCCAAACACCTCTGACAAGGAATCTGATTCGAGGAGAGAATTTTGCAAACTTCACCAAAGGTGCTGAAGCAGCCCTGTATCTAACTGACTATGCATGTTGCATAGAGGTGCTTCCACTCTTTCTTATGGTGATTTGGCCTTGGGTAGGATTAAAACTCATTAGTCTCTCTATTCCCTTTTGTAATCATCATTTGAGTCTTACCGCAACTAATAGGGGTCAGCTACATGAATCCTATTCATCCCTTCCACTCTACCAAGGGCTGTATCCTTTCAACTCATTATACATGTTGATGCTATTCCTTGGTTTCCCTCAAAAGTCATTTGTTGTCCTTTCAATTCATCTTATTACCTGTTGATGCTATTCCTTGGTTTCCCTCAAAAGTCATTCATTTCTAATTTTATTCACTCGATTGTCTTGCCACTCATCCATCTCAATATACTCATTTCAGCTGCAACCATCCTATGAAGATGTTGTTCCTTATGGTCAACAATCTTAACTAATTCCTAATTTTTACTCCTATTGTTTTGTAAAGTTGCATTCCATGTACTTTGTTTTAGTTCAATTAACTTTAAACCTTCAAATTCTGAAGCAGTTCCATAGTTTTAGCTTTGTGTTGACCTTCTCCCTAGTCTTATCAACAAAAACTATGTCATCTACAATAATATATAACACAAGATAACAGAAGATACTCCTTGTAAATGCCTCTTGAGCTCGTCCATAACCATTCAAAAAGATGCAGGCTCAATGCCAACCTTTGGTGTAAACCTCTAGTAATTGAAAAATCATTTCTCTCTCCACTAGTGGTCCTCACATTTATTACTACTTCATACATATTCTTAATCATATCAATACATTTTCTCAATACCTTTTTTTCCCCCCAATACCCACCATATTAACTCCATATAGACTCTATCCTATGCTTTTTCTATGTCAGAAAAAAGACTGTGTGGAGATCTTCCTCTCCCTATTTTTGTCTTTTAACTGTGTAAAGTGGGAAATAGGCTCAATGGACGATCTTCCTCCCAAAAATTCAAACTAATTTTATGACACATTAGTCACACGCCTTATTTTTGCCCAATAATTTCCCCAAAGTTTCTTGATATGATTCATAAATACAATTCCATGATAGTTAGTATAGCTCTGTGTATCTCCTTTACTCTTGTAATAGGTCCAACTGTACTATTTCTCCGTTCATTGTCGTTTTTTAAAAAAAATTTATACAATCTGATTAAACAACTGTTTCTAATATCTCAAATACATTTTAAAACCTTTATTGGTATACCATTTGGTGTAGGGGCTTTTCCAATACTCTTCACTTTTCTCAAGGCTTCTTCAGTTTAGATGTCATATTAATCCTCCAAGAATATCTATGATCTCCGGAGCCATTTGCGCACACACAAACACTCGAGTATCATGAAGAGTTTTTCCACCAGATATAAATTTTCAACATGGGAGTAAAGTTTTAAACAACTGGCAAGAAATTCTTTGCAAACAAGATGAAGGCTCCTTGAACCACAACTTTAGTATTATTTTACACTAAAATAATCTTACATACAAATTGACATTGTAATTTATTTATAATGTTATACTATAAATGTTACATGTATTGTAGGTTATGTTATATGCATGTTGTAGCAATAGATCAATGTATGAGGGGGTCTATTTGGGTAGGGAATCCTACTAAATTGGAATTAAGCCTAATCCTGATTTTGATAGGCCCATGCACTCCATGTCAGCTTCGCTGCCTTAAAGTGGTGCTTCTTCCACATAAATGCAATTACTGGAGTTTTAGAAAAAATAAATAATAATTTGCGACACCACTATTTTCTTTAATGTGATGGAAAGCTCGACTTTTGTGTCGCGACTCTGACATAAACGGCATGGCATTACCAAAATCAGGATTGGACTCAATCCGAATTATGCGAGGTCCCCTGCCCAAATGGGCCTTAAATCTCTACCTTCAAAATATAAATACATATTGTAACTTAACAATAAGATTGTAGAACTGAAGTAACAAATCTTGTTCTTGGCAATTTATTGGCCAGGAAATTTCTCTGAAGATTTTCAAATTCTGAAGTTTTTTTCAGGATATTATCGGGAAATTTTTGTTCAAAATAAAAATATTTATTCATTTGTTTAGAATAAATAAAATTTAAACTTAAAAAAATATTTAAATAACAAATTTTAAGGTTTTCATTAGCTTTCGTGTAATATCATGATAAAAACACAATATTTTAAAATCTACAGAGATTTTGAAAATATCGATGGTAATAATTTAGCGTATTTTTTGTGATATCATGGCGAATTTTTTAAAATCTCGGTGACATTTGTTAAACTGCGCATAGAACCACTATTTTGGATTTTGGGTAGGGGAAATTAGCAATCTGGATGTAAATGCCCTAATTTTGATCTACGCATTCAGAACCTAAAATACAAGGGTTAGTGATTTAAATTAACATCACCACATCTTGTTTACTTGTGAATTTCTTTCATGTGGGCCAAAACGAAGAAGGCATACTAAACAGATGATTCTGACAGTCAATTTATAAATGTGGACTGCTTGGGTGCTTTGTTCTCAATCTTTCATTTGAATGCTACTATCAAAGTCATCCATTTAGTGGCCCCCAAAAAATGAATGGTTGTGATAATCTGTTTTTGTAGGTGCATGTGGAGTGTTTCTTATACTTGCAAAACATGAATAACAAGAGTTGAATATGCAAAGACCTGTGATTCATTTCAAACTGCTTTTGGTTTTGCAGGAGTAAGCAGAGATGGCCTAATTCGGCACTTCTTCCATTGCCCTTCCAAGGCATACACGACGGGCACCAGGAAGCGAAGGAAGGTGGACACCAATGTGCAAGGTGGTGAGACAAGGTGGCACAAGACAGGCAAGACGCGTCCCATTTTCGTGGATGGCATGGTGAAGGGCCACAAGAAGATTCTGGTCCTCTACACCAACTATGGCAGGCAGCGGAAGCCTGAGAAGACGAACTGGGTGATGCACCAGTACCACCTTGGGCCCAATGAGGATGAGAAGGATGGTGAACTAGTAGTCTCCAAGGTGTTCTACCAGACTCAGCCCCGGCAATGCAGTTCGAGTAGTAAGGACCGAGATTGGCTCCATAGCCATGCTAGCAAGGAAACCAGCCTCGTTGACTGCTATAATTCGTCGATCATCACCTATGATGAACAAGTGGGCCACAGTAGAGAAAGAGAAAGTTCTCTTCAGTTAGTGATACCCAGTTTCAGTGTACAGGAAAATGTTTCTTCCTTTCTCACTAAAGGATAGCAATCATACATTCATATATGATAGGGCGTGTTTGGTTGCACCGAATTTCATGAAGTTTTTCGGTAAAGAAATTAATTATTCCTGAAATATCAGGAAATTGGTGCAACCAAACATGCCCTAAAACAAAGAGGAAAAAATGGAGGAATTTGTAGATTAGTTGGGTAGAGTTTAGTCATTATTGGTATTTCTAATAAGGGTGGGAGGATTTCGTGTTGTTGAGTTGAATAATGAGAGCATGTTGTGTTGGATTGTTGAGCGTGTCTACAGTTTCAATGCAATCTTTGTACAAGAGAGGGTGGTGAGATTTATATGAATTGGTATTGAATAAGCGAGGCTGGGAGAATTTTATTTATCTTTTATTTTCGTGAAATCAAAGCTGTTGAACTTTGGGAATGCGGGTTGGAGGGGCTATAGGTCGAAACTCGCAAATGATCAAGATGCGAATTGCCAGTGCTCACGCTTATAGGAAGTTCTTGCAGGCGGAAGCTATGTGTGGTCAACTGACATGTCTGTCTTTCATCAAATATGATCCATCTGTTATGTTAGAACATGAGTCTAAAATGAGTTAGAAGCTCAAGTGAGGCACACCATAGGAGGAAACTGTTGTACCCTATTTCTGATCGGACCGTTATCTGAAAGAGGTAGTTAGAAAAGGATGCATCTCATTATATATTTGGAGCACTATTTATGAAAATATAGCTGTGCAACAGGTGTCCAATAAAAGTTTGATATCATCAATGAAGAGTTGAACACGACAAGTAAATGTAATTATATTTATTACAAATACTTATATACAACAAGGGTATGCTTTACAACACTCACAAACTATCACTCTTGAATAACAACTTTCACACACAAGGAAAAACTCTTTTGAACTTTTAATACTTAGATACCTTTCTTTCACTCTTGAACTCTCTTTTTTATTTATATGTGTATGTACATAATGAGACTCTTCCCATATTTATAGAGGGCTATGGAAGGTTCTATAATCAACATATTTCTAAAGAGTTCTAGAAGCTTCCAAATATTGTATAAGGTTCTATCATATTCCGGAACATTCTAAGAGAATCCGGAAGGTTCTAGCATAGTCCGGAACATTCCGGAAGAGTCAAGAAAACTCTATCAAACTCTAGAAGTTTCCGGAAGATTATAGAAAATTCTAGAAATTTCTAAAAATGTCTAGAAGTTTCCGGAAGACTACTCCGGAATATTCAAGAGAGGTGGTAATGACATTTAACACTCCCCCTCAGCACCAACTCTCACAATTCTACTTTGGTCATCATGCCAAGTTGTTTTCTAAATTCGGTGAACTTAGCATTGCTAAGTCCTTTTGTGAGTATGTCTGCAACTTGATCGTCGGTCTTCACATGGCTCATCTCAATTTCTCCTTGAAGTACCTTCTCTCTCATGAAGTGATAGCGTACCTCTACATGCTTGGTCCTGGCATGAAACACTGGATTTTCAGCCAATTAGATTACTGATTGATTGCCGTAGCGCAATATCATTGGATAATCATCTAGTTGATGAAGATCCCTCATTAACTATATAAGCCATGTGCTTTCTTGTGCTACCATCATCATTGCTCTGTATTCAGCCTCCATGGTTGATAAAGATATTGTATGTTGTCTCTTGCTACACCAAGAGATTGCTCCTGAGCCAAGGTTGAATACGTATCCAGTAGTTGATCATCGTGTGTCATGATTACCACCATAGTCAGCATCGTAGTACCCAACTATCTTACATGCGCCACCTTTCTTGTACAATAAACAAAGGTTTATCGTACCCTTTACATACCTCAGTATTCGACGTACTACTTCAAGATGCGGCTTCTTTGGTGTTTGCATAAATCAGCTAACCACACCAACTGCGTAAGCTATATCTGGTCGCGATAATGTAAGGTAGATTAGACTACCAACTATTTGTCGGTACATAGTTGCATCTTCCAAATCTTTTCCTTCTTCTGAACATAGCCTGGCGTTAGCCTCCATAGGTGTGGCAATTGGCTTGCATTCGAGCATCCCATATTTCTTTAATAGGTCTTTGGCATACTTTTGCTGACAGAGGAATATGCCTTTATTGCTTCAGTCAATCTCCAGCCTAAGAAAATGCTTTAGTTCTCCAAGTTCCTTCATTTGGAATCGCACGGACAAGTTCTCTCTTGTCCTTTCAATCTCATCGTCATCATCTCCAGTGATGATCAAGTCATCCACGTACACTAGCACTATTGCTAGTTTACCTTCTTGAAAATTTACAAAGAGACTGGAGTCCATATGTGCCACCGAGAACCCGCTTTGCACTAGGAATTCCCCTATCTTGCCGTACCATGCCCTCAGTGCTTGTTTAAGCCCATACAAGGCCTTCTTTAGTTTGCAGGCATAATCCTGATGTCTTTTACTCTGGAAACCACTTGGTTGCTCCATGTAGATATCTGGATCAATTTCTTCACGTAGAAAGGTATTCTTCACATCCATCTACCACAGCTTCTAAGTTTTGCTCGTTGTAAGTGCTATAATACTCGCACCATTGTAATTTTTGCTACTGGGCTAAAAGTCTCATCATAGTCCAACCCATATTCTTGTAAGAATCCTTTAGCTACTAGTCTAGCTTTGTACCTTTCTATTGATCCATCAGGGCAAGTCTTGACTTTGTACACCCATTTACATGGTATCGGCTTCACATCCTTGGGTTTTGGAACTAGTTCCCAAGTCTGATTTTGGTTCAATGCCTTAATCTCTTCTTCCATCACCTTCTGCCATTTTATGTCTCGGGATGCTTTTTCAAATGTCGTTGGCTCTTTCACGGTCTTTTCTTCTACTAAGGCAGCATCCACGTATCTTGGATTAGGGTTTCTCTGTCTAGTCGACCTCCTAAGTGGTGAGTTGTCTACCACAACCTCCTGTTGACTTGGGTGAAGCTCTTCTGGATTACTTTGATGTACTCCAGTTTACCATGGACTTATAGATTTATCTAGTGTTCCAAACAGATTAGGCACTTGCTCCCCATCTTGTGTTGTAGGCGTCAACTCCTTAGTTGAATTCGGAGATTCTTCTCCTTCCCTTGTCTCCCCCATCTTCTCATGCAGTTATCTTCTAAGTCTTGAAAGTTTGGCAGCTCCTCCTTCAGTGGCGACTACCATGATGAGGCTTCATCAAAGACAACATTTCTAGATATGTAGCACCGACCGGTTGCAGGGTTGCAACATTTTCACCCTTTCTTTTCACTGTTATAGCCCAAAAAGATACAACGAATCGCCTTCTTATCGAACTTGCTATGCAAGTGATCAGGCACAAACACATAACATACATATCCGATGTAAGACCCATGTCCTAGTCCGTACCGTTCCGTTAGCTTCCGCAGTCCTTCCGGTCAAATTTCAGCAACCTTCGCACCATATCCGACGTTTGCACCCGATCCTAAGCCAGGTCCCGCATACCGACGTCGGCTCAATTTGAAACTTATATCATAGCAACCGCGTCGTCGCCGCGGTTCCAACGCCATGACTTGCACACCGAACCGATACCCAGGCAAGAAGATGTTGATCTGCGTTTATTTCCAAGAAACACCGCGCATTGCGAATTTCGAGGGAATCTCTACAATTAGTCCCATCAATCAATCATAAATGCAACCATACCTTAAGTACTACAACACATTCCTTCCTTTTTCAAAAGTCCACCCTCTTTCCACCTCACCATTCTTCTTTTTTTCATTTTCAACAACAACCATACCCCTTTTACAAATTTTCAACCCAACCCATCACCCATCACACCTCACCCATCCATATCATCTCTCTCTCTCTCTCTCTCTCTCTCTCTCTCTCATTTCTCAAATCTCCCAAGCAACTCAAGCCTCACACGTCCAAGCTTCCCTCTCCCTCCCCAAGTGTGGTCCACCTTCTCATCTTCCATCTACACCCTCTCATCTCTCATCCACACCATTAATCTCCCATCATCCACCGTCCAAGGCAAAGGCAAGGAGCATTTGAGGCCAAGGGAGCAAGGATGGGGCTTAAAGGTGGGTGATCCACCGTTGAAATCTTGATCTTTAGGGCCTACTTGTTGTGGGACTCATTTTGATGTATGTGTTGTATCAATGGAGGGCCCATAGTGGCGGGGTCCCTCCTCTCTATCTCACCATATATTTCTCTTTCTTTCGTTGTGATGGTGTGGATCCCACCAGTGTTACATCTACCCGTCCATCTACATCAGACGGTGTGGCCCACTCTATTACAGGTGATGATCCACACCATCCACTGTTTGGATGGGCCCAATGCATCTTTTTATATATATGTATATATATATATATATATGTTATATTTTATATAATATATATAATATAATATGTATATATATATATATATATAATATAAGATATATATTATGTGTATACGTACATATATTGGTGGGCCACATCCACGTGGGACCTACCATAATGATGTGGTTATGAAAGTCGTCCAGCGTCCCTGGACGCTGGACGTTGGCAAACAGTGAGGTGTAACTGGCATGGGTGTGTACTTAAAAAAAAAAAAAAGAGAAAGAAGTGGTGAGCCTCTCATGCAAGCCCCACCTTGATGTATAAGTCAAATCCAAGCCGTCCATCCTCTTCCTCAGATCATTTTAGGCGTTGAGCCGAAAAATGATCTCAATCTGAACTTATGGTGGGCCATAGCATAGCGAACAAGTTTCCTACCATTGAAATACACCCTAATGTTGCTGTACATCAGAAAACTATCCAATATTGGTCTCGATAGATTTGTATCGAGCCACAGGGGCCAATGACTGGTGTGGATCTTGCTGATGTGAGCCCCGCCTGTGGAAAACCATAGAAAAACGATATTTAAAAAAAAAAAAAAACAGCAGCAGCACTGCTGCCACTGACAGCAGGTGCAGGCAGCGCCTGCGCTGGCCGCGGACGGACGGACGGGCTGGGGCTCACGGCCCCAGCTGTGGGCCCCACCTTGATGTGTTTTGCCCATCAGCACCGTGCATTTGATGGGTCCCCACGGACCAGCCGTCCATCCCAAAGATCATCCATATACGGAACTCAGGTGGGCCACACCATCCAAAATCGTGTGAAGACCTGCCTAAACATATAAAAATACTTGGTGGGGCCTACCTGAAATTTGGATGCCGCTGAAACTTGGTCTGAACCTTCAGCTAAGTGTGACCCACATAATGAGTGGGCTGGATTTAGGAACCACATTTGGTTGGCCCATTTTTCCCAGGTCCACGTGACCTTTTAAAAAGGTAGGAAGCAAAAAATAAAAAAATAAATAAATAAATAAAAACATCACCGTGGGCTCCCTGGCCGTGTGACCTTATAAATAGCTTGGGTGGAAAGTAAACATTGCAGTGGGCCCCAGTCCAGTGGGCCCTACACCAGGTCCATGTGACCCTTTGAACGGGTGGTGTGGCAAATAAATATTACAGTGGGCCCAGGTCACGTGTGATCTTATCAAATGGTTGGGTAGCAAATAAATATTACAGTGGGCCCTACCTTGGTCCACGTGGTTTTATGAACAGTTGGGTGGAAAATAAATATTATGTTGGGTGGAAAATAAACATTATGTTGGGCCCTAAGTTGGGTGGAAAATAAACATTATATTGGGCCTTAGGCTGGGTGGAGAATAAACATTATGGTGAGTCCTACTTAGAACCCATCTATGTATATATTGTAATCCACACCCTCTATTAGTGTGGGCTCCATCATGATGCATGTGTTTCATCCAACTGTCCAACTATTTTGGAGATAATTTAAGGCCCATTGTTGATGCCCACCTTAATTTGTATAGGGCCCATATTATGAGGCCCATTGTGAAGTATATAAGAATCGTGTGTTTAGGCCCAGCTTGATGTATTTGTGGCCTGCCCACTAAGGCCCACTTGAGATATATGAGCCCATGGTTTGAGGCCCATCTGATGTATTTGGGCCCTTGGGTCGAGGCCCAACAAGATCTATATAAGGCCCATTACAACGTGATTCTACCATGGTTCATGTGTTGATTATTGTAGAGGGCCATGCCTTGGGAATAATGTTAGTTTGACGTCCACATTGCAAGTACAATGTTGGTTAAATGTCCACATTGTCACTCTCCGTAAGGCCCATTAATAGGCCCATACCTGTAGTATATAGGCCATCCAGGCCCATCTTCATTTTGATCAGAGTCCATCACCACATAACATATATAACATAGATCCATGATTCATAATCATACGCATCATATGCATGCCTGATATGAGAAGTGACTGATCATAGCATATGCCTTCGGACAGATCGTTATGGGCTCCCTGATAGGCGGAGTCGCCCCATATGAGCGTTCGGTACGCGCAGGATTATTGCATGTTTGGTAGGGTGATTCATGCACTTGCATTTGTGTGATCATGATCATTGTATGCCCTAGCAACATCAGGGCCATAGCCTCCACAGACACATTGTGGGTGGCTGGGTTGGATACCGGAAATGTTTGGTTCTAGCATATGGGCACCATAAATGTTCCTAGGTGAAAATTCTTAAACCCAATGGTACTAGAGGATGACTCCAACGTCCAGACCGAGTGAATATATGAGCGCATGAGGGCCGAATATCAGGAGGCTGCGTCTCCCACCGTGTCGTGGTCGGTTGGAAAGGGGTGTGGCCTTACTCGCTTGAGGGTAGGGGGCAATACTAGGCTGAGTTTGACCAGCTCGTGAATGGGTCCGCTATCGACGTGCCGGATAGGTATTGACAAACTATTGGCCAGGCGGATAGTGAGGTTTCTTACGCTCATTTGGACTGTGCGGCTTGGAGAGCGGCAGTGCCTCTTGGAGTGCACTAAACCCCGGCGATTATTCAGAATGAGAACTGTACTGATATATGATGAGGATTGGCATGCTTGAGTTGCATCTCGCATCGCATGGCCGTGTTATGGCCGATGACATTCATATCTTACACCGCATAGCCTTGGTACGACTGATTGCATTCATGTACTCATCACCATAATTCCGCATTACTCTGACCTTACGTTCTGAGCACGCTTATATTGCGCACACACTTACACCACCTTCTAAGCTTCCTATAAGCTTATGCACGATTGATGCGTGCAGGTGACGCCAGGACGCAGTCGCAACCATAGTCTCGCCGTAGTTGGAACGTGCAGCCGAGTTTCTGGAGTTTTGTTTCTTTCGTTACATTGTATTTTCCCTTTCAGACGCATTGTACTTAAAAGTCGTTGATCATAGTGGATTTTATGGTGGTGTTCTTGTAGTTATTGTTCGTGGGTTATGCTTGTGGTTATGCTCATTATGAATCAGACTGATGATTATAAATCCTCCTTCTAGTATCCCAGGATCGAAACTTGGTGAATGGGTGCCGGGAGCCAAGAATGGGGTTCTACGGAGGCTGTCGGCGCCGGATTCGGCAATCGGAAATTTTGTGACCCCGGTTTCCGAGTTCGGGACGTGACATCCAAAGACTCAGAAGTGACTCACCTTGGGCTTTATATTCCATAGCTTCTCGAAGGGTGAGACAAAATCTAGTTTTGCCTGTCGTAGCCTATTGATCACATAAGCTGCCGTTTGCATGCACTCTGTCCAGAATCGGCTGGGCACATTCTTAGCATGTAGCATGCTTCGACATATCTCTGCAAGGTGACGATTTTTTCTTTCAGCAGTGCCCGAACAAGTCAATTATCGTCGAATTCTACATTCCTTTAGATAATTTGAGAACTCTTTCGACGTATACTCTCCACCATTATTCGTTCTCAAGCATCAGATCCTTCTATCGAACTCACTTTCGACCTTCTCCTGAAATTCTTTAAATTTTAATAAAGTTTTTGACTTCTCTTTCATGACGTAAACTGTTCACACCCCAAGTGTAGGGTTGTGATGTAGTAATAAACTCGGTAAGACCGAGGTCGAATCCACAGGGACTGATACCTATACGTTATCTGAAACCAAGTAGAACTAGAACTAGACTAAGATGTGATTTAAACCTAAGAGAATTTAAGAAATAATTGTGGAATAATTATCTAAAACTTTAAGAAATTCTGAGGAAGGAAACTAGGGATTCAGAGGATCCACTTGTAGAGATCAGGGAGACTTTATGCCTGCATCAATGATTATGAAATTTAAACTGAACGTTATTTGATCTAGTTTTTAAGAGATGAAATGTATAGAATTAGAATGGATTCCATCATCTAACCATGCCCAGGAGACAAAGTAAACAACAGAATTAAACTAATTATCAATCATCCAACAACGTATGAAGATCAGGAAGGGTACTGTCATCCTACCATGCCCATGGAGCAATGATGAACAACAGGGCTTCCTGACTTCATAAACATAAAAAAGGAAAGAAATATTCAAAGCCATTGCAAACCCATTGTAATTTCAGTCACAACAGACCATCAAAGACTAATAAAAATCTTCCTTATAATAATCATCAAAGAACAAATTCAGTTCATGCATTCATATTTAAAGCATAAAGTAGTCTCCCATCTCGCTACAGGCTTCACCTCTTAGCCCTAGCTAAGAGGTTTAGCCAACCATGATTAGGCTAATGACCTTAGGGTTCATAAGAATAGAAAAGATCAACATCCCAGGAAAATAAGAAAAAGAAAAGAAAATCGGGCAAACACTTCCCTTTCTTCCTTCCTTCCTTACCATGTGCCAGAACGAGCACCTCCCTGATGTGCAGCAGCAACTCCGTCCAGCCTTACACGCCCAGCAGCTCCACTCTCTCCTCTTTGTTTCTCTTTTTCTTCCTACGCTGCCAGCAGCCACGTCCAGCCAGCTGCCAATCCCCTGTTCTTTTCCAAACTCTTCCTTGAATCCTTTTTCAAACCCAAAGCCGACCTCCCCTCTTGCTCCCTGTCTAAAACTGTCCCTGGCTCTCTCTCTTCTCTCCTTTTTATCAGGACTTGGAGGGGTGGAGAGAGTCCTTCCGTAGGTGTGCATAGCTCCTTGCGTGAATTAGTTTACGCAGCCAGGAACGCACGTCCCTGTTCCGGCGCAGCAATTCTTGGAAACCGACTGGCGTCGGCTCGAAATTGTGGAAGATGACAGCCCAAATTTTTGATTTTTTTCTTCATGAACGGGATCAGGACCCCCCTTGGCATCCTTTGGACGGATCAGATCATCTATCTGATCATCCCCTTGATCGCTCAGTGGCCTACTGCGGCCGGTTTTTGCGGACGCAGAGCCTGCGCATGATCTTTCGCTGGGAAGATCGGTGGGCCCGGGATCTGCATCAGTGGTGAAATCTAGTCCGTCCACTAGTCTCAGCTCGAAAAACCGGTCAGGAGAGGTAGGTTTTTTTCAAGTTTGGCGTGGCCCATTGTACCGGATCTTCTCACCGTCCGTCCTCCGTTTGGACGGCTGAGATCCAATATTTGATCTTCTTTTAAAATTCTGCCACCTAGGCTTGAGTGAGGGGGGCCGTGCACGTCTTATGGACGGTCCGGATTGGTCCGTCGAATCATGGTGGTGGCCCACAAGAAAGAGCCGCAATCTCTGTTACGGGCGTCCCAGCGGCAGCGAGAAGGATTCAAATCCTTTTATCCCTCTGATTCGGTGCTCATTCAGCGCACGTATGCTGTGCACACACACCACTTAAGGTGGGTCCCACCTTGAGGTATATGAAATATCCGCTCCGACCATCTGTTATGCCATCGGATTTAAACAGTTGAGATTAGAATTGAAGCAGGTCCAGATATCAGGTGGGCCCCAGATCGATGTTTTGTGGGCTGATTTGACCGTTGGGCCACTTCCACAGCGATCTAATGGATGAAATTTCACGTGTACGGTTCATTTATGGTCCTCAGGCCACGTATGGAGTTTCGAACTGAACGGATGGTGGGAACCCTGTGATCTTGCATTCTGGACACTTTTCACGCCACTTGAGCTTCAATTTCTCGATTTTCTCAGCTCCCTGGAGTGTAATTTCTTCAATCTTTATCCCCTGGAGTCCGTCCCCTGCTTTAGTGTCATCAGATCGGTAAATCTATGCTTTTTAGTGTCCTTTCCCAGTCCAAGCTCATGAAGACGCCCTGCATCACAAATTCAATTAAATTAGGCTATTAACCGGTGTCATGCTTGTAAATCCATGAAATGAATGGGTCTGATATGCAATATTTGACCCTCAACATAAACCCAAACGTACCTTGAGAAGTCGTCAATGAAGGTCACCATATAACGCATGCCACTAACCGATGCCTGTTTTACCCGTCCGAACACGTCTGAGTGGATAAGCTCCAAAGGTTCTTTAACTCTAAGCTTTGATTATTCATATGGCAATTGGTGTGCTTTGACATATTGACACCCTACACAAATTATATCTTCTCGAACATCCAGCTGGGGAAGACCTTTGAGCATAGCTTTCTTCATCATTATCTTCATCTTATGATAACTCACGTGCCCTAAACATGCATGCCAAAGATCTGCAGTCTCATTTTTCCGAGTCTTATATACATAAGCTGATTCAGCTGACATTACGTATATTGACTCCAAGCGTCGTCCTTCCATGATAGGTGTACTTGACATTACGTATATTGACTCCAAGCGTCATCCTTCCATAATAGGTGTACTTAACGGTTTAACGTTTCGGTACACCTTAACATCCTCCGGTCCAAATACCACATAATTACTAGAAGATGTCAGTTGTGATATTGACAACAGGTTTTTCTTCATCTCTGGCACGTGATAAACATCTTGCAACTTTACTTGATTAGGGCTAAATCGAGGTGTGATGGTAGTCGTGCCTATGTGAGTTATTGGCAACCTTGAATTATTAGCTGTTACCACCACCCGATCTCCTTTGTAGGCAGATAAACTTGACAGTTTCTTCTTATCACCTGTCATGTGATTTGAGTACCCTGAATCAACGATCTAATCATCACTGTAGTTGATAGCTCTTTGATTGGAAACTGCGGCAAGGGCTATTTCACCCGTCTCTGTCACTATTGAGGAAGCAGCTACTTCGTCAGTGACTATATTAGATTGCTTAAGTGGTTCATCAAAATCTATCTCCTTCTCTGAATAATCTCCTTGGGTGGTGGACATTAACTCATTCTCTAAATACTGAAGTTGAGCATCATTTGTTTTTTAAAACAATGATGCAAATGTGTCCCATGTCATCTTGGGTGTGTCGTCATCCTTGATTCGCCCGAGCAACTCATCCTCAATGGTTAACTTGAGCACGTACATTGGTTTTTCGGTCTTAATCTTTCACTTTCGGAGTGCTTCAGTATTTTCCTTAGGAGGTGGGGTAATCTCATTCCCATTAATAACCTCCCACAAGTCTTGCCCTTTAAGGTAGGACATAATGCGACTCCTCCAACTTTGATAGTTGTGGTTGTTAAGCCTCGTAACTCCGCTCGTTGTGTTCACAAGATCCGTCATCGTGACTTGGTGTGATTATCACTCTTTTTACCAAGCAAGCCAACAAACTTCAGTCTTCAAACTGTGCACGATTAACTTAGAAAACGGATCCCGACCAAACCTCGCTCTGATTCCAAATTGAAGAGTTGAACATGACAAGTAAATATAATTATATTTATTACAAATACTTGTATACAACAAGGGTATGCTTTACAACACTCACAAACTATCACTCTTGAATGACAACTCTCACACATAAGGAAAAACTCTTTTAAACTCTTAATACTTGGACACCTTTCTTTTACTCTTGAACTCACTCTTTTTTGTTTATATGTGTATATATATAATGAGACTTTTTCCATATCTATAGAGGGCTATGGAAGGTTCTAGAATCAACACATCTCTAAAGAGTTGTAGAAGCTTCTAAATATTTTATAAGGTTCTATTATATTCTGGAACATTCTAAGAGAATTCAGAGGATTTTAGCATAGTCCGAAACATTCCGGAAGAGTCAAGAAAACTCTATCAAATTCTAGAAGTTTCCGGAAAATTCTAAAAATTTTCAGAAATGTCTGGAAGTTTCCGGAAGATTCCGAAATATTCAAAAAAGGTGGTGATGACATTTACCAATTAATTTAATCAAACAAATCAAATATATCTTTCAATTATCTTTTATATTGCTGAGCACAATCACTCCCTTATAAGTTCTAATGTATCTATGTATCTTAGCGCTTGGGTCAAAATTGTTTGGTTTTAATGTAGCTGTACAGTCGATGCTCCTGTGACGAAATTCTACTTCCAATGGAGCAACAAAGATAATGGTTCTTGAAAGCACACCATTGAAACCCTTGTGGGGCCACAGGTTTTAGAGCAGACTAATATTTTTGTTTTCGGTATATCCCAGTCGGAATAACCTTGCATGGGCCACTTGAGTTTTGAATCTGCCGCCTATGTTGGCTCACAGCCTAACGTGAGTTTCTGTAAGTGGAGGACCGATTGGATTTCTCACAAATTGTATCATGGCCGAACCAGTTTATTTTAGGGCATGGTCCAAAAAATGAAGCAGATTTAAATTTCTGGTGGACTGCACCACAGGAAACAGTGGTCGTTGAACACCCACTACCGTTAAAAACTTCCTATGGTCCACCGTAATGTTTGTTGACCATCCAACCATCCAACCGGTTGATAAGTTCACACAGATCTGAATGAAAGGAAGAATCGAATGTCAACTTGATCCAAAACTTTTATGGCTTATGAAAGGTTTTTAAAGGTCAATAACCACTATTTCATGTAGCATGGTCCACTTGGAATTTTGATTTAATTGAGTTATGGGACCGTTCCGGGGAGTTGCAGTGGTTGACTGTGGACCGTTGCTTTAGCCGTTACCTACGTGGGCTATAGATCAGATGGCTAACACCTCACCCACCCCTCCCTCCCCTAGCTTTTGATACATGGGTTATCCACGTGGCGGCATTGGATACAGACGGGCTATCTAATGGCCGTAGCTTGACAATCATCTGGTCGGGGACGATCAAAGCCTTGGAAGGGTGAAAACGAAAATGGTTTTGGTCGACATTCAACGGGAAAAATGGATGGTCCACAGACCAGACGAACCAAACAATCGGTCTAGATTCACCGCTTCGTCCTCGCGAATCGTGCTCTTGGCATTTTCGTGACGACTGCACTAGCCCGACTACCCGACTCGTACGGACATGATTTTGCGCTGACTGACCGAGAGGCAGGAGGAAGATCCACCCCGGTGATCAAATGAGCAGCAGTATTTCCATTACGGATCCTAAAAATAATTTAATGCAATGCATAGGTGGGCCATACTTAAGGAATGGTATAAAATCATGCCTAAAACCTCTGAATTCATTAGCTGTGGCCTACGGGTTTTTTTCTTTTTTAACATGATCTCACCCTCACACACCTACACATTCACACGTGTCTTTTCACCGGAAAGGGTGAAACTCTTCTCAACAAGCGACTGAGGCATGACCAAAGGCCCATTTGCTGTGGCTACGTGAGTGTTAGAATCTATTGATCTTCCCAGCGTCCGTTCATCCTGGTTGGGCACGCCAGAAAAATAAATTCGGTGGCATATATACACCAAGGTGGGCTCCATACAATTTGGACTACTTTAATGGTGGTGGGCTTCCCCATGTCAAATATTTCCAGCCCTATAGGTGTTCATTCTTATTGTCATCAATTAATGCCAAAGCCAATTAGAATGAGCTACATGTGATGTGAAAGAAAATGTATAATTTATTTGGACATATGTGGAGATATATGAAGAGAATTCTATATTAGCAATGCAACAACATCTATTGAGTAATTGATTGAAGTTTGGTCATGTAGAAGTGGTTATAGGACAAATGATAAGAGTAGAAGCAAAGGAGGCCGGTAATGCTAAACAACAGTTGCAGCAACCATCGAAATATGAAAGTCATGGCCAGAATAAGGTTATAAATAGCAAAGGAATTTAGCAAAGAAATAAATAAATAAATAAAAATCCTCATACCAATCTAATCAAACCTAATATTATCTTTCAATTATCCATCATTTACATTCTTTAGTATAATTACTCTACATTTCTACAAATCAATTACATTTCCTACTGTAATCATTTACTTGCAGTAATCATCAAATAACTAATAATTTTAACTATAATCTAGATCTATGCTCATATGTTGCATTCAATTCTACATTTAGAAAGGTGTTCCATTCCTTCTCTTCACTATCAACTGTAAAGATTCTTTTTACAAATAACAATATTTTATTTGTATTAAAAAGTACTTTCAGAGTGAAAGTCAAAGGTATAACTTATCATCAGAGGATGGACCATACTCATATCCCTGATCCCGTATATAAACTGAGCAAATAGATGTATAAGTGACTAATCTCATTTGATCTCGGTCATGTACCACGTATCATCCTATCTCTAGGATTGGGTTCCAGTTGCTCTGTTTGAATTTTGCTGGAAATTCGATTCCAGCTCGCGCACTTACCACAGCAACAATAGGCCCCACGAGTTTTGATTCGGCCTTATTTTTGGGCTCTGGTCCAACCACAGAGTGGACCGGGTGGATGATATCCAGATGAAGTAGTTCCATCCACGTCAGCAAAAGTCACGACCCCGCATGACTACGGAAGTTACGTGAGCGTTTTCGTTTCTAGAACATGATAACTTGTAACGCACGGAAAAGAATTCATAACGGTTTTGCCTCAAGCGCGCTTGAGGTACATCGCTTGGCACATCCATCTACGATGGCGATAGATGTCCAACGGGATGAAAATCAGAGGGAGAAGGTGATCCTAGCTATCTGATTGGTTACTAGTCACCTTCACACGGATTTGCTCATTCTACGTGTAGATCTACAGTGGGCCCCTCACCTTAAGACGGTTTAATTTGGGCTTATGCGAGCTGCGTCTGCCCATTTCGGAAGGCCTGCGTGTCAACCCCTCACTCTGGCAGAGTATCAAATAACTCCATGCAAATTCAACGGGTTTGCCCAAGTAACAAGTGGAGCGGTTATTTGGAACGGCTGGCCATTCGGGCCCACTAGCTGAGTGGGCCAATGTTCAGAACCATCCATATCTGAGCCGTTTATTTCGACCACAATCTGTAGATGAGTTTAAAACAACGAAAAGAAAATGCAATGGTTCATATTCAACTCAAAAAACATCAAAGGTTAAGATCATTGCTGAAATGCGATTAAATTAGAACATGACAGTTCGAATCATCAGGTCATCTAAAGCATGAGGACCTGAATGGGTGGTGATACATGGTGAACGAACTCATTTGGAAAGTACATTTTATTTTCAGGGCCCAAAGTCAATTGCAATGCATGTATAACGTTACAAATTTTCAATATGTTGGGGTAAAGGCATTTCGGGAATAACAGTTACAATAGCTTAAATGACAAGGGTGTTTTGAGAGAAAAAGGTTACACATTATTGGCTGGGGCATTTTGGGAATAAACAGCACTACAGTTCAGATTTTTCCATGAAATGGATGGGCATTTTGTCACGAGCTGTGAGGGTATACCAACCAAAAAGAAATAAAGAAAGAAAGATGTTCTGCCGGGTCAGGTTCTCACTCACAGACTTGACTGGACTCAATTTTTAATAACTCATAAATTAAAAAAAATAAATATTCCATGATTAGTAATAGATAGTTAAAATAGTTATAATAAGCATGAAAAAAGCAAGATGAGATTTTAACACTAGGTCACTAGACAGCACACTGATTCAATCAGTCCAAACACATTGCTGAGGTCGAGGGTTCTAGCTCCTCTTTAAATCTCAATTTGGGCGATTCAATTTGAATCAGAGTGAGTAGCAGAGCAGAGTTGACTCAGTTGATTTTCAAACCGACTCAGCAAGTTTTAGAACCACCAACCATAATACCCACCTTGGCATATGCATTTTTCGGAGTATCACCGATATTATCGAAATATTCCCCATGTTATCTGTATCTCTAGTGGGGCAATACTGATAATACTAGTAGTCTCAGAAATTTCAGATATCAGTGATGTATTGTTAACTATCACTAATGTATCGCCGATATTTTCGACTGTGTAAGATGTCGCTTGTATCACAAGTGTATTGGTGATATTTCGATAATATCGTTAACCTATCGATATCACAAAAAATCTGTTCATTAGAAGAAAAAAATCATTTCAAATTTTTTTATGGGCGCATGGTTGTATGTAGCGTTCACATTGTGGATGAATATGATACTATTGATCTTATCACGATGATATCATTATCGCGACGTGGTCGATATCAAGACCAGTCTTTGGTTTCCTTTCTAGTTGTCAATGATTTCTCAGCGAAGTATCATGCATTGTTGTTATTATGAAATATCGATGGATGTTTGGATGGAAGGTTTGATGGTTAGATAGATGATTGGATAAATAGATGTGATCCATTGGTGATGAAATGTCCCCATTTCTACCAAGTACCAACATGGCAAACGAAATGTTTGCCTCAAAACAATGAGCTGAATTTCATTTAAAATAAATAAATAAATAAATGTATGAGTTTCCACGATTCAGAATGACCCTCACTAGCTCAACTTATGACATTGGAGTGTCCAACAACTACAAAACCAGAATGCTCTTTTGCAACTAACCTCGCCTATTTTCTACCTAGACTGCCACTCAGATTGTTTGCTAAGCATATGAAGCCCCTAATCTTACATTAGTTCTTCAAGTTCACAGCTGCAACTCCAGTCATTACAGTTTTCACAGGAGTGACTACTGATTACAAAAGAATCATTACAAGAGACAGGAAAATGAAAAACCCACGAAAAAAGGGAAACAAAAAAGAAACAGAATGTACAAGGTCACATGGTTTCAGTCAAGAATCATCTAACCAATAATAATGAATCACCAGATCCCTCTCTCGGAGAATTACAACAAATGTACAATATACAAAAGCTTGGAGTATAACCACTTAACATCAAATATTGAGAGAAATAACATCACTTTTGTGAATCTGGTTTTTGGCCACATTAATATATTATATTTCTTTTAAAGTACATCAGAAAAGGAAATAGCAGATTTTGTTAGCCTTCAGGAGAAGTTACAACTTCGCTCTTTGTGCATGGGGCAGAGTGACAAGTGGCATTGGAATTTTCTTTGAAATAGATCTTTCTTGGTCTAGTCTTTTTATCATGTATTTGAAACAAAGTGGAAGAGGAGGCACCGCTAACCGAGTGGGACATATTTGGCAATTTCCAGGAAAGCCAAAATTGGTGTTTTAGGCTGGTAGCTGCAAAAAGGAAACTGCTTAATATCAACCTACTCCAGAAAGGAAGACAATGATCACAAATGAGTGCCTCTTCTGTGTGGCGTAGGAATCAATTAAGCATCTATTCACCCATTGTGGATTCTGCAGGAATTTGGAAGAGAGTCCTTGATCTACTTGGAATTATATGGGTAAAGCAATACATTCTTTCAGCTGACAATTTGTAATTTTCTAGAAGACCTATTCATAACATGGTTGGCATAAAAGAATCAGCAACGTAATATATCTATTATCTACTCCAATTCCCAGTATCATGGATTAGCCATTCATCAAAACAAGAGAAGATACTCCAGAAATGAATTCAACAATCACCTCAAATGCCTTTTTGAAAAATTGCTGAATAAGCTTTTCATACTTTTTTGTGCTGAGCCAACTCTAACAGCACTGGCATTAAATGCAGCAAGTGTTTTTTGTACTGTTCCTCTGTGTTCCTCTCTTAGAACACCCTACAGCATAGAACTTTAGTGAACAACAGATGACAACCAAGTTGTAAAAATTTTCTACACTAACATAAACTATACTTACCTCCTCAGGATGCTTTATGCGGTCAAAAGAAGCCATATAAACATCGGTCACAGACTCATATGCACTCTAACATTCAGCTTCTTCAACACTCTGCAATAGCAGAGTTGCCAGAAGACTACGCTAAGCTCAAAAAATATATGCATCTACTTGAAGTCTGAAACACATTCCTTTCTGATATTCAACTTGCTGTTATCAAGGTCCAGTAGCAGTAGGAGGCTTGGGGTTTTGGAAAATGCAAGATAAACTACAAAATATGTGCACTTAATAATGTCTACAGTTGTGTGGTTCCACTTCCACCTGTTGAAAAATTGAAGTTCTTTTAAATTTCTATGATTTCTCCTATACTTAATAATGCCTACAGTTGTGAGCTTGATGCCACAGACATGGAGAGTCATATATTTTGCCATTCTAAAAAGAAAAGAAAAAAAACAAATAAACAAGTGCAATTCGGAATGCAACACAGCTAGGTCCTAACCGCTAAAACTAAGTTTGGCATTTAATTTTGGGCGAATCCACTTAAACTTTTTTCATTGAAATGGAAGATGAAGCCATAATTTGAATGCCAACGGATCATGGGAGACGAATTGAAAAAATTGGATCCAGACCTCTAATACTTGTATGAAATATCCAATTCATTGAAGCCGATTTTGGGTTGTTTGTTGCAAGATTTAGTGCCTAAATGCTAAATGTTAGAGATCAAATCTTTGTTGGTTATATTTTTATTATCTTAAATCAATTACAGATTGCTTTCAAACCAATTAAGATTGATTTGAAATCAATCTAATAGTTAGGAGATTTTCATTAACAATTCATAGGGATTGTCTGTAAAAGGTCTATAAGAGGGAGGGTGGTGTCGGAGGTAGGCATTTCCACATTTTACGAGTTGTGTCTTGTAAAGTATTGTAAGAGATGTTTGATAACAATAAAGTTATTTCTCCCTCTCAACTCAAATATTCTTGCGGATGTACTCTTCTCCATTTATTTGCGATTTGGGTGTCGAGATCTCATTGACTCGATAACCAGGATGCACTAGTATTGAAGAACAAAAACAAGCAGATAACTTCAGATATAAGAGCCCAATGACATTACAAGCATGTAGAAGTTCAAATTATTAAAATTTGTGAAGTTTTTATTGGCATAAAGCCAGTGTTCGAAATATCAGTATCACGCTATGTATCGCACCATTGGGATACAAATACGTATCGGTTATCGCACGGGATATATTATTTGTATCGCGTAATTTATCACACTTTCTAGAAAACATAGGGAAACATTAGGAAAATGATTGAATTTTTCAATGAAACTTCATGGATTGTTAAAAAGGATCTTAATATACACTTTTTAATCATAACATCTCAAAAAAAAAAAAAAAAAGGTACACATAATAAATTTATTTTGTAAAGGGTCTTAAGTTATGCTTTGTTTAACTAAACTAATGCAACTATATTTAAATTGAATGCATGAGATTTATAAATGTATCAAAGATATGTATAAAAACATAACTACTTCATTAAAAAGTAAAAGAAGTAAAAATTGAGATATATATATATCAATGACGGGATTGGTTGTGGCCTATACCCACATAATGTTGAGCGGTGGCTGGTATCGTCTCCATTGTCTCGGGTACATTTCCTGTGAAAGCCTTCTCTAGGAAATTCATGGGCTGGAAACTTTGGTGGGGCCTACCTTTATGTTTGTGAGAAATCCACCCCATCCATCTGTTTTGTGAGCTCATTTTAGGACATGGTACCAAAAATGAGCTGGATCAAATATTCAAGTGGGCTGAAAACATGAGGATTGAACCTACACAGTAGAAATATTTGTGGAGCCACAAAAGTTTTAATTAGGTAATATTTGTCTTCTCGGTTCATCTTACCAGGAGTGACGTTATGAACCGTATTGCAGGGAGGTTTTAACCGTAGGAATTTCCTTTCCCACCTTTTCCTTTAGTGCGGCCCGAGTCTTGGAGCCTGCTGACTTTTGGTCCCCAATCCTAAAATGAGCTCACGAAACGGATGGACGGGATAGATTTCTAACAAACATTATGGTGACCCACCTAGGTTTCCAGCGTAGGAACTTCCTGCCAGAGGCAGGAAATGAGAAATTTACGACTGTGGACCCCACCTTTTATCCAGTGGTTTTTTGGTAACAATACAAACTTATAATATGCACTTGGACCTCCTCGCACGGAGTTGGAATTTCAGGACGAAAATACCCCCGCCTTCCTTTCGAGACGAGCGCTGACGCTCCTCCAACCGATAGTTGTACGAACGGCTCAAAAGAGATCAAAGTTACATGGCCCCACAGCTATGTATTTATTATATCCACAACGTTCATCCATATTTCGAGATCATTTCGGAGCATTATCCCAAAAAAAAAAAAAAAAAATCATATCCAAAGATCAACTGGACCACACCACACAGCAGCAGGAAATTTGATTTTCACGGTTAAAAATTTTGTAGGGCCCACCATGACATTTATTTTCCATCCAATCTATTCATAAGGTCACAAAGGTCTGTATGAAAAGGAAAAACAAATTTCATAATGATCCAAAACTTCCGTAACCCCTAAAAGGGTTTCAATGGTAGACGTTCAATTCCCCACTGTCTTTTACAGTGTGGTCCACTTGATAGTTAGATCTATCTTATTTTTCGTCTCAAGCTTTAATATGCGCTCGCCAAATAGATGGACGGTTTGGATATAACACAGACCTCATGATAGGACCCACAAAAGTAACATCGCAAATATATATATATATGTTTACAGACTGCCGTGGCCCTACCGACTACTGCCGCACCCGCTGCCGAACCGGTGGTAGTGCCGCGGCAGTCCGTCATTTTTTATTTTTTATTTTTACATGGGGAACTTTTTCTCTCTTACATTTTTCTCTAATACATAATTAAGTAAATATGTATATATAAGTATATAAAAATATTTTTCTATCTTCCAATTCATTTCTTTGTCTACTTATTTAACAAGCATATCTCCTAAACTAAAATGATATACTTAACGTACCACATGATTTTGGGGTAGGAGAAGCTAATTTAGCCAACCAACCTAGTTATTTTCTAAGATTCCATCAGGTCGATGGTCGAAAATCCATTTCATTCAGTTCGTGGTCAATTTCAATCACTTCGCGGTCAAACTGGAAATTCAGCGGGCAAACATGAAATTGAGCGAGGCAAACATGAAATTGAGTGGGGAAATCTAGAAATTTAGCGGGTAAAACATGAAATTAGGGTTGAAAGTCGGGCCGGTTGGTTCGGGTTGGTGCTCAACCCTAATCCAACCCAAGGTTCCTATACCTAAACCTTGACCCAACCCAACCTAATCTTGGGTTGGGAATTCTCAACCGAAGCTCAACCCAAGAGGACTCGACGGGTTGATTGGGTTGGTTGGGTGTATACGTGCTAATATTTTCATTATTACATTAGTTTATTATATTTCAATATAAGACTTATTTTTTGTATCTATGATTTTATTAATTATATACGTGATTATTCATCATAAAGAACTTCATTTTTTTCTTTAAAAAACCAAGTTAAAATATAGGACTACTCCTTTAAAAAGTCATGTAGCATAGCACGCAATCTATTTGGGAGAGAGAAATCCGACATATCTTGTTAGCTTGAGTCCTTGGAAATGACGTGGACAAATAAGACCTGACATCACTAGTGTACCTTCTACACAAACAATCCACACTCAATTATAATTTATAAGTAACTAATATATTGATTAGGTTCGGGTTGGGTCAGGCAACCTAAGACCTCAACCCAAGCCCAACCTAAGTTTTATCGGGTTAGTGTTTGTATAGCCCAAGCTTGAGATCGGACCTGATATATCCTGCCCGAGCCTGACCCAATGTCGGGTCGGTCATGGGTCAGTTGGGTTGAACCCGCCCAACTTTTAGCCGTACATGAAATTAAGCAGGGCAAACTAGAAATTCAGAGGGGCAAACATGAAATTGAGCGGGGGAAACTAGAAAATCAGCGGGGCAAACTAGAAAATCGGCGGGGCAAACATGAAAATCAGCGGGGCAAACTATGAAATCAATTTCATGTTTGCCCCTCTGAATTTCTAGTTTGCCCCGCTGCTTTTCTAATTTGCCTCGCTGCTTTTCATGTTTCCTCCACTGATTTTCATGTTTCCCCCGCTGATTTTCTAGTTTGTCCCGCTCATATTTCAGTTTGCCCCATTATTTTTCTAGTTTGCCCCGCTGCTTTTTATGTTCACCCACTGATTTTCATGTTTCCCCCGCTCATATTTCAGTTTGCCCCGCTGTTTTTCTAGTTTGCCTCGTTACTTTTCATGTTTCCCCCGCTAAATTTCATGCTTGCCCCGCTAAATTAGCTTCTCCTACCCCAAAATCATATATGGTACGTTAAGCAAATTATTCTAGTTTAGATCCTTACTCTTGCTCGAGTGGTAGATTCTTAGGAGTTTCAACACCCGGTCAAGCGTTCAAGTATCCATAGGTGGTGAAATTCCACTAGTGTGAGTGTGTGGGGGTGTGTGTGCATGTGTAACAAAAAACAAATCATTCTAGTTTAGGAGATATGCTTGTTGAATACATGGACAAAGAAATGAATTAAAAGATAAAAAAATATTTTTATATAGTTATATATACATATTTATATAATTATGTATTATAGAAAAATGTAAGGGAGAAAAAGTTCTCCTAGTAAAAAAAATAAAAAAAATGATAAAAAAAAATCTGCCAGACTGCCGCGGCACTACCAACAGTATGTATTATTATTATTATTATTTTTTTTTTTTGTTGCCTTTGTGGGTCCCATCATGAGACCTGTGTTATATCCAAACTGTCCATCTATTTGGTGAGCTCATATTAAGGCTTGAGACAAAAAATAAGATAGATCTAACTATCAAGTGGACCACACTGTAAAAGGCAGTGGGGAATTGAACGTCTACCATTGAAACCCTTTCAGGGTTACAGAAGTTTTGGATCATTATGAAATTTGTTTTTCCTCTTCATCCAGGTCTTTGTGACCCTATGAATGAACTTAGATGGGGAGGATTTCTCGCAAACATCATAGTGGCCTCCACCTGAGTTTCTAATGGTTGACGCTCATTCAACACTGTTTCCTGTAATGTGGTACACTTGAGACTTGGATATACCTCATTTTTGGTCTCATACCATAAAATGATCTGGAAAAATATGTGGACGGCATGGATGAAAAGCAAACATCATGGTGGGGCCCACATACCTAGACAAAGAAATGAATTAGGAGATATGCTTGTTAAATACTTAGACAAAGAAATGAATTAAAAGATAGAAATATATTTTTATATACTTATATATACATATTTACATAATTATGTATTAGAGAAAAATGTAAGGGAGAAAAAGTTCTCTATGTAAAAAATAATAATAATAATAATAATTCTGCCAGACAGCCGCGGCACTGCTGCGGTAGTGAGTAGGGCAAACTAGAAAAACAGCGGGGCAAACTGAAGTATGAGCGGGGCAAACTAGAAAAATAGTGGGGCAAACATGAAAATGAGCGGGTCAAGCATGAAAATGAGCGGGTTAAGCATATGAATCGTCATTTTTGCAAACACAATTTTGCTATTTGCCTGTGTCATATATAATTGCTACACCTGCTTATGAATCGTCATGCTGACAGTGTGTAACAATAAAGCCCATTTTCTATTCTTTTTTAGTACAACACTAACTAAAAAATGAAGGGAATTCTTCCACCGTACGCGGCATAGCTGCACGACAATCCAAGTCATCAAAATTTGATTGAAATTAACCGCAAACTGATTAAAATTGACCACGAAGTGAATGAAATGGATTTTTGACCATTGACCTGATGAAATCTTGAAAAATAATCGGGTTAATTGGCTAAAGTTGTTTCTCCTACCCCAAAATCATATATGATACATCAAGTAAATAATTTTGGTTTAGAACATATTCTCATTTCTCCCGCTTAATTTCATATTTGCCCTGCTAATTTTCTAGTTTGCCCCGCTGATTTTCTAGTTTCCCTCGCTCAGTTTCATGTTTGCCCCGCTGATTTTCTAGTTTTCCATGCTCAATTTCATGTTTGCCTCGCTGATTTCTTAGTTTGCCCCGCTGATTTTCTAGTTTGCCCCGCTCAATTTCATGTTTGCCCTGCTGATTTCCTAGTTTGCCCCGTTGATTTTCTAGTTTGGCCCGCTGATTTTCTAGTTTCCCCCGCTCAATTTCATATTTGCCTCGTTGATTTTCTAGTTTGCCCCGCTGATTTCAGTCCCGTTTCTTTCACCCCTTTCCACTGTGTTGCTTTCGCCATTGCCATTTTCACTCCCTTTCTTCACTCCGTTCCAATAAGGGCCTGTTTGGCCGGGCAAATCCCATGGATTCATGGGATTGCTATATCCCGGGACGAGTTCACTGGGTCTGTTTAGCACTCCTGGCATATCCCGGGATTGTACCCTCCAATCCGTCCGACCAAAGGATGGGATCAATTTTAAGGTAATAATGGTGATGTTAGTAGATTGTTTTAAGATCCATTTGATTGCTGATACATGTCCTTTTGAACGTAGACCTATGGCTACGGATTTTAAGTAAATCATTCTAGTTTAGGAGATATGCTTGTTAAATAAATAGACAAAGAAATGAATTAAAAGATAAAAAAATATTTTTATATCCTTATATATACATATTTATATAAGAAAAAGGTGCATAGCACGATTTGTTGTTCAATGCCATCGACAGTTGTTCAATGCCATCGGAAAAATACGAAAATCTCACGATTTGTTATTGGACACTTTTGGTGTCCTGCTCAACGCTATCAAAAGAGGTTCAATGCCATCGACGAACCGTCGATGACATCAAAGTCCCATCGAAGTGCCATCAAGAAAATTCAAAAAATACATGTTTAGTCACTATGCATATATATGGGTGTAATCGGGAATAGGGGGTATCAAGAGCTTTTTAATTCGTTCATAGGGTTTCAAGCTTATAGCTTAGGTGATTCAAGACTTGTTCGAATCGGGTAATCTCTATCTTTTGTAATTTTATTCTTTTATAGTGAATATATGTCACTTTGTGCCTTGATACATCCTCAATGGAAGTCAACTGACCAATGAATTGTTCTGCATCACCCAAAAATGTCTCCCACTTGTGAAAATTAAAAACTATGGATTCTTTGCAAAGATGTAAAGCACTGTAATCAAACCATTATACAAGGACACCAAAAAAGTTGATAGTCAAACACTATAGTTTGTACTCTTTTCACTACAGTACAACTCATACACATGATAAGGACACTATCCTATTTCACGTGTATACCAACATCTAATATAAGGAAAGAACTACATTTCAAACACATGCATCATGAATTTCTCCATCATCTTTTGTTCTAAGGTCATCCATACATTGATACCTCCACCTCTCCTCACCCCAGTACCATCAGAGAGCAACAACTCAAACTCATCAATTCCACTCACAACTGGGCCACCATAGGTGGGCCTCCCATACCCAAAATTCAGCTCATGGAATGGTAGCTTCACCGAGCTGACACATAAAAATTCTCATCTAAAGTGGGAGGGACCCCTCTATAAACCTCCAACCAATCCACTACTGATTTCACATACTCATCTGTCACCATTTCTATTGCTTCCTTCACCTTCTCAACACAAAATTCCAACGACTCCTTATTCAAATCCACCACCTTTGCACTTGCACAAGCTATTACAACAACATTCCCAGCAAATCCATGTGGCAAGGGTGGAGTTATCTTGCTCCTAATGTCCACAACAAAGAGTACTGATGAAACCCCACATGGGTCTTCAAAGACAGCCCGCTATTTTTCTAGTTTGTCCCACTCATAATGTAGTTTGCCCTGCTATTTTTCTAGTTTGCCCCGCTCATAATTCAATTTGCCTCGCTGTTTTTCTAGTTTTCCCCGCTCATAATTCAGTTTGCCCTGCTGTTTTTCTAGTTTGCCCCGCTGTTTTTCTAGTTTGCCCCGCTTATAATTTAGTTTGCCCCGTTGTTTTTCAAGTTTGCACCACTTATAATTCAGTTTGCCCCGCTGTTTTTCTAGTTTGCTCCTCTCATAATTTAGTTTGCCCCGCTCATAATTCAGTTTACCCCTCTCATAATTCAGTTTGCCCCGCTGTTTTTCTAGTTTACTCCGCTCATATTTCAGTTTGCCCCGCTGTTTTTCTAGTTTGCCCCGCTCATACTTAAGTTTGCCCCATTATTTTTCTAGTTTGCCCCGCTCATAATTCAGTTTGCCCCGCTCATAATGCAGTTTGCCCCGCTGTTTTTCTAGTTTACTCCGCTCATAATTCAGTTTGTCCTGCTATTTTTCTAGTTTGCCCTGCTCATATTTCAGTTCGCCCCGCTGTTTTTCTAGTTTGCCTCGCTCATACTTAAGTTTGCCCCCTTATTGTAACGCCCCGTGTTTTCAGGACCCGAGTATATGACTCGTTTCCCAAAAACCCGAGTGTTAATCTTAAAGGATGGTCAAATTCACGTATATATATATATATATTTTTTCTTTATCAGAGTAAGCAGATAAGCGTAGAATGGACAAGTAAGCTAAAATGGAAGTTTAAATTTTCCTTTAGAATATACAAGTGGTTGCCCATAATGACTTATACAAACCAATGTCCCCATTCTTACAAATACAAAATTGACATAATATTACATGTGAAACAAGGTAAACTGCAACAATCTTGAACTGTAAAATCATGTAGCAACCCTTAGCAAATAGAATCATGCACCCTTGTCAACCACATAGCCTGCTCCTCACCAATATACAGGGCCACCTGCACTACCTGTACGGTTGTATATTTGATGGATGAGTGGCCAGCTCAGTGTGAATTCCCCTCAAGATTACACACCGCCGCATTAGGTAAGCATAGTTATAAAACAACAAGGCAATCAAAACAGTACAAGATGCAATCTTTTTAAATGCATGGATGCATGTATGCACATCGGCCTGGGGATGCACATCCAGCCGGACTTGGGCTCGTCACCCATGCAAATCATCGACCTGGGAAAATCATCCAGTCGGACAGGGGTCGATAGTCGGTGGTCTGGGAGCTAGCGAAACGATACCCCGAAGATCCTAAGGGCACGTGCTACAGCATCCAGATTAGCCACCCGTCATCGCCAACATGCTATGAATGCATGATTAGCCAAACCGTTATTAATCCAGTTACAATCAGCCAATTTAGGTAAGCTCAAGGTCACTACGGGGAGCTCAGAGCCCAGCGTAGGCCGACAGCTCGGGCATAGTGTCCCATTACCACCATCCCCGGCTCATGAGACTACCATCTTAGGATGTTTAATGGAAACTCATCGACTAGTGGTCAATCATATTACAACATATGGGGCTTGCCATCGCATGGTTGCACAGTATAAAAACATCGAGCCCATGTAGGGAAAATACCAGGACAAGGACACATACGGCGATATCAAAGCAAGACAAATATCAAAATAAGCCACATAGGGCGAGTATCAAAATCATGCGATAAAAGACCATCCTTGAAAACCGTTGGACACAACAACCCTGGATGGTAGGCCCACATCACTGGTTAATTTAAACCAACATTCAGTAACCACTGAGCCGAAGGTCCATTACTATCATAACCAGTCGGGTTACATCCCAAGTATGGGTGTACACATGTAGGTGGGGGTTTCCCACTGGTGTACCAATTCAAGTTCCATAAGCAATCCACAAATAATCCATGAACAATCATATAAGATGAACATTAAGCAGGCAATATAGCAATTCAATTTCCATCAGCACATGTGATTGTAAGAGAGAGATATCAAATATAAATTTATATAAAAACTATAACTTAAGCTAATGAGAAGATGGAAAGCTCAAGGGGAAGAATCATCACCTGACTAGTCGAATTGCCAATGCCAACTAAGGCTGCTAGGAAGCGCGTGCCCTTAAAATCAAATCCTACCATAAATCAGGAACTCGTACAATTAGATCCAAGTTCTACCTACTACCTAGAGTTTAGTTTTAGGCTTAGATTCCCGGTTTCAGTTATGGAATTCGAACTCTATTTTGTGTGGTCATTAATGATATTATCAACTGGAATAATAAATGAATAAAATTAATTAAATAAATTGGTTATTAAATTTAGGAATATTAACAATGGCCACTATTATATTAAATTTCCTAACAAGAACCCACCACAAACAATAATACTAATAATTCTAAAATGATTATTAGTATTAACAATATCCCTAATATTAGTTATCGTGACATTAATGATCATTTTGATGAAAATGAGTAGTATGTTCTAACGTTAATAGTGATATCTTAAGAATGACAAGGTAAAATATTAATATTTTAACAATCATAACTTTTATATGTATTAACTAATATTTGTATGGATAATTTACTAACGACTAGGATCATAACTTACGGTCCAGATTACGTAAGTTTAGGCTAGGTTTTTAGGGTTTGAACTCTAGGTGGTGAGCACTAAATTTTAATAATTAAAAAAAATATTGTTAGTATTAGTGTTATAATTTATATTAGCTAAAGTGATGCTAACAATTATTTTGGTGAAAATGCATAGTATGTCCTAGCATCAATGATAATGTCTAGTAATAACAAAATAAGACACTAATATTAAATAATGATAGTTCTTATATGTAATAACTAACATCAATATAGATAGTTTATCAACTGCCATTCATTTATAATACTCATGATTCTAATAATGATCGAAATAGTAATAATGATAAATTTTAATCGAAAGAATTTCATTCAGGAAGGAGAAGGTGAACTCACCTTAGTCGACTCGGTTTGAGTCAACTCGACTCATCACCACTCGCTCTCCTTCACTTCCTTCTTTTCTCTTCTTCCACTCCCTCTTTCCCTCCATTCTCTCTCCTTCTTCATTTCTGCTTCTGGGAAGTCCAGAGGTGGCTGGACTCGACTCAAGGATGGGCCAACTCAACTCAGGTGAGTCGAGTCGACTCGCCAGCTACACAACTCACTCTCTCAACTTGTCTTCTTCTCTCCCTAACTCTCTCCTCTTCTTTCTCTGTTTTCAATAAGCTGGAAATCAGAAACGTCTGGACTGGGCCAGACGCAAGACTCAGCTCGAGTCGAGCTAGTGCAGTAGCTTGGTGATGGTGCAGCCGCACCTATTCTTTCCCATTTTTTTCTTCTTCTTTCTCTGCTCCTCTCTCACTGACTTCTCCTTTTCCTTCCTCCTCCTGGACGTGCAAAGGACCAGCGGTGCCTGGACTGAATCAGTCCCACGTGTGACTCAATCTGGAGTCGGTCCAGATTCGGCCTAGTTTGAGTTGGTTGTGTTGGTGCGGCGCAACAACCGCACCACTCCATCTTCCTCTTTCTCCTTTCTTCCATCTTCTCTCTCTCTCTCTCTTTTCCAGTCAAAAATGTCCCATTGAGGACGCCAATCCAGCCAGATTCGACTCGGTTTGGGTTGTCAGGTGCGGTGGATCGGTGAGGAAGAAGATGACGCCATTAATGGCGGATCTCGAATGGAGGCTTCTTCCTCCGATCTGACAGCATGGGATGGTTCATATGAACCCTAGGGAGCTTATGGATAAGCTCATTTGAAGCTTTAGGATGATTTGGGTGGTGGGTTCGCTGGTGGAAGGGAAACGGACATTTTCCACTCGAGCTACAGTAAGAGGTGGAGAGCAGCTGCGGCTACTCGATCCTCTTCATTTATGGAAAAATCCTAGCACTCTAGGGCCATTGGATGAGAACTGGATGGCCCGGATTGAATACAGCCATTCGGTTTTCTCAAAACCGTGGGAGGGATAGGTGTTGGTTTTGCATAGAAAACCTAGCACGTGATTAGCGCGTGAATGGTTTGGGTGCGTCCGAAACAAGGGCATGTGATTGGAGGAGAGGCCCTCACATGGATCGCCAGCGTGGAAGAAAACCGGGCTTTCCATTTTTCTTGGAAAGAAACAAACACAAATGGCTCTCTTGCGCTGGAAATTGCAACCCTGCATGGGAGCTTCAAGGTGAGTGACCAACAGGGTTGTGGTCAAAATCTCACCCTCTACAAGATGAACGGATTGGATCATGGAATCGGGTCCACCCTCATGGGCCATGATCATAGACACGGACAGTTGTCCGTCCGCTGTTGAAAACCGGAGGGAGAGACCTCTCTGTTTCGGGAAGGGAGCTCTGAACGGCTCGAGGTGGTACGGTGCACAGCGGGTGTGCCAAGCAGTGCACACGCACTCCGCTAGGTAGGGTCCACCGTGATGTTTGTGGGAAATCCACCCCGTCCAATCTATTTCTTTGTCCCAAGCAGGGCCTCCTACCAAAAATCATGAAGATATAAGCTTTAGGTGGGCCATACGGGTTGATTCCTAGCTCTAACGGTAGATTCTCGTTGATCTAATGGTCAGATTATTCTGAAATTGAACGTCAATGGCTAAAATAGTCCCTGAAATTTACTGGATAATTGGGTCCACATGTTGTAGGGACATGGTGGTGGAAACCACAGTCACTTCCAGTTTCATCATACACTGTTACCGCGTGCAGAAAAGTTCTTTTCTATCTCGTTGTTGAAAATAGATGGGGTCCACTTGTGATGATCTTCCAGAAGATCCACTCCATTCACCGTCTTTGGCACGCCGTGTTAACCCGTGGTCTAAAATTTGAAGTAGATCCAAACTTTAGGTGGGTCGCACGATCTAATAATGCATTAAATGGTATTTACCGTTAAATCCCATGCACGTAGAAATTTGAATGAATTGATATTTTTTGAAAAGTCCACTTTACTACTTGTAGTTGTACGATCCGCTCTGTTCATTGTGTTTAACATACTCTGCTAGGATTGTAGTCCAAAAATGGGGCAGATCTGTTGATCGGGTGGGCCGTACGATATGTTTTTAGCTTCAACGGTATTATGTAATGACATTCATGAATATTTACGATCTTGCCATTCATTTCTCAATCAGCTTCCGACGTCCATTACGTCGAAGTGTGACGCCCGAATTTCTTGAATTCTGGCGGGCATTCTTTATTTTCCGTGCTCTTTCTCTTGGTCCAGTTTGGGCCCCGATCTCCCTAGGATGTCTAAGATGCTTCTTTAGTGGCCTATACATTCTGTAATTCAAAATGACATTTATATACCTCCGATTGACAAGTTACCAGGTAGTTGGGACTTAAACCCGAAGATCTTCACAATGACCGATTCATCTTGATATTCGGATGGTCCATTTGGCGGATCCAAACCTGATGGACGGTCAGGTGACTTGTTAAAAATAAGGAAGCTTTATGGTTAGCACTCTAACCATGCATATGGGTGGATGTATGGTCAGTTTTGTGAATAGGTAAACACAAAGTGGGTTTCCGAAGTGATTAGGGGTAAGACTTATATAACGTTAGATTCGAGTGACTTTCTTATACATGAAAGTTTCTTAGATTCTGATTCTAATGGTGGGCTAAGCATTTTCATATGGTGTGAATAAAATGGACGGATTAGAATCTTGATCTGATAAGTGTACGAACGGATGTAGAGGTCAAGTAATTGATTTACTGTGATCTAAGGCTTGAAATTCGACGTGTACGGTTAATTTTTGGTAATTAGGCATGGTATAAAGTTTCACATGAAACAGATCATGAGAACCTTGTGAGTTGGAATTTAGGATATAGGTTGATGGCATTTTCGTAATTATTGCTGATCTAAGAGTTTTGTGAAGTCTAATGGCTCCACATAGTTCTAAGTACGTTACTAAGAAATTCTTACAAAAGAACGTATATCTAAATTGTTATGGATAGGGAGTTATTTGTTAATTCCTTTAAGGGAAGACACGTACGTTAGATCTCATGACAGAGAGTCTTACCTTGAAGTTTACGGTCAGATGGCTTGATCTATGAAAGAAGATCATTTCCAATGGTTCAATTTTTGTTGGGGAATGGATGTAGGTATAAGATAACTAAGTTGGTGTCGTACACATGCATGTATCAAGTTAAACTTCATGGTAACACTCGAGGACTTTCAATACTCGGGTATTGAAAAGATCGGGTTGTTACACTTATTTTTCTAGTTTGCCCCGCTCATATTTCAGTTTGCCCCGCTGTTTTTCTAGTTTGCCCCGCTCATATTTCAGTTTGTCCCGCTCGAGTGGTAGACTCCTAAGAGTTTCAACACCCGGTCAAGCGTTCGAGTATCCGTAGGTGGTGAAATTCCACTAGTTGGGCCCACAATGAATGTATGTAATATATCCACACAGTTCATCCGATTCTTCATTTATTTTGAGGGGTTTAGCCCCCAAATCGAAGCATATTAAAAGATCAAGTGGATCATACCGTGGGAAAGAGTGGGCATAATGATTTCTACCGTCGAAACCATAGCCGGCCCAACAGTGATGTTTGTTTGTTATCAAACCTATTCACAAGATCATACATATATGGATTAATAGAAAACACAATTGTAAGCTTGAACCAAAACTTCTGTGGCCCCTAAGAAATGATCAACATTAGAAGTTCAACTCAAAATTTCATGTGGTGTGGTCCATTTGAACATTGGATATGTTTAGATTTTTCGGCTCAAGCTACGAAATTATTTGTTGAGTTTGCCCCGCTGATCTTCTAATTTTCCCCGCTGATCTTCTAGTCTACCCCGCTGATCTTCTAGTCTACCCCCGCTGATCTTCTAGTTCGCCCCGCTGATCTTCTAGTTTCCCCCGCTGATCTTCTAGTTTCCCCCGCTGATCTTCTAGTCTCCCCCGCTGATCTTCTAGTCTCCTCCGCTCATCTTCTAGTTTGCCCCGTTCAATTTCAGGTTTGTCCCGCTGAATGTCTAGGTGTCCACCCTCAATGTCTAGGTTCCCTTCCACATATGGGGCTTTGGTGTATACATATTGCGATGAAAACAGTGGGCATAATGATTTCGGCCTGCTTCTTTGAAGATGACAACTCTCTTCAAGAAGAAAATATGACCAATGAACCAAGTATAAAGGTAGTTGCAAATATCATCTTGTTATTGATACTACCACTATAAATGTTCACTAAACTGGCCAACGTTGAACTTGGTAAAATGTCCAGCTTGCCCTGTTCAATTTCCAATTTCTTGTTAGCTCCGATCAATGTATAGCTTATGTTGATTGTTTGTCTCCGTCCAATTTTTGGTATTTCCTTGCTCATTTTCTATTTATATTTGATATGAAGCTTGCTCAAATTAATGAAATGCTACATTGTTTTTAGAAATGATTCCAATTTTGTACACTATGTTTATCTTATGAATTTTATGTTTGATATGTTTTTCAATTCATTTCTGCAGGCGACGAATATTCTACTTTGCCCCGCTGATTTTCTAGTATCCCCAGCTGATTTTCCTAGTTTCCCCCGCTGATTTTCTAGTATCCCCCGCTGATTTTCTACTTTGCCCCGCTAATTTTAATGATTTGTCCTGCTGAATCTGTAGTTTGCCTCGCTGATTATCTAGTTTGCCCTCCTCAATTTCATGTTTTCCCCGCTGACTATTATGTTTTTATAAAAGGGTTTAGGCATGCCTCTTTAAAGATGACAACTCTCTTGAAAAAGAAAATATGACCAATTCACCAACTATAAATGTAGATGAAAACAACATCTTCTTGTTGATACTACCACTTCTTGTTGATTTTCTAGTTTGCCCCGCTGATTTTCTAGTTTGCCCCGCTCATTTCCTAGTTTCCCCCGCTGATATTTGAAAGTGGCGATGGATGAATGGGATGGAAGGATTGGGGCTAAAGCATAAACGTAGGTAAGAGCCACGATGATTGGTTGAGTTTATTAGAGATTAGGCAATGGAGAGACACTGGAGTTGACTCAACTCTGTTAGCTCCATTAAACCAAAACCGTAAATAACATCCATTTTATCACTTGATTAGTACTCCATGGAGTATGGAGGTCCAATTGGGTAATGTTGGACAATGAAGTTTCCATGAGTGTCAGGCTAGCACATCACGAGATTGCTGCTTCAAATGATAAAGAAGGATTTCTGACTTCTGAGGAAGGTTTTAAATAATGCTGTGACTGTATCAGCCAGGCCCTAAAATGATACGATACTGGGCGTATCAGATTATAGGATCCATATCGGCCGAAATTGTCTCTTTGCACACACACACACATCAAGAAAACAGGAAATTAATACAATGGAACATGCACAACAAAAAATAGGAAAAGTTAGTGAATGAGAGAGAAGAGTTTATTAAGGAGAAGGAATGTAGTCGTACACGGAGGGGACGTTTTGTGATGGAGGAGGAGGGTGAGGAGTTGAGGAAGCGAGGGGAAGTAAATGATATTGAAGATAAAGAACTTGGACATGGGCACCTAGACGTGCAATCATATAGTAATGTCAAAGCTAATGTATATCAAATTGGCCACACCAATGGGCCAAATGTTTTTCAAATTGGGCCCACCCTTATGTATTTTGAGACCCAACCTATTCATAAGATAACATAGAGATAGATGATATGAAAACAATTATTAGCTTTATTGGAAACTACCGTGGCCCTTAGAAGTTCGAACGGTGGATGTCACTGTCCACTATTTAAATGGTGGAGTTCACTTGAACTTTAGATTTGATCCGTTCTTTTGCTCACGCCATAAAATGATAGACATGCAAAAATTCTAGATTTATAGTTTGCCCCGCTGATTTTACAGTTTCCCCACTGATTTTGTAGTTTGTCTCGCTAATTTTCTAGTATCTCCCACTGATTTTGTAGTTTGTCCCGCTAAGTTTATAGTTTGCCCCGCTGATTTTCCTGTTTCCCCAGCTGATTTTGTAGTTTGCCCCGCTGATTTTCCAGTTTCCCCTGCTGATTTTGTAGTTTGCCCCGCTGATTTTTCAGTTTCCCCCACTGATTTTGTAGTTTGCCCCGCTGATTTTATAGTGTCCCCCGCTGATATTCTAGTTTGCCCCGCTGTTTTTGTAGTGTCCCCCGCTGATATTCTAGTTTGCCCCGTTGATTTTAGGGCCCGTTTGGCAAGGTGGTTTGGAAGGGATTGAATGGTATTACGGTGGATGGCATGGATTTCTAGGTAATGATGGTGTTGGCAGTGGATTGTCTTGAGATCCATGGGATTGCTATATCCCTGGATTGCTACATCCAGTCTACTTGGCACGCCCGGCCAATCCCGGGATTAAACCTTCCCATCCCTTCCAATCCCTCGAACCAAACACGTCCCTGGCAAATTTTAACGGATTAGGATGGATTGGATGGGATTTAAAGGTAATGATGATGTTGTCAGTGGATTGTCTTAAGATCGGTGGGATTGGGATCAGATCACCGACTCTGTTTGGCACGCCCGGCCAATCCCGGGATTTAACTTCCAATCCCTTCCAATACCATCCAGTCCCTTCCAATCCGACTGGCCAAACGGGCCCTAAATGTTTGCCCAAATCCTACCACCTATCTTTAGTCACGTTTCAGCAATTTGTACAAGATGGCCTTATTATGGATTGGCCATTTTCTTATTTTATAGTGTCCCCCGCTGATATTCTAGTTTGCCCTGCTGTTTTTTTAGTGTCCCCCGCTGATATTCTAGTTTGCCCCGCTGTTTTTGTAGTGCCCCCCGCTGATATTCTAGTTTGCCCCGTTGATTTTAGGGCCCGTTTGGTAAGGTGGTTTGGAAGGGATTGAATGGTATTACGGTGGATGGCATGGATTTCTAGGTAATGATGGTGTTGGCAGTGGATTGTCTTGAGATCCATGGGATTGCTATTAGACTGGATTGCTACAGCCTGTTTGGCACGCCCGGCCAATCCCGGGATTAAACCTTCCCATCCCTTCCAATCCCTCGAACTAAACACGTCCCTGGCAAATTTTAACGGATTAGGATGGATTGGATGGGATTTAAAGGTAATGATGATGTTGTCAGTGGATTGTCTTAAGATCGGTGGGATTGGAATCAGATCACCGACTCTGTTTGGCACGCCCGGCCAATCCCGGGATTTCGGCCTTCAGATTTCACCTAAATTTACACTTTGAATATTGAAGATATGTCCTTGCAGCGGGGCAGTCAAATCTGACCTTTGATTGAGAAATGGTGACCGGAATAAAGTCCAATAAGGCCATTTGGGTGAATTAGCGAAAGCCGGGGCCAACTGACCTAAAACCAGGGTATAAAACCCTTTAACCCCTCTCTTTCACTCACTCCTACAACAATTTCGGCAACATGGACGAAGTGTGTGTGGGTGTATTCGCCGGAGACCTCGGTCCTACCGTAGTAGATGTGAAGTGTGGCTGATAAAAGGTAACAAATTCGAGCTCTCTTCCAATTTTCGTAGCTATGGCCGCATGCATGTGTCCTGACACAACTAACACAAAGAGAACCGGAAGATAAATCGTTCGGGAAATTTCAGTACTAAAGTCTAATGCTATGATTCATGCATATGCCTCGCTAGAATCATAGCCTAAGAACTCCTTTGTTGTTCGCTAGAATTAACTAAGAGGTGAGATCCGACCCTTGACCCAAATCTTAGGTTAATTGGATTTTCTCTTTCCAACTATCTTTATAAACTTCATGTGTTGGATAGGTTCTGACGACCCTTGACCCAAACCCTAGGTTGAAGCATTTAATCTGGTTTTCTCTTTCCAAATATCCGTAAAAATACTATACATATGTTATATTTGAGGATTATATAAATATGCAAACCCACCGATGTGTATTGTGTTTGACGAAATGCCTGTGTGGGCCTGATAATAACATTACTTGCTAAGTATGGTTGACAAAATGAGTTGAAACCTGGTTTTGCTGAGTGAGGTTGACAAAAAAGAAAAATGCCATCAGGATTATTAGCCAGGCCCTAAAATGAAGGAAAAAAGAAGAAGCAAATATCAGCTTGATCCAAAACTTCTGTGGCCCACAAAAAGTTTTTAATATATGGTCAATCACCATTGTTTCCCATGGCATGTTCCACCTGAGATTTGGATCTATTTCATTTTTTAAAAATTTTTATGGAATATGCCTTAAGTGATCTAGAAAATTACCAGATGGACGGCATAGATATAGAATATATACATCAAGATCGGCCCCACGGTGAGGGTCGCATCGTCTTGGGGAGGCCAGGCTACACCTAATCCCCTCCCAATTATCAAACATTTACAGTAATCCTTTGAATGAAATATTTTACTTTGAATTCAATATCTCGTATCATTATCACATACCCCTAGTTAGTATATAAGGGGCCGACTTTTCCAAGGAATAAGGAACGTCTATTTTGTACATCAAATCTGCACATGTAAGGCCCATGTTTGTTTTATCTACACCGTTGATTTAATGGCACCCATCTTGGATGGACCCTGCTCAAAAACTTCCAAATAGTAAGATTCTATTTTTGGTCTTTTCACCGTTGAATATGAATTGTTGGTGCATTTCTTCTTAACTACGTACTTGTGTGCTAACACTAGAAGGGGCATAGTCCATCTACAATAGTGACAATTATACTTGTTGTTGCTCGAATTTGGATGGAAAAGGACTATCCTGTCCATCTACAGTGTGACCTTACCCGGTCGATCGGGTGGACCCGGTCGACCCCATCTGGCTCAAATAGCCGTTTACCCGGTCGACCGGGTTGACCCGGTCGACCCCATCTCGCTGTCCTATGCGCGTAGCCGGTCGACGGTTTTGACCATTAATCTGCCTAACAACAGGCCCGAAGCTCGAAGCCCGAAGCTCGGTCGAAATGTAAGTTGTATCATCCTACACCCATTGCCTAAAACCCACTTCCTCTTCTTCCACACACCTTCTCATCTTCTAGTCACGTTCCTTTCTTCCACAATCTTAAACCCATCATCATCTTCATTCCATTCTCTAAAATCTTTCCTACTATTTTCGGTAGTAGTTTGCTACAATGAATGTCCAACTTGCCCTATTCAATATCCAGTTTGCCTCGCTCAATTTGCAGTTTGCCCTGATCAAATTATAGTTTGTCTCGCACAATTTTCGGTATTTCCTCGCTCAATTTCTATTTCTAGTTCATATGAAGCTTGTTTTCAATTATGTCTGATTTTATAGACGATGTTTATCTCGTGAATTTTATGTTTGATATGTTTTTAAATCCATCTCTGCAGGTGATGAAAATTCTGCCGTAATCTCCAAGCCAATATGTAGGGGATGGGAGGAATTTTGGAAAGATGTTGCTTGTCAATAACATATGATTGCTTGTCTGTAGTATGTAGATGATATTTGTCCAGGGGATGGGAGGAATTTTTGAAAGATGTTGTATTATACGGAGTATTAATTTCATTGTTGAATGTACATTGTACATTGTTGTTCCCCTCATGTACCATTACATGTTATATACATTGTATTATATACATCATTAAATATACATTGTACGAGGTTTACAGTAATCTTGGAGTGCATAAAATTTCCAAGTCTGTGCAGATCAGTCCGCATTCCTTCTCTAATTACGATAGCCTTCTTTAATCACGATAACCCAATTAGTTTTAATCAGCCCTTTTGCAATCAACCCTTTAACTTGAAAATTTTCTTTAGGTGTAGGTCATCTGGTATAAAGAGCTTGTCCTTCTCTACTAATCTCGTATAACTAGTTAATGCTTTTAATCACTCAATGTTCAATTAATATACATTTTTCAGCCTCATCTGTTACCATATATCATAACTAAGGTCATTAATGGCAGTTTCATATTTGCCCTGCTCAATTTGATGCTCGCCCCACCCAATTTCATGTTTGCCCCACTGATTTTCATGTTTTCCCCGCTGATTTTCTAGTTTGCCCCGCTGATTTTTTAGTTTGCCCCGCTAATTTTCATGTTTCCCCCGCTGATTTTCTAGTTTGCCCTGCTGGTTTTCATGTTTCCCCCACTCAATTTCATGTTTGCACCGCTCAATTTCATACTTGCCCCTTCCAACTTTCCGTTTGCCCCGCTGAACGCGCATGAGGCTGCCACTGGACCAATCAAAGCAGACAAAAATTCAAGGCTTAACTAGTATTAAGCTAGGTTTCAGTGGTCTGCCTTGCTATGGATGCTCAAAACTCAGTTCCTGATCAGATTCTTCCATCCCCATCTCAATTCCAATGGCTTTCAGTGGCAAAGTTTTTAAAAAATGGACCATATTCCAATGGTTTTATCTGCCATCCCTGTAATTGATATACCTCTGAGCACATATTCCAATGGTTTTGTTATCCATCTTTTTTCCTAAATGAGATCTACATTCAAGCAAGAATAGGTTTTCAATACAAGAAATAGATATATTCCTTAATATTATTTTTAATGTGACTTAGAAAAGTAGGAACTCATCTCAATTCGTGATTATATAGTCTACAAAGTTAAATTTTTTTACAGGCTATATAGTCTAAGATGGATCACAAGAGTTGGCCATGGAAGATTATGTGCTCATCAGAGAGGACAGTCGCTGCAACAGACTCTGTTGTGGCTTCTTTGGCTATCTCAATTGGAAATCAAGATGCATATTTAAGTTTGCCTCGCTCATTTTCAAGTTTGATTTAAATTGACTGCAAACTGATTAAAACTGAATGCGAAGTGAATGAAATGGATTTTCGACCATTGACCTGATGAAATCTTGGAAAATAATCAGGTTAATTGGCTAAAGAAGCTTCCCCTAGCCCAAAATCATATATGATACGTCAAGTAAATAATTTCGGTTTAGAACATCTTCTTGTTAAATGAATAAAGAAAGAAATTATAAAAAGAGAGAATTATTTTTTTTATATGCTTATATATACATATTTATATAAATATGTATTAGAAAAATGTATGTAGGTAAACATAAAGTTCTTCGTGTTAAAAAAAAAAAAAAAAAAAAAGATTGGCACGACACTACTGTTGGACTGAAATCTCATTATACCTGATGAATGCCATTAAAACAAAAGAAAAAGAAATTTAAAGAAAAGAAAAGAGACATGTTTCAATCGCCTACTATTGGAAACAAGTTATTTGAATCTTCATTAGCCCTCCTGGTCACCGTGGTCGGCATAGGGCACTACATCAAAATACCCTCACCCCACATCAACATTCTTCTCTATGGTATAACATACAGCTCCCTATTATTCTATTCATATATCCCATGATCATATAGAGCCCCCCTTCTCCACCAAACTTCACATACATCTCATCCATGTTTCTCATTCATAGTGATCTCCACCTATGTCTGTAGCTGGCACAGGTGGTTGAAGAGCAGGCTCAATGTTGAGCTAAGGAGGTTCTTGTATCTCTTTGGCAAAGCTGGCACATTCAAGCATCTGGGTATCATACATTCTTACCATGTCAGACATGATCCCTTGAGCACATTCAACCATCTGGGTATCATACATTCCAGGCATAGTAAGCCATTGCACACTTTGGATTTTTAACTGGTGATAAACAATTAATCTAGCACATGACTGCATATGAGAAGTCTTCCGACGCCTCAAACAGTTTCTTACTATGTTTGTTATGTGTGAAAAAGAAAAAAGAAGAGGGTGGTATAAATGTTGGGCGAAGAGCATGTGAGCATCAATTGAAAAAGAAAAAAGAAAAATACCTTCTTCTTCTTCTTCTTCTTCTTCTTCTTCAGTAAAGTGGGTATAACATACCTATGCTTCCAGATTGACTATCTTTTCATCCCTCAACCTCAGTGCTGCCTTTTCTCTGGAAAAGCTATGTGTGTCTCATGTCAATTCATTTTGACTACTCTCGTTATGATATAAGATAAAAAATGAGACAAATCTAAAAAAATGAATTAACTACTCTCATTATGAGATAAGACAAAAAATTAGACAAATCTAAAAAAACAAGTGAGCAAGACAACTGACCCGGTCGACCGGGTCCCAATCCGGTCGACCCCAACTAGCTGACCCAGTTTATCAGGTCCCTGGACCAAGGTACCTATGGCTACGGATTCATGGTACCTATGGCTACGGTTATAATCCGTAGCCATAGAGGCTGCTAAATCCGTAGCCATAGGCTGCCTTACTAAAAACAAAACCAGTGAGTTGGGGTCGACTGGGTTGGGACCCGGTCGACCGGGTCAGAGCTTGCCCTATGGCTACGAATTATAACCGTAGCCATAACTGTAGTGCTATGCACTTTTTCTCTTTTCTCTTTTTATTTTTTTATTTTTATTTTTTACATGGAGAACATTTTTCCCCTTACATTTTTCTATCTTTTAATTCATTTCTTTGTCTATTTATTTAACAAGCATATCTCCTAAACTAGAATGATTTACTTAACTTACCACATATGATTTTGGGGTAGGAGAAGCTAATTTAGCCAACCAACCTAGTTATTTTCCAAGATTCCATCTGGTCGACAATGGTCATAAGGTTCGTGATCATCCTATTTGTATTTTTCCAGGCATGGATCATCCACAGTGGAGCCCATCTGGCTAACATTCTAGATCATAAGACCATAGCCTTCACTTATACGAGCTTATGACACAAGGATACTACTTTGAAGGAGATTTTGCTAACAACATTTCATGGGTCTCCTTTGATTCTCATTTGTGGAACGATGTTCTATTGAAACACAAAAACAACTTGATGTTCATCAGGATGCTTATGTTAAAAGATGCCGTAAGAATGTATATTGATTTAGAGTGTATTATTCCAAACCTTACTCATCTTCTAAACCTATACTTAAAGACATATATTACCCAAAACCATGTACATTGAGTCTAGGGCCCACCAAAACTGAATTTCATGAGTATGGGGCATTCATTCTCTATTGTTTTCTATCATGTGGCCCATTGAGCTTTGGATCTACATCATTTTTGGGTACATGAAAGTGAAGTGAAGGGAATTGACCGTGAAATGCATTGAATTGACCTTAAAGTGAAGCGAAATGACTATAAAATACATGAAAATATGAGCGGGGCAAACTAGAAAAACAATGGGGCAAATTGAAATATGAGCAAGACAAACTAGAAAAACAGCGAGGCAAATTGAAATATGAGTGAAGCAAATTAAAAAAACAGTGGGGCAAACTAGAAAAACAGCGGGACAAATTGAAATATAAGCGGGGCAAACTAGAAAAACAGCGGAGCAAACTGAAATATGATCGAGGCAAACTAGTAATTGCCTATTTGAGGTTGCTACGGTAGAATGCATTTCTTTGTTAAGATAAAACAAGGGCTTTATTTTTAAAAAAAAATTTGGTTTGGTGAAATATGGGCTTGTTTTTAACTTGCAAAAACACAGAGAAAGATTTGTTTAAAGCTTCTTTTTCTATTAAATAAAAAAAGAATAAGGCCCTGTATGGTAGCCACTCCTGGATTTTTAAAGCAATTTGAAAACTTAGGTATAGAAATCTAATTTTATAGGCAATTGTTGTTTGGATGAAAATTAATGATATTCCATGATTAATTGGTCTAATTTGATGAAGAATATCATGAAATTTATGAGGTTGTGAACGAGATTACAAAGTAGAAAATTCATTCATCGTCCACCAAAATTACAAAGTATGCTATACATTAAAACACTAAATAAATTACAAAGTATGCTATTTTTCAGATATGGAAAACTTGCACTTCCGGCGATTATGTCCAGTTTATTTGCATCACCCACGCTTTGTTGTTTTCGATTCCTCTCCACGCGATGGAATTCTGAGCTTTTTGGGTCTTCCAGCTAACCTCCTTTGTCCTGGGGGTTTAATTTGTGCAAAATACTCCTTGAAGCCCACTGAAATTTCTTTCCACTAAGATAGGGATAGCCTTATCTGTTTTGCTTCGAGCCATAGTGAGAAGGATATCATCTAAAAAACTGCCCCTTCATACATTTGTCCCTTTGAGCCCAGGATATGCTAGAGAACCCGGCTGTCAGCAGGTACCTGGAACTCGAGTACCTAAAGGACCCAACCCAATTTAAACAGATCTAGATCCACTTTCTAGACCTACTTACAGATCTGGTCGGATTTCGGTCCATCACTTTTAAACACTGTAAATTTGGTCAGGTACAGTACTTAATTGGTTACCCATTGGATACCTGATTAGTTTAATATGAATATTGTATATATAAGTGTTTTACAATATATACTAATACAAATTATCGGTATTGCTGTTATAGGGGTTGCTGGGAGTAGAAACAACGGGGCAAATTGAAATATGAGCGGGGCAAACTGAAATAAGAGCGGGGCAAACTAGAAAAACAACGTGGCAAACTTAAGTATGAGCGGAATAAACTAGAATTGCAAACTGAAATATGAGCGGGGCAAACTAGAAAAATAGCGGGGCAAACAAGAAAAACAGCGGGGCAAACTGAAATATGAGCGGGGCAAATTAGAAAAACAGCGGGGCAAATTGAAATATGAGTGGGGTAAACTAGAAAAACAGCGGGGCAAACTAGAAAAACAGCAGGGCAAACTGAAATATGAGCGAGGCAAACAAGAAAAACAGTGGGGCAAACAAGAAAAACAGCGGGACAAACTAAAAAAATAGCGAAACAAACTGAAATATGAGCGGGAAAAACAAGAAAAACAACGTGGCAAATGTCGGGTCTCATTTCTCCACGTCATTTCCAAGGACTCAAGCTAACAAGATATGTCGGATTTCTCTCTCCCAAATAGACTGCGTGCTATGCTACATGACTTTTTAAAGGAGTCGTCCTATATTTTAGCTTAGTTTTTTAAAGAAAAAAATGAAGTTCTTTATGATGTATAATCACGTATATAATTAATAAAATCATAGATAGCAAAAATAAGTCCTATATTGAAATATAATAAACTAATGTAATAACAAAAATATTAGCACGTAATTGAAATAACAAACTAATGTAATAACAAAAATATTAGCACGTAATTGAAATATAATAAACTAATGTAATAAGTCCTATATTGAAATATAATAAAAATAAAGTTCTTTCTAGTTTTCCCCACTCAATTTCATGTTTGCCTTGCTCAATTTCATGTTTGTCCCGCTGAATTTCTAGTTTGACCACGAAGTGATTCAAATTGACCATGAACTGAATGAAATGGATTTTCGACCAATGACCCAATGGAATCTTGGAAAATAACTAGGTTGATTGGCTAAATTAGCTTCTCCTACTTCAAAATCATATGTGGTAAGCTAAGTAAATCATTCTAGTTTAAGAGATATGCTTATTAAATCAATAGACAAAAAAATGAATTAAAAGATAGAAAAATATTTTTATATACTTATATATGCATATTTACATAATTATGTATTATAGAAAAATGTAAGGGGGAAAATGTTCTCCATGTAAAAAATTAAAATAAAAATAAAAATTTAAAAAAAAAAAAAAAGAAGAAGAAGAAAAAAGTGCATAGCACTACAGTTTTGGCTACGGTTATAATCCGTAGTGATAGACCCAAATCTGACCCAGTTGACCGGGTTGACCCGGTCGACCCCAACACGCTGGCTTCTTTTTCTTTTTTTTTTTTCTTCTTTTTCCCTATTGTAATCCCCACCGATTTTTGTGGGTCCCATTATGAGGTATGTGTTATATCCAAACCGTCCATCTATTTGGCAAACTCGAATTAAGGCTTGAGGTGAAAAATAAGACAGATCTAGCAATCAAGTGGACCACACTGGAAAAGGCAGTGGGGAATTGAACGTCTACCATTGCAACCCTTTTAGGGGTTACACAAGTTTTGGATCATTATGAAATTTGCTTTTCCTATTCATCCAGGTCTTTGTGACCCTATGAATGAACTTAGACGGGGAGGATTTCTCACAAACATCACAGTGGGCTCCACCTGAGTTTCTAATGGTTGACGCTCATTCAAAATTGTTTCCTGTAATGTGGTACAATTGAGATTTGGATATACCTAATTTTGGCCTCATACCATAAAATGATCTGGAAAAATATATGGACGGCATGGATGAAAAGTATACAACATGGTGGGGTCCACAGACCACCGACCGTCCGCATTAGCTGGTGGCAAGGGGGAGTACCGAATCCGTTTCCGTTTCCGTCAAAAGGAGGGGTATTTTCGTCCTGAAATTCAGACTCCGTACGAGGAGGTCCAAATGCGTATTCTAAGTTTGTATTGCTTCGTAAAAACCGCTGGATAAAAGGTGGGGTCCACAGTCGTAAATTTCTCGCAGGAAATCCGCGGAAGTGGATTGGCTGCTGTACTACGCACCCTAGTGTGTTGACAAGTTTTGTGGGTCCCTCATGAGGTATGTTTTATATCCAAACCGCCCATCAATTTTGCGAGCTAGTCTCAACGCTTGAGCCGAAGAATAAGGCAGATCCAATTATCAACTGGACCACACTGCAAAACGTAGTGGAGGATTGAACGTCTACCATTGAAACCATTATGGGGTAACAAAATTTTTGGATCAATATGATATTTGTTTTCTCTCTTCATCCAGGTATGTGTGACCATATGAACAGATTGGATGGAAAATAAATGTTATGGTGGGTCCTACAAACGTTTTAATGGTGAGAATCATTATCCCCACAGCTATTTGTGGTGTGGTCCACTTGAGCTTTTGATATGACTTATTTTTCGGCTAATGATCTAAAATGATCTCGCCAAATAGATGAACGGGGTGGATATAATAAATACATCATTGTGTGGCCCATGTGGCTTTGATCTCCTTTGCACGATTCGTACAACCAGGAGAGAGAGCGCTCGTCTTTGCACCACACAACCTGTGTGGTACAACAGCCAGTCCTGTGACAGGATATGTGGGGTCCACCTTGCTGTATATATTTTATCCAGGCCGTCCATTTATTTTTCATATAATTTAATAATACTATTCCAAAAATGAAGCAGATCCAAATCTTGGGTGGACCGCACCAGAAAAATTTAGCAGATCCATGTCATTTAATGGTAAGTGTTCATTAATCACTGTTTAATGTGGTGTGATCCACTTGATATTTGAATGTGTTTTATTTTTGTCATAAATCATAAAATGGGCTATAAAAACGAATGGATGGATTGGATCTAGAACATATCATCAATGTGGGCCCTACAGTATGCGTAACACCCACTACTAAGTTGTCGCTCACGTAGCACCAATCCACGAGAGTTACGGGTGGATTTAACGGTGCATTTTGTTTTGTGTACTTAGTAAAAACTATTGGGTCCACCGTGATTTATATATTTTATCCACTCCTTCCATCCATTTTAAAAGATAATTTTAGATCTTGAACCCAAAATTGAAGCATATCTAAAGCTTAAATGGACCGCACCACTGGCAACAATCTGAATTGAACAGATACCATTGAAAAATTCCTGAGGGCCAGGAAGTTTTGGATCAAGCTTATATTTATGTTTTCCCATCATCCCTGTTTTCTGTGATCTTATGAACAGGTTGGATGACAAATAAACACCACTGTAGGGCCTGACAAGTTTTCAACGGTTGAAATCATTATTCCCACTGTTTCATATGGTATGGTCCACTTGAGCTTTGGATATGCTTCAATTTTGGGATCAACCCCTTAAATGAACTGTAAAAATAGTTGGACGGCGTGGATAAACCACGTTCATTCACGGTGGGCCCACAGAGTTTCATCGGTACGATAAAGCGTACGAATAACTCAGTACGCAGTATGCAGTGGGATTTCCAAAGGATTCCAAGCTGCATTTCGAAAGGGGGAAGAAGGTTCCGGAGCTTCCAGAACCCTAAAAATCTCAAATCTTCCCGATTTCTCGCCGAAAATTCGGTTGGAGAAATCCCTTCGCCGAAATCTCCGTTGCAACGCATCTCCGTTGGATTCAAAGAAAAAAGAAAGAGGGAAATCGAAACCCACCATATTCGACCTCCAATCACGGTACATTCAGTTTTTCCTCTCTTTATTTATTTAAATTCTTTTTATTTTTATTTTTCGATAATTACGATATCGATGATAATGTGGGCAATTTCCTACGATATATCGCGAGATGCAATCATTTTTTTTTCTTTTTCTTTTTCTTCAACTTCTGAGTGGTTTCATGCGGGTTTCATGTCGCTGGGAAGCGATAACGATAATATCGGCCGATATATCGGCCGTTAGTATCGATATATCGGCCTTCAGGAATTCCGCCCTATTAAAGATATCAAAACTGCTAACACACCTGCAAACTGTGCAACCCAACCCCGTAAATGCATGGAGAGATTCAAGAATCTATAAAGCTAAATACAATTACGTGCAGCTAAGCAGTCTTCCAAATAGAAAGAATTACGAGAACGCCATTCCCCATAACGCATGAAAAGGAAGTATTCGACTGATTCTTCAAATCAACGGAACTAAAACCCTAAAACGGAGCGAGGAAGGGAGAGAACGAGAGAGAATTAAGGAGAACCTGATTCAAGGTGAAGCTCTTGCCCTGGCGGGCCTGGCCGCAGACGGAGATGACACTAACAGGGCCTTCGACGAGCTGGAGGGCCGCGACCGTCTCGGGGTCCATGCGGAACTTGCCCTTTTCGTCGCAGTAGATGAGACGAAGGGGCCTGACGGGACCTTCAGCGACGACGGTCGGAGAAGAGGATTGAGGGCTTTGTGAGAGGGATTTGGTAGAAGAATCACTTGTGTCTTTCGAGTCAGTGCCTCGAAACCCGAGCATCTGCCTCATCTCCGTTTCATATCTCTCTTTCTTCTGAGTTGGAAGCGATGGGAATATTTTGAAATGGGGAAAGGGGGAGCGGGGTCTGAACTAGCGGGAGCGGATTACGTGCGGCCTGGTCTCATCCAAGACGGTTCGACTCTCATCGTGGGGCCCACCTTGATATATGTATTATTTATCCACGCCGTCCATCGGTTTTTCCTTATCATATCAGAGCATGACCCAAAAAATGAAGCAGATCGAAATCTCAGGTGGACCATACCGTAAGAAACAGTGTTGAGTCACTATTAAAAACCTGTTATTGGCCACGAAAGCTTTGGATCAAGCTAATATATATATATATATATATATATATATATATCACCCCCCCCCTCTCTCGTACAGGCATTATCAACAGGTTGGATGGTAAATAAACATTACCGTGGTTGCTAGGAAGGTTTTAATGGTGGAAGGTTCGACCCCCACTGTTTCTTCTAATATGGTCCATCCGAGATTTAGATATCTTTAATTTTTGCGCTCGCGCCTTAAAATGATCCGGAAAAACGGATGGACGGCGTGGATACTCAATATGTACATCAAGGTGGGCCCCACGGTAAGGGCCGCACCGTCTTGGGTGAGGCAGGAGCCGGACGTAATCCGCTTCGAAACAGAGCGAAGGAAATGTCGGTTAAATGACGGTGATGCACTTGTTGGATTTGCAGGTCGGAAAGAGAGTAGTGGGCAGTTTCGTCATTTTAGTTTTCACGAGAAGGTCGAAGGTTGTCTCGACACGGGCATGAGTGCGAACTTTCTAAGCCACCCGACCCGATTATAACCACAATAGCTTGTCCAAACGGGGGCCATGGTTAACGTATCCAGACCCTTTATCCGTCGGAGACCGCTGTTAATGGACCTTCCCTCCCCCCAAAAATAGTTGAGATTAGACGATCCTAGCCACCGACCTTGGTATTTTGTTAGTCAGTTTACTTCAAATGGTTCGCAAGGTGACTGTGGTTATCAACGGACCACATTTGGTCAGGTCCTGGCCCAGTCTGACATCACGAGGGCTAAGGCCCAAGCCCAGCATGGGCCTAGTTAGGCAATCTTGAAATTTTATCATCGGGCCAAACCTAGAGGTGTGCACGAGTTAAACAAAGTCGAGCTTGGGACAGTTCGACTCCTAAAACATAAGACGATTAAAAGTTATGATCAAACTAAAACTTACTATTTATAGTAAGAATGAAAATATATAAAATGGACCTTTAACATTCAATATGGTGGAATCTGCAAATCTGGGGCGGGCAACCCAGCATAGTAGGTTAGTTAGCTAAAGTAGTTTATCCTACCCAAATCATATATAATACGTTATAAAAAACTCATTTCGGTTTGTGATATACAGCATTTTTAAGGTTCTTGCAGTCCTAATCACTTCCACCTCCGATTGGGCCTTATCTAATCTATCTTTGCCATGAAAGCATCTGTGACCCACTCTACATCAATAGCTTATATGGGTTTTACACCCTGATCCATAGCTCAAGTGGTAGACTGAGTGAAAGATACCTCGTTTCAACACTGAGGTCTTGGTATCGATTCCCTAGTGGGGGTGGCTAACAGTGAAGTGTGAACTGACAGTGGGGTGTACTAAGAAGCTAACAAAAAAAAAAAACAGCCATATGGGTTTTGATAAGATTTATTGCCCACCTTACTACAATTACCATGGGGTGATTTTCACCCTTGTATTGCACATCTTAGACGATGATTTGAATTTGCTCACATTCTGGATTATATGATACATGATGGTCTCTTAAGAAACATATTTGTTGAACGGATGATTTTCTATGAAGATAGAATTCAAAACATTGAAAGGTAAAGCATGGCTCATATTCAAGTCCACAAGTCAGAAGCTATGATCATCAATAAAGCATGATTAGAAGGTAATAACCTTCTATCTCCCATATGACACTGCATCCTATCAAAGCCCAACATATGATTTCAAGGGTTGAGATCAACCTGCTGACCTATCAAAAAAGAAATTTCATATCTTTCCTTCAGCTTAAATACCCCAAACAATCTCATTACTAATGTTTACACGTCCACCACATGTCACCTTTGTTACAAATTTCTAAACAGCCCCATATAGCAGTGGTCGTTATTATCTTAAATAAAGATTGATACAAATTTCATATCCTATATACATGGCCCATTGGATCATCACCCTTCATTTTCACTTCAAAGGGACCCAAAAAAAGGCGGATAACTACACCATGAAATCGGAGAAACATGAAGGGATAGAGGTGGATTCAGTAGGAGATAGTTCATCCATGCTCCCACTCATATTAAGTCTCTTACTCGGTGGCAACATGTATTCATCCAAACCTCCAAAGGAGAATGACCGCATGAGTTGGACTGAAGAAACATTGGGTAGTTGCAGGCTGCCTACTCCTTGAGAACCAACGTCCAGATTTGATGCTTTGGTGGGCCTTGGGTAGCTTGGATTTAGGTTGTCACATGCACCAAAACCATCTTGAGAGCTCATGAGGTAAGCTAGCACTTTGTAATCGCTCTCTTCGAATAAATCATTTCTCTTTCTCATGGCTTGTTTCTCCATGTATTGAATATCTGATAAATGGGAGTTACTGAGTGAAATTTCATGTTTCTCTCCGATTTGTAATGGTATGTGGCTTTTTTGACGAACTCGGCATAGGACCCAATCATCCAACTATAACAAAAAAAAAAAAAAAAAAAAAAAATATTAGGAGTAAAAAGAAAGTCCAAAGAAGGGTGTTTGGATTGAGAGAACATTATGGAAATGAATTCAATTTCTATAGAACTGAGTTTGTAACTGGTTGTGGAAAACAGTAAATATGATTTCTATCTCCATTTCCAAGCTTTCATTAAAAAGACCTGGATATGGAAGTCTCCAAAAAGATTTTCAAGTCATTAGAAATGCCTCTCAACTATTTTACCATTGACATGACTTCTCAATATTTTCATGAATTATTATCACGCTGTAAATCAAATAACAGAATTATTGTCGAATTCCACTGTTTTTTCTGATAATCCCATGAGGGTTTTCCATGTCCACGTTTTTTATTCTCTAGGCCCAAGCTTTTGCACCAATATGACATACATGCATGAAATTCAACCCTTCCACCTAGTGGGCCACGCTGCTAAAACCTTCTGGCCTAAAAATCAGGTCTGGGTCACTCCTCAAGTGGGCCAATGTATACAACAAATGGATGGATAGAAAAAGAAAATTTATAGCCAACCTTAGTAGTGAAAGGGCTTGTTTTTTAGGCAGGAGACCCGATTAGTGTGGAAAGCTCAGATTCCCCACACCATATCAGCTTGCATGTGTGCATGTTGGTCCATGTGTATACGCAAACTGATTTTCGGTATATATGTTACACATCCATCATTGGTAGGAGAAAATTGAAGAAATGAGACTCACCCTCATGGATCCCTTGAGCCTTTGAGAGCCAGGGCTGCCCTCAAGGAGCCTATATTCGTGCATCACCCAATCTGTTTTCACGCCCTTGGGAGGGCGACCATTGTAGAACACCAGAGCTTTCTTCACGCCTAGGCACTGTGATCCGCACGATGCAAGGATTGGTTTATCAGTTCCAGTAGCTTTCCAGTAACCGGTCCCAGCCGATCGATTTGGCCGAGCTCCGTTTGGGTACTTACGATCTCTTGGACTAAAGAAGAACCACTCACTCTCTCCAAAGAAAGCCTTCCCTGAGGAATTACCAACCATGCCAAAAACAAATTTAGAACTTAGACGCTACACATGCATGCACGCATATGTATCTATAAGGAATCATGCAACGTATGGAACGTACATGAACATCTGATGCATACTTTTAATCACAACCATCTGATCATTAATAAAAGGTGGTGATGAACGGTGTCCACCACACCTCAAGAGATGGACACCAACAGGCCTAATCACAAGCATGAGATTCCACAAAGTGATCCGAAACGTTCATTCACCCAGGACAACCATCATAAAAGTGTAGGACCCACATGATCATAGGGCTAGATCATATTATCGGGTTAAAGAAATCCTAACCACTTAAAGCATCATACAAAAATCACGAAAATCTAGTTAAGAATTTGTTTACACCGAAGCTTGGCCATTTTAAATTCCAGTATATGATCCATTCCTAGGGTTCATAAGACAAAGGAACGGTTCAGATCGTCACATACATATTATGCATGTACGGTATTAAAAAGTGACCGTTGGATCTCATCAACCATTTACGTAACTTCATCTGTGAATGAAGGAAGAAAGATAGGGAGAAGGGAAGAACCAGGGAGTTCCCATGGACTGTATTTGTAGAGATCTACGTCTGCGATTATAGAGAATGCTGGAGTTTGGGAAGAAGAGACCTTCTTCTTCAGGTAATGTATTATTAGCTCTTGATCAGTGGGGTGGAATCTGAAGCCTGGAGGGAGAGGAGGATTTGTTAAATTCACACCGTCCATATTACAAAGAATAAAAAGCTCTCTCTCTCTCCCTCTTCTCCTTACCTTGTTTTTCTCTTCAAAGGAGAAGAAAACAAGAAGATAAAAAGGATGGAAGAAGAGAAAAGAAAAGAGAGATGGTGATTGTGTGTGAAATCTTGGAGAGACCACCCTCTCCCTTTTCCCTCCCTTTTATAAGTACTATTCCATCGTCTTATTCTGCCGTTCGTCTTTCCTGCGCGGCCATAAGATTCGAAATAAAGGCCCGTTCTCTCGGCCGCACGTTCCCGTGCAACAAAAAACCTATGTGGGCCCCAACGCGATGTTTGTGTGACATCCACTCCGTTCATCATTGGCAGCAGCTCGTGTCAGGATGTTAGATTAAAAAGGAGGGAGATCCAAAACTCGAGCGTGCCACACCAAGGGAAAATTGAGGATGGGGATTCCTACGCCATGGAAACCTTCTAGGGGACTCCGAAGTTTTTGGTGCGGTTGATATTTTTGTTTTTCACTTTATCCTGGTGGGACTCACCTTATGAACGGGTTGGATGTCATATAAACATCATGGTGGGCCTCAGGGAGATTTCGATCTTAGGGCCCAATTTTCCCTTCGGTGTGGCCCACCTGAGTTTTAGATCAGTTGGGATTTTGGGCTCGGGCCCTAACATGAGCTATACCAAATGATGAACGGAGTAGATCATAGACACATTATAGTAGGGCACAGAGCCTTTTATTGCTGGGGCGGGTCCCCCTTCTATCCTTGCAAAGGGGAGGTTCTTTTCCTAGAATTCCCACCGTTGGATGGCACACGTACAACTAATCTGGGACTTTCATGAGGTAGTGGGTCTTGCGAGCATGGCATGTACAAAAATCGAGGTTAGCAGGCTAATCAAGCAAGCCGCACATGCACCTTGAATTTGGACCTTTGGACATTTTTGCTTGGCAAACATTTGTCTCGTACAAATGTGATCTGCCTGATCAACAAACTGATATTATTTTCAGTCCAGGCGATGTTCACAGAGTACACTAGCTGATGGATGGCCCAGATCTCTGACACATGTGCGATCCAACGGCGGGAACCTGGCCCTGGATGGTACTATGGTGCGGGACTGGCACCCAAAGAAACCGCAGAAGAAGATATCCGTGAGAGTAGAAGTGGTCCCAATAGTGAATGTTCCAAAATCCTGCTGACCCATTTATCAGGTGGGCCCCACGCGTACGATGGAATGGATGGTTTGAAAAAGTTGTAACCAGCATGCGTTCCACGTGCATGCGTACCATATGAGTGGACTGGCCCCTTTGTTATGATGGGGTTTGTAGGAATACATCCGAGCTTATTGCAATACGATACGTTGGGATGATCCAAAACGTTTATATCATGGGCTGCATCTTGGGTGGTGGATAGACTACACACGTATATATACATATAATACACACATGTGCGACTCTTTTCCTTTGAATATGAACGGTGGTCACGAACTTTGAATCAAAGGCTTGAAATATTTTAATACGAGAGTTTTGTTTCATTTATTTTATTTTTTTATACACCGTCTAAGATGAGGCTCGTTAATGGGTAGAGATCCTACAATTGGTAGCCAGGATCATCCAACTACTGTGATTTCTGGGGTGTGCCCTGTCCACAATCGAGCGGAATAGAAGAATGGCTTGTAGCGTTGGCCACATGTAGATGTCCAATCCAAGAACATTGTTATGGCTATAAATAAAAGTTGTGTGGTTAATGCATTTGCACCATCCGTATGGTGGGCCGAGTAGTTGATGGCACTTGCTAAAAATGAAACAATTGAACGAGCCTAGCCATCAGATGGGCGGACTCTTTTAATTGAAACGCTGACCATGTCCTTTTTTGGCCATCGGTATTATTGAGAATTGCTCCTCGAATGGTTAAGAAAAAAAAAAAAAAAGAAGAAAAAGAACCATTTGATCTGTTAATAGTTTGTGCTGACGGTATGAACACACCATGTGGTTGCTAGGATGTCTTCTATTTGTTAGGAATAGGAGGGTTCGATCGATCGATCTCATGTCTCGATTGGTCGAGACACTATTTTTATATAGTTGCTTTTTAGACAATTTAGACCATGGTTAATTGATCAAACATGGGAGCTTGATAGATCAAAGATTACTCGATCGACGTTGATCTATCGATGATGTTTAGGTTGATGGCGCACGCGGTTTTGTGTAGTTGCGTGGATTTTGTTTTCTATTTCAAGTGTAACATTATATATATGGGTGCAATGCAGGATTATATTATTCTACTCAGAACTAAGTTGTTTTTAGAATTTGGGTGAGAAAACGAGGGTTTTTTTTTTTTTTTTTTTTAAATTGTAAGTGCATTCATCTCTTGTACTTTTTGCTTTCATAGTAATTGTTAGTTATTTTGTGCTGTGATTTTTTCCCGTGTACCTTTGCATAATTTGTTTGCGTTTGCTTGTCATCATGTGATTTAAATTCAGAGTTTGCTTTCGTGGTTCCCCAATAAGTGGTATCAAAGTTATATGTTGGGAATTCGAGATTGGATCTGAAACATATTGATGAAAGGATCAAACATTAAGTATAAAACTGAAAAGTTCACCAGTAAAAATAATTTCAAACTATGGAAGGTAAAGATGAGAGACCTTTTACTTTAGCAAGGATTGCAAAATGCACTTTTTGGTGTAGCGAAGCATCCTGAAACTATGATCGAATGAAACTGTAAAGAATTGGATAAGAGATTGAAAACATTTATTCAATTATGACTATCCAATGACGACCTTTTTAATGTCCTTGATCAAAAGAACACCATATAACTTTGGAAGAAGTTAGAAGGCTTGTATTGATGAAATTTCTATTGAATCGTCTATATTTGAATAAGTAGTTTTATAATCTGAAGATGGCGGAGAAGTTTGATATTAATGAACACATCAGTGCATTCAATAAGTTACTTTGTAAATTGATAAGTGTGGAAGTGACGATCAATGATGAAGATCAAACCCTAATTATGTTGAATTCTCTTTCAGAGTCTTACGACAGTCCCGTAGACATTGTGTACTATGGTAAGGATACCATTGACATCAGAGTTGTCATCTTAACCCTTCATTTAAAGTAGTTGAGAAAGAAGGACACTGACGGTAATTTCTCTATGGATGTGTTGTTTGCTAGAAAAAGAAATGTTGAGGGGGAGAAGGGAAACTCGTGATCTCGGTCCAAGTCTAAAGGTAAATGAAATATGAAGTGCTGGAATTATGGGAGATAAAGGCATATAAAAATAATTGTTGGAATCTTAAAGCCCGAAGGGAGAAAAATCAAATGAAGCATTAAAGGAGACCAACGTAGTAGAATCTAGTGAGGAGGTGGGCAGTAATGATGTTCTGATCTCATCTAAACCCGACTATCTTAATAATGAGTGGATTTTGAATTCGGGAGCATTATACCACATTACCTCGCATCGTAATTGATTCACCAGTTACACCGAGTATGATAGTGGTTAGGTGTTTATGGGTAATGATGTTGCCTATAAGGCTGTTGGTGTAAGATTGATGCGCATCAAAATATTCGATGGGATGGAACGTATTCTTACTGATTTAAGATATGTTCTTGACTTAAGGAACATTCTGATCTCTCTGGGAGTTCTTGAGGAACTTGAGTGCAAATTCACTGGGTTTGAACGTGTCCTAAAAGTTTCAAATGGGACACTCATTGTAATAAAAGCTTAGTGGAGCGATAACCTTTACAAGTTGATTGAGAATACCGTATCGAGTGAAGCTGCAACGTCTGTAGTGGAGTCCACATCGGTACGTTTGTGGTATGCACGTCTAGATCACATGAGCGTGCCTGGTATGAGATAGTCTCTCTCTTTTTCTTTTTTTTTTAAAATTTTTTTATCATTGTCTAATTCATGCAGTTAAAAGTGTTGATTTTTAATATATGCGAGTATTATATATATGGTAAACAATCATGTTTATCTTTTAAATCTAGAAAACATGTAAGAGTGTTCTAAATTAAATGCATTCGAATGTATGGGGGTTGTCGCCCATTGTTTCTCATTTTTTATATCATTCATAAATTATTACTCTAGAAAGGTGTTTGTTTACTTTATGAAGCATAAATTCGACATTTTTGTCACCTTCAAGGTGTGGAGGCGATTGTATAAAAATAGTCAGAGCTAAAATTGAAAGTGTTAAGGATAGAAAATGCTGATGAATTCACTTAAAAAGAATTCAATCAGTTTTGTAAAGATTAGGGGATCGTAGTACATAACACAATCAAACATACACTGAAGTAGAATACTATAGCGGAACATATATATCAGACTCTTTTATAGAGATCCTGAAGCATGTTGAGCAATGGTGGGTAAGGAGCTATGGACTGAGGTCACTAATACAACTTATTACCTAGTGAATCGGTCTCCATCTATGCCTATCAGTTGTAAATTTTCAGATAAAAGGTGGAGTGGTCATGAAGTTGACTACTCAAGGTTGCAAGTATTCGGTTGTGACACTTAATTTCATGTACCATTAGTTGAGAGGATAAGTTGTACTAATGGCTAAAAAAGTGTACTTTTATTAACTATAGTGATAGTGTGAAAGGATACATGTTGTATGACCGAGACACATGGAAGATCGTGATTAGTCATGATGCAAGGTTTGATGAGGATTTCTTGTTCTATAAGGAAGAACACAAGAAACTAGAAAAATCAGCAATGATCAGTGTTGAAATCGATAAAAATGAAACATAAAAAGAAGCTGAACCACAGGAAGATGTATAAGAGTAGGTGGAGTATCCACCTATAAAGAAAAATCTATTAAGAGATTGCAAATTATCTACAAGATACGAAGATAACTCAAATGTTGCATTCGCTCTCATTACCGATGAGGGGAATCTGCCGTCTTTCCAAGAAGCATTGGAAGATACTGATGTTGAGAAGTGGATGACGGCAATGCAAGACGAAATTAACTCTGTGTACAAGAATGAAACGTGGGAGTTGGTGGAGTTTTCTATTAGGCGTAAAGAGATAAGTTATAAGTAGATCTATTGAAAGAAAACATGGTAGATACAAGCCAAATTGGTTGTGAAACGGTACGCTCATAAAGAAGATGTTGACTTTAGCGAATTCTTTACGCTTATTGTCAAGCAAGTATCTACTAAATTTTTGTTGGCGTTGATTACCCAATACAATCTAGAACTGGAATAAATAGATGTAAAGACTGCTTTCTTATATAGAGAACTGGGAGAGCATATCTACATGAAACAATTAAAAGGGTTTGAGATGTAGGAGTTAGAGAATAAAGTTTACATGTTAAGGATGTCGGTGTATGGCCTGAAACAGTCGCCTAGGCAATTGTATAAGAAATTTGATACTTTCATGGTGAGTCAGCGATTTAACAGAAGTGAATATGATCATTGTGTCTATTTCAAGACACTAAGTGATGAAGACTTCATTGTACTAGTATTATATGTTGATGACATGCTTATCGTCAACCATTGCATGTCTGAGATCAATATATTGAATACGCAGTTATCAGGGATATTCAAAATGAAAGATCTGGGGGTTGGAAAGAAGAATCTCGACATTGATTTACACAGATATGGGGAGAGGATCGGGTTAAAGTTATCTCATGCAAAATACCTTAAAAAGGTATTAGTAAAGTTTGGAATGAACAAGGCTAAACTGTTCACTTATGGCTTTCTTTAGAGCAATGTCTCATCATAGATAAAGAAAAGAAGTTTATTTCTCGTGTGCCATATTTGAGCAAAATTGATAATTTGATGTATGTCATGGTCTCTATAAGCCTAGATATTTCATATGCAGTTGGTGTTGAGAGCAGACAAATGTCAAACCCAAACAAACAACATTGAGAGGGAGTGAAATGACTACTTCATTATCTATGATATGTAATAGACTATGTCTTCTCATTTAAGAAATTATAGGAAATTTTAGTAAGTTATGTGGATTCGGACCACATAGGAAATGTGGATAATAGAATGTCAACTTTCAGTTACTCGTTTGTGCTAGCAGGTGGAGCGATCGGTTGGATGTCGAAGCTTCAGTCTGTGATTGTTCCTTCCACAACTGAAGTTGAGTATATGACAATGACAGAAGCATTCAAAGAAGGTGTTTAGTTGAGAAGAATGATGAATGAATTGAGACTTCAACGGGAAGTCATGTCGATTAACTGCGACAGCAAAAGCGCAATCAATTTAGTAAATCATTCTCGTACTAAGCATATGGATGTTCGTCATTATTTTATCTCACTCGCGCTTGAGGAAGGCATTATTACTCTTGAGAAGATTCACATAAGCGTGAATCGACGAATATGCTTACAAAGGTGGTTCCCATATAAAAGTTTCGATTATATTCGACTTTTCTAGGTCAAGCAAAGGTTTAATGAGGATGGAGTGTGCACGAAAGGCGATGATGAAGAAACTATGATGGAGGTGATTAGAGATGGTGCTTGCAACTGTAGTTCATGATGATTGAAGCCATGGTGGAGATTGTTGTCAGGATGTCTTCAATCTATCTGGATCATGGGAGTTCAATCGATTGAACCCCTGACTCGATCGAGAAACCCCATTTTTATACAATTTTCTCTATGGACAATTTAGGCCATGTTGGGAGCTTGATCGATCGAGGATTACTTGATCAATGTCTATTGATTGATGCTTAAGATCAACGACGTGCCTAATTTTGCGTAAATTGTGCGGACTTTATTTTTTTATTCTAGATGTAATATTATATATATGCGTGTAATGCAGGATTATGAAATTCTAATTGGGGCTAAGTCGTTTCTAGGGTTTGGAGAGGAGAAAATGAGAGTTTTCATAATTGTAAGTGCATCCATCTCTTGTACATTTTTCTTTCATAGTAATTGCTAGCCACATTGTGCCGTGGTTTTTTTTCTTTTCATGAGGGTCTTTCCAAGTAAAATTTGTGTGTACTTATGCATGCTTTGTTTGCATTTTCTTATCGTCAAGTGATCTGAATTCGAGGTTTGCTTTCGTGGTCTTCAACACAAATTCGCTCATCAAGCCCATATTCACCAAGTGAAAATGTTTGTTATTACAATATCGTGACATACATACATTATATAGTTGCCCAACCCTCCCTGGCAAAGGGTCCTGATTCAGGAGCAACCCCCTCAGGTGAGGGAAAAGATTGTGTGTCAGATATCAGTGCGTACGCACACAAATGTCAAGGATTTGAACCATTCATCACTAGCATCTGCTATGAACCTACCATAAAAAATAATAATAATAATAATAATAATAATATAAAAAAATAAAAAATAAAAAATCAAGACAATAGAAGTCATCCTGAAAGTATATAATGACATGTTGACATCAGAAAAATGACCCATACTCTCCGCACCGGGCAAAAGTACATGATTTAGTAAGTGTCCGCTGGTGTGAGGGAGTAGAATGCATGTCAAACATATGTGCATATAACATATGTTAGAGAAGGGAGCATTCCTCATAAGGGCACACTTGGAACTATGTCACATACCAAGACTTGAAGCCATTAAAATGGTTGAACTAGCCATAAATTTATAATGAATTTTTATCCATTGATGTTTTCCTAATTGTCGAATTAACCATACATGTGTACTAAATTTTTATACATGGATGGTTTCCCAATTGTCGAACTAGCCATAGATATGTACTAAATTTTTATACATGGATGTTTTCCTAATCTCCCATTTTTTTGTCATACAAATTTGATTTGTCTGATTAGTGGATCAATGCTCTGTTTTTTTTGGTCCATAGAATGTTCACCATATCTCATGAGTGGCATGAATCTCTTAAACATGTTCCATATGCACTGATAGATATATGTTCTGCATCCTCAGATGAGGAGCTACTCACTCCATTAGTCTCCATACAACAATCTTATTGGGAATTATTGTCAAATCCTAATTTAATCAGTATACTCCGGTATTAAAAATACTCTAGTTTAATCAAATTAGAAAATAGTTAACTAGAAAATTTTCTTCCAAGCGTTCCGGTACAAATAAGATTAAGAAATAAAAAGTCATTTTTAATAAAAGGCATAGGTATTACATACATAACGCAAACGTAAAAATAAAAATTCTCTCTTCCTTCTTCTTTTGTCTTTTCTTCTTGCCTTTTTAAGAAATTGAAGGCACTCCTCACCATAGCCTTGCTTGTGTGAATTTTACACAATATCAGAGCCCAATCAACGTGTACATTGGTCATGTTTTGAGTTTTTCAGCTTATAGTTTTGTGCTAGTTTTCTTCTTATATATATATATATATGAAAATTGATAAACATGTGGTCACAGAGGGGAATATGCGCCTAATATCCACCAGGTGATTGACACGTGCCCCCATTAGTATCTTTTACTATTCACCCGTCTGTATATAAAATTTCGGAGTTACAAATTTCCTCACCGCGTGGACCAATACAGACGTTGGGTACACTGGAGTTTTTACGCTGCTGCGTGCTTTTTAGATGCGTAGATGGTCGAATTGTCCATCTGGACCGTCCGTTCAAATTTGGTCCACTTTGCATGGGCTACCATGAAAGTTCATACTACTTGGAGGAAATTCTAAATTTGATCAATGCCAAATAAAAATGAACGCTTAGGATCAAAGGTCTGATAATAAAACTAGGTAGAGATCACCTCTTTGGATAACGTCTCCAATTAGCTCCTGAGAGGTTGAGTTGAACTGAAGTGACGTCACCAAGTTGTGGGACCCACCATTCCACACCATCAATCCATTTGTAAAGATCATTTTAGGGCATGAGATAAAGAATGAGTCAGATCAAAAGCTCGAGTGGACCCCACCATAGAAAACAGTGGAGAGAGTGAAAGCCACCATTAAAATTTTCGAAGGCCACAAGTTTTTGATCAAGTAAAAATTTGTTTTTTTCCCTTCTTTCATGTATCTCTTATCTCATGATCACATATCAACATCATACTAGACCTTAGGAAGGTTTCAACGTTGGGTGTCACTCCTACCACAATTTTCTGTGGTGGGATCCACTCCATATTTGGATCTGACTCATTATTTGTCTCGTGCCCTAAAATATCTCTCCAAATGGAAGGACAGTGCGCGTAGATACATAAATACACCACATACATCATGGTGAGTCATATAGAACTTGGTGACCTCACTTCAGTAGTGAGTCTGGCTGCCTAACCTGTCAGTATCCACGTCCCCAAAATCACTCATGGAATGAAAGTGATCATAGTCTAAATAGTGACTTAGAGGGACAGGATCAGAAAAATGAGGCAGTGCATGGAGCGTGGTTTCAGAATTCAGATCATATCCGTGATAATATAATTATTTTATGTCATTATTAATATTGTTAGCACTGGTGCATCAAATGCCGTTAGCGATGAAGTGGCCACAAGCTAAATATCTCTACTCATGGCAAGTAGAGGACATGGGCTCCTACTTTTAAGGATCAGGCAAGTTGGGTCTAGATCATCGAGTTGACTTGGATTCAGTGGCATCGGAGCTAGTTTAATATCACAAGTAATCTTCTAACAATAAATATGGAAGGCGAGGACCATGAAAAGAGACATGGTTTGGCTGGTGACCTTAACACTGGTGAGCTAGCTGGTGTCAAACCTCTATGGACCCCATCACGATGTATGTGTTTTATTCATGCCATTCATCTATTTTTTCAGCTCATTTTAAGGGACAAGCTAAAAAATAGATAGATCTAAATCACAGGTAGACCACACCAAATGAAAAATAACATTGATTGAAGATGTACCATTAAAAACTTCCTATAGCCCACTGTAATGTTTATTTGTCATCCAACCGGTTAGTAAGGTCAGGAAAACCAAGGGAAAATACAAATTTCAGCTTGATTCAAAGATTTTGTAGCCTCAAAAGTTTTAAGCAATGAGCATTCAATCCCCATTATCTACCATGGTGTGGTCCAACTGACATTAGGATCTTCCTCAATTTTTAACTCATGCCTTAAAATGAGCTGGCAAAATGGATAGACGGCATGGATAAAACATACAAATCATGGTGGGGGCATTGAGCTTTGACATCAACCAGTTGGCTGGCATTGGATCACTAATGTGAAGCGAATGTAATAGATGGTCCAATCCAATTTCTACACCTCTAAAAGCATAAGGGAGTACTAATAGCATCAATGCATCTTGGGCACACCTGACTTCTGCCGTTGCAGAAAAGCTTTGTACGCTTTCTGTATGCATGATGAACCCATGTGCGCTCATCTCCCATCGTCAAAAAATAAAAGGTTGGGCATCTCAAAATATTGAGATACACGCAAGATTCTGATGCTCGAATCCCCAATAATCGTTATAGAGACGGCTCTCTTGTCTACATCGCTCCTATTTACCTGCATGTAGAAGTTATTTACATGAGTGAAACTTACGTGTAAGTGTCAATTCGAAAATATCTCATATAGTAACAATTGGAACTATAATCTCTATGTGTTACTATGAGCCACCGTCACAGTGTAAGCGTGCCTACCCTCGATGTCTACCTTTGTAGAAACTGTGAACTGGTTCGGCTTTAACACCTTGTGCAGGCAGGAAGGTAATTAAGGAGTTTCCGGGTGAGTGGGCCCATCGGGCCTTCGGACTTTCCTTCCCATACCCTAGCCTACTTGTAGTCAAACCCACGGTAAAAATGTTATTCAACCATCCACGTGGGGTCTACCTGTATGTGTTTGCCAACTAACCCGTGCAACTAGGGAGTTGAACTTTGGGATGCCTAAAAAATCAGGTTTATACCATCATTAGTTGGGCCACATCATTGAAAACAAATGACATTTATCCAAAAACTTCCAAATTCACGACTCCACTTTTTTTAGGCATCTCACTTCTATGATGGTTCAACCCTTTGGTTGGTTGGTTGGTTCTATATGCAAATGATCTATCAGGTGGTTAGATCGACTTCGTGAATGGCCACAATCCTAAGAAATCAAGTTAGAAAGCTTGATTTTGAACAAAAGCCTAAAACATGCATGATTTATCACTGGAAAGTTATTGAGGTATGTCTAATGTTCATTAGCTCTCAAATGGCTTTGCAAAATTCAATCATTTTAAGATTTAAATTAGTATTTTAAATTAAAATTCGATATTTTTAACAATTTTTATTTTCTTTAGTTTTAGGGTTTTGTAAATCTAAATGTGTTTTAAAGTCCCTGTTTTAATATCTAAGAGTTGCTTACAAGCTTGGATAAGCTTAAGTATATTTCTAGTGATTTGTAGTGTTTTTGGAAAAATTTCTTATTTAGAGTCAAAATAGATATATTATAATGAACATTTTTTATTTAATAATAATATTTTGTTTTAATCTTTCCATGATTTTCTCCTTCCTTTTGAATTCAAAGGCTACTGTTAAGAAAACAATAATCTCTTCTCTTTCTGCCTGTTACCTTTACAAATTACATTAGGTCACATTAATATATAGAATTGTAGAATATACTTATTCTACAAACATTGTAAAGGATTTAGCCCCAGAAGGTTTAGCCAATTGTCTAAAAGCTGTGGGAGATTGTTTCAGTTCCAATTTACATAGTTGCATGGATGCATTTGATTTGTACCTTTTGGACATGGGATATCAAAAGTTCTAAAATAGAAAAGCTAATTGGAACAACCAGCCATTGCCTGCTCTATCTTTAACTTGTCAGTACGCCCAATTTTTACTTGAAAGTTAAAAATAGTTTATGGACACATAATCATATGTTGTCTAGTACATGCATAATAAGGATCACATGTGCGACATATGCTAATGTTTCCCATGTTCCACTTTCACTATCACCTTGATGTGCTTGACATATGTCACTTTTGCCACATTCTTCTACATGCAACAAAGTGCCACATGTATGGGGTTGTCTTGCGAGTCAACTAAGCCAAGTTGCTTCTAAGTTGAGCCTATAACAAACTAAATAGGTAATGGGTCAAGCTTGGGCTAAAAATCTAGCTGGTTTAAGGAAATGGGTTGTACCACATCAATCTTCAAATGCTCTAGATGTATCGGATGTACCTATATCAATCTGTGTGGCTTATATATATCAATGTACAGATGCATTATATGTGCCAAAAGATCCATTCTAATTTCATGTTGTTTTGACAAACAACACATGGAAAAGTGTCTAAGATGAAAATTTTGGTGCATCCAAAACTTGGGATCTGTATTTTACCATTAAAAATTTCACTGACTTTTTAGAAAAGTAAATAACCATTCATGCATAAAATAGGGAATTAAAACTTTTGATTGACTCATAAATTATTAACTTATTAATGGATCATCCATGCTCGATAAGAAAGGGCATTTTATTTCTATTTTTCAATAGAAAAATTCTCAGAAACTTCTAGATTCCTTTTTTTTTTTTAATTATTTTTTTTCCCAAAATATGATTAATTACCTAGCTGGTTTATTGCCAAATTGGATCTTTATAACACCGCTCATATTCTCGCCAGCTCACCCTACGTAGTGGCGCCGGCATGAATAAACATTCACCAAATTGAAAGGTTACAGTCCAACTAGATGGATATGAAAATGTATAAACCGATGAAAGCAACCCATAACAAGTTTTAACCTTAATACTGGTCTAAGACAGCATAAGACAATTTTGGCTTCTTTGCAATACTATATGTTACCTATTTAAATAAAGAGGAAGTCTTCAGGTACAATACCTTGGGCTACAAGTTATATTTCATCCAATGAATAATTTTCAACGTATTAAGTGCATGTGATATCCAACCCTTCCAATAGGTTGGTCCCATCACCGGGATCAGCTAGTGCAAAAATCAGTCCGTCTACTTACCAGGTGGGTCACCATATTAACAAAATAAAGTAGGAAAATACAAGTGTGGTCCACTTTATAAGTAGATGTGGCTGATTTTTAGCACAAGGTGAACCTCGTGATCAGCTATATCCACTCATCAAGTGGACCACACTTGTATTTTGCTTTTTATCAATGGCTAGACATTTTTTCTATGGTGTGGTCCCCCTTGTGACCGGATGGGGCTAATATTTGCACCAGGCTATCCTTATGATGGGTCCAACTTATTGGACGGGTTGGATGTGGAAAACACATGAAAGGTTGGAAGTTATTTGCTGAGTGTACTGTAACTTATATTACAACCGGTTGGACGTAAAAAATGATATACTTCATTTTCCAATCTTTAAAAAATGGTATACTTCATTGTCCAATCTTTCACCTATCCTTTTGTTTTCGTCGACACATCCATGCATTGGAATTAAAAAAAAAAAAAGGAGAAGAGAAGGGACAGTAAAGAGTTTCGTTGGGCCAGACAAGCATTTATACATGGAAAATGTGGCTCCAGACAAGCGTTACACACCATTTCTTTATCATGAAACTTCGGTGGCTCCGATGGGGTGGCTCACCAGATGACAGCGCTCTGATTGTGATCTCAGGCCTAGATTTCCTTTGGCCCTCTTTGGAATTTTGAAATTATGTCTATAAAAAATAAGTTCCTTTTGCGTATGTTGCGGCTAACGGTCACTTATATCTGTTGCACCACTGGGGCCCACATGCAAATTAAGGTAGACCAGTGATCTCCGTGTTCTAGATGCTACGTGGGCCATTGTGTTAAAACTTGTACTTAACGGATGATCTGGACCATCAGTATTTGTAGATGAATGTAGAAAATAACTCGCATTGAACTCCAAAAATCAAAATCAGGGATCATCCTTGAACCCTTGTTACTGTAATATAGCTTGTGTAAGGTAGCGCCGAGAAGATGAACGGTTTCGATCATTGGATCATCTCGATATATGGGCCCCATGAAGCCACGCATGGAAGTCATCATAACCAACTCGTAGAAAATATGGAATGGAAATGACAAGGAGGCTTCTCACAGAGCACCGGCCGAGTAGCCAATCCGTTTCCTCCATAATTGGGGGAAGCTCCCAAAAGCTGGAAGCGGATTTCCTAGAAGGCCTTTAGAAGGAACTTTCTTGCGTAAGGGTGCTGGTGGGGCCACCGTTATGTTTGTGAGAAATCCACCCCGTCCATCTATTTTCTCATTTTAGGACGTGCCACCAAATATTAGGTGGATCCAAAACTCAAGTGGGTCACACGAGAGGGAAAATTGGGAAAGAAGTTAGTGCAGTGGAAACCTTCTTGGGCTCCACGCTAATGTTTATATGCCATCCAAACAGTTTATAACGTCATTCCATTGGAAATGAAGTGAAAACAAGAAAAGATAACCTAATACAAAACTTTATTGGCCATAAGAATGTTTCAACGGTGCTCACTCAATCCCCACTGTTTCCTCTCTAATGGTCCACTTAAATTTTTGATCCGCCTCAATTTTGGTCACATGTCTTAAAATGAGCTCCCAAAATGGATGAACGGAGTGGATTTCTCACAAACATCTCATTGGGCCCCACCCTGTATCCTTGTGCGGGAACTTGGTGCGGAAGGGGCTTTCGGCAGTAAATCCGCGTCCCCAAAAGCTTAGTTCAATGCTGGATCCCGTAAAACATCTCCACCGATCATGTGTCACGTGTTTAGTGCTTGATATCTTTGTTGGCCCTAACGCGGATGGGCCCGTAGACAGAAAATCAAGGTGATCGCAACTATAATAGCCACTCATGTTTGACTGATAATAATATTGGATGGCTAGGATCCTCCCATCATTGTGATGATTTGGCTATAGCCATCCAGGTGATGGCCCACCGAGTGATAGGGGTCTTTTGGCACCGTGAATTGGAGGGGATTGGAGAGGGGGTTTTAAATTCCCTTGTTGTTTGGCAGCATAAAGTAATTGGGGGTTTCAAATCTAAGGACTTCTGATACCCTCTTTGAGAGGGTTTGCAATCCATAATGAGAGCTTGGATTACCCCTAAAATCATTTCAATAGTTGCAGGTATAGCATGTGTGTCACTGTACACTATCATTCTATTAGGCATATGACCACTAATGATGATCAGCATCATCCAAACATTGTCCATGTAAATTAGCACCGTCCAAACATTGTCCATATTAATCAACGATTAAAAATTGTTGGTTAGTCACTCAGACATGATCTTCTGTTTGCGGTCCATCCAAGACTTGAAATTTCATCATTTTCAGGGAAAGCATATATTTCAGCTGGCTTATAGTGTCAAAAAATATATATATCACTAATTAGAGATATTAAAGTTGATTTAGTAATAAATTCAAACCCCTGTAAATTTAACATGCATAGGTATTTTTGAATTAAAGTTGATTCACACTCCAGGGTGCCAAACGCACCGAGAGGATTGTCAATCCAGGGGGTTTCCAATCCGGGGGGTTCCGAATCTAGGGGATTCCAAATCCACGCTCCCAAACAGGCCCTTAGGGATATGCTGCAAATCTAATGATTTGGTTGTTTTTATAATTATTTATACATTGAACTGGATATATTTTGATAGTTTATTCATTCTTGTCTTAATTCATGCGTAGCATATGTCCATCATCTTTGTAAGTTTGTGAAGTTTTATATTTATCTTGAATACTTTTGATAGTGAACACAACGACCATCAGCTAAGGGAGAATTGTAATTCATTAATCTTATTAGTGTATTGATCATGATCATGAAGGTATTCACTCACGTGATCATTCTATGTAAAGGAATTGACATGGTGTCAGGACGGAATATCTCCACCTTTAATCTCAACTTAGTATTGATGTGAATGCTGTTGATGTCTTAAATTTGTTAATAATAAGGTTAGTCGATGCCATCAACATACCACTCGATGCCATTGACATATTGATGTTTTATTTAAACCAACCTGATTTAAATGATTTTAAACTCGCAAGTATACGAATCAGATGTAAATATGATACGTATTACGAGATCGTTCTCACGAGGACTGGTTGTTACAATTTAAATGTACAATTCTTCTTAACTAATCCAACAAATAATTGAGCAAACTACTAACAAAAATCTATGAAAAATAACTAAGAACAAGGAGTAAAATTCAATCAAGGAGAAGACTAGGACTTTCGAATCCACCCCTAATTATCCTAACCCTTGTTTTACCTGTTGATTCACCCTATTCAGATTGATATAAATTAAATAAATCACAAACTATGTCCTTGGTCAGGCACACAGAATGTATAATCCCTTAAAGCATATGGATCACATCTTTCCATCCATGGTCAGGCATGAAGAGATATAGATTCTTGTTTCTTCCTTTATAGGAAACTTGTTCATGGTCAGACACAAGCACCTAGAATAATATTCCAAACAACATTCATAACTAGACTTTGGTTAAGCTCATAGCATAGAGAAGTACGGAAATTCCAGTCAAGCACACTAGAGAAAGAAACAAATCAATCAAGTTAAGATTAAATCAACAAACAAGGATCATTCAAGTTAGAGGCTTCATCTCAGCCTTAGCTAAGGAATTTAGCTATCCATGTGATCAATTAGAAAGCAAGAAAAATAAAAATGATGAAATAAAAACATCCTTCTCTCCTATTTCTTCTCTTTCTCTTCTCTGGATCTATTCCCTGGCTCCCCTTTCTTCTCTTCTGCTTTCTTCTCTCCAAAAACTGAGTTCTCCCTGGATCTCTCTCTCTCTCTCTCTCTCTCTCTCTCTCTCTCTCTCTCCTTGGCTCTCCCCAAGCTCTGGATCCTCATCCTTACCACGTCCAAAACTCCTCTTATAGGTGCTAGAAGGGCGGTGGAAAGGCTGGAGTCGGTGGAGAGGCTGTCGCAGCAACAGCCGCGTACTACTTTTCGCAGCCAAGTTTAGATGCAAAACAGCTCTTCTTTCCTCACTCGGTTTCTAAAGAAATACCGTCCTTTAGGACGTTTTCGAGTTCTCTCCATGATAGACGGATCAGATCTTCCATCTGATCAAATATGATGGGCCACAACCGCTGCAAAAGTCGGACAGCGTCCGGGCGTCTTCTTTCGCACTGACCGCGCTGTGGTAATGGTAGGGCCCACTTCGTTTGTTTTTTAATCAATCCAAGCCGTCCATTGGATTCCTCTCGAAAAAATGTTTGGAAAGGGATATTTTTAGGTGTCCATTGATGCAGCCCACAGAGTTTTAAACCTATCGTCCATTCTGCTTTTTAAACAGTTGAAAAACTAATAACGTGATGTCTTCAAATTCTGTCAGCTAGGCGTTGGTTGTGGCTGCCCCAGGGAACGGATGAACGGTCTGGATCAACCGTATGGACGATGGGTGGGGCCCACAACTGCAACCGATCAAAAGTATGTGCGAACGCCGTTTGTAAAATGGAAACTTCTGTTTTTATGGAAGACGTCGGTCAAACTGACTTTGACTAATGCATTCCGGTCCGATGCACGCGGGGGTGTACATTTGCACTGTGTACACGCTGCACTAGGTGGGGTCCACCACAATGTTCTGGAGAAATCTTCACCGTCCATCTGTTTTGTCTCCCCGATTAAGAGGTTGAGACCAAAGTTGAAGCATATATTGTTATCATGTGGGTCCCACTTAATGAATTAAGGGGATGATCTGGCCGTTGGCCCACTTCCCGTGATATCCAATGGGTGAAATTTAATATGTACGGTTAATTTATGGCCCTCAGGCCATGTATGAAGTTTCAGGTCGAGTGGATGGCGGGAACCCTATGATCTTGCATTTTGGACCATTTTCGGGCCTTTTGGCGTGAACGGCTTGATTTTCTCGGATCCATGACCTGTAAATTATTCAATATTGATCCTTTGGAGTGCGTCCCTTGCTCTGGTGACTTCGGAACATCAAATCCACGCTTGTAGTACTCCTTTTCCATCAACGCTCCTGATTTCATCTTGCAACAAAAATATAATTAAAATACTCCGTTAAGCATTATCATATACGTAAAATCAGGTAATAATTGGGGTCTGATATGCAATATTCGACCCTCATCACATATGCTCGATTCCATTGAAAAAATTCGCATACTTTATGTTGGTTGTTGGAGCGTTTTAGTGTTGCTAGTTGATGTCATTGAAGTAAGTTCGATGCTATTAACAAATCCCTAATATAATGGGTTGTCGATGCCATCGACGGTCCTATCAAACACGCGTGCAAAGTTGCGTAAGTACATGATTTGTTTCTTATTTTGGTTGTGATGGGAATTATGATGAGAGAGAGGTGTATTAGAGCTTTCTAATTCGTTTCTAAGAATTTAAGGGCATAATTAAGGCTTACGAAGTAAATTGACTTGTTCAAATTGGCAAGACTCAATCTCTTATAATTTCTACTTTTATAGTGCATTACTCATCACTTTATGTCTTGGTTTTTTTTTTTTTTTTTCAAAAGAGTTTTTCTACGTGAAATTCAAATTCAATGAAAATGGGTGATGTTGATATCTTCATCAAGTACTTTAAAAAAAAATACAGCACCTTTATGGTTTTTGATTGGTTAATCATTAGTTTTTTATTGTTATTTTTGAGTTTTAATCGTTGATTTGTTTAAATTAAACCTGACAGAGAATCATTGGCAAAGATTTGAGAGTTGTTGGGGGAACACTAGAATATCCTTTTAACCCATCTGGAAAAATGTACCGACGGTGTGGATAAAATCCATACATCACGGTAGCCACTCAAAGCTCCTGCAAGGACGTAACTTGCCTCAGCTGTAGGGCTAGAGCTTGAATCGTTACCTGGGCCCACACTTGAAACCTACTCTCGATACCTACCAGGCTTGGATGAAAGCCAATGTTAAAGTGCCTAGACCGACCTATTGGTTAAACCCAATCATCATGTGGGCGACCATTGTAAAAAAAAAAAAAGGACCGTTAGAACTCGTGAGCTGTTCCGTCGCATGTGTAGTTTAAAGACACCATATAGGGTAATGTTTCAATTATCAAAACCATTTATATGGTAGGAGTTACTGTGGATGGACGATACCCAAAAGAAAATTTCTTATATTGAACTATTTCCTTATATGTATGGCATTGGCAGCCAGGCACATTGCCACCCCTAATTAAGTCTCAGGTTGTCTACCAGCTAAGACCTAGCGAGTATTGAATACATCTCACTTCCACTCGAGCCTTGAGCCTTGTTGGCAGATTTGGGCTTGAGCTTGCAGGCCCAAATACTAATCATGGCAGTCCGGGGCAAAAGGTTCGTAGGTTGGCCCAACCCAGCCCAAGCAATGTGAGGCTCGGTCTTTTGGAAGTGGGCATGGGCTTGACCAGGCCAGTTCCTTTGCTTATGGAATGGGCCTCTACTCAAGTCCTTGCTTCTTAGCTTCCTTGGTCGGGCCTACAGTAGCTCCGGGTCTTGTTGCATCAGACTGAGTTTAAAGGCCCAATAGCTAAATGCATTGGTCCTAAGTTTGAATTTCGCAAGAGGCCCAATATATCCCAGCAATGCATGATCCAACGTTGGGCTGACTATTGGGCAGTGCGCTTTGTTTATCCTGAAATCCATTCATCAGCTTGTAAGTTGGGCTTCAGCTCATGCATTGAGCCCGGGAATGTGCTTTGGCCTTATGATTTTTTTTTTTTATTTTTATTTTAAAAAATGAAATGTAACATAATAAAACTTTTCAAAAACTAGATTTTAATCGTCGTGAACATGCTATATTTAAGAAACAAACACAAGTTATTTATCACATGATTATATTTGTGCACGGAAAATTGTTCGACATAATTGCTAACTATTTTCTAATATAAGGTATCTCTTTCTGATTAATCACAAGTGTAGGAGGATGAAGAGTTGTATTTGGATGTTTGGTATGGACCAAGATCAGATTTGAGCTGTCCGAGAGTTGACCCCAAGCAAGGGTGTGTACATGCACATTTATGAGAGATGGTGGGGAGGCCCCACTTACCCTCTCTTTTCTTACTCTCCTCTCTCTCTCTCTCTCTCTCTCTCTCTCTCTCTCTCAAATGAACCTTCCGAGGGAGCTTGGGTGTTCTAGAGATCCTTGAAAATCTCCATCTGAATAGGATATTAAATGAAGAGATAAGGTTTCAGGAGGTGCATCCATTATAATGTCCTACCACTTTACAAGTTTCAGGAGGTGAAGAAAATCTGTTTATCTTTTTAATTAATACATGCATTCTATCTATCTAAATCTCTCCACTCTCCATGTTCATCATTCTTTGGCAATCCCATGCTGCTTCAGTAGTGAATTATTAGATTTTGTTCATTGAATGCCCATCAAATAAGGTTTAAAAGAAATCAATTGTTCAAATGCAAAGTTAATGATTGAAAATCTGTTAATCAACACACTAATGTTTGGGGCAGACGAACTTCAACAATCCCGATGATATCTTCCAACTATACTCACTTTCAATGACTTCTAGGTAGCCTTGTAGAGCAAGTCAAAGGAGTATTAATCAGGATTTCTTCATCCACAGTCTCAAATATCTCTAGTCTAAGCATAACAGGCAACTCTACTTAACTACTTGAAAGCGATCCTCCTAGTGTAAATGATCAAAGGCTTCATGCCAAAGAACTATTCATGACGCACACACACTCGTGTGTGATAATGCAAAGGCACACCCACATGAAGTCGGGCCTGTCGGTGGAGACTGTCTATCCTAACACCAATTTAGCCATCTCACATATAATGATTAATCAGAAATAATTTAGGTGTGTCCCAACACCTATATGGTTATGGCCAAGGCATTGAGATTCATAGATCATATTTCTCCCACCGGCCACAAGCTGATGCATCTGATCTTAAAATGCCTAAGCACAACAAATCTATAATGTTAAGTATATTCCACAACTAATTAGGCCAATGAATAATGAAATTATAAAATAGCTTGAGAAGCAACTAAAACATTGGTTTTCCAGAGCACTAACTTAGCATAGCTCTGCCTCGGAAATTATATAGTTTAAATGAGGCAATTGGATTCGATCCATTTAAGAGTCAGATCAAGATTTTGGACCATAACCTAACCCAATAAAATTCAGCTAGCTTTGAGTAGGGTCCAAGTAAAAAAATAGCTATCCCATTAATCTAATTGGTTGTGTCTAGGTCTACCTGAACTTGGACCCAACCCATTTACATGCGTCGGGTCTAACAATTACAATTGAGGTTTCACACAAATATGTTCCAAATCATCATGGCTATCAATTTTGATTGTCAGATAAAATTGGGGGCCGGCCCAAATTCAAAGGGTAAAATCGGATGATTAGGGTAGTTGATGTAGTGTGATTCTTAGTATATTCTCCATTAATAATGGCCCCCAGCAATTGGATTATCACAGACAGTGGATGGGTAACCACCCTTCAGAAAGAAAAAAAAAATGCAATAAAAAACTTCAAAAACCTTAAAAAACCCACATGCCTAATTAACTACTTTTTCATGGGTTTAGGCCTAATCAATTTTTGTATGACCGACTCTGACCTGTTTAAAAAATTATTCCAGGTTGTGTTAGGCCAGGTTGACCAGCAGGGACCCAGACCTAACCTGTTTTGTAAATCGAATCCACTGCATCGGTTGGACTCAGAACCCACTAGTTGATGGGTCAGACCCATTTGCACTCCTGGCCATGGTTGATACAAGTTTAGCTCTGTGTGTTAAATTTAAGCTTAGGCATTGCACATGGGACTTGGAATAGGCCCAATCTAGCCCACGACAGCAACAAATGGGCCATAACAGTCCAAGTCCGAACCCTTTTTATCTGTTGGGCCTGAAATAGGCTGCAGCAGTCAACAGCCATGAAATCGTGGGTCTGGCCATAGCCTGCTGCCCCTAAAAAGCCCAACGGATCCAGTCCTATACTACACGTGTTACTTACCATCGTTGTTATGTAAGCATGATGAAAAAGATGTAAAAATCTTCTTTCTCCCATTTTCATTCCAAAGCTACTGGACACTCAATCCCATTATTTCAATAATGAAACTCAGTCTGTCTACCATAAACCCGTGGAGTTGGACTGAGTTGGCTAGCAGTCTTCAGATAACATATATTAACTCCAAACAAATAGCTAAATCATTGTCCAATTTATATGGGATATTGTGAATGCTTGTTTGTAGAAACAGTTGGATTGGGACGTGAATTTCATGTAACTCAGGGTTAGATGAATTTCCTGTAATTCAGGTTAAGAGGAATGAATCCCATCATACACCAGTGAAAATGTGTTGTGCATGCATGTGTTGTCTGTCTGAGGTGGGCCCACAAATCTATTTGGAGATTTTTGTGCATGAATCTCCCATCCATGTAGGCCTCACATTTGACGCAGTCAGCACACTTTCATTGGATTACGTCAGGCATTACAAGGAAATTTGTGGTTATCCTGGGTTGTAGACCAAAAGCACGTGGGCTACTAGATTTTTTTTTTTATTTTTTTATTTTAACCGTTCGTAAATGTCGACTAATCCAGTGATCACGTTTATAAAAGTGTAACTTTTGGTTCATGATACATCAGGCAAATGGCCCTTAATTGAGAATAATATCTTTCTTAAAATTTTCTATTATTTAATAAAATACTATTGACTGATGGTAGAACCACGTACGTTTTCCAATCAAATGACAAAATTTCTTTCTCAAATGTACTTTTCCATTACCATTTGACTAGGCCCGCTTTTGTTAGAACCTTGTGTGAAGGGATGGAATACAAGTCAAAGATCCGTGCCTATGGAACATGTGTCTGAGAAATCCAATCCCTTCATTAGGTAGGACACACGGTCAACGTGGTATATACCAAAACTCAGGCATTAAAAGGTTTTAGGGATATTTTCATCATTTGTTTTAATTTTTATTTATAATTTTGAGATACATAGATATTATGATGAAATATAAGGGAATTTAAATAAAATAGGCTTTAAAAACCAAGGTTATTTTTCAGATTTTTATCCAATTTAATTTAAATTTCTTCCATGCCATGTAATTCATTTGTAAATGCCTGCGTATCATCTGTCGTAAACTGCCAGACTATCAAAGCTGTTATTTTTATTTTTTATTTTCAAATTACTTGGAAGTTTCTCATCCAAACAAGACCACCGTTATTTTCAAGGGTGGGAAATCCATGGGTTTGTTTCAGTCGTAAACGTCGATGGAATAGATTAACCTTTTCATTTGTTGTTTACATATAAACCGTTTACATCAACGGTCCACATGCAACTAGAAAAGGCCTTTATATTGGGCGATGGGATCTTATTTTCTACAGGATTTTTGCGGCATGCTTGATTCACTGTAATAAATTCACAGATCAATGGTCTGGATTATCGATCCATGGCCCCCACTTGTTATAATTGAAAACCAGTGTCTTCTGTTCAAATATGCGGCCTATCGTCATATATGACCATTCAGATCTAATAGATTGTGGGGCATCTTGGATGAAGCATTAGACGAAAATTAAACTGATATGGGGCATTCCCAACCATCCAATTTCTGGCCATGAGGTGGACGGTTAAAAGTAAAATAGCGAGTGAGTCTAAATTCAATGGGAAAAATCAGATGGTGACCATCAGCTGCCACGTGTAACTTTTGGGTTACTCTCTACCTACAATTGAACGGACCGTCTGGATTACGTGCAGCTACACCACATGTAAGGTGTATGAGTCATAGCCATCAATAAGAAGTTTGAAATGGGACTCTGATCATAACATCACGGGAAAGCAATGATACTCATGGTACACGTGAAAAACATGTGCATCAACACAAACGAGCTGACTCGTGGGTCCCACCCATTGTACCAAACTACACTGGTGGACATGTTAGACCATTTTAGCCTCACCTGGCTCAGATCTATCCTGTATATGTACATGCCATTCATCTATTAGATAATAGATGCATCTTGCATGTACACTTGGGTTTTCATTTTTTCTAAAAATCAGAAGGGGCCTTTGATTTCTTTATTAATAAAAATTTATTTACTTTTACTTATTCTTAAAAAATAAGCTTTTATTTTAAAAATAATCTATTTAAGAAAGTTCTAATTTTATTGTTTAAATATTTAGAAACTATTATAAAAAGAGAGAGAGGTTTCTTATTTTTTAAGAATTTATTTAACTTAAACGGATAAACATTTTTAATAAATTTTAAGATAAGTTTGTCTATATCTATAAACTTTTTAAATAATATCTGTTCCACCATCTTCTTTTCTCTTTACCATCTTTGTAAGGTAGGCCTAAGTGATTAACAACTCAACTCATATTGAAGGTGAGGCCCCACGTGATGAATGGTCTACATCAAGGTGGGCCCACATAATGCATGATCACATCAGAGGTGGGCGCCATATGATGGATGGCCCACATCAAAGTGTGGCCCCCCATATAATGGATTATCCACATCAAGCAGGCCCCACTTGATAGACGGTCCACATCAGAGGTGGGACCCACGAGATGGAAGGTTGATATCTAAGATGGGACCACATGATGGACGACACATATTGAAGGTTGGGCCCCACATGATGAATGATCCACATCAAGTTAGACCCATATAATGCATGGTTCATATCAAAGGTGGGTCTCTCACCTAATGGATGGTCCACATTAAAGGTGGGACCCACATGATGGATAGTGGACATTGATGGTAGGTCCATGTGATGGACGTTTGACATTAAATGTGGGTCCACATGATGAATGACACTCATATTGAAGGTGGGGCCCACGTAATGATAGTCCACATCAAGGAGGTTTCATATAATGGATGAAGTGGGCCTCACATGATGGATGGCCCACATCAAAGTGTTGCCCCTTTTGAATGATGGACACGATATACACATCAAATGTTGGCTCCACATGAACGGTAGTGGACATTGAAAGACCTCCCATAAAGGACAATTATCAATGATGGTGGGCCTCAACTAATGAATGACCAACATCATGGTAGGCCCCATATAATGGATGGTCTTAGTCAAAGGTTAGCCCCTCATGATGAATGGTCTGTATCTAAGACAAGCTTGGCATGATGGACATCCCACTTTGAAGGTTTGGCCCACACGATGGACAGTCCACATTAAAGGTTGACTTCGTATAAGGGACAATCTACATCCAACGTCCAACATAATAGATGCCCAAATACCTTAAAATAGGAAGTTTGCAACCATTATTTTTATTTTATTATTTTTTGTCATTTGAGGCATGATGAATATATGGTGAGATCTATCAAAACAACAATATAGATTACTCTTATAATAAAATTATTGTAATTTTTTAAAAGTGACATCAAATATCACTTTAAAAAAAACTCTTATTTGAATGTTTTACCAAACATGCTTATTTTTAAAAGTTTTTGGTTTTCAGTTTTGAAAAAAATAATTTTATTAAATAAACTTATTAAAAACAAGATTTAGAACAAAATGAGCTTATTAGAGTATATTTTATTTTAAAAGCTTTTATTGAATTAAAGTAGAGATGCCAAACGAGCCCTCCGTGTTTATTCCTACATTTATCCATAATCCACCTAATCAAGGTATCAATTAGGATTTACTGTAAAAAAAAATTAAGAATTTTATCAATTTACATGCTAGGAGACGTTGGCCTGAGCCTAACTAAATTTGTGGGTTTGGGGTCGAACCTGTTGTAACCTATTCATGTAGGCTCGAGCCTTGGCCCTTGTAGTAATCAGCTATAGTAGAGCAGTAGACAGACAAGCATTCCAACCCTTCAACATGTCAAGGGTTTAAGTACTCAATGGTGGTTAAATCCCCCTATGGTGTGAGTGTGAGGGGGTGTGTGTTCGTGTGTTAAAAAATAATTAAAAAATGTCCACAGTAAAAACTGATGAATAATACATAATAATAAAATAATAGTAAATAAATAAATAAATTCAAGGCCCAATAGGCGACAAAGGAAGATGATGCAGATAGTTTCAAGCAGGTGAAGAAAAAGAGGTCAGAAGATCCAATCCAAAACAAACAATCATATCCAAATTCAAATGCCAAGATTATACTAATCTACTCTACCACGATCAATATGAAAGATTGGGCTATGCTGTGTCCACAGTGGAGCCCATGATTTGGACGGTCCAGATTGGCACACACGTATCCCACACGTGAGGTAGAAAAGTAACACCATTTTAAAGGTGGTTGTGCACTACTTAATTATGTGGGCTTCAAAACGGTGGGTGGACCGAAAGAAGACAGCAAGTGTTGTTTTATCATCTCTCTTTTCTTCCGGAGAAACGATCAGGTACTGATCCAACAACAAAAACACATATTCCCCACCAGTACATCCCATGTATTGGACATCCGGACCGTGTGAAAAATCGGCACCACTATGAATTTATCTTGGCACGAAAATCAGACAGATCCAAGCATCATACAAGCCACACCAACAAAATTCAATGAACGGCCACTGATCTGATCCACAATGCAGATTTAGCCTACCTCATGAATGGATTGCCCTGATTTCCACTTTAGGTCATGTTAAGGTGGGACCGACTTTTTGCATGGAAGAGATTTCGTTCATAATTAATAAATTGGTGGGAGAAAGGTGTAGCACGTTAGGCTTATGGTACTGAAGGCAGCACCTGATCATTTCTCTTTGTTTATGGGGTAAGGCAAGTTGAGTGTGGCCGTGAGACTTGACTATGGACAGCTGTTGCGTCTAACTCAACTCTCGTCATTGCTCGTACCATAAGTGGACAGTACAACTTGCACTTGGACAACTGTCTTTTGATCCACACCGTTCTTCTGCTGGCCCACAATTATGGCCCTTTAGTGACACTTGAATGAATTCAGTAATTCATTAAGTGGTGTTTGGCGCATGCTATTAAATGTGATTAGGTAGGATGGAATTGCATTTGGTCTATGCAAATTTCATCCAACATTTAGAGAAGATGGGAAGAGTTGAAATTAGTGGGGTTGGAATTGCACTTGGTCACTTGAGATTTACATGGATTTTGAAATCCACTACACATATAGGCCTCACATTGACACATGTGTTTTATCCATACCGTTTATTCATATATGCCCTTCACACGTAATATTCTGGTTATATATACAAATGACTGACAACAATTGTGAATTTGGTTCATTAATTACATTTCTATAGTATATTAAATGGGATTTTGCTTAATCTATACTTTAAGAGCCCGTTTAGATAAATTTACTCAAAGTGCCCGAAAATAGAGGTTTCAAACCTGCCTTGTGGGTTGACTTTGATTGGTTTTCACTGGAGTTGTGATTTAGTGCCTATTTTGCCGAGTAAGGAGATGAGATGGATTTACAAAGTGCATCCAAACACACAAGATCAACTGCCATTTGAATTGAAAACTGTGTTTAAGCTTTAAATGGCCTTTTGAGGGATTGGTCCAAATGGGCTGTTAACACATGTAGGCTGCAACTTGTGTTCACCTTCCCTACAGCTCTTGGAGCCAGGTTGGCAGGTTGGGTTTGAGTCTCTGTTCAAGCCAGCCAGGCTCTTGCCTATAGCAAACATGGTTAAAAGATTCCGTGATTTAGAGCAACTCGTCCTTTCTCGAGTCGGGACTCACCGTACTCATTCGTACGAATCTTAAAATCGTGACGGTGGTGGCACTTGTATCAGTTACGGCTCAGATTTACGGGAGCTGATTAGGTGGGATCCTCCCTCTCACACAAGAGGGTAAGGCCCTACTTGTGGGGCCCACCTTGATGTATCTATTCTGTATCCATGCCATCCATCCGTTGTTTCAATTCATTTTAGGGTATGAATCCAAAATTGAAAAAGATCCAAATCTCAGGTGGGCTGTACTCTAGGAAAGTGTGGTGATTGAAGGCCCTATCATTTAAAACCTCCTAGGGAACACCTTAATTTTTCTGTATTGTTTATTTGCCATCTAATCCATTGATAAGGTCACATAAGAATGTATGAAAGGAAAAAAAAAATACAAATATTATCTTGATCCAAAACTTTTGTGGTCCGTTACTGGTCAACCACCAGTGTTTCCCATGGTATTGTCCACATGATAATCGGATCTGCTTCGTTTTTGGGATCCTGTACTAAAATGATCTAGAAAAAAGGATAGACGGGGTGGATACAGATTAGATACATCAAGATGGGCCCCACAGTAAGGGCTGCACCATCCCGAGTGAGGGGTGGTCCCAACCTAATCCGCTCCCCTGATTTACTAGGTCTGAAGATTCATCCAAGTTGACATGGTCAAGTCACATCCGGCTTGTCTGAATCTTAAAACCATGGTATTAGATGTTGGACGTGGATTGTGTCCCACCTCTGCCAAGACAGACCTAGTGTTGGCAGGGGGCCTGTAAAGCCCACGGTGATGCAGGTGTTTTATCTATTATCTAAGTTATCCATCCATTGTTACCTGTTATGTTATTTTAATGCATGAGTTAGAAAAAAGAGAGATTTCCCATCTAACCTGTTCATAAGGTCACGTATAACTAGATGAAGTGAAAACACTAACATTAGCTTCACCAATACTTTCGTGGTTTAGAAGAAGTTTTTAGTGGTGAGTTATTATGCCTTGAAATTCAGGTACTTGAATAAGGTATTCGGGACTCAAATTCTAAGGTTCGTGAGTTATAATATAATGATATTTATTACAACTATGTAATTCAATCAAATTCAATAAATATTCAACATCATCTAAAAGACAATACTGCTGAAATGTTTATTAAATTCAACTCTCTTGATATATTTTTTTCTACATCGAAATTTGGAATATAAATTAAACCTAAATAACAAAAATTGAATTGAATTTAAACTAAAACTAATTTTCTAGAAAAATAAATAAATAAAACTAACAGTAGAGGCCCGCCTGCTTGTAGTATTTCAGCTCTGCACCTGTGAATATTTTAGTAGGATGAGCATAACAGCCCAGTAAGGTCATTTCTTACCCAAAATTTAACATGTTCAGATAATATCATTTTTTTTAAAACAATGGAGGAAAATATAATACAGATAATGAATTTAAGCAATAGAAATGTTAAAATCCAATGCATGTGATAATTTCCATGAATTCTCATAACAATTATATCATATCTTACAACACTGTACCCAAGTAAATAATCGCGTTGCATTAACGCACACGCACTGGTACCTCATGGTGATGGACCCATTTATACGTTAGCTGATCAGACTATTGCTCCAGTTGTACCTCTAACGTATGTCCGTGCACACATTTGCACTCATATGCCGTACACAAAGGAGACTCCAAAGGATCCAGTGGGTTCTAGGGTCTTTCACCCAAGGGACAAAATTGCCCTACTTGCTGGCTTTAGGGTCTCTCACCCAAGGGACACGATTGCCCTACTTCTAGTTTTAGGGTCTTTCACCCAAGGGACACAATCGCCCTATTTACTGATATAAATATATTTTTTTCTCACAATTAAATAATCAATAAAGAAACATGAATAACATAAACAATTCTAAAATCAACAAAAATAAATAAATAATAATTTAATAAATCAAATTTCTGCACTATAATGCAGTTTCTATATGAGGTGCATAAATTTGATGATATTAAAATTTAGTTTCTTAAATTGTTGATTTCTATAATCGTGCTGGAAAATTTACAAGAACTCCTAAAAATACTGAAATACTAATTTTTGTTTCAAAATTTGAATTTTGAATTTATTTACTTATTTGCAATGTAAATAATTTATTTTATTCCAAATTTAAATTTCTATTTATTAATTTATAAAAGTTTAGTTGTACATTATATTTAAATTATTACTATTACTATTTGTTGATGCAAATGTCTGGTTCGTCCTCCTTTGACCCTTGTATGCCTGCACAAAAAGAGGACAAAGGAGACCCTGGCTCGAGCAGGGGACCCTCCGATGCCAAAGTCAGGCCTGGACTCGGGGTCTCAAAGTATTGAAAGGTTTTTAGAGGGAATTTGTTTCGTACCTCTCAAGGTGACAGGGGTCCTCCTTTTATAGCTGCTGGGGTCCTCCTGATATTGTGCGCGGGATCTTCTCCTGGTATCACGGAGACAGGATCGTGCCCATCTCGAGCCTTCTCCTGATCCCGTGAGCTTCGGGGTCGGAGATCTTATCCCAAGATATCCGGGATGAGATCCGACCTAGCGACGGTCGGTCTGACAAGGTGGTCCGCCCGACACATGCCCGGAACGCTGATAAGTCGTCCGAACCGACTCAACCGTTGTCTCGGTTTAGCGAACAATGCCTCGGATTTGACACATCCTTCGGTGACCCGAGGTATTAAGTCCGAGTCCCGAGGCATTAAGTTCGAGTCTTCGGACTTGTATTTTTGTCCCCAACAGTAAGCCCCCCTACTCCGTGTGCTTCATATGACACTAAGGAGTAGCGAGTTTGGAGTCGGTTCGTAACTCAGTCCGAGATGAGTCGTGGTCATTAAATGCATTCCGTAAGGCTTTTGATGGGGGACGGTTCAGCTCCTGACATCGCATGCGCCGTCAGCCGTCAAATCGCACATCCCGCCAACGAAGATTGGACACGTAGCAAAGGTATTATCGTCGCCAGTCGACGTGCGCCACGTGTCGAATGAGGGAATCGATGCAGGCGTCGAATCATTTCCCCATTAATTGTCTCTGCCGTATGGCGACCTTATATAACGTCAGGGGCCCCTCACTTTAAACTTTTACTGCTCTTGCCATTCCCGCTCCGCATTTTCTTTGGGGTTTGCATAGCCTTTCATCTCCTTCTTTTCGTTTCTCCTAACCGTCGGTGCCTCTTTCCGCCATTTCCGTTTTCCTTTCTCCCTCCGGTGAGTTTCTCTTTCCTCTTTATTAGATATTAATGGCGGATAGGAGTTCTCAAAGTCCCCAGGGGGGAGCTTCCGGAGACGAAGGCGAAGCGCAACATTTTTGGAACGTTGCGGAATCGCCTTCCTTACTGACGGAGATAGCAGTGGACGCCAACGCTGCTTGTCTACCGGAGAGAGTCACCGAAGCTCCGGCGGAGCGCCCTGCTTCCGTCGTTCCTTCTCGGGGCGGGTCATCTCTATTAACCCGCCCGGGAAGGCCTAACTTGCAAAGGGACATGGAGGAAGATGAGGAGGAAGAAGATGAAATTTTAATCGCCAAAGGAACCCCTGATCTTGCTCCCGTTGGTGAATCGGCGCAGGCCGAGTCTGAAGAAGAAGGATCGGGGGAGGATTTAAGCGGTCCGGTTCCCTCAGTCTTGACTGAGACGGACTTGGACAGAATCCGAGTCGGGTACCATATTCCCAAGTCGGTCATCACCTATCTTCCCCGTCCGAATGACTTACCGGACCACCCTCCTGCCGGGGCAGTCGCGATTTACCAGGTGTCGATGCAATGCGGCTTGCGTCTACCCCTTCAGACCATCGTCCGGGGAGTTTTGTCTCGCATAAAGATTGCCCGGGGGCAGATAGTCCCGAATGGGTGGAGGAACTTACTCGGATGTGCGGTGTTGTGGGCTGAGATGGAACAACCACCACTTACAGTCGACGAATTTCTCCACCTGTATCAAGTACGGGTAAATCCGAACTATCCCGGCTTCTACGTCTTCGCTGCTTGGCGAGGCGGAGGCGGTTCCCTGATAACCGACCCTCCCACTTCCAACAAACACTGGAGAGAGCGTTGGTTTTGGGCATGTGGTCGCTGGGAGACGGATGAATCCGGGTCCTACGAGGCTCGTGTCCCTCGGGCGTTCCAAAGAGCAGGTGACTTGGGTCTTCTCTCCCTCTCGCCCCCTTTTTTTTTTTTTTGTAATATTCTGAGTCTGACGAGCTTATGTTTGGCAGACATTCCAAAGAAGAGGCCGAAGCTCGGCTCCACTGCCTCGGCTCGGATCAAAGAGTTGAGGTCGTTGGATTCGAAGAATAGGTCTTGGAAGGTGCTTCTACAGCCGGAGCGCCTTCATCTCGCAGGTCTGGACTCGGAGGTTACAGGTAATTGAGAATGAATCTTCTGGATTTCCCGAATTTCCCTCGACTTACTTCGCCATAACTTATTCTCTGGTTTTTTTTTTTTTTTTACAGATCTGCCCGAAGCTCGTCCCAACCTCAAGATCACCCTCGAACCGGAGTGACTGGAGCTCGTCCCGCCCTTAGGCCAATCACGAAGTTGAAGGCTCCTCCGCGGCCAGTTCTTCTTTCGAGCCTCGGCCGAAGAGGCAAAGGGTCGCGGAAGGAGAAAGAGCGAGCTCTTCGCCCCTTCCGTCGTCGTAATCCCGACCCGGACGAAAGGGCGGAAGAGACGGCGGTTGCTGCCTCGGACCCGGGCGGATCCTGACTCGGCACGCGTTGAGACGGATGTTCCGAATCGGGAGGAAGAGAGAGGCCGCGTCCTCCACGGGGGAGGGAGAGACGAGGACCGCGTCCTCCCGAGGAGAGGGGACGAACCAGGAGGGGCCGTCATTCCTGCAGCAAGTGGTGTCGGGGATGGTTCCATGGGCCCTTGCCCACGGGTGTGAAAGAGAGTTCGTGAAACTCTACAACGCCCCGTCGTCGCAGACCGTCAGCCACGCTGCCCGGATGCTTTTTGAACTCGCTCCTTGTTTAATCAAGGCCAGCAAGGAGCTATCCTCAACTCATCGACTGCAGGCTCTTCTGTCTGAGGTCGAAGGTCGACGCGAGGAGGCCGAGGTCCGGGTCGGCGTCCTGACAGGCGAGGCGTCCCTTGCCCGGAAGGCTGCCGAAGACGCGAGGGCAGAGGCGGCTTCCTCCAGAAGAGCCCTGGACGAAGCGAAGGCAGAGGTCGCTCAGGCACTGGCTCGACTCTCCAAAGCTGAAGAGGAGAATCAGCGAGTTCTAGCAGTCCATGCTTCGTGCGCGGATGACTTAGCTCGGGCTAAGCTTGAGGCGGCGGAGCACATTCAGCAGGCCGTCGAGAAGACTCGGGAGGCCGAGAGGGCTAGGGACCAAGCCGTCCAAGCATTCCTCGAGTCGGCGGAGTTCGAGGATGAAAGGGACCGCTTGTTCCAAAGCGGATATATGGAATGCGTCAAGGACATAAAGAAATCCTTCCCTGACCTTGACCTTTCAGAAATCGAGGGTGGAGCAGCCTCGGGATCCGAGAACCCGGACGCCACTGCTGAAGATACCGCTGGGGGCGAGGCCGGTGCATGAGGACATTTACCGGGGCCCTTGGACATATATATATATTTTTTTTTGCTTTGATGTATTCGCTTGCTTTGTACTTACATATGTTTTGATGAATGGAAGAGAAATGCCTATCTTTACTTATTCGACTTGGCTTTATCCTTTCTTAGTTCAGAGTCTTTAATCGTTGAAGACAGAACTAGGGATAGTAGACTTTGAGGTGTTCAGCGTTCCAAGGGTGGGGCAACGGTTGTCCGTTTAGGCCTTCTAGCTGATACGTTCCCGGTCTAATGGTGCCCGAGACGATGTAGGGTCCTTCCCAGTTGGGTCCCAGTGTCCAGAACCAAATTCCTTGGTGTTAGAAAACACTTTTCGAAGAACCATATCCCCCATTCGAAATCTTCTAATCCTAACTCGGGTGTTGTAGAACCGAGCCACTTGTCGCTGCCGCGCCTCCGTGCGCAGCCGTGCCACTTCTCTTTGTTCGTCCAGAAGGTCAAGTCCGAGTGCAAGGAGTTCTTCGTTTGCTTCTGCATTGAACGTGGTGATCCGAGCCGAAGGTAATCCGATTTCAACGGGAGTGACGGCTTCCGAGCCATAGGCTAGTGAAAATGGGGTCTCCCCTGTGGCTGTTCGAGCGGTGGTACGGTAGGCCCAAAGAATTTTCGGGAGCTCTTCGGCCCACGCTCCTTTAGCTCGGCCAAGCTTGGTCCGAAGATGTTGCTTGATAATCTTATTAACCACCTCAACTTGTCCGTTGGTTTGAGGATGATGAGGCGAAGAATAAACGTTTCTGATTCCGAGGTTGTCGCACATCCCGCGAAAGCTTCTGTTATCAAATTGCCTTCCATTGTCTGTAACAATGGTACGGGGTACCCCGAATCGGCAGATAATGTTTTTCCATACAAATTCGGTGATCTTCTGCTCGGTTATTTTAGCTAATGGTTCTGCCTCAGCCCACTTCGTGAAATAGTCAACCGCCACCACAGCAAACTTGGTCTGACCTTTTCCCATAGGGAGCGGTCCTATGATGTCGATGCCCCACTGTGCGAAAGGCCAGGGACCGGTCATCGGCGTTAGTGCTTCGGGCGCTCGCCTCGGAATTGCCGCGAACCGTTGGCATCTGTCGCATTTTTGAACGAGCTCGCGAGCGTCGTGTTGGATAGTGGGCTAGTAGTATCCCTGTCGTAGGACCTTGTAGGCGAGGGATCTCCCTCCAGAGTGGTTTCCGCAGATTCCTTCATGAATTTTCCGTAACACATAGTTTGCCTCGCTGGGTTTGAGGCACCGCAGCAACGGGGCGTAGTAACCTTTCTTGTAGAGGGTTCCGTTGAATATGGTATAACGGGAGGCTCGAATCTTAATTCGTCGAGCCTCGGCACGATCCTCGGGCAACTTTCCTTCGTTAAGGTATTGGCGGATTGGATCAATCCAGGAAGGTTCCGAGTCGATTGTACTGACAGCCTCGCTAATTGGTTCGTCTATGCTTGGCTTGTCAACGTATTCGACAGGGACGGACCTGGGTATCTCATCTTCATCGGCTGAGGCGAGCTTTGCTAACAAATCGGCTTTGCTGTTTTCCGCACGAGGGATCCGAGTGACACGACAGAATTGAAATCCGTTGATAAGTTCCTTTGCTTTCTGCATGTATGCCTTTAGCTGGTCTTTTCGTGTCTGGTATACACCGGTAACTTGGTTAACAACCAACTGAGAGTCGCTGAAAACACTTAGGTGCGTGACCTCCATGCTAGCGGCGAGTCGGAGGCCGAGTAACAACGCTTCATATTCCGCCGTATTGTTCGACGCTTGGAACCCAAGTCGTAAGGCGTACTGTATATAGGTATGATCGGGGGTTTCAAGCACAACCCCAGCACGCGCGAAGGAACCACGCACGAAAACTTAGTCAGCCTCAGTCCGAGCTCATGATTATAGATCGGCCATCAAAAGAAAGGAAAAGAGAAAGATATTGCATATCGTTCACTGAGGGAGACGCCCGAGGTATCCATCACCCCCACGATGATGCGCTGATCGTCTCCTTGGCGATCGCTAACCGAAAAGTGTTTCGGATACTCGTCGATACGGGGTCATCTGCAGACGTGTTATTTACCCAAGCTTTCGACAAAATGGGGATCGAACGATCCACACTGCGCCCAGTTCGGACCCCGTTGATCGGTTTTTCCGGAGGACAGGTACTGCCTGAAGGGATTGTCTCGTTACCACTCACTGCTGGCAGCGCCCCATGTCAGACGACGATGATGGTTGACTTCCTAGTCGTCGATCAACCCTCAGTATACAACACAATACTCGGCCGTCCTTCATTGAGTCTCCTCCAGGCCGTGGTATCCACGTACCATCTTTCAATTAAATTCCCGACCGAGTCGGGAGTTGGGATTGTCAAAGGAGACCAGCAGGATGCGAGGCGATGTTACATGATAGCCGTAAAAGGAGCCGCCGACAAAAGTCCGACCAACATATTAACGATCGAATCGTTGGATCCTCGGGGCGAGAATTATGAACGAGGACAGCCGGTCGAGGATCTTGTCTCGGTCCCCTTGGTCGAGACAGATGGATCCAAGACGGTACGAATTGGCTCGTCTCTGCAGTCCCCTTTGAAAGAAAAGTTGATAGCCCTGCTCCGTAGGTACGCCGACGTCTTTGCCTGGGGTCATGAAGATATGCCCGGGATCGACCCCTCTGTGGTGACCCACCGACTCAACATCGATCCATCGTATCGACCGATCCGACAGAAGCGGCGACCGCTCGGCCCTGAACGATACGCTATCATCGAAGAAGAGGTCAACAAACTCCTCCAGGCTAATTTCATAGAAGAAATACACTATCCAGAGTGGGTCGCGAATGTCGTGCTTGTAAAGAAATCCAACGGGAAGTGGCGAGTCTGTATTGACTATACCGACTTAAATAAAGCCTGCCCCAAAGATAGCTTTCCGCTTCCGAGGATAGATCAGCTAGTAGACAGTACAGCCGGACATGAGCTCCTTAGTTTCATGGATGCATATTCAGGATATAATCAAATTGTAATGCATCAAACAGATAAATCAAAAACGACCTTTGTCACCGACAAAGGCCTTTATTGTTACCGAGTGATGCCATTTGGTCTAAAAATACCGGCGCAACTTATCAAAGGTTAGTTAACAAAATCTTTGCTCGGCTTATAGGCCGAACCATGGAAGTATACATCGACGACATGCTCGTTAAAAGCATACACGCGGTTGATCATGTGAATAATTTGGAAGAAATGTTTCTAATCCTACGGAAGTTCCGGATGAAGCTAAATCCAAGTAAATGTGCTTTTGGAGTAGGCTCCGGTAAATTCAGCGGGTTCTTGGTCAGTCAGCGAGGAATAGAGGCAAACCCTGAGAAGATAAAGGCTCTGATTGATATGGAATCCCCCAAAACCATTAAAGACGTCCAAAGGTTGGCTGGACGAGTCGCAGCACTTAATCGGTTCCTGTCCAGAGCAACGGATAAGTGTCTCCCTTTCTTCAAACAATTGAAAGGAAGACAAGCGATGGGTTGGACGAAAGAGTGTGAAGCAGCATTCCAGCAATTAAAATCATATCTCGGTTCTGCACCTCTCTTATCAAAACCCGAACCGGGGGAGTCGTTGCTCCTCTACCTAGCGGTATCCGAGGCAGCGGTGAGCTCGGCTTTGATACGAGAATCCGAAGGAAAGCAACTGCCGGTTTACTACGTCAGCAAAGCGTTATTGCCAGCAGAAACGAGATACCCAAGCTTGGAAAAAGTGGCCTTGGCTTTAATAACTTCCTCTCGGCGACTTAGGCCGTATTTCCATGCCCACACCATCATAGTAATGACCGACCTTCCGCTTCGCCAGGTGCTGCAGAAACCAGAAGCTTCCGGCCGACTCACCAAATGGGCTATCGAGCTGAGTGAGTTTGATATTCAATACCGACCAAAGGCAGCAATCAAAGGGCAAGCCGTAGCTGATTTTATCGCCGAGGGAACGTCTTCAACCGAACTTTCAGTAAATGATACACCGAAGGACGGTGCAGTTCCGACCTCGACCGCTCCCCCTTGCCCTATTCCGTGGAATCTGTATGTCGACGGTTCTTCCAACTCGAAGGCCAGTGGGGCTGGGGTTGTGCTTGAAACCCCCGATCATACCTATATACAGTACGCCTTACGACTTGGGTTCCAAGCGTCGAACAATACGGCGGAATATGAAGCGTTGTTACTCGGCCTCCGACTCGCCGCTAGCATGGAGGTTACGCACCTAAGTGTTTTCAGCGACTCTCAGTTGGTTGTTAACCAAGTTGGTGAGGAAGGCGTCGCTCAGCTCAACGAATGAACTGATGGACTTTGGTTTCAACTGTTTGAACCACAGTCGAGCTACATCAGTCAATGTAAGAGAAAAAGCCCGACACATTACTGCATCCGAGGCATCGTGGAGTTCCATATAGGTTCTGAAGCACTCAATATGCTCGGTCGGGTCGGTTTTGCCGGTGAAAGGAGTGATTTGAGGTAATCGAAACCTCTCGGGCAACCGGGCCTTCAGTACCGAGTCTACAAAGGGGGACGCTTTCGCTTCGGACCCGGTTGAGTATATATTCCGGCCGTGCTTTATGTCCGCCATCTCTTTTGCCATCTCTTCCCGCACTTCCTTTTTGAAATTTTGAATGTCGGCTTTCCATGGTTCGCTGCTTTCTGCCGTGCCTTCCATGGAAGGGCGATTGCGCCTTCTTCGCTCTATTTCGTGCCGAAGATCAGTCGGGGGGAGGGAGGCGGTGGTGCCGGAGATGGTTCTGATCCGCTTTGGGGTTGGCTCGGCCGGAAAGACTGCGGCGCGGAAGGTTGAGGATCAACCGCCGCCGTCGGTACGTGCGCTGTCTCCCCTTGAGGATGCGGGAGTGGCTGCATTTGCTGCTGATACATTCGTTCCAGCATCTGCTTCATCATATTCATATCGGAGCGGATTTCTTGAACCTCCTTGTCCAACCGCCCATCGTCGTGACCCCGCTGATTGTTGCTTGTTCCAGTCGCCCCTCGTCGGCGGTTGTTAGGTGGGTTCTGGGCTGGGGGAACGGCGATTGGGCCCGGTGGCCCTGTAATCGCGTTCTCATTCAAATATTCTTCTGGGACCGTCCTTCTAGTCATCACCATTGGACTCAGTATAGAGATACGAGATGGCTTTTTGCACGTTCCCACAGACGGCGCCAAACTGTTGATGCAAATGTCTGGTTCGTCCTCCTTTGACCCTTGTATGCCTGCACAAAAAGAGGACAAAGGAGACCCTGGCTCGAGCAGGGGACCCTCCGATGCCAAAGTCAGGCCTGGACTCGGGGTCTCAAAGTATTGAAAGGTTTTTAGAGGGAATTTGTTTCGTACCTCTCAAGGTGACAGGGGTCCTCCTTTTATAGCTGCTGGGGTCCTCCTGATATTGAGCGCGGGATCTTCTCCTGGTATCACGGAGATAGGATCGTGCCCATCTTGAGCCGTCATCCGATCCCGTGAGCTTCGGGGTCGGAGATCTTATCCCAAGATATCCGGGATGAGATCTGACCTAGCGACGGTCGGTCTTGTAAGGTGGTCCGCCCGACACATGCCCGGAACGCTGATAAGTCGTCCGAACCGACTCAACCGTTGTCTCGGTTTAGCGAACAATGCCTCGGATTTGACACATCCTTCGGTGACCCGAGGTATTAAGTCCGAGTCCCGAGGCATTAAGTCCGAGTCTTCGGACTTGTATTTTTGTCCCCAACACTATTATTATTTTATTTTTATAATTTAAACTAGAGTTTAAATTAGAATAATAATTAGAAGTTTGAATTAATATCATATTAAATTTTGACTTAATTAATTTAAGAAATCATATAAGTCAGAGTTCATAATACTTACCAAATAATTAAAATTTTGAATTATAATTAATTATTTTTAAAGTCTTCAAAGTCACCTTAAATTTACATTTACATTAATTTAATTCTTATAAAAATAATAATAATAATAATAATAATTTTTAATTCCCAATTAGTATAATTAATATTAATTCTCAAACTCAAAAAAATTAAAATTTTAATTTAACTGCTTGTTAACAATTTAATTGTAACCACTTTACTTTAAATTAAATTAATAAATAATTTTAATATTTAAAATTTCACTCAATCTAGATTAATTTAATTTAATTAATTATTACTTATGAAATTAAATACATATATTAAACAAGGCTTAAAATTTACAAATTAATTTAAGTTATTAATTTTATTTTTTTTACTAAAAATAATTCTGAGTTAAATTCAACAATTCTGATATAAAATAATAAAATCTATCTGCATATACTATATTACATTTGACTTAAAAATTCATAACTTAATTTGAACATATTCTATTTTTAATAATTTACGTTTATATAAATAAAATTTAAAATTTAGGAATAACTCATTTTAATTTTAATATTAACAAATAATTTTTTTATATATAGAATTTCTGAATTAAAATATAAACTTAGATAAATTGTTTATTTTATTCTGTAAATTTATTTTATTTTATTTATATATAAATTATTTCAACATTAAATATCAGAAATATATAAAATAGAAATTCATAAATAAGTAGGATTCCCTACATAATAATCAACTGACAATAATATTCTTCTCAAAATTTTGAAATAAGCATAATAATTGACTAAAAATGATAAACCTCAATATAAGATCATATACTTTAAAAGTTTGATGATCCGACCCTGCTCTAATCTTTCTCTCTTGATCTACAGAGCTCTCTCTCTCCTTTTCTCTATTTTTGATTTAATTGTTTCTTTCGTTTTTTTCCCTCTTTTTTTTATTTTTTTTATTTTTTATTTTTTTATAAAGGGATGCGTTATGGAATAGAAGAGTGGGGATTATAGGACGATTTCATTTAGTAGGAGGGTTCGACGCCCATTACCGTACGAAAATGAAAGAAGAATGGAGAAAATGGTTTACTTGGCATGCGGAAAATATAATTTTTATTTTTATTTTTTTATTATTTTTTTAAAGATATGGTGGGTCCCACAAACGATAATATAAATCTACTCTGTCCATATCTCGGCCTGGCCATGAGAAGATATAAGGCTAAAAATAAAACTGATTCAAAACTCAGGTGGGCCACACGCAAGCAGACGGTGGGGTTAGTTCCCCAAAAAAAAAAAAAAAAAAGAGTTGTTACATAGGTCTTCAATTTTCAGTGTGTGGTCCACTTGATTATAGAAGCTTAATTTATTGGCTCATACTATAAAATGATTAGGCAAAATGGATAAAACACACACGTAGGGTGTTCCCAGGTAGCCCTGCCAGGACGCAATCGGAGTCCAGCGCAGAGGTGTATGCGTGTCAGGTATTACCCCGATTTTTTAAAGTCTAATTAATAAATGGGTGGGACCGGAGTCTACGCATATAAGTTGGCCACGATTAATGATCGTTTCAGCCCAGTCTATTCTTATCCCGGGCCACTTAGCTGCTAAGAAGTAAATAGCTAAGGGGACAATGAAAATCATTACCATAACTTCTAAAGTCACTTGGTGTGGCCCACCTGACTTCTGTAACCGATTGATTTTTTGGCATGGCCCCTGTTTCTGGCAGGGCGCATCTTATTAATGGATTGAATAGCATCATATACACAACGCTACGAGCTCAAGAAAACAGTATGGAAAATTTTGTTGCTGGCAGCTCTCTCCCAACTGTTCCTTATGGTGTGGCCCACCTGAGTTCCCAGCCGGGCTGATTTATTGGGAAACGGATTGGGTCCCGATTAAACTCTGTGATGTCCACAGTTGATGTATGTGTCTTATCCAGTCCATCTATCCATTTTTCCAGATCATTTTATCGCACGTGCCTAAAATTGAAGCACATCCAAAGCTTAAGTGGACCACATGACAGGAACCATGGAGATAATGACATCCACCACTGAAACCTTTAGTGCTCATATTAATATTTATTTATCATCAAACATGTTCATAAGTTTACACCGCATTGCCAAAGGAAAAATACACTTTAATCTTATATATTATGTGGCCGTATTGCCAAAGGAAAAATACACATATTAGCTTAATCTAAATATTATGTGACCCTCAGAAGGTTTTGAATGGTAGGTGTTTAATTCCCACCGTTTTCTGTAATGTGGTCCGCTTGAGTTTTGGATATGCTTCCGAATTATTGTGCCTCAGGGCTAATGTGGAAGAAAGCACCGCATGGGTAAGGTGGTCCGCTTGAGTTTTGGATATGCTTCCGAATTATTGTGCCTCAGGGCTAATGTGGAAGAAAGCACCGCATGGAATGGGTGTATCTGATGTATAAGTCACGGTGGGCCCACAGAAGTTGATACAACCATAATCATTTTAAATTCGAGAGGTTTCGGTGAAAAGTCACGTGCTGCTGGCCTACGGCAAAATTTGAGCGTGAAAGTCTAGCCACATTCTACTACTGGTGCACCTAGCTTGACGCGTGAGGCGGGGCCTGGTCACGTGACCAAACTGCTACCTGTGCCGTTGTATCCCGTGGGCCCAATGCGAGAGATTCCGCGTCTCAATACGAAAGTCGCATCTATTGAAGGTTTCTCGGTAAATGGCATAAGAACGGTGGGCCCCACCTGATGAATGATATTGGTCATGCTGACCTAACGTGGGTAGTTGCATCTGACGAGCGGATGCACGCCTTCTTGTAGAGGGAGTTCATCTACCAGTTTAAGAGGGACGGTGTTTTCGTGCCTCCAGATCGTGTATCATATAGCGGGGACTTGAATATCATGATCCGAACCGTGCATTTGGTGGGGTAAGCTATTGATTGGTAATATTAATGAATATATATTTGTATGGGTAATCCTAACCGTGTAATTAGTGGAAATTTACTCACTCCGTACCACCGACTTCCCATTTTCTCATTTCAGTGTGATTTCTAGGATATAAAAATGAATGGTTTAGATGTACTCCATTTATGCCACGTGTGCACAAACGACATGGAGTCACGGTACCTCTCTTATGCTTCTAGAGGCATGGATCCGGTCCCTTGGACGTATACGTGTACTTCCATATGGATTTTTGTCGTTACCTGTACGAATCGTCCGAATCCGTGGACTAGAAACCAACAGCGGAGATCCCTTCAGGCAACATTTCTTCTCTCTTATCTAGTTCCACATGCAGGTAGAGCCTTATATTCATACGTGAGTACACGTGCAAATATGAAACACGAGTGTGAGTTATGAGATCAGTCAATTTCACTTTTGAGGCGGCCATAACGTACAAATCGAATTAACGGTTAAAATTTATCTTGCTTTGAGATGCTTTGGCCCACCCAACGGTTAAAACAGTGCAGCTCACCTGATCGAAAGCTCAGATCTCACGTATGTGTCACGGTAGGACACATGCCCTCTGTGGATACGTACGGATCCACACGTATGTGAAATTAGCAAACCTCATTTCTTACTTAACCTTGTTTCCTCGAAGAAATATCCATTTGCTCAGCCAAACAAGCGGCACATGTCGGGCCCGCCTTCTGGCGTCAATGGAAGCTGAAAGGATTCTCAACCGGATGACACTATTCCTCTGATTAGGCCTTGATAAATTCAAATTAGCATGTTATTGCTCTTGCTCTTGCTCTTGCCCTTACTCTTATGGTAGACTCTTAGGAGTTTCAACACCTGTCAAGGTTCGAACACCCGTAGCGGGTGAAATCCCACTAAGGTGTGAGTGTGTGGTGGTGTGTGTGTGTGCGTGTGTTTAAAAAAAAAAAAAAAAAAAAAAAAGCATGTTATTGCTCTTTTCCATAAAAGGCTAGGATCGTCTGATAGGAAGATATTGGATCTTATCCATCATTTAATTGTCCCCATCAGATCAACCGTTCAGATTACTCAAAAGCCGGACTCCCATTGATGCGTCGGATATAGAAGATAGTTTATTTCGATCGAGCATCATATATTTTATACAAAATAAAAAATCTACATGAGTATTTCTCAATCACCGAAAAATAAGGGGACAAAAAAAAAAAAAAAAAAAAAAAAAACAGAGCAGAAGCATCGATCAGAGCCACAAAGCCCCAGCTTTTTTCAAGATGGGCACCAAATCGCCTGAAATATGGACGGCCATGAGGCGATCAAGGCCCCCAACGAAAGCCCCTCCAATGAAAACAGCTGGGAATTGTAGCTGCTCATCAGTAGATGTCCCCACCAGCTCTTCGATTGGGCCGACCTCATTCTCCTCCTCCACCTCATACACCACAGGCTTCACCCCATGCCCCAACAGCAACCTATTCATTACGTGGCACATGAAACATCCGCGACGGCCCACCACCAACACTGCGTTCTCGGACACAAGGGTTCGGATTCTGTCCGTTGATTTCGTACTGCTCTCGATCCGATCAAGATCAACGGTCCGATGAGTGTCCATCCTGCTGCTAGACGAAATGGGTACCCATGAACGGTTGGGAATTGCTTGTTGCATTTTTGAGAGAGAGAGAGAGAGAGAGGGTTATGTTATGGAAAGATAGGAAGGAAGAGTTATATACGCGTCTAGGCGGGCGTCGTGCGAGCGAGAGCCGCGTCAACGGCAGTTACGCGTTACCACCTTCGTTCGCGTCACATGCGCTGTGGATGATGTGGCATGACGCCCCTTTAGCTCGGCTGACGTGGAACGTGTCCCCTTCTCCGTCACGGCCTGCCGGGAGACGTTAAATCCCCGCGCGTCGGATGGGAAGTCCTACACCTACGCCTTTTTGAGCACTTGGAAATCTCTTAGCTAAATCGGGTCCGTCCATCTTGCAGGCCTTGTTTTGAAAATACAAATTAGATTATTGGCTTCATATTATAATTGAGAATTGTATATAAGTAAGGAAGAGATTCAGTCATCGGTTCGAAAAAGCGATTGATGAAATTTCCTGATTGGTGTGGCCATCCGTTTGTAGGATCTCCACACAATGAAACACTAGATGGATGGTTCCAATCGATCTCCCCATTTTGAAATGTATACAGTAGAAAATGGGCTGCATCGGATTATTCGTACAACCGCAGGTATCGTACTTCATATCGTTCATCACATGTATGGACTATGCAGCTGATTTCGTAGAAAGAGCTGCCAACGTCATTATGTTTTGATAATTCTTCCTTTTGTAAGTGAGGAAAGCTCATCTCGTTTACATGGTTACATCGGAAATGTATATATATGATACCTTGCCGACACTTTTGCACCGTATACACGGCTTTTTATTTCTGACAAGTGGGACCCATATAATATTAATCTAGACCATTAATATGTTTTTCTGGGCCTTAGATTGATAGGAAGCAATGGAAAATCTTAACCACTGATTCTTCCCCTGCAGCTGAACTGATAATAAGAGGAAACATACGAACGTCGGTCCACATGAATCAAATGCACAAAGGTCCCAAAATTACTATTTGGTATGTTCCAATATGTCAGATTTAAAGGCTAATTATCCTGGATTACTGAACGAATGGTCCCCAATTGTCAGAACTGAAAACCGGTTTATAGCGTGCAAAGATGTGTGGACCACCTATCATATAAAACCATCACTACCGCACGATCCCAGCTTCTAAGAAGCTACTGAATTGGCCCACCCAATTGGACAGGATAGGGCCTAAAACCGATGGAATGATCTTAACCTTCCAATCAGTTTCTCTTTTTTGTGCCCATGAGTTGTGCTTATCATGTAAAATCAAGATACCGATCCAACTTTAGTTTAATTCCAATACGTGAACTTTTTATGCATGTTCTACCCAAGAGATTCATTTTAGCGGTTCTGATTGATGGATATGGGCACTGATTGGACGATCGGGATGTATAGTTCATGTGGTACCCTGTTTTTTGTTTAAGTACTTAATTAAGAAAACGAGAAGATAGGTTGTTTTATTTTGCATGCATATTATCCGATTCTATTAGTTAAGGAAGAGGACGAAACAGAGCCATCTTGGAAATCAACCGAGGATCCCTTCCAGGATTCTTTTGGATGATGATCAATCCAAGGCAGTATACAACAAATCAATGGTCAAACCAGTGCCTAGAGTATAAATGGAAACCCCAGTACAATACAGGGAGGCTTCTAGAAACGGGCACGTGTATCTTGCAACTTACAAGGTTTTAGTATATTTATTAAGACATTTGGTATCTATTTATAAGTTAAATTTTAAAAACACTTCCTATTATCTTTTTTTTTTAAAAAAAAACATAAAATATAATATATATAGTTTTATTTTTTTTAATAGAAAAGTTTTTCATATTAATTTTAATCCATGACATAATTTGAAAGTTAGAAACTTATACAGAGAAATTATATAGGTGGAGTATAATTAATTAAAATATAAACCATTCAAATTGTAGGCTTAGATTAGATGTAAAATAAATTCAAAAGTTAAGCTCACAAGAATATTTGTTTATGGATTGGTGAACAATTTTTGGGCAGTTAAAAGTGATAAGTAAAACAAGTGTTTACGAAACTGAGGATAAACTTGATTATGAGATTGCTACTTACCATTAATGATTTTCATAAGTTGATTTAATTTGAGATATTACTTTTAAGCTCCAATACATAAGTTTCAACCAACTAAGCATAAAACTCTTTATTATTTTTTATGACTCATTATTTTGGCACCAAAATATTATAAGAAGTTAATTTCATTTGGCATATAAATTCTAGTATGCGGATTTACTGTGAAAGAATTTAGCAGGAATTTTCAATTATCCAATTTGCTAATTCAATTTAGGACATGCAACTCAAGTGGGTCACTTGATAGGAAATAGTGAGGATTCAATAACCACCGTTGAAACATTTATATGACCACAAAAGTTTTATCTGAAGCTAAGTTTATTGTGTTTTCACTTCAATCTTAGTGGGATTGTTCTTATAAACCATTTGGAGGGGCATAAAAATTAAGGTGGAGCTGATGAAGATTTCAATCATAGACATTTATTTACCCAATTTTTTTCTTTATGTAACTGACTTGAGTTTTGGATGGGACTCATTTTAGCATTATATCCTAAAATATGCTGATAAAACGGATGGACGGATAGAATTTTAATGTTACCCACCTAACATCATAGCATAAGGACTTCTAGCTAAAGCCTTTTGACACATGGCAAATTCTTCCGTCACTGATGAAGTTCTAATTATGGCAGGCCATTTTACACCTCAAATGGGTTGCATGTTGAAATAAAGTAAATAGTTGGTACATAATATGTATATTATTTATTTATTTATATGTAAATTATTTATTTATTTATTTATAATTAGTCCTGGTGGGGTCCAGGTATACCCTTACATGGTTGATCAATCATTCGGCCTAAAAAACATTCAAACCCACGTCCATACTGGTTCGCGGTACCCACACCTAACTCACGTCGGCCGGTTTCGGGTACTAAGTGGGTGCACCTGGGCGGTTGACCACCGACCTTCGGGCGAGGGTCAGTGTGGTCATTCTGGAAGATGAAGCATGAGAGCGGATTACGTGCGACCTAGGCTGAACTCAAGACAGTGCGTCTCTTATTATGGTGCCTATCTTGATATATTTATTCTATATCCACGTCGTCCATCCGTTTTCTCAGATCATTGTATGCATGGCCCCAAAAAATAAGACCATCCAACACTAGGTGGACCATACTATTGGAAACATTGATGAATATCCATTAATAAGCCACGAAAGTTTTGGATCAAGTTCATATTTGTTTTCTTTCCTTAATACATGTTTTATGACCTTATAAATAGGTTCGATGGAAAAAAAAAAATTTCAGTAGGCCATAGTTAGTTTGTAATTTCAGGGCGTTCAATCAACCCTGCTTCCTATAGTGTGGTATACCTGTGAGTTGAATTCATAAATTTTTGTTAATAATTCAATAAAATGATCTTTCAAAACGTATGGAGAGAATGGATATTGAATAAATACATTAAAGTGGGCCCCAAGGTAAGGGCCGCACCGCCCTGGGTGATGCTGGGCCCGCATCTTATCCGCTCCCATGAATCAGTCCGTGGGCGGTGAGCTGTGTTCACGTAAGGCAGAGGAGAGTGTTTACGTCACCTAATGTCAGCATCGTTTGGGTTGGGATAGTTTCTCACGTGGGACCACTACGATGTCTTGCGGAAGCACGGAAGCGGCTTTCTGCCAGCTGGGGAACTAGCGTAGAAATCTAGGCATATATCTATTTCGCCACGTGGCAAAGGATGGCCGGAGACCATACGTAAGCATGACGTAAGGCGATGCCAATGCAGAGCTAAAAATCCGAGGAACCGTGGGAGATGACGCGGTTGGATTGCATTCACGTGGGGACCATAAATTGATGATCCATAATGATTATCCGATGGGCCACTATGGATGGGGATGATTTCCCAAATCTGAATTGCTCAACCCTTGGATTATATGGCCTACAAATCAACGGTTGATAGAAACAATACATCAGCCCTCGTTCGAAAGAGTAGAGCCGTGTTTGGATATTTGGGGAGGAATAACGTTTCAAGTCGGGAAGCCGTCGGGGCATCACCATCCATGGATCACTAAACCGTGTCCGTACACGTGCGCGATTTAAACCATGGCCCACGTGCGGGAAATCCAACTCGTCAGCTCGCTGTAGATTGGCTGATGAGGAAGGTAGGATAATCAATCGCATGATTGAGTCATCTCTCTAAAGTACGATCGTGACGAATATAACTCAAAATTCGAAATCTTACGTATTTCTAATCGGCGATTATTTACCGTAGAAAAAATCTACAGATTTCCAAACTATCATTAGTTTTTTCTTTTTCTTTTTTTAGATCTGCGAAGAATAAACTAAAATGATATGAACCAATTTTTAAGGGGAACCGGATTGGCTGGTGTACCAGCCACCACAAACCTGGCTGTGTGTGTACGCGTCGTGCGAAGACGACCGCTGACACGAGTTCTTAGCTGTACGAACGGTTCAAAGGAGATCAAAGTTATATGGGCCTACAATGATGTATTTATTATATCTACACCGTTCATCCATTTGTTAAGATCATTTTAGAGCATGATCCGAAAAATTATTCATATCCAAAGCTCAAGTGGACCACACCAAAATAGCATTGGTAAAATGATTCTTAGTGTTAAAACATTCGTAGGGTCCACCGTAACGTTTATTTTCCATTCATGAGGTCACACAGACATGAATGAAGAGGGGAAAAAAAATATCATATTGATCCAAAACTTTTGTGACCCCCGAAAGTCTTTCAGTGATAGACATTCAATCCCATGTTACTTTGTGCAATGTGGTCTACTTGATCTTTGGATCTTTCTTGTTTTTCTACTCAAGATTTACAACAAGCTTGCCAAATGGATGGACAGTTTGGATATAACACATGCCTCATGATGGGTCTCACGGGACTTGGTGATGTCAACATGTGATGTTTGATACACCAGCCAATCTGCTTCCTTTTTTAAAGGGGCACCGGATGGCCCCGGTATCCTAAGGGATCTTTTGGCACCTTGCATTGGAAGGTATACGAAGGGGTTTGAAATCCCTTAGTTGTTTGACAGCATAAAGTAAGTGGGGTTTCAAATCCAAAGGGTTTTCCCCTCTTTGAGGGGGTTTGTAATCTACAGTGAGAAATCTACAGTGAGAGCTTGGATTACACCTAAAATCATTTCAATAATAGTTGCAGGTGTAACATGTGTGTCACCATACACTATCATTCTATTGGCACATGACCCACTAATGACGATTAACACCGTCCAAACATTGTCCATGTAAATGAGCACCGTCCAAACATTGTTTAGCATCATCCAAACAATGTCTTGTTGAGCACCTTTCAAACATTGTCCATGTAAATCAACAATTAAAAATTGTTGGTTAGTTACTCAGACATGATCTTGTGCTTGTGGCCCATCCGAGACTTGGAATTTCATCAGTTTTGGACAAAGCATATTTTTAAGTGGGCATATCACAAAGATTGTGTCAAAAATTACATGTCTCACTAATTAAAGATATTAAAGTTGATTTAGTAATTAAATTCAAACCCTTGTAAATATACCATAGATAGGTACTTTTGGATTAAAGTTGATTCACAGTCTAGGGTGCTAAACACACCAGGAGGATTGTAAATCCAGGGGGTTTCTAATCTTGGGGGTTCTGAATCCAGGGGGTTCCAAATCCACGCTCCCAAACAAGCCCTAAGGGGTCATTTGGCACCATGGATTGGAGGGAATTTGAGTAGGGCTGTTCACAAGTCAAGCTAGCTCGAAAAACTCACTCAACTCGGCTCGAGTCAGCTCGGATTGACTCAGCTTGAATGGCCTATTCGGGCCGAGTCAAGCTAATTATTTGAAGCTTGAGTTAAGTTTCTGCCGAGTTCGATCATGGGGCATTTCAACTTGACTTGAACTCGAGCTCGACTTGGCTCGATTAATAAATATATTAAATATTATATATATATATATATATATATATATATATATATATATATATATATATATTACGCCCTGAAAATCAGGGGTCGAGCAAAAGCTCAGCTTTTGAGTTCCAACGCATCACTTATGCAATATAGATAATGATGATTAAATGTTGTCTATATTAGTGCATTAAACATTAATAAGATAACACTAAATCAGCATATCATACTCTAGAGACAATTAGATTACGCAAGTGGAAGACAGTGATAAATATATAAAGCATACAAGTGGTTGTAAGTCCCTAGAGTATGAACATGTCACCAGGTTAAATAATTACATGAATAGTTCCAAAATTTACAAAATGATATAAAGTAATGACATCTAATCCTTATCCTTGTAACCCTGTCGTCGCAACTCCAAGTCTACATAAACCCGCCAGAGAGTTGCATGTAGGAGAACTCCTCCTTGTCAACATAAAAGTCAAGCTCCGCCTCGTAAGCATTGCCATCACCTGTAACTACAACAGAGTCTGGTTGGTGTTTTAAAACACCGTCCCAGAGTGGGAGTGAGTAATCAAATCAGTGGAGGTATAAGGCAAAGGTTAACATGTTATCAATTCAATCAAGCAATAATGATAAAGCAATATAGTAATCATATTTTAAGTACTCTTGTTAATGCAAGAATGGTATGCGATAATGATGCATGCCCTCGCCCGCACTCCCTCAGCGACATCATCTCACGATTGTGCATGCACCACTCCGAACACATGCACTTCCTCGTCAAAGCACATACAATGCGGTGCATGGTCGTGTTAGCCAATATTTAATTAAGCTTATTCATACAGCAGATTCGGAAAGCTAAGGTACCTCTCTTTTTATCATTTACCCAAACAATGATCCATCTAGGGTCGTCAATCCTAGTTAATCACATACGATAGGCAAGTTATAGGGCAACATCACCCCTGATTGAAAAACAGTAGATAGGCAAGTTCAGGTCGCTATGGAGAGGCTCGTCACCTCAGCGTAGGCCTAGTTTATACTCGAGATCACTATATAAAGGTTCGTCACCTTAGCGTAGGCCGACAGCTTGAATACAGTGTCTCATACCATCGTATTCGGCTCATGAATTTGGTTTGCTTACTGGACACTACGGGGAGGCTTATCACCCCAGCGTAAGCCGACAGCTCGACCACGGTGTCCCATACCACCATGTCCGGCTCATGAGTCTTAGCGGATCATGGTACTAAGGTTAAACGGGCTTTAAACTGGTAAGTGGTACCTTAGATTAAAGTAGTAGCGTCCATACATGGTGAACATACATTAGGCCAATCGAGTTACTTAACAAGCTCGACTGGTACGAGTGCACGTTGAATTAATCGACATAGAGCGCATACGCACTCCTCGTAGCCTAACCACTGTCGATAATTACCATACGATTCAGATTCATCAAACGTATCCGTTGTGGCAAAATTAGTTTGGCCACTGATCGTAGACCATTACTGATTGTCTGGACTACGTATTAGTCCCAATCATACTCAAATACAATAGACGTTCATATGTGAGAGTGAAACAGCATGTGACAACGAATTCAAATATAAGTCGCATTTTAGCATTTTAACAAATACATAGTACACATGTTATCATATATAGGCATTTCATCCATAGCTCACATAGTAGCTGATTGCTTGCCTCAAAGTGCAGAGGTTCGTAAGTAATATCCCGTGAATACAGGGTCGATCCCACAGGGAGATGAATTGTGAGAAGAAGAAAAAAATCAAATGCAAAACAAACTATGTAATAAAAATTAATCTGATGATTTGATTTTGGAATTTTCGAATGGATGTAATTCAACTGAATAAAATAACACCCAAGCTTCAAAGTTCCACACATAGGTTAATGTTCCAAAATTATGATGACTTGAATAACACAACTAGGATCTGATCACTATGGTCAGCCTAATCTGAAAATAAAACAGTATAAATATTTTAATAAATGATATAGAAGATTAGAAAATAATGGATTTGCATCATTGACATATATTCTCAAGCGCCAGTGATTTTAAGTATTCAATATCTATAGGATAATGAATATCAAAGAAATATAACAGGTTGAGAACATTTCCTATCTGGGAAATCTGATTGATCGAGGGTAAGCCTATCCATCAATGTGGATCTCATATGATGAAAACATATGGATCTCACAAGAGGATAAAAAATAAAACCTAAATAATAGATAATATGCATACACCATTATTCTCATTATTAAAACAATCAATCATCATAATCTTAAAGAAATATTAAACCCATGTGCTTCCTTTCTAGCTTGGGCTAGAGGGAACTTAGAAAAACATAATTAAATTGCAAAAATAAAAAGCAACAAGAAATAAAGAAAAAATTGTAAATAGAAAAGATCTTTAAAAAAAACAACTTACAAAACTTTAATAAAACTAAAAACTCTTTAAAAATCCTAAATTTTGCTTTGAAATGTCTTGAATAATGTCTTGGAATACCCTAGGAGGCCCTATTTATAAGTAGGGAACTCTAATTTTCATACAAAGTTGAAAAACCCTAGAAACTGCTTCAAATATACGTATTTTTCTAAAATAGACTTCTCGCTGCATAGTTCGTTTAAAACAGACTTCCTGCTGCGCAGTTTTCCAAAAAAAACTTCACAGCTTCAGAATACACTTTTTCAGGACGATTTCAGGATTCTTCACTTCAAATCTTCGATTCTTTTCATTCCTCACTTGATTTTCTTGGATCTTTGGCATGTGAATTCTTCGATCTTGGTCTCCTAAGATCCATCCCTTGCCTTGGTAATTCTTGAACATCAAATCCATGCTTTTTAACACCCCTTTTCAATCCAAGCTCTTAAATTCACCTTGCAACACATACATGAGTAAAATAGAATATTAAGATGATTTATATTCATAAAACCAAGATATAAATGGAAAAAATTATGTAATATTTGAGTCTCAACAGTAGCAAGATAGGTTACATGAAGGAAACTGTAACTATAGATAAGGTGATTGAGAATCTTATCTCAACACCCTCATTAAATACATTTCAACAAGCATTTTCTCATCAGACATTTTTATCAAACACTTAGACTACACATATTAACATACATGTAATAAATTTGTTATAATATATATTATAATAAATCCTTTCACAAAGAGTTGCCACACATACAACAATCATGTATTCTCAATCAACAATCATGGCAAGCATAAATCATGATTCTATATTCATTCAAATATTTCAACAAACACATGAAATGTATTATATTCAACATAGTTCATATATATGTGTAATATACGGAAAACATCGCATCTAAATACATGTGACAGCAATCAAGTCAGTCATAAATCATTAACTGACATTGAAAGCGTTGAAAACCATTACTTAAACATTTATAGTCTGTACCTTTCGCCGATACACCAATTACGAACTTGGTTCGTACACTACGCCTTTGTCTACGGCACAACGGCTATCTAAATCATGAAATAGGTTAGCTATTTCACTATTTCCTCTGTTCGAATTTCTAAAACAGATTAGGGTTAGGATTTCTTACCCAAAAATGAATTCAGATTCGACGGTGTAGCGACACAGGAGAGATGATTCGGCATGTAGAGTTGTGGGAATGAATCCCGGCAACTCTCTCTCTCACTCTCTCTCTCTTCTCCTCACTCTTTCCTCCTCTTTTCTCTCTTCTCTCTCCTAGGGTTTTAGGAAATTCATATGGAATGAGAGAGGGGTGGGTTTAGGTCCTTATATAGGCCCAGAAGTGATGTCAATGGCCCTAGGGCCATGGTATACTTAGGTTATAGTCAATAAGCGGCTATTTCGGGCCAACGGAGCTCATCTGGAGGTCCATTACCTGCATACGGTCCGAAGAAGGTTCCTTGACAATGGATCTATGTCAGGTTAAGATTTCGGTCCGATCGGATCAGTGGATCGATCGTGGAGGACCTGTTTTAGTTCAACGGTCATCGTCACTCGATCAGGGCCACAAGTATACCAATGGGTATAGGAAAATTTTCCTGATCCATGGGTATAGTTGGGTTAGAATCTGACGATATGAAGCCTTTAATTTGACCTACAAGAGAACGACATAATTCGCTTAAGTTCGAGTTCATTTTCTAAAGGTATTCGCGTTTCTCACACGCTTCACTCTAGGCTCAAGTTGTGCGTTTCTAGATACTATTTGAACTTGATTCCCACGATGGTTGTCAAGACAGTAAGGTAGTCATAACCTTATGGTTTTGCAGTCATTGGACTTTTGACGCGCAATCCAGGTCTGATACAGAGTTTTAATATGCTCTCAAGAGCAACTGAGTTTTGAGATTGATCCTAAGTTTTTGGGTAATGTTGGGTTAACAATTCTAGTGGCTTTGGGTCTTGCGGTTCGTATAGAAAGTGGTTCAAGCTAATTCACTGATTAAATCAGTTTAATACATACTTAATTAAACGTCACTTAATTTCCAAGGAATTCGGTCCTTAGTGATTTCTGCCTGAGGTGATCCTCGGGTCTTTGTACGGATTTTCAGAGACGTTACAATATATTATAATATATATATATATATATATATTATATTATATTAATATAAGTTTTAAGTTTTAAAATTTTTTTTTAAAAAAAAGAAGAAGAAGAAGAAAACAAACCCTAAAGTCTCTACTCGACTGCACGCACCCCCTTTCCCTTTCCCTTTCTTCTCTTTCTCTACCCGCTGCCAACCGCACGCCCACCCAGACCACCACTACCAGTTTTCATTTCAGCTCCAAAATAGTATGATTTCAATATCTTGAAATCTGCTTCTTGGGTGAGAAACCCATGAAATCCAAGATGAGTTCTTCTCAGATTTGTTAAAGCTTCAAGGAAATCCAATGATCTAATTGGTTAGAGCTCTTTACTTGGATTTCTGATCTGTGTTTTGCTCTGTTTTTTTTTTAGTACTTGGATTTCTGTTGGTGGAAGAAGATCGAGAATAGATTGGTTCTTGTAGGTTTCCTCATCCGATTTGAAGCTTTGTTTGGTTTTTTCATCGGGTTTTGCTTTGATTCTTCTAAGATTTTTTATTTTTTCTGAATTTTTCATCAATGGAGGAGGATCAAGAACAGAATTCATTACTCTCTCACCCAACAAGCTCAAGCTCGACTCGACTCGACTGAACCACCAGCTCGACTTGAACTTGACTCGACAGTTTTGGCAAACAAGCCAAGCTTCAATATTGAGCTCGAGGCCGAGCTCGAGCTCGAGCTCGAACTCGAGTATAGCATGGACAAGCTGAGCCGAGCTTGGCCCACCTCGACTCGACTCGACTCGGCTCGATGCCCACCTCTAGATTTGAGGGGGTTGCAAATTCCCTGGTTGTTTGGCAGTATAAAGTAACTGGGAGTTTCAAATCTAGGGAGTTTCAAATCCCCTCTTTGAGGGAGTTTGCAGTCCACGGTGAAAGCTTGAATTACACTTAAAATCATTTCAATAATTGTAAGTGTAACATGTGTGTCACTATACTATCATTCTATTGGGCACATGGCCCACTAATGATGATCAGCACCGTCCAAACATTGTTCAACATCGTTCAAACATTGTCCATGTTAATCAACAATTAAAAATTGTTGGTTAGTCACTCGGACATGATCTTGTGCGTGCAGCCCATCCCGAGACTTGGAATTTCATCATTTTGAGGTAAAACATATATTTCAGTGGGCTTTTCACAACCATTGTGTCAAAAATTAGATATCTCACTAATTAGAGATATTAAAGTTGATTTAGTAATTAAATTCAAACCCCTATAAATATATCATGCATATATACTTTCGGATTAAAGTTGATTCACACTCTAGGGTGCCAAACACACTGGGAGGATTGCAAATCTAGGGGGTTTCAAATCCTAGGGGTTCCGAATCCACGCTCCCAAATAGGCCCTAAAACTCTCTCGAAGAATCCAACCCATTGATCTTGGGACTTTTTTCAGTTGAATGTTTATCATTACCCATATTTTCTTTTTTAGACCTCATCGTTTGGCTTGGTAGCTTGTTTGGGATTGAGTCAAGTTGTGATTCGCCCAAGTCAAGGGTAAATCGGCTGGACTGGCCCAACTTGAGGTGAATCAGGGAGGTTTCTTTTAGTATCATTAACCTGTACTTGTTGAATCGGCTTGAAACTCAGCTAAGCCGACTTGACTCAGTGAGATTTCGAGTTGATGTGTTGAGAAACTCAGTATTGGGCCTATCTCTGTCTCGACTCGGAGAGAATCATCACGTCAACTATGACTTAGGTGGCACAATATGACTCAGCATAGCATGAATTGGTTTAAATTACATTTTATATTACTTGTAATGCATTTAACTATTTTAAGTGTCTATTTATATTTAATTATTTTGAATTTATAGTAATTAAATATCGAGTTGAATTAGATAAGTCTTCCAGTTACCTTAACTCAATTGAACATCAGGTTGAATCGAGTTTTTGAATTTTGAAAATTTGGATTTTAACATTTTCATGGAAACCAAAGGAATTGGAGAAGAATTTCCAAGGATGTGACAATGTGTAGTGTTTGGATAGCAAAAAAGGAAAGATTTCATGCACTTTTTGATAATTAAAATTCTCTATTACATAAAATTAGTAAACCATCTTATAGATATGAGATTTTTACATACTAATTAAATAAGAGTTTTAAAAAATGAATACATATTTTAATAATACTATAGAAAATTCTCACGTAGCAACATATATTAGTTCAGCCACCTACTATTGATTCAGATCATTAAAACATGGCCACGAATGTATAGTGAAGAGCTTTGTTGGGTTAGGGATTAAATGATATTGACATTCCTAACCATATGTGCCATTATACATACACCACAATGCAAACAGTCCTAATCAATATAAGCAAGAAGTCCAACTAAAAGGACGAGCTTTGCTGTCAGGTTGGCAGCCATTAAATCCAAAGTTAAAAAGAGAATTACTGAAAAATATTTGCTTTCAACTACACATCTTTGCAGGACAACAATACAAATATCCAATCTCCAAGCTCCCCTGTACGTCTCACATCCATGTTGGATTGATCAAATCAATGGTTTGGATAACTCGACCATGGCAAAAGGTCAGTCCCATCAAGCACATATACTGCCACAGAGAATGGGCTGAACCTCTCATTGGGTGGATCAAACCGACAAAATGGGTCAGATCATCAGCCATCCATTGATTTCAATAACGTGGTCAACAGGTTATCTGGATTTGCCTGATTCAACGACCGGTGATAATCATTTTTAGGTGATCAGCGTTTTGCATAGCTTTGATAATTGGGGGGCCAGCATGTATGTTGAATATTGTCCATTAGAAAATTTCTCCTAACCATTAATTCCTTTCCTACCGGTGTGTGGTAAGGTAATGCGGCGAGATTTGACTGATGATGCTGTTGGAGATTATTTCACGTGAAATACTTTTTAAGAAATGCTGATGCATTACTGGCAAAACTCACGTTCATAGGAACTCGATTAATGCAATTTACTTCTCTCTAATCAGAGCTAAGCTCGACAAATGTCGACTTAGAGAAGTCAACGAGCAGAGCCTCGGACTAATAGTAGTTCATCCACACCGACCTAGTCATAACAATTTTGGTTGAACTTTCAAGTTCTTTTGTAGAGCTTTGACACTAACTTGAAACTCGGAAGAAGCCATTACACATTCCATCTGTTGACTCCGATCAGGATCAACTCACCCATGAGCTCGGATTGTCATGAGTGAGACTTAGATTTCACGGTTGGTTCGGATGAGAACATGGTCAACGATCACTTTAAAGAATTAACTCTATGTAAGGAGTGGTTTCTGGTGCACGATCACAAGGTTACCGCCAATATTAACACTAGCATCATTCAAGCTTAATGACTGTAATCGTGTCGAGAATGACGGACGCGATCGTTTCGAACAAAAGGTATAAATAAGAAACATATCTACAGGAACAAGTACGCAATATCTGATACCCTAAGCTTACTCTACACAACTTAGACCTAGATTTTTAACCTAACTTTGGCATCAGAGGGTCCCCTGCTCTGGCCAAGGTCTCCTTTATCCTTCTCTTATGCAGGCTAATAGGGCTCGATTCAACTGCTTGGAGCTCAGCGAAAGTTGAGCCAGATTTTGGCATCAACAACAATTATTTATAATTTTTTTTTTAAAAAAACCTTTCCCTTTATCCCTAAACAAAAGTATCTCTTTGATTTTTTAAATTAATCTTAAAAAGAAATAACTTTTTAAAAATATTTTTTCAAATACATTTAATTTTATTTATTTTAAAACCAAAACTCAGCAAGGTTGCGTGCTTTTAGAGATGGGCCGAGGCATTTTCAATTGTTTTTCTTTCAACTCTGATTCACGAATCATATCTCACAACATCGTCCCACCATTGAGGTGAGTGGTGAGGGTTTTTTTTGGCTTTGCTCATCTCTGATAGCATACGCCCCACCAATCATTTCTCACTGGGTCATCTCACCGTCCATGTGGGTGGTGAGTACATCATCACCTAATCCACGCGCATTTAAAGCACCTAGGAGCTCACCCAAGGAAGCGGATTGGCTGGTCTTCCACACACCAGCTATATAGCTGGTATAGGTACGTGTCGTACGAAGATGAGTGCCGACGCTCCTCGATCTCCGAGTTTTGCAAACGGTTGAAAGGAGATCAAAGTTACATGGCCCCACAATGATGTATCTTTTTATATCGACACCCTTCATCCATTTTTCGAGATCATTTTATAACATTACATAAAAATTGAATCATATCCAAAGCTCGAATGGACTACACCCAAAATAGCAGCGAAGACAATGATTTTCACTGTTAAAAAATTCGTAGGGCCCACTATAACATTTATTTTCGATCCAATCTATTGATAAATACATGGATGAAGAGGAAAAACAAATTTCATATTGATGTGAAACTTTGGTGACCCCCAAAAGGATTTCAATGGTAGACATCCAATGATAGTTATTTTTCGGCTCAACTTTAAAATGAGCTCCCCGAATGGATGGACAATTTGGATATAACACATACCTGAGACCCACGGGATCTTGCTGACGTCAATACACCAGTAGCGGGTGTGTGGTAGACCCGCCAATGTGAAATGAGATATTGAAATTTGATTAATAGGCCATATATTGTCAACGATTACTTGGGCCAAAAATCTTTAAATAAGGCGCGACCCATCTTTAATAAAATAGAGCTCATCAATAAAATACTGCTCATCAATTAAATCTTGTCATGTCATTTCACCATCCACGAGGTAGGTGGTCAGCTCCCAATCTGCATACCTGTAAATCGCTCGCATTAGATTTTGAAGATGCATCCCAGTTGCCTGGGAACGGATTGGCTACTCCCCCTACACCAGCCAATGGCCGGTGGTCGGTGTTATTTGAGCCCCACCATGATGTATGTGTTTCATCCATGCCATCCATCTGTTTTTACAGATCATTTTACGGAATGAATCCAAAAATGAGATATATTCAAGTCTCAAGTGGACCACATTACACGAAACAGTGTTGAACAAGGGACGACCATTAAAAACATTTTGGAGGCTATAAAAGTTTTCGATCTAGCTGATATTGGTTTTTTTTCTCTTCATCTGGGCCTGTATGACCTAATCAACAGATTAGATGTCAAATAAAGAGTATAGTGGGCCTTAGGAGGATTTTAATAGTTGATATCCAATCACTATTGTTTTTATGTGGTGTGGTCCACCTGAGATTTATATCCCCTCATTTTTGGGATCAAGCAATAAAATGATTTGTAAAAATGGATGAAATACATACATTATGGTGGGGCCCACAGAGCACCGACTACCAGCCACGGAGCTGGTGTCAGGGAGAGTAGCCAATCCGTTTCCCACCTCGAAACGTGAAAAGGCCTTCGCCTTAAATGTGCATTCCACTGGATCGGATGTACGTTACAAAAGTGAGTTATTTGGTACTCTAGAGCTGTATGATACTTGATACATATGCATTCAAAAATTGAACACTTGTCATAACTTGATTTAAATTAAACTACTTAAATCGGAGAAATTCGTGTCATTGAGTTAAAAAATCTCAAAATCAGTTTTTTTCTTTTTCTTTTTATTTTTAATTCATGGATTATTGTTTGTGAAACTAGGATCTTGGGGTTTTTTCCAATTTGAGCCGTTCAAGGATTATCCAAAAATCAAATAATCAGACAATGAAGTAAGTGTAATTTATTGAGTCATGATTCATATGATAATCAGACGATGAAATGAGTTTAATTTGAATTAACTATATTCAAAGCATTCAATTTCTAAGTTCCTTACTAGGTGCCCGAGTGGTGATAGAGTCACAAGAGTTTCAACATCAAGTTGGTGGATCTCTTACTGTGAGGCCCACTGTGATGTATTTTTCTTATATCCATGCCGTAAGTACATTTTTTTTGGATCATACAGCAGATCCAAATCTCACGTGGACCACACCATAGAAAATAGTGGCAATTAAATGCTCAGCATTAAAAACATCTATGGGGCCATCGGAATGCTTATTCTCCATCTACCCTTTTGATAAGGTGACAAAAAACTCCAAAGGGCCGTGAAAATATAAGCTTGATCCAAAACTTTTGTAGCCCTCGAGAAGTTTTTAAAGGTTAATAACCACATTTTACTGAGGTGTATTCCAGCTGAGATTTGGATCTGCTGCAATTTTGGGTTCGTTCCCTAAAATGACAGGGCTAAACGGATGGACGAGGTGGATGCAAGACACATACGTCAGTGTGGGCTCCATGGTCAGGGATCCACGGGAGCCTCTTCTCGAGCCCAACTAAGCGTCCGTATATGGCCGTGCCTGCGGCATATGTGCGTGAGATCCACCCCGTTTATTAAGTGCGTTGCAACATGGTTTTAAGCTGGAACCCAAAAATCAAGTCGGTCCAAAAGTCAGGTAGGCCACACTGAGCCGAAGATCTGGGATGGAAGGCCACCATTGGTTGAGGTGGACTGAACTGGTTCATATGTGCCATCAATCTGGCATCTAACGAAAAATCACCAGGACTGTTCTGAAACTCAGGTGGTCCACTACAGATTATAGGCATGATGTTATATTGTTTCATATGGTAAGGCCCACTTGAGTTTTGGATCCGTGTGATGTTAAGTTTCTGTGCCAAATATTGGATGGAGCACCTGATGGACGGTTCGGATCTCATGCACATGAAGTCCATCGTCCCACAGAAGCTGTAGGCACGCCCCTCTTTTGACTACGCGTAGACCCGTCTGTATGCTTAAAAATGCTGGAGTGAAAGGGCACTAAGTTATAGTGCTCCTGGCGGCATCGGTTTATTACCTGGACAGACTGATTGATTGATCTGATCTGTCCATTAAATTCAAAACACATTTCATGGACCACAAAGAAAAAACGAGACTGAATGGATGAGCCAATCCATTCTTGATGTCGCCTATTTTCTATGGCCATCCTTTTTCCAAGCCATGGATGAGATGGTTGAGATTTTCCTAACAAAAGTAGTTCTTTAGGATCATAAGAAATTGATGATGGTCCCTAACAAATAGATGGATCAAATTGTAAAATTAAACCCATTTTGTGTAAATGATCTAGATCATCCATTTTTAAGGTCATAAATCAAAAGGTTAATATTTGTCAGATTATTGATATTTTCATTGCAGCTGATCAAATGTGTGTTTGAACCTAATGAACAGTCTAGATCACTGGATTGGACTGATTAAGACCTAATTTTAGGATCCAACCACCCTCGCCAGCTATTAGTTGTAACAACGATCAACCAATTTGCTAAAAAAAAAAGAAAAAAAAGATAGAACGTAGTAATTTTTGTTGGATTCTTCTTATCTTATCTTTAAGACTTCTTTTTATTGTAATAGAAATAAATGAGAAGGAGATAAAAGTATTGTTCTATTAATAATTTTTTATAATAGTGGTAGAGTCGTGAATTGGGCTTCATAGTGGTACAATCGTGATGTACAGGATGATTATTTGTTCGTTCTTGACTAACACCAGGCCTCGGGGCAAGACAACCAATGTATGACAAATTTTTAACAAATTGTTCATCGATCGATCGGAACCGAGTTTCGTGACGAGATGGTTAGTGAGATGACAATCTATCCTAAAATTGTTCATCCATCGATTGGAACCGAGTTTCGTGACGAGATGGTTAGTGAGATGACAATCTATTTATAGTCTCAATTGGAATTAAGCACCTAGTGAGATAAATTAAAATAAAGTAAAAAGATAAATCATCATGGTGTACAAGTATAGTGGAGGTAGCTAAAGTTTCATTGTAATGGCATGAGCCCTAGAGTTCTTGGTTGATTGTTGTTTCTATAGACTTCCGAAAGACGATGGCCTTACGTAGTCTTTAACATCGTGAAAGATTTCGATAATTGGCTATACAAATCACATTGATTATTTCACGTAAGTGTAACATATCGCATATGATCACGGGTACAAGAGATATACTCATGCGTTAGTTAAAATCCTCAAATAATTAGACTCTTGTGTGAGAAAGCTGTTGGAGTTGTCTTTTGCCTTTGGTAAATGCAGAAAGTAATTTTTGATAAGATTCTAACATTAGATACTTGTAAATATTTGCTTTGATAGAATTTTGATATTTAATGCTTGAAAAGAAATTTGTTATAATGAAACTCTTATCTTTACAAAGAATACTTTTGATAAAACTCTACAATGCTTTTAGTACGCAAGTAGAATTTCGCCCTCTTTTAGTATGTAGCGGTGACATGTGACGACACTTCATTGCTTTACGTAAGTGTACTAAAAATGGGTGTAAACACCATCCATATTAAAAATCCAATTGATGAACTATAAACTCCATTTTAAAGAAACGATTACATTCGAAAACCATCAATGAGCCTAATAGACAACAACGCCCTATTGTTTCTCAACTAACTGTAGTATTACGCCATCCTTCAGCCTAGAAAGTATGAAATAATTCATTTTCTTATCTTTTCTTTTCATTAGCTATTAAAATTAAACCCCAAAAAAAATAAAAAAAATAAAAAATAAAATCAAAACCATTACTACTTGTTTGAGTCAAGACTCGCTGGCTGAGTCGAAGTTCTTGGTTTTCAAACAATGATTCATTGAAAGCTCTAAAAGAAGAGGCCTGTTTTTCAGGAAAGGAGGGATGTTTATCTTTCCGTTTCTCCACATCACTCGCATGTGTAAATAAAAGCAGCCGAAAGAGAAGACGTATTGGAACTCCTCCGTACATGAAATCCACCTAATAATGTCCATGATGTGGAAACATCCATAATGTCCATCATCTTCTTTTTATTCCATTAACGTACATCTTTTGATCTTTTTCTCGTCTTGCAAAAAAAAAAAAAAAAGCTTCTTTTCTCATCACATCTTGAGGCGTGATAACTAAAGCCACCATCTTTATCTTTTGATAATTGAGTTTTGAAGCCGTTGGTTGGATTGTCGAATCGTCCCGTCCAAGTAATGTGTAAAGAGGGATGGCTAGTGGATAAGTGGACACCACATCATGAACAATGGTTACATTTTTTTGGTATGATTAATACAGATCATTCATTAGGTTCGACAGTGGAAGGTGGACTCCACTTGATGGATGGTGTAGAGAACCTCCTTTAGTATGATAAATATGGAACATGCATTTCTTATCCATTGATCTAATGGTTATGAACATCTTATCAGAGTGCTTTATCAGGGGGGGTGAAATTGGAGTGAGTACTGAGTAACGAGTATGATTTATCGTACCGGGTAAGCTATGTTGGGCCCACCATGAATGTATGTGGTTTATCCATGCTATCAATCCATTTTTCCAACTCATTGTAGGGTTTAGCCCAAAAATGAAGCATATACAAAGCTCAAGTGGACTACACCTCTGGAAACAATGGGAATAATGATTTCCACGGTTGAAACTTATTCGTAAGATCACACAAACTGGGAAGAGAAAACACAAATATCAGCTTAATCCAAAACTTCCATGGCACCTAAGAAAATTTTAATGGGCAATGCTTAATTTACATTGTTTCCTGTGGTGTGGTCTACTTGGAGCTTTGGTAATCTTTTATCTTTTGGCTCAACACTTAAAATTATCCTGTAAAATGGATAGACACGCAAAGTGGATAAAATACATAAATCATGTTGGGTCCCACAGTTTACTCAGTATGCAATCTGCTTTTCTAAGAGGCAATTAGAGGTGGCCCCACATCACAATAGTCAATTAACCTTTGCTAATATAATCAATATTAACCATCCAATTTTATAACCATTGATCTTTGGCTAGAATCATTGGACCAAAGTGATTTTTAGATGGATGGGAAATCAAATTTGAGCCTCACATGATGGTTGGTCCAGATCAATGATTGACGTATCTCTATTATAATAAACATGGACAATCCATTTTCTTGACCAATATTCATCAAATGGTTAGAGTCATCCAACCAAAATGGTGGCAGGAGAGATGGGATATCAAGGGTACGCGCGTATCGTGAATTGCCCAAATTGGACCTTTCTGATATTATATTTTTATTTAGTGCATCAATTTTGGTGACCATTGATTGGATGGTCTAGATCATCCAATCTCTAGTAATTCCTCCATAAATTAATGTAAACCTCTCTTCGAAATTAAAATATAACAACGCCAACCAAATAATAAAATTAGAAAATCTTTAGTTTAACAAGGAAAAACCAAATAAGAAATTTACTAAATTATTAACTTAAAATATCATAAAGCCACCGATTAAAAAACTTCCAAATTCACAGATTCTATCTTTTTTCATATGCATCCAAACACCTACTAAGTTATGTAATTTGGATTATGCCAACATCACTAAGTTTCTAACAGAACTAGATGCACAGTAGTTTTATAATGCAACTAGTTGCATTGGACATGTTGAACAGTCCAATCAGTAATTTCAATTTGGACTGTTCATTTCTTCCATACCGTTATTGGCCAGCCACGGTTTTGCACCGTGATGATCGGATGATGATCTTGACCGTTTGAAGATTGGTCATTCTTGTTACAACCATCCATTTTATAACTCAAAAGATCATGGTAGCATCATTTTACCAAATTCTTTCTTTGCAAACATAAGCAATCTAAAGTGGGTCCATTAGATAAATGTCCCAAATTTATTATTGGACCTATTTTTATCTGCTCAATCTTCACCATCCATTTGTCGATGTAATTCATGACCTGATAGTGACAATTGATGTTCCATTTGGATGAGATTTTTGTGTTGTTGCCTATGACATGGCGTGATTTAATTGGGCCATGAGCTCATGGTACTCGACTCAACAACTTTCAAACATTCTTTCGGCGCCCGGTCTCTAACGGTAGCACGTGGCCAATCAATTCATGCCACATCAGTCGGGCCACATCAGCACTAGGACTGTGTCACATGTCCAAGGCAATTATTGTATCTTAAGCGTCCTTTCTATTCCATCCAAATCGTGGCCCTCTATTATCAATGGAGCATATCATGAAAAATCATACTGATGGGAAGACCTTAACCAAAAGATTTATAGGTAAGATTCTGCATCTCGTCGTCATCAACCACTTGCGAGAAAGGTAGGAGAGAGAGGGAGGGAGGTGGACCACATGGTCCAGTGATTCGAACCATTGAATGACAAGGACCATAAATGTACGTATGATGACAAACACCACAAGAAACTCATACCACAAAAACAACAATTCTAACATTTTTTTTAGACACGCGGACACACCTCACACCCACACACCATATTGGGATTTCACCACCCATGGGTATTCAAACACTTGACTTGATGTTGAAACTCTTGTGAGTCTACCACCGGGGCAAAAGTAAGGACCCATGAATAATTCTAACTTTCCATCCACAGAATTAATGAGATCCAATAGTGCAGCTGAAGTCTTTGATGCCAATGGTCCACCGTATGATGAGGACAGTCGAGATGGCTTGGAGGATGGTGTCCTAGGTGGTGGTCCACAAGAGATCCATATCGTAATTAACACCTCATCCAACCGGTGTGCTGCCAAATAAACTTTGAGATGAGAGTATTTTCTATCTCATCTCAACAGTGCCGGGTCGTGACAATCACTAGGTTAGTTGCAGAAGTTGTTTACAATCTTTAGGAAATTTAATTATAGAGAAGCTAACTATTGTGAAAAAATTACAAATTTAAAGTTTAAGGCTAATATAAATTTAAGATACAATATAAATATACTTTGTTCATTAGTCTCAACAATGTATTCTCTTCAAGGTATTTTTTCCCCTTGTGTATTCAATATTCTTCACAGATTTAGGAGTCATTTGGATGCCTGTAAGTGAGGTTAACTATAAATATTTTTACAGTGAAAATAATTTATAGTCTATAAATATTTTTACAGGTATAGTTAATAGCCTGTGTATGGATGCTGAAAAATGCCTATAAATGATTTACAAAGCTTTCAACCCTATTTCATATATTGGCAAAAAACTGTGATTTCAGTTACATAGAATCATTTACAACTTACATCCAAACATGGCAGGCTGTTTATTATTTACACTTGTAAATCATTTACCACTTAAGTCACTTAGAGGCATCTAAATGACCCCTTAAGTAATATCTTAGAGCAAGAAGACAATGATCACTTCCTTTCTTGTTTCAACTACACATGCACCATGCCAAATGTTCACATATGCCCTTATCAATTTTTATACACCCATTTCTCCTGATGGGCATTGAAATGGCACAATGTTAGCTATTGCAGTTTGCAAAAAAGAAAAGTACTTTTTATTAGGTTTGAAAAACAAATCTTTTCTCTCTCCAAGGGTTGTGTCTGAAAATTAGTTGTACAGAAATGGAATCCATAGGTACATGCAAGTTCTCTCTCGTGTGGGCCCTTGGAAGTACTTGGACTTGGTTTTTAGTTTGGAATCCATCTCCACAAAAAGAGCCATTTTAAATTCTTAAGGGAGAGGCTAGCTTGCAACTTCCAAGGCAACTTAGTCCCATGGAGAGCCATTTTCAATCGATGTAATGACATTTCCAGGACCCAAACATCGCAAATATACTCTATTTTCAATTTTATAATCCTCCTTTTGTTAACCAAAAAAAAAAATCATACATTTATATGGAATCTCACCCATTCTTACATAAATTCTCATCATTTTTGTTGTCCACGTCCTATCCTTGAAGAATCCCTGAACAAAAATACATGGTGTGGATCTCGGTCGTCGAGAAGATTCAGAACATTAGTTTACAATCACATCTGGAAATCTCTCATTTCCATTGAGAATTCACAATTTCTCAACCTCCCAACCTTTTTTGTTCTCAACCTCCCAGCCTGAACAGAAGCCCAACCTCAGCCAATTTCACCACCTAAGAGAAATCTCTCCACCACAACCTTTCGTGCTGCTACTAGGCTTGGTCCTCTCTACTTCCATTATTTCAATAGCCATGGATCCAACATCCGTCTCCGGATGTTCCATATCCGTACGTTCCAACTCATGTGTATTAGTCAATAAAGTCTCCATCGCTTGAGAAGGTGATTGTCCCGCCGGTCGCGGCGAACCGGTCGGAGTAGGTCTATCCGTGCCCAATTTTCGTTTTGCCAAGGCATGCCAGTTCTTTAGACCCATCGAGACACGTTCTGTGAATACCATCTTGTTCATCGTCGATCCCATCTAATGCAAGCAAGAGTATCAATTAAGAAGTCATGGAAAATAGTGTAAATTGGATTAAAATCAATTCGTTTCGGGTGTTTTTTTTCTTACCTGTTTGACTAGTCCATATAGTGGTAAGATTACATAGCCGATGAGGAGCTGAACCAATACACTCAATGCGATTCTTATAATGATGTCTTCAGTTTCACGATGGAAGCATGACCGCAATCCGAACTTACACTGTGTATTGCAAGGAAATGAAATTGTTTTTAGCTATTGGTTTTGGCGTGAGTAGATTTTTTTTTTTTTTTGAAGTTCATGTACTTACCCACGTCCATGTGAAGAATGCCAGTTGAAAGGAGTTCTGCAATGTACATGAAACATCATATGAGGTACAAAAACATTAGGGAAATGATTTGATAGCCCTCCACCATGCATGTGGCAGGATAGATGGTGGGGACCGTCTAAATTGGGGACCCACCAATTTGGTGTGGTTGTGGAGCCATGGACCGTCCATTGTACGGCCCATGTGTTGGACGGTCCAAATCCACCGTCCTTAATACCTACGTGCAGGGTGGAATTTCGGCTCAATAACAGCATGATTTAGGTTTGCAATGGGCATGCCCCGTATCGGCCCATAAATAGGCCCAAGTAAAATATTGGACAGTACTCTATTACATACTAACACAAGTTTGAGATGATAAAATAGTGGTGATGAGATGGTGGGGTGCACCACCAACTAGAAAGGTGTGGACCGCAAACTAGGAAAATATATAATCAGGTGGTGGGCCCCACTAACACGATCACCACAAAATGGTGTGTTTTTTACCTGGAAAAGGATAAGATGGATGATATGGAGGAGGAGGTGGGGCCGACCAAACCAGAAAAAATGGTCACTGGGCTTCACAAGCAATATTCCACGAACCACAACCGATTCGTTGCGACTCACTAAACACATATTCGTTATAATTACTTGCAATTTGGTCCCTACCGCTAAAACCATCTGCAAAATAAATAAATAAAAATCTTCGGTCACACACTTCCCTTATTTTATACGTGGGGATGGCCCATGTTTCGATCATTTCTGACCGTTGATGTGATGGGGTGCCCTTGTGGGTGAAGCCTGTCCCAACAATATCCTCGACCGGACAAGTGAAGCAATGCCTTCATTTGAATCATCAGATGGCTTGGATCTCCATCCATGTCAGGGGTCCACCAATCAACGGTTCAGATGTCTGGACCATGAGCCGTGATGATTGCACTATAAATTTATAGTAAGTACGGTTCAGGACTTACCACCAAAGGAATAAACGGCAGCCATAAGTAGTTATAAAATTCTGCACAAAAATTACCAAATTATGTAAGCTTTCCCGAATAAGTGTAGCAATTATTTCAATGCTTGGGAATTAAGGCGGGCCCGTTGCCATTATTTAAATGATATCAACTCTAAAAATCCTTAATTGGTGCATTTCAGCAATGGATCTGGACCGTCTAACTGGTGGACGACTGATCCAAGATTTATGACAATCGATCAACACATTCACCAAAGAGTCAATAGCGTGTTCGGAATGGTATACACTGGACCCCTCAGCTTGATTAAAAGTCGGACGGACCACTTGCTGAGCCAGGCGCAGGTCAGGTCAGTGTCACCCCAGCCCGAACGGATTAGTAATCTCGACATAAATAGTCAAGCCAGGCTCACCCGTTCACACCGGCCATGTCTCAGTCTCAGGTCATGGTCTAGTCAACCCGTGTAAACTGGCCCGACTTGGTTTTAGCTATGGTTAGAAAATGTGGCCTGCTTAAGTAAATGTGTTGAGATTAGTTTGAACCCTACCCAACCCAACATTCCTATATAAGTTATGAATTCGGGTCTAATGACCTGACCTGACCTGAAACAGCTTGATATAGGTGCATGTTTGTATGTATTCACTAAATGGGTTGGGTGTGGTTGTGCCAGGTCAGATCGGGTTAGTCAAGCCCTAGTTCAATTAATATTAAATGGGTCCGGTTGGGATTGGGCCATAGGGTAAGGGGTCACAGGTTGGGTTCTGGGAAGAATTCTTAAACCCGTTTGGTAAGGATCGGGCTCAAGATAATCCTGACCTGACCCAAGCACAACTTATATTGGGCCGTGGAGGCACTCGTGGGCCAGCAGGCCCATTGCTACTCCTACTAAAGAGCTTATGTTAGTAAGATATAAAAAATAACACATTACTGTGGGCATTGAAGAATAGGAAAAATGTTGAGAAGATCCAGATCCAAAGACTGCACAAAACAGAAATCAACGAATCAGATTCATTAGTTTTTATTTTCAAGCAAGAAATCAACGGTGAGGATTTATATAGTCTTTTCATACCATAGTCAGTTATCAATTTTGAAATGTGGACCCCATTGCATTTTAATCCAGGCACACGGGTTTCTCTTTTTAACCGTCTATTTGTTAGCCTTATGTCTAACGAGAAAGAGTACCCCATCAAGGCGAACTTTTGGTGCATGGTCCATCTACAGATGGATGGAAAAACTAATGGTCTGGATTAACGAACCATGCCCCACCTTTTTTTATTTAGTTGATTGATGATTACCTGATTCCAACGACCATGGCGAAATCTTTATCCAAAGCTCTCCTAAGAAACTTTTGGAAGTCGAACTTGCTACCTTGTGAAAGATGGGCCAATGAGATCAAGAAAAAAAAAATCATTATGTTCATCAACGGCACAGATGGGTTTGTAACATATGTTGGGTGGGCCACGGGCCACAGACATACCGCTATGAACCCATTGCGTAGAGTGAGATAATCGGTTCTAGAGACTGAACCCACGAAGAGTCGAAGGAAAGAAACCTGCAATTAAGTAATGATGTTAACGTAAGATGATAGATTGAATTATTTTTTGAATAATTATAAAAACCTCCACCCTGGTTTGGATTATTGCCAATTCCCCCAGCAGTTTTACAGATCTGTTGTAGATACGTGGGGCCTACTTTAGTAGTGATAAATTGTCATCCCACACATTAATGTGACATGCCAAAAATCAGACTGATCCATCCATCAAGTGGCTCACCATGTGAATTTGGAGTTTTTTTAAAGGTTCTCCCATCCATCAGCTTAATTCTTGGGTGTCCAATATTTACAGATTAGATATCATTTATAATATAATGGTGGGCCCCACATGAATATGATGTACAGATTGGATATCATTTATTATATAATGGTGGGCCGGACACGGGAGGGCGGGGGCTCTTGACTTGGACAAGTCATGACTTGAATCTAACACGAACTAAGTCCAGTCGAGTGGCTGAGTCAAAAAATCATGGATATGAGAAAGAGGCTGGTGTTGTAAGGTTATTTGGCAGAGAACGAACAGGCCAAAGAAGGAGAGGTCGGTCGCTCCCGAACTTCAAATGTTGCCTTCCAAATGACGTTTGGCTGGTGAACCTGAATCGCCTCGGATCTGAAATTGTCTTTTGATTTAGTCTCTTACCAAAACCACAAAATGCAAAAACAATGACCAAGCAAGGTTACCACATATAATGGATTACACTTTGACCTACTGAGACGCCCTTATCTTGCGTAGGGCTCACTTGTGGAGATGGTTGGACATGAAGTGTAGCCCACTATAGCAATGGTTAGAGTGGATTCTACATCAGTGCGTTTGTGGCATGCATAGCTAGGTCTTCTGGGTGAGTGCGGGATGAAAGTACTACTTGATTGTGGCTTAATTTCTACTTTCAAGAATTTTGATATTAATGCATGTAAGCACTTTATATGTAGTAAACATTCAAAAATTTCTTTTTTCTTTTTTCTATCACGTGTTTGAATGGTTTTTGATTTGCTTACATGCTTAACATGTGGTGGCTATACATAACATAAAACTTATCCAAATTAACAATGAGTTGAGCCAAATGACTGGAGCTGGCCCAACCCAAGCAACAAAACAAAATAAAGAAGAATAGTATAGATATTTATTGCATGTATATGCATGTCCATTGTTTAGAGTAGGTTGTATGGAGCCTTTGTGTCATATTCTAATTTTAAAACTGGGTTGGGTCACAGGAGTTTCGTCAATTTGGTTGTGCCAGACCCATTTACAATTAAATGGGCTGGGTTGGATCAGGTCGGGATTGATAAAGGATTTTATTTTACTACTGTTTAGTAAAATGAGTGGACGTCACACTCACAGCATGTTGGACCACAGAGTCCGATATTTTACTCGCTGCCTAGCTAACTTCAGGACGTTGACACTTCACCGACCCTAAAAAGCTACCAAGACCATTAAACAAAGGAGGCGGACCGCTTCCTGCCCTTCAACCACAGACTCGGTCCTGGCAGGGGCTCCATAGAGCTCATCAAGATGTATGTGTTTTATCCACACTGTTCATTCATTTAAACATATCATTTTAGCCATGAGCCCAAGAAGGAGGCTAATCCAAGGCTCAAAGTGCACCTCACCCAAAGAATTAGTAGTGATAATGATGCCTACCGTTTAAAACTTTGCACGGCGCACCATTGTGTTTAATTGCCATCCCATCCACTCATAACTCACATGCATGGACACAAATATTAGCTTGATCAAAACTTCTGAAGCTCCCAAGAAGTTTTTAATGGTGGGCGTTTAATTCTTACTATGTGGTCCACTTGAACATTGGATCTGCCTCCTTCTCAAGCTTATGCCCTAAAATGATCGGTCAAAATGGATGCACAGCATGATAAAACACATGCATCACTATGGTTTTCAAAAGTGAAAACTTGCTTTGTTGAAAATTGTTGACTAACTTGTTATATTTCTAATGGCATATATCATCCAATAAAATTATGCCACGTCAAGTTAAGAATGAGCTTTATGGCATTACCCAATTCACGTTCCAAAAGTAGCAGTTAATGAGATCATGTCTTCTCTTTTAGATAAACAGGTTAAAGTTCTTTTCCCATGGGCTTAAGTTGATTAGACCTCACGAGATTTGATTAGACTGCAAGAAAAAAGATACCCATACAAAGCATGTTTTTGCTTTCTTGACCCTAATGGCAAACAACCCAATCAAATATTACCATGTCAGGTGTAAGGAAGTAACCAGTTTGTATCCGTTTTCAAAAAAGGCAACATGCTATAAAGAAGGGTTAATTGATGCGCTGGTACTGGTTGATCCCCATGCAAACGTCCACAAAAGAGGAGTCATTTCATGTGCGGGCAATAGTTGGCAACAATCGATAGGAAGCTACTTGGCTGCGACTGTGTGGTCAGTACTTAACCATGGTGGGCCAACTTATCAGATCATTTTATGGTATGGGCCCAAAAATGAAGCATGTCTAAATCTTAAATGGAGTACACTGTATTTTAAAAAAATAAAAGAATAAAATGTAATGAATTACCATTAAAAACTTTTTGTGGACCATGAAAGTTTTGGATCAAGCTGATGTTTGTGTTTTCACTTCATCAAGGTCTTCTTGACCTCATCAAGAGGTTGACTGTCAAATTAACATTACTGTGGATCATAATAAGTTTTTAATGTTGGGAGCTCAATGGCTACTATTCCACGTGATGTCGTCCACCTGAGATTTGTATTTACTTCATTTTTGGGCTCATACATTAAAATAAGTTAGCAAACATATGCATGTCGTAAATATAAGCTCCCCTGGCTCACAGTCAGGGTCCCACATATTGCTGGATATAGGGTAAGAGCTCAGCCGCGTCCCCTTGGAGTCATTTGATGCACTAGCCGCAGCTGATACACAGGTACCGAGAATTGTGTACACATGGCACATGCTAACTATAATTAAAAAGTTGAAGTTGTGAACCCAACGTAAATGAGTCACAATACCGAAACTCAGACCCTTGAATAAGACACGAATACACTGAAATAGGAGATCTTTTTAATTTCAACCGTTCAATGAATGTCTACTCAAGTAAGCTTCATGTTTGGCTTAGGATACATCTAAATTGGGTGCTACAGTTTAGAAAGTTCTATTTAAGCTAACTTCATTCTGTAACTACAGTTTCTCATCCCCTAAGTATCATCCATAATCCTGTTAGAGTATCAAAGACCGCGGTCTGCGAAGGGAATAGTAGTGTCAATGGGCCGGGCTCAAATACGGGATGAGGACTCGGCTCGACCAGTCGAACTTACGCAGATTTAAGTTCGGATCTTATGCGGACTACGGAAATCTGAAGCCTTTTGCAACAAAATGCGGAATGGAGTTTCCTAAACTATAAATAGGGGTGCCTAGGGCTTTTCTAGGTAATGCAAGAGAATTTTTTAAAGCTTTACAAGGGTTTGTTAAAGAGTTTAGGGCTATCAAAGGTGTGAGAGAGAGAAAGAGAGAGGAAACTTTTAGAAGGGAGGTTATGCTCGTAGGAGGTGATTTACTGTGCAATCAACATCTCAGTGCTTATATGTCCTCGTAATCGGTGAGATCTTTCCATTTTTCTTTTATTCTCTTATTGTTTATTCACGCCTGCATGAGTGAAGAAGGTTGTAACGTTCTACTTTATAGTGGATTGTTGATCTGGACAAGGTCCCGTGGTTTTTACCTCTTTGAGGATTTTCCACGTAAAAATCTCTTATGTGGTGTGGTTTATACTTCAATTTATTTCATTGTTTTATTATTCCATAATTCTGGTTTGTTTTGGGAGGCTAGATCCTAAGGTTTTGTGCAAGGCCCCCCAGCATCTCTCGTGTGGGCCCTTGGAAGTATACTTGGACTTGGTTTTTAGTTTGGAATCCATCTCCACAGAAAGAGCCATTTTAAATTCTTAAGGGAGAGGCCAGCTTGCAACTTCCAAGGCATCTTAGTCCCATGGAGAGCCATTTTCAATCGATGTAATGACATTTCCAGGACCCAAACATCACAAATATACTCTATTTTCCATTTTATAATCCTCCTTTTGTAAACAAAAATAAAAATAAAAATTTATCATACATTTACATGGAATCTCACCCATTCTTACATAAATTCTCATCATTTTTGTTGTCCACATCCTATCCTTGAAGAGTCTCTGAACAAAAATACATGGTGTGGATCTCGGTCGTTGAGAAGATTCAGAACATTAGTTTAAAATCACATCTGGGAATCTCTCATTTCCATTAAGAATTCACAATTTCTCAGCCTCCCAACATGAACGGAAGCTCAACCTCAGCCAATTTCACCACCTAAAAGAAATCTCTCCACCACCACCTTTCGTGCTGCTACTAGGCTTGGTACTCTCTACTTCCATTATTTCAATAGCCATGGATCCAACAACCGTCTCTGGATGTTCCGTATCTGTACGTTCCAACTCATGTGTATTAGTCGATAAAGTCTCCGTTGCCTGAGAAGGTGATTGTCCCACTGGTCGCGGCGAACCGGTCAGACTAGGTCTATCCGTGCCCAATTTTCGTTTTGCCAAGGCATGCCAGTTCTTTAGACCCATCGAGACACGTTCTGTGAATACCATCTTGTTCATCGTCGATCCCATCTAGTGCAAGCAAGAGTATCAATTAAGAAGACATGGAAAATAGTGTAATATGGATTAAAATCGATACGTTACGGGTGTTTTTTTCTTACCTGTGTGACTAGCCCATATAGTGGTAAGATTACATAGCCAATGAGGAGCTGTACCAATACACTCATAGCGATTCTTATTACGATGTCTTCAGTTTCCCTATGGAAGCATGACCGCAGTCCGAACTTACTCTGTGTATTGCAAGGAAATGAAACTGTTTTTAGCTATTGGTTTTGGCGGGTAATCATTGAGTACATTTTCATTTTTTATTTTTATTTTTTGAAAGTTCATGTACTTACCCACGTCCATATGAAGAATGCCAGTTGAAAAGAGTTCTGCAATGTACATGAAACATCATATGAAGTAAAAAAAAACATTAGGGAAATGATTTGATAGCCCTCCACCATGCATGTGGCAGGATAGATGGTGGGGACCGTCTAAATTGGGGACCCACCAATTTGGTGTGGTTGTGGAGCCATGGACCGTCCATTGTACGGCCCATATATTGGACGGTCCAAATCCACCGTCCCTAATACCCACGTGCAGGGTGGAATTTCGGCTCTATAACAGTATGATTCTGGGTTGCAATGGGCCGGGCTTAGCCCGTCTCGGACCATTATCAGGCCCAAGTATAATAATGGACAGGTACTCTATTATATACTAACACAAGTTTGAGATGATAAAATAATGGAGATGAGATGGTGGGGTGCACCACCAACTAGAAAGGTGTGGACCGCAAACTAGGAAAATATATAATGAGGTGGTGGGCCCCACTAACACGATCACCACAAAATGGTGTGTTTTTTACCTGGAAAAGGATAAGATGGATGATATGGAGGAGGAGGTGGGGCCGACCAAACCAGAAAAAATGGTCACTGGGCTTCACAAGCAATATTCCACGAACCACAACCGATTCGTTGCGACTCACTAAACACATCTTCGTTATAATTACTTGCAATTTGGTCCCTACCGTTAAAACCATCTGCAAAATAAATAAATAAAAATCTTGGGTACACACTTCCCTTATTTTGTACGTGGGGATGGCCCATGGTTCGATCATTTCTGACCGTTGATGTGATGGGGTGCCCTTGTGGGTGAAGCCTGTCCCAACAATATCCTCGACCGGACAAGTGAAGCAATGCCTTCATTTGAATCATCAGATGGCTTGGATCTCCATCCATGTCGGGGTCCACCAATCAACGGTTCAGATGTCTGGACCATGAGCCGTGATGGTTGTACTATAAATTTATAGTAAGTACGGTTCAGGACTTACCACCAAAGGAATAAACGGCAGCCATAAGTAGTTATAAAATTCTGCACAAAAATTACCAAATTATATAAGCTTTCCCGAATAAGTGTAGCAATTATTTCAATGCTTGGGAATTAAGGTGGGCCCATTGCCATTATTTAAATGATATCAACTGTACAAATCCTTAATTGGTGCATTTCAGCAATGGATCTGGACCGTCTAACTGATGGACGACTGATCCGAGATTTATGACAATCGATCAACACATTCACCAAAGAGTCAATAGCGTGTTCGGAATGGTATACACTGGACCCCGCAGCTTGATTAAAAGTCGGATGGGCCACTTGCTGAGCCAGGCGCAGGTCAGGTCAGTGTCACCCCAGCCCGAACGGATTAGTAATCTCGACATAAATAGTCAAGCCAGGCTCACCCGTTCACACCGGCCATGTCTTAGTCTCGGGTCATGGTCCGGTCGACCCGTGTAAACTGGCCCGACTTGGTTTTAGCTATGGTTAGAAAATGTGGCCTGCTTAAGTAAATGTGTTGAAATTAGTTTGAACCCTACCCAACCCAACATTCCTATATAAGTTATGAATTCGGGTCTAATGACCTGACCTGACCTGACCCAGCTCAAAACTCAGAAACAACTTGATATAGGTGCATGTTTGTATGTATTCACTAAATGGGTTGGGATAGCGTAACTTAGCCCACCGGAGTGTGGTTGTGCCAGGTCAGATCGGGTTAGTCAAGCCCTAGTTCAATTAATATTAAATGGGTCTAGTTGGGCTTGGGCCATAGGGTAATGGGTCACAGGTTGGGTTCTGGGAAGAATTCTTTAACCCGTTTGGTAAGGATCGGGCTCAAGATAATCCTGACCTGACCCAAGCACAACTTATATTGTGCCGTGGAGGCACTCGTGGGCCAGCAGGCCCATTGCTACTCCTACTAAAGAGCTTATGTTAGTAAGACATAAAAAATAACACATTACTGTGGGCATTGAAGAATAGGAAAAATGTTGAGAAGATCCAGATCCAAAGACTGCACAAAACAGAAATCAACGAATCAGATTCATTAGTTTTTAGTTTCAAGCAAGAAATCAACGGTGAGGATTTATATAGTCTTTTCATACCATAGTCAGTTCTCAATTTTGAAATGTGGACCCAATGGCACTTTAATCCAGGCACACGGATTTCTCTTTTTAACCGTCTATTTGTTAGCCTCATATCTAACGAGAAAGAGTGTCCCATCAAGGCGAACTTTTGGTGCATGGCCCATCTACCGATGGATGCAACATACTAATGGTCTTGATTAACGAACCATGCCCCACCTGTTTTTATTTAGTTGATTGATGATTACCTGATTCCAACGACCACGGCGAAATCTTTATCCAAAGCTCTCCTAAGAAACTTTTGGAAGTCGAACTTGCTACCTTGTGAAAGATGGGCCTATGAGATCAAGAAAAAAAATCATTATGTTCATCAACGGCACAGATGGGTTTGTAACATATGTTGGGTGGGCCACAGACATACCGCTATGAACCCATTGCGTAGAGTGAGATAATCGGTTCTAGAGACAGAACCCACGAAGAGTCGAAGGAAAGAAACCTGCAATTAAGTAATGATGTTAACGTAAGATGATAGATTGAATTTTTTTTTGAATAATTATAAAAACCTCCCCTATCGTTTGGATTATTGCCAATTCCCCCAGTGGTTTTACAGATCTGTTGTAGATACGTGGGGCCTACTTTAGTAGTGATAAATTGTCATCCCACACATTAATGTGACATGCCAAAAATCAGACTGATCTATCCATCAAGTGGCCCGCCATGTGACTATGGAGTTTTTTTAAAGGTTCTCCCATCCATCAGCTTAATTCTTGGGTGTCCAATATTTATAGTAGAGGAATGTGATGGATAGATTAGATATCATTTATAATATAATGGTGGGCCCCACATGAATATGATGGACAGATTAGATATCATTTATTATATAATGGTGGGCCCCACACGGGAGGGTGGGGGCGATTTTCTCTTGACTTGGACAAGTCATGACTTGAATCAAACACGAACTAAGTCCAGTCGAGTGGCTGAATAAAAAAATCTTGGATATGAGAAAGAGGTTGGTGTTGTAAGGTTATTTGGTAGAGAACTAACAGGCCAAAGAAGGAGAGGTCGGTCGCTCCAGAACTTCAAATGTCGCCTTCCAAATGACGTTTGGCTGGTGAACCTGAATCGCCTCGGATCTGAAATTGTCTTTTGATTTAGTTTCTTACCAAAACCACAAAATGCAGAAACAATAACCAAGCAATCCCATTGATCTTAAGACAATCCACTGACAACACCATCATTACCTTTAAATCCCATCTAAGCCACCCTAATCCGTTCAAATTTGCCTGGGACGTGTTTGGTTTCAGGGATGAAGGGATGGGAAGGTTTAATCCCGAGATTGGCCGGGCGAGCCAAATAGACTCGATATAGCAATACCGGGATATAGCAATCCGATGGATCTAAAGACAATCCACTGACAACACCATCATTACCTTGAAATCCATGCCATCCACCCTAATACCATTCAATCCCTTCCAATCCACCTGGCCAAACGGGCCTTACATGCTTAACGTGTGGTGGCTATACATAACATAAAACTTATCCAAATTAACATGCCGGTATAAATTATCAATGAGTTGAGCCAAATGACTGGAGCTGGCCCAACCCAAGCAACAAAACAAAATAAAGAAGAATAGTATAGATATTTATTTCATGTATATGCATGTCCATTGTTTAGAGTAGGTTGCACGGAGCCTTTGTGTCATATTCTATTTTTAAAACTGGGTTGGGTCAGTTTCGTCAATTTGGTTGAGCCAGACCCATTTACAATTCAATGGGCTGGGTTGGATCAGGTCAGGTTTGAGAAAGGATTTTATTTTACTACTGTTTAGTAAAAGGAGTGGACGTCACACTCACAGCATGGTGGACCACAGAGTCCGTATTTTACTCGCTGCCTAGCTAACTTCAGGTCGTCGATACTTCACCAACACTATAAAGCTACCAGGACCATTAAACAAAGGAGGCGGACCACTTCCTGCCCTTCAACTGCAGACTCGGTCCTGGCAGGGGCTCTATGGAGCCCATCATGATGTATGTGTTTTATCCACACCATTCAATCATTTTAACATATCATTTTAGGTATGAGCCCAAGAAGGAGGCTAATCCAAGGCTCAAAATGGATCTCACCCAAAGAATTAGTGGTGATAATGATGCCTACCGTTTAAAACTTTGCACGGCGCACCATGGTGTTTAATTGCCATCCCATCCGTTCATAGCATCACACATGGACACAAATATTAGCTTGATCAAAACTTCTGAAGCTCCCAAGAAGTTTTTAATGGTGGGCGTTTAATTCTCACCATGTGGTCCACTTGAACATTGGATCTGCCTCCTTCTCAAGCTCATGCCCTAAAATGATCGGTCAAAATGGATGCAATGATTTTCAAAAGTCAAAACATGCCTTGTTGAAAATTATTGGCTAACTTGGTTATATTTCTAATGGCATATATCGTCCAATAAAATTAGGCCTCGTCAAGTCAAGATTGAGTTTTATGGCATTACCCAATTCACGTTCCAAAAGTAGCAGTTAATGCGTCTTCTTTTTTAGACAAATATGATAAAGTTCTTTTCCCCATAGGCTTAAGTTGATTAGACCTTACGTCATTTGATTAGACGGGCAGGATCAAAGATACCCTTATAAAGCATGTTTTCTTGACCCTAATGGCCGACAACCCAATCAAACATTACCACGTCAGGTGCAAGGAAATAAATTTGTATCATTTTCAAAAAAGGCAACATGCTATAAAGAAGAGTCAATTGATGCGCTGGCACTGGTTGATCCGCATGCAAACGTCCACAAAAGAGGAGTCATTTCATGTGCTGGCAATAGTTGGCAACCATCGATGGAAAGCTACTTGGCTGCAACCGTGCAGTCAGAACTTAACCATGGTGGGGCCAACTTATCAGATCTTTTTATGGCTTGGGCCCAAAAATGAAGCATGTCCTTAGATGGAATACACTGTATTAAAAAATCAATGTAGTAACTTACTAATAAAAACTTTTTGTGGACCATGAAATTTTGGATTAAGCTGATGTTTGTGTTTTCACTTCATAGAGGTTTTCTTGACCTCATCAAGAGGTCGAATGTCAAATAAACACTACCGTGGACCATATTAAGTTTTTAATGTTGGGAGTTCAATGGCCACTACATGTGATGCACATGTGATCCACCTGAGAATTGTATCTACTTCATTTTTGAGCTCATACCTTAAAATGAGTCAGCAAACAAACAGATGCACCGCATAAATACATGCTCCGCTGGCTCACAGTCAGGGTCCCACGCATTGCTGGATATAGGGTCGGAGCTCAGCCGCGTCCCCTTGGAGTCATTTGATGCACTAGCCGCAGTTGATACACAGGTACCGACAATTGTGTACACATGGCACGTGCTTAACTATAATTTAAAAGTTGAAGTTGTGAACCCAACGTAAATGAGTCACAATACCGAACTCAGACCTTTGAATAAGACACGAATACGCTGAAATACGAGATCCTTTTAATTTCAACCGTTCAATGAATGTCTACTCAAGTAAGCTTCATGTTTGGCTTAGGATACATCTAATTTGGGTGCTACAGTTTAGAAAGTTCTATTTAAGCTAAATTCATTCTGTAACTACAGTTTCTCATCCCCTGAGTATCATCCATAACCCTGCCAGAGTATCAAAGAACGCGGTCTGCGAAGGGAACAGTAGTGTCAATGGGCCGGGCTCAAATACGGGACGAGGCCTACCTCAGACTCGGCCCGTTGAAAGCCCTATAAGGGAAAGACTTTGCTGTCTGTGGTAGTATCGTATCTGCTGGGTTACTTTCACACTGACGTGGGCGAAATGACTTGACATGCATGGAATCCACGCCGTCTATCAGGTACAAAACCAGTCCTTGATCTAAACTATTAGGTTGATACAACACTTAAGTGGGACATTCCCAAATGAACTATCCTAAAACCTTTAAATTTACATGGTATGGCCTACTAGAATTTTGGAATGCTATGATTTTTAGATAACTACTTCATCCTGATGAGTAACATCAGATGAACGGATTGGATGGAATATAAGTTGGCGTTCCATCTCAACTATTTATCATGGTGTTGCGTAATTTAATGTTGTATGATCATTAATTTTGAAATCAATGGTTGAAATGAGTCACAATACCTGATGGTCGTGGTGGATCTCATGAAAATTCCACCCAAGTGGCTTTAAGTTTGTGAAAGTTACCCTCCAGCGGCTCTTATACGAAGGGAAGCTGATTGGATGTTTCTGGTGACTCCAAGAAAGCAGGAGACATGCGAAGCGAACTCGCGCAACTGTAATTTCTCCGTACTGACTTCCCACACGTACCAAATGACACACGTGTGATAGATCTAGACGACAACAAGAGGACCCATCATGGATGTGGCCTGGGCCACACATTCATGTTCAGTATGGGTCATGTATCAATTACTTTTAGGCGTCCATTTATGTTGTAAACGGCTGGTCCATCTGACGATGGGAATAGCCTAGTTTTGGGAGCAAAAGCATCTAACCATGGGACCCAACCTATGAACGGCTTGGATATTACGCACGTGTATCAGTCTCGCACTTGACAAGTTTGAAGGAGTGAACTAAGGAGGGCTTGGAAAAAGAGAAAACAGCAAATGACAGCAAGTGCAAATCACCACGTGGCTGGACGTGGATATTTTGTACAGGTGTAGTCCATTGACGAGTGGTCCAGACCATTGGATTATTGTGACCATAGAATCGAAAATGTGACTAGTTGTGCAGACTTTAAGGCATTCTGCATTAATTGTCGGGCCCACAAACTAATGATCTGCACCAATGAACAACGACACTTCACTTTTACATCTTGCGAACCTCGGTACACTGTACACATACTCAGGCGAAGGATCATACAGCTCACGACAGTAGAAGCCTGCACCGAGTATCGTATAACGACAGTTACTACGTGGGAAAGGTAGGAACTGGGGCTTATTACATCTAAAAGATTGGGAAGTGATTTGTTGCTCTGGTGGAGTACGACGCTTGATACTCATGCAATAAGAAAAGTGCACACGTGGCTTGTGTTAACTAATTTTAAATTGGTCTAAATTATCGAACACACTGTTTCTAGTTCACAGTACCAAAATCGTATAGGTTGAACAATCCTAACCTCTGATTCGTGGACAACAGTTTTTTGAACTATGACCGTTGGATATTTTCCATCCTCAATCATTAAATGAAAAGGAGATTTATTTATTTTTGAATTATTTGTATGCCATGCATTCAATTTCTAAGTGCCTGAGTATTGAAATTCATCTCTAATTACAAAAGCTTACCATTTGAGAATTCATATTCCAGAGTTTTAGTCTCTTCTTCCCAAGATTCCCATTTCTTCATCTGAAAATATTTAAAACAAAACGTTTGATAGTCAAGCAAAATCCCAGAAAATATTTAGAACAGAAGGTTCCATAGTCAAGCAAAATAGGGTTAAAATATTTCAAAGGTTTCAGAGTCAAGCAAAATCCCGGAAAATATTTGAAACAAACGGTTTGATAATCAAGCAAAATCCCAGCCAAAATAATAATTCAATATCAGCTTGATACAAAACTTGTGGTCCCCGGGAAGTTTTTAATGGTGGGCGTTCAATCAGCACTGTTTCTTGGGACGTTGTCCACTTGAGATATAAATCTATTTTATTGTTGGGATCATACCATAAAATGATCTGCAAAATGAATGGACGGTGTGGATGAGGCACATACGTCATGGTGGGGCCCACGGAACACCGTCCACTAGCCATTAGCTAGTGACAGGGTCCCCAGCCAAACTGCGTCCCATCTTTCCTTTAATTGACAGAAGCTTCTCATTTTCCACTTTCTTTATTGTGGGCTGACTCAACGGTCACTTATATATTTCTTTGATTGAGAAATGATCACATGCAACCTTGAACGCCAGCTTTCACATACAGCACCCTCTTTCCTATCCCCCTTATAGCTTTTATAGAACATCTAATCTGTTCACGAAGTGGACCACATGAAGAAGATCACCTGGCGTGATAACGCAGTTGGTCCACTTATCAGGTGGGCTACACCGTCAAAATCAATTGACAGCCGATGGTTTGGTTCGATGGGGTGAGATTGTTCCCATCATCACTCCAGGTGATTTCATGGTTGGGTCCATCTTTCAAGGGCTTGGATGTTCAATTGTAGTGACACCCTGGTCGGGAATAAACCGTTGTGCGTGGCAATTAACATGCAACGTTTGTATGTGTACAACCATCTGTTTGATTTCCATTGTCCTTATCGTTGATAGTCCAATGAGTAAAATACTTCATAAAGACCATAGATGTCATGAAAATTGAAAAAAAAAATAATTAAAATTAAAAAAAAAAATTATTAATATATAAGAGTAGGAAAATGGAAATTACCTTAGCCATCCCAAGGCCCAGTGTGAGAACGCATGAGAGAACATGAAAAAGGCCCATCACAAAGATTAAAATGTGAAGCTGATTGATTCCGTTTCTAGACATGAGAGAGAGCTTTCCCTGCCCATGAAGTCGAACCAAACATAAACTACTCCATCAAAGCTATCAAAGATCTCTTTTTGTTTTTGGAAAAGAATCTGAAAGATATATATGTATAGCTGTATTACATCCTTTATTGAGGGAGTAACGGCCGTTATGAGGCTGTAACGGCCGTTACAGGTGACTTTTTCTGTAATGGCAATTACAACCATTGTAACCCCGTAACGGGTAACGGTTGCCACTGTTGCCTTTACTTTACGTAGCACACCATGCCTATACCCACCAAGATTGAATTGCTTAAACCCATTTTCAATGGATGTAGATTCTAACACGGTTTGTGGAATGGTTAGGATCATTTGCAAGAAGCTTGGACAATCTATGGTGGGCCCCATGAACTGAACAGTCCTGATGAGCCATTTGGTCCCCATTTCGCTCACCTGCATTTTGCATTTGGGCTCCTCCACAACATCGGTCGGAAGCGGGCCTTCGCATGGAAGGAAGGTCTCTCCGACACTTCTTGAAATACAGATCCTTGAGATGGGCTGTTGTGCAATCGTTAGAAATAGAGATATGAAACCCAAGAGAATCAGCTCTGCATTTACAAAGAAAATTACATCCATTAATAACATACAATGGAAGGAAATTCTTCAACTGAGATGGACTGTTGATACATACGTGGAGAATTTGTATGAATGACATCATTTCTCTTACCATCCTTAACTTTGTTGAGAGCATGTTGGAGTGACTTCCTCCGCCTTCTTTCCAAAAACTAACACATGCAGAAGCAACATGTCTCAGGCTACATGGCATACATACTACATGCATGCATAGATAGTCATGTATTCGAAATATACATGTATGGGTGGATGGATTCGTGCAAGAACAGCCATGCATATTACATACCCTGGTTAGGAGGTCGATGGAACGTTCCAGAAGGGTGGAGAGCGTGATCAAGATGCAACAAACAGTGGCAACAGCCCATGTGGGTGTTTCTTTGAGGGTAGCTACAAATGGTGGGGATGTCGTAGCCATGGCCTATGGATGGACGGATGGATGGGCTTTCAGATGAAGGAAAGTGTTACAAGAGGAAGAGGTTGGGGTTTTGGCATTTTTATATGGTGGGTGGTGGGAGGAATGGGAAGCGGATTGGCTGGTGTACCACACACCAGTTATCTAGATGCTGTAGGTACGTGTCGTGCGAAGACGAGCACTGGCGCTCCTCGAGCTGCGAGTTGTACGAATGGTTCAAAGGAGATCAAGGTTACATGGGCCCCACAGTGATGTATTTATCACATCTATACCGTTCATATATTTTTAGAGATCAGTATAGAAAATTATTCAAAAAATAAATCATATCTAAAGATCATCTGGACCACACCACAAATAGCAGCGGAGATAATGATTTTGACCGTTAAAAAATTTGTAGGGCCAACCCCGGGGTTTATTTTCCATCTAATCTGTTCATAATGTCACAAAGATCTGAATGAATAGGAAAAAAAATTTCATATTGATCCAAAACTTTTGTGACCGTAAAAAGGGTTTTAATGGTATACGTTCAATCCTCCACTGCTTTTTTCATTGTGGTCCACTTGTTATTTATATCTGTCTTATTTTTCATACCAAGCCTTAATACGATCTCGTCAAATGATTAGACGGTTTGGATATAACAGATACCTCATGATCAGATCCACAGAACTTGCTGACGTCAATACAGCAGCTCTATAGCTGGTGTGACGTACACCAACCAATCCGCTTCCGGAGGAATGAGAGGATAGAATCAGAGTCTTTTTTTGGTTAAACGCGCCGTTGACATCGTCACGCGGGATTTGGTAATTCTATGTGGGCCTGTTTGGCCCGCTGGATAAGACGGGCTAAGGTGGGATGGAATTGCAACTGGTCCTGCGCCAATTCCACTCCATGTTCGGGAAGACTAAAAAAGCTTGGAAGTACGCTGGATAGAATTGTTTTGGGTCCGTGCTAATACCATTCAATGTTAGCAAGTTGTGTAGGCTCCAACATGATGTGTGGGCTATATCCACACCGTTCACCCATTTTTTGAGATCATTTTAGAGCATGGGCCAAAAAATCAGGTAGATCTAAAGCTCAAGTGCACCCCTCCATAGAAAGTAATGGGGATTGAATACTTACCGTTGAAAAATTCTTTAGGGCTACATAAGTTTTGGATCTGCCTCATTTTTAGGTCCATGTCATAAAATGAGGTTACAAAACAAATGAACGGTTTAGATATAAGACCTGTGTTACTGTCAATAGTTTCAAATGATGGTGGGTATATCCTTTCAATGTACCACCATGTTACAAACAAAAAAGGGTATTAAGATTATCCCTTGGTAACAGGAAAGAGCCCATGCCATGGGTAATAATAATGTTTTTTGAATCCCATCCCACCTAACACCGTGGGGTCGGTCCGGCCAAACAGGCCCTAAGCGTGTAGAGTCGCACACATCCATGCAACGTCACACGTGAAAGTATGAAAAATACGTGTGAGATCTGAACTTTTCATAAGCTACGAAATAATTCATAGATCTTATTTCTAAAAAAAGAAAAATCCGACAATTTCAATCTTCAGGTGGACCATAGCACACAAAAGTAAATTTTCAGTTATAACTTCTTTTAGCCGTTCATTTATTTGGATTTGTGAAGTAGTACGATTTTTATGCCGGAAGACCTAAACACTGTAGCTTACCTGATGGGAAGGTCACATGTCACACACGTGTTGCCTTGTGAGATATGTGCGGTGTGTGAATGTGTATGGGTACCACACGCGTGTTGAATCTGCAAACCTCCTATCTTATACGGCGATGACCACCTAATCAAGGCAGAAAGTGAAAACAAAGAAAAGGCAGAAAGTGAAACGGAGATTTCGTCGAGGGGAGACTGAGGATGGGACGGTTGGCTCACCAGACACATGCCAGATCCGGGCCGTTCGTTCATAGGTGACACCGTGATCATGCATGGGCAGAAAATTAGGGTGGTCCACTCATGACTGTGGGCACATCAGGTGGACCACTTGTACTGGAAAAAAGGCGAAATTTTTTAGAGAAAAAAAAAAAAAGACGAAGAAGACCAATACTGCATATATTCAAGGTAAATGTGTCCCACGAGTTCACCTTTTTTTATTTCTGGGCTAGTGCTGGTGGACCTGGCCCACCTTGTGAGAGGCCCAGATCCCAAACGGACAAGGATTGGGTACTACCTGGACAAGAACCTGGCTAGAGACGGACGGTCCTGGCAGGGGACTATGTGGGGCAACCCTGATGTATGTGGTTTATCCACACCGTCCATCCATTTTGACAAATCATTTTAAAGCATGATGAAAAAGAAGTCAGGTCAAAGGCTTAAGTGGATCACACCAGGAAGCAGTGGGAATTGAACGCCTACCATTGAAAAGCTATTGGAGGTACATACGTTTTGGGTTAAGTTAATCTTTTTATTTTTAGCCATCCAGATCTATTTAACCTTATCAAGAGGAATGACAAATAAACATCAAGGTAAGCCCTAAGAAGGTTTCAACAGCAGGTTGGTGGGTGTAATTGTCACCACTACCTTCCGTGGTGTGGTTCACATGAGTGTTCCATCTACTTATTTATTTTACTCATGCTGTGAATGATCTGTAGACATGGATAGATGGTGATGATAAAACACACACATCATGGTTGCCCCATAAAACCCCTGCCAGGACCGTCCAATTTCTAACTACGTCACGGCCAGTCCATACTCATGCCTCAGTGGTAGATAAAGTTGTATAAAGACCATACTCAGGCCAATTGGAGCTGAGTTTGAGTTTGAGCCTATGAGCTGAGTTCGCATTTAGGTTTTAGAATTTTATATAAAATATTTACAAAATATTTATATTAAGTAAACTTGATCCAAGTTAAGTTTGAGTCAAGTTCTGAGCCGATTTAAGTTGAGGTTAGATTCTGCTTGAAATTTTCTCGAGCTCAAAAAATTAAAAAATTAACTGCACTTGACTCAAACTTAGTTTTGAGCCGAGTTGAGTCAAGCAAGTTAACCGAGCTACCTCAGCTTGTATACAGCTCTAGTGGTAGACTCACAAAAGTTTCCACATGAGGTCACCCATTGTGATGAAATAGGTCAACCATTGTGATGAAATTCCAGTGCAGCGTGATAAAATCTAAAGAGTTTCAACACAATGTCTTAGGTTTGAGTTCACGTAGGTGGTGAAATCTTACCATGGGATCATTCTCTAAATATAACGTTTGAAAAGAAAAATGGGAATATGTGAACGAGGCATAACCGGATGGAACCCGAGCCTTTATTTAGAGACAGTCCCACTGCGGCTAGCTGTTAGTCTCTAGCTCAAGGTTATAAAATAGAGTTGTTTTTTTTTTTTTTTTTAATGGCCCACATTCAACTAAAAATAAAAGGTTAGGATCATCATTCAAAGCATGATCATGAGATATTTATATACTTTATGTAGTAATGAGAACATAGACACTAAAGACAGTTCAAATCATCCCACCGTCTCAGAAGATGGGCCCCATTTGATGGAGAGACTATGCTCCCTCTGTGGTGACATGGTGCCAGTTGTTTAGATGCATGGTAGTGTCAGATCTCCAATCAAATCCTGCCACCTCAAAGAGCAAGTTAGTTTTGGCCTAACCTTAACAAAGATTTTGTGGCCTTTGCATGGCCACTGGTGTATGCATTCTATATACAGATTGTTCATTCGTTTTGCGAAATTATCCTAGGACATGATGCTAAAAATGAATCTGATCCAAATCTCAAGTAAACCATATCTCACCGTTAAAAACTTCAACCCAGTATAATGTATTTTAACAGCTATTAGCCATCTCACCTCCAACATGTTGATAAGCTCACTTAAGCTTAGATGAAAAAGCCAAAAGAAAAAAAAAATAATAATAATAATAAATCAACAAGGTGGGCCCCACAATAAGGGCATCACCGATTTGTATCAGGCGAGGGTCGCACCTAATCCGCTCCTGTTGGTCTGGGGCATTACCCAGTCTGTGGCTGGGGATCTGGGAGGCCTCAGTGATGTATGGATTTCATCACGTCCATTTTCTCATATCATTTTAGATTATGATTCCAAAATTAAGGAAGGTTCAAGGATCAAGTGGACCACACGGTGGAGATTAAATTCTTACCGTTCAGAGATTCTTGGAAACCACGGTCGTTTTAAGATCACGATGATTTTTGTGTTTTCGGGCCGTGGTTTGAGTACTACCCCCTCTAAAGGACCACCGTAATGTATGGGTTTTATCCACACCATCCCTCCATTTTTCCATATTATTTTATTTTATATCCTGGAAAATTAAGCAGATACAAGGCTTAAGTGGGCCACACAGCAGGGATTAAACTTTTACCGTTGAAAACTTTTTGCCACCACTGAAGGTTTGGATCAAGCTGATAGTTGTGGTTTCCTTCATCCAGGTGTATATGACTTATGGACAAGTTGGCTGGAAAATAAACATCACGGTGGGCTCTAGGAAGGCTTCAATGGTGAGTGTCACTAGCACCGCTTTTTCCTGTGGCGTGATCCACCTGAGTATTGGATCAAACTCCATTTTTGGCTAGTAATCTAAAATAACATCGAAAAATGGATGGAAGGTGCGGATTAAATCCATACATTACGGTCGCCCCTCACAGCCCCAATCTGTTCTGAGCTGGGTACAGGCGGGGGTAGTACCCAATCCGCGTCTGGACGGAACAGTTGGATTTTAAAGAAATGATACTCATGCACGTATTAGACTTGATATGCAGGCGGTCATAAATTGTAAACGTGGGATATATTATTTATAATTAAACCGACTAACTTGTGAAATCCACGTGCCTCAAACTTACCATCCCAAAATTAGATCATTCAAGCAAAACTAGCCTCTGATTCGCGGCAGACTTGTTTGTTAAAATAAAACTATTGGATAACCGTCAATTAAATGTCTTTCAATCAGATCTTCATATAATCGAATAAACTTTATTTTTTTGTCAATGCTACATCGACTCTAGGAACGATAATTTGCTTCCATGCGATAGCATGCAATTTCTATGTGATTCCTAACCGCCTGCGTATCATCCATCACACCCGGCAGATTATTAAAGTTTTGAAAGTATCGTTCCAAAAATAAGGAAAAGGTCTTGTTAATTGGACATAAGGACCGGCGTATGCATGACTTTTTGAGAATGGACCCAGTCGTGGGTGCCACCTCTGGGTGGTTCGGCTTTTGTAAAATGTAATATATTCAGCCTTGGATCGGACGCGGATTGCGTCCTAACCCCGCCCGTCTCTAGCCCCGAACGGGCAGTTCTGTGGGTGGGCCCACTGTGATGAATCGGTTTATCAACACCGTGCATCGCTCCCCTCGGATTATTTTAAGGTACGTGCAAAAAATTGAGTCGGACCACACCAAATAATAAGCTTGGGTTGCATAAGATCACAAAGCTTTAAATGCTATTGCATTACATGCAAGAATCATATGTGGTGTGGTCCACTTGAGATTTGGATGTGTCTCATTTTTAAGCTTATATCTTACAATGGTCCAAGAGGAGGAATGGACGGCGTGGATAAACCGATACATAACAGTGGGCCCACTCACAGAACTGCCCGTTCGTGGCTAGAGACTCAATCCGCGTCCCCCTTGGATCAGGGTGAAATATTTCTACCCAGCACAATGAAATGATAGTTAAAGAAGTTTTGTTACACCGTACGAGCAGAAGAATGTTCGCTTCCAACCAGCTCCACCATGCAGACTCTCTGACGTGGCAGCTAGGTCGATTCACTCATTTGGGACGCCATTTGTTGGATCCCATGCAAAATGATGTGTGTGATGTATCCACGCGGCTCATCATTTAGCCAGCTCATGTTAGTGCGTGAAACCCAAATCAGGCCAATCAAAAGTCAAGTGGGCCACACTACATAGAACAGTGGAGATGGGGATGAAGAACATCGAAAACTTTAATTGGGCCCACTTGGTGTCTATATCCCATCCAACCGGTTCATAAGGTGAGTCTCATTGGGATGAAGAGAAAATCCAAATATCAGCCTGATCCAAAGCTTCAGTGGACTCTTTGAAGGTGTGGTCTACCTGAGGATGTAGATTTCTTGCATTTAAAAGCTACATTGGGCCATCGTGATGTTCGTGAGAAATCCACCCTGTTCATCCTTTTTTCTATCTCATTTTAAAACAAGGGACAAAAAATGAGTCAGGTCCAAGTCTCAACTGCACCACACGAGAAAAAGGTGCATAAAGAAATGCCTACTGTTGAAATCTTCTTGTGTCCACATCCAAACCATTAATAAAATCATTCCTACCTAGATGAACTGAAAACAGGGAAAGACTAGAAAGTACATATTGATACTAAACTCTTGTGGTCCTGTAAATGTTTCAACGCTGGTCTTGTTTAAATTATTTTTTTTTTTCTTGTGGCGTGGTTCGCTTGAGTTTTGGATCCTCCTTATTTTAACACCCGGTCAAGGGTATGAGTATCATAAGTGGTGAAATTCCACTGCAGCGTGAGTGCATGGGGGTGTGTGTATGTGTGTAAAAAAAATTAAAATTTAAAAATAAAAAAATAAAAAATAAAAAATAAAAAATAAAAAATAAAAACCTACTGCAAATGAAAAATAAAGAGTTAATGTCACAAATACTTCACAGTAGGCCCAATACATATGGGCTGGATTTAGTAATGGAAGGCCATCATTTAAGTGTGGACCTGATTTCAAGACCCACTTAAACAAGTCAGGGCCAGGCATTTGCATATTCTACTAATGCCAAAACCAAACCCATGCACATGCCCTTTTATTATGTTAATATGGCTATAGGGCGTGACCTTAGGGCTGACCCGATGGACCCAACATTAATTCAATCGGGCAAGGTCTAATTTCTCGGGCCCACTTTGAAATTAGTACAGCAACCTGGTTGAAAAATGGTTCTAGTTGGGTTTGGGTCAGTGGGCCATCTTGGACTTGGTTAAAATTGAATCGAGTCTAATTACTTTTAATAGTACTATTATATATTAATTACATATATTAATCATTCTAGTAATGGAATGAGGTTTGCTAAGCCAGATGCATGAAAGAGAGCCCGTTTCCACCACGTATGTGTGAAAGTGGCTCGTAATCCATCCATTCAGGTGGGCCCAACCATAGAAATGCCCTCATTTGATGTGGACGTACTCGAACCCAAGGTCTACAGACTGATGAGGGTCCAACGGATCCAGGTCTGGTCCTAGAAAGGGGACCTAGACCCAGCAACACGGCAACGCGACCTGTTTATAGCCCGTTGACCTGCTCATCCCTGGATATTTGGGAGACCGATTTGTTGAACCCGAGCCTTTGATCTTGTGGGCCATTCTGTGTAATCATATTCCTTTAAATTCTCGCTTGTTGAGAGATCCAAGCCCTTCATTATTTGGCTATTTTTCCATCAACTGTGGGTTGTTGCAGCTTTTTTTCCTTTAACCATCCATTGGTAAGTCATTATATCTAGGGCTTGGATCTTCCAATGCAAAAGATTTCTAAGGCATCACATATCCAAGATGGTGTCCATCAGATGGATGGTTTGGGTGTCAGAACCATTGTCCAGTACATCTCTCAATGGGGTCTTATTTGAGGGTAGCAGTCCTCGGTCAACCGAGTCAATACAGCCTTTAGGCACCACCTACGTAAGTGAATAAAATAACGGAACGGGTCTTGCTTACCTGCGCCAGGGGTTGATTGTAACTTGCTCGGGTTGACACACGAGGCGCACGAAAGCCTCGAAGAATATTCAACTGCCGTTTAAGTGCGTACCCCAACAGGCTACGTGGCTGTTCTACGCACCATGCTCGTCGTCAACCGTTTCCCACTGATAGAAGCTATAAATCCGCATCGACTTCGAACGAGTGGGCGTACTACACAAAACGCACCCGATGCGCACTTAAGCGCAAACAGCTTTTGTTGCCATTTGAAAGTCGACGAGTTCATTTGACTAGTGGGTGCGTGGGGCCCACTGTGATGTATGTCTTATCAACACTGTCCATCTATTTTTCCAGCTTATTTTAAGAATGAGCCCCAAAATTGATGCATATCCAAAGCTCAAAAGAATCATATCCAAAGCTCAAAAGAATCGCACCATAGGAAATAATGGGAATTGAATGCCTAATGTCCAGAACTTTTGGAACCATAGAAGTTTTGGATGAAGCTGATATTTGTGTTTTTCCTTCATTCATATTTGTGTAATCTTTTGAACATGTTGGATGACAAATAAACACTACTGTAGACCCCAGGGAAGTTTCAATGGTGGACATCATTATCTCCATTGTTTCCTATAGCGTGGTCCACTTGAGCTTTGGACATGCTTTCTTTTTGGGCTCATGCCTTAAGATGAACTGAAATAATGGTTGGATGGTGTGGATATGACACATACAACACGGTAGGTTTCATTTTGACTGAATAAATCTCAAAAGTGTTTTGCATGGTCCCATGTCTAATGCCAACTTACCGTCCAATTAAATCCCACCATGTTACTTATCTCTACATTTTGAGGACAAGGGCAGTTTCCAATCTAAGTCTGAGTCTATGCGTGCATCATGCATTAAATGTGAGCAAACTTTCCAACCATAGCATTTTATTATCATTATTATTAGGCCAAAAAAAAAAAAATCCTTACCCTAATTTTTCATTAATATCTTAGGCTTGAGACATGCAGACTACCCGAGAGGGTGGCATAAATGCTCTTTAATAAATAAAATTGACACCACACTTAATAGGAATAGTCAAATCTGAACCATTAGTTGTTAAATAAGGGATTTCAAATATATTTAAGGGGAGCATAAATTGTCTAAGACCGCGGAACCTGTGATGTGGGTGAGACCCTGATCATAAGGCCCATCTCAATGTATTCATTGTATATCTATGCCATATATCTGTTTTTTTATTATTTCAGATTATTTTAAGATATGGTACAAAAAACGAAGGAGATACTAATTTCAGGTAGACTACACCACAGGAAACAATGGTCAAAAACTTCATAGCATCCATCTTAATGTTTATTGACCATCCAACTTGTTAATAAGGTCACATAGACCTGGATGAAAGGAAACAATAAGTTTCAGCTTGATGAACAGGGTGGATAGATGAACACCATGGATATACAATTCATACATCAAGGTAGGCCCCTACGGTCAAGGTCTCACCTACATTGCTTGTTCCGAGGTTGCAACAAAGGCATGCTTTCCACACCCAGATCCATAGCTCAACTGGCAGACTGAGTGGAGATACCTCGTTTCAACACTTGAGGTCTTGGTTTCGGTACCTAGCGGGGGTGGCTAACAGGGAGTGCGTGTATTGACATGAGTGTGTACTAACAAAGCTAACCTTTGATGTGTAGTTGGACCATGCCAAATTGAAGACTTCAATGAACTTGTCAATCTAAATCATTCCTTCGTTCACAAAACTAGGAGGAAGGTGTGATGCAAGAATCATCCTCTCTTTTGAATTTATTACAATCGTTTGTTATTTACAAGCCAAATTTTAGATGGTTAGAATCATTAAATCAAATTGTTACTTTAAAATTATAAGAAATACAAAGTGAGATCTACTACTGAGATGTTTCAAGATTAATGGACTTATTTTGTTTCTCACGTCAATTTGAATTATCCATTTTTATGCTATTGATCAGAAGCTTAGGACAACTTAATTGATATGATATTTTATGCCATGGTTTACCCTAGTTTTATGAAATGAACGGTTTGGATCACATAATAGAACTCCCCATGTGTCATTAAAAAGGTTTTTATGAAACCACCAATCCCACTTCAGACAAAATAAATAAATAAAAATCTATGTATTGGTGGCACCTAAAAATGCTCTAACCATCAATAAAATACAAAAGTCATAAATAGCTGCAACCAGAAACTTCCCTTTTATTAGATGGTTAGATGGTCCAATCAAAGATAGTCTTTATTAGTGATCATTCCTTGTTTAAATCATCATAACCATGTGTCATTCACAAATAAAAGTCTTTTTATGCCTTTTTGGAATCATTATATATAAACATGTGCCTTTCTTAAGAGTGGTAATGGGCCAGCCTATAGCCCGACTAGCTCTGGACCTGGCTTGGACTTGGCCCATGGGGCGGGCTTGTGCTTGGAATGCATGGCCCAATCAATTTGCGGCCAGTGAGTCCCATCGTATAAAATCATTGAAACAGACCATCAATGAAAGAGTATATGAAATGTACAAGTACATTGCATGGGAACCTCTTACAAGTATCTTTAACCATTCATTTTTTTATTTTTTATTTTTAATTTTTTTTATTTTTAATGTATAAGGATGCAGGGGACAATGGGCATGTGCTTGAGGCGTGGATTAGGAACTACCCCAACCCGGATTCAGCACGAGACTGGCACAAGGTGGCTGGATTTGAATGGCCTGCAGCTTCTTTTGAAATGAGCCGGATCGATTAACTTTTGAGCATCCATCTATGACAGAGGCGTGTAAGCTAATCAAATCCCACAACTTTCCGTCTCCCATGGAATGCATTTCATGCAAAAAGGCTTTCCATGGAAACTTCCTCTAATGGCAAGCTAGATAGGGCCCACCATGATGTTTGTGACCAATTCATCCAGTCCATCTATTTTTATGAATCATGTTAGGAGAAGGGCAAAAAATGATGTAATTAAAAAATTAAGTGAGCGGTAATGAGAGAGGATTCAACATTTATTGTTCAAACATTTGCGGGTTAACAGAAGCTTTAGATCAGACTAATTTTTTTTTATATTTTCAGTCCATTCAAGACCTTATGAATAGTTTAAATGGCATTTAAACATCGCCATCTACAGAGGTTTCAATAGTAGGTGTTTATTTATCGTGCAGCCCATTTGAGTTTTGGATTTATATCAATTTTCAGCCCATAGCACAACATAATTTGGGAAAATGGATGGACCGGATGAATTTCCCAAATATCATATGTCCACGTGCTTGTCGCCTGTGGGCCACGTGCTCCTGACATGGGAAAACTGCGGAGAAACACTGGAACTTACTTGGGAGTTGCGAAAGACTAAAGTCAGCCATGACGCAGATTAGCTCGCTATCAAGGATGGAGCCGTTTGTGTATGTACTCGACCTAATAAACATCGTTCTATATTGTGGGCCCCACTTCAGAGACAAACACGCACGACGACCCAAGTATGAATGCCTAGAGTACTCAAGACTGCTATAAACCACTACCGTGCCCGGTCATATGTGTGGCTTGTTTGGTACCGTTCATACTGTTTGGGCCCGACTATCAAGACCATCCGATTAGTGGATATTGGACCCTTACAAATGAGGATGGGTGTGGGTGTTTTGCTCTCAACCATCGTTTAAAAAAAGAAAATAGATTTATAATGAGAGTTGGGGCATGTCACGGGCGTGGTCTTAAAGAGAGAATTGCCTATCCAAAGAAGAACCATGATGCATTTGGTTTTGGTAAATTTGTCCCTAGGATACAACAACACTCTTTTATGATAGACGGTTTCAATTAAGTGCACACACGATCTCAATTACACAAATCTAAGTTTACTTGGGTACTGATTTGCCTAAAGCAAAAGTTGGAGAGAGAGACCCAAAAAGATACGGAGGAAATAGATTTTTCGATGATTTCTAGAATGAGAAAAGAGAAGTCTTTCTAGGGAGATAAGACGTGGTCATTGGGGCTCGAGGTGCATGCGGGCGATGTATTAATGAAATGTTAATGCATGTCGACTCATTTATTATTATATCAGTGCATGGTGGCTTTCTATTTATACAAACATTGCAATAATGTAACCCCACTCATATAGAGAAAAACAAAATAGGTCCAGTTAAAGAGATACCACACTACGTCGTTAACGTGGCCCATACGCACGGATGCAAGATTGGTCCCATGGCATACCCTTATATTTTTATACATATATTAAAAAATGGATTCTCATATAAAGGCTAAGATTTCTCATCACATTTTCAATATGGGGTTAAACTAAACACAAATTAGCAAGTGGAGATAACACAAGTCAACAAGTAATTTGTACTTATTTTTTAAATCCTTATTTTTTTTTTCTAACATGCCTTTCATCAAATCCATCCAAAGGGTGTGATCCATTGGGATGAAATCAATATACAAAACTCCCCGTGATACAAAACTCAACTAGCCATAATGCATCAAATTAGAGGTTTTACTTGCAATTTTACATATATTTTTTTTCATTATTGTTGCCCTTATAAGACTTTTATGCACCAATATTATAATCATATGGTGAACATACCTGTTTTCACTTAATATTATAATCATATGGTGAACATACCTGTTTTCACTTAATAGACAGAGATGATTTTACGTCTATAACATGGTGGCCCCAAATAGCTAAGGATTTTTACATGCCGCATAGAATAGGTGTTGTAGTGTATTCAGGTTCAAGAAAACAAATGTCTTATTTTCTTCCCCTTTCTGCTTTTGTAAAGAGTTCGTTTTGTATATGATGCCACTCAAAATCCATCATGGGACGACAACCACTAGGGCCACATGCTTAAAATTGGTATGATAATTTGAACCATTCATATTCTTATTACTCCCCCGCTTCATTGATGATCCTAACATTTGAATTGTATATGTTGTAATTTCAAGCCCACAAGAAACTTGGATCAACCCTAGATATTATAAATTCAGATCTAATACCAGTGTCAATCATATGCTTTGCAGAAACACATTCAACAAAGATAGAACAATTTTTTAAAAAAAAACAACTAATCAAGCAATCACAAAAACAGAAAATCCTTGCGAGAAAAAAACCACGGCAAAAAGCGACAGTAATCTACACTATAATTGAAACTTTAAAGTTACACTATCCACCTTCTCCGATTACAGAAGCAACTCAATCTCCACTTGCAATGCACACCCTATGAAAATCCTATCCCTTGAGAAAAATCAATTCCAAAGCCCTTACAAGGATATAAAACTCTCTTAACCCGTAAAACCATTTCCTTATGAGAGAAAACACTCGTCTTTTTTAGCCTTATTCGTGACTAGACTTAAATACCTTGACTTATGTAAAACCGCATAAGCGAATAGTCGTTTGTCAGTCGGACCAAACTTATCTATCAGTCAAACCGACAACGACCGACGTTAATGTCGATTAGACTAACAGAGCCTTACTCTGCTACTGAGAAATCCTGTATTCTATGGGTCAAACCGATACCTAGTTTGATCCAACCGATAGAGCCTTGCTTCAACTCTTAGACTGTTCAAAATCCAATGCATCCACATAACAATCTCCACCTTGACTTGTATTCTGCCAAGTCACCCTAAAGATCTCCCACGCTAGCCTCCACTTTATGCATTGACTACTTAATGTATCATCCACCTAGAATGTAGCTCCATTTGCACCCCTTTGTAAGGGTGCCCAATCTCATAAATGATTAGTGAGATTGATCAAGCCCAAGTAGTTCTTGAACTTATCTATGATCACTGCCTTCGTCGACATGTCTGGGAGATTCTTATTTCTGTGAATTTTTTGAAATAAAATCTCTCCTAAAGCAATAAGTTCTCATATCTTGTAAAACCTCACATCAATGAGCTTGGTTCTCATATGATACACTTGATTTAACACTAGATGGATAGTGTTCTAAGTATCGCAATACAACTAAATTGCCTAATTCTTCAACCCGAGTTCTTCATTCAAACCTTTTAACTATAAAGCCTCATTTAAGGTCTCCGCCACAACCATATATTCCGCCTTTATTGTAGATAATGATATCGTAAACTGTGGCATAAACCTCTAACATATCGGTCCACTTACTAATGTGAAAACATATCTCATATAGACCTCCTGTTGTACAAATGTCCTGCATAATCTACATCTACATAGCCTATAATTCCACCTGAAGCTTTATGTCCCACGAATATGATTCTAGTGTCGATTATGCCCCTGTGATACCTGATAATCCACTTAACTACATTTTAATGCTCTTTTCTTAGATTTGTTATAGATCTTATGACCACATTAACTGCATGTAAGATATTTGGTCTCGTACAAACCATCGCATTGAGACTGCCCACTGCATTCACATACGACAGTTGTGGCATGGCTAAAATCTCATCTTTTGTACTTGGACATAACTTGGCTGACAACTTAAGGTGACTTGGTAGAGGTATGCTACCTGGCGTAGCACCTTCTGTACATATCCCTCTAAGACAACCATAATTTTTCAGCCTCTCTGTCTCTGTGAATCTCTACACGTAGGATTTTTTTCGCACCACTCAGATCCTTTATATCAAACTCCTTACTTAACAGAGACTTAAGTAAGAATATCTTCTTCTTATCCTTCGCAGCAATAAGTATGTCATCAACATATAACATATATAGAATGTATGACTCATCCTCAAGCACACTATATGCCACGCCCCAAATCCGGGGACGGACAACTTCTGTGAATGCCTCGAATCCAGTACTCGACTTCCATACACTAAGTTCCGAGTTCGGCACACCATAAGGAAGATTTTCGACTAAATTTTTTTTATGTAATAATACCTGAGCATGAAGATCCATGATCAAAATACCAAGTAACACTCTCCATTATAAATCTTGATGGTTACAAGTACAATGCTTTACAAAAGGTACATAACGTCAACATTGCCAAATCGAAAAATAGATGCAATATATCGAGAAAGCTAAGTCTTCCAAGCTACTCCGGCCCTGAAAAAATCAAAAATAGGAAGCTTAGGTAAAAAGCCTAGTGAGTACATATGTGTGTGCAGTGTATCCTACATGCAAGCAAGATAGATATGCTATAAGGAAATCATATATGTGAAAGGCGTGTAGCACGTAAGGTATGATGTCAATGCCAATGCAATGCATATGCATCATAGTAATACTCTGAGTCAATGCTACCACCATCACCAAGTCATATTTTCATTTCTTCTTTACCACAGCCATAAGAATATTACACGCATTCGTAATCACATCATCATCATCATATTGTCATACCATATCATAATTGTATATCTCAGGAAGCACTATGGTCGACACTCATGCACCAGACACTAGTAATCGACCTCGCATACCCCTCCTGTGGTGGACTTCCACCAGCCGTATATTATGAAAAACACCGTGGTCGATACCCATGAACTAGACACCAGTAATCGACCTCACATACCCGCCCTGCGGTGGACTTCCAATCGGCATGCCAATAGCGGACTTCATTCGCCCTTCTCCTCGCCGACGAGTCAGACTGGTCCTTGTTTGCACCTCGGCCCTTAAGCAGGTTGGACCCACCTCTTCTCAACCTAACCTCGTCAGTGGGAATCAAATCCATGACCCATGTATCCACTTGGCCTGATGGTGAGGCAACTCTAGCTAACATAGGCTTTAGAAACTTTCAACCCAAGGGGCACATCATCCCCTACTATTTCCACACTTCCGGTGTCCCGTTCGTTTTTAGGGATAACCCAAGTCATCATCATAGATGTACATTTCATCGTCAAGATCCAACTTATGTTATACGGCACGACTGTGATATTTCGATCATCATGTATGTTATGATTATACATGAATTCAAGCAATCATGATAAGGCATACGTTCAAGTACCCAAGTCATCATCATAGGTTGGACCCACCTCTTCTCAACCTGACCTTGTCAGTGGGAATCAAATCCATGACCCATGTATCCACTTGGCCTGACGGTGAGGCAACCCTAGCTAACATAGGCTTTAGGAACTTTCAACCCAAGGGGCACATCATCCCCTACTGTTTCCACACTTCCGGTGTCTCGTTCATTTTCAGGGATAACTTAAGTCATCATCATAGATGTACATTTCATCGTCAAGATCCAACTCATGTTATACGGCACGACTGTGGTATTTCGATCATCATGTATGTTATGATTATACATGAATTCAAGCAATCATGATAAGGCATACGTTCAAGTGCATGTGGTATACATATAATGCCATGAGTTTAGGGTTTGCTTAACCTTTAAGACAAAAATGACATACAATCGTCATGTGCCACTATCAACTATATCAATCCATAGTCATGTGACTAAACTAAAGAGGACATATCTTACACATGAACAAATGTATTTAAGTACACTTACACATACCATCATTCCATGGTGCATGAGTATGATTAATAACAAAATGGTCAAGTAAATGAATTTAGTATGCTAGGAAATGGAATAACATTCATCAAGATATTAAATCACATACTTCTATTAACCATAATCACTAACATCACTAATATCATCCATAGCTATCATAATCATGAGCATTAATTGTATTCACATTTACACCATATCCTTTGTAAGATAGATATTCCATTAGGTTGTTAGTATGTTGGATTTGTAAATAATTATCGTATTAGTTCTATAATGGTTTGGAAGGCACAGGTAAACCTCATAAGATACGGTGAGCCCTAAGTTAAACGACTTGGGTATATAATATACACATAAGAGTTAGTCACGGTAGGATGACATGGGTTTGTCTCATACAATGTAGTGGGTCCTACTTTCAAGTGGTACTGCAAGCAGATGGGTCCACACAGAAACATTACAGTGGGTCACAACAAGTAAATAGTATAGGTAACTCATACTCATTAAGCTAGTATAAGAAAGAACAGTTCAGATGCACAAGGCACATGTCAGCGGGCTTCATGATCGAACTATTTGGTTGGCAAAACAATTGAACACTGCGAATAAAATACGTACATTAAGTGGGTTCACAAGTGTTCAAAAGTTATACGTTCAATTAACACTATTTCATATCGTCTGACTTATTTAAGAACTAGATCTAGGTCATTTTGTTTCAAAATTAGCTAGCCTAATGGATAAATGGTGAAATATAAAATACTTACATCAAGGTAGAGTCCATGATCAATCTGACACACGTCTTATATTCACATACCTAAGGAGTTATTGACACATGTCCTAAGTTCACATACCCAAGAGGTTACACTATCAGCATAGTCTATGAGTCTAAGTAATCACACAATTCTCATATTCTCATATGGTCTTATGACCACTCTATTTTTAGAAGTCCATATGGTTGAGTGGTCACACAAATGTCATTCTACTTGCCATTATAAAGGCCTTAAGGTTAGATGGTTATGTGCTTTCACTACAAGTCACATAATGGGGCAACCGCTTTATTAAGCTCTCCATGGTCAGGTTGTCGATGCCATAATTTCACTTGATTGAGTGGACATACAATTAGTATCATGGTCTATTGACCGTATCTCAAAGTATCCAAGGCACAATCACAAGTATACCCACCATACTCGGTTACACTAACTTAATACTTCATACGGAGAACGACTTAGATTCGGTGTCATATGATCAAGAGGCCAAGAACTAGATCCCATCACATCGGATATAGTTTTGTGGTCCTTGCATTTGCCTCACCTATGAGTATAATGTAAGGATTGTATTTATGTCGCATGACACCGAATTGAGGGGGACTCCATTATCAAGTTGTATAATCCAACCCACATCAAAATTTTCATGACTAAGAAAATCTGCACGTACAACCCGATTGTCATGTTTTAGGTGACCATAGCTATACCCATAAGCACGTGGTCATGTCATTGGGTGGTCACTAATGCCACCTGACTTCATGTAATTGGTTAGCCTTGTGTGTATTTCACAATCATACATTTAGACGACTACATATACTCCACAATTGCATATGACTAAGTGACCTCACATACATAACATGCCCACATGATTAAGGGTTCAAACACGTACATCACATCCTCACACCACTAAAGTCTATATATTTGTTATAATTGAACACGTTTATGGGTTTAAACACATGTCATATGATCATACTACTTAGGGCCATACTCTAACCAAAGTGTCAAATGGTGAAAGGCTGTGCACTCATTATATAATTTGGTTATCTAAGGCAGCAACATAATACAACATATATCCCATACCAAGTGGTGAAGGGTTATACATACAAAACAATTTCACATGATTCAATATATCATACATTTAATACATGTATATCACAAACTCTTACCGAAGAGGGCCAATGGTTGGCCCAAACAAGGCTACTACTAATGGGCCCACATGACATTCACTCAAAATGAGCCTTAACATTCTTGGGCCCACACATCAATGGAATTCACATGGGTTTTATGCAATGGAGCTCATGGGGTTATGCATTCATCACACTTACATCAATTGTAGGTTGTCCACGCAATACATGGTCATATGATTGTACACCATCAATATATAGAAATTTTAACAAAGATTTGGACCATTCACATATCAATTCAATTTGCATAATTAATGGGCCACCAATCAATGGTGGGCCTGGGACTAAAAATCAAGTCAATCTGTGGCACATGTGGGCCACATCACATATAAAAATTGAGAGGATTATCCTCCATTAAAACATTCATGATTACTTGTTGGTCCACTGGGGCGTGGATCATAAATCAAGTCCATCCATTATGTGTGTACCACTTAGTTGAGGGGTCAGTCCAAGTTTCAGATGCATCTAAATTTCAGGTGGACCCCACAAGTGCTTTTACATACTTGAGCTCCGAGTTGTATGAACGGTTCAAGGAGATCAAAGTTACATGGGTCCCAAAGTGATGTATTTATTACATATACACAGTTCATCTATTTTTTATATTTTTTTTAGAGATCATTTTATAGCATTATCCAAAAATGAATCATATCCAAAGATTATCTGGACCTCACCACAAATAGTAGTGGAGATAATGAGTTCACCGTTAAACAATTTACAGGGCCCACCTTATTGTTTATTTTCCATCCAATTGTTCATAAGGTCACAAAGACCTGAATTAAGGGGAAAAACTAATTTCATATTGGTCCAAAACTTCTATGACCCAAAAAGAGTTCCAATGGTAGACGTTCAATCCCTACTGCTTTTGTAGTGTGGCCCACTTGATGGTTAGATCTATCTTATTTTTCTTCTCTAAGCCTTAAGACAAGCTCACCAAATGCATGGACGATTGGGATATCAGACATACGTCATGAACCGAACAGACCTATGAATCATAACTTCAAAATTTATTTATTTATTATTATTATTTTTGGGGGATCTCATCATTTAAAGGGGACCCGTCAAATGCACAGTACTGATGTTCCACATACATCATGGTAGGGCCTATTGCTGGGACCCACGGTCCCTGCCTACCATAGGCAACAGACGCTACAGCGTGCGTCCAAATGACGCCGAACGTCAGCAGCAGCAATAGCAAGGGGCGTTAGCCCCTTGCCTATATATATTTGTTTTATTGAGGTTTTTCACAGGTGGGGCGCACATTAGGATGATCCACCCCATCTGTTAGATGTTATGGCCCGGTATGCATCTAACAAGCTCAATATTCAACATTTTTTGATGTACAGAAACATCACAGCGGGCCATAACAATTTGTCACTATTAAAATAGTCTTTTTGATGGTGTGGCCTACCAGAGATTTGGATTAGCTTCATTTTTTGGCTCAACGCTTAAATTGAGCTGGGGAATAGGATGGACGGTGTAGATTAAATACATACATTATGGGTGAGGCCCATTGGGGACTCACAGCCCCTACCCTCTTCTCTTTCAAGTAGCAGCAGGGACGCTGCTTGCTGCAGCGTTCTCTGGACGCTGGCAGCAACAGCGTCCACTCCCCTCTTTCTTTTTTATTTTTACTTAATCAATTAATTTATTAATTTATTTATTTTTATAATGTGGTGTGCACATGTGTGCATGGGTGTGAGTGTGTGTTTTGCCAGCCCAATGGGCCACACTTTGGATGGTTTGGATGGCATACAAAATTCTAGTGGGGCCCACAATCAATGGGTCCCACATAAAGTCTATAAAAAATTTATTTTTATTATTATTCTTTTCATATGTATTCTCCCATGAATCCACACCATTAAACACATCATTATCATCATATCATCACCATTATTGATCATCTTTTTGTATGTACTCTCCTATGTATCCACACAATTGATCACATCAAATCATCACCACTAATAATCATACAAATAATCAAAAAGAAAACAAACCAGGAGTGGAGTGGGTGTACTCACCTTGATGAATTAGATAGATGGAAAGGATAAGATTAATGGAGTTGATGGCCCACCAAGATTACTCCTCTCTCTCTCTCTTTGTATAGAAAAATGATGAAATGTTAAGGAATGAAGGGATATATGTAGAGAAATTGTTAAAATATGGTTAAATTCAATTAATGTGATCTTAGTTAGCTTAGACTAAGATTATGACAATTAATTCATAATTTGTAATTAATGGTGGATTAAAGGAGCATGGGATGGCATGGTGTGATGATGTCATATATAGGGTATGGAATGGAGAGGTGTTGACTTTGGGGAGTACATGAGAGATGGGAGGTATGGGTGTGTGACATGACACACATGGGTAAAGATTCTCTCACCCATGTGTGGCATGTGCATGTGTGTATGACATGTGTTGTGCACATGTGTAGAATAGAGTATATGGCGCCTTGCGTACATGATACACTAATGATTCTTCACAATGTATCTCACTAACGGAGTATCGTACAGACGCACAGATTGTACCTCCACGATCGCGGCGATGGGGTGATCGATATGAAATAGGTTTCGGGGTCTTGAAGTTCTGGTTAGTTGGGTGTGTACTATGAACGGTCAATACATGTCTAGCTAAGGGCGTCGATCATTGTTTACATAAGCATAGAAAGTCGTACGGAATAGACAGAGTCTTATAATATATGCATTAATCGTACTCACATCTGATACATTCAATCCTTACCATGTAGGAATCGAACCACTTGTACCACTATCTTGGAGACTGCTTCAGCTCATAAAATGAATTCTTTTTCTTACGCACATGATCTTCCTTACAAAGTTCCTTGAATTCTTCTAGGCGCTTCATGTAAATAACTTCCTCCATGTTTCCATAAAAGAATATCGCCTTCACATCTAGCCACTCCAATTCTAAATTTGACTTTGCTACTATAGCCAGTAGCACCCTGAGTAACTCATGTTTCACAATTGAGGAGAAAACTTCATTATAATCTACTCCTTACCTCCGTGAGTATCATTTTACTACAAGTTGTGCCTTGAACTTTTTGCCTTTTTTATCAAATTAATACTTCCTTCTTTCTGAACACCCCCTTGCACCCCATAACTCTCTAACTTAAAGCTAGCCTAGTCAGATATCTATTTTCCCCCTATCAGGACGTGTAGCTAAGTGGTGACTTCATGTAACACCTCGTACTTTTCTGTACTCGAGTGTTACCATTGTGGTTCAAGTTAACAAACTTGGGTGAACGTACACACCCAATCTACGACATTCCCTAGGAATTAATTATTCAAAATCCGTCCGTTCCAACTCTTAATCCTTAAGAGGAACAATTACGTTCTCTTGAAACTGAATATTAAGTATCGAATCAGAGTCGTAGATAACCAAATCCACCATTCGTCAAAGTCCAACTTGAAGACCTTTCACCTAATCATCACACACAGGCCATTGATGTTCAGATTCAAAATAATCCGACTACTACACTATCAATTAACGTAACTAGATACCTTTCAATAATCTTAAGTCCATGAACCAGAAATTTAAATGGATCCAACCATCAGATTGTTTGGTATCAATTACTAATTATTAAAAGGTATATCGCATAACCTTTTCAAATAACCGAGCCACAAATGATCAGACCATTATACTCAACTTAATAATCCATCATTCGATCATTGCAATTGGACCCCAAGAACATCAAACCTACTAAGGATTTCCATATAGGTAGGGCTAGAAATCCTAAGAATCACTAATGAACAGATTAAGAAAAGATTTGACCGTAAAATCTCCAATGATCATCGGATATCATCATTTATTACACTCGATCCCATTGATATGGCCCACCTGAGTTTCTGATTTTCGTCCTATTCGGTTAGATAGTCATATCATAGACCTAAAACCGGTTGGACGGAATGGATTTCCCAAAAAACCTTGTGGACCCCACATCAGAGCCGTGCGTGTGCACAGATAGTGTGCACATGCTGTGCACGAAATCTAGAGGTTGGGTCAAACAAACGTTGACCCGATAGAAACCGCAAAAGCAATGGAATTTCAAAAATTTCTCTTGCCCGTCGCTGTTCAAACTTAACCGTCCATTTGCCGGTGCAAATGGCCATCCTTCCGAATACAGAAGATAGATCCAGACCGTCCATCTGATATATAAGGTCCAAACGGCCCTGATTATGCTGATATTTTCGATTGAAAATCGCCTTTGCCACCTCTGTCGACGGCCGATCAAACGTTGCAAGGAGAAAGCACTGACGAGGAGAGAAGATCCACGTCCGCAGGTGCGCTGGCAAATCCAGCCATTAGAAAGCGTCGGACGATAGCTACGCACGCTACAGTAGCCCCTTCACCCCTACCATTTCCTGTTATAGCCCTCTTCTCAACAAAAAGTGGAAAGAATCCTTTCCATTCTTAACAACTACCAAGCCCAGCCATCACTCACCTTCTGGAAGCTTCATCCGAGTAATCTTGAGCTTCCAATCTAGGGCCGCTCGAAAATATCGTAATGAAGGAGGAGATTGGCAAGTCACAGCTACGACTCGCACTGACGCCACTTCAAAACAGCTATCATCAACGCTGTATATACCCACCATCAAATGGACGCCACAAGTCTTATGGACACCACCTGGACCATCTGAACGTTCCAGATCGTGAAATCACCCGTCCAACATGAAAACACCATTAACCGCCAACCATCTTCTCCAATTTGGCCAGAACATCCACCTTCTATAGAACCAATCCCTTCACACATCCAAGCCGTTCATCGTGTGGACCACCTCACCTAAGACCCATCAGGAACAAATCTCAAGGGCCCATGCACACGACCGGACGAATGGGAGAACCCTGATGATGGGTTTTCTCGGTATTATTGCATTAAGTGTACGCTAATCCCAACACTTAGCTATGGAAATATCTAGAAATAGAAAGGCTATAAATAGTTATGCATTAGGGCGAATCCCAAGGAAAAGAGAAAGAGAAGAAATAGAAAGGGAAAGTGAGAGAGAGTTCTCGGCTCCGTTGGAGCGAGTTGCAGGCTTGGTAGTAACTCGACTCAGCCCGAGTCGCTCAGTTCTGAGAGAAAACTGAGAGAGAGGAAGGAGGTAATAAGAGAGAAAGGAGAAGGGAGAGTGGAAGAAGAACGAGAGAGAGAGAGAGAGAGAGAGAGAGAGAGAGAGAGAGAGAGAAACAGCTGTTGGAACGAGTTTCCAGCTGTTGTCCAATCTTCCCAGCGAGGCTACCATCGTCCACCTCTGCGACTTCTCCCAACTCAGCACTACTGAGTTGCTGTGAGGATTCCAAGCAGTGGCAGAGTCATTTTCCCTGAAACGGCTAGGCCGAACCAACTCCTACCAGCTCACGTTTCGTCTAGACACTCCAAGAGACATCAAAATCCTACTCGAGCCGAGTCCGGAATCGAGTTATCGGCCTAGAGTGAGGTACGACTCATCTCACCGTCTTCAACAATTGAGGACGCCCTCTCCTAGCTGCTGCTCCACCAACGTGCTGCCAGGACCGGGTCAGATTGGCAGTAACTCGTTCCAACCCGATCGTCCCAGCCTGAACTTTTGAAGCCTGGACGAGTCCTTGAGGCTGGTTATCCCCCAAGATCAGCATTCTGATGTGATCCGACTCATGCTGGGACTGAATCAGACTCCTCTGCACTGTCATATAAGGTCACTTCTTGCGACAGGTGCCGTTCACAGCAGCTCAACTTGAAGAATGACCACTCTTTGATCAGGTATAAACGCCTAAAAAAACCCTGTGAGCTCCATCTCAAGCAACTCGTTAACGAGTTGACTCGATATCCAAACCAGATATCAACTCAGTCAGCTATTAGAGATGGGGCTTGAGTTTCTATCTCAATGACAATGGAAGACAACTTCCACCTAGATATGAAACTGCAAAACTAACCAGCTTCAAGTAAATTGTCTCCCAACTCGACAGTGAGTTAACTCGTCCAGTTTCGCCAACCGAGTCAACACAGTAGTAACTCACTGATAACTATCATTTTCTATTCAAGAAGTATCTGGGATCATCTATCTTGAAAGACATCCCTTCCTTCTATCAAATCCAATCCAGTAAGTAGAATATATACTCTCTTTTGCTATTAAGCTAAATATGAGTTGAAATTAGGAGTTAGAACTTACAATTGATTGGATTTTAGGATCATCACACACTCGCTTCATAGGAACGTTACAAATCAGAAAATACCCCAAGGTGAGGGATATCCCACATGGCTTCCTCATTTCATTGAATTCTAAGATAGTTAAGCCTAAAAGTATAAATATATTTTAATTGTGTATATGTTAATTTTGCTTCCTTTAATCTTGAATTGACATTGCTAATCATGTGGGATTGTTTTGAATCTTGTTGTTTTAATCCATCTTATAAGAATGGTATTACGCACATCATGCCACATTTGAAATGACTTACGTACATGTGTACTTCTACTATTTGCACTAAGAGGTAGTGGATCTTATTTCCATGATGAAGTCGCTCTAGTAATTTCTATATATATGCTAGATTAATTTTAAATTAAAGTTAATGATGTATTAGAATATTGCAAATAATAACTTGGTTCTTTAGTTTCTCATTTAAATGTGGTGAACAGGAGTTATTTCATTAACTTCTATCACTCAAGTCCTATGATTAATAATTATGTGACTAGGACTTAGAATTGCATTCTTTATGTTGCCCTAGCAATTTCTAATAGTTTTATTAGTGAAGAAAAGAATCGTGATGCCTACATACCTTCTATCTCATAAGATGTACAATGAATATCTCTTTTCTTAAGATGTGTAGTAATCATGTTACTATCTTAATGTGTTTGAAATGTCATATTTGTACCCTCCTTTGGACCTTGGGAAAGTAAATGAATTTATATTGAGCTCATATTTAAATGCTAGATATCTTATTAAAGGACTACAAGTCTTGATCATGCTTATGAGAGTAATCTTGTTAATCATATGGAATGTGCATGAGCATCATGGTACATGACATTCACTCATGACATATAAGCTTTTTCGAGTGCTTAATGTAAGTCACACTCTGTTTGATTTACTGAAAGTTCCAACACTTTAGTTTAACTCACACAACCTGTGCATTTGGGTCACTTTGGGTGCTTTTCTTTACATGAAGCTTTTCCAGGATTGGACACTCGTCGGGCGTACCCCGTATATTTTTTCAGGAGATATCCTTGGGCGCACTCACCTACATAGTCTTTTTTGGGTGGCTAGTTCTCTTTGGGCGTACCTATGAGTATTTTTTCGAGTGACTAGTTCTACCCTTTATTTTGACAGTTGGATGTGTATCCCCGGATCTGTGACTTGAGCATACATTCATACATTCATACATTTACATTTAAATTCACATTATCCTCATTATGATTGATTATGTTTGGTTTAAACTGTTTTGGAATGACATGGTATGCATGAATCCTTGCAGGAAATTCCTACTGAGTTTTCACTCACCCAATCGTGCAGTTACACCAAATAGACGCAGGTTTGATGACAGGTGGAGACCCCTTTGATGGGATTCCAGGGGCAGCTGAGGTGGAGTTTGGCGATGAAGTACTCTATGTGAATGTAGTTGAGTCATTGGAGCTCAATTGACATCTTAGGATTTTACTTACTTTCGTATCTTACACTTTTAAGTTTTGTTTGAGTTGAAATAACAATTCCCTTGTTGAGGGATTCTATGTTGCTTTCATTTACTTGTATTAAACTTCCTCGTTATTACTCTATATATCCTTAGGTTATGCAATGTTGCCTTACTTCATGTTATGAAATTTGCTACTATTTAGATGTATGTTAGTCCACTTCATAATATAATACTCGGGTTCTCAACGAGGAGCGACTATCCTCAGGTTTTGAGAACCAGGGTGTTACACACTTCGCTTGTCATGAATTCGATATTGTCTACACTCATTCCAAAGCTATTAAAGGTCGGATATAAGAAAAGACTTCATGATAGTTAATATAGGTCCTCACCACCCATCATTGCATGGTGTTCTTCAACTCATGTTACTCTAGATGGTGAAGATGTTATTGATTGTGAAACCATATTGGGTTATTTACATAGAGGATGGAAAATTTTATGGAAAATCGAACAATTATATAGTATCTATCTAAAATGCTTATTATTATCTAAACAAAGACCAACCCAACATGCACCTTACGTAATAGGGGCTTTGAAGCTGTAAGGCCTGGAGTACTGATATTGGGTCGAGTCAACCTTCCATGGTTCTTGGGACTACATGCCAATCAAGAGTAGGGATTAGTAAAACTAGAGGAGGGTGCCAATGAAAGAAGGTAATATCTGTCTACCTCTCATTAAGAAGTTCATTGCAAGAAGGTCAGTATTCGACTAGACAGGAACTGTCATATTGACCTTTTTGAAAATTCCACCAACTCCCATGTTTGATTCTTACATAGATGTTTCATTTCTTCTACCATAGCTAACATCTATTTGTCGTCATCATTTTCAAATTTAGCCTCTTGAATGATGGAGGGATCTCCACTCCTAGTTCGATCTTATCGAAAGAGCTCTGCTTCAACTCTTAAATTGTGCAGAATCCAAGGCATCTGCACAGCAATATAATTGAGTATGAACCATTATTATTTTTTCTTTTTATTGTCATAAATTCATCCGGCAAATAGTGATGGTTACAATCATCCGTTCACCGTAGTTCTATAACTATGGACCTTATAGCATAAAGCCACAATATGGATAGTTCTGATCATTAGACCACTCAACTTGTCCGCACTTAGTGGATGGCATCAAAGGATAGATCCTGAGTGAGTACTGAGTTATAGCAGATCAGATTAAATGAACTCATTTTTTAATAAGAAATATAGAAACTACAACATGGACTTTACAGTTTAAAGATCTTCAATTCCCAATTAAATGGATGTAGAAGTGGCATCTTGGAAACCTGGAGTCTTTAGTGATGGGATTTGTGTTACGAAATCACACAGATCTAGATCTAGGATGACAATCCAAGAGCACCAAGCAATCACAAGAGAACAAAAAGATTTAACGTGAAAAACCCTTTCGGGAAAAAACCACAGCACAAAGCGATAGAAATCCACTATGAAAGCATAAATTACAAAGAGAAAGGACTTACCCGATTCAAACAACCTCGAATCTCACCCTTGCTACACCCTTTGAAACCCTAAAACCCTACTAGAAACCCTTGAAATCTCTTTAAAAAGCCTTAGCATTCCTTAAAATAGCCCTAGGGACCCCTATTTATAATTTAGGAAACTCCTTTTTTGCACCGACTTTAGAATAGTTTGAAAACCGCCTCAAATTTATGCAGTCTGTGCGCAGTTTGCATAACCTTCGACTAGTCGAGCCAGAGCTTTGACTTGTTGAAGGACCCCTTCGACTAGTCGAGCCTATCCCTCGACTGGTCGAGCGTCTCGAAAATTTCAAATACATTGTTGTTGGACTTCGAGTTGAACAGGCTTTAACTAGTCGAAGGGACTTTCGAGTAGTCGATCCAGTCCCGCGACTGGTCAAGCACGTCGGATCAGATTTAAGACATCTGTTTTAATAATAATCTCCACCATGTCTTCAATCTTCAACCGTATAGCTTTTTGACCTCTTCTCTTATTTCTGTCTTGCATCATAACTCCATTAATGCTTCTCGTGCACACTCCGTCTTCCTTTTACTCCATCACCAAGCCAAGAGAAGTTACACAGAACTTGAACTTCTCTATAGGAACGATCTAGGTGAGCATGTCTGCCGGATTTGAATCCACATGCTAAACCACCTTTGCTCATGTCTTCTCAAAAGTAAGACGTAGTCTTCTGCACCTCGAATGTATCGAAGTAACCATCTCACCGCCATCCAATATTGCTTGCTGAGGTATTTTCTCGTAATACCGATTGCCTGTGAAATAATCGGTCTAATACAGATCATGGCATACACTATCAACTGCATTCGAATAAGGCTCATGAGACATCCTACTTTTTCTCATTTGTTTTGGGACATGTCCTGAGGAAAACTTTAGGAGAGATGCGTAGGGAACGCTCTCCGACTTTACCTGACTTACTATGAAGGAATCAAATTTTATACCATTGCCTAGGCGACAGGTCATAACACGACCTCCTACAAACTTTTTTCCCAGTCCCTTAAACTTCAAACTGCTCTAATTGCTTCATGTAGATTTGTTCTTCTAATTTCTCGTACAGAAGTGCAGACTCCACATTCATCCTTCAAGCTCGAGATCGCATTGGCCAACCAGCACCAATCACGGATCTAATAGATACCTATTATACCGTCGACGCAAATATCTCTCAAAAGCCGATCCTTTCTCTCTAAGCATAACATTTTACTACCAACCTTGCTTTGAATCTATGTTGTATCCTCCTGAAGATTCACCTGCATCCAACTGCTCTCCAACCCAATGGAAGCTCCACCAGCACATCATCCATAGTTACCTTCCACTTCTCAGCACCAGGCTCACCTAGAGCCATCTGAATAGAAGACGGATCTCTCTTGTCTGTAACAAGAGCATATGCGATATTGAAGTCGTTCATGTACCTAACCGATATCATGCGATTATGTTGTGTGATTATATAATACCCCGTACTTTCTGGTACTCAAGTGTTACCATGTAATCTAATTTAATGTAAATACAAGCATAGCTTAAGTGAACATTCACATTTATTTTGGCCTAAAACCAATCGTTGAAAACAATCCTCATCCGTATACCAAGCTATTCATCTGTTGCCGTTCGAGAATGGCCATCATATCGTTAGAGTGACTTTTAGGATTCTAAGTTCATTGATGTTTTATTTTAAACCAATCTGATTTAAATGATTTTAAACTCGCAAGTATATGAATCAGATGTAGATATGGTACGCATTACGAGATCGTTCCCATGAGAATTAGTTGTCACAATTCGAAATTTATGATTCTTCTTAACTAATCCAACAAATGGTTAACTAGTGATTAAGTAAACTAAATAAAAATCAATGAAAAGGTAATCGAGAGCAATAAGGAAAATCCAATTAAGGAAAACACTAGGACTTTCAAATCCACCCCTAATTATCCTAACCCTTGTTTTACCTGTTGATTCACCCTAATTCAGATTGATATCAAAATAAATAAAGTGCACTTTATGTCCTTGGTCAGGCACACAGAATGTAAAATTTCCTAAAGTATGTGGATCACATCTTTCCATCCATGGTCGGGCATGGAGAGATGTAGATTCCTATTTCTTCCTCTATAGGAAACCTGTTCATGGTCAAACACAAGCACCTAGAATAAAAATCCAAACAACATCCACATCTAGACTTTAGTTAAGCTCATAGAATGGAGAAGTACAGAAATTTCAGTTAAGCACACTAGAGAAAGAAACAAATCAATCAACTCAAGATGAATTCAACCATAAACAAGAGTCATTCAAATTAGGAGCTTCATCTCAGCCCTAGCTACAAGATTAGCAATCCATAAAATCAAATAAAAAGAAGGAATTATAAGATTTAAACAATAAAAGCATCTTCTTTCTCTCTCTTCTTCCTTCCTCTCTCTCTCTCTCTTCTCTTTCTGCTCTTTCTCCTCTCCCTGGCTCTCCCCAAGCTCTGGCTCTCCTCATCCACGTTTTGGAACTCTTTTTATAGCTGTTGGAGTGGCTGGAGTAGTGGAAATCGGATTTAGAAAGCTATCGCACACGCAGCGAAAGCCTTTCGCAGCTAAGTTTGGGGCTTCATAACTCTCGTGTTTCTTTTATTATGTCTGTAAAATCAACGTCTCTTGGGACATTTTTGACTATTATATACGATGGACGGTTCAGATCTGTCATATGATCAAAGATGGTGGCCCACAACCGCCTGAAAAAGTTAGTTTTCGCAGATGTGCGAAAGCTTTCGCACTCTTTCGCTGTTGTGATCGGTGGGCTCCACAGAAGCATTTTCAGGGAAATCCACCCCATCCATTAGATTCAGGACAAAATTTTAGTAAAAAATGGATGGTTTTGAACTTCCATTGACGCGGCCCAGAGAAGAAATCATAATAAAATCACTTTTGAACATTGCAGGGCAGTCCGTTTGTGGCCTCTATAACAAGCACGTGTGTACACATGGGCACCAACGGTCAGCATGGGTTTGACTCTTTCGAGCCCCTCTACATGATGTACGGCTTAGATAATCCGTCCAGATGATGGAGGTGGCCCACCAGCTTCCACAAAATGGATGCAGTCCGTCCATTACGAAGGAAGAAGGAAATTTCCTTCTTTCCTTTTTTTTTGGGTCAGAGACGGTCAAACCATCTCCGCATTTGCCGTGCACGGCTAGTGCACTTGTGCACTATGCACACTCTATTCGGGTGGGGTCCACTGCGATGTTCTTGAGAAATCTAATCCATCCATTTAATTGGTATCCTCATTTAATGTGTTGAATCCAAAGTTGAGCCATATCCAGACAGCAGGTGGGCCCCACTTAATGAATTAAGGGGCTGATCTGGCCGTTGGGCCACTTCTCGAGATATCCAATGGCTAAAATTTTACGTGTATGGTTAATTTACAGCCCCTAAGCCATATATGAAGTTTCGAGCCAATCGGATGGCGGGAGCCATGTGATCTTGCATTCTGCACTAATTTCGGGCCTCTTTAACGTGAACGGCTTGATTTCCTCGGATCCCTGACATGTAAATTCTTCAATCTTGGTTGTCTGGAGTGCATCCCTTGCTCTGGTGACTTCGGAGTGTCAAATCCATGCTTTTAGTACTATTTTTCAGTCCACGCTCCTGATTACATCCTGCAATAAAAACACAATTAAAATATGACATTAAGCATTATCATGTCCGTAAAATCAAGCAATAACTGGGGTCTAATATGCAATATTCGACCCTCATCATTCATTAACAGAAAAATCTAACCGACCATCTTAAATTTAGAACTTTTGATCATCGTGACTGTCTAAATTTAGGCTAGAACAACCTATGACGAAACTGTAAAGTCTAAAGTCAATCCACCTTAAACTGACCCTCAATCGTTCGTAGTAAGATTGCATCATAAACGATCATCCGATCGACCCATGATCTAAGCAGATAGTTAAGGTTCGTTGTGCCACATTCATTCGATCGCAAGTATAGATCAAACCTCAAATCTCTTTATCCCAAACTAACGTGTATAACCTTTCAATCCAACCATGAATTAGGCAACTCATTTAATCGACCACAAGATCCATCCATGGGGAGTAATCTTCGTCATGACCATGAAATAAGACCATTCATGTGATCTACCTCAAGACTAGCCTATAGATTCTACCATGAATCAATCTAACCATCAATGACACCTTCCATCCATAGTTCAAGTCATCCAATCGATTTATTCTCTATATAGACCTCTACAATAACAAAGAAATCTATTTTCAAGATTTTCATTTCCTGGATAGACCAACCTAAACATTCATCTTAGGTTTAGAAGTCTAAATCATGAGATCCATCGTTCATTATGTCCACAACATTTTGTCGATCAATCTAACACTTGATTTTCCCTAATTCAACTAATAGGTTATGAAATCAACTTTTAGGTTGCAGTTAGGCAGCCTTCTAAACTATCGAAACCGTTCAATGTGGACCATGGAAGGCCTTGACCACAAATCATTTTAAAGTTGGACCCAATTTTCCAGATCCATCATTATTAGGCTTGCCACACCTAGTTCACAACCCACCATTTGACAATCTTTACCTTCTGGCAATTGAATATACTATTGAGACTCACTTAAACAAGTCCCAAGGCCATTTTAACCGTTGATGTTTGGTTTGGGATTAATCTAACCACCAGAACGATGATAATCATCAGTTAAAGGTCAATATTTGGTTGGCATGACTCATCTAAGCTTTGTATTAGCCTCATCTCCAGTCAGACGACCTAGATGGGCCCACAGAGGATCATGGACGGAGTGGATTTCTCACAAACATCACGGTGGACCCCACACAAGAGTGGTGTGCATACCAGAGGCATGCACTAGCTGTGCACGGAACCTACTAGCTCGATCAAACTGAGTTTGACCCGAGACTTACTAAAAAAGGAGAGGCTCTTTCCTCTCTTTCTCTTATTCTCCCGCTTACAGGCCTTTTTAAACGGACACCGTCTGTATGCTTAGTTTCTGTCCCACCATTATGGTCAGTACCATGATCTAGTCCGTCCATCTGGTACAGGGGGTCACAAAAGACCCAAACCTCGTAGGTTTTACAAGATTACGGGCCCGATCACACGCACGACAACGATCCCAAGAGGACTGACGTACAATGGAGATTGTGTTTCCAGCCGCGCCTAAACCTGACCATGGAGACCTATATGGGACACCTTGAATCAATCTAAACCGTCCATTGGGTAGAGGACTTCCGTTCGACCCAAACCACGTCATCCATACACACCTATGCACATGTGCATGAACACAACGAAAGGTGTGAGTGGAGTGTGTGTGGTTAGAGATTTCTAAAAATGGATTTCTTTCCGTTTCTCTTTGCCACGAGGGCAATCCGCATGCATTCCCTCCTGCCCATCTCAGCCGTCCCTCGAGTGTGAATCCGCACCTTTTTGTCAACGCCAAAAAAGGCGAGACAACCTCTCATCTGGAAGAAAGGTTGTTGAAGGATTTCCACTTTAAGAAATCTCACTGGTGCGATCCAGACCTCCCGTCTCGTTTGATCCCTACCTTTTACTCTCATGTGATACACTTGAGTTTTGGATCTTCCTCATTTTTTGTCCCCTATCCTAAAATGAGCGGGCAAAATGGATGGGGTGGATTTTAAACTTAACAGTGGGCCCCACATAGCTTAAAATCCACATCCCTACTTGAGTTTTTAATTGGCCTAATTTTTTGCTCCACGTCCTAACACTAACTAGTGCAAATGAAAAACAAAGAGTTAATGTCACAATAGGCCCAATATAGATGAGCTGGATTTAGTAATGGAGGACCATCATTTAAGTGTAGTCTTGATTTTCTAAACCTGTGTGCCCCCGTGTGCCTCTTGCATGGCCTCATGCACCCTTATTTGTCCCTTGCATGCCCTCATCTGCGGATGTCATGGCCTCACATGCTATCACATGGCGTGTGTGCCCTTCCTAGGCCATTTTATGCCCTCGCATGCCCCGTGTGCCCCTCCCATGGACCCGTATAGCCTTGCATGCCCCAATCGGGCATTTGCATATTCTACTCGTGCTTAAACCAAACCCATGTACATGCCCTTTTATATGTTAATATGGCTATAGGGTGTAACCTTAGAGTAGACCCGATGGACCCAACATTATTTCAATCAAGCAAGGTCTAATTTTTAAGGGTGTACACGAACCGAGCTAGCTCAGTTAGCTCGCTTGACCCAACTCGAAAAAGCTTGATTCAACTTGGTTCAAAGCTGATTTCGAGCTGAGTTGAGCTGATTTTTTGAGCTCGAAAATGAGTTCGAGCCGAGTTTGAGTAAGTCCCAGCTCAACTCGACTCGGCTCGAATCGAACTCGAATTGAACCAATTCGGTGACTTGGTTACTTTGCCATTGATGTTGCTCACCAAGTGTTTGATAAAATGACTCAACCAAGTGTGGCTGGTGGCAAGGAAGGTATGTACATAAAACAAATACCCTTTTTTTCTTGGTTTTTGTGTTGCTTAGAAGGTGTTTGATAAAGTACCTGTAAAACCATTGCTACTGTTTCACATACAGATGGGTTTGGAAGGTGCAGTCTAGGTGTTTATGGAAATGCCTCAATGGCGAACTCAGCTCGAACTCGGCCCGAGCTGGCCTGAACTGTTGACCGAATTGAGCCGAGCTGGCTAGTCAGGCTCAAGGACTGAGCCAAGCCGAGTTCAAGCTGAGGTCAGCTAGTGGCCGAACCAAGTTGAGCAGAGGCCAGCTCGTCTTGGTTCGACTCGATGTACACCCCTACTAATTTCTCAGGCCCACAGAAACCTGGTTGAAAAATGGGTCTAGTTGGGTTTGGGTCAGTGAGCCATCTTGGACCTGATTAAAATTGAATCGAGTCTAATTACTTTTAATAGTGCTATTATATATTAATTACATATATTAATCATTCTAGTAATGGAATGAGGTTTGCTAAGCCAGATGCATGAAAGAGAGCCTGTTTCCACCATGTATGTGTGAAAGTGGCACGTAATCCATCCATTCAGGTGGGCCCAACCATAGAAATGCCCTCATTTGATGTGGACGTACTCGAAACCAAGGTCTACAGACTAACGAGGGTCCAGCGGATCCAGGTCTGGTCCTAAAAAGGGGACCCAGACCCAGAAACGCGGCAACCCGACCCGTTGATAGGCCGTTGACCTGCTCATCCCTGGATATTTGGGAGAACGATTTGTTGAACCCGAGCCTTTGATCTTGTGGGCCATTCTGTGTAATCATATTCCTTTAATTTCTCGCTTGTTGAAAGATCCAAGCCCTTCATTATTTGGCTATTTTTCCATCAACTGCGGGTTGTAGCAGCTTTTTTCCCTTTAACCGTACATTGGTAAGTCATTATATCTAGGGCTTGGATCTTCCAATGCAAAAGATTTCTAAGGCAACACATATCCAAGATGGTGTCCATCAGATGGATGGTTTGGATGTCAGAACCATTGTCCAGTACATCTCTCAATGGGGTCTTATTTAAGGGTAGAAGTCATGGGTCAACCGAGTCAATACAGCCGTAAGGCACCACCTACGTAAGTGAATAAAATAAGGGAACGGGTCTTGCTTACCTGCGCCAGGGGTTGATTGTAACTTGCTCGGGTTAGCGGACACACGAGGCGCACGAAAGCCTCGAAGAAATTCAACTATATCGTTTAAGGGCGCACCCCAACAAGCTAGGTGGGTGTTCTACGCACCATGCGAGTTGTCAACTGTTTCCCACTTAGGAGGGCAAGTGATGGAAGCTATATTCCGCAGCGACTTCGAACGAGTGTGCGTACTACACAAAACGCACCCGATGCGCACTTTAAGTGCAAACAGCTTTTGTTGCCATTTGAAAGTCCACGTGTTCATTTGACTAGTGGGTGCTTGGGGCCCACCGTGATGTATGCCTTATCAACACCGTCCATCTATTTTTCCAGCTCATTTTAAGAATGAGCCCAAAATTGATGCATATCCAAAGTTCAAAAGGATCGCACCATGGGAAATGATGGGAATTGAATGCCTACTGTTTAAAACTTCTTACAACCATAGAAGTTTTTGGATCAAGCTGATATTTGTATTTTTCCATCATTATCTCCATTGTTTCCTATGGTGTGGTCCACTTGAGCTTTAGACATGCTTCATTTTTGGGCTCACGACATAATGGATGGATGGCGTGGATATGACACATACAACACAGGAGGTTTCATTTTGACCGAATAAATTTCAAAAGTTTTTTGTATGGTCCCATGTCTAATACCAACCTGCCATCCAATTAAATCCCACCATGTTACTTATCTCTACGTTGTAAGGATAAGGGCAGTTTCCAATCTAAGTCTGAGTGTGTGGGTGTATCATAAAGCTAAGTAGAATCGACCCGATTCGGCGAAATCCAACCAGATCCGGTGGGATGTACTGACCCGATCCGAACCAAACCGAAGGCCTAGATCGATACGGATCCAGTAGGACCACTCAAATCCGATCGTACATCGGATCGATTCAGATCGTGGTCAATCCGGACCGATCCGATTCAAAATCCAATCTGAATGGATCCGATCCAAACCGATCCAACCCAATTCGGTCGAGTCCTATATATAAGTTTTTTACATATATTTTTTTACTTTTTACTACCCATCTCTCTATCCATCCCGAACCGAACGAACCCTAACCCCTGTTTCTCTTCCCGAAAGAGGCACTGCACCCACCCATCTCTCCTCCTTTCTCTCCCTCTCTCTCTCCCGATTTCCCTCCTCTCCTTCTCTATCCTCCTTTCTCTCCTTCTTTTTCTCCCGGTTTCCCACATCTCTCTCTCTCTCTCTCTCTCTCTCTCTCTCTCTCTCTCTCTCTCTCTCTCGACTCAACTTGATTCGACTCGATTTGGTTTCCCAAACCGAGTCTGACTCGGTTCGGGTCAGGCTAGAAAGGATTCGAATCAGATCGAGTCAGCTCTACTGGACTCGGTCTCGGATTAGATCGAGTTCGGGTAAGGTTCTTGAAAAATCGGATCAAGTCGAGTTGGAGCCAATGCGATCCGACTCAACTCAATGCCCACCTCTAGTGTATCATGCATTGAATGTGAGCAAACTTTCCAACTATAACATTTATTATTATTATTATTAGAAACAAAAAAAAAAAAAAAAAAATCCTGGTCACCCTAATTTTTCATTAATCTTTTAGGCTCCAGACATGCAGAAGACCTGAGAGGGTGGCATAAATGCTCTTTAATAAATAAAATTGACACCGCACTTATGGAACTGGTCAAATCTGAACCATTAGTTGTTAAATAAGGGATTTCAAATATATTTAAGGGGAGCGTAAATTGTCTATGACCATGAAACTAATGATGTAGGTGAGACCCTGACCATAAGGCCCATCTCAATGTAGTCATTGTAGATCCACGCCATATATCTGGTCTTTTATTATTTCAAACTATTTTAAGACATGGTACAAAAAACGAAGGAGATACAAATTTCAGGTGGACTACACCACAAGAAGCAATGGTCACTGAACGACCACCGTTAAAACTTCCTAGCATCCATCTTAATGTTTATTGACCATCCAACTTGTTGATAAGGTCACACATACCCGAATGAAAGGAAAAAATAAGTTTCAACTTGATGAACAAGGTGGATAGATGAACAACAGGAATATACAATTCATACATTAAGGTGGGCCCCTATGGTCAAGGTCTCACCTATGTTGTTGGTTCCAAGGTTGTAGGAAAGGCATGCTTTCCTTGAATATATTTGAAATCCCTTACGACATCCTTTTAAAGTTCAAAGTATGTGACTTTTGGAAGACAAATCATGATTAGAGCTGGGCATCAAGTCGAGTCGGACTGAGTTAGGGCTGACTCGACTCGATTCGGTTTTTAAATAGGCCTGACCCAAACTCGATCCAACTCGATACCGAGTCTAGCATGCCTAACTTGATCCGAGTTTGGTTTGGCCTTGACTGATTTGGATCGAGTCTGATCCGGTCAGAAGCACCGAGTCAGGTCAAGTTGGCACTGAGTTGGATCGAGATATGAGGGAGGGAGGGAGGGAGTGGAGAGGAGAGAGAGAGAGAGAGAGAGAGAGAGAGAGAGAGAGGAGGAGGAGGAGGAGGATGGTGGTGAGTGGTTGTCGGGCTTGGAAGAGGAGGAAGATGAGTGAGGGAGAGAGAGTTTGGGATCGGGTCGGGGTAGGGTGTGGTGGGTAGGGTTAGAGAGTTAGGTCGAGTCAGGTCTAACCGGATCGAGTTTCAAGTTGAGTTACCGGGTAACTCAAAATTGACTCGGTTTGAGTTTAGATTGGGCGAAGCCTACTTCTTTCTTTTTTTTTTTTTAACACGCACACACACCCCCACACACTCACGCTCATGGAATTTCACCACCTATGGGTACTCGAACCTGTGACCGGGAGTTGAAACTCCTGAGAGTCTACCACCCGAGCAAAAGTAAGGACCCGGGCGAAGCCTACTTGGTTTAGATCGACTTACCCATTCAGTTTGGGTGAAGTCAGATCTGAACGAGTTGGACGAATCAAGTTAGCCAGATCGAGTCATCCCATGCCCACCTCTAATCATGATGTTATATAAAGTAGAGATGGGCCAAACAAGGAATATAGCTCAAAAACCTAAAACAAGGCTAGATTTGATGTGTAATTGGACCATGCTAACTTGAAGACTTCAATGAGTTTGTTAATCTAAACCATCCCTTCATTCACAAAACTAGGAGCAAGGTGTGATGCAAGAATCATCTTATCCTTTGAATTTATTACAATAGTTTGTTATTTATAAGCCAAATTTTAGATGGTTGTGTGATGCAAGAATCATCCTATCCTTTGAATTTATTACAATAATTTGTTATTTATAAACCAAATTTTAGATGGTTACAATCATCAAATCAAATTGTTACTTTAAAATTATATATAAGAAATACAAAATGAGATCTACTACTTAAATGTTTCAAGATGAATGTACCTATTTCGTTTCTCTAGTCAATTTTAATTATCCATTTTTATGATATTGATCCGAAGCTTAGGACAACTTAATTGATATGATTTTTTGTGCCATGGATCACTCTAGTTGTATGAAATGAACGGTTTGGAGCACATAATAGATCTCCCCATTTAAAAGGTTTTTGGATTAATGACACCATGTAAATAATAATAATCTATATACGGGTGGCACCTAAAAATGCTCTAACCATCCATATTGGCCTAAAAATAAGCCTTAATAAAATACAAAAGTCAGCAATAGCTGCAACGAGAAACTTCCCTTTTATTAGATGGTCAGATGGTCGAATCAAAGATAGTCTTTATTAGTGATCATTCCTTGTTTGAATCATCATAACCATGTGTCATTCACAAATAGAAGGCTTTTTATGCCTTCTTGGAAATTATCATACATAAACACATGCCTTTCGTAAGGGAGGTAATGGGCCAGCCGAAGAGCCCGACTAGCTCTGGACCAAACTTGGACTTGGCCCACGAGGCGGGCTTGTGCTTGGCATGCGTGGCCCAGTCAATTTAGGGTCAGTGAGTCCCATCGTATAAAATCATTGAAACAGACCATCAATGAAAGAATGCTTCAGAAATACACATGTACATTGCATGGAAATACTTACAAGTGTTTTTAAACCATCCATTCTTTATACACAACGATGACTCATGTGATGATTGGATCAAACCATTTATCATAAACCCATTGTCATTCCTAGAGTTGACCCACTGGTTAAGTTGTAGGAGGTGTTGTGCCCCCACATCACTGCAACTTACCTGGAATGGATAGGTAGGTTGGTCTATCAAGTCCGTTATAGAGCCTGTGATAGATGGTTTCGATCATAACGCGTGGGGCCACATGAACACTACATAGTTGGATGCATAAAAATTACCTGACATATAAGGTATTTAATCCCTTTTCCTCCTGACCATCCCTGACAGTCAATCGATCCGAGTAGAAAAATGATGCAAATAAAAAATTGAGCGAGTAGTAATGAGAGAAGATTGGACGTTTACCGTTCAAATATTCGTGGGTCATCGGAAGCTTTGGATCAGGCTATTTTTTTGTATTTTCAGTCTATCAAAGTAATTTTTGTATCTTCATAATGGAAGTTTGCATCCATAGTTTTTTATCCTAGTTTGAGGTTTTTTCACGTATATCTTGTCTTGTAGTTTGTTTGAATTACTTTGATCTGTTTCTAGTTTAAATTCTTCTTGTTTATCATTTGTGGGTGAGACCGAAGATTGGATCTCGGTTGACTGCGTTGTTGGCGTGCTGTGCAACAACTAGTATCAGAGCTATTGGTTTAGTTCTATTGGGAGCGATAACGGAAGAAGAGAAGACTAGAATTGAAAAGTTTGATGGTTCAAACTTTGCCTTCTAAAAAATACAAATGGAGGATTATCTATATCAAAATGACCTCTATATTTCTCTATAAGGAAAAGAGAAGAAACCAGAAAAGATGACAGATGATGAATAGTTTTTACTGGATAGGAAGGCTTTAGGAACAATCCGACTCTCTTTGTCTAAGAGCGTCACCTTCAATATATCCAAGGTGAAAACTACAAAAGAATTAATGGAAGCCCTAACCACCATGTATGAAAAATCCTCTACGTCTAACAAGGTTCATCTTATGAAACAGCTATTCAACATGAATATATCAAATGGTGGGAGCGTGGCTGAACATCTAAACGAGTTCAATACAGTCACGAGCCAGTTGAAATCCGTTTGCATTGTTTTTGAGGATGAGGTTAGGGCGTTATTGATCTTGTCCAGTTTGCCAGACAGTTAGGATGGTCTGGTGATTGCTATGAGCAATTCTTCAGGGTCGACAAAGCTGAAATTTGATAATGTGGCCGATCTAATTCTCAACGAAGAATCTAGAAGAAATGCATTAGGAGTTTCAGGGGATTCAGGGAATACTCTAAACATTGAAGGAAGACGAAGATTGCTGAACAAATGAGGCAATAAACACGGGCGTTCTAAGTCGAGGAAGAAGTCCAAGGGAGCGAAAGACAAAGACTGGTGTTGGCATTGCAGCAAGAAGGGGCATATAAAACGTGATTGCAAGGCGCTCAAGAAACAAAAAGGAAGCTCTCAAGGTGGGAAGGATTCAGTGAATCTATCTGAGGAGAGTGACATAGAGGCGTTGATCTTGTCTCTTGATGCAAGGAATGAGTCTTGGGTTATAGACTCAGGTGCTTCGTTTCACACCACTTCGTGTAAGGAAGTTCTGCGTAATTATGTATCAGGTGACTTCGGGAGAGTCTACCTGGGTGATGATGAGTCGTGCAGTATTGTTGGAAAGATGGACGTTCATGTAAATCAGAAAGACGAAACGACTTTGAAATTGAAGAATGTCAGACATATACCGAGTTTGAAACGTAACTTGATCTCAGTGAGGCAGTTGGCCAATACCGATTATGTGACGATATTCACTAGTGATTCTTGGAAGATCACAAAAGGTGCCTTGGTGATATCTCGAGGTAAAAAGGAAGGTACTTTATATGTGACTTCAGGATCGTATAGTTCACTCGTAGTCGCATCAATTAGAGTGAATGGGCAGTTATGGCATCAGAGGTTGGGACATATGAGTGAGAAAGGGATGAAAGTATTATTGTCAAAAGGGAAGCTACCAGGGCCGAAGTTTATTGACTTGAAATTCTACGAGGACTGCATGTATGACAAGCAGAAGAGGGAAAGCTTCAAGAAGACGGGACACGCTCCAAAGATGCATCTATTAGAGCTTGTACACAATGATGTGTGAGGACCGGCACAGGTATTGTCTCTTGGTGGCTCACGTTATTTTGTTTTCTTTATTGATGGTACTAGTAAAAAACTGTGGGTTTATTTTTTAAAACATAAATCTAATGTATTTGATGTATTTAAGAAGTGAAAAGTTATGATAGAAAACGAGACAGGTAAAATAATAAAATGTCTCAGATCTGATAATGGGGGAGAGTACTGTGATAAGAGATTTGAGGAGTATTGTGTAGCAAATGGAATCAAACATCAGAAAATGATTCCAGGAATACCGCAGCAAAATGGTGTGGCTGAGCGCATTAACAGGACCATCCTTGAGCATGTCAGGAGCATGAGGTTATATGCAGGATTGCCCAAAACCTTTTGGGCAGATGTTGTGAATACTACCTCATATCTCATCAATAGAAGTCCCTCAGCACTATTAGATGGTGGGCTACCAGAAGAAACGTGGACTGGGAAAGAAGTAAACCTTGCATATCACAGAGTGTTCGGTTACACTTCATATGTTCACATTGATGCAGAATGCAGAAACAAGTTGGATGTGAAGTCTAGGAGGTGCATGTTTATAGGCTACAGGCAGCATGATTTTGGCTATAGGTTTTAGGATGCAGAAAATAGAAAAATCATCAAAAGCAAGGACATAGTCTTCAATGAAAAAGTGATGCATAAGGACAGTGTGCAGGAAAATAAGGCCGAGAAAAAGAAATTCATATATTTGGAAGAGTTACCGGACACGGGTGTTACAGCGTCACAGGAGCATATGAGGCAGAGCCGCATACATTGGTTGTGAGGAGGTCTACTCGAGAGAGGAGACCCACGGTCCGATACTCACCCTCCTTACATTATCTACTGATGACAGATAATGGTGAACCACAGTGTTTTGAAGAGGCATTGCAGTCAGATACATGGGTTAAGTGGGAGCAGGCCATGGATGATGAGATAAACTCTCTTGAGTCTAATCTTACATGGGATCTAGTCACTCTACCCATGGGTAAGAAAGCTTTTCATAACAAGTGGGTTTATAGACTGAAGGAGGAGCACGATGGTTCGAAACGGTACAAGGTAAGATTGGTTGTGAAATGATTTCAACAAAAGACAGGTATCGATTTCACTGAAATATTTTCACCTATGGTAAAAATATTTACGAATCGTATGCTCTTAAGTATAGTGGCTACAGAGGACTTACATCTAGAGCAGCTAAATGTTAAAACAGTCTTTCTTCAAGGGGACCTTAAAGAAGAGATATATATACATCAACCGACAGGATACGTGGCACCAGGAAAGGAGAACAAGGTGTGTAGACTGAAAAAGAGTCTATATGGCCTGAAGCAGGCCCTGAGGCAGTGGTACAAGAAGTTCGACAGTTTCATGTCGGAAAATGGTTTTAGGAGATGCCATGCAGATCACTGTTGTTATTTGAAGAAGTTTGATACGTCGTACATCATCCTTCTTCTGTACGTTGATGATATGCTTGTGGGCGATTCAAGCATGAAGGACATCTCAGATCTCAAAAGACAACTGTCTAGATAATTTACCATGAAGGATTTAGGAGTCCTAGGCATGAGGATAAAGCGTGACAGGAAAAATAAGAAATTAGTTTTGTCACAGGCAAAGTATATAGCCAAGGTACTTGATTGATTCAATATGGGAGTGTTAAACCGGTTAGCACTCCATTAGCCAACCACTTCAAGCTATCTAAGGAGCAAAGTGCAAAGATGCAGGAGGAACGGGACTACATAGCTAAAGTCCCATACGCGTCAGCTATTAGGAGTCTCATGTATGCTATGGTGAGCACGAGGCCAGACATTGCTCAAGCAGTGGGAGTTGTTAGCAGGTCCATGAACAATCCCAGGAAGGAACATTGGAAAACTGTGAAGTGGAACCTTAAATACCTGGTAGGTACTAAGGATGTAGGGCTGTGCTATGGTAGATCGAAAATCAAGCTACAAGGCTACGTGGATTCAGATTTGGCAGGAGATATCGACAGCAGAAGAAGCACTACAGGTTATGTCTTTACTCTGAGTAGTGCTGTAGTTAGTTGGGTCTCTCAGTTATAGAAGATAGTATCTATCAGTACGATGGAAGCAAAATATGTTGCGGCTACAGAAGTATGCAAGGAGATGGTGTGGATGCAAGGTTTCATGTAAGAGTTAGGTAAGAAGCAAGTAGATTACAAGCTATACAGTGACAGTCAAAGTGCAATACACTTGGCTAAGAATTCAGCTTTTCATTCAAGGACGAAGCATATTGCCATCAGATATCACTTCATACGTTCATTACTGGAAGATGGATCGATTGCTCTGAAAAAGATTCATACAAGTGAGAATCCTACAGATATGCTGACCAAGGTGGTCACATAGGAGAAGCCGAAGCTTTATTCAGCTTTGATTGGTCTTCAGGCTTGAAAACGGGGAGGTGGTGCACTCCAGATGTAGAAGATAAAGGTTTATAGTGATGTGTCTCCAAGTAGGAGATTGTTGAGATATGGAGCCACATCTGAGGGCCGCACAACCGGTCATGGCCCTTGCCCGACCGGTCGTGTAGCCCTCACAACAAGTCATGGATGGGCTCAACTCAAAGTCCAGCGAGTATCAATTTTTGGATTTCGAGGTGCTCGACCGGTCGAGGAGTCCACTCGACCGGTCATGCAGTCTGCTCGACCAGTCGAGGTTACGCAGATTCGTTTTCGATTTTGATGAGGACTGCGAAAACTTGAGTCGATTTTCGCAAGGGTGCAAAAGGGAAGTTGCCTAAACTATAAACAGGTGTCCCTAAGGCTTTTCTAGGGATGAGAAATAATTCTAAGGTGTTGGCAAAAGGTTTTCTCTATATTTTCAAGGGAGAGGTTAGTATATTGCCTTGTAATCTTCGCTTTTCTTCATAGTGAAAGTTTGCATCCGTAGTTTTTTACCCTAGTTTTGGGTTTTTCCACGTATATCTTGTCTTGTGGTATGTTTGGATTGCTTTGATCTATTTCTAGTTTATATTTCTTCTTGTTTATCGTTTGTGGGTGAGACCGGAGATTGGATCTCGGTTCACTGCGTTGTTGGCATGCTGCTCAACAATATAAACATTCAAGATCGATCTAGAAAAGCTTCAATAATAGGCATTTTCTTGAGTTTTGTATTTGTATCATTTTTCAACCCATGCCATAACATAATTTCACAAAATGGATGAACCGAGATGAATTTTCCACAAATATCATGTGTCCACATGCTTATCGCCTGTGAGCCCACGTGATTCTTAATTACATGGGAGAGCTGCAGGGAAACACTGGAATTAGCTTCTACCCCTGTCGCTGTCAAGGATGGAGCCGATTGAGTATGTACTCAACGTAACAAGCATCGTTCTAAATTGTGGGCCCCACCTCAAAGACAAACACTTGCGATGACCCAAGTATGAATGGCTTTATCACTCAAGACCGCGATAAACCATTACCGTGCCGGGTCATATGTGCGGTTTGTTTGGTACCATTCAAACTATTTGGGCCCAACTGTCAAGACCATCCGATTAGTGGATATTGGGCCCTTACAAATGAGGATGGGTGGGTGTTTTGTTCCCAACCATCATTTCTAAAAAATAAAATAAAATCAATCGTCTCTGGAACGTACGTTACGATGGGGCAATGTCCCACCCATAATAGATCCCTACCATTAGAGGTAGAAATCAACCAACGTGGAGCGAATCACGTGTTTAGACGAAACTAGTTTAATATGACCTAAATCCTCGACAACACCTATTCTTTTGGGCCCACCATGTTGTACATGTGATATCTGTTCCAACCACTGCCTTTGCTCCTCCATTCTAGTACATGGGGCTCAAGGAACAATGGGAATGGGACGCTAACCATTGGTTTGTGTATGGGGTCACCATAGTATTTGTCTTGTTGATTCTAATAAAGAGATTAAGTAGATGTTTTGAATTTCATAAACAAAAAATGATAAAAGATATTTATAAGGAGAGTTAGGGCATATAACAGGCATGGTTTTAAAGAGAGAATTACCCCCCCAAAGAAGAACCTTGATGCACTTGGTTTTAGTAAATTTGCCCCCATGATATAATAATTCTCCTATACGATAGACGGCTTTGATTAAGTGAACACGTGATCTCAACCACACAAATCCAAGTATGTTTGGGTATTGATTTGCCTAAAGCAAAAGTTGTACGGAGAAATCCATACAAAAATGGAGGAAATAGATTTTTCAATAGTTTATAGAATGAGAAAAGAACAATCTTGATAGAAAGATAAAATGTAGTCATTGGGGCCTGAGGCGAATGCAAGAAATGCATTAATGAAATGTTGGTGCATGTTGCCTAATTTATTATCATGTCAATGCATGACGGCTTTCTATTCACACAAACATGCATATAACCCTACTCATGTAGAGAAAAACAAAATAGGCCGAATTAAAGATACCACACCATGCCGTTGCCGCGGCCCGTGCTTGTGAATGTGAGATTGGTCTCAAGGCATACCCATAGATTTTTATACATATATTAAGTGAAAGATTCTCATATAAAAGCTACATTTCTCATCACATTTTTAATATGAGGGCCAAATTAAACATAAGTTAGCAAGTGGAGATTACACAAGTCAAAACTTATTTTTTAAATCTTTAATTTTTTCTAACATGTCTTTCATCATATCCATCCAAAAGGTGTGACCCATTGGGATGAAATCAATATACAAAACTCACTAAGATATAAAACTCAACTAGCCAAAACTCATCAAATTAGAGGTTTTAGTTGCAATTTTACATTTTTTTTTTCCCTTTATTGTTGTCCTTATGATATTTTTATTACACTAATATCATGATCATATAGTGAACATACGTGTTTTCACCTAATAGATAGAGAGGATTTTACATGTACAACATGGTGGCCCTAAATAGCTAAGGAATTTTACAGGCTACGTAGAATAGGTGTTGTAGAGTATTCAGGTTCAAGAAAACAACGATCTTATTTTCTTCCCCTTTCTACTTTTGTAAAGAGTTCGTTTTGCAACTACTGCCTCTGAAAATCCATCATGCGACGGCAACCACTTGGGCCACATGCTGAAAAGGTATGATAATATGAACCGTACATATTCTTTTTACTATCCCGCTTCATTAATGATCATAACATTTGAATTGTACATGTTGTAATTTCGAGCCCACAACAAACCCGGATCAACCGTAGATATTACAAATTCAAATCTAATACCAGTGTCAATCCTGTGCTTCGCGGAAGCACGTTCAATGGAGATAAAATAATAATAATAATTAGAGGTGGGCATCGAGCCGAGTCGAGTCGAGGTGGGCCAAGCTCGGCTCGACTTGTCCATGATGTACTCGAGTTCGAGCTCGAGCTCGAGCTTGGCCTCGAGCTTGGCTTGTTTGCCAAAGCTGTCGAGTCGAGTTCGAGTCGAGCTAGTGGTTCGAGTCGAGTCGAGTTTACCTCGAGTCGAGCTCGAGCTTGTTGGGTGAGAGAGTAATGGATTTTGTTATTGATCCTCCTCCATTGATGAAAAATTCAAAAATCTTAAGGGAATCAAAGCAAAACCCGATGAAAAAACCAAACAAAGCTTCGAATCGTATGAGAAAACCTGTAAGAACCGATTTATTCTTGATCTTCTTCCACTAGCAGAAATCCAAGTACTAGAAAAGAAACAGAGCAGAACACAGATCAGAAATCCAAGTAAAGAGCTCTAGCCAATCATATCATTGGATTTCCTTGAAGCTCTAACAAATCTGAGAAGAACTCGTCTCGGATTTCTTGAGTTTCTCGCCCAAGAAGTAGATCTCAAGAGATTGAAATCATACTATTGTGGAGCTAAAATGAAAACTGGTGGTAGTGGTCCAGGCAGGCGTGCGTGCGGCTGACAGTGGGTAGAGAAAGAGAAGAAAGGGAAAGGGAAAGGGGGTGCGTGCGGTCGGGTAGAGACTCCAAGGTTTTTTTTTAAATTTTAAAGTTAAAAGTTAAAACTTATATTAATATAATATAATATAATATAATATAATATATATAATAATATATTTAATATATTTATTAATCAAGCCGAGTTGAGCTCGAGTTCGAGCTTCGAGTCGAGTCAAGTTCAAGTCGAGCCGAGTTGAAATGCCCCCTGGTCGAACTTGGCTTGAACTCAACTCGAGCTTCAAATAATTAGCTTGGCTCGGCTCGAATCGTCCATTCAAGTCGAGTTAATCCGAGCTGACTCGAGCCGAGTCGAGTTAGTTTTTCGAGCTAGCTCGACTCGTGAACAGCCCTAATAATAATAATAAAATAACTAATCAAGTAATCACAAAAATAGAAAATCCTTGTGGGAAAAAACTACAGCAAAAAGCAACAGTGATCTCCACTATAATCGAAACCTTAGAGTTATACTACCCACCTTCTCTAATTACAAAAGCAACTTGATCTCCACTTGTAATGCATACCCTAGAAAAAAATCCTAGCCGTTGAGAAAAATCCATTCCAAAGCCCTTACAAGTAGCCTTAATAATGACTGGACTTAAATACTCCGACTTACGCAAAACCATATAACTAAATCATTGTCTGTCGGTTGGCCCGAACTTATCTGTCAATCGAACCGACAACGACTGACGTTATTGTCGGTTAAACTAACAAAATTATGCTCCGCTATTGAGAAATCTTATATTTTGTAGGTTAGATTGACACCAGGTTCAGTTCGACCGATAGAGCCCTACTTCAAGTCATAAACTGTGTAAAATCCAAGGTATCCATACAACAATTTCCACATTTACTTGTATTCTTCTAAGTCACCCAGAATATCACATATGCTAGGCTCCACCTTGAGCATTGACACCTTGAATGCAGCTTGATTTGCACCCTTATTTAAGAGTACCCAATCTCATTAATGACCGGTGAGATTGATCAAGCCCAAATAGTGCTTGAACTTATATATGTTCACCACCTTCGTTAACATGTCTGCGAGATTCTCGTCTCTATGAATCTTTTGAAATAAAACTCTCCTAAAGCAATCAGTTCTTATATCTTGTGAAACCTCACGTCGATGTGCTTAGTTTTCGCATGATACACTTAATTCAACGCTAGATGGATAGTGTTCTAACTATCGCAATGCAACCAAATCGCCTCATTCTTCAACCCGAGTTCTCTAATCAAACCCTTTAACCATAATGTCTCTTTTGAGACCTCCATCACGGCCATATATTTTTCCTTTATGGTAGACAACGCTATCATAGACTATGGCATAGACCTCTAACATATCGATCTGCTTACTAATATGAAAACATATCTCATAGTAGACCTCATGTTGTCTAGATCTCCTACATAATTTGCATCTATATAGCCTATAACTCCACCTGAGCTCCATGTCCCTCGAACATGATTATCGTGTCGACTGTGCCCCTATGATATCTGAGAATGCACTTAATTACATTCCAATGCTCTTTTCCTAGATTCGCTATAGATCTTTTGACCACGCTAACTGCCTGTAAGATATTTGGCCTGGTATAAACCATCGCATTGAGACTGTCCACTGCACTCACGTATGGCACTTAAGGGGACTTGGTAGAGGCGTGCTAACTAGCGTAACACCTTCCATGTGGAAACTCTCTAACACCTTCTGTACATATTCCTTATAAGACAACCATAACTTTTTAGACTCTCTATCTCTGTGAATCTTCACACTTAGGATTTTCTTTGTAGTGCCCAGATCCTTTATATCAAACTCCTTACTTAATAGAGACTTAACAAAGAGTATCTTCTTCTTGTCCTTCACGGCAATCAGAATGTCATCAACATATAACATAAATAGAATGTATGGCTCATCCTCGAGCATTCTATAATATAGGCAGCAATCATACTCACATATGATAGAGTCGATCTTGACCATGTAGGAATCGAACCGCTTATACCACTATCTTGGAGGCTACTTCAAACCATAAAATAAGTTCTTCTCCTTACACATATTATCTTCCTTACGAAGCTCCTCGAATTCTTCTGAGCGCTTCATGTAAATAACTTCCTCTAAGTTCCCATAAAGGAATGTCATCTTCACATCAAGCTACTTCAATTCTAAATTTGATTATACTATTATAACGAGTAGCACCTTGATTGACTTAAATTCCACAATCGAAAAGAACTTTATTATAATCTACTCCTTACCTCTGTGAGTATCATTTTACTAGAAGTTGTGCCTTGAACTTTTCATCTTCTTTTTTTCAGTTAATAAGTCCTTCTTTCCGAACACTCACTTGCACTCTATAGCTCTTTAACCCAAAACTAGCCTAGTCAAATATCTATTATCCCCCTATCAGCACGTGTAACCAAGTGGTGATTTCGCTTGTCTGAATTCGATATTGTCTGCACTCCTCCCAAAGCTATTAAATATCGGATATAAAAAAAGACTTCACGATAGTCAATATGGATCCTCACCAGCCATCAATGCATGGTGTTCTTACACTTATCGTTACTCTAAATGGTGAAGATGTTATTGATTGTTAACCGGTATTGGGTTATTTACATAGAGGGATAGAAAAAATTGCAGGAAACTGAACAATTATACACTATCTACCTAAAAACACTTATTACTATCTAATCAAAGGCCAACCCAACACGTGCCTTACGTAACAGGGGCTTTGAAGCTGGGAGACATAGAGTACTGATATTGAGTCGACTCAACCTTTCATGGTGCTTGGGACTACAGGCCAATCAAGAGTAGGGATCAGTTGAACTAGAGGCAGGTGCCGATCAAAAAAGGTAATACCCGTCTACCTCTCCATGAGAATTTCATGGCAGGAAGGCCAGTATTCGATTAGATGAGAACTATCACATTGACCTTTAGTAAGTTCTACCAGCTCTCATGTTTGATTTTAGTGTAGATATTTTATCTCTTCCGCTATAGCCAACATCTAGTTGTTGCCATCTTTTTTAGATTTAGGCTCTTCAATGCTGGAGGGATCTCCACTCCATGTTCGGTCCGATTGACAAAGCTCTACTTCAACTCTTAAACTGTGCAGAATCCAAAGAATCTGTACAATAGTATAATTGAATATGAACCATTATTTTATTTTTTTTATTGTCATATATTTATCTAGCAAATAATGATGGTTACAATCATCCATTCACTATGGCGCTATAATTATGGACCTTATGCCATAGAGCCACAATATGGATAGATCCTCAGTGAATACTGAGTTGCCGCAGAGATCAAATGAACTCATTTTTTAATAAAATATAGAAACTGCAATAGGAACTTTACTATTTAAAGATCTTCTTTTTTTGTTAGCTGGTTAGTACACCCACTGTCATTTCACACTTCACTGTTAGCCACCCCCACTAGGGAATCGATACCAAGACCTCAGTGTTGAAACGGGGTACCCTTCACTCAGCCTACCACTTGAGCTATGGATCAGGGTGTACTATTTAAAGATCTTCAATTCCGAACTGAATGGATGTAAAAGTGACTTGTTGGAAACCCAACGTCTTTACTTGAGCGAGGATGTAAAATATTTATATGATTCCAAATATTTATATCTATTAATATCTTAATAAGTCGTTTAATGACAGCTACATCTATCACTTGTGAAAAAATAGAACTCTACTGAGCACTTTGACTTTAGGTTTGCCGATATTAAATAATTAAATTCCGTCTTTTACTTTGGGTGTAATGATCAACTGACATGGATGCCCACATAGAATGCATATTACATCTGACCTGTGCACGACAATTTGACATCCCAAAGCAATCTAATCATCAAGTGGGCCATGATATAGAAAAAAACGTACACTACCATAATACCTTCAAATTTAATGAAGCTGAGGACATTATGCCTCGAAAGGCTAACAATGCCTTTGGAGGGCCAGGAAAAATCAACGGTCTGAATGCAACTAATAAATGTTACACAAATTAGAGGCTACAATCATCCAATTAATACTATGTTTTGAGATGGACGACCATAAAACATTTTTGTACTTTGAACTTGAATTTTGTGTTTTCAACTCATGCTCGGGGCTGACCCTGACCTAACCCAGGCCCGGCCCATTGACATCCTTGCATCCAGGCGTCCAGTTAATAAGGTTAGGAATCCTTTGAACATAATCCTTTGAATTTCTCTTTTCTCGGTTGGAATTTTTGTTGACTCAATAGAAAAAATCAATCACATCGATCTTGAGCAACTCTTTTAGCTGCCATTTTGACTGACCAAACAGGGGTTTGTGAAAGTCAATCCAAACGAATAGGCAAATGGAGTTCGGCTCAGAATGGCATTTTTAGCCATCAAAATGAAGTTCCAGCACATCCCATGGTGTCTCAGGTTCGTTAGCTCAAGAAACCATCTCTGCCTAGTTGGGGGCTGTTAATGGGTACCTGGACCCGAGAATGCCCCCCAATCGAACCAACCCAATTTTCATGAGCCTGGGTCTCTTCTTTAGACCCATAAAGGAATGGGGTCCGGTTTGGGTTTCACCTTCTTGGACCTGATCGAACCTCAGTTTAAATGGTTAGGTACAGGTTGGGCCCAATATAATATATATATATATATATATATAGAGAGAGAGAGAGAGAGAGAGAGAGAGAGAGAGAGAGAGAGAGAGAGAGAGAGAGAGAGAGAGGAGTTTCAACACGAGGTCTTGGGTTCGAAATCCATAGGTGGCGAAATCGTACTGTGGCATGGGTGTGTGGTGGGTATGTGTAAAAAAAATAAATAATAATAAATAAATAAATAAAAATTAGTTGGATTGAATTACTGCTAATTAATGTTAATGAAGGATGCCCATGCAAAAGATACTTTAAAGAGGAAAAGGAGTTACTGGACGCGGATTGCGTACTGACAGCGTCAGTAGCGAGGTGGCTACTGACAGTGCTCTGTGGGTCCCGTAATGATGTATGTGTGCTATCCATTCCATTCATCTATTTTTTCAGACTATTTTATTACATAATACCATAAATTAGACGGATCAAAATCTCATATGGACCACACCACAGGAAAGAGTGGTGATTGAACACTTACCATTAAAAAATTCTTAAAGGCCACAAAAGTTTGAGATTCAGCTTATATTTTTTTTTTCTCTTCTACCAGGTGTACGTGACCTAACCAACAGGTTGGATGACAAATAAACATTACAGTGAGCCCTAGAAAATTTTTAATGGTGATCATTCAATATCCACTGTTTTCTTGTGGTGTGATCCATAGGACATATTAATATCCTCTTTTTTCGTATAATGCTCTATAATAATCTTTGAAAATATATGAACGGCTTGGATAAAACAAAAATACACCATGCGGGTCCCACAGAGTATTGTCAGTAGCCACATTGCTACTGACGCTGTCCGTACGCAATCCGCGTCCGGAGTTACTGGCTTGAGATGGCTCCGCCACGGTGTTCATTTAAAATCCACCTCAGCAATTAGCTAAGTTACCCAATGCTACCCCCAAGGATTGATTTTTCATGCTTATCACGATGAAGCTTATATTTGTGTTTTCCTTTATTCCAGGTATGTGTTAACTTACAAAAAGGTTGGATCTCAAATATACATCTTGGTGGGCCATATAAAGGTTTCAACAGTGGGCGTCATTGCTCCCACCGTTTTTTGTGGTGAGGTTCACCTGAGCTTTTGATCTACATCATTCTTTGACTCATGCCTTAAAATGATCTATCCGAGCATATGAACAATATGAATACAATATATACATCATGGTGGGACCCACAAAACGTGGTAAAATTACTTCAGCAGCTAATCCGCGACTGCCAGCATTATGGGCATTAACTACGGCCTTAAATTATAGTGTGTTGGAAACAGATAGTACATGGACTTCCACCCCTGATTTTTTTTTTTAGGCCTATCTTGATATGTATGTGAGATCCACTCCAACCCTTAGATGTATAATCAAGTAATAGGCCTAGTGCCAATAAATCAGGCTAACCGGTGATCCATATGGGCCACGCCAATGAGAATAACTAGGAGAGAGACATCCATCTTTATTTTTACGGGGCCCATCATGACGAAACTATGAAATCTATTCCAACATTAGATATCACAACAAAATTAAGCCTAGGTCCCAAAAATTAGGTTCATACATGGTTCATGAACCTTTCCATGTACATTAATTCCAATCGTGTGGTCATCTTGAGCTACATATGGAGACCAATTTTGAGACCTTGATCACAGAGTGATATACATGATGGTCGGGGTTGATTTTACATTAACACCATGATGGCCCATCCAAGCCATGGCCGCTTTTCCATGCTAAAATGAAATTAGTTGGTGATGGAAGCATTTACTTACGTTAATTAAGAATAAATTTTTCATTAGATGCATAGGTGGTTGACGAAAATATAATGTACAACTAGTTGTATGTATGCAAGCATTATATATATAAACGGTACTACGAACTGTGTGGGACTCACTGTGATGTGTATCAAACATCTACCCCATCAATCAGATGTAGAGCTGGGCAACGGTCCGGGTCGGACCGGATTTAGCCTAACCCGATCAGATCCGAAATTTTAACAGGTGGACCCGAAATCGATCCGATCCGAGACCGAGTCCAGGTCACTGGACTCGGACAGATCCGATACTTGATTTATTTGACCCGATCCGAGTCTGACTCGGTGAAAGAAATTGAGTCGGATCAGGTTGGACACTATTCGGATCATTTCATATGGTGTGGTCCACTTTAATCTTCAATATATCATAATTTTTTGTTCAACGCCTAAATTGATATGTCAAAATGGATGAACGGCTTAGATAACATATATACATCAAGGTGGGCCCCACATGACTATAAAAAATTGGTATAAATGCATGCTGCATGTGTTGTCCCATCGGGCAGGCAGCCTCAACTCTCAAGGCTACTGACGTAACGTCACCAAGTTCTGTGGGCCCCACTATGCTGTATGTATTACATCCACACCGTCGATCAATTTTGAGATATCATTTTAGGGCATGAGTCAAATAATGATGTATATAAAAATCTGTAGTAGACCACATCACAGAAAAAAGTGGGGAGAATGATTTCCACCGTTGAAACTATTCTAAGGCCCATCGTAATGTTTATTTGAAATCCAACCTATTCAAAAGTTGAAAAATAAAGAAATAAGGGAAAACACAAATACCACGTTAATCTAAAACTTTTGTAGCCTTTAAAAGTTTTTAATGGTGGGCATCACTGTCCAGAAAACTTTCTATATTGGGGTCCGCTGGAGCTTTGGATTTCATTCATTCTTTGGATATTGCCCTGAAATGATCTCTCCAAATGGATGGAAGGTTGGATGCATAACATACATCATGGTGGGGCCCAAGTAACTTGGTTAAGCCACTTTAATACATACTCCCACAACCTACCGTATTGACGTGTAAAGCAAGTAAACAGTTGTTGCCCGCTGTTGACGTGCCGTGCAAGTAACCCATTCTCATATCTGAGTGAACTTTGTTGGGGCCCACCATGAATGCATGTGGTGTATCCATGCCGTCCATTTGTTTTCTCAGATTATTTTAGCTGTTGAACCCAAAATTGATGAATATTCAAAGCTCAAGTGGACCACACCATAAGAAAAAGTAAAAATATTATTTTTTACTCCGGATCTGGCCGGATCGAAACGGTCCGGATCTATTCGGATCGGGTTTTCGGATCGGAACGGTCCGGATTAACCACTATCCGATCTCGATCCGAAAACTAGTCGGATCTAAATGATCTTACCCAATCCTACCCGATCCAGGCCGTCGGTTCTGTTCGGAACGGGTCGGATCGGGTCTAATCGGGTCGGATCCACCGGATCGGTTCAAAAATGCCCACCTCTAGTCAGATGCACCATTCCATGGTGGGCCACGGGCTTAAAAATCAAGTTAATCCATGACTTGGGTGGGCCACACCACATATAATAGTTGAGAGGGGTTACCCTCTCATTAAAACATTCATAATTAATTATTGGACCCACCGAGATATGGTTCACAAATCCAGCCCATCCATTGTGTCCCACTTGGATGAGGGGTCAGACAAGTTTTAGCCGCATACAAAACTCAGGTGGGCCCCATCAAGTATTTTTATATGTTTTAGGCATTTTTTCACATGGTTTTACATGGTATGACCCACCTAAGTTCTATATACAGTTGATTTTTGAGATATCACATAGCCTAAATAGGACCCATCAAATGCACGGTGTTGATGTTCGACAAACATCACAGTGGGGCCCACATAGCTCGACCTCATTGGAAGCTTCCGTGAGGCCGACCTTATAGTACTATATATATATATATATATAGAGAGAGAGAGAGAGAGAGAGAGAGAGAGAGAGAGAGAGAGAGAGAGAGAGAGTACTGCTGACACACAACTAGTTGGACATTACATTTTCGTCCAACTAGCTATGCATTTAATGAAAATTTTCTTCTTAAATAATGTAAGTAAATGCTTCGGTTACAAGCTAATTTCATGCCAGCGGCCATGGCTTGGGTGGGCCCATCATGGTGTTAATGTAAAATCAACCCTTACCATCCATCACGTATGTCACTCTATGTTAAAGCAAGGTCACAAAAATTATCCCCATCCATAGTTTAAGAAGACCACGTGATTGGAACCAGTGTACATGGAAAGGTTCACCCTCCAAACATTTTCGCCTAGTGTGGCTCACATGAATGATGCATGAACCTAATTTTTGGGACCTATGATTACTTTAGGTGTGACATCTAATGGTTGGGATAGATTTAACTGTTTCTTCATTATGGATCCTCTAAAAATCAAGGATGGATGTCTCTCTCCTAGTTATTCCCATTGGTGTACGTGGCCCATCTGAATCAAGTATTAGCCTGATTTATTGGCACTAGGCCTATTACTTGATTATACATCTAATGGTGGGAGTGGATCTCACATACATACATATCAGGTTAGCCCTATAAAGGAAAATAAAAATAAAAAATCAGGGGTTGGAGTCCACGCAGTTGTTTCCAACATATTAGGCGTAATTTAAGGCGGTGGTTGATGCTCGTAATGCTGGCGGTCACGGATTATCTTATGAAGTGACATCACCATGTTATGTGGGCCCCACCATGATGTATGTGTTGTATCCACACTATTCATTCGTTTGGCCGAGAGATCATTTTAAGGTATGAGTAAAAGAAATACGTAGATCCAAAGCTCAAGTGAACCCCACCACAGAAAACAGTGGGAACAATAATGGCCATTGTTGAAACTTTTATAGGGCCCACCATGATGTCTATTTGAGATCCAACCTGTTTATAAGTTAACACATACATGTAATAAGGGAAACATAATTATCAGCTTCATCGAAAGCTTTTGTAGCCTCGAGATGTTTTCAAGAGTAGGTGTTCAATTCCCAATATTTTTTGTAGTGGGGTGCACTTTAGCTTTGGATTTGCCCCATTCTTTGTCTCATGCCACAAAACAATCTCTCCAAATGGACGGATGGTGTGAATACAACAGATACATTATGGAGGGGCCTACAAAACGTTAAGACAAGCCCTGGGAAGTTTTTAGCGGTGGGTATTCAATGTATACTCTTTTCAGTGGTGTGATCCACTTAAAATTTGGATCTATTTCATTTTTAACATCATACACTTGAATGATGTGTAAAAACTGTTGGATGGCGTGGATATACAGGTCGTATATGAAGGTGGGCCCCACGGTCAGGTAAGCACCCCACTGCTTTGTTACCAGGTAATTAACATTGATCCACTCTCCCACCAATCTCGGGAATGTCCCACATTTTTCGAACTAACAGTCCAAAAGGTCAACCCTTTATATTTGCACAGGGCCTACCGTGATGCGTGCCACGAAATCTACTCCGATCACTGGATGTGTAATCCTGTGAAGGGTCTAGAAACAAAAAATCAGGCTGATATGTAATTCAAGTGCGCCATACTAATAGAAACAGTTGGGAGAGACGTCTGCCCTTGATTGTGACCAGGCTCACCGTGATGAGCATGTGAAATCCATTCCAACCATTGGATTCCACACCAGATTCTAGGCCTGATGACTAAACTGAAGGCTCATAAATGATTCAAATGGGGCCATGCCAAGAGAAACAGTTTTCAGTATAAGCATTCCTTCCGGATTGTTTTCAATCGTGTGGTCTATCTGAACCACTGATTGGGCTTATTTAACTGGGTGTAGCATTGGGTAACTTAGCTAATAGCTGAGGTGGATTTTACATGAACACATAACGTGGTGGAGCCATCCCAAGCCAGTGACTCATTTTTGCATGGGCATCATTCATTAACATTAATTAGCATTAATTCAGACAGCTATTTAGACGGTCCAACTAGTTGTGTATGAGCATTACTCATATATATATAACTTAAATTAACAGGTGATTGTCATACAGAGTAAATTAATTTAATAAAAGAGAAGATGACCATAGTTGGAAGGGAAGGTTTAACATTCCCGGCGCACGTTAGAAGCTACAGTTCTAGCCCAAACTTTGAGCTGTTCCTTCATATCAACGGCTGATTTTCTATAGACCCAATTGAGGATTGGAGGGTCTGATGTTTGTACAACCCATGCTTCCGAGAGATATGGCCTTCTCACCTTATCACCGTCGATTGGCCTCTTTTCTTGCAAACCAGGGATCATGTTCAATACACTGGGGCTGATGTCTTCCTTGTTGAATATGAAACCCAAGTCCATGAACCCTTGAACTTCCTCGAACTCAAGATCACTCATGCTCTTCCAGATCCTTCTGTGATGGACGATCCTACAGTTCTTGCTATCCTTGTTGGATCCATCGTCGCTCAAGTTCCTCCTCGATCCATCCCTTGGAATGGTCGGTTTTTGTATTGTGATCTGTCATCCAATCTAATAATAGTAAGATGCCCTTAAAAACCAAGATCATGTAGATTGAACTAAGCAGATGATTCAGTGGGCCCCACACCTAACAAACATCTGATCATGATCAGACCAGTGATATTTATAACCTATCTATATGTGTTGTATACTTAGTACATAAGACCTAAGAAAAGGGACCCACATGTGCGACCCACCAAGATTAACAATAATCTTTAACAATAGGTCCCACTCCTGATCACCATCTGATCATGACCGTCTAATGGTGATGAGTATCTAGCACGATCATTCAGCGGCGCATGGTGGATCAATTCTAGTTATACTGGTGTGCACTCCATTGCAGCTGGACTTATGAAGTACACGACTATTCTAATTGCTGGATTGAGCTCCAAGACTTCTAAAGTGCACAAGACCATTTGATCAGATGGCTATGATCATGTTCCTGTAATATACTAATGTCACTTTGGAATTTGCTCAAAGGAGCTGATATCTGTGATCCATTTTATTTTATTTTTATAGATACACCTCTTTTCTATTCAGTTTAAGTGCTTGCCAATCATGGCATGTGTCCGGAAAGGGGTGCAGGGAGCAGTAATGGGCGTGAAAACATCATTTCTTTCGAAGATTTCTAAAGAAATGAGATGGTAGTTATTCCACTTCTTTTATGTATGGATGAGCTATGGAATTGGGGTGTGTTCGTTGCTCCAAATTTCATGAAACATTACTTGATTTTTGCACTAAATTAGACTAATCAATCATGATATTTGGTGCAACCAACCACATCCACCAATTTGGATTTTGCATTTTAATAGCCACACCTTAGGGTAGCATCCAAACACGCCCTTAAATGGTATTTTGAAAGTTGCATTGTTTGGATGTAACAATGGACTCAATTACGTATTGTGATTATGTTATTTCGAGTTGATCATCAAAGGATTCAGGAATTCAAATTGAAGCCTACTTCATCATAAGGACTGTAATTACGAATTTCTTATTTCCACGCAATCAAATTCACGCATCCAAATGCTACCCAGTTAAGAATACTTGATCAAAAAGAGAATCTTAAGGCAACTCATGCAGGGAGAGATTGAAGAGCTAGCAGATACGCAGCGCACATTTTGACGATGAGATACATGCCACGGTCTTCCACTCTTCAACTGGGAGAATGATCAATACTCAACATTCAGCTTAATGATCATGCTTGTGCTGTGAGTCATCTCAGCATTTCTCATAGAAAAAAAAAAAAAAAAAGATTCAGAATTTAAGGTGATGTTTAGAAACTAGTACCTCAGATGGATAATTTCTACACAACGAAACCATATCGTCCACAGATTGTTGTGCGTACAAAACGTTTGGTGGGCCTTGGTTTACTTCCTCTCGTGCTGTTTTTGGGACATCTTGGCGATGTGGTGGGGATGGATTTCCAAGGAAATTGTTAGCAAGTAGTGCATGGCCTTGGGGATGATTGGCTTTGTAGGGTGGCCCTTCATTTGAAGGGTTACTGACAATCATCTCCATGGTTGTGTCTGAGCAAGACATAGCATTATCCATGGAAGAGGTGAAGGTCCTTGTTGTGTTGAACATGCTATGAAAGAACCAATGCTCATCCATTAGATCTTCAGCTCCTGGTAGTTGATCTTTGCAAATTGATATGGAACCACATGGATCTCTTTCGCATTCCATCTCTGAGAGAGAGAGAGAGAGAGAGAGAGACGTTCTGCGGACTGAAAAATAACGTTGGTCCTCGTAAGTTCCATCTCTATTAAAAGGAGCTCTGAAAAGGCTACCCTCGAGAGTTGGAGGGCGGCCCCCAGCGGTGGTGTGGTGATGTGTTGGATGCTGTGGGGCCCACCTTGATGTATGGGTTTTACATCCACACAGTCAATCCGTTTTTTCCAGTTCATTTTAAGATTATGAACCAAAAAGTGAAGTAGATCCAAAGCACAAGTGGAACATACCACAAGAAATTGGGGTGATTGAACGCCGACCATTAAAAACTTCTTGGGGGCACAAAAGTCTCGTTTCAAGCTAATATTTTTGTTTTCCCTCCATCCATGTCTGTGTGACCTGATCAACAGATTGGATGGAAAATAAACGGTACAGTGGACCTTAGGAAGTTTTTAAAGGTGGGCGTTCAATCACCACATTTTCCCATGCTGTGATGTACATGAGATTTGGATCCGCTTAATTTTTGGGCTCATACCCTAAAATGAACTGAAAAAATAGATAGACGGCGTGGATAAAATAATTACATCATGGTGGGCCCACAGCGCCCAAGTCGGGTGTGGTATGCGCACACCACCTAATCTCTACCTTTCATTGACTTTTATATGTGTGGCCCACCTGTTGGTCATGTAGCCCTTATTTGTAAGATATGTCATCCATGAACCCGTACCACCTGATGAGCGGCTCCGATCTTGCACACGAGTGCCTTATTTCCACGTGTAAGGCTGAGGAATGTTATTAATGAGAAATGATCCACTGCTCTCGGAGCACTTAATTTATAGTGCTCCTATCTTCATCGTGATACATAGACACTCCAATCGACCAATCTCCGTCGTCCATTAGGTCTGTCTTGTATAAACTTCCTTCGGTGCATTGTAACCAATCTATCCGCCCCACCAATGGCTGGGAAAAGGTTTAATCGATTGGACCATCCAAGGGTCCCAATTCAACGAGGAGCGATATAAGTTTTAGTGCTCTAGAGAGCGCTGGATCGTTTCTCATTTTTATTTCTTTTTATTTATTATTGTTTGGATCCCGATCTGACTGCATGTAATTGCATAGGTTTGGAATGATCCGACGGCGTGGACTCAACCACTAATTGGGCCCACATGGTATGTGTATGATATCTATCCCATCCAATAGACCTGCATGCACATGATGATCAATGAGGAGAAAAAACATATCAATCAGATCATCTGGTAGGCCACGCTATAAATTCAATTAAACAAATTTATACGTGGACAACGTAAGGATTTCATTCGTCTGATTTTTCTACTGGGTGATCTTCGTAGTGGGGTGAACTTATTGGATGGGTTGGATGTCAAACATACGCCACTTGGGCCCACCCATTTTATGTGCATGCATTCAGAAACCAAACGCGAGTGTGGAGGCTTTGGGGTGAACCCACGACCAGGCCATGCCTGCATTAATAACGAAGTCGCCCTAACTTAGTTGGCCATGTGCGGCTATTCATTCATCAATACCCACTTGCATGATCCTCCACCACAGGATATGTCAGTGTACACCAGTTTTCAATTTTTAAAAGTGGGGTTTATGCTTAATTGATTGAGACCGTTAGTACGATGTGTCCCACCATGGATGGGCGGTCCACAGGACAATCAAAATCTGTCGATTTTTGAGTTGCAAAGTAAAGGCTAAGAAAAGAAATAAAACTACAGCCAACCTTCCTCTGAAAAAGGCCCAAGATTGGTGACCCGTGTTATGCAATTGGGAGATTAGAGATGCATGGTCCGTCCATGTTTGGGCCCAACAGATCAATGGTAACCGCTATCTCAACCCAACCTGCAACCCATCACCCAATATAGCCCGAGCACATATAAAAAATTCATCAAGCCTAAGCAGGCCCTAACGGGTCTATTTTAATTGTAATCAAGTGGACCGAGGCATGACCTAATCCATGTTTTAAAGCAGAACATGGGACAAAAGGTCCACACTTTTATTAGTTTGATTTGAGTCTGGGCTCTGCCCAAATCTTGTTACAAATGCCTTTACCCCAGCCCTGTAAGTAAAAAGAGTTTTAGTGATTATAGGTTTGAAATAAGTCCAATTTGTTTTTTCTTTTGAGATAACCTTCAACTTAAAATTTTGTTTTCTTTTGAGATACCCTCCAACAGGCCAGGCTAGGCCATTCTTCATTCGCCCAGGCGATCATGCCTGTATTTCAGGCCCTGGCCCAAGTTTAGGCACCTCTCCTTGCCAAAATTTCCAAAGCACTTCTCTGCATGAAAAGCCAATTCGGACAGAAAAAAGAAAGAATAAAAAACAAAATAAAAATGGAAGTATACCAAGCTAGTTGGCAGAATGAAAGAGCTTCAGGGGTGCATTTGGTTGCACCAATCACCCTGAGGTAATAACCAAACAAGTTAACAATATATAACAAACTCCTAAGAAATACCTGATTATATTAATTCAACTGCAGAATTCAAGAGTCCTGGATGAAGTGGGTTGGCAAATGAGGTTCTGGAATCAATGGGTATGCTCCAGGATTCTAAATACAAAAGCTCTTAACAAGGAAACAGTTGCTTGAGAATAACCAAAAAGACCAAGGGAGAGTTTACACTTTCGGAACTACCGTTGGAGAAGAGCTGCAGCATTCCAACGGAAACTAGGATACATCAATGGTGGCATGTGCTTCTTCGGAGCAACTATGGGCGTCGTCTCCAGACAAGCCAGGTCCCATCATTACCACTTCATCATGGGTGTATATTAGAATCTTTGAAACAATGTTGCAGAATTCCCTGCATGATCATCAGACAATTGACTTTCATCAAAATGGCAGACCTATCAATGGGTTGGGCTACTGGAGTTTCTCCCCCTTTTCAGCCATTTTCAATGTGGTGGTGACTCATCCACCTCACACAATCCAGATCATCCGAATCATAGGCCCACCATGGAATGATCATATCCAAAAATAAAAATGTCATGTATAGGATAGCCCTAAACATCCAATTGGTGGCCATTGACTAATACCGACCATTCAGTGTGATTTTGGGGCCATAATTTGGAGCTCACAATTTGGATGGTCTGTATTGAAGTGCATGAAAGCCATGTCCTAGTGGATGAATCACTGCCTTCTAAACGATGGTAATGTTCATATATTTACAAAGGAGAAATGCCCCAGTGCTCACGGAGCACTAAAAGTTATAGTGTTCCTAGTTGCATAGGTTCACTTGGACAATCCAATGAATTGATCTGAACTGTTGATCAAGTCCAGATTTCCCGGTCTACCATGCAAAAAATTGCACTGATTGGATGATCCAATCCATCCTAGATTTGGCATTATTTTCTGTACCCATCCTTTTTCCAAGAAATGGATGGGACGGTTACAATTGCCTAACAAAAGAAACTTTTTCGAATCATGAAGAATCCACGATGGGCCCTAACAAATAGATAGATCAAATTGCTGATTTGACCTATTTTGTAGAAATTATCTTACACGTCAATATTGAAGGCCACTGATCAAATGTTAATATTTGTCACTGGTGTGATGTTTACGGTGTAGCCCATGAAAGTGTGTGTCAGACCTAATCAACAGCCCAGATCAATGGGCTCGACTCAGGAAGTGTCCGAATGTGACTAAGAGCACTATAACTTGTAGTGCACTGAGAGCGCTGGTGCATTTCTCTTTACAAAGCTACAGTATAAAAAGAAGGTATAGTCAAGAAGACAAGGGATAATAGGTACTTACTGCCAAGGATCGTCCCCGACGAGCATCATATCATCCTCATCGTCCGTGTAAACAACTTGCCACCCTTTGTCTGGATCATTCAAAAGCCCTTCCATATTGAAAAGCCGCTCCAACTCGCTGATCAGGTCATCATATCCATCAAGCTTCGAGAGATCAATTGCCCTGCCTACAACACTTCCTTGCTTGTGAACCTGCAGTTTTGATCTCATAACAAAGTAAAGAGGAAACAACGCAGAAAAGGAGACAAACAGCATATAGAGCATAAAGAACACTCACTTTAGTACAGCTACGACCCACCGTTTTTGCCAGCCCTTGAGAGATCGGATGCGGCTGTCTGTCGCCGGCCTCCCAACCTGTACTTTGATTGGAGTGCCAAAATGAGGTCTCCAAATTCAAGTCTTCAGTCGAAGATGGAGAAGCTACCGCAGTGGAATCTACTTGATTTGCTGACGGAATATCCTTGGTTAAGGAAAAACCAAAGAGCCTGCAGCTGGGTTTACTGGTAGGAGGCGCACCTTGTTTGCCATGGGAATCCACTTTACTGACAGCCATAGGTGCATGCACGGGCCCCAGATGGCTATGCTCTTTTGAGAGAGAATTCAAATTTTCCCCAATATAATGGGGCCCATGAGGTGAGGACGACGGCCTTGCCTTTGATACATCAGAACCATCTAACAGACCGAGGCAGCTACCGTCCTCTCCCCTTGTCTGGGTATTCATGTCATGCGCAACGTAAGGGCAGTGAACTTGAGTGCTTGCTTGTTGGAACATTAGCACAGAAGATGGTGAAGATACTTGAGCAGAGGGAATCGATGGCGGCACATGGGTGTTGTATCCCTGCATCAGGTTGGGCCATCTGCTTCCAGCACTAGACATGTGGACCCCATCAAAGATTCCGAACCCACCATTTTCCTGAGCCCGGGTATCAGCTTGTACTCCTCCGTATGGTGATTTCGATGGAAATATTTCTTGACCTTGCAAGACCTTATGGAATCGAATAGATTCTCCAAAGCCTATGCCTTTATAGGAAGCATCAGGATTCGCTTGAAGGATTCTGACACCATTTCCAATCCCAGTCACCCGAGAGTTGTTAGGATCGAGAATGCATCCCCTTACATTGGACTGATGATGACTTGATACATCAATGCCATCATAAGGAGTCCTAAAACCCAAAATTTCTTGACCTTGCAAGACCTTCTGGAACCCTAAAGATTCCCCAAAGTCTGGAAATCCACTTCCATCTGAAGAAAAAGACGAAAATAACTGAGTTCATTGCATTAAATAGCAATGAAAAGGAGAATCCGCCATCAGTTACAACTTACAAAGCAATTTTTTACAGGAGCCCTGCTGTGGCTACATGTGATCCAAAAATGTGGCACATGAGTAACATCCACCCATGTTTCATCATACCGGCACCACCCTTCACTTTGTGGCCCAAAAATCAGACTGGTCCATTCATCAGATCAGTCCAGTATGTACATCAAATGTGGAACATTGGTCAGTCCATTTTAACCATGCATGTTGTATGAGCTACTGACACCCAGACCAGCCTGATTTTCAGATCACCAAAAACAGACAAGTGGGGCCCACCTGATAAATGTCCCAGGTCGCGTCCACATGTGCCCCATTGACATGTGCCATTGACATGTGCCAGAGTAGGATTCAAAATCCCACACTCTTGCAAGAAGCCAGCAGATTTCTCTTTACACAGGAGTTTTGAGCAAGGACAAGGGCCTACTAGGAACTGGAAAATCTGCATCAACTGAAGGCAGACTGAGCTTGGTTCTCTTTGATCCGGGCGCCGATGAAGTGCCGGAACCTGAGACAGAAGCAGATGGCTCGATCTCCCATGGAGAAACTCTATTCTTCCAGTTGTGCTCTACGTCATCATCCCACCTTACCTGTAAGAATGAGCTTCAAATGTAAGACCCGTTGTATCATCACACCTTACCTAAAAATCTATATATTGATCCACATCTCAAAGACATTCACATGGATTGGCAAAATGAGAAAATAGATACACATCTTGCCTAGTTCAAAATTAAATCTCATGTCCTGAAAGCATCCAATGGAAAGAAGGTGTGTGTATATATATATATATATATAGGATGACACAAAACCCCACTAGCATCTTAAGTTGCCAAAGCGAGAGGATGCTCTAAACAAGGAATAGAAGCAAGATTCAGGAGGAGATATGACACCTTCAGTAACTGATTTCTGCTACCAAGATGAGGTGATGCAGGACCGATGCATGAACCAATTAACATGTGAGATCAAGTAGCTGAATTAAGATATTTAACAAAAAAATACAAAAATTGCCATAATCATCACAAATGTTATGAAAATCAAAAACACATCATGCATGATCCTAGCCTAAGCTACCAACATTATCACTCAAGATCATTAAATAAAGCGAAACTAGGATCTAATGGATGTAGGGACATTCAATTAGCATAGGGTATAATCTATTTCAAAGTAGAAAACCTAATACAACCTAGGGTAAAAATTAGAGTTTGGGTAATTTGGGAAAGTAGGAAAATTAGGGATGTTAAGTTTAGGGTTAGGGTTTTGGTATTAGGGATAGGTAAAGGAAAGATGGATTTATGAAAGGATGAAGGCTTAGGATGAGAGAATCAAAGAATTCAAAGAACATACCTTGATAAAAGAGAAGAGAGAAGATAGTATTGGGATAGATAGAGACCTTACACTTCCGTTGATTAATATTAGCGTCGCACAAATCTCCCTTCCAAATCGCATGGAAGTATCTTCAAATCACATGAAGATGGAAGAAGAAAGCAATAGCTTTTCTATTTTCTTTTTTTTAATCACGAAATCTAATGAAGAAAGGTCATATGCCCCCCTCTGTTTTATAGATTCAAGAAGTTTCAAAATTTACAATAATCCCCGTCTTGTGAATTTTAACGAAAATAGTCCTAGTATAAATAAAATCAACTAAAACACTCATAATGTGTCCAAATATAAAATAATTAAAAACTAAATCCTAAAACTGATGTAGACGATCAACAATCAATGGCTCGATCATGTGATCTATGCAGTCCAACCCATATGCATCTTCCAAGTGTGGGATCTTCCCGATGCTCGCACATACACATGGAGTCTTCAGCACAATCACGGGTACTCGCCTACCCACAGGGAAATCGGTGCGGCCCGCCTCCTCTGATGCGTACACAAGCGCATACGTGATGTGATGTCCTCATCATCAGGAACACTCAAATCATTTGACGGGTCCAATATCCGCCAAAACACGACCAACTATTAGTGGGAACAAATTGTTCTTGACACAGAAACTCACACCACATTCAAACCAAGGCTAGCTGAGTTGACAAGGCAATCCATGACTCACCTGAGTTAACCAAGTTTTGGTGCCTCCACGAAAAAGGTATTGGCCTAGCAAGTCTACAAAATTAACATGACTCTAGTTAGTTTTCTCATGGCCCAGTAACTCGTCTAAGTCAAAAGAAACCCAGTTGAGTCATGTCACATTGTGTTATTTTACTCCTAGTCCTCGGTAAGGGGATCTTACCAAAGTAACTAAACCACAACACCCATCGACCATTGTGTTGTTGGATAAAAAAGCAAACGAAAGCTATATATAACATGTTTGATAACAATAGATTATAACTACTACAATATAATAATACCATAATACTTTATAAAGATGATATGCAAGCTTCTTTAAGCTAGATTTCTCCTCATTTTCTTTTCTCACTTCCTCTTCTCCATTTTTCAATTGGGACTTGCAACTTTATTGATGATCATAGCTAGATTGGCTAATCAAACAAGGAACCGTTAACAGCATCAATCAGGCAAGTGAACAAGGATGAATGAGTGACCATAGACTGGTTTATAATATTGGACACGTTCATAATGGGACCCCTTACATACATGTTGGCATATATATGGTGCTCTGCTTTTCTGATTTTATTTATTTATTTATTTATTTTGAAAGTCGTGCTCTGCTTTTGTGATATAAACTCCAAATTTACAAAGCTTAAATAAATCCATATTTTCTAATATTCATATTATTTTTATAATCACAAAATAATTTAATTGAGAAAACATAACTCACTCGAGTCACCGGCTCACCACATTGACCCACCCAATGCAAATTTAATACATGGGCCAAGTACAGTCCGAGTCTTGAGTTTGCCAAACCGACCTTGATTCACACAAGAAGACCCCTTCAATAGATCTCTGCCTACCATTTGCCATTTCTAGTGACCCACCCAATTGAAATCTTATAGGTAAACCAAACTGAGTCCAAGTCTCAAGTTTGCCAACCTTGGTTCAGACAAGCAGACCCCTTGAATAGACTTTTGCCTGCCATTTGCCTTTATAATTTTCTTTAAACGTAGGTTTGCAGGCCATAGATCAAATGGTTAGCCTTATCCTATCCCTACCATCTTTTATGGTGGAGATCGGATCAGGCAGCCACCAATTGGGTGTCTGGCCGGGCAGGGTATCAAAGTGTGCATATCCATAATAAGGGTAAATGTATTTTTCTGTCCTTGCATCTTTGGCCATGAAATAGAAGAAACTGAGCTGCCAAACTACAAAGTTATCTGCAAAGCAATGTACCTAAAGGAAAAAAGCTGCAGTTATATAGATGCTTACCGATAGGCATCTCCACTTGGAATTAGGCCATCTGACAGGATCCGAATCACTAATCCCTGTTATAAGCCCAGTGTACCTGCAAAAGGACAAATTATACACTTCTCTAAGCTTTGATTCCACAAACCAAAAAATAATAATAATAAATAAGGGGATAAAATTCCAAACCTTCGCTCTGCTGCGTCTTCAGTTTCAACTCGCATTTTGAACCTCATTCCAATAGAGAATGAATGATCAAAACTCTTAGAAAACTTCCGATAGGGTATTATGAACTCTGACGGACTCGCCCTACAAGACATGGAAGTTGAAGCTTAGAGATTGTCACATATTAACTAAGGATCTAAACATACACCGCCCCCATGTTTATATCATCCACAAGACAACTCCACTCCTAGAAACTTGTGTGTGTGTGTGTGGGCGGGTGGGTGGGAGAGAGAGAGAGAGAGAGAGAGAGAGAAGGTGGTAACACAGATGAAAACAAGAGACTGAGGAAGTGTACAAGTTTCAAAAGACCAGCAAAAATCCCACAGCTAAGAGTAGAAATTGATTGAAAAGAGGACTCTATTGGCATATGTTTTATTATCCACCCAAGGAATTCTATGACACTCCGCCCAAGGATATGCATAGTACCATTGGGATCTGATTCCTACAAGTGTGGCTAACGTTCGATGATGCAGATAATTGATCTGATAGGCCCAGCATGGATGGAATGCCCCAGAACTCCCCCAGATTGGAAGACGGTATCTATTCAACCTATTGGGCTTCTTTTCTATTGAATGAAGACTGATTCTGTATATTTTTCCTGAATCTTCTATTTACCAGCCACCTATGGAAGAGCAAGTTTACCTGGATCGTGGTCGCTCCGGTACATGGTATGTGAATGGATACATGGTGTCCTACTTCCTCCAGTAGGTTCTATGTTGGAGGTCACATCATGTAGAGTACTTTGGCACTTACTACTATGTATGCATAGTGAGCAATGCATACAAAATCGGTGCTGTAATTTATATACCTACTGATGAATCTTAAAATATAGTAAAACCTGCATTGTAGTATTATATTTATATCTGAAACTACATAAATCTTAAGCATACATAGACATTCCAAGTATAAAATTAAATCAAAAGTTAATAAATGATAAGAGTGTGGACCATACTTGTAGGTTGTTAAAAATAGCGATCCGCATAGTATATGACCCATAATCCAGATGACATGATTCAGAATGGAAAATAAAGAAGGGTTGGTGATCTAGGTAACATTGCTGAAGAGTTAGGACAGTCTGATTCTGGGGCATGCTCAAAGTGGTCCCCATCAGATTGACGGATTGGATCACCATACCATGGTCGGTGGGCCCAGCCATACAAACTCCATGCCCAATGAAGCTACAAATATCTCAGACCAAGGATCATATAGATCCTCAAATCTTTCCCAGCAGCAACATTCCAAAACCACAGTAAATCCAAATTTCCAAATAGAAGAAACACAAACTGAAACTACTTTCCAGATGTATTAGTGCTTCCAACTTTTTTACTTCTTTTTTTTTTCGTTGGCTTGTTATTACACCCCACTGTCAGTTCACACTTCACTGTTAGCCACCCCCACTAGGGATCAATACCAAGACCTCAATGTTGAAACGAGGTATCTTTCACTCAGTCTACCACTTGAGCTATGGATCAGGGTGTTATTAATGCTTCCAACTTGCTTATAACTAAAAAGGCGTGGTTGATGGCTATCACAAATTTAGAACGCATGTTAGAAGATGGTTTACCCTACCAAATCAATAAATAAATATTGAAGGAATTCTATAACAAACTCCATCCCCATTTGAGTGCATTGCACAATTACAATGCAAGCATGGTTTGCCGTAACGGCTGTTATGTGGCCGTAAAGGCCGCTACGTAAATCTAACAGTGGCAACCATTACACATTATGGGGCCGCAACAGCCGTTATGGAAAAAATGACCCATAACCACTGTTACGGTGATACATGGTTAAACCTCAACCTCGAGGTTTCCCTTGTTGCATAGGGCCTATGCCACGTGTGTCTATTGCATGCATTAAGTGAAGATCGTTGGAGGAGTCTTCTCTACATGCCTATCTTTCAGTACTCCACATCCCTATCTTTTAGTGATTAGAAGGAGACGTTTTCCCCTAGGTGTAGGTACGCAACGGATAGTTGCTAATAATTAGGTCTTGCATAACCAATTCTTTAGTGTAGTGGTTGCTGTTAAATTAGAGTTGTATTTAAAGGAGGTTATGGGAATAAAAGAAATACTGAACTTTCCTGAGATTTATCTCAAATTGAAGTTAGACTAAGACTCGACCATTAGTCAATTTCCTTGGTTCCTTTAAAATTAAAAATAAAAATAAAAAATAAAAAAAATAAAAATAAAAATAAAAATTCTTGTTATAGAAAACTACTCCAATCCAACTCGTATCATGTGGTATCAGAGCAATCGATTCCATGGCAGAAATTGATCCGCCATGCCCACGTTTGAATCAGAATCAACTCTCCGATCTGGTGTATCACCACACAGCAACCCTCAACCGCATGGAGGAACGAGCTACATCCACCGACAGAATCATGGAGGCGATGAGCAAATGACTAGATGACATTGCTTCAGCAATGGAAGGATTCTCTCATGTACGCTTGCCAGGAAGAAGAGATACAACATCTGGATCACCAGCTGCCAGCTTGATGTTCCTGATTGGAGCAACAAGGGGGCCAAAGATCGACCTCTCAAAATTTGACAGCAAAGAGGATCCTGCTGGATGGATCCTCCAGGCAGAGCAATATTTTTTGCTCTACCAAATTCCTGCGCCACAAAAGTTGCTCATTGCTTCGTTTTAAGGGTGAAGCACTACAGTTCTTTTAAGTGGTTACAGCACACGGGAACGCTCACTGATTGGACATCATTCGTACAAGCTTTGGAAACCCATTCTGGGCCTTCCCAATTTGATGATCATGAGGACGAGCTTTCCAAGTTACGCCAAACATCTTCAGTGGCCAACTACCAGCGCAAATTCAAAGCATTATCTAATAGGGTGAACGGCTTGTCTGAAAGTTTTCTATTGCATTGTTTTGTCAGTGGTTAGTAGGAGGAGATAAATAGATGGTGAAGATGTTGCAATCCACATCACTGACAGAGGCTATTGGTGTGGCACAAACCCAAGAATCCCACGTGACGGCACACAACAAAACTACTCCTACCAACCAGCAAACTTTTAACAGAGTGGGATCCATGCAAAATGAAGGATCGACTTCATACCCCCCTGTTTTTTTTTTTTTTTTTAAATATCTCTTATGCTACAATGAAGGAACGCAGAGATAAGGGACTTTGTCAGTACTGCAACGAGAAGTTCAAACCTGGCTACAGATGTAAGACAGAAACTGTTCATGTTGGACAGTGTGGAACCTGAGGACCCCGATGATCCAGAGGATTTCTCACAACTGGAGGACATTTCACCTACTATCTCTCCACGCCATGGCAGGCATGCAAGCCCCACAAACAACGCAAGTTACAGGTCTTATTTCACAAATCACAACAACCGACCTATATCCTCATTGATACGGGATCCAAGCATAACCTCATGGACCCCAGGATCACACAGAAAGCAAAACTTGTTGTTATTGCAAACCTGCAGAAAAACGTTACGGTGGCCAATGGGGAGAAGATATCCAGCGAAGGAAAGTGCATTGACACCAAAGTTACCGACCAAGGAGTTCAAATTCAAGCAGATTTCTTCTTGCTGCCATTGGGTGGATGAGCCGCAGTTTTAGGAACACAATGGTTGCACACATTAGGACCAATTTTGTGGGATTTCTCACATCTTTGGATGAAATTCAAAATTATGGGGAACCCCTGCAAGCTCGTGGCTGAATCGCAACAAGGAATTCTCATATCAGAGTGCAATTCCATATCCCATCTAAGGTGTTCCAAAACGGTAATGGTGGCCGTAACGGCCCCTTTTTTATTTTAATTCTTAAACGCTACAGGACCGTTAAGGGATCGTTACAGGGCCTTTACAGCCTGCTTTTCAGTAACGGTCATTATGGCCGTTTCGACCCCATAACGCATAACGGTTATGACCGTTACCGTTACGTAACGGCTGTTACGCAACCGATTTTGAATACCTTGACCCCACTTAGTAAGAATGCTGACTATTGTTACTTTTTATTTAATATTTTCAGGATGTGGAGCCACAGGGACAACAAGAAGCGAATACCATACCCCCAAAATTAAGAGAGATTCTCTCAGATTTTCTTGACGTGTTCAACCCTTCTGCAAAATTGCCTCCTTCACGATCACATGACCACATAATCCGCCTGATGGAAGGCTCTGCACCTGTGAACATTAGCCCCCTACAGATATCCTTATTATCAAAGGCTAAAATTGCAAGAGTGTGCAGGATATCCTGCAAGATGGCTTAATCAAACCAAGCCAATCAACTTACTCCTTGCTAGTTTTGCTTGTGAAAAAGAAGGATGGTTCAAAGCGCCTATGTGTCGATTATAGATCCCTAAATAATCTCGCCATCAAGGATAGGTTTCCAATTCACATGGTGGACGAGTAGCTGGACGGGTTATATGGAGTCACAATTTTCTCAAAGCTAGATCTGAGATCAAGATATCATCAGATCAGGGTAGCAACTAATGACATTCAAAAGACAGCTTTTCGAACCCATGACAGGCATTACGAGTTTCTCGTCATGCCGTTTGGGTTAACCAATGCTCCATCGACATTTCAAAGCCTTATGAACAAGGTATTTAGACCCTTCTTGCGTCAATTTGTGCTTGTATTTTTTACGATATTCTGATATACAGTAAGTCATTGGAGGATCATGCTGAACACCTTTGCAAGGCTCTAGAAATCTTGCGAGCCTACCAGTTACATGCCAAGTTGTCCAAATGCAAGTTCAGTTGTGGCCAAGTTGAATATTTGGGGTGTGAGGTTTCTACAAATGGAGTAGGGGTTGATCATCAGAAAATTGATTGCGTCATGGCATGGCCACACCAACCACCTTGAAGGCACTATGACGATTTTTAGTGCTTACTGGGTATTACCGTAATTTTATCAAGGATTACGGTAAAATTGCAGCCCCACTGACGTCGCTTCTCAAAAAGGACGGTTTCCATTCGTCAAAAGAGGCCAAAACAACATTCAAAAGTCTTAACAACCCAATTGTGAACCTGTCCGTACTAGCACTGGCAGATTTCAGCCAGCCCTTTGTGATAGAATGTGATGCATCAGGATCAGGGATAGGGGATATCCTAATACAATCTGGATGTGCACTATCATTTCTAAGTCACACCTTAAAAGGTACCAAGCTTTTTCTTCTCATTTATGATAAAGAGCTCTTCGTGTTAGTTGTTGTGCAAAAGTGGAGGGCTTATCATTTCTGCATTAAATTTGTCATCAGAATCGATCATCAAAGCTTGAAATTCGTCGTAGAACAAAAGGATTAGGACGCCATAGTAGCAAAAGTGGTTGTCCAAGCTTCTTGGGTATGATAGGGATGTGGAGAAGACTCCTCCAGTAAAAGGATTGGGCATGCAATAGACGCACGTACTTTAGCCCCATGCAACAAGGGAAACCACAACGTTGAGGTTTAACCATGAATCAATACCTCCCCTTTTTTAATAACCTTGTTCACAAGTTTAGCAACTATGTTGTATCCGAACGTCCTCTTCAAGTCAAGAGCGCATTCCGACGTTGCCTTTGCTTTAGTGGCACCCTCCCATTGGATGAGCAACTGCTCAATATTTCTCCTCCCTCAATCAACTATGTGCACATCTAGGATAGTTTTGGGAATTGGATCTGGTAAACTTTCTTCAGAAATGGTGGGAAGTTTTGACCTGTGGAACCATTTGATGTCCAACTTTTTTCTTGAGCTCCGACACATGGAATACAGGATGGATGCAGGAACCGACTAGCATATCGAGTTTGTAAGCCACAACACCAATCTTTTCAACAATTTGGTAGGGCCCATAAAAGCGAGGTGACGGCTTCATAGACCTTCTAAATGCCACCGAGGATTGCCACAGTCAATCATCTCAAATTAGACTTAAGATCCACCATACATTTCATACGATTTTGTGCATTGGCAAGATTCTCCTTCAATGAACCGAGAACGTGACCCTGATTTTGTAGGGACTAATCGAGATTTTCTATGGCAGTAGGACCTATGACATAGGAGAGTAGGCAAGGTGGAGGATACTTGTACAAAGCTTCAAGGGGGGTCTGATGCAGGACATGAAATTCAAATATGATGTGCGAGATTTCAGACTTAAGATCACGTTAGTTCAGAAACAATTACACAAATTCCATATCCCACATGAAAGTCCAAACCATTAAATTAAGAGGAATCTATGCGGGTCCAGGCTTACACATGTTAGGGCTAAATCAATAAAAATTATGAACCAAACGATACTCAAAGATAAGAAATAATCATCCACACATGCATAGTAATCAGCCTGTAATCCAAGGGGTTCCTCAAGTTCAATTCCAGGAACCCTAGGGTGAGAAAAGGGGGCAAATAAATTAGGGTTAATACAAGTTAGGGTAAAGGTTTACGAAATAGGAATGAAAAGAGGAAAACAACGGGAAAACTTGACCCGGAAAAAGTTCCTGTGTGCAGATAGTGACCCAGAGCTGACGCACATGCGCGGGTGGGCTAGCCGCACGTGTGATAAAAGCTTGCCTCCCCAAAGTGACACCTAGGCCTTGGTCGGCTAGGGGAGACCTCCAATCCCTCCAAGTTTAACGAAGATCCGACATACGGTCGAGGCGTAGTACTCCGCCGAAATTTCAGCCCTCCTACAGGTCCATATTCTCGAAACTGGTTGTACGAGGATGAATAGCTGCAAAATCTGGGAATTTCAAAGCAATAATGATGATAAAAGATGAGATATATGGATGGGAGAGGGTAGGGACGGATGAAGATAGATGTGGCTTCACACCACGTAGTTAGCCCTTCGAAGGAGAGAGTTTCGCACCTACTTTTGAATTCTTCCACAACTCACGAAGAGAGCAGAAAAATAAAGCAGGAATTTTTTATTAAGCTTAAATGAATCAAAAGAACTACAAGAGGTGCCTATTTATAGAGAAAATCTTATACCCCAAAACTCGCACCATGCGCACAACCTATTACTTGGCGATGAAGTAAACTAAAATAAAAATCAAACAAGAAATCTAAAGCGTTCATAATGTTCTAAATAATAACCATAAGCAAAATCTAAAATATGAAATCCATCCGACTAGTGGGCTACGATCATGAGATCCCATGGTGGGCTTTTCTTGATTGTCGGGTCCACTCTTTTGAATCAAAACTTCATCTCCTAACTAGGAGGCCCTCCCTGAACATCGTCATCAATCGAGATCGACGGTAGGGTCTTTCATCTTCCGGCGTACGTGCGTAGGGGGCGGCGTGCGTGCGTGTGTGCGCATGATGTCTCCATCAATTCTCCCCAGCTGCGAAGATTTCGCCACTGGCGAAATAAAATTCTTGAACTACTCCAGTATATCAGGATAAAGTCTTTAAAGCTCCTCCTCAGCGAGCCACATATTGGTTGAAGCTGGACGTGACTTCCACTTGACCAAGAACTTCTAAAACCCGCCATCCGATGTTGAAACTATCTGATAGTACAGGATATCCTCTATTGCTTTTCTGGGTGTCTGAAGGTTAGGTATGGTAAGTAGAAGCTGGGAAGAACGGTTGGGACGAGTAGGTATGGGAGGTAGAGGCTGAAAAAATGGATCGGGATGGGTAGGTATGGTACATAGAGGCCGAGAAATTGGGTCGGGACGGGTAGGTATAGGAGGTAGAGGCTGAAAAAATGGGTCGGGACAGGTAGGAATGGGACATAGAAGATGGAAAAATGGGTCTGGAATGGTAGGTACAGGAGGTAGAGGCTGGGAAGAAAGATCAGAAATAGTAGGTATAGGAGGTATAGGCTGGGAAAATGGGTCGGGAAGGGGGCCATGGTTCAAGGGATAAATATGGGGAATCAAGATGGGTGGGGGAAGAGCCGAACAAAGGAGCAGTGGTCCCATGAAAAGTAACTATATTCTCCACATCGAATGTAAAACTAATTCCCATGAAAGGTGGAAGATCTACCTCATATATATTGAAACCGTTTCGTTTTATAATTTTGAAGGGTCCAGCGCTACGCACGTATAACTTACGAATGGCCCCTGGATGGTACCGCTTGGGCCTGATGCGGACTAACACAGAGTCCCTTACATTGAATTCCTTGAAACATTTATGTTGGTCTGTAGAAAGTGAGTAATGTTCATTACTAATCATGATCTTCTGCCTAATTTCTTGATGCCATGAATGAATGTGATACGCAAAAGACTCTGCAGGCTCTGACAGCCTATGGGACAGTGACATAGGAACAAGATCAATAGGTTTTCCAGGTTTATAACCAATAATGACTTCATAAGGACTGAGACTTGTGGACCTATTGACAGAACTATTAAACGCGAACTCGGTTATAGGTATTACGGTGCCCCATGTTCTGGTGTGCTCCATATCCCTCCTAGGGGGAGACTTATCCGGTAGATCATCAATAACGACATCACGAAACTCATTCACTACCGGAATGGCCTCAATGGGTAACTCTACCTAGCCTCTGGTGCACTCTCTCTAGCCACAAGGTCGCACATGTTGTACCCCTCAAAAGAATGGTTTTGAGGTCCCTCACGGGATGGGGGTACGGGTGCACGCCCATGACTGATTCCTTGACCACCTCCATTCATTGATCTATCCTCCCGGCCACCTGCCTGAGATTGGTCATCTTTCCTAATGGTGGGGTTTGTCCTGAAGGAGGCCTCTATTTGGTCAAGGCGTTGATCTATGCTTCATTCCAAGCACTTATCCCAAGACTCAATCTGCTGGGACAGCTTGTTTAGTGACTCTAGCAATTGTTCCATATTTAGTGTAGGGTACTAGCCAAAACCATGACCCGTACGTGTGGGCGTATAACTTGCTAACTCTACCTAAGGACTTTCTACGACAACTATATGGAACTAAATGATCCTATGAGACTCTACATGAGGGGACTATGCAATGTTACTCCAGCAATATAGTTAATAAAATAAGGGACTATGGACTCCTAAAAGCTGCATGTGATGGACTAGATGCATGGCGGACTCAAACAAACTAACCCTAAACAAATAATGTATTCCCCTATAAGAACCCTAAGCTCTGATACCAAATTTGATGCAGGACATGAAATTCAAATATGATGTGCAACATTTCAGGCTTAAGATCACGTTAGTTCAGATCCCACATGAAAGTCCAAACCATTCAATTAAGAGGAATCTATGCGGGTCCAGGCCTACACATGTTAGGACTGAATTAATAAAAATTATGAACCAAACAATACTCAAAGATAAGAAATAATCATTCACACATGCATAGTAATCAGCCCATAATCCAAAGGATTCCTCAAGTTCAATTCAAGGAACCCTAGGGTGAGAAAAGGGGGCAAATAAATTATGGCTAATACAAGTTAGGGTTAAGGTTTATGAAATAGGAATGAAAAGAGAAAAGCAATGGGAAAACCTGACCCAGAGAAAACTCCTACATGCAAATGGTGACCCAGAGCTGACGCACGTACGCGGGTGGGCTGGCCGCACGTATGATGGAAGCCCGCCTCCCCAAAGTGACACATAGGCCTTAGTTGGCCAGGGGAGACCTCCAATCCCTCCAAGTTTGACAACGATCCGACGTACGGTCGAGGCGTAGTACTCCGCCGAAGTTTCAGCCCTTCTACAGGTCCATATTCTGAAAACTGACTACAGGGGAATGAATAGCTGCAAAAGCTGGGAATTTCAAAGCAATAATGATGATAAAAGATGAGATATATGGATGGGAGAGGGTAGGGACGGATGGAGATAGATGTGGCTTCACACCACGTAGTTAGCCCTTCGAAAATGAAGGGCTTCGCACCCACTTTTAAATTTTTCCATAACTCATGAAGAGAGCAGAAAAATAAAGCAGGAATTTTTTATTAAGCTTGAATGAATCAAAAGAATTACAAGGGGTGCATATTTATAGGAAAAATCATATACCCCAAAACTCGCGTCATATGCACAACCTATTACTTGGCGATAAAATAAACTAAAATAAAAACCAAACAAAAAATCTAAAGCGTTCATGATGTTATAAATAATAACAATAAACAAAATCTAAAATATGAAATCAATCCAACTAGTGGGCTACAATCATGAGATCCCATGGTGGGCTTTTCTCAATTGTCGGGCCCACTCTTTTGAATCAAAACTTCGTCTCCTAACTATGAGGCCCTCCCTGGATGTCGTCATCGATCCAGATCGACGGTGGGGTCCTTCTTCTTCCAGCGTACGTGCGTAAGGGGCGGCGTGCGAGCGCGTGTGCGCATGATGTCTCCATCAGGTTCATTCCAATGGCATAGTGAAAATTAGTGTTGTGCCACCACTTGGCTAATGTGATCCAGTGGGTCCAATCCTGCGGACTTAGGTTAGTAAAACGGCCTAAAAAAAATTTCCAAGCACCTATTAGTTACCTCAGATTGTCCTTCCATCTGAGGATGATATGTCGAGCTGAATTTTAAGCGAGTTCTATGTAGCTGGAATAGCTCACGCCAAAAATTACTAAGAAAAATCTTATGCCCGTCACTTATAATTTATTTGGGTAAGCCTTGCAATTTGAAAATGTTACCGAAGAAAGCACGAACCACAATGAATATCGTGCAAGGATGGGGCAGGGGTATGAAGAATACTTAGTTAATCGATCAAGGACCACAAAAATCACTTCTTTACCTTGCGATTTGGGTAGGCCTCCAATGAAATCCATGGTGATCTCAGTCTAGTTCCTCATTGGGATTGGCATTGTCTGCAATAAGCCTCTCGGAGTGGAGTTGTGCAGCTTGGATCTTTGGCGTACATCACACTCCTACACAAATTTGCAAACATGGTTTTGTTGGCCCCTCGAGTAAAAATCGTGTTCTACTCTTTTGAGTGTCGGATAACCCTGAGTGGCCCCCCACCGGGCCCCGCATGTAACTCCCAAAGGATTTTGTCATGAGATGGAGACTCCCTGTCAAGACATAAGCAACCCTTGTAGAATAGGAGTCCCCCCTTTATAGAGAATTGTACCACACCAAGAAGTCCTCTTTTTTGCTTCATCCATCTATTTTTGTAACTTATTGTGATAAGGTGGACATCGCTTTGCACTCATGTAGGCGTGATAGTGCATCCACTGCCCTATTCTTAGGCCCTCGCCTGTATTCAACCCGAAAATTATACCCAAGAAGCTTGGACAACCACTTTTGCTGCGATGGCATTACTCCAATCCATCTCATCATTCAGCTATTGTAAAGACCCATTATGTTCCCCCGTGAAGGCTATAGTGGTCTATTATGGGGCAGATATAGGTTTTTCGAAAAAAAATTTCAATAAAAAAAGAGACCGTAAGGGCCATTACAGTCTGTATTGTAAAGGTAATGGTGGTGGCCGTAATGGTCACAGTTACCGTTACGGAATACCTTGAATGCAAGACATCATATGGTCTATTTGCGTAAAGAAAATTTGAGATGGACAGAGGAGGAAGGTTAATTACCTAAACTGCCCTTAGAAAAGAAAACGTCATTGTTTTAAATATTGTTATCGCGTAATATATCACACCCTTGGGATATGGATGCATATCGGTAATCGCATGGGATATATCAGTTGTATCACGTAATGTATTGTTGTTGGGAAACATGGGAACATTGGAAAATTGATCGAATTTTTCAATGAAACTCTAGGGATTTTTGAAAAAGACATCAATATGCACTTAAAAATCAAAACGCTACGAAAAAAAAAAAAAAGTGCACATAATAGGGGTTTCCTTTGTATGGGGTCCTAATATATGCGCTTTCCAACTAAACTGATGCAAGTATATTCAAAGCCAATTCATATAATTTATAAATGTAAGAAGACATGGAAACCCAAGCAATACATTCAAAAGCAAAAGAAGAATCACTAGTTCAGGTTACATACATGTTTAATTTTGTGTTTGGATACAAAGATTGCAACTGATTTGCGAGCAATTAAGAAATTTAGATTTTTCTCAATTTTCCGCAACTTGACCCATCTCCCCCAAATTTCAAGATCGAGGTTCCAAATCCATGATTTTTCATGAAAAACATGAAGAATCATATATTTGTAACCATTTGACACTGGTTTAACTCGATTTACAGCAAAAACATGGATCGAAAATGCTCATTATATCAAATAGGTGAGATATACCGGCACTACCTATGCATTTCGTATGGCATAGGTGGGATATAAGATATATCATGGGATATATCGTTGATATCTAAAACACTGGAAAACATGAAGATGATTGTTTCCAAAAGAATGAAATGATACATTCCGCATCTGAAACAGATAGATTTTGCACAATGTGTGGGGGGAACACGGGTACATATTAGTGTATATCTCAGTCCCGGTTTTCTAATAGGTACACAAGTTTCAACCATAATGCGACTGATGACAATGGTCCAGCCTAAAGTTCCATCAATGACAGTACCATATCGCTAACGCCATATACTAATTAATTGCATAGGTAAGGTTTCAACTGTTGACGAATCGTCAAAACTATATTTGCCAGAATCTTCTAAGCAAGATGATGGATGACATTCTTCTCAAAAGAGGACTCGCATGCCTATATCTTTTATAGGGTCTACTCATCTTCTCTGAAACTCAATCGAATGTCACTTAGATATCAACCTTTTTTTAGGACAACTACAAACTAACTTCTTAAGCTTCTGATAGAAAGGCCTTATGTTCGGCAATAAATGCTTGTGTAAAAACAGCCTGTAGGATTTTTTTTGTAGATTCCATAATCAACATCATAATTTCATCCATTTATTGTGTATAACGGCCCATGTTAAAACTTTACAACCAATATAATTTATGAAACATCAAACATGGGGTCTTTGCCTATTCAAATTGTTTGTTGTATCTTGGACGAATTTTAAAGTATCACCCGAAACAGCCTGATATGCTGGTACACCCATGAACAGTGGTGTCAATGACCGGGCTCGATCCGGGCAAAATCCATTTTTTGAATAGGCCCAGCCCAAACAGTTCAAAATCTGGGCCAAAGCCAAACCCGGGCCAAAGCCCGTTGACAGCCCTACCAATGAACAAAACTGGTGTATTGAACCCATATCAGCTGGAAACACCCAAAAATGGGGCAATGCAAGATGATACATAACAGCATCAGTGGTGAACAATACATTATGTAACACACCCATTTCAGACCTTGATCCTGGGGTGCATTGGGTTACCACCATTTATCAATAAAATCCTGCAAATTTCACGAGAGCAACAAACACCAACAGAAATCATAACAATGGATTTCAGTGTTACAGATCAGCTCATAGGACGAAAGAACATCCATGGGTAGCCAGACAACAAGGCAACAACATTCTCCGACAAATCATACTGGCAACAGATCCTAGTTTTTACTAGCATATGAGACTTCACTCAAGTACCAATAAAGTCTGATAGAAACATGATCTTTCTCATACCTTGGGTTGTAGTAAATGTGAAATGCACTCTTCGTCGATATTGCATTGGCCACTGCAGAAAGTGTGCCAAGGTTCATCCTCTGGCTGCATAGTGCCGAATACGGAATACCGTTTTTAAGTGGAGCAGCTCGTCGGATTCCCAATCTCAGATCTCCACTTTCACCCCTACGATACAATAAAGCACGCATTCAAATGGTCATCATCATCATCAATCAAGCCTTATCCCAACTAAATGGGGTCAGCTACATGAATCGTGTTCCGCCACTCCTCGCTCAAAGGGTAAATCGCAAAATTTTGGTTACTTCATGCCACTACATTCTTAAGGTTGCCATATTTACCTAAGGAAGAGCACGGCATCCCCTGAAACAAGCTTTTTCTTGTTGACGAATGCACTCCATCCAGTTGTGAGCAAATGTCTCCGTGGCTGGCCTGCAAAAGGACACTGAATTTTCAGATTGTTGTTGCAAAATCTATCAGTGGAACCATATCTTTGGTCACTTAAATCCTAGGAACCATATTCCCAAACTATATGCCAACTATTCATATAATGCATGGCACAAGATATTGAAGGGGTGAAAACCAACTACAATGCGAAGGAAACCTTGTTAACTGAAGTTTGCCAGACCCAAACAGTTATCAAAGGCCACACATGATAACTATGCACGTGTGTAGGCAATGCAAGTAGTCATCGGGTACACGCCACCATGAAGCTGACCTGGCAAAAAGATTAGGGTATCCAACTCATCAGGTGGGGCATGAATGTAAATGGGCCAATGGCAATTACTTCAAATGCACTATATGATGAGCCCACCACCCTGAATTTTTGCACAGGGCCATCCGATGTGCTTGCCACCCATGTGCCAGCTTTTAGAGGTGCATGTGGGCTTAGAAACACTCTGGTTTGTTTTGTAAAGATGTGGAAGACAATTGAAAACATTTGCATATAATGCCTAGTCGTGGTGGAACCAAGCCCTAACGGCCATATACTGCAACGCATCAAGGCCATTCTTTCATGGAAGTCAAACAAGTTCCAATTTTCAGATCCCGTAACTCAGATCACAGCACCTATAGTGTTCTTCTGTGATGAGAACAGTTCATTTTGATCATGGAACTTCATAAACAAAACCAAAACATTGAATTGAATCAATGTGTCGTTAACATAGAGAAGAAAGTTTCAAAATCTTGTTCCACCGAAGAGGCATTTCCTTACTACACTACACAGAACACAGCCATCCACTGAACCAATCAAGCAAATACAGACCCCTGTAGATATGCCGAAACCTCCACTCTATGCCATGTAAATCCCTCGCGACAAGCTCTTGAGAAGGCCTTTGCTGTTTATAATCCTACCACAGCACAACAAACGACAAATGAGAGAGAATTCAAACACCAACAACTCTTTTCCGCACGATTCTAGTACATTGAAAAGAAACTGACAATTTAGATGGAAGAATTCATTACCAGGGAGGGGAAACAGTCCTCGGCAGCTCGCCTTGGAACCGAGAAACCTCCATGCGTGCTTGTATCCGAGGCCGTGAGGGTCTTGCAGAACATATGGGGTGTGGCAGCCTTAATGGAACCATCGATTTCCTCTTCTTCTCCATCTCCTTCAACTTCTCCTTCCAGCAATTTCTTCTCAATCTGCTGCACAAAAAAAATTAAAAAAGAAATTCAACATTAAAAAAATAAAATAAACAGAAAAGAGAACGAGGAATTATACAATATTGCAGGATCAGAAAAATGGTAATGGAATCGATCCTCCGACCTCACTTTCAGGAAGCAGAGAAACCTGTGCGTAAACCTCATCTGTCGCAGCCTCCGCCTGAAGAGAGAAACACCCAATGTCCTCATAATTTACAAGAATACCTACCGGAAATGAAAATCAAGGAAACCCAGACCACATCATCCAAAACCCATCAAAATGCCTGAAACATAAACCCCCCATAATTTCCAATTTTTACAAGAACACCGACCAGAAAACGAAAATTCAAAGAAAAACCCAGAGCCCAAAATCTAAAAAGTCAGAAATCTTTTATCTAAAAACCCAGAAATCTTTTCTTAAAAACCACATTTTACCAAAAAATCAGAGGACAATTTTCCAAAACCGATCTCAGTGACAGCAAAGAACGCCTCACAATCCTCAAAATCACAACAATACCTACCAATAAACGAAAAATAGAAGAAAAGAAAAGAATACCCAGAACCCAAAATCCAAATTGCATCACAGAAAATACATTAAAAAAAAAAAAAAAACCCAAAACCAATTAAAAGTTGATATTTGCAACCCCTTACTTTTTTTTATAGATACACCCCGTTTCTCTATTATTTCTTAAGCTTTTTTCTTTACGTGGGAGAAGTAAGAGAGGAAAAAAAAAAAGGGAGCAAGGACAAAAAAAAAAAAACAGGGTACAAAGATCAAAATCCCACATTTCACCGACAAAACCTACTGAAGAAAAAAAATTACCGAAAATTCAAAAAAGAAATCCGCATTTCTGTAGAATTCCCTCAATTCAATCAAGAAGTAGAAGAAGAGAAGGAAAACCCACATGGAGTTTTACGTCCGTGACACGGCAGAAGACATGCGGGGGGAGCTCGTACACGAGCGACGGATGGTAGCCATCCGTTTGCTCCAAATGCCCCTGCGGCAGGTAGACGACGAAGCTCCCCTTCCTGGGGAGCGAGATAAGCGGGCCAGCGCAGGCGTGCCAGAGCTCCAAGCAAACGGACGGCGTGGACGACGAGTCAGAGAAAGCGCAGGGATTCTCGACCGCATCGTCGATCGTGTTGAGATCGATTCCCATCAAACCAAGAAACCAAACGGACGGCCCAAAACAGAAGAAGCAAATTCCGAAGAAGGAGAAGGAAGGGTTTGGGGGATGGAGTGACGGATAAGGGCTTTCATGCCTCTCGGCAGCTTAACCTGCGCACCCTCAGCGTTGCCAAAAGGAGATGAGTCAAAAGACACAGACCCAACATGCGTACGTACTCTGTTTTTCTACTTTTATAAAATCAAATTACATCAAATCAAAATCCTCTCTCTCTTACTCCTTGCGGTGCAGCTGCTGCCCGTTGCTGCTGCAGCTCTAGTGAGTGTCAGACCAGTAATAAACTAACACCATTATTTTTATTATTATAGAATTATTATGTGGATGGACTCCATCAACGGAAAAGACGTTTGGGGAGTTATTTGGTGCTCTGGGTGACTGTGCTGCTTCATGCGCAGCTTCTCGAAATTCGTACACGTGGCATTCCTTTAACTCAAATTAACCCTTTGCAACACCGGTGCGGTTTCCGTGGATTCCTGACTGTGGGGCCCACCTTATTGTACGTGCTTTACATCCACGCCGTCCTTCCATTTTCACCGTTCATTTTTGGGGGCATAGTCCAAAAAAAAAAAAATTTGAAAAGGATTCCAATATTAGGTGGACCACGGCATTGGAAGTGGTAGTGATCGAATAACCATCGTTAAAAACTCCGTAAGGTCACTGAAATGTTTATTTTCCATCCAACTATTTATAATGTCATAAGACTTAGTTGAATGGGCAACATAAATATCAGCTTCATCCAGATCTTCCGCGGCTATAAACAGTTTTTAATGATTAATCACCCATGTTTTTTGTGGTGTAGCCTAATTGAGACTAGAATCTGCTACATTTTTTAAAATTATGCCTTAAAATGAGCTGTAAAAATGGATGAACGGTATGGATGTAATTTACTTAAATCAAGGTACGGCCCACTGTCAGGGATCTATCGAAGCCGCACCCTACAACATTTGTTTAAAACCTCCAAGCTCGTGGGCCTGTACATGTAAAATCCACTCCGTCCATTGGGCGATCTACGTCCCGGGAACAATGAGGATGGGATGCCAACCTTTGGTTTGTTTGTGAGGATACCATGATTGGCTGCTTTGATCCAACCCGTTAATCAGGTCTAACTAATCATGATAAAACAAAATTGCAAAAATCAGCATATCGAATTATCAGGTCCACCGAATTTAGAAATTTTGGAGCAGGTTAACAATTTTTCCATAGGTGTGGACCATGACAGATTTTTGTACGAGGAAGGTGATTGGTGTCACGTGTAAAACATGATGGGCCTATCCTGGTCGGTCGTTTTATACATGTAAGTTTTGTAGACAACTCCCGTCTAATCAACCTGGCTAGATTGTGAAAATCTAACAAGTGTCATACTTTTATTTGTGGGCACTTGTTTGCAGAAATGTGACCATTGATATTTTCATTTAGCCATCAAAAAATGTCCATCAAACCGATAGTAGGATAATCAAAATAAGAATAGTTGTTAATTACTCTTATTTGGACGGTCGGATTTAAAGTACGTGGACACTAAATGAGAATTCTAAGCAATTTTTTAAGTTCTTGCGTATCATCCACCTCTGCGAGAGTATTGAATCTTCCTCGCAAGGGTTAAGGGGGTTTTGCATTTTCCCTATCATTAGTATGATTTATCCATTCCTTATGATGAATTAACAAATTTATCCTTGTGCTTTTTAAAAATGTGGCTACACTCTTAATTGTATTATATTATTTATGATAGTGGAAAATCAATTAAAAAGAATATGTATTATAGTAAGAGGAAGAAATTGTAAGCTAAAGATCTTCAAAAATGTTTGGAGTGCTTTGTACAAAATCACAATTAACAGAATAACAAGACATAAAACAATTGAGAAGAATTCAAAAACAAATTAAAAGGTCGATCAAACGGCCGATAGTCATTTAGAAATTCGATTAAGCAATTGATATTCATTTAGGAGCTCAATCAACCCGCTAAGTGAAATGCGATTACTGAGAGAGGTGGCAAGGAAGTCTCTAAAAGTTTGTGTAGTGCTGAACGATTACAACAAATATTAAAACGTAAGAAGCATCTAAAAAGTCAAGTAGTGTTGAGCAATTATAACAACCGTAAGAACATGAGAAGAATTCAGACGAACAAACCAAGGCTACAAATAGTAAAGAAATTTAGTCGAAAGAACTCGTCTTATACGAACCCAATCAAAATCAAACATTATCTAGTAATTATTCTTTCAATTATTAATTAATTATATTTCTTAGTATAATTATTTATTTATTTTGTCAAGTAAATTACATTATTTACTGTAATCATTTACTTTCAGCTTATTGTTTACATTATATAATATAATCTGTAGTGTTAATCAAAGAGCGGGTAATTTTAGTTGTAATTTGAGCCTATGCTCGCACAGTGAATTCAATTCTTCACTTAGGAAAGTGTTTTGCAACTGTTTTTCAAAACCGACTGTAAAAATTACTTTTTCATTTTCATTTTATCCATATGAAAAGTCAACAAATTAAGGTATAATTTATCATCAGATGATGAACCATACCCTCTTAATATCGCATAATTCCATTTGTACATTGAGTAGCTGAATAGACAATTGATCTTATCAGATGTCGATCATGTACCACATGTCTACGTATATATCTTGGTGCGGGGTTGTAAGTATTAGTATGAATTAAGCCGCAAATCTAATTATGAGATGCCTGCATTACAAAGGATGAAAACCAATTGTCGGCACTCTTACCCTTGCTAAGCACCATTTTTATAATGACGGTGACAAGCTGTCTTCACACGTGGTACTGATTTAGAGCTATCCAGACCATTCAGATTATGGTCCAACTGTGGATGGGGCATATGTAGTCACACCTATCAAGTAAGCCTAACCATCCAATTCATGGCTATTAAATGGTCGGTTAACAGTACAATGGTGAGTGTTTCAATTCCGAGTGGAAGATCGTGCCATTATTATTATCTACCGTCCTTTTTTTTGGTTATCCTCCGTCCAAAGTTGGTTTAGAAATTTTAACGGTCTGGATCTCCATATAAGTACCCCATGTCTAGGTTCGAAGAGTCAGCACCAGTTTTAAACGGTTTCGAAGGAACATAGAAGTCCGGACCCCACTAGGTTGACAAACGGGCCAACTGAATGGCTGGAATTGTTACCATGCACGTGATCTATATGGACCGTTCATTACGTCTACTCCGCTCTTCAGGACTAAAACTACAGCAATTGGATGGTCCCACTTTCTACACACAATCTTGTCCATCCTTTTTTTATGTTCCACTAATTGGATGGCTTGGACCCTCCAGCAAGATCTTCATGGCCGCTACGAAGAGTGGGCCACTCGTAGTGGACGGTCAGGCTCGTGATGTGGAAGCCAACAAATCAGTAATCTAGAATAAAGGTCCAGTGCTGATCTATTGGAATGTTGGGAGATTTGGTAGCACTTTATCCACTACCACAAATATTCTTGATATTTTGAAAATATTATGATCGTTTGACAGAAAGACCAACTAAATAATGTTGCCGCTAGGTTGCCAAAGTGTGTGCCAAAGTGAGTGTGTGTGTGTATATATATATATATTAGTTTATTGAAAATTATCATGACTTTAATGTGAAAAATAATTTTAAATAATAGTTAAGTCATTGTAAATTTATAATATTTAAAATTGAGTCCTCTCATGGTACCGTAATTTATAGTCCTCCAGGTGGCATTGGGATACTCATAGAGTCCAGTACATTGGTCCAAACTGCTCTCAAGTCCAATGCACATCACAAGCATTAACTAGAGAGAGAGGAATCCTTACATGTTTTCCCGTTCTCACGGGAACTTGTGAGAATTTTTTGAGAACTCATTCCCCATGATATGGCCTTAGATCAGAACTGTCCACGTGATGTGGCACCTCATAAATTCCTATAGGCCAACTTTTACTTGATCCAAAACTTTTATGAGTCAGGGCAAAAGAGAGGCAAATCAAGGGAGGAAATTGTAAAACTTTAGTAAGCCATGGCAAAAGAAGGGCAAATCAAGGGTGATCCATGGCAAAAGAGGGGCAAATCAAAGGAAGAAATTGTTTCATTTTCCCATGACAATTTGATGGGATGCTGCATCATATGAATAATTCATATTTTGGGCTCACACAACAAGAGATAGTTTTCAAAAAGTTCTCGCAAGTTCTCGTGAAAACTGGTGGGCAAGCATTCCTCTCTCTCTCTCTCTCTGTGTTGGGGTGGGGGGAGATATATACGGCTATGTGGGCCCCACCATGATGTATGTCGAACATCAACACCGTGCATTTAATGGGTCCCCTTTAAATTATGGGATATCCCAAAAATCAGCCATATAGGGACTCCGGTAGGCCATACCATCTAAAATCATAAGAAGACGTGCCTAAAACATATAAAAGCACTTGGGAGGGCCCACCTGAAATTTGGATGCGTTTGAAACTTGGTCTGACACCTCATCCAAGTAGGACACACATAATGTATGAGCTAGATTTATGAACCACATCTTAGTGAGCCCAAAAAGTTATTATGAATGTTTTTATAGAGGGTAACCCCTCCCAACTTTTGTATGAGGTGTGGGATAGACAAGTCACGGATTGACTTGATTTTTAAGCCCTAAGCTCACTATGGAATGGTGCATCTCACTGATGGGGTAGATGTTTGACATACATCATGGTGGGGCCCATACTGCTCAACCTCATGGGGAGTTCCCATGAGCTCAACCGAATAGAACCTTTTTCCCTATGTGTGTGTGTGCGCGCGCACACGTAGGCGTGTGCGTGTGTGCGCCTGTGTGTGTGGAAATGGTATGCAAGGTCCTAACTTTCCATAAGGTCGAGTTGTGTGGGCCCCACCATGATGTGCACCGAAATCTACCCCATTAGTTAAATGCACCATTCAATGGTGGGCCACGAGCTGAAAAATCAAGTCAATGCATGGCTTGGGTGGGCCATACCACATACAACAGTTGAGAGGGGTTACCTTCCCATTAAAACGTTCATAATCATTTATTGGGACCACCAAGATGTGGTTCACAAATCCAGACCATTCATTATGTGTGCTCCACTTAGATGAGGGGTCAGACCAAGTTTCAACCGCATCCAAAACTCAAGTGGGCCCCACCAAGTACTTTTATAAGTTTTATTCATGTCTTCGCATGGTCTTAGATGGTATGGCCCACCTGAGTCCCATATACGGCTGGTTTTTTGGATATCTCATAACTTAAAGGTGACCCATCAAATCTAGGAAATTGATGCTCAACACACATCACGATGGCGCCACAAAGCTCGACCTCATAAGAAGTTCCCGTCAAGTCGACCTCGTAATATCATTTCCCACACACACACACACACACACATATGGGAAATGGTACTATCAGGTTGGTGGAGGAGGATCTCTTGGACTCCATTGTGGCGTGTGATAGACATTTATCCTATCAACTAAATGTACCCTTCTATGGTAAGCCTTGGGTCTAAAAATGAGGTCAATTGATGACCCAGGTAGACCATAATATAGATAAAAGTTGAGAGTAGATGTTTGCTCATTGATACTTTCTTGGTTGCACAAGGGATGGGCATGTTTGATTTTTTAGAGTAGATGTAAATGCATTAAAAATGGGTAATAATTATTTCCCTCGGTAATTACCACACCATTACATATGGTTGATTTCACTCTTACTTTTTCTAACCTACATTCATGGATGTTGCCAAATATATGCAAGCCCACCATGATGTATGTGGATTATCCACACTGTCCATCCGTCATGCCAACTGAATTTAGGGCATGAGCCAAAAAATGAGGTAGATTTAAAGTTCAAGTGGAACACAACAAAGTAAAAAATGGAATCGAACACTCGCTGTTAAAAACTTCTTGGGGCCACTGTTTACTTTGGTGTGGGCTATTTGAATGTTAGATTTACCTCATTTTTCGGCTCATGCCTCAAAATGTTATGGTGAAATGGATGGACGACGTAGATATGTCGTATACATGATGGTAGGGCCCACAAATTTATGCTAGTCATTTTGGATACCCCTGTATTTTCAAACAGGTGAAATTGTAATAATTGACTGTTTACAAGTCATTTACACTGAATTTTGAAAATCAAACAGGCCCTAAATTTCAGGCCATTCCAAAACTCAGATGGACCCATCATGTACTGTTAGAAGTTTAAGTTTTATTTTTCATAGTTTCACAATTTCTAATACTAATTTTTTGCGCATCCCATGACTTAATATGGACTGGCCAAATGCACAGCATGAATGTCCATCACACAGGACAGTGGAGCCAACAGATCTTGACCTCATCTGTGTGTGCTCTCCCCAAAGGCCATCATCAATTGCTTATGATTCTAAAGAATCACATTTTATTTTTGTGACTTCTGCACGGTAGACTAGGAGATGTGTTCTGATATTAATAGGCAGTTAAGATTGATTAAGTCCACCCCAATTGAACTGACTTCAACTAGGAACATGTTAACTTACACAACACTAGAGCATATCTCTTTAAATTTTTAAAAAACATTTATTAATTATAATAAATATTCTAAAATTATTGCTTCTAGCAAGATATTCCAAGTGATACAATACCAAAGCAAAATCTCAAAAATTTTAAAATCTGCCAAAAAAATTCACAAATCTAGAAATTCTTAAAAAAATATTTGCCACCCTCTTTGGTGGAGCCATAGTAGAAAATTCTGCTACAAGACTCAAGTCTAACCCACAGGCCTTCCTTATGGCCCTAGCCCGACTTTAACCTGCAACCAGAACAGGCCAACACTACTAGCGTAGCAATGGGTTAGGTTCAGGTCAGGCTAACATCAGCTGAGCTGAACCCATTTACCAAACAGGCTAAGATTTCTAGCATGGGGTCGACCAGCAAACCATTCCTTAAATGTCACACTGGACCCACTAAATGTTAGGTCATCAATGGGTCACATCTGTTTGTACCCATACTTGGAACCGTCTAAAGCGGTCAGGTTCATCAGGTACCATGCTCGAACATTAATAGGTTCGGCTGGCTGTCGGGTACCGCTAGGGTTTAGGAGGTTGGGTTTGAGTTCAATAATAGTGTCTAACTGTTAGATTCATCCACCGATTTTATGGATGAATAGAATCTCAAACACATGGGTGACACATAAATGGATTCTACTGTGTGCTTGTGTGGGCTTAATAGTAACGCGACAAAAATCACTAAGATTTTGCAAATCTCATAATATTATTATAGCAAAAAACCATGGAATGATTTTTTTTGTGAGAATATTGTGAGATTTTAAAAGTCCGAGCAGTTTTATTTTTTTATTTTTTGCAATTTTACTGTGAAATTGTCATGATTATATATATATATATAAGTTTAACTTAATTCAGTTTCACTTATATTTAAATTATTTATTAATTTTGTATTAATATTTTTAATATTTTATTTTCAACTTGATAAAACCCACCAAATTAAACCAGCCCCGGGTGATCCAATCCATTTGTAAAAATACAATGTATCCTAGTCTGGTAAATGGACTTGCAAGTCATACATACTTCATATGTGCGTACTTTTTCGCTATATTGTTTATTAGGCCAGGCAATGGGTGAGTATCTGGATTTTGAGCTAGTCAAGTCGGGTCTATTTTAAAAGTTGATTTTGCCTTGCCCAAGTGCAGCCATTGCTGGCCCTATAATTCACATAACATGTAAACAAGCCTAATTAGGATGAGTAAGATATATGTTTGATGGATTCGCATAAGAATACTTGTGGTTAAATGATCACATTAATCAAACAATACTATATCGTAAAAGGGACCAATAGCCTTCTCATATGTTGTAAGCCCTCACAGCTCCTTATATACATTACGCTTCCATCAAACCCTTCTCTTTAAGATTTGTTTGGATTCCCAAAAAGGAAAGGAAATATTGTTTCCCATGAAACTCACTTTTCATTGTTTGTCAGGTCTTTTTTATTATTATTATTTATGAATTTGTGAAAAGCATTATTTTAAACTTTTTTCAAATTTTTTTTTTTAATAATGGAAAGATAATGAATTTATATAAAGTTAATCCCAAATGTATTACTATCTATCTTCAAATGTTTCACATGTGCCATGTAAGTCAATGTGCTAAACTAGCCCTTGTCTATCTTTAGTATTGCCTCACACATGCCACCATACCACATATGCTAATGTATCAAATGTTTCGCAATCCATCTTTTCTTGTGCCCCACATATCACGTATGTTAATGTGCTACATGCGACACCATCTATCTTCTCTTGCACCCCGCATATACTAATATGCTACATGCACCATTGTTCATCATTTCTTACGCCCCACATGTGTGAAGCACTTCACACATGGCAATGTGTCACATGTGCCATCATTCATCTTCGAATACTTGAAATATGCTACATGTGCTAATGTTGCTATGTGTACATGCAAGTGCTACCATCTTACTCGTAATTCATGTAGTTCTCGGTCTCCATTGTAATGACGAAACCATGTAAGTCTACTTTCCCTCATCTCTTCACTCATTAATGTTAAAAAATTAAAAATTAATTTTTTTTTTTAAAAAAAAAAAAAAAGTCAGATAGGACTATCTTAACCTGCTAATTAGTGGATCATTTTTGTTTGAGTGGGAAAAATTATTGATTTTTGTCTCCTAGAGTTAATTTGTTTCCCACTTAAAATTGCTAGGACTGTCCAAACACCTTAGAATTTTAGATTTACAATTGTAAATATCAAAGGAATGATTTAGATCTCATATATGCCACGTGTGTGCCTCATGACGCACCAATTTCGCTCTCATGCTATAGTGTTCGATTTGGATTCATCTTTTGATAAATCCAAACCACTTTATATGACGAGCTTCCCTACAGATGGGGACATCCAAATGAGAAACTCTTTGAGCGTGACGTTTCATCCCTTGAATCTTTCTTTTAGCACAAACCATTCCTCTAACCATTGTTTCGTATCACATTGATCAAGAGCTTAATATTTTCCAATCTCAATGATATTAAAGGCATCCTCCATATGCTATGTATCTTATCAACTCAACGGTTTGGATCACTGAACATAGTCCTAAATTAAACTGTTATAGATATAAATGGTGGTGTTCTCTAATAACAATACCTTCGACATGTAATAACAAGCCATTTTAAGTTTTTGCCACAGGCATAGGTGGGTAAACGTCTTACGTTAGTTGCCATATACATAAAGGGCATGGGCTCATCTGCTTGTCTGGACCCCGTGACTCATCCTCCTCACATATAGCACTCATATGCCTTTATCTAGACCATCCAAATTGTTGTGCATATTGTGGATGGATCACATCTCTTAAATTGACAACAATCAATCGATCCTAACCATCCATTTAATGCCCACAAGATGAATGGCTAAAAATAGAATAGTAACTGGTCCAAGAGCAAAATCAACGGTGACCGTCCCATTCTTAGTGTGAATTTTTAGGTCATGCGCCATGCACAATTAGGTAAGGAATTTGAATGGTCTAGATTCCTGTATAGCTATGCCATCTGGACGGTTAAAGACTCATTGCTAATTTTGAAATGGTGTAGAAATCTAACAAATCAATAATAGGGATATTCAAGAGATATTTCTTAAAAACAGTGAGTAGGTTGGAATAAAAAATCAAACAAAGGGACATTCCATGTATATAAGAAATATTTTTCAGGATGGTCATACTCTATCAACTGTGGATATAATAGACCTTTGGATTATGTTACTAAACCATACCCCACTTATATAAAATCAAAAACTGCTCTCATTCGTCCAATCGTTATGTAATTTAATAGTCAAGTACAAATCAAGCATCCGGACATTCCCTACAGTAGAAGGAATTAAGTACTGTAACCTTTATTCATTAGTCGAATACAAGCTAAGTATCACATTGTCTGTTGTGGAAGAACATGTACGTACCACAAGCTTTTGACAGATCAAAGGCTATACTAATCAGTAGATATAGCGCGTGAAATACAATTTATGCGAAGGAAGAGAGATGGAGTGATTTGCAAGATATGGAGGATGAGGTGGAGAAGCAATTAAAAACTATGATATAATGTGATATTAATGCTCATGAAGTTTGAAACCATAGACATGACATATAAGGTAGGGATAAAGATGATGAAGTCGTTTTTCTCAAGGATTACTAATTTGAATCTATGAAGTTTATCTGGACTCATCACAGGAACTTCTTGAATCTACTAGGAAGAAGCAAGAAGATATAAATAATAATCATAAAAATTCATAAATTATCTGATGATTCAAATAAACGAGTCTACGACCATTTAATTAGGGATACCAAGCCTTTGAAGAAGTTTAGGAATTAAACCATAACTAAAATTCTATAAAATTCGTAGCTTACTATAAATAGTAAGTATCCTATGTTGCTTAGCCACATTATTCTTCTAATTTTTCTAGACATATTTTATGTTAGACAACTCCTAAAGCCAAATGGATAAAAAGTTATAATTAAACCAAAATTAGTAAAAATAGTAAACGAAAAAATAAACATGGGATTCAACGCTCGATATGATGGAATCTTGCAAATTCAGCATAGGCAACCTAGCATGGTTGAGTTGGTTGGCTAAAATAGCTCTTCCTACTCCCAAATTATATATGGTATGTCGAGTAACTTATTCTAATTCGAGAGATATGTCTGTTTTAAGGCTTGGATAGTCTTGATGACTTCTACCTCCGATCAAGCCTTCTTTAATCTTCTCTGATCCATCTTAGACATAAAAGTGCCAGTGACTCATTCTACATTAACATACAAAATCAAACAGTCCACATCGCGAAGAAAGGTTTAAGGCATTATAAAAAACTTAAACTGATTTAGCAATCCTAACCTCTAATGGATTATCCTTTGTTTGTAAATTTTGGACGGTTTATTCATTATATTTTTACACTTGTTCAATCTCCACTTATTACTGTGTTAGATAAATAAATATATATTTTTCTTTTTCTTTTTTATTTAAGAGCCATCTAAATCCATACACAAGATTGTATGATTTAGCAACAGTTTAATGTGAATAATTTTTAGCAACCGTGTGTCAACCTCTATAATCTTTACGAGAATTAAAGTTTATTCCTTAAAAAAATATTTAATATTTAAATTATTAGATATAGTATCTAAATACTCTTACTTTACCTTAAAATAACTTTTATATCTTTAAATAAAAAAATATTATAATTAATTATAAAATATTTCATTTTAAATTTGGTAAGAGTTGACGACCATCCAACCCCATTGACAAGCTATACGGGCAAGTCAGCTACCCGTTTACTTAGATGTACCACACCGAAAAGCCAACCAAATCCGTTGAGATTCGTAATGGGAGATCCGCCCTTAATTATTCGGCTCCAATTGCGATAGCAAATGAAGTGTCGCCATTTACACAGCAGTGTAGAGAAAGGGTCATACATATGTGATCTGGCCCTCCCTTCTAGTAAATGGGCCCCAAATATATATTTCATCAGGACCATTCATATGCTGAGCCCCTTTGCGGATATGATTTCTCCGAAATTCAGATGATATGATCTAACACCATTTATTTTAGAGGCTTGTAGGCCACACCCACTTTTAGACGACCCAGTCCCAAAAATGTGTATGACACATGCATAAATCTAGCTGATCAATGCATCAGTTGAGCTACCTCTATAGTAAATGGTGGATGACTGCAAAAAAAAACCTTTGTAGTGGCTTGGTGTGATCGTCTTTACGACAGCGGACGGCTCAGAAGTCCTGCACGCTTGACAGTTAGGCATGTATGCTGCGTGTAAAGGAGCGCGTGGAGAGGCTGCGTGTAGGGTTATTCTACCGACATTTATGGCCCGTTTGGCCGGGCGGATTGGAAGGGATTGGATGGTATTGGAAGAGATTAGAAGTTAAATAGTGGGATTGGCCGGGTAAGACAATCCACTGACAACACCATCATTACCTTTAAATCTCATCCAATCCATCCTAATTCGTTCAAATTTGCCTGGGACGTGTTTGGATCGACCGTTTGAGGGATTGGAAGGGATGAAAAGGTTTAATCTCGGGATTGGGCGGGCGTGCCAAACAGACTTGATATGGTAATCCCAGGATATAGCAATCCCATGGATCTTAAGACAATCTACTGACAACACCGTCATTACCTTGAAATCCATGCCATCCACCTTAATGACATTCAATCCCTTCCAATCCACCCGGCCAAACGGGCCCTAAGGACTAGGACTTGCCAGCAAGGATGGCTGCCCCATATAAGCTACCGAAATTGGGCCCACCAAAGTTTTGGATCAGGTTGATATCTGTGCTTTCCCTTCATCCTGGCAAAACCCACCTTATGAACGGACTGGATGGCATATAAACATCACAGTGATACCCAGGAAAGTTTCAATAGTGACCACTGCTCTGCAGATTACAAACGGCTACTAAAAAAGTATAGCTGACCACTGTTTATTTTTGAATAGTATTACACATCATGGGGGCCAACACATGAACAGCCTGGATCAAGTGTGTCACGTCCACATAAACAGAGTACTTGATAACTAACTGGTATTGGTGAGATAAACACACGTCTAACTCAGTAGTTGAAAAAGCTTATATACAGAGATGTAGGTATGTAGTCTTTTAATGTGATGCAGGCTGCAAAAGAGAAAAAAGGAAAAGTAAGTCAGAGATGGCAATGGTACTTGCAATAAGTGCATCCACTCCCTACTTTGTAGCTGACCAAATTGCCACACCGGACCTGTATTAGCAACTAACAATTACTTGTACAGACTATACACAGAAACCTGGTGTATACACCAACAATTACTTCACTGCCAGTTCATCTGAACCGTCAATCACTTTGCTTCTTGATAGGAACGGACAGGGGCTCTATGGTTTTCATCCACACTGTCCGTTCATTTTGTCAATGTCATTTTTTTTTTGTCTCCATCCACCGCAAGGCCCATGACATAGACGGTCAGGATTATTGAAAAGGATGTGTTCTTAGAAGTATGATAACCAAGATTTTTATGTTAAATAAAATTTAAAAAATTGGCCAACAAAGGAGGCTATTGATTTGACGGCTGGGATTTTTTGGGTCAGACACATCAACCGGGAGTCGGAGTTAGATGGTGAACGTGTGTTGATAGATGTTATACACTGAGTTCCAGTGTATGTTTTCGATCACAGGCCCGACATTCAAGGGAGTCTGAAACGTTTGTCGGTTTCTAAAGGGTATATCCGTCAATCTCAGAAAAGTCGCAACCCGCTGTCCCGGTGATAAAGGGTAGGAAACCAGACGGTCCTTTTCATCGCAATCAATGGTGGGAGTCCGTGGCGTGGACCCCACTCACTTCGTGTAGAACCGTCGGACTAAACAGGTCGCTGTTGAATCGGTGACATTTGATACGCTGGCAGTGTATGGTTATTCCAGGTCCGTATGACGATGATAAAGTACGCGTGGTATGTTTACTTTGATCCAGTCCGTTAAAATCATGGGCTCTATTATTAAATCCAAATTAGACTGAATAAAACATCCAAAATATCTGAATATCAAACAGATAAATTGGACAGTGACCTAAAAAATAATCGGCGGTCGAAATTCAAATGTAGTGGGTTGCGAGACTATCCAACGCATATGATGTTAGGAATGTCACTTGTCAGCGACCTAGAGTATTTACTTTCAGCCTTGAGGTGTACGTGAGCCACGTGTACAGAGGATGGGTGCACCTTCGGTGGATCCTGACTGTTGGGCCCACCGTGCCTTACATCCACGCCGTCCATCCGTTTTGACAGATCATTTTAGGGCATGATTCAAAATGAAGTACATCCAAATCTTAAGTGGACCACTCAACAGAAAACTGTGGTGGTTGAATACACACCATTAAAAACATCATGGGGACCACCGGAATGTTTATTTGCTATCCGACCTGTTGGTAGGGTCACACAGAGACCTGAATGAAGGGACCACACAAATGTCAAATTGATCCAAAGCTTTCGTGGCCACAACAAGTTTTTTTTTTTTTTTTGGTAAATCATCACTATACCTCTTGTGTGGTCCACCTGAGATTTGGATCTGCTTCATTTTTTGGATCATGCCCTAAAATGAACTGTCAAAACTGATGGACGTCGTGGATGTGAGGCATATACATCACGGTGGGTCGCTGTGAGGATCCATGGGCGGGTGGATTAGTGCATATGTAGAGTTGTACATGAGCAGCGTTGGGTAGGTAGCTCGCTCGACTTAATTCGGATCGAAGCTGAGTTCGAACTGAGTCGAGCTGATTTTTGGAGATCAAAATGAGTTTGAGCCGAGTTCGATCTTGCCCTAGCTCGACTTGGCTCGAATATTGCTCGAACTCGACTCGACTCGACACAGGGTATATATACCCTTCAAAAAAAAAACTTATCCCACCCATTTTCAAAATACATCCCGCCCACACGACCCTAACCCTACCCCACCTTTTCATCCCTCTCTTCCTCCCTCTTTATCAGCCTGATCGGCAAAGCTTCTCCCTCTCTCTCTCTCTATTCTCTCCCTCATCCTCCCTTACCCACATGGCCCTCATCCTCCCTTACCCACACGGCCACACCAATGCACGCTCGTCTTCCTCCCTCTCTGTCAATCCGGCCAGCGAAGCTCCTCCCCCCCTCTCTCTCTCTCTCTACTCTCTCCCTCATCCTCTCTTACCCGCACGGCCCTCATCCTCGCTTACTCGCACGGCCGCACCAACGCACGACCGTCTTCCCCACCTTTTCATCCCTCTCTTCCTCCCTCTTTATCAGCCTGACCGGCAAAGCTCCTCCCTCTCTCTCTCTCTCTCTCTCTCTCTCTCTCTCTCTCTCTCTCTCTCTCTCTCTCTCTCTCTATTCTCTCCCTCATCCTCCCTTACCCACATGGCCGCACCAACACACGCTCGTCTTCCTCCCTCTCTGTCAATCCGGCCAACGAAGCTCCTTCCTCTCTCTCTCTCTCTCTCTCTCTACTCTCTCCTTCATCCTCCCTTACCCGCACGGCCCTCATCCTCGCTTACTCGCACGGCCGCACCAACGCACGACCGTCTTCCTCCCTCTTTGTCAGTCCGGCCGGCAAAGCTCCTCCCTCCTTACCCGCACGGCCAGCTCGAACTCTGCTTGAACTCGGCTGAGCCGAACACGAGCTGCTGTTCTAAGCTTGAAGGCTGAGCCCAGCCGAGCCGAGCACGAGCTGAGACTCGGGCAGTCCTTGTCGAGCACGAGTTGGGCAAAGCTTGGCTCGGCTCGACTCGTGTACACCAGCATATGTATGGATCATCACAGGCTTTCATTTTGTTAAGAAAAAATTAGCATGGTAAACTCTTCCCTTGCATGCTTTTTTTTTTTTCGACACCCGAAAAATTATACTACTAAAGCAGGTTTTTAGGGTACGAAAATAGGGTTTTGGACAAAAATACCCTTGGTCATTATGGTAAATCAGGTGAAAAAAGTGGGGGCATTTTTGTCTTTATGGGTTCGTCCGTACAAGTAGAAGTCTAATTTGGTAAGTAGGTTTTGTTTTGATCGAATAAAAAAGTGTGGGTGGTCTGTCGGGCCTATATGGTTTTGCATTTGCATCAGCAGGCCCCATTGTTTAGTGGTCCAAACAGTTGAAATTATCGGTCTTGTTTTGGATGGCTCCGCACAGAAAAACCCCGTGATGCGAAAATCTTAACCCCTCAATATGAGTCCATCAAATAGACGGTCATGAAAGAACGATGCCCCAAATTCCCCTGTCCAGCCAAAGAAAGTCAAATATCCGATGCCCAATAACACATCGATCTCCGTGGTGAAGCCACCAGATCAACGGCTTGGATCAAGCTGAGAAATAAGATGTATTATAGAAATTAGCAACGCTAGGGCGAACCACTGTATAATAACTTGGCAACACCCACAGGACGATGCGGTGACGTACTTCGCAGTTCACGTGCTGACGTAGCACACGTGCCACTCATTATATCGGAACCAAGTGCATTTCCCAGGCCACTTTAGAAAGGGCAGTGGATGAGGTGCGGCCCTTGCCGTGGGGCCTACCCTGGTGTATATATTCTACATCCACGCCGTTCATTCGTTTTACCGGATCATTTTAGGTGCGACCACACATGTGAAGCAGATCCAAAACTTAGGTGGACCACACCATAGGAAACACTGGTGATTGAAGACCCTACCGTTAAAAACTTCCTAAGGCCCACCGTAATGTTTCGCTAATGTTCATTTCTCATCAAACCTGTTGATAAGGTCACATGAACATGGATGAAGAGAAAAAACAAATATCAGCTAGATCCAAAACTTTTGTGGCCCATTAATGATCAATTATCACGTTTTCCTAAGGTATGGTCCACCTGAGAAATGGATCTGCTTCATTTTCGGGATCGTTATCTAAAATAATACAAAAATACGGATGGACAGCATGGATATAGAATAAATATATAAATTTGAGCCCCACGATAAGGGCCGCACTGCATTGGGTGTGTCTCGACTCTCACCAAATCCACTCCCTTTGGTAAGACAAAACAACGGTCCATGTTCAGCGACCACTGTGGTCTTCCTGATGAGTGGTCAGATATCTCCGGACCTGATAAATGATTAAATATCCAGTGGGACCCATCCATGACAAGAATGGAATTTTCGCCTAACCTTCCGAAAATAACCCTGACTTTGAAGTTTCCAAAATACCCTTTTTGCCCTCACCTTTCGACATGCACACCTATCCTTTTCGGTCATGCCGATTTGCTTCCTCCCACCCACCGCACTAACGCATTTATTTACTCTCCCATTCTGAAAGCGAAACATTTCCTTTTCTCCCCATTTGGTATCTGTTTGTTTATTCTCAGCTTTGGTGGGTGTTGCCATAATTGCATTTTTAATAATAAAAATTTAAATGGGGTTTGTTGCATTCATTATAATTCGTAATTAGTTGGGGATTGATGCCAAACAGGCCACTTATAACATGCTTCTTGAGATTGATGGATATCAGTTTTTTTTCAACTTGCATGTTTAGATACGAGGAATCCATCGTAAAATAATTGGTTTATCTTTGATCGTCAAGAAAGTTGTGGATCATTTGGGGAGCTCGTATTTAGAATTCTTTTGAATCCAAATTCCACTTGCAATGAAATTAAGGTGATTTTGAATCTTCAATGATGTTTGGGAGCATGTAATCTTGGAATCATTGGGTTGCTTCACGGGGCATTGGCTTTAATTCCAAATTAGTATACATATGTTATATTTGAAAGTATGATGGTAGTAAACACATTAAAATATATAATCTGGCAAAAAATAAAGAGATTTCAAACATTGGGTTGACCACATATGTTAAGGATTACAAATGAGAGACTTACTGGCATTTTTTTAACCGTAGGTCTAGATTGTTTTAGAGTGTCATCAGCATGTCATGTGTATTGTTGATTAGTAGACTAGTGATGCCTTTATCACACCTCAGCCTCTACTGCCATAGAAAAGGGAATAGATTAGGTGAGAACTAGCCTCACCCAATACCCAAAACGGTGCAACCCTTGCCGTGGGGCCTACCTTGATGTGTGTATTCTATATCCACCATGTCCATCCATTTTTCTCAATCATTTTAGGGCATCATCCAAAAATGAAGCAAATCCAATTATCAAGTGAACCACACGATAGGAAATAGTAGTGATTGACCATTAATGGGCCACACAAGTTTTGGATTAAGCCGATATTTATTTTTTCCCTACATCCAAGCTTATGTGACCTTATCAACAAATTGGATGGCAAATAAAGACTACAAGCACCCTAAGAAGTTTTTAATGGTATGGTGTTCAATCATCACTATTTCCTATGGTATGGTCCACTTGATAATTGATCTACTTCATTTTTTTGGATAATACCCTAAAATGATCCTGAAAGACAGATGGATGGGGTGGATGTAGAATACACACATCAAGGTGAGGCCCATCGTAAGGGCCACATCGTTTTAAGTGAGGCTGAGGTGTCACCTAAATCACTACCTTTAAAAAGGGAGCAATAAAGGCATTTTGCTAGAATTACAATCGAATAACATGAAAATCCAATATTTCAAAATACACAAAGTATGTATACACAAAGTATGTATTTCAAATATCTCGGATTCCATTTATCTCCAAATACATGGCACTAAACAATGGATTTGGTATAAAATTCCTTAAATCCTTTTATTATCCCTTGAAATACAAGGTCTCCAACAACCCCTTTGCAAGAGACAAGGCAGCCATTATCCAAAGGGTAATGGGATTTCCATTTACCGCCTAAGTAGACCATGCTTATGAGAACCACCATTGAACAATGCTAGAAAACATAATTATTATAGTTATCCATGTCACATAATAATTATAGTCATCTCTATCACGCTATGGATTCTTCATATCCAAATAGGCACTTATTAAGATATATGGATTTCATTTGGATTTTGTGAATAACGTAATGATGGACCAATAATCATTTTTAAGGTCATGGTAGAAAGTAGGAATTCAAAAATGGAATGCTTATTTGAATAGTAAGTGAAATCCTCTAATCTATTAGACAACAAACTTGTATATTATGTCGTAGAATTCTTTTTGGATAAGAGTGATGATTACTACGAGGAATCCATGTATTCAAATAGTATCAATCTCTTTTCCATGAAAATAATTTTCATTTGTACTCGACCCATTGTTTAGCGAATTTAAGAGAGTTTTATATTATAAAATGGCCTTGATGTTGGGAGAAGGATCACTTCTCGACTACACACCCAAAAATATCAAAATAAATAAATAAATAAAAGATGCAAACCACAACATAGAGATTTACATATTTCCTTTTCAGTACAAACATAGATTTATGCAAATCTACTATGCTCAAAGGCAAAAAACAAAGAAACAAATCTCAATATAATGAAAGCTCTCTCTCTCTCTCTCTCTCTCTCTCTCTCTCTCTCTCTCTCTTTCATAGTTCCATTTCATTACATTCACGAATTCACACCGATCTATTATATTCCAAGGCAAAAAAATAAAGAAGTAACTCTTAATACAATAAAGGCTCTCTCTCTCTCTCTCTCATGATATAATATATATTACCTCAAATAAACTAGGGCTTACATAAAAACTTCACGTAAAATTATGAAATTTCATTCCAGGTCAGAGGCTATATCCTTGAACCCCCAAGGAAGGGGGTGCCACATGCCCCCCTGCAACCCCCAACGAGCTCAGCGCACAAAAGTATTAGCTAGATGAACAATACATCCTTGATGTTCATGTTCCATAAATCCTAACACTTCATTCCTAATATGATTTCTAATAACTAGATAAATAGAGAAAAAGGCATCCATGCTATAGTTATGGCATGCTCCTAAGGTCCCATGTGAAAATTTGATAGTTCTATATGCAAATTTGCAATGGTATATTACATTTAAAACTTTTTCTTTTTTATACACATGCACACACACCCCCAAACACTCACGCTGCAGTGGGCATTCACCAGTTATGGGTACTCGAACCCTTGATCGGGTGTTGAAACTCCTGAAAGTCTATCACCTGAGCAAGAGCAAGGATCCTTACATTTAAAACTTAGCTATGGCAGTTGGAGAATGGAACATTGTGACATGTCACATGTAATATGTAACATTATCACAAGTTACGTGATATGCAACCTATGTCTTTGCATAGTATGCATAGTTCTTGATCTCAAAATCAGGACACATGGTTTTGTAAGTGTAAACCATAGATATTTGTGGTTTGTAGCTTTAGATATTTGTTGTAAAGCAGGTTGCAGACACTTTCATGGTAAAGATCGACCAGAGAAGGCCTAACTGCAGGCAAAAATTATTCGAACCATCATAACCTTAAAACATTCATATCTTGCAAACCGGAATAAGTTTTTCGACATACCGTATATGATTTTCGGGTAGGAGAAGCTACTTTAGCCAACCAACCCAGTAATGCCATGTTGCCCGCACCGAATTTGTGAGATTCCATCACATTGACGATCAAAGGTCCAATTTATTTTCATTTTTACTATAAATAGTAAGTTCTAGCTTGTATATAACTTTTGACCCTTTGAGTTGTAGGAGTCGTGCCCAATATGAAAAGGGCTTACAAAAGTTAGGAAAACAACGTGGCTAGGCTAAATTACTATTTTTGGCCAAAAACCATGAAGTCTAATAGGAATGGCGACTATCTATAAATAATAAGTTTATTATTTATAGCAAGTCATGTTTTTAGGGTATTTGAGTCTAAAACTCCATCATAGGCTTGAGCTTATTATTTAAAGGGTTATAAATTATTATTATTTTTATCATTAATCAATTTATTTTAAATTTAATAGAAATTATTTCTATTTTATCCCATGTGGATTCAAGAAAGCTCTCTAAGGCATCCTAAGAGCTCCGTGGAGTTATAAATTATTATTTTTTTATCATTAATCAATTTATTTTAAATTTAGTAAAAATTATTTCTATTTTTATCCCATGTGGATTCAAGAAAGCTCTCTGAGGCGTCCCGAGAGCTCCGTGGATTTGGAGTACTAGTTATTCTCTAAGGAAGACGGTGATCGACCTCATCACATCCTTCCCTGCATCAATCTTCTACATGACTAAGGGCCAATCTTGTTAATGTTTTCAGAAAAAATAATCAAGTGAATTTATGCATATGATAGAAATCAAAATAGTGATTTCCTTAACCATAGATAATGTACCTAAAAAAAAGCTAGGCTTGATATCTTTTTGGATAAGTCAATAATTCATCTGGTAAGGTTTTAAGAGATCTTTGGCTTGTTAGTCTTTGTGTTTGTCTTTTGCATCCCCCTTTTTAAGGAAATTTTCCACCATTAATGAAGTATGGCCCACCTTCACCGGAAAGAGAAAAGAAGGTATGACTGATCGAGCCTTGTGTGGACCATGTTACAAAACTCTCCAAGATGGGAAGGTCCCATCAACCAATGATGGATTCTTGTTGTGTTTATCCTTAGTTGTCTATCATTAAGCAACAAATTGGAAGGTTTAGATTATTTTCATACAATCCATCCATGATGGGGCACATCCAACCAATGGTTTGCTTCTCATAATTGAAAACAGGCATGTTGACATGTAATTCTCTCACAACAGATGATTCCCACACACCAGAGTTTATTTTTGGGCACACCCCATTGGTACCCTTATGGGTATTTTGATCTGAGTGGTCCTGATTTAAGGCCCCACTATAGTATGATCTATAGTTATATTGTTGAATCACCATCATCTAAGCTTTATTCCAGCACTCAAATGGACAATATAAATTATACTTAATGTAGTCTCTAAAACTATCATAGTATCATAGTTGGATATATGATCTTGATCATTGATCATGCATATATTTATACATACCACTGCAATCGAACCCTCGTGATTGAATGCGAACGCTTAAAATGCAAATTTTCAACTGTTGATTTCCAAAAATCAATGGTTGGGATCATCCATTTCAGCATGATTTCCACATAATGAATGAGGGGTATTGAAAAAAAGAAAAAAAGAAGAAAAAAAGAATTGATTTCTTCTTAAAAAGTAATTTATGGTCTTTGTCAAGTGTAAAATACAGCGAAAGCAAATCTACTTTTGCTCCATGTAGTTACAAGTGGAGTCAAGATTGCATGATCTTAACCATTGGTTTACTGGACCACAACAGCAATGACCCAAAAGTATCACTCATTTGAAGATTGGCTCGTGTACCAAAGCTTTATCTACTTTTCTAAAACAACCTTTCATCTCTCAAACGGTCAAAGGGTTTAGATCTTCCAATTTGGAGGCATCCAAGATTAACGGTTGGGGAGTCAGATGAATGGTATGGATAACTTATCAGATGAAATGGGCACATCAAAACACTATTCACGGTTCGATGCACTCCAACGAAATGGTCCCCATTGCATGATATAATTTTGACCACTTAGTCAAAATGATTAAAGTTAATTAAAGATTATCTTCAAAGGCATCTGAACAATACTTTTTAAATATCATGGGGCATCCCTCATAATGATAAAGGTCTTTGTTTTGTTCTTTTTTACAAAAATACAAAACTACAAACAGTAAACTTTTACACATTGTCATGCGTTCCCATTATATTTTAAGTAATCCAATCCTTACTTTTAGAAGAGAATTAGGATGGAAGATAAGGTGCATGACCCTACTAAGGAAATTCATGTAAGATTCAGATGGTTTATTAGGTGGAACATATGTGCATGAGTCTAGGTCTAAAGTGTATGTATAAAAATTTCTTTCTTTGGGTAGTTTACTAAATTACAAACAGTATTTTTACATGCAATCTAAGATACCATTACACATGGGGCAAAAATAAATAATTATTAAATAAAATTAGGAATGTGAAAAAGTGACATTCGACTCATCACGGCAACATGTTCGAATGGCTGGAAAGAGACAAATATATTGATGAAATCAGTGATAATAGGTCATTGAACACCCTGCTTGCGGCTTAAGCAACGGAAATCTGAAAAGCCACAAACATGGTAAGATGCAAATGGCTCAAACACAATCCAATTCAGCTCCTTTGGCACTTATCGCGGAAGAAATTAAAAAATCAATTCATTCATTAATTTTAAATTTTCAAATCTAAAGTCTTTTATAAAAATCTATAATTTTTTAATTGTATTTAATCACTAGTCCTAATTTTGCAACTAATCTTAGATTCCAAATCTATCTAACAATTAATAGATAAGATAGAAAAGTTCAAGCTCAATCTTTAAGTGGGACCTGCAATGGTGGACCACGCTCAATGCATTCGCAGCCCTTATGATGCTTGCATTAAAATGGATAAATAGAAAAATTAATAGAAAGATGAGAGAACAAAAAGAGAGATTGATATTTTCTCATGAGAATATTCCTTTGCATCACTCCTTGGATACTTTCCTCTTTTAAAAATAAAGAGGTAATGCAAGTGGGTTCATGGTAGAGTGATCTAGGCCATTGATACAGTGGGCCTCAGTAGATCTCATGCACACACATCTTATAACAATCTCACACTTTGATATCTATAACTATTCCATCAAGTCTCAATAACATGGATCACTGTTTAACTGCCTACTTTTGCCACTAATTAAAGGGGTTTAGATTCTCCATCTAGAAAATTCCGGTGCCATAGGGCCAACCACATCAATGGTTTAGATATCTCAACCATAATGCCCACGGCCAAAAATCAAAGACTAGATGAATATGTATTTACATTTCAGTGTTGTTAATACCTCAAAAAATTAAAAGGCCTACAATCATAGTTTAAAATTCAAAAAAAAAAAAAAAAAAAAAAAAAGCCAGAAATAAACGTCAACTTGGTTAGAACTCAGTTAAAAGTTAAAACTTGACAAAAACTCCACTCAGCTCAACTTAGCACAACTCCACATAATTTATATTTTGAATATTGAATATCACAGAATAAGTCCGGAAACTAGTAAGGGTATTTTCAGGTTGGAGGATTCTAATGCATAGGATTAGAAAACTCAATCTTCATGGAATGGTTATTTCCAACGGCACTATTCAAAGTTGGAGGCTATGTTTACGTCTTAATTAGATAGCAGGTAAAAATTTCTATTTACCTACAAAAGTAGTTATATTCGTTAATTAACAAAATATCTATCCAAATAAGGATGGAAGCCGAAGTTTGAAATTCATGATTTCTCCCTAATGCAGACTTGCCAACTTATCACGTCAACGGAAAACCATTGAGTTTTTCAAATCACACACCAATGGAATCCTCCAATCCAAATATGCCCTGGGAGAGTTTCTGGGTTGACTTGCGTCATTCGAGTTCCCAAGAAGCATGCCTTCCACAGCCAATCTTACCCACTATACCTTAGTGGAAAATGTACCTAATGTGCAAACCACAAGCAATAATCCATGGCTCTTGGGCACCGGGATAAAATAATGAGTGAGTTTGAACAAGGTAAGATAGATTGGGTGTCTTCTTTTTTTTTTTTTGATAGATTGGGTGTCTGTCCCATCGATGCTAGCTATCATTGTCATGCCACTCTCATTCATCTTTTCAATCAAATCTTCCTAAATGATGCCGCATGACATTTTTTTTTTATAGGAGTGTATGTGTCCCAAATGGGTGAATATTGTTCAATGTACACCAAAAAATTATATTTCCCTGGAGGAAGCTTATCAAAGTAATTAGAAGGATCATGCTCATTAGCAAACATAGAACGGTCCAATCGTTGATCTCTTAAGCTCAACCATGGAAGGTCGACACTCATAGACCTCCCAGATTTAAACATTCTGGCTCTTTGATCTATGAGATAGGATCTCCTGATCCGGGAGATCTTCAGGAACCCTCTGTCCACAACTAGTTATTGATCAAATAAATGGTTTTGGTCTGGAATTTGGCTACGAGGTACATATGTGTAGTTTGCGGGCATGCCAAAACCGATTTGTTGCTCAATTTAAATCGAAGACCCCTGACATTGAGATACAACGGTACATGATTAAATGGTTAGAAGACCAACCGTCTATTCTGTCAACAGTCACCCGCTTATCAGGCAATTTTTGGAGGTTGACGCTCTTCCTCGAATGAACTCTTTTTTGCCTTAGAAACCAACGACTTTCGTACATGCAACAAGTATTTAATAGAACGAAAAGTGAAGATAAAGACGAAAAAGTGATACTTACTATTGTTGATAGATGTCTTAAATCTATAAAATCAATAATGTGTCGATGACAGGTTCGATGCCATCGAAGTCTGCTCGATGACATCAAGTATTTTCGGATTTCCTTTGTCGGTTGCTAGACATATTGGTGTCATATTTAGATGACATCGAAGAGTGTTCGATGACATCAAATCTGGGTCGAGCAATCAAAGATTTCCAGAAAATACATATTTTGTCCCTGGACTATTTTGGCAATTATTTGATGCCATCGAGGTGGCTTCGATGTCATCGAAGGTTAAGTGTCGATGACATCGAACTGTTTTGGGTAGAATTTTGCGAATTCGTTGGATCTACGGAACTTGTTTCCAATTTCATTTGAGACTCTTCCCAAGGAATATATATATATATATATATATATATATATATATATATATATATATATATATATATATATATATATATGGGTGTAAACGGGATTGGAAGGTATTACTAGGGTTTCTAAATCGTCCAAGGGCTTTAAAGGGTGTAGCAATGATAAGATTCGAGGTTGTTCGAATCGGGTAATCTCTTTATCTTTCTAATTTTTGCTTTCATAGTTATCATCTGTCGCTTTGTGCCGTGGTTTTTTTAAAAAAGATTTTTTCATGTTAAAATCTTTATGTTCTTCTCCTTTTATGCTCAGTGCTTTTGGATTGCTATCCTAAATTTATCTCTGTGTGCTTTCGTGGTCACCTAATACTAACTACTAAAATTAGATCACCGTCCTAGCTGAGAGTAACGAGGTGCTTAACCGAGCAGTGCACTGATGGGTGAGGAATTGGCAATGCTTGGATTAATTACAAGTTACTATTGACCAAGCGTATGGGAGTAGGTAGATGATTCCTAAAATTACTATCTTCCCTCATATTCGGCATACAGGCGCAAATTGAAGGAAAATGCAGTTACTGGGTTACAACTAAGTCTGTTCGACATCAAGCAAGGATGGGCTGAACTACTCATAGAACTAAGGGTTCCACGCTGATGATGAGTAGAGATGATAAGTGTCCTAGGGAGCTAGAAAGTAGTATTGCGCTGGAATTGAGTTATATTTATTGGTTGTTGATTTTTTGGATATTTGCGTAGGGTCTTGATGATTTTTTGCTTCGCATTCCCCTACTATTTATGGACTTACAGGCGACATCACTAGAGTAATTGTTGCTTACGTGTCAATATTATATATTGTCATTGTAAAGTGACGGTTGCCCTTATTCGATCGTGCCTTTCTTTTATCGAATGCATTCTTATCATGATAACCGATTATCAATCGTGCGTTATTTTTGTCAAATGCGTCCTTATCACGATAATTGGTTATCGATCGTGCATCGATGCTGACGTAATACTAACGGTTACTCGTCCTTATTCAAAAGTTACCTAAGCATCTTGACTCTTCGAAAATCTGATCATTAATGAATTGTCATTGGTATATTTAACACACGTCATTAAGGTTTTGTGCTTACCACATACTTGTATCTACATTTCGAATATAGTGTTGCTAGATCTTATTCAAACAAATGATTTGGATCACTAAACAAAGGTAGCACATGAATAAAATCATTTGGTTCACCAATCTTAATATTTACATATGAGCAAGACTAGAAATATACATTTGTCGCACCATGCTGCCATTCCTCCGCAAGTCAAGCTTATTGTGAAACCCAACGATTAGATGCATCACATACAACTTGTCCAACAAGGATGCTCCATCTGAAAGTTGGACACCCTAAAAATCATGTACATCCAACCATCATGTGGGCCATTAATAGGTAAGATATTCTGTTCTTCTGATCCACAAGGGCTTTGATTGATGTTTAATCGAGCCAAGCACAATTTTAATAATTTTTTACACATGCCAACAGTCAACAATGTAATTAATAATTGACAAACAAAAGTTAGGGAATTAATCATTTTTCTATCCGGTTTCTTCATTATTTTTTCCCTTCTATCATTACTAATCTAGATTTAAGGTAAAGATATTAGTATTTAATAGGCTGCCGAGTCAACACTTCTTTACCTAAATCTTGGTGCTTGGTTAATTTAAGTTTAGATTACTTAGGGCATGTTTGGGTGCCGTAAAAATAAGTTCATCTCATTGTACTTAATTATAATTATATATTAGATATCATGCTTATTGGTTATTAATTAAGATTATTTTTAATTTCTAGTTAATCATAATTATGTATTGATCATGATTATTGGTTATTAAAATTATTTTTAATCCTTATCCAAAAGGAAATATGATCTTTGATACATAAGTATGAGCTCATTTTTAAAGGGTGTCCAATCAGGCCATTAGATTTTCAAATTCAATGAGAAAGATGACATAAACAAACTTGGCTAAAAAATGCAAGTCTATGATGAATGTAACCATAACTCTTTGGTGGGCCACACATGGCCCTCTTCTGTAAACTTTTGATCATATGAATTTTTTCTTGTTTGTTAATGGATATTGTTTATATATATATATATATATAACCAAGAGTCATAGATAATTCAGTTATGTGCAAGGCTTCGTATGCAGGCACATAGAAATTGCACAAATGGCATTAGTTCATTTAAACTAATTACATTGTGGAACTCAATGCCCCTAAATCCGACTCATTGAATTATTTTAACCCATGATTTATAGACGTTTGTTGAAAAAAGGACCATTGATATGTTTATTTTTAACTGTCCAATAATTGTCCACTGGTCTAATGTTCAGGTAATTTAAAAAGCCAACGTTTTAGGTCATGGTGCATCCAAACTGGAGCTTATAATTTGGACAGTTAAATTTGAATTACTTGTTAACGTCTCAAGGCATTTTCAAGTGCCTGCTTATCATCAGTCACTCTGCCAGAGTAAAAAAAAATTTTTTTTTTTTTTTGGTGGAGAGAGAATGCAGTTCCATCCAACCAGTCCTTTTCCCATCCAATGTCAAATCACTCCCCCTTTAGGAAATGTATTGAAGGGCACACGTGATGGGTCTGTCATGTCATTTATTTATTTGCAGCTTATTATTTATCCCAAATGATTTTCCAGCTTATGCATTTATTTATTTCATTTTTGTGGCTATCAATTTCAGTTCATCAAGGTATAAGAAAATGTAACGTAAATGTCGGTGACACACATGGCTATAAATAACTCAGATCCGGTACCAAATTTTCTATGCTGATCTGGACGTACAAATTGATGTGGGGCCATCGTGATGTCTTAATAACATTCAATCTGTCTGTCATGGCAACAGCCTTTTTATCCATGGCAACCAAAAATTACGCCTGGTGGGCCATGCCGCAAGAACAGTTGGGGCGACACCCCATTCAAAATACTTCTACATTGTATGTGAGGCCCACTACACCCCATTCAAAATACTTCTACATTGTAAGTGAGGCCCACTGTATTTTATATATTTAGGGCCTGTTTGGCCGGGCAGATTGGATGGGATTGGAAGATAGATCCCGGGATTGGCCAGGCATGCCAAACAGGCACGGGATCCTGATCCTGGGATATAGCAATCCCATGGATCTTAAGACAATCCACTGACATCACCATCATTACCTTTAAATATCATCCAATCCACCGTAAACCCTTCAAAATTGCTTAGGAAGTGTTTGGTTCGAGGGATTGAAAGGGATTGAAAAGTTTAATCTCGGGATCGGCCGGGCATGCCGATATAGCAATCCCATATATCTTGCACCAATCCACTGACACAGCTATCATTACCTTGAAATCGGTGCAATCCACTCCATTACCATCCACTCTACCGGGCCAAACAAGCCCTTAATGGGCACTTAAATCTCATAATGTAAATGTACGTAGTCTATCTACCACCGATCCATGAAGTAGACTCGGCGTCAAACATGGTGTATGATTTGCTTGACTGTGAATGTCCCACATGCATGTCGTAATCTAAACCTTCAAAAAAATAAAAAAACACAGAATCTTTTGTTTATCACAAGCAGAAAAAATTCTTCTTGTTACAATTTGATTAGGCCACACCACCACATAATGCATTTAATGCAAAATACTAATAATGTTAATGATTACATAGACCAACTACAATGCAATAAAACATAATTTTTATGTTTGTGGCAAAGAAAGGATTGATTCTTTTTTTAAAAAATCCATAATTTATCATGGATCTAAACCAAACAGCTAGTGGACCATGGGTTATGCATGGCTAGAGGTGTACACGAGTTGAATTGAGTCGAGCCGTGCACAACTTGACTTGGCTCAGCTACTTGCTAACCCCGGCCCAGTCCTTGAGGTAGACTGGCCAGCTCGGATTGGTTTGGTTAGCAGCTCGGGCAATTTAAGTCGAGTTCAAGCTAAGATTGAGCCGAGTTCGTATGTCCAACATTTTCATAAACACATGAACTGCACTTTCAAAATCTCACTGTAGGTAAAATAGCAGCAGTGGTTTTATAAGTATTTCATCAAATACGTTCTAAGCAACATAAAAATCAAGAAAATAAAAAAGAAAAAGAAAAAGAATATTTGTTTCATATACATACCTTCCTTACCACCAACCACACTTGGTTGAATCATTTCATCAAACACTTGGTGAGCAACATCAATATCAAAGTAACTGAGTCACCGAATTGGTTCGATCCGAGTTCAATTCGAGTCAAGTCAAGCTCGGGCAAGCTCGAACTCAGTTGGGTCCTTACTCTTTCCCAGGTGGTAGACTCTCAAGAGTTTCAACTCCTGGTCAAGGGTTCCAGTACCCATAGGTGGTGAAATTCCACAAGCATGAGTGTGTGGGGGTGTGTGTGCGTTTTTTTTTTTTTTTTTTTTAAAAAAAAAAGAAAAAAAACAACGTCGAACTCAGTTCAAAATTTTTTCAAACTAAAAATTTCAGCTTAACACGGTTCTAACACAGCTTCAAACCCGAGTCGAAATGAGCTTTTTCTAGTCAAGTCGAGCAAGCTAACCAAGCTAACTCGGGTCGTGTACAACCCTATACATGGCCCAGAAGGAGTTGGTTTTAAAACTTGTAAACTTACCCGTCTATCAACTGTCTCAGCTTGATCAAGAAAACTTCAGAACTATGTTTGGGGCCTATAGATTTAAAGCTTAACCATAGCCCACTCATGAGCCGTCCAGGAAATTGGTGAACGGTGTAAAAAATCCACACCAGATCTGGACAGTAGAAGGTAGCTAACGCACACTCGCTCGGAAAAAGTACAGACATTATCATTCATGAGATTTGCAAAGTGTTGGTACGGCCAGTGGTAGGTTACAAATCACTCCCAAATGCTTTCTGGTTTTGGCCGTTGATTGGACGACCTTGACCATTTCTCCTTTCCCTCATCTTATACGCTACCAACGACCAACGACCATTAAGTGGGGCCCACCTTCTATAATCCAGACCGTTGTTCTTTTGCTTCCAGTTTGGATGAAGCATCTTCCCAAGGTTAGTCGCCAATCTTTCGTCTCTTTTCAGTTGAAACTTCGCTGTATTTGAGTTCTTAACCGTGTATGCGTTTCCCACAAATTGAAAGGTTATGATTAAGCTATTGAGGTGGTTTTTTGTTCATAGCCCATGTAAGTGAGGACGCAACAGATTAGTGGTCTGGATTAACATGCAAGGGTCCAACTTCTCAAATCGAAAACCAGCGTACACTGCAAAATCCATAAACTCCAAAACCATTCTTCCACCATGTAGACACACCCACCCTACTGTCTTTGCCCTTACAAGGCAGCCTAGATCTCCGACGTGTCCATGTGGCCGTTCATCAGGTTCTCCCTGCCCTCACAGTCCTACAACTCAGCCAATCCGATCATTAGGTGGGCCAGCCAATCATATACATCGAATAAGGACAAAGTCCATACGGTTCAAACAATCGTCAGTCAATACGAATATGTGATGAACGGCCCGATATCTCTCACATGCAAGCCATATCTTGCACGTGTCAGTAGGGTACAATTTCTGCAGCCGAGTACCTTTGCCCCCTCCTTTATCGGGGAGCTAACATTTAGACGCTCATTTATTGACAAACAGATCCTTTTGTATTTCACTTTTGAAGAATACATCAAAACAAAGATGGTCTATAATATCATAAAAGGAGTACAGAAAGTAGAAATAAAGGAGTGGTCTATCAATAAAGTGGGGGTTAGATGTGAAATACTGTTTACGGATGGAATCTCTGTTGCAGACAGAGTCCCTCGACTTTTACGCGGGCGCTGCTCTGACCTACTGCCATGTACCCCAGCCTTTTCATCGTACCTCTAGTCACGTCAACCTCTTCCCTGTACAACCGTCCCAGGCATGCGTGGCCATCTCGATTCCGTCCATCTGTCTCACTGTCAGCCGGTCGATCAAGGAATGGATAAGGTACGTGGAGAGAGCGATATGAGAAGGACTCGACACAGTCAGAACGCCAGGGCCCACTCGCATGTGTGCTTTGGGCCGAGAGACTGGGCTAACCGTTTATCTCATTGGGTCAGTGTACATGAGATTTGACGTGTTTTCTGCAACACGTGCTGACGTGGATGTTTCGAGATATCATCATTCATCAGGTGGAGCCCACCAAAAGTTATATATATATATATATATATATATATATATATATATATATATATAGCTGTACACGAGTCGAGTCGGGCCGAATATGCCCAGCTCGTGCTCGGCTCGCATTGCCGGAGTCCTAGCTCGTACTCGGCTTGGCTTGGGCTTCGAGCTTGGATGCCTAACTCTTGCTCCGCTCGTCCGAGTTCAAGCCGAGTCGAGTCCGAGTTTTCGAGCAGAGTAGGGAAGAGCGGTAGGAACTAGCACCAAACAGGGGGGGAGAGAGAGAGAGAGAGAGAAAGAGAGAGAGAGAGAGAGAGAGAGAGAGAGGGAAGAAGAGGGATGGGCCGAACGGCACCGAATAGGGTAAATGAGAGGGAAAATGAGAGGAGTCCGACTATGGGAAATGAGAGGGGAAATGAGAGAGGGAGAGAGAGAGAGAGAGAGAGAAGAAGAAGAAGAAGAAGAAGAAGAAGAGGGACGGGCCAATGGGTGAGAGTGCTGGTCCGCTGGACGCCAATGAGAGGAATGGGTTTTTTAGTTTTAAACGGGAGCTGGGAGGGGCATAGGGTTTTTTTGAATGGGCAGGCTGAAAGCGACTGAGAGTTAAGGTATTTTTGTTTTGAGGTATATATATATATATCCCCGGTCGAGTACGAGTCGAGTATGAGTCGAGTACCGAGTCGATTATTGCCCAACTTGTACTCTTCTCGAATTCTATTCGAGTACCAAAAATCAACTCGTGCTCACCTCAAACTCATTTCAAGATGAATCGAGTCGAGTAATTCTAAGTCGAGTTGAATGAGTAACCGAGCTTACTCTGCTTGTGTACAACTCTCTCTCTCTCTCTCTCTCCGTATATATATATATATATATATATATATATATATATATATATATCCACCTCATCAGTTAGATGGCTATTGGCCTAAAAATCAGGCCAATCCATGACTTAGGTGGGCCACATTATAGGCACTAGTTGAGAGTGGGTACCCACCCATTGAAACCTTTATAACCGTTTATATGGTCCACTGAAATGTGGTTCACTCATCCAGACCACCCATTATGTGTGTCCCACTCAAACGAGGGTTCACACCAAGTTTCATCCATATCCAAAACTAGAGCTTTTAGATGTTTTAAACATGATTTCACACAATTTCAAATAGCATTGCTCACTTGTGTTCTTGATAGGGCTGATTTTTGAAATATTTGTAGCCTAGAGGGGACCCACCAAATGCACGGTGTGGAGTCTGATAGACATCACGGTGGGGCCCACAAAGCTAAACCTCACGGGAATATCCCATGAAGTCAAACTCATACTACCATTTCCCTACATATGTGCGTGCGCACGCTCACGTGTGCAATTTGTTTAGCTATTAACTGTATTAATTTGGCTGCAACGTTAGTTGCATTGGCAGAGACAGCGTTCATGCGTACGAGTGATATGAGGTTTGTCTTGTCTTGTAAATGATTCCATCTTCAAGACATCCTAGCCAAAAAAAAAAAAAAAAAAACTATATGAATTCATAAAGATAAAGATAGGGGAGAATCACATGCTTTATGGCAATTATCAAACATTTGGGGATTGTGTTTCCATGTTCCTTTAGTCCTGAGTTGGACAACATATTCCCAACATGGGGGATCTTATGTTCCATGTATATAAGTTTTTAAGATGGGCGGCCCATCTCCAATGCACCCATTAATATTGTCCCTTTGCTGTGGCCCGCATGAGTTATGGATCAAGTTGAATTTAAGTTCCAAACCTAAGATTGGAGGTATATTTAACGGACAGGTAGAATGGTGTGTACACACAACTGGAGACCTGCACAAATTAAAAAGTATAGGAGTTCCGTGTAAAAGTATAAAAGAAATGTTTCTGAGTTTAGACCAACACAAAGGAGTATAAATGGATTGGTCGGGTCAAATAAAGGAGCCCAGATCTAATCTATCAAAAATTAGGTTGAATTTAAGTTAAATTGAAGTTTTTTTTTTTAAAAAAAAGTTGATTGATTAATTTTGAGCCATTTAATTCAGTTTAATCTTTTAGATCGTGGGTTTAGGTTTTGAACCTAAACTTGTTGGACCCACATCGTCCTCAATTGGATCAACCTTATTCAAACGCAACTCTACCAAAACATGACACGACTCAATTTGGAACACAAATGCTAAGGGGTCATTTGTCATCATAGATTTGAAGGGATTGGAGGGTTTTCTAAATTCATCGGCCATTTGGCAGCGTAGATTAGAGGCTATTTCAAATTTATTTTGTTTTGATTATCAATCTTCTATCATTCTTTTCATTTGCATATGTGCCACTAGCCTACTTAATATATTGCACATGTAACTTGTTGATGACACTCAAAACCATCATTTTATCAATTGCATCACTAAAATCAATAAAATTATCAAAGTAGCCAAACAGTAATCCTGTAAATCAATGTTTTAAAAAATGTTGATTAACCGCTGGGTTGTAATCATATGCTTGTGGCTCATTCAAGATTTGGAATTTCATCATTTTTACTGTAGTATATATCATTGTGTCAAAGTTACATGTACGCAACTAATTACAAATATTACAGTTGATTTAATAATTCCTTTAAATATACTACAGAATTTAAATATATAATTATTTTTGAATCAAAAGGGAATCTAGGGTATTCCATGAATTCAAAGTGCCAAAGGAAACCTAAAATGTAATAGCCGGCTTATCCATTTATGGGAGGACTTGAATTATCTTAACTTAAACTCAGGTTCAAATAACTGATCAAGGCCTGCCTATTAAAGGGCCCTGAATCTCGCACAAATGCATGCTTTCAAATCCGGTGAGTGTCCGTTATAGCAAATACCGCCGAGATTTTTTAATTCTTTCAAAATTATTTTTATTTTTATTTTTTTTATAGCAGTTTTATAGTAAAATTATTATAAATCTTAACATGAAAATATTTAAATGTTAAAAAATCATGTTACACTCATATATTCAAACTTTCCAAATTTAATTATTTAATCATAACAGTTTTTTTTTAGTATTGTAATTCCAGCTGGATTTTTCTAATAACATCTCGAGAAAAAGTTCAAATATTTAAATCTGACGAGAAATTGCCGAGAAGGAGATTTTGTCCCTTTGCGATTGTCTCTGCGTGCGCAAGTTGCCGATCGCAGCGAGGACAAAAGAGAAAGAACACAAAAATAAAATAAAATAAATAAAAGAGTAGAAAACGAAACGTCCTCTTCTTTAGAAGGGCATATTCGTAATTGAGGGAGTACCTCCGAAATCTTAGCTGGTCTCGACTCTCGGAAACCACGCGGTACGAAATGATGGGTTACTGATATTTTTACTGTCTCTCTGAAGTGGGCCCAGACACGTGGCAGCGACATTCGGCTTTAGCAGAACGCGATTTTGCCAAATCGAAAGAGAGTGGTCCTTGTCACGTGCCATGAGGAGCCCTCTCTTTCTCTCTCTTTCCTTACTCTCCTGCTGGGCTTAGCTTTTATCGACTGTCTTTCCAGGATCGAAACATACAAACGCCAGCAGCAAAGCAGTAATAAGAGACGTCCAAACCATCTTCCCTTTTTCTTTTCCAGTACATTGCTTATTTAATATTGATTAATGCCTGTTAAATGACACAGTTATAAGGGAAGCACAATACGTACCGATTTTTATTTTTTATTCTTTTTTGTTAGCTTGTTGGTACACCCGTTGTCAGTTCACTTTACTGTTAGCCATACCCACTCAAGGGAATCAATACCAAGACCTCAGCCTTAAAACAAGGTATCTTTCACTCAGTCTACCACTTGAGCTATGGATATGGGTGTACGTATCCAGTTATTTACTATGCTAAGCTCATCATCCAAAGCTCAAGTGGACCACACAACAGGAAACATTGGGAACAATGATATCCACTGTTGAAACCTTCATATCTTATTTACTCTGCATTACACGTAAAATTTAAAAAACTAATGGGTTATTTTGCACCATAGATTTGGGAGGATTTGAGTGAATTTCAAACCCCATGGTTTTTTTGGTAGCATGGAGTAAATGGGGTTTCAAATCCCCTTAAAGACGAGTTTGAAATCAAAGGTGAAAGCTTGAATTACATTTAAAATCCTTTTAAAAGTTGCATATGTAACATGTGTGTCACTAGACTATTCTTCTATCGGGCACATGGCCCATTAATGATATCCCAAAACAATTAGATTATTAATTGCATCACCATAATTACTTTAATATGATGATCAACACCATCCAAACATTCTCCATGTAAGTTAATGGTAAAAAATAGTTAGTTAACTACTCAGACATGATTTTATGCTTGTGGCCCATATAAGACTCGAAATTTCATCATTTTCAAGAAAATCATATATTTTGGTGCGCTTATTACAACTATCATGTCCAACATTACCTACGTTCATCAATTAGAGATATTAAAGTTGATTTAGTAATTAAATTCAAACCCTTATAAATATATCATAAGTAACTACTTTGGGATTAAAGTTGATTCCCAATTCACGATGCGAAACAAAATAGGTGGATTTTAAATCAATGGGCTTCACATCCAGGGGTTCCGAATCTAGGGGGTTTCAAATCCACACTCCCAAACAAGCCAAACACAATCAAATGTAAATATCAACACTTCATGACCGGACTAGCTTGATTTTTGTACTGCCACGTTTTCGCTAGTAACCCCCACCAGATGAATTGCCCTGATCTTGCATAGGTGTGTTGCTTTAGCACGTGCACTGCATGGCCCCTTCGTCATCGGACCCGCTCTTGTCGAGTAGCCAGAAATGAACTCTGCTGTTTTGGCAGGGACTGATGGTGACACCTTCAGTTACTAAGGAATTGAATATAGGCTGTCCAGATCGTGGGCCCCAATTTTGATGTCTCTTAAGCCAGAAACTACACTTATTTGATTTCCTAACTGTTTGATAGGTGACATTTAATGGACAATGAAAATGAAAACGAGTTAACGATGTAAATTCAACAAACCAATGGCCATAAATTAGAGGTTAGGATCGCTTAGTGAGTTTAGCTTTTAGAAAGTTAGGTACCTATCAGCATGGCCCCAATTTAGACAGTTTGATTGTGATACTATTTGTTGCATCGTTCTATTTTTGACTATATGTTTGCTGGCATGCTAGAATTAAAATTAGGGCACAATTCAAACCAAACAACTATGACCTCAAACGTTAAAATATGCAGATACATAATGTATGATCGAAATCTAATAAGAACGGTCACCTATTCAGCCACTCACTCAACGTGTAAATAGGATTATGCGATATTCAAAGAATGGAGTTCGTCCTTCTAATGATAAGTTGCACATTTGACTTTCGTATAAAAGTATTTTTGATACAGATAAATAAAAATGAGGAAGGGATTCTTACCATCAATCGTGGAGAACAAGTACAAACCACATTTTCGATTGAAGAACTATATCTAACATGCAAGCATATATTCAAATTATAGCTAAGATTAATGGCTATTTAATTACCACTTAAGGATTAAATTACGAAATATAAATATTAAGTTGAAATTAAAGAATTACACTAAGAAATATAATTTGCTTAGTATGGAATGTAAAGGATTGCACTATGAAATATAAATTAGCTGGTAATTTAAGGTATAATTGAAATGTAATGTTTGGTTTGATTGAGTTGGTATGATATGATTTTTATTATTGAATTTCTCTGATTTTTATATTCTTAATCCGGTCATCTAAATCATTCCCATATTATGACAGTTGCCATAGTCATTTGTCACTACTTAGCTTCCTTTGTTTCTTCCTTCATCATTTGCCGTGTAATCATTTTTTTACCATTGCTTCTTCATCGGCCACTTAGACATTGACTTGGCACTATTTGATATGTCTTACCTATTGTTTATTAAGAAATTTTTTTAAATTTCCAAATACACCACATGTATTTTATATAAATCACATTAACCTACTCTGATTAGTTCTTAATAAAAATGACGATAATATCGATGAAGAGCATTTAAACGTGTAAGATTTGCAAAATCATAGTTGACATACATCCAATTATATACATTATTAGATAGTCGATGAAGTAATGCAATTGATTTATCCAAAAGGTAAATGAGTGAAGAGAGAAACATAGTCGATCCATTCAAGATACAAAAGATAACCGAGAGATAGAACTTGACTAACAGAAGAAAAACAATCACTAAAAGGAAAACATAAAGAATCTAAAGAAAAACTTTTCAACTATTGCAGCCATTGCAATAATAGAAGAAACATTTGGAAGAATAAACTATGTAGCAGAACTCTATATATAGCAGAGAAAATCTACAAAGCAATTATCATTGATCATTTACAAATCCAATCAAACCAAATAAGTATATCAATTTACTTTATCTCAGCTTATCATATGAGTATCGATAATCCAATAATGATAATTTTTAACTCTAGTGTTTAGTTGTAATCTAAATTTATGCTCATGCGTCATATTTATCCTTTATCCAATATCATATAATTTTTTAAAAGTCTTTTTTTTTTTGTGAAATACACAAAACAACCTATCTTCGGAGGAAGAACTCCACCCTACAATTATTGTCTGATCATTATAAAATTTTGCAAGTGACTGAGTAAATAATTGATCTTCTCTTATATAATCTCGTCATATAGGCTCATATTAGACGGATCTATTTATTTCAATACTTGGGGTCAAAGTTGATTAGTTTGAATCAAGCCGGTTATCAATTTTGGCACACCCGCGCACATTTTACATGATAGGAAACAAACAGAGCACCAACATGCAGATCCTTTTCTTTCTTTTTCTTTATCCTAGACCATTGGATACCTAATGGACTTGACTCAATTTGAGCAGATCTGGCTCCATTTTCTTGGACCCATCTATAAATTGGATCATACTGGATTCTACCATTTTGTACCTAGTTAAAATGGATCTAGTGAGGTTTAGCTTGCATCCGCCGGGTAAAATGATGTCCGATTGGGTCCATATTTTTTAGTGGGGCCCACCATTTGCTTAAAATCATGTCAAGTTAGGTCTAATTAATTGTAATAATAATAGTATATGTTATTAAAGGGCTTTGCTAAGTGCACATTCGCGTTCAATAAAAACCTGCGTACATGCAATACATGTCCTAGCATGTCACATGTGTGAGATCAGACCAACCTTGGGATCAGATCGGATGTCACTTGGGTACATTGTAGTGGGTGTTTCCCTGACCATGGGACCCACCTTGATGCATGTGTTGTATATCCACATCATCCATCAATTTTTCCAACTCATTTTACGGCTTGATCCAAAAAATTTAAGCAAATCTAAATCCCAAGTTGACCACTCCACAGGAAACAATGGTCATTGAATGACCACCATTAAAAACTTCCTAAGGCCCATTGTAATGTTTAGTTGCCATTAAACATGTTGATAAGGCCGCACAAATCTGAATAAAGGAGAAAAAATTAAATATCACCTTGATCCAAAACTTCTGCGGCTGACAAAAAGCTATTAATAGTCCATCACCACATTTCCTGTCATGTGTTCCAATTGAGATTTGGATCTGCTTCATTTTTATAACCATGCCTTAAATGAGCTGGAAAAACTGATAGATGGTGTGAATAAAGAGCATATGCGTCAAGGTGGGTCCCATGCCTGAACCACTCCCGATCAGGTTGGTCCCACCTTGTAAATGTTTTCCCAAAAATTAAAATCTAAGTCCAATAAGCATGTGGCCCCAATATTAGAAACAGGAGGATGGGTTAGAAAACCTCATCCAAGTTTTCTGGAGCGTGATTGATTATGCAAACTGTGGTCCACCTGACCATTTGATCAACCTCATTCAATATAGTGTTGTTCTCGTGGATGGATTGGAACATCCGGAGCATGTACTCGGGCTTTTTGCATGTGCCTGTTCTAGCAATGGAACCAGGTTTGATGAGTTACACACGTGTCAAAGCAACACCTGTCTGTGATCTAATTCATTGTTCTAAAACTGGCAAACACCATCCGAAATGCGGCTGAGTCAACTCCACTTAACCAGATTTCTAGTGGATTGACACTTGCTCCTGTTGACTCTTTCTTTGCATGGTAGGATTTATTAAGCACTTAACTAATATTAGATGGTACAATATGTAAATAGATTCTTGATTTATAATTAATCTTTTACCTGAGCGTATATAATAATTTTCCAAATCATGTTTATTTTATTTTAGGTCATATTATATTTATAAGAGGTTTTCTCCGTTGCAATATGATATACCCAAAAATTCTGTATTTTTCGTATGCAACTCTCAGGGGGTTGAGAGTTAGAACTGAGGATGTGAGTGCAACCTTGACCATGGACCTACCTTGATGCATTCATTGTTTATCTACGGTGTCTATCTGTTTTATCAATTTATCTGGTTTTGGATCAAAGTGATATTTGTTTTTTTTTTTTCCTTTCACCTGTATATTTGACTTTATCAACAGGTTGGATGGTGGTGCACTTTGGGAAACTCTTAATGGTGGGCATTCAATGACCACTATTTCCTATCCTGTTAAAAAAAAAGAAAAAAAGAAAAAAACAACGAATGGCCTGCATGAATATACAATGAATGCATCAAGGTGGGCCCTACGGTCAGCCAAGTGGCACTGCAGTGACTAGTGACTTGGGCCAAGTCACCCACCCGGTCAAAGTCAAAGTGGTTTTTGTTGACAGAGGTTTCAAAATCCCACATCCTCTCCTGATGGGCAAGAACTTCTACCAACCAACCACAAACTCAATCATGCACCTATTTATTTATTGATTCCTACTCTGAATATACCTACAATCTTTTCTACTAAATATTAAGTTGACTCATGTAAAAACTTGCGTAAGTTTTCGAGTCAATCCAACCCAACTCAAAACCGAAGTCCAAAGAACCATTAGGTATCTCAACTCAATTGGATCTGGTCCTGGCCATAAAGAGCATGATCTGTACCAAACCAGATCCCCCAGTTGGGTCTGGCTCCATAGCTCGGTACCAGACTTCAACGTTGAGATCATGGGATTGGGTGCCAATATAGTATTTGTGTGGGAAAAATAGGAGAAAAAAAACTCTCCCGGTCTGTGGAACTCAAAATACGCTGTTATATTTCATTTGCATGATTATCAAAAGGACCGGCACTTCAGTTCTTGGACTGGGGTCCTTTGTATGCAATCCAAACCGTTTATATGATGGCCTAAAATAAAAAACTCTCTGTCACATTGAAATATTTCGACACTTTGATTAGATTACTCAACCCTCGCCAGGCTGTCTCCTAGACTCGGTCCCAGCCAATCACAATCCTAGATTTTAGCTCAATTGCATGTGAACGTCTTCAAAATTATATCATGTGGGGTCCTTATAACAGGGTCTCTGTAACCACGACATCAGGGGTGGATATGATGGGCCTAACAATGCTACGGTTTGAAGCCCAAATGAAACATTTGATTGTGTGATCCCAACCGTTGGATATAATACATTTTTCATCATCCAACATGGACCGTCACTCTTGACACTTTTTTGTAGCCATTAAATCGTATGTGGCCGACCAGAGAGGTCTCTGGGCAAGGGGGTCTGATGAACAAGCCCAATTCACTGAACATGTAGGTGATGAACGGTTTTAGATTGAGGACACCTACATTTTGGGTCCATCATGAACACTTCTGGGCAAGCCTATATTGCAGACCTGATTAGGGGTGCACATGGTTCGGTTCAATCCGGTTCCAGGGTGAAGCCGGAGCCGAACCGTTCTTTACAGTTCTAGGATTTTTGGAACTGGAACCAGACTGTTATCACCCTGGAATTGAACTGAAACCGGACCGTGAAAACTGATTCAGTTCCGGATCGATTCTACGGTTCTGAGCTTTTTATAATCTAACTCAATTGCATGTTCTATTTTGTAATTTAGCTCATGTCTATTCATGTTGTGATTTATTTAATAAATGATTTGGATATTGTATATGGCATAAAAAAATACATTTATAAAAACAATTAAAAGGTGCATTGTAAGTCATAAATCATGAGTTAAATATACAACTAAAATATATTATAAACTCACGATTCTAACTTTGGTTCAACAGTTCGGCTCCATGGTTCAGATCACGGTTTGGTTCGATTCTATATACCCTCAAACTGGAACCAAACCGAACTAAACATTTGTTTAATTTTTGAATTCGAAACCGGTACCGGTGTACTCTAGGACAGGATAAAACGGGACCGTTTGCAGGTTCCAATCCGGATCCACAGTTTTACCTGTTCCATCTATGTGCACCCCTACGCTGGACTATTCAGGTCAGGTTTTGTCCAAAATCAATGTGACAGGGCGGGAATAGTCTACAACGCCTGTTTTCCACAGCAAGTAAAACTCCCTAGCTGTGTTGGGTCAACGCCATTATATATGTAAAATCTGCTCCGTCCATCAGGTGAGAACCTTTATTTATACTGTACATACAGAATATAAGCCGGATTTAAAATGCATAAAGGCCACACCAACAAAAACGGTGTAAAATTGCTTCGAGAACCGTTAAGTTCACATGGCGTGGCCGTCCAAGTTTTGTAACGGGCCAATCTTTTATCCCCTCCATCTTAAGAGTTAAACCTGAATACGTGTTTGATGAAAGGGGGTCCACACACAAACCTATGGTCGGCATCCATCGTGATTGTTCGGTATGGTTTGGCCCATCTGAGCTGTGGATCTAGCTGGTGTTTGGCCTCAGGGCCCATCTGTCGGCATGAAAATCATGTTATGCTCAAAATCAACATGACAGGACTGGGAATTGTCAACGACACCTGTTTTATACACCAGTAAAACAACCTAGCTCTGTTTGCTCCGCCATCTTATATAATGTGAAATCTGATCCGTCCATCAGGTGAGAACCATTATTTAGACCGTATATAACAAAATAATTCTGATTAAAAACTCCTACAGGCCACACCAACAATAACAATGTAAAATTGCTTCCATAGCCGCTAAGTTCTAGTGGTATTGCCTGCCTGAATTTTGTATCGGACCCATTTAATCCTACACATCCTAAATATTTAAACCTAATTACTGGGTTTGATGAAAGATAAAAATCATGGTGGCCCCACACATAAACCTATGGTTAGAATCCCTTCCAGATTGTTTCAAGTGGTTTGGGCGATCTGAGCTGTGGATCTCACTGATGCTTGCCCCAGGGCCATCAAAACACATAAACGGAGTGGATTTTTACATAAACATCTCACCGCACTGTTGAAAGCAAGTGTTGCACAGGATCCTAGTCCACATGACATGGACTACTCATGCATGCCCACCGACACCTACTTACCTTAGACCGTCATGTACTGACCTTCTATCCAAGCCCATAAAGACCAAAGCTTCCTATGAATATTGATAAAATAATAATTATTTAATGATTCTTTAGAAAATATCTCATTAGATAAAAGTGTTTTCTATTCCAACGAACTACAGCTATCCAAATAGACCCGACTCAGCACACATAGGTTTATAGTCAACTTATAGGTGGTCCAGGATTAAGTTCCACTACTTGGACCCATTTGGGTTTAGTTGGGTTTGGGCGTTCTATCTTTGGGCCAAGATCAGTTTGACCTGGAGCTGGCTGGGCTCGGCAGTACCCTTCTCAGTCCAGCTTGTAGGCCTAGGCTATGGTTTATGTGCTACTGTTTTAGGTCCGTTATGGAACTTATATTAGATCTGGATGCGGAATTGCTAAATGATCTATTGTGCATTGAATTTGGAGATCTGCTGAAGAAGATGGCATACCTTGCTCTGATGCCATCGCTGTGAAAACGGGACGGTGAGGCCTTCCTTGGGGACCCAGCAAAAACCTCCTCTCCAAGGCTCCACATGATTTGCAATCCCAGTCACATTGAGATACTGTATGAGTTACAATTTTAGCATTCCACCCCTATACGAATTCTAGATACATCACAAGTAGTGGGTCCCACTATTACACCTGAGCACATTATCCAACCCTCAGGATAATCCAGATCTTTAATCAACACAGCCCACCTTACAGAGTTCTTACAACTTAGTCCAGGCCTGGTTTGGTCCAAAAGCCTCATGGGTCAACTCACCCGAACTGAACCAAGCCAGGCCCGCCCGTACCTAGCCTTAAAGCAGTAGAAAGGGTTGGCCCTGATCATCAGGTGAGCCACACATGTTTATTGAATCAATGCATTAGCCTGCAGTTATTTGCTATGGTGTGGTCCACGTGATGAATGATGGCCAACCTTTTCAACGCTTGGAATGTGGTGTTTGTGTTTCCAATCTTAAAATAAAATAAAAATCAACCCTTTATAAGTGTGCATATGGGTATTTGGGTATTTTCAGTGTTGAGAAATGAGATGTGCTTGCTGGATTAACGGTACAGATGCTGATGCAGCATACGTGGACAAGACCAGGCCGTTTGTCAGGGAGGGAGACAGTAAACCCTAATCCAGAAAATCAGGTCGGTTTTGTCACCAGATGGGTCATAAGTGTATGAAAAAATAAAAAATAAAAAATGGATAATTAATATAATCTTACATATATAGAATTACCCCCATGTGATGAGTGAACCATACCATCTTGACTTGCGTAGTGGGCCCCACTTGATTAAAGTCTTTTGGACTTTGCACACATGAGCCAAGTACACCAACTAATCGTTGATGAATGGTCAGGCAAGGATCGCACCTGGTGGGCTCTACTTTTAGGCCGGGCCCACACTCGGGTCTACTATGATAGGCCCAGGAGGATAAAGAGCTCTCTGATTCTCCCTAAGTTGGACCCTTCAAAATTTTGAAGACTGGAAAAACTCTTCACATTGGATTTGAGCTTATTACTCGTGCCTTGTGATGGCCACACGCTACCAATGAGTTAAAAATGCACATCTTCTTGAATTGATGAAGAGGCTACGAGCCGTCGAATGGGATGAAAGTGGGCCCACGGCTAAGTGAATCTGACCATTGGCATGTTGGAGCCTACAGTGGATGGACCACACGCCAAAAATACTTGATGGGACAAACCATTTCATTGTAAGACAGCTATGAAATAGACAATGGTCGGCCGCATCCAACTGAGAAATGACCCCATATTGTCACTAGGATCTTCTTTGAATTTTTGACGTGTTGTATTCACGGTGCGTAAGATATGACCAACGGTCTGGATCACTGAATTATGTCCCCAAAAACAAAGGACAGCGTGCAAGTGTATATCCACGGTCGAGGATCGTACTATTATCCATCAACAATCAAAAGATCCGAAATGGATATTTTTCGAGAAATTTACTACTGTGGGCCCCACATTTTACCCACCTTTTTTTCTACACACTCCCAAACAATATGCCACGTGTCATGTTCAGAGATGGTTGTACATATTACGGTTCTTCAGCTGCATGATGTCATCTTTCTTTTAAGGAAACATACGGATGACGGTTGGTGAGAGTTTACCACCGTTTTCAAGCGGAGTTCGTGTGGTACGTGTCAGAGTCACCACCGTACACTTTTCGGATACCCCTAACATGGACGGCTGTAATATATATGGTCGCTGGACCCATCGATTAATGTCGTTCAATCAGAGTCAATTTCGTGATATTTCACATCCACGGCGAGGCCCACCATTTGGACGGTCCAGATTGCAGTCAAATGCACGTCCGTGTCGGTAGATGAAATAGTTAAACAAAGATGCTGGTCAAATATCAAGCGACACTAACTCAAGGTCAACACAACTTTGATGGTTCACTGCTAGGGCTGTCATTCTGTCAATGGTCTGAGTTAGGGCCGGGCCGAGCTATGTCCAAGTCCGCCCTGCAATTCTGAACCTAAGCCCAGTTCCAGCCCAGGCCCATTACATGAAATAGTCCAGCCTGAGTCTGGCCGGGACATTTACACAAGCCTGACTTGAGTCCGCCCCAACCCCAGCGCTGAATATTTCTATAGATAAATGATATTTTGGTGTGCCTTGTTCGTGATAAAGGGAGAGAATGAAAGAAAATGGAGTAAAATTAGGTATAGGAAAAACCTATGGGCTGGGCTGGCTATATGGGATTGTAGGGTGCTAAGCCCAGTCCGGCCTTATTTACAATCGGGCTCTTGAATTCTGAGATTAAGCCCGAGCCCTACTCACTGCCACTTTTAAGCTAGCGTCTGATCCACCGAAGAGGTTTGGCTTGTGACGCTGTTTGTGTTCAATGGGCCCCACAATGATGTATATGTTTTATCTATCCATTTTTTTTTTTCCAGATCATTCATTTTATGGCTTGACGAAAAAAACTGAAGTAAATCTAAATCTCAGGTGAACCACAGCGCACAGGAAAACAGTGTTGATAGAATGTCCACCATTAAAAACCTCAGGGTCCGCTGTAATTTTTATTTGACATCCAACCTGTTGATTGGGTCATACTGACCTGAATGATGGAATAAAAAAACAAATAACAGCTTGATCGATCACTTTTGTGGCCCCTAAGAACATAAGATGTTCTTAATGGTGGACGTTCAATCGACGCTGTTTCCAGTGATGTGATCCACTTGAGATTTGGATTAAACTCATCTTTATGTTCATGCCATAAAATGATCGGAAAAAAATGGATAGACAGCGTGGATGAAATACATACATTACCATGTTGCCGACGGAGCACCGAGCAGTAGCCAATGGCTACTAGCAGCGTCAATAGCCAAACCCGGTCCGTGATTCATTGTAAACGTCTATATAAGGAGAAATATCCAACTGTACGACCCATGTATGGCCTACCAGCCTTTTAAAGCGAACTTGCTTTTTACCTCCCAAGAATAAGCCCCAGCTGTACGGCCTCATTTCTCAGGTCGAAAATTCCCCTGCTTTCCTTCCGAAAGCGGATCTCCTGGGGCTCGAAGGCGAGCGCTTACGCTCCTCGAACTCTGAGCTGCACGAACAGGTCAAAAGAGATCAAATTTACATAGGCCTCACGGTTACGTATTTATTATACCACAACGTTCATTTATATTTCAAGATCATTTCAGAGCATTATCAAAAAGAAAAAATCATATCCAAAGATCAACTGGACCACACACCACAAAGAGCAGCAGGAAAATTGATCTCACCGTTTAAAATTTTGTAGGGCCCAACATAACATTTATTTTCCATCTAATCTATTCATAAGGTCACAAAGACCTAGATGAAGAGGAAAAATAAATTTCATAATGATCCAAACTTCTGTGACCCCTAAAAGGGTTTCAATGGTAGACGTTCAATTCCCCACTTCCTTTTACAGTGTGGTCCACTTGATAGTTAAATCTGTCTTATTTTTCATCTCAAACCTTAATATGAGTCACCAAATAGATGGACGGTTTGGATATAACACAGACCTCATGATGTGACCCACAAAAGCAATAGGGATTTAAAATAAAAAAAGGCCCAGACCGCCAGTACGGCGGTAGCGCCGGCCATTTTTTTTAATTTTTAAATGCGGAGAACTTTTTCCCCTATACATTTTTCTCTAATACTTTTTTTTTTTAACAAGGAGAACTTTTTCCCCTGTACATTTTTCTTTAATACTTTTTTTGTTTTTTTAACAAGGAGAACTTTTTCTCCTGTACATTTTTCTCTAATACATATTTATGTAAATATGTATATATAAGTATATAAAAATATTTTTCTATCTTTTAATTCATTTCTTTCTCTATTTATTTATCAAGCATATCTCTTAAACTATAATGAGTTACTTGACGTACCATACATGATTTTGGGGCAGGAGAAGCTAATTTAGCTAACCAACCTTATTATTTTCCAAGATTTCATCAAGTCGATGGTCGAAAATCCATTCCATTCACTTTGCAGTCAATTTCATTCATTTCATTCACTTTGTGGTCAATTTCATTCACTTCACGGTCAATTTCAATCAGTTCGCGGTAAATTTCATTAACTTTGCAATCAATTCCATATATTTCCCAGTAAATTCCGATGAATCCCCCTCACTTTATAGTCAATTCCATGCATTTTGTGGTCAATTCCCTTCACTTCACGGTCAATTCCATGCATTTAGCAGTGAATTCCCTTCGGGGGCTGTTTGATTTTTCATTTCCCTGATAAATACAAGGAAATAAGTAATTATTACTTGCACCACCTGTTTGAAATTCGTCGGGAATTACATTTCGAAAAGTGGTCCATACAATACTTGTTATTACTGATTTAAATATGTAGGCCCCACCATGATATATGGGAGTTATCCACACCATCCAGCCTTTTAAAAAATACATTTTAAGGCATAAAACCAAAAAAGAGGTAGATTGAAAGCTCAAGTGGACCACACCTTAGGAAACAATGATCATTAAGACGTCAATGGTTGAAAGTTGTTTTCTCCCTAGGGCCCACATTGATGTTTATTTTTCATCCAACTTGTTCATAAGGTCACACAATCATAAATAAAGGGGAAACAAAAATATCAGTTTGACCCAAAACTTTTGGGGTCCTCAAGAAGCTTTCAATGGTAGGAGTTCAATTCCCATTTTTTTCCTGTATTGTGGTCCGCTTGATCTTTGGATCTGCCTCATTTTCTTGTTCATGCCCTAAAATGAGTTGACTAAAGGGATGGACAGTATGGATAAGACACACACATCATGATGGGCCCCACGATTTAACAATTTTCTCCTCGGGTGAGTGAGGAGTGTTATAAATGAAAGGTGGCGGTTAACATCACCTTGGAAATCTAACTGAAAATACACAGGTAAATAATTATTACCCATTTACCTGGAATTACCTGTGTAATTAGAAAATCAAACAGGCCCTCACTTCACGGTCAATTCCATGCATTTCGTGGTGAATTCCCTTCACTTCACGGTCAATTCCATTCATTTCACGGTCAATTCCATATATTTTGCGGTCAATTCCATACATTTTGCGGTCAATTCCGGCGAATTCCCTTTACTTCACTATCAATTCCATGCATTTTACGGTCAATCCCCTTCACTTCACGATCAATTCCATGCATTTCACGGTCAATCCCCTTCACTTTACGGTCAATTCCATGCATTTCACGGTCATTTCCATTCATTTCACGGTCAATCCCCTTCACTGCACAGTCAACTCCATGCACTTCACAGTCAATTTCATTCACTTCACGGTCAATTCCATGCATTTCACGGTCAATTCCGGCGATTCCCCTTCACTTCACGGTCAATTCCATGCATTTCACAGTCAATTCCCTTTACTTCATGGTCAATTCAATGCATTTCACGGTCAATTTGCTTCACTTCATGGTCATTTCCATGCATTTCACGGTCAATTCCCTTCACTTCATGGTCAATTCCATGCATTTCACGGTCAATTAATCAATTCCATGCATTGCATAGTCAATTCCGGCGATTCCCCTTCACTTCATGGTCAATTCCATGCATTTCACGGTCAATTCCATGCATTTTACGGTCAATTCCTTCTACTTCACAGTCAATTCACTTCACGGTCATTTTCATGCATTTCACGGTCAATTCCCTTCACTTCACGGTCAATTCTATGCATTTCACGGTCAATTTCGGCGATTCCCCTTCATTTCACGGTCAATTCCATGCATTTCATGGTCAATTCCCTTTACTTCACGGTCAATTCAATGCATTTCACGGTCAATTTGCTTCACTTCACGGTCATTTTCATGCATTTCACGGTCAATTCCCTTCACTTCATGGTCAATTCCATGCATTTCACGGTCAATTCACTTCACTTCACAATCAATTCCATGCATTTCATAGTCAATTCCGGCGATTCCCCTTCACTTCATGGTCAATTCCATGCATTTTACGGTCAATTACATGCATTTCACGGTCAATTCCTTCTACTTCACAGTCAATTCACTTCACGGTCATTTTCATGCATTTCACGATCAATTCCCTTCACTTCACGCTCAATTCCATGCATTTCACGGTCAATTTCGGCGATTCCCCTTCATTTCACGGTCAATTTCATGCATTTCACGGTCAATTTTGGCGATTCCCCATCATTTCACGGTCAATTCCATGCATTTCACGATCAATTCCCTTCACTTCATGGTCAATTCCATGCATTTCATGGTCAATTCCCTTCACTTTATGGTCAATTCCATGCAGTTCACAATCAATTTCATGCATTTCACGGTCAATTCCCTTCACTTCACGGTCAATTCCATGCATTTCATGGTCAATTCCATACATTTCACGGTTAATCTCAACGATTTCCCTTCACTTCACGGTCAATTCCATGCATTTCATGATTAAATCCTTTCACTTCACGGTTATTTCCATTCATTTCACGGTCAACTAGCTTCCCTTCACGGTCAATTTCATGCATTTCACGGTCAATCCCGGCGATTCCCCTTCACTTCACGGTCAATTTCATGCATTTCACGGTCAATTCCCTTCACTTCATGGTCAAGCCCATGCATTTCACGGTCAATTCCCTTCACTTCACGGACATTTCCATGCATTCAACCATTGTACGTGTATCGATTGTTTTCACTTATTAACTCCCCACCATATGAGCAAAGGATGATTATCGAAGCTATTTTATAAAAGCAAACACAATGACTTAGAAATGCATGAAATTGACCACAAACTACTAGGTAATTTCATAAGAATTTAAACGTCCTTACCTCTCACAGTCGCTGTATCAGTGAAATCTGTGCTCGAGAAAAAAAATAAGTGTAGGTTGATGTGAAGCACGTTCTTCGGAGAAAAGCCTACAACATTTCACGTTTGTCAATGCATTCACATCCTCTCAGAAAACGAATGCAGGTAGCCTTGAGTAGAATAGAACACGAAAGATGTAATGTGATACCAGGATGGAGATTTAATGAAGAAAATGGGTAAAAAGAAGGAATAGGGATGGGAGAGATGAGTTCGGACGTGTATTTGAGGGAATAGGGATGATATAGATGAGTTTGGACGTGTATTTGAGTGTAAGGGAGTGAATGGAGTGAAATGCATGGAATTGACCATGCCATGAAGTGAAGGGAAATGACTGTGAAATGAATTGAATTGACTGTGAAGTGAAGGGAATTACCGTGAAATGAATTGAATTGACTATGAAGTGAAGGGGAATCGTCGGAATTGATCGTGAAATGAAGGGAATTGACCATGAAATGTATGGAATTGACCGTGAAGTGAAGGGAATTGATCGTGAAATGAATTGAATTGACTATGAAGTGAAGGGGAATTGCAGAATTGACCGTGAAATGCATTGAATTGACCGTAAAATGCATAGAATTGACCGTGAAATGCATGGCATTGACCGTGAAGTGAAGGGGAATCGCTGGGATTGACCATCAAATGCATGAAATTGATCGTGAAGTAAATGAAATGAATGAAATTGACCGCGAACTGCTTGAAATTGACTGCAAAGTAAATGAAATGGATTTTCGACCATTGACCTGATTGAATCTTGGAAAATAAATAGATTGTTTGACTAAAGTAGCTTCTCTTACCTCAAAATCACATATGGTACGTTAAGTAACTAATTTTGATTTAGAAGATATTCTTGTTAAATGAATAAAGAAAGAAATGATAAAAAGAGAGAAAAAAAATTATATGCTTATATATACGTATTTATATAAATATGTTTTAGAGAAAAATGTAGGTAGAATAAAGTTCTCCATGTTAAAAAATAATAATAATAATAAGTGTATAGATTGTTGCGGTACTACTGTTGGTATGGTGGTTTTTCTCTAGCAATACTTTGACATAAGCTACGGTTATAATCCGTAGCCATAGGCAGCCCAGCTTGAATGGGAGGGGATTTTGGTCCAGTAAACGTGCGTCCGTACAGCATGTAAAAAGAAGTGGGCTTAAAAGGCTATTGGGCCATAAATGGGTCGTACGGTAGGAAATTTCTCGTAAGCAGATTGAGTACTGAGTAAACAATGTAGGGTCCACCATGATTTATGTATTTTATTCCGTGGATCCATCCATTTTATGAGATAATTTTAAGGCCTTAGATCATAACCCAAGCATATGTAAGGCTAAAATGGACCACACCACAGGAAACAATGTGAATTGAATTTCTACTGTTGAGAAATTCTTAGGGCCACAGATGTTTTGGATTAGGATTATATTTGTTTTCTCCCTTCATTCATATTTGTTTGATCTAATGAGCAGTTTGGATTACAAATAAACCTCACCGTGTGGCTTAGAAAGGTTTCAACGGTGGAAATTATTATTTTCACTTTTTCTTGTGCTATAGCTTGCACGCCTAAAATGAGATGGAAAAACGGATGGAAGGTGTGGATAAGCCATATAAATTCACGGCAGGCCCCACAGAGTTTACTCAGTTTGATAAAAGCGTACTAACTCAATACGCAATCTGGCTGTCCAAATCATAGTGGTCAGCAGTTCAAATTCATCCTCAGTGAAATCACAAAGTCAATATTAATCAAAAGGCCTATTCACGAGCCACGGATAGATCGGTCTTGTTCGTTAAATTTTGCCACGTGTATGGTGTGTAAGGTTTGTGTTACCTCATGAAGGGTTTCAATGACAATAAACTTTCCAGCGGACCCTAAGAAGGTTTTAACCGTAGTTGCGCCAATCCCTATGTTTTCTATAGTGTGGCGCAGAGCTTTCAACGTGCCTTTTTTTTTTTTTTTACCATACTCTGATGAAGATATAGAAAAGTTGATGGGTGGTGTGGATCTAACACATAAATTATAATAAACTCATAGAGGTGTCACACGTTAAAAGTTGAGTGGTGTACTATTCAAAGGTGAAAACAAGAAAAAGAAAAAAAACAAATAATAGCTTATGGAAATTTTTTGTACCCTAACATGTTTTTAATGGTGGAAGTTCAATCAACACCGTTTCCAGTGATGTGAACCACTTGAGAATTGGTTCAAACTCATCTTTATGTTCATGTGATAGAATGATCTGAAAAAATGGATGGATCGCGTTGATGAAATACATACATCATGATGTGGCCCATAGAGCACCGAGTAGTAGCCAATGGCTACTAGCAGCGTCAAACGCCAAACCCCGTCCGTGATGTAAACGTGGATGTATAAACATTCATCGAGACTGTCCAAATCATAGTGGTCAGCAGTTCAAATTCATTCTTATCAGAAGTCAATATTATTCAAAAGGTCTATCCACAAGCCCACGGATAGACCGGTCTTGATCGTTAAATTTTGCCACGTGTACGGTGGATGAGACACAATAACTTAAAAAATGGTTGTTAACCATCAGAAACAAAAACAGAAAGGATAAAGTAGAGAGAGAGAGAGAGAGAGGGAGCGGAGGGCATTAGAGCAGAGTAGAGAGTGGAGATGTTGTTGTTGCAGCAGCAATCTCTTCATTTCCCTTTCCCTCCTCTCTCTCACCGGTCGTTATTCTCTCCTTCTTTCAGGCCCACCACCACCATCACCACGTTCCATCACTCCTTCCGGGCCCGCCTCCAAACCGGACCCGAAACGCTGCTCGCTCAGCTCCCAGAACCTCCCTCCACATCCCAAGACGAAGATGGCCCCATCGAACTCCCCCCTCCTTCCTCCTCTTCTTCCCCTCTCTTCGGCAATCCCAACGATCCGTCTCCTCTCCAAGTAGCCACCAGCGTCCTCCTCACCGGCGCCATCTCCGTCTTCCTCTTCCGCTCCCTCCGTCGCCGGGCCAGACGCGCTAAAGAAATGGTAGCCGTTGATCTTCTTCATGCCCTCTTTAATTTGTTTCTGGATAATTCTAATTGGTTTTTGCTTGTTTTAGAAATTCCGATCATCAGGCATGGAGAAGAAGGGTCTGAAGGACGAGGCATTAGATAGCTTGAAAGCAATGCAGTCCGTCTCCATCGAGCCCGGGTCTCCACCTTCACCTGTCCAGGCGTTGCTGGGCGGGCTGTCTGCCGGGGTGATTGCGCTCGTTCTTTACAAGTTCACGACCACGATCGAAGCGGCCCTCAATCGCCAGACCATCTCAGATAACTTATCGGTCAGTTCACTGCTTCTTCTTCTTTTATTGTTTTTTTAATTTTTAATTTATTATTATTATTATTATTTTGTAGTTCTTCTGTTTGTTTTTAGTTCTGGGTATTGGTTTCTTTGTGGTTCATCCCCAGATTTCTCCCTAATTCAAATAACCCAAATTCGAATTTTCCGGTGTTGATAATATCTTGGCTGGTTCCGGTGCATTGTTTGTACAAATCCTTCCAAGTGGTGAATTGCACTATTGAAATGAATTGCAATACTTAGCTCAATAAAGTGGAATGTGCCTGTCTGTACGAATGGGCCCATGGATCGGAGATCCGGACAATTGATCTGATAGGGCCCTATTATGGATTGGAGATCCATCAATAATTTATTTAATTGTAAGTTTTCCTGACCATTATATCAGTGGCGTACAGATGGACAGTCAAATGAGAACACAGAAACTGTCCAGTAAAATGCCAAAGATTGGATGATTGGTATAGGGTTGGGATCTTCAAAACTGGTCGATGGTGCAGCTTCGATCGATGGTTTGTGAAGAGCATCAACAATCTGGTCCACTGAGCTATGGGCCCCGCTTGCTTGTGATGACACATCAGGATGCCTATATATTTCCTCATCATGCTTGGATTTGGCATTCATAATGAAGTAGTCCACAAATGACAATTACATACCTTCCACCCCCAACTCGAAACAAGGTATTAAAAAATGCTTATATGACAGACGTTACATAACGTTAATGGTGGTAACCGTTACGCATTACAGGGCCATAATGCCATTATGGGAAAAAAATGGCCTGTAATGGCCATTACAGTTCCATAACGGGGGCTGATATAGTTTTTTAATGGCCGTTATGGCCCATATCATAATGGTAATTACGGTGGCCATTGTGGCCACCATTACCGATATTGAATATCTTGCTTAAAAGTAACATAACTGCAATTTGTAGCCCAGTCTCTTAATATGGTTACCAACTAAATTATTACAATTTTGGCATTTCCGCTTTGTTGAACTGGTTATCTAGTTATTGAAAGTCAATTCAATAGAGTATCAGATCACATTTTAGATAGCTCATAAACTGGCATATGCCAGAATATAGGAATGGCGTATGTATCATCTATATTGATGTCAATTTTAACTGATTTAGTGCTGTTCCAGTATGCATGCACATGTCATCGTGGTGGGTCCGTTCGTTAGGACATTGCTTGTTAGATATTTGTAATTTGTACTTAGTCTGGACTTCTGGGAGTGATCCTTTTCTTTCTTTCTTCTTCTTCTTTTACATTTATCATTTTAATTTATTGATTTTATTTTATTTTTTAAAATGTATAGCTTCTGCATATTTGTTTTTGAAATTGATCATTGTTAACTTCTCTTTATCTAAAAATATTTCTTTTTCTTTTTCTTTTTCAAATATCATTGTCAATATTGGGTTTGAAATTCATATCGGCTATATCCCTTATGCTTTTATGTGAGAGGAGTTATATGATACATGCCCTGTGCTTGGCACAAATATTGTGAGGTCTTGATTCTAAGTCTCTGACAAGTGGGTCCATGGTTGAGTAATCCAGAGCATTGGTTGATAGCGTCCAACCATGGATGGATTACACTCCAGAAATCCCCTCCATAGGGTAACCATAGTCTTTCAATTTGTGGCCTATAGCTAGATTTGTAGAAGAGAAACACAACAATGATCCACATTCAAATGAAAAAAAATTCTTGCAATTGGTCGCTAAGATATTCTAATCTGGGATATTTGTGGGGCACAGTATCCACTATCAGATGCAAAATTATCGAACCATGGGCCCCGCTTGTCAGAGTTGCTAACCAGCATGTACTGTTCAAAGACCGGACATGTCATGCAATTGATTTCCTGTGTTTCTTACGAATCACTTCCTCTGCTTCACAGGTTCGGCAGATAACAATAACGATTAGGTGCATCTCTTGAACTCTCTTTTCTGATGCAATTTCCCTTCCAAACACCATTTCTATAATCGTCACAAACATAGCATCTGCTCCATGCAGGACTATCGTGAACGGGCTGTGCTATCTTGCGACATTTGTTTTCGGCATCAACGGGGTCGGCTTGGTGCTCTATTCTGGCCAGCTTGCCATCAATTCCTTCATGGAAACCTCTGCAGATGATGCAACATCTAGCAAAGGCAGTCAGCAGCCAAGCACGACTAGTGCTTCAACTACACCTCCCATGGATGACATGAGATCGAATGGCGATGGTGAACAGCAAGGTTCAGATGGGACTCAATAATCAATGAAAGTAGGGAAAAAAAATAAAAATAAATCCGAAAAGCATCATCATCAACAGAGAACATCAAGAGGTTCAGTTCCCTTCCCCACCTTGTACACCACTATTTATTCGAGTCTTTAGCATGCGAGTCCTTGGTCATGCCATTTTCCTTGTTCTCAAAGCAGTAGTCCATCATATCTCTTGTATTAAGCTATCAATTAGCTTATTTAGAAGCATTTGTTTATTTATCTCTGTGGTAGGCTGCAAACTTTGATAATAGTCGTAGGAGGAATTATATGATCCCTGGAGTACAGTGTCCTCGGGTCTTTGGTTCATGCATAGTTGATCCAGGCCATTGATCCAATAGACTCCATGGTGGATGGACCTTGCCACAAAATTGGTTTGTGGGATCATTTGATTAGGCCTGTTTGGGTACCACTTAAAGATGAGTTCATCTCATTTTAGTTAATTGCAATTATGTGTTTAAGAACAGGATTGTTGGTTAACAAGATTATTCTTAATCCTTATAAAAAAGAGATATGATCTCTAGTACATTATTTCAATTAACTAAAATGAGATGAACTCATTTTTACGTGGCACCCAAACAAGCCCGAATTGGGATTTCCAATTGGGAATCTATTGTGGCATGGTCCATCTACCATGTGGCCCATCAGATGAACACTCCCTATCACTTTTGCCCAAACGGGTACACAGAGGATACCATTTATCCTTACGCGCTGGATCATATAATTATTCTAGTCATAATTAGGAGAACGCATGCATTCACTAAAAATTCTTCCCAGTAGGTTGAAGTAGGCCCAGCACCAATGAAGCACTGACAATAACATCCTCAGCAAGCATTCAAAGATAGGGTGGACATGGGCTCAGTGAACAGAATTTCACTGTTCTGCTGCCCGCTCTGCCTTTTCTTTTGGCCTTTACTTAGAGGCGGATACTTATGCAATGGGGTTGAATTGCTATCAAGGATATTGAGGGCCACAACCATACACAACGAGCAAGCAAACATAGGAATTGGTCCAAAAATCCACAGCAACAAGCTGGTGGCGAAATAGAGCGCTCTAAGCCCGAGAGACCAGAAATTGCTGCCCCTTATCACCGATCTCTGCACGTAGGACACGGGTATGTCGGAATCTGGCATGCTCAATAGGTAGTTGGCGTGGAGGAAGTATCTTACTGATTGAACGAATGATGTGAACGCCATGAGGAAGAAGGAGAGGAGGGTGATGAACTTGATGGAAGAGGTGGACGGACTTGTATCGCCATAGATTACAGCTTCCATGAAGACTTTGGATGAAGAATTTCCAACCCATGTCCCAATGAGTGAGCTTAGAGTGATTGAGAGGGAAGCGAGGTAGGTTGATGCTGATATGTTGCTTGAGATAACTTGCAATGCTATTGCTGTGTTGGTTGTCCCGCCCTGCAAATGAAACCAACAGCAGTTGGACTATGATGATCATCGCTTACTGAATTTTTCCCCATCAACGAAGATTCGCAAATTATGCTCTCTCATGATTTTTGTCAATGATATATGATTATTACCTTACCTATGTTGAGAGGTACATGCCTTCATGGTGTGAGAGAATAAAATAGGCTGGACTACAGTGCAGGTTTGCAACCATTTCTCAAATGGTGGTGACTCATCTGATGATGTACAAATGGGCATACATGTATGTCTATCCAGACTGTCCAAATTGTTGGCCCTCTGTGAATAGATCATAGCCCAGAAGTACACCTTTTAGAATTGCCATCTGTTGTTGACTGTTGAGTTTGGATCTTTGTCCATTTTCTTGTAACGTGCATGATTGATTGTGACTTCCGTTCTATGAGACCCATGGTTTGGATGGCCCAGATTGACATGCATATAGTGGAAATTGGAATAAGCTCATTCTACAAGTGCTGTCGATCCAACCATCCTCTCGGCCACCACATGGACATGGATTTTTTGGGTGGTTCTCTATTGTTTTCTATGGCGTGGTCCACCCAAGGATTTGATAGGCCAGACTTTTGAGCAACTGGTCACCATGCACGGGTTGGATGTCATGCACATAACACAGTGGGCTCCACACGGGAAGAGAGAGAGAGAGAGAGAGAGAGAGAGAGAGAGAGAGAGAGAACAGGAGGAAAAATGGATACAGATCCAAACCTGCAACATCCTCTCCACCCAAGCCAACTTGTTGTGATTCTCATAGCCAATAACTGTGGTGTGCGGATACCTTAGTATTTTATAGAGGAGATAGAGATGGTAGCCAAACATGAAAATCAGCCCAGTTGGGACCAAGATCAAATCCAGGTACTGCTTCTCCAACCTCATCTTCTCTACATTTGATGGATGCTGATAGCTCCTATCATTTCCTAGTAATTGAGCTTCGCATTGCCACACAAAAATAATATCATGGTTATGGTTCTTTTTTGTTTGAAAGGTCTTGTTTTGTTTGGAAGATCTTTTGGATTTGTATATGTGGATGATGCTTGTTACTACACACGCAACAAAAAGCTTGCAAGTAATAGCATCTGCGTCATTGTAGCTTTAAAAATGTTTGCTTGCACTCCATTCCCGTTGTGGGACCTTACTTGAATTTGAGGAATGAGCACATGTACATCACTTTTCACACCCATCCATTTCTTTCCCACCAAATCATGCTCTGTTTACAATATCTGATCAATGCAAAATGCCAGCGACACCATGATGACCGCCAAGTGTTAAAATCAGTCCGGTCGACTCATTGAGTGGGACGCAAAGTCAAAGTCCATTGGACAGATCATGCTATGATTCGCTATACCGGTGTGGCTCATCCATCAAGTAGGTGGGCCTGACTTTTTTTACTAGGTGATTGTTGCGGTCTCGTTCACCTTTTTGTGCGGTCTGGATATTGTACACTTGTGGCATGTCAGCATGAAAGAAATGGTTGGTTGTGGAAGTTCACATACAGACGGTCGTCTATGATTATGCCTCCTTATTATTTCATTGTATGCTAGATGCTAATGTCCAACGGGAATGTTTGGATGGGAACATAATTCATGAATTTAATAAATTCATGAATTATGTAATTGTTATATTAATTAATTTCCCAATTAGCAAAATTGGAATAGATCTTGAACTTGGCGATTAGGATGAAACACATACATCATGTGGGCTCACAGAGTTTACCTGAGCAATCTGATCCTTTTTTAAAAAACTTAGCTGTGAATATAAGGAAAAAACCAAAGTGACGCAGGGGAGAACGTGAGGTCGAGCACCGTCTTCCTCAAGAGGTTAACTATTCCGAATCCACGGAACTTCTCTGGACTCCTCACAGAGACTTCTCGAATCCACGAGGAAAGAAAACAAAAAATAGAAATAAATTCTAATAAATTCGAAATTGATTAATGAATGAGTAAAAACGAGTTCACAACCCTTTAAATAGAGGTACCAAGCAATGGGAAAGAAATCAGAATCAAACTACAACTAAAACTCCTAGAATTCGCGACTTACCATAAATAGTAAACTTACTATTTATAGACGGTCGTGATGTCTACTAGTGCGCAAGGTTTTCGGCCAAAAATAGTAAGTGTCCTATTTGGCTTCACCAAACCATTCTCCTAATTATTTTAAGCTCTTTTCACGTTGGGCGCAACTCCTAAAGCCCGACGGATGAAGAGTTATAATCAAACTAAAACTTACTATTTATAGTAAAAACGAAATTAAAATAGGGAAACGACCGTCGATCAAGGGGTTTTTTGCAATTCCGGGCTGTGTAACCCGGCGTAGCGGGGTTGGTTGGCTAAAGTAGCTCGTTCTACCCCAAAATCATATATTTTACGTCAGATAACTCATTTCGGATTGCGAGATACGCCCGATCTAAGGTCCGATGGTCCGGATCACTTCTGTCGTCGACCGGGCCTTTTCTAATCCATCTTGGCCATGAAACTGTCCGCGACCCGCTCTACATCAGTCCTCTCCACTTCAAAAAAACTCGTCCTCGAGTTCTCATCCTGCGCTGGTTCATGATACTCGGTCAGGTCCGCGACATTGAAAGTCCGTGAGATTGCCATGTCATTTGGAAGATCAACAACATAAGCGTTGTCATTGATTTTTTGGATGATTAGTACCAGTCCAATCTTTTTATTCTTCAACTTGTTGTACGTTCCGGTCGGAAATCGTTATTTGCGTAAATGGATTATTACTTGGTCGCCCACCTCGAACACTTTTTGTCGCCGATGTTTGTCCGCTTGCTCCTTGTACTTTTCGTTCGAGGCATGTAGCTTGGTTTGTACCTCCGCATGAATGTCCATGATTTTGTCAGTCATATGTCCCGCTGCAATGCTCATGCCTGAGAGCTTCGGCAGAGGGACCAAGTCTAGTGTGTGGCGAGGTACTCGTCCATAAATAACCTGGAACGGGGATTTTCCTGTTGAGCGGTTCACCATGTTGTTGAATACAAATTCCGCTTGAGACAATGTCAAATCCTACTGCTTTGGTTTTTCTTCTAAAATACATCGAAGGAGGTTTCCCAACGTACGATTCATAACCTCAGTTTAACCGTCAATCTGTGGGTGGTAGGCGCTGCTGAACTGAAGTCGTGTATCGAATCGAGTCCACAAAGTCCGCCAAAAGTGGCTTATGAACTTCGTGTCACGGTCAGAAGTAATAGTCTTGGGAACCCTGTGTAGCCGCACAATTTCTCTGAAGAATAGATTCGTCATGTGTGTTGTATCGAGAGTCTTCTTGCATGGAATAAAGTGCGCCATCTTCGAGAAACGATCTACTACCACGAACACCGAATTCATGCCACGTTGTGTTCGTGGGAGACCAAGCACGAAGTCCATAGATAAATCCTCCCAAGGGCCGTCAGACACGGGTAACGGAGTGTAGAGGCCCGTATTATGAGATTGCCCCTTAGAGGTCTGACAAATATAACAACGTTGGACTGTCTTTCCCACATCACATACCAATTGCGGCCAGTAATACAATTCTTTCACAAGAGCTCGCGTCTTGTCTCGCCCAAGGTGTCCACTGAGGTCACCTCCATGTAGCTCTTAAATTATCTGTTCTCTTAGCGAACTGTTTGGGATGCACAGTCGATTTCCCTTGAAAAGGAACCCGTCTTGCATATGTAAGTCGTCGGGGTGACCTTCTTGGCATCTAACCCATGCGTCCTTGAAGTCATCGTCATCGGCATATATGTCTTTGAGGCGATCGAACCCGACAACCTCATTGCTCATAGTAACTAACAAAATTGCACGGCGACTTAGTGCATCAGCTACTTTATTCTGTTGCCCTGACTTTTGTTTTAGTGCGAACATGAATTTCTGCAAAAACAAAATCTATCTAGCATGCACACGGTTAATGTTAACTTGACTATTAATGAATTTGAGAGCTTGATGGTCCGTGTAAAGTATGAATTCCCTTTGAATCAAATAATGTCGCCAGTGCCGCAGTGCCTGGACCACCGCGTATAACTCGATCTCATATGTAAACCACTTCTTGTGTGCATCGCTAAGTTTCTCGCTGTAGAAGGCTACCGGCCTACCTTCTTGAGACAAAACTCCCCCAATTCCAACATATGAGGCATCACATTCGACTTCAAACAGTTTGTCGAAGTTGGGAAGTACAAGAACCGAGATCGTAGATAATCTGCGCTTGATTTCGGCAAAGCTCCTGTCGGCTTCGTCGATCCACTAAAACTGTCATTTCTTCATGCAATCTGTGATTGATGACACAATGGTATTGAAAATTTTTCACGAACCGACGATAGAATGTCGTCAATCCATGAAAACTTCGCACTTCGTGAATATTTGTAGGAACCAGCCATTCTCTGATTGCCTTCACATTTTCCTCATCCACCGAATGCCCGTGAATGTTACGACAAAACCCAGGAACAATAGGCTATCAGTCATGAAGCTGCACTTTTTTAAATTGAGGTACAATTTATTTTTAGTGAGCACTTGAAGGACCTTCTTGAGGTGTTCCATATGGGTGGTTTCGTCTTAAGTGTATATCAAAATATCATCGAAGTAAACCACAACGAACCGCCCAATGAAAAGTTTCAGAACTTGGTTCATCAATTTCATAAATGTGCTAGGCGCATTCGAAAGACCGAATGGCATGACCATCCATTTGTATAATCTTTCCTTGGTCTTAAAGGCTGTTTTTCACTCATCACCCGACCGTATTCGAATCTGATGGTAGCCGCTCCTTAGGTCCAATTTAGAGAATATTTTTGCACCCTCTAGCATGTCCAGCATATCGTCCAACCGTGGTATAGGAAACCTATATTTTATAGTGATTTTGTTGATGGCTCAACTGTCAACACACATGCGCCAACTCCCATCTTTCTTTGGAGTTAATAGAGCTGGTACAGCACATTGACTCATGTTCTCTCGAATAAGACCCTTACGGATCAACTCTTCTACTTATCTCTGCAAAATCTCGCACTCATTCGGACTCATTCGATAATGAGGACGATTAGGTAAACTGGACCCAGGGACAGTCGATATGATGTTGGATATCCCGCATGGGGGGTAACCCATCGGGAAGGTCATTGAGCCAGATTTCTTTGAATTCATATAGCAGGGGCCTTAGTTCTTCAAGGATGTTGGTAAGCTCGAGTTTTTTCCCTTTTACAATTAATGCATAAGTCTGTCCTGTTTCCTTGGATTCTTCCACGAAGTCCCGTATGGTTAAGAGAAAACGACCATCCACTTTAGAAGTTTCAAGTGGTCCCTCTGGATCCATAGGGGCCAATATGGTCTTCCGGCCGTCCTTGACGAAGATATATATATTATCTCGCCCTTTATGAGTGGCGTCACGGTCAGATTGTCAGGGCCGACCGAGTAGTATGTGACATGCTTCCATATCAACCACATCGCATACTACTTCATCCTTATAATGTTTGCCAATTGAAAATGATATGGTACACTGTTCAGTTACCTTTGTTTCGCTGACCTTCTTGATCCAACCGATTGTATATGGAGAGGGATGACGCTCCGTTTTCAATTGTAATTTTTCCACCATGACCTTGGAGACAATGTTCTCGCTGCTCCCACTGTCAATGATCACCTCACAAACCTTTCGATTCACCGTACACCTAGTGTGAAAGATGTTATGTCGCTGTGGATGCACTTCTTTTCTTGGCGCATATAATAGTCGTCTCACGACGAGCAACTCGCCGTGATCTTACTGAACGCAACCTGAATTATTTGTCTCATCTTCGGTGGTATGCTCCTGTTCTTCAATATCTGGATCTTCATAAGCGTTATCAGCACTACCATCATTGATGGTGAGGTTTGCCACTTTTCGCTGGGGACAAGTATTTGATAGGTGGCCCGGTTGGCCACAACGATAGAAGTTATCAAGCCTTGGCCGAGCATAGGGGTTCGAGATTCTACTTGGACCAGCGGCAGTCGATACGCCCCTTTGGGGTCTAGTTTGCCCGCTTCCCTGATCTCGGTTCTCAAACGTAAGAGGTTGAGTGTGTGCTCCTACGTAACCTGCCACAGGGATCCTTGCAGTAGGATAGGTCCGTGTGTTAGGACTTTCAAGTTGCGCTTCTGCCCGAGTAGCCAACTTGATCGCATCATTCATCGTCCAGACAGACTGCATCTGGACCCGATCCTGGATAGCCATACACAATCCACCGTTGAATCGGGCAACTTGCTGCAATTCGGTCTCGACCAAATCGTTACGCGCTGCCAGGTGGTAAAATTCTTCTGTGTATTCTCTCATCGACCAACTACCCTGTCGACAATTTTGGTATTGTTGGAATAATACCTGATCGTAATCGCTAGGGAGGAATCGGGCACGTAGTAGCTGCTTCATCTGCTGCTAGGTGCGGATTGGTGCTTTCGTCTGCCTGGTTTGTGCGAGTTGCAGTTGTTCCCACTAAGCTGAAGCTCCTCCTTTCAACTTGTAGGCCACAAGCTTGAGATTCTTTGCTTCAGGGATGTCCATATAGTCGAAAAATCGCACAACTTCAGAAAGCCAATCGAGAAAATCCTTAATGTGTAGTTGACCATTGAAGCTAGAAATATCAACCCTCATCTTGAATTCTCGATCCGTTCGATCTACTTGATCGCCACCATGTCTGGGGTGTTAGAAGATTATGTCGTCGATTTCCTCCTCACTGGATCCCCCTTCCTCAGGAATGACCCTTGGCTGCACTGTCGGTACTATCCTGCGATCAGGGCGATTAATTGGGGGTGGAGGATTGCCACCAGGAACACGGAGTTGCCTTAGATTTTCCGCCAAGAGATCCGCTATACAATCGATGGAAGCCTGCAGCCCTTGCATGGCTTGCTGATTGTCACGTTGTGCTACTTCAAAAGCTGCCGCCGTTAAAGGTAAATTCCCTGGAGCACCGTTTATGGGATTATTGCCCAACCCGTCGTTAGAAGCCATCAATTCGAGGAGAAACCTCACTTTGATACCAAACTGACGCAGGAGAGGACGTGAGGTCGAGCACCGTCTTCCTCAAGAGGATAACTATTCCGAATCCACGAAACTTCTCTGGACTCCTCACAGAGACTTCTTGAATCTACGAGGAAAGAAAACAAAAAATAGAAATAAATTCTAATAAATTTGAAATTGATTAATGAATGAGTAAAAACGAGTTCACACCCTTTAAATAGGGGTACCAAGCAATGGGAAAGAAATCAGAATCAAACTACAACTAAAACTCTTAGAATTCGCGACTTACTATAAATAGGAAACTTACTATTTATAGACGGTCGTGATGTTTACTAGTGCGCAAGGTTTTCGGCCAAAAATAGTAAGTGTCCTATTTGGCTTCACCAAACCATTCTCCTAATTATTCTAAGCTCTTTTCACGTTGGGTGCAACTCCTAAAGCCCGACGGATGAAGAGTTATAATCAAACTAAAACTTACTATTTATAGTAAAAACGAAATTAAAACAGGGAAACGACCGTCGATCAAGGGGTTTTTCGTAATTCCGGGCTGCGCAACCTGGCGTAGCGGGGTTGGTTGGCTAAAGTAGCTCATTCTACCCCAAAATCATATATTTTACGTCAAATAACTCATTCCGGATTGCGAGATATGCCCGATCTAAGGTCCGATGGTCCGGATCACTTCTGTTGTCGACCGGGCCTTTTCTGATCCATCTTGGCCATGAAACTGTCCGCGACCCACTCTACATCACAAAGTCGTCAATACGTGTTTGCCACCGTTTACATCAATTTACAGCTAACCCAAATTTAAAGTTATGCTGTTTATGAAATTGGAAATAAAGGGCGTTCCTAGCTTAAGCTTGAGAATGGTGCTCCACCCTCCAAAAAACTTACATTTTCAACTATTGGTTGTAAGGCCATGATTGTTTGGTCAGTGTCCACCGTTCACAAAACACACATTTTTTTCAACCATTGGTTTGGGGGCTATGATTGTTCGACATTTAATAGGTACGGGCAATCAAAGGTGGATCCACATCATGAAGAGTCCAAATTAATGACCCTTTCAAGGGCGAAGTGAAATGTTTTGGGACAGGCTTCTAGTTTTGAATCTCTTGAAAAGTGTTTCTTTTTCTTGATTTGGGCTTGTGTTATTGTTTTCTTTTTCTGCTGCCTCTGTGTCGTTTTCTAATAGAATTTCATTGCCTCTCGAGAATATATATGTATATATATAGTATAATTAATATGGACCGTCAAGTTTCCATGTCATGGCTTAGATGGTTAGCATCATATTTATTTTTTTAGAGTGACCGGAAATCATAGGTGGACCCCACGTGACATGATAATCAGACCTTTATCCTATTATAATAAATATGATAATCTATTTCTTAGCCATTGATCCATGGTGAGGATCACCAAATCAAAGTGTTTTTGAAGGGATTGACAATGGAAGGTGGCCCCACATGAAAAGAGGGTCCAGGCCATTTCTAGCAGAGTAAATATGCACCATCCATTTCCTATCAATTTATGGATAGCTAGTAGGGTAAATATGCTCCATTCATTTCCTATCAGGTTACGGATGGCTAGGATCATTATATCGATGTGACGTTTTAGACGGAAAGGAATTAAAGGTAGGCCGGTTGTGGTGGATGGTCTATATCAACTAATAGATCTCTACTATAATCTTAGACGGATGGTCTATACCAACAACTTGATCTCTATTATAATCCACATGGATGGTCTATATTAACAACTAGATCTCTATTATAATCCGCACGATGGTCAATATCAACAACTAGATCTCTATTATAATCCACATGGATTATTCCTCTTTTAAACCATTGATTGGATTTTGGATTGTTGGGGTCATCCCATCAAATTTACTTTTAGAGGGATGAGCAATTGAAGGTTAGCGGAACATGATCGACGGTCTATATGGAGACCATTACTGTCTCTCTCTCTCTCTCTCTCTCTCTCTCTCACCCAAACATGCTCACCTATGCAGGTGCGTGCCTTTGCATAGGTGTCATGGGTGTCGAATCCGAACGGTCCATAAGATACGGAATCCCATGAAACCTCAGGGGGTGAATTTTCACCCTATTCTAAGATCCTGGTGGGCCATAGCAAAGAAAAATTCAAATCAAGGGAAGAAACTGTTTGCATTTTTCATGGCCCACCGAAGTTTTGGTTCAAAGTAAAAATTGGTACCAGGGTGTTTCATGAGGTTCTGCTTCATGTGGACCGTTCAGATTTGATGAGTTCTCAAAAAAGTTCGTATGTAGTCCGTGGTTCGCAGGTGAGTGTTTATATATATATATATGGGAAATAGTTCCATGCGGTCGAGCTCACGGGAACTTCCCATGAGGTTGAGCTGTGTGGGCCCCACTGTGATGCGTGTCCAACATAAACATCGTGCATTTGATGGGTCCCCCTTTAGGTCATGGGATATCCCAAAAATCAGCCATATAAGGTGCTCAGGTGGGCCATACCATCTAAAATCATGTGAAGATATACCTAAAACATATAAAAACACTTGGTGGGCCCACCTCAGTTTTGGATGCAGCTGAAACTTGGTCTGACCCCTCATCCAAGTAGGACACACATAATGGATGGGCTAGATTTGTGAATCACATCTCAATGGGCCCAATAAATGATTATGAAGTTTTAATGGGAAGATAACCCCTCTCAACTGTTGTATGTTATGTGGCTCACCCAAGTTACGAATTGACTTGATTTTTAAGACCGTGGCCCACCATGGAATGGTGCATAATGGTGCATCTGACTGATGGGGTAGATCTTTGACACACATCACGGTGGGGCCCTCGTGTGTGGGGGGGGGTCCCTCGTGTGTGTGTGTGTGTGTACAGCGCATGAGGGCTTGATCATTAAAAGATTTAATATACAAATTTGTTACAGTAAGTGGTCCCCCAGTAATTCCAGATGCTAGGCTTTGACTTTGAATCTTGCTAAGCGTTGACACTGGTCGTTCATTAATAGTTATTTGGCTTCTTGTATTGGATCAACGCTGCAACTATCATTATAATGTTAGCTATTAAATGTCTCATTATTGAGAAAGTGGGCCATGGTTTTTAATTCCAAATAATTGAAATGATAATCCATGGCAAATGTTTTTGGGTGCGATTGTATACTTTCCAATTTCAACCATCGGATCAATATCCACTGATATGGTAGTAAGGTAATCAAAATGAGGGGTCGTTTGGCAACTTGAAATTTGTTCCTGTGCCAATTTTCACGTTTGGCAACCTGAAATTTAGCCCGAATAATTCAATTCATACAGAAATTCATTTCCTGATTTTTTAATCCATTCATGACTAAAGGTAACATTTGGTTCATGATACATCTAAACTGGGACACATGATCTGGATAGTTTGATTGGAATTACTTGTATAACACATGGCCATTTTCAAGTAATTTTAAGCGTCTGCATATCATCTATCACACACTGCCCGAGTATTAAATGTTTTCTCAAGATACGTCCTGCATTTCGCAATGAGTCTTCTACGCCACGCTAGGATCACCAGTTCAAGCAAGTTAGACTGCCAAATCATCTCTCTCTCTCTCTCTCTCTCTCTCTCGGGGGGATATGATGACCAATCTATGGAGGGTCCACCATTTGGGCAGTTTAGATTTCGGGTACAAGCTACGTGTATGGCATGGAGCCGTGCGCGTCCAGCACCCTATTATTCCACACGCATTCACGGATATCTGATCTCACCCATGGGTGTTTAGGGCTGAAAGTTGGGCGGGTTCAATCCTCGCGACCGACCCAACATTGGGTTGGGTCTCGGGCAGGATGTATAGGGTTTGGTCTCGGGCTTGGGCCATACAAATACCAACCCGATAAAACTTGGGTTGGGCTCGGGTTGAGGTCTCAGGTTGCCCAACCCAACCTAACCCAAACCCGATCAATATATAAGTTCCTTATATATTAATTATAATTGACTGTAGATCGTCTGTGTTAAAGGCACAGGAAATTCCAATGCTGTCGGGTTCATTGGTCCACGTCATTTCTAATGACTTGAGCTAACAAGATACCAGGAAATTCCAATGCTGTCGGGTTCATTGGTCCACGTCATTTCTAATGACTTGAGCTAACAAGATACACCGGATTTCTCTGTCCCAAATAGATTGCTTGATACATAATACGACTTTTAAAGGAGTAGTTGTCCTATATTTTAGCTTGTTTGTTTAGGAAAAAATGAACTTCTTTACTATAAATAACTACATATATAATTTATAAAATTGTAGATACAAAAAGTAAGACATGTATTGAAAATATAATAGACTAATGTAACAATGAAAATATTAGCATATATCTACCCGACCAAGCCCACTTGGGTTGGGCTTGGGTTGCGAATTCCCAACCCAAGGTTAGGTTGGGTTGGGTTGGGTTGGGTTAGGGTTGAGGTATAGAAACCTTGGGTTGGGCTAGGTTTGGGCATCAACCCGGCCCAAACCGCCCGAATTCAGCCCAATGGGTGTTAGAGCTGTCAATGGGCCGGACTTGGGGTTGGACTTGGCCTGAATTTTGAACTGTTTCACAGCGGGCCTTTTCAAAATTCTGATTTTCCAGACCCGAGGCCCGCCCATTGACACCCCTTATGAGTGTTGGTCACGGGCTCGGCAGTTGCCACGCCTACTTAAACACGCCGAAAGTAGAAAATTCAACACGTGAGCTTTTTCTTTTCTTTACTTTTTTTGGATGCTAATGCGGTGCAAGTGGTCCAAGCTTTAGATGATTTAGACCGTTTATCCGGTAGCTATCACCATGGATAGGGGATCCTCCACAATCTCCCAAATTAGATGATCCAATATCTATTCAGACCGTTAAACAAACTTCCAAAATGGATCAGAAAAAGGCCAGATTTTGGATGGATAGACATTCTAATCTTAGAAACTTTTAGAGTGCTCCCTCAACTATAGTAGACCCACATAGTTTGCGTGCGACGCTTCATCTCAGGAAGTTCCTACGGTCAAAAGCTAGGTGGGGCTACATGATATTTGTAAGAAATTCATCCCATCCATCCGTTTTACCTGATCACGTTAAAACATAAGCTAAAAACAATACAGATCCAAAACTCAAGTGGGCTGCACAAGAGGAAACAGTGAGGATTGAATGTCCACCGTTGAAACATTTGCAGGGCCAGAAGTTTTTGTCATTCAGTTCATCCCAATACTGTTTTCAGTTCATCCCTATAGGAATGGCCTCCTGAACGGTATAGATGGCATATAAACATCACGGTGGACCCAGGGAGGATTCAACGGTAGACATTTATCCTGTAATGCGGCCCACTTCAGTTTTGCATCTGCCTCATTTTTCAGATCATGTCCTGGTAAAACGGATGGATGTGTAGATTTTTCATAAAATCAGGGTGGGCCCCACCTAGCTTCTGAGGGCAATAACTCCCTGCAAACAGTGTGTGGCAGGCAATCCCAGTCCCTAGAGGCCCCTTTAGCAAATGAATACATCTGGACACTACAAAACAAAGGATAAATGAATCCATGTCAGTACATTTTTCTTTCTGAAAAAGATAAAATAGGAAAGGCTGTAAACACAGGTCACTGATAAATGATGGTGGTGGAATGGAGTGGAAAGAGATTTCCTTTATCACCCCTCCACAATCATGTGTGGCTGACTTCAGTTACATTTAGCTAAAGAGATTTGATATTTACACCCACTTTCTTTGAGTTTCATACACCCATATTACATTTTGGGAATTGAGTATCCCACCCGCTCATGGTGGCCTACGCCGGTACGCATCACCTAAATTGTGGGACACATCATGAATGTAGCTATCTATAAAATCATACCTCATTCAATTGATAGCTATTAAATGGACCGCCAGAAGTGGAATAATGAGTGGTCCAAAATTAAAGAGAAAAATTAGATAAATGTTCTAGTCAGTTCAACCCTTTATACAATATCGTACTGTCCACCCAGTAGATAACTTTCTTCCTATCATTCGTGTGCTACCTCCAACCTTTCTAATATGTTAGCCCTACTATAAAGATAACCTTGTATAAAAATCAGCCCTATCCACTCTTGTGGAAGATCTCATTTGTATTTTATTATTTATAAGTGGATATACATTACTTTTTATTTTGTGGCCCACCTGATGAGTGGATGAGCTGATTTTATTTCAATGTGTTCCTCTTGGCTGGGCCAATTTGTTTAACGAGGTGAATGTCACATGCATATGATAGGTTCGAAGTTTTCCACTGGATGTCTAGAGCCATGTAATATAAGTGGCAGCCATTTTGATAGGTTTATCATAAGAATCTAGTGGACCAAAAGAGAATTAGTTTATATATATATATATATATATATATATATATATATATATATATTAAATTGTATATTTGTATAAATCTGTAATTTATTTGTTGATTAGATTCTAAAATTTATAATTAGCAATTGTATAGCTAGGAGCTTGCTTAATATACCATGTATCTTTTCTATAAGAGGATAATTCTTCTTTGGATGAAAATATTCAGTGAAATTCCTTCACTTTACCACTAATGGTATTAAGTAAAGCAGATGAGAAGCCTGACAAATCAATGGTCCATTAGTGAGTTGTAAGTGGGCCACTCTTAAGTAAGCATTAGAGGTGGATTCCAATGAAAGATTTGTCATGCATTCTCTTTTCAAGAGTTAGACATCTACCAAACTCCTAGAGCATGCTCTTATACTTGCAGGGGAATTCGCTCCCCAAGATTGTTTCTCCCATTTTTGTAAAGATTGAATTATTAGCTTTGGCTATTTCTCTGGGGTCGTATGGAAGTGTGGATTTAAAATCCTTTCAAATACAGTGGTTTTTGACAACCTTGTAGAATTGAGAGGATTTCACAAAAATCTTTGAGGTGGGAATGCAAAATGGCTCTTTTGAAGAATTTTGGAGGAATCAAAATATTGTTGGAAAATACATTGGAAAAATCAAAAAATAAAACTATGTAGTTTTAGCACCAGGATGAATCACATATAAATATTCCTGCGTGCAACAATCACGAAGAGATTTATTGAGGAACTCTTTGAATGCAATTGATCATCTCGCAATCTAAATTAGGGGTCGTCTAACAATATTCTTAGAACAAAAATGTTGTAAAGAGATTTATTGGAATTTATGATTCTAGACTAGAATGGTGTAGTTTATATATGCACTAGAGGGGTGAATCGTTGCTTGGTGTCATCAATAGTTTAGAATGTTTGTAAAATGTTTCTAACCGTTGACACTTAATTTGAGACGTTTTAGATCATTGGATTAAATGATTTAACCGTTGGATTATTAAGGCCTAAGTGCATCATCTAGCGCGACTACAACCACACTTCTCTCGCCCTAGGGCTTGCTACGCACTAGAACACGTAAATTAAGCATCTCAACCGTTAATTTTTCAAATAAAAATACTACTTACATAATCACTTATAAATCACAAAACCTGTTTCATTCTTTCCAATGTAGGACTAAAAAATCCGTAATTTTCCTTTTGAAAATTTCAACATCAATTTGGCGGAAAAACACAATTTCAAAATCTTTTAATTTTAAAACCAAAATTTTAACAAATATGAATCCTTGCTGCCCGACATCCCAAAATATTAAAGTCCCCACAAATCCCTCATGTTGGCAAGTGACCTCTCAGCGATGATGTGATGGATATGGAGCTCGCCTGTAGAAGAGAATACAAAATCAAAACGGCAGGCATTCTCATGACAATAACTGATTCAGATTATTGGTTTTGTGCATTCTTGCAATAATAACCATGGCAGATGATTGTTTTTGAACTGAACCATCAAAATTGAGTTTGAAAACATAGATGGGAGGTGGCTTCCAAATGATGAATAATGTCGGCCCAGCATAGTTTAAAAACTGAAAAACTCAACTCTGACTTGATGTCTAACTGGGTTGGGTTGACTCGAAGATTGTAACGAGTCTTTACTTGACTCGGCTAGATATTTATATTTAAATTAAAAATATTCACAAATATTGTGAGTAGTTATATCTAGAGTGTAGTTCCTTTGTCTCCGAGGTCTTGAGTTTGAAATCCTTCTTCACTATTGAGTTGAGTTGACTCAATGAATCTGAGCTGAGCAAGTTGACCGAGTCAGTGAGTTGACTCAATGAACCACACCTAGATGATGTGAAGTCAGGCTTAAAAACAGGTATCATGATGACTTGGCTTGAAATCTTGCCAAGTCGAGTCGAGTCAGCTGAGTTTTGAACTGAGCTATGGAATCTTAGAACCATGCTGCATGGTGGCACTTTTGGAGAAGTGAGCACCAGGACGAGTGAAAGGCATTCCCTGTGGGAAGAGTGGTTTTAATAATTCCCGGATGTCTTATCCTATTTTTCTCAATCACCTGCTGTACGGTGCAAGGGGTAATTCCGAGCATGATGACCTTGTTGGGTGTAAAAATCATGTTGGATTAATCCACTACTCTTTTGGGTCTGCTTTATTTTAGTTGGTGCCGCCATAGGATTTGGTCCAAGACCGTACCTGAGGTTGGCCCATTGGTTTGTGGTAGTAATTGTTGACATTGAGTAGAAGAAAACAACTTTATTTTCAGTACGAGGGCTGCCAATGTGGCATTCTTACTTGCAATATATATACATATTCGGACTTCTTTTTCTTTGACCCACCCCACAGCTATTGAGGTTCCAATCATCACATGCAATTATCTCTGTCATCTTCACCTTTCCATGGCCTTACGTCTCTCCCTCTTCCACTACCCTTTCTTTTCTTTCACAACTACTGTGCAGTTCTTCCTCTCCTTTATCTCCCTCTTTCAAATAAGAATTACAACATGCTCCGAGGAGGATAAGGGATCAATTCGTACATCCACCTCATCCGAGGTGTGGATTGCCTTTAATTCCCAACATGAATTCATTAACTGTGTTATCTGTGCCTATTAAATATGGAGCTCACAGTGAAAAGGCTAAAATTGTTAGTTCACACATAAAAATTTCTCATCTAACAAGTGCACGTGGTGCTTTTTCATTTCACCCATATCAAGAGTTTTAAAAATCCCCGACAAATTGTATCTGAGGCTTCTTCTTGAACTCCTAACATTGGGTAACCAAAAAGTGTCATGTGTGGGTCAGATATGGGCCCCTTGGTGAAAAGTACAGGTTTCTGGTGTGAATTGTTGATTTTACCAATTTTTATGTAGGTCTCATATCTGACAGTGCTTCAATCTAGACCATTCAAATCATGGTTCCACTCTAGAGGGCATAGTCCAAGGTATGGTGAGTGAGTAATCTGTCTAAAAGAAAATTGTCATCCCTTTCAAATCTAAGGTGAGAAATCAAGTTGTTATGATTGTCCAGTCAGCATCATTCATTTGCCATTTGCGATGACAACTTAGCCCATGATTTAACCCATGTAAGTTAACATATGCATAAGGGGTTATTTGAGAGTGTGAATTGGTTTGAATCAATGGTAATTAGTGTATTTGAAAGGAGTATATTTAATGCGAATTAGAATTCAATTCATATCAAATACATCAAAAGGTACTTTTTGGAAACCATAACAAAATTATATAATTTCATTTCACATGAATATTTGTTACCACCAGTTCTTTAAAAAAAAGTCATTTCTGTCACTCTCTCTTTCAAATACGAGCTATCAAATATAAATTGGTGATAGCCATGCTTAGATTGCCGAATTCCAATATATTCATATTGCAAATGCTAAATACAACTAGTGATTTTAATTCATATAAATTCTATGATAATTGCCCGTGCATCAAAAAAATATATATATACAGGCTCCCATATGACTCATAAAGCTCTATAATACTAAAAATACAAAACAAAACAAAATAACATTGATCTTATCCAATATATATTGGATCAAAAGATTTTAAGGGAAGAAAAAACATGTAATCAAAAAGAAACTTTTTGTTTGCCACCTACTTTTCTTGTAAGGTACTAAGTCTACGCACTTAGAAGACAAGTTACGGTCCACCCAACAAATAAATTCCAACTTATTAAGTTCATGTAATACTCAACCCACCCACTAGCATCAAACATCCAATCACAGTAAAGCTATACTTGTATTTTTTATTTATCAATGTCTGTACATTATTTTTTTATGTTGCAGCTTGGAGATGACTTTTCTTGCTAGGATGGACGGGCCCAGTTATTGAATGCGTTGGAATATACATGCACTTAATAAGTTGCAAGTCATGGCTACGTAGACAGGGACTACTGGCCCCACGGGTTAGATTTAGACCTGCTATTTATATGAACATCCAAAAGTCTCCCAATGGAATGGTTAGGAGTGACCTAATAGCGTGATAGGTCACCTACTAATTCGTTCGGATTTCGCCGTCTTGCCACGTGTTCGGAAAGTAGGTTACCAATAAATGAAGGAAAGAAAGTGATAAACATCCTTTTAGTCTATCCAAAGCTAATCTGATCCGTCAAAAAAGAAATTTTGATTGTGGTTGAACTGCCCTAATTTTATAAAAATTTCTAGAAAGGGGAATCGATCCTCGACCCCAGGTTTTGCACCCTATACGTGGGTTTTCAAGTCTGAGAAGAGTGGGCCATGGTTCATGATCTAGACCATTGGTTTGTTGTCATCCAGAGTGGATGGACCGTGCTCCTTTAATCTGCTTGATAGGGCAAATCCTAACCTTTTGATTTCAACTATAAGAAAGTAGCAAGATGGATGTTTAGGATCCTGAGGCATGGTCCATCCAATGTAGGACACAAATCACACTACAGACCGTTGGTCTAGATCAACCCTGCAATGGTTCCACCCGCTTGTTGGGAATGAAAACCCTAGTACAGTACAAGGCCTCGGGTCGGGTTTCGTACCTTTTCGGATGCTTTCCTTTCAACGGTTTGGATGGGGTACACGTATGTGTATCGTGGAAAGGTAAAGCGAGATTAGAAGAATATCCCTTCTCTGTCCCTGTGCCTGCCAGCCATTGGTTAAAGTGCCACCTAATGTAGAGGAGTAAATTGTTACTCAGGTAGCGCATGATACTTGATACACAGGCACTCAGAAATTGCAAATGTTTTACACATTATTTCAAATCAAACCGACTAAATATTAGAATCCCCTGTCCCTGAGTCTCTATCCTAAAATAAGATTGGTTGAACAATAATAACCTTTGATTTTTGAATAACACCATCGGATTTCTTCCATTTTTAGCCGTCAATATATGTCCACCAATCCAATGGTCCAACGATCCAGTAAGCCTAATTTTTTGCTTGATGATACATCCAAACTGGGAATCTAATTTAAACAGTTTAATTAACTTATTCGCATTCCAAATATGCAATTTCAAAGTGATATTTAAGTGCCTGCGTATCATCCATCACACTCTACCAGAGTATCAAAAAGTTTCTGTCCGAGGAAGTGCCGCTGTACAAAAATCATTGAATGTCATGTTGGAGTTGTTGCTATTACTCCACAAACGAAATCATGCTTTGCTGCCCTAATAAATAAAAAATTGAAAAATAAAATCATTAGGTGGACCACAACATAGGAAACTATGGACATCCATCTAGAAACTTACAAATTCATATGGTGGCCCATTACATGGTTGGATTAGCCTTATTTTTGAAGTGTTACTCACTTTTGGTGGGGTGACCCTCGTGAACGGCTTGGATAGTATTTCAAGGGGCCATGCATCGGTGCAACTGCGTTTGTTGAAGCTGGGCAGTGTTTGGTGCGTTGAAAGGCTTCCTTTTTAATCCGAGAAAAGAAAAGGAGAAATGTCCACCTCATGCTTCCTTTCCAGCCAATATTTACCTTTCTCCAAGCTGTGTGGGCCACAAGATAAGATCATTCGGTGCCAACATGAGATCAATCAGCTCTTTAGGTAGGCCAAAGATGATACAGTCAGTCAGATCATTAGATATTTATTGATTTTGACATTTTAGCCATTTTGACATATATCACCTTAGATTTAGTAAATCTCACAATGTTATTATGAAAATTTGATCAGACAATCTTACAGTAGTAGTATTACAATATTTTCAAAATCATTTTCATGATTTTATGGAATTTTCACATTAAACTAAATCATTTTATAGTTATGTTTTTTAATTTCAGAATTATTTTTTTATTCATAATGAATATTTTTATTATTTTATCTTCAGGAATAGTTTTTTAATAGTGTTGTGAGAACAACATTATATTTTGAATCCTGGGAGATTCCCTTACAAGACATTGCCAAAAACGATATTTTTCTTTATGAGTGCAGTCTAAGTGGTGGGTGGACCATTATGGTTTTGGCCCCAGTTGAATAATACCGTTCAACCCACATTTTCATGGCTCATATCTCATGGGAAGACTGTTGCAATGTATGTGAACATTGTGTTAATGTAACCATGGTGAAAAGACTCCGTGACTTATACCACCTTACACATGCTTGATTCAAGATGGGCCTCAACTGTCGTTAGGTTTGAATTAGGGGTGTACACAAACCGAGCTAGCTCGGTTAGCTCGCTTGACTCGACTTGAAAAATATCAATTCAGCTCGGTTTGAAGCTGAGTTCAAGTCAAGTTGAGCTGATTTTTTGAGCTCAAAAATAAGTTCAAGCCGAGTTCAAGCTAACACCAGCTTAACTCAACTCAAATTGAACCCGGCTCGAATTGAACTCAAATTGAACCAGTTCGGTGACTTGGTTGCTTTGATATTGATGTTGCTCATCAAGTGTTTGATAAAATAACTCAACGTAGTGTAGTTGGTGGTAAGAAAGGTATGTATATGAAATAAATACCTTTTTTTTTTCTTGATTTTTATATTGTTTAGAAAGTGTTTGATAAAATACCTATAAAATCATTGTTGCTGTTTTACATATGGTAGGATTTTGAAGGTGCAGTCTATTTGTTTCTGAAAATATTGCACAGAAGAACTCGGCTCGATCTTCGCCTGAACTTGTCTTGAACTGGCCTGAGCTATTGACCGAACCAAGCCGAGCTAGCCGGTCAGCCTCGAAGACCGAGCCAAGCCGAGTTCGAGCTGAGGTCAGCTAGTGGCCGAGCCGAGGCCAGCTAAACTCAGTTCAACTCGATGTATACCCCTAGTTTGAATTGGAATGACTCACTCAAGGTGCGGATGACTCAAGGATAATTCACCGTGATCAAACCAATCAGGTACTATTGAATCTAATGTCATATACTTATTTGCAGCGGATCCCCGTGATTAACACTTGCGTCAAATAATAAGTATTGCTGTGATTAGAACGAGTACTTTGATTGGCCATTGCACCATTTGTCTAGATAATTGAATCTGGCGGCATGTAATGACTACTTTGATGGGCCATTGCACCATTTGTCTAGATAATTGAATCTAGTGGCATGTCTTATGAGCTTCAGCCTCTATCACACCTATGTTTGGTAGGACACTCTGAAGGAAAGAAACGTGCAACCTTAAGCTATGCAGATTAGGTGACCAAGCACATCTTAATATAATTCTAGAGGTGATAAAATTCCACTCATTATAGAATTCTTCCAAGTCACGTCTCTTCAGTCCTATTCCACCACAATTCTTTTGAGAGTTGTTCGTTATACTTCACACCAAGCGCGTCAGATATCACAGCCCTTCGTAAGTAAGATATTTTGAGAAAACCAAAATTAATGATCATCAAAGCAGGGAACTGGATCCTACTCCAACCCATCCCTTGGAATGGATAGGGGCTCTGGGTGGCTACCGTGAGATATGGGTCTTATCCACACTGTCCATCTATTTTTTTTTCATATCATTTTCGTGTATAAGAAAAAAAATGAGACATTTCCAAGGCTTAAGTGGATCACAAAATGGGGATTAAACACTTACTGCTGAAAACTTTTTGAGCGCACATAAGTTTTGGATCAAGCTGATATTTGATATTTGTGTTTTCTAGCCCATGTTAATGTATAGGCCCAAAAATAACCAGATCCAAATCTCCGGTGGACCACATCACATGAAAACAGTACTAACTGAACACCCCATCTTGCCGAACTTTGTAATGCTTATTTGCCATCCAACCTGTTAATAAGGTCACACTGACCTTGACGAATGGAAAATATAAATATCAGCTTGCTTTAGAACTTTTGTGGCATAAGAAATTTCTAATGATCAATATCCACTGTTTCCTATGGTGTGGTCTACCTGAGATTTGTATATACTTAATTTTTGGGTCCACGTCCCAAAATGATCTGAAAATCCTGATGTACGGCGTGGATATACGACACATACATCAATGTGGGCCCACGGACAGGGAAACACCCACTTCGGTGTTACCGGGTAACACCTAATCCGCTCGCCCTTTGATGACGGCTTTTAATAGGGAACATTGCCAACGTACACAAATCTCGGAGCCATTGGCGTCCTCGTTACTACCATACAGAGCTATGGTCTTGTATTCATCCTTCAGTGATGATCCTGGCTTTAAATCTCGGATTTAATCTGAGCCATTAAATAATCATCTTCATACACAACCACCGGTTCAACTCTATAGTCCCAATCATGAACGGTTCGGATCATTACTGAAGACGCATATGTTTATGGGGACTGCGCTGATTTTTAAGTCACTCCATTTTGTAAAGGTCAGCTCGATATGCTTGCTGGCCCATGGGGCCACGTGTAGAGATGCACGTGGGTTCCCCATAAACCATGCTTTCTCGTACCATACACAGTAATCGTCAGCCTTGGCCCTTGGGCCACGGCTTCGCTGGATGTCAGACTGTGGGGCCCTTCCTGATTGTATGTGACTTAGTATCCACGCCGTCCATCCGTTTTGACAGCTAGTTTCAGGGGGTGTTTATAATTATTACGTATGGCAGATATTGCCCTCTCTTGCCAAGGGATAAGGGCCTGTTTGGACCGCGAATTAGGTGGGAATGAGTTGTATTAGGATGGAGTGTAAGGCTTCCCATATCATAAATGGGTTTGTCAGTGGATTACATGCAATCCCACTAGATTGCTATATCCATCGGCCCATTTGCTGCTATGTTTGGACGGACGGACAGGATGGGATTTCAAAAGCGCCAGCGTTCGTACTGGGTCCTGCTGGGACGTGTAATGGGCCACCATTATGCACGGTTTGATAATCGGAACCGTCCAATGCGTCCAGGAGGTGGGGCCGACCGTACCCATGGACACCTTATCCTCCCATGCATAAGAAGACATGATTTCCACCGTCAAACGCAAGACGGACGGTGGAGTAAAAGATTCTGTGAGCTACACTGAATTCAATCCGAAACCAAACATTTTCGACTAGTTTTTCGACGTGCATTCAGTAGACGGAGTGGATTTCCCAGAAGACATCAATCATGGGCTCCACCATCAGCACAACGCAAGAAATTGCGAAAGTCCCTGCGTCCGTGAAAACCGACTTCGGTGGGCCATTATGCGATCTTGGTGGTGATCGAATCAGCAATCCTAACTGTCCATAATCTCCAAAAGGGGGTCACGACCCTTCCCATGAAATTAGAATGGATGGTGTGGATACTCCCTTTGCTGCACAACATGCGTAAACAGAGTCGATTCGTCCGGCTCCAAACCAAATTGAACCAGTTCGGTGACTTGGTTACTTTGATATTGATGTTGCTCATCAAGTGTTTGATAAAATAACTCAACGTAGTGTAGTTGGTGGTAAGAAAGGTATGTATATGAAATAAATACCTTTTTTTTTTCTTGATTTTTATATTGTTTAGAAAGTGTTTGATAAAATACCTATAAAATCATTGTTGCTGTTTTACATATGGTAGGATTTTGAAGGTGCAGTCTATTTGTTTCTGAAAATATTGCACAGAAGAACTCGGCTCGATCTTCGCCTGAACTTGTCTTGAACTGGCCTGAGCTATTGACCGAACCAAGCCGAGCTAGCCGGTCAGCCTCGAAGACCGAGCCAAGCCGAGTTCGAGCTGAGGTCAGCTAGTGGCCGAGCCGAGGCCAGCTAAACTCAGTTCAACTCGATGTATACCCCTAGTTTGAATTGGAATGACTCACTCAAGGTGCGGATGACTCAAGGATAATTCACCGTGATCAAACCAATCAGGTACTATTGAATCTAATGTCATATACTTATTTGCAGCGGATCCCCGTGATTAACACTTGCGTCAAATAATAAGTATTGCTGTGATTAGAACGAGTACTTTGATTGGCCATTGCACCATTTGTCTAGATAATTGAATCTGGCGGCATGTAATGACTACTTTGATGGGCCATTGCACCATTTGTCTAGATAATTGAATCTAGTGGCATGTCTTATATGCTTCAGCCTCTATCACACCTATGTTTGGTAGGACACTCTGAAGGAAAGAAACGTGCAACCTTAAGCTATGCAGATTAGGTGACCAAGCACATCTTAATATAATTCTAGAGGTGATAAAATTCCACTCATTATAGAATTCTTCCAAGTCACGTCTCTTCAGTCCTATTCCACCACAATTCTTTTGAGAGTTGTCCGTTATACTTCACACCAAGCGCGTCAGATATCACAGCCCTTCGTAAGTAAGATATTTTGAGAAAACCAAAATTAATGATCATCAAAGCAGGGAACTGGATCCTACTCCAACCCATCCCTTGGAATGGATAGGGGCTCTGGGTGGCTACCGTGAGATATGGGTCTTATCCACACTGTCCATCTATTTTTTTTTCATATCATTTTCGTGTATAAGAAAAAAAATGAGACATTTCCAAGGCTTAAGTGGATCACAAAATGGGGATTAAACACTTACTGCTGAAAACTTTTTGAGCGCACATAAGTTTTGGATCAAGCTGATATTTGATATTTGTGTTTTCTAGCCCATGTTAATGTATAGGCCCAAAAATAACCAGATCCAAATCTCCGGTGGACCACATCACATGAAAACAGTACTAACTGAACACCCCATCTTGCCGAACTTTGTAATGCTTATTTGCCATCCAACCTGTTAATAAGGTCACACTGACCTTGACGAATGGAAAATATAAATATCAGCTTGCTTTAGAACTTTTGTGGCCTAAGAAATTTCTAATGATCAATATCCACTGTTTCCTATGGTGTGGTCTACCTGAGATTTGTATATACTTAATTTTTGGGTCCACGTCCCAAAATGATCTGAAAATCCTGATGTACGGCGTGGATATACGACACATACATCAATGTGGGCCCATGGACAGGGAAACACCCACTTCGGTGTTACCGGGTAACACCTAATCCGCTCGCCCTTTGATGACGGCTTTTAATAGGGAACATTGCCAACGTACACAAATCTCGGAGCCATTGGCGTCCTCGTTACTACCATACAGAGCTATGGTCTTGTATTCATCCTTCAGTGATGATCCTGGCTTTAAATCTCGGATTTAATCTGAGCCATTAAATAATCATCTTCATACACAACCACCGGTTCAACTCTATAGTCCCAATCATGAACGGTTCGGATCATTACTGAAGACGCATATGTTTATGGGGACTGCGCTGATTTTTAAGTCACTCCATTTTGTAAAGGTCAGCTCGATATGCTTGCTGGCCCATGGGGCCACGTGTAGAGATGCACGTGGGTTCCCCATAAACCATGCTTTCTCGTACTATACACAGTAATCGTCAGCCTTGGCCCTTGGGGCACGGCTTCGCTGGATGTCAGACTGTGGGGCCCTTCCTGATTGTATGTGACTTAGTATCCACGCCGTCCATCCGTTTTGACAGCTAGTTTTAGGGGGTGTTTATAATTATTACGTATGGCAGATATTGCCCCCTCTTGCCAAGGGATAAGGGCCTGTTTGGACCGCGAATTATGTGGGAGTGAGTTGTATTAGGATGGATTGCAAGGCTTCCCATATCATAAATGGGTTTGTCAGTGGATTACATGCAATCCCACTGGATTGCTATATCCATCGGCCCATTTGCTGCTATGTTTGGACGGGCGGACGGGATGGGATTTCAAAAGCGCCAGCGTTTGCACTGGGTCCTGCTGGGACGTGTAATGGGCCACCATCATGCACGGTTTGATAATCGGAACCGTCCAATGCGTCCAGGAGGTGGGGCCGACCGTACCCATGGACACCTTATCCTCCCATGCACAAGAAGACATGATTTCCACCGTCAAACGCAAGACGGACAGTGGAGTAAAAGATTCTGTGAGCTACACTGAATTCAATTCGAAACCAAACATTTTCGACTAGTTTTTCGACGTGCATTCAGTAGACGGAGTGGATTTTCCAGAAGACATCAATCATGGCCCCACCATCAGCACAACGCAAGAAATTGTGAAAGTCCCTGCGTCCGTGAAAACCGACTTCAGTGGGCCATTATGCGATCTTGGTGGTGATCGAATCAGCAATCCAAACTGTCCATAATCTCCAAAAGGGGGTCACGACCCTTCCCATGAAATCAGAATGGATGGTGTGGATACTCCCTTCGCTGCACAACGTGCGTAAACAGAGTCGATTCGTCCGGCTCCAAACCAACCTCCTCCAATCGACGGGATTCGCAATCCACCAAATCCTCTCCCGAAGCCAAAATCCCACTCCCATCCATCGTCAATACTGTGCCGCCCAAACAGAATTGCAGGAGGACGGGGTGGGATTACAAAACCCTATCCCACGTACTCCACTCTACACCCACCTAATCCGTGCGTCCAAACACGCCCAAAGCCTAATTTCGTTTGTAATGAGGGTGATTCATCGTTTGGTTTGCTTTGCATTGAATAGATATACGTACTATCATTTAAAACTATCAAGAATAACATATATATGTGTTATATTCAAACCGTTCATCTGTTTTGTAACCTTATTTTATGGTATGGGCCTAAATATGAGGTAGATTCAAAACTTACGTGGCCCCAAAGAAGTTTTCAACGGTAGGTGTTCAATCCCCGCTACTTTCTGTGGTGGGGTCCACATGAGATTTAGATCTACTTGATTTTTTAGTCTATGCTCTAAAATGATCTCGAAAAATGGGTGGACAATGTGGATATAGCCCACACATCATGGTGGGACCTACACAACTGGCTAACATTGTGTGGAATAGGCACAGACCAAATGCAATTCCATCTAATCTAATTCCAAGCTTTTCTATTCTCCCCGAACATTGAGTGTAATTGGCACGGACCAAATACAATTTCATCCCACCTAATCTCATATGATACCATGCCCAAAATGCCCCTCAATTTGGCCAGCTGCTTTAGGTGAGATTAATGTATATGGAATTGTAAAAGTTATAATAAATGCATATGTAAGGTATTGTCCCTTGCCTGGGTGTATGCCATGTTTTCTAATACTATGTTTGGAATGTGTGCATTAAAAAAATAAATCTCAAGATTTACTTTTAAATTGCACTTGGATTGAATCTAGATGAAGCAAAAATCCATCATCTATGAAATTAGTAATTCCATCTCACACTTTTAAACACAAGGCTCATTATCCAAAGCCTACAAAGTTAATTTTAATCCCATCTTACGCTCCTTCCAAACATGTCATTCCCAATTTCAAAGTGAGATTAGTAATGCAATCTCATTTAATACAACCTAATGTGGCTGTCCAAACAGGCCCTTAGGACATGATTCTTGAAATGAAGCAGGTCAAAATCTTAAGTAGGTTACACATCAAGAAACAATGGTGATTAAATACCCACCATTAAAAACTTCTTGTAGGCCACAGGAATGTTCTTTTGCCATCCAACCTGTTGATAAGGTCACAAGGACCTGAAGGGACCACACAAATATTTTCTTGATTCAAAACTTTCTTGACCCACAAAAAGTTTTAAATGATTAATTACCACTGTTTCTTTTGGTATGGACCACATGAGCTTTGAATCTGCTTCATTTTTTATATCATATCATAAAATGAGCTGAAAAAGTAGATGGAATAAATGTAAGGATTTATTTTCTTATATCATATCCTAAAATGAGTTGAAAAAGTGGATGGAATAAATGTAAGGCATATACATCATGATGGGCCCAACGAGCCACACCCCAGCCTCGTTCAGTACATTACCTTAAACATGGGACCTATATTACCTTAAACATGGGACATACCTTCAACTACTATGGAGTAGTTATCACTAGAGTTGTACACGAGTCGAGCCGAGTCGAGTATTGTTGTACTCGTGCTCGGCTCGGCTCGGCCTTCTAGCTCGGAACTGCAGCTCGTGCTCGGCTCGGCTCGGCCTTCGAGCTTGGAACTGCAGCTTGTGCTCGGCTCGTCCAAGTTCGAGCCGAGTTCAAGCAGAGTTTTCAAGTCAAGTTTGAGTTAAAGTATTCGAGCCTGTTTCAAGTTTGAGTTTTCGAACCAAGTATCAAGTTACGAGTTCGAGCTTTGAACCGAGTTCGAGTTATAAATTAAGATTCATTTGAATTTGAATTCAATAATCAAAGGTACTTACTAGGCGGGGCAGGGACGAGTGGCACGAGACGGCAATGTGAGCGCGCGCGCGCAAGAGAGAGAGAGAGAGAGAGAGAGAGAGTACCGGACGATCGTTGTGGCCATCAAAAAAGTCACCGGACAGGATAGGGAAGAAGAGGAACAGTTGGACAGGGCGATCAAGCGGCTGGGACGGCCGATGGGAGAGAAGGGAATGAGCGCTGGGATGGCTGGAGATAGTGGAACGCAGAGCGAGTGCTGGGATGGGCCAGATGGTTGAGGGAGGGTGAAGGGTTTTTTTTTTTGAACGAGCGCTGGGAGGGATGGGTAATGGGGTTAGGGCTTAGGGTTTTTTGTTTTGGAAATTAGAAGGGTATATATACCCTGATTCCTGTACCGAGTCGAGTCTAAGTCGAGCCAAGTCAATTCGATTTCGAGTACTATTCGAGTTGAGCCGAGTCGAGAATAGTCAAGCTCGTGCTCGGCTCAAACTCATTTCAAGCACTAAAAATCAGCTCGTGCTCGGCTCGAACTTATTGCGAGCCGAATCAAGTCGAGTCGAACGAGTTACCAAGCTAACCTTGCTCGTGTACAGCTCTAGTTATCACAAACTCCTATCCACTGCATGCACAAGGAGGAAGATACCTCCACAAAGGAAAAATCTATTCATTTTTCACCCGTATCACCCACTCATACACCTGATCACGCATTATTGATTGTGGATGGCCCACCATAAGTTATGCCATCAAACCCTACTTGTGCGGGGTCAACTATATTGAGTTTATGTCATCCAACACGTTCATTACAATAACCCAACGGTGATATCTAATTATCCGGTGGCCCATCTAGAAAACAATACATTATTACTACCTGCAAAATCTAAATCCATGTGCGGGCTCATGTGATGATCAAATTGGTCTGATTTTTCAATAGCTAACTTTCACAGTGACTTAACACTGCTGGACAGGTTGGATGCCATGCACACGCCACGGGTGGCCTCCCGTTTCCAAAGCCTGCTCGGGGTGCTACATGGGGTCCACCTTGATGTTTTTGAAAAATCTACTGAGTCCATCTAATTTTTTAGGACATGACAGCAGAACTCAGATAGATACAAAACTCAAGTGAGCCTAACCAGAGGAAACAGTGGAGATTCATTGACCATGGTTTAAATATTTATATGTTCAAAAGTTTAGTATAAGGTTAATAGTATTGTGTTTTCATTTCATCCCAATGGAAACGAACAACTTATAAATAATTTGGATGGCATAGAAACATCAGAATGGAGCCCATGAAGGTTTCAACGGTGGAAAATTATCTCCAATTTTACTTCTCCTATAGCTGCTTTTAGTTTTTGATCCACCTGATTTTCAGTCTCGGGACCTAACACAATCTGAAACTGAAAAAAACAGATGGATGAGGTCGATTTTTCAGAAACATCATGGTGGGCCAAGGTAGCCTCCCAGCGCTTTTGCTGGAATCGGCGTTCCCCCGTTTCAACCTGTCCAAGTATACTATTTTCCAAAGGAGGTGCAAAAGAGCTGAAATGCTTCTTTATTTATGCAAGTTATATTATGGCAAGAATAAAAACATAACGAGCACTAATGAGTAACAGGAGAGGGGATTAGGTGCGGCCCGGCCTCACCCAGGATGTGCCGGCATTACCATGGGGCCTTCTATATCCACAAATTCCACATGTTTTGTCGTATCATTTAAGAATATTCAAATCTCAGGTGGACCATTGTAAGAAATAGTAGTGATTGAAGTCCCTGTCAGTCAAACAATCCTAAAGACCGACTGTACTGTGTACGTGATGTTTATTTGCCATCTAACCTAACAATAAGTTCACATAAACTTAAATAAAAAAAGAAAAAACAAATATCAACTTGATCCGAAACGCACGTGGCTCATTAATAGTAAATCACCACTGTTTACTATGATACGGTTAACTCGAGAAGTGGTTCTACTTCATTTTTAGGCTAATTCCCTAAAATGAACAGATGGACATCATGGATATAATGTGAGGCTGGGACCGCACATAATCCATTTCGTGAGTGACGCTCGAGCACTTCCACTGATATCACTTAGCTTATTGTGTATATGTATATATAATCCGAAATAATATTACTACTGTAATATTTCGTCATCAACGGCGTATAAGTAATCTCCAACAACCGCCTCTCGTTTACTCGGATAAGAAAAAGAAAAATTAAAAAACGAAAATCTAAAAATTCGATTAAAATTAAATTCATTAAAAGCGGATGTACACAGTACACAAGAGGACTGCCACCTGGCACTTACATTTCCCCAAACCCAGAAACTAAAATAAATTTTTTTTTTTTAAGAAAAAGGAATCGAGCCCCACCGGCTCGGCTCAAAACCCGACCCCAGCCGCACCAACCCCAAGAGGCGGCTGATGAGGAGGAAGCTTGCGGCTCTTCCAAAAGCACGCCTCCGGCGCCAGCCGCGCCGAAGACCGCACCGGCTCCGACTTGCAGCGCGTCAGCACGAACGGCTCGTACGCCACCGCGTTCACCAGCTTCTGCTCGATCACGGTCGCCATGGAGAGAGGCTGCTGGGGCGCAGGATTAGCAGGAGGGGGGTGCGCAGGATTTGAATCGGTGCTCACCCTCTTGGAATCGTCGGCGGCTCCTTCCTTTCTCTTTCCTGTGGCTTCTGGAGGAGGAAGGGGAAGGGGAGGGGGAGGGGGAGGAGGAGCGGGTCCTTTATCGGGTCTACACCTGAGGAAGTCCGTACTGCATACCCACGTCTCCCTGGAGACCTCCATCGACAGCTTGGGCTCGCACATCATAAGCAAGAGGCAATCCGGCAGCTGCAGCGCCCTTTCTCTCTCTTCCCTTCCTTCTACCTTTCTCTTCTCCTCTACTGTTGACTTTTCTTCTTCGCTCTCTGCCGCTGTTAATGCTGCTGCTGCTGCTTCTGTAGTTTCAACAGTGATGACTTCGGTCTTCTCATTTTCCTCTTCCGTTGACCTCTCTTCTTCCAGAACAGCTTCTGCCCCTTCTTCTTCTTTTCCTAGCTGTACGGACGCAGTCGAACAGCTGCTCCTCCTCTCTTCTACCATCTTTTCTTCTCTCTCCTCCTCTTCTTCTTCTTCCCCCTCTTCTGTTTTGTGCAATTGGGATTCTTTCTGTTCTTCTTCTTTTGTTTTCTGCAAGTGGGTTTCTTCTTCTTCTTCTGTTTTCTGCAACTGGATTTCTTTCTCTACTTCTTCTGTTTTCTGCAACTGATTTTCTTTCTCTTCTTCTATTTTCTGCAGCTGGGTTTCTTTCTCTTCTTCTTCTGTTTTATGCAACTGGGTTTCTTCTTCTTCTTTCTCTCCTTCTCCCTCTTCTTCTGGTTTCTGTAACTGGGCTTCTTCCTTTCCCTTATCGTCTTCTTGTGGTTTTTCTTGCTCTTCTAGAGATACACCTGAAGATCCATTTTCCACCCTTTCTTCTTCTTCATCTGCTTCTTTTTGCTCTTGTGCCTCTCCATACTCTTCTTCTTCTTCTTCTTCCGTGTTTTCATGTTCTTCAGCTGAAACCGCTTTCTCCAACGTTTCGTCCTCCTTTTGCTTTGCTTCTCCCTCCATCTGCTGCTCTTCTTCTACAGCTTCCTCATAATCATGTTCCTCTTCATCATCATCTTCATCTTCCTCCTCTTCGTTTCTGTCCTCGTTTTCTTCTTCCTTCTGAGCGGGCGAATCCCAGAATCGATTTGCCAGCGACGACATTCGCAGCGGCTCAGATCTACACCTCATCAACAACAGAGCATTTCTCGGCGGGATGCAGACGTTCACCTCCTCTTCCTCCTCCTCGATCTCCACCTCGGCCTTCTCTTCCCCTTTCTTCTCCTCGACTCTCTCTTTCTCCTCCTCATCCTCAGCACCCACAATCCCAACCATCTCCCCCCCAATCTCCCTCCTCTTCCCCTCTTCGCTCTCCTGCAACGCCATCAACCACTTTGCGAAAACCGCCCCACACGAGCTCGTCGGCGGCGTCCCTCCGGCTGGCACCGCAGCACGCTTCTCTCCCTTCTCGCTCTCCATCCCCGCATTCGAAGAAGAACATGAAGACCGCCCACCGCACGGCACGAAGCAGTTGAATTCCGCCCCGAAAGCCCGCAAAGCCTCGCAAATGCTCAAAGGGAGGTGAACCCATCTCTGGTTTCTGTTCGGCAAGCACTCCTGCTGCTGCTGCTGCTGCATCTGCCCTTCTTGAATCTGCTCTGTTTTCCTGAAACTCCCATCCCCGCCTCGCCTCTTCGACCTCGTCCTCATCTTCTTCCCTTGCTTCTTCGTCTTCACCCTCACCTGCCCAATGCACGTGACTTTGGGCGACGACGGTTCCGGCGTCTCGAAAGCGCAGCCCTTCTTCTTGCTCCCCGTCGGGAACATGGGCGACGATTGCCCTCCTTTCATGCTGCCATTGCTGCGGAGCCTTCTGCTGAGAGAAGAAGGCAACGTCGTCACCCCTTCTCGAAGCTTGTCCGTACGACCAGGGCTCAGGATCGATTTCGAGGATATTTTCATGGAAGATGTGTTGGAAGAAGAAGATGGTCTGGATGTGAAGCAAATGAAGAGCTCGCTGCTGCTACTGCCGCTTCTGTGAGGTCTCTCTCCTTCCATCTTCTTCATCCATGAGCCGAATGGGTAGAAGTGTAATTAAGAAAACTCTCTCTCGCCCTATGTAATCAAGAAAGCTCTCTCACTCCTTTCCTGAAGATGGCGGTGCAGATCTGCAGATGCAGAGAAGCGAGTGAGGGAAGCAAGGCTATTATTGTTTTGCAGATGGACGTAAATACCCTTTGATTTTGAGGAATATAACGAGAATGCTTGCAGCCGTTTGCTTAATATTTCAACGGGGAATATGACGAGGATGCTTGTAGCCGTTCGGGTTAATAATACAACGGGTAGAAATGTATCTTGCTAAGATATACCAAGCTAGTTGATGTTACATGTTGGTGAATTGACGAAAATGGCCCTCATTTTTTAAGAATATCACAGGAAGAGATGCTCTGGAATAGAAGTGCCAACCGAGGTTTGCCATTTGTGCAGTAGTTCTGGGAAATATCACCGTTTTGCCATTTTTGGCCTCAAGTGACCAGAAGTGTCACCTCACTCGTACGTTACCTATGTTTGTTATGGTCGTTGGACTATGTACGTTTGACCTTCAAACTCTATTTAATTACACTAGAGTCCTCTTCGGTTGAGTAGTTGCTTGATGCTCTGGTTGAGCGTGATGGTTGATACGCATGCACCCGGAAACTGCACATGCGGCATAAAATATAACGCAAGCTACACACGGGGGTGGCCTACGGATAGGTCATCACACAATCTGATTGTGGGAAAGCTGTGGCCTCTGATTAGTGGGAACTTGTTTTCTGATGTCCGTAGGCTGTTTATCTTTTCATCCGTCCAATAAATGTCCTCCAAACAGAGAGATGGCAAATCAAATAAAGTCTACTAATGATTCATCGAAATTTGAATGGCACAAAGGGATGTCTGTCTGATCACATGTGTGTCCCCACTCCGCACTGCAACATGTCATGTACTTTGTGCAGCTGTTGATGCACAGGCACTGGAATCTGTACACGTGGCATAAATTAATTCAAATTACACCCTAGAAATTGACGGGAACATTATTTTTTGGTTTGAAAATCTTTACTTACGGTGCCTGTCTGTTAATTTTTTGGATTCAAGCTATTGGATGCTTTTGATTTCAACCGTCTGTATGCCGACCAATCCTCTAATCAGGGAATACAAGTTTGCATTTTGGTTCATCTCCAGCTAAATTGGGTCCCATCATTGTCTCAGTTTAATTTGTTTTACTTGTGTGATCCGTCCACAATTTTTTTAGCGCCTGCTTATCAACCATTACCAGAGCTTGCCTGATATTTCGGGGACGAGCCGGCCGGACGCGGATTTCTTGGGAAAGCCTTTCCCACGAAGTTCCTTCATTTTGATGCTAGATGGGGCTCACTGTAATGTTTGTTAGAAATCAATTTCGTTCATCCATTTTCAGATCTCATTTTAGAATATTCTACCAAAAATAAGGTGATAAAACATCTCAAGTGAGCTACGCGAGAGGAAACAGTGAGGATTCGGTGACTACCATTGAAAAAACCGTATATCTGCAAAAGTTTCTCATCATTTCACTTCATCCTAGTGAGAATGACTTTATAAACGGTTTGGATGGCGCATAAACATCAAGGTGGAGCCGGGATAGTTTCAACAGTTACAAAACAGAAACTACTTCCACAATTTGGATGTGAGAGTGGATTTTTAAAAAAGCATGGCTTTGGAACCCCAGTATTTGAAATCCTAGTATTGTGTTTGGGACCTTGGATTGGGAATAACTTTAATCCAAAAGTTGTTATGCATGATATATTTACATGGGTTTGAATTTAATTACTAAATTAACTTTAATATATTTAATTAGCAAACGTATGTAATGTTTGACACAATTATTATAATAAGCTCGCTGGAATATATGCTTTGCTCGAAAATGATGAAATTCTAAGTCTCAAATGAGCCACAAGCATAAGATCATGTCCGAGTAACTAACTAATAATTTTCAGCTATTGATTTACATAGATAATATTTGGACGGTGTTAATCACCTATTAAAGTAATTATAGTAATGCAATTGATAATCTAATTGTTTTGAGATATCATTGGTGGGCCATGTGCCCAATAAAATAAGGGGTCGTTTGGCACCACGGATTGGAGGGCATTTGAGGGGGGTTTCAAATCCCCTAGTTGTTTGGGGACATAAAGTAACTGAGGGTTTCAAATCCAGAGGATTTCCAATCCCCTCTTTGAGGGGGGTTTGTAATCCACAATGAGAGCTTGGATTACACTTAAAATCATTTCAATAGTTGCAGGTGTAACATATGTGTCACTATACACTATTATTCTATTGGGCACATGATCCACTAATGATGATTAGCACCGTCCAAACATTATCTATGTAAATCAGTACTGTCCAAACATTGTCCAGCATTGTCCAAACATTGTCCATGTAAATCAACGATTAAAAATCATTGGCTAGTCACTCAGACATGATCTTGTGCTTGTGACCCATCCGAGACTTGGAATTTCGTTGTTTTCGGCCAAAGCACAAAGCATATATTTCAGCGGGCTTATCACAACCATTGTGTCAGAAATTACATATCTCACTAATTAGAGATTTTAAAGTTAATTTAGTAATCAAATTCAAACCCCTTTAAATATACCATGGATAAGTCCTTTTGGATTAAAGTTGATTCACACTCTAAGGGCCTGTTTGGCCGGATGGATCCCTTGGGATTAGGAGGGATGGGATGGACTTTAAGGTAATGATGGTTGTGTCAGTGGATTGGTTTAAGATCCACGGGATTGCTATATCCTGAGACAAGTTCACTGAGTCTGTTTGGCATGCCCGACATATCTCGAGATTTTACCTTCCAATCCGTCCAACCAAACATGCCCCAGGCACAATTGAACGGGATTAGGAGGGATGGAATCAATTTTAAGATAATGATGGTGATGTAAGTGGATTGTGTCACACCCCGAAATTCGAGTGCAGAGTGTGCACCCTCAGACCCGAGTTTCGGCCCATGACATGTACACTGAATGTACTAATTTCATTCAATTATACAATTATTCATTTACTTACTAGCTCTACCGTAGATTTACATTTCATTCATACTCAACAACATCTCAAAAATAAGAAACGATCATTTATTCCAATAATTAATCATAAACATAACTAAGGACCCTCTCAATTGAGATCTTATGAAATAAAATAAACATGTCCAACAACTTGAAAGAATTAATTTACAATCTAAGAAAATTAAATATAATTAAAGTAAAAATATCATGACTAGTCTAAGGCTGCAATTTCTTCTTTTGTCAAGTAGGGTCACGTGTCTCTTAAGTCCTTTCTGGCTTGACCACATATTCTTATTTTTGAGCCACCGGCCCACCCTCATTCACATCTGTACGGTTTTTTCATCAATAAAAAATATAAGCTGGCCAGGCTTAGTGATATAACCCAGCATGGTTCATAATCATATCAATTAAAATAATACAAAAATGCATGTATAACGATGTAAAATGGGGTATGAATGCATCAGATGGTGTGATCGTCCATCTACTTGGGTTGGAAGTCGTCAACCCGCATCCACCCGTTGGGTAGGCTTCCACCTTTCAGTAGGCTTGGGCATAGCCCGCATCTGGTAACGCTCTACCAGGATCGACATTTCTTCTAGGGAGGGCCCCTAAGATCGACCATGCATTATGCAATGCAATGAATGAGGGATGATATGTAAATGCATATTTTTTATATTTGGCATAGTTGTCTCGATTAAAATATTCACATATAAATTTATCATACAATTATCATATCAAAATATTCAAACCAGTAAATCAATCAAACAATCACAAACGATTTATTTTAATTTTAATGAATTATGAGACAAGTTGGGTTACTCACCCGAGTCTGGTAGTGTAGAATCCATAAGGTAAATGAGTTGGTTTGAATTCAGAGATCTTATCAGTTATATCAACAATATTATTATTCATCTAGTTATTTTACATGATGGGGCCCACCTTTGATTAATATCCTAGGTGGTTAGATCTAAAATAATCAAATAATTAAAAATTTTATTTTATATTTTTATCTTTTATTTCCTTTTTAAGATTATAAAATTGATTGGAAATTATTTGATCGGGGTGGCCTATTGGATGATCAGATCATTTAGATTTTTGAGGTTTAGTTATGTTTTGCCTCTACACATTAGATGAATGGTGTGGATCTAACCAAACATATACCAAGGGCCCATTTTAACCTTCTACACCAAGTGATACCAACACTTGCGCAAAAATTTAAGATTCTGTATTAAACATATATACATTTGACTAGTGGCCCATCTGATGGTTAGATTTATCTAAAAATTAGGGCCCTTGTATATTTTGGCCTTAAGGATCAAATAATTCGTATAGATCTATCTTAACACAATCAAATTCTATTCATTCAATTTATTTCTAAAATATTACTAACTAGATCTGAAATCATAAAAACATCACTTTATTAAAATTGACTCTACACACCTACACGATGATCATGTGGATGATCCACACCATCCATTGTATAGATCAAGAAGAAGTTAACAACATAATAAAAAAAATTAAAAAATCTGATCAAGCTTTCTTAAAATTTCCTCTTCCTTTTAGTCCTTTTTATTTTTAAATGTATACACATACCCGTTTCCCTTTTAAAGAAAATTCTCATAGGATAGGATGAGCATATCCTTTTAGCAATTTAAGGTTGTGGATATTTAATATAAAATTTATTACCACTTCAAGAATCGATCCCTAAACCTCTCTCTCAACTAAGAATTTCGCTACCAACTCAACTATTGACCTGTTTTTATTTTTTATTTAAAAATAAAATCTTTAAATATTTAATTTAATTTTTTTTTATAATGTGCCAAAATTTAGGGTTGTTACAATTGGTTTAAGATCCATGGGTTTGCTATATCCCGGGACAAGTTCATCAGGTCTGCTTGGCTCGTTTTACATATCCTAGGATTTTACCATCCCATCCCTCCTAATCCTCTTAGGGCCTATTTGGGCAGTGGGATTAGAAGGGATTAGGTGGGATGTGATTTAAAAACATAATTATTAACCATGGCAGGGATTGTCCCCTGTTACCATGGGATTAGATTAATGTTATGCTTTGTTGGTAATACGGTGGTACATTAAATGGATATGCTCACCATCATTTGAAATTATTGAGAGTAACACACGTGTTATATTTGAACCGTTCATTTGTTTTGTAACCTCATGTTATGGCATGGGCCAAAAAATGAGGTAGATTCAAAACTTATGTGGCCCCAAAGAAGTTTTCAACGGTAAGTATTCAATTCTCGTTGCTTTCTATGGTAGGGTCCACTTGAGCTTTAAATTTACCTAATTTTTTGGCCCATGCTCTAAAATAATCTCGAAAAATGGGTGGACGGTGTGGATATAGCCCACACATCATGGTGGGACCTACAAAAGTTGCTAACATTAAGTGAAATTGGCACGGGACCCAATGCAATTTCATCTAATCTAATTCCAAGCTTCTCCATTCTTCCCAAACATGGAGTGGAATTGGCACAGCATATGAATCTCTTCCCACCTAATCCCTTCTAATCCCAACGCCCGAACACGCCCTTAATCCGGCCAGCCAAACAAGCCCTAAGAGTGTCAAACACATTAGGAGGATTTCAAATCCAAGGGGTTTCAAATCCTGGGGGCTCCAAATCTAAGGGGTTCCAAATCCACACTCCCAAATGGGCTTTAATAGTCTATTAATACATATGCAACTCTAGAAAGGATTTTAGATGTAATCCAAGCTCACGGCTAATTTCAAACCCTCTCTTTCAAGATTTGAAATCCCCCACTTATTTACTTTCTCATGCCAAACAATAAGGGGATTTGATATCCCCTCGAATCCACCCAAATCCGCGGTCTCAGCGACTCCCTTCCAATACCATCCAATCCCTTCCAATCCACCCGGCCAAACGGGCTCCTAGGTCAACCCCACCTAGCATCTCAAAACACAAGATCTCATGCAAAAGGCTTTCGCAGGATATTCGCGTCCGAGTCAAACAAGGAACACACAGTATAAGGGCACATGTGTGGTGCCCACCTGAGAATGGTCGCCAGCACACACCACCGTCCGTTTGAGCATTCATGCACTTGCATCTACGTGATGGGAAGGTTCAGTGGCAGCTTGGCCTTGTCGCACATATCCAACTTCACCATCAGATCTTACACGTGCTAGCAAAAGATCTTTTTGTCCGCTTGGATGTAATAAGCGTGTCCCATTTCAGTACGTACGGTGCGGACCGTCAGCTAAGGTGAACCAGAGGCACATCACTTCGCACTAAAAACTAACATGCAGGACACGTGAGGGACCCTCCCACGCTACATATGCTCGCCTACTCAAATCTTTCACATTCAGCTACTTTGCAGACCGTTTCCTAGTAAGGGCTGGCAATGGGCTGGGCCAGGCCATGATTCAACTGACTCCATGCGCTTCGCTTCTGTGGTTGATTTGATCGAAGCTAGTGTATGTGGGTGGGGTTCCGGCTGCAATTCGTGGTCCGTTCCATACCCGTTGTAGCTTGGGGCAGTCTTGTAATATTTTTCAAGAATACGGTTCTTTCATTTATCCTAGTTCTATGATCATGTGGAATCCAACGGCATATCGATGCGGCCAAGGGAAGTTTGCTAAAATACATCTTGATGTATTATAAAAGAATACTTCTGGACTTTGGCCTTTCTGTTCATGGTCATATTTCGATGATCCAAACCGTTTATATGTCGGGACTTTCTTTGGATGGGTGACGTATAAAAAGTCAGAACCCATGGATGGAAGTGTTTCAGCTCATTGACTATTATTTTCGTTTATCTATGGATGGTCACTTTAACATTTGTATAATCGAAGGGTTCATATATTCTAATCTATAACTGTTTTTGTTTATCGTCCATTTTCAGTGAGGCCGAAAGTGTAAACGGTTTGGATCATTACAAAAAAAAAAAAAAAAATCCAACTGGTAAAGCCCCGAAGAATAATATTTCAATACACCAGGATGTATTATATGATACCACAAGCCGAGGAGTCTCGTTTGTGGTCACGGGAAATTCGATGACTGCTCGCGGTGGTAGGATGTCGAATCCTACTCTCCCACGCGTGTAAACCCGCACGCGCGTCTTCTTCCGTAATCTTCCGTGGTTACGGAAATTGATGACCGGTCCGATTTCCAAGCCAGTGCACGCGGAAACGGATCGGCTACTCATCCTGGCTAGTGGTCGATGGTATGTGGGCCACACCATGATGTGTGTTTCATCCATGTCGTCCACCCACTCCTCCAGATCATTGTATGGTATGATCCCAAAAATGAGGTTGATCCAAATCTCAATTGGACCACACAATGTTGATTAAACGGCCACAATTAAAAACTTTTTGGGGCCACAATAGTTTTGGATCGAGTTGATATATATTTTTTCCTTTCATACTAGTCTGCAGGTTAGATGTCAAATAACCATTACTGGACCATCGTAGTATGTTTTTTACGGTGGATGTTATGGGAAAATTCAAATCCGAGATGTCCCGACTCCGAGTCCGGAGGACTCCACCGAGCGTTAAGGTGCTCTAGATGGTAAGATCCGAGGGTGTCTTTGGAGGTCTTCGGAGAATCGAGGTAAGATCTAATTGCCTGAAGTGGGATGGCCAGTTCTTGCTCAGTTTAACATTTGTTATGAGGCATGAGGCTGAGGTCGTCGTCGCCTCAGACCGGATCGGACGAGTAAGGTACCGATACGACATCCCATTATTGCACGACTAACGGCAATTGCGCAACCACCCACGTCCACATGTCCACTATACAACCGCACACATCAACACGCCTACAGCCCGCAGGACGGGACGCGGATTGCGTCCTACCCTCCGTCCGGGCGGGGCTCTGTTGGGCCCACCGTGATGTAAGTGTTTTATCCACACCGTTAATTTCTTTTCTCATATCATGTTAAGACATATTATTAAAATTGAAGCAGGTCCACACCTTCAATGGACCACAGCAGAGGTAGCAGCAGTGATAATGACACCCACCGTTGAAACCTTTCTAAGGGCCACTATCATGTTTTTTTATCATCCAACCTATTAATAAGGTCATGTAGACGTGGATGAAGTGAAAAAACAAATATTATCTTGATCCAAAACTCAGCTCCCAAGAAGTTTTTAATGGTGAAAATTAAATCCTCACTTTGTGGTCCACTTAAGCCCTATACTTGTCTTAGTGTTTGTCTAATATTATAAAATGATATGAGAAAAATGATTAACGGCTTGGATAAAACACTTACATCATGGTGGACCCTACAGAGCCTTGCCCGGACAGATTACCATCCGGGCAAGGGTATGACACAAACCGTGTCCCGCCGGGACGTGGTTAGTGGCTAAGGACACGCCGAGTATCGTGAACGCACCCATCCCAATTAAAGGGTATAAATAGTCACCAAGGAAATGGATAGGCAATCTCTACTACCCTCTTTCTACTCTACACTACTTAGACTTAGATTCCCTAGTTTAACTTAAGCATTGGAGACTCACCTTTCTATGTAGGATGAAGGTCCATGTTGAGTTCTCAGTGCCTATTGGAGGGTGGTTCAGATTTTGACATCAACGGTGGACATTCAATCACAACTTTTTTCCCATGGCATGGTCCACCTGAGATTTAAATCTACCTCATTTTTAGGATCAAACCCTAAATTTATTTTTCAAAATGTACTCACGGTATGGAAAACATACATCATGGTGAGGTCCACATAGTACCGAGCACTAGCCACCTGGCTGGTGGCAGCCTCACTAGCCAAACCTCCTTCGCTGCACGCACTCAGCGGGACCCCCTCATCAGCTAAGAAACTAACCCACACGTGTGACGTTGTGAAGCGTGGGCGAGTAGGATTGACGATCTTACTCTAGCGAGTAGACATAGCCGGTTCTGGGGTCACATGGGGTATGATAGGGAGACAGAAGAATCCAAAACCCGATGTCTCTGGAACGTGCATCCAAGAGGGGCATGAATGGCAAGAGAAAGAGAGAGCGGCCTCGATGCCAGGGATCTGCCTGTCCTTACTTCGTGACTAGATATCTACCTCCCATCCTTACAAAGTACACTCGAGTTTCGAATCCTAACTAGTGGGGCCTATGGTTTAGTAATCCAGGCCATTGGTCTATTGATCCACATTGTCGATGGGATGCATCATAAAAATTGTAAAGGTATGAAGATTTTGGATGCTGATATAAGTACATTTTTAGTTGAATGTGGACCGTTGCTGTATTCCGCATCTTAACCGTCTATCACGGCGGGAGACAATTTATCAATTGTCTGGATTACCTAACCTGAGGCCCCACTTCTCAGAATTGGCAGCATACGTACGTGCTCTTCATAGGATGCTAACTAACACCTAACCTACGTGCCAACACTGTACATGTGTGGAACATCTGATCCGTATATTAGGATGATGTCTTAAATGAGTAGGACGCTGTGCTCGTCAGCTGGCCCACTACTTTGGGAAAACAACGGACGGTGATAAACACACCAATGGTCACATTCAACTTAAATGTGCAGGCTGCGTGATGTTGATTTAGGTAACGACCATGGCCCCACCATTATGTGTGTTTCATCCACGCCGTTCAACCATTTTCACAGCATATTCTAGGGTTTTAGCCCAAAAATGAGGTAGATCTCTCAGGTGGGCCACAGCACAGGAAACACAAATTACAGTGGGCCCTAGAAAGTTTTCAATGGTGAACGTTCAATCACTACTGTTTCCTGTGATGTGGCCCACCTGAGATTTGTATCTGCCTCGATGTTGTGCTCCCAATCTAAAATGAGTTGGAAAAATGGATGAACAGTGTGGATAAAACACATAAATCATAGTGGGACCCACAGCACCAACTAGTACCGAGACTGAGGGTCAGCACCGAATCCTAGTCCATAAATGGGGAACTCGGATTCGGTAGTGATTTACAGGCCATAAATAAGGTGGGCTCAACTTTATGGAGAGTGGAGATTTTTCTAAACAGAGGAAGGTCAGTATCTACGGTGCGTGTAGTTGTGCGTGCAAGAATAGCAAAGGCATTAATAAGTGCGTCTGATTTCTGGAGTTTGACCAGCCTTTTTGGCCGCATGCGGACAAAAACAAGCGTTTTACATGGGCGGAAACAGCTGAAGCTTCTCCAGCCTTTCTGCATCCGCTGTGACGAGGGGCAAACGGATAGGGTCCACCCGCTTCTGGTCCAAAAGCTCATCTCGAATTTACTAATGGGCTTGAATCCTCTCACAATCAACCCAACTAGACCCTACTCAATTTTTAGATGGGTCCAACTTGGCTCCAGCTAAGTAGACTCGACCCAAAATCATATTCAACTCGAACCCAAAGAAAGTGTTTGTAAGTGGGTTTTTCTCTATTGATCTATACCCTTTTTCTAAACATGCTTGTTAATGGTAAAATTGAGATAACTTAATGTACGAGGCACGCGGCAGCAAGAGCGTCCGGGAAATACCCAAGGGTTTGTTGGTTTTTCAAATTCCAAGTAAATGCAATGTAAATGGGTAATTATTATTTACTTATGTATTTACACCCAATAGCCGCCTGTTGACAATGATTTGAGGTTGACGGGAAGCTTATCTGAAAAGCTCTTGCACTCCAGCAAAGAGGGCGAAGATTTTTTCCACTAAAATTTGCGGGGTCCACTGTTACGTATGATCTTAATTCACGCCATCTATTCATTTTTCCCTCTCATTTTAGGTCATGAGCCCAAAAATGAGATATATCCAAAGCTCAAGTGATCCACACCACAAGAAACAGGGGGGATTGAATGTTTACTGCTCAATTTTTCTTTGGGCCATAGAAGTTTTAGATCAAGCTTATTGTTTTCGTTTTCTCTTCATCCATGTCTTTGTGACGTTATGAACAGGTTGGATAGAGGGTATACATCCCTTTGGGATCTAGGCTCATTTAAAATTTCAACGGCATACGTTCAATTCCTCAAGTTTTATGTGGTGTAGACCACTTGAGCTTTGTATTCAACTTATTTTTTGGCTCATGCCCTAAAATGAGTACATAGAACATATGGTCGGTGTGGATCAGACACATGTATAACGATGGGCCCCACAAATTTTACCACAATATTTTTGGTAAGATGACATTGTTTTACACCATAGTTCTGAAGTGAAATTATAATCCCATTTCCTCTTTTCCAATCAGATAGAAAAGTAATAATTGCCTGTTTACATTGCATTTACCGTGGAATCTCAAAAACAAACACGCTCTAAGAGTTAGGGAAGACGAGCTGAGCAGATAGATTCAGTGATCAAGCTGAAACACTTGTCAACGAACTACAGATCTCGGCTACAGGCACTGATCTCGCCAGCAGACCTACCGACCTTGAGCTTATATGGTGTCCTCAAGGCCAGATACCAACTTCGACCTCAGATACTGATCTTGACCTTGGATACGAACCTCGACCCTAGAATACGAATATTCAGAGAGAATCTTGTCACATATAAAGATAGGGTCGATCCGAAGAGGATATAACCGAGAATCATGCCGATCAAGGCAAAATCGGAGATACTTTCGAAATTAGATTCCGACTCCAAATACGGGTCACTCCAGTGTATCTTATAAAGTTTACTTAAATATAGAGACCGCCTAGAAAGCCTATAAATACACCATCCTCTTTAAGGAAAAGGTACACCCAACTATCTCAATTCTACTACGCCTACCATGCATCTATACATCTGACTTATTGATCAGAAGGTCCCCGGCCATAACTGGTGCCCCGGTGTCTCATTGTTCTCCATTAATTTGCAAGTACCTAACAACTCACAGGAGGTGGAATAGAATTGACTAGATTTAAGTTACAACAATGGTTATTAATGTTAGAAAAATAGTGGAATTAAAAAATATGAAAAAATAATTTATGTCTTGTTTTATCCCCTGTTAATTTTAGCATTTGGTTTAATTATGCGTTAGAAAGAAAATGAAAAAAAAAAAAAAACCTTTTATATTAACTCTTTGGCTTATTATTTGTATTGAGAACTACGATGTGTCATATGAGTAGGTTCGCAAATGCGTGCACAAGTAATGCATGCAATAGGTAGAGAGCCACTATGCACCAACTAATAATTGATGAGTAAATATACACCAGCATGCTATTAATGTGGCACCCATATGTGCCTTGAGTCCTATAGTTCTCTTATCTCATTCAAGTACAAAAAATGAAAACTATCTTTATCTTAAGAATTTTATGATAGAGTTGTTAAGACCTAGTACATTGAGAGTCTTTCTTGTGAAAGCTAATTTATCTTTCAAATAGTAATTATAATCATTTTCTTGTTTGTGATTTTCTAATTTTCTACTTCATCTCTTTATTAGAACTAATGGTCTATTCATTATTTATTAGTATATGCAAATTATTGGCTATTAGCAGTGGACAATCATACCAAAGATTATATATGGATTGGAATGCATGATCATCTTATTATACCCATTACAGATTATTTTATTCTTGACCGTTAAAATTGATAACCACCACCAATTAAATGGTTTGGAATATTAATTATGTGAAAACTTAATTGTAATTTCTAGACTCAATTCATGCCTAACCTATGTGATAAATGTGTAAGGTCCAGGTCTTCTATATGGTACCTTGACCCATTAAATAAAGAGGTGAGCTCTAATTGCACCAGTACTACTACAAGCTTACAATGGTACCATATATAAAGGGCCCACTGTGGTGTATGTCTTGTCCAATTGATGCGTCCTCTAAGGTTGCTCACATGAGACAGACTTGATCCCACCTGAGTTGGATAACAACATGAATATTTTAGTGCCTTAGTATTATTAATGATGTGAAATAGGATGTCTTGAGTCAATTGAACCTTCATAGGAAAACATTGAATACTTGAAAACTTGAAGCAAAATAACAAGTAAAACATGAGGTGCATGGGTAATCCTAGCCCTAAAATCCTTTAGTTCCAAAACAACTCACCCTATAAGACTTGTTATATATTAAAAAAAAATCCCTCAGTTATCATGTTTATACTGGCTAAATCACGTGCAAAAGAAAGAAAAACTAATATGTACAAGTTTGATTGATCTTTGATCAATCGAGCAAAGGGCTTTTGATCAGTTTTGATCAAGCGAAGGGCAAGCTTTCTACCATATTTTCGTAAAAACCTCTATCAATTAAGTCGATTGAAAGTGCACAAAAGTGTCCAACAAGCTTTCTGCATTATAATCGAATTAAGTTTGATCAATCAAAGTAGTCGCTTGATCAATCAATGCTAACAGTTATAAATATGTTGGAGCTTTTTCTCTATAAAATTTGCAATCGGGTCTTTGTGAAAATGATGATTTTAAGTAAATTAAAAATCCTAGTGTGTCCCCATACTTCTCAACACCTCTAGGCTATCACTTAAAGTTATCTATGCCTTCTTCATTGTGACTAATCACTCTAATGAGTATTTCAAGCTCCATTTGAATGCTTGATTTAAAAAATGTCATAATTCACTTCTATCTCAAACTAAATAGGTAAATATATCATAACTGAGAAATCGGCACACCAATAGAGAAGTCGTCTTGGAGGGTCGCCAGTAATGAAGAAGAAGTTTCCAACCCCTTTAAAAATGATCAATCATATAAAGGAGTTGTTAAAACAGGTTGTCACCCCAAATGAAAAAAATAGGAAAATGCATAGTTGAGAGAATAACAACAAGGGTAGGAAACATATAGATAAATCCCCTATCAACTATACATCTCCACATAAGATATCACTTGAGAGATTAGAATCTGACAAAAAAGACCTATCTCCCGATAACAATCTAAGTCCTATGTAGGTGAATCCTAGTTTGGAACCGACTATCACATTGTTATAGGAGATTCAACCTCTCTCATTACCTTGGTAGCCCCATTGGAGCATCAAGTGCAAGATAGTCTATCGTTTGAAGCTAAAGGAGATTGACATCGAAGTTTGAGAGAGCAATTGAGAAGCTAATTCAAGATTGCAGAAGCTATGAAACAAAACGCTATAATAAGGCTCAACCCGATAAGTAATGTTGTCATTTTAAAACATATATACACTTTCCTTATGTATGATCGAGTATAAATTTTGTGATCCAAACTCTACTAGGCCCTTTTGTAGGACCGTCACTGGTTGGAGTGTACGTAGCTCCTTGTGTAGGACCGCCACTAGGTATGGGTATGTACATGTTAGTCTTCGTGGAAGCCTTCGGCGAGAGTATACGTAGGTCCTTAGATTAGGACCATAGTGGTTGCTGGTTAGTTGATAGAAAATCAACTAAGGCTTCGCAAAAGCCACCAACACGGGTGTGTACGTATAGATTCTTGTGTACGATTGAAGGTTTGTGGTGAAGCTACTAAAAACCATTACAAATGTTAGAGATAAATCTATTGAAAACATCTGAGAAAGGGAAATTCAGTACACTCGAGGAGAGTGTGTTCGTCGAAAGTGGATTAGGCAAGTAGTCGAACCATTATATATTTTTGTGTTTATAATTATGATTTGTGTGCATTTCTATTCGTGTTTATGAGTTTAATTGGTTGAATTATATGAATGCTTGAATGGATTGTATGTTAAGCATTTAATTAATTGAACACGCACACATAAGATATCTATCTCGCACATAGACTATTTGTAACACCCCATTTTTTTAATGGTGGGTTCCACCATATCCTTTGGTGTAGCCCACTTGAACCTTGGATTAGCCTCATTTTTGGGCTAATGCCCTAACTTGATCTGGAAAAATAAATGGACGGAGTGGATTTTTCATAAACATCATGAGTTGGGCCCACCGTGTTTTTTTTTAATGTAATAAAAAAAACAAAAGTGAGGTGCTTATACACGTCACCTAAAACCAATCCCACTTCTCAATTTTCTCTCTCCTCTCCTTCTTCTCCATAATACAACTGCAAACTCAAACCCATCTTTGGCCATCAACCCACCATTAGCTCCAGCATCATACTTCAACTGAAAATAATGTTGACTCTTCTTTACACTTGACTAGAGATGTGCGACATCTGCAAGTTTTCAACCACAATACCCACTAACCAAGTTCATTAAAGCTTCAAAATCTACCTTCCTTCAGCCCTGTGGGACCCATCTGAGCCATCTAGAACAAAGGGCACGTTGAGATCTATCTTATATAAGAATCCGCCATTGAAGACCGCGACATCTCCTTTGTCAAGTAGCCACCACATGATATACATGAAGCACTATTTCAGATTCAAATCAGAAGTCATCTAGGCCTAATGGACCGCATTTGTATCGATCTTAGATCTTCTCACCTAATCCAGCCATACATGGGATATGTCACACTAAATCATGTAGGTGATTTTTCGATTAAAAAGTCTACATTATTATATACTTTCATTTTATTAATTATTTATTTCGTAGTGCTGATTTAAGATATTTAATTTTGATTTTACATGATGTAGAATGCATTTATTTGATTCTAATATGTGGAATAAATTCATTTAATTATTATTAAATGTTTTTAATTATATTATGGGTGCTCTGCCCTGAAAGGATCATTATGTTATTTTAATATGGGTGCTTTACCCAGGGTTATTCCCAAAAGGATCAGCACGGTACGGGTACTCTGCCTAGGGTCATTCCCGAAAGGATTGGCATAGATGCTCTACCCTGGGCAATTTCTTAAAACGATCAACACAGACGGGTGCTCTGCCCTAGGTATTTACCCTAAAAGTTTATTCATCAGGTGCTCTGCCGAGAGTCATTCCCTAAAAGGATTAACACCGATGCTCTGCCGAGGGTCATTCACTAAAAGGATCAACACACACGGGTGCTCTGCCTTGATTGAACTAAAAAGGATTTTACATGACTTGTTATTATTATCATGTAAAATGTCAATTCAATACTCGTAATTAATCCTATTTATTTTCTTGAGTTGTATTGGTGTTAAAGTAGAATTTTTAATTTTGGGAATGATGTGACCCTGCTAGTCATCGCGCTCATACCCTTATAGATTGTTTTGTAGAGTCTGTGTATGAAGAGCCAATTGGACAAGATTGAAGACTTTTCTTTTTGTTTATTTGAAAATTTCTTAAAATTCAATGTATGTTATTATTATTTATTTTTTGAATGTCAATGTAACTAAAGATTCAAGAATTAAATAGTGGACAATATTTAATGACAATAATTAGTATCCTTTTAGTTGCTCTGATTGCCTTGAAAATGCATGGAAATAATGTGAGTTGTGTCGTATATTTTATTTAAAGTCGACTCACAATCCTGAAATTCGGGTTCGAGCCTGGCCAACTCGGGTTCCGAATTTCAGGGCATGACACTATTAGTTCAATTTGTTATATCATTTGTAGTCTATGCAATTGGACCACTTAGCTTGAAAGACTAAATATTAATTGATTTTAATTAATGCATAATATTTAAGTGGTTCTATTCACTCCCTCTAGAACTTAACAATAATTCTAAACTCTGTTAGCTTTCACGTGCCATGGTAGATAATTTATGTCATTTCATAATTTTTCCCTAACACTTTATTCATTGTATATGAAAAGTCTAAACATTCTGAATTTCATAAAAATAATAATAATAATAATGGACCCCCACAAAAATCAATGTTGATCTTTACCTCGTTTGGCCCCAACTGAGTTTCCCTTTGATGTGATTCTTGGGTTCTGATGCTAACATGAGTTACACATCGAATAGATGGGTCAGACATGAATTCATCACATGAGCCTGTCTTCTGCATGGTACCATTGAAGCTAGCACCCAATAAATGAGTGGGGAGCGCACCCAAATTTTAATGGGTTGGATCTTAGATCCAAAACTATGACCCGATGCCCAACTGGGTCAAGTCCAAGGCCCACTACACAGATCGGCTAATGGGGACTTTAGATTTAGTTACCATGATATGTATGCATTGTGATTGGATAAGTGGCCTGCATATGGATGGTAAAAAGAATTTGAGCATAAAATGGTAGGGATTCACTTTCAAATCCAATGGTTAGGATTGCCTTATTACCGCGTTTTGGACAATAGGTAGGAAGATCCCATGGACCATATATTTGTGGCACAAATCGGTTTGGATTCCCACATAGAGGAGAACTTTGGGGCGTACCCCATCCGTTGTAGGGCTCAAAAGATCAATGGTCTGGATCATTGAACCATGAAGTCTTAAGTGTACAAACTGAAAAGTTGAGTTTGCTGTTAATCTTGTGAAACTGGTCGGTTCACGAGCTAACCAAATATTTGCAGGGCCATCTGAACATCTGGCAGGTTTGTAACTCGATCACAATCGTCCAACTGGTGGGCCCAACTGTGAATTGCAATTGGTTCAAGACGCCAACAGCTCAGATGATCCGAGCCATCTGAACATTGGCCGTCGACAGTAGTAGGAAAAGGCAGCTAATAGTCAACATTAAGTTGCTGGAAGTGAATAAAAGTGAAATCATCTAACAAGTGTAACTCTCGTAACAGAGGCTATCCGTAATGAGGTCCACTAATTGGATGGACCCGATTGACACCTGTCTCGAATACTGTAGTTAGAAAACTCTACATGTATGGGCTAACTGTGATATGTTCATGAGATACACTGGCCTCCTTTTCTCCTGAAAATTAGGCCTATCTAATACTCAGGTGTGCCACACCATGTAACATCATGCCTTAGAACCTCTAAAAAGAAGTGGCACACCCAAACCTTGTAATGGCCTAACTTTTGGGGTGTCCAATCATCCTAGCCAAAAGCACCAGACGGATTAGGCACCGCATCACAGTGGTGGTGCGTTGGGTGCTGTGGAGCCCAACATGATTGTCATGCCCCAGACTCAGTAATCGGACTCACAAGGAACCCGATGGCCGGTTCTGGCCGCAACAGCCTCCGTAGTACCCCATTCTCGGCTCCTAGGTAGGTTCCAATCCTGGGATCTTATAAGGAGGATTTTTATAACAATATAATCATTTCCAATGCGAGCATACCTAAGATCACTGCAAGTATATCTGAGAATAATAAGGCACACATCACAAAATCCACTAAGAATTTAAACTTTTACAAATATCCAAAAGGTCCAAAAGGACATACATAAGATAATAAAAGAAGAGTGAAAAGTCAGCAATACTAGAGTCCCCAAGCTCAACTCTACTCCAAGCTCTGTCGCTATAACACCCGCCTAGGATCACCTGTACGCATCAATCGTGCATAAGCTTATAGAAGCTTAAAGGGTGGTGAAAGTATGTGACAATTGTGCACAGACGAATAGAAGGAGGTATATGAAGAGAAATATGCTCAATGACAATGTCGCTAGCCTTACTAAGGCTTATTATGAATACGATGTAATAAGTACTGGGTGCCATACTAAAGCAATGAATGAAGGGGCTTATGCAGCCGATGCGAATGCGATGCAAAATAATATCAGTGCTTATAACTAATACACATATCAAGTACATTTCCAATCATAAGGAAATCACAAGGGTCCATTACACTACTGAATGACCGCCGCTCTACAGACCCCGCATAGTCAAACCAGCGTAAGAGACCTTACTACCCGCATGTGGACAGCCAATCACCAGCAAGGCCTGACGGTAGCAGACCCATTTACGAGCTGGTCAGATTCAGCCTAACAATGCCTCCTCACACTAGGCAGGTAAGGCCACAACCCTATCCAATCGACTACACGACAGTGGGAGTCGCGGCCTAACGGTATAATGCCCTTGTGCGCTCATAATTTTCACTTGGTCACGGTGTTGAAGCAAATCCTTGGTACCTATAAGTTTTGAGAATTTCATCCATGGGCATCCTATACACATGGTATGCTCAAGTAACATTTTCGGTGTCCACACATACGGTCATCCATGAATGTCCCTGTAGAGGCAAGGCCCCGATGAAGCAAGGGCGGTATCATCATGAAATGCGATGTCAATGCATGAGTCACACATACAGATTATGCATTAGCTGCAGGTGCATAATGTGCACAAGGGGAGAAACTTCATCCCTCTATGACCACGACACAATGCGATCAATACACACAATTGATGCATATGGGTCACAATGACGTAAGTGTGCTACCTGAAGAATATATTCCTCATTCCCAAAGAGGGACGAGGTCTAGATCCATGGACGGTACTCTAAGGAGAAGTGAAGTCCTTTAGTGGGGGCCCAATACTCTGGGATGGCCCACAAGCTAAGAGAGTCATAAAGCCTCAAGGAGAAAATGGTCCTAACAAGGTACAAGGTGGGCCTTCAACCACCTATAAGGACCTTAGGGCCACCAAAGAGGACATCTAACCTCAACTGGGTCCCAAAAGGTAGCTTGCTACGTATCTAAAGAAAAGTCCAAGGCTCAAGCAATCCATGACCTAGTGGGCCATACACTAAGCCCAATACATAAGCAACCTGGTGGGCCCTTAAGCAAGGTTAGGGTCCAACCATAAAGGTCATAAGTTCACTCATTATGGTGGGCCTAATGGGCAGCCCATTATCCCAACATATAAGAAATCCTTATATTTAACACAAGTAAGTTGGGCCTCACATCTCGGCGCAAGTATAGATTTATTATAGGGGGCAAGCAACGGCCCAACTACTTGAGTATTTGGCCCAAAAAACCTGTCACAATGGCATAATAAATATAGGACTCAATGGCCCAACGGACCTATCAAAAGTTTCAGCCCAACCAAGGATATAAGGGCCATCAATTAACTAGAAGACTAACCCAATAAGACTCCAATTGGAATGGGCCTTTAATCATGCACTAATTAAGCCCAAAATAAAATTAAAATGGTAAGATAACTGACTTAAATCCTCCTCAAATTTAATGGGTCATATTGCCCCAAAACAAACATTTACAGGCAACAATTATTGGGCTTATTGCCAAATTCCAGCTCACCCAAATTTCTAGGTTGGTTGAGGTCCAACAATAAAAGTATTTCTTAGTGTATTTAATACTTGATGGCCCACACACATCACTGTGGGTCCCACCAGATGAGAGAGGATATGCAACACATATATCAAGTGGGCCAGGTCGTTAGAATGCAGGCCCAGCAATAGCCTAAGGCAGGTATGTCCCATGTGTAGTCAACTATATGGGCTCGGGGTATCTGACCCAAAAATCCACCCAATGGGCCCCAGTTGAATACCTGAAAAAAAAAAGGGAGGATGATCAATCCCTTAAGGGCCCCACATGAATGGTTGGTGGGATATGCAACATGTAACGTCTCGAAAAAATCCGTACAAAGACCCGAGTATCACCTCAGGCAGAAATCACACAGGACCAAAACCTTTAGAAATTAGGCGGGAAATAACTAGTGCTAAACTAGATTATCTGTGAAATTAGCACTAATCACTCTTAATACGATCTGCAAGACCCAAAACTCGTAGAATCATTGACGCTACCTTACCCTGAAATTATCAATCTCTAAACTCGGGTGCTCTCGAGAGTACATCGAAACTCCGTATCGGACCTGGACCGTACATCGAAAGTCTGATAACTACGAAACTATACGAATGTGACCACCTCGTTGGACTCGACAACTATCTCAAAAATCAAGTCCTAATTATACCCAGAAATGCACAACTTGAGCCCGGAGCGAAGTGTGTAAGAAACGCGAATACCTTTAAGAGATAAATCCAAACTTAAGTAAACTGAGTCGTTCACTTGCAGGTCCAAATATAAGGATTCAGACCGTTAGAATCTGACCCAATTAAACCCTCGGATCAGGAGAAATGTCCAACACATGTCAGTGCACTGATGACTCTGATCGAGTACCCGTGATCGTCGAACTAACACTGGACCATCACGATCGATCTGTAAATCTGATCGAACCGAAAACTCAGTTTGACCTAGATCCAATGTTAGGGAGCTTAAGTCTGACCGCACGTAGAAAAGGGGCCTCCAAAAGTACTCCATTAAACTAAAACAGACGCCCTTTGGATATAACCTAAGTATACCTCGGCCCTGGGGCCATTTCCATCAGACCTAGGCCTATATAAAGGCCTAAACCCACTTCTCTCTCACCACATACGAATTTCCAAACCCTAAGAAGAAAAGAGAGAGAAAAGAGAAGGAGAAAGTGAGGAGAAATGAGTGAGAGTGGGAGTTAGTTGTCGGGATCTTTCCCTGACGCTCCACGTGCTTAACCACGATTTCTGTATAGCTATTTCAGCGATTCCGACGTTGTTCTTAGGTAAGAAAAACCTAACCCTAACATGTTTTAGGGTTTCAAATTGTGTAAGTGATGAAATAGCTAACTATTTCGTACTGTAGGTTGTCGTTGTGCCGTAGACAGAGACTCGGTATACAAACTGAGTTCGATACTTGTTTACCGGCGTAAGGTGTTTACTATAAATGTTTAGGTTATAGTTTTCAAGGCTTTCAATGTTAGTAATAATTTATGACTGACTTAGTTGCAATCTCATATGCTTGGTTACGGTGTTTCCCGTATATTACACATATATGTAAACTATGTTGATTGTAATGCATTCTAAGTGTTTGTTGAAATTACTGAATGAATATGGATTCATGATTTGTGTTTGCCATGTGTATGGAATGTAAGAACATGATTGATGTGTATTAGACAACTCCTTGGTGAAAGGATTTGTCCTAATATATGTTATAACCGACATACATCATGTATGTTGAAAGGTGTAGTCTAAGTGTTCGATAAAAAAAAAGTCTGAAGGAGTAAGTGTTTGTTGAATTGTACTTTTAAGGGTGTTGAGATGAGATTCTCAACTACCTTGGTTATATATAAAAAAATTCCTTCATGTGACTAAAATCTAACTGCGTGATTTATGTATGAAACACATGCCTAGGATAACATGTTCAATATGTGTCCTTATAAATGCTCAAATGATTGTAGTATTTGAATTATTTGTTCATTACTGTTTTGACTATCTCATGTGATTACTTGTTGAAATTGAGTGTGATTAGGACTATTATATAGTCCAGGCAATCGGTAACAGGTCCTGGGTTGTTGGCTGAAGTTGTTTCGCCACACCGGACATGTTCGATGAATCCAAGTAATACTTGGGTTGTCGATAGTGGTTAGGCCACGTGGAATGTTTACGCACTCCATGTCGATCAAGTCAACGTGCACTCGTACTAGTCGAGCTCATCAAGTAACCCGATTGACCCGATATATGTTCACCATGTATGGACGCTACTGCTTGAATCTAAGGTACCAAACTCACCAGTGAAAATCCCTTTAACCTTGGTACCTCGATCCGCTAAGACTTATGAGCCGGGCATGGTGGTATGAGATACCGTGGTCGAGCTGTCAGCCTGCGCTGGGGTGACGAGCCTCTCCGTAGTGTTCAGTGAGCAACGCAGACTCGTGAGTCGAATACGGTGGTATGGGACACTGTATTTGAGCTGTTGGCCTACGTCTAGGTGACGAGCCATTCGTAGTGACCTCGAGCATACTCTAAGACTGCGCAGAGGTGATGAGTCTTTCCGTAGTAACTAAAGTATAAACTAGGCCTACACTGATCAGGTGACGAGCCCTTTGTAGTGACCTAGAACCGCAACATCGTATGAGACTGGCTAGGACTGACGACCCTAGAATGGATCATCATTTGGAAAATGATATAAGGGAGGTACCTTAGCTTCCCAATCCTACTGTATGAAAAGGACTAATAAGAACTTGGTAATCACGCTCATGCACCGCATTTCGTGTGCGTTTGGCATAGCAGGTCAAGCACTGAGGAAGTATTTCATGTGCGATCGTGAGATGAAGTCGCTGAGGGAGTGCAGGCGAGGGCATGTATCATTATTTCATATCATTCTTGCACTAACAAGAGTACTTAGGACCTGATTGTTATATTGCATTATCATTACTACTTGACTGAATTGATAACATGTTAACCTTTGCTTTATTGTTCCACTGAGTTGATCACTCACTCTCACGTTACGGGATGGTGTTTTAAACAGTAACCAGACCCTTTTGTAGTTTCAGATGACGGCCCAGCCTGCGAGGCGGAGCCGGACTTTAAGGATGATGAGGAGGCATTCTCATATATATAGTATTCAGGTGGGTTTCTATAAACTGTTCTGATCGGCGGGGCTTCAGGACTTATGCTTGTAATGGACCATTACTTTTAATATTTTGTATTTTGAAACAATACTTGTAACTATTTGACCTGGCAATGCGCTCATACTCTGGGGACCTACAATGATTTATATATGTTATACACTGATCACAGTCTTCTGCTTGCGTAAATTCAACTATCCATGGATTATGATTTGCTGATTTAGCTTAATCTCATTCATGTTTTATGCACTTACATAGACAACATCAAATCATCATTATCTATGTTGCATAAGTGATGCGTTGGAACTCGGGAGTTGGGTACCTACTCGACCCCCGATTTTCAGGGCGTTACAAGTTGGTATCAGAGCATGATTTGGATTAAACTGGACCTGGGTTATGGTCACACGATGTACATTGACACATTTTGACGTAGAAGGGTGCGAGAAAACGTAGAAACAGGCTTAGGCTTCCCAGTTTCACCAATTGGCGAAATCGACCGAAATCGACCATAGAAATTGAACCTGTAGGCTTTCCCGATCACGTGAAATGATCCCAACGCCCTTCTAGACCGTCAATCGACGGGTTTAGATGAAAATCTAACTGGTCCCACACTCAACAAACCAAAAATACGTGAATGTGCGCAAGCTGAAACTCGAAATGACCCGAAACGGCTCAAAAGGGAGTCGGAGGCCAAACGGGGCACCCCCAGGAGGACCCAGAGTGGGACCCACATGTTTTCGGGACCCGGGGGGTAGGAGGACCTCGCCCCACTGGCGACCCCTCGCCAGATTATCCAGAGGTCAGCGAGGACCTGGCCGGTTCCGCGAGGCCTCGCCGTCTGGCGGGCCTGGCCGGTGCGGACTGTACGGGCCGACGCCCCTAGGGCATTGTGTGGCCCACTGTTTTGGGTGGAATTGTTTTAAAACACTCTCATGGCTGCCCCTCTTCATAATCCACCCCTCCTAGCTCTCCTTTTCTCATGAAAAACTAGAAATCTTCGCTCAAATCGCTCCTCTAAGTGCTTCTCCTTCCATTTTCATGCACCACTAACGCCAACCTTTCAAATCTCTCTCTCATAGTTGTTTATCTCCTTTCATTTGAGCATTCAAACCCCACTTTGTGTCTCAAATCCGGGAGAACCCCGTAAACCATTCTATTTCCCCATTTCTTTCCCTTTTCTGTAGCCTTATTCGAGCTTATTACGGCCATATTCTCTATTTCCACCATTCTGTCTATCATGGAAAAGAAAAGGGCTTCTGTGGATGAAGTCGAGCCTAGTCGCCCTATTCGTGTAAGGAGACCGAGAGACGCCACCACAAGTGCAAACGTCGATCGTGAGATAAGGACGAAGCGGGATCTCGATCCCCAGGTTTCCCTTAAGAGGGCCCTACTGGTGGATCTGTCTCATGGAAGATTCCAAGGTCGTAGGGTTCTTTTTGAAGCCCACATAGACGAAAAGCTCTTTGGAGACTACCTGTTAATAGACTGCCTGGTCGGGGCCGGGTGAGGTCCTGTATTTGAGGGCGAGTACCGTGCAAATGTGGGCACTGTCCAAGCCTTTTACGCCCATATTCGAGAGCCTACGCTGGAGCCATTGTAGTTCAAAATTCCAGTGGCCAGAGATCGGGAGGCCACAATCGACGTTGGGTTGATAGCTCGACTTATGAAGGTGCCGCTTGGCGAGGTCCATGCCAGCAAGAGGAATCTGAAGAGTGCACATGAAAGGGATCGCCGCACGCATTTCCTTTGTGGCCGACTGGTTCATTGGCAACCAAACAATAGTCTCATGGCATCTAATATGACAGACGACTTCCGCCTGCTTCACCACGTTTTCACGTTCAACATCTACCCCAGTTGGAGTAATCGCAACGAGTGCATGCGCCTAATGGTTAATTTCCTGTACCAAGTGGAACAGGGAGAGAAGTTGTGCGTGCCTACGTATGTTCTGCTACAGATAGTTCTTACTACATGCTCTACTAGAGCGTCTGATTCGCTCCCATTCGGCCTACTCATATGCAAGATTGTACGTGAGTTTGGCTACAGACTTGGGACGAAAATGTCGGTGCCAATTCATTACATCAATGAAACTACTCTCAATCAGATGGAAATTAGGTCACGGCAGCGGCAAGCCCAACTTGAGGAGAGTGAGGACGAGACGGCTAGTGAGGAGTATGGAAACGAGGAGGAAAGCAGAGAAGAGATAGAGGAGGAACAGGAAGAAGAGGAGGAGGCTCAGGGCACGAATGAGAGCTCTCCTCCTACAGCACGGGAGCATGACACTGATCGGGCTGCTAAGGAAGCCCATTTAGTTCGACTTGAGGAGGGTCAGGCTGCCCTGCGGCAGGAGATTATTAATACCCGAGCCCTTGTCAAGCACAAGTTTAAGAAGGTGACTCGCACTTTGAAGGCTATCATGTGCTCCCTGCAGGATAAGGGTGCCCCTCCTCCGTCGACAGACTTGGATGTCTAGTCATCCATGTTATCGCCCTGTAGCTTGTTTCTGTTGCTTTATAGGATGTTTGTGTTTTAATGTTGATAGGTCTAGTAGTGTAATAAGTATATTGGTAGTTTGGGCTTAGCATAGCCACATGCGTTCCTGTCATAATTAATGTAGAACTTTATTCCATGCATTGTGACAAATTTTGTTAAATGAAATACATGTCGTTTCTTTTGATATAGGATGCGTTGAATGCTTATAGAATTGAGTATTGTTATGCTGTATATGACACGGGTTACGCCCTATACTATATTAGGGAAGGCCACCTCGGGCAACCCGGAGTACAGCACGTGATACACTTAGCGAGTCGTTTGACGGGGCCTCTCCCCTAAGCGATAGTCATACGGACCCCAGTTCGGGCCCATCTTCCTCTGACACTATGCCTGATTCTCAACCGGTCACTAGCCCTAGTAATGGGCCGACACCTGTGCCACCATCTGCGGCACCACCTGCTGCACCATCGGTTCCAGAGCAGAACCGTGCGTCGACTTCAACGCCATGCATGCCCCAGTCTGCTCCTCCTACTAATAGATTGGAGCAGATAATGCTCTTGATGCAGCAGCAGCAGTAGCAGTTCTTGACCACCATGGCTGGTATCTTTGCCTAGAGTATGGGCGTGACTCCACCTTCATCACCTATACACCCTGCTAGGAACACGAGTGCCAGCGGTACATTTAAGCGATTCCAGCGCTTGCGTCCTCCTACCTTTGTGGGTACTCACCGATCCGAGGAGGCCGAGTATTGGCTTGACAGCATCTCTAAGATGCTAAGGCCGCTGCACTACACTGAAGCAGAGCAGGTAGAGTTGGTCACATTTATGTTTGAGAAGGAGGCCAGCCTTTAGTGGGACAATGTCCTTCAGACTGTTACTGCCGGATATGTATGGACTTGGGTAGACTTTAAGACCCGCTTACACGAGAAATATTATCCCCTCACTTATTGCCACGAGAAGGAGAGTGAGTTCCTTCACCTCCGACAGGGAGGGATGACAGTGGCGAAGTATAAGAACAGATTCACGGAGCTGGGCAGGTGCGCTCCGTTGATATTGGCCGATGAGCTGATGCGCATGCGGCAATTTTCTGAGGGTCTACGACCCCAGATCCGCTCGAAGATGTGCTACGCTAGCATAGCCGGCTATGCCAAGCTAGTGAGCATGTCTATGCGAGCGGAGGAGGATGGGGACAGGCAGTCCCGTATGCAAGCACCGATGGCTCCTAGGCCGTGACCAGATCTTTCGAGCAGACCGTTCCTCGGCAAAAGGTCACGCACAGACTCACCGCCGAGGTTGATGGCTTCACCTGCCCCAGTGAGGTGACCTGATATATGGTGTGTCTACTGCAAGAGGCCTGGCCACACAGAGGTGAACTGCTTCACCAGGATAAGAGATAGCGGCTTCTCACCGCCCCAAAGGATCAACAGTCAGCTTTCCCAAGTTATATCAGCACCAATTCTACGGTTGGCACCAGCTCATCCATTATTCCAGTCACCCGCACCTCGATCTAGGCTGCTTTAACGGCCTACGGTACCTCAGCCCAACCGTTCTCAGCAGGCTCGAGTACACTCACTTACAGCTGAAGCATCAGATACAGCACCTACAACACCTATGGCTTTTGATGTTACGACACATATCTAAGGTACTCCAGTCTTCTTATTAGTGGACACCGGGTCCACTGTCTCTATTATATCGTGCGCAGTAGTTAAGCGGCTGGGGTTGAAAACTAGTCCTATGGTCGGGGTGAGAATCCTTACCGCCACAGGGACTTTCTCGGACGCTACCAGGATCTGTAAGGGTTGTTCAATATATGTAGGGAGCAGGACAATGCTCATAAACTTGATTGTCACCTCATTACATCATTATAATGTCATTCTCAGAATGGATTGGCTCACAGAGATGAAGGCAGAGATCGACTGCGATACTAGAGTGGTGACAGCCTGTGGACCAGAGGGTACGACCTTTACATTCCCAGTGCAGGTCAGTTGGCCCTATCGCATTAATTGTTATGCTTCCATGCTGGAGGATGTTCATAGTCCAATACTTGAGGACACTCCTATGGTCCAAGAATTCTCAGATGTGTTCAGGAAGATACCTGGACTACCCCATCAGCACGAAATCGATTTTACCATCGATCTAGTGCCTAGTACGACACTTGTATCTCTTTCGACCTATCGCATGGCCCTGTGTGAGATGGAGGAGCTGAAGAAACAGATCGATGATCTGTTGGATGCAGGTTTTATACGACCCAGTGTGTCTCCATGAGGAGCATCCGTATTGTTCGTAAAGAAGAAGGATGGATCTCTGCGATTATGTATTGATTATCGCAGATTGAACCAAGTGATGGTAAAGAACAAGTATCATTTGCGCAAGATAGATGACCTGTTTGATTAGTTGAAGGGGGCAAAGTATTTCTCGAAGATTGACTTACAGTTGGTATATCACCAGTTGAACGTTAGGGATGAGGATATATAGAAGACGGCCTTCAGGACCAGTTTTGAACACTATGAGTTTCTCGTAATGTCGTTCGGCCTTACGAACGCACCGGCCGTGTTCATAGACCTGATGAAAAGGGTATTTCGGCCGTTTCTATTCCAATTCGTCATCGTGTTTATTGATGATATTCTGATATACTCTAAAAGTCGGGAAGAGTACGAGGAACACCTGCGAGCAGTCTTGGATACTCTGAAGGAGAACCAGTTGTTCGCACAGTACAAGAAGTGCGACTTCTAGAAAGAGGAAGTCAAGTTCATGGGATATGTGGTGTCCAAGGAAGGGATAGCCGTGGACCTTGCCAAGGTATCCGCAGTTCAGGACTGAGAGAAGCCCGGTTCGATTACTGAAGTAAGGAGTTTTCTTGGGTTAGCAAGTTATTATCGACAATTCATTCGGGACTTCTCCAAGATAGCCAGACCCTTGTCTCAGTTGACTCAGAAGGATCTTAAGTTCGCCTGGAATGAAAAGGCTGAGGCAGCTTTTCAGAAGTTGAAAGACAAGTTGACGTCCGCCCCTGTGCTAGTATTGCCAGAGCAAGGGGTCAAGTATACGATACACACGGACGTGTCTCGCGTCAGTTTGGGCGGTGTTTTGATGCAAAAGGACAGGGTTATTGCCTACCTATCGCGACAGTTGAGGAAACACGAGGAAAACTACCCTACGCACGACCTGGAGTTAGCAGCCGTCATCTTTGCTTTGAAGATCTGGAGACATTACCTTTACGGAGAGGAGTTCGAGCTCTTTTGCGACCACAAGAACCTCACATACATATTCACTCAGCGGGACCTGAATATGAGACAACGGCGATAGATAGAAACCTTAAAGGACTTCAAGTTCGAGGTTTCCTACCATCCGAGTAAGGCTAACCTTGTGGCTGATGCATTGAGCCGCAAGAAGACCATAGAGTTTGCGGCTCCACTAATGGTAGCAGAATAGGGTATGGTAGAGTTCATGCGAGACTTCGAGCAGAAGCTCACTGTGGAGGAGCCGTTCGAGAGCGTCGAGCACGTTCATGTGCGGCCACTTATTGATGATAGGATCATTGAGGCCCAGAAGGGCAATGGACGATTGTCTGAGCTTTGGAAGCAGGCTAGCGGCGAGAAGGACGCCGACTGGAGAGTTGGTACGGATGGGGGCTTACGTTACCGTGGCCGCCTATGCGTCCCAAATCTTCACGATCTGAGGCGGGAAGTTCTTGAGGCTGCGCATAATTCGAAGATGGCGATGCACCCTGAAAGTATGAAGATGTATCGCGATATGAAGAGATCGTACTAGTGGGACAATATGAAGGCCAACATAGCAGATTACGTGTCCTATTACATGTCCATTGTCTCACATGCCAGCAGGTGTCGTGTGACTTCTTTAGCCCATGCCCATAGCTGAATGGAAGTGGAATTTCATCTCTATGGACTTTATCTTGGGACTACCGAAGACGAGGAAGGGTTATGATTCCATATGGGTGATCATGGATTGGTTGACGAAGTCGGCTCACTTCCTCCCGATTAAAGTTTCAAACTCAGCAGACGAGTTGGCGAGACTGTACATTAGGGAGATTGTGCGTCTGCATGGAATTCCCTTGGAGATCGTGTCGGACCGAGACAAGCGATTCACATCTATCTTCTGGACTTGCATCCAGGAAGCAATGGGTATGAAATTGAAATTCAGCACCGCGCTCCACCCACAGACTGATGGGTAGACGGAACGGGTGAATCAGATTCTGGAAGATAGGTTACGAGCTTGCGTGCTGGATTTTAATGACAGTTGGGATGACTGTCTCACGTATGCAGAGTTTGCTTATAACAACAGTTTTCAAGCAAGCATTGACATGGCTCCCTATGAGGCCCTGTATGGGCGCACGTGTAGATCGTCGCATTACTGGGCAGAGGTTGGCGTGAAGAGCTTGATTGGCCCAGAGTTAGTTCAAGTGACCTCAGAGAAGATCGACATTATCAGGCGTCAACTTCTAGCGGCACAGAGCAGACAAAAGAGCTACGCCGATACAAGGCGGTGGCAACTAGAGTTCGAGATTGGGGACTGTGTTCCTTAAAGTTTTCCCCATGAAGGGAGTCCTTCGGTTTGGCAAGAAGGGGAAGCTTATGTTGCGATTCATCGGCCCATTCCAGATATTTGATAGAGTGGGGGCATAGCATACCGCCTTACTTTACCCACTCCACTTGTAGGCCTGCACAACGTATTTCATGTATCTATGCTGAAGAAATACGTTCCCGATCCTTCTCACATTATCAGATGGGAGCAGGTACAGTTGAGCGAAGATGCTACTTATGTATTGTGACTGACTCGTGTCCTGGATAAGAAGAAACAGGTGCTGCATAGCAGGGTTATCCTACTTGTGAAAGTGTTGTCGACGCACCACACTGAAGAAGAGGCTACTTGGGAAACAGAAGCCGAGGTCCGAAAGAACTACCCTCAAATTCTCGAGGAGTACGAAAAGGTACTAATTTCGAGGATGAATTTTTCTTTAAGGAGGGTAGGTTATAACGTCTCGGAAAAATCCGTACAAAGACCCGAGCACTACCTCAGGCAGAAATCACACAGGACCAAAACCTTTAGAAATTAGGCGGGAAATAACTAGTGCTAAACTAGATTATCTGTGAAATTAGCACTAATCACTTTTAATACGATCTGCAAGACCCAAAACTCGTAGAATCATTGACGCCACCTTACCCTGAAATCTAGAATCAATCTCTAAACCCAGGTGCTCTCGGGAGTACATCGAAACTCCGTATCGGACCTGAACCGCACGTCGAAAGTCCGATAACTACGAAACTATACGAATATGACCGCCTCGTTGGACTCGACAACCATCTCGAAAATCAAGTCCTAATTATACCCAAAAACGCACAACTTGAGCCCGGAGCGAAGTGTGTGAGAAACGCGAATACCTTTAAGAGATAAATCCAAACTTAAGTAAACTGAGTTGTTCACTTACAAGTCTAAATATAAGGATTCAGACCGTCAGAATCTGACCCAATTATACCCTCGGATCAGGAAAAATGTCCAACACATGTCAGTGCACTGGTGACTTTGATCAAGTACTGATGACCGTCGAACTGAAACTGAACCGCCACGATCGATCTGTAAATCCGATCGGACCGAAAACTTAGCTTGACCTAGATCCAATGTCAGGGAGCTTAAGTCTGATCGCACGTAAAAAAGGGGCCTCCAGAAGTGCTCCGTTGGACTGAAACAAACGCCCTTTGGATATAACCTAAGTATACCTTGGCCCTGAGGCCATTTCCATCAGACCTGGGCCTATATAAAGGCCTAAACCCACTTTTCTCTCACCACATACGAATTTCCAAACCCTATGAAGAAAAGAGAGAGAAAAGAGAAGGAGAAAGTGAGGAGAAATGAGTGAAGAGTGGGAGTTAGTTGTCGGGATCTTTCCCTGACGTTCCACGTGCTTAACCACAATTTCTGTATTGCTATTCCAGCGATTCCGACGCCGTTCTTAGGTAAGAAAAACCCAACCCTAACTTATTTTAGGATTTTAAATCATGTAAATGATGAAATAGCTAACCAATTTCATACTGTAGGTTGTCGTTGTGCCGTAGACAAAGACTCAGTATACAAACTGAGTTCGATACTTGCTTACCGGCGTAAGGTGCGGACTATAAATGTTTAGGTTATGGTTTTCAAGGCTTTCAATATCAGTAATGATTTATGACTGACTTGGTTGCAATCTCATATGCTTAGTTACGATGTTTCCCGTATATTACACATATATGTAAACTATGTTAATTGTATTGCATTCTCATTGTTTGTTGAAATGGCTGAATGAATACGCATTCATGATTTGTGCCTACCATGTGTATGGAATGTAAGAACATGATTGATGTGTATTAGACAACTCCTTGGTAAAAGGATTTGCCCTAATATATGTTATAACCGACATACATCATGTATGTTGAAAGGTGTAGTCTAAGTGTTCAATAAAAAAAATGTCTGAAGGAGTAAGTGTTTGTTGAATTGTACTTTTAAGGGTGTTGAGATGAGATTCTCAACTACCTTGGTTATATGTAAAAAAAATTCCTTCATGTGACTAAAATCTAACTGCGTGATTTATGTATGAAATACATGCCTAGGATAACATGTTCAATATATGTCTTTATAAATGCTCAAATAATTGTAGTATTTGAATTATTTGTCTATTACTGTTTTAACTATCTCATGTAATTACTTGTTGGAATTGAGTGTGATTAGGACTATTATATAGTCTAGACAATCGGTAATAGGTCCTAAGTTTGTGGCTGAGGTTGTTTCGCCACACCGGACGTGTTCAATGAATCCGAGTCGTACTTGGGTTGTCAACAGTGGTTAGGCCACGCGGAATGCTTACGCACTCCATGTCGATCAAGTCAACGTGCACTCGTACCTGTCAAGCTCGTCAAGTAACCCGATTAACCCGATATATGTTCACCATGTATGGATGCTACTGCTTGAATCTAAGGTACCAAACTCATCAGTGAAAACCCCTTTAACCTTGGTACCTCGATCCGCTAAGACTCATGAGCCGGGCATGGTGGTTTGGGACACTATGGTCGACTTATTGGCCTACGTTGGGGTGACGAGCCTCCCCGTAGTGTCCAGTGAGCAACCCAGACTCGTAAGCCGAATACGTGGTATGGTACACTGTATTCGAGCTGTCAGCCTACGTCTAGGTGATGAGCCATTCGTAGTGACCTCGAGCATACTCTAAGACTGCGCAGAGGCGACGAGTCTTTCCGTAGCAACTAGAGTATAAACTAGGCCTACACTGATCAGGTGACGAGCTCTTTGTAGTGACCTAAAACCGCAACATCATATGAGACTAGCTAGGACTGACGGCCCTATAATGGATCATCGTTTGGAAAATGATATAAGGGAGGTACCTTAGCTTCCCAATCTTGCTGTATGAAAAGGACTAATAAGAACTTGGTAATCACGCTCATGCACCGCATTACGTGTGCGTTTAGCGTAGCAGGTCAAGCACTGAGGAAGTGTTTCATACGCGATCGTGAGGTGAAGTCGCTGAGGGAGCGCAGGTGAGGGCATGCATCATTATTTCATATCATTCTTGCATTAACAAGAGTGCTTAGGACCTGATTGTTGTATTGCGTTATCATTACTGCTTGACTGAAGTGATAACATGCTAACCTTTACTTTATTATTCCACTGAGTTGATCACTCACTCTCACGTTACGGGACGGTGTTTTAAACACCAACCAGACCCTGTTGTAGTTTCAGATGATGGCGCAGCTTGCGAGGCAGAGCCAGAATTTGAGGATGATGAGGAGGGATTCTCATATATACAACATTCAGGCGGGTTTCTATAGACCGTTCTGATCGGCGGGGCTTCAAGGCTTATGCTTGTAGTGGACCATCACTTTTGATAGTTTGTATTTTGAAACAATACTTGTAACTATTTGACCTGGCAATGCGCTCATACTTTGGGGACCTACAATGATTTATATATGTTATACACTGATCACAGTCTTCCGCTTGCGTAAATTCAACTCTCTCTGGAGTATGATTTGCTAATTTAGCTTAATCTCATTCATGTTTTATGAACTTACATGGAAATATCAAATCATCATTATATATGTTGCATAAGTGATCCGTTGGAACTCGGGAGTTGGGTACCTACTCGACCCTCGATTTTTAAGGCGTTACACAACACATCAAGGTGGGCCCACGAAGCAGGCTAGATGGCCAGCCCAAGCTGGACGACCCAGCCTAAGCGTCCCTGCTTAGTGGGCCACTCCCAGCTACACCACGATCAGTTCAAGTATTCGTTGGGTCTGAAATTCTGCAAGGTGATACTTCCATAGGTAGCCCACACCTCCACAAAATTTTGTGATTTTTGAAAAGCTATAAGTATTTTAATTAATTTGTAGAGATCAGTCTGTCCAGAAAATCGGACTGACCTAGATGTCCCAACGTGGTGGGCCAGTCCAGCCCTTGCCACGGTGTGCACAGGGGTCCATTGGCCCCAAAAAAATGTAGGTGGGTCTTACCATGAGTGGGCCACCTCTCTGCAAAATTTCAGAATTTTTGAACAACTAGAAATATTTTTAATTCATTTTAAGAAAACAATCTGTCCTGAGATTCTGCCTGATCTGCACACCACAATATAGTGGGTCGATTCAGCTATTGCCATGATGAGTACAGGTATCCATTGGCCCTGAAATTTTGTAGGTGTGTCCTACTCTAGATGGGCCATCCCCCTGCAAAATTTTAGAATTTTTTAAGTGGTAAAAGTATTTTATTTAATTGACAAAAATTCTGGACAGCAATATTTTCCAAAAAAAAATCTGCTACTATACAATGTTGTTGTCCCCATGATTGGCACCTCATGGGGTGGGCATATATCTCTCAATTCACTGGGAAAATAGATGGGTTTGGTATTCCCATGTATGGATAGCAGGTGGGGTCCACTAGAGCAGCCTATTTTCCCCAAATTCATGGTACAATAGGCTCCTCTCCAACATGCAACATTGTTAGACTGTTCAGAAATTTCTGGATGTCCAACCTACTTTGGCCCATCCCATAGGCCTTAATCAAGAGTTAAATGATGTGGAGCCCATCCTACATCAAGGAGGGGTCCACACCTCAGAAGACTCCCAAGGAAATTTAGGAGAAAAGGGCATGCAAACAAATCCAAACATTAGCTCAAAAGTCATGCTCAAACTAGGTCTGAAATCTGGACAACAACATTTGTTGTCCATATTTCAGCTCTTATAAACTAATCAAAGGATTTATGGCCCTGATTCAACATGTGGAGTCCACCTTGATGGGTTAACAAAATTCCAGACCCATGAGTTCACTTAGGCATCTATGAAAAAGCCATTTTGGAGGCCACTCAAACCATGCATGCATGATGGGCTTGGACATTTAGTCAAAGTGGGCTTGGACTTCCCATTTAGCTAGGGGTCTGAGATGTTGCTAACCTCTCTTTAGTGGGCCACACATCATCAGAATACACAAGAGAAAAATAGAGAGAAAAGGAGAAGGAAGAAGCAATCGGCCATTGGTGGAAGGTCCCGCCACTATAATACATCAAAGGAACTTGCTGGAGGGTGTGGATCTTTTTTTCCATATGCATGTAAGGCCTAGATGGCCCATGGGGTGCAAGAAATGAGAAGGAGAAAGCATCATGGTGGGTCCATGGAGAATGGCCCACCATGGATAGAAATATGGAGGATCTAGGCCCATGGCCTCATCCTAGGAACCATGTAGGACCTCCACCATGGATTGATGGGTCCTACATGCTTCCATGCATGCAAGGAAAAGAAAGAAAAGAGAAGAAAGAGAGAAAAAGCTAAGGAGAGCACTCATTTAAAAATATGCCCTCAAACTCCAAGATCTAAGTACTAGGCTTCAAGAGGAAGATGATTACAGGTTGTAAATGGGTTGCTAATGGATAGATGGAGAGGAAATGAGGGAAGAAATGGCTGGAAAGGAGGGGAGAAGGGGCTGAAAGTTTTTGCTAGGAGGAAAAGAGAATGAGAGAATGAGAGAGAGAAAGAGGAAGAATGGGAGAGATATAGCAAAGAAATGATGGGATTTTTAGAAAGAAGATGAGAATGATGAGTTTTCTCTCTTGAAAAGAGAACATTCCAAATTTTTGCTAGAAAAGAGGACTTGGGTTAGAGCAACACATCATGAGTTTCTAGAAAAGAGGCTATCCTTGCTTAGGTTAAAGAACTTCTATCATTGCTAATTATAGGAAGGTGTAGGGTAGGCTAGGCACTAGACTAGACTAGGCATATAGAACCTAGGGTGGGCTTACATAAAAAAACGTGCACATGGGTAAAGTGGGCTCTACATCATGATTGATGGCCCAAAATAATATGCGGCCTACAACTTTTGATGAACACATCGGATTTACACATGAGACACGGCGTTGGAACCGCGGCGACGATACGATCGAGATGGCATAGATCTAGGGTCGATCCAAGTCGAGCCTATATGACCAGATTCAAGAATGATTGCAAACACAATCCAAGGGTCGCGAGTCGCCGAAATTTGACCGGTAGGACCGCAAGACCAAAATAGATGGAATGCATACTCACATACACACATGCACACATGCAAACTCAAATCGGGTCTCACAATGATGTATATGTTTTATATTCATGCTGTCCATTTAATTTTCCAGCTTATTTGAAGGCATGAATTCAAAATTGAAGCAATACAATGCAAAGCTCAAGTAGACTACAGCACAGGAAATAATGAGTGTGAAAACACAAAATATCATATTGATCCAACTACTGCCACTCACAGAAGTTTTTAATGGTAAGAGTTCAATCCCCACTGCATGGTCCATGATTGACGCAGGGATGAACGTGGTGAGGTCGAGCACCATCTTCCTCAAGAGGATAATTGTTTCAAATCCATAAAACTTCTCTGGACTACTCACATAGACTTCTCGAATCTACAATATAGAAAATAAACCCTCTAAAATAGGGATACCAAGTAATGGGAGAGAAATCAGAAGCAAATTATAACTAAAACTCCTATAATTCGCAACTTACTATAAATAATAAATTTACTTTTTATAAGAGTTCTATATGTAGCCATGTTATTCTTCTAATTATTTTAAGCACTGGACACAACTCCTAAAGCCTAACAAATGAAGAGTTATAATCAAATTAAAACTTATGATGGAATTTTGCAAATCTTACATGTGGGTAACACAGCTTACACCAAGTTAGTTACCTGATAAACTCATTCCAAATTGTAAGATACGCCCGATCTAAAGTCAAACAGTCCAAATCACTTTTGTCATTGGCTGAGCTTTTTCTGATCCATCTTTGCTATGAAACTGGCCACGACCCGCTCTACATCAATAATTTAAATAAAAATAAAATAAAATTGAATGGACAGCATAAATAAAACCCACACATCACAATGGACCCTACAGCCCTGCTTAAACAGATCATGGTCCAGGCAGGGTCAGACGCTGACAAAGTAAGTTGCTGTGATCGATTACTCCACGAAGATGATCTAACAAAAATAAGGGGGTTCAAAGAACAGAGCTTTACTTATATCCATCCATCTGAGATAGAGACCCCACAACTTAGACACCATGGCCCAAGAGCCAGATGAGTACACCAGTCTGGCGGAACAGTGGCAGAAAATAAATATAAAGCTCGCCCAAAAGAAAATTAATCTAACCATCCGTTTGTGGTCCACCTGATGAGCGTGCAAGCTTGACTTTCAAGAAAGGGAATCTATGTTAGTCAGAACCATGATGAACAGCTTGAATACTGTAGCTGCCTGTTCCGTGGCATATGGAGATGCTATGCCTGGTCCAAGCAGTGGCCAATGGGCTGGACCCATGCGATGCGAATCAGCCGAAGCCCAACCCTTGAAAAACAAAAAACAACCAGAAAAAAAAAAAGGGATTGGGGAAGGGGGCAAAGCTAAAACGCATGACCTTTGGCATCTACGCCATGTTTTTCGTATGAATTCTGGGATGATCCACCGAAGCAACCATCCATCGATTACGCTGGCACAATCTTAAAAAACCAGAGAGATTCAATGGTTTAGTGGGCCACACCACAATCAACTTTCTTGGGGCAATATATATGTTTTCTATTCACCCATTAGGAATCACCTTAAAAAGAGATTGGTCGGCATAAAAACACCAAGGTGTGTCCCACAAAGGTTTCAACGGTGAACATCCCCATTCGAACTGTCTCTTATGCCTGGCCCAATTGACTTTAAAACCTAACTCATTTTCGGACTCATATCCGAGCCGTCGCAACCGATGTACGGACCAGATATAACAAAGAAGTCGCGGTAGTAACAGAGCTTAGGCATATAGCGCCCACCTGTAACAACGGGTTAGAGAGAAGTCGCGTCTGCTTGGGGAAGAGAGGCCCTGCGGGCTACAAACCAAATACCAGAAATTTCACCACAGGATTTTTCATTGAAAACAAGATCAAGCACATACACCGATCAGACCCTAACCAACACAAAACTAAAACAAAAGGCCCTAAAATCCCTAAAAATGCATTTACACTGAACCCCCGGTGTAAATCTCCCTTCAAGCGCGCTCCCCTCTGATACGGCGAGCCAGCTGGATATCCTTGGGCATGATCGTGACGCGCTTCGCGTGGATCGCGCAGAGATTGGTGTCCTCGAAGAGACCTACCAGATACGCCTCAGAAGCTTCCTGCAATGCTGCAACTGCGGAGCTCTGGAATCGGAGGTCCGTCTTGAAATCCTGCGCAATCTCCCTGACCAGACGCTGGAATGGAAGTTTTCGGATCAGAAGCTCCGTGCTTTTCTGGTATTTTCGGATTTCTCGCAGCGCCACTGTTCCAGGCCGGAATCGGTGGGGTTTCTTTACACCGCCGGTCGCCGGTGCCGATTTCCGGGCGGCTTTTGTCGCCAGCTGCTTCCTTGGGGCCTTGCCGCCGGTGGATTTTCTCGCCGTCTGCTTCGTGCGGGCCATTATAGAGAGAGTGTGTGTGAAAGCGAGAGTATTTGGGTTTTGCAAAAGGCGGCGAAATACGATTTTGATGGGATGAGGAGAATTAGTTTGAGAGGGAATTTATAGGTAGAATTCAAAACGCCGCGGGAGAGAGAAGGGATCTTGGCCGTAAGCTCCGTAGAGGTAATCGACGGCTCTGGTTGATTCGGAGTACTTCACGCGGATCGCGGATTACGCTTTTATATTGTTTTTGTGTTTGTTTCGTGTGAGAGGGCCAGAGGAGCTTGCGAAATGACGATAATGCCATCGCGTTTGTAGAAAATGACGACGGATATATTACAAGGGACTAGAATCATCTGCACCACGTGTCCGTAAAACACACACGCTCTGCCGGGCCCACCATTCTTTATATGGGAAATCCACTTCGTCCATCACGTGATAACCCTTATGAAAACCATATATAAAATATCATTCTGATCAAATAATCAAATGGGCCACACATGGCAACAATTTAAAATTGTGTATAAAACTTCTGAGGTCACCGTGTGTGACCGGCCTGACTTTAGATGAGTCTGATTTTCTTAGAATTCCTTAATCGTTTGAAGACACGCATGATGAACGGGTTTGATGAAAAATACACACTATGGGGCCCACGTAAAAACCAATCGTTGGTACCCATCGCCATTATTCCCTTTGGTGTGGCCCACCTGGATTTTCTATCTAGCTGAATTTTGGTCCTACAGCATAACGTTGTTGGACTCACCTGATGGACAGAGTGGATTTCACGTATACAACACGGTGGGCCCATAGCACGGCTGTTTTACGTGCCGTGTAAAACATGTGGAGGATTCCAGTCCCATGATTGGGCCCGATCATGCATGGGCCTGGAAGTGTGTCACGGTGCAGGAAGTCTGAATGGGTGAAGCTTTCATGCTTCAGTAATCCAGACTGTTGATCTGGTGAGCTGTGAGATAGAAAGTGGATACACCAAAAATCTCCCGCATTGGGAGATCACATCCCTTAATTCAGTTGCCCGAAATAGATGGTTGAGAAGAAAATGCATTGATTGTCTGGAAAGGGACCAAAAAATTGCTAAAGTCATGTGATGTGAAAATCAATTATTCACATACATCATATCAACGGCCTGGATCAATGAAAGGCAGACCACATCTATATTAAAAGAGGGATGCAATTTGAGCCGCACATCAATAAGGTAGAAGCACAAACGTCAACACTTGCAACCATGGAGTATGTGGAGCCTCGGCGATTCACCGGTAGGCCGCAACATGAATATCATACCGTAAAAGCTAGGTTGGACCAATCATCGGTCGGACCAGAATCCTCAACAAACAACTGTTCCTATGCTCTATGGAGCCCACCATATTGTATATGTGAAATCCACTCCGCCCATCAGGTGCTCTCTTTGATGTTACGGGCTAAAAAATCAGCCAGATACACTAATCACTGATCAGGTGGTCCATACGACATGGAATGATGCTATGGGACCCACTATGGGGCTACCATGGCATGGATTCTTCATCAAAACCGTTCATCAGGTGTGATTCACCAGCATGGTGGAAATGATACAAAAATCAGAGCGATCCAAAAGTCACACAGGCGTGAGCTTAAAAGTTTTTAGAGCAGTTTTACATTGTTCCCATTGTTCCGGCTCATGTGAGTTTTAATTTTATTTTATTTTTTTAACGATATTCTATAAATACGGTCAAAATAAGGGTTTCCACCTGATGGACCGAGTAGATTTCACATATATAACATGATGGCCCTGCAGGGTATGGGTATTTTTTAGACCTGCTCAAAAATGAGGGTCGTAGATAATCTGGTCCTGATCAGTCGGTTCTCGCAAAAGCATGGCGTGCGAATGCATCAATCTAGACTGTCCATTTGTGCTCCTGTTGTGGATGGGCCATGACGCGATAAATGCATTGATCCGACATTCTTAAACATCGTACTTCATAAACTCGGACCGGTGACATTTTCTTTGGAAATCTTCATTTATTTCAAGCCCTCGTACGGTTTGATATAGAAAAAGAAATAGCGCTTCTTTGGGAGCCTTATTTTCAGGAAACGGTAGGAAAGGGAACAATTCTTTTTCCCTTTGCCTTTTTGTTTTGTTTTTTTTTTTGCCACTTTTTCAAAAATTATAATCCCTTTTCAAAATTGTTGTTTGGATGAATAAAAGTTTGCTTGGAAAAATAAATTAACTAATATTAGCATGAATCAGATTAGCACATGTCATACGTACATGCTTGAAGATGGAGCACATGTGGAATTTTGAATATGAATGGCGGCATATGTAGTGTGGGCACTTGAAGCTTAATTACGGTAGTAGATGTGAGGTGCTCTAAGTTTGTGTAAGTAGCATTTGTGGCACAAGACTAGTATTATCACATTTGAATTTGGGCACTTATGACTAACATTGGCACATTTGACATTTGAGCACTTGAAGGTAGATAGCAATGCTTGGGCATATTAGCACCATTGGTACGTGGCGTACTTTGCGCCATTAAAGATCGAGGATGCATATGTGACACGTGTGGTATATTAACACATGTTGAATGATGTGCACATGTAGGCATAGGATAAGATGAATAATGGTAATTGTGCCGCGGTAACACATGTGGGGTGCAAAAGAAGATAAATGGTGATGGGTGTGAGATGCTCTATACATTCGTGGGCGCAAGAGAATATGACGGGGGCACCTGTGCGGCATAATCCAAGATGAACAATGACTCATTTGTCAGATTAGTAGACGCAGATTAGCCATGAGAGGTTGAGTAGCGGGACTGCTACTGAAGTGATGCCACCAAGTTATGTGGCCCCCACCATGATGTATGTTTTGTATTCACACCGTTCATCCATTTGGAGAGATCATATTAGGGCAAGATTCAAAAAATGAGACAGATCCAAAGCTCAATTGGAACCACCACAGAAAACAGTGGGGAGAGTGATGGCCACCATTAAAAACTTCTAAAGGACACAAAAGTTTTTGATCAAGCTGATATTTGTGTTTTCCTTTCTTATATGTCGGCATTAACAAATGACTAGGTTGGATCTCAAATAAACATCATGGTGGACCTTAGAAGGATTTCAAGTATGCACGCCACTCTTCACACTGTTTTCTATGGTGGGGTCCACTCCAGATTTGAATCTGCCTCATTCTTTGGATCATGGTCTAAAATGATATCTCCAAATGGATGAATGGTGTGGATACAACACATACATCATGGTGGGGCCCAAAAAATTTGGTGACATCACTTCGGTAGCCAGTCTTCACTACTCAACCTTTCAGTAGCTAATCTGCTTCCCATTGCTACATATGATGTTGGAGTTGTGCATAGATCCGAGGCGTTAATTAAACTCTTGGAAATGATTACAGCTATTGATAGCAATTACAAGTCACCATGTGCCCATTCGGCTCCACTAGCGATTATAATTCACGTGAGTGACTATAGCTCTTGAGATTGATTTCAGCTTCCTGACAAGTCCTATAAGCAATTTTCAGCTCCCAGGAGAGATCACGAGTCTTGGGAGCAATTTTCAAGTCTTTGAGGGGCCGTTTTGCGCATGGTATTAGATGGGATTAGGTGGGATGGAATTACATTTGGTCCGTGCCAATTCCACTCAATGTTTGGGAAGGATGGAAAAGCTTGGAATTAGATTAGATGGAATTGCATTTGGTCCATGCCAATTCCACTCAATGTTAGCAAGTTGTGTAGGTCCCACCATGATGTGTGGGCTAGATCTGCACCATCCACCCAATTTTCGAGATAATTTTATAGCATGGCCCAAAAAATTAGGTAGATCTAAAGCTCAAGTGGACCCCACCACATAAAGCAGCGGAGATCGAACGCCTACCGTTGAAAACTTCTTTGGGGCCACATAAGTTTTGGATCCGCCTCATTTTTAGGCCTCTGCTATAAAATGAGGTTACAAAATAGATGAATGGTTTAGATAAAACACTTGTTATTCTCAATAGTTTCAAATTATGGTGGGTATATCTATTCAATGCACGAAAAATCAAAGAATGAATCCCACCATATTACAAATATATTATACAATTAAGCTTATCTTATGGTAACAGGGGACAATCCATGTCATATGTAATAATTACATTTTTTTAATCTCATCCCACCTAATTTTTCCCAATACCATGCGCCAAACACCCTCTAAAGTGATTACAAGTCTCAAGATCAATTTCAACTTCCAAATAAGTCCCAGAGTGATTTCAGATCCCCACGTTGATTACAAGTCCTAAAGTGATTTCAATTCCTAGATATGTGCAGAAAGCAATTTTAGGTATTGGGAGTGATTTCAACTCCTAGACAGGTATAAGGAGCAATTACAACTTCTGAGGTCAATTTCAACTTTGGGACGGTCCAGAAGCAATTTCAAATATGAGAGTGATCATAGGTCCCAATAAGCAATTTCAACTTCATAAGGGCCTGTTTGGATACGCGTTTTGGGATGTATTGTATCGTATTAGAAGTTATGATTTGACATTTACCGTGTTTGGATTAGAGTGAATAGGAGCTGAATCCCATGCGTACGAATACAAACTCCAGCTAAATTTTCGAACCGATGGTAGAGTATTGTAAGTGGGTTCTGTAGCCGTCAATACTTCATATTCATTGCGTTATATTCAGCAGCGGATGAAAGTTTGAAATTTGTACGATTACAAGATATCTGGTACCTATGCAGTGTAAGATCGGGACCATTCATTTGGTACATTTCAATGTGAAAATCATCCGGGCTAGAAATTGAAAAGTTTCATACGTCAAACAAGCCACCCGACCCAATTAAGATTGTACAATACGCAGACATAATACGTCTTATCCAAACATTGACCTGTATAACATATTATATACTATGCCAAACAATACCTCCTATCCAAACATTGACTCGTATCTGATTGATTTGGATGTATTCTGAAAACCGTCTAATGTATACATGAACAGTACCCAAATACAATACAATACAATACTATGCGGGAATCCAAACAAGCCCTAAGCAATTATAGCTCCTGAAAGTGATTACAGGTCCCAAGAGCAATTTTAGGTCTTTAGACCAATTATTGTCCAGGAACGGAGTGATTTTCAGGTCTCGGGATTGATTTCAGCATTTGGATAAGTCCCGGAAGCAATTTCAACTTCGAAGGTGTGATCACACATCTTATAAGCAATTACAGGCCTCGGGATCGATTTCAGCTTCCAGACAAGTCCCTATGAGCGATTACATGTTCCATGAGCTATTTCAACTTCCATGAACAAATTCAGGTCTCGTGAGCGATGATGGAGGCATCATTAATCTTGGTCGCTGTACTATGAAATAGAATTTTAGTATGACACATTACCTCTCCACAAAGTGTTAAAGGTATTCATATTACGAATCTTATTAGAACTGTTCATTTTTTATTAGAAGCTTACAAGTTAATTTTTTTAATGCAACAAGTAGGGGATTACAAGTCTTTGGAGCAATTTTAGGCCACAGGAGCGATTTCAAGCTCTGGAGCAACTGTGATGTCTCGGAGCAATTAAATCTCATGTGAGCAATTTGGGTCACGGAACCAGTTTCAAGTCACCAGAAACTTTATAGCTCCTAAGACCTGTAATTGCTCCCAAATAAGAAAATTGATCATAAGGTCATTCATGCTTGGATGAATTGAAAGCACATAAATATTAACCTAACTCAAAATCTATGTGGCCGCATGAATGTTTCAACGATAGACATTCAATCCCCGTTGTTTGTGTAGCCCCACCATGATGTATTGTTACCTTCATGCCGTCCATTCATTTTGCCATGTCATTTGAGGGCATTAACCTATAAATGAAGAAAATCCAAAACTCAAGTGGACCACGCCACAAAAAGTGATGGAGACAATGACATTTGTTGATGCAAGAATTAGGACCGCCCTTCTTCGTCCTCCAAGCACCTGCACAAGAAGAAGATCAAGGAGACCCTGCCTAGAGTAGTCTGGAGTAGGGCTAGGAATTTGGGTTTGGTTGGGTTGAGAGGTTCAAGGCGAGAGATTTTACATACCTATCCTTATCAACGAGTCCTTTATTTATAGAGTTCATAAGCCACATGGCCCATAAATTAAGGCACTATCCCGGCCATTAAGTGATATGTGCCTGAGTGATGTGCGTCGACAGTTACCCTGAAATCATGTGTTAGGCGGTTATGCGCAAATGATGGGAGTTGGTAGTTACGTTTGAATCGTGTGTTACTAAAGAGGATCACACGCCAAGCTAATTTGAGCCGAGCTCTATCAATCGACCGATGACGATCCGAGATGAGCTTACCTGAGCTGAGCTCCATTGGTCAGCCGAAGAGTTGATCTAATCAAGACTAAATCAATTCGTGATCTCTCGTCGGATCTATCTGTTCTCAATGGTCCCTTAGCTTTGTTGAAGGTTGTATTTGTGGGAGTGGACACTTTATGTGTCTTTCCTATGTGAGGTGTTTCAGGGACGAGCTTCCACGGACTGAGCTAACCTCGAAGGCAATCGGACTATATTTTCCCATAACAACACTTATTATTGAAACCTTCTTAGGGCCCACCGTGTTGTTTATTTGCCATCCAACTTGTTGACAAAGTCACATAGACCTAGATGAAGTGAAAACACAAATATCAACTTAACCCAAAACTTTTGTGGCCCCTAAGAAGTGCAGCCCTATAGACACCCCACCTCAGACAATATAATTGATATGTACACAAACAATATCCCAGCATTTGCTAGCCCACATCAACACAATATCAACCTCGGCACCGTGTTTTGCATCACACAATCTGAACCCCAAAAAGCATGGTATCCACTTTGTGACTGGTCACTTTTGCCCATTATGGGACAATGATGGATGGACTGGATGTGGATTGTGTAGTAACATTGGTAGTAGCCATGTCACTACGTTTAACAGTGTTCCATGGTTCCCACAACGATGCATTTTATCCGCATTATCCATCCACTTTCGATTTTTATTTTATTTTTCAAGGGAGGGGGTAGCCAAATCCAAATCTTGGGGAGACTACACCACATGAAAACAATGTTGACTAAATGCTCAACATTAAAAACTTCATAGGGCGTGTTATAACGTTTATTTATCATCCAATATGTTGATTAGATCATAAAGTCTTCGATGAAGGAAATGCACAAATATTGGCTTGATCCTAACTTTTGTGGCCTTTAAAAGGTTTTTAGCAGTAATGTTTGATCAATATTGTTTCATGCGGCATGGTCCACCTTTGATTTTGATCTGCCTTATTTTTGAGCTCACACCTTAAAATGATAATGGAAAAAATGGATGGACCGTTGTCAGAAGATGTCTTGAATCTTCTGTCCACTCACACTGCTCAACTAGTCGAGAGGCCTGCTCGACTGGTCGAAGCTTCCTTCAACCGGTCAAAGTCCGTTCGACTCAAAGTCTAACAACGATGTATTTAAGTTTTGAAGTGCTCAACCAATTGAGGGACTAGCTCGACTAGTTGAAGGTCCCTTTGACTGGTCGAAGCCCTCCTTCGACTAGTCAAGGGTTACACAGATGCTGCGTGGATTTTGCACGGACTGCATAAATTTGAGACAGTTTTAGAGAGGTACGCAAGTGAAATTTCATAAACTATAAATAGGGATCCCTAGGGCCTTTTTAAAGTATTCCAAGGGTTTGTACAAGGGTTCTAGGATTATCAAAGGGTGTAGCAAAGGTAAGATTCGAGGTTGTTCGAATCGGGTAAGTCATCTCTCTTTGTAATTTCTATTTTCATAGAGAAGATCTGTTGCTTTGTGTCATGGTTTTTTTCCGCAAGGGTTTTTTCACGTTAAATCTTTGTGTTATCTTGTGTTTGCTTGGTGCTTTTAGATTGCTATCCTAGATTTAGATCTGTGTGATTCTGCAGCACAGATTCCCAATAAGTGGTATCGGAGCAATCATTGGGGCACAGATCTGAATCTGGAGGATTAGCAATAATGGAAAGTAGTAAGTATGATATTGAGAAGTACTCAGGAAAAAATAAGTTTGAGTTATAGAAGATCAAGATGATCAGTTCCTTAACCAAGTAAGGTGAAGATGGTGCTCTTAAGGTGAGAAAGTTCAGTATGATTGACGATAAATGGAATACCCTTGTTAAGAAGGTCTTATCCTCAATTAGTTCATGTCTCACGGATGATGTTCTCTGTAATGTTTTAAGGGAGAAAACTACGACTACTTTATGGGCAAAGCTAGAGAATATTTATACAAAAAAATCCTCTGAAAATCACCTACACTTGAAGTGGCAGTAGTATAGCTTCAAGATGGTAGAGGATGGAGATCTGGAGGCTCATATCTGTAACTTTAATAAATTAGTTTACAAATTGCTGGATATGAAGGAAGTGATCAAAGATGAGGAGCAAATATGTATGTTGTTGAATTCTCTTCCAGCATCGTATGAGTCATTCAAGGACACAATGTACACAATAAATAAAACCCTGAGTGTCGACGTCATTATCTTAGTCTTTTAAGGGAAGGCCATGTGAAAGCTAAACAGCGACACATGGACATCTTCTGATGCACCGATTACTAGAGACAGGAATTATAAGTGAGATACAGTATCTTCAGGACCTAGATTCAAATCCAAGGGTAAGGATAAAGGAAAACTAAAGTGTTAAAACTGTGGGATATCTGGGCACATAAAGAAGGATTGTACCAATCCTAAAGCGAAGAAAAAAATTCAGCGGCTTCTTCCAAGGTGGCCAATGTTGTCACATCTGATGAAGAGACAAATGGTGGTGATGTATTATCTGTGTTCATGATCGGACATTTGCACGACAATCATGGAGATGAGTGGATCATTGACATAGGAGCGTCATATCATACGATTCCTCATCGGAGTTAGTTCGGCAGTTACAGAAAATGCGATGGTGGACAGGTTTTTATGGGTAATAACAATGCCTGGAATGTTGTGGCTATTGGTACGATGAGCATCAATATGTTTGATGGAATGGAGCGTACCTTGACTGACGTCAGGCACGTTCCTGATATGAAGAAAAGTCTAATTTCTCTCAGTGCACTCGAGGCTATAGGGTGCAAGTTCACTAGTATTGACGGTGTCCTTAAAGTTTCAAAAGGGGCACTCGTGGTTATAAGAGTGCAGAGGCACAGAAACCTTTACAGGTTGATTGAGAACACTTCAGCAGGTGGAGTAGCAACAACTATTGTAGATTCCACGTCTCTACGAATGTGGCATGCTCGTCCGGGCCATATGAGTGAGCGAGGTATGAAGGTACTATCTGATCGTTGTTTGATTCCAATTTAAAAAAATTATTATTTAGATATATGAGAGCATTGTATATATAGTAAACAATCTAGATTATCTTTTAGATCTGAAAAATATGTATGTAAGGAAGTGTTTAATTATGTGCACTCTGACGTATGGGGCCATCGCCAGAGATTTCCATTAGGGGGTCATCATGGTTTGTTTCATTCATTAACAATTACTCTAGGAAAGTTTGGTTTACTTCATGAAACATAAATCCGAAGTTTTCACCATATTCAAACAATGGAAGACAATGGTGTAATAACAGTAACGGCGAAAAATAAAGGTTTTAAGGACTGACAATGGTTGAGAATTTACTTCCACTGAGTTTAATGATTATTACAAGGATAAAGGGATCATTAGGCACAACACAGTGCGTCACACGCCCGAATAAAACGGTGTAACTGAGCGAATGAATCGAACTCTCCTGGAAAGTGCCAGATGCATGTTAAGTAATGTCACGTTGGCCAATGACCTATGAACAGAAGCCGTTAACATGGTTTGTTATTTGGTGAACCGATCTCCTTATACGGTAATTGAATGTAAAATATCAAAGGAAGTATGGAGTGATTAGAAAATTGACTACTTAGATCTACACATATTTAGTTGTGAGGCTTACTCTCATGTACCGTCAGTTGAGAGAGATAAGCTAGACCATAGAACCAAAAAGTACATCTTTGTTGGCTATGACATTAGTGTGAAATGTTACAGGTTATTCGACAAAATCACACACAAGGTCATCACTAGCCGTGACGTCAGATTCGATGAAAGCTCTATATTTCGCAAGAATGATCAGGAGCAAGAGAAATAAAAAATGTTAATTGTAGACGTCCAAATTGACACAGATGATACTCAGGTAGAGACAGATGTAAAGACAGAGCTATAAGATCAGGTGGAGTAACCACATGTGAGAAGAAACCCACCACGTGATCGCAGGTTACTGGAAAGATATATGGACAACTCTAATATTGCATACGCCCTCATTACAGATGAGGGGGGCCCATCTACTATTTAGGAGGCACTCATTGAGCTTGATGCAGAAAAGTGGAAGGCAGCTATATACGATAAGATGGACTCGTTATACAAAAATCACACATGGGAGTTGGTGGAGCTTCCAGTGGGCCGAAAAGCGATCAGATGTAAGTGATTATTTAAAAGGAAACAGGATAGATACAAAGCAAGGTTGCTAACAAAGGGTTATGCTCAAAGAGAATGAATCGACTTCACAGAGATATTCGCGCCGGTGGTTAAGCAGGTGTCTATCAGATTCGTATTGGCACTGGTTGCCCAATACAATATCGAGTTAGAACAGATGGATGTCAATACTGCATTGCTGCACGAGGAGTTGGAAAAGCAAATTTACATGAAGCAACCAAAGGGGTACAAGTTAAAGGATAAATAAAAAGGTTTGCAGGTTAATGAAGTCGTTATACGGCCTGAAACAGTCGTTTAGGCAATAATATAAAAAATTTTATTATTTCATGGTGAGTTAGACATTTACTCGAAGTGAATACGATCACCATGTCTATTACAAGACACTGAGTGATGACAGATTCATCATCCTAGTATTATATGTTAATTGTCAGTCATCATATGTCCGAAATCAACGCACTGAGGACTCAGTTATCAGGGATATTCGAGATGAAAGATCTAGGGGCTGCAAAGAGGATTCTCAGTATAGATAATCATATAAACAGGAAGAAGAGCAAGCTCTGGTTATCACAAACAAAATACTTTGAAAAGGTATTGATTAAGTATGAGATGGACCAGACAAAGCCAGTGAGCGTTCCCCACGTGACTCACTTCAAGCTTTCCTCAGAACAATGACCTAAATCAAATGAGAAAAAACAGGTCATGTCTCATATGGCTTATTCAAATGTGGTTGGTAGTTTAATGTATGTCATGGTTTGTACGAGACTAGATATTTCATAGGCAATCGGTGTTATGAATAGATACATGTCAAACTTCGACAAACAATATTGGGAAGTAGTTGAATGGCTACTTCGATATATTCAAGATATGAAAGACTATGTCTTAACTTTTGAAAAGATAGGGACAAAATTGATAGGGTATGTGGATTCCGATTACGTAGGCAGTGTGGACTCCAGAAAGTCTACTTCAGGATACTCATTTATACTAGCGGGTGGAGCAATTAGTTGGATGTCAAAGCTTCAATCCGTGGTGGCTCTTTCCACGACCGGAGAAGAATATATGGCAGTGACAGAAGCATTTAAGGAATGTGTTTGGTTAAGAGGTATGATAAATCAGTTGGGACTTCAGCAGGAGGCCGTGCCGGTTAACTGTAATAGCGAGAGCGCTATCAATTAGGCTAAAAATTCTGTTTATCACTCACATACTAAACACATTGATGTTCGTTGCCACTTTATCCGATAGGTGCTTGAGGAAAGATGTGTAACACTGGAGAAGATTCACACTAGTATGAATCCAGCGGACATGCTCACCAAGATCGTTCCTACAGAAAAGTTCAAGTTTTGTGCAACTTCTCTGGGCTTGACAATGATGTAAAAAAAGGACGGAGTGTACACGAGAAGCATTCATGGAAGCTATGATGCAATGCAGAGAAAATAGAAGAGGTCAAATAGCTGCACGATTGAAGATCGAAGACATGGTGAAAATTGTTGTCAGAAGATGTCTTAAATCTTCTGTCCGCCTGCACTGCTCGACCAGTCGAGAGGCCTACTCGACCAGTCGAGAGGCCTGCTCGACTAGTTGAAGCTCCCTTCGACCGATTGAAGTCCAGCGGTGATGTAGTTGAGTTTTGAGGTGCTCAACCAGTCGAGGGTTATACGGATGCTGCGCGGACTGCGTAAATTTGAGACGGTTTCAGAAATGTGCGTAAGTGGAGTTTCCTAAACTATAAATAGGGGTCCCTAGGACCTTTCTAAAGTATTATAAGGCTTCCTAAATGTATTCCAAGGGTTTCTAAATGAATTTTAAGGTTATCAAAGGGTATAGCAAGGGTGAGATTCAAGGTTGTTGGAATCGGATAAGTTCTCTCTCTTTGTAATTTATATTTTCATAGTGAAGATCTGTCGCCTTGTGCCGTGGTTTTTTTTCCCGTAAGGGTTTTTCACATTAAATCTTTGTGCTCTCTTGTGTTGCTCGGTGCTCTTGGATTGCTATCCTAGATTTGGATCTGTGTGATTTCGCAGCATAAATTCCCAATATGGACAACATGAATACAATACATACATCATAGTGGGGCTCATAAAGAACATCTAGTCATATGTGCTTTCCTTGGAGAGACGCAGATTGGGTGCTACCCCTGCTTGTCCCAAGATTCGGACAGGCAAGGGCTATGAGGGGCCACCCTAATGGGTTTTATCCACTCCATCCATCCATTCTTCCACATCATTTTACCATATAAAAGCCCAAAAATGAGGCATACCTAGCACTCAAGTGGACCACGTGGTAGCCATTAAAAACCTCATTGAAAGCTTCTTGGGGCCACTGAAGGTTTGGATCAAGCCGATATGTGTTCCCCTTGTATGGGACTGTGACTTTGCAAATTGGTTGGATGGCAAATAAGCATCATAGTGGGTCCCAGTGAGGTTTCAACCACAGGTGTCATTATCAACAATGTTTCATGTGGCGTGGTCCACTTCAGCCTTGGATATGCCTCATCCTGGCGCTGGCCCAACATGCCTCAATTTTTTTTCAATGATACCTCGAAATCACAAGTAAAAATTGATAGACGGACTCAGAGCCCCTGCTTGTGTTGAGCCCGAACAAGGGAAAGTGAATTGTGTGCTGAGCAACTCAAAATGCTATAGTAAACCATGTGGAGGTCATATGTGATGTATGTCTCTTATCCATGTTGTCTATCGGTTCAACATTGAAGCATATTTGAAGCTAAAGAGGACCACACCATAGGAAAGAGTGGGAACAATGGCATCCACTGTTGAAACCTTCATGCAGTAGACATTGATGTTTATTTGTCATTCAACTTGTTCACAAGGTCGCATGTACATGGATGAAGGGAAAATGCAAATATCAACTCAATCCAAAAAATTAATTGGCCCCAAGAAGTTTCCAACTGTAGGGATTGAATTCCCACTATCTCCGGTGTTGTGGTCCATTAGGGCATTTAGATATGCTTCAAATTTGGGATCATGCCCTAAAATTATCTGGAAAAACAAATGCACGACGTGGACAAGACACAAACATAGTGGTGGACCCCACACTTAGCATTGAATATGCTTTCTAAGGTCAAGACACAAACATGAAGGTGGGCCCCACACTCGGCAGCCCATCCGTGTCAGGGAGAGGATTAGGTGAGACCTTGAATCCAATGAGGTGGGTGGGGCCCCTGACTGTGGGGCCCAATGTGATGCATGTGACTACACCCACACCGTCCATTTGTATCGAAAGCGCGTTTTAGGGCATGATCCAAAAAATGAACTAGTTCCAAAACCCAAATGGACCATGGTAAAGGGAACAATGGCAATTCACTACCGAAAACTTCTCGTGGGCCACAAAAGCTTTGGATCAAGATGATATTTGTGGTCACTTCATCTAGGTGTTTATAACCTTATCAATAGGGTGGATGGCAAAAAAAACTTTTCAATAGAATTCAAAAAGTTTTTAATGGTGGGGATTCAATCATGGCTGTTTCCTGTGGTAAGTCCCACCTAAGATTCGAGCCAGCTTCATTTTTTTTGGGATCATGACCTAAAACGAGCTTTCAAAATGGTTGGATAGAGTAGATTTCAAACATGTATACCATTGTGAACCTACAACTGCGGCCCCACCCACCTCCACGGAGGTCTCACCTAATCCCCGGGACCAGATCCACCAAGGTGGGTGGGGCCCTTACTGTGCGGCCCATTGTGATGTATGTGACTACATCCTCACCACCCATCCGCATTGAAAGCTCATTTTAAGATGGGATCCAAAAATGTTGAAAGCTTATTTTAGGGCATGATCCAAATATTGGAGTAGTTCCAAATCCCAAATGAGCCATAGTATAGGAACAACGGTGACTGACCACTAAAAGCTCGTGGGCCACAAAAGCTTCGGATGAAGATGATATTTGTGTGGTCTCTTCGTCCAGGTGTTTGTGACCTTGTCAACAGGTTGTATGTCAAGTAACCATTGCGATAGAATTCATGAAGTTTTTAATGGTGGGATTCAGTCACGGCTGTTTTCTTGTGGTATGGTCCACTTAAGATTTGAGTCAGCTTCATTTTTTGGGATCATGACGTAAAATCAGCTTTCAAAATGGTTGGACGGTGTGGATTTAAAACACATGAATCGCTGTGAGCCCCGAAGTCAGGGTCCCACTCGCCTCGGTGGGTCGGGCGACTCGGCAAAAGACGATTCAAACAACCTCGCGCGTGTCTTTTGAAGTCACCCCCGGGGGGCGGAATTCAGAAAAGAGAAAAGTCATCGTTCTCCTCTCCCCAACGGCTGCAAGAGAGCTGCAGCGGGCAGCTGACGCTACTTCTCGAAAGCAGCAATGCAAATTACTAGAATGTCCTGACACCTTCTTCAAATACCCTCGAGAAGCAACAGGAAGAGGAGGTAATAAAATGATACTCCCAGTGGTGAAATTGGGATCGCTGGTCCTCAAAACCCTAAGCAAGCCCATCGCTTCCAGGCTCAAGCAACAGGCTGGCCACCAACCCAGGTTCCGACAACTCATCATCAATCTAGCCCAGGTCTAACCCTCTCCCTCTCCCTCTCCCTCCCCCTCTCTCTCTTTCCCTCCTCACGGGGAATACGTGTGGGATCCGGAACGATCATTGGGAGCCAGCGCCTTATACGTGCTCTGGCCAAAAATTCAAAACGGTCCATTCATCTGGTAGGCCACGCGCGCAAGCTGAATATTTGACCGTTCTTACCATCCATTTTTATTTTTCATACACACGCTGTTGGGAGTTTATTTTCTCGATAGAAAACAGAAACCGAAAATTATAATAAAAAGGAAATTGTAAGAAAAATACTATCTGACCAGGCTTTGCTGTTTTGTGCATAACCCACAAAGGAGCACTTATCCCAAATTGTTTCTTCTAGGATCAGGTGTTCTGAAATACACGGTACACCACCCCAATACTCTAAGATATCCTAAGCTTGGTTTTCTTCATTTCCATATCTTTTATGGAGATGTCCCGTTCTTCTTAGATGGGATCCTATTTAGGACATGACACGTTGCTGGTAGTGCTTCTCCCCACAGATTAAATGGCAACTTTTGCTTGTATTAGCATGGGTTGACAATTTCAACTACAGTTCTATTTTTTTTCTCTCGGCCACACCATTTTGCCGTGGTGTGTAAGGTGATGTGCCCTGGTGTACTATGCCATGTTCTTCACAATAGCTAGAGAAATCATTAGAGAAGTATTCACCTTCTCTATCACTACAAAGGATTTTTTATCTATCTAGTTGATGTTCCACCCTGGACTTGTAGATTTTAAATGCATTAAATGCTTTATCTTTTGTATCAACAGGTACACATACACATAGCTAAAGCAATCATCTATGAATGATATGAAATACATTTTGTCTCCTTGGGTAAGAATGCCGTTTAACTCATATATGTTAGTGTGCACTAGGTCCATCACTTGAGTTGATCTCTCAACACTCAGAAACAGTTTCTTCGTCATCTTCGACCATATGCACACTTCAAATTTTTCGTTCTCACTCTTTTGGATCTTTCTGAATTTCTCTTGATCCTTATTGGGTTTCAGGGATTCATCATTTTCATGGGTATTCTTGATCTGGGATGGCCTTTCAACTTTATTAGCTTCAGAGGAGGATGCATAATTGGTATTATTTTTGTTATCTCGTGCACGAGATTCTTCCTTTATTCGAAGATGTTTTGGGATTTGTTCCAATGAATAATCTTCGGTCATGTGCAATAACTTCTTCCTGTAATCTTTTCATAGTGAAGGCAGTTTGACTATTATAGCCCCAACTTAGAAAGATTTAGGTGGGTCAAGTTTAAGGCCTTTATTTTATTTACGATCAATTGCAATTCTAGAATTTGAGGTAACAATAGTTTGTTATCAACCATCGTGAAATCGAAGTACTTGGCGATTATAAATTTCCTCGTTCCTTCTTCTTTGGCCTTGTATTTGAATTCAAATGCAGTCCATATTTCTTTAATAGAGATCGTGTCTGTATACAGATCATACAGACGGTCTGACATAATAGCTCGTCTTCCTCTCGTTTGTTCCTTGCAACAATTTGTTTTGCCGTGTCTTTGTCGGTTGCAGGAGGAAAAGGTTGCATATTCAAGTCTAGGATAAAGTAGATTTTAAGTGCAACGAGAAAGAATTTCAACTTATCTTGCCACCTTGTGAAGTTTGTACCATTAAAACACCTTGTGAAGTTTGTACCATTAAAACAGTCAAGTCGGATTAAATCTTGATTCATTAACTTGATCGAGGTGATACTTTCAGTTTTCATAGGAATAATTCTTTAGGATTATTTGGAAAATTTTTGAAATGAAAAAAAAATAAATGAATTTAGAAACCGAAAATAGACTTGAATAAGTTTGATTATAACCATGTTGAAACACGTATTATATACGTTGTCCTTAAAGTGTGATTCACCCCCTCTTATTTGATTTGAGATCGCTGGCGAGTTGCTTACAAGATACGACAAACCTTGTTTGGTCCTGCGTGCAGCAATCACGAAGGGACCACCTTAGGAATTCGGCTAATGCAGTTAATTTTCTGGCAGGAGACTCTGTGTGTAAAGTTTTGATTGTTTATGCGAAAGGTCTTTGGCCTTTTGACCCAAGTGCTGAGTGGGCTGTTGGTTCTAGTCTCTGAGGAGATTTGTTGCTTGAGTCATCTTTTTTTTAATCCCAACAACATTAGTTTATATAGATGGAGGGAGTGGACTAATTCACCTAAGGATATCAAAGTTCAGAATGTTGTAAAAACATTTATGAATGTTATCTCATTAATCTAGACTTTTCAGACCGTTGGATCCTTAATCTGAACGTTGGATTAAAGATCTGATCGTTTGGATTAAAGATTAAACCCTTAGAGAACGTTTCGTATGCTACAACGTTCTTAACGGTTCTCTCTCAGCAATAGTAAAATTTTTTACCGTATACACGGCATTCGGTCAACCAAACTTTTTACTTTTCTTGCACCTTCTCGCGATGGTTCGTATAAGGTCGCGAGGGAGCAACCACTCGCGACAAGATGTGCGCGTGCGAAGTACACCTCTACAACCACTGCCTCATTGCTTACGCCAACGCCCATGTGCATTGGAACACACAACCCAAGCTTTCTCTCCCCATTTTCTGCAAGTAAGTGAAATATGCACATAATAATTTATAAAGGCTATAAAACTCCCATCTCTAAGTAATGTGGGACAAATGAAAAATTCATTTTTTAAAACTTTTAGAAAGATTTTAGAGGGAAAATGAAATTTGATTTTGAATTCCAAAATTCAAGTGCATTATTTATTTTAACCAATAGAGAATGAATTTTTAACAATCATTTAAGATGTGACCATGACACAACAATTCATCTTCTTGATCTTGATAGAGAACTCAAGAAGAGATTGAACCTCCTAATAAACCTTGTAAAAGTCAGAGAACAAATGTAGAAAAGAGTCTTGATCATGATAAAATAGACTCTCAGTGTATCTCGTTTCACTTGTTGAGGGTGATAGAGAGAATGTTATTAGGAAGATGCCTATAGTTTTGATTGTAAAAGATGACTCTAAAACCTTTAATGAGACAATGTCTTCAAGTGACTATGCTTTTTGAAATGAGGTCATTAATGATGAGATGGACTCAATTGTATCAAACCAATCGTGGGAACTGGTAGACCTACCCCATGTTCTGAACCTTTAGGGTGTAAGTGGGTATTCAAGAGGAAATACTACATTGATGGTAGTGGTACAATAAAAATCTTTAAGGCTAGATTAGTAGGCAAGGGATTCTTTCAGAAAGACAGAATTGATTATTTTGACACGTATTCACCTGTGGTTAGAATAATATTGATTATGATTTTATTCGCTCTAACGTGCATACATCATCTTCACATCCATCAAATGAGATGTAGAGACAACATTCCTGAATGGTGACCTCAATGAGGAGGTATATATATGGAGCAACCGAAAGGGTTTGTTCTGCCAAGAAATGAAAATAAAGTTTGTAGGCCTATCAAATCTTTGTATGAATTAAAGCGAACACCTAAACAGTGACATGAAAAAAGTTTGATTCAAAGGTACTATCTCATGGTTTCATGATAACATAGCCGATAAATGCATATACTCTAAAGTATGTAATGGTTACATTGTAAGTATATGCAGATGACATGTTAATTATCAGTAATACAATGGAGGGTGTAACTAAAACAAAGAAGTATCTATCCTCCATCTTTAAAAATGAGCGATCTTGGACAAGTGGATATCATCCAGGGATTAAAGTTAAAAAACATAGCGGGGGTTATGCATTGTGTCAATTTTATTATATTGAGAAGATATTGAACAAGTTTGATCACTCGAAAATCAAGGAGGCTAATACCTCATTTAATCCAAGTATCAAGCTAAAAAGATAGTGATGGAAGAGCAGTTACACAACTTTGAGTATGCTAGTGTTATAGGCAGTCCGATGTATGCAATGCAGTGCACAAGATCGAATATAGCATACGCTGTGAGTAAACAAAGCATGTTTACTAGTAATTTCAGTACAAAACACTAAAAGACTGTTCGTAGGGTTCTTGGTACCTTAAGGCAACCAAAGAACTAGGACTATTCTACTCAGAATTTTCGGCCATATTGGAAGGATATATTGATGCGAGTTGGATATCGAGTGCAAGGGACAATAACTATAGGGTAGATATTTGTCTTAGGAGGTGTAACTGTCTCTTGGAGATCCAAGAAACAGACATGCATAATACACTCGACGATGGAATATGAGTTTATAGCTTTGGCTACAACATACAAAGAGGCTGAGTGGTTAAGGGATTTTCTATTAGAAATTCCATTCTATGCGAATCCTATGTTGGCTGTTTCACTTCATCGTGATAGTGAAGCCACTCTAGAGAGTTTACAACAATACATATAATGAGGAGTCCAGACACGTAAGTATGAGATTTGATTATGTAAGGCAGTTGATTCGGAATGGACTTATTATGATCTCCTCTGTGAAGTCAAGTAAGAACTTGGCTGATCCTTTCATTAAACCTTTAACAAGAGAGGTACTGAGGAGACCATCTAGATAAATGGGGTTGAAACTCTTCAATAAAAATTTCATTGGTGTTGGAAACCCAATCAAACATTAGAAAATCTCTAAATCGAAATTTAATGAGTAAAAACAAGTTACTGATACATGAAAAGTTTTAGCACTAAAATAAATAAATAAATAACCTCATTTAGGATGGATAGTGCTAGCCTTTATAGGTAGAGGGTTGAGTCATAAAACAATTAATGGAATCTAGTCTAAAGGATATGTGTCTTAAAGTAATGGAGACATTGAAAGGATTTCACCTATGTGAGCGTAGAGGTGATGCTACTTCCAATGAGAGTTAGAGTTTCTCTCGAAATCGTTCATAAAATACGATAAGCACATGGTCATTAAATGTACTAACCGAGTAATATAAGGGAACTCATATAACGCAGATGCAATTATGTGTGTGGTCTTTTTGGTTTTGTCATTAAGGAATAACTGGTTCAAGGCCGTGGTTACCAAGGATTTCAATAGAACTTTGAAATACTTACACTAAGAGAATATTTAAATTGAAAGATATCTTTCTTTATGCATAAGAACTATATTTAATCTCTTACAACTATTTCTATTATTTAATTTAACCATGTTGGGGATTGTTAAGAATTCTTTTTCAATTGGTTAAAATAAATAATGCACTTCAATTTTGAAATTCAAAATCAAAATTAAAATTTTCTCTTCTTTCTTTCTTTCTTTCTTTTTTTTTTTTAAAAAATAAAAATAAAAATAAATTAAAAGTGTGCAAAAATGAATCTTTCACTTGTCCCACATTGCTTAGAGATGGGAGTTTTATAGCATTTATAAACTATCATGTGCATAGTTCACTTACTTGGAGAAAATGGAGAGAGAGAGAGAGAGAGAGAGAGAGAGAGAGAGAGAGAGAGAGAGAGAGCTTGTGCACGCGCGTGCGTAGATGAGGGTGTGGGCAGTAAGGTAGTGTAGTTGTAAAGGTGCTAGTGGTGCACTTCACACATGCGCATCGTGTCGCGAGTGGTCGCTCCTTTGCGACCTTACGCGAACCGTATCTAGACAATGCGATCGTAGTGCTAGAAGAGTGTAAAGTCTGGTTGACCGAATGCCTTGTATATGGTAAATTTTTTACCTTTGCAGAGAGAGAATCACTTAGAATGTTGTAGCATGTGAAACATTTTGTAACAGTCAGATTTTTAATACAACGTTCATATTAATGATCTAACGGTTTGAAACGTTTGGATTAATGAGCGCTGTGTTCATAAACATTTTTGCAACGTTCTGAACTTTGATGGCCTCAGGTGAAACAATTTACTCATTCCATCTATAGAAATTGGTGATGCTGGGATAAAAAAGATAACTCAAGCAACGAATCTCCTCAGAGACTAGAATCAACAACTTCAAACCCCTCATTTTCTCCTCCTTCAGTAGCCTACTTAGCACTTGGGTCAGAAGGCCAAAGACCTCTCGTAGAAGCGATTAGACCTTTACACACAGAGTCTCTTGCCAGAAAACTGACTCCGTTAGCCAAGTTCCTAAGGTGGTCCCTTTGTGATTGCTGCACGTGGGAGTCAAGATTAAACAAAGCTTGTCGTATCTTGGAAGCAATTTCTAGCAACCTGCCAGTGATCTCAAATCACATAGGAGGGGGCGAATCATGCTTTAAGGACAACGTATCTAATATGTGCTTCAGCCTGGTTCCAATCAAACTTATTCAAGCCTATTTTCGGTTTCCTCTTTTTTTATTTTTATTTATTTTTATTTTTTAATTCAGAAAATTTTCAAACACATGTGGCCCAAACAATCAAACACATGTGGCCCAAACAACAAGTGGGTTTGTTCGTGGTGGACACTGGTGAATGGCTTGGATCTGACACCCGTACTACATTGGCATTGAGTGCGCAAATTTCTGAAGCACTTCTCTAGGGATCGTTTAGATGCCTATAAATGGTTTAAGTGGTAAATGATTTATAGGTGTAAATCATTTACAACCTCTCCTATTTGGCTGTCAGCTGTAAATGATTCACATGTAAATGATTTTGTGTGTTTGGATAGCCTATAAATTGCTCAAGTCTTGTAAATGGAGAGCCAATCATTCCATTTATAGCTGTTAGGCCGTAAATGGAGAGCCTGTAATTGAAATCCCAACTTTTTGTTTGTAAATCAAAAGGGCTGAAAGCTGTAAAAGATTTACAGACTGTAAATCATTTACATGCATTTTTCTGCATCCAAACAAAGTAAACCATTTACAGTCATCCAAACGACCACTAACAGTGTTTTGGATTGTAAAATCTGTTGGCTATTATATTGCAAATAGATTTCTTGAAGAGTCAAAATTTACGATTTTTTGTTTTTTTTGGTTCCCAACAAGTCTAGGACTAGTTCTACAACATGAAATGCTACATTTTCCTGTAAAATCATAACCACGAACTTGTTATTATAACCTTCCAATGTGTTCTCCTGTGCAACATCCTATGCTCTTCTTTGTCATTGAGATAATGGTCAGAAAGGTCCATGCAATTATCAGCCTGGGAAATTTTCATGGCCATGCATTTTGGGGATCATGCTTCAAAATCTCAGTATTGGAGCATGTGTAAGAAAGCTCCTGAAACAGGGCATCCCAAAATGCATTGGATGCATGGGTGGTATTGCCAATGTTGTGAACTATTCTCAACATTGTGCCAAACCTCATCTCATATCATTAGGGCTGATAACGAATTGTATAGGGTGAGAACTTAAACTGTGAGAGAAGGAATTGATCACTAACTAGTTTATGATGTAGATCCACTGGTGTATCAACTGGCTTATATTATGGTTTTAAGGCATATAGGAATTTAGCCACATGGAACTCCTTATGTTGCTGATGTTTTTTCTTTGGATCAGCATTAAGTGGTTGATACACATTCAGCTCCTCTTACATTCTTTTGATTTTCAAATAATATTCACCAAGGGACTTATTTCCTTGTTAAAATGTAAAAATCTCTTCAAAAAATCAATATGTACGGGAGATATTTTTATCAAATGAATACGTTTCTCATAATGCATTGCACAACTCCTTTGTAATATCTAGAAACATTGCATTCCCGCCAATAGATTTTTCCATTCTGTTACGTCATGATTTGAGCATTTTTATGGATCCAATAATTGTACGTGCTATCACTTGCATCTGGTTCTCCATAGTTGGGTATTTTAATGTCTTTGGCCATAAAAAAACATTTGAATTGATTTAGACCATTGGAGATAATTTGCTTCATTTAGTTTTATAGAGTCTATTTGATCAGTAGAAAATCAGATGGATTTAGGAACTTAGATCTTTGATCACCCTTGATCTTCATAAGGAGAGAAAATAAAGAGAATCCTATGGTGCTTTTACATGAATTAGGGATGACTCCGTTGGATATAAGAATGCTCTAATTACACGTTCCACATGATGCACACATTGCACTTGGCGAAACAATCAGCATGCATGTTCCGATCGAATGCGAGAGGAGAGATGATCATGAATATAACATTCACCATCTTATACACGGACCATTACAAAGGTTCGACACACCAAAACAAGAAAAAAGAAACCCGACGTTTCGTCGATAACGTTTAGCACAAGAGAGAAATGGAGTGCAAAGAGGAAAAAAGAAGAATTTATGAGATAGAAGAGATAAATCATAATAAAATCCTCTATGATACCATGTAGAATTGTATAAAAGTGAAAGCAAATAGAAAAGAGAAATCGGGGCCGTAACGGCTGTTGCAAGGCATAACGGCCGTTACAAGCCCGTAACAGTTGTTACGAGCAGTAACCCTAAAAGAAAAAACGAAAAAAAAAGGGAAAAGAAAAGAAAAAATGTAAAAAAGAAAAGAAACGAAAAAACGAAAAAACGAAAAAAGAAAAGAAAAGAAAAGAAAAAATGAGAAAAAAAAACTAACCTTATTCTCGCTTCCTCTTCTTCTTCTTCTTCTCCGTGGCGCTGTTGCAATTCATCGCGGCGCTGCCACAGCTCCTCCCTATGTGTTGCAGCTCCTCGCGGCACGCTGCAGCTCCTCCTCCTGCTTCTCCTTCTTCTTTCCCCTCTGGTGCAACTCCCTCTCCATCCTCTTTCTTTTTCCCTCTCGTTTTCTCCTTCTCTTTCGTTTTCCCTTTCTTTCCTTCTAAAACACTTACACCACGTTGGCCCACAGAGCCATTAATCCGTCCGGGCAGGGTAGGACGCAATCCGCGTTCAAGTCAATGTACGCGGATTAGATACTGACAGGTTAGTAGCGAGTCGGCTACTGAAGTGATGTCACCAAGTTCTGTGGGCCCCACTATGATGTATGTGTTGTATCCACACCGTCCATCCATTTTGAGATATTATTTAGGCATGAGCTAAAGAATGAGGCAGATAAAAAGATGTAGTGGACCCCACCACAGAAAACAGTGGGGAGAGTGATTCCCACCGTTGAAACTATCCTAAGGCCCACCATAATTTTTATTTGAAATCCAGCCCGTTGAAAAGTTAAAAAAGACATGAAATAAGGTAAAACACGGATATCGGCTTGATCTAAAACTTTCGTGGCATTTAGAAGTTTTAAATGGTGGGCGTAACTGTCCCCATAGTTTTCTGTGTTGGGGTCCACTGGAGCTTTGGATTTAACTCATTCTTTGGATATTGCCCTAAAATGATCTCTACAAGTGGATGGAAGGTGTGGATACAAAACATACATTATGGTGGGGACCACAGAACTTGGTCACGTCACTTCAGTAGTGTGTCTCACTTCTCAACCTGTAGGTAGCTAATCTGCACTAGGCACCTTATTGTATTAGTAGTCTGCGGCGCATGCTGCTTAGTGCATGCGGCCCACCTTGATTTATGTGTTGTATTATATATCCATGCCACCCATCAGTTTTTCCTGATCATTTCAAGGCATAGTCCCTTAAAGGAAGCAGATCCAGATCTCAAGTGGACCACACAGTAGGATTGAATGTCCACCGTGCACTTGCATTGTTTTTGTGCATGTGGTCCACCTTGATTTATGTGTTATATTATATATCCATGCCACCCATCAGTTTTTCTTGATCATTTCAAGGCATGGTCCCTAAAATGAAGCAGATCCAGATCTCAAGTGGACCGAACAGTAGGATTGAATGCCCACAGTTAAAAACTTATTATGACCCACTGTAATGCTTATTTACCATTGAAACTGTTGATAAGGTTGCATGGACATGAATCAAGGAAAACACATGTCGCAACTTAAAAAATAATAATAATAATAATAATATAAGTTTTAATTGTGGGAATTCAATCCCTATTGTGTGGTCCACCAAAGATTTGGATTTGCCTCATTTTTTGGACCATGCCCTAAAATGAGTTGGCAAAAAGGATGGACAACATGGATATACAACAAATGCATCAAGGTGGGTCCTATGTTCAGGGCGTCATTCACTAGTGGTCCACCTAAGATTTAAATCTACCTGATTTTTTGGATCATGCTTTAAAATGAGTTGGCAAAATAGATTGACGGCACGAATATACAAATGCATCAAGGTGGACCCCAATTTGAAGGCCTCACCCACTAGTGGTCCACCTTAGATCTGGATCTACCTCATTTTGGACCATGCCTTAAAATGATTTGATAAAACAGATGGATGTCATTGATATACAATACATACATCATGGTGGGCCCTATGTACATGGCCGTAAAAATTGTCCATGAGGCATACATTAACTCAAAATTAATAAATTAAATTATGGCAATATTGTTGCCAAGTCACAATTCCAAAATTAAATTGTTTAAATGATTCTCACCATTAATTTGCAAATATTTGTTTTTTTGAAATATGATCATTTGATATTTTTCATTCTTCACTATTCAATAAATATCCACCAATCCATTAGTGAGATAAGTGGCAATAAATTGCATGAATTTAACGTTGATTTGGGGTATTGAATGATTCACTAAATCAGCTCTAAATCGACAACACTATATTTACTTGAATATAATTTCAAATTTTTTGTTAAGATTTATTGTGAAGAATTATATTAATTTGTTGGATATATGAATTACATGATTGGACATAAAAGTCCCTAGATTGTATGTTAAAATAAAACGTACACAAGTCACAAGGTATGTAATATACCAATACCTACAAATATGAAATATGAGATATTTTGGTATTAAATTCATTCTAATTAATTTATATTGATATTATATAGTTAGATAATTAAATATAAAAGATCTATAGCCAATACTAGGTTGTCAGGTTCATAAATTCATCAGGCAGACCGATACAACTTCTCACTAAAGAGTGGACCGTTACACCACCATAAACATGTTCCAAATTATAAACGAATCCATATTTGGAATATTCCGGATTTAATCCATATTTTTTCATTTTTTTGACAAATAAAAAAAAATAAAAATTACACCGTTACGGGCCGTTATGCCCTCGTATCCGTATCGGTAATGGTGGGCACCGTTACGCCAACCGATACTGATACGGAATACCTTGATTAGGGTTGCATGCCCCGTCTCTCTTAGACTAGGTGGGCCATAATCTAAGTGTTGTACGGCCCACATCCACTGTCATCAACACTATCCATTAAATTAATATGAAATTCAATTTGGTAATGCATCTAAACGTAGCCTAAACCATTGATCAAACCGTTTTGGTTCCCAATGGCCATTCAAGGGTTCTTGCTCTATTTCAAACTATTACACTGAAAATTAGCAACATTGGCTACAAGCTTGTTACTTTGATTTGCAACAAATGCTTTGAATGAACAAATATTTCGAACTAATAATAATAATGTTCCGAGCACTTTACTGTTATTCTTGATCAGTCTTGCACCCCATAGTGTGCCTTATAATTGCTTATGCTTCTTAGACCTTTAAGGATTCTTTTAGGATACAATGGAATGATTCATCTCTTCTCTAGAACCTTTTTAGTTTCATTAGTTGATTAGATATGTTTGATCATAACTTGGGACTAACTCGTTGTTGTAATCAATGCTTGTAGTAGACTATTAGATAGCACTTGATTGTCATCAACCTCTATAAGAGTCTATTAAATTCGAGGTGTTCCATATCTGTTACGATACGATCGTAAAGACTGATATGTATAGGTAACAATCGTGACTGTTACACGATATGTGGGTGAGATGGGGCAATCTTTTTTTTTTTTTTTGATACTGTAATAGTCGTTGTAGGGCATAACGACCGTTACCCCCGTAACGGTTAAAAAAAGACCACTTTTCTATTTAAATCCATTTTTCTCATCATTTTTTCACTTTTCTCATTCCAAAATCTCTCCTAGATCATTCTATAACAGATTTCAACCACTCTTACTATAGTTTTTAGGATTGAAACTGTAGATTGAAGTGATTTGAGCCAATAGAAGCTCCGATGGTCATTTTAAAATGAAAAATAAAAATATAGTATTTATGCCTATTTGAGTGAATAGAAGCTCTGAGGGCCATTTTAAAATAAAAAATAAAAAATAGTATTTATGCCTTTTTTTTTTTTTTCCGATTTCTAGTTCTAATGCTTGATTGTGATTTGTACACATTAGAGACATAGCTATGTTCAGAAATTCGCCAGACAGCCCAATACAACTTTCTCACCAGCCATTTGGTTGTGCTACCATAAAGATGTTTAAAAAAAAAAAAGAATAATATTTGGAATATTTACATTATTCTGGATTTTTTAAGATATTTTTTTCTAGAATTTTTAGGGCAAAAAAAACAAAACTGTTATAGGGGTTGCAATAGTCATTACGCCCTCATATAGGCCGTTATGGCCAATACCTGTATCGGTAATGATGGTGACCATTACAACCACCGTTTTTTATATGGAATACCTTGATTACATTGTGCTTGTGGGAGTTTTGTAATCTCATTGTAGGTCCTAAGCTCGGATAAAGAAGCGTTGCGTCAAGTTGGCAGCCAACATCAAACTTATGCTATAACTTCCAACATGAATCCGAACAATATGATTGTAGCTTGGGATTTGGTTTAGCTTGCTGTAATTTCATATAATCTTCACATTGTATGTCAAGACGATGCAATCTTAGTCCTGACAAAAAGCGAAGATCCTTTGGAAGATCATTATTCTACTAGATTTCAATTTCTTTCCTCATTCTGGTAGGAGGAAGGAATATGTCTTGTCCTCATCGAAGCTCAGAGCCATCAAACTTGTTATAGTCTGACAATAGAAAAACATTTTGGAGATGGAGATGTTGGTGGACGTACTTACTGATGATTAGGGGCGTACATCGAGTCGAACCGAGTCGAGCTGGCCTCAGCTCGACTTGGCTCGAACACTGGCTGATCTCAGCTCGAACTCGGCTCGTCTCGGCTCGGTCCTTGAGCTTGACTGGCCAGCTTGGCTCGGTTCGGTCAGCAGCTCGGGCCAGCTTGGGCCGAGTTCGAGCCAAGATCGAGCCGAGTTCGCCATTGAGGCTTTTCCACAAACACCTGAACTGCAACTTCAAAACCCCACCGTTGGAACTGGGGTTGATTTCTCTGCCTGAAATTAATAAGCCCAGTCCAAGCCATCATAGGGACCATTTTTTACGAAGATGTCCTGACCCTCAGGCTTCCTTCCCTACCGCTCATAAAGACAAATTGGGACACTCCCTTCCCTTTCCACGTGCATCCCATGTTCAAGACACTATAGACGAGTCACAAACACAGGAGTTTGCAATATGTACACCCAAATAGTCCATCTTTTTCATATCCTCCACTATCCTTGTCTTTTGCATATGACACCTATCAATTGTATTGAAAGTGATGTATGCGTTTGAGTTTTTGGGGGTTTCCCCAACTTGGTGAGTTCCATAACTGAAACTGGCAATCACAAATAGATCGTGAATCATTGAATCTCAGCCTTTGATTATCATATAACCCCCGACCCGAAGATGTGCCTGCTATTCTGGGTTTTTTTCATGTACATACCTTCCTTGCCACCAGACAAACCTTCCTTGCCACCAGCCACATTTCGTTGAGTCATTTTATCAAATAGTTGGTGAGCAACATCAATGGCAAAGTAACCGAGTCACCGAACTGGTTCGATCCGAGTTCAATTCAAGCTGGATTCGATCCGAGTCGAGTCGAGCTGGGGCCTGCTCGAACTAGGCTCGAACTCATTTTTGAGCTCAAAAAATCAGCTCGATTCGGCTCGAACTCAGCTTCGAACTGAGTCAAATCGAGCTATATTTTCCTCTTGGGTAGCTATAGTGGTGATCTGTCTTCAAGTTGGCCGATCCTTGTGTAACCCTGATGTTGCTTCTTATTCTCTCAATCCTTCTTGACACCATCCTCTCCTCCATCGTCAATTGACTCTCTTAGTGGTCCCTTGCATTGTGAATGATGATGGCCAACCATAGTTTTCCATCTCCTTTATGAGTTAAATTTTTTTTTTTTTTTTTTTTGACTCATCGAGCTTTTAGCTTTCTAAGAAACAACATAAGAAAAAGGTTTTTGACAGTATCTAGGTTGCTGTGTACAAAATCTACTACATGAGTTGTACAAACCTTTCAAGTTGGGTTGACATAGCAGACAATAAACAATAGATGTTGCAACTTGTGCACTCTTTAATTTCTGCAACAGTTCCCATTTGGGTAAACAGGGCTTCATGCACTCACATTTATCTGATATAGCAAACCATATTCTTTGGAAGCAAAATTTTGTACACAAGGAAATGGTTTTAATCTTTCTACAACAGGCTTCCTTCTGCCAGAATGTTGGATTCAATATCATTCATAGCATCCGTATTCCAGAATAGCATGCTAATCTAACAAAAACCATATCTAAAAAATTAAAATTTTTTCCGTTTTTCAATCTTCTGTCAACATTATGGGGGTGTTTACCTTCATATTATTGTACTTAAAAGGATTATGATGCATGACATGAAAATTAAATATGATATGCGAGATTTCAGGCTTAAGATCACGTTAGTTCAGAAATAATTACACAAATTCCTTATTCCACATGAAAGTCCAAACATTCAATTAAGGGGAATCTATGTGGGTCCAGGCCTACACATGATAGGGTTGGATCAATAAAAATTATGAACCAAACAATACTCAAAGATAAGAAATAATCATCCACACATGCATAGTATTCAGTCCCTAATCCAAGGGATTTAGAAATTCCAATTCGGGGAACCCTAGGGTAAGAAAAGGGGCATAAAATTGGAGATTTAAGTAATTTAGGGTTAGGTTTAGGGATTTTGGGTGAAAGTAGAGTGAAAGAGATGAGAGAGACAAACCAGAGAAGTACCGCACGCGTGGACAGCAACAATGACTCAGACGCATGTGCGTGTGATCCTGGCCGCACTTGTGTGAGGCCCACTATTCAGAAAAAGGCCACCTTGGCCCTGGTCTACCAGGGATGGACTCCAAAACCCTTAAATTTTAGCTCGATCCGATGTACGGTTTGTGCATGGTGCTCTGCCGAAGTTTCAGCCCTCCTGTAGGGCCAAATTCTAAAATTCTGATGTGGGGAGGAAAATTGCTGTAATAGATGATTAATTCGAAGTGTAGATGATGGGGTGAGATGAGAAGAATGGATGGTAGAAGATGGGTAGTAGAAATAGTGATAGATGGGGGCGAATTGGGATAGATGTGGATTCGCACCACGGTAGTTAACCCTTCGATGAAGGGAGGGCTTCGCACCCAATTAGGCTTCACAAATCAGAGAGTAGGAAAACGCAGAATTTTTATTAATCTTCAATCAATGAAAAAAGCTACAAGTGGTGCTTATTTATAAGAAAACCCTATACCGCAAAAGTTGCGCCATGTGCGCAACCTATTACTGGGCGATGAAGTAAACTAAAATAAAAACTAATGAAAGAAATCTAAAGCGTCCATGATGTTTTAAATAACATTAATAAGCAAAAACTAAAATATGAAATCAATCTGACTAGTGGACCACAATCATGAGATCCCATGATGGGCTTTTCTTGACTAACGGGCTCACTTTTTTGAATCAAAACTTCGTCTTCTAGCTAGGAGGCCCTCCCTGGACGTCGTCATCGATCCAGATCGACGGTGGGGCCTTCCTTCTGGCGTACGTGCGTAGGGGGCAACGTGAGTGCGCGTGTGCACGTGATGTCCCCATCAATTCTCCCCGACTGCGAATATTTTGCCACTGGCGAAATAAAATTCCTAAACCGCTCCAAGATATCAGGATCAAGTCTCTGAAGCTCCTCTTCAGTGAGCCACGTACTGTCTGAAGCTGGGCGTGACTTCCATTTAACCAGGTACTTCTGAAATCCGCAGTCCGACGTTGAAACTATCTGATGGTTCAGGGTATCCTCTATTTCCTTTTTGGGTGTGTGAAGGTTAGATATGGGAGGTATAGGCTGGGAAAATGGGTCGGGAAGGATAGGTATGGGAGGTAGAGGCTGGGAAGATGGGTTGAGATGGGTAGGTATGGAAGGTAGAGGTTTGAAAAATGGGTTGGGAAGGGTATATATGGGAGGTAAAGGCTGTGAAAATGGGTCGGGACGGGTAGGTTTAAGACGTAGAGGCTGAGAAAATGGGTCGGGAAGGGTAGGTATGGGAGGTAGAGGCTGGGAAGAAAGGTCAGGAAGAGTGGGTATGGGAGGTAGAGGCTGGAAAAATGGGTCGGAAAGGGGCCATGGTTCAAGGGATAAATATGGGGAATGAGGACGGGTAGACGAAGGGCCGGACAAAGTATTAGTGGTCCCCTGAAAAGTAACTAGATCCTCCATGTTGAATGTGGAACTAATTCCCATAGAAGGTGGAAGATCTATCCCATACGCATTGAGACCGTTTCGTTTTATAATTTTGAAGGGTCCAACGTTACGCGTGTGTAACTTACGAACGGCCCTTGGAGGGTACTGCTCGAGCCAGATGTGGACTATCACAGAGTCCCCAATATTGAATTCTTTGAAATGTTTATGTTGGTTTGCAGAAAATTTGTAATGTTCATTACTAGTAGTGATCTTCTGCCTGATTTCTTGATGCCATGAATGAATGTGATGCGCAAAAGACTCTGCAGGCTCTGACACCTTATGGAACAGTGACACGGGGACAAGATCAATAGGTTTCCTAGGTTTATAAACAGTAACGACTTCATAAGAACTGAGACTTGTAGACCTATCGACAAAACTATTAAACACAAAATCGGTTGTAGATATTACGGTGTCCCACGTTCTAGTGTGCTCTATATCCCTCCTAGGGGGAGATTCATCCAGTAGATCATTAGGAAAGATATCACGTAACTCATCTATTGTCGGAATGGTCTCGGTGGGTAACTCTACACTAGCCTTTAGTGCACTCTCTCCAGCCACAAGGCCGCACATGTTGTACCCCTCAAAATAGTGGTCTTGATGTCTTTCATGGGTTGGGTGCACGGGTGTACACCCATAATTGATTCTTTCACCAATTCCATTCATTGGTCTATTCTCTAGGCCACCCGCCTAAGATTGGACATCTACCACAATGGTGGGGTTTGTCTTGGCGAAGGTCTTTAGTCGGGTAATGCGTACATCAAGCTGTTCAAAGCATTGGTCCATCTCCAAGCGCTTAAGCATTGGTCCATCTCCAAGCACTTAATCAAAAACTCCAACTTCTGGGACAGCTTGTTTAGTGACTCTTGCAATTGTTCCATGTTTAGTGTAGGGTGCCAATCAAAATTCAGCAATATAGTTGTCAAAATATAAGATTTTTTTTTTTATTTTTTAAAGAAATAACTTAGTTTCTAAAAACGAAAAATGAAAGTTTTTTTAAAATTTAAAACAAGTTAGGAAAGTTTCCAAAAAAAAGCAACCTAGTTTCTAAAAACGAAAAAGAAAAGTTTCTAAAAATAGAAAGTAAGTTAGTTTCTAAAAAAGAAAAAGGAAAGTAAACTGTTTTCTAAAAAAGAAAAAGGAAAGGAAATTAGTTTCTAAAAATAGATTAAGAAAGTTTCTAAAAAATTAGTTTCTAAAAAACAGAAAAGGAAAGTTTCTAAACCTAGAAATAGAAAGCTAAGTTAATTTCTAAAATAATTCAAATAAGGGGATAATAAAAAATTTCAGCAGCTTATGTCAGGGTTTATGGACTTCTAAACAGCCATATATGATGAGAATTGATGCGTAATGGACATAAACAACCAAACCTAAACATGTAATGAATTCCCCTACAAGAACCGTAGGCTCTGATACCAAATTTGATGCAGGACATGAAAATTAAATATGATATGCGAGATTTCAGGCTTAAGATCACGTTAGTTCAGAAACAATTACACAAATTCCATATCCCACATGAAAGTCCAAACATTCAATTTAGGGGAATCTATGTGGGTCCAGGCCTACACATGATAGGGCTGGATCAATAAAAATTATGAACCAAACGATACTCAAAGATAAGAAATAATCATCTACACATGCATAGTAATAAGTCCCTAATCCAAGGGATTTAGAAATTCCAATTCGGGGAACCCTAGGGGTAAGAAAATGGACATAAAATTGGAGATTTAAGTAATTTAGGGTTAGGTTTAGGGATTTTGGGGGAAAGCGGAGTGAAAGAGAGGAGAGAGACGAACCAGAGAAGTACCGCACGCGTGGACAACAACAATGACCCAGACGCACGTGCGTGCGATCCTGGCCGCACATGTGTGGGGTCCACTATTCAGAAAAAAGGCCACCTTGGCCCTGGTCGGCCAGGGATAGACTTCAAAAACCCCAAATGTTAGCTCGATCCGATGTACGGTTTGTGCGTGGTGCTCTGCCAAAGTTTTAGCCCTCCTGTAGGGCCAGATTTTGAAATTCTGATGTGGGGAGGAGAATTGCTACAATAGATGATTGATTTGAAGTGTAGATGATGGGGTGAGATGAGAAGAATGGATGGTAGAAGATGGGTAGTAGAAATGACGATAGATGGGGGTGAATCGGGATGGATGTGGCTTCGCACCACGGTAGTTAACCCTTCGATAAAGGGAGGGCTTCGCACCCAATTAGGCTTCACAACTCAGAGAGTAGGAAAACGCAGAATTTTTATTAATCTTCAATCAATGAAAAAAGCTACAAGGGGTGCCTATTTATAAGAAAACCCTATACCCCAAAAGTCGCTCCATGTGCGCAACCTATTACTTGGCGATGAAGTAAACCAAAATAAAAACTAATGAAAGAAATCTAAAGCGTCCATGATGTTCTAAATAACATTAATAAGCAAAACCTAAATATGAAATCAATTTGACTAGTAGGCCAGGATCATGAGATCCCATGATGGGCTTTTCTTGACTAACGGGTCTACTGTTTTGAATCAAAACCTTGTCTTCTAGCTAGGAGGCCCTCCCTGGACGTCGTCATTAATCCAGATTGACGGTGGGGCCCTCTTTCTTCTGGCGTACGTGCGTAGGGGGGGCGGCGTGAGTGCGCGTGTGTGCGTGATGTCCCCATCAGATCAAGGATCTCCTTGCTTGAGTTCGCGTATAACTTGAAAAGATATGTTGTGTGGTTGTAACAACCTCCAATTTGAACTTTTCCATAGGCAATGCTACAAGAACTCTACACACAATTAGGTCAGAAAGCAACAATAATTTTTTTTCTCTTACTTTCCAAATATCATATGTGACTAGTTGGGTATATGGTCATGTTCCCCTGGTAAATTTAAAATACTCATTGATATTCATGAACATACAAATTACAACTGTCATCATGGTTTTGTCCCCAGCTACTTGGGGTCGGCTCCTGTTTTGCTGATCATTCCTATACAAGGTTCTATCCTTAGAAAGTGAATAACTCTTCATATCTCTTTTTACCATCTCAATCCATGACCTTTTAAGGTCTTCTCTCATCCTCCTTCCGGACCCTTCAGCCATAATCTGTCTCGGGTAGTCTGGTTTCCTTAGCATGTGGCTGGACCATCGCAGTAGGCTCTACATAAATTTATCCTCTATTGGGGCTACTAATTGACATTCACAAACATACAATACAACTACTCCAGAAACTATGATATGTGCACTCGACCTAACTTTTTTCACAGTGGATTAATGATGCATCTTGGGCATTGATTCAGATGGTAGATCAGATAGATGAGGTTCAAATGGACTTGTATTGGTATGGCTGTCTGTTACCCTTTCTTTCAAATTAAATGACAGCTACCTTCCATGTCAATTGACCACCCATGTTCCTGTCATTTGCCGCTAGATACATGGCATACTTCTTTCACTAATAGTGCTTATGCTCTGTGCGTCTTGAGGCATGCGCATGTGTTTTGCAATAATGACAATTTGCAATAATGTTACACACACACACACACACACACACACACACACACACACAAAATACTGAGAGATAAAATGCATGTGTTTCCTGGGGGGGCCTTGAAAATTGAACCTACGGCCTCCCATTGACTATTAAGGGTCTTACGACTCTCATCCATTGCATCAGAGGTGTTTTGTTTTACATAGTGCATTGTTAGATGGCTGCAATGTTTGTATTATGCAGTGGTTGCTTGTCTTGAAATAGAACCTTTGTGACTTTTGACAACTTCCAAAGTATTCTTCCTGATAATGCTCCATTGAAATCAGGCAAACCATCGATTCACAACGACCATGCAAAGACGCATTTACGGTCATGCAACTAATGTTGAGATCCGCCCTTTGGATGCGGAGAAAGCTGTCCAAGCTGCTACAGATCTTATTGGGGAACTTTTTGTCTTCTCGGTAATCTTCATTTGCGAGCAGAATTCTTCTTTTTTAGCCCCTTTCACATGTCACAAGATCTCAAAATTGCTTCTCCTTGTGCATAGGTTTGTGCATGCACGTATTCTTGCATGTCTCTGACTCTCTGTTCATCCATACACGCACATGGGTGCAAGCACACCATTGGGTTGGAATGGTGGCTTGGATTGTGGGGGTGTTCTGTTTTGGCTCGTGGCTTCAGCTTTCTGCGGGGTTGATTAGGGGTAGAGATGGGCCTTGCCCAGGCTGAGCAAAATAAAAAATTTGAACAGGTTGAGCCCGACATGCCTGACACAATCAGCTCAGTATCCAGGACAAACCAATCCAGTTCCGGCCCATTTTCACCCCTCGGTGAGGTGGTTCACGTGTGTGTACCTCGTGTGTATTGGGAGTTGTTGCATGTGCATGTAAGTATGCCTGCATGTGGATGAAAGTTGAGATAACGTTGGTCTGGAAAATTTTGAAGTTTGTAACCCCTTGAAGTTGCTTTTCTTCTTTTCTTCTGTAATCATTCAGATTTCTGCAGACTAGCTTTATGCTAGATTAACTTTTCACTACTTACATGCTTCCTTAGTTTAAATAGGTTGCAGGAGTTCTTGTGATCTTTGAGGTTCAAAGAAGTGCTAGGTCAGAAGCTAGAAAGGAGGAACTACGCAAGCAGGAATTGGAGGTTAGATACCAAGATTCTCCCTTTGGTTTTGATCATTAGAACTGCAGGTTTTTTTTCCTCTCCTTGCAAGCATTGAAAGCTGTTATTTTGAGATTACCACTTGAAACTGAAATCTGGCTGTCTTTGTCCTGCCTCTTCTAACCTCCAACAGTAATAAGTTTAACTTCAAAAGCTTTGTTAAGCCCATGCAAACCTCTACATGCAACTGCACGTCCTACCCGCCATGTACATGGGACATTCAAGCCATGTATTGGGTGGGGCTCCCCTTGTAGATGACCTGGGCTAGAAATCAGGCTGCTTCTCTTAGTGGGTGGCCACGTGTATGTTGAATGTTGACCCTTGGGAATTTACTCAACATATCCAGTGTTTCCGTTCATGTGTGGCCAAACTGATGAGCCGGCCTACAGGTATCAGGCACCCCAAGGATCAAGGTTCAGTGGATCCTCAAGAGCCAAATTCTGAGGATATGGGTACTGCAAGGATTGGCAATTGCTTAAGCATTATCATGTTAAAATACCTTTATAACCATATTGTGAGTGGATTGCTCAATCTGAGATTCAATACAAATTTTAAATAATTGATTACTATTAGAGTTCAAAGTCTTGCTCATTTGGATTTCAAGTCTTGGCAAAGGAGGATTCCTTATCCTAGTACCAACCTAGGTTGGACTTGGGTACTCCAATTTTTTAAGGGTCCGAGTTTCATATGGCCAGACCGATTCTTTGGCCTGGTTATGTACATAGTCGGGTTCAATTGATGCACAGCTCAGATGTCCTGCACATAAGTTATATTGGCATGTGAGGCACTGTTTAGCTGTGCATTTGGGCTTGGTCTTAGCAATGCTCCACAAATCAAACATTAATCAGCATAAATGAACTAGAACCTGTTTATCAAATAATCTTTGTTTTCTAGACGGAGGGAGATTATTTTGGACCTAGCATGCCAGAGCCCAATGGCCGGTTCCAAGGAAAGGAATTGACCCGGAGATTCTGAAATTGCGGAGGCTTGGTTCAATCAAGCTGCTGAATATTGGAAACAAGCTATGCAAGGTGGTCCAAATGCATTGCATTAAATGATTATTAATCATTACTACACGCTTTGATTTGGATTGGGTACAGGCTGGATTTAGGTTGAACTTGGGCTTAAGTCTGGCCTGGAGAACTGTTTGTGTTGGGCACTTGGGCTGGGCTTCAGACTGCAATAGGCTGGACATGGGCTGGGTCTTTCCTCTTCCTCCAGTGGTAGACTCTTAGGAGTTTCAACACCTAGTCAAGGGTTCGAGTACCTATAGGTGGTGAAATTCCACTACAGCGTGAGTGTGTGGGGGTTTGTGTGCGTGTGTAAAAAAGAAAAAAGAAAAAAAAGAGGCCGGACATGGGCCCCATATTGTGGCCCTTGGTGTGTTGAGCTGGATTGAGCTAGGTACTATGTTAGAGGACAAATGGACCAGCCTGACATAGCCAGCCTGGTCCAATTGCAAGCCTATGCCTACTAGTTCATCAAGATACACAGATTGCTTGCTAGAGAACTTATCCATCATAATACACATAGCTTAATGGCAATCCAATTATTTATATTAACTATAGTACAATTGGTGGCCACTTGATGCAGGACATGAAAGTTAAACATGATATGCAAGATTTCAGGCTTTAGATCATACTAGTTCAAAACAATCACACAAAATTCCACATCCCACATAAAGTCAAGCACTCAATCAAGGGGAATCTATACGAGTCCAGGCCTATACATGCTAGGGCTGAATCGATTAAAGTTATAGACCAAACAATGCTCAAAGGAGAGTAAATTCATCCACACATGCGCAAAAATATTTCCCCAACCCAAGGGATTCACAGGTTTCAATTTGGGGAACCTTAGGGTCGAAGAAAATGGCATAAAAAATTGGGATTTAAGACAATATAGGGTTAGGATTAGGGAACTCAAGTAAGAAAGGAGTAAAAGTGAGGTGAGAGTGAACTGAAGCCAGCTCGCACGTGTGGACAGTAGGCCAGGCTTGACACATGTGCGCTAAGGGTTGTCCGCACGTGTGTGGGGCCCATGAACCTAAAAAATCCCAACTTGGGTCTGGTCGGTCAGGGCTGGGCCACACAACTACCAAGTTTCAGCCTGATCCGAGTTCCGGTCTGTGCGTGGTGCTCCACCGAAGTTTCAGCCCTCTTGCAGGGCCAAATTCTTGTAATTTGCTATAGGGAAGGATTGACTGCAAAATAACAATGGATTTAAAGGTTGGATGGCTATAGGAAAAGGTGAATATGGATGGTAGGAGATGGGGGCGAATTGGGATGGGTGTGGCTTCGCACCATGGTAGTAGCCCTTCGAAGAAGGGAGGGCTTCGCACCCAATGAGGTTTTTACAACTCAAAAAGGAGCAGGAAAACGCAGAAATTTTATTTCAATCATCAATGAGAAAAAAAGACTACAAGAGGTGCCTATTTATAATAAAATCTTATACCCTAAAAGTCGTGCCATGTGCGCAACCTATTACTTAGAGACGAAGTACCCATAAATAACAACTAATCAAAGCAATCTAAATTGTCCATGATGTTCCTAATAACAATAATAACTAAAACTCAAAGCACTAGATCGTTTCAAATAGTGGGCCACGATCATGAGAACCCATGTTGGGATTCACATGACGATCGGTCTACTCCAAGGAACTAAAACGTAGTCATCTAATTAGGAGGCTCTCCCTGGACGTTGTCATCGATCCAGATCGATGATGGGTCCCTCTTCTTCCTTGCATATGTGTGTAGGGGGGCATGCGTGTGCGCGTAATGTCCCCATCACCACTGATTAGATGGCTAGGGTCATTAAGTTAGTGCATTAGACCATGCCCGATAATTCATGTTAACTTGCTCCTTGATGAGTGTTGAGCTCGTCTAGTAGGTATTATCTTCTGGGTGTGTAAGGCTTCAGCAGAAAACAAAGAGAGATGCACGCATGTGGCGGGTCTAAGTTGCAGCCACACTTTGGACCAGAAGTCCAAGCATTTTGTCTGACCGTCACTGTTGTAGATAGATGGATGAGGGAGCCAAGTCTTGGCCACATTATAGACTGGGGGTCCAAGAGCAAGGTATTCCATAAGGGTGAGGTGGCCCTGACGACCACTGTTGTTACTGTTACTATACGGGCTGTAATGGCTGTTATGGCCCCCATAACGGTTGTAACGTCCTTAAAAAAAACTTTTTCGGCTCCATAATGGACTGTCATGGGCCATTTTTCACGTAACAGCTATTACAGCCTCATAACGTAATGCTTAATTGTTAAAACTGTTACTGTTATGTAGCCGTTTTTCAATACCTTGTCTGAGAGGGATGGGCCTGTTGTGCTGGCAACCCTGTGAGAAGGACTTTGGCTTTACTGTATTATGATACTGCTATATAAATTATTATTACTACTACCAGTACACGTCTTTGTGCCATGGTTGTTGCATAGGTTTGTTTTTTTAGAGAATGATGCATCTTGACTCCTTGTTACAGAGGTTATGAGTCTAGGGAAGGGATTAAGTTTCAAGTGTTTTTGTGGGGTGGAATTATTTTCCATAGATATGTTGTCCTTGAGGATCCTGTTTGACTAAGTTTTCCAGACCCAGGTATGTTAGCATCAGATTGGGTCTCGGGGGCTAAAAGATCACGGATTGCTTTGGCGTGGGGAAGGAATTGGGGGATGGGTCGGGTAGTGTATTGTTCTCTAATGGAGTCAAAGAGTCCCGAAGGGGCAAGGAAGGTGCTTGCTCTATCTCACCTATGGTTCTGAACCAATGGAATGAGTTCCAATTACGAGGGTTCACCTGAAGATGGAGATGTCTTCCCATACCTAGCTGTGAGAGATGTAGAAGCTTAGAAGGTGCTAGCTAGAGGTACTCCCCCACTAACTTTTATGGAACTATGAGAAAACAATAGATTGACAGTGATAATGCTGCTAATGTGGCTAATCTGCCTATTAGTAAGGATGGAGAAACGGGATTGTTATCCGATTCATTTGGATTATTGATTTTGATCAGAGTAGAGCGAAGGACCTGCTGTTGTGGCTAATCTGCCTGTTAGTAAGGATGGAGAAACGAGATTGTTATCTGATTCATATGGATCATCAGTTTCGATCAGAGTAGAGCGAAGGATTTTCTGTTAGATCATTCTACGGTGCTTTATTAGCATTGATGATTGCAGATTGTAAAGTAGTGTTGCGGGGTACAACCTCTTCTCTAGAGTGACAGGGTGTTTGACAAAAGCTTTGGATAAAATTTTATTAGGGAACCATTGTCATCCCACAGGTCTTCAGTTTACTAGCAGGTTAATAGGGTGTTGCACTGATGAAGTGACAAGTGGTCATCTTGCTAACCGACCTTCAACAAGCTGCAGTTTATTTCTTGAATCTTTCGATATCGGGGGTGTATCAGCCCAGCCAAAAATGATATGATATGGGTGTTGTGTATCGGTATCAGTCTGTTTCGGACCATATCAGGCCGTATCGGTCAAATTTTTTTAGAGCCAAAGAATTAAGGAAAATATCAGTAAAAAAAATAAAATAGAATAATAAAATATTCAAGAATTTGTAATTTTTTTGGTCTTTGAATATGCAATGATGGTGTATCGGACCATTCTTTGATGAGAATGTTGTCTGTTGGTTCGACTTGTTGAAGGTCAACTAAATGGGCCCTAATTCAACACAAATCAAACATGGTTTGGTGAATTAGGGCCCATTACATTGAAATACAACAAAAATAAGGTTAAAATATAAAAAAAAGAAAGTGAAGTTATCCTTCTTTTAATTCTCCCATAACAGTCCACTTTGCTTTAATTTGTCAAATCCCCCCCCCCCGCCCCTCTTTCAAAATAGGTCTAGATCTAGCCTAAAACGACTTTTTAGCATCCTCCATGTTTTAAATGAAAACAAGAAGAGGAGACAAGTGAAAATTTGAAAAAAACTTTAAAATCGGGGCATATCGACCTATATCGGCCCCGTATCAGTGTCAATACGCCTCGTATCGGCTGATACGGGTCAGTTTTTCCATATTGGGCCGATATGGCCCCTTATCGCATATCGTCTCATGCTGATATGGATATGGTATGGCCGTATCAGCTGATATGATGCCGATATTCAAATCTATGATCAAAATATAAAACTTCGATTTCCATCTAAATATCTAGTAGGCCTTGTGGCTAGACTGTACAGATTAGAGAATCTGCATGATTGTTCCCTAGTAAGTTTGGGCTGAACTTGCGAGTGCAAGGTTGCAACATTTAGCTCCATCCACTTGAGCTAAGGGCTCAACCCTTACAATCTGTCTAGAGATTTTCTTAGCCCACACGTATACAAGACAACCCATCTTGACTACACAACATGTGCCAGATGATTTACTACCGGCACTACCTCTGTTCTCTTGTTGCCGAAGAAACTACTCATTGAGGACGTCCTCTCACTCTCTAGATTTTGGTTCATTTTTCACTCACTAGATTTTAGTTCATTTTTCATGCATGCACAAGTAGAAAGGTTCCTCGATGGTCATACAAATTGACCGACCATTTGGTTCCTCGATAGTCATACAAATTGACTGACCATTTGGAAGAACAGGAGGAAGAATCAATAGAGAGGATCGTGGGATTCGTTCAAGAAAAGCCAATTGTGTGGTAGGGGATTTTGGTTCATTAGTAGTAATTGTAGGCTTTTATTGCAAAACAGGTAGTTTGAAACCTCGGGATTTGTTCAAAGTCTTTAATAAGTTGGTCCATAATATTCTGTATTTGCACTCTGTGTGCCTCCCTATTATTTGTCAGTGCAGTTGCCAAATCTGCACAATTTCCTCTTCAGACTCTATAGAATTTGATCAATCCATTTTTCTGTCATTAAGGTAGAGAATTGAACCAAGAATTCTCTTTCTTCATCATCAATCGAATCACTGTTCTCAACCCAAGATTCTATTTTATCATCAATCCAATCGCCATTAACATTTTTTTTTTCTTTTTTCTTTTTCTTATCAATAAATAAATATCTTAATTGTATTTGCTGTGATGTTCATGAATGGTTCAGAATATTATAAAGATTTATATCTTTGGACGGTTGGAGATGGAGTTACTTCACTGGTTTGGACATAACGGATTCCACTTGCCCCTTGGTTGGGAACTAATGATCAGTTTGCTCTACAAAGAATTTGGATTTGCTCATGACGATCCATGACATGAGGCTCTGCATATCATGCTTGGATTTCCAGTTTTACAAGTGGGCCCAATGGTTTGGTGATCAGAATGTTGGCCTGCTGACCTCCACCATGGGTGGACCATGCCTTGGTGGGAAAATCAGGTCAAATATGAGGACAAATAAGGTCAGGAGAGCCCAAAGCTTGGATGGCAATTATATCCCAATCTGGGAGATGTTTGAGGCATGATTCATCCGCTGTAGGCTTATAGAATCATGGGGCCCAGTTGTAAAATCCAAGAACCTGAGGATACTGAAGTTCCTCAGGCTGAAGATCATATAATTCCTTCTCCGCAAGGTGTTCAAATTCATCTCTTTTAGATATACGCACGTCTTCTTATCTTACCTTTTTGGTTATTTAGGCAATGCGACAAAAAAATGAAGATTTAGCAAGAGAAGTAGACTTTCTTAAACATAAGTTTGGGGAGCTAGAGCACTTGGCCACCAAAGGACGAGGCCTTGCAAGCATACTCAACTTCGGGCATGCCCCTGCAACTGAAGCTAGCAAGTCAACTGCAGCCGCTTGATAATATTTGGGTCACCAGATTTGAAAAGCTTGAATGCACCTTCATGTGAGTGGCCCATTTTAGTGGGCCATGTCACTTACTGCTTATTCTTTGTACCTCAACCCTTTTGCGTATGCTTAATGGAGATGGAAATTGAGTTTCTTTCCCAAATAAGAGTTGGATCATCAATGAAGAAATGCTTTGATACTGAGAAGTAGAACATTTCTCTGAGTAGTGTGAAGAGGCATACCACAACTAGCCACTTAGCCTTCTAAACACCTGATCCGGTATTGTGTTCTGGCAATATCAGTAAAACCGCTATTAAAGTGAAATGCCACACAACTGGTAAAGGTAGGCCTATTCAAAATTTTGATATGACATGCATGCTGCCGGACCCGTTCATTTCTGCATAGCTGGTCCTTTGCGTGGACAACTGGATGTCGTGGGTATATACAATTAATTTTCTAGTATTTATCTACTCTGCAGAGAAGAACATGCATTCCCAATAAAAACAAATTGCAGATAACATTAGATTGGCACATATTCTGTGTTGTATGGCCTCTGTTCAGTCCCGAATTAGCCTTCTTTCATTATTGTTTTATGCATTATTATTTTGTTTTTTTTCTCTTCTTCTCTTTTTCTTTTTCTTCCAGAGCTTTAACTATAAATCTGTCTTTGCCAAAGCATGCATTATGAGGGATTTATGCATGAAAGGTAATATAGAAGCAAAGAAGGGAAAGGCATAAAACCCTTCTGCCCAAATGTGTTTAAACGTGACAAAAGGGCATAACCAAGAAAAATATTCAAAATGACTTAAATGGGAAGCCAACATGAGCCTAACATAACCTCTGGCATAATCAGTGTTTTGGAGGAGCGGCATTGCACCGGTGTTAGTGATGATATATGAAAGTCACTGCTGATCTGGAGTTGAGAAATCTTGATGTCTGGCCAGCATTTAAGTTCTCAAGATTGAGCTACGCAAAATGGCTGAACTGAGACATGCAAGCAGAATCAAAACTGACGTCGAAATGCCTAGAGCTCGGAGGCATAATCCGTCTTTGTAGATGCCTCTCCATGAGATAAAGATGAATCGCAGAGTCCCAAGCTCTGAAGATGTTCAGTTTCTGTGACTTGTGATCTGCAATATCAGAGTGCACATAGAAAACTGAATGTGCAAGATATGTTAAAGATAATATCGATGGGCCATATAAACAATCAGGGCCTGTTAGCATGTGGTAGTGTCAGTCGTATTGTAGGGTATTATCCCATGCATTACGTTTCAAGCGAGAGATGAACAGAAACCAGTTGGAGAAAGGGCTTCTTTTCACTCCTTTGTGCTTCCAGACCACCACATTTTCTGAAAAACTGGGTATGAAAAATCTGAACAAGTTCAGAATTTTCCATTCCAAAGAGGCCCTTAAAGGTGGATTCAGAAAGAGGAGTGTAAAGAATTGCAAAGCATTACAAAATTTACTGGTGTTGAAACCACAGTGCGGCTTTCCAAAGCGTGGAATTCGAGTTCAGAGAGCGGCTTTAGCACAGACCATTGAAAAATTTTCAAGAACGGGCAATCCCAATCATCTCAAGCGTCGATCGAACCCAATCTCAACAAGAGCGAGAGAAGAAATCTCTTCTCACTTCTTCTTCTTTCTCTCTACTCAGATGAGAGAATCAACTTTCATTTTAAGATTCGAAAAGCCTTCTACAATCCCTCAAACATAGTATTAATAGAACAACAAATTACAACCAACCCTCAATCAAAACTAGCTCTAAGAACCTTACAAAAACAAAGAAAGAAAGAAAATAATAACACAACCCGTAAGGCTGTCAACACCCGGGCATGAGGTTGGCCTTGGTTCAGATTTTAAACTGTTTGATCCAGTCTATTCAAAATTTGGATTTTTACCATGCTCGAGTCACCCCTTTGACAGCCCCTAATTACCCTACAAAAGCTCAACATTACAAAGAACCTAAAAACCTGTCAAAATATAGATGCCAATGTGTGGCCCTTGAGATAAGTGAGGCTCACTTAGCCTACAGCATATGTATCCATCCACATTAAAGGAAAGATGACGAACAAAAATAATTTTCCAAGGGTAATCATGTAAACAAGGGTATAAGTAGATTAAAATGATCTGCACTGGATTTAAGAGTTTCATGTCTATATATAGACACACACAGGTAAATAAGGATGACATACTCATAATAAATATTTGATTGACTTTGAAATTCAAACAATTTAAACTTGAACTGCCTTTTCATATGAAGGAGGCAGTTTGATGATACGTTAACATACCCTTGCAATAAATTTGTATCTACCTCATGTTTGGGATCATGCGCTAGAATGAGCCAGCTAAGCAGATGAACAACATAGATATAACACATACATCACGGCAGGCCCCACAGTTTAGAATGTGGTTGACTCTATGCTCACCCAATTTAAAATTATCTAAAAAACTTTAAGGGAGCATTTGGATCATAAGTTACTTTGGATAAGCTACTTATGTCATAAGTTGCTTATCTTCATTTCTACTTATTCAATCCATAAGTAACGAACATACTTATCAATCAAAAAATAGAAAAGCATGTTTGATTTCCATCATAAGTAATTATCTCTCAAGTTGGTTTGGTCCTCACATCTACCATCCATCATATGGGGCCAACCTTTGATGTGAGTCGTCTATCATATGGGGCCCACCTTGGATGTGGGCCATTCATTATTATGGCTTGACCTTTAATGTGCACTATTCATTATATAGGGCCCACCTTTGATGTTGGTCATCCATCAAGTGGGGCCTACCATTAGTGTTATTGTCCATTATGTGGCACCCAAGTTCAATATCCACAGTCCATCATGTGGGCCGTGAATCATGCAGGGCCCACCTTGAATATGGGCCACTCATAATTAAGGTTGACCTTTGATGTGGACCGCCCATCATGTGGGCCCACCTTGATGTGGACCGTCCATCATTTAGGGCCCACCATTATTAATTGCCCATCATGTGGAGCCCACCTTTGAAATGGGTTGTTTGTCATACTTACCTGCTTTAGATGTGGGCATTTTATCATTATGGGCCAACCTTTGATGTGAGCCATCCATATGTGGGCCCACATTAATTGAGGTCAGCCATCATGTGGGGCCCACCTTTTATGTGGACTGTCCACCATATGATCCCCACCTTCAATATTGACAATCCATCATATAGGCCCTCCTTTGATATGGATTGTGAGGTAGTCTCCATGGACATGCACCGTGAGAGAAAGAGATAGAAAAGTCATGAGTTAAAAAGCTAAAAAAAATTACTTAATATACCAATAACTTTTGGCACTTAAGTTACTTTTACATTGATACTTACCAAACTAACTTAAGTAAAGATAATAACTTAATTAATAAACATAAGTTAAAAAGTAACTTATTTGGTGGTTTCCAAATGAGCCCTAAGTCACATAGTATCCCACCTAAGTTTTGAAACATTGATTTTTGAGTAAGATTGAGGCACATCAAATGAGTGAATTGGATGGCATATTAATACCATGGTGGACCCTATATAGTACCAATGGTGGACATCCCATCCTAACTCTTTCCTACGGCCTACGTAAGTGTTGGATCATCATGATTTCCAGGTTCCATAAACATGAGGCATGTTACCTGATGGGCGTGGTGTGTCTCATGAAAGGTCTACGCCAGTATACCCTCAATTAGCAGTAGTTAGGTAAGCAAGTAACGTGCGCAGGATATGGTAGCACCCTTCTTTAAAAAAAATGCCTGTATCAGTCTAAGCCCAATGCATTAGCAAATGGGAGAAGAAACCTGGCCCTAGCCCAACCTGCAACCCATGGCCCAGGATCTAATTCAACCCCACTTAAAATTAGTAGAGCCCTGGCCCAACCTGACCTGACCCATTTAATTATAACTGGGTCGGGCTCAACCGACCTGATATGGCCATAAGCTAATGTGCTACTATTAAAAGTGAGATGCCCGCCATATACCAATGCCATGTAAAATTCAAAAGTAGAATGCGTCCTGCCCCTGCCAGGACCATCATCCGTCCTGGCAGGGTTCTGAGGGCCCCACCTTGACGTATGGGTTTTATCTACGCTGTCCAACCTTTTAAGTGCGAACTGAAAAATGAGACAAGATCCAAGGTTCAAATGGATCACACATTGGGGATTGATCGGCCACCATTAAAACTTTCTCGGGAGCTGCAGAAATTTTAGATATCTGTGTTTTCCCTTCATCTAGGTCTATTCGAGCTTATTATCAGGTTTGATGGCTAATAAATATCATGGTAGCCCTTAGGAACGTTTAAATGGTGGGTATCATTATCATCGCTGCTTGCAGTGGTATGGCCCACTTGAGCTTTGGCTCTTTTTTAAAGTCTTATAGACTAAAATAATCTAAAAAAATGGACAGATGGAGCTGGATAAAACCCATACATCATGGTGGGCCCCACAGGGCCCCTGACTAGGCAGGACGCAATCCGCTTCCCTAAAATTCAATATATACTCGGAAAATCCATACCTTATAGCCTAAGATGTAGATTTCGGTACATTGGTTGCATGTGTCGAACCTGAGCTGGCAATTGGGTGGGTTATAAATATAAATGTCTCCAAATATTCAGTTAACAAAAAATTACTAAAACGTCCGTACGTGCAAGGTCTAAATTGGGAAGGTAAGTTTTGGATATTTTGTAAAAGACGCTGGATAGAAGGTGGGGTCTACAATGGTAATTTTTTCGAAAAGAAAAATTAGACGGATCCACAACTAAAGCAGACCACCGTACAGGAAACAACGGATTTTCAGTGACTACCATTGAAACATTCGTATGGCTATTTTATTTATTTTTATTTATTTTTTTGTATTAGGCTAAGTTTTTCATGTTTGCACTTTATCCCGGCGGTGGATGGCATATAAACATCCACGAGGACTGCAGGAAGGTTCAACGGCAAGTATTTCTTTTCCTAATTTCACATGACATGTATTAAAACGGACAGACAGGATAGATTTCCCACAAACAAAAAGCTTATGGTAAGTCCCACCTCACATCCAAGGGAAAAACTCCATGCAAAAAGCTTCCGCAAGGAAATCCGTGTACCGCCGCGTCTGTCACGAGCTGGAATCGGATTGCGCGCTGTATAACGAAATTCTAATGTTTTCACGTGTGAAACTTTTGTGGCCCATTATAACGTATGTGTTAGATCCACACCGACCATCCATTTTTCCGGTCATTTTAGATCCGATTCAAAGCTTAAGTGGACCACAAGACAGAAAGAAGTGCAAGATTGAAAGACTACCATTGAAACCTTTCCAGAACCCACCATGATGTTTTTTTTAAAAAAATTATTATTATTATTTTTAATTTTTATCTAACCTGTTCATAAGTTCACACAAACTTTTGATGAAGTGAAATACAAATATCAGCTTGCTTTGGCCTCAGCACACATTCAATTCCTACTGTTTCTTGTTGTGTGGTCCACTTAAGATTTCATCTGCCTCATTCTTTGGATAATGCTCTAAAATGGTCAGAAAAAATGGAGATCTAACAAGTATATCATAGTGGGCCTACGGAAGTTTCACGGGTTAAAACATTCGGGTTTTCTTCTCTCTAAAATCGGATAAGGTACTGCCAACTCATTTGAGTAAAAACTATATAATGGATGTTTTGTACCAGGTCAAAGGTCAGGCCCGGTCAGGTCATTTGGCCTGGCCTATTGGATGGGCCATATGGCCAAATCGGGTCAGGTTGGTCTTCACTGGTGCCTAACTCACTCTCTAAATGCGTTAAGCTGGAGCAAAAAAGATAAAAGAAAAGAGCACATGGGACTTAAAATTCCACTATGGCATAGGGGGCTGGGGTAACCAAAAATGATATAATCACATAAACTCAGTTCAAAAATCGCATATGCCACTAGGACAATGCAATTCAAGTAGAGCCGGACATCGAGTCAAGTCAAGGTTAGCACAGCTAAACTCGGCTCGGCCAACAACCAACTCGAAACTCATCTTCACTTGCAAGGTTCAATGGTCTCACGTAATTCTCCCACAAGTTAAGCAACCAAACCAAAGATTTAAGACCAAGTAATGGACCACTTTGAAGTTCTTTACTCTAAAGATCAAGCATGGAATTCAAAATGCCTCTCACATGCTAAAATAAGAAGTCAACAACAAAGACTTTTACTCCTTCATTAGTACCATTCAAAGGGTCTGGATGGTCCTAGATAGTCCTCCCGCAAGTTAACAACCAAAACAAAAGATTCAATACTGCGCAATGGACAGCTTTGAAGTTTTTTCTCCTCTAATGACCAAGTGTGGAATGTACAACGCCTCACATGATAAAATAAAATTCAACAACAAAGACCTCTACTCGATTTGGACCATTAAGAAGGTTTGAATCGTCCACCCACCGTAGCCTACCCACGAGTTTGCAATTAAAAAAAGATTTAAGCTTGAGAATGTTTTGAAGTTATCTATGTGGAATATGAAGTGCCTTGTATGGTAAAATAGGAAGTCAACAACAAAGACTGGGCGATGGACTGCCTCGAGATCTCTACTTATGAAATGATAATCTTATGGTTGAACAGCATGTCATGGATTACAACCAGTTCAATCACATGCTATTATAAGAATTCTATAAGGTGAGCTTTATTGATCAACGGTTTGGATTGTCCTAAGGGCTGGATAATGAGATTAAGAATACTAGTGGATTTCACTAAATTATAATACATCCAGAAATTTGTGTAGGTGTGAAATGCTAGAGCTATAACACAAATATAGCATTTAATTGGAAATTAGGATTGCAATTTGAGAGTAACCTTTGGGGAGAAGAGTTTTGATAGGTTTCAAACTCCTCTATTGAATTATAAATTAGAGCTAGTTCCAATTCAACATAGCAGCAAGTATCCCTTCATAGCTTCACAAGGGTACAAGGAAAATAAGACATCAGCATCCGGTCTACAATAATGGCGTCATAATAAGGTATGCTATTTAATTCTTTTGATCTCTATATCCGATGCATAGCAAGGTCTTTGCAATTCTACATATAAGATTGAACAATTATATCAAAATTTCAACAATGGATCTCCGCTCTAAGCAACTAATCACAGTATTAGAGGTTTGAAGACAACTCTAGACATCTAGGTCATTTAATTAACCCAAATATACGTGTTATCAAATAGCCCAACTCTTATGGTCAAACAACCGTAACTTTCGTCCTCATGATATATCTAAATTGGACCCATGTTATAGGCAATTAAGTTTGATTTATTGGAATGCTGCATATGCAATTTCTAAGGAATTTTTAATTACTTGTGTATCATCCATCGCATTTATGTAAGTTGGATTCTGTTTAATGAAGGACGTAGATGGCAAGATATGTTAGAGGTCCGGGTCGTTCATCAACTACGGTACGCTTAAACATGCCTTGTTCCAAAAGTCAGCAGATCAGGCGGGTCAGGAAAAGTTGCAGCTAGAGAAAAAGTCCGGCGGTCCAAGTCCAAGAGACATGCATGCTACCCTAATTTTTGGTCCACGGCATGTTCCTAATCAATGACTCATATGGCTGCAAGAGCCAATGACTTGGACAGTCAAGATGCACCTGAGTCAGCCGAATCAGCCCGACTTGCCTAAGTCAAGGGTGACCATTGGCAATGGAGTCGGATCAGGTGGTATCAAATCCCAACAGCGGTCATTTGGCACCATCAATTTGGGGGATTTAATGGAATTTAAAATCCCCTTATATAATCGGTACCAAAAAGTACCTGGTGCTTGAAATCCAATAGGGTTTGAAATCCAAGGTGTAAGCTTGAATTACACCTGAAATCCTTTAGAGTTGTGTAAGTAACATGTGTGTCACTAGGTTACTAATTTATTGAGCACATGGCCCACTTATAACATCCCAAAACAATCATATTATCAACCACATCACTGTATTTGGTTTAATAAGATAATCTATGTTGTCCAAACATTATCCATATAAATTGACAGTTAAAAAACGTTGGTTAGTCACTCAAATTTGATATTGTGCTTGTGGCACATTTGAGACTTGAAATTTCATTATTTTTTTAGCATAGTATATATTTCAACAGGCTTATCACAACGTTGCATTAAACATTACACTAATTAGAGATTTTAAAATTAATTTAGTAATTAAATTAAAATTTCTATAAATATATTATGCATAATTACTTTTAGATTATCGGAAATTCTAAATCCAAGTGCCAAACGGCATGGGAGGAATCCAAATTCAAGGGGTTCCCAATCCAATCCAGGGTGCCAAATCCACATCCAGGCTCCCAAACAGGTCCATGGACTCGACTCGACGAGTCGGATTCTTAATACCATGCTGACACGTATGCCATCGAACCGGATCACTAACACGAGTTCGGCCTCCTCACACGATGACCCTCTTTAGGTCACGGCAAGTTTACCTAATGTAGCAATCTCAGCCACACGTACGCTTGGTGAGTGCCTAAGGATTCCTTCCACCATAGATCTCAGCCATCCATAGCTCTTCAGTTTCGTGGGCAACCCAGGTCAATTAACCGACCATAGTGCACCCCGCAGCAGAAGAAATATGAGCTCCACCGGGAAGTCGTTCAAAAATCTACTCCATCCGAAAGTTTCACCAGCTCAAATTAACACATGAGCCTAAAAATGAAACAGATTCAAATCTCAAGTGGGCTACAAGATATGAAAGAAAGGGGATAGAGATGCCCACAGTTGAAACCATTCAGGGCCACTGTTGTGAAGTTTATGTGCCATCCAAACCGTTAATAAGGTTATTCCTACTGGGATGAACTGAAAAATAATAAAATTATCCCGATCCAAAACTTACTTGGCCCCAAAAATATTTAAATGGTGGCTTTCAATCCCAGCTATTTCCTATAACGTGCCCCACTTGAGTATTGGATCTAACTCTTCTTTTCTAATCATCTCTAACATGAGCCAGTGAAACTGATGGATGGAGTGGATTTCACACGGACATCACGGTAGGCTCCACGTAGCTTCCGGCTAGTACCTCCCGGCAGAGGGCACGGTAATTCACGAGAAGAAGGGCCTAAGCCAATGGCTAGTAGAGCATTGCTCTGTGGCCCCACCATGATATGTGTGTTTCATCCATGCCGTCCAACAATTCTTCCAGATCATTTTATGATTTGATCCCAGAAATGAGGTTGATCCAAATCTTAAATGGACCGCACAGTGTTGATTGAACGTCCACCATTAAAAACTTCTTTGGGGCCACAAAAGTTTTGGATCAAGCTGATATATATTTTTTCCCTTTATCCAAGTCTGTATGATCTAATCAACAGGTTAGATGTCAAATAACTATTACAGTGGGCCCTAGGAGGTTTTTAATGGTGGATATTCAATCAGAACTGTCATGGTGTGGTCCATCTGAGATTTAGATCAAGCCATAAAATTATCGTTCAAAATGGATGGACCGCGTGGATAAAACACGTACATCAGGGTGGGATCCACATAGCACCGACCAGTCGACCACTAGCCACCTAGCTGAGGGCAGCGTCACTAGCCAAACTGCGTCCGGTTGTTCCGTCATATCAATGGCCTTGATCACCGAGACATGGGCCACTTGTACAAAATGTAGGGAATACCACGTACAAAGATCATGTACTTCCTCCCTAAAGGCGTGTTTAGATTCACGTATAGTATTGTATTGCGATGTAATACTGCACAACGCTTATACTCTGGACATTGTACACTGTATTCATGAGTATTATCATTGATCAATAGAATATTTGGTATGGAGTGACCTTGGAAATGTAATCAGCGAATATACCGAATTCAATGTTTGTTCAAGGAACGGACTCCCTAGTGTGAAAAGTCCATAACACAGACCACATGTATAGTTGTTATGGACCACGGATTGGTTACTAAAACTTGACACCAGCCAATGGATGGTCTCAAATGCTCTAGGGGGGCACCAACATGATGTATGTGTTTCATCCAAACTGTCCACGATGCAATGCTCAATCAATCGACACCTTAGAAAACATGCTGGGGTCATAAAACATCTGGATCAAGCTGATTCTCCTATGAATCCTTCATTTAGACTGTGTTGTACGGACGAAGATCAATGGTTGAAGCACATATGTCAGGGTGTGAGCCACAAAAAACCGGCTAATTTCCATGCGATCCACAACACATAGATAACCCCAGAAAAAAAAAATAATTACCTGATTATAAATAACAGAAATATAATACATTTAATATAAATACCTAATTACGTATTTCCATTAACTAAAAAAAACATTAAAACAAAAAAGTAGATAAAAAAAGTTCATCATAAGTTAAACCCAAAAAGGCTATTTTTGAGTCCTTACATTATGTGTTCCATGCCCCAGTCGTCCAGCGAAGCAGTTGTTCCACATCCTTATCATGAAAGCGAGGAAATAAACCAAGATATCATTGCGCATATGAGCACCACTCCAATAAGCACCTTGAAAATGGCATGCATTATCCCTCTTGTATTAACCCCATTGTCTTTCGAGTTCAGCTCATGAAGAAGGTGCATCCCAACTTCATCTGTAGGTCTTGAAGGCAAACGATGAAACGAAGCAGACTCACTTTTTTGACTCTTTTGGTGTGGCCTTCGGTCCTAATTGCTGATGCACAGTACGGAGTAAGTGGATTGGTTGAAGATCTAACATTCTGCTAAGTGGCCTATAATCATTGAAGCCGAATGTCCATCTGTTACTTTGTTATATCATATGATATATAAAGCTGGTCATAGCCAAAAAAATATTGAAGAATGAAACAGACCAATGTAGAAGAAAGTAAAATCCATACCTTGAATTTCGTTCACTCTGTCACAGCCGGTGCGTACGATTTAAATGATTGGTGTCTGCACCCACTATATCCCTCTACTTGTGCCCGAAGAAGCTCCCAATTCTCACAAATTCCAAGGACCCTACCGACAAATACCACATAGAATTTCCCCATTTGTACCTATAAAAAACTATATTACCGTCAGTTTGGATGTGCAATGACTGATGAAGCTATGCTTTTCAAACTAATACGGATATAAAAACATCTCTCTTGAAAATGATGCATTGAATATTATAAACAAAAAAACCAAATTGAAATTCTATGTACAAAATAAAGTCTTTCTCACCTGATAGTGACCCTTCACACCCAAACTAACATAATAATACCCATTCGACGGATGGATTCAAATCCTGATTGTTGTGAAAAGAATATTACAGACCCCGCTTACTTGAATGAAGAATTATTCAAGTTCCTCTAAGATGATATGAAATCAGTCTTAAAAACCTACACTGATCAGATGCAGAAAATCAACAGAGGTATTTAAGATTATAACAACCATAGCATTTGACTAATATATATGAATGAAACATTATAAGAACTAACATCTCCAAAATAACAAGTAGAACCTCTGTAATAGATCCAACATCTCCAAAACTATAGGTAGAACCTCTGCAATAGATTCAGACAGACTTAAATGCAAGTCAGTGCATTAACCAAGTTACATACATTGCCTGGTATATCATATTAAGTCAATTGAAATGTAGTAACATCTATGCAAATAAGAAGTCACAGATTGATATAAATATATACCATCAAAATTACTGATGGTGCAACCATCAGCATGACCACAATCCAAAATTAACAAATAACCAGAGTAATCTGTGCTCCAATAAGAACCCATCCAATCCACCTTCACTATCCATCCAAACCCATTCTAATATAACAGTTTTGCAAAACAAACAAAAACAAAGTAAAAGTTCAGTTTCATCAACTTCCTTACTAATGTTTATCAAACGCAATTTCTATTATCTGATTGGGCTACTACGTTCAAGGAGTTTTTGTACCCACTCATTTCTCCTCTCATGGCCCATCTTCAAGAAATATCCAGCGCTAACAAGATTCCCCTGCATCAACCGGGCAACCTGTATTTGGTCTTCGGAACTGAGATCATCAACTTTTTCAAGTATGTCCAACAGTCTCTGCAGTTTAGTCATTGTTTTACCTTGAAACATTGTGATAGTAAGGGACTTGACAGCTTCAGTCACTTCACCCATTCTGTCACCGATGACATCATTCGGCTTTTCCCTTTTTTTATCGGGTATAGCTTGTTGCGGCTGAATTAGTGCTTTTTAAGCTCTTAGAGGTCTTTACAGGTACTGTTTTAACATTGTGCAGCCGCTGTGATCCATCGATGGCACGAAAGGCTAAACCACTGTCGTGGTCATCCCCAGAATCAGAGGAAAGGTAAACTGTCTCAATCTCATAATTATCGAATTCAGAGTCAGTATTGAATTCATTTCTAGATCGACGACAACCAGACAATGGTGACGAATAAGCGGTGTTCGCAAATGAGCCATGGGCACAGTCGTTGCCGAACATGAAAACTAGATCAATGTATCTTTCAATATGTTTCCCACGGACTTTTTCAGCGAATGAATGTGACTGCAAAACAGAGTTAATGTGGTCTCGTTAACAACTTTTCAGCAATTTCTATTGAGTATATATAATACAAAACAGTTATAGCTATTACTTACCGAAATGTACCCATCCCATACTTCATCAGTTGCTTTCACCATTTTCATCTGACTATCCCAGCCAAACCCGGAAGCGTTGAGCATGTCTTGGACGGCCCAATAAAATCTCTTCAATGTACGCAAGCGATTTGAGATGTGTTTGTTCTCTAGATGAACACCATATCTATTAGAGATTTCATTTATTGTGGTCTTGTAGGCCTCAGGTTTGAAACCGATATCACTCTTTCTTCCAAGATTCACTTGTTCCACTAGTGCATCCACTAGTGCATTGTCCATTTGGTCCGTCTATTGAACCCGACCAGATTTCCTACTACCTGTATTTTTTCTAATTTTGCTTGGTGTGGCATTTCTCTTACTTGGGCTACCAAATTGTTTACTCGGAGTTGCAGATGATTTTTTAGGGGAGGATGTATCTCGTGCAGGGGAACCCGATTCAAACAAAGATCTTTTCCCCTTGTACGAACTCCGTAAGAAATTCATTTTACCTACGCATTAGTAACAGTTAATGGGAATAGGAAAACATGATATTAAGAAACATCGCAGATATATGTCCTCGCATAATGGAGAGATGATGATAGGAAATTTAAAATACTAGTTACCAAATAGACTGAGTACATATATAATAACATCCATGCATGATCCATCACTACTTTAACCATAAATTCAGCACCTATCCCAAAACGAAACAGATGATTAAAAAAAAATTTTGTTGTTACACAAAACAACAATATACATGTCCAGAAACTTAAAATAGTCAACGTCGCTGCTAGGTCCGAGGAAGACTGTCATTCCACACCCGATTTACAATGTTATCCCTCTTTTTCACCTAGTCTTCCCTTTATCAGTCACGCGAGATAAAGCATGATCTTCTGAGGTCGCAGTCACGTCCACAAGAGCTGATGACATTTCTTCATCACTGTCTACAATATCATCAACTATCTCTGAAAATCCATCATCACCATACACACAAATGAAGTTGTATATAACACAGCAAGGTATAACAATTTTTACTTGAGTTATAAACTTGAGCTGTGGTGCTACACGTAGTATAAGAAAACGACCTTTTAAGAGACCAAAACAACGTTTTATGACATTTCGTAGCTGCGCACGACGATAATTAAAGAGTTCTTTCTTGATAGCAGGCTTTCGTCCTGTACGATACTCATTAAAATGATATCTGACACCTCAATAAGGTGCCATAAACTCAGGAGAATGCGCATATCCTGCATCAACCACATAGTATTTCCCTACACAAACCAAGTTATGTATATTCAGGATATGACATTTGCCATTGTCATACTCTTTAGAGGAAATACAACAATCTGTATTTACCATGAGGAACAAGAAAATAATCAGATCGACGAGTTAATGCATTTTGCAAAACAAGAGCATTAAAGGCCGAACCATCCCAACCCGCATACACATATACAAATTTCATATCAAAAGTACAAGCTGTCATTACATCCTGAGACAAAAAACCCTTCCGATTTCGAAAGGTGGCGCTGACTTCCTTTGCCAAATATGCAGGGATATGAGTCCCATCAAGTGCCTCAATACAATCCTACAAGAAATTTATTATGAATTTTAAACAGATAATTATTGTTTAGCACACATTCCATTTAATTTATTTCTGAAATAAGAATTATTTTACCTAAAAGTATGACAACCACATATGATTATCGGATATTTCTTTCAGAGTATGTAAACTTGAGAACTTTACATATTCGGGATACAGTCCAATTACAGCATCAAGAACTTCATGAAAATAAAGACTAACTGTTTCACTAGACCTTGAAAAACGATGACCAATGACATGATTTCGAACATTATGTCCGATACTGTGAAGAAACAATACCACATGTTCCTCTAAGCTACACCTCCTTGAATCTGAAAGTAAATTTTTATCTCTAACTAGAGAGCACAATTCGAAGAACTTATCCCGACTCATTCTTCGCTGTGCTAGGCAATCGACATTATTTTTCTTAATGATTCCATGTATGAATCTATTCCTCTCTATATTACCACCTCTAGGTGAAGCCATTATACAATAACGTCGATAATATTCGGCAGCTCCCATGACACGCGCAGACACTGTAATCGCCGTTAATGCAGCTGCTACTTCGTTTTCATTCCATTCACTACTGGAGGACTAATCACAGCTAGATTCACTACTATGAGACCCTATAAAACAGATGGGCAACTCACATGTTACTCTTTTTAAGTATTTTCTATTTATTAGTGCAAATGATAGTAGAACATAATTAATACAAAATAGAATTCAGGTACACAGAAGATAACTTGATTTCAATGTATATGGATTCTTCAGACGAATTGACATATGCAAAATATATTTAAGAGTTTAACATATTACAGTCAAGTCTCATATATAACAAATGTTACGTCTCCAATGAACATCTCTAAATAGTACTGTTTCGAACAATCATCTGAGTACAGAGTTGAAATGATAAAGGTGCATTTATCAAATACAGTATACAAAATGTAAAATTATCGATTGATCCTTTAGAGATCTATCAAAGCCAATGAACATCTCCAAATAGTACAGTGGATACAGTCAATACAGAGAATCGAAGGAAGATGCATCCTATCAGCCATATATGAAAACGAGATCCATGCATTTTACATCATGTAAGAAAGAACATGGAATATTACCTTCAACAATGAAATAGCCTCTGAATCTTATAGAGGCACCCCAGAATATTTTCAAAACTTAGTTCTCCCTTCTCTGTTATATTTCATGGAAGAATATAGAAGACATCAGTGTCTTTTATAGGCAACCAAGAAATGAAGTTAATTTCGGTCGGTAGAGTTCATCTACTCACACACTCCATGACATGCACAAGTCATGTCAAAGGTGTCGGGAGGTGAATCCATATCCCGGATACTCTTCTAATATGCAAGTTAAAAATCAAGATTTCCTTCTGAAGAATATTGTCTCTCAGGTGTATTGCATACTTTCGACTCTTTCTAGGGTTCAGGAGAACTATCTCCACAACCCTAATCGACTGCTCCAACAACAGAAGGTGTATGGAGAGAATGTATATATTCACATGACATAGAATGCATGCTGTCAAGTAAAAACAGTGTTGTCCGAGATAATGCAAAAAATGGAAAATACATTACCTGGTCTTTTAGAGTTTGTGAGAATGTTGGGTATACGGGAGAAGAATATCGATTTTTCTCACGATGAAGCAGCATAAAAGTTTATTGCATCTTCATCATAGCATAAGACGGATGGACATACATCCCAGTTGAGGTTGAAGATTCAAATGGAGAAGAACGATCTCCTCTTTCACAGAATGGCAGACGAATGGAGAAGAGGGCAGAAGATATACACAAGCGCAATGGCCTCTCAAGACACCATAGAGGAAAATGAGTTTTTTTCTTCCAACCCTCTGCAACGCAATAAAACCGGTTGCACTGCCTGATATGAGTAGACGTAAGAGCAAAGACACGTGCCCATCCGTTTCTGGTTCAAAGACATACATGGGCGGCGAGTGTATATCGGATTTCAAATCCGATTCAAACACAAGCTAATGTAATATTTTAAAATAAAACAACATTGTACATTCTGGGCATGCTATCCAAACACGCCCTAAAACTAGCCATACGAAAGATCTAATATACCCTTTACTCCCGTAGAGACTCGGTGGTACTTGATCTCGGTCCACACCGAATGTTCAGATTACCTCATGCATGCAAAAAGACCCTTCAGCGATCCAATGGACCCGGCGCTGCCGCATGAGACTTCCATCAGTGGAGCCCACCATCCTTTGTATTATATGCATATACAGAAGTTTGCAGGAAATACGTCCCGATGTATAACAGTAGAATACGTCGGCACTTTAGCGCTGAGATCTGCGATCTTCTTTCAATGATCCAAACCATCTATATGATGAGACTCACATCAGATTAGTGATAACCAAAATGCACGAGCTTATGTAGTATCTCAACCCTTTGAATAATCAGAGGTTTCAAATATTTTAATCTGGGACCGTATTTGTGTATACTCGATCAACGGTAAGGCCTACCATATAAACGGTTTGGGCCATTGAAAAGCACTCCGATCCGACCGCTGAAGTGCCGACGTATCCTATTGCAATACGTTGGGAATGTATTCTACCAAAACTCTGTATATACGCTTCCTTTAAAAGCCTAGCAAACCGAACCAAAAAGACTTTCCGCGAGCGGGAAAGCTCCGCTCTGCTGAGAGCGCGCCAGTCTTCAAAGAGAGAGAGAGGAAGAGATTGTCGGCAACGAAATATCGGGAAACCGAAGCCTCAGATAGGCCCATAGCACTTTCCCCTGCTGGAAATATCAAATCGCGAAGATCGATATCAAGGTATTTTGATGAGTCTCTGGTTCTTTTCTTTTTGATCTTTTGTAGATTTTGATTTCAATATCTAGAAATTAGGGTTTCTGATTTGATGATTCTGACGATCTTTTCGGTTTGGGGAACATCAATATCCACGAAATGATGTTGTTTTTCGATCATTTAAGGAGAAATCTTTGAAGAATTAAAGAAAATATGAAAAATAAATGCCGAGATTATCTAGATCGGGAACGATTCTTTTGTTTTTTTTTCCATAGATACCTTATTCCAGATCGTTAGCATTTCAACTGATCAATGTAACTTAAGCCCTAATTTGATACATACACACAGAGAGATTCTTCTAATCAGAGATTCTGCATCTGTGCAGAAATTTCTCGATTTTCTTTTATCTGCTGTTTAATGTTCGTGCAAATTTTAAAATAATAACAATAACAAAAGATTCGAAAAATCATTTTCTATAAAAAATAAAATAAATAAAAAATCGTCGTGTAAGGTCGATTCAAGATTTCCTTCATGGATTCCTCATTTTTTCTAATTTTCGGAATTTCCAGCACCTATTTTTCCTGGAAGGTTACTCTGTTTTTCTTTCTGGTACGTTAGAATAGAATTTCCATTCTACGGAACCTTTCGAAAATGACGGAATTGACCTTGCGTTTCTCTTCTATTTCTTGATTAACAAGCTGTTAACTAACCATACCTCGATTTCGAGAGCCATTTCTCGTTTTAGAGGTCAATTTCGTCCAAATTTCTGTGTTTCGACTGGGATATTGGTTCTTGATCGAATTGACCAAAATGCCCTCACAAAAACACACGGCACGTACTTGAGTAAAGTACACGACTCAGACAGCGGTTTGATGCACCGGTGTCGTTTATGACATAATCCGGTTCGTATCGGGTGTTACGCACCTGTTTCGAATGATTCGCTTGTTTTGGAAAACATTTCGAGTGATACTTTAGACCTTCTTCCGAGTCTAGACATAAACTGGTTCTTATCGGGCGTTACGCACCTGTTTCGGATGATTCTTTTGTTTTGGAAAACATTTCGGGAATACTGTAGACTTTCTTCCGAGTCTAGACCGTTCGACCCTGACATTTCGGGCAATGTTCTAGCTTCGTAGCGTGTTTTCAAAACTCACACGCATGGCGATGCGTCGGTAATCTAGGCCACTGTCTCTCCCAAGAAATATCCCGGATTTGAAGATCTTACCGCCCGATCTTGGTACCATTTCCGTTCAACTTGAATCACTGTTCTATTTCTTTTCTCAACCATCCACGTTGATGTGCTAAAAATCAGAAGGTCAGGATAATCTTGTCCATGGTATTTTGGGTGCATGTCCGTCCACATTGGTATACAACAAACCGTCGGTCTAGATTAGATAAACATGGCTCCCCCATTTCCAGATTGAAAGTCCGCGTTTGCTGTTAAAAAGTGCTTCAGGTGGAGATTCCCAAATTTCACTTTGTGACCAAATTACCCCTGACAGATTACAAACACCACCTTGTTAGCGTGTTAGTTTTGGCAAAATACCAACTTGCGTGTTAGAAGAAATCACCCGTCCTTTTACTATAATGCCCTTGCACATTGCCTTCTACTGGCAGAAGAGCATTGATAATGTAACGGCGTTTGCGTCATTTTCACAAGCACTGGCTACTTCTAAGATAAGCCCGTCTTCACGGGAGTCACCATTGCACCTGTGCCGCACTGAGTAGCTCAAAATCCGCCCTGCCTTGTCTGATCATATGGTAGTTCACACATGAACCAAAAAAATGGACGGTTATTAAAACTTGACCAGCAGGCGACGTCTACAAGATTCACGTTGTGTACCACTTGAGACTTGACAACCGCACTGGCCTCATCTTAGGTTATACGTTATTGCAGAGACCTGATCGACGGTCCTGGTCTTAAGAAACACATGACATATAACTCCTTTTTCAGTGGACGGTGTTGCTTTACCGAATTTCAGTTCATGGAGATAAAAGGGGGTCCACTTGTTAGACTGTTAAAAGGCATTATTCTTGCCACAGAAAATAAGAAACCACCAGCGTCCCAGTAGTGTTACCAGTTAGGGGTACTATGGTCATTCCGCAGCTCATTCGCGCTCTGCAGTTTTTCATCAATTCTAAGATTTCGATTTGAAACGAGTTTCCTAAGTCACGACTGGGGATCAAAGCACGTGTCGCTACATGGGGGGCACATTCAAGGATGGTCCGACATAATCAGAACCGTCCTTCATCTGGGGCTGTTTCTATAACCCTATAATGATCCAATAATCACGCGAAAAGGATGAGTTCGACAGTGGCTTTATGGAAGAAGAATGTGAATCATTGAATTTCTTTTTCAACTGTCGGCGTTCAGCTAAACGTAAAGCGCCCGGAGGAAAAACGGTTGTAATCATCGGATCATCACTGCACGTACGGGTGATCCTGAGTAGCGGCAAAAGCAAGGATAACCCGCATGTACTTGGTAATTTACGTTCGTATTTGAAATTTTGTTTTCCGTCTTTTTATTTGAAGACGATATATACCATGGAAATGTGCTACAACAACGGCAGCAACAGCTGTAGCAGTAGCAGCAGCAGCAATTCGGTCGATTCGTCGAACAACCGCCTCATGATGGGGAGACAGACACGTTACTCTCCTCTCTCCGTCAACGCCATCCTGGGTCCCGCATTCAATGCCTGCATACACCCCCAAAACGCCCTCGACGCCGACTCCAGTCTCCACTACTGCCGCTCGTCCGCCGAGGTCCTCCTCCCTCCGGCGATGGATTCCGGCCAGCTCCTCCGGCCCCGTCCCCGCTACCGCCTGCGCTCCCTCTCGTCCTCACGCGGCTCCTCTCCTTCTCCGCTCTCACCCATTGAGAACCTACCGACGCCGCCTCCAAGGTCCCCTCCGGTGTATAAGGCAACGCCGCCGCCCGTGAAGGTGGTGGAAGGTGAGGAAGTCCTGGTGATGGACGGGATCCTCGTCAACTCGTCGTCGCCAGTGGGCATGAACCGGGCTGCTACGGTGAGGTCATCGGCCGACTCTTCCGTGTTGTCCGGCAGCAACAGCCTTTACAAGACAGAGATTTGCCGATCATGGGAGGATTCTGGGACCTGCCGCTACGGCACCAAATGCCAGGTAGGGAGCTCTTCTTTTCTTTCTGTCTTATAGATAGTCATGCATTTGAAGGTTCTTCTTTAACATAAACATGGTGTGCAGCACGCATGCCCTTGTTGTTCTGAAGGTTGGATAAGAAATTTTGAACAAAAAAGTGTTTTTTCCGCCCTTCATCTGCAGTTCGCCCACGGGAAAGAGGAACTGCGACCAGCTCGTCACCCCAAGAACAAATCAGAGGTCTGTCTCTGCGCTCAATTATATAGGTTTTGATGGATTGCGGGCACCACATCGCAGCTTACCATGCAGGGCCTGGTTCGCACTGTGGGATGGCTTGCAAGTCAGTAGTGCACTGGATCAAAGGATAACATTGGCCTGCTGATCGGGGCAGATCACACTCTTATGAAAAACAAAAACCAAAAAAAAGGGTTGTTAGCCAAGAAGTACAACGGTCCAAATTATACCTACATGTGGCTTGCTTCATGAGTATGATGAATTACCTGATTTTTGGAATACAACAAATCCAACGGTCGGAACTGCCCGCCATGGTCGCTGTGATGCGGTGCCCCTCATCTTGTCAAAATCCACGTTTTATTTATTTGAGTTCGTGTTGCCTCTGTCGCGCGACTCAGGATCTACGGGTGCCACCTCCTGATATGGTCTTATGATTTGAACCTGTCCATATCCTACAATAAGCTTTGCCCTGAAATCACACTTCGGTTAACCTCAGATTTTTAGATTTGAACGTGAACAATTGAACATTTCTTTTCTATGTTTTAAATTCATCTGAAGATAGTAATGGTCACAATTTAGTATAGATTTCTTAGGTTGGGTCACATAGCCCAGAACATGGACGGTTCCATCATCGGACCACTCCCATGTTGGCCCACTGCGCGCCCACGGACGCTGAACCCTGAGTCGCTACTGATGCAAAACGAATTCTATTTAATTATAGCTTTGCGGACATTGGAGTTTCTGGAAGTCGGTTCCCACGGGACGCGGATTAGCTATTGAAACCCGACTGTAGCGCGACGTTACCACGTTCTTGGGCCCCGCCATGATGTTATGTGTTGTATCCATACCATTCATCCATTTGGAGAGATCATTTTAGTAACAGATACAAAGTTCAATTGGACTCTACCACAGAAAACAGTGGTGAGACAGTGAGGCCCACCGTTGAAACCTTCCTAGGGCCTACCATGATGTGTTTTTGAGAGCCAACCTGTTTATAAGCTAATACATGCATTGCATGGAATAAGGGAAAACATAAATATTAGCTTGATCGAAAGCTTATGTGGACCAAAGAAGTTTCAATGGTAGGCGTTCATTCCCCATTGTTTTCTACGGTGGGGTTAGCTTGAGCTTTGGATCTGGCTCATTCTTTGGCCATACTATACAATGACCTCTCCAAATGGATGGACGGTGTGGATACAACACATACATCATGGTACATCATGGTGGAGCCCACAGGACGTGGTGACGTCACTTCAGTAGTGAGACTGCTACTGTCGAGTTCAGCAGCTAATCCGTGTCCGTTCCATGTGGTTTTCTTTCGAAAACTCATGAATAATGACAACTAGGCATTTTTGTCCATTCCGGCCTGAGGTTGTGGCTAGAAGTTTCGAACTGAGAGCTTCGCTGAGCCCTAGGCGGGAGGGAGGGGGTCCCTGGAACCACATGCAAATATGTCACACGTGTGCAAGATCCAGGCATGCATTAGGTGAGCCCTGTCTTGAACATGCCCTAGCTCAAATCAGGCTCGTACACCATAAATTACTAGGCCACAGGTGAGCTTTGACGAGGACTGTTGGTCCTTTTTATTTATGACCGCCCATTTTTCTCATGCATGGGTTGCCAACCAGATGAGTCCGACCCGCCTCGTTTATTGGCAAGGGTTTTGACGGTGGGCCCAACCCGACGAAGGGCTCTGATCTCGCAAAACACCGTGTCATGATAGTGACTACCCTTGACATTGTTCATTTCTGGCTTTTTGTTTTTTCAGTCCGTCATTTCACAATGGGCAATGATCCTTATAAAAGAAAAGAAAAGAAAAGAAAAAATCACCAATGGAGATGGGCCGGCGCTGCCGCGGGACGCTTTCCCCAACAGAGAATCCCAGCCATATGACTGTTGGCCTGCAAAACGGATGGTTATGCGCAACAGGAAGTGGTCCACAAATCGGATGGATGGCTGGGATGGTTCGATATGAGAGAGTTCTGGCCCATCGCTCATCCACGGTAAGGAATTCAGGATGCATGATCTGGGTAGGTCAACCGCCTGCATAAAATGCGGCCCTGGCAAAACCAAGGACATGTAGGCCTCTCACTTGGTTACTGTTCATGCCAGCATTTTGCAGAGAGAAGTCTACCTTTCAACGATCCAGATCATTCATCTGGCATATCCATCATAGACGGACCGAAAATGTCCAACAATCTCGCCCATCTGATTAGGGGACTCTCCCCTGTTGCACACGACTTCTGTGTATATTGTATATTTTCAACTATGCATTTGATACATGCAAACACGCCTCCTCGTACCAGTTGAACCTTCTGCATGAGCATTGACTAGAATGTGGAGCCCATCTAGGTACAGAATAACGGCCACAACCAAAACTGACCAGTTGTCTAGTTCCGGTAGATCATTCAGATGCAGGGTTATTTTTGAGATAATGTCGATTTACGTTTTCTTATATTTAGAAGGGATCCTGCCATTTCTCTCCTCGTTCCTGATTTGCTATCTCCTTCCAGGGGCAGATCTGTAAATCCTTTGCTACGACGGGGGCATGCATGTTCGGGACGAAGTGTCGCTATGCTCACCAGGCGCTGGCGGCTGCAACAACGTTCGGGACGGAGGCTGAGGAGATGGTCAATTCGGTGCTGCAGGTTGGGCCTGAACTAGCGGAAGCTTACATAAACCATATACTCTACGGCCCAAGGCGTAGACCGAGATTGCCCGTCTTCCTGGAAATTTGCCGCGAGTAGGGAGCGTGTTGCAGCGATGCCATCCTCACCTGCCTGCCTTTCCCATCATGTGAATGCGCGATGGCTTCGCCCGCCACAGAACTCTAATCCCATTTGGATATGCTAGAATTCATCTTTTCTTCTCGGAATTTATCTTTTCTTCTCACAATTCAGTTCAGAGAAAGAGAGCTCCATAGCGTGCAATTGATTTCTGCATTCGGTAACTGACTATATCCCTGTATACCTTTCTTATTTTTTCCTCTTTTTTCCTTTACCACGCACGTTCTTTCCTGTTGCTCTGTTTTCCTTCGCCGGAATAGACCTTGTTGAGGGGGGAAAAAAAAAGACAGATGGAGACAATGCAAAATGAGGGGAAACAAAATTGAGATTCATTCATTTATAGATTTTACATCCCATGCTCTGAAATGACATAACAGAATGGAACCTTCTCTGTCGTAATATGGTATAGCGACCTTTCACAGTTGCCATGGCTGTGGAGACGAACCATCGTGACTGTTCACCAGGTGGGTTCTGCCTCGTATGGCCACGCGTCAGAGACGACACGAAGAGACGAACCATCGCATCTTGTTTATCAAGACGAGGAAGGAACACCGACGGATTGTCTAACCATGTGTACATGACAGCTTGACACGTGGCACATGACTGTCTATTTTGGAGTGACACGTGCAGGACCCTTCAAAGTGACGGGGGGGTGCATTTGATGTGAGCAGCCAAGTACAATGGTGACACGTGTCTATAGAGAATAAAACTGACACATGCGGCACATGTCTAAATAGAGAATAATGGTACGGGTACTGTAATTGAGATCAACCATCTATACTTCAGTTAATCACGTACAAATTATCCGACCCTGGAACAGTAGTATGAGACGAACTTCAGTTACAGCCAAACAGCGTCAAGGGGTCATTTCTTTTTATTTAAATGCTCGCTGTAGTCTGAGTGGTTTAACGGGCTTATGTTTGGTTGGCAATGGCTTTAAATTTATAAACTGGGGCATGGGCTTATAATGGTACAGGGGACCCGTTGTTTTTACGCAACGCTGGCTTGCGTTTGGAGCTACAAAAGATGTCACTATGGTATATTATCAATGATATCCTGCGGTTTATAGATTATTTGATTAGTTAAGATCATATATATCTCAATGCTAAAAGCTGAATAATGATTGCATCCGACTAGCTGCTTTTTGGAAAATAATGATTACATAGAACTAGCTGCGTTTGGGACCACAGCTGACCGTATATTTTATCTCATCCATCCAGCGGGGGAGTCCCACCGCGAAAATGATGATACAGAAATCATGTCAAACTAATCATGACGTGGGCCATGCCGTGAAAGATAATAGACAACCACCTAAATCTTCAGGCCAATCGCCAGGCAGGGCATGGAAAAAGCCTTGAACAACTATACAAAACTTCCAAACGCAGCTGATAGCCACCTGATGATTGGGTCGTGCCAACTTTATTAGAACAATTGAATGGATTGATAAAAGAAGAAGAGCCAGATGTCTTTTTTCTTCTCACTTTTTCTTAATACAAGAGAGTGTTTTTTGCTGGGGAAAAATATGATAAGTCAGTAAGTTGGCTTATGAAATAGATCAGCTCTACAGACATGGCCTGGGCTCCCTAGGCGTTGAGCTCGACCGAGGCCTATATGTCAAAGGCCAATAAAGCACCGAGCTAAAAGCCAATAAAGCACTAAGCCAAGAGCCAATTGGCACCGAGCCAAAAGCCGAGGCCTTCGGAGGCATATAACGTTGACTCAATGCATAGGTCGGCCAAAACATATGTTGATCGAATCATGGCCCAACCCTAGTTTAGTCTACCTGCTGGGTCGGCCATGAATCGGTTGTTCACAGCCGACCGCAATTTGATCGGTGCACAACTCAATCAGCACCATTCGACATTTTCTCCTTTAGAGTCGAACCAAGGAGACGTCTCGAGATGAAAGATTTCTTTCCCGATATTCTCGGAAGATACCATCCGATCCCGAAAATCTAGGAGATCGAAGATCTCGGGATCGGCTTGGATAAGGAATTCAAAACTCCTGCAAATTAGAGAAAAATCTCAAATCCACGGGATTGCACCTCCTCTATAAGTAAGAAACGCCTAATGGTGAAAGGTACACACACATTCTCACCCCTAACCCATCATTAAGTTATTAAACCCGGAGTCTAAGCCTGACTTTGGCATCGGAGGGTCCCCTATACAAAACAGGGTCTCCTCGTCTTCTTCCTCTGCAAGTGTTCGAGTAGTAGAAGGGGTGAGTCGGAAACTGCATCAACTTTTTTCATTTCTTGGTTTGTAAGGGTTCATCCAAAATGTAGGTATCTTCTTTAAAAATTGCATTGGAAGTTTTGTATCTTTTCTAGTTTGTGAGAAAATTCTTTTCTTTTTGTAACATCCTGAATTTTCACTGTTTTGGATTTTCAAAATTTCGTTAATTTTTTTTAATTTAATTAACTTATAATGTTACTTATAACCATTAACACTCAATGTTAGTGTATACAGGGGTGGTACCAGTAAAGAACCGCACCAGTCCGATTAATTAGCCATAGGAAGCCAATGAATTCGCCCGATCACTTGATCATCGGGTGTAGTGTAACGTCCCGCCCAACCAGAACAGTGTCCTGAGGCGTCCACGTAGGATTTGCCACAAGAACGTTCGTTTAAGCTACTCGTAGTGAGGTATCACAAATAAATTAGACCAAGATTTGCCCAATTGATTTGGCCAGACGGGTCCTGATAGAACCTGGTACGGGCCTCCAAGCCAAATGGCCGTTTACACTTAGCGATAGCCCGTATGGGCTACACCGTGACACAGGAAGGTCAGAAAATTCTAAAAATAAAGGGAACCATAAATCTCACTGGGCTTGTAGACCATCGCGGACCACGGACTCAGTGAACACCCAGAAGTGAGATCTGACACTGACTAAATGCACCCCACTTATGCTAGGACCGGAATCTGGCGCTCGCAAATGAAGCTGAGATACAAAGCTATTTAGCCGTCGGATCTCTTCTACATTTTCAGGGAAGGTCTAATGAATTTTTCTACACCCATCCACAAACTCTGGGACCTGATCGTGGAACGGTGACCGTTGATCACAAATCGGGCCCGTGCGACCAAACCCCATATCCGATCGACCCCAAATTTTGCATGGCCCTTCAACGGGCCATGGAGCACCTATCCTATAAGTTTCATGGCCAGAGGGCCACTAGAAATGCTCCAATTTTTTAAACAAGATCTAGACCGCTCGTTGGTGGGCCACTAGTTCCAAAACTATAAAATAATGTCCGTCTCATTGGGCTTGACGTCCATCACGAGAATCAGACCTGGGTAGTGTCCAGAACCGCTCAACTTGAGCCGAAGGACGAGTGCATGAGAAGCGCAAATACCCTAAAGAAAGGAACTGAAACTTAAGTGAATTGAGTCATCCACTCTTATGCAAAGTTGAGGATTTCGGACCGTCGGTTTGTGACCAAACTTCACACGTGGAGTAAGGATATTTTCCTGCTCATATCCGTATAGCCGCGGCCCCGATCGACTATCGGTGACCGTTGAACAGACTTCTAATCATATCTGTTGATCGGCGCATCCAAATGGCGGGCCGATCATGTCCATACGTAGATCATCATTAGGGCTAACTATCCTATGGTGTAAATCAATGTGTATATCTCATAGTGGGCCCTAGAACTTAGAAAGACCCTCCCACAGGTCTAGTATAGTAAAAACCCAACACTTGGGGCCATTTCCACCAAATCTGGCATTATAAAAGGGCCTCATTTGGGCTCTCTCTCTCCCCATACGATTTTGCCCTAGAGAAGGAAAGAGAGAAGAGAGAAAAAGGAGAAGAGAAAGAGGAAAAAGGAGGAGAAAGAGAGAGGAAGAAGAGAGTGAAGGAGGGTGTTGTTGATGGTGGGGCCCAAGGAAGCTCAACCTTACAATTCCCTATCTCTTCTTCAAGGAAAAGCTCTCCACCACAACCACACCATTCATTCCATGATCGTCTAGGTAAGATCATTCATTTTTTTCCCCTTGAAACCCTTGAGTGAAGAAGAGATTTACATGGGGTTCTAACATGCAAACGTATGCTTTAGGGATTCCGGCCAATCGACCCCAAATCCACACTCCTAGGTCGTTTCCAAGTCTCCAACGAATTCGAAGGTGCGGACTATTGTTCTTAGGTGGCCTAGTACCAATTCTAAAATGAGATTAATGATTTTGGTTGCTTAGATGTTATATTTGGAGAATTTAGAGAAACCCTAGGAATTGTAGGTTTGTTGAAATAATATGGAATTGTTGCTTAACTCTTATGATGATTGATTTTGCCTCTCACATGACTTGATGTATGGTTGACAGTGTGCCCATGGTTGCTTGATTCTTTTCCTCACACGTGGTGTTGCTTTGTGTGTATGATTTATAACCTTGTGCATATGATTTCTCAACATGGAGGAAGTGTTAACTTCCTCACCAACCCACACCACACACATACACTTTATTCATGATGTTAATAGTTTACTTGTTAGGAAAATTTGAATTGTATGTTGAGCTACATGAGAACATGGTGTTGAATATGCTTGATGTTACATTGGTAGTTGACATGTTACGAGCCCCTATCTCTACCCTTGGGTTGGTCAGGAACTTGAGGAGAGACGGTAGTCCCATCGGTAGAACTACGCTACGGCTAGACCCAGGGGTTTGGGCGGGTGTGTTCGGGTGGCTGTAGTTCGACTACATGGGACCCTCGTGCCCGATGTCACACGCCTCATGCTCGCCTGACTCGTGTGGTCTAGTCTACTGTCTGACCAATCTTGATTGTTAACCTTACTTGTTCACACTTGTATGGAACTTGGAACACCCTACAACCGTTGTAGCCCATCAATAACCCACTTGAAATTTGGTCCACAGCCTCGTGAGCCGGGCATGGTGGAATGAGACACTGTGTCCGAGCTGTCGACCTATGCTGGGGTACCGCGCCTCCCCATAGTGACCGCGAGCGATCCCTTTCTCATGGCACTCCTCATGTGCTTGAAGTCGGGGATGAGGAACCCGACGGGATCACAGACCGCAGGGTCTCGGCCTCACGCATTGGGGGGTCTTGGCCTCGCAACCCGTTTAGGGCATTGATACGTGGGGTGTACCAGATTCCCCAACCTGCTGGATGAATGGACCTAACTAATCACACGGCTAACATGATCATTGCATCGCACTAGTTAGGGTGGCGACTTGGCAGTCGAGGTCGCACTGAGGGAGTGTTGGCATTGGCGATCGTTAGATGGTGTCGCACGAGGGAGCGTTGTGGTGAGGGCATGTATCATGTCATGCTGCATACATGCACATTAATAAGATTAGTTTGACGTTTATGCTTGACTGCTTTTCATTAATGTCATATTATAATTGATGCATGTGATAACTTAAGACTAATAGCACCCACTGAGTTGATCACTCACTCCCACTCTGGGACGGTATTTTAAAACACCAACCAGACCCATTCATAGATGCAGGTGACTCGGGACTGGAGGAGCCTAGCGAGTCGAGCCTGGACGAGGAGGACGAGCTATCCTACTTCCAGATGATGGTCGGTTCTCCGCCAGCTTGAGAGGCGGGATTGGATCGTTGAGCAAGGGCTCAGTTTTATTCCTTTTTGGAGTTACTATTCTTTTGTGATTTTGTTGGGTAGCATCTTGTGCGACCCATGTATTCTTTTGGTCATGTATATATATATATATATATATATATATATATATATATATTTGTATTCAGTCTCTCTCATTTCAGTGGACTTGTGTGGATGTACTTCATATTCCAGGAGATTCCAGGCTGCGCATTTAGATTGGACCGCATATTAATGAAAATTGGCTATAAGTGACCTCGGGAACTCGGGAGTCGAGTATATGCACGACCCCCGATTTTCAGGGCGTTACACTTTTCTTATTGTTTGAAATGCATTTGGATATACAAGAGAAGTTGGTGTTTTAATAATTGTACTTTCATTATTTCTATCATAATGCTCTTTTTTCCTTTATATCATAGGATTCATATAAAAATATCTTTCTTTACTTTACATGTTTAATGGTTTGCTTGCTTGTGTTGAAAATATTATCATTTATTAATTTTTTCTGCACTGTTAATCCTATTAATTTGCGCATATAAGAAAAGTTATATGTTTCCTAATAGTTTAGAGGCTATCGTTATTGGTAGGCTTATGGTTCCGGATTTCTAGTTCTTTGGCTTAGGCTTGTGCTAATAAATTCATCATCTTTAAAAAAAATATATTTAGATTAAGCTATCCATTTGTCCAGAACATAGCGGCCTACTTGGTAACAAAATAATCTAATATCTTTAATCATAATTAAAGCATGAGCTCTTATAAAATGATTACTTTCAATATCTTTAGTTAATAATACATGAGAATTAATGGAGATATTAAAATGTTACCCATAAAATTCAAGTGGAATAGAAGAACGAAGTTTTAGATGATTGTCATTTGCCACTTATAAAATAGCCACACAACCAACTATATTTTGTGTTATAATGTTGGGTAGATAAGGAATAGTGTGCCCATAAGATGATTGTAATTGAATGGCGATGTTGAAATGAGCGGGTGGCAAAACAAAATTAGAAATGAATATTGTTGATGTAAAATTCTGATTCACCCTTGTCGAGCTCCAAACACTAGCGTCGAGCCCTATAAACCTGCACAGGAGAAGGACAAGGGAGACCTTGGCTAGAGCAGGGGACCTTTCGATGCCAAAGTCAGGCTAGAAATCTAGGTCTAGGTGGTGTAAGTAGGTTTCGAGTGAGAGATTTTGTGTACCTGTTCCTGTAGACATGTCTCTTATTTATACCTTCTGATTGAAGTGAACATGTCTATGATTCTCGACGCGATTTCTGCCATTAAGAGAGAACAATGCATGCGCTGATGCTGGCAGTTACCTTGAAATTGTGCGCCGGATGTTGCTCCATACGTGCGTTACTGGAGTTGGACCTTGAGCATGATTATATGACACATCTTCCTCCGAGCCGACCCTATAGTCTGGGTCTCGCCTATGATAGTCTGAGCCCATAAGTGGGCCGAGCCTGGCCACTTGTCAACGAGGGTCCGGTCGGAGCTAATGAATGGAGTGTGTAATGGCTTCTTCCGGGTTCCAAGCTGATGTGAAAGTTCTATGAAAAAACTTGAAAGTGGGATACTGGTCGTCTGGACTTAGTCGGAGTAGCAGGCCTAATACTAGATTGCGGGTCGGCTTGTCTTGCTCTGCCATCCACCCTTCCTCGGCGTAGCCGCTTAACTAGCCGAGCCGAACTTACTTCACTTGGGGTCGGCTCAAATTCTCCTATAACAAATATGTTTGAGTAAACTAAATAATAACAATAATAAGTAATATTAATAAAATAAGTAAAAGAAAACTTGGATGGTTTAATCACATATACTAATGGCTAAGAACTAGCTGATTAAATGTGAAAAAGATATCACATAAGATAGTAAAAAAGACTTGACAATGCACAATCTAACTAAAGTTATGGCCCTTAACAAAATAATATAGTTGAAATGGATTCATGTGGCTAGCTCCAATTAATTGAGATATGTCTGAATGATGATGATGATCAGCTCTAGCAGAATTGGGATTTTACACGTGTTGTATCAGCACACGTGCTTGCATTGGATAGATGCTGGGATGGCCTAATGACTAGAATAATTTATAGTTTGGATTTTGTGGTATAAAGTTATGTCTAATGGACTTTAGATTTTAAATCATTAGGTAACCTCGTCGTGCGAGTTCTAATGAGGTGACTTGTGCGTCACAGGCATAATGAACTCTTATAATAGTTTATATATTAATTATATTCAAAAATACATGTAGGATTTACAATGGCCGTACATTGCCCGATGTTATAATTGAAGTTAGTGCCCAATAAAACCAATGTGATCTCTAATCCATTAACCTTATGAATGTGATTGAGGCAATCTTAATTGTAAATCATGATGATCATGAATTCTTGGTAGACATCCTATTGATCTTTAGTGTGTAGTGTTATCTTGAATCTTCATTATAGGTTTGTTGAGAAGTGATTCCTCTGATAGTCTTTAGAACTTGAAATTGGACATGAGAATTATTGATCTAAGAAAGTCGTGGTCTACAAATCTCAATATCTTATTACCATGATCGTTGTAGGTACATAGGACACACATATGAATATCAATTTATGAGATGTACAATTATCTTTTATGAGGGGACTAACTTAGATCATGAAAGACAATCACCATCATCGAAAGCTAACTTGGTATCGATTTAGGTCCAGTTCTTACCCTGCATAGGAGTGTGAGTTTGCTATGAATAAAGAATCTGTATTTAGACTTTTAGCCATTTACATTGGTATATTGGGATCAAGTAAACAATATGAGGACTCATTAGCATGGATTGTGATCTTAAAATTAAGACTTGATGATGCATGAATTATGGTTAATCCGTAAACCTGAGGTTGTGTAAGGGTTATGATTTTAATTGGTAGGGCTTCCATCAGTAGTCACTGGTTCATACATGTCCAACAAGGAAAGCTCTAAACACCTCCACACATACACTCACGCACTCGCACAACAATGAGTACACGAACCCATGACCTCTGGTTGAAAGTTTGGGGAGTTTACCATTGAAGCATGGTACATGGTGCGTCGGTGCCTTAAGTTAGTTCTTTGATTCTAAAAATTATACATAATCATATTTAAAAAATCTTGAGATTGAGATTTTATATTTAGATTCAAAGAAAAACATATTGTACAGTGCAATGGGGGCAAAATCCTATCACTTAGGTTGCAAAACAAGAAATGCTTACCTACTGTATTGCGTGAAAACTTTATATAAAACTTTCTTTTTAATTTTCTGGAATGTGCAATTTGTGGACCATCCAAGACATGATAATAATAGGCCACACCACGAAGATCAAGATCACCTGGAGTAAAATTGAAACAAACCACTTCTTAGGTGGCCCAAACGTATTTTGAGTGGGACATTGATTGTCCGTTAACTTCGAATTTCGTTGGTGTAGCCCACTTGATGAATGGACCATCACGCTCTTTGTCCCATGCAATCTTTATGAAATGTCCCATCTTCAGTATTCGTTCGGATGTCATAAACTAGCAAGCAGGTTGGCAGGAAAGAAAGCATTGTGCAAAAGTTTCTTTGCAAAATTGTATATAAACGTTTCACTTGCATTGAATATACACAGCCACCCACCCTCAATGGTTTATACACTCCTTTTTTCTTGTTCGGGTAATACAATGTAACAGTCGTCTAAATATCCATTCCATTAGTGGCTTCTAAAAGATTCTCCGAGCAGAAAAGAAATAATGTACCTATCAAACGGGTAGGGTTTTTGGATATCAATCCCCTCTGAAACGGGTGTGGATTTGTCAATCTCACCCATTCGGTTGGTATTTTCTCACGTCCAACACTGCCAACATTCTTATCTACAATCCAATTTTAGGTTGCCAATTGGACGGTTGACATCATTTGAACAGTGACTTTCTATTTTCCACCATGGCCCAATTAACCAAGCAGCTCCGTGGTGTGAAGACCCTGTGGGGCCCACCTCAATGTATTTGTTTTATCCACTCTGTCCATTCGTTTTCGCAGCTCATTTTAGGCCCATGATTGAACAGTTCATCTATACCAAGGGCCATCCATTTCAAGCCACAAGAATTGGACGGTCCCACTTGTGTGGATACTGGATAATTTGGTAGGATATGATGCTTAACACACATGCAAGCAGACATGTTGGCATATACCTAACTCATATTGAACCGTCCAAATCATGGGACACACTGTAGATAGATCATAACACGTAATTCATATTGATTGGGCCTTCCTAACTTTCGATTTATATTTTAAATTCGGAAGGTTTCCTAATTTCCCACTTCAACTGTCCATTAGATGTCCATCTGTCAGTCAGTTAGGACATAAGTGTAGCTCTTGCTTTGTGGACCATCAAAAGCGGGCCCCACGAATTGGATGGTTTGGTTTGATTACGTTTCTGCCAAGGGATTGCATGAGCTAAACCATCACACTGCTTTCTCACAACATACTTCGATGAGGACGCATAAGTGTATGATTTGTCTTTAAAGTTTGTCTAGGAGGGACCATTTTTAAGTTATCGAGACCGTTTATCTGTTGGATATATCGTGGACGGACTGTTTCAACGGTCTGGATCACAAGATCAAGAGCCTAAGTTGAAGAAACTCAAAACTCGAGTGAAGTGTGCATATCTCGAGTACCATAAAATCCCTCCTCGAGGAGGGGGTGAGAGCGGTGCTTTCGAACCCTGAAAAGAAGCAAACAGGGAAAGGTCTCTCTCTCTCTCTCTCTCTCTCTCTCTCATGGCCTTCTTGCAATACCCTCGAACACCATCCTTCATTCGCCCCTCTTTTTTATCCCCTAAATCTCCTTCTCTCCTGATAAATTCCATTATATTTACCAAAACTCCCCCAAAACCCCACACCAAATACATCTCCTTTCCCGCCCGCCCGCCTCCCAATGCTCTTCCCACCACGGATCAGGAAATCCTCGACTCCATCACTGGATCCAACGGTGGCAGTGCCATTGGCGAGGCGGAGGTGAAGAATCTCCCCAGCGTGCGGTCCTATGAGAGCGACCTGGCCCGGCTGACTGTCATCGGAGACGTCCGTTTCGAACAAGCCCTAACAGCGGCTGCCGCCGATGGCGGCGATGCCGCGGAGGAGCACATCGCATCCGGCATGTCCACGATGGTTGTGGAGACGGTTTTCCCCGGGAACTCCGACGAGCGCAGCACGGTCTCTACCAGACTGGTCAGCATTTTAATATTCTACCTTTTGGAAATAGATAGAATTTCATCTCATTGATGCCTTCTTTCGCTTCTGCTATGAATTACTCTAACGTGTTTCGTGTTCTAGCATGTGTAATTTAACTGAAATGCTAGGCTTGGGGACTGTAGAATGTTCTGTAAGGACATGTTTGGATGCAGTATCGAATTGAACTTCAATTTGTTTCTTTACTTCCGTGTTGGACTTTTGCAATCCAGTTCACTTATATGGCCAAACGCCCCTGATACAAAGGATTGCATCTTAAGTTAGGAAATTATACTGGGTAAGAGAAATGTTGCAGAGTCCTTCCCCCAGGGGACTTATGGATGAAACTTGCGAACATGGCACAAGGGATCCAGGCTGCTCATTGGGTGGCTAGTCCGTGTGAAGGCCAGGCACAAATTTATGATGGTCCACTCATCTAGTAGGCCAAATGTGCATTCAGTACTTACAGTCGGTAACTCTATTTTTCACTTCCTGTTTCTCATGTACATGTGTGGTCCACGTGATTATTGCTTGACTGGCCACATCGAAACGAGTATGGGCCTGCCTAATAAGTGGATTGGATGAGGATCCCATAGATGCGTGGTATATTGGCACACATGACTCCACATGACTAATAATGCAGGTGCAGTGCCACAACTGCACCTAACAGGGCTCATGGGGTACTGCTAAATGATAGGAATTGATGTCAAATCCTTTTTTGTGGAAGTTAGTGAATGCTTCCTGGTTCTGCCACTGTCTTTTTTTTTTTTAAACTTCTTTTTCTTTTTTTCCAATTGTCCTATCTTGGTTCTAGTAGGTTGGGGTTAGCATTTGGCAGGTCAAGAACATGTCATGACAATGATCGGGGAAATGATGTTGGATATCTTTCATGATTGGTTCCGGGCGGTGGAAGATTTCCCTGGTTTTATTTGATGGATGAGCCGTAAGAACAGTCTTTTATTTCCAGGGCTTTGGATTTTATGTCATGGTATTCGTAAAATACAATACATGTCTAGCCATACATTGATGCAGGACATGAACATTAAATATGATATGCGAGATTTCAGGCTTAAGATCACGTTAGTTCAGAAACAATTACATAAATTTCATATCCCACATGAAAGTCCAAACATTCAATTAAGGAGAATCTATGCGGGTCCAGGCCTATTCATGATAGAGCTGGATTAATAAAAATTATGAACCAAACAATACTCAAGGATAAAAAATAATCATCCATGTATGCATAGTAATCAGTCCCTAATCCAAGGGATTCAGAAATTCCAATTCGGGGAACCCTAGGGTAAGAAAATTGGTAAATAACTTAGGGAAAACGTAATCTAGGATTAGGATTCATGAAAAACGGCTATGAGAGGATAAAAGAGGATAAAAACCTGAGCCAAAAGATGATCCCGCGTGTAGACAACAACAATGGCCAGACGAACGTGCGTGTGATCCCGGCCGCACGTGTGTGGGGCCCACTATTCAGAAAAAGGCCACCTTGTCCCTAGTCGGCCAGGGATGGTATCTAAAACCCTCAAATCTCAGCTCGATCCAATGTACGGTTTGTGCGTGGTGCTCCGTCGAAGTTTCAGCTCGCTTGCAGGCCGAAATCTGGAAATCCACTGTAATGAAGAAATCTGATGCAACAAAAGGACGAATTCGAAATAAGGATGGTAGGGGAAGACGGAAAAAAAGATGATGGAGGATGGGGGCGAATTGGAATCGATGTGGCTTCGCACCACGGTAATTAGCCCTTCGAAAAGGGAGGGCTTCGCACCTACTTTTGAATTCTTCCACAATTCACAAAGAGAGCAGAAAAATAAAGCAAAATTTTTTTTATTAACTTCAATAAATCAAAAGAACTACAAGGGGTGCCTATTTATAGGGAAAATCCTATACCCCAAAACTCGCACCATGTGCGCAACATATTACTTGGCGATGAAGTAAACTAAAATAAAAATCAAATAGAGAAATCTAAAGTGTTCACAATGTTCTAAATAATAACAATAAGCAAAACCTAAAATATGAAATCAATCCGACGAGTGGGCCATGATCATGAGATTCCATGATGTGTTTTTCTTGATTATCGGGTCCAATCTTTTGAACCAAACTTCGTCTTCTAGGTAGGAGGCCCTCCCTGGACGTCGTCATCGAGACAGATCGATGGTGGGGCCCTCCTACTCCGTGCGTACGTGCGTAGGTGAGGCGGCGTGCGTGCACGTATGCACGAGATGTCCCCATCAATTCTCTTCGGCTGCGAAGATTTCACCACTGGCGAAATAAAACTCATGAATCACTCCAGGACGTCAAGATCAAGTCTCTGAAGCTCCTTCGCAGTGAGCCACGTGTTGTCTGAAGCTGAGCGTGACTTCCACTTGACCAGGTACTTCTGAAACTTGCCGTCCAACGTTAAAACTATCTGATGGTCCAGGATATTCTCTATTTCCTCTCTGAGTGTGTGAAGGTTAGGTATAGGAGGGAGTGGCTGAGAAGAAATGTCAGGAAGAATAGGTATGGGAGGTAGAGGCTGAGAAAATGGGTTGGGATGGTTAGGTATGAGAGGTAGAGGCTGGAAAAATGGGTCGGGACGGGTAGGTATAGGACGTAGAGGCTGGAAAAATGGGTCTAGAAAGGTAGGTATAGGATGTAGAAGCTGAGAAGATGGGTCAGGACAGGTAGGTATGGGAGGTAGAGGCTAGAAAAATGGGTCAGGAGAGATAGGTATGGGAGGTAGAGGTTGGAAAAATGGGTCGGGAGGGGTAGATATGAGATGTAATAACTGGGAAGATGGGTCGGGACAGATAGGTATGAGAGGTAGAGGTTGGGAAAATGGGTCGAGAGGGGGCCATGGATCAATGGAAAGGTCTGATGAATCAGTATGGTTAGGCGAAAAGCTAGACAATGCATCAATGACCCCTTGAAATGCAACTAGATCTTCCACATTGAATGTGGAACTAATTCCCATGGAGGGTGGAAAATTTGCCACATACACATTGAAACCGTTTCGTTTTATAATTTTGACAAGTCCAGCACTACGCGCGTGTAACTTACAAACGGCCCCCGGAGGATACCGCTCGGGTCTGATGCGGAGCATCACAGAGTCCCTTACATTAAATTCTTTGAAACATTTATGCTGGTCTGCAGAAAATTTGTAATTTTCATTACTAGTAGTGATCTTCTGCTTGATTTCTTGATGCCATGAATGAATGTGATGCACAAAAGACTCTGCAGGCTCTGACGGCCTATGGGACTGACATATGGACAAGATCAATAGATTTCTCAGGTTTATAACCAGTAATGACTTCATAAGGACTGAGACCTGTGGACCTATCGACAGAACTATTAAACACAAACTCGACTGTAGGTATCACGGTGTCCCATGTTTTGGTGTGCTCTATATCCCTCTTAGGGGGAGACTCATCCGGTAGATCATCAGGTAAGACATCACGAAACTCATATACTATCGGAATGGCCTTAGTGGGTAACTTTATAGTAGCCTCTGGGGCACTCTCTCTAGCCACAAGGCCGTACGTGTTGTGCCACTCAAAATAGTGGTCTTGATGCCCCTATTGGGGTGGGTGCACAGGTGCATGCCCATGACTGATTCTTTGGCCACCTCCATTCATTGGTCTATCTTCCTGGCCAATTGCCTGAGATTAGACATTTACCCTAATGCTGGGATTTGTCCTGGCAGAGGCCTTTAGTTGGGTAATGCGCCCATCAAATTGATCAAAGCGTTGGTCTATATATTGTTCATAGCACTTACACAAGTACTCAATTTGCTGAGATAACTTGTTCATTGACTCTAGCAGTTGCTCCATGTCTAGTGTAGGGTGCAAGCCAAAACCATGACCCGTACATGTGGGCATACACTGGCTAACTCAACCTAAGGACTTTCTATGACGACTATATGCGTCTAAAAACTAAATGACCCTATGAGACTTTATATGAAGGAGACTACACACCATTACGAAAATTCAGCTATATATATATCAGGGACTATGGTTTTCTAGCAGCTATATATGATAGGTTGGATGCATGAATGACTCAAATAAACTAAACCCTAAATATGTGATGGATTCCCCTACAAGAACCCTAGGCTCTGATACCAAATTTGATGCAGGACATGAAAATTAAATATGATTTGCGAGATTTCAGGCTTAAGATCACGTTAGTTCAGAAACAATTACACAAATTCCATATCCCACATAAAAGTCCAAACATTCAATTAAGGGGAATCTATGCGGGTCCAAGCCTACAAATGATAGGGCTGGATCAATAAAAATTATGAACCAAACAATACTCAAAGATAAGAAATAATCATCCATGCATGCATAGTAATCAATCCCTAATCTAAGGGATTCAGAAATTCCAATTCGGGAAACCCTAGGGTAAGAAAATTGACAAATAACTTAGGGAAAACGTAATCCAGGGCTAGGATTCATGAAAAACGGCTATGAGAGGATAAAAGAGGATAAAAACTTGAGCCAAAAGACAATCCCGCGTGTGGACAGCAACAATGGCCAGACGGACGTGCGCGTGATCCCGGCCGCACGTGTGTGGGGCCCACTATTCAAAAAAAGGCCACCTTGGCCCTGGTTGGCCAGGGATGGTCTCTAAAACCCCCAAATCTTAGCTCGATCCAATGTACGGTTTGTGCGTGGTGTTCCGCCGAAGTTTCAGCTCACCTACGGGCCGAAATCTAGAAACCTGCTGTAATGAAGAAATCTGATGCAACAAAAGGACGAATTCGAAGTACTGATGGTGGGGAAAGATGGAAAAAAAGATGATGGAGGATGGAGGTGAATCGGAATCGATGTGGCTTCGCGCCACGGTAGTTAGCCCTTCGAAAGGGGAGGGCTTCGCACTCACTTTTGAATTCTTACACAACTCACGAAGAGAGCAGAAAAATGAAGCAGGAATTTTTTTATTAACTTTAATGAATCAGAAGAACTACAAGGGGTGCCTATTTATAGGAAAAATCCTATACCCCAAAACTCGCACCATGTGCGCAACCTATTACTTGGCGATGAAGTAAACTAAAATAAAACCCAAACAGAGAAATCTAAAGCGTTCACAATGTTCTAAATAATAACAATAAGCAAAACCTAAAATATGAAATCAATCCGACGAGTGGGCCACGAACATGAGATCTCATGGTGGGCATTTCTTGATTATCGGGCCCAATCTTTTGAACCAAACTTCGTCTTCTGGGTAAGAGGCCCTCCCTGGACGTCGTCATCGAGACAGATCGATGGTGGGGCCCTCCTACTCTGTGTGTACGTGCGTAGGTGAGGCACCGTGCATGCACGTATGCGCGAGATGTCCCCATCATACATACAGTATCAAACTCATTTCAAATTTATGCTTCTCTACCCAAACCTTACTTTATAGCTAGTATGCTTTTGTTCAAGTTGTAGTCCCATTTATACAAGTTTGACAGGTGATAATTGGTGGTACTGTGGTTACAAAGGCCCTGTTTTGTAGACAGCTAAAAATGAGTGAATCTCATTGTAGTTAATGGTAGTTATATATTAGAGACCTTGATCTATAATACATGGTAAGTTCATGTTAGCAGTAATTGTGTATTGGAGATTGATAGCTTTAATATATGATGTCTGTTAACTAAAATGAAGTGAACTCATTTTTAGGCGTCTACCAAACAGGGCCTAAAATGGTAGTTCTGACTAGGCTAAGTCAATTTTGAATATCAATCATCTTACATTTACAGAATCCTTCCTTTAGAATATCAGATGCTACATTCATGTCCTCATAGTAGCCCATCTGTTGTTATGGCTATAGGTCATTATTGCACCTGCTCCTCTTTGGTAGTTGCACTCAAGCAATTACAGCTTTGTAACTGTTTGTCATACTACAGGAATCACACCATAATGATTTTACAATGATTAGCAAATTCGTCATGCTATAGAATAAAAATGACCATTCTGAAACTACAAAGTTCATGGGTTTTCAATAAATCTACTGTGAAAGACACTTTAAGGGCCTGTTTGGTATGTGGACTTAGATGGGATTAGGTGGGATGAAATTGCATTTGGTCCCATGCAGAATTTCCAATGGATTTTGAAATCCACTGCACGTGGGCCCCACATTGATGCATGTGTATTGTGCATGCCATCCATCCATATATGCCCTTTTACACGTGACATTCTAGTTATATACGTGTACAAGTAACCAACATCTGTTGTGAATTTCGTTTGTTGATTACAATTCCATGGTCCACCAAACATGATTTTTTCTTAATCCAGTGTTTTTCCCGTAGCAAGAATTCTATCCCAAACATGGGGATTGGATGGCCGAAATATAATGGTATTTCTAGACATGCAATCATTGTGCAATAATGGTGTTAATCCCATCTAATACAATTCCATACCATTTAATCCCATGGACCAAACAGGCCCTATGTTAGTTAGTTCATCTAATTAATTAAAACAAATTAACATATTTTATTTTTCTCCTGCAGAATTTTTTATGGACAATCTGGTTACATTATTTTTATTTTTTATTTTTTATTTCCAGAAAATGGTTTTATTTAGCTAAACTTCAGTCTTTCATTCAAAAGTTCATTCCCATTTGCAGAAACAAATGGCTGTGTCTATGAAATGATGAATGCTTTCTGACAAGCTAAAAGACTGTTGTGACAGTTTTTACCAGCCAAAAGGGTTAAGGAGAAAGCAAGGGAACTGAGAAGTACTCTCACTGCAGATATTCTATCAAGCACCACATCTAGAAATATACTTGCGATGACTTTCCGACAAGTAGTTTTGCAACATCTTTGGAGTTTTGAGCTTGCAGTATTCAGCCCAGGAACAGAGAGAAACATGGAGGATCTTGCTAATCCTAGAGAGGTTACATAACACTCTTTCTCTTTCATGTGCTTCTTTGCTTCAATATATGGCACGCCCTGTCATAATATCACACCAATATGTCTGTCCTGCAGGTACCACGTGGTACTGATAGGTTCAGTTCTCTTATGCCTTTCCTATCAGCAGGTCCCAGCATGTTTCACCCTGAGCTCGTCAGACGGAAGTGTTCTTTCTGCACTTGCAGAGGCTGTTTGCTTATGCTCTCTTGAAAGCACTGAGACAGATTTCCTTGAAAGCACACAAGGTATGGCTTCATATAAAATGTTTCCATGGTTTCGGAAGCGAAAAAGGACCACATCATCAGACTCTTCAGTTCACATATATAAAATCCCGCAAGATCAGATAGTTGAAAATGCAGAGAACCTGGTAGAAAATTTCAATTTTGTGAAGGGAATATATAGGCTTAGAGAAAAGAAACCGAAGGATCGGTGGTGGGCCTCACCAACATACTCAAGGCTGGAAAAAATTGGTGGTCCTGAATTTAGTACTTGGACAAATGAGTACATACCTTCTTATAGGTTGCAAATTGATGCTGATAAGTTTGAGAACGTAAAGTTTGAGGGCTGGCAGAAATCTCCGGATAATAGGTGGGAAGTTCTTTTGACCCACTTCCAAATGGTATATTTATTCTTTCCTTGCACCCCTGGACTTTGTTACTGATGTCATAACAGGAATCCCGTCTGACTCGATAATGTGCATCAGACATGTTCTAGGAGAAAATGGTTTTTAATGACATCATATGTTATAAATTTTACAAGATGTGCATGAAATGCTTTGTGATGGTATCACACGCACACAAATCTGTGCTATAAGTGTTTTGTGGATTATCTACTTAAGTGGTTGCACTAATTGTTATTTGGTGAATTGATGAAAAAGGTGCAAACATTTATGATACTCACATTATGCCCTATTAGTTTGGTTTGGAAGTAATGGTTGGTTTAATCAGTGGAATTTGCTGGCCGGCTTATTGATCTGGTTTGGAAGGAATTGTGTAGTGGTGGGGGTTAATGCCAGTTTCTGGTTCAACATTTTGTTTAAGCGGGAGGCATGGGCTTGCATTTAAGCATTGTGTAGTGATTTTCCTGTTGCATCTGTTATCCCGCTCTGCGGTTCTTTTTGTTTAATGAAATCTATATTTATTTGTTCAAAAAGTGCACTGGTAGTTTACCCAATGCCCTTTTTCTTTCTTGTTTTTCATTCCTTCAGAAGGCATACATAATATTTTGATAGTTCTAATCTTTACGATCTCCTGGACTTGCAAATCATATGAGGAAATACACATTTACAAAGATTGCCTCCATTTCATTGTTTTTTTTTTTTTTTCCCCTCAATAATAGCAGGGTTGATTATGGAGACCTTGCTGGTTCTGTCAAAACAATTGACACCAGCGTGAACCAAAAAAGATGACAATATCACTTTGAAAATGGGAAGAAAAGGTAAACTTGTGGATGCCACTATGTATAGAAACTATTTGAGTTGTAGATATTTTTCTCTAGATGGCAAATAGAACAGATCTTCCCAATGGCGTCTATCATGATTTAAAGATGGCAAGATGTTCCCTTAAAGTTGCCAGCATCATGCGTTGCACACCACAAATCCTCTCAACTACATATGTGGAGCATGTGCTGGCTGATTGATCTGCATGATTTCGCAGACATGCTCCACACAGTGGGGCTCGTGGTCTGAATAGTTTTGCATTAGTGCCACATGTGAGGAGTAGTCACCACCATTTTAAATGGAGTCTGGCCCATTACATACGATGATGTGCTATATGACAACAGTTTGCTTCTTTGCATGTTTGCATGTTTTATACATTCTTTTGAGTTCTAGAATTAAACTTGAGGTTGATGAATCAAATGATGCTGGCTCCATATCAAAATTTTTGTTACTTGCATTCCAGCAGTGTTTAAGCTCTGTCATCTTATAGGGCATTGGCTTGTTTAAATTGTAACTATTTGAAGAGGGCTTAGTTGCACGATTCTTCTGAGTTCTAACCAGGTGCTCTTCCCACTTTGAGTCACACTTCAAATTCCTGTTCCTGCTCCCACTTCCTAGATGCTGATACTTGATAACATTTTGAAGTAGACACTTCCCGACTCCCACACCCAAGTCTGTTGTTGCTTTGCTTCATGCACTGTGCAACTATTCAAGAGAATGTTGGCCTTTATTTAACCTATAAAAAAGAATTCTAGCATTGTCTTTTTAGTGGTCAAAGGTGGAAATTTGTTGTCTGCTATGCATCATGTTATGAATTTTGAACAAGTGTTGATGAGAGACTTCAGCTCAGTTTATAAACTTTTGCATGGTTCTTTTGCAGATAAAATGCTATTTCAAAAGATTGAAGTCTCATGAAAGCTTAATGTGTTGTTTGTTGGATTTAATGCTAACTCATGATTTTTGCAGGTTGGATTGGCTAAAATTCTGGATTTATATTATGAAGATCTGTACACCCTCCCTAACAAACAGCTCTCATCTGGGTTGGTTTCAGAAATTTCAAAATTATCAAAGAGTAAGGTATTGAAGTTCCCTTCTTCTTCTTCTTCTTCTTCTTAAGGTCTGAGCATTGAGTGATGAGTGGAACCTGTATAATGACATTGAAAAAATATGCATTGTTAACATCAGCATCTAATCTTTAGATGGCTGTTTCATTTTGTGGCAGAGGAGCTCTTCATCGTTGCGAATGCTATCTATTACATTTGCTGGTGGATGTTTTCTGGTAGCCATTGGTATTCTTGCTCAACTTTGTAAGCCTCACCTCTTCAAGGCTAGAAAATCTCCAGCAGACCATTATGTAATTTCTTCATCTGAAATTGATGGCTGTCAGTATCAGTCTGTGGAAGCTCCCGAGGTACATCCAAAATTCCATCATTTTCCTTTAGCCGGATGTTAAACTTTGTTAACGTGTGTAAATAAATGGTTATTGAATTGCAGGATTTACTAGGGTTTAACTTGAACGTCTATATAATTATTAGAAAAACAGAGTTGAATGCTTACATGATCTGATTCTATAAGCGTTTCAAATGGTGCTTTATCATTCTACTATGACAGTCAATTTCCAAAGCTGATTTATGCATAGGCGAAGTAATAAAGAAATTGTTGTCTTTTTCTGTGGGTTGGTTTGATGCTTTTATATCTTATACTTCGGCACAGTTTGACTGCCGCTGTCTGATGCAAAGGCTGAAACAAGTACTGGAAAATCAGATGTCTGGGTATAGAAAAGGATTTTATTTGCTTGATACATTTGATTCTTCTTCTAATATCATTCTGCCCCACTTACAGAGATAATTCATGTGAAGGACGTCTATATTTGACAAATCGTTTAGCAGAGATGTGCACCAGTATGCATTTGTAATAAACTTAATGAGGGAATACCCTGTGTTTGAGTTCATAGCAGCAAAATCAAGTTTACTTTTGATTTTGGCTGTCAGTCATCCAATTTAGTTCGTAATCGATGTGGCCCAATTAGGCCATGGTCAGGTTGGATGGTTGTTTGCCCACCTAATGAGGCACATGTGATATGCATGTAGTGAATGTGCTACTACACATGCTATGGTATCAGGGTGCAGCAATGCTGCAGTGGCATTCTACAGTGCACTATATTATCTTTAGGTTTTAAGGAAGAAAATCAATCACTGATATTTTTGATAGGTTCTGTTTTGTTTGGAGTATTTATAGTGAGAACCGACCACAGCCCTTGGATGTATATAAATGGGGGGGATAAAATTTTTTATTGTATGCATCCAAGGGCTGAAAATGCCTCGTACCACTCCTTGTGGTGAGGCACCCATAGATGGTCAGTTCTCTATATATAATACATACACACAACTAGCCCATGACTAAATTTCTGTGTAAACAGTGGATTAGTGTCAGTATCTCATGTATTTGTGGCATCGTTCTTGCTGAAAAGGTTGGCCCCACCATGAAGATCACGTGACGCAGAAATATGCTCAACTCACTCATCAGGTGGGTCGACAATAAGTTCAATGCTATACAAGCAAATCTACCCATTCATTGATCCACCCACTGTTAACATCACCTGGTGCAAGATGGCAAAGACGATGGATCTATATAGGTGGATCAAAGAGCAGACCAGTGAAGTGTACACCAACGCATTGATGGACAATCTTTCCATGAAGATCAAGACATATGGTTAAATATTCAGGGGTGAGATGGGAGGACAAAATGAGTTCGGTCCATGAAAAGGACATATAAAGGGCTGAGATTTTTCGTAGATTTGTTTTGGTTGGGGTTATGTATAGATACATGAAATGTAGGTGCCATATGTTGTGCAGTGCTTGAATAAAGAAACGTATGAATTTATGAAGAAAATATTTGAGGTAGAAAACCTTGTAGAATCAATTTCTTGAATGAGGTGTGTGTACAAAAATCCGTTCTTCTCCTTTTCTTCTTTCCTATCTGCCCTACATTAATCAGCCTTCCGCTTAACTTTCATCATCTAGCGCTCGAATTTCTCACTAGAGTTGGTGGTAGTTGAGCATTACATGATGATGGGTCCTTTTGAATCATTAATCGGCACTTGCAAATTAAACAATTAACACTCCCCGTGACGTGGTGATGACGGGTCCTTTTGTGTATATATATTATTTGAACAGTTGCATGTAAACACATTTGCATGAACTTTTATGTGTTTGCTTGTGCAGACACATGCCAGCACACACAGGTATGCCATGCATAATCTTCTTAATTTTCATTTACAGCTTCACTACATTAATCAAATACTGTATTTTGTTTTTCTTCAAAGTTTCAGCAACGACAAAGCTATTGTTTTTCGTATTCATTTTCCTTATCCTTTTCAATCGGCCTATTCTTTCTTCTAATATCGATATCTTATGGAAAGTTGGAAGCTCTGTGCATCTCGATTGTCAAGAAGATTCAGGATGACCTTGGTTGGCATGGGGATGTAATGACTGACAGAGATGTTGGCGCCTGGACTGGAGAACTTCCAAGTTATTTGACGAGGGATAGCAACGTGGATCTTGTTCATGGTGTTGTTTCTACCAGTGGAGATGCCGCCACAACTAGCTCTGCTAGTGATGTCCCGACTCATGCAGACTTGTCTGATAGTGTAGCATCCTCATATAATAGCGGTTCAGACCTGCAAATGGCAACTGCACAGGATATTGCCAGTTATCAGGTAATTTCAGTGGATTTCTTTGTTTTTGTCTTCTTCTTTTTTCATAAAGAACTTGTAAAAGAATATTTACAATGCTCCATTCAAAAAGAAAATGATTGAATGTACTTTCGTTTTGGGTACTATGCTCATGACCTGGTTGTATTCTTGAGGTCATTACTGTGGCAAAGTTTGGAGAAACTTTTTAGCGTGACATTTTCATAAAATTGGCTGTGCACTGCACTTTTATCAGCATGATTAGCTTATGTTATAGTGATATAGTATTGATATGTTGACAATTCAGTTGAAATATTATGAAATTATGGACATGTTATCTGGTATGTGAATCAGGTCATGACTTCCCAATACCCTACTATCCTAGAATTCAGATGCATGGTTATCTCAAAACAGCAGGTCCATCCGCCAGACATACGTATCTAGGTACACACACATGCATTGTTGGACGGAGCTAAGTCACTCATGCTAGGTCACTACCCATTATGTTGTTCCAGCTATCACACTATCCCAACAAGTGATGCTAAACATTCTAGAGGATATGTTCTGCCATGTTCAGGACTTCTTGAAAATCCTATTGACTAATTCACTAAGGTGGATCACGGATTTCCTAGAGATGGAGGCCTCTACAGTGTCTTCCTTACCTGAAGTGAAAATGATTTTTGTTGTCCAGTGGGGTGTAAAAATTCTCGCTAGGGTAATTTAGCAAAAAGATAGTTGATAGAAAGCCATCAAGTGGAATACAGATGGATGCCTTTTTCTGAACTCTGGCGTGACCTGCAAGCAGTAAGGGAAAATTTGGCTGCACTCATAGATTATTATTTTTTTCAACGAAGATCTTGAGATGATGGTTCACTGGTGTTTTGGTCACCTTGCAGAAGCTTATATATGTGGCAGGGGCAAAGTGGTCATAGTATTGGCTGAGTATTTGCACTGCATTAGGAAATAGGAGCGATGAGAGATTGGAATCTCCAACATGGTAGTGCCATTTTTCCTATAAAATCTTAAGGCTGGCTTTGAGATTTGGCATGGTCATCATGTCTATAGGAAGGACAGTTTTAGAGAATTGAATAAATGTTGTTGTTGTCTGAGCATATGCACTAGGTAAGTACTTGGAAACCTGATGTGTCTTAAAGTGTCTCAAAACCAAAGCTATATTGTGCCATCTCAACTGTCATGCTCTACACAAATTAGCCATCCTATGTTCCCATGCAAGCATTATGTCCAGCAATGATGAATACAGGTCCCCTGAACCCTATTCTCAATGTATGGATACCATTGGTCACTACTCGATAATGATAATTACATTTTTCCCTGGTTGAATCCAAAGAACTAGTATAAACATTAGTGGTTAAGTGATTCCGATCATTGCAATCATTGATTCTATTATGGAGAAGATTGGAGTGCCTGAATTGAAAAGGGGTGCATGCCTTGAACTTATTGCGTAGGATGGAGAAGGGAGAGTGGGATGTGGGGCTGCCTCAGTAATGCTCAGAAAGTGCTCTTAGTTCAAAGTGCCTGAAATACAACCTTTACAGGACCTTTCATGAGGATTGAACCCAAACCGTTTGGAGTTTGTGACAGATATGGAAGAATATATTTCTCAAAAAGAACAAGAGCTCATTACAAGCTAGCTAAGGCAGCAGCCTTTGATCTTTGCCCTACCCCTTCTGATAAAGAATTCAGGCTGGTAAAGCACTGGCAACGATAGAGAGGGAGGGTCCGTGTACCTGCTGTGGCCACCCAGGCCATGTCACATGCCACATTACTAGATGCCCATCTGGCCTATGAGATCACACAAAAGAATGCAAAAGAGCATCCTTCTGGATAAGGACCTTTTAAGGTAGCATGTCCATCAGTTGAGCTTGTTACACAGCTGTGACAGTTCACTTTAAATTCCAAGTTGCTAGCAGGTCTAAAGTTCAAATCTTGGAAATCGACAGGGAGCCCTTACCACTGGGGGTCCGAGCTGGGCACTCAAATTTGAAGGATCCATGGATCATAGGCTGATGAGGGGAGGGAGTGAGGGGATCCCTTATCATTGAGGGTTTGAGTTGGGTACTCCAATTTGAAGGATCCATGTATAATAGGCTGATGCAACAATTATATCATCGGTTGTCTCACATAATCACTGCCACTACAGAATATCATAGCTATGTGCTAGATGAGAGCTTCCCTGCACTAGAATTTCTCAGCACCTAGTTTGATTATTCCTAATGGTGGATATTGGTTGTGAAAAAGGCTGCTATGTGGATCAATGTCCTGATCAATGGAATTAATGCAATAGCTTCAAAGGGGTATACATATCTCCAAATGGAGGGTACAGGAGTGGAAATAGTTGTTAGCCAATTTTGCTTTGAAATCATACCAATTTTCTGAGAGGCAGAATTTTATTAGAAAGACATCGATGAGACGTCAATGCCAAGGTTATAAAATACAAGACCAAGACAAGCTAAAGGACAAATTGAGAGGGCCTGATCATACCAATGCACTGCCTTTTGTGGTTAGCCTCCCTTTGGTCATGGAAACCTAGAATTTCTTTCCATGGTTAGCCTCCATGAAGAGAATCTTTGACTAGTATGATTATCTCAGGAACTTTGGACATGCCATGCCCCTCTTGGCAAACTCGAGCCAGGTATACTCGGTCCATTCTCATAGCAAGAAGTGAAATAGGATTGGGGATGGCTGCGTAGTAGGTGTAGTCTTGTCATTCTGGAGAAGGCATATGAAAGAGATTGAAGACTTAGCATTGAATGTTTTTTTCAATCCTTTCATCATTACAGACAATGCTTTCCTTTTCGACTTGGATGTTTGTAACTTTGTATCCTGTAATGAACCCCTCATAAAAACAATAGACTTTCCCCAGAAAAGAAAGTGGAAGCTTGGAGGTTCACCTTACTCCCTTGGATACTTTTGATTACTAGGTAAGTTCTTACGTATTTTTATTTCTCAAGCATGCTATGAAGAAAACGAACATGCAAGTCATCGTGCGGACATTATGAATTAGAGGGTTCTTCCTCGTGGGATCTTTGATACTTCTAAGTTTCAAGTTCTCTGATCTTCCTTATATGTAATGCATTTTTAACCTCTCACTTGTTCCAAAGAACAAATGCATTCCCACATCCATGCTCATATGCATTTTGATATTTTGGACTTTTGTTTCACATCTAGCATTTTTTACAATGCACCGTTCTACCAAAAAGTTGCAGTAGATAGGGAGCCACTATCCACACCGAGTTCATAGTAGCATTAGTAGCATATTTCATCATCATTAAGCTGTATCCCAACTACTTGGGATCAACTACACGAATCCTGTTCCATGCCAACAGCCCTATTTGCTACTAATAGAGAATGCTGCTCGTCATAATAATAACTTTGTGGCTTTCACATTCTCATACACTGCACTGATAAAGAAACTTATTACAGTGTTGATTTACTTGCTCACTGCTTCACGCGGCCATTCAGGTGGTTTTGTCAAGAGATGGGGAGGTGATTGGGTTTCAGCCCACGAGCCGCATAGCTGTTAATCATTGGGCTAGCAATCCTCTGGCAAAGGCTCTTTACAAGGGGCGGAAGCTTTCCCCAGGTAAAAAGCCCAAAGCTCGTTTCCATTACTCAATTTTCAGAACATAACCAAAATATGATTCTCAGCTCACCCGATTTTTCTGAGCAGGTTTTCTAGAACCTGGCATCACGATCCATCAACCAAATGATGCCATTCAATTAGAGCTGTTGATGTCAATAAACCCCCAATTCCAGTTTGCATTGGTGAGGCCTGTTCTGTGACTGTGCACAGACTGTAAGCAGGAAAATGTTATTTGATATTCCAAAATATGACCTTTTGTTGTTCAAAGTTCCTTTCTTTTCTTTTTGTTTTCCTTCTTGGGCTGACAGATGGTTAAGAATTCCCAGCAAACGGCGAAGCAAGTCATTCTTCATGCTATTCTATTTTCAGTTCCCTACAGTAGTCTCCATATTGCATGAAGACACGGTATTCTAATGTGAAATTGGGAATGATATTGTTATACTTGTTATGTAGGGCGTGTTTTAATTCATTGAAAGGAAGGGAAAGGAAACACCATTTCCCATGAAACTTTCCTTTGTTTGTTAAGGGTTTTTTTTTTCCGAAGATGGGCATTGACATTATAAGATATGAGATTTGGACATTGCAGTTACAACATCACATGCACTGTAACCCCCACATTTGGCAATCCTTGTCATGGCACGAAGATGGATATTGCCATTACAAATTATGAAATTTGGTTAACGTTGTTACAATGCTACATGTGCTAACATGCCATTTGATCCTTGTAACCCCCACATTTGGCAATCTTGCACCAAGATGGACAATTGCATTACAAGTTATGTTATTTGAACAATGCCATTACAAAATCACATGTGCCAACATGCCATTTGGTCCTTGTACCCCATATTTGGCAGTCTTTATAATGGCACGAAGATGGACATTGGACATTGCCAACGGCATGGGCATGTGTAAAATGCAAGCCTTAAAATCTTAAAGCGTAGTGTCATTATTTCATATTAGGAAAATCTTTGCTTTTCACTACAGACCCCACATCTAATATGCACGTGGTGCCTTTTCAATGGCAAGGGTTACAGGGGCCCTTGTTAACCAGGTTAAGAGGCAATTCATGCCCACTGCACCAAGCATGCCAATGTGGCATATGCCTTTGTCCATTTTCAATTGCTTCATATATGTTATATGTTATATGTAGAAATGTGCACAAGTGCTATCCTCTAGCTTAAGTGCTCACATGTCGTCAAATGTGTTGATGTTTTTTATGCCACATGCTACAATATGAAGTATCTCATGTCACATGTGCCACAATTCAACTTCAGTACTCCATATATGTCATGTGGGCAACATGCACCTGTTCAATTTCTAGCTGTCTCATATGCGCTAATTTGACATATTGCAATAATTAATTGCCAAACTAAAATTTTTAAAATAGGTCCAATTTTTTCTAAGAAAATCTAGTGAAAACAAATAAAATAAAATAAAAATACTATATTTCTTTTCTCACAGTTTATTGGAAATAAGGTTTCTTGCGAAACACTTTCTTTCTCAGGCTTTCTACAAATCCAAACTGTCCCTAAAGGGTGCAAATTCTTACAGTAAAATGAACTGGTTGAAGAATGCATGTTGCTGGAAGCAGGCATTTTGAGGGTGTATGTTGATGGGAGGTTGGCTTGGACCAGTCATCTTAGGCATCCCAAATGTTATGCATGGCAGTGAGAGTGGTGGACTAGTGGGATTCAACAGTCCGGCATGTGGGCCTGGCTGGAAAGATAATATGAGAGGTGGCTCTTAACCCTTTTCATTAAAGCCAAAGATGGGATGGCCCGATATTTCTACCCAGGAGGTCCCACTAGGTGGACAGTCTGTATTCAGCATCAAGCTTGTGTCTATCGCACTTAGGCAAGATGGGATCTTTTGGCTTGATATTTTGAACCAGGTACTCCAGGATCAAAAGACTGCATTGTTGCCGGGAGTGTTCTTTGCACGGTTAAATTGTCACATGTGGCAGCATTTAAGGGTTCGTTTGGATGCATGTCTCCAGTAAGGTTCTGCAGTGCTCAATTCCGAGAAGATAGTTCCATGAATACTCTAAAAACTTTCCTTCTCTGGAAGAATTTTCTATTTCAGGCTAGGGCTTTTTTGTCTAGTCTTGAAATCGAGTTCAAATTTTAAAATGAGTTTCAGAGCAATCCAAGTGCTGGAACCTTGAATTCCGTGTAACAAGATTTCACAAGAGATTTCTGCCCAGGTTTTGGTTTATGGAAGCAACAATGCGTCTGAGTTTGAGTTGAGTTGAATCGCTTTCAACTCACTTCCTCCAGCAGGCAAGGCAGAACTCCTGATAGTGTCTCGACGACATAACTGGCAGTCTAGTTTGATCTTGGGTTAGGATTTCAAAATGTACATGAGGAAATGGCGATGCAGCACCCACCTTAAGATCCATGCGGTCCCTACCTTCATCCTCATTTGGGAAATTCAAATTAGTAGGGGCCCAACCTTGGCCTTGGCCCAAAGATCACTTCGCTAGTTTGGGTCAAAGAAAGTTAGGCCCACATCAATCAATGCAAATGTCACCCTTCCTCGATCCCTGTTATCTAGCCCCCTTTAGTTTGAAAATTTTCAGGGGCATAATAGATGCACAAGGCATTTGAAAGAGAGCATAAAGGTGGTGCTCTACAAAAGTGAAATATGGTCCATCATCACCCAATTCACTTGCAGGACAAACACAGTTCAAACAGTTGCCGTGCACCAAGGGATTGCAATAAAGCTTCTACGTGTTGAATTATCAATGATCAAACTTAGATCTTCATCCAACACAAAAAGGATAACTCACCTGGGATGTTGATACGTGCCGTTAGTGATGGCAAATTTATTTAATGTTTTATGGAATACTTTTACAGAGTAGGCTTAGCTTGCCCACAGCGAGTGTAGGACCTCAAACACTACCACCTTATTGACACTACAAAGTTTCAAACAAGGAAGAAATCAGGTGCGTTGAATCGTACCCTTGAGAATGGTCCATTGCGTGTTGCTAGTGTTGAACCGAGGACCATGAATTTGCATCGACCCAGTCAAAAGCTATTGGACCAAGTAGAGCATCCGGGATTCCAAATGAACTGACCACTGACAGTACATGGGGTCTCAGTTCATTGCACAGCTTTGTCACCTCCTTCCTCACAACAACAGCATTGTCTGTTGATAGGTAGCCATATCGAAGAAATGACGTGTCCTCTTCCATGTTGATCAAGGCATACATGGACCTCAAGAGACCTAACACATTCTGCATAGGGTAAAAAATGCATGGTTGAGATTTAAATCGGAAGATTAATATGCGACCTCCTATTTGCCACAAAGAATCAGGCGTTTCAGTCAAACAAGACAATCTCCTGTTCTGGAATATCAGCCAGTCCAACAACTGGATACCTCACCTACAGGCACAGGTGTCAGGTGTGGGAACGGGTCAAGGTGTTGGACTTGCTTAACCAACAAATCTCAGTGCACAGGAAAACGTGGTGCATCTGTGTAATATTTTATACTTCTATTATTAACATATTTTTGTAATTTCTATTTTAAAATAAAACAACCTGAGTGCATCTGAGCTACCCAACCCAGATCCCATACCACTATGTCATATGCAACAACAGTATCACAACAACCTACCGTCCATCACTTGATGTTGTACCTGAATTCCCCACCGACTATCACTAGCCATCCGGTCTGACACGTGGACGAGACATGGAGTTGGAAGAAAACCAGGATATTTCCAGGATGATCGGATAATTATCACAAACAGTGCAGGGGATCTCTAGATTTACCTTCAATGGTCCAGCAAGCAGTGCCATCTCAGCTTCCAAGAAGGTTTGAAATACCGCTCGATCAGCAAAGGCTTTAGCCAAATCCTCCGCAACTTGATAACTCTGAAGCATGAACAAAAAAATCAGTGCACTAACAAGGAAATAAGATCCGTGGAGCATGGTCTGCTTTAGATAAAAATTACTTACCAGGATAACTGCATAATCTTTGCTTTCTCCCTGTGCCTGATACTGGGAAACTTCAGTAGCAAAACGCTTCAGTAAATCTCGTTCTCTTAAGCATAAGATCTCAGTCTGATACAGATTGACAATAAATATGAATATATACTTGGGCATGATGGTTATGCAGAACAGTTGGTTTAGTTAAAAATATATTACCTGGAATTGGCTACTCCTGAGATCAGAGCTTGTCAACTGAGCTGGAATAACAGGGCAAGGACCATTCATGTGTTCTAATCCCAATCCTTTAAATGGCTTCTTCTTCTTCTGAGCTGCTATGTATTCTGAAAGAAGTATCTTGCTAACCTGATCTCACACACCCAGGCATAAATCCCATGGCTTCAGATTTGATTAGAAGAAAACCCAACAAAGAGAAAATCATCTGAGAATACCTGTTGCATCAGTACATTATTGTCCCCCTCGAATGTGGATTGCACATCGAATTCACCCTTTAGATGTCCAATGCGGTTTTCTGTCTTCAAGCCTTGCCCTCCACAGGCTTCACGGCATTCCTGATACATAAATTGCAGAATTGGTATGTGTGACAATAATGGGATCAAAGAGTATAAATCTTCATAGCTATATGGCTTGTGACCTGAAGAGTCCTCATGTTATGCCAGGTGAATGTAGCCTTGAATGCACTAGAAAAAACATGTAAGATTTTGATAGATTCAGGGGTCCTCTGTACATATATCCTCTTCAGATAATTGGTTGCACAGCTCATAGCACATCTGCCGCACAGACAGAGAAATGTCCAAGTTAAGAGATACATGTACAACCAGGAGAAGATCCAATGTATTCAGCTAAAATAAGAAAATCCTAGAAGTCAGTGTATCACATTCCCAGCTAGAGGAAAATTTATTAAAAGAGAAGAAGAAGAGGAAGAAAGAAACTGTCTTTGTTACTTAAAAGGATTCATATGTATGGTTATGCCAGAGATGCAACCGCTAGTGCCTACCAATTCAGATCAACAGGAAAACTTCAGATATGTAATGAAGGAAATTCATGCAACTGCAATAAAATGCCCATGTGCATAAATATCATAATGTTCATTGCTGAAGAGCCTCAAAGCTCACCTTCTAGTAGAAGGATACATAAAACTTTCTTGTCAGGTGTGTGCGCAAATCATTTAGCACATTGGAAAAAGAATCTCAGCCTTCCACAGATCATTAGAAGGTGGAGAGTGAAGTAATTTGCACCTGTCTTTCTAAAAGTCCAGGGGTTCTCCACATCTCTAAATATCTAGCAACATTGAGCTTTTAGGCTCTTTCACCTCCAAACCAAACATTTATCTACGACAATACACAAAGGTAACCCAATAACAATAGCATTTTGCCTAGGGCAATTTCAGGAATCTAATACAAGAATTATGGAAACTGACAAGAGCTATCAAATTTTAGGCTGTGTCTGGTAGTAGGACAAAATATATTGTGGAAGAAACAGTTACTGCCAAGGTGTAATCATCACACATTTTCTTTCAGTTCTCATCATGTAGGAATCAAACCAAAATATTAAAAAGTTCAACAATTTATGGATTTTTCTTATCATTGACAATTTCACCATCTTCATCATTAAGAATGACAAATGAAGTGACAGGAAATAACATAATGATTGCACCTTGCGACAAATGTTCCTACTACTATATACTATCACACTATCAATTACCAAACAGTAAAGGTCCAAAATAATCTAGAATGACTTCTTTCAGGTATATCATGGTTGTAGTTTTTCACTCCACACTGAAACATTATTGACAGATGTTTAAGTGAATCTAATTTCAGGAGCTTGGTTAATCCAACAAACTCTAGGCAGCCCCCACATTGTTTGGAGGTGGACATATGGCTAAGAATATATTTCTTGGAGTGGGTTCAGTGTACAGTCCACTAGTCAAGTTAAAAGTAGGAATTTTTACCATTTTTGCATGTGGTAAATCAGAGAGGCATGAAAGAGAAATATGGACAATTCCTGATTAAAGTGTTCAGCATATTTCAAACTTTGCTTGTTACAATCTAGAAAAGCATGAGACTGACATGGGGATAATTCCAGAAGCACATGAAATTTAAATATACAAAAGCTACAGGTAAAAGAATTACGTCTTTGCAAGGAGAGGTAAGAGCCGCCTCTGATGACTTGGGTAGTCAAGCAATAGAACTTCAGGCCCATTTTGTGCAATAGAGAAAGCCCGCCGTGTCAGTGAGTATCTTATGGCAATTGCTAAACTAATCTGATAATCCAGACAAGATGAGGTAACTACACATGGTATACATTGCCCATCTACTTAAAAGGAGTACAGCAAAAGACACCTTCGCTTACTTTTGAAACATATATTGCATTGGCTGCAATGGTTACACGACCTGATGTCAGAGGCGCCATGAAAGCTGCAAATCTCTGAAACATATAAATATATGCATTGCTGGTTACAACGGGGACATTCAACAGACTAAATAAGCAGATCATGCCAACTTATCTTCTTTGCCTGTAGACTACACGGGAATGCAAAATCAAGAATAAATGAATGAGCATACATATTCAACGAAAAACTTGGAACTTCACTACCTGATCTGGATCTTTTATTGCACTTAGATATTGCCCATCCGGTGATACATCGGCAACACAATTCAGCAAGTTCTCTCGAGGGATCCGGACATTGTTAAACCTAAAAATGAATGAAGGCAGTAGTATGTGATTAGAGATAATTCATTAAAACTGTTCTATTAGTATCTACAACACTGGACACTGTCCTTTATGAAGAAGAGTATCACCAGAAAACATTTCCTACCAAATTCGACCATTATCAACTCCATTCAGGCCAATCTTATGACCACAATCAGCTATATGGATGTTTGGGCAAATGCTTCCATCTGAATCTCTGATCTGGACTATGAATGCGTGGACCCCTTGATTACTTCCATTTATATGTAGCTGAGAGAAAACTACTGTGTGTGTAGCATGCTGCAAAGGATTACCACATGATCATGTCAGAATTAATTTAAAGATTGCAGGGCAACCAAAAAAAAAAAGTAGCACAGATGATGATAAGTACAAAGATGCCTGGGCGGTGCCATTAAAAGGTTAAAAAATCAATTATGAACTTTTTACTCGGAATCAAGTGCTTGTGCAAGAAATCATCAAAATACTTCCTCACATTAGCAGCTCCACCAATCCAGTACTTCTGAGCTGATTCACAGGGGGTGTTAATAACAAATTCTCCAGTGTTTTTGTCGTAAGTGGCGACTGTTTCAATTCCTCGAACCTGATACCAACAATCCAAGACGTAATGTTAGAAACATAAGAATGATGGATGGAATAAGGAGCAATGTTCAGACCTAGTGATCTCAGAATCTCCACTTACATTACTTCCATGTCCCAATTCAGACATTGCAAAGCAGCCTTTGACCAGATAGTTTTCAGTGTCCTTCAACCACTTGTTATGATGACGCTTTGTGCCAAAGAACTGGATTGCACCACCCCTGTAATTCAGAAACACCTGCCTCAATATGCTAGCCACTCTAGTAAGTATGTCTATTATGTTCTATGTAAAGTTGCCTGACATCCTGATTTCCAGTAAGACATTGAATGTACCCACTTCCCCAACAACCCATTTGGATTACCTAGTTATTTCAACAAAACTAGGACCATATGCCCATGAATTCAGGTATTCAATTTTGCATAGCATTTCATGCCCTTGACAAAGAGGTAGAACAGTGATGCAGGGATGAACGTGATGAGGTCGATCACCGTCTTCCTCAAGGATAACTATTCCGAATCCACGGAGCTTCTCTGGACTCCTCACAGAGATTCCTCGAATCCACCAGGAAAAAATAGGAAAGAATATAAATAAATTCTAGAAAATTCGTAATTTGATTGATGAATGAAATAAACAAGCTTACAACCCTTTAAATGGTGATACTAAACCTTGGAAGAAGTTTTGGAATTAAACTACAACTAAAACTCCCAGAAATCATGATTTACTATAAATAGTAAACTTACTATTTATAGACGGTCGTGATTCCTACTAGTCATCATGGTTTTCGGCCAAAAATAGTGTCCTATTTGGCCTAACCATGTGATTCTCCTAATTATTCTAAGCACTTTTCATGTTGGACGCAACTCCTAAAGCCCAACGGATGAAGAGTTAACTAAAACTTACTATAGATAGTAAAAAGGGATATTCGACGGTCGATCTGATGGAATCTCGCAAGTTTGGCGTGCGCAACCACGGGTTAGGTGGCTAAAGTAGCTCATACTACCCCAAAATCATATATGGCATGCCGGATAGCTCATTCCGGTTTGTGAGATACGTTTGTTTTAAGGTTCTGACAGTCCAGATCACTTCCGCCTCCGATCAGGCCTTTTCTAGTCCATCTTGGCCATGAAATCATCCGCCACCCACTCTACATCAAAAAGGCAAAAGCAGTCGCTTTTCCTGATACAAACTACTTTCAATCACAAGAAAAGCCGATTTCCACCTAATCTGATATACACCGAAGTGTTGTAATTTGGTGATGTAAATAGCATGCGTAGCGTAACAGTAGTGTTTGGAGCACAGCATAGTGTCTACACTACGTAGCGTGTCCAAATAGCATTTTTCCTACAGGGGCTGTAGCATACACTACAAGCTATGCAGCATGCACTACACAGCTTTCAGTTATATCAGTTTTAATCTGTTAGTTTAAGACATGTTGTAAAATGGTTGTAACCCAACTTTCTCACACGTGGCAATGATATAGAGCTATCCAGACCATACAAATAGTGGGCCTTTTTGTAGACGGAGAATATATGTACATGCACCCATATTAGACAATCTTAACCATCCATAAATGGGCCTCCATGTATACAGCTAAGGACTTTTGAAATAATGTCAATTGTATATAACTCACATTATAAGAAAAGCTTTTAAAACATAAGGGTTTTGAAAGCCATCTTTCAAAGGGAGCGGATTAGGTGTTACCTGGGTAACACCTTAGCGTGTTACCCTTACCATGTGGGGCCCACTTTGATGATTGTGGGTAACACCTTAGTGTGTGTTATACTTACTGTGTGGAGCCCACTTTGATGATTGTGTTGTATATCCATGCCATCCATCCGTTTTTGCAGCTCATTTTAGGACATGATCCCAAAATCTAAGCACATCCAAATCTCAGGTGGACCACACCACTGGAAACAGTGGTGAATGACCATTATAAACTTTTTGTGGGCCACAAGTTTTGGATTAAGCCGATCTTTGTATTTTCCCTCCATCCAGGTCTGATTGACCTTATCACCACTGTTTCGATGGGCGTTCAATCACCACCGTTTCCTGTGGTGTGGTTCAACCCCTGAGATTTGAATCTGCTTAATTTTTGGGAGAACATCCTAAAATGAGTTGGAAAAATGGATGGACAGCATGGATATATTAAAAATCATCAAGGTGGGCCCCATGGTAAGGGTAATACCCGCTAAGGTGTTACCCAGGTAACAAATAATCTTCCCCCTCTTTCGACGCATGCACCCCTCTGGTCTCCCAAACCCTTTCTTTTGATTCACTTGATCCACAAAGCCCTTTAAAACACTTTTTCTTTTTTCTTTTTGTTTTTTTTTTTAATTCTTATTATTTATCATATTTTTCCTTTTCTTTAATTAAAAAATAGAAGTGTTGTGTTCTCTCGATCCACAAAGCCATTTAAAACACTTTCGCACTATTTAAATAACTGCACCAAACACAGGTTTGGCAATCCTTTATTAGAACCCATGGTGACATTCAGTTACATGAATCATGATTTTTCCCTCTATAAATTTCGAAATTTATAAATCATTATGATCTTTTGCAACCTGACCTCATATCGCAAGTCCTGGACAGCTGCTCTAATGGGGATTCTAGCCTATATGCACACCAAGAATCTAATTGTTTAAATTAGTACAGCCTGCTACAATCTGATATTTCAAACAAGTATATAATGTTCCTACTTCCTACCAAATAATTCAACCAAAATCTTAAAAAAACAAAAAATAAAACAAAAAACAAAAACAAAACATTCTCTCTTCACGACAGCGCTATCTCTTGACCCCAAATTCAACCAAATTAAAAAAGGATTTTTCATGAGTAATGAGTCCAAATTACTCATGTTTTCTAAGATTTACAAAAGCATAGAAAGTGCTCTAGCAAGTGGATTTAAAAGCTGTCCCTTTTTATTTTGACAACAAGGTATTATAAAATGCTTTGCCCGAAGGCCCTAAACTACTGCTATATCCACTCGAACCTGAATCCCATGCAACGGCCATCTTTCAGGAATCCAGATAGTTCATCCAGTAAATCCCCAAAATGGATGGCCAACAAGCCAAGAAAATTCCTGCCATCGAACAATGCCAACCATCTGATCAGAAGTATATATCGACCCTTGGCTATGTTGCTCTCAAACCGTTCGTTTTCAGCCAGCGAATTGGATGGCTATGATTGTCCCATGCCGGAATTCAATGTGGTGTGACCATCCACAGCGGTAACATCAGATTAACCGTCGGCATCCCCAGAAAGCGGACCCACCTATACATTTCTCACTCAAGAATCAAAATTTACCCAAATTAACCGCACAAATGGTCAACGGAATTAAGTATCCTACCAGAGAAAGAAATGCACGCCGATCTTAATTGCGAGGGAATGATCATAGCTCCCGATACACTCCAAGAACGATAGTTTCCTCAGCTCCGATTCAGGCCCTCTTCCTGTCAACCAACCATCGAAAACCCCTAGACTCGACAGATATCCGATCCTCTTCATCGTCATCTCCCTCTGCTGCTCCATCGACTGATTATAATCCGGTGCAATGAAAGTCCTCCCGCCTGAATTTCTAGGGCAGAAGAGCTTGCTCTGCACCATCAGCCCAAACAGCCAGTCCCGGTCCTCAACGTTGTGGCCGTCCATCAGACGGCGAAGATCTCGGACATCGAAATCGGACGCAGCGGAAATCTCCGGAGGAGAATACTGTAGACAAGTGGACGGCTCGAGAGATGGAAGATGTGGATGAAACGAAGGACGGTGAAGGTGCCTGGTTAGGATCGCTGTCCGCCGTGAGATCTGATCGGACGGTGAAGCTGATGCCATTGACGGAGGAGATTGAGAGATGGAATTGCAGTTGAGAGCAAGAGATAGAGAAAGTGGAGATTTTGAAGAGGGCGGGGATGCTGTGACGTTGGTGGCGGAAACTAGTTCTTGAGGGCTAACTTGCGCAGGTGTGTGAATGCGCGCCAGGAAACTTCCAAACAACGTATCCACGATGGTGGATTGTGCTGCATCTGCGTCCAATCCAAACGTAATCTGAATTTAAATCCTCGGATTTACTTATTTTATACTTACGTATCAAATACGGGTTTAGAAAATATGGGATAAACCAAATCTTTGCATTTATTGTAACTTTTACGATTCCATCCACCTTAACCCAACCTAATACAACTGTCCAAACAGGCCCTTAAAGATGGGAAGCCGATTAGATACTTTCGCCAAGTCGCTGCTGAGGTGACATCATCAAGCTCACTGGACCCTACCATGATGCATGCGTTACATCTATACCGTCTAGCCATTTGTAGAGATTGTTTAATGGCATGAGAAAAAGAATGAGATAGATCTAAAGTTCAACTGGACCCACGGCAGAAAATTGTGGGATCAGTCACACCCACCATTGAAACATTCATGGGGCCACCATGATGTATTTTTTAGATCCAACCTATTTATAAGTTAACATAGAGTTAGATGAAGTGAAAACAAAAATATAAGCTTGATCAGAAATTTCCGTGGCCCTTACGAAGTTTTGAACGGTGGATGTCACTATCCTCACTGTTTTCTATGGTGGGATCCACTTGAACTTTAGATCTATCTCATTATTTTTATTATGCCATAAAATGATCTCTCCAAATGGATGCACGGTATGGATACAACACACGCATCATGGTAGGGTCCACAGAGCTTGGTGACGTCACTTCAGTAGCCACTTGGCTACTGACGTTGTAAGTATCTAATCCGCGCCCAAAGATGGGTCGCATCTCGTCTGGTGGTTTATGCTGACGTGTTGAGTTTGATGCAAACGAGGCACGTAACCTTCAAAGATCCAAAACCCGAGCGGCAGAGTTCGTGTTATCGGCTAGAGGTTTACTGGTATACATTCCGACGACGTATATTGCTTTAGAATGCTGGGTATTTACTGTTTGAGTCTGCGGTCAATTTCCAACAATCCAGACCGTTTATGGTTTATACCATGAGCCTCACCTTGGATGGTGGATATTCAAAATATAAAAACTATTAGTTGTTGAAAATGAACGATTTCCATTGGATTTTGAATAATCAAAAGGTTGAAATATTTTAATCTAATAAATTTCTTATCATTCAATCTCCTCTCGACTGGACTTTTGGGTTTTCCAGCGAAGCCAGCTAACTCAGAATTTCAACCGCCAACAAAGTCCCACGCATTATAATAATCCAGTACATCCGGTGCATTCTAGCGAACCTCTTTTATGGAATAGTCGACAGCGGCTGTTGCACCTGTAGCGTAGCACCGCGTCGCCTACCATGATGCTCGTATTAAATCTGCTGTGTCCACGGGTGAGAGCCACTGTTTTGACAGCGGATCCGAGACGTCTCGTCAGGGTAACACCCAGTTCGGTTAAGTTGGACCCTAGCTCACCTTGAGGTTTGTATTGTATGCACTTGTAGTTCATCCTTTTTTTTTTCAGCTCAAATTAGAGCATTTATCCAGAAATAAAGCAGTTTCATATCTCAAGTGGATCATACCATAAGAAACAATGATAATTGACAATTAAAACTTCTTTGCCAAGTGATAAAAGTTTTTGGATCTCACTTCGTTCTTCTGTCCCAACTGCTCTCGTTAACAACAGATCAGATGTCAACTAAACATTACTATAGTCTGGTTGAGATTTAGACTTCCTTTTTTGGATCATGCCTTTAAATGAGTTGAAAAAATGAATGGGCAACATTAATATACATCATATATATTAAGGTGGGCCCCACAGCAATAACTAACCCAACTAGCTGTTATTTGGACCTAAATCTCATGCCAACTACATCACGGGAAATAATGTTGATTGAATGCCCATCATTTCGATGTTACCATAACATGTTGTATCTTATTTATGTACAGTCGGTGTTGAGTTGAATGATCCACATTGGATGATGATAAGGCACAGCCATTAAGTCCATGAATTGGGAAGTAGTCATATGAAAAAAGCAATTTAAGGGACACAGGTGGAGAGGAAAAGAAAGGATCTGAAAGACCTACCTTAACTGCCAAATAAAGTAAAAAGTGACTGAAAATACGTGGCTATAAATATCTATAAATAATAAGAAGCCTATTAAAGTAAATAATCTCGTACAAACCAATCAAATAAATAAAATTATGTTTCCTTATCATATATTAGATCTATTCTAAGAGTAGCGGTGATTTTTAGTTACAATCACTGGTAAAACATTTTACTTGTAATTTCAGTTTTTGCTTTTATATTAGACTATTTTCAATATTAATCTAATCACTTAATATTTCAAAAAGGTTTCTTATAATTTTCAATACTAATAGTAAATATTTTCTTTTTTTTTAATTATTATTTTTGCTTATAAAAAAATTTTGATATGAAAGATAAGGTGCAACCTATCGAGGAATTACCGCACCCTAAATTATCCTATAACTATCTTGTAATTGGTTGATAGGCGATCAATCTTCGAGCCGAGTGCTAACATAACTTAAAAATTCATTTACCATACAGTCTGTCAATCAGGCAAGTAATGGATGGGTAAACAGAAAACAAAGAAATCAACTTTATCCAATACACATTGCCTATAAAAGTTTTCTCCTTTCTGTTTTTTTTTACTCATGTCTTAAAATGACGTGACAAGATAAATGTACATGACGTGGCAAGATAAATGAACAGAGTAGATAAAACAAGCACGTCACATCGGATCCTTGAGCAGGGTAGATAAAACAAGGACGTCATATCGGATCCTTTTTTTTTTTCTTTTTTTTCTTTTTTTTTTACACACGCACACACACCCCGCACACACACGCTGGTGGAATTTCACCACCTATGGGTACTCGGACCCTTTACCAGGAGTTGAAGCTCCTCAGAGTCTACCACCGGGGCAAAAGTAAGGACCCAGTCATATCGGGGCTTATGTTGCTTGCGGAGCATTGGCGCTCTTACACAGGAATCACTACGGAATTGGAGCACCGTATCTTCACCAACCCTAAATATCAACCCCATATAAAAACTTATACTTTTATGGGGAACCATCTCAGTTCACGTGATGGGAAAATATCCCTAAAATCTCTAACTAACACGAGATTTGGCCCAATGGATGACATGTATACATCGTGATGGTCCTGAAAACATATAAATGGTTGGCCATATCATCTAAATTGTTCTATGTGGTGTAACCCACTTGAGTTTTGTACGGAAAGACTTTGGTCTCACTTATTAGAAACGATGAACAAATCTGATGGACAGAGTGGATGTCTCAGAGATAACACGTGGGCCACATCGTACAACAATGATGTATGCGAATCCATTAGCCCATTGATGGTGGAGAAATGCTGACTGCAGTCGCTCGCGAGCACCTTCCTAAGACGTGAAACGAGTCACGCATTGGAGAGATCCGAACCGCTCATCAGGCATTCAAGCGAGGTATAGATACGGAATCTGGCCTGTTGGTCAATTCTTTTAACCCTGCGTTATTTTTTACAAGTGTCGATATTTTAACCATTGCATCAAGTACTGTATCACTTTATGAATGGCTATGATATTATACACATTCCATGCGGCGAGTGTGCACGTGGCATTAGTCTTTTTTCCATGCGAGAAGTAAGGGCTGCTCACACTTATATAGGCTTATCACGGATAATAATAGCATATCGCTTGTTCTCTAGATCCGTCCCTTCCACGTGCAGGCGCTCTGTGTAGCCCACCGTTATGTATGTTTTTTTTTTTATCCCCGTTCATCCATTTCGGCTGATTATTTCAGGGCATGGAAAAAAAAGAGATAGATCCAAGGCTAAAGTATGCTATGCTGTAAGAAGCAGTGGTGATAACGACGCTACCGTTGAAACCTTTTTAGAGCCGACCGTGATATTTATTTGAAGTTTGAACCTGTTTTTAGTGGTGGGCGTTCAATCCCCACGTGAACTCCTCATGAGTTTTCAACGGTGGGCGTTCAATCCCCACTGCGTGGCTCGCTTGAGTACGATGGATGATACGCAGAGCCTGAAATCCACGTCACCTTTGGAAGGCGTACCGGCCTGTTTTGTTTTGGCAAGGCGCATGGAGACCGGGACCACCGGACCAGAATCATCTGCACCAACTGTTTGAGGCAGCGTGTGAAACACCCAAGTTTGTCGAGTGTGTAAAATCCACTCCATACATCAGATTCCATCCTATATTTCAGTCCCTTGGGGGAAAATGCAGGGAAAATGCCAGTGAAATCGACAACTGAGGTGGGCCACACTTCATGGAAGAATGAGGATGGTATGCCAACCATGACGTCTGTGGTTACCATGGTTTGTATCTTTCATCAATGCCTTTAATCAGCTGTAACAAGCTGATCTGAGTATTGGACAGGCCACACCATGTTAACTTACAGGTTTTAGGAGGATATTTACGTTCTTCGCACTGGTGCGGCCTATCACAGTTTTCACCGGGATGATACTTTGTGCGTACGGCTAAAATAATGATCTCTTATCTGATGGACTCAGTTCATTTACGTACAAAATGCGGTGGGCCCATAGACCTTGTGCGACGCAGCTGCCAAAAACAGGTACTGTAGGGACGCGGATAGGGTACCACCCCGCACCTGCCCCAGCTCGGCAGAGGCAGGGCCTCTGAGGGGCCCACCGTGATGTGTGAGTTTTATTCATAGTTTCCATCAAATTTTCCATGTCATTTTATGTCATGAGCTCAAAAATGAGGTCGATCTAAGGCTTAAGTGGACCACATCATAAATAACAGTGGTATAATGACTCGTGATGTTTTTTTGTTCTTTTGTTTCGGATTTCTACTCATCCAGCTTATTTATAATGTCAGACAGACCTGGATTAAAGGAAAACACAAATATGAGCTTAATTCAAAACCTCTACGGCTTCCCATAAGTTTTTAACAGAGTGCTTGTAATATCAGTGGCCCACTTAAGACTTAGGTCTGCCTCATTGGGCTTCTGCCCTAGAATAATAGGGAAAAATGGATGGACGGTGTAGATAAACCCATACATCACGGTGAACCCTTCGGAGCCCAGTCTGGGGAAATACCCAATCCACGTCCCTATTGTAGACGATTCCAGTAGGGGACCACCAATGGAAAGGCCGGATCCCACGCACGTTTGTCATACGGCTGGCATGAGTGATTCTGCCTAGGTCTTCTCGCCCAAGGGAACTTAATGACCGTTTCTTGGTGGGTGTGCTTCTTCGTCCACAATGCAGTACTGGATGCATCTTACCCGATACAAGTCAATGAGAAATTTAAATGCTTGAGGAAAATTTTGATACTCTGGCAAAGTATGACGGATGAAACGCAGGCTTTAGAAATTGCATGATTAAAACAAAAGTATTTAAATTAAAGTGCCTAAATTATGGATTCCATATTAGATGTATCGTAAACCTAAAGCTATGCTTATTTTATTAGCTGAATATAAGATTGGTGGATAATCATTGGACAGTTAACGTTTTCTTTTTAGAAAAAAAGAAAAAAAGGCAATGTCGGTTAATGAGCACAATGATAAACATTGCTCAGAGTTTAAAATCCCAGGATAATATCACCAAAAATTACATTGTGAGATATTAAAAATCTTGACATTTTTACCCATTAAGTTTTATGGGCCCACTATGAGTCATGTGTTATATCCAAAACAGCTTAATCTGGCAAGATTATTTTAAGGCTCAAAGCCAAAATTAATTGAAGGTCTACCATTGAAACCTGACGCAGGGGAGGACGTGAGGTCGAGCACCGTCTTCCTCAAGAGGATAACTATTCCGAATCCACGGAACTTCTCTGGACTCCTCACAGAGACTTCTCGAATCCACGAGGAAAGAAAGCAGAAAATAGAAATAAATTCTAATAAATTCGAAATTGATTGATGAATAATTGATAATTGCATAATGTGTGTCCTTACACCATTAATATAGAAAAAAAATAAACTAAAATTCGTAATTACCAAAAATAGCAAAATTTTAACTCTAATAAAAATTCTAATTCTAATAAAACTCTTTTAAGGCCTAATTTCTAAAAATAAAAATTGCAAATAAACTTTCTCTAGAAGAGTCCTAGTATAACTAAAATTTATTTCTAAAAGGAAAGAAAATCTAAAACTCTAAAAAATATTAAAAAATCGGAATTACTAAAAATAGTAAATTTTTTTCTAAAAATTCGTTTTTGAGCTGAAAGCGCACATTTTCTGACGAAACGGACAGATGCGACCCACTTTGTGGGTCGGTTCACCTCGGATGGCCCGTTTCAGTAAAGATTGATAGGTTGCATGCCCTATAACAATACCCGGATCAAAAGTTATGGTTAATTCACCGTCCATCTTCTTTTGTCTCAACCATGCTGGGAATGTATCTGTGATACGTTCTACATCAGACCCCTCCACTTGAAAAAAACTCGTCCTCGAGTTACGCAAGAGACTTGGCACATGAGTCTGAGATAACTTCTGACGCCGATGTTCATTAGCCCTTTTTTTGTATTTGGCATTAAGCTCTTGAGCTGACATAATATACGTACTCATGTTTTCCTTGACTTGACTAAAATTGATCAGTTCCTTCACATCTGTCTTCAAGATCTTATATTTTTTCTGATAATGTGGGCAATTAGGCGGACTTGCCCCTGAGATGGGATCAACGTAATTTTGTATATCTCGTATGGGAGGCAATTTATCGGGGGGTTCATCGAGCACAATCTCCTTGAACTCCTGCAAAATTGGCTTCAAATCTTTTGGGATATTCACAGGCTCCATATATTTTTCATTTTCAACTAATGAATATATATGTTTTGTTTCCTCAGATTGTTTGACAAAAGCCTGTTCAGTTGTGAGAGACTGTTCCTCAACTTTAGAAGTCTTGGGTTGGTTTTCCATTCCTATAGAGGTCACATGTTCACCATTGATGAATCCTGTGGTCTGTTGCAACTCCGTTTTGACCCGGTCACCTCTTGTCGACAAATAATAGGATTTCTCTGCATAACCCTTTAATGATTGGTTATCTTGCCAATAATTTTGATTTTGTTGGAATAATACCTGATCATAATTGGTAGGGAAGAATCGCATGCACAATAACTTCTTCATCCGCGACCACATGCGGATTGGCGCCTTCATCTGTCTCGTTCGCTCGAGTTGAAGTTGTTCCCACCAATCTGAAGCTCTGCCCGTCAACTTGTAGGCTACGAGTTTAACTTTCTTTTCTTCCATTATGTTCATGTAGTCGAAGAAACGTTCGACTTTAAGCAACCAATCGAGGAAGTCCTTGAAGTAGAGTTGACCATTAAAACTAGGAAAATCGACTTTCATCTTGAATTCTTGGTCCATCCGATCCATCTGATCAATGGCTCGTCTAGGATGCTGTAAAATCATGTCGTTAGATCCCACTTTATCAGAACTGATCCTGTGGTTCACTGATAGCGTCGCCCTACGATCAATATGATTACGAATTCTAGTAATTGTTGATGGTGGATCACCACCATGAACACGGAGCTGCCCTAGGGCCTCCGCCAAACGATCCGCCATGCGATCAATGGAAGCCTGCAGCCCTTGCATGGCTTGCCGATTCTCTCGCCGTGCTGCTTCGAAAGCTGCCGCCGTTAAAGGTAAATTTCCTGGAACACCGCCCATGGGATTGTTGCCCAACCCATCGTTAGAAGCCATCTATCCGAGGAAAAATCTCGCTTTGATACCAAACTGACGCAGGGGAGGACGTGAGGTCGAGCACCGTCTTCCTCAAGAGGATAACTATTCCGAATCCACGGAACTTCTCTGGACTCCTCACAGAGACTTCTCGAATCCACGAGGAAAGAAAGCAGAAAATAGAAATAAATTCTAATAAATTCGAAATTGATTGATGAATAATTGATAATTGCATAATGTGTGTCCTTACACCATTAATATAGAAAAAAAATAAACTAAAATTCGTAATTACCAAAAATAGCAAAATTTTAACTCTAATAAAAATTCTAATTCTAATAAAACTCTTTTAAGGCCTAATTTCTAAAAATAAAAATTGCAAATAAACTTTCTCTAGAAGAGTCCTAGTATAACTAAAAGTTATTTCTAAAAGGAAAGAAAATCTAAAACTCTAAAAAATATTAAAAAATTCGGAATTACTAAAAATAGTAAAATTTTTCTAAAAATTCATTTTTGAGTTGAAAGCGCACATTTTCTGACGAAACGGACAGATGCGACCCACTTTGTGGGTCGGTTCACCTCGGATGGCCCGTTTCAGTAAAGATTGATAGGTTGCATGCCCTATAACAATACCCGGATCAAAAGTTATGGTTAATTCACCGTCCATCTTCTTTTGTCTCAACCATGCTGGGAATGTATCTGTGATACGTTCTACATCAAAACCTTCTTAGGGATAATGGAAGGTTTGTATCAATCTGATATTTCTTTTTTCCCTTCATCTGGTCCATCCCGCCAGGGAATCGATTCCATGACCTCAGTGTTGAAACGAGGTATCTTTCACTCAGTCTACCACTTGAGCTATGGATCAAGGTGTTGGTGTGGTTCACTTGATTGCTGGCTATAATTTTTTTTTAAGGTTATGCTCTAAAATGATCTCACCAAATGAATGGGCAGTGTGAATGTAGTAAATACATCATTATGGAGTTCACAAAACTTTTATCTCATTTCAATTGATAGTACATTGGGGTGTGGTGGGATGCAAATTTCCTGCAAAAGCCTTTGGCAGGAAGTCCCTATGCTGTAAACCTAGGTAGGATCCATCGTGATGTTTGTGAGAAATCCACCTCGTCCATATGTTTTTGGAGATCATTTTAGTAAATGGAGAAAAAATGAACCGGATCCAATACTCAAGTGGGCCAAAAACTTAAGAATTTAACGTTCATGGTTTAAATATTAGTGGGGCCACAAAAGCTTTGAATCATGATAATATTTGTGTTTTCAGTTGATCTCATTAAGAATGATGTTATGAATGGTATGGATGGCTTGTAAGCATCACTGTCAACCCGGGTATGTTTCAACGAATTTCCCTACCCAACTTTTCCTTTAGTAAGGTCCACTTGAGTCTTTGATTCTTCTCATTTTTTATATCGAGTCTTAAACTGATCTCAAAAAATGGATGGGCAAGGTAGATTTCTCAAAAACATCACGGTGGGCCCCACCTAGGCTTCCAGCGCATGAACTTCTTGTGGAAGACTTTTACAGGAAATCCGCCTGTGGCGCTGAGGACCTGATGCACTTGTATTGGAACTGCACGTGCACACAACCGGAGTTGGTGGTGTGTGGTACATTTTATTTTATTTACTTTTTCTAGTAAATAAAGTAAAAAAATAATAATAACTCTTTTCTTCAATTTGCAAGAAATGAAAACTTTCACCTGAGAAATGGATTGAAAAGACAGTGGTTGAGTATAAGTATGGGTGTACATCGAGTCGAACCGAGTAGAGCTGAGTTAGCCTCAGCTCAAACTCGGCTCGGCTCGATCCTTGAGCCTGACCGGCCAGCTCGGCTCAATTTGGTCAGCAGCTTGGGCCAGCTCGGGCTGAGTTCGAGCCAAGATCGAGCCGAGTTCGCCATTGAGGCATTTCCACAAACACCTAGACTGCACCTTCAAAATCCCTCTGTATGTGAAACAAAAGCAATGGTTTTACAGGTATTTTATCAAACACCTTCTAAGCAACATAAAAATTAAGAAAAACTAAGAAAAAAATGGTATTTGTTTCATGTACATACCTTCCTTGCCACCGGCCACACTTCGTTGAGTCATTTTATCAAACACTTGGTGAGCAACATCAATGCCAAAGTAACCGAGTCACCGAACTTGTTCAATCCGAGTTCAATTCGAGCTGGATTCGATCTGAGTCGAGTTGAGCTGGGGCCTGCTCATACTCGGCTCAAACTCAATTTCGAGCTCAAAAAATCAGCTCGACTCGACTCAAACTTGCTTCGAACCGAGTTGAATCGAACTTTTTCGAGTCGAGCCGAGCGAGCAAACCGAGCTAGCTCGGTTCATGTACACCCCTAAGTATAAGTTAAAATCGTGGACATGACTTGAATTTGTATGTATTTGCATTTCCCATAATCGGATAGGCTGTGGTACCACACACCACCAACCTGGCTGGTGCGTTGACGTCACCAAGATATGTGGGTGCCATCTTAAGGCATGAGTTATATGCAAACTTTTTGTTGGCTTGGTTAGCTCGTCATAAGGCTTGAGCCAAAAAAAAAAAGATATATCCAAAAATCAAGTGGGACCTCATGAACATATTGGACGTAGATTTAACATTATGGTGGGCTTTAGGGATGTTTTAATGGTGAGAATTATTGTCCCCATTGCTATTTGTGGTGTGGTCCACTTGAGCTTCGGATATGACTCATTTTTGCCATCAAGAACTCAAATGGTCTCACAAAATTAATGAACATCGTTATGGAGCCCATGTAACTTTAATCTCCTTTCAACTGTTCATACAACTCGAAGCTCAAGGAGCATCAACTCTCGTCACACGTACCCACACTAGCTAGGTTAGTGGTGTGTGGTGTGGGGTGTGTGGTAGTCCAGCCAATCCATTTCTCCCTTAACCATGCCATCCATCCATTTTTCCCACTCATTTTAGGGTATAGTCCCAAAATTGAGCTTATAAATCTACGGGGATAATGGCATCCACCATTGAAACCTCTTTAGAGTTTATAGTGATGTTTATTTGTCATCCAACATATTCATTTGGTGACACATGTCAAACTTGTACGAACTCCGATAAGTTTTGGATAGCAAACATTCAATTGACATTGTTCCATGACATGTGATGACACATGTCAAACTTGTACGAACTCCGATAAATTTTGGATAGCAAACATTCAATTGACATTGTTCCTCATGGTGTGGTCTATTTGAGCTTTTGATATGCTTCAAATTGTCTTTTAACCTTAAATTGATATGGTAAAATGTATGGATGGTACGGATACAACATACATCACAGTAGGCTCCACAGTTTACTCAATAGGTCACTAACAAGCCCAGTTTTTGGGTCAAGGCACGTTCATGAGCAGTCATTGACGAATGGCAAGGATCGCACAGGCAGTCATTTTACTTTTCTTTGGGTTCCCATTTTGTTGCTTGTATGGGATTCCATGACATGTAACACGTTGCCGCGAAGAGTTTTTACTTGCTTGATCGTCTAGAACAGTTACACATAACTGTGATGAATATTCACAGAAGCGGTCAAAATCTTCCAGCTACTTAGATATCCCCGTGGTTTATAGATATGTGTTGAAATGTCGGATATTATATGCTGACTCACTTTTATATGGATAGTCTAATTTTTATTTTTTTTTTATTTTTTAATATCGATGAGTTTTTTCCCATGTGGCCCATTGACCATGGGTTTTTTCATAGTGGAGTAGTGTTTGTTGGAATATATGTTGAATTAAATAGACTATATAAAAAATCGAGTAAGCTCCTCACAAGTGCGAGTACCCATACGCACACGCGCGAGTACACTCGCACCCGCGCCAAGCCCAGCCTGTCCCGTTCTGTCACGTCGCGTACGCCCACACGGACTCGACACGGCACGGCTCGAAGGCACGCGCGCGTGTGGTTAATGACATAGATTATAGCTATTAGAATGATGAAATCTCTCTCACTCAGAGGTTGTGCCTCGCACAACACAATAAAGACCTGATGTGGGGAAATTTTATTAGAGCCACGTGTTGCCGTGAAAGATAATGCAATACATGTTGTAGCAAATTATAGATTTACAATTTTATAAAATATTAAAGAAACGGAAAAATTAAGGATGGGCTGAACCATGCATGATCATGCTAGTCTTAAAGTGTTATTCACCAATTCTTAAAGTAATTAAGAAAACTGATAAGTTTTAGGCAGATCGCTTATAGGATACGATGAGCTAGTATGTGGTTTTGCGTTCAGTAAATATAACAAACCACGAATGGAACTCTTCATACACAAATTTGTCTGGCAAATAAAGAAAAGAAAATCTCATATCAGAAAGAAGATTAATAAATTCTACCTGGTTTAGATTACTACTTTGGTTTGTTTCTTGAGGACTTCTGGCTAATGTTCGTAAGAACATTAGTGACTTGATCAGAGTACATTGTTGCTCTTCTTGTTGGGTTGTAAGTAAGAGTGGCTTGATTGTTGGTGATGGTCCAATGAACCACCTAGACACTGTTTATATAGTCCAGGGTACCTAACCGTTTTGGTCTAAGGTCATAACTAAATATAATCGTTTTATGGCTGTTGGTGAGAAACAAGCTGTTACTGGCAATTTTTGACCGCTATGCATTCCAACCTCTATAAAAGCTACACTGGTCTCATTCAAACCACTCGCCCACTCCACCCACCTGACCCTTCTTCCATGTCATACTGCGATTCACACTCGTCTTATATCAGTTCGCATAAGGGAGCAACCCATCTGTGTAGCGCAAATTATGTCACTAATGCTTCTACAGCCACACCGCTTCACATGCCCATGCCCTCGCACTGAGCCTGAGCCCAAATGCGATTACACTAGAACACACAAGTCCCACGTATCAACCAATCAAATAAAAAGTTACTCCACACCTCGTGTATAAACAGTTTTTATATATCACTTTTTGGATAAAACACCACAAAAAACTCAATTTTTCAAACTAACTTTTTAATATTAATATATATTTTTTTATTAAAATATTTTTTAATCAATATTTTCACGACAACACAAGACATATCACGTGGGCTGAACCATCGAGTGGGTGCTTAATTAAGATGTATCCATGTGTTCATGATGTCACGATAACATGTAACCCTGCTTGCTTGGCCAACACCCTGATCCATAGCTCAAGTGGCAGACTTGAGCGAAAGATACCTCAGTTTCAACGCTAACAAGCTAACATTTAAATAAATAAAAAAAGGGCTTGTCTGGCCAAATCGGAGAACTCCACCCACCGCCGTTTCCTCGTGGTGTTTGAACGCGGATTAGATACTGACAGGTTAAGTAGCAAGGCTCGGTATTGAAGTATGTGTTCTATCCACAACAACGCCCTTGGAGAAATTATTTTAAGGCATTACCCAGATAGAGGCAGATCCAAAGCTTTAGTGGACCCCACCAAAGAAAACAGTGGGAATATTGATGCCTACTGTTGAAACCTTCCTAAGGCCCACCACAATGTTTTTTTTTTTCGAAATCCAACCCGTTCAAAAGTTAACAAATACATTAAAGAAAGAAAAACATAAATATCATCTTGATCAAAAACTTTTGTGGCCTTTAGAAGTTTTTAACGGTGGTGTCACTCTCTCCACTATTTTCTGTGGTGAGGTCCACTGGAAATTTGGATGTGACTCATTCTTTGGATCTTACCTTAAAATGATCTCTCCAAAAGGATGGACGGCATGGAAACAAAACATACATCATGGTGGGGCCCACATAACTTGGTGACGTAACTTCAGTAATAATCTCGCTACTCAACCCGTAAGTAGCCAATCCCCGCCCGTCGTGTTTCTACTTATTCATGGACGCGGATTGCCCGTGGAGTATCAATGCAGCCTACGCTGCCAGCTCCGAGATACCAACGGTCTTATATATGTCTTATCTATGCTGCCATCCATTTTGCCAGATAATCCGAGACCATGGTTCACTTGAAGTGGATCACACACCATATGAAACATTTGGTACAATGATGCCCACCAATGAAACCTTCCTACAGCCCACATGTTTACTTGCCATCCAGTCTGTTTATAAGGTTACACAGACTTAGATGAAGGGAAAACATAAATGTCAACTTAATCCAAAACTTCTGTTTACTCCAAGAAGACAACTTAGCTTTAGATATCTTTGAGCTCTTATTCTAACAGATCAAGAAAATGGATGAACGGCGTGGATAAAAGACATGTATCACTGCGGCCATACGGGACTTGTATATTCCCGGAGAGGCGCTGCAGACAATCCCCGTCCATCGAAGGGGAGCGGATTAGGTGTTACCCTGGTGACCCATTAGTGGACCGTGTGGGGGCCAACTTGATGCATCTTTGTATATCCATGCCGTCCATCCGTTTTCTCGTATTATTTTAACACGTAAGACTAAAATTTAAGCATATCCAAATGTATTGAATACCCATTAAAGGTTTTTTGTGGGCCATAAAAGTTTTGGATCCCTTAATCCAGGTCTTCTTGACCTTATTAATGGGTTGGATGGAAAAAAAAAACATTAAGATAGGCATTATTTCGGTCCCTAGGAACTTTTTAATGGTGGATGTTCAATTACAACTTTTTCCTGTAGTGTGGTCCACCTGATATTTGGATCCACTTAATTTTTGAGTACAGTTACCAAACTGGTCTGGAGAAACGGATGGACGGCGTAGATATATAACACACTATTAAGGTGGGCCTCACGGCAAGGGTAACACCCACTAAGGTGTTACCCATGTTGGATGAATTGCGTGCAGCACACAGACGTAGGCAGCTGTGATATGTGTGACATCCACTCCATTCATCATTAGTACCAGCACATATTCACTTCAGGTAACAGAAAACAGCTTGATCCTCAAGTCATATGGGCCATGCCACATGAATGATGTAAAATCACGACCACAACCTTTTTATTCATTTAGTGTGGCCCAGCTAAGCTATGAATCAAAATAATTTTTGGGATGTCTATGCATCCTTGTGGTAATCACTCGATGAACAGGTCGGATGTCGTATGAACAACATGGTGGCCAAAGAAGGCCCATCTGAGTCTTGGATCACCCTATTATCAGAAGACCCAACATCAAGTGTTAGTGTTCCCACTACTAGATGGAAACTAGTGGGGTTAGGGTTAGTCCAAGTTATTTCCAAGCCGAGCTTTCAGTATTGAACCTGAAAAGTAAATGAAGTTTTTTTTTTTTTCATATTTTCCATATTATAAGATTGCCCCTTCCAATTCTAATGGGTTATTCTACACCGTTCAAACTCAATCTAATTGAGAAATGGGCCTAAATTTTAAACTTGAACCCTACCCTTGGGCTTAACACTTTAACCTAAACCCAGCCCACTTATTTGTTGCATAAATATCTTTTGAACACTTGAGTTTCAAAAGTCTATATATAATATTTTTAAATGCTTAATCCTTTTTTTTTTATAGAAAATTTAGTCAGTAACAATTTAAACTTACCTAAATTGGGTTTGTCTAGCTCATGCCATTCTATGCTAATTATTCTAATTTTAGCTGTTCAAATAATTTTGGATGATGATTCTATATATGGCATATGCATCATGCACATCTTCAACTTGTCACATCTAACAAATACGTGCCATTTGAAAATTTAGGCACGATTGACATATGTACAAGTGAGAAATGTGAAGAACACTACAATGCAAAGCGGTACGTATTCACATATAATACTTGGCACGTGAAAGGCATGGCCGGTTGAATGTGGCATACTTGCCGTATTGAAACTATTGCAATTTATTATTATTATTATTTTTTGGGTGAGGGGAATATGTCCTAACTATAGTGCAGGATTTTCAAAATCTTGGCAATTTATTTTTTAATCTTGTATCTTAATTTTATTATGCCATGAATGTGATTTAATGCAAAATTAGAACAATTCATTTTAATCCAAAATAAGGCATAATTGATGCATGCAAATGTGAGACATGTGGAGAGCACGGCAATGCAAGGTGCCACATACTTCACACATAATACTTGGCGTGTGAAAGTCACGAGAGGTTGAATATGGCGTACTTGTAAGGCTCAAAGATGGACAGTTTGGTTTAGCATGCAATGGAAGTCTAAGCACCCTGCAAATTGCAATGCCCCACTGCAAATTGGTGGTGGTGACATTTGTTAAAATATATGGAGAATTTAAAATTAATGGATTTTTTTAAAAGGAAAATTGAGCAAATTCTATTATGCCCAGTCATAATGTGGGATTTTCAAAATCTTTGTATTTAAATTTTTTTTTTTTAAATAATCTTGTCTCTTGATTTTATTATACCATTATCGTGATTTAATGCAGAATTAGGTGTCTTCCCTTCATCCTGGCGAGTCCCACCAGATGAACGGGTTGGATTAGGTGACCCCACACCCAAACCTTTGAGTGGCATCCTATTCGCCTTATTCCTTGTAGTGTGTCCTATATGAGTTATGCACTTTGCTTACTTTGGCCCTACGGCCTGTCACGGAGAAGCGCACCCAATAGACAGATTGGATTTCACAGATGCCGCATGGTGGCTTGAAAGAACGCCGCTGCTTTATCTGCTGCACAGCATAGGATTTGGTCCCTACCTCATACGTACAATCACACAAGCACATGTGCTAATATAACACACATGTGAGATATTTTATTAAAGCTAGACACGAACCGAGCTAGGTCGGTTAATTTACTCGGCTCAACTTGAATAAGCTCGACTCGGCTCCACTTAAAAACTAGATTAAGGTGAGCTGAGCTGATTTTTTTTAGCTCAAAAGAATTACGGAGCGAGCTCAGGCTAGCCCGAGCTCAACTTGACTCAGTTAGAAACTTGGCCTTAACTCGGCTCAGTTCAGCTTTGTTAAGTTATATATATATATATATATATATATATATATATATATATATATATATATAATTTAATTAATATATTATATATAATATAACAAAAGGCTTGCCCATATGAAAACTAAAAAGAAAATATTCAACTTGGAAGTTCAAGCTTGATCTCCGTTTGAAATCTCGAGCTCAAACTTGGCTCAAATTAAGCCGAGTTGCTGACCCAGCCAAACTTGAGCGGGGTAAGTTGCAGGCAGAATCAGACCGAGAAATACCAAGTTCGGCTCGATTTAAATTGTGTACAGCTCTAGATTCTATTTAGGGATTCCCTACTACCTCAGGAAGTTCCTAAAAGCTAGTGGAGCCCATGGTGATGTTTTTAAAAAATCTATCCAATCCACCATATTGCTATCTCATATTAGAACACGGCCAAAAAATAGCCAGATCCAAAACTCAACTTGGCCACGCGGTTGGAAAAAGGTGGGGAGGGAAATACCTATTGTTAAAACCTCCTGATGTTTGCCAGGTATATGCCTTACTAAATCATTCACGAAGTCATTTCCCACTAGGGTGAACTGGAAAAACAAAACATTAGTTGATTCGAAACTTCTGTAGCAAATGTATGTTTTAATATTGGGCATTCTTATCACTCCGTGTCCTAAAAATCACTTGAGATTTAGATTTGCCTTTTTTTTTTAGCTCCTATCCTAATAGATGAATTAGACGAATGAGCTGGATTCCTCACAGGCATCACAGTATGCCCTTACCTAGCTTCCAATTGCAGGGAAATCAGGTTGCTTCACTCCTCAAGTGGACCAACATATATGACAAATGGGTTGCTGGAAAAGGGAATTTGATGGTGTATTGATAAGTATACCCTGTGGGGGCCCACAGTAGTGAATATGTGCCCTATCCTTGCTGTCCATCTGTTTTACCAACTCATTTTAGAGCATGAGCTTAAAATTGAAGTATATCGAAAGTTCAATCAGACCACACCATATAAAACAATGGGGATAATGACATCCATGATTGATTCCATTCATACAGTTTCTTATTAGTTCATCCATAAAATGAACTAATAAAACCAATGGACAGCATGGATAAGACACATCATGGCAGTTACCACTGTATGGAGTACGCAAACCACTTCCCTGGAAAAGTCATTTTTGAAAGCAATGGCGTACGAAGTAAACACTGCAGGACCCACCATGGAGGCATATGTCTTATCCGCACTGTACACGGTGATGATCCCAAATCGAATCATATCAGAAGCTGAAGTGGATCAAGTAATAACAATGATGTCTGACTGTTGAAACCTTTGTAAGGCCCGCGGTGATGTTTATTTATCATCCCACCTGTTCATAAGGTCACACGGACATGGACAAGGGAAATTCAAATATCAACTTGAACCAAAGCTTATGTGGCTCCTAAGAATTTTTAAATGGCAGGTGTTCAATCACACTATGCCATGTGGTGTGGTCCACTTAAGCTTTGGATATACTTCAGCTTTGAGCTCATGCACTGAATGAGCTGGTAAAACGGACGGATGGTGTGGATAAAAGGCATAAATCACAATGGGTTGCCACAGAGTTTACTTGGTATGTAATCATCTTTTGTTGTCTTAACCATGTAACCAATAGCCCTCTTGAAGAGTTGATGACCCCAAAACCAGGGGCTAGGGGTTAGGTCGGGCAAACTTTGTCCAAGCCTGGTCTATCTTCTTTAAGATATGCCCAAACTTGGGTTGGGCCCGTGATGGGCCGCTTGTGATAAATGCTCGGCCAAGCCCAAATTTGGCTATTCCCAAAGAGAAGGAGAAAAAGAGTTGATCCAGAGAGAGAACCTTGCATAGGTAGAAGTGTTGATCCAAACACTACTAGCCATCTCCTCCTCCAACTTAAACGACCTTCTCTTTCTCTTCCGTCAACCCCACGTAATGCCCAAAAATCACCTTATGCTTCCTTCATAAAACAACATCTTACTCCCATATACTCTAAAAACCTTGCACTCTCATAGTCTAGTCCGAGTCCAACTTATGAATTTTATGATGGACGGAAGCTCAGCTCACTTGGCCCTTAGGTATTATCCTGCTGCCCAAGGTAGCCTAGTCTCATAAGCCCATCAGGTGAGCCCAGCCCATTGATAGCCCCACAGAGACCTGTTTGGCTGGTGACCCTAACACCATCCCCTAGTTGGTGTCAAACCTCTATAGACCCACCATGATATTATCCACACCGTTTATCATTTTTACCATTCATTTTGAGGTACAATGTAAAACCCAAGGCAGATCTAAATATATGGAGGACCATGGAACTTACACTGTTGAAAACCTCTCAGGGCATAGAAGTTTTGAATCAAGCTGATATTTGTGTTTTCCCTTCATCCATGTAGTACGATTGGATGGAAAATAAACATTATAGTGGCACTAGGAAGCTTTTAATGGTGGGTTCAATCACCACTATCTCCTATGGTGAGGTCTATTTGAGATTTAAATCTGCCTCATTTTTTGAATCATGCACTAAATTGAGCAGGCAAGATAAATGAACAGCATCGGTAAACACGCATATTAGCTTCGACGCGGCCTAGCCACTTTGTGTTGGACTCCGATTCATAGTAACCCCCCTAGTGCCGAGGCACTGGTTGAAGCTTGGTGGGCCTCATCATGATATATATGTGATTTATAGAAGCAGTCCATCATTTTCTCCCTCATTCTAGGGCATTATTTAAATAAATAAACCAAATCCAAATCTCAACCGTACCACACCAAAGGAAACAGTGGGGATTGAATGCCCACCACTGAAAACTTTTTGTAATTCACATAAATTTTGAATCAAGTTGGTTTTTGTGTTTTCCATTCATCCAGATTTGAGTGACATTGTGAATAGGTTAGACGCAAATAAACACGGTGGTGAGCTTAGAAAAGTTTAAGGGGGAACGTTCAATCATCATTGATTCCCGGGATGTGGTTAACTTGAGCATTGCATCTACCGCATTTTTAGGCTCTTACCTAAGAACGAGCCCGTAGATAAAACTCGTAGCTTTTGAGTCACTGCCTAATCCGAGTCCGTCCGAAACTGCGAGATCTTTAAACAAATAAAAAATAAAAATGTGTGAAATCTGATTGAGTACTTAGTTACTCGGTATGCTTTTATCGTAGTGACTAACCTTTTATGGCCCCACCTATGTGATTTATCCATGCCGTCCATCCGTTTTTCCATACCAGTTTAGGGAATTATACTAAAATTGAAACAAATTCAAATCTTAAGTGGAAGACACCACATGAATCAGAGGGAATGATGATTTCCACCCTTGAAGCCTTTCGAGGGCTCTTAGTGATGTTTATTTGCCATCGAACCTCTTATAAGATCAAACGACACGGATAAAGGTAAAAAACAAATATCATCTTGATCCAAAATTTCTGTCCCCAAGAAATTTTCAACGGTAAACGCTCAATTCACACTGCTTTATGTTGTGTGGTCGACTTGAACTTTGGATATGCTTCATTTTGGTTCAATACTTAAAATTATCTGGTAAATGGGATGGACGGAGTGGATAAAATACATCACGGTGGACCCCACAGAGTTTACTCAGTACGCAATCTGCTTCCAACACGTGGACACATCTCTGGATCTCGCACATATCACACGTCGGCACGTATGACCTAGCGTGAATGTACTTGCGTCTGTTTGGCAAACCTCTACATAAGATTCCCGCGAATCGGTTAAACGATCTGCTCGTAGGGTTTTCGGAAGCAGCTGCAACACAGAAGAGCTTTCTCTTCTCGATCAGCTTCGAACGATGGGAAGGGGAAAGTTCAAGGGCAAGCCCACGGGCCGCAGAAATTTCTCCACCCCCGAAGAGATGCGTAGGCTCTCTCTCTTTATTTTATCATATTTGGATATTTTGTTTTCTATATCCGCCTCAGATTTTAGGGTTTTTTTTTTTTTGACAGAAATTGTTCCAATATTTATCAGATTCCTGTTTTGGTGTGGAAATTATGATCATGGTTTTGAATCTACTTGTTTAGTTTCGACAAATAGATATTAAATATCTCAAGAAACTCTTAAATCTGAGGTTCATCCAGTGTCATAATTTGATATGAGTATGGCAAGCAAACAGGTGGAATATTAATGCAACTAGATCAATGAAGAAACTAATTGCAATAAGATTCAGCGTACCAGATTGAAAGTTCTAATCACAAAAGAGAAAAGATGTAATGACTGTGAGCAAGCTTGATGGTCCTCTAGTCTTATACTAGAGATCATCGCTTCCCCCCTTCAACATAGTACCGTAGAGAAACACGAGAACTTGTTCAAAGAAAATTTCATTCAACCATGTCTTATTCCACAGGACCTATGCATTATTTATAATGAGTGTTTACAAGGTTTCCTCCTTGAAAAAGCTCTAACATAATATAAGGAATCTAAAAATAGGATTCCTTGCTTGCTAAGATCTCTCAAATAAGAAAACCCTTGAGCAAGAAAATCTAATTATACGTATTTCCTAACATAGAGATATTTTCCTAACAATGAAATAGGAAAAGACGGAAATTAGGGACAAGCTAAAAAAGGAAAGTGGTCACGTGTGGAGTGTGCATGTGTGGGATGTGGGGTGATTGTATCAATTTCTCCTGGCTTGGAAAAACATGGCTCTATTAAGTTAGTGGCAATTTGCTCCTCATAGAGCTTCGGGTTGATGCGCTTGAAATTGTTTGCTGAGATTTACGTGCTATTAGTTTAGATTGGCCCTTCCACTCGATGTGAAAGTTTTAATATCCTTCTTGGCGTGTGGAAACCATTTGATTGCCCAACACATCTTCAATAATTTCTTTGAACTGATGTGGTACCTCGGGTATTTGGATAGCTCGTTCTTCCATGCTTCCATTTTCATGATGTCGAAGGTAAGTTGTAAGGTCTTCCACTTTGAAAATGGGGCTGATCTTCATTTTGGGCGAAAGCTTGATTAGGTATGCATTATCACCCAGTTTCTTCAAAATATGATATGGACCCACCTTTTTTCCAGTGGAGCTTGGTGTAAGAGCTTGATGGAAACCTCTCAAATTTGAGCTGCATCATAACCCAACCCCCTTGTTGAAATTGTTTAGCTTCATCGATAATTTGCATGCCTCTTCTAATTTTCATTATTAAGGGTGATCGTCCATTTGACTTCCTCATGGATCTCATTAATATGTTGTGCAAAAGCTTCGCCATCCTGGCTTGTTTGAGTCGCAAAAGGAAGTGAGACTAAATCAATAGGTTGTCCAGGTGGCATACCTGTCGCAGATTCGAAATGAGTCCCATATGCGGTTTATAGAACTATTATAGGCGAATTCAGCTTGTGATAACATGATGATCCATGAGCTGATATGATTAAATCAATAATCAAACAATGAAGCAATTTCCCAAGACTAGTTGATGATCTCAATTTGCTCATCTGTTTGTGGATGATAAGCACTTAAGAACTTTAATTTAGTTCCCATCTTAGACCACAAAGTTCGTCAGAAGTAGCTCATAAACTTAACATCATGATTAGATACAATTGTCTTGGGAACACCATGTAAACAAACCACCTTTTTGAAGAAAACATTGGTGATGCGTAGGGCATTCGATGTTTTCTTATAAGGAATGAGATGGGCTATCTTAGAAAATCTGTTGACCACAATGTAATTAGAATCATAGGTATGTTGAGTCTTAGGCAATCCTAGGATGAAATCCATGTGGATGTCTTTCCATGGAGCATCTGGGACAGGTAGTGAAGTATATAGACCAATATTTTTTTTGATACCTTTGCCTAGTTGGTACACTCAATTTTACTAATAATGATTTCAACACCTTTCTTCAAACTCACCAATAGAAATTGTTATCGACTAGGGCTGTTGTTTTGTTGATGCCAAAGTGACCACCGAGGCCACATGAATCTTTTGTATCGCAAGGTATTGCAATGAACTTTAGGAAGGCACAACCTTATATCATATAACAAGTATCCATTGTGTAGATTGTAACATGGATACTCAATGCCTCAGCAGGCAAAGAGTGTTGAAAATACCTTTCTAAAATTTATATCATCATCCATATAAACACTCATACAGTCATACAATCCATCCTTTGTTTTAAAAGTGGCCTTCTATTCATCCCAAGGACAAATTCTTATCTGGTGATACCACTTCACAAATCAATCTTCGAAAAGATTGTAGCATGTCATTGATGAGTGGAATTGGAAAACAATACTTTACCGCTATCTAGTTAATAACACAACTGTCAATACACATTCACTAGTTGCCATCTTTCTTTGGTGTCCACAACGATGACACAACACATGGGTTAAGGCTATCATGAAATCAATCACGTGCTAAACGTCGCGCATGGGTGGAAGCTTATTGGGTTGTTCTTCAAGAACTAAATCCTGAAATTAGGAAAGAATGTTCTGAATCTCAGGTGGTTGGACAGAAACATTACTAGTTAGATTGGTCTTCCATCATATTGGAGTATACGTGATTCCCCGTTCTTGATTTTCCTCCACAAAACGGGCCATACTCAAACAGTGTAGACACTAGCTTTGTATCATCGGGTTTGTCATTGTTGAGAGTAATGGGCTTCCTTCATACGTAGGGTTGTTCATGAGTCACATCCATACCATATATCCATTGGCGACCTAGTAATATATGTGCAACTTCCATTGGAATGGCGTTATACCAAATTGATTCTTTGTAATGACCCAATGAGACGTTCACTAAGCATTGCTTGGTCATGAGGATGAACGTGTTGTTTGCCCACTCAATCTTGTATGGCTTGGGATGCTTGTGAGGTTTCGGCTACTTGTCCACCATGCATTGCAAGGACACATTCTTACTGCCACCTCCGTTAATAATGACCTTAACAATCTTTCTACCACACGATACTTTTATATGGAAGATATTGTTTCTTACCCAGTTTTTTTAGGCCTCTTCTTTTGGTGCTGTCAGAATCTTCCTAACCATTGATGGCAACTTATTTTCCTTAAGGCCTTCTGGGCTTTCCTCAGGTTACTGATTGTCATCTTCTGGATCACTTTCATGCTCACCTTTCACTTGGTGTGTAGCGAAGTTCTTTTTGTACCATTCATCCCCTTACCCTTCACAAAATTGGAGATTGCAAGAGGGACGATGTTGTATAATGTCCATGACCATTATACTTAAAAACAAGTGTTGGTTGGCCTCCCCTGAGTCGTTGCAACAAACTTTCCCTTTGCATTACCACTTCGGGAAAGAGGATTAGAGGTAGAGTTCTCGCCAATTTTGTAATCTCATGGAAAATTACTATGGAGAACAACTGGCTGCAGACGTGCCGTGGAGCGACAAATAGTAGGGTGGGTGGGTGTATAACCCTCTAATTGAGAGCTACCGTCCCTTGTCACAAACTTCTGCTTTTGTACTTTTCGTGCTATCTGCTACACGTCATCCACACTATTGAGCAAAAAGGTCACAAGTTCTCTTTGAATAACAAACTGTAGTCCATTGCAATAATGCGCCACTTGTTGTTTTTAATCTCCATTAGGTGTCAATGAATACCACGTTACAATAACGTTGTGTTTTTCTCCACAATCAAATTGCTTTGCCGTAGTTTAAGGAGCCCCTGAAAGGAAGTCGTCTCATAATCTAGCAATAGAAACCTTTGCTTCAATCTTGCCTTCATTTCCTCCCAATTGCTCATAGGATGAAAGCACATCATTGCAAGTATACATTTGTTGTGTACCACCAATCTTTCGCCATGCCCTTAAACTTTAAGGCAACGAAATTTAGTTTAACAGCTTCTTCCATTTCGTACCATCAGAAATATTGCTTTATTGACTTTAGCCAATTATTGAACACCTTGAGATCCAAGTTACCATAGTCGAGATATTCCATAACGGTAATGGTGGCCGTAATAACCACCATTGTTACCTTTACGATACAAGGTGTAATGGCTGTTATGGGCACTGTAGTGGCTGTTATAGTCTCTCTCTCTCTCTCTCTCTCTCTCTCTCTCTCTCTCTCTCTCTCTCTTATTGAAAAAAAAAATCCAAAAAACCTGTATTGGCCTTATAATAGTTTGTTACGGCCTTTACGGGACGCGTAACGGGCCGGGTTGTAATAGCCTTTACGGGTCTTCTTTTTTTTTTTTTCCCATAACGTCCGTGACTGCCTTCATGACCCTGTAACATGTGGCAGTTGCCACCGTTATCTTTACGTAACAGCCGTTACGGCCTTTACGGCACACCATTAGTAATATGGAATTTCAATCTTGACATGACATTTCGCACTCCATCAAGATAATTTGGATAATATTTTCGGAGATTGTTCGTTCCTCTTGTTCCTGGCTGTGTGTAGTGTGGTTGTTGGATCCCATATCTCGACTCATACTCGAGGAAATCTCCATTTCAGCCAGGATGCCTTGGGTTAATATTCTTGAATTTCAAGTCTCCCTTAAGATCATCCATAGATGTTTGATAGTTTGGATTGAATCCCTTTTTTGCTTCTTCAAAAACTATAACTCGCTCTTCCAGAGTATCTACTCTAGTCGTGAAACGAGCCTCCATATCGTCCAACTGTTTCATAATCAAATCGACTAGTTGTTGCAAGGTCAATATAGTCCTATCCTAAGGTTCAATAGCTATCCCATGATTGTAAGTTGTCCCTCTTCTGGCAATAGAATGTATATGCAAAATATGTGAGTGGCTTTTTTGTTTGGACATGGGGAATGGAAAGGTTTTGGGAAGGTTGGGTGTATGACAGATTATGGGTTGTTTACAAGTTGAACAACGAGCGTGGTTTAATACTATTGGGATGGAGATAGGGTGATGGCTCAGGTGAGATGGAAGTCATATATGGTATATGGTGGGAGGGTTGAATTAATAGGCTGGTTTAGGAAATTTAGGGTGGCTTTGAAATGAAAATCGGACAAAATTTGTGGAAATGTAAATAATTCCCAAGAGCAAAACTTGCTCTGATAGAAAAAATCATGCAACTAGATTAAGGAAGAAACTAACTACAATACAATTCAATGTACCAGATTGAAAGTTCTAATTACAAAAGAGAAAAGATGCAACGATTGTGAGCAAGCTCAATAGTCCTCTAGTCTTACAAGAGATCACCACTCCCCCCCCTCCCCCCCCCCCTAAACACACCACCGTAGAGAAACAAGAAAACTTTCTCAAAGAAAATTTCATTCAACTGTGTCTTATTTCGTAGCACCCATGCCTTATTTATGAGTGTTTACAAGGTTTCCTCTTTGAAAAATCTCTAACATAATATGAGGAATCTAAAATGGGATTCCTTGTTAGCCAAGATCTCTAAAATAAAAACTCTTAAACAAGAAAATCCTATTATCACTTATTTCCTTACATAGAGTTATTTTCCTAAAATAAAAATAGGAAAGAAAGAAAATTAGGAACGAGCTAAAAAAGGAAAGTGGGCCTTTTGTTGTGCACGCTACACAACAAAAGGAAAGTGGGCCTTTTGTTGTGCACACTTGTGTAGCGTGCATGCGTGGGATGTGGGGTGATTGGCATCAAATGCCTATGAAATGAGAGCTTCAAATAAACAAGTACATGTGCCATCCATGATCGTGGTGATTTAGTGATCCTGTTGTTATTGTTGTTGCCAAGGTCATTGAAGTTGCCCAATCTGGTGAAATTCGATTGTGATGAGTCCGTGACGTTATTCGTTTCAAGTGCCTATTACTCTTATTTTTTTGCTATGCAAGGTTCTTTAACATTAATATTCGAATGTCATAGTGGAAACCCCAAAAGCTGTATGATTTCCCGCTCCCTACCATTGATTGAATGGCGCAAACTAGGGGGCTGTTCACTTTTAAACCTCCTAAGTAGAGAGACTATTTCACACTAAGAAGGATATTGGAAATAGAAAGATTTTTTACTTCACCCACAATGTTAAAAACTCTATAAAAATCCTAGAAAAGTATATGATAAAATTTGGAAAGTGTCTCTTTTCATTAACATAAAAGCAAACCCCTAGATTGAATCCTATTTCTCGATCCATAGGAATCTCAACCCTATATTGTCTCTAAAGAAAACCCTGTACAAAGTCATTTCTATATTGCAAAAACTACCTAACTGCCCCAACCGAGTTTCTTAAATAGAACTGATCACCTGCAAGTGACATCATGGTATGGCCATTTTCTATCCCTTCTGATATTTTTCCAATTTTCCACCGAAGGGCAGAATACTTGTAAATTTTCGTCATTGGTTAAGTTAGCCCACAACCATTTTGGATGACATAATTTTGGTTGTTGGTTAAGGTTTTTTTTTTTTTGCCCACAACCAATTTTAGATGATCGATTTTCTAAAATTGCGTTACTGTAGTGTCACCATGGCACTGCTATAGCAATATCTCAATGGCAATATAGTAATATTGTAGCATCGCTACGACACTGCATTAGCTTGCAAAGAAACCTTTCGGACAAGGAATCAGCCCCGTCTGTGAACTTATTAGCCAGGCTAAATGGTGTTCCCATTGGTATTTTGTTAGTGGATAAGAAAAATATGGAGGCGGACATCAAGTTGTGGCTTCTCAGCAAACTCTTTTTGCTTGGTTGACAGAGTGTTGGTCTTTGTGCCCCCATGGAAAGCTCTTGTCATATGCCTGCAAGAGTTAAGGCTTTTGCTTGCATTGCTGTGACTAATAAAGTTTTAACGTTGGACAATCTAAAGAAGCTCAACATGATCTTCTCAAACATGAACATGATGTGCAAGAAAGAGGAAGAATACATTGATCACCTTTTCATCCATCGTAGGGTAGCAATCGAAATATGGAACTTTTTCCTGCCTCGATTAGGGATTGCTTGGTCTCTTAACAAGTCTGTTGGTGACTTGCTTCTGGCTTGGGTGTGTTGGTTGTTTAAAGGCCGAAGGAAGATCATGTAGAATAGTAGAAGAAAAATGATATTCTTTTAGATTATTTGGGATTGTGGAAGGAGAGAAAGTGAAGAGTTTTCGAGGACTAAGTGGGGTGGATTGAATCCTTTAAGAGAAGAATACTGGTCTTGATTGGTAATTGGCCATTGCCAAGTAAAGAATTCCATGGGTTGTCTATGGTCCTTTTGGGAGAGGAGTGGTTTGCAGTCTCTTGTTGTCGTTGGGACTTTCTCTTGTGGAAGTAAGATTCTTGGGGCTGTTTAGTGTGTCTAGCTCTTTTGTATACATAATTTTGCAGGTTGTGGAGTGTAACACCCCGAACTTTTCAATACCCGAGTATTGAAAGTTCTTGAGTGTTATCATGGAATTTAACTTAGTATGTACATGTGTACGATACTAATTTATCCTATCCTAACCATACATTTATTCTTTAACCTAAATATAACTGTTGGGAATAATATTCAACCATAGATCAAGTCATTCGACTATTAATTTTTAAGACAAGATCATCATATGTCCAAGTATTCCCACTTGTCCATCATAACCAACCATTCAGTCAACTATCTACCACTAGGTAAAGGTATCTGACCGTCCACTTTAAGTTTGGACCACCCGATCATAGTAAATTAACTACTAGATTTTTGCATCTACTCGTACACATCTCAAATTGAGATTTTGATCCGTTCATCTTGTTCACCACATATGAATATGATTAATCTACCATCAAAACTACAATCTGAGGAACTTACACATATAAACAAGTCACTTGAATCTAACGGTATACATGTTCTACACCTTAATCACTCCAAAAAAAACCCACTTGTGTTCATCCGTTTATAAAACTGACCGTACACCTACCTACCTACATGATCAGAATACTAACCATCGAGTTTACCTACCTACCTACATGATCAGAATCCTAACCATCAAGTTTTCTTATTTTTAACATGTCATCTGACCGTCCTTTATACTTGGATCCGCCAAATGGGCCGCCCAAATATTGGAATAAATTGTCTAATTCGAAGATCGTAAGGTATACGCCACAGTTAATTTCTCCTTTAAAAACATAAGAGCGTTATCTTAGGTCTCAGAACAATATTGTCCATTTAAAATGGTATTTTGTTCATCTGTAAGCGATCAAGGCCCAAACTGGACCAATGGAAAGAGTACGAAAAACGAAGAATGCCCGCTAAATTTCAAGGCATTTGGATAGTGCATTTCGACGTAACGGACTTCGGAAGTTGGCTGAGAAATGGATGGCAAAATTGTAAATATGTAATACCATCGCATGCTACCGTTGACGCTCTATCGGATCGTGTGGCCTACCCGATCAACGGATATGTTCCATTTTCGGAGCCATGACCTAACATAGCGTGTCAAACTCGGTGAATGAAACAGATCGTGCCACTACAAACAATACAATGGACTCTACAAAAAAAAAGATTTACGTGACTTTCCAGCAAACACACTTCTCATGTCTCCATGAGATGCAAGGAAGGTTTTAACGGTGGGGGTCACCTACACACTTCATGAACGTATAGCCCACCCAGAGCTCGGATATGCTTCATATTCTAGCTCCTACGCCAACACGGCATGCCGAAGCCAATGAAGGATGTGGATCTTCTGAAATGTCATCATAATGGACCCCACATGTCGCTTTCCACAGTACCCGAAAATGATAATTCAGTCGTTGCAACAACGGATGATAAAAGTGGAAGATGTGAAGGAGTCGAATGCCAAAACTTCCGATCGGAATCCAAAAAGACTAATCTAAACCCTCCAAACTCTAAGGGAGTAGAATCCGATTCCAACAAGCAAATTCGGGAAGACTGGAGAATCCCAGCACGCTGGAAAAGCAAAGTTTCCTGGTTCGGACTGTGAAACCGCCCAAAAGAAACCCCACTGCAAGGATTTATGGAACCCGCCGAATAAATCGATTTGAGTCTTTAAGATGGTGGCCCAACATGCATCAAAGGATTGATCCGGACCGCCCTGGAGTAACAGAACGAAGAAAAACGGACCAGGGTAAGATCCACCATTAAAACAGGGACCATCTTCCTCTCTACATGCTGACCATCCATGGATCTAATCCATCCATGTAATGACCACTCAAGCAGGCAATCTTCTCTAACACATTTAAAGAAATAAGATAATTAACAGAACCTAAAATCGAGATCAACATGTGATGGCAAACAACAAATTCCCGTGTGCAAACAAACCAGCGCAAGGCGCTGTTGCATTGGATAGGGACTCTCCCTCTCGCTGGCTGCATCCAAAGACTTATAAAATCTAGCATGCGGAGGGAGAAAATCGTTCAGAAAATGTCTTCCAACACTGAGAGAGAGAGAGAGAGAGAGAGAGAGAGAGAGAGAGGAGGATGGCCTGTAGAAGCTAGAAATTCTCCTCTTAAAAATGTTTAGCATTTGGAGTGTGAACATTTCATGTAGAGTATTTGCGCATGCTCATACTCGACAACACAGTAGGATGGGCCCGTGTTGGCCGAGGAGCCAGAATATGAAGCAGATCTGAGCTCTGGGTGGGCCATACGTTCATGAAGTGTGTGGGTGACCCACACTATTAAAACCCTCCTTACGTCTCATGGAGACATGAGACGTGTGTTTGCTGGAAAGTTATGTAAATATGATTTTATTTTTTTTAAAGAGTTCACTATAGTGTTTGTAGTGGCACGATCCGTTCCGTTTACCGAGTTTTACACGCTTTGTTAGGACATTGGTTCGAAAATGGAACAGATCCGTTGATCGGGTGGGCCACATGGTCCGATTGAGCGTCAACGGTGGCATGCAATGATATTACATATTTACAATTTTGTCATCCATTTCTTGACCAACTTCCGACGTCCGTTATGTCGAAATGCATCGTCCGAATGCCTTGAAATTTGGCGGGCATTCTTCATTTTTTGTGCTCTTTCCATCGGTACAATTTGGACCTTGATCGCATACAAAGGAGCAAAATGTCATTTTAAATGGACTATACTGTTCTAAGAGCTAAGACAACGCTCTTATATTTTTAAAGGGAAAATTAACCGTTAGTTGTGGCGTATACCTTGCGATCTTCAAATTGGACAGTTTATTCCAATATTTGGGTGACCCGTTTGGTGGATCCAAGTATGATGGACGGTCAGATGACATGTTAAAAATAAGGAAACTTGATGGTTGGTATTTTGATCATGTAGGTAGGTAGGTGTACGGTCAGTTTTGTAAACGGATGAACACAAGTGGTTTTTTTTTAGTGATCAAGGTGTAGAACATGTATACTGTTAGATTTAAGTGACTCGTTTACATGCGTAAGTTCCTCAGATTGTAGTTCTGATGGTGGGTTAAACATATTCATAGGTGGTGAACAAGATGAACGGATCAGAATCTCAATTTGATATGTGTACTAGGGCCGAAAGTCGGGTGGGTTGGGTTGGGTTGGGTCGGGTTGGAGCTCAACCCTAGCCCAACCCAAGGTTCTTATACCTCAACCCTAACCCAATCTAACCCAACCTCGGGTTAGTAATTCTCAACCCAAGCCCAATCCAAGCAGGCTTGGTTGGGTTCATTAGGTTGGTTGGGTTGATACATGCTAATATTTTCATTATTACATTAGTTTATTATATTTTCAATACGTCTTATTTTATTTTTATTTTTTTGTATCTATGGTTTTATTAATTATATATGTAGTTATTTATAGTAAAGAACTTCACTTTTTCTAAACAAACAAGCTAAAATATAAAACTACGCCTTTAAAAGTTGTATTATGTAGCACACAATCTATTTGAGAGAGAGAAATCTGGCGTATCTTGTTAGCTTGAGTCATTAGAAATGACGTGGACCAATAAAACCGACGGCATTGGATTTTCTTGTGCCTTCAACGCAGACGATTTGCACTCAATTATAATTTATAAGTTATTTATATATTGATTGGGTTCGGGTTGGGTCAGGCAACCCGAGACCTCAACTCGAGCTCGACCCAAGTTTTATTGGGTTGGTGTTTGTATAGCCCAAGCTCGAGACCGAACCCGATGCATCCTGCTTGAGCCCAACCCAATGTCGGGTCGGTCGGGTTGAACCCGCCCAACTTTCAGCCCTAATGTGTATGAGCGGATGCAGAGATCAAGTACTTAGTTTAATGTGATTGGGTGGTCCAAACTTAAAGTGGATGGTCAGATACCTTTACCTAGTGGTGGATGGTTGACTAAATGGTTGATTATGATGGATAAGTGGAAATACTTGGACATATGATGATCTTGTTTTAAAAATCAACAGTCGAATGACTTGATCTATGATTAAAGATTATTCCCAACGGTTAGATTTAGGTTAGAGAATATATCTAAGGTTAGGATATGATAAATTGGTATCGTACATATGTACATACTAAGTTAAATTTCATGGTAACACTCGAGAACTTTCAATACTCGGGTATTGAAAAGTTCGGGCTTTTATAATCTACTCCCCCTTGAACAAAATTTCATCTCCGAAATTTAATTACTTCTACCATTTACACTGATTCATTATGTTTAAGTTTTCAATATATTCCTCATGAGGTAGATATATATGTCTAGGTGTGTGTGTATAATTAGCTATATGAAATCGGGACGCTACACGGAATGACAATAGGGTCACTACTAATAATTTTTGTTTCTATTTTCTGCTTTGATAAAATCGCTGCCTTTGAGAAAAAGTCACTTTGGCATGCCTCTTTATTATGAAAATAGGTTACGAGGCATATCATTCAGGTGACTGAGTGGAGTCCACCTCGGCCCATCACATAAGCTGCAACTAGCCCATGAGGCGGCATTATTTTGGGATTAAGGTGACCGCTTAATGCCGGCCATTCTTTCATACATCAACCATGAATGGTGGATGTTTTAAATTATTGCTCTGTTTCTTTCATGTGTGTATAAGAAAGCAGCAGTCTTGCTGGCAATGGCATTACGAGAGAGGGTTTCTGCAGAAACGTTTCATCACCTTAGTTTTGTTCGGTGTTGCCTTTCACACTTGTATAGGTTTAAGAATCATGACTTTTAAAAAAAATGGTTTTGTTTGTTTATTGTTTATAGGTGCTGGGCCATGATTCCCAAACTTTGTTTGGCGCTGCATTTGACTTGTGTGCCTGGGCATTGTTGCATTCTGTTTGTTATTGCTGACCTGGAACAGGACTTGGTTGTTTGGTCTTTCATAAGATTCTGTATTAATGGCTGATTTTTTAGTGTCAAATTGATTGTTGAGATTTTGCTTTTTGAAAAAGCTAGGATTTACCCATAGTACCATGGCATCAATGAGATCCCATGTCTTTGTTTTGTCATATTGCTAATAAGTAACTTTTAGTTGATGTTACAATTCTTATTCCTCAACACTCTCTTCTACTATAGCTGTTACATTTCTTATTCCTCAGCACTTTCTTCTATTATAGCTGTTTTAAATTTAACCTGACTCTCTGTTTTGTTTTTCATGCTTCTGAACTACTGCAGTTGCTGGCACCTCTACTCGGCCCCGCACTTTTAAACAGGTATGTTGCTTAGATTTTTTTGTCAGAATGTCAGTTTATTTTTTTCGACTTCTATTTTCTCAATTGGTTGGTTAGATGGGGTATAAATGTTCCCAGTTACTGAGTATGTTCTATTAGCATCAAAGACCGTTCTGCTGGCAAATTTGGATCACTCTGTACCATAAGTGGGATGGTATAGTGATGTAGTTGCTGCACCAAAAACAATTTTGACTTCTCTTATTTTCTATTTTTGAGTGCATTTGAATTTTTTTGAAGCTTCTATGTTTGGCCACATCATCAATGTTGATGAAAGCTAGTTTCATCAGCGTTCAAAAAAGAAATAAAAAGAAAAAAGAAAATTTTAGTTTCATCTAGAATCACATGACTGCCAATGTTGAACACTTGAACTGGATTGCTTTAGTATGTGATACAAGAATGGGTGTGTGCTGTGCCACTTCAATACATGGTATGCTAGGGTTAGGAACAGGTTTATCACTCCAATACATACATTGTGTATGCAACATAGTTTTAGGTTTTGTTAACATCCCCAACAATGTTTCAAATAGCGCCCGTAGCGTAGCCTGGCTGTAGCGCTACTTAGTGTCCTAAATAGTGTAAATACGCTACAGGGGTCGTCGTGTACACTACAACTACGTAGTGCGTAGCGTAAACTACAATGTATTTTTTTTACTATTGTATTTTTTAATTATTTTTTTCATGTTTTTTTTGTATTTAATGTTGAGGAATGTGACACTTATATTGTACTTGATACTTTTAACCTATGATATTTTTATTTCTTTTCATAATTGTGACTTGTGGCTTCAATAAGACATTATTAGTTAAAGTGGTTTGCATAGAAAGTTGTTGATGTGATAATTATTTGATTTGGCTTATATATGTGAATTGGATTTTGATAAATGATAACTAATAAATCGTTTGAACATGCTTATAATTGATAAAATGAATCATCTTTTAGGCATATTTATTTATTTATTTATTTATTTCAACTATTTATTATATTTGTCCTAATTTTAAATTAAAAAACAAAAGTATCGTGTAGCTTACGCTACACGCTATAGAGGGCTGAGGGCTACAAATCACGCTACCGCTATTTAAAACATTGATCCCCAAACCTTTTCAATGGCACACGGCGTGACCTATCATCGATCCAAACTGTTCATTAATTCATACTAGGAGCAAGAATTACACTGATCCGATGAATCTAACCCTTTGAATGAGGCCAATTTGTTACAACCGTCCATTGTTTACAATCCATAAATCACATGGTTAGAATGATCAAATCAAAGTGTTACTTCAGAATAAAAAGAAATACAAAGTGGGATCTATCTAGTAGATGTTTCAAGATGATGATTGGACCCTTTTTGTTTCTCCAGTCAACCTTGACTGTCCATTTTCATGCTATTCATCGGAAGCTTAGGATCACCCGATTGGCACTATTTTTGTACCATGGCTTGCTTTTAGTTGTATGAATGAATGAATGAATGGTTTGGATTGACAATAAGTCACCTCATGTGCCATCGAAAGGTTTGCAACATTCCCATGAAGGTGGGGACATTAGCAAAACCCAATAGTTTTGTATATGAACTAATATTGCAATTTATATATGAAATGATGAATGCTTTTATTATAACCCTTGCATGCTTAGTGTTATATTATAACTAAATAAACACAAGTATAAGTTTGGCATTAACTCAAACAGTAGTAAGAATATAGGGCCATAATTTTGGGTCACTAAAAATAGTGATCTGGATTGCAAATGACCTGTGATGTGGTTCACTCGATCTAGTAAGGAAAATGTGAGGAGGTTTGTGTTTTAGGTAACATTGGTTTTAAACTCAGCTCATCTTAGATGGCAGACGCTTTCTCTTTGAGGTTGTCATAGCTACAAGAGTTTGAATGCAACCATTTGGCTAGTTCTGAAGTGCAACATGAAGTTACTTTTTTACCCCCTCCTTAGTGAAGATATCTATACTTATTGGGAAAGAATCATCCTAGTTATACTCGTTGTTTGTTAGATTATCCTGCTTCTTGTTTTTCTTCAATTCCATTAGTCTTGAAGCAGGTGATGCTGGTTTTGTCTATCTCAAAGCAAATGTAATAGGCAATTTGTTTCTTGTTGGAAACTATATACCAAATGTAGTCTTTCCCTTGTTGTGAAGTGAATTGTTTAACATTCATCAGAGCTAGAATTAGGTTCTCATTTCATCAATATGTTGGATGTTTCTCATTGGAAACTATACCAGATGTAGTCAAATCCTTGGCATGAAGTGAACTGCTAAACATTTAACAGAGCTGTGATTCTGTTTGCAATCTGGAACTGGTTGATGCTTGACAATCTTATGTTGACATATTCTTCTGATTTGATAGTTGATTTGGAGACTGTTTTAGCTATTGGAAGTCGGGTTTTGACAGGAGGAAGCATATAGACGTCGTCGTCGTCGTCATCCTCATCATCGTAGCCTCGTCATCATCATCCTCATCATCGTAGCCTTTCTCCCAGAAAATTGGGGCCGGCTTTTAAATGGTAGAATGACAAAAGTTTTATGATCTGTTGTGGTCCATGGCAAGGTCTCACATTGATGAGCGCTTAAAACTTAAAAAGTATAAATCTTGCAAAAAAAAAAAAAGAAGGAAAAAGTACAATATCATGAGGGAACAGATTGTGTGCCAAGTGTTCACCAATAGTCATGCTCATATCTTCCACCATGAATAACTTGGTGGTGTGAATCTTAGCATGCATTTTCATTCTGCACCATGTGGATTTCTCAAATGTGGAGAGTAGCTAATACTTGGCTGACCAGCTTGCACAAGTGGGTGCCATCAGGGTTAATCTCTGTGTTCCTTTAAAAATGGTTTATGGCTGTTATGTGATATGGGGCAAATCAGTCCATTATGAAAAAAGAGCCGATATGCCGTTAAAAGCCAATACACGACCACAAAGGCCCTTTTTTTTATTTTCATTTCTCTCATTTTTTCCACTTATTTATTCATTTCAACCATAAAAGGAAGCATATAAACTATGTTTAAACTAGATGTAGGACTATTTTGAGGATGAAAACACGAAATTTGAGTAGGATAGGATAAATTGAAGTTTAGTGGATCATTATGGGAAATATCGGTAGGGGTAAACTATCGAATTTTCATTTTTCCATCTTCATTTTGTTGTACTTAAATGTAATGGGCCCTAATCCACTGAATTGTGCTTGACTTGTATTTGATTAGGGTCTATTTGGTCGATTGGCAGCAGATGAATTTGAAAATGCTCAACAGAAAACACTGTTACCAAAGAATGACCTGCTACACCATCAAATACATGTCCCAAAAAAAAAGAAAAAGAGTGCAATTTGGGATCCTCACATTTTTTTATATATTTTACAATTACTTTTTGATTTTTCCCCCCCAAACAAAAAAGTTTCGGTATTAGAAGGCCATATTTGTTGATATGAGGGTGACTCATAGCCAATATGGCCCATATTGTATCAGCCAGCAAGGTTGTTATGCTTACGTAATACTTTGCTGTTGCCGTTTGTGCTAGCTAGCTGTTGTGCAGCTAAACTCTTGTTTGTTCCACCTTTCTTAAGTTTTGCATTTATTTTTTTTTTTTTTAAAGAAGAAATCTTAACATGCATTTCAAAATAGACTTCTGAAAATTTTGAAATTTGAAATGCTGCTAGATTTCCACCAACCATCTTCAAATGGTGAGAGATAATGGGCCCACGACTCTTGGTGAGCCTGTGTGCTTTGAAGTTGTGCCCATAACTTCAAACGAAATTAAGAAGTGACCCTAGAATCTCCACAAGCAACCTGCAAATAAATCAAAATGTAATAAGATTAGAACATCCTTGATTTGTAGAAGGATAGAATGTTGAAGGATGAAGGTTTGAATTCACAAACCTCTATTCTTGGTTCTCAGCGTACTTGTTTACTCATAGTTACCTGGATCTCAATTCAACTGATTCATGTTTGAATTCATAGTTCACAGTTTGATACTTAATTCTTCAGTTCATTGGGGTTGGTTCATTTAGTTTGTTTTTCGATTGTCCCTAGTTTTAGCTCAGATTCGTCTAGTTCAATATATTAGTTAAGTTTGGCATAGCTCGAACTAATTCATACGGTCAACTGTCCAAATTCAACAAACCTATTAACTAGATGTTAGGATTGTTTGGTCAATCTTACATTTGGACTGTTGCTGATCTACTGTGGGTCCCACAATTTTGGACAATTTGTCTTTAATGTGTGCCACATGTGCCATTTTGATCATGATTTTTTTTTTTTTTGGAAGGTAATCTGTGATTTATTAAAGAAAACTAGAAACTCCTACAACAAAATACAAACAGGCCAATCCATGGGAAAGACAGAAAAACAGCAGGAAAACAGATGCAACAGGAACCTGCTGAAAGGAAATCTCCTTGCCTCTAGAGAGTTCAAGAGCTTCTTCTATCAGGTCTGATAGATTCCACGGATATCTCTCAGACAAAGCCCAACCAATAGCATTATGAGTCTCCTTCAACAATTGCAGGATGTAAGATACAATCATCTTGACTGCTTGGAGGAGATTGACTGCCTTGCCATCCTCTTACTCCGATAGGCCCCGAGCTTCAGTAATGTGAAACCCACCCAGAATGATCACGGACCAATCCAATGACAGCCCAACCTGGATTTCCAAGGGAACTACCATCAAAGTTAAATTTGAAGCTTCGGGAAGGGGGAGGGGACCATCTGGTTAAAACCGTCTGAACTTTAAGCTGACTATGATGAACCTCCTCGAAATTGGATACAAACTCAGAAGATGGAATCTTGCTGAGGGTTGCATTGGCTTTTGACCAGGATATCAACCATCTAAAAATGTGCTCAACCATTTCTTTAATCGACCCCGCCTTTGTTCTGAAAAATCCTCGAATTTCTTTCTAGCAAAATTACCCATAAAGTGATTAGCCCATTCGATCATGATTGGTTGAAATATAACCCATGCACTCTTCTCCATCGCTCTGCCTGAGTATACACATAAATCTGAATGCAAACCCTGCCAATATACTCAGAGACAAGACCAAATACTCTACCAAGGTATACAATTTTTAAGCACACATGCTGTGGTTGTTGCCCAAGTAGATATTTTGAGTGCTGCCATATCATCCGCCACAGATACTGAACAAATTTTAAATGCGTGTTCAGCCCATATCATCTGCTATGCTATTAAACTTTCTGCTGATGTACCAACTTTGAGTGCATGTGCTACCATTAAACATGTTTTAGTGCATGTCATTGACTGTTCTCTGCCATAGGATCAAAGTAAATCTACTCGCTATTAGCAGCAAACTGACTACTGACTGAGGATTGAACTGGTGTGACCTAATTCGCTGATAAACACTGAATTTTGGTGAATCAAACTTCGATTTAGGTAGCTTGACCTGAATCTCAGTTGAAGGGCATATCCAACAATTTAGGTAACTACGCTTTTACCTCTACACAAAGGTGGCGAACTTTAGCCTTGTAATGCACTTATATTTCTAGTGGAACTGCAATTAATTCTTATTTGCATTAATAGCAAAGAGGTATGTGTGACTTATTTTTTTTCCTGATAAATTCGTTTCTCCAATAGACTCTTTGACTTAATTTTTGTTTGGTTAGTTGTTAACTTAATATATCTAGTTTGTATAGAGAATTGCTTACATGAATTATTCGCATGAACAAAGGGCTGTCATGCATTTTGATTATGTTGTAGTTTTTCATTTTGTCGTTATTGTCTTGCCTACACTTCTGTTTTATCCATTTGGGTTTTAAGCAAAAACTTTGATACCATCAGGAAGAAGCTAAAGACAAAGAAGAAGAGGAATACGAAGAAGAGTCTGAAGAAGAATCTGAAGAAGAAACCGAGGTCAGTGGGATGTCCCTCTGATTATTGCTTCTTTTTGTCTCTTCTTACTTTGAGAATCTTATGTTACAACTTGACAATTTCATTTTGCACCACTTAGCTGTCAATATCTGTATTCACTTCTTTCTTTTATGTAACTGTGCCTGATGTTTGGCAGAAAAAGAAAGGCACGCAGGGTGTTATTGAGATTGAAAATCCTAATTTGGTAAAACCAAAGAATTTGAAAGCGAGAGACGTTGATGTAAGTTGGATATATCCTCCTAATTGTTGTACCGCGGGAAAAGTTTAGCATTTTGACATCTGGAAGCTTATTAGATAGTTTGAAATTTGTCATTTAATGATTCTGCTGGAATTTTCTGAATGCATTGGCTAAATTTAATAGTGTTTGGTGCTGAATATGTCTCTAGAGAAGGCTTTATTCCTCTCATGTTGAATGTCTGAATAGATCATTGCTGCCCATAATATCTGTATTATATTCTACTATTGATTATATCACAAGGAATGGAAGTTTCTTTGCCCCAAAAATTTCTTCAGTGTATGTCAATAACACCAAGTCCACAAGCACCTTAAAATAATTGCTCAAAGACAGCTAACTTTTTCATGTGATCACCAATGGGGAAGAGTTTCTTCAAAAAATGCTCTCCAATTGATGGTATTCAGTATGATATCATATTTCAATTCTTATTTCTCTATATGTTCCTATATGACACACTGATTTAATTATTATATACTACAATATGTCGATATGTGATAAAGTAGCTTAATAGGAGCTGGAGCATAAGTTGTGTAGTTTTTATCTTCAAATAGTTCCATGAATGCATTAAAAAAAAAAAAGTTCCATGATGTGACTTTCATACAACTTTCAACTCCTCCATGTAGAGATAAGCTGTGACAGTGGTACAATAGCAATTAGTTTACAAAGTATATTCATCAAAACTTCCAAATTGGTCAAATGTTCATAAGCAACCTTTTGTATCTTTTGTGATAATTGACAACTTTTGCAAAGGGAAAAATAAGTTGCAAGAGGGGCAAAATATTGCCTAAGATAAGGAGCAGCTGAAGGTTTTCCTTGATGCAGAACTGATTGGACATGTGCACCCTACAGTCCAACACTATGTTAAAGAGCTGATCTGAGGTCTTCTTTGATGCAGACCTGATATACCTTTGTACCCTACAGTCCAACATATGTTTATTTTTAGTAATCTGATTGACTTCGTGAGCTCCATAGGTCGTCGGTGCCCTTAATCTGGTTCAACGCACCAACCAAGACCATTGAAAAGGTCCTGATCTTTCATCCACTCAATCTGAACTTTACATGGTTGTACATATCTTAAAGTTGGATTGTTGGATGCTCTAGTTCTTCAGTGTAGATGGTCAGATCTTGGATGCTGCTGATCTCTATTGATTAGGACCATTTGTGCTCTCCCATTGGATGACTGGCTGTGTTGTATTGGTTCTCGTAGTTTGGAATTGGCTTTGGTGGTAGTTGGTGATGAAGCGCCCCCTGTTGGCTTGGCGCGATTTCTGTTTGATTGTTCTCCCCTTCCTCTTGGTTCCTGGCAATTGTTAGTCTCTTGGTGATTCTCCTTCATCTTTTTATGGTGGTTGCATCTCATGTCCTACTTTTGCACCTTGATTGGCACACTTACCTCTTTCTCGATTTGTGCAATCATGTCACTATCTTTTGATATGCTTCTGAATTGTAGAAATGGTCTTATCTCTCTTCCCGTAGCGAATCTTCTCTCATGGGCTCTCATTGGTACAATCCACACCATGCAAAATTGATGAAATGTGATCCCGGTGAGTAATTCACCAAGTGTGTAAGATATCCGTCCTCTCTCATGGGCTCTCATTTTGCTGTGTTGGGTGACATCCGTCCTCCCTTGTTGGGCAATCACCTAACCAGTTTTTAGCTACATTTAGGCTGGCCTTGCATTCCTCAAAGCCCATTATACCCAAAAACATTCTTGGGAGAGATGGTTCTTGATGGTTGTCCATCTCCAGCCATGGTTGATCAATTCTAGGGGGATGTCCAAGGGTCAGGTTTGGGTGGTGCCATCTTATTGATGCCCATCCCAGTTCAAGTGAACCAAAACAGCATCTAGTTTATCCTGCCAGGGAAGACCACAAATGAAGTGCCTATAATATTGTCGTGGTCTTAGCTACCTTCCCCTTTGAAGCAGCCGATGGTCCAGAGTTCACAAGAGTCGAGATTAGTAGAGAGGCTGGGATCGCAGATGTTCCAGTGTTCTAAGTAGTGAACAAGCTGACACTGTTAGATCTTTATATACATCTTCTAATGTGGCCAAGGAGTGTGGACAAGGTTGAGGCACAAAGCCTTAATATCCATGGGTGGAGCAACAATCAATCAGGAAAGAGAGATACTCGAGCCTATCTTTCTGTGGGTTTAGAGGATGCTCAAGGTGAAGTTGCTAGGCATATGTGTTGAAGGAGAAAATAATTTCATACATCTTCAACCTTTTCAAAGCAAAAGAGTTACTGGCTAGAGAGGGCAACTTCGACACAAGCAACAGAAAGAAACAAAAAGGGGTATGGGAATTGAAAAATGTACGAATTAAAACATGAGAAAGGTCGATAAAGGGGCAGCTAGGGTAGGGTATAGCCTTGCCATCATTAAAAAATGATTATGGTGTCATGGAATGTTAGAGGCTTGCGAAGTGAAGCAAAAAGGTTAATAGTCAAGGAACTCCTTGCAAGAATAAGTTGGATGTGATACTCAGGCAGTGTATGAATGAGTTATATGATTACTCATATGATACTCAGGCAGTGTATGATGTTTGGTACACCGGCACTCAGAAATTGTACATGTGGCATGCATATTAACTCATAATACTCCAATTAAGTTGTGGGACTTACTGTCACTAAGTCATAGTCCCAAAATCAAATTGTTTGAACAATCCACACCACTGATTTGTGGACACAAATTAAAACAAAATAAAAATCTGTTAAATATTTTCGAAAATTATTTGGATGGATGAGATGAATGGATGTTTGGATGGATAGATGGGATGGATGGATGGATGTTTGGATGATCGAATGAGATGGATGGATGGAGGGATGGGATAGTTGGATGGATGGGATGTATGGATGTGATGGTTGGATGGATGGATAGATGGGACGGTTGGGCAGTTTGGTGAATGGATGGATGGTTGGATGGGATGGTTGGGTAGATAGATGGGACGGATGGATGGTTGCATAAATGGATGGATGGGATGGATCGATAGTAGGGGTGTCAATGGGCTGGGCTCGGGCCTGAAAATTAGAATTTTGAATAGCCCCAGCCTGAAACGGTTCAAAATCCGGGCTGAGACCTACCCCAGGCCCGGCCCGGCCCATTGACAGCCCTAATTGATAGGATGGATTAATGGTTGGATGGTTAGATCATCATGCATGTGTATTGTGTTTATATGCTTATTTATGCATGAATGTATAATGTATGAATGCATTATGCATGTTTGTTTACCTATTAATTAGTCTAGTGAGATTTAAGTGATTGTTATGTTACTATTGGACTGATTTCTTACGATAACACATACTTTTAGGCCTTATTAAATGAGAACTTATTATGCATGCATTCTTTTTGCATTTATTTTATTTTATTTTTTTTAATTCCTAAATGTGTAAATATGTGTATTTTAGCATCTCCTAAAGTTTCACTGAAAAACTTCATTGTTTTCCCCACGTTTTCCTAGTGTTTCCCTGCATTTCCAGTTATCTCCGATAACAATATTGTTTCCTTATCTCCAGCTAGCGAAACTTGTAGTGATAACGATACTTCGAACACTAGCAATCGCTAAGAAAATCTTTCGCTGATAGTGAAATAGGGTAAGGCAAGACAGTCATGAAAAGGCTTCCCATGGTCCTTTAATAAATAAATAAATAATTCCAAACAGGAGTTGTTATTACGTGGAGGGTTGTGGCAAAAATATTTAAAAGATGACACTCCTCCCACAGGTTGCATCAAACTCAATTTTGATGAGGTTGATGGGGAACCCAAGTCTGGCCGGCATTGGTGGGCTGTTCAACTAGGGTCAAACCGTGTTGAAATTTTCAGGACCATTGGGTGCCAACAATTCAAATTGTGCCGAAGCTGTTGATCATCTCCAGGGGATCAAGGTCGTTGCCGATTGTAACCTTGGTCCTATCATATTGAGGGGGACTTGATTAATGTGATTAAATGGATTAATGAGGGCCGCTATCCGTGGAAATAGCGAACCTAATCCAGAAAGCAACAGATACTTGTGCTTCCATCTTGGTCTTTCTTTCATGTTCATTGATGTCTAACTCGAGGGTGGATAAGCTAGCAGTGGGTGTGCCCCTGGGGGAGTTGCATATCCTGGACTATGGCAATGGTTGTAGGCATAGCATCAATCCTTTTGTGTCCTTGTATTTCTGTGTTAGTGTGGGTTGGGTGGATCAATTAGGCATGAATTGGAGGGGTGACTTGTGGGTCCAACCCTTATGATTCTTGACCAAGTCCAAGTCAATTAGGATGAGTCAGGTATGCCTCGGACAAATTGGCAGTCCCTGCATATGCACCCATGTATGGAAGATATTGGTCCACATCCAATCTTCATTCTTAGCTTCTGTGGGAGCATTGGAATTCACATGTTCTACTTGAAGTCATCTTACAATTAATCACGGAAGGCATCTGGACTGAAGTCTACTACCATAGTCCTTGATCTCAACTTTAACACGTTTCATTGGATCATCTACACCTTGATGGTATCTTGCCCCAAGATAAAGAGGATCATCATCACCACCACCATCATCTTCTAAGCCTTATACCAATTAATTGGGGTCTATTATATGAATCCTTTTCCACCATTCCACTCTATCAAGGGCCATAACTTCTGTTAGACCATTGGTCATCAAGTCTTTTCTCACTACCTCCACCCACATCCTTTTGGGCATTCACCTTTAGAGCCTTCAACTTGTACCCACTCCTTCTAACCGGTGCAGTTCTTGGTGTCCTTATTAATGATAATGAGGTGGCATTGGTGTCCGTGGTCCTTGCCAAGGATAACTAGGTGGCTGATATCCAGGGTGAGGACCATGATCATATTTATAGATACCTTCCTCCTTGGCTTGAGCGCCGACCTGAGGGAGACACTAGCCTTCTTCAAATCTCCTTCAACACTTGGCCATTCTCTTGGTCCTCCGTTGATCCACATATTGGGGGTTGTCCCTTTTACCACCATCCTTCATCACGGTTGTCTGTCCGTCCAGCTGATCCATGCAGCCCAGCATGAAATCTATCTTTTCCATGAATTTTTGCAGTGTCCTCATTACATCACTTCAACTATCACTTGCCACCTTAAGACTAAAACAAGCTGAGCTTCTAGTGGGCTTGAATTGGTAAAAGATGGGTTTTAGAGGGACTGTGCAAGGACAGTTTAGGGACACAAATAAAGGGCTGCTTTATGGTTTGATTTAGGACAGTTTAAGGCTGGATGTTGGGACAAATTGTGTAGCACTGGGTGGCTGTTCATGGACTTGTTTGGGGTGGATTACAGGGTCTCAGTAGACAGATTGTGGTTTGCTATGGGATAGCCGTTGGACTTAAGCTTTAGGCTAAGGATTTGGGCAGCAATTGGGTTGTGATTTGGGCTGGATTCTGGAATTATGCTTCTAGTTTGATTTCCTCTCTATGGTTACATCACTCCATTATTAAGATAATGGTCTATTTCATTACACTTGAAATGAATTGAAACCTCGAATCCACTAGTTAAGTATGATATCTTGTCCATGATGTTCATTAACATACATTGACCTAATCTTTTCTTCTTCAACAATAATTCAGTAACCAGTGAATCATCCAAGGGTGCTCCATTAACTCACCACAAAAATAGTTAGTCCTTCCAAGACTGGTTGAATCTCTGCTTGATGCCTAAATACTTATGGGGTTGTAGGTTGTTATTGTAAACAGGGATGGATTCACCCAGTGTTAATACTTTTAGAGTACTTTTTTTGCACTAAATTTTAGATGCTCAAAGATGCTATGGTCCAGTTATTTTATACTGCCTTGTTTGAGAATACTTGTTTCTAATCACTTTCGATCAAGGCCTACTTGTACCAATATTCTGTTGACCTGAATTGTGGTGGATAATTACTGTTCTCATTATGCAGCTTGAGAAGACCACTGAGCTCTCAAGGCGTGAAAGGTGCGCTTTGCTTTTTTTTTAATTACCTTTTAGGCGTCTGTTTAATTGATGAGTTCTGCTTTGGACACATTGGATCGGTCAATAGGCCTAATATAACTACATGGGTGTGCAAGATTGGAAATTGACTTTTGGATTGTCTTAATATTATGAATGACATGGGAAAGGCTGTGTTGTGGTGTACTTATACGTGTAAAATTTTAAACAAATATATGTTTTGTTATAGACTTACAGTTACTATATTTTATTTCAACTTGTGTGATTGCATCCCCACTATCTGCTCCAAATTCCTGCTATAGGACCGCAGCTCTCAAGCTCGTCCTCCTTGCTTCTTATGATGAAGAACGTGTTTTTACTTTCTAACAGGATACTGCCCTTTTGTCCATTCTCCTTTTTCATCTCCCTCATTATTCCCTTGTTCCAATTCCTGTTGCCATCCCTCTTTGCTGCTTATGATGAAGATCATCATGAATTTTGGTGAGTGGGGCTTGGGCTCAAATCTTAAAGGCCATTATGACTTGGGCCTTCTAAATTTTCACAGGCTGGGCATGAACTGATCATCCAAATGGGAGACCATGAGTGCTTCCATTACTGTTCAATTGAAGTTCAGGCCATCAGATTGTAAATCTGGCCCAAGTCAGGCACATCCAACAGTTCCAACTACAGACAATGATTATCTGAGAGTCCCAGGTTGCACATCTGGACCATCTATATGTCTAGAGTGCATATCTGGCTACATCAAGGGCAACTACATATAGTGGTTATCCAATTGTCCCAAAGGGAATATTCAGACCATCCAACCATCCAGACTGCATTTATGTAAGGGTCCATAATCACCTGATTGAAAATCTGGATGAGATCAAGTTCTGATGACAGATATGAACCAAATCAATGGTCTAGTCAGATTGTGGGACCCACAGATCCAATTGATGGCCCATGCAATGGACTGAACTTGTGGGACGCACAGGATCAGTTGTATTTCAATGGTTTTATTGGTTTATATACACCATATAGCGATTTTGGTTTTTATATAGAACTGTTCTGCCAATTTGCACACAAACTTGTATATTGCTATGAAGCCATACATGTGATGCAATATGGAGATTATGAACAGATTATTGTGAGATTTTTATGAATAGACATTAGTTTTTTCTTGTTTCCTGTGATATGATTCAAGACCTAGACCCTTTGGCATGATTCCATTGGGCTTGTGTGGAGCGATTTCGTATATTTATCCTTTCTTAACATTCCCAGAAGAAAAAGAAAAAAGAATAGAAACGAAGTCCATCTTCTTGTGAGATCCATTGCTGATTTCCAGATGCAACCTTCTACCTACATTGTGCAAGGAAGTAATTCCTTCTTTGGGAAGTCTTCCCTTAGATTCTGAAACAAAAACCATTCCATATTCTCGAATGCTTTCTGGCTAAATCCCTATCAAAGTGACTCTTTAAGTGGAAGAAAAAACAACAATAAATGTGGGAGGGAAACAGTAAGAGATATGACACACAGTAATACAGATCGTTTTTCCTGAGAAATGTTAACAGAAGGGAAACAGAAGGTCTTAAAGGGAAAATTATTTTTCTTTATAGATGCACACTGCACACTTTTTGCTGGAAAAATGTAATGGGAACAGCAATTTCCTCTTCATTGATTCAGGATCTTCGTAAGATTTACTACATATCTTTGAGATTGAAGTTACCAACTTGCTGTGGCCTATTGTTTGTTTGTCATTATCATTCTTATTTGTCCATTATTCTGGTTTTCCTATTATTTGACTTAGTTTGTGTATGGTATTTTTTCTAGTGGAGTATTGCTGTTTAAGTTGATATTCTTGTGCTGTACTCGTATACAGAGAGGAGATAGAGAAACAAAAAGCTCATGAGAGATACATGAGACTGCAGGAACAAGGAAAAACAGAACAAGCAAGAAAAGATCTAGGTGAAACATCGGAACCTAAATTGCCTTTCCTTTTTCTTACATATATATATATATATATATATATATTATTTCCATTTATGTTATGGTTGTATTGAGGCAATTTATTAATGGATAATATATTATTAGCAAAGATTTGTTTGCATGTGGAAAAGCCAAGGGAATAGTAAGATGCGAGGTCCTTGCTAACTCTTTATATAGTAATATGACCTGAAGTTTCATATGGAAAGATGGTGTACAATAACTAGACAGCATAAAATGAGCTTAAAATGTACTTTCATTATAAGTAACCTTCATGAGGTAGCGTGCTAGGGTCTTTTCGTATGAAGGATAGGGGACTAATGGACTATATGTGTGCCTCTTCGCAGAAGCACTAGTAGGCACATGGCAATGGCATTCATGCCGCCAAGTGTTAACGTGTCATAAGTCTCAAGCACACATAGATTTGAATATCGGTATCTTATCAACTGATACAGCTTCATTGTATCCGTATCGACCATATACGATACACGATATGGGTCAACCCCAAAAATTTTGGGGCATATCGGCACTGACATGGACCCGAAGTGGGCCAATGTGACCATTAAAGGTTCAATTTATTTCTCTTATTTTTCTTTTCTTTTAAAATAAAAAAATAAAAATTTAACCATAGACAAAGCTTAGAAAGTCATTTTAGACTAGATCTAGGCCTATTTTGGGGATCAAATAAAAAAAATAAATTGGAGTGGGATTCGACAAAATGAAGCAAAATGGATCGTTATGGGAAAAAGCATGTAACATCACTTTTTTCCCCCTGTTATGAAGCGGGATGGACTGTTATGGGAAATTTTGTAAAAAGGATGAAACATCACTTTTTTCTCTCACGTTATCGTCTTCATTCTAGTTGTATTTCAATTTAATGGGCCTCAATTGACCAACTCACGCTTGATTTGTGTTCAATTAGGGTGCATTTGGTTTAATTTCAATGTGTCAAGCCAACATACAACATTCTTATACAAAAGAAAAGAAAAAGGGAGCAATGGTACATATGGCCCACATAATGAGCGTGACTTTGGGGCCAGTTCCTGTTCATGGTGGGACCTAATAACAAGTGGCCTATATCACATCAATGTATGCCAGATTGGCAGATGTGCCACAACACCCCTTCAACTAATCCTCACACATCAGCTTAGCATTTCTCAAATTGGAATCCTTCCCTTGTAATTGGCAGCACCATCATTTACTATACCGCGGGCTTTAACTTTTGGAGCCCAACATTCACACTTTGAAATCATGTGGCTTGGATTTTCAGTCTGTTGTAGTGGTGAGACTATTGTAATCATGTGGCTTGTTCATAGTTGGAGCTAACCTATTGAGAACTTTGAAAGGTCATAACTCATCCTCAGTCCATGACAAGTTTGTTTCTGTTAGACAAGGTTTAATGATTTACCATGTGGTACTCCTACAAACATCAGTGGATAGCTCCTAATTTTCTTCTGCTTCGTGGACCAGCAATCTTTCATTAACACTGGATTCCCAATTTGAATGGTTTATTGCTCTTGCAGAGCGCCTATCCATGATACGACAGCAAAGAGCTGAAGCGGCAAAGAAACGAGAAGAAGAGAAAGCTGGTGAGTTGTTCCTGAACACCCATAGATTTCTTTTTTGTTCGTTTCTTTTCTGTCTCGAGATTAAAATGGCTGTCCAAACCTTTCAGCCAAAGAGCAGAAGAAGGCCGAAGCCCGCAAATGATGCAGACAGCAAAAGAAAATGCATCATGTTCTCTCATTTAGTAGTAAAAGAAAGATATGTTTTATGGATTTCATGTCATCAGCTACAAACGGATTATTATTTTAGATGTGCGTTGTATTTGTTTTTACTTCTATTACTTATTCTGTTAACTCTTGGGAAGGGAATGAAAAGTTTTAGTTTAGCATTGAGCAGAGATTGTTGTATGGATCTAGAGATTGGAAATGGTAATGCATTCATCTATGTGATTTTTGAGGTGTGGAACCTGCACAGTAAGGCCTACTCACATGCATGGTTTTTATCCTTCTGGATCAAGGATGGAAGTTCCCTGGGTTTTGTTTTGTTTGATCTAGAACTAGTACGGGTGAGAACCACCCCTAGTGTTCATGCCCCATTGAAAACGGGGAATAACAAAGATCATTTTTATTTATTGGGGCTCATGCGTGATGGTCAGGGTCATCTGATGAAGTAGATCTGGGTGGTATTTCCATCCACTGTGGGGCCAACCATATGATTGGCGTCAACAGAAAGTGGGCGAGAGCTTGATCAAGCACTGTATAATCACTCGAGGAAAGCAAAAATTAAAATAAAATTTCAATGGCAGTTGCTGATCCGCCCATATGGCGGAATCAGGGTGGTTTCAGTTGGAATCATTAGACTCGTACCAACCTTTGGTTACCACTGGGTATGATTTTTTAATTTTATTTTTTGAAGGGTGTGCTGGGCCCAAACAGTAGCGCAATGCATGGGCGATGCTGGAGGGCCCCACAGCATGCTGCTGTGGTGGGCCATCTCTATGTGGTCCAATGAACCATGTATCAGATATGGAATTGATAATAACAGATACCACACAGTCATGCCAAAAACTGATTACTTCAATTGGTTCTTCATGACCTGATTTTACTACGTGAGGTTCCCTCTTTGTTGGTTCATCTGACCAGATTGTATCAGGTTGGGTTAGCACCTGAGGTTCTATCTTCCCTTCTCTGTCTTTAATATATCAGCTATTAGAATGGGCTTGTTGTTGTAGTTACGAGCTCATGCATAGGGGTTATCTGGCGTCCCACCTGTTCAGAAGGGTTACCCCACCATGAAAATAGGACCCACAAACCAGGCGTACGCAACTATCGTGTGGGCTACAATGTGAAACTGAAGGCCCTTTTTTGTGTGTGGTGTCTTAAGTTTTCTATGGAGTGGCCTACCTAATGATTGGTGGCCTGATTCTTGGGGCATCCCATTACCATGGTAGGGCTCACTTATGAAGGGATTGGACCATACTCTATGGTGGGCCTACACAGGCAGTAGCCTGTGAAGCCGGTGAATAGGCAGCTGACTTTTCCCGTCGGATATATGACTTGTAGAATAGGCTTGTTCTACAGTGGCTTGCAGAGGAAACAGCCTCTAACAGCTATACCTATCTTTGATGGCATGGAACCTTTTTTTTTTGGCTTTTCCGTGACCCACACACCAACTGTTGCTGCTGTTCATTTTTTCAAGTCTTGCTTTTGGTCAGTTAAAGGCCACAGCATCATTCTCTTTGCATTACCTACAGCGTTGTATACGGAATCAGAAACCATACGGCGCTGCTTCATTATCTTTCCACGGCAGCACGTGCGGAGATATGATTCACATTGGTCGGTGGTCTACAAAAATCATTATGGGTTGGACCGATCCCCATTGGATGACTTTCGAGGATGATAAATGGATGATTCGGAAAAAGTCCAACCAGTGGTCCTTATTTAATAGGCAAAAATCTTCATAGTCAATGGTTAGGATTGCCCAGTTGGTCTTTTTCTTTTCTGGGTTTGTTCTCTCTCCACTGTGGACAGAAGAGCCACGACATGAACGATTGAGATGTTTTAACATGTATACCCGATGCATGCGAATCGATCGCTGTGACTGTGAGCATCTATATTGCCCAAATCAGCACAGCCAGTCGCAGTGATTGAACAAGTCAAGGTCCGTAATAAGGTTCAGTTAATCCTTCCTAATCTAAAACCGACTTGTCGATATGAGATCTGGGCGGTTCATAGGGTGTTTGGCCATAAAATCTCGGCGGTCCATTCATCAAGTGGACCACGTGTTTACATTCAATGTGGACTGTCCGTCAACTTTTCTTACCTGTCCCGTTCTTCATGCAATTGTGTTGAGTATGGAAAGTAAGTTATTTTTCTAACATATTGCATACAAGTGGGAAGCAACTTTTGACGGGAGCCACTTGATTTTTGGGCCATAGCACAAACAACGGTGGGACTAACCAAATGAGAAAGCCAGATCTCACACGTACCTGCCATGTTGGTACGTGTGGGAAGATTCGGTTACGTATGTGGCATTTCCGTGAAAGGTAGATGTCTCGGGCCTCTTGGAGTGATATCTTGGGTTCCTGGCGCTGGGTACCTCCCTGGGTGACTTTTAGTAGAGCGAGAAAAACTACTTACGTGCATAAAATCCACGCCATCCATCGCATATTTATCCTTTGCTGGGCCTTGATCCCAAAAATCCGGATGATTCAACACTTAGGCGGGCTATCCCGGTCCGGCTGCATGGTTCAGTGGTAAACAGACTGTTTCAACACTGAGATCCTGGGATCATGTGCCCACATGTGGCGTGCATGTGCTTGTGACTGTGTGTGTGAAAAAAAACTATGGGCTACCTAAAACCACTACATTTTAGAATACTTGAATAATTCTCTTTTCTGGTGAGACACATCATATGAATGGATTGGATGTCATATCAACACCACAGTGGGTAATACACGAAACTAATGGTGAGTGTCCAATGCCAACTTTTTCTGCTTCATGGTTGCTGGGTTCAGTAGTTAAGATTAAAGCATTGTACCTGGTGGGGCCTACTTTTTTTTTTTTTATCATGGTTGTTGGGTTCAATAGTTAAGATTAAATCATTGTACCTGATGGACGGACAGGGTAGATCTCATGAATATATGTGTGATTAAATGATATTGAATTGCATTGGGTGGAATTGACTTCATTATTACAAAAGATGAATAATATATGTCAGTAATATTATGATATTTTGGCCAACAAATATTATATTTGGAATTAAATTCTTCTTCTGACAAATTTTTTTTATTAAATGAAACTTACATTTGGATGAACCATAAAATTATAACTAACGAATCAGATTTACAACTGGCATTGGCTACTTATAAGTATATGCAACTCAATTATAAAGTGTAAAGTATACATTAAAGAACGGTACAGTAAAACACATGAATCAATGGGCTCATGGATGTTGGCTTTCAAATCCACCAGAGAAATCATGTGGCATTTCCTTTTAGAAATTCCGCTGCATTAACTCCTGAGATTACAGGATATGATACCTGAATTAATTCAATCTTTATCATGGTATGGTGACATTAGATGGAATTTACATTCAACCATGTATGACAGCTCCAAGCCACCTAATCCCACCTACTCCAACATTCCAAACGTGCCTGAAAGTACCCAGCGCGAGTTTATGCTCACTTAAACTAATCATCCATTATACCTGATCAATTGCTCGAGTGAGTAGCATTTGTTAGCACTCCCCTCTCACACATGGAAACGTGTCAAATGTGAGCAAGATCCAAGCCGCTCATCAGGCGAGGCCCACTTTCCGTATCCAAGATCCTAACACTCTAGATAGTATGAATGTCCGATCATCAGTAAGGAAAAAATAGTCGTACGAACTATTTGGATCGTTTAGAAGTGTTAACCAACGGTCCAGATTCAACGTCCGTGAGTGATCCATCTGATGGTCGGATTGGCCTGATTTCTTTTCGGGGCAAAGGCATCTCCCTTAAGCAGCTTGGATCTTGCGCACGTGTTCCATGTTGCCGCGTATCTTACGTAGGTGCCAAAAGCATGTACTCGCAGTGCATCTAGCATGACTCATTACATGAAATCGGGTATACCTTAAATCCAGAGTATGAACAATAAATGCACGTTCCGATCAATCATGACCGAACGATGAATATGCAGAAGTTGTATGGATAACCGTCCATGAAAGATCCATAAAACGTATGGTTCTGATCATTGACTTTATGGTCAATCCAATAAGGGGCCACTAACCGAATCAGGATCCGAATAGGCTAGTTGTAACGGCCCAAGTGCCTGCGTTACACGGAGCGGATAGGTGTTACCCGGGAGTTTCCGTGACCGTAGGGCCCACCTTGATGTATGTGCTGTGTGTCAACGCTGTCCATCAGTTTTCCAGCTCATTCTAGGGCATGGTCCAAAAAATAAGCAGATCCAAATCTCAAGTGGACCACAGGGTAGGAATTGGATGTCCACAATTAAAAACTTCTTGTGGGCCATAGAAATTTGGGATTAAGTTGATATTTGTTTTTTTTCTCATTCATCCAGGTCTTTGTGACCTGATCAACAGGTTGGATATCAAATATACATTACGGTAGGCCCTAGGAAGTTTTAACGGTGGGCATTCAATAACTAATGTTTCGTGTAGTGTGGTCCAAATGAGATTTCTATTTACTTCATTTTTGGGAAAATGATATAAAATGATCTGGAAAAACTGATGGACAGGTGGGATATATAACACATATATCTACGTGGCCCCCACGGTCAGTAAAACACCCACTACAGTGTTACGCGGGTGACACCTAATCCAGCCCCCCTTACACAAGGGAAACGGATTGGCTACTCTTGGCTGGTGGTCTGTGCTCTATGGGCCCCACCATGATGTATTTGTTTCGTCCATGCCGTTCATATATTTTTATAGATAATTTTATGTACTATACCAAAAATGAGATATATCCCAATCTCAAGTGGACCACATTACAGGAAACAGTGTTGAATGAGTGTTGACCAATAAAAAAATTTTGGGAGCCATAAAAGTTTTGGATCAAGATGATCTTTGTTTTTTACCTTCATCTGAGTCTGTATGACCTAATCAACAGATTGGATGTCAAATAAACATTACAGTGGGCCTTAGGAGGATTTTAATGATGGATATCCAATCATTATTGTTTTTTGTTGTGTGGTCCACTGAGATTTATATCCCTCTCATTTTTGGGATAAAGCCCTAAAATTATCTTTAAAAATGGATGAACGGAATGGATGAAACACATACATCATGGTGGGGCCCACATAGCACCGACCACCAGCCACGGGGCTGGTGGCAGGGGGAGTAGCCAATCCTTTCCCTTACACAAGCGTCCACATCTGCCAACTCGGTACATGTCGGGACCACTCTTATTACATGCGCCGAATCAAGAATGTTACACGCCCCCAAAAATCAGGCAGGATGTAAAGGGGTAGCGATTCGTCCACATCAAACCACGTGGTCTGCCTGATGAATGGATCCGCCTAATTCTGTTCTAGGAAATCACGGAGGAGCCTGCTGATGAGTGGTCAGGATCACGCTCGTGTCAGCGTTTGGCTTGAGGGTTATTTGGGCAGGATGATACGCAGGCACTCAGATACCGTACACGTTTCATACAGTATCTGAAATAAACCGTCAAATGATGGGCTGAATAGGTTGTACACTCAAAAATAAAATTTTTCTAACCATTCTAATTTATTGACATTTATTTTATGAATTAGGATTTAGGAACGTTGCTGTTTTTCATAGAACCGTCCTCGAAATGTCCTGAAATCCGCTAGTTCATTTATATATATATATATATATATATATTTTTGACCATGGAAACGGAGTCTAGTTATTTGGACAGTTTAATTATGTTTTACTTGTATACCACGAGTACAAATATTTAGTGCCTGTGCATGAACCGTTACACTTATAAGAGTATTCAAGTTTTTCTCTTCTTTAAATGCATTTCGCCTCGCAGCGTAGCTGGATGGGTGACATATAATCTGAACCGTCCAGTAAGTTTCCTCTATTGGGGTGGGAAACGGTTAAAAGTATACGTAGATTTGAATATCCTATCCATGTGATTAGCGTTCTTCTAAGCGACGGTAAAAACGAAATAGTGAGCGGTGGGTGAAAGCAATGGAAACTGAAGAAAAGTGATGGTCAGGATTATAAACCATTATGATAAGGCCTACTAAATGGACGGTTCCGATTGGTAATTTATTAGGCGACGTTTACCACATAAAGTTAAAGACGTCTGACCTATCCCATGACAGCGCGCGCTTCATGGGCACGTTTTCTTGCGTTAGTGTTATCTCAACCTCTCGACCTAAGCACGCATCGTTTTATACGAGGAAAAGCCCCCACCCCGACGCGCGTGAGGCATCCGGTCCGTCCACAAGGTGGACCACGCTATCAAGATATCCTGGCTTGAAAATTAGTGCGTGTAATATGAAGTGCTGAGGTCCGTCTTTTTCACGGATTAGATGTCCCACGCACGTTTCAGGTTAGAGCGAGTGCCGCGTGTAAAGTTACATCTAAGGTTGGGAAACCTCATTCACCGAACCCGTTACCTGAGACTGGTGAGACGCGGATTGCTGTAGCCCTAAGTTCTGTGAGGCCCACCGTAATGTATATTTTATATCCACTCCGTTCATCCGCTTCGAAGGATCGTTTTAGGTCATAAGCGCAAATATGAGATGGATAGCTCCAGTTTACCACACCACAGGAAATAGAGGTCAATGAACGCCCATGATTAAAAACAATTCGGGGACCACGTAAGTTTTCGATCAAGCTAATATTTTTATTTTCCCTCCATCCAGGTTCGATTCACCTTATGAACGGTTGGATGGAAAATAAACATCGCTGTGGGCCCTAGAAATGTTTCAACGGTGGGCATCATTTTCCCGGTGTTTCCTATGGAGTGGTCCACGTGAGATTTGTATTTGGGCTGCAGGAATATTCGTGGAGCCAGACCCCGAAGGCAATCCGACGCGGATTGCCTGTGACCCCATGCATAGAGATATTCCTGCCGGGGCAGTGTGGGGCCACGTAGATGTACGTTACAAATCCACGCCGTCCAGCTGTTTTGAAAGATAAGAGTAGGATAGCATTCTAGAAATCAGGCAGATCGAAAACTCAAGTGGGCCATTCCACACGAAACGGTGGGGACTGAACGCCTAGAGGTGACAGAAGTTTCGTATCAAGATGATATTTATCCCTACCGTTTATCTAAGTGGTAATAACACTATGAACGGTTTAGATGGCACGTATAAATCATGGTCAGCTCGACGAAGGTTTCAATGATGGAAGTTTATGTTCCCACTGTTTCACTGGTGTAACTCAAATGAGGTTTGGATCTGCCTAATTTTTAGAATCCAATCCTATTGCGATCTTTCAAAACAGATGCACGGAGTGGATTTGTCACGGACATCTCTGTGGACCCCACACTGCTCCGGGCCCTCAGGCAATCCGCTTCCGGGAGAAAGAGGCGAGCTATATCCAACCGATCACCTACGGGTAACTTCACCGCAGCTTCTGGTACGATGACAGTTAAACCACGTGGGGCGTTGGCTTTCAGTTTCACCACGCAATCCGCGCCCACTCTGCCCTGAAAATTCACGCTGCTCACCCATCAGGTTTACCAAACGTCTTTGAAAAAACAGGACGAGTAGAAAAAAGTGACCGATTCCCTGTATTCAGCACAAGCAAGCAAAGGCCATACCAGTGAAACATGGGCACGTATAGATCAGAACCATTCATCTACTGAGTCCCACCACGAATGGTCTAATATGCAAAAATATCACCGATCAGATGCTCCTACCTTTCTCGTTGAAGGACTTTTGCATGTAGGATTTGACTGTTTGGCCGTCCTGTTCTTAATTCATCCTTCGGTTGGCAGTTGGCCTAGGTGGGGCCCACTAGATCATCCAGCAAAACGAACTATTCAGATTGCTACTGTTGCCGACCACGAGGATAGACGTTGAACCTATACCCCCCAAACACTTGGGTAGCATGGGAAGTGATCTCCCCACCATGTTGAATATAGAGCTAAACCGAAAATCCCGTGCAATTTGTCCCAGGGAAAATTTAGGTAAAAATTTAAAAACCTAAATCTTTGGAACATTTTTTCAAATATGAAGAGTCATTTCTACCAAACTCCAGTAAGTGGGATGGCTGGAATTAGAAGTTTCCTAATTTTTGATAATTTATCAATTGTCGGGCTGAAATTATGAATTAGTCTAGTATTTCTAACCGAACACGGTAAAATATCTGTCTACAAATTTTGAAAATTTTTTTGGAGGTAAAAAATCCACACCTGGACAACCCCACAAAATTTCAGAACAAACAAATACTGAAAAAAATCATGAAAAATTAAAAACTAAACTAGAAATAGTGATAACTGCTACTGGACGACAGGCACCTTTACAACAGTAAGACCCTAAGGAAATAGAGAAGTTTTAATTTAAAATTTTCTATAGATCAATCAGATAGTTAGGAGCCTACGTTTGAAATTTCAAATCACACTGACTTACGACTTGAAAATTAAAATTCGAAGATGGGCAAGCTGTCCGTCTGTCCAATTTTTTGTAAATGTTCCTTGAAAACATGTAGATGAATTGACTGACTTGTGATATTGACCTTGTGACTTGCTCAAGGTTTTTTTATGATGATCCAAAAACTTTCGAAACATGTCGAAACTAGTTTCTAACTTTGATAGACATTGCATTGAATTCCTGACTGTTGGAAAATGCTGAAGAAAATTCTTTATTTTTGGCGAATATTGGATGAAGTTCCTAATCTTAGTAGTTGATGAAGTAGATTCATGTTGCTCGGCAGCCATTGAAGTAAATCGCTGATTCTTGGCGTGAGTGTGTGTTGGCGTGTGTGCATGTGTAAAAAACATAAATAAATAAATAAATAAAATCTCTGATTCTTGTAAGATGTTGAAATAAAATCCCTACTTGAGTGGTTGTTCGAAATGAATTCCTGACCTTTAGTAGACGTTGGAACAAACTCTCTTGTGGATATAAAAATAAATTTTGAACCTTAGGGAAATTGGAATGACTCCTAACTTTGGATGATGATTGATATAATTTCGAATCTTCATTAGATATCAAATTTACTAACTGATCTTTTGTATTGAGGATGCAGTGGAGATAGTGTGCACCATTGTAAAAAGTATATATTGTTATTGATAATATTGGTGATTGTGACATATGTTCTTAAATCTGAAGGTTGAAATTTTTGTTCAAGGGGTAGATTGTAGTGTCCCAATTTTGTATAGTTAGTTATATGCACTTATACATATTTAAACATATAAATGGACCTCATGAGGAATACAGTGGAAACTTAAGCACCATCAATTAAAATATTTTCATAAGTTTATATGGTAGAAATAATTAAATTTTATTTCAAGGATGAAATTTTATTTAAGGGGTAGATTGTAACACTTGAACTTTTTGATACTTGGGTATTTAAAGTCCTCAAGTGTTATCATGAAAAATTTATTAAGTTTACATATATAACTTACATGACTATCAATCTAACTTATTTTAATCATACATTTGCACTTTAACTTGATCTAGACCGTTGAGAGTAATCTTCATCCATAAATCAGTTATCCGACTGTTGATTTTCAAAGTTGACAATCACATTATCATGGAATTGATATTGAATATTAAAAAACCTAGTTTTAAAAATCCAATGGCAGTGAAATTTCACACAATACTTTGTTAGATTAATTGACATGTTCATTATCAATTTCAGAACCTAAATCACAAGATCCACGGTCCATTTACTTATTCATTTACTTATAGGCATAGGATCTACCATGCATGCCAAAGTATGGATTTATAGTACTTTACATGCATGTATAATTAACATTATTTCTAAGATTTTAGCCATACTAACACTATGGCATGGTTAAAATCCTGAAAAGGAATGGATGTTTTAAATATTTTAAAGCTAGTCATCTGAAAGGTTTTGAAAACATTTTCAGACTTTGGATTAGCGGTTTTATGGATTTTGAATGAAAAATAAATTACAAGAAAATGATGTTGACGAGATTGGTTATTAGGCTCATTATAATTTAAATCCAATCCATTCATTTTCTTTGTAGCCCTCTATTAATATGAAAATATACTAACTTCTTGCTGACATGATTTATATATGGCCCACAAAACCTTGCAACTTATAACAGTGTCCATTTGATATAATTTATTCTTGGGATGTGATCAATATGACCGGCGGATGTTGATCATGCTTTCAACCATAGCATTCCATAAAATTTTTAAGTTAGTGGATGGAATGAATTCCAAACATATACGATGGTGGAACCCATAGACAGTGTACGTATAACCTTAAAAGCTTTCTTGTAGTGTAGTCTATTTAAGAAGTTTTCAATAGTAAGAGTTTAATCACCATTGTTTCTTATAGTGTAGCCTATTTAAGCCCCCCTCATTTTGGGGCTCATGTATTAATGTTTGAAGTAGTCATATGTTGAGGGTCAAGGTTGTCAAGATCAAGCTTATTACGTGTTAAGGGTTGATGCTGTCAAGCATTCACTATAAAGAATGGACCAAAGGTTATTGATTAAATCCGTAGTGAACGAATGTTTTAATCCGTAGCCATTAGTACCGTAACCATTGTATCTGAAGGGTCAAGGTTGTCATGTGTTAAGGGTTTAGGTTACCATGTGTCAACTTTGACACTTCACAATGACAATCTCAACGTGTAACACATGGCAACCTACCTTTAACACGTGATAATCATGACCCAAGCCCACAATATATGATAACTTAGACCCTTAACACATGGCAACCACACCCCAAACCCCTAACACATGATAACCTAGACCCTTAACACTTGATAGGGCTGTATATCAAGCCGAGTCGAGTCGAGGTGGGTCAAACTTTGTTAGAGTTGTCCGTGCTCTTCTCAATCTCGAGCTTAAGTTTGAGCTTGGCCTCGAACTTACCATTGGAGCTTGGCTTGTTTGTCAAACCTTTTGAGTTGAGCTCGAGATGAGCTAGTGGATCGAGTGGAGGTGAGCTTACCTCGAGTTGAGTCAAGCCTGCTCCCAACCTAGCACCCAACCTATACCTGACTCAACCTAGCAACCCAACCCACACCCGATTCAACCTAGCCTCCCAATCGAACTAACCTGACCCGCACCCAACCCAACTCCTAAATCAAATATTCAATTATATATATATTGTTGGTGTTGTGAGAGTGAGAGAGAGAGAGAGAGAGAGAGAGAGAGAGAGCTCAGGCGAGTGGCCGAGTGCAGGCTGTACAGCTGAGACGAGTTGGGCAGATGCCAAGTCGAGCTCGGGTGAGTGGCAGAGAGAGAGAGAGAGAGAGAGAGAGAGAGAGAGAGAGAGAGAGACTAAATGGTAAGAAATGTACGGACGAGTAAGATAAGGTTTAAATTTTAACTTTTTTTAAAAAACTATTATATATATATATATATATATATATATATATTAGAGTCGAGTCGAGTCGAGCCGAGTTCGAGTTAAGTCGAATTAAGATCCACTATGATCGAACTCAGCTTATTTTCAAAATGAGTCAGGTCATATGAAACTTAGCTCGTCTTGAATTGTTGTTCAAGCCAAGCTAAGTGAGCTTTTCAAGCTAGCTTGGCTCGTGTACTGCTCTAACACTTGATTATCTAGACTCTTAACACATGACAACCTATATCTAAATCTTTAACATACGATAACCTAGACTTTTAACACAGATAACCTAGATCCTTAACACACGACAACCACTTCAACCAAGAAGATACATTACAAAATTCAAATTCTATCTCATTCATTATCTTCCATATGACAATGTCACAATCAATCTTGAACCCCTTCTGACAATTAATCCTCTCCACAACCATTTTTTTCTATCTACAATCAAATGTGGCTTCCATATATAAGAAATTGATATTCTATTTTATTTTTTTTTAAATCGTTTAAAATATCTTCTATGTATCAGTGACTTATATTTAAAAAAAATGTGACCGTCGGAACAAAAATAATACTTTTGTAAGGCCTTAGAAGTTGTTGGCAGTACCCATATATCAGAGAAGTTGATGGCAATAAACCTACATTGAAAAATGCAGTCGAAAGGAATGGTGGTGGTTCTTTGGAAAATATGTTTGAAAATGAAAAAGAAACTCAAGGAAAACATCAAAGGAAAAAAAAAAGAAAAAAAAAAAGGACCACATTCTAAAATAGGAGTATTTTTATTTACTAATCCTCCAAAAAGTGATCACAAGGCCAGCTAAAAAATATATTTAAGAGAAGAAATTTTCAAGGCATTTTGCAATACCACAAGAATAGTGTGGTCAAAATCTTAAATAGAAATCTCAAATTACACATGCTTGTTTTTTGTTTATATACGGGCCAAAGCATGGATCAGTAGGACTTTACACATCCAAAAAGTTTGCAGGAGGCGATTCAGCGTGGCCTTACCGTACGTGGGCCCATATCCATGTATGTATTTTATATCCATGTTATTCATCTGCTTTGCTAGATCATTTTAGGGCATGATTCTAAAAATTAAGCAAAAATTAAGTAGGTCCAAATTTTGGGTGGACCATATTATTAAGAAACATTAGTACTTCAACTCTCTACCTTTAAAAACTTCCAAAGCCCACTATAATGTTTTTCTAAATTTTATTTTCCATCTAACTTGTCGGTAAAGTTAAAAAATAGACCCAGATGAAGGGGAAAAACAAATTTATATCAGCTCGATTCAAAACTTTTGTGGCCGACAAAATGTTTTTAATGGTCAATCACTACTTTTGACCATGTATGGTCCATCTAAGATTTGAATCTACTTCAATTTTGAAATCATACCCCTAAATGATCTGAAAAAATGGATGACCGAAGTCGATATACAATACATTAACCAAGGTTGGATCCATTATAAGGGCCGCACGTAATCCGCACCCAAAGTTTGCCTCCATCGCTCGCCAATAAGGTAAGGAACGGTGGATTGCTTAAATCTAGAATCTCCTTTGTCTTTTTGGAAGCGGATTGCCTAGTAACTCGCTACACTAAGTATACTGAGTAAACATTGTGGGGCCCACCATAATTTATATAATTTATTCCATCCATCCATTTTAACAGATAATTTTAATGCTTGGTCCAAGAAATGAAGTATTTCCAAAGCTCAAACATACCATACCATGGGAAACAGTGTGAATTGAATGTCTACCATTGAAAATTTCTTCAGGGCCACAGAAGTTTTGGATCAATCTCATATTTGTGTTTTCCTTCATACATGTTTTTGCGAATTACTGTGGAGCCTAGAAAAGTTTCAACGGTAGAAATCATTATTCTCACTGTTTCCTGTGCCATGGTTTACTTGAGCAATTGATATGCTTCAATTGTAGGCTCAACCGCTTAAAATATCTGAAATAATGGATGGACGGAGCGGATATACCAAATACATTCAAAGTGGGCCCAGAAGAGTTTACTCAATCCGATTTCTTTTTAGCAAGGGAGTTATTTGATACTCCAGCTGAGTGTTACGCGTGACACGCGGGCTCTTTATACACGTAGCATACATTAACTTAAATTAAACAGGATATAGAAATAGGCCGTCACCAAGTTCAAGCTTAAAAATAAGATTACTTTCACTATTCTAACCTTGGATTGGTGGACACTTGTTTGTGGAAATAAGATTATCATATTTTGTCCACTTTTTAACTGTCCAATAAATGTCCACTAATTGATAATTCAATAATCAAATAAGCTTATTCATTAGTTAGTGATATGTCGTAACTAATAAACATAGCGTTGATGGTTTGATTTAAATTAGTTGTATCACACATGAAATTTCGAAGTGCATGTGTATCACAGTTTTCCCCTTTTAACAAACCATGCAGCGCTGCGGAACTTTCATCATAGCTTTTCTCTGTGCAATTGAGAGTTTGTTAGGATCGTAAGGGCCCACGTGTGGGGGAATTGGATTAAGTGTTACCCGGGTAACACCATAGTGAGTGATACCCTTATTGTGTGGGGTCCACTCTAATGACTTTTCTGTATATCGACACCTCCCAGCCCTTTTTCTGTGGTGAATGAGCATGAGGATAAATGGGCTGGAAAGAAATGGATGGCATGGATATACAACACAGCCGAAAAAAGTATGACAATTGGACAATTTAAGCCGTCCGATCATTGAGAATTTTGCCAAATTAGTGTAAGCTAGTGCTATTCTTACTTAACATTTCCAAATGGCAGCTGTGGGAACTTTTTTCTCCGGTGACCATCTAAACTTATGGTGGCCCACCACATCCACAGCTAGTGGGGAGGGCGGCTAATTATCCAGACCAATCAGCATTCAGAGATTGTCAGTTTGTATTGGTGGTGTTTTTGGGATGGGACCATTGTTCTGAAGGGGCATCCCTGAAAAATCGACGTAGCCCTTTGATTGGTGAGCTGCAAATATATGATTAAGAAAAGAAACATGAGAACAGCGGTCCAAATGCAATGTGCCAAATCGGATGGTTAAGATCATCGGATCACTCCAGTTTTTCCTGGCTACGCTCCACCCGTAATTGGGCCACGATCTTAAATGGTCTGGATTGAAGTACATTCAGGCCGTTTACTAATTATCCAGACCAATTAGTTACTCCGTACGCCACACCATAAAAAAGCTGAGGTGTAGGCCACACCATAAAAAACAATGTGAATAATGATTTCCAACTTTGAAATCTTCGTAGGCCCTACAGTGATGTTTACCTGTCATCCAACCTGTCAGGGAAAACACACATGAGCTTGATCCAAAGCTTTTGTGAATTTTCAATGGTAGATGTTTAATTCACAATTGTTGTGTGTGTTGTCCACTTAAGCTTTATGTATGCTTCATTTTTGGGCTGAAGGTCTAAAATTATCTGATAAAATGGATGGACGGTGTGGATAAAATACATAAATCATGTTGACCCCTCAGAGTTTACTCAGTACGCAATTCGCTTCCCTCCATCGTATCTGAGTTTCTCTCGTCCAGTGGCTGGGTAGGACCCACATGTCGACATTTCAGTTTCCACAAGCAGACGGGATGCCGATTGCGTACATAGTAACTCGCGTGCTGAGAAAAATATGGGGCCCACCTGGACGTATGTATCTTATCCATGCCGTCCATCCGTTTTTTCATATTGTTTTAAGGCCATAAGCCAACAATTACAAAATATTCAAAGCTCAAGTGGACCACACCACAGGAAACATTGAGAGTTAAACGCCTACCATATAAAACTTCTCGGGGCCATAGAAGTTCTCGATGAAGCTTATATATATGTTTTCTCTTCTTCCATGCCTTTATGACCTTATGGACGGTTTTAATGACAAATAAACATGATGTAGGCCTCAGGAATGTTTCAACAGTGGACGCCAATATCCTACTGTTCCCTGTATTGTGGTCCACTTTAGCTTTTGATATGCTTCAATTTTAGGCTCATGCCCTAAAAAGACCCGAAAAAACTGATGGATGGCATGGATAATAGACATACATCACAGTGGGCCCCACAGAGTTTGCCGAGCACGCAACAGCATGCTGAGCTACTCGGTACGCAATCCGCGTCCAAATGGACGGGCCACGGTCCAAAAGTTGCGCCAGGATGTTCCTGATTCCTGACCACTTGATTGATGGCATCCAAAGGGAAGGACCACTGAAATGGAGATCGTAAGGTAGAGGAGAGAGAACCGAATATGATAAAGCCACCTCGTCTCTGTACACGTGGCACGGTTATTTTTCAGTCCCAATCGTCCATTTAGTGGACCATACTATGGATGGAGAATAATTTAAAATACACATCAACAGCATGATACTAGCCCTCTGATCAGTGGCCTTCCTGGTGAAGAAAAGTAGTTAATGGTTAATATTAATTGTCCAAAAGTGATGACTGCGATCATCTTATGAGCGCGATTTTCGAAAAATACGCTATCGTTAATGAGGCCCACTAAACAAACGGTCCCGATTGAATTTTTGCACTGCACGTGGATGGATGGCTCGACAATGTTCCAGTGCTTTCGGCTCTACGGTAATACCTACCCCACCGAAACAAAACCAGAATGGTCCACCCAAAGTGATTTCGACTGCTCGAGTGTGGGATCATCCCTTCACGGTTGGCCCACCTAATGGACAGCATCCATGTGATTATGGCCTCACCCAGCGACTTCAGCAAACGGTAGAAAAAAAAAAGGCAATGGACCAGTCGTTGGCAATAACGTAGCATTTCGGGGAGGCGGATTTACTGCGAAACCCTCTTGCAGGAAGTTCCTGCACTGGGATGCTAGTGGGGCCCACAGTGATGTTTTTGATAAATCCACTCCGTCCATCTGTTGTGTAAGATCAGTTTCGATTATAAATAAAAATCATGTGGATCTAAAACTCAAGTGAGCCACACGAGAAGCTAAACTGGGGAAAGGGTTTCCTACCATTGGAACCTTTTTGGACCCCACTTGATGTTTATATGCCATCCAAACCGTTTATAAGTTCATTCTCAATTGGATGAAGTGAAAACACTAAAAACTTACCCTGATATTAAACTTTATGTCCATACAAATGTTTCAAACGGTGGTCACTGAATCTCCACTCTTTCTTATCGTGCGGCACATTTGATTTTTGGATCCACCGTATTTTTTACTCTCCCACACTAAAATAAGCTCTAAAAACGGATGAACAGTGTGGATTTATCACAAACATCACAGTGGGCCCCATCTATCACCCAGCGCAGGAACTTCCTGCGGAACGCTTTAGCAGTAAATCCGCGTCCGCGCTTCTGCAGCTATGGTAACATTCGAAGGAGGATAAATAAAAACCCAACTTGCCACTCCAACTTGAATGATCCAGGCCGTTCATCAGGCGGGACCCGCCATGCAAATTTCTTAGGAAAATAATTACGCCAGTCGACTATCCACTGGGCAACCCAAGTGCATTGAATGTAGAATATTAATCATTTCTGAATTTTTAATTTTTTAGCATGTGCGTGGTCCACATTGAGCGAACCAGCTTACCAGCCTTATCATTATTATTAATATGTTTCTCGTGGGTATATACATCGTGGGGTCCACCTAACGACAGAGCTTTTAACGTGCACGTTGCCATGTGTGTTTCTCGCGCGAACAAGTGCATTTCGCAAGAGAGACATCATCGCATTGAGGTGAGTAACAGGATCCTGCTTATCATCAGGACACGTCCTGAACTCTGGTTTGCTCGATTCCGTACATTCAAGGAAATTTCCCATGATCCAAACCGTTTAAACGGCGGGCCTCAGTGTAAGCAGGTGACACTCGAAAAATATCCCACATTGAAATATTTTAAACCTTTAATCATTGAACTATTCGCATTTGAATGTGGACGATAAATGTCAATTTTTTAATAATTGATGGAAGACTCAGATTAAAGATTTACAAGGCATCTCTCATCAGCTGTGCATCTCATCATCTCAACCGTCTGGATGTCACATCACCGTTTTATGCAGGCCCCAAGAAACTTCCCTTTCGTAGATGGAGTACTTGAAAGCACGTGGGGATGCGAGGCAGGTGCCGGATTGCAGGTAATAATCCATCCGTTGTATCGGGTCGTTGAATCCTCACCATTCATTGGGTATACATGAAAAAAACCCCTATCCTTTTGATTATTCGAAAGTTTAGAATCAAAGATCGGATATACTGCAATGCAAGAGTTTCTATATACCTTAATAAAAAATGGGCCCACCACATAAACGGTACGGATCATTTGGAGATGACCCAGATCCCAAGGCTAACATATATCCCGGCGTATCATACTGCAATACGTCAGGAGGCAAGCTACGCAAACTCCACCGCCGCCCTTGTTGGCGAGTAGGCCCCACGTTCTCGGCTCTCTTTACGGCGAGGCTTCCTCCCTCTCCCTCTCTTCTCAGGAAAGAGCAGTTGGAGACGCTTCGCTCCTTCCAAGTCCAGCTCCCAACGTACCAGGACTCTAACAAAAGCGACGGCTATACTTAAATCCCAAGGAAATTTTGTTCGATTTGCAGTGGAATGAGATTGGAAATGCGATTCACGGCCTATTTTGCTACAGGTCATACATATGAGATCCAGGACTGTCACCACGTTTCAGAAACCGGTACCTTACCTGGCATGATAATAAAGCCGGAATGGGGGAATATCTTTATGAGATATGACGAACGGTGTGCGTTCAACTTATTGGGGTGACCCACCGGATTATTGAGTTTGGTTATAGGAAATCCTCACCGTACACTGTTAACTGATGACTGGATCAGATAGGTGTCATGGGTGCCAAGTTCTTAAGTGTAGCGCGAATATCCTCTTCCAATCTCTCTTCCCGCGAATCGCATAAGTATTTTATATCTTCTAAAAAAGCAACGGGGATGAAATAACAGGAGGTAACTTCCCGAACGGTGGTTCGCGGCACTATCCAAAATGTGGTTCCACGGGACTTCTAAAGTGCATAGCGGACATTCATTATACTTTTGGAATCGCTGTAGTACTGATTTGTATTAATCCGTAGAAAGAAAAGGAGTTATTATAAATCGAGGTGGGTGCATATATCAATTACAGAAATGGAATTGACAGTCCTGCGAAATCATGGTGACACTATTACGCTACTCCACTCGTCAAATTCTCATTGGCACGCCATGGAAAATGTATTTCTAGAATACATCCAGATGTATAGAATATTATACATCGGAGCTCTAGCCATTGGATTTGTGTTTTATTCAGTGATCCAGACCGTCTATATGCCGAGATAACTATTATATTATTACATATACTTATGATTAAAAACTACTTTCTTTTCACCATTTATTCGAAGCGAAAAAATACAAAATTTTAAAGGATTAATATAATCTAATTTGAATTTAATATATTTTATTTCCAACATATAGCGTGGGACATGTCGTATGAACGGTTTGGATCTTTGGAAGATAACGCGGATTCAAAGGATAAAGTCCCGACGAATCCTGTAGCATTTCATCAGGGCGTATTTTAGCAATCTCTTTGTGAGTGCATTTGGGTCGCTCAATACGACTTGTACATGATATAGTAGAGACGGTTGAACGTAGATCTCGTAGACCGCTCTCTCCACAGTATGAATGAAGTGGGCCAGTTACATATCAGGACCGTTAATATACTAGAAAATAATGTAGATTTTAAAATATTAGAAAAATATACCTACAAAATAATCATATCCGTCATATAACTACACTCATCTCTATTTGAATGATAATAGTTAACTAATTTTGAGTTCTGACCGTTCTTTAAGATCATCTAATAGAATGTCTTACTTGGGAATGGTTCATCATCAACAGTACTCTCCATTATATGACGGTTCTAGTTCAGAAAGTTGTTCCACGTGGAGGGTGGAGATGGGTTCTCTGTTCAACCGTGTCATGTAATCTCCAGATGCCTTGTCCTTGTCCGAGTTCTCTATTTCAAAAAGCGCTCTTCGGTCGCCGGGACCTTTTTCCTTTTCATAGTTTTTCATTCTCCTCTCTCCCTCACGTTATTCATCTGCCAAACGTAAGGTACTCTCTCTCTCTTGTTTTTAGGGTTTCTTCAAAGGGAATTTTGACTTCTCCGTCCGATGATTTCCAGTACATCGCCGGATTTCTCTTCTGTTGCAAAATTCTGATGATTCGCAGGACGATTTCAACGGTCTACGAATTGGTTCGTGTTTTCTCCAAATTCTTTCCCCCCCCCTAATTTTCTTCATTTATTCATCTCTGAATTTGTTTGCTGAATTGATTTTTTTTTTTTTTTTGTTTTTTTTGGAAATCTAATCTGATTGCAACAAACGAATGTAATTATCTGGCACTTCACACTAAAATCCAGCACTTGTAAGATCTTCCATAATCCAAACCGTTTATCAGTTTCATTTCCTGTCTCGGCCAGTCCACGGTAGGAGGGACCCACCAGATGAACGGTTTGGGTCATGGGTTAGCGTGTTACTAGTTTGAGTTCAGCGCACCTGATGATCACGATCAGGTTAGATTTTCCATCTTTTTTAAAATAGAGTTGATGTTTTTTTATTTACATTTCTGTGGCTCCTGCAGCTTCTACTGCATGTATAATCTTATTTAAATGAGATAGTGTTTTATGATGAACTGGGCATTTTGTTCAATTTCATGAATTTGAGAATGCCATTCTATTTCATGATTATAGAAATGTCTTGACTGTTGTTATATTGTTGTTGTTGTTCTACGTTAGATGTTGAAGAAATATGCTATTGTTTATTTATTCATTTTTTCAAACAAACATTGGTGTTGTTGTTTGTCTCCATAGCACAAGTTTGTGTCTGTAATTTTTTGTTTCTTTCTGAAGAAGTTATGGATCCGGTTATAGCATACCCTCTACATGTTGGGCGCCTGAAAGAAAATTGTTATTTTGTGTCTTCTCTTTGGGTTAGTTTATGTGCATGGTTACTATAATTATGAAAAACCAAAGCACGAATTGAATTATCTAATTTTCAAATCTCTCTCTCTCTCTCTCTCTCTCTCTCTCTCTCTCTCTGTCTCTCTCTGTGTAGTATGTAGTTAATAGCTGAATTTGTTGTCTAATATGGGGTTCGTTGCATATATTTGCAGCTCTTTTTGTTGTTGTTATTGTTGAACCTGACTTGCCTGGGGAAATCAATTCCTTTGTTTTTAGCAGAGTTGTAAAAGGGAGCAAGAACTTTTATAGGGGCTGGTTCTGCTTGGTAAAATAGTTGGGTTTGTAGAGTTTCTCTCTCTCTCTCTCTCTCTCTCTAATATGTAGTTAATGGCTGAATTTGTTGTCTAATATGGGGTTGGTTGCATATATTTGCAGCTCCTTTTTTGTTGTTGTTGTTGAACCTGATGTGCCTGGGGAAATCAATTCCTTTGTTTTTAGCAGAGTTGTAAAAGGGAGCAAGAACTTTTATAGGGGCTGGATATGCCTGGTACTGTGGTTTGGTTTGTAGAGTTACTATTCTTGATCTGTAGTTTCTTCACATATTCTTTCCTTTCATCCGTTACTTTAGGGGTCATTTATTTGCAAAGATTTTGGTGGAAATGGACTCAACATTCAAATCACCCCTTTATAAGGGCATTTGCAGCTTGGATTTCAGAGGAGTCGAAATCCTCAAAAAAGGTCATTTTAGAATCCTTTCGAATTGTTGTTGTGCAAAATCCAAGATTTGAAATCCTGCTTTTGATGCTCCGGCTGCGTGGCACTTGGTACGCATGCACTCAGAAATTGTACATGTGGTATAGGTTAGTTCAATCCAAAGCTACTGAAGTGTGGACTCCACTGTCGCTAATCTACGGTTCCAATATATTGGTTATGTTGGAAATTACGAGAAGATTTTCGTCATCAAATTCATTTTCATGTGAAGATTCACAATATAATTCTAATTCAAACTCCTGGCTGCCAAACACAATTTGTGGATTCCATAGGCTTCAAAAGCCAACTTGCCAAACACACTTGAAAGATTCAAAATCTCAAGGATTTAAACTGCTGGAGATTTTGAACCCAAATCTCTTGAAATCTATGCGGCCAGACGACCCCTTAGTGACAATTTATTTATTTATTATTATTGACAAACCTTTATAGAGAAGAAAACGTTGCGCAATACATCAGAGGGGAAGAAGTTCTTCTAGCTTCACCAAGAATACAAAAGAAAAGCAATGACCAAGTCATTAAGAATCTTAGCTAATCTTGTATGCAATCTTTATGGGTTTTGAAGGACCCAAAACCCCATCTTACTATATCAAGAGATAGATCCTATACAATAACAAAAGATTTTATTAAGAAAGCGCCCTCGGCGAAAGGAAACAGTGATCCATGAAGGTAATGGCTTAGTCCCCAATACAAGAGAAGATCTATGGACTCCTCCTTTGCAAGTATTGACTATACAATTTGCCTCTTGGCAAATATGATGATCAGGCGGGGGTGTGCACGTCCTTATACTACTAAAAATAAAAACAACATCCCAAAGGTGAGTCCATCTTCCGGATGCCTAATTGATCATATTGTGAGAGTTGCCATCCACCATAAAGGACCCACCCGCTGACTAGAAAAAAAAAGAAGAAAAAACTCTAGCCTTGTTTTGATGGCCAATAGATTTGCTGTGTATGAGGTTCCAACTCCAGCTGGCCTAGAAACCAAAAGCTTGATAGAACCGCTCCTGTTTCTCAACAGGCATCAGATCTCAAATGCCATAGATTACTCATTGAGCTGTCTGATGTTAAGCTTCCATTGCCCTAGGGGCGAGTCATAAAAAAATTGCCTGTGAAGGATGGTTTCTGGTAACCGTTGATGCCCCCCCTCACTAATGGATAAGCTCAGATGTAGTGATCCCCTTGAATTATTTTTCAACAGTCCTAATTAACAATATAAAGAAAAAAAAACCCCAATTAATGAAGGACAACTAAACTTTGCTAGTCACTTGAGTGGTGCTTGAGGGGTTATTCCAAAAAGTTTCCTTTCATTCCAAATACTCCACGTGATAGCATGTGGGAAATCTGGCCTCTAAGCTTAAAAGGCTCACCACCATCCATAAGGTCTGGACTCGTGACTTGAAGAAGCCAATCAATTTCAAAGAGACCGAAGGTGTACCAATTAGATATAGCAGCCTCACACCTGAGAAAGATGTGATCAACTGATTTTGCATTTTTGCAACCCAAAATGAATTTTCGAAAGGGACCAATTCCTTTGTCAAAGATTATCTGTCATAAGGATCTTATTAGCAGTGGCCACACAGAATGCTTCAACATGAGAGGGATATAAGTCCCCAAGTTTACTCATGGGGGCTTTTGGGTCCTGACCAAACAATGCCTTACGAAAGCTCTTAGAAAAAAAAATCAACCATTTGCTCACAGAGGCCCGAAGCTCATATCCTCCTCAATTTGGCAAGGGGTGTCCCCACTTAGAAGGTCAAGAACCTCAATCATCACTGTAAGCTCATAATTCCACAGGTTATGATGGAGGTACAAAGAACACAGTCTTATGTTCCACAAGCTCATAAGAATCTTTGACAAGAATATCTCACCTAGCAAATCTTGATGCAAGATTCATCTCCTTGTTCTAAAGATCTTCCCAAAAGTGAACCTTCTCAGTATGGCCCACTTTAATCTCACAACACTCTTCATGAAAGTGTGGCCTGTGCATCTTGAAGAATTTCTCAATGAAAAATGACTTTCCAAATGAAGGTTCCTTTTCCTCTCATTTCTAAAGCCAGAGATCAATCTTTCTCCATAACGCAATATTTGGAGGCGATAATCTTTCTCATCTTCACCACTTTGCAAGAAGTCCTTTGTTCCTTCGCTTAGTTCTAGAAATACTAGGACATCCTTTCTTCCTTTGGCTTTTGAACTTCTTCCCAACTATGAGATGATATTTGTGGTCCTTTCCACGATCCTCCCACAAAAAAATCTCTTTGAATTTTCTTGTGTCTTTTTTCACCATTTCGGTCAGGATCTTGAAAAGAGAAAGATAATACATCGAAGCATTAGATAAAGTGGACTTAATACTATGATGCAACCACCTAGCAATAGGCAAAATTTCTGCCATGGTGCCTATTCCGTTTTAAATTGTCTGGCCACCAAGGCCCATGTGGCTCAATGATCTTGGATCTGCCCCTAGAGGAAGACCAAGGTAATTCATTGGGATCGATGTTGCTTTACATCACAAAAGTGTAGCAAGCTACCTCTCCTCACTACCTACCAGCAACACCCTTCTGAATACCATAAGATGCTTCAAAGCCATTCAAGATTATTTAATAATTGTGATTTGACTGCAAGAGGTGTAAAAAAAATGGTATCTTCCACAAATTGTACGTGGTTGATCAAGATGCCTATATTTCCAAGAAAGAAGCTCTTGAGGATTCCCGTATTGCAAGCTGAATCAAATTCAGTTTTAGAAAGGCCTTTGGTGATGATGGAGAAGAGGAATGGAGCAAGTGGGTCCTTTTGGTGGAGAACCCTAGAGCCTTTGGAGAATCTTTTAGGACCGCCATTGCTTGAGATGAGAAATGAGCCGATTAAATACAGCACTCAATCCAATTGCTCTAGTTGATGCCAAACCCCATTCTTCTCATTGATTAAGGAGGAAAAGACCAGTCAACCCCATCACAGATTCCTTCCACATCTATTATACATATGATGTCCGGGTCTTTGCTTCTTTTTAATAAATCTACACACTCGTTTGCAATGGGGATGCCATCTGTGATTTGCTTTCCCATAAGGAATGCACATGATGGAACTTACAGCCTCTTTTAATACTCAGCACCAAGATAATTAGATGGAAGTCTGAATCTCTCTCTCTCTTCAAATTTTTTTTTTCTTCTCCTTTACTCCTTCCGCTTGCGACTTTTTGTCCCTTTCATATTTTGAAACATTTTGAAACAGATGTAGATGGGGGTTAGATGAATCTTTGCAACACAGCTGGCTGGTGTGAAGACAATTCGAGCTTGTTAAACTATTCATAATCATGTTAAAGCAATCTTGCCAGAAGCATATTATGGTTGATTTGAGGATGTATGAAATAGTAAATGCTCAGATCTTTCAGTAACGAAAGGTGGGTTGTCAATTCTTCCTGTACACATTTTGTCTAGTGGAGACAAAGAGGGTTAGTGTCTAGCATGTTAGTAGGCTGTTTCTGTAATATTACATATATGTAGGGGTCGATTAGTCTCTGTATTGCACTTATGTTTATTTATATTTGTTGCCTCTTCTTTCAGTAATGAAAGGTGGGTTGTGAATTCTTCCTGTACACATTTGTGTCTAGTCGAGATAAGAGGTTTAGTGTCTAGCATGTTAGTAGGCTGTTTTTGTAATATTACATATATGTAGGTCGATTAGTTTCTGTATTGCACTTATGTTTATTTATTTATATTTGTTGCCCCCTGTTTCTTTGTCTGTAAGCGAACATTAGTTACTACTTCATATGTAGTGAGGTCTGGCTTGAGCTTCGTAGTCCCTTTGGCTCCAGGTAATACTCTTGTTTCTCCTTCTCTTCCGTTGTACAATTCAGATTTACCTAGTGCTTTAAGGAAAGGCAATCACTTCATTGCTTCTCCAATTAATGATTGTTTCCTATGATGCTTGTTTTTTCTTATTACAGGATGTCTGTTTCAACTTCATATTCAGTAGGCGCTCCTAAGACGTAAAGCAATTGCTCATCCTGCATGGAGAGAAGCCATGGAAGAAGAAAACACTGCATCAGAAAGGAATAACCAGTGGAAATTGGTCAATTTCCTGCAGGGAAATACCAAAATGGGGTGTAAGTGGGTCTATATGCACTAAGTTCAACCTAACAATTCAATCGGAGAGTTCATTCACACCTATGGGGTGGAATCAGTGGACTGCTTAGAGATGTTTGCAGTGGTGGTGAGATTTGGGGATCTAATCAGTTAATGATAGACAGTAGTGGCCATATGTCAGCTATAAGTAAGCAAATAGATACTTGCATGGGGACCTTTAACAACAGGTCCATATATCTCCTCCACCTGGTTTTCATTAAGGGGAAGGGAGGAGAGGCCTGCCCTGTTGGTTCAGTGAGGAAATATTCATGCTGAACTAGTTTCCTGATTTGACAGGTTAAGTGGCGTCATGATAGAGTTCGATTTTTAGAGGATCACGGATCGCTTATGAGTAGACAAGAAAAGGAAGTACTGTTTTGGTTGGTATTGTTCATAGGATATGATTTTAGTACGGTTGTAGAGTTGCAAGGTTATTTGAATTTTGAATGTAGTCTTTCATATCAAAGACTTTGGACCATTAAATTATTTTCTAGGAATGAAGTTGACCAATCCAAGAAAGGCAACTCTATTTCTCAGCCGAAGTATGCAATTTATATTCTTCAGGAGACTATAAAAATTGGGCTTAAATCCAATTGATCAGCCATATGCAAAGTCACCCCTAAGTTTAATGAAGGTGATGATCTTTTTGATGATCCTAGAGATTGCTTGTGAAGTTGATATATCCTTCAATCTCCAGGTCAAACTGTACATTCTCAGTGTGGACTAGTAAAGCCAATTTATGTGTTTTCCTTGTTCCACATTTTGATCTATCTAAGGAATCTGAAGGGCTTGCCAGAACGAGGAATTTTCTATACGCGCTTCTGCGTCAGGCTACTTTGCTGTAGGTTGTGATTTAATTATAGATCCACATCAGGACACTGCACATTGTTATTGGAAATTTATTTACATGGAATGGTCCAACCAGTGGTACGGATCCCAAAAAGAAGAAGAAGAAGAAGATGTGGCAGTCATATCTAGTGTCGAGGCTGTGAGTATAGACTGATGCTGCAGGCACTTCCAAGTTGCTTCTGTTAGGTTGTCAGCAGGGATGGGATTTGAGGCTCCTCTTTCTATGGAGATGATAAGTGACAATCAAGGTGCATTCCGTATCTCCTCTTATCGGAAATTCCATAAGAGAAGAAAGCATATTGAAACAGATTGCCTTTTCATCAGGTAGAAGATGGTGGGAGAGATCCACTCATGTGAGGTCAAAGAAACAGATTTCAGACATGTTCACCAAGGTTCCTGCAAGGGGTTTTTTTTCTTTTTCTTTTATTTTTTTGGTGCCCCCATTGTAGACAAGCTTTGCTTGATTGACATTTATGCTCCTGCCTGAGGGGGGGAGTCTAGTAGGTGTTTATGTAACTATACATATACGCAAGGTTGGATTAGTTTCTAATACTTATGTTTATTTGCACTACCCTTCTTATGTGGTATGCAGAACAGTATTGTACTTCGGTAATAAAAGCAAATGGGAGCCCAAAGGGGACATCATTTTAGAACCATTTTGTTTGTAATTCGTCCTCACAATTATTATCTTCTTGGAGGAGGCTTTTTGGCCTTTCTGTAATACATAAATGCATATATTCTGGTAGATCTGTCATGTACAGAGCACGTGGAGATAGAGGAAGTGACTTACAAGACTTTGGAGAAAGTGCAAGAGGTGGAAAAAATTAGGTTCCTTTCGGGATATGTTGGGACTATAGCCATTGGTTCTGGTGGTCAAGTTTGAAAAAAAAAAAATAGTACTTAAAAAAGAAAAACTCTTATTGGAATATTTCAAAACTTTGATAATTTAACTCCTTTCCTCTGAATGTGGACCGTATTTTTAAGCATTATTTTGTCGAATCTTGAAGATTTCTGAAACAAGGACCATCAGCTGTATATGTTGCTAAATCAACGGCTTGGATCACTAAAGTGACTGTAGATCATATTGCTATAGTCCTGACTTATCCTATAACAATATTTCTGGACGTGTCACAGCAAATCTCATCTTTTGGTGTGGTTTAATACGAGGCTTCCTAATTTACATAGAATGCCTTTTACTTTGCTTAACACTCATCTCATGTCCTTTTATATTTCATATTTTAATCATCTCATGCTCTTTTATATTGCATATTTTAATAATCTTCAATAACTATATGCCCGCACTTGTGGCTGGGTGTGGCTGTGGGTGTCTATTGGAAGTGCTTACTTCCCATCACAGCCAATCATTGATCAGGACTGTTCATTCCATTTGTTTGTGCCATTATGTGCATGCCATGTCTAAATAATCATATTGGCCAGATGATCCTAACTCTCTAAATGTGGGCCATTTTGTTACAGCCATCCGTTTTTTACAAGCCATAGATTAGATGGTTAGCATCACAAGCTAGAGCTCTTCTTTGACATCATAAGCAATCCATGATGGGGCCTATGGTAGATGTTTGAGATGATGATTGGACCTGTTCCCACTTTGTTTCTCCATCAATCTTGACTCTTCATTTTCAAACCATTGATCTGATGATTAGGATCATTCCTGTATTTGTATACTTGAATGGACGGTCCAAATTGACGATTGGCCATCCCATATATCAGTTTAATGTTTTGGGGGCATTGCTAATGTCCCTGTGAAGGTGGGGATGCTAGCATTCCTATGTATATATATGGGAAATGCTAATGTCCCCAGTTTGGCCAGTTGTCAATCCAGACCATCAAAATGTGGGTCAGCCATTCTGCTCTGGTTGGCATTTTGTTACAAATGTCCATTTTTTATGAGCAATATACATACATACAAATAGTGGGAGGGGTTTGCTAGGCCCACACAACTGTATAGTGCTTCTCATCATCTACACGCTAGAAGTAGGTGCAACATGGTACTGTACCAGATCTGAGCTTTCCATAAGAAGGGTGACATTGTTTAGATCATCTGGCCCAAATGGCCGTTGGTTGAATGTTGACGTGCATGTAAACTTAGCAAACCTCGTATGTATATCTCAACACGTCGTGAAAATGTGTCAAAAACACATTTCAGACGTGACATGGGTAAAAGAACATGGACCAGCCCTTAGTATATATCTTTGTTCTTTTTGTATTGTTGCTTAGACCCTTTATACAGCTTCAGTGAATTTCTATTTCTCCATGTATGGTTGCTATATATTATGTTTTTTGTTTTTCAAAACTACTGTTTATATAATAGTATATCTTCCAGCATTATCCGATAGCTCTATATCCCTTGTCGTGTTGGCACTAAGAGAACCATTAAATGCTCACTGTAGCTGGTGGTATGTATGGTTCCCATGACAGTTGGAGTTTCTGTAGGCTGAACTTTTATGCATGGATTTCTGGTTGTATTCACTATGTAGATACTTGCAACAAAGGTAAGACTTGTTGTGCCCCTTGGCCTAGAAAAGTTGTTGAACTTTGGATACTTCTGGCACAAGTATGTCATTCTTGTGTATTGAGCTGCTGATTCTCATGGTCCATCAAAGAATATTTTATGTATCCCATACTATTATCTGTGAATCTGTAGCTGCTATGGAGGCAGCATTGATGTATTCTGTTTTGTCTTGTCTGATTCATTTTTAAAGAAATCTGTGTGCCGTGCATATAATTTTTGCTTCATGAATGTGGACAAAATTTTCATGTGTCAAAAATTTTGTTCCAGGGTATCCTAGCCGGTTTCAACTGTTTAAAGCACAATTTGCTACTACATCCGAGAGTGAGATTCCAAGTTCTTCATCAGGAACTACCTTCATTGCTGTTGACAGTTGAAGTCAATGATCAGATCGAAGATATCAATTGCTATTTACTAAGATAGCCCCCCTTTGACATTTGTTGGTGCTCATGCAATGTTCATCAGCATCATTGCCAAACCATTGCTGCATTTCGACTGTAGATCATATCCCCATTTTGGTCCCACAGGGATTTCATCTCACTAGAACTAAAACCATTTGATCTAGACCTACTTACATCTTTGTCAATTCTCTCATCTGCATGGGCTATATTCCATAGATTTCTTCTCATCTCTCGTTGCCTATTAGTAGCCTTCTCCTTTCTGCTGTTTTGATTTCCAATGCTTCCCCATGTGCCATCATTCACAACATGGCTCCATTCTGTGGATTCTATACATCTCCATTTGTATCAGCTTCTGAAACTGATAACCGGTTCTCATTTTCCTTTTTTCCTTATGTTCAACTGCATTTCCATAATTCTTGGCTACTTATATCCATTTTACCAGTTCTACCATCATAAACCTCCCACATGAAATATCCTTACAAAAAAAAAAAAAAACCTCCCACATGAAATATCTCCACTACTCTGCGGATTCTCCTGTAGTTGCCAAGTTTGCAGTTGTCTGGCAAGGGTTTTCTTGTGTCTTTAATCCAAAGGGGGTGTGCTTGGCGATTCCGGTTCAGCGGAGTTCAGTTTTCCACCCGTTTCTTCAATTCATGTCATTGATTTGGTTAGTCAAGATGAAGCTAGTTTTTTTGGGGCGGTCCGGTGTTATCGACTGTAACAAAGCAGAATTAGCCATGAAGGCTGGCTTGAATCTCTTTAAAGATTCATTCTCCAGGCTGGTGATAGTTGAGAGTGACTCTAAGACTGCTATCTGATGGGGGTGTAGTTCTGCTATGGAACCATGGAGGCTGTCTTTCGTCTTTGTAAACAGGATAAGTCACATGAGCCATTGTTTACTCTCTTATTGTATCCTTTCCTAGTACCTGTAGAGAATCTAGTGTGATCTCTGATTCGCTAGCTAAAGGTTTATTTGGGCTATGCTTCTCATGGGCTCTTCTTATCTACTATCTTGATGGATGAGTTCACAGATTTAATTTGTTACGAATATGATTCATTTAGTTCACAAGCTACTGTCAATCCCAACTAACGTCTTTTCTTCTTCCTTCCTTCCTTCTCTTTTTTTATTTTTATTTTTTAAAAATTATTTATTTTTAAATTTACAAATAAAGGGTTCACTAATATAATTTGCGAAATTTCTGAGCAAATGACCTAATTTTGCTGCAACACATGAATTCCATTTGGTTTTCTTAATCCAGAGCACAGTGTGATTCAATGACTTTGTTGACATTAGTTTCATCCATTGGTGGTATTTTATGCTACCAATGTTTTTTCTATTTTTCCTGTTTTATGATTTCCTTGGATTAGAATCTTTCTTCAGTTTTTCACTACCTTACGTCATGATTTGATTTTCTATGATATATATATATATATATTTTTTTAAAGAAAGGGAGTGGAAATTTTGATTTGGTTTCATCTCATTAGATTTGATTCATTCTGATCCTTTTTGTCTGTGAGATGTAGACTTATAATAACTGTGAGCCCATCTCAGGTGATGTCCTTGAAGATCACTGCCTGCTTCAATGGGTTTTGGAAATTGACAAAATGTTCCCTTGCTCACAATTTCTAGGTGAATGAATTTCTTTGAGGTCAAGGTGATGCTGAATGGTCAGTGAAGAAACAGATCTTCACATCTTAGGGCATTAAAAAAAATGATAATAATAATCGTAATAATAAGTTAGTTGCATCTTAGGGCAGCAATGTTGGCTCAATCAGTTTGTATGGTCAAATATAAATATTTTCTTTATTTGTTTTATCCCTTCTGAAACCATGACAAATTTTATTACATGAAAAACATTGACAGATACAAACGCAGGGCTGAAATAGGGCCATGACTTGATTAATTGAAGAATATGCATCAATAATAAAGAAATCTTTTACTTCAGAGTTGAGATGAGAACTGAAATAATTTTTCATTGTTTTTTGGATTTTTCTGAACCAAAATCAGTTCCTTGTATTGTTAACATAAACAAAGTTCATGGTTGAAACAAAAAATTGGAAGATTGAGAAATCGGCTATTCTTTTATATTTATGAATGGTTATTGGACCGAAGCAGGCTCTAGAAGAATTATTTTTGAGTGGTCTTGGAAGTAAGTTCTAAAACGAAAATGCTTTTTGTCAAGAAACCTAAATCTTATAATATTTTCTCTTTTACGAGTATGAAATCATTATCCTAGGGTCGAATTTTGGCAAGGAGTCCTAGAATGTGAGTCATATAACAGATCTTTGACAAACTACTACTTGAGATGATTGGTAAATGTAACTGTGAAAGGGATTGCTTTATCTGGAACATGCATCAATTTTCTTTCTTCTTGAGCAGAAGTTGTGGAGATTCAACCTGTGAATTCTACTGTAGAGAGTATTGTCAAAGTATCAGGCATGGTTTCAATACGAATCTGTTACTTGTTTTTGAAGTATGTTGATATTGGAGTAATAATGTAGTTTTTCATTGATCCTAGAACCTTGAAAGTGATTTGAGGGCATGAACACATTTATGCAGATCAGACAGGATATTGCTCCTGGATGCTATGTATATCGAGGAAATAATTTAAATTCTGCTCCATGTAGAAAGCAATCTACTAATTTGAGATCAAGCATTGAGGTCAGATGTAGAAGCATGATCGCTCCTAATGAGATGGGCGAGGTGGGACCTCATGTGAATGACATTGACATATTTCTGAAGCTCCACTTTATGCATCATCAGAATCAACAAGCAGACTTGTGAATAAACCAGTTTTCATAGGAGATTGAACTATATTGATGATGGAAGATGGAAAGTTGAGGAGATTTAAGACCAACCATTTCCACAGATATGGCAATTCAAGGTGCAAATATTATTATGAAGGCCCTACTGAAGGATAAATCTTGCAAATTCGGAGCAAGCTGAGGAAATATACATTATCAGTTTCAGAGAAAATGCAATAAGCGTCATCTTTTTTTACATTCTTCATTATTTATTCTTTTTATTTCATATCAATGTACTTGGCTCACTGGGCAGAGGGAGTACAGTATTCTTTATCACTTGTTTGGATAGAAGCTGGCGTTGAATAAATTTCTCCTCCCAATTACATTTTGTAATCTTTTTCTTTGTTGGAGTGCTTAAGTAGGGGGAATATGGTTAGACAGAGATTTTTCTTGTCCACCCAAATGACCTTGGCCCATTCATAATTTTACTGCTGCAATATTTCGATTCAGCTGTATACAGTATCAGACTGAAAATTGGATTACATATCAAACCACAGTTGAAATAGGTCACCTTGGAAACATGGCTTCAAACTTGCAAGAGCCAGCATGATTCTTGTCAGAAATGCAGAGGAGATCACTGCTATTAACCGGCCGAAAGCGTTGATCATGGAAGAGGTGTCACAATGGAAATCATGTTGGCAACATACTTGTTGAATCACCCAGGCAATCTTGGCAACTAACGGTCATATCTGCTAAATTTTATTATAGTAGTTAGTATATGATTACATGTATTATGTTTATATGTCAATATCAAGGGGGCCAACTTCAGAGCAATCAAGGGCACACCAAGAGTCTGTGTGCATATATCACCTTGTCTCAAAATGACTAGAGTGCGGGAATCCAACATGTTTCAAGAAAGGACTTTGCGAATCCTATTTAGAAATGAATGCAGAGATTCCCACTCATAACTTCTGGATGGGGAGCTGTATGGGCACACTGTGCACTGTCGTTCCGATTGTAGAAAAAATATATCCTTTTCTGTAATAACGTCATACAGAAAAAAAGAAGAAAAAAAAACATAATGAAAAGCCGGATTATTCATCAAAATAGTGGATAAGAGGTGCTGCTACAAAGAGCAAATCTCAAAAATCCCTCCATTTGCATCTGGCAAGGGTTTTATGGGCACCATTTGCTCCCTGGAGAAGATGTTGAATTTCCACTTTGTCAGAATATCTGCCATGATATGCTGGCCACAAAAAGACCAATTTAATGTTTCCTTTGCCATTTCTCTTTATTCCAATTCCGGATGCTCCCAGTTTTCCGAGTGAACCGCTGTCGGCGTTCAAAAAATTAACTTTTTTTTGCTATATCATATGAGTATCTTATGTAGTTGTGTGCAAGGTATGAGTAATTCAATCTTTGCGAACCGTCGATCTTTGCTCTGTTATTTAGATGGAAACAATTTTGTCCTTTTTAGGGTTTGTTCTTCTAGTCCCAGGCAATCACTGAGGTCTAGGTGGTTGCCGTCATAGTCATCTAGGTTTGTCCTCCAGGTTTTTTTTTTTTTTCTTATTCTTTTGGAAGAATACACAAGTTGATTTCTAGTTGGGCTCCAGCTTTCTTTTGCAATTTGATGCCTCTCATCTTCCAAAAATTTCTTCGATTTTGAAACCGACACTAGATATTTTGGACTGTCCAAACTTGCTTAGTTGAAGCAGAAAAAAAAGGAAGCAGAAGAAGAAGAAGAAGAAGAAGAAGAAGCAGAAGAGAGAGAGAGAGAGAGAGAGAGAGAGAGAGAGAGAGAGAGAGAGTTTGGGGGGGATATATACCCAACTATGCCTTCGCATCTGACAGTAGTACCTAATATCGGCACAATTGGATTTTCAGAGGGAGAAATGCCACATTGGCAAGCTGATTTCCCTCTACTGCCTCTATGATTTATGGAGATCCTGCCAATTATCCAAGAATAATATGTAAGAGAGAGGCCTGTGCCTTGCACCCAGACTGTGTGGATATGAAGAAAGCCAACTTGTAGAGCTGGATTGGGATTCCAAACAAACACGAGATAGCCTCCAGATAAGAGATCACTAGCTAGCATGAGATAGCCTGCAGTGAAGAGATTACTTGCTAATATGGTATTAAATGGTACGCACCAATGGTTGTATCTTAGAGTTGTAATATGGATCACTGGAGGGGTTTGTGAAATCATTTTTTTTTTTCCTTTCCAAATGTCATTTTTGTAAGCCATGTCAAACAAATCTTATCATGGAGGAATGACAGAATTTGTGTAATAAAAATTTCAGAAGGGGATGTACTTTGGAGTCATTATGTAAGGGGTAGATGTAAATAGAAAAATAAGCAGCGGGCAAAATTTTCTCTTTGATATTTAAATTCCTTTAGTCAGAAATTTGAATTCAAGGGGAAGTTAATTAGAGGATGTGATGAAAAAACAGGGAAAGGTGTACCAGCATGTTGAAAATTTCAGTTCCTTTTAGGTTCTAAGCTAAAGATAATAACCATTTCTTTTAGGGTTTTGTTAACCTTCACTAACCTCTCACCGACCCTCATCAGTGAGTGTGCTCATTGATCTTTGCCGTTATTTCGAATACCACCTCTTGGATAGGCCACTGCCCGGAACTCCAATTGATTGGATGGTCTGAACCATTTGATGGAAATGATTCACTACTTTTGTACAGTTCAAACATTGACTTTCAGGCATTAGTGCATCCATGAGGCAGCCATTCTAATGGATGGTCTGGATCAATGAGCGTGTTCACCTATGTGGGTCAGTGAAAGGTTATTGTAGGTTAATGCTCTTCACCAAGGCATTGAAGGTTAACAAAACCCTATATTTTATATTACAGGTACTTTTATTGACGCGATAAGGGTATTGGTACAACTACAGGATATCTTCTTTTTTTTTTTTTTTAAAAAAAAAAAAAAAATACTGAATTCAACCATATCATGCTGTACTAGGCTTGTTATGATCGAAGAACTGTTAATTCTTTTACGTCTTGTCAATAAAATATAAAACAAAGGTGATGAAAGATGTTTCTGTATAGATCTTAAAATTATTGAGTTTGGTTAAAACTAATCTTGTTGTAACAACTAATACTAACACACACACACACACACACACACAAACACACACACATCCTTATTGTGTCCTGGACTTGGGAACTGTGGAGTTTCATATTTCATTCCTTGTATCTGTACCTATTCCAGGTTGTCATAGCTTCTAAATTGGAAACATGGGGAAAATAGGTCATACTGTTATTAAGAACCCTATGTTTTATGCAATTTAATTCAGCTGCTGATCTTTAAACTTTACATCAACTTCATAAAAAGTTTTAATTGGGTTTAGCTTGTTTGAAAAACCTGTTTTTATTGGTACATGGAAAGATTTTAATTGTAACATTTTGCATATTTAGATTTCGCCTTTTATTCCATTTTCCTTCACTTCCAGACTATTTGTCTTGACACCGGTTTCATTCATATTTTATTTTTTTTGGAAGCAGGGATGCTTGCCACTTGTGAAGATTTATAACAAAAACACTTCCATTATTTGAAGGTACACAAAAGTATTCAACAGAAATGGCACAAAGAAACATGCTATGCACCCGCCAAGCGCATGATTTGGAAATAGAACAGGGCCAGACCCACCTACATCCCGAACCCTGCATCCTTGTACGCAACATGATAGATTTCCCAAATCCTAATATCCATCCAGCGATTCCAGCTTCTGTGAACACTCGTAGTCTTGATTCCCGTCATTTGTCAGACCATCATGACAGCACCATGTTCTATGGAAACCAGTATAATGGTCTTCCGCACTGTCATCATCCAGTTGGAAATCTTGATTTAGCCGGTGCTGGCACGTCCAACTTCTCCTACAACCCTTACATGATTCCTTCGTCTGCCAGCAGAATGTGCCCTATGCCACTGAATCATGGTTCTTCTGATCACATGCCATCTTCAAGCAGTCATGGAATTATTGGAATTGGTGTAGAAGGGTATGGAAGGGACAACCAGTTCATGGATAATGTTAGAGGGTCATGCAAGAGAAAGAATGCAGAGGGAGTTCCAGGGAACTACTACTACGTTAGCAGCTCAGCAGGCTCGAGCTCATCTTCTTTGGGCATTCCATTGAATACAGGACTTCAACAGTGGGAGGAACCATTTGAACCCGGGGTTGGTGTGTTGGATGCTCCAGCTTTTCCCCCAGCCGAATACAGGGGAAATGGTGTTCTGTCGATTAATGAAGGATCTCAGAGATGTGTGAGAAGCAGATCTAGTGCCATCAGCCTTCAGGTGGAACCCACTGCTCTGGCACATCATCATAACCAATTACTTCAAGGAAGTTACATGGGTCGGACTTTCCAACCTGCTGGCAATGCCTGGGTGGAACAGTTTGGGAGCAATGGTGGCGATGGAGGCAGTTCCAATTGGAACTATGCACCTGCTGCGCCTTATTTTAATGGTGATATATATATTTTTTTATATTTATACTAGAATGTCAGTAATGCGATACAAATTGAGCCTGCCATGTGTTTCTTTTTTACTTTTCTTTGTTTTTGTTTTTTTTTGGTTGTCATGAAACAACCACATCACATTCTTCTCCAGCTGAGTTACCTAGAAATTGATCCAGGACATTTAGAGCATTGCTAACAGGACACATGTTTGGAATTGCAATGGACTCATGACTCATATATGCCAACGTAGCACATGCGTGCATGAGATCCAAGCTGAAGGCCCCATCATGTGCACTGGCCCAAAAGTCAGGTACACACGTGTACAAAAAGCAATGGATGTCTAGAAATGATTGACCAGAGGCCCACATATCATCTACATGTGTGCCCCATCAGATGAGTGGAATGGCTTGATTTCTGGGTGAGGGCATATATACAATTGGGCACTTCCAATGAGTGGGTGTAGATCTCACACATGTGTGCCATATTGCAATGGGTGTTCATGAGTCCCTTGTCAAGTCTGAATGCGTTAGGATCTTTCATACTGCTTGGACATCCATTGTTTGATGAGTCTATTACTAGATGTTTCTTCTATTTCCAAAGATACTTATAGAGCCAATTTTTCTGAATTATTTGTTTTCACAGGCTCTGGAGATGTCCCAAAGCACTTGTCCTATGTTCTTTATGTTAGACTCTAGAGACATAGCAGAAAAACAAATTACTTTTAACAGTCTGCATCAATAGATCAGGCCTTATGGATTTCCGTTTAAATATCATAAAGTTTATACAATTAATTTAAAACACGAAAACAAACCTTTTAATTGTCGGTGTAGAAAACTGCTCGAATGCTTATGACAGGCCTTCAAAGCAGAAGGTTCTCTTCTAGATCCATACCAGATGAGGAAGGGAAGAAAGCCTACACATAGAGTCCCTAGAGTGGCGCCAAGAGACACATGCGCATGGTGTGCCACACGTTTGGACGTGTGGGCATAGGAACAAGGAGAGAGGAGAAAAGCAAAATCTCTCTCTCTCTCTCTCTCTCTCTCTCTCTCTCTCTCAAGGTGGTGAAGCTTCCCGGGGGTTTGGGTGTCCAAAGGTTCTCTCTTCCGCAGTCCTCTCCCCGTCCCTCTAGGATGAGATCTTATTTATAATGGGGAATTAGGGTTCAGGGAGAGACCACTTATGGTGTTCCACCACCATATAGACTTTGATATTGCCCCACTATATCTTAATTTTGTGAATCATGCTTAACCATGTACCTAAATTGACTCAATTCCTCTATTGAACATGGCCATTCATCCTCCATCCAAATCCGATGCAAATTAAGTGATGGACTACAAGATCTCAACAATGGGATTTTTTTACACACACACACACACACACCACATGGGTACTCGAACCCATGACCTCAGTGTTGAAACTCACAGGGTCTACCACCTTGTCATGAGTAGCAAGCCTCAACCATCGAAATTACCATAAAGTGCATTGAAAATATTTTAGCGGTTAAAACCATTTGAAACTGCTAGGCACTAATACTAGTAAAAAACCACTTGATGGATGGTCCAATCTACTAGATCTTATCCATAAGACTAAATCAGTGGGATCTTTGTTGGATCATATGAACTTCAACTGTATCCTAATGTGTGAACTCAACAACACCCACATATAAACCATTGTAATTGACTAGTAGGCTAAGGCACATTACATCGAGAACTTCTAATACGTCCTCAGGTCTAAGGATTAGTCAAAGCTAGTATGCACACAAGTCTATCATTGTCTAGGCACGATCGTTCTAAACGTAAATTGATCATTCAATGTAAGTGTCCAATAGGTCCAATACCAGGAGCCTATTTTCACGGCACGCATACACTCCTATATAGGGTAGGCATAGGAATATCGACTCGTCGTCAAACCCAATGGTGGAGACATTCCATCCCAAATCATCATCGGTCCCCTCACATAAAAGTGATAGCTACCACAGATTTGTCCTACAACCAGTTAGGTGATCATGGTCAACAATAGGATATTGAGATCCATGAAACACAAATCTCTCTTGACCTGTGGGTGTTGTATCCAATCTCAAGTTCCCAAGGACAACCAGAGGAATCCCTTTCCTTTGACCCATATATGTACATGTACAATTGAATATATATCCACATACTACTCATGACATTGATGACATGTCCACAAAGGACCTATAGTCATCATGATCTATGGACAAGATCATTGGATCAATGATTCAGATTAACATATTGGCTTTACACGACACACAACACTAACACTTTATGTAGGCTATTAAAAACATCTCCATCATCGTCATCATCATCATCATCTAAACATTATCCCAACTTATTAGGCTCAGCTGAATTTTTATTTATTTATTTATTTGGTTAGCACAAGGACAAACCTTTATTGGAGAAATGCTTATCCACTTATATTAGACTGCTTTTGGCTGCACAGGCTAGTTGAATTTCAAAAATTCAGTTAAGTGAAGAGGAAATAACTTTCCTATGATTCATAACAAGGAAATAGCCCCCAAACTGTTGTTACTATTCTTTCAAGTTCAACTTGAAAGTAATGTAATTGAATTTGGACCGGCCTCCAAAACAGTTTTAATTCAATTGTATATTTTAATAATTACAATTCTGTCTGATAGTGCATCCAAACTCACCTTGAGAGTTGGAAAGGACAGCATGTGTCCTCTTTCAACTCTATAATTTTATTTATTTATTTATTTTTAATAATATTGATTTGCCTGAGGATGCTTTTTTGCAAACAGCATCTTCAACTATTTCTTGCTGGTGCCTGTTTAGGGAACCAAGAAAAAAGAAGAAGAGAAACTAGGTATTCTGTAACGGTAACGGTGACCATAATGGCCACCATAGTTACCATTACGATGCAGGTTGTAAAGACCGTTAATGTCTTCTTTTTTTTCCCGAAGAAAACCTGTATTGGCTCCATAATGAACCATTACAGCTGTTATGGGGCATTTTTTTTTCCTAATGGTCGTTATGACCCCGTAACGCATAACGGTTGCCACCGTTACTGTTGTGTAATGACCGTTATGGCACACCATGATGAGAAATGAGCATTTTTTGTGATTTAATACTTTTTGTTGGTGTTTTCAAATTTCTAAACTTTTGAAAACTGATGGGAATAATAATAATCAACAGTTGAATTCCTTCAGGGAGAAGCATCAATGGAGGCCCAATAGAGACTGGAAGTATAAATCCACAGGGATATCAGGATGCCATGTCCAGCAGAAGTTCCGTGAATCTCTTGCACCCTTCTTCCATGCACCACCACCATCCTCCTCCACACATGCAAGGCATGCGAGGAGGTCAGAGTTATAGCTTCCATCCTCAAATTCCAACACCTTCCTACAGGCATCCAACAAACAACAACATGCATCATGGAATTATAAATCCTTCTCGGGATGGTGTAGAATCAGGTTCAAGGTACCCAAGATCTTTGCCATCCAGTGGGGACCATATTTACAGGCCTCACAGGAGGGTGTCTCAGAATGCTCCTGACGAAGTTAATGGACGCATGAGGCTTCTATCATCAGAGGTTTTTCTTCTCCTTGTTTTTTTATCGCTTATTGTTATTGGTGATGCATGCACCTTTAGGCCTTAGTTGCAGGATCCTTCTAACTAGGTGCCGCTCCTGTTTCGAATCCCCGCTTTGGGTCCTTGCTCCTGCTCTCACTTCCTACCTATTTATAATTGTTTACATTTTGAAAGCGATGCTTCCCTGCTCCCACACTCGAATTTGTAGCCACTCCGCTTCACGCTTTGCGCAACTATACTTTAGGCACATGCTCTTTTTTTTTGGTGGAAGGGTACTGCAGTTGTTTGATGTGTAAATCATTTTTTACTCCGTTCTTGAAGATGGTATTTTTACATGTCTTCCTTTGTGGAAGAAATGAACTCAATATCACATTGACGAGGGTTGCATTTGGAATTGAGATGTTTGTAAACAAAAGTATTTTGTTTTTCTGAAAAAACAAGTATTCTATCATCAAGAGTATTTCCAAATGTAAATGTGTACTTTGGTCGGTTTCAGAACTAGGGGGGTTGGCGACTTGAAATAAGACGTGGTGAAATTTATTCGATGTTTTGAGCTTGATGGTGATCGACTCCAAAGAGCCATTCTCAACCAAGGGATGAGGAAGGGCAGCATGCTTATTTTTCTTTTATTTTCTTTAAAATAAAATATGCAGGGTAAGGTAATTGGTCAGTGATTCATAATGATATGCACTCATGACTGCACGAATTAACACAAGGCACAATCTATGATAATCAACTTGCAATAGAAATGGAAGAACACAAGGGTTACGGTTTACCTATACGCATTGTCAGTTGCCACTTAATTGTTAGCGGACCTTTATTCTTTTTCTGTGAGATGTGAAATATTTAACCTGCTATCATTGCTGATATCTCTAATGATTGGAACCTGAAATTTCTTGCTCATGGCGAATGTAGGATGTCGCGATACTGGAGTTTTCAGGATTTTATGGAGTTGGGAATTTTGTTGATCGACACAGGGATATGCGCCTGGATATAGATGACATGTCTTATGAGGTAAAAGAAGGGGCTGTTTATTTTTATTCTATGAATGCTTACTGTGGGCTGGAGAGAAGTTGGGAAGCATCATAGCTTCAAGACTTCAATTTGTTTGGATTAATTCTTTAAGATGTATAACTTGTTTTAGTAAAACCTAGAATGTTTGTCACTTTCTTTTGCCTACCTTGCCTTTGACTCACTTTTAGTACCCCATTGCAAATTTGCACGAGATCTTTACTGGTAATCTTCAGGGAGTCCCAAAAATTTACACTTGATTAGACATTACTTACCCTTGGATTGGAAATTTTTTCTAGGAAAGAAATTGATGGTCAAAGGAACTCAGTGGACCTATTTTCTTTCCCCAAAATCCTTCAATGGAATGGTTAAGACTGTAAGATCAACTTGATTTTTGGATTATATGGCCCATCTAAGGTATATCCTAGCTGATGATTGGTTCTAATCTCATATACATTTTCAAATGTATAAAAAGTCACTGATGTGCTAAAGTAGAATAAAGAGTCCAAACCACTTGTTTTTTTTTCTCCCCACAAAATAACAAAGTGCTTGCATGTGAAGATGAAGGTTATGAAAGCTTTGTAATTTAAAATTTTGATTCCAACACTTTTCAAATGGAAATAAAATGAAGAATCATCAGCATCCTTATTATGGGTCTATAACTATAAATACAGGAATTATTGGCCTTAGAAGAACGGATTGGAGACGTAAATACTGGATTATCTGAGGAGTCCATATTGAAGTGTCTAAAGACAAGAACATATGTTTCCCCCACAACTCTTCCCCCTCCTGACCAATCAACAAAAATGATGCAAGATAATGGGACTTGCATAATATGTCAGGTACGCATTTATCGACTTTTATAGTTTTGCATACTCCTCATTCCTTTCATTACCAAGTATAAAATATGCTATTATCAATTTAGCTGGTGTGGCACGTCTAAATGTAGTCTTCGCTTTGGGTTTTTACTTTTTGTTTGATTCATTTTCTTTTTGTTGCTAATTTGCTATAATTTATAATGTTAATGTTGAAAATTTGGTTTCAGGTTGAATATGAGGACAAGGAGAAGATTGGAATTCTGGACTGCGGGCATGACTACCATGCAAACTGCATAAAGCAATGGTTGGTGGTGAAGAACATCTGTCCCATTTGTAAAACATCAGCTCTATCCATGGATCAGAAAGAAGCATGAATGTTTATACACATCATTCTACTGATCCATTTGTGTATTTTGTGTACATAGAGATGGTTAACAATCTCTATCATACAATCGACCTGAAACTGTACAGATTTTCATTAAATTTGTTTAAACTCGTTTAAATTTCTGATTTTAATGTGTTGAAATGTAGATTTCTCTTTAGCTAGAATGAGAAGTGGGATCCATAGTATGGGTGAGCTGTTGGGCTACAACAGTTGTACATAGCTAATACAAGCTATTGTTTGAACATGCACTTTTACACATCATATGTACCAAGCTGACCTACAACATTAACTGTTGAGCTCTTGCATGTCAAACTGGGTTTCATGGTATGGGGGAGCTATTGCATTAGCTTCAGCTGTAATTTCATATCCAAGTTCTCTATTATATAAAACTTCTTTTAGGCCCATGCCATAAAATGAGGTGACAGAACAAATGAACGGTTTAGATATAACACATTTGTTACACATTTGTTATTCTCAGTAGTTTCAAATGATGGTGGGTATATTCATTCATTGTACCACCGTATTACAAACGGAGGATGGAATTAAGCTTATACCATGGTAACAGGGGACAATCCCTGGCATGTGTAATAATTATGTTTTTTTGAATCCCATCCCACTTAATCCTTCTCAATGCCATGCGCCAAACACCCCAGGAAGCTCACCTATAACTCACACGTGCCAACATGGGGTTGATATACCTAAGATCCAATTCATCTGTTAGATTGGCACCATTCTATTGATGAACTGGTCCAAGAATTATGTTGATCTACCGAGCAGCTGGGCCACAGTATGGAAAACAATTGCACGGCTCTGAAAAACTTGGTTGAAGCTTCTAACACACCAACCCGCACACGCGTGTGCACTAGTTCTAATTTTCCTTCCTTCAATGCTTTTTGTGCGAGGAATGTCGATTCTTGTGCTTGGAACGGGCAGAAGCTTTGAGTGGCCACCGTGATGTATGGGTCTTATCCACACCGTAGTTATTTATTTATTTATCATTTTAGTATATAAGCCCGAAACTGACGTAGATCCAAGACATGTGGACTACACATTAGGGATTAAACTCTTACCGTTGAAAACTCCTTGGGGCCACAGAAGTTTTAGATAGACCTGATATTTGTGTTTTCTCTTCATCCAGGTCTTTTTAACTTTATTAATAGGTTGAATGGCAAATAAACATTACTGTGGGCCCTATAAAAGTTTCAACGGTGAGAATCATTATCACCGCTGCTTCCTGTGGTGTGGTCCAGTTGAGCCTTATATCTGCCTCATTTTTGGGATTATGTTCTAAGATGATACTAAGAAAATGGATGGACGGTGCGGATAAGATCCACACATCACAGTGGCCAGTCAAATCTCCTGCCCGTTCCCAGCTTGAGACGGGCGAGGGGAGGACGCAATCCGCGTCCGCTTGGGTTTCGGTTTGGACAAGTAAGGCCCATGGTTGAGTGATCCAAGCCATTGGTCCGTTGAGTCCAGCCGTAGATGGACCATGCCCTAGAAATCTCATTAACAGGACAATTCTCGCCTTTGAATTTGTATATGAACAGTCCACGTTCATTTGAAAAACGACGCATGATTGGTAAAGGCTTTTATGCAAGTGCGAGATTGTTTGGACCATACTAGCATATGCAGTCGCTAGAGAGCGGAGCGCCACTTGAAATGAACGAATTCATGGAGAAGGGCCAAACTCCAATATTGGTTTTGCACCATTAAAAATAAATAAATAAAAATCTGATTATTAGTTAAAAATTATTTTATTTTGTGAACCCGACGTGAATCGAACACGCAACCTTCTGATCTGGAGTCAGACGCGCTACCATTGCGCCACGGATCCATTTATATAAGTAAAGCTTAATTTACTTTATATAATTAATTGAATAATGCTAGCATGTGTCTTTCAACGACACATGAGATGATCTATCGCATACAACTTGAATCAAGCATGGTGTAAAATCATGCCAAATGATGATCCTAAACATCCCATCAATAGAATACAAAATGGATGGTCAAGATTGTGCCGAGAAACAAAGCAGGTCTAATCATCATCCTGAAACATCTAGGCAATATATCTCATTTTGTATTGCTTGTCATTCCGAAGCAGCAAGTCGCGGTTTGATTTTATGATTTTAACCATATGATCTATGGCTCTTGAATAATGGATGGCTGTAACAAATTGGCCATATCCAAAGGTTAGGATAATATAATGGGTGTCATTTTTGCAGCATATTGGAAAGCTGGGACGTAAGCAAAGCCCTTTGATAAAAATATTTTAGAAACGTTAAAAAGAAGTAAATAAATAATTGCACAGCCCTGTCGTCATGGTTATATAACCTTTGCTACATTAGATGAGTCATCTTTGATGAAAGAGAAAATAACACTTGAGCAGGGGAGTGACCACTCACCATGAGTTATTTCAATGTAACTTGACGGACCAGAACTGGGCCTGGTCAAGTAGGGCTGCCTACCACAAGGTCCAGGCCACAGATCGATACTGACCCCAACCCAATGGACCTCAATGAGCATTTCAGGTCCAAGAATCCATTGGACCTCAATAACCACATGTGCGTCCTTGTGGGAATGAGAACTGAGAATTTGTTTGTGCCTTAATCGATAATGGGGTCCACATGGACAATTCATGCCATCCATGTGGTGAGATCTATCATGGATAGGTCATGATCCCAAATCATGCTGACGCCGCTAATTTGACGGGTGGAAACATAACTGATTAATGGTCCACAACCAACTGCGAAGTCGTAGTAGATATTTCAATTTCAAATAGCATGATTTTCACCGTGTCACATTAATGGTACTACTCCCACTTGGTTCATCTTAACCGAGCCCTATGACTAAGGTCCAAAAAGAAACGAATTTGCTCTGCCCTTGGTGAATCAACATGGAAGGTGAGCGCACAACAGGCAGTATGACGGTATTGAGAAGGAGAATATTCTTATTCACTAAAATAAACAATGTGGCTCAGCCATCACCAACATCCACCTCTTCGCATATGCACATCAGGGGTGATCAAACTGCCGAATAGACAGCCCACTTCCTTTTAAGGGCCGGTGGTTGGACGCTCCTAATTAAATCTGCCAAATTTTAATTTGAGTATGAAAAAAAAAAAAACACCAAAATAGTACTGTCCCACCAGCTACGGCGCAGGATGGCCATTTTCTCTTGTATTTGAAGTATTCAACCCCACCATTATAGCATCATCTCTACAAGTCTTCACTGCAGATCTCATCAATAATGGGTGTGGTTATTTATAACATTTGGACCACTTGCTAGATCATTCGGGCTGGTAGATGGAGGAGATTTAAGGTTTGATGATCCATAATTTGACCTGTAAGATGAACAGCCTGGATCCCTCCCTATACAGGTGGCTTCATCAGTGAAGGGATGGAAAAGAGGGTAAAAAGATGTACACAAAAAAGTGCCATCAGTTAATACCCGCAATAACATAAGCCTACCTTACTGCAATTCCACCTACCTATATGTCACGTGTAGGAAATCCGAGCCGTCCAAAAAGTTTTCTTCATCACGAAGATCTCTTGGTGTTGAAAATTAGGGCAGTCCAAGATTAAGTCGAAAAAACACTTACATTAATGAACAGCAGGCAGTCTGACCCAACAGACAGGTTGGGCGTAACTGATGAATGGATCATCCTGATTTTCAGGTTAGGTAATTTACATAACTGAGGCGGATCTTCTGCATGGCTCAGATCTCCTAAATATCTAACGGTGTAACGGATTGGGAGGGGAAAAAAACAAATCTCAGTTGAACAGGCTGATGCTTACTGGGGCAGTATCTGATCATTTCTCATAAGGTCTGAAAAGACATCAGAATGGCTAATAGGACAATCAAAACATACACGGAGCTTTGCTTATGTGATTATAAAATCATATGCTTATCTTCTAACCGAAATGGATCTGGCCAGCACAATAAATCTAATGAAACAGAAATAAAACAAAGAAGCCAACCCACATTAATTATCTTCAGAGAAGACAAACTACTTTAAACCCATTCGAATACGCATCGTGCTCTTTTTTCTTTTTTTTTTGAGGCTACAATTGAAGATGAAAATTGGAATGTGAAATTCATAGAAATATGTGATCAGAGTGATTTCGGATTAGGTTTTTTTTTTTTCCCCCCTAACAGCTATGCTTGGTGGGTACAAAATTACAAACATACATGGAACACCAGCAAACATAAAATTTGAGAAGTTCCCATCCGAGCTTTGGATTCATTAAGCATACAGGTGGATGGGTGATAAAATACCTTTACATACAGGCATGATTTCAGCTCATTGCAGGGAGATCGATTGCCCCATTGGGTCAGAGAAGGCATAGAAGTTTTCTTCTTTCCTTCTGCTCATGTACGTGTCTCTAGCATACTGCTTCTGCTGGTATCTTGGCCTCATCAAATATAAAATATCATAACAAGAACCTGTTTGAAGATGCTTCAACAGATCAATTAGCCAAATATGATCAACTAGTACCTATGGAACCTATAACTGAAGATATCCCCAGAAGGGAAGCAAAGGAAAAGGGTTTTCCATGAGATAGGATAACAGCTGTTGGCCCCACATGTGTTTGAGATCAGGTGGCAAGTAAAAACATATCCTGTTTGAATATCTTCAAGGCATAAAGATGGAAAATGAAGGACTTTTGCCTTCTCTTTCCCTGTCAATCCACCAGCCAAACTTTCCCCTTGATACCCCTACTCAAGGATTATCTTTGTTTGTCCTGTTGGTTTGGCAACTCCCATCACTTGTCTTATGTTCTTAAGAGGAAGTAAAATCAGCGGCCATAGCCCATCCATCCTAGTTAGTGACAGAAATAGTATTGGAGAAACGGGAAAAAAAAGAAGAAGGGATTTGGACATGAATTATAGGGTTGCATGGATAAATCTTGTGTGTCATCTTGAGGTTAACCATAAACACTACACTATTAAGTCTTGAGTATACAAAGCATGGACGAGAAAGGGCATTTCACAACATGTTTCCTATCAACTGGGTTGATCTGGATCAACAACCAAGCTTAATCAAATCCAAGAATAATACCCTAATAACATATCCATCTAGTCCTGCTGAGTGGCTTCATTGTGCACTAGTAGAATTGACAACCATTCAATGATCAGGAAAGAACCAACTAATCATCAAATCTGATACAGAAAAAATTGTTCAAATACAATGTAATCCAAAAACAACCAAATATAACGGATCACTGTGGTAGTCGAAGATTAAAAGTAATACATTGATAGAAAATTGAAATCAAGTAATACCAAAGACGCCTGCATTGAATGCAAAGAGAATAAAAAAAAAAGATGGGAGGAAAAAAGAAAAAAACACTGCATTCTAGATCCTCATCTTCAGCTACCATAGGCAAGTTTAAAATCTCAATGCACAGAATAACAGTTTGATGTGTGTGAGAAAAGCATTACCAGGAATTCTGTAGAGAAGTATCCTAAGATCACCTCCATACCCTCGTTTCCTGCTCTAAGCAGAGCAACAACCAACTTTCTTCACAGCTGATACATCATCCTTGGTACCCACGTTGATAGTTTGTCCCTTGGGCAAAGCTGCTGGATCATCCCCAATATCCAGCGCTTTCCTGCTGACAACACGATAAATCTGAGTAAGAACTTCCGTGAATGCGTCTTCCACGTTCATAGATTCCAGGGCAGATGTCTCCATGAAGAAGGTGTTTTCTCTCTCAGCGAAGGCTTTGGCATCCTCAGTGGTAACAGCTCTTAGGTGGCGTAGGTCCGCCTTGTTCCCCACAAGCATGATCACAATGTTGGAGTCTGTGTGATCTCTGAGCTCCTTCAACCATCTCTCTACATTCTCAAACGTGACATGACGGGTCACATCATACACAAGCAGTGCACCTACAGCTCCTCGATAGTATGCACTTGTAATTGCACGGTATCTTTGTACAAGAAATGAAAAGTGAAGTTAATTTTCAAGTAATACAAATTGACTGAGTATAACATTTCGTGGAACAAAGCAGCATCCAATTAAAGGCTTTTAAGACCCACACTTTCAACTTGATAGGTACAACTTTGCATCAGAAGGAACCAATAGCCTAAAAGGAAGTAATAGAAAAAGAAACATAACGAGGTATGTACAACGGAAGAGAAAGATGTTATCAAAACTTTTTTCACAATGCAGATAACAAGAACACTAGCAAATACTAGAAAAACAATCATTATCAAGATTAAATTTCTTCCAGTACCTATCCATGAGATCAATGCTAATATTTGGAAACACCATCGGCAGAGAAAATTTTAGTTTATTTTCTTTCTTATTATTTCATTTAACTATGAAAACAACAAAACAAGTTTCTTCCTTCACAGACACTAAAATTTTAAAAACAAAAAATAAATTAAAATTTTTTTTTTTTAAAAAATGAATAAAATGACAAGTCCACAACAGATGCAAGTAGAGCCACAGTCCCCACGCGTGAATCCCACACACCCATGTGAGCCTCGCATAGGGTCCACATAGGAGAGAAGTTATTAATTATTTATTTTGATGAGACTAGAACACCATCACTCAAGGTCTGCTAGGGGTCATTTTCCCTTGAATTAAGGTTTGCTTTTTGTTTCTTGGTTATAAATAACCCTCCTGGGCATTTAACTACGTTAGATGATAATCATGAGATTTTCTTTCAGATAACTTCTTAGCATTTATTGATTTGTGTGTCTGGAATGTGTTTTGTTGAGTCTTAGCATGCATTGCTCAAGGTCATTCATCAAAATCACATCTCATTAAGTCGGCTTGCATAAGACCCATTTGTTGTTGCTTAAATCAATGCTTTTGGACAATTAAAATTCTCAAAAGCACTTATTTAAGTGTTAAATACGATTTGTCGGGGGCATACATTAATAACTTACTATGAAACATTTACTTAAAACAGCCCTACTTTACTTAGCTCCGAGGGACGTTTCCACTCTTGAAAGGGTCCTAATTCAGTGGGCAGCCTCTCATGTGAGGTGGCAAAACACGTAACAGAGATCCATGCATATAGCACTTGTTAGAGATCTGACCCATTCATCAAGAAGGGTGCACATGAACTTGCCATATCTCAAAAATCAGTATAGCACACTCGTCAAGTTAGCCACACACATGTTGAATTTGGACTGCTCATTTTTCTCTTGTAAGTTGACCTACCTGATAAGTTGATCAAAATTATTTTTTATCCAAGGCATGTTCACAATATGCCTACCTAATGAATGGCATGGATCTTTGACAAGTGTGTTGTATGCATGGATCTCTTACGCATCTTCCGTGCCCTCACCACTTTATGAATTACGATCCCACTTGAAAATGACTCTCCCTCCTATGCATGGTTATAGGATGCATAGGACCAAAACCATCAGGTCAAGGTCATTTTCAATGATCTATAAAGTTTTTATGATGCTCCACAATTGATGGTGGTTACCTCAAAAAACTTTAAGATTAATAAATACTAAACTTTCAATGAATGACTTAGAAAACAACAGTTAAAGAATTGTTTGGTAATTATAAACCAATTTATTATATGTTTACCAAACTTATTTCTTTAACATAAGCAATTCTCAATAAACAATTCTCTGAAATTATTTATTGTGAATCAATTTGCACTTCCTAAAAGCAATGCAAAATGGCTCAAGTGATATCCTACGATCTACTTTTGCATCTTTGACTGCATCAAGTCATATCAAAGTTAGGCTCGCTTTGGGATTGAGGATTCCCATCTCCCTCTTCATCAAATCCGTTTGGCTTCATTCTTACTTTTTCCTCTCTTTCCCATCCTCAAAAGATTAATGGCATGTTTGTCATTACTTTTAGGAAGTGTAGAATTGATTCACAATAAACAACTCGAAAGAATTGCTTATGTTGGAAAAAAAAAAAAAAAAAAATTTGTTTGGTAACATGCATCAAATGGGTCTACAATTACCAAACAACTCCTTGACCGTTATTCTCTAGGACATTGATCGAAAGTTTAGTAGTTGTCAATCTTGAAGATTTTCAAGTTAGCTACCATCGGCTGTGTGGAGCATCATATAGGATCGTCGAACATGACCCTTGATCCGACGGTTGTGATCATTAATTCTATTGCAATACGGAGGAGGAAGGAGATCATTTTTTTTCTTCAGGGATCGTGATTCAATGAGTGGCCCTCATGTGAGAGGGTGGAACACATGTTAGAGATTAGTGCACATAGCACACTTGTCGGAGGTTTGGACCATTCATCAGGTATGACAAATTGTGAACATGCCTCGGACCAAATCATGTTGGTTCGCTTGTTATACAGGTCAAACTTGTGCGAGAAAAATGGCTAGAAAAAAGTCCAACAGTCCAAATTCAACGTACATGTGTGCCTAACTTGATTAGTGTTCTTACATTATTTTTTTTGTATACAGCATGTTCATGTCAGGTATGGCAAATTGTGAACATGCCTCGGACCAAATCATGTTGGTTTGCTTCTTATGCAGGTCAAACTTGTGCGAGAAAAATGGCTAGAAAAAAGTCTAACAGTCCAAATTCAACGTACATGTGTGCCTAACTTGATTAGTATTCTTACATTATTTTTTTTGTATATGGCATGTTCACGCCCCCCAATATATATATATATATATATATATAGCGCTTAAGAAAATTGTTCCTTACTAATTAATTGATGTGGACTGCCAACCAAATGTATTTTAATGCTTTAGTGCTTAGAAGTACAATTGTCCAAAAAAGACTAAGTTAAGCAAAACCCTAAATGGGCCCTAAAAGTCCCTTTTTCGCATTTACCAAAACCCATCCCCACAACAATCCCAAAACACACGTTCCTCTCTCCTTCCCAAACCCTAATTGACCCTTTTCCCTTCTCAAAACCCATCCCAAAACCCTTATGTCTCCTCTTTCTCATCCCTAAATCCTCACCTTTCATTGATCCCTCCAAATCTATACTATTTACATACAAATCAACTCTCTTGCATCCTATCCCAATCCCTAAATCTTCATCATGCATAAAAAAACTTCCAATTTAGACCCTACACAAAAAATTTGGCTCATCCAACCTTAAACAATCACAATTGTACACCTACCATCCTCAAGTCCATCCCACTCAACCGAAATTGATTATTGGATCTAACCATCGTATAAGATCAGCATTTTTTACACAATTTACGAGCTGGATCTATCGATTTGTGCTTATTTTAGCAGTCGGATCTAACCATATGACAAGATCAATGTTTTATGTAATGAGTTGAATTTGTTGCTCCGTGATTATTTTAATGGTCGGATCTACCCATTTTTCAATATCAGCATTTTCCACGCAATCTACAAGCCGGGATATGCTGACCCAAGATTATATTAATGGTCAAATCGGACTACATTACAAGATCGATACTTTCACATGACCTATGAGCCAAATCTATCGAAGCAGCATGATTTTAATTGTCGGATCCGCCTATATACCAAGGTATGTTTCTTCATGCAATCTACAATTTGGATCTATTGATCTGTGATTGTTTTAGCAGTCGAATATGCCCATATTACAGGTCTCATGAGATATACAAGCCAAATCTGTTGATTTTTGATGATTTCGATGGTCGGATCTACGTGTTGCTTCAAGATCAGCATTTCCACAGCCAAATTTGTTGTTCCATGATTATTTTAACAATCAGATTTAGTCACTTTATAAGATCAATAGTTTTATGCAATCTTGCAGGCTGTTTGAGACGCAGCCAAGTCACAAGTTGCCCGATTTTGCAACGAAGTGCATGCAAGCATCCATCGTGAGTTGGTGATTGTTAGGTTGAACAGTGTGGATGAAGCTTACTAGATGGCACGATGACTGAATGTAGTCCTTTCTGAGCCAGGGAATATCGAATGTCCAAACCCACTGAGTAGCCCTACCAGTTGCATCTTATACCACGTGCTTGTGAATCTCAATGATTGTCTACAGTCACCAACAGGGAGAATCACAAGGCCATACACACTACAGGCCCCAAGTCCAATCATGAAACTGGGGAGACCACGAGGGGAGGTCATGAGAATTTTTCTTGCTGCCAGCATGGAGGAAAAGGACATCTTACAGCAATCTATCCTACGAAGAACCTCAACTACTATGATGAACCTCTCGTATCAGACAGATCAAAAACTGAAAGAAACAAAAAATAAAATAATAAAATAAAATAATAATAAAAAATAAAAAATGACAAAATATGACAAAACTGAAGATGGAGTAGAAGATTGTTTAGAGCCAAAGGTGTCTAACTTTCGATGATGAAGAAGCAGTTTGAAACAATGACTAAGTAGAAAGCTGAAAACTAGTTGGGCATTAGTATTTTCTGGGCTTGAGGTACATATGAAGTAGGGCCGTTAGTGGGTATCGAGATCTGTGGGTAACCAATGGACTCGACCCATTTTAGTTGAATCCTAGTCTAACTTTTTGGCACATTTATGAAATCGGATTGTGTCCAGGTCAACATTGTTAGAGTCACTTGAAACTTGAGTCGCCGCGGGTACCTAATTGTGTACTCATTGGGTAGTCAACTTGTATTATATTTACACTTATGTATTGATGTACTAACCCTCTGAAAAAATTGAATACAAATCTAGCCTATGATGCACACTGCATCTTAGCAGGCACATTGTAGGAGAAACACAAAGCATTGCCATATTAATGCCCATTTCCACCCCAAAATGACACTTGTGTAGGAAATCCGTACCACAAAAGGGTAGCCCCACCATGAGGACCACTTAGCACAAAAATCAAGCTGACAGCTCATTAGATAGGGCATTCTGTTGAAATCAATGACCAACCGATGGTTTAACTCAACATATAGGCTTGGCACACCTAGTGAGCAGATAAACCTGCTTTTAGAGAAAGGTGATCTTCATAGTGGGGACTATTGTCTTCATGGCAAGATGTCCAACATAGAGTTCTCTTGTTACTAATGTTGTAAGCCCGCAGGTGTTCAGGGGCCATCTACACCGATGCAGGATGGATGGCCTAGCCTAGAATGATGCAATGAGCTCATCAACAGATTAACTAGAACAATTTAAAGCACAAAATAATGCAAATCAATCACAAGCTTAATGAATTCAAGTATTTAACTATGCTTAGATTCAAGACTAAATTTAGATATTATAAAACATGATTAGATAGGACCTATGGAATGTAGGACTTTCATCTTGCATAGGAATTGATCTAATTCTAAAGGGAATCTCTTGGTTTGTTAAAGAGTTTAAGAACTAGGGTTTTGGGATTTGAGGATTTTAGAAAAATTGGGATTTTTGCGAAATTAGGGAATTTTCGGGAAATTAAGATTAGGGTTTTGGAGGGTTAGATGTGGGGTTTTTAGGGTGAAGGTTTTAGGGATTTAGGCTTAGGGTTTTCGAAACTAGGGTTGGGATTTGGGGTTTTAGGGATTAGGGTTTGAATGGGAGTAACAAATGGGCAAAAGGGAAGGCGGGTTGGATGGGAGTTTGGGATGGGTTAGGTTGCGGGTAATGGGTTGGGAGAAAGAAGAAGAATGATGGATGTGGGGATTGTTTGTTAATGGGAAAATAAGAGAAGAAAACTAGAAAGAAAGAGAGAGAAAAGAGAAGAAATACCTTTTGATGGAAGAGAATGAACGAAAATGATAACTTACAATCACTCCATGGCATCAGACCAAATTGCTCCAATCACGGGAGATTTTACTTCATCACAAAGCAAAGAGAAAGATATTTTTTTTTATTTCATATGCAATAATGGCTAGGGTAGGACATCCAAACCTTATATAGTTTTAGGAAAGACTTTTACAAAAAGACTCTCTCAGATAAAAAGTTTCTCATAAAGACGCTCAATAAAATAAAATTTGTTCATAACTCTCTAAACTCGGCAAAAATATAAGCTAAACCAAAAAAATAATAAACACATAAACAAATAAATAAACTAAACCATTTCATGACCCACGATCAAGATGTCCAATGACGATGATCCAATGGTCAGAATGGTCCAACTAAGTAGCCTATGTGCATCTTCTTAGTGTAGTGCCTTCAAAGATGCATAATCATATAAACAAATAAATAAACTAAAATAAAATTTGTTCATAACTCTCTAAACTCGGCAAAAATATAAGTTAAACCAAAAAAAAAAAAAAAATGATAAACAAATAAACTAAACCATTTCGTGGCCCACGATCAAGATGTCCAATGACAATGATCCAACGGTCGGAATGGTCCAACTAAGTAGCCCATATGCATCTTCCCAGTGTGGTGCCTTCAAAGATGCATAATCATGTGGGATCTTCAATGGGCTAGGCACTCGAATTGGGCCCATAAGGCCCATATATACATCACCTAGCTATAAAGAAATGGGAGCTCTCCTCCTCCTCTAGTATACTCTGACTAATGCTCGGATATTCTCACCATACAACACCAAATATTCTAACATGGTGAATTCTTTAAGATCTAAGCAATCGATCAGGTGGTTCCAACTGTCTAGATACCCATACCAAAAGTTGAAACCAATCCACTCATCAAAGTGGCCATGATGTTATATATATATATATATATATATATATATATATATATAAAGGATAGACATTCATTTGCTTCATGAATTTAGCTCCAAATGGTCAGTGGACAAGACTGAGCTTTGGTCAAAGGCATTAGCATCGATTTTGTGCAACTGTGCACTCTGACACACAGATGTTGTGTTGATGGATCCTTCTACACATGATTCATATGTGGAGGCAGTGAGGATTCGGCTAAACTCCTATGATGGTTGACCACTATCTTGAAAATGATCGTTACTCATGCTCCTCACATGCAGAACTCACACATTGCTGTCAAGACCGCTCAAATTGTGTGTACATTGTGGATGGATCATATCTCTAAAATCACACCAATCAATCAATCCTAATCATTCAATTAATGGATATCGAATGGATGATTATAAGTAATGAGTGGTTCAAATTTGAAGGGCAAAATTAGATGAATACTATCTGCTCTTCATGATGTTTGAGTTTGCTCCAGCCAGAATTGCATCAGTGATTTGGACAGTTTTGGATTGTTGCACAACTACACTGTGTACGGTTGAAGAGTCGCAGCCATTTTAAAAATGGTTATTGACAATCATGCGAGTCCAAATGCTGGTTCAGTTGCTTAGTATGCTGCAATCATATGACATCTCTATGATGGGACAAGATCCTTCTAACTGGGTGCTGCTCCAGCTTCAAATCCCCACTTTGGACTCTCGCTTCCAGTCCCGTTTCCTACCTATTTATACTTGTTTACATTTTGAAAGAGACAGTCCTGAACTTGCATACAAATTTGTTGCCGCTTCACTTCAAACTTCTTGAAACTATATATGGACCCCGAAATGGCGAATAAGAAATTCACAGTAAAATCCTTCCATAATATTTCTTATGAGAATGTTACAATGTATGGAGCAGTGGATCTCCAAAATGGGTCAATGACAGTGGATCGCCTTCAACACAAAGGGATGATGATTCCCAATTGGTGTGTCATATGTAAATCAGCAGAGGAAAATGTGGATCATCTGCTTATTCACTGCAGCTGTGTCCAGAAATTTGGGCTGCAGTTTTGGCAAAATACAATTTGTCATGCTGAAGTCTATCAAAGAATTATGTGTGGGCTGGAAAGTGGGGGCTTGGGGTCCAGTTGGTAAGTTGTCGTGGCATTTGGTCTTGAAAACTATGCTTTGGAGCCTTAGGTTGGAGCATGACAGAATAACATTTCAAGGCAAATGGAAATGTGAAGCTGCATTGTTCAAGCAGATCCTTTACCTTTTGATTCAGTGGGACAAGCAATCCAAAATCATGAAGGGATCCCATGAGTCTTTTGTTTGGTCAACATAGGAGGAAGTGATTGTGGGTGGCTCCCTCCGAAGAGCAAGAGTGGATAGCACTGCCCACCTGAGAATTTCTTCAAATGCAATGTCGACGATTTCTCTATCAGTATTTCCTGGCCCCTCCATTGTTGGTGGGATCGTTAGAGGTAGGTCTGGGATCACCTCGGGCCCTACTGGATGGGGGGACTCTAGCTTCACCAAAGCAAAAGCTATTCTCACAGGAATGAAAATTGCTGCAACCAGGGACCTCAGGCCAATCATCATTGAGGGAGATTAAAAAAACGTGATCAGATGGATGAAAGAGAGTAAATTCCTGTGGACATTGGTGATCATTTTGGAGGAAGCCAATGATATAAGCATGTCGATTTTTGCAGTGTTAATTCTATGCACTCAGCGAATGACAAAGCTGATAGTATGGCAAAAGAGGGTGTATCGTGGAGTGACTTTTGGGTATCAGACAATTTGTGGTAGTTATTTGAGTCGTTTGCATCTGGGGCTAATGTCCGCCGATCATGGTTTCTTTTGTTCCAGTTTGTTTTTTGGCTTTAGGTTGACTGTATGGGAGTTGTCCTTGGAGACATCGGTGTTTCCTTTCTTCTTCTTTTTTTTGGTATTTAGTTTTGCCTCTATCTAATAAAAATTCTAGCCCATTCATTTTTTAAAAAAAATCATGCTAGTCTAGCACAAATTGAAATAATGCCAGTGTGATAGTTGATAATCTCACAGAGTAAGGTTAATACACAGCCACTGACAAATTGTACACATGCCATGGAAGTGGATACATCATGACAATGAGACTCAAGGCGTGAGACCCAATTGGTACCCGACCGGTACCCAAACCCTACAGTATCTGTTAGGGACCTTGAATATGGTGCCCAGACCTGGGAGGACCTGACCCAACAAGACCCGGGCCCTGATCAGTCCAGGCATGGAATGAGAGAAGCCATTACTTATTTTGCCGAACTTTCACTTTGAATGAACAGAAAAAACTAATACACCATCACTTGAGGGCTGATTGTGAATAGCACTCAAGTAGGGGAGGTAATTTAGCTTGCTTTTTTATCGTGAATAGCACTCAAGTAGAGACGAACTTATTGGCATTGGTTGCTTTGTGCAAGTGTGCCATGTGTTGCTAAGAATCATTCATCGAAATCACATTTCAGCAATCCCATTGTGTTACAGGCTTACAGCAATTGCATTCTTGATTTGGGTCCACTTTGCACCTCCAGCTGTGTCAATAGTTCTCCTAGGAACAAGTTAATTAGATAATCCACTTAGAGGCTGCACTCATTCTAGTGTTTAGGACCTACTCAACTGAATGGATGCACCTTCATAATGCTTGATAATCCTCATGATGATGTTATCAATCCTAGAATTCTCAACTAAAATGTGCATCACCATTTTATATCGAGTAGCTCTGAGCAAAATATCATTTTGCGTGGCATGCATGAATAAAATTGAGCTGATGAGCACACAACAAGGCTTCTTCATCTCCTGTCTCATGGCCTATAATAATTTTTACAAACTCAAAAACCAAAATCATAGCAAAAACTGAAAAAAGAAAAAAGGAGAGAGAGAGAGAGAGAGAGAGAGAGAGAGAGAGAGAGTAATAATCAAGACCAAAATTACCCATGTAAACAGATAAATCCTAATACTCTTACTGATACTAGCAAACATTGAACAATAATCATTACCAAGATCAAAATTCCCTATGTAAAATCCACAACAAATAAATGCTGATATTTGACATCACTGACTGACAGAGCAGAAGCTTAGTTTATTGTATATTTTAATCATTGCTTTCAACCACAAAAATTACCAAAGTATGTTTCTTCCTTAACAAACATACTTTTATAATTCCAAAGCATTGAATAAAGTCATAACTCATAAAAAGTTAAAAAACTACTAGAGATCTTACCCCTCTTAGGAATAGGTCAACCCAATCCGAGTCTGCACTCAGCCAACGTTTAGGACCCAATGAATGCCTAGCTTTCAAAGCTACATTGATACGCCCTCATAATGCTTGAGCATCAATGTGTCAACTAGTGATGTCCTTGCGACGAAATCCTAGTATTCTCAATTAAGAAGTGCATCACCCTTGCAACACTGAGCTAAATACCATAGTATATGCATGCATCAATCGAAGTCAAGTGCATGAGCCCACAACAAGGATTCTTCATCTCGTGACTCACTTAAGGAGCATCAAATAAAGCGTTAAAAATTATGGAAATCCACACTCTTATCTTTTGAGCATCCTCTTGTTGTCAAAGCCCTGATAGATATCCCCTTTCCAAACATTACCCATGCCCCCGTGGAAGGAGAACCATCACCTACAAGTGGCCGTAGACTAACTTAACCCACCAACCAATTTTTCCAAGCACTTTAACCTAGAAACTATCCAATATTTTCAAGGAAATAGTGTAAACAAACATTCAGAAGGCATAAAAAGTGGACTGTACCATATCATCAGATGTAGGTGATCAGTTCTCCCATGGAAAAGTAAAAAATAAAGGTATTCTCTAAGCATTTCGAAGACCAATTTCAAAGTGTATCAAGCCACTACTCTCCAGGGACCAGTGTGTTGAGGGAGTGGAAGTAGATCTTTCCATTAGAAAGGTACCAATCAAAAAGCATAATTCAGGATTATCAAGTTATTACACTCAGTACCTCTTTATCAAGCACAATAGATTCATATAATTAGTTAACCTAAATCCATGGAAGAGCATCAATCATTCATAGTCTAGTAGGAACCACTTTTGGATCTGAAAGGAAGGATGTGATTGGTTGCAAATAGAAAATAAGGTTAAATATATAAATTGATGGTGTAGAGCATTACAACCAAAGGTTGTCTGAGTGAAGTCAAGAATGTGATTTTGAATAGATCAGATGTGCATGCATTTGTCAAAATTGACACTTTACAGTGATTTTTTCACTTGCCAACTGTAACTGTGAGTTTTAAGAATAGAAAATTTGTTGAGTAACTTGTTCCCCTTTTTCTATTTTATTTATTTGTTATTTTTTCTACACGGGAAGCAAAGGAACTGTAACACTTAAATTTTAGAACAGAAAAAATAAATAATAACTTTGACAGATGTACAAGATCAAAGCTGCCCATTGTGCTAGTAACCCTCTCATTGCTACCATGAGAACCAACTATGAGCTATCCCAGGAAGCCAAAAAGAGCGACAACCCAAAAAAATGACTAAACATAGTCCACATAAAACCAGGAGAATCAGCTCCCACTAAAGATGTCCCACGGCTCCCCTCTTGATCCATTCCTTCAAGATTTCCTCAAATGAGCAGCCATGAAAATCAGATCCAGCTAGAGTCCAGCCTGGTCACATAAAGTAGATACCCTTCTTGGTTGGGCCATACGACTTTAACTTCTTTTGAAAGTTTCTTCTCTGTCTCTTCCACCACAAAATCCAATAATGCCAAGGGGATCATCTTCCAGAAAATGCTTCTTCTTGCCCTGAACAGGCCCGCATTCTGGCCACTAATGGCATCTGAGAGAACCATTTAGAGCTCATGCAATACCAAACAAGCTGAAAAGCAACTTCACATGTCCCTCACAACATCGCAATGGACAAACAGAGTCAATATTTTCTTCGTGATTTCGGCACATAAACCAGATGGTTGGCAAGGTCCACTAGCTCTCCTTTAGATTATCCCCAGTGAGAATCTTGTTAGCTGCAATACCAAATAAGCTGAAAAAGCAACTCCACGTGTCCCTCACAACATCACAATGGATAAACAGAGTCATGAGACAACACTTTGTGATTTCGCACATAACCACATGGTTGGCACGGTCCACTAGCTCTTCTTCAGATTATCCACGGTGAGATCTTATTAGCTGCAATGCCAAACAAGCTGAAAAAGCAACTACAAATGTCCCTCATAACATCACAATGGACAAACAGACAGTCAACGCTTCTTTTTTTTCAGCACATAGACCACGTCATTGGCAAGGTTCACTAGCACTTCAGATTATCCACAGTGAGAATCCTGTTAGCAGATGCAACCCAAGCAAAAGCTAGCGGTCTCAGAGGATTAGGGCCTGCGACACCTTTGCAGATTTGGACTGCACCCCAGACTCAAAAGAGAGAATGTGCATCATCAATTTGGCTGTGAATAACCCATTCGGGAGTGAATCCAAAATTTTCAGTTCTCAACACAGCTTGATATCAGCTTTTGCTCAACAGCTTCATGACTCATGAGTTCTTTGAAGAGGCTAAGCTCATCTTCAGTTCGCAACACGTTGCTGATAATCTCATCAAATATGGATGTACAAAGGCTATCAACTCTATGTTCCATCCACAGACATGTTAAAGGCATTCTCATCAAAGCCCTGCCAGAGAAAAATGCAACTCTCTTACTCTTAGTGGCACAAACCCTCTACCCCAAGTGCTGGTCCTGCTTTGAACACACACTCCAGCTTCCTAGCTATTTCCCTGCTCCAGCATTCGATTTCTTGTCCCTTCACTTCAAGCTTCATGCAACCATACTCTCAGGTAAACTTTCAACGCATCCATCATGCACCTCAACTTGAAGGAATTATGTTTCTTTCTTCTTCTTCATCTTTTTCCCTGAATGGTGTTATGTTTCTCGTTATTTGTTTGCATATGTACGTACTAGTTCTGTGACAGACATTATTTCTTTTCTTTAGAGAGAGAGAGAGAGAGAGAGAGAGAGAGAGAGGAGAAGGGTACACATTTGATTTTATGTGAGGGAAATTTCATTCATTGAAAATACCTTTTGTAACATAAACTGGAATGAATTAGGATCTCAGTTGCACATAAATAGAACCTGATTGTGATGTGCTATAACCAGAAACAAATCCCAGAAAGAAGTCCATGATAGCTTCATTATGCTCAATGTGCTTTTAAGTTCTAAACATTTACCTTAGAGTCCTATATGTGTTGAGAAGCATGAGACCTTATGACTTGCCATCCAGGCCCGTGGTTAGTCCATAAATGCAGATTCATGTGACACAATCAATTTATTTGGATCTTGATTGCTGACAACAAAGAATAAGAGAAACCAAAACAGCTCCAGCGCTTATGCCCCCTGGGAAAAAACAAATCCCACTATAGAAGAACGTGAAGTGGAACCAAAACAATAGAAAAGGAAAAAGGCAATAACAAGACCAACTGAGAAAAGTAGTGTCGAGCTAGAGGATGTGATGCCATCTTGATAAGGACATCACATCACGTACACCTTTGTGTACGTATCAGGGGAGGAGGCAGGTTGCATCGATTTCTCCATGTCTAGGTGAGTATCCATACTGAAGACCCCATGTGCATGTGCGAGCATCTAGAAGACCCCACACATGGATGATGCATATGGTTGCTTTAGGGAGAAATTTGGACCGTTGGATTTAAAAGACGTAATGATCGGCCTGTTGGATCATATGGATTACATGATCGAGCTGTTGATCATGGACCATTCTCGTCATCAGAGGACACATTTATGTTTTAGGATTTAGTTTATGATTGATATATGTTTTAGGATACCTTATGAGCGGTTTTATTTGATTTGTTATTAGACTAGGGGAGGGGGCGTGTGACCTCAATGGTTGGCTTTTTTATTGAGAGAGAGAGAGAGAGAGAGAGAGAGAGAGAGAGAGAGAGAGAGAGAGCTCTTGTTTTCTCTCCTTAATCTTCATGTGATCTGAGAATATCTTCCATGTGACTTGGAAGGAAGATTGGTGCGATGCATATCTTCATTAACGGAAGTGCGAGGCTTCCTTCTATCCCCACATTCACATCTCTTCGTCAACAATCGAGATATTTCTTCTTTTCTTCTTCCCCATTTCTCCAAAATCCATCAACAACCTTCTGATTCTCCTCCTTTATACCTTTCTCGACAAGTCGAACCATAAAAATCCAAAACCCAACCCTACCTAGCCCACACGTGTGACCATACAGCCACACGTGTGAACCCATAGGGCTGGCCATTCCGTCCCACCCTTGTCCCTTTGAACTTCCACTACCCCTACAACAAAACCCCTTCACTCCTACCAACAAACCCTAACCTTAACCCCAAAATTCCCAAATCTCTCAATTTCCCCAAATTCCCAAACCCTAAATCTTCAAATCCTTTAATTAAGCCCAAATTCCTAAATTCCTTACATCCAAAACCCTAATCCCCATCTCATAATACCTAAATCCCTTAACCCCCTCCATTCAATTCCCCACTTTAATCTTAATTTCACCATTTTCCCCAAATTTTCCTAACCCTAGCTTCACCTAACCTTATGATATTTGGATGTTTTTATATCCATTAAATCCTAGTTTCTCATGTTTAATGGTCTTGTAGGATGATGTTTGGCAACTTAGGCTTAAACTATACATGATTTCTTGTTAAGAATCTTGGTATTTGTGATGATGGTAGCAAGCTTTGTGGTTTTCATTAATTAATTTAACTTTCCTGATTGATCTCTCACATTATTTGAGTTCATGCATTGGTCCTACATCACATCTCCTCCTTTCGCCCCACTGGAGGCTTATGTTCATCTTAGCCTTAGCCAAGTACTTTCTAGAAAGAATGCAATTTCATGTTGCTAGCCAAACAAGGTTGATTATCCTTGATTCACAATTAGGTAGCTCCACTACACTGAACCAACAACTAAGATATCTCACCATCTTGATATTAAAATCCAGTAAGAAGACATAACCAAGAATTTCCTGGGTGAAGCTTTAGTCCAAACTGCTACATTGCCTGGTTAACTAAGACTTTTCTGGGTGAAGCTTTAGTCCAAACTGCAACATTGCCTAGTTCGCCTAAGGGCCCAACTTGCTAAGACAAAAGCCAAATGCCTGCGACTGAAGAAATCTCCAAATACTCAAGCCGACAATGAGCCCCTACAAAGAGAGGTCCAAGTCCAGGAAGTTCACTCCTCCCTCAATAAATATCACCACCATATATGATGGATCAACCACAAATATATCTGAAGATTATATCCCTATGTGAAACCCACCAAAGACTAGATCTCACTCCCATGCCATTCGTCATAGTTAACTAAAAATTGCAAGAGTATCAGTAAGATTCTTAAGTGCATTAACTTAAATAACCACTTTAGCAAATAATTTTGAGTAATATTCAAAGAACCAAAAAAAAAAAAAAAAACACTAAAGAAAATATAGCTGCTTCTTTTACTGGCAATATAGCCAATCTAATATTCATCAAAATGAAGAACCATAGAAGCAAATCAGACATGGATTGTTACTTTAAGTGGTATACTAGGTAACCAACAGTGTAACATTGGACATGGACATGTGGTGTCACACACAAACACGAATTGTCAGACATACTGAGCTTGAAAACCCCGACAAGATCGTTCCTCCGCACACCGCGACATCAAAAATTGTATTAAATATATAATTTCTTTTAATTTACACATACATAAAATACAGAAAAAAGTGTATCAAAACAACCAAGAACTATGTAAATACAGCTAAAATACAACAACAGAAAAAACCGAGCATCCTAACAGAGGTGTTGACATGTGACTTGCACAAGTGTCAAGCCTGTCAACCTTTTAGAAACAGAGCATCCTTGTGACATAAGTCACCATGAACACAAGACACATTAACTGTATTGTCTAATTATTCACTACTAGATGCAGCATATCCATTTCTATATTGAGTAACCTACATCTATTCAAAGCGAGACTTAAGGACTTGAAGGACAGGCATATCAACACCATTACCAATCAGGAGGATGGCAGATTGCAGCAACACTTGCATATACAAGGGTGCTGAGCACCTTTCACCATAGCTCCGAAAATCACGATTTTGGACCAAGTCAGGGCAATGTCTGACACCATCACCCTCCATGGAATCATGTCACGTACACAGCCTAGACCTATATAGAGTTATTGGATCTGCGTAAAACCTACAACAGTTGAAGTTTCAACAGCCAGCAAACTATCAGTATTCCATCACTTTCTCATAAACCAGATGCAAAATTATGTAAAAGCCAGCCTCTTTCTTTTCACTTCCATCGTATACTGAGTAGATCGCATATAAATATCGCTTTGTTAGTCATCACAGAAGATGAGATCTCACTTGAAATGCATAAACAGAGCACAGAAAAGGATCGAAACCCTCAAACTGGGATCACGAGCATTTCCGACTCGTGATCTGGAAACCCTAACATTCGCAAATCGAGATCAGAGAGAATTCAGAAATCTTGGGAAGGGGATCTCACCTCTCTTGACCCGCGGTGTCCCAAATCTGGGCCTTGACAACCTTGTCGTCGACGTGAATGCTGCGGGTAGCGAATTCGACGCCGATCGTTGATTTCGACTCGAGGCTGAACTCGTTTCTGGTGAATCTAGACAGGAGATTGGATTTCCCGACGCCAGAGTCGCCGATCAAAACGACCTTGAAGAGGTAATCGTAATCATCGTCGGCTCTATACGCCATTCCTCAGCTGCTGTTACTACTACTTTATCAGGAGAAAATCGCAATCGGATGGGATTTCGAAGAAGGGAAAATGCGAGTTTATCTTCTTCTTTTTTCTGAATTCTAACAGTTGTATTTTGCCCGCGTGGATCTCGACATTTCGGAGATGGGTCGCACTGAAGGGGTTGGTTTTAAATGCTGTTTGAAGATTCAAAGCTCAAAACCAAAAGCTATAAAAGTGAAATTGAGGTGAGAAAATAGAATTTGGAATTTCTCTGCTGCTGGGAAGAGTAGGTTTTTTCTCTCTCTCTCTTTTTTTTTTTAAAAAAAAAATTCTTTTCATTATTATTTCAATCTGAGAAATACAGCATTACCACCCTTTTAAGTTAGCGGTCACTCATTCTCCTCGCACGTGTCACACATTTGCCGCTATCCACACCATCCAAATGGGGTGCATTGTCGGTGAAGCATGTCTAAAATAACACTAATCATGATAATCCCACTTATGGGTAAAAAATGATGGTTAGAAGTAAAATATTTAGGGGTTAAGATTCAATTGCAAAATCAGATAGTTGCTGTCGTGCAATTCTTCGGTTATGCTCAGTCCACCATTGGATCAGATATTTGGACGGCGTGGATTGCTTGCAACTTTGCCATGAGTGCGGTTGAAGAGCTACCCCCATTTTTAATATGGTGGTGAACCACCACAGGAATCTCGTCTGGAGACAGGTTACGTTACGTGTGAGGAGATTCTGATCGAGGCGGTAAACACCACGTATCTGAGAGATCCGAACCATTCATCAGGAACGACCTTGATGAAGAAGACTTCTCAAACTCGGTCGATTAGAAACTCAGCGGAGCCAAATCGAGTCGATTTGATTTCCAGCCGAGTCTGCTGGAACCCGCAAATGAGCATGACTCGGTCGAGACTCAACCAGTGGCTTGAAAAGCGGCTCAAAAACTCAGACGGGCCTGTTTGGGAGAGTTGGATTTGAAACCCTACTATTGCGTTTGGCACTATACAAATGCATGGTATATTCACGAGGTTTAGAACTTAATTACTAAATCAACTTTTATATCTCTAATTAGTGAACATATGTAATGTTTAACACAATGGTTGCAATAAGCCTACTGAAATACATGCTTTGCCTGAAAATGATGAAATTGCAGGTAGTGACTGGGCCACAACCACAAAATCATGTCTTAGTGCCTAACCAACTATTATTAACCATTGATTTACATGGACAATGTTTGGATGGTGTTGATCATCATATTAAAGTAATTATAGTAATACAAATGATAATCTAATTATTTGGGGACTTTATTAGTGGGTCATGTGCGCAATAGAATAGCCTGGTGATATACATGTTACGTATGCAACTTCTGAAAGAATTTTAGATGTAATCCAAATTCTCCGGGTGGATTTCAAACTCCTCGGATTTGAAACCTTTAGATTTGAAACCCTCTGTTATTTAACGGTGCTAGACATCCAAGGGATTTGAAATCCCTTCAAATGCCCCTAACCCATGGTGCCAAACAACTCCTTATCCATGTAGTAAGCTTGTAACTGGCAAGCCACTTATGAGCCTATATTGGATTTTGTTACGGAAGTGATTCAACCAGGATGTACTTTGACTAGTAACCCTAGCTAGCTAGCTGATGTCAAAGCTTCCTGGGCTCGCTATGATGCTTTTTTGTTTTTGTTTTTATCCATGCATCTGATTCATTTTATTAGCTCATTTTACGGCATGACTTAAAAAGAGATGACTTAAAAAAGAGACAGATCCACATCTTTATTGGTCTAGGACTCACTGTATTGCTTATTTGTCATCCAATCTAGTAATAAGGCCTCACAAACTTAGACGGAAGGAAAAACACAACACACACAGCTTTCAACAATAAGCATCCCAGCTCCACTGTAGTGTGTTCTGCCTGAGGTTTTGATCTCCTTCATATTTGGGCTCATGATCTAAAATAAGCAAAATAGTTGGCCTGGATAGAACACATTTATCATTTTTGGGCCTACAAAGCTTTGACACCCACCAGTTGGCCTGGGTCACTAGCCAAACCGTGTCCATTCAACCGGGTCTCGCTTGATTTTTACAGTCCTTTTTAACAACATGGTTTTGAGTGCATTAAGAATCCAATAAGTAACTTTTTACGTTTGGCAACAAAATGAAACAGGAGGACAATGCATTTTAAATCCTCTTAATGCTAAGATTTGTAATCACACCTAAAAGCAAAGATTTCTAATTTACAGTCATTAGGGGCCCTCGAAATATAAAAAGGGAATCAAAGCTTCAACGCCACATCTCTGCTTGATTCCAACACTAGAAGATTAAAACAAACCCAAACCCGTGGTGACGCCATGACGGTAGAAGGTGGCAACGACTAGGTGGGGCTTTACTATAATTTTCATTTGAAATCCACTTTGACCACCATGTTAAACCTGAGGCCTGAACTTAGCCCTATTTGTAATTTAGTTGTACTACACTATTGGAAATATTATGCAGAGCAACATGAATCCTCCAAACTGTTTTCCTTGGTGTAGCCCACCTTAATCACAAGTGGAACATTTTTGGACTTATGCCTAAATTTTTCTGTGGCATCTCATTGTTGGAGTGAATTTCATATGATCATCACAGTGGGCCTTGTAAATATCAAGAGTAGACATTTCTCTTCCATTTCTTTCATTTTAGTGTGGGCCACCTCAATCACAAGTCAGCTGAAATTTTTTTTCCCGAGCCAAACATTAGATTACCTATCCAATGGTGGGAGTCGATTTCACGTGCACATCATTGTAGCCCATTTTAACGGTGAGACCAATACTAATTTATTTTTTTATTTTTACTATCTTAAACTACACTAGGAGCCTTGTAACACTATAAACTTAACAAAAGGGGCCAACAGCAGGTCGAAGCCACGATGATGTTTATCTAAAATCACCATGACCACTAGGTACTTCACTACATGTACGGCTCGCGGCTCAAAAATATGCCCGATTCTTGATTTAGGTGACCATGCCATTGAAAATAGTGCAAAAGAAAACGTGGACCCTCCAAAATGTTTTCCTTGGTATGATCCACCTCCGTTACTCATGAGCCTGATTTTTGAAACCCCAGCCTAAATTTTGGTGTGGCATCTAATGGTTGGAATGAATTTCATAAAACCATCACGGTGGCCCTTGTAAAAATTAAGGGTGGATGTTTCTCTCCCAACTGTTTCCATTGGTGTGGCCCACTTGAGTTACATGTTCACCTGGATTTTTGGCCCTCAGCCTAACATTGGATGACTCATCTAATGGTGGGAGTGGGTTTCATGTACATATCACTATGGCCCCCTATATGGATTGTCATTTACCTAGAACGGTTGAACCTATTTAAAAGTAGCATTTGCATGTACGTGGGCCTACTTTTGCGGCCCACTTGAGGCTTGAAATTACCTTAATTTTAATTGAAGTGTGTGTTTTGCTGGACTTGTTACAATTACTATATACAATGTTACACATGTACATCATTTTAAGATATCATAGATGATTTAATTAATTAAATTTAGACTTCTGTGCATATAATACTGGATCATAATACTTTGATGACACTGGTTACCAAATAGGAGCTTTGGATTCCAAAGCATTCCAACCACATGATGCCTAACATAATTGAGAATTCCAAATGCATTGGATTCTAATGTGTTTGGGATTTTGAATCCAATGCATTCCAAATACAAGCAACCAAACCATCCCTAATTCATTTTCGGATCCAGCTCCAAGGCTCAGTGGGAAACAGATTATTTCAAAACTGATACCATGGATGAGTGCTCATTTGGTGTGGGAGTTTATTTACCACTCTTGCTGCAGGGCTCATGAGTGTGGTAGAATCATAAACCACAGGGCATTATTTGATACTTGGGCACAGTATGTGCTTGATACACAGCCATAAAAAAATTGCACCATGTCATATATTAGCGGGTATCGAATCAGCTAAATTATGGAGACTCACTATTCCAAAATCCGATTTGTCGAGCCATTCTAACTGTTGATTCATGGACATTTGTTTGTTGAAATATGGATACTAGATTTTTTTTTTTTTTAATTTTTATTTTATTTTACATTTTAACCATCCAATAAATGCACACCAATCCAATGGTTAGATTACAAAATAACTGTAACTTTTTGCATATCACAAATCTAAATTGGGTACCATACTTTGAAGAGTTTGATTTGAATTAATTGTATTTCAAGTATGCAATTTTTATGGTGCTTGTGTATCACATACCACACTTTGCCAGGTATCAAACTTTTTCCCAAAGGAAAAGGCTGCAATTGCCTAATTTATTTGATGCTCTGGTGGATGGTGACACTTGATACACAGTGGGTCAAAAATCATACAGGGGATGAAGGTTAACTTATACTATACCTACTACATTATTCACTTAAGTTAAAGTTTGAGAATCATATTGTTCAAGCAATCTTAATTGTTGAATACAGTCATAATTTGGTCTCTTTGATTCTTGAGAAAGGTAGTCATGCCACCATCTATGAAGTTATAATACCTTTGGGTTTGAAGAGATCATACACAAACACTTAAAAAGGCTTTATATTTGATATTATGAAGAAATCTTTCTTTAAACCCAAAGATAGTATGTTTTGGAACTACCATACACGAACACTTCTCTCCTGTAAGTTCCAACAATTCTTTCATTTGTTTAGTTTTATTGTCAAATTTTTTTATTTTTTTATTTTTTTATTTTTTATTTTTTTACACACATCACATGAGTACTTCAACTCATGATCCACCACTGAGCCATGAGTAGAAATCCTTTTAATAAGTTGTATAATTAGTTATTTTGACCCTTTTGAGGGATGGGCTTTAGACATCTATTTACATATTCAGCTATTTGCTTGCTTATTCACCTGCTTACACCTACATAGGGCCCACATTGTTATATATTGAGTGTATCCTGTTGATGTAGAAATCTGGTCGTCCCTTCTAGACCGTCGGGTATCTGCAAAACCAAACCACAATGGGGACCTGGCTGCTGCAGGGGACCCTCCGATGTCTAAGTTAGAATAAGCATTCTGGATCTAGTAGAACTAAGATTGTTGTGCATACCTTTTATCGTCAGTGGGGCTCTTATTTATAGCCTTGTAGAGGTAATTATGTATATAACAATGAATCTGCCATATAATCGCGTATCATGCAAGGAATTATCCTCGGGATCCCAGGCATTATCCTTAGCGTGATTTTTGGAAAAGATCTCAGGGAATTAATCCTCCTTGTGTAGAAAGTAGATCTCCCAATGGTCGGGTCCTGACGAGACCATGGTAGAATGTCGATGTCGTCCTCTAAGTCGGGGTGGTCGGCTTCCAAGGGTGTCATGGTCGACTGTTTATGCCGACCTCTAAGTTGGTCTGGCCGATGTCCTATACACCTAGTCGAGCTGTAGATTGTGGTCGGAGTATGTCTTTAAGGTTAAGTCGGTACTTATAGTCGTTCATTGGTCATGATAGTGAAATATCAACCAGAGCTGAGATCATGGCTTGTGGTTGGTGCTCGAGCTGATCGTGGAAGTCGTGCTCAGTTATATAGATCGAGCTCTTATCCGATCTTCTTTTCCATGTTATTAGCCTTGCGTTGCTTCCATATGAATCGCAGTTGTTTTGTCAAGTCCTTTTTTACCCATAACATATTACATCCAACATGTGTTGTGAATGAGCCCCGCCATGGAGATGGAATGCTCTAAAAATTAGGATTATTCCTTTATTATTAAGGCACACTATAGAAAATATGGTGTTGAATGGGACATGGGTGGCAATGGAACAAGTCAGGTTCAGTAAGAGCACAACTTGATTACAAATCATGCCTAAAAGTGGAGTCAAGATGTAACACTCCAGATTTCTTGGGCTGAATAGATACTCGATTCCCGATATCCCGGGTGCCACTTATGCTTTGTGGAAGTGAGATTTTATAGTTCATTTTACCTGGCATTGAACAAATCCTGAAATTAAAATAGACTATGCAATGGTCATCTCATCCAACGCGTCAGGCTCTGTGGTACTTGCATCTAAGATGGGGTCTGGTTGGTGTTTTAAAACATCGTCTTAGAGTGGGAGTGAGTGATCAACTCAGTGGTTCTATTAACATTAAGTTTCACAAACTATCAAATTTACATGCACAATCAATAAAAAACAAAGTAAGCATACAGTTTCTAAACACTCTTATTAATGCACATGCATGGTATTATGATCTAATATATGCCTTCATCATCCAACACTCCCTCAAGCGACACCATCTATATGTTCGCATATGACCAACACTCCCTCAATGCGACCTCGACTATCGAGTTGCCAACTTATGTTAATGCAATGCCATGAATATTTATGTTAGCCGGGTATTTAATTAAGTCTGTTCATCCAACAAGATTGGGGAAGCTGAAACACCTCCATTTAATCAATGACCTTATTCAGATCACTTGGCTTAGGGTAGTCGTAGCGGCTCTAAGCCTGCGATTCATGATCCAAATTTAGGTATCATCCATCTGTCTCATAAATTAATAATTCCAAAGGTAAGGCATGATACCGAAAGGTATGAGGATCAACTCAGTATGAATCATTACCCAAACACCAAGTATAATCACTTAGTTCCGAGGTGCGGGCTTATCACATAACCAAATCACCATAGGGAAGGGCTCGTCACCCAATTCAATTCATGCCCGGGTTGTTCAAATGGTACTCTAGTACGGAACCATCGGCCAGTTAATTTAACGGGGGTCATTCGAACAAGGACTTATCACCTTCTATGCTCGTTGGTCATTATGAGGAGGCTCGTCGCCCCAGAGTAAGCCGACAGCATGGACATAGTGTCTCATTCCACCATGCCTAACTTCCGAGACTTGGTTGTTCACTGGTTACTATGGGAAAACTCGTCACCCCAACGTAGGCCGACAGCTCGGACACTGTCTCATTCCACCATGCCCGACTCATGAGTCTTAATGATATCGTATTACTAACGGTTATCAGTAGGCCTCTCAAAGGTATAGAGTGTTTTAAATTCAGGCAGGCGCGGCCATACATGGTGAACATATATGGTTGGCCAACTAGCGGACTAATTCGGCTGACTTAAGCAAACTACAGCACAACCGGCATTGAGTGCAAACATCCCGTGTAGTCCAACTATTGTCGGTTGTCCGTTTTCGACTTGAATCGGTCGAATTGGCCCAGGGCAGTCAATTTAGTAGGGCTGCCCTTGTGAATTTTTCTAGTTTGTTGGTCAACCAAATTATCAATAGACTAATATTTTATAGCATGCCACAATCAATTCTATTCAATATTAGGCAACCAACTAAACAATATTTCAGGATATTCCAACTAATATAGGTAAACAAATGGGCATGCAAGTGCATTATTCAATCATCGGATAATTTACCACAATCAGCTAATTAGGCACATGTATCAGGGAAAAATATGGAACATGTGGGCATAAAGTTTCAGTGTATCTAGTTTATTTTAGTATGCAATCAATAATCGACAACCATAAACGAAAATTTCACTTCATGGAGGATAATAAGCCTAAGGATTAGTCACCAGTTAGCATGTAATTCACAATTTCCACTACACAATCATTATTTGTGACATAGGTTCGATAATTGGCAACCTAGAGGTAATGGTCCGCACCTAGGAGTAGTCCGTTAAGTTTCTAGCGCCACCACTAGGATTTGAATATGTGGATGGGTGTATCGAAGCTCTGTACCGATGAGATTAGCTTGTAAGGGAGCATGCAAATGGCCTCCAAGGTTGAAGTTTGAAGAGGGCTAGAGGATTTACATTTCTATTGTCGGTGGGCCACTCTCTATGGTGGGGTGCAGTTGTGGGGTCCGTTGTGGGCAGCGACAAGTGAGATTTTTCCCAAATCAGCTCTCCCAATGTACTCATTCTTCCACAACTCCTCACTCCCTCTCTCCCTTATAGTTGGAAATTCATATGGGTGAGGGAGTGAATTTTTGGGCCTTATATAGCCTAGATTTTATGTCTAAATGGCCCTTCTTCTAGCATGCATGTCCCTAGTCGGCTGAATTTTAGCCCATATGACTATTCCAGTGCCCCCTGGCCCATCTGTGTCAAGGGGCAAGTGCCCCGTTATCGGATGAGTGGTTGGTTTATATTTGGCGGCAAACGGATGACTAGATTAGCTGCGGGGGCCTGATTTGAGATCAACGGTCACTGGTGATCGATCGAGCTCACAATTATACGGATATGAGGAGTGAAATATCCTTAACTCGTGCCTCGAGTTTGGTTGCGATCTAATGGTCGGAAAGCCACAACTTCGTGAAAGAGCGGAAAGTCTATTTCATTTAAGTTTTCAGATTTTAGCCTATGGGATTCGCGCATTTCAAGCACTTAGCTTCTGGCTCAAGTTGAGTAGTTTTAGGCACTTTCTTGGTTCACCACCCACGATGAACGTCAAGCCCAGCGAAATGAATATTATTCTATAATTTCAGAACTAGTGGCCCACTAACGAGTGGTTTGAAGCTTGTTCAGATAATTGGGGCATTTTTTGAATGAATTGGGTAGAGAGATTTCTTGGGCACAGTTGTTAGGGTCTGGATTAACTAAGTTCACAGTGTAGCCTATTCGAAATTAGCGAAAATAGTGATTCGATCATGATCATTCTAAACCATTGGTTCTTAGGCTAAATGAGTAAATAACTTGACTTGGTCTGTTAGTTAAGATCCAGGTCATAGCTGGCTCGGCTTTGGGTAGATCTTTAATTTAGTTACTGTTGTCTTGATTAGTCAGTAACAGGTCAATCAGATTTGGATCCTAAATAAACAATTCATGAGGTTAAACTTGAGATTTAATTGATCTGACGGATTTGTTGGCTTCATACGGTTAGTTAATCGAATTTATGCATTTTTTACAGGCATCACTTACGTATAAACTCACCTCGAGCATAAAGAGTCAATATATGATGACACAGGCTAGTTATATAATTTCTTTTTTTAAAAAAATAAAAAAGACTTTTGGTAATACAAAATAGCAAAATTTCAAAATGATTCACGTGGACCGATCTGTTTGCTAATGGGACCTTCTATCTGGGACCCAAGGTGCCCAAATTAGAGGGGGGGTGTCATCATGTACGGCCAACCAGAAGAGTACAAAGGACTTACGTGTGGTTGTACATTTCAGGCTGTGGTGAACTACCTAAATTTTGAATAGGATGTCTCTTGGGAAGCACCGTGAGCACGAGGAGAATAACTGGTTGGATTTCCCATTCACATCACTGGTGGGCCCCACATTGCTAACGTATCGTGATTACAAAAGAGATGCCCCCATGTGCGTGGCATCAATATAAAAGTGTCAAAATTTTAAAATTTCCCATATTTTGAATAAGGCAATATTTGCTATATTTAGATTATTTCTTAGTAAAAATATTGGGATATTTTTCAAATCTCGGCACCTCCATAGGTGTCTGAAACTAGGAATGGACGTCTACTAAAAATAAATTATTTATTTATTTATTTTGCTTGCGCGCGCACATATATGTATATACATACACAAGTGCACATTAAATAGTGTGCTCAGTGGGGCCCACTGTGGTGTATGTGTTTTATCCATGCCACTCATCCATTTTGACAGATCATTTTAAGATATGAGCCCAAAAATCATGCGGATCCAAGGCTCAATTGAACCACACAACAAAAGTAGAGTGGATTGAGTACCCATGTTGAAAACTTCTTGAGAGCCACATAAGTTTTGGGTCAAACTTATATTTGTGTTTTCCTTTATTCCTGGCTTGTGTGACATTATGAATAGGTTGGATGGCAGATAAAATATCTTCATGGGCCTTAATAAGGTTTCAACGGTGGGCATTCAAACCCTGCTTTCAGTGGTGTAGTCCACTTGGACTTTGGATCTGCATCGTTTTTAGCTTGATGCGCTAAAAACGGATACACATGCATCATAGTGGGCCCCACAGAGCTTGTGCCACAGGCAACTGACTTCCCTCGTGGACGAACCGACCTTTACGGTTGTCCACGGGCCGGGGACGGGGCTGGTCCTGGCCCGGATATTGGACTGTTTCGATTAAAATTTTGATTTTGCAGGCCCGACCCGGCCCATTGAGACTCCTACCTACGTATGGAAATATGGGTTTTGATAGGGCACGGTGCCAGCGTACTGCGGGGATGGCGCGGTAGCTGATTTCTACCATGGATTTCACCCTCAGAGTAATCTGAGCCGTTCATGTTCTATGTAACAGTATATAAAAACTATATTTGTTATAATCATTGGTTCGTTGATGATCCAACCTGACCTTCGACTCTTGGATTTGAATCTAATCCATTAAATATTCATCTTCATTCACAATCACATATTCACCATTTGCTTCTTATGATGACGCTGGCAGCATAATGTGAACGGCTCAGATCATCATTTAAGATGCAATCAAGGTTGAAACCAACGTCCCATATTGTGGCACGGTGGCACCACCGTATCCAATCAAAGAAATTGGATTGCGTACTTGAGTTACTAAGGACGCTCTTATCGTATTGAGTAAACTCAGTTGGGCCCACCTTGACTGTATGTGGTCTATCCACGCCGTCCATCCATTTTTCCATCTAATTTAGAGGGTTGAGCCCAAAATCGAAGCATATCCAAAGATCAAGTGGATCATACCACAGGAAACAATGGGGATAATGATTTCCACCATTGAAACCTTTCTAGGCCCCCACAGTGATGTTTTATTTGTCATCCAACCTGTTCATAAGATCATACAGACATGGATGAACATAAAACACAAATATAAGCTTGATCCAAAGCTTCCGTGGCCCCATGAAATTTTCAACGGTAGAAGTTCGATTCAACTCTTTCCTGTCGTGTTGTTCATTTGATCGTTGTATATGCTTCATTCTGGGGATCAAGCCCTAAAATCACCTGGGAAAATGGATGGACGGAGCAGATAAAATACATAAATCATGGTGGACCTCACAGAGTTTACTCAGTACGCAAGCGCAGCGAGTTACTCACTACGCAATCCGCTTCCCCAATCAAAACCCGTATATAAATATATTTGTTAGAAAAGTACTGTTATTTACGGACCTACGGTGTATAAATACCAATTTTACAGCACTTTCTCTTCCCGTGAGCTACCTATTAATATAAAAGAAAATACTTTCTTTTTTCTTCTTCTTCTTTTTTTTTTTTGTAAATGCTTCTTTTCATTGGGCATATATATTTCTTGATCATCTTTGCAATTATTCATATATTAGTAAGCATTCTCTTCTTCAACAGAGATTTTCTTCCCTCATTGATTTTTGCTTTGCAAATTCTCTTCTTTCCTATATTTATTAGACAAAACCAATCTTTTAATTCAGATGCAAAGCAACAGTGTATCAACGCATCAGGCCTGCGCGTCGTGTAAGCATCAAAGGAAGAGGTGCGAGACCAATTGCCCGCTGGCGCCGTTCTTCCCATCCAACGACATGGATCGGTTTCAAGCAGTGCACAAGGTGTTTGGAGTTAGCAATACGCAGAAGATGATCAAGAACATTGAGTCACAACATGAGCGGCACAAGGCGGTTGAATCAATCATATGGGAAGCCCAGTGCCGAGAGGCGGACCCGGTGAATGGATGTCGGGGTAAGTACTTAGAGCTTCAACATGAGATGAACATGCTGATGGAGAAGAACAAGATGTTGCAGAACGAGATCAACATGATAATGGAGAATAACAAGATGCTGATGGAGAATAATAACTTGTTGCAGAACGAGAACAGCTTCCTCAAGAGCCAATATTTCTCACAATTTCTCCACAGCAATAACAACATTAGTATCAGCAATGCTGACTATATTCAGCAGTATGAACAAGGATTAATACAAGCAGTACATTCTACAGAAGATCCTTTATCGACATACCAGCGTTTAGGCGGCTTAATAAAACAAAAGGAAAAAAGAAATTCGCTCGCTCAACTTTCTCAGTCGCAGATTAACCAACAACAATACGTTGTAGGTAAAACAATAACCTAAATTACTATATCGGTTTTGCTGTCCATCACTTAAAGTTTTCATTGGTTTTTTATTTTATTTTATTTTATTTTGAACTCAGAGCAGCTTGGGCAAATAAATTTAAGAGGGATGAATGTAAATAGTGAAGCAGCAACAAATACGACTAGTGATACAACAACATCGGGAGCGAAGACGATCCAGAATCCAAATTGGATGAGATGATTTCAGGTTGCACCAAATATCATGAAATTTCATATTGTATGTTACAAAATTTTCATTTTTAACAATTTTTTGTTTAAAATTAATAACAATGGATCATATGATTTATTTTTTTTCTTTCTTTTATATTTGTGATACAGTCAAATTGAGATTGCATAAGATATTGTAGTATTATTTGATCATGAGATTTATTTAGAAACTTTAAATGATTAAATAATTTTTAGATCCTCATTTTACTAAAGTAAAAGTGGGTAGGGAAATTCCTCGGTTGAAACCTTCCTAGGTCAACAGCGATGTTTACATTCCATCCATACAGTTCATAACATCATTCCTACTGAGATGAATATTATTGAACTTCTGTGGCCCACAAATATTTAAATATTTCAACAGTTGAAATTCATTCCTTTTCCCCTGCTTAACTCATTTTTGGCCCAATGTCCTGCAATGATCTAAAAAGACATCAAGTTGGGTCCCACCTAGGTTTCCAGCGAAGGAACTTCCTTCAAAATAGGCGCAGGAACTTCCTTCGAAAGGAGAAATCAGCGTCCCTCCTCTCCTGTAACACCACTCCTGAAACACCACTCCTCTAACACCGTAATAGAAAGCACCGCTCCCTGTAACACCTTCGAAAGGGGAAATTCGCGTCCCTCCTGTCCTGTAACACCGCTCCCTGTAACGCCGCAATCGAAAGCACCGCTCACTGCAACAATCTGCCCCCGTGGATACCTTGCTGTGAGGCAACCATGAATCCGTGATGTATGTCACCCTATCGTTTTTGGCCATGAGCAACCAAATCTTAGGTGGAGTTAATAGTGATTTAACACCCACTATTAAAATCTTTTTTGAGGGCCACTGAAATGTTTAAGTGTTTATTTGGCATCCAGCAAACACAACGACTTGATGAAGGGACCACACAAATATCAGCTTGGTCTGAAACTTTTGTTGCCTTTAAACAGCTTTTAATGGCCAATCACCACTGTTTCCTCTGAGATTTGGATCTACAGTATGTTTGGATTGATATACCTCGAATCTATCCTTTAAATGATGATACCAAACCTCTGAAGAAGTTTCAGAATCAAACTCCAACTCAAACTCCCTAAAATTTGATGAAAAATAGTAAAATTATAACTCTAATAAAAATTCTAATCATAGTAAAACTCTTCAAAAGCCTAATTTCTAAAAATAAAAATTCTAAATAAATTAACTTTTGGCTTTAAAAACATTGGAATAAATTTTACAATCAAATTCTAACTCATTTACCAAAAATAGTAAAATTCTAACTTAAATAAAAATCCTAAATCTATACTTATAGTAAAACTCTTTTAATTTCTAAAAATAAAAATTTCAGATAAACTTTTGTTACGAAGGCACAACATGCTTACAAGTTCTTTCTAAAAAAGAAGAAAATCTAAAACTCTAAAAATAAGAAAATATATTTTAAAAAAGCGGAATTACTAATAATAATAATTTTTTTTCTTAAAATTTCATTTTTTGAGTTGAAAGTGTGCGTTTTCTGAAGAAACGGATAGACACAGCTGACTTTATAGGTCGGCTCACCTCGGATGGCCCATTGCAGTAAAGATTGATAGGTTGTGCGCCCCGTAATGATATCTGGATCAAAAGTTACAACTAATTTGTAGTACACCTTCTTTTGGTTCAACCATACTAGGAATGTCTTTGTGCCACGTCCTACATTAGGATCATTAGATACTTATCATTGAAAATTTCTTATAGGGTGACCCTGGAAAGATTTCAAAGGTAGGTGCTGAAAACTTCTTATGGACCATTGTTTGGTGGCCCTTGAAAGGTTTCAAAGGTAGGTGTCACCATACCCACCATTTTTTGTAGTGCCGTCCATTTGAACTTTGGATTTGTTTCATTTTTTACCTTATGCCCTAAAATAATCTTGTAAAATGGATAGATCTGCTTTAATTTTTTGGAATTATGCACTAAAATAAATCATCAAAACATATGGAGATCATGGATTCAAGGCACATACATCAGGGATAGGGTTTTTTTTTTTTTTCCTTGGGTTAGCTTGTTAGTGCACACCCATGTCAGTACACACACTCCATGTTATAGCCACCCCCGATGGGGATCGATACCAAGACCTCAAGCATTGAAACGAGGTATCTCCACTAAGTCTGCCAGTTGAGCTATGGATCTGGGTGTACATCAGGGATAGGGTTGTACACGAACAAAGTTAGCTTGGTTAGCTCGCTCGACTCAATTCGAAAAAGCTCAATTCGACTCAGTTCGAGCCGCGTTGAGCTGATTTTTTGAGCTTGAAAAAATTTCGAACCGAGTTCGAGCTTGCCCAAAGATAACACTCGACTCGGATCGAACCCAACTCGAATTGAACCAGTTCGGTGACTCGGTTACTTTGACATTAATGTTGCTCACCAAGTGTTTGATGAAATGACTCAATGAAATGTCGGCTAGTGCAAGGAAGGTATGTTTCATTAAACAAATACCATTTTTCTTGATTTTGATGTTGCATATAAGGTGTTTGATGAAATACCTGCAAAACCACTGTTGCTGTGTTACATACAATGAGAATCTGAAGATGTAGTCTATGTATTTGTGAAGATGTTGCACAGGTGAACTCGGCTCGATCTTGGTTCAAACTCTGCTCGAACTAGCTCGAGCTGCTGACCAAACCGAGCCAAGCTGGCCAGTCAGGCTCGAGGACCGAGCCGAGTTGAGCTGTGCCCAGCTCGACTCAGATCGACTCGTGTACACCTCTAATCAGGTTTCCACCGAAGCAGTACCCCAAAGATAAGGCAATTCCAAAGGGAAGTGAGCCCCACCCAAAACTCAAGTGGCTGAAGGGAATATCAACCCTTTGGGCCTAGCATGACCCAAAACTTTGATGGGCACTAAGATATGTTGTGGGTCATTTGAGTTTCAGACCAACCTTTTATTTCCTGGATCATGAGCTAACAAGGGCCATTGTAAATGATGGACGAGCAGATGTCACAAACATCACAGTTGGTCCCATAGAGCTTCTGTAGCACACACCATCCCAGACTTATAACAACTGGAAACAGATGGTGAGATGTGCCACAGCAATGTGTTGACGTGGCAAAATTCTGTGGGCTTACCATGATGTTTGTATTATATCCACACTATAAATTCATTTTGCAAGATAATTTTAAGGTACAGGCCAAAAAAAAAAAAGGCAATTCAAACCCTAAGTAGACCACACCATAGAAAGAAAGAAATGGGATAATTACACCCACTGTTGAAACCTTCCTAGTCCCACCATGATATTTATTTGTCATCCAAATTGCACATACACACATACCTGCAGCTGGATGAAGGGAAAACACAAATATAAGCTTCATCCAAAACTTATGTAGACCTTGGGAAGTTTTCAATGGTATGCATTCAATCGCCACTACTTTATGCAGTGTGTTCCACTTGTGATTTGGATATGTCTTAAAATGACCTCACAAAATAGATAAATGGTGTGAATATAACACAGATCTCACAAAATAGATGAATGGTATAAATATAACACACACATTATCATTGTCAACAAACCACTGTAGTTGCCAAGCAAACCGCTTCCAATTGTTGCAGTACCACACCACAACCACACAAGTGAAGTATTTCAGTTTCGTTGCGTGGGAATGTATGCAACATATCCTATTGCAATACTTCCTGTGGGAGCCGTGCACATCTACACGCCCGTGTATGTGGCATAATATGACACATTTATTTTTACATGATGGATGGGAAGAGGATTGCATGATGTGCCAACCTCGGGCTCCACTATGATGTATGTCATATATCCACACCATCCATCCATTTTGTGAGATAATTTAAGGCATGAGCCAAAAATTAATATAAGGCATATCCAAAAAGAAGTGGGGATGGAATGCCTAACATTGAAAACTTCTTAAAGGCCACAAAAGCTTTGGATTAAGCTGATATTTGTGTTTTCCCTTCATCCAAGCATGTATGAGCTTAAAAACAGATTGGATGGCAAATAAACATCATGGCGGGCCTTGCAAAAGTTTCAATGGTGCGAGTCATTGTCCCCACTCTTTTTTGTGGTGTAATTCACTTGAGGTTTGGATCTGCCTTATTTGTATGCTCACGCCTTAAAATGATCCTCCAAAATGGTTGGACGGTGTAGATCAAGTCCTGCAGAGGTGATGTACAATGCTTGGGCTGAATGGTTCACATTTAATCCCCATTCCTTTTAGCGATGTGGCCTAATTGAGTTTTGAATCTGATTGATTTTGGGCTAGCTTTTTAACGTGTGCTACAATAGATATATAGAGTGGATATCACACGAACGTTATAGTGGACCTTACAGAGCTTAGGGTCACAAAGGGTCACAAGAAATTAGAGTGCAGTGGGAAAGTATCAAAGTATCTGTAGTCATGGCAATTGGCCGAACCACCCTACCAGCCCAGGCACTCCAGCCCTACAAGGATGGGTCTGGGCCTAAAAACTTCGCCCCTTGTATGGGGCTTGGGCTTGAAATCTTAGAACGGTGATCGGGCCAAGCTAGACCAGGCCAGGCCTAAGATGAATAACCCGACCCTACCCAGCATTTTATTACTATTTGCAGTATAAAGGCTATTTTATTAAGTACAACCTTTTTGGAAGGTTAAAGTACAGCTTTACTGGTGAAATACATTAATAAAACTTATTAACTAGAGGCGTGGGAAATCAGCAACGGTATTGGACCACAAGTTCTTGTCCATCCCATCCCGCAGATAATTACTTCAAATGTTTAATGTGCCTGTGGCATCTAAACCGTCCAATAAGGTGGCCCCCTCATGAGGATTGCCTCATAAAAAAATTATCTACATCCGCATATAGAGTGAAATACAATTGTATTGTGATGTTTATCAATGGCTATACTTTGTTTTCTATAGTACAACCCACCTGATGAGTATATGAAGTTTAGTTTTGCATTAGATAATTTCGGTGGGATGAGCATATGAGATTTAGTTTTGCATTAGATAATCTTAGTGGAGCCTACCTATCAAAAGTGTTGGATGTTGCAGGTACATGATAGGCAGGAAATTACTCATTGGGTGGTCACCTGGGAGTACAACCGATTCCATTTGATATTTGAAAATAGAAAGATTTGATTACTTTTTAATTATTCAGAACTTAGATGGTTGAAAATTCAAGTTAAATCATTCAACTTATGTGCATGGATTTAGATAGCTATTTATGTTGGATGTGATAACAAAATTTCAATAGAAGTTAAATGAAAGATTTTTGATAGCCAAATTTGATTGGAATTAAAAAAGTCATAAGTAGCATATAAAAAAATAAGTTCAATTGGCTACTTCATAAGATGTGTGTCACATATCTAACTTATATGACAATGTCCGCTACTCATCTTGGCAGCCTTATGGCTGCATAACGAGTATTGATCAAATACGGTCATGTCTAAAAATGGATTTCACGTATACACCGTAAAATCACATAGGATAGATCCCTCCCCTAGGGTGGAAATTGTTAAATGAGTTGTGAAGTAATATCATAGTTGGCTGATCTTCACAACGCACATTCAAACAAAAGAAAGGGTTGTTATTGTCTATACTTGGCGTTTTACAAAAAGCTCTCACCCACATGGTGGATTGGGAATTTATGTGCAACCAATGGGCAACTCACTACAAATTACTAATATACATGATGTTACGTGATAAGGCATAATTATTTATGGGCCCAAATGGTTATTTCTACATCAATGAATGTAAGTAATAGCTATGAAGATCTCTCTTCGGCAGCCACTTATAAATTCTATGAATATGAAGAAGATTGAAGAGCTACGGGCCTTTGCTAACCCAACACAACACAACTCTATGGTGCAATACTGTTCATCTCAGTTTAGTTTCTAGCTTAGCTCTTAATTTAATCTAATTCGTCTACACTACGATGTGGACCGGCTTTAGCCTAGAGTTAGTGTCATTTAATCCATTTACGCAGCTATGCTGGACCGACTTTAGCTTAGTTTATAGTGTAATTTTTTTATGTTTAAAGTCGCTTGACTAAGAAACATCTTAGTATTAGAATCTTGCTATCTATGACATAAACACCGGATCGTTAAAGATTTCTCTTTATTTTTATAGGTGTTTATCTTCAATAAATACAATTTTTTTATCTCTTCTGATCATTTTTATGTTGAATTATTAATCAATTGATTTCTACTATCACAGTGAAAAAAAAATAATTCAATTATAAGGCAAAACAAACCTTTAAAAAAAACAAACAAACAAATTCTTTCATTTGTAAATCACCCCGTCTTTATTACATATGGTTGAATGGGCGACGAAATTGCTAAATTGCTAATTATCCCCACCACAGAAAGCAGTGGAGATAATTACGCCCACTGTTGAAACATTCCTAGGCCCACCATGATATTTATTTGCCATCCAACTTGTACATAAAGTCACACAGACCTAGATGAAGGGAAAACACAAATATAAGCTTCATCCAAAACTTATGTGGCCCTTGGGAAGTTTTCCATAGTTTGCATTCAATCCCCACTACCTTATGCAGTGCTCCACTTGTGATTTGGATATGTTTCAGTTTTGGGCTCATACCTTAAAATGATCTCACAAAATAGATAAATGGTGTGAATATAAAACAGATCTCACAAAATAGATGAATGGTCTGAATATAACATAGATCTCACAAAATAGATGAATGGTGTGAATATAACACCCACATCATCATGGTGGATCGTTTACATAACTTTCCCACGTTAGCACACCACTGTGGTCGGTGGTGCATGGCATGCCATGCAATTCGCTTCCAACTGTTGTAGTGCGACACTACAACCACGCATGTGAAGTATTTAAAGTTTCGTTGCGAGGGAATGTATGTGACATATCTAATTGCAATACTTCTTGTGGGAGCCGTGCACATCCACATGCCAGTGTATGTGGCATAATATGACACATTTTATTTTTACATGATGGATGGGAGGGGGATTGTGTGGTGTGCCAACCTCAGTAGTGTGTTGACATGACAATGTTCTGCAAGCTCCACCATAATGTATGTCATATATCCACACCATCCATCCATTTTGTGAGATAATTTAAGGCATGAGCCAAAAATTAAGGCAGATCCAAAAAGAAGTGGGGATGGAATGCCTAACATCGAAAACTTCTTAAGGGCTATAGAAGCTTTGGATTACTGATATTTGTGTTTTCCCTTCATCTAAGCATGTATGAGCTTATAAACAGGTTGGATGGCAAATAAACATCATGGTGGGCCTTGGAAAGCTTTCAATGGTGCGAGTCATTGTCCCCACTCTTTTTGTGGTGTAATTCACTTGAGGTTTGGATCTGCCTTATTTGTATACTCACAGCGCACAACGTACATTTAAAGAGAAGAAAGGGTTGTGATTGCCTACACGTGGCGTTTTATGAAGAGCTCTCACCCACGTGGTAGACTAGGAATTTGCGTGCAACCAATGGCCAACTCAGGACATACTACTAATATACATGGTGTTACGTGATCAGGCATAATTATTTACGGGCCCAGACAATTATTTCCACATCAGCAAATGTGAATAGTGGATATGAAGATCTCTCTTCAGCAACCACTTATAAATTCTATGAATATGAAGAAGATTGAGGAGCTATGGGCCTTTGCCAACCCAACACAACACAACTCTATGGTACAATACTGCTCATCTTAGTTTAGTTTCTAGCTTAGCATAGCTCTTAATTTAATTTAATTCGTCTACACTACGACATTGGTCCAGCTTTAGCCTAGAGGTAGTGTCATTCAATTCATTTACACTGCTATGCTGGACCGACTTTAGCTTAGTTTGTAGTGTAATTTTTTTTATGTTTACTCTCAAGTCGCTGGACTAAGGAACATCTTAGCATCAGAATTTTGCCATCTATGAAATCAATGCTAGATCGTTGAAGATTTCTCTTTATTTTTATAGGTGTTTATCTTCAATAAATACAAATTTTTTATTTCTTCTAATCATTTTTATGTTAAATTATTAATCAATTGATTTCTGATACCATGGTAAGAAAAAATCTTTTCAACTGTAAGGTAAAACAAACTTAAAAAATAAATAAATTCTTTCCTCTGTAAATCACCCCATCTTTGTTATAGATGGTTGAGTGGGCAACCAAATTGTTAAATTTATGGTCTCCTGGTCTATGTTGATGCTTGGGGTTAAAGAGGTTTAGTTCAATTTGGTTCAAATGGAGCTGCATCAACCTCTAACACTCTACACCATGATCCATAGCTTAAGTGGTAGACTGAGTGAAACATACCTCGTTTCAACACTGAAGTCTTGGCATCGATTCCCCAATGGGGGTGGCTAACAGTGAAGTGTGAACTGACAGTGGGGTGTACTAATAAGCTAACAAGAGGAAAAAAAAAACTCTTGGGAGGGTCGGGGCTTGTTAGCTTGTTAGTACACCCCATTGTTAGTTCATACTTCAATGTTAGCCACCCCCACTAGGGAATCAATACCAAGACCTCAGTGTTGAAATGAGGTATCTTTCACTCATTCTATCCCTTGAGCATTGGGGGGGGGGCGGGGAAGGGATGGTACTATGAGGTCGACCTCATGGGCACTGTTGTGTGGGCCCCATCGTGATGTGTGTCGAACATCTACCCCATCATCCAGATGCATCATTCCATGTCGGCCTATGAGCTTAAAAATCAAGTCTATCCATGACTTGGGTGGGCCACACCACATACAATAGTTGAGAGGGGTTACCCTCCCATTAAAACATTCATAATTATTTATTGGGCTCGTTGAGATGTGGTTCACAAATCTAGACCATCCATTGTGTGTGTCCCATGGATGAGGGGTCAGAGCAAGTTTCAGCTGCATCCAAAACTCATATGGCCCCACCAAGTGCTTTTATATGTTTTTGGCATGTCCTCACTTTACATGGTTTTAGATGGTATGGCCCACCTGAGTTTCATATATGGCTGATTTTTGGGATATCCCATAACCTAAAGGGGACCCGTCAAATACATGGTGTTGATGTTCGCCACACATCATGGTGGGGCCCACACAGCTCGACCTCATGAGTAATACCATTTCCATATATAGATGTGTGTGTGTGTGTGTGTGTGTGTGTGTGTCATAGGCCTCTAATCCGAACGGTCCATGTGATATAGCATCCCATGAAACCCCAAGGGACCAATTTTCACCATGATCTAAAGCTATGGTGTAAAACTACGGTAGGCCATAGCAAAGATAAATGCAAATCAAGGGAGGAAACTCCCATGGAACTCATGCAAACTTTTTTTTATAACTCATCATATGTGATGTGAGTCCAAACTCTGAACCGTCCATGTGATGCAGCATCCAATGAAACCCGAGGGACAACTTTTACTTTGATCCAAAACTTTGGTGGGCCATGGAAAAAGTAAACAGTTTCCTCCCTTGATTTGCATCTCTCTTTCGTATGGCCCACCAGAGTTTTAGATCAGGGTGAAAATTAATCCCTTCATGTTTCATGGGATGCCGCATCACATGGACCGTTCGGATTAGACGCACATGGCACGTGTGCAAAGGCGCCCACGTGCACAGGGGCATGCTCACCTACGCACCTGCACACGCCCAATATTTAGAAGGTTAACAGTGGTCAACAGATGACACTTGTTACACACGCATCCACCGTCCAAATATCAAATAATAGGAAAGAAGCATTTAGATTTTGGTCTTCCAAGTAGTAATTTTCTTGTGCTATTCTTCAATCTTCATCATGCGGTTTATCTTGCACTTCTCGTCACCTGTCTCCAATCAAGTAGCCATCTCTCCTGCTATGACAAAGATACGCTACTCACTTCCACTGTTTCCACTTTCTTCTCAAAGGTGGGACCCACCATTAAGATCATTGGCTGCGTTTTGATCATCTTGACCGTGCAAGATGTGGGCCATGAGGTAAAAGTTACTTTTTATTAAAAGGCTGATGATGTCAACATGACATGATACGGAAAATCAGAGGGCCGACCTGAACTGGCCCGGTCCATAGGGCTTGGGTCAGGGCATTTTCAGCCCGTTAGGCACAACACTAGCCCGGCCCATTGCCACCCTAATTGTTGGGCCTAGAAAGGTCAACGGCCTGGATTTTTGCTGGGCTTATTGGTCTTGGCCTATGCAAATTTCATCTTTTTTTTCGTGGTGGAGGCCCAGCCCATTGCGGATCTTATCTCTTATCTCTAGAGCCGGCTTAGACAGATCTATAGGCCACATGAAACAGTGGTGATGGGGATGGCCACCGTTTAAATCTTTTCAGGTCCACTGAAGTTTCGAACGAGCAGATATTTAAGTTTTCCATTCATCTTCGTGGAACTCATCTAATGAACGGATGGGATGGCATATAAAGATCACAGTAAGCCCAGAAAGGTTTCATTCGTGTCCCAACCCCATTTTTACCTGTGGTGTGGCCCACTTGGGCCTTGGATCTACCTGATTTCTGGGTTCCTTTGCTAACAGGAGGGGACGCGGATTGTGTCCTGCCCCCGCCCGTCTCTAGCAAGAATGGGCAGGCGGGCCTACCGTGATCTATCTGCTAATCCACGCCGTCCATCCCTTCTCTCATATCATTTTAATGTAAGTACACAAAAATGAGGCAGATCCAATGCTCAAGTGAACCATGCAACAGATGACTCTTGCATTTAATGCAAAAAAGCTTATTATTTGGTGTGGTCCACTTGGGGGTTGGATCACATACATTAAAATGATCCAAGAGAAGAGATGGACGGCGTGGATTAGAAAATAGATCACGGTGGGCCCGCCCGCAGAAATGCCCGTTCGTGGCTAGAAACGGGCGGGGGTAGGACGCAATCCGCGCTCCTCAGAACATTCTGTTGCACGGGCTCCCTGCGGAAGCGGATTGATTACTCTGTGGGGCCACCATGATTTATGTCTTTTATCCACGCCGTCCATCCGTTTTAGCAGCTTATTTTAGTGCATGATTCAAAAACCGAAGAATATCCAAAGTTCAAGTGGAACACATCAAAGGAAACCGTTTGAATTGGGATCCTATCATTGAAAACTTCTTGAGGGCCAAAGAAGCTTTTAGTGAACATAACAGTCTGGGTGGGCGGGTCTGGTCAATCCCGTTCAACTCATCATAGGGTGGGATCATTGTTTCAAAACATTTTATTTATGTGGCTAGACTCCAGTCTTCGTGTTGGGCTAGAATTCAGCCACGTTGTGTGTGTCTATATATATATATATATATATATATATATATGGTGTGTATTTTGTGAGTGAGCCAGAATAGATTGAGTATGATTTGAATTGAATGCCACTAACTCCTAACGTTGAGAAACAATGGTGGTATGTCAACATCTACTTTGATAACCGTCTAAGTAGGTTATCAAATAATTTACAAAGGATGGGGCTCTTCCTTTAGGGATTCTTTTTTATCTTCAAAATTAAAGACTTTCAAAATTGTAGCTAAGGTTGCTCAAACAGAAAGTAACAATAGATTTTAAGCTCAGCAATGATAAAACTTATCACTAATAAAGATCATTGTTCCAATTGAGAGCACCAGAGTGCTTAGTCCAGCAATGCTTTGATGGGTGAGAGTAGATGATGTCGGAATTACAAACTAATGTTAACTGAGCATATGAGCATAGATGAATAAATTCTAGCTAAGACTAATAAAATCTCCCTTCGAATCTGGTGCAAATTGAATAGAATCACGGCTAATGGCTATGACTAAATCAGTCTTGCATTGGGTGAGGACTAATGAAACTATTTCCTAAAAGCTAAAGTGCCCACGTTAATGAATGGTGGAGAGGATAAGTGACACAAGTGACTGGATAAACATCGTTGCATTGGAGTTGATTGGTCTGACTGGTTTAATTGATGATTTGATAATCTCTCTACTATTATCTCCATCATTATTTACAGAATTTCTGGTCTTCCTTATTATTTATAAAATCTTTAGTGAGATTGTGGGGAAAATTGTTATTTACGTGGCGACATCGTATATTATAAGTTGTAAAATAGTAGTTGCTTTTAGTTACTTGTGCTTCGCATTCATCAAATGTGTACCTATTAAGATAATCAATTTTAAATCATGTATTATACTGACATAGCTCTTATGGCTTTCAATTCTTAACAACAAGATATCCAAGCGGTACAATTATTTAACACGTGATCATTTATAAGATATTCTTAGTGTATTTAATGCACATCATGAGGATCTCATACTTACCACATGGCTGCATCCACATCGTCAAATCTTATCCAAACACTTAGTTTAGTATCTTTTTGAAAATATTAGTCTCCTCCTCAAATATAACAATGGTCTATTAATACCTAGATATTCAAATTGTGGATCAGTTATGAATGGACAGTATCATTTATAATTTTACCTATTAAGAACTAATAAACTGTTAAAAAGGATGGTTAAAAGTAAATAAACGAGTGATCTAAATTTGAGAAGAAAAATCGTATGGTCAATGTTATCTTCTGGGTCCATCTTTTCAGTTATGCTACATCCACAACTGAAGTCAGAGATTTTCAAGGTCAGGGTTGCCGTACAACTATGACCTGGGCAGAGTTACCCCATCTTTCAACCGTGCATTGTCTACGGTCTAAGGGTCACCACCATTTTTAGAATGGTGCGAGACTAGCATTCTCTCTCCTAACAACATAGCCACCCAACAAACATTTGACACACGTGTGATGACTTTTCAGGGATGAATGGAGCGTGCCCCCTACTTGCCCCTCAAGGAGGAGGTTGCATCACGTGCTGGTCTTCCTTTGACCGTGACGTGCCATCACACAAGCATCTTTTGTCATATTCCGTAAAGTCCTCTGGTGTTAGTTCACATTTCAAAATGGTGGGGGCTCACCCTCCTTACATGTAACGGACACGAGTACGGCCATGAGACCGTCCAAATTGTGGGGCAGTTCTTGGATTGGACATAGCTTCAGAATCACTCGGATCCAGCAATTATATAAAATGGATGGTGAAAAATAAAACAGCGAGTGTCCCCATTTCAATGGACATAATCAGATGCATGTTCAATGTTTGCGGCGTGTGTTTTGGGTTAAGCTCCACCATGGGTTGGGTTCGTTACTTAGGACGGTCTGGAATTCCATACTATTTGTCACATGTATGGTATGCCTGCATGTTCACACGGTCAGGGGTGTACGTGAGTTGAACCCAGCTCAAACTCGGCTCGGCTCAGTTCTTGAGCTTAATAGGCCAGCTAGCTTGGTTCAGTCAGCAGCTTGGGCTAGTTTTAGCCAGGATCGAGCTGAGTTCACCTGTACAATATTTTCAAAAATACATAAATTGCACCTTCAAAATGCTATCATATGTAAAACAACAACAACGGTTTTACAGGTATTTCATCAAACACCTTTTAAGTAACAAAAAAATTAAAAAAAAAAAAATATTTATTTCATATACAGGTCTTCCTTGCCACTGGCTATATTTCATTAAGTCATTTGTCAAACACTTGGTGAGCAACATCAATATCAAAGTAACCGAGTCACCGAATTGGTTCAATCCGAGTTCGATTCAAGTTTGGTTCGATCTGAGTCAAGTTAACCTCGGGCAAGCTCGAACTCAGTTCAAAATTTTTTTTGAGCTCAAAAAATCAGCTCAACTCAATGTCGAACCAAGTTGAATCAAGCTTTTTTGAGTCGGATTGGGCGAGTTAACTGAGCTAACTTGGTTTGTGTACAACCCTACACATGGTATAAGCTGGTTCCAGTTTCGACATGTGGGGCCTGATCAAGTAATCCAGACCATTGATTTGTTGTTTCACAATACAGTGGATGACTTTGTTACAATCCCCATAGCAGATTGGTTGAACATTCACTAACTCTGATTTATGGAGGCTTATTTATTGAAAAAAGAACGTCAAATATTTTCATTGAAAAAAGAATGTTCACCAATCCATCAATCAGATGATTAAATAAAAGATTGGTTTTAAAATCAATGAGCTACTAATCGTTGAACATTATTATTATAAGATTTGAACCTAATTAAATAAGAACTCTACTTAGAGATTGGTTTGAAAACCAATGAGTTTTTAGTTGTTGAATAGTATTCTCATCAGATTTAAACTTAACGTAAAAAAACAAATCTACTTCAGCAATTTATAAGTAATTTTCATGTGCTTGTGTATCATCCATCGTACTCTACCAGAGTATCAAAGTTTTCTTGAGATTCAAGAGAGAAATGATCTGATGCAGTGGTGGTATCATAGGTAATGATACAGTTAATTTTTTTTACTGTCAATGTGGAACATATGTCGAATATCATATCCGTAAAAAATATTGGACAGGCTATGATGATCTTATGATACTGAAATCATGCCGATCCACATATAGGGTCAGGTACAAAACATCATTATCAATGGACAGCCGATATTATTACATGGAGTACTGATGCTCCCAATTGGTGGATTGGCCTGATTTTTATGCCAGGAGATCAGCATGGTGTGGACCACCCTGACTGAGAGTACGGATGCATACAACCGATCCAGATATATGGCAGGACAAAACATCAATATCAATGGACAGCTACTGTTATGACTTAGTGTACGGATTTGGCCCACCAAATGTGTAGAATGGCGTGATTTACATATCAGGTGATGATCATGGGATGATCGACCTTTTTTTAACGGCTAGGATATTCTACATATGTGACACATGGGCAGGAAAGAAAGATGTACTGTAAAGTACAGTATCTTGATGATATGTAACTTACAAGCTCCTTTGACTTATTTTCTACTCTTTCGACGCTTCGAGGTTCCTTCCTTTCAAGCACGTGAAATACAGAAAGGGCAAACGTACGCTCGTTAAAAAATGAAAAATTAAAAAAAAATCATTTCATTTCGATTTTCTTCCTCACGAGGGTCTATCTTTTTGACCGACTAGTTTTAAAGGCATGCATCCGGACAAAAACGATCACGTTATGGTTAGTTTGTTCCTGTGCAGCACTTTTGGAAGAGAGGAATGGTCTCCCGTGTCTTGCAAGGAAGTGGGACTTATAATCCGTCACTCGAGAACGTTGATTCATTGAATCTGTGGTGGTGAATTATGATCCAAAAGTTTTTTAGCTTAGTGTTAATATCTATCGGTGACAATTTTTGATAAAGCCAATCAAAATGAGTTACGTGTAATCTAAATGGATTTACATTGTGTATTTGTATATTTTTGAGATATACGAGAAGAATTCGACAATAGTATAGTTGAAGCACATCGAGTAATGCCACATCATTCATTAAGTGATTGACTGAAAAGTGATCATATAAAAATGGTTACAGGACAGAAATAGAAGTATAAATAAGAAGGATTAAGACGTGTTAAAAGATTATAGCAACTGTTAGAACGTAAGAAGCATTCAGATAGTTAGATTCAGACTGTAAATAACAAATGAATTCAATAAAAGTATTTGTTAAAAGATTATAACAACTATCAGAATGTAGAAAGCATTTGGATACTCAGATGAAGACTATAAATAACAAATGAGTTTAACAAAAATATTTGTATCATGCTAATCCAATCAAACTCTCGTCATTTACATTATTTAGTGTCGCTCTACTTTTTCTACTAATAAGTTACATTTCTTAGTGTAACGCCTTACTATTTGCTTATTGTTTGTATTTCATAATGTAATTTATAGTATTAATCAAGTAGTTGATAATCTTAACTGTAATTTGGGTTTACATCATACGCTGAATTCAATTATTTATCAAGGAAGCTTTTCGTGACCAACATTTGCTATTTCTCTTTTATCCATATTGAAAAGCTATTTCATATGGAAGACAAATGTATAACACATCATTGGATGACAAACCCTATCATCTGAATATCGCAATATTCTATTTATATACTGAGCAATTGGTTGAATAGGCGGTCGATTTCATTAGATATTGGTCATATGTTACGTTTCTACCTATCTTGGCGCTTGGGGTCATAGTTATTCGGGTTGAATTGTGCCACAAATTCAATTTTAGCACCCCCGCACTCATTACATGATCATAACTGAAATTTGAGCACCAAGACTTGGTAGAGCCCACCTGCAAATGTTAGGGTATCTTGATGGATGGATTTAACTAATCAATCGTATGGATTACCAAATAACAAGCCCCACTTTTAACAAGGACATGAATTTTGCCCGCTTATTTTAAGACATGAGCCTAGAAATAAATTAGATCCAAATCTTATGTGAACCATACTATAGAAAACAATGGTGGTTGATCGATTACCATTAAAAACTTCCTAAGGCTCATTGTAATTTTTATTTGACATCCAACCTCCAAGAAAATTGGGTTGAACTATATATGCTCGATCACATTGGATTGTATGGATCAGAAGTGGGCCCGAAGTCTTTATAACATCTACTCTATCCATCAGTTTGCATCAAATTAAATTAGAAAAAATCCAGTTGATCAAAAACTCAGCTGGGCCACACCATAAAGGCTCTTAAGGCCCACTGTAATGTTTTATGTGACATTCAGCCAGTTCATAAGGTGAGTCCCACCAAGGTGATGAGAAAACATAAATTTCAGCTTGATCTAAAGCTTTAGTGGGTCCCACAAAGAAGTAGTTTTCCGTGTTGGATGTCCCATCCCCACTGTTTTCTACGGTGGTCCACTTGAGATTATGGTGTGCCTGATTTTTAGCCTAAAATGATCTAGTTTCAGAGTGGATACCAGCTGATTAACGTTATTACAGTGCTCCCACGGAACTGTTTGTTGCACAGGCTCTCAACAACAACTGTTGTAGGAAATTTAAGATTTAAGAAGAAGTGCCATCACTGTAGGCAAATCCAAACCTTCAAAGATAGATGGTTAAGATTTAAGAAGAAGACGCAGATCCAAACCGTTAAAGATAGATGATTAAGGTTTAAGAAGAAGATTTTAGGTCCTTACTCGCCACCGGAGTCAACAATCACTATGCTCCAGACTGGAGTGCATGCGTGCTATGTGCATCGCATTGGATGAATTGCCACAGTGTAGTGCTTTCTGACAGACGCACATTGTACTCAACCATTTCAAAAGTAGGTGAAAAGTCTAGATGCAAACCGATAAGAGTGGGGCCCACAAGATTTACGAAGATGGTATCCGTTCGTTCAGGGAACGCTACCGAATTCGAATTATCTGGTGCCAGTCAAATGTGGATTGCCACGATGACGTCATCCGCCCACGCAACCGGACCAACGGTCAGCGAACTGTAGAAGGGCATAACAGTAAGTTACCTCTGAATCCTATTGAAACTTCAAAAATGCCCTTCTTTTGGGTGCTGAAATGGGAATTACTTGATGCTCTGGCCGAGTATGACTCTCCATACGAATGCACTCGGAAATTGTACACGTGGCGTACCGTAACTAAAATTAAATTCCACTAAATTGAGGAAGCACGTTCGCTACGTCGCAATCTCAAAATTATATCGGTTGAAGAATTACAACTGCAAAATTAGTTAGATTCTGATACGCGTATCTACGTTTTTCTCCTGTGAAAGTTTTTTTCTCATTTCTTTTTCCCTTCGTAGCGAAAAATTGTGGTGAGACGAGGTTTTCTTCACTATGGGTTGAGCTACCGTATGTTCAAGCTATGTGGGCCCACCGATCGTGTGTGTGTGCGTGTGGGATCCAAATCGTTCATCTAGTTCATAAACTCATGTCTACCGCAGATTTGAAGAATCATGCTCATCCAAAATTCAAAAGCGGATTGCCTATGGCAAGATGCGGCTCAAGCTATGTGGGCCCTAATGTGATGTATGTGTTTTATCCATGCCGTCCATTTGTTTTTTCAGCTCATTTTAGTCCATAATCGTAAAAACGGTGCAGATCCAAAACTCAAGTGAACCACACCGCATGAAACAGTGGGAATTGAACACCCACCATAATGTTTTACTCACCATCCAACCCGTTCATAAGGTCATAAGGAAAACACAAATAAAAGCTTAATCCAAATCTTATGTGGCCCTCAAGAAGTTTTGACTAGTAGGCTATTTCCTGTGGGGTGGTCCACTTGACATTTGAATCCGCATCATTTTTAGGCTCATGCCCTAAAATGAGCTGGGAAAATGGACGGACAGCATGAATAAAATACATACATTTAGGTGGCCCCCACATATCTTGGGCCACATTCAGCCAAAGGCAATCTCCTTCCCCAAAATTCAGGTAGGACATAGATTGTGTCTAAAACAAACACATTCACTTTGGTATAGCCCAATTGAGGTATTTAATGCCTGTGTTTTGGTTTATCCCTTAATCCAGGTGGTTCACATAAGATAGAATGGATTGGATGGTATACAAACTACGGTGGACACCATGTTCCATTTAGAAGTTTCTACTGTAGGTGTCACTCTCTTGAACCTCCTCCATCATTCCCTTTGTTGAGATCCATCTAAGCGACAGATCAGGCCAGAATTTTGGAATCCGGGCATAACATGGCTGGGCCCACCAAAGGACCGGCGCAGATTCCACACACACATCACGTTGGTTCCCGCAGAGGCCCACTCAAGATGCGTTCTGGCGCATGTGAAGAGACCCGTGATGAGAATATGTTATGCGGGCAGCGGTCTTGGGTCCGTCCCTACAGTGGGCCCCACCACGGATTATCCATGGTCTGAAATCTTATTAATTGGACAATCCCGACCATCCAATCCATGAGTTGTTAGAAAAGGAATCAAACAATGGTCCACGTTCAACATGCAAAAGTCCTGAAAGCGATGATAATCGCCTAACAGTCATATGGACAAAATCTCATCTTAAAGCTTCTAGGGTGCTTCCTTTTTTGTGTTGGTTGAATGATTGTGACCCACCCGTATCTAATTTATGATTTTTTGAAAAAATAATTCAAAATTTAGAGATTTTGTTGCGAAAGTAATTTTTGGAAATTTCAAAAGGAAAAGTATGGTATGCTTTTTTCCTTATTGAAAATTATAGGAGAAGATTTAGAGTTTATATGTGAATTTATGCATAGTATTCTTACTTGGGGCTTTGGAGATTGTGACGCTCGGGTTGCATTGATTGGAACACACCCACCCTCGGGCGAGGGCAGTGTAGCTGTAGTAGCGTACTTTGCACTTTTCACTTCGTGACGTAGACTAGTCACTCCCTCGGCACCTTATGCGAACCGTTGTGAGACGGTGGGCTATGATAATCTACTCCTTGGTGCTTATATAAATTGGACTATTTCGATCTAAATTTTATCATCTCGAACACAAACCTCTCCCTTTCCATCAGATTCTCTAGACTCATAAACAATTAATAAGGAGATGAATCATGCTTTGAGAACAACATATATTTTTTTACATGATTCACTGTAGTGAAACTAAATAATTAAATTTTATTTTATTTTATTTTTATTTCCATCCAACAACGCATTTTTTCCTACAAGATCTCCACACAACACAAATGAGTCCCACCAAACCCGCCATGGAATTGGCTGAACATCATCTCCAAGCCTCCAAAGTATTTCAATGATAACATTTATGGAGGCACGGATCTTAACCATTGCTGAATACATGAGATCCGTTTGGTTGTCCATCTAAAGAGGTAACGATTTCTCCTATCGTGGAATTCCCTTCCATGGAACTTAAAAGAGTTTCATGTGTTCAAAAGAGCCTCTAATGGGCATTTGCATGTTGAACGTGAATGGTTTTGATTGAAGGGAGGCCCGCATAACAGCCAACACGCAGCGAGATGCACGGATGTGATTGATTTGGGCTATTGATTGACTCAACGTTCGCCTCATACCCGCCCTGTACCAAAAATCAGGGTAATACTCTGGTCACGTGAGCCGCACATGTAGGTACTGTTTGTCAGGATCTGGGTAGTTTCAGATGAACGGTGTGGATGAGGTCCCGTGGCATAGATGATATCTCTGTATTGTGTCGAGACGTCCGGAGGACATCTCATTCTCAAGTACTTTTCGAAAAACCGTGTCGTGCACGTGACTTCGAGATGACGACTCTCGATCATTAGGGTTACATCAGTATTACGGTATCAGAGAACAAATTACTGACATGATGAGAATACTTCCGGCAAAGGGCTAACACGAGGAAAAACAAGGAAGAAGAAGAAGAAAAGATAAGCAGATAATGGTTAATTCTCACAATTACATTTAGAACCTTATAAATAAATATTTAAAAAAAGTACCAAAAAAAAGAATCACAAGAATAACAAATCAATCAAATCGCAAGTATCCAGTTGCTTTTATCCTTAGCTTTTAAGAATAGTTTAGTAACTTACTCATAGTTGTAATTTCATTCATGTTAAATTGCTTGCATGGAAGGATTACCTTAGTTATAGAAATTATCTACTTAGGCTCATACATTGGGTCAATAGTAACTTGTAATCTTCGGTGTTAATTGATTATCTCTTATCAGCGCACTGCTCTACAAAGCATATCACTGCACTCAACCAAATCGATGATCGTGACTTTAGTGGTAAGCTCTTTCTTTTGCGCATTCATTTTTGACTTATTTCCGCTGGATGACATAGTTTCTACGCCTTTAAAAGTCTTTGATTTTTCAAGGCAAAAAAGAACTTATTGAAAAAGTATCCCCAATCTCTACAAATCACTTGATATTGCACTCAATAGTTAACTCAATAGATGGAAGGTCATGTTCCCGACCAAGCATCACTTTATCTTGACGCCAAGGGTCAGTGATTTTAGTTTGAAGAGGATCTAAAAGGTTCTGACATGCCTGCATTTTCACATGAGTATCACGTGGTCGAATTCCAAACCAACAGTACATTAAGTTTTCACGGGTGTATTTCTGTCTTTTTTTTTTTGACACAGCAATGGGAAGCAGATCAGGTGGTGCACAACACACTATTAACCTGATAGTGTGTTGATGTCACCAAGTTTTGTGGGGCCCACCATGATTTGTGCTATATCTACCCCATTCATCCATTTTTTGAGATCATTTTAAATCGTGGCCTAAAAATGAGGTAGATCCAAAGCTTAAGTGAAACACACCACAAAAAGCAACGGGGACAATAATACCCACCATTGAAATCTTCCTAGGGCCGACCATGATGTTTATTTGCCATCTAATATGTTCAAAAGGTCAAGCTAGCATGGATGAAGGCAAAACACAAATATAAGCTTCATCTAAGACTTCCATAGTCCCCAAAATGTTTACAATGGTAGGCATTCAATCACCAATGCTTTTTGAAGTGGAGCCCACATGAGCTTTGTATCCACCTATTTTTTTAGTCCATGTCCTAAAATGATCTTGCAAAATGAATGGATGGTGTGGATATAACACATACACCTTGGGGAGCCCACGGAACTTGGTGACATCATCATACCATTGAGGTCGGTGGTGTGTGGCACACCATACAATCGACTTCCACAGTGGTGTCGATTTGGGGAGCTATCTGAACCCCGATCTGATAATAAGCCATGCTACCAAAGCTCTTGTGAGGCCCACCGTGATATATCTGTTTATTGAGACCGTCCATTCATTTTATTAGATCTTTTTAAGGTATGAGCCCAAAAATGAAGCAAATACAACACTCGAGTGGACTACACCAAAGATGTCTCTTGCATTTAATGCTTTGTGCATTTAATGCAACCAAGCTCACTGTTTGATGTGGTCACTTGGGTGTTGGATCTGGTTATTTTTAGGCTCATACCTAAAGCTGCGCATCGAGTTGAGTCGGATCGAGTGAAGGCTGACCCGACTCAATCCGATTTTGAAATAGGCCTGACCTTAACTTGACTCGACTTGGCACCGAGTCTAGCATGCCTTGGAAGAAGAGGGAGAGAGAGAGAGAGAGAGAGAGAGAGAGAGAGAGAGAGAGGAGGAGGAGGGTGGTGATGGTGGTGGGTGGTTGCGGGGCTTGGAAGAGGAGGAAGAGAGAGTTTGGGATCGAGTTGGGGTGGAGTCGGGTGCAGCGTATAGGGTTAGAGATATTTCAAAATGAGAATTTTTTTATATTATATATATACCTGAATCTAAGTTGAGTCAGTTTTGGATCGAGTTAAGTCTGACCAGATCGAGTTTCAGGTCGAGTCGGTTCAAGTTAATGGGTAACTTGAACTTGACTCAGTTTGAGTTCGGATTATGCGAAGCAGCCTAATTGGTTCAGACCGACTTACTCATTATGTTTGGGTCAAGTTGGGACTGAACGAGTCTAGTTAAGTGAGTTGACTCGGTTTGTGCCCAACTTTACTCATACCTTAAAATGATATGAGAAAATGGATGGACGGTGTGGATAAACAGATACATCAAGGTGGGCCCGCAGGAGATCTGGTTGGACGGCTTATTGTCTGACCTGGGTTTTGACGCAATCTGCTTCTGTCGATTTGCATTATTGCCCGATTGATACTATTTTTTGGTATGGACCACATTAGACTGATGAATGGTCCAGATCCCTCTGAAACTCGGATCATCCAAGCAGTGAGACGCCATCACATGTAGTGGAGACACCATCACATGGTGGACCGTCCATACGAACGAATCTGATCGCCAAGTGTAGCCTTCACATGTAGTGGAGATACCATTCACCCCAGTCTGGTCACTGCATTCCATTTTCAGTGGAAAACGATTGTGTTTTAACAAAAGAGAAATGTTCACATTTGACATTATCTGTTTAATTTCTACTTAAAATGGTTTTTAATTTTCTGCTGATGTGTCAGTCTTCCACAGAATAATGGAACCCTTGAAAAAAATTTGCCACTCTGAGATACTCATCAATTGCAAACTTTAGAACAACACTCATTGGATGGGTCACACTTGTGTCCTGGTTTGATTTCAAATTTGATCACATGATTAGTGTGGGCATAATAAAATTGAATGTGTAGCTTAATTCAAACCAAACAACTACAACCCTAAGCGCCAAGATAGGTAGATATATTAGAAATCGACCGTACATGACCGAGTTATAATTAATAAGATTAGTCACCTATTCAATCACTTGCACAGTGTTGCTTAGGATGATGTGACGATAGTCAAATCGTAGGGTTCGTCTTCTGAAAATGGGTTACACATCTGTCTTCCGTATAAAATAACATTTTCTCTTCAGCACAGACAATATATATATATATATATATATATATATATATATATATATATATATATATATATATATATACAGTTGGTTGTAGAGAACGACTGCAAAACACTTCTCTAAATAGAGAACTACGCGTGATACTTAAATTGAATCCAACGCATAAACATAGACTCGAATTACAGATAAAGTTAATGGCTACCTAATTATTGTTACGAATTACACTAAATAATATAAATAGTAAGTAAAGGTAAATATTACACTAATAAATGTAAATGATTGATAAAGATAAGGATTACACTAAGGAATGCGAATAATTGATAATTGAATATATATTTAGCTTGGTTTGATTGGTATGAGACTATTTTTCCTACACATTGCCTTTGCTATTCATATCTTAACCTGGCCATGTGGATACTTCCGATGTTCTGACAGTTACTATAACTATTTCAACATTACTTGTCTTCCTTGCTTCTAAACATGCCATCTATCCTAATAACCACTACAGCACGACCACTATTGGCTCAACCACTTTCTCTTAACAGATGACATACCTCTATTCGATAAACATCAGTTGTATGGTCACAAAATTCTCTGTATAGCTTTAAAGATTTTTAAATACACCACGCAACTCCCTCTTAATTACACATCACCTTTTCTGGTTGGCTCTTGTAGGAATTGACAGAAATGAGACAAACAACTTATACATTAAGTTAGATCACCGGTAGGCCATTCATTTCAATGATGTAGAAATAGGGATGGAAAACTGGTACATTAAGTTAGATCACAATTCACTTCAATGATGTAGCTCGATTGATGAATGGACCACCATCTTGATTGGCCTTAGATGATCTTTATAATGGGCCCATGCTCAGATGTCATGCACAACTGGCACGTTTACAAAAATAAACAGTTGTATGTGATAGTTCACATGCAAGGCTGTATGGGAACGGCTCCCAAAAATAAGTTGACGCATTGTTGGTGTAGAATAGGGCAGACTTGGATGTCATCTATTTTCAAACTTCTACATTCATGATTTCCAGGCTTGATTTACACAGCAAATGAGAAGAAATATATCCCACTCTAAGGGCCTGTTTGATTTTTCAGCTCAAGTGTAATTATCAAGTAAATGGGTAATAATTATTTACCTAGGTAATTACTGTACAAATGTGACAACTTACTTTTTTAACATTTAAATCGAGGAATTTACAACATCAATGTAAGGATCATCGTGATGTATGTTACTTATCCACGTCGCTCATTTGTTATGCCAGCCGAATTTATCGCATGAGCAAAAAAATGAGGTAAATCCGAAGCTCAAGTAGACCACACCATAGGAAACAACGAGAATCGAATGTCTACCATTAAAAACTTCTTGGGGTCCTTAAAAGTTTTGGATCAAGCTGATATTTGTGTTTTCCCCTTATCCATGTCTATGTGACCCTATGAACGAGTTAGATGATGAAAAAACTTCAATGTGGGCCCAGTGAAGAAAATAATTTTCAATGGTGGACGAATTAAGGCCACTGTTTCCTTTTGTGTGGGCCATTTGATTGTTGGATTTACCTCATTTTTCAATTCATACTCCAAAATGTTCTAATAAAATAGACGGACAGTGCAGATATATCATATACATTACGGTGGGGTCCACATATTTAAGTCAACACTTTCGTTTTGATTTCCTAGGTGGAATTACTCTCATATTTTCAAAGAAGGTTAAAAAGTAATAATTACTTAATTTATCATGATTTACATGTATCATGGAAAATCAAACAGGTTGTTGGAATATATACATCGGCTGTATTTGCAATAGGATACATCTGGACTTTCAGGCCGTGTTTGTTTTCCAATTCACGTGATGATTCATCTGGTCATCTTTCAAGGTTCCGAGCCATTCACTTGATGATTCCTGTTTTACATGGTAGATGTAAGACTCGGATCACCTGCGCCAATAAGTGACCATTGCATTTGTGAGAAATTCATTCCATTCATTCATTTCTCTATATAATTTTAGGGGTAGTTTGGCACCATGAATTTGGGGGGATTTAAAGGGATTTTAAATCTCTTGATTGTTTGGCACTATAAAGTAATTGTAGGTTTTTAATTTAAGGGGTTTCAAATCTCCTCAAAGAGGGGGTTTGAAATCCACATTGAAAGCTTAGATTACATCTAAAATACTTATAAGAGTTGCATGTGTAACGTGTGTGTGACTGGACTATTATTCTATTGGGCACATGACCCACTAATGATATCCCAAAACAATTAAATTATCAATTGCATCACTATAATTACTTTAATATGATGATCAACAATGTCCAACCATTGTCCATGTAAATCAACGGTTAAAAATTGTTGGTTAGTCACTCGGACATGATCGTATGCTTGTGGCCCATCCTAGACTTGGAATTTCATCATTTTTGGGTAAAGCATATATTCCAATAGGCTTATTACAACCATTACATCAAGCATTACATACGTTCACTAATTGTATATACAGAACTTTTTTTGGATTAAAGTTGATTCCTAATCCTTGGTGTTAAACACAATAGGAGGATTTCAAAAACAGGGGGGTTGGAATCCAGGGAGGTACAAATCCACTCTACGAAACAGGGCTATAGGACATTGGCCAAAAAAATGAGGAAGATTCCAAACACAAGTGGGCCGCACATCAAGAAGCAGTCAGGATAGAATGTCCCTTGTTGATACATTCCTGTGGCTACAAAAGTTTTGAGCTAATGTTATCCTGTTTTCAGTTCATCCCAATAGGAGTCATCTTATGAACGTACGGTATGGATGGAACATAAACATCACAGTTAACTCCAACGAGGTTTCAATTGTAGACATCTCTCTCTACTTTATACTGCATTGCACCCTACTTTAAGTTTTGTATTTGCCTCATTTTTGTACCAATGTGATCCAGCAAAATGTCTAAACCAGGTGAATTTTCAGATTGTGTAGTGTGTCACACACCACCAACCTTAGTTGTGTTAGAAAATATATTGATGGATGCACCAAAAAAATAAAAATAAAATAAAATATGAATTTGTTCTTCTCTAGGCTGAATTGCGTAAAATGATACATTGTCCTTAAAGCGTGATTCGCCCCCTTAACAAAATTGTTGATGGGTTACAGGCGAATTGCTTCCAGGATTAGACAAGCCTTTCTGGATTCGGCGTGCAGCAATCACGATGGGTCCACTTTGGAACGTTTTAACGCATTAGATCTGTTCTGGCAAAACTAAACAGTGAACTAGTTTACAATATTCTAAAAGGGATATCTGGAAAATATGATGGGAGAGATGGTGTTGAGATGATGGATTTGGACCGGAATGGTCCATTTTATATAGCCTCCAGATAATGGACCGTTGCTAGGTGGCTATCAACGGTTCAGAACGTTTGGAAAATGTTACTGACCGTTGACCATTAATCTCAGACATTTGTGGTCGTCAAATCACAAGATTCAACCGTTGGATCATTAGGCAGCTAGCTGTTTTCAAAAACTGCTGAACGTTTTGGATTTATGATCCGACCGTTCTCAGTTGCCTATAAAACCTAGGCTCATTTCAGACCCACAGCCCTTAGGCTCTGACCAGACGTATCACACCGCAATCGCACCGTCTCGCGACGGTTTGCTTAAGGTCGTGAGGGAGCGTGCGAAGTGCGAAGTGCACCAACTAGTGCCACTACAGCCACACTGCCTATGCCCTCACCCGAGCGCGAGTGTATTCTAGTGCTACGCACTGGAACAGGCAACCCGAGCGTCTCCACATCCAAAACATCTAAGTAAGAATACTCTTCACAAGTTCACATATAAACCCCAAAAAGATTTCTACCATTTCCGATGTGGGATAAAGCACACAACACACTTTTGGATTTAAAATTTCCAAAAAAAACGTTTTGGCGACAAAATTCCAAAATTTTGAAATTTTGAATTTTTTCAAAAAATCACAAAATTTCAACAAGTGGTGTGTTGATGTCACCTTTTGTGGGCCTCACTACTATGTATGTGTTATATTGGCACTGTCCATCCGTTTGTGAGATCATTTTTAAGGTACAGGCCAAAAATGTGTTATGAAAAAATATTGATCAGAAACCTTTTAAATAAATAAATAAAAATATATAAATGTAAGTGTTTTTGGAAAAAAACAATGTGTTTTCACATATTTAAAAATAGTATCATATCGGAAAGGAAAAAAGAAAAAATAGAGTTTATATGTGAGCTGTGGAATACCTTTATATTTCTTTGGTTGATCTGTGAAGTTTCGGGACTTGCGTGTTTTAGTGCGCACTGGAACGCCTAGGCTCGGTCTCGGTCTTGATGCGAGGGCGTCGGTGTATGATGCAGTGTGGCTATAGAGGCGCTAGTGGCGCACTTAGCACTTTACACGTGCGAGTCCCAGTGCGATAAATAATATGGTTCAGGTGGCTAGAATGAGTTAGTGATCTAAATGAGACATGTGTGGCTTTTATAGAGGCTGAAAACTAGCTGTTAGAGTGAGGTGTAACTCCTCATGCAACATAAATTCGGACCATACAGAAACTGCTACATGTGGCTAGCCCAATAGCTATAAAACGGCTAGCCAGTGAGTCTAAACGGATGGCATGCAGCAACAATTATCCCACATGCACAACAATCAGAAAGTGTCAATAACGACTAGTTTCTCACCAACAACTAGAAAACGGTCACATTGGTTTATGGCCCTGGACCAAAATGGCCAGCCACCCTAACCTAGATAAATAGTGCCTGGATGGTTCAATAGATCATCACCAGCACTCGAACCATACCCACTTATGAACCAGAGCAAAGAAGCAATAGTGTACTCTGATTAATCAACAAGGTTCATATGAACCTTAGACAGAAGACCTCAAGAAACAGACCATTCTTGTGGTTTAAAATTTTCTAATTCTTTTTTCAAATTTGAATTTATTTATTTATTTATCTGTCAAAAAAATTGTGTACAGATTTCCATTTGTGGTTCTTCAACGTATATCCACATCCAGGCTTGTCGTATTCTAAAAACTGTTTGTCTGAAACCTATCAGCATTCTTAATCTTTTTAAAAAGTGGTGAAAAACGCTTTAACGATGGCGTGATCACACATGCTTCAGCCTCTTCTTATTTTTTCAATTTAATTATTTTTTATAGAAATTGTAAAAATTGTAATTTAGGATAACAAAATGAAGTAAATACAAAGCTCAAGTGGACCACACCATATAAAGCAGAGGTGACTATCTTCCATTGATTTAAATGACGTAAACTACCTAAAAGAGTGGACCATCCTGGTTGCCAGTATAGGCTGTATGTCGTGCAGCCTACCTTTTGCACGGCTGGGATGTTTTGAACACTCGCCGTTTGCAGGAAAGAAAGCAATTTTGTGCCCAGGTTTCGCTACGTGGAGCAGCCTACCCTTTGCACGGCTGGTTTATTTCCGGAAGCGGATTGCGTGGTGTGTTGCACACCACCTACTTTGGAGGTGTGGTGTCGTCATACAAAGCAGTTGAGACAATGATTCCCACCGTTAAAAACTTCCTTGGGGCTATGTAAGTTGTGGATCAAACTTATAATTTGCTTTACCCATCATGGTACGCCTTACGAAGGTTTCAACGGTAGGAGACATGGTTCCCACTGCTTTGTGTGGTATGGTCCACCTAAGCCTTGGATCTATCTCAGTTTCGGGCGTTTGCCCTAAAATGATCTCTGAAAATGGATGAACAGTTATGGATATAACACACATTATGGTGGGCCCACATAACTTGATGACGTGTGTCACACCACGCAATCCGATTGCTTCCTATGTTCTAAACACTTGCCACGTTGGCGGGAAAGAATGCGTTTTGTGTGAAAGTTGACAACTATAGAGGAAACGGATTGGCTACTCCTCCTGTGGTCGATGGTCTGTGGGCCCCATAATGATGTATATGTTTCATCCATGCCGTCCATATATTTTTTCAGATCATTTTATGATATGAGACCAAAAATGAAGTATATCCAAATCTTAAGTGGACCACGTTACAGGAATCAGTGTTGAATGAGCGTAGACCATTAGAAACCTTTTGGGGGCCATAAAAGTTTTGTATCAAGATGATTTTTGTTTTTTCTCTTCATCTGGGCCTTTATGACCTTATCAACAGATTAGATGTCAAATAAACAGTACAGTGAGCCTTAGGAGAATTTTAATTGTGGATATCCAATCAATATTTTTTTTACTGTGGTGTGGTCCACCTGAGATTTATATCCCTCTCATATTTTCGAAAAAGTCTAAAATGATCTGTAAAACTGGATGAACAAAATGGATGAAATACATACATCATGGTGGGGCCCACAGAGCACCAACCACCAGCCACGGGGCTGGTGGCAGGGGGAGTAGCTAATCCGCTTCCAACTATAGACTGCGGGGATGTATTGTATACTAGTGACGCCGTGGCTGGTGGTCGTTGCTTTGTTGGCCCACCATGATTATGTGTTTTATCCATGTCATTCATTCATTTTTCCGGATCATTTTAAGGCTTGATCCGAAAAATGAGGTAGATTTAGGGCGTGTTTGATTTCTAAAAGCTTGGGTAAATACCCAGGTAATAGGTAATTATTACCATTTCATCCGTTTAAAAATTCGGAAAGCTTTTGCATTGGAACCAGTTTAAATAGCTATTTAAAATTTTTGAACCTCGAGGTAATGCATGTGATATATCAATTTTGTCCATATATTTTACCACAATACTTTGAGGCATGAACCAAAAAATGAGGATGATCTAACACTCAAGTGGCCCACACCAAAAGAAAAAGTGGCGTCACAAAGCTTTTAACGATAAGTATTCGATTCCTGTTTTCGTATGGTATGGTCCACTTGAGTTTTGGATATACCTCATTTTTTTGTTCATACTATAAATTCAAAAGGCATAATAGATGAGCATTGTGGATAAGCGAAATGCATCACAATTGGACCCATATATATTTTGTAATGTTTTCAATTTTCATATTAAAAATGTAAGTAGACAAATCACGTGCCTTAAAAATACACTGGAAAATAATTATTACCCTTTTACCTAGCATTTACTATGCACTGGAAAATCAAACAAGCCCTTAAATCTCAAGTAGGCCGCACCATAGAAAAACAGTAGCTATTGAATGGCCCACTATTAAAATCCTCTTAAAGCCCACTGTAATGTTTATTTGACATTCAACCCATACAGATCTGGATGAAGGGAAAAAACAAATATAAGTTTGATTGAAAACATGTGGCCCTAAAAAGTTTTTAAGGATGAGCGTTCAATCAACACTGTTTCTAGTGAGGTGGTCCACTTGAGATTTGGTTCCATCTTATTTTTTGGATCATGCCCTAAAGTAATCCGGAAAAATGAATGAACGGAATGGTGGGGCCCACATAGCACCGACTACTGGCCATTGGCTAGTGGCAGGGTCACTAGCCAATACGCGTCCATTGTATATACATGGCACATGAGCATCTCAATCCGGAAGGTCCAAGTGGTTGCCACACTTTAGGTCAGACTTCAATAGAAATCAAATTCAGGACACTGATATCCATTGATCAGAGGTTAGTTTCGCCCAATCAAATCGATCATGGGCTATACCTCATTTAAATTGGATCCAACTACTTGGATGGTTTAGATTTCGGTACACATGCGCCACATGTCAACGATCGATTGCATGAATTTGGCTCATCATGCTCGGCCATTATACAGAAAATCCTTTTTTATGGACTATGTATGCAGGCACAATGCATACAACAAAAGAAACAGTGTGATGGAAACGCCCACCGTTGAAACCTTCATAAGCCCCATTGTGATGTGTGTAGTCAATCTAAACCATTCATAAGGTAATCCCCACATGGATGAGTATCAGCCGGATCTAAGATTCCTGTGGCCCTCAACTAGGTTTCAGTACTAGGCATCCACTCCCAACTTTTTTCCATGGCCCAATTTAGTTTTGGACTCATGTACTTAAAGTAGGCTTGCAAAAGGGGTGGACGGAATAGATGGCATAAGGACATTTCTGTGGGGGAAGTAGCGGGACGAGTCTAGGGGGACTGTCCTGATCCGTTCTATACCCTTTCACGTAGAAGGCGGAAGGTTGCAAGACTATACATAACTCCGATAGAGACCGCTCAATCATGCCACTCCCTCTAGAAGGGCATGGCAATTCCGTAATATATCGGCCAACACCGGGTAATTGAATTCCCGAGTTGTCGTAGAAAGCGACACCACCATTCGGGACTCTTCCTCTCACCTTCGTTTTCCACAATCTAATTTCACGTCCCAAAATGCCCCTTCTTTTCACCAGTCCCATACAAATACCACCACTTACATGAACATTCTTCCAGAAAAGAAGAGAAATAGATGGCGAAAAAGAGAAGCATGGTCCCTTCACTGCAACAAGACTCGTCCGAGTCATCCAACTCAGCAAGCGAGTTGCCACTCAATGAAAACGATTCCCAAGACATGGTAATTTATGAGGTCCTCAACGAGGCCATGGCCGTGAACAACGGCCACAGCGCCTGCCCCCGCGCTGGCCATGCCCGAACTGCCACTGGCATCCAGCCGAATCGGGTCATCGGGAAAAAGCACTTCCGTGGGGTACGCCGCCGGCCGTGGGGGAAATTCGCAGCTGAAATCCGAGACTCGTCAAGGCACGGCGCTCGTGTCTGGCTCGGCACGTTCGACACGGCGGAGGAGGCTGCCTTAGCCTACGACAAGGCCGCGTTCCGAATGCGCGGAGCCAAAGCGCTCCTCAATTTCCCGGCGGAGGTCGTGATCGCGGCCTCGTCTGGAGGGCAGAGGTATCAGCCAAGCACCAATGGCTACAATGGCCCCAGAAATGGGCCGTCAACTACCGATCAATCTGGGACCATGAAAGTAGATGAACGGTTGGAATCGGAAGGTAAGACTGTTTTGGAATTGCAAGACCTGGGATCAGATTTCTTGGATAAATTGCTTAGGATTTCTGAATCGTAAGGAGTTCGCATGAAATATGGTTATATGAAAGAGTTTCGTTCTTTAAGGCGTAGTGTTTTGTATATAAAACAGCTAGTTGTAAGGTGTGTGATTTGAATTAATCATATTACACACCGAAGTTCTAAGCTCTTCGATAAGGTCGGAGAGTATATATTTTGAAGATTGAAGTTGTTTTTTTATTTATTCCGAAGGGTTTTGTGAGGCTAATGTGAGTGTTGAAATGAACATTCTGTCTCAGTTTAAGTCCATCCGTTTATCTTCGGCGGGAATCCGTATGCAGGTTTCAGATTCAAAGAGGGTGTATAGAGATTCCGGCCCATCAATTTTGAACGGATGAGAGACATTGGCATACCGTCTAGCATGTTCATGGCGTTTATTACCACTCATCGCCATGCGGGTGAATCTCAGGCCGTCCATTTGGTGGGTCTTATGGTCGATGCAGCCCAAATTGATTTGAATGATGCTAGACTTCCAGTTGAGGGACTACGGTTTGGTTTTTCTGCTGTATCCATCTGCAGAAGGAACCACCAGACGAATGATCTGTACTCAGAACCGTAGAGCCCGTATACTCTGGAGTAAAACAGAGCAGTGCTTTGCCTCTAAAAACTTTGATACTCTGCTCCAGTGCGATGGATGATACGCAGGCACTTAGAAATTAATTTAAAATTGCATACGTGGCATACAAGTAATACAAATTATGTTTTATTTATTTATTTATTTATTTGCACGTGTCATGGACTAAAAATTATGCTTATTTGATTGACTATATGATTGGTGGACATTTAATGTCGGTTAAAAACAGAAAATATCCAATGGCCTTATTTCCACCAACAAGTTCCCACGAATCAGTGGTTGGGGTTATTCGGCCCATCTGATTTTGGGACTGGGAGTTAGGAACAGTGGGTTCCACAATTTCTAAGCGCCTGCGTATTGTGAGTCGTACGCTGCCGTAGTATCACATGAAATGGGCTCTATGTTTCTAGAGCTGTTTGTTTGTCCAAAATCTAATAAAATCTTGTTTCAATTTATGACTGTTATAAAAGGAGACAGCAAGTAACAGAACGAGGTCAGAGGTGTATGTAGGAAACGGGACAATAGCTCTGCTAAGTTAGAAACGGACGCGGATTGCCTGCCACAGGAAGATAGGTGGGGCCCACTGAGATGTCAGTGAGAAATCCACCCCATCCATCCGCTGTGCCAGATCATGAAACGAGATGGGCCCAACAATGAAGTAGATCCAAAACTCAAGCGCGCCGCTCAACAGGAAAAAGTGAGTAGGGCAATGCCTACCGTTGAAACCTCCTGGGGTCTACGGTGATGTTGATATGCCATCCATACCGTTCATGATGTCATTCCAACTGGGATGAACTGAAAACCCAAAAATATTAGTCTGATTCAAAACTTCTGTAGCCCCATGACTATTTCCATGGCGGACGTTCAATCGTCCCAGTTTCCTGTCGTGCGACCCACCTAGAAGCGAGGGTAAATTGGGAAACCGCAATTTGAGTTCTGCTAATGAGAGGATTCTGTGAGGGTCCACAGAAGGTTCCTAGGTGGTAGGTGCGGACGACAAGAGACAGAGCCGTGGAAGACGGTCTAGCTTGTTGGCCCGCCGGTCACTATACAAAGGGAGAGTCAATGGGCCCATTGACTGAGGTAATGGGAACCACCCATTTCATGGGGGGAGATGTTCTGATGATCCAAACCGTTCATATGACGGGCTTTAGTTTTGATGAGGACAGCTGAGAATATCCCGCATTGGAACATTTCACCTGATTTGATCGTTGGACTATTTTCAACAGAATATGGAATATCTCCTCAACTTTCTTTTTGTGGTCGTTGATTGAAAGATTTTTCAGATCTTCCAATGTTGGATATCTTCAAGATGCTTTCGGCTTGCGATTCTCATTAGATGATGGTTTGGATGATGGTTCTTACTCGATTCTAGCTGAGTCAATTTAACTCGCAGACTCGACTGAGTTTATATCTGACTCGACTTGATATTTAATATTTAAAATAAGAAAATGCTGATGAATAATCGAAGGAGTTTTGGATAAGTGACTTTTAATATTTAAATAAAAATATGCTAACGAATATTCGAAGGAGTTTTGGATAAGTGAGCATTGTCACATCGATAACAATAGCACAATGCCTAGAATGCTAATCGATGTTTCTGCCATCATATGCTGGGGTCATGAGATTGAGGCTCCTAGTCCTTTTTTTTTTTTTTTTTTAAATTTTTTATTTCAAATGGAAAAGGCTTTGACCAGATAGGTGACCCGGCCTGAATCGCTGTTAGTTTTGTCAAGTTGGCTGAGTCAATCTCATCGACAAGTTTCACAGAACTCGGTCGAAATTTGTTGATTCCGGTTCACTCAGCCAACTTATTGCTATAAGAGATGGCTCTGCTACTGAGCAAGAACATGTATCCAAAGTAGATTTATGCTCATCCAAACAGTAACCCAAGTCTACATCACAATATCCCTGTAAACCAAGATCTGATCCTTGGTAACATAACATGTAATCTACAGTCCCATGCTGATATCAAAATATTCTCCTGATGAACCTCCACTGAGCCAGTCCCAAGTTACTTTGATAGTGTCTTAAGCATACTATAAAATTGATGTCTGGTCAAGTGCATAGCATTGCTTGCATCAAATTGCCAATCAATCTAACATATGAAAACTGCACCATTTCAGCTTTTTCTGTGTCCATCTTAGGGTAGAGATTTAGACAGCCCATAATCTCTCTCAAAATGAATGTGGATGGATTTACAATCGTGCATTCCGAAGCACTGGAGCATCTTCTTAATAAAATTAGGGTTTGAATCGCTTGACCATGATCCCTTTGTCTGAAACATGAATCATGATTGTTATGGGAAGATCTGAGTCCCTTACGATTCCAAGGACTGATGTCTTCCTAATCAAGTCGGACATACAAGAATCTGAAATGATAAGCACGATTGAAGAAGAATCTAGTTAAGTCATATTGGCACTTTTACTTTGAGGTCAGTAGTCGGCTCGGATTGGGCCTAGAGTAATTGGTATAACGCTTAGAACAAATATTCCAGGCTGTCCTACTATCCGATCAGAAACAAATATTACCATCCACCTGGGTAGCAGGAAGACTCGTCACGATTGGAAAAGGACCGACGCTCGCCTCGAAATTCGGAGGGAGAGCTTTCAGAATGCTGAAAATGAGGTTTTGCCCTGACACATCTCCTCTATGCCGAAGCTCGGCTCGTAACACGATCCGCGTCGAGCGAACTCTATGACGAAGGCCCGAGCATGTCTGAGGCAGATGCCTGTAACTAGACACCCCCGGCTGCCCGACCCAAGCCGAGCCTGAAGCGAGGTATGAGCTCCTCACACCGAACTTGGAAACTACTATAAGCGAACGTGACTGGTTACTTCAGCTGCGATACGCTACATGATCCCAGGATTGCGGATAATATCTTCAGGATCTTAGTATCCCGCTGATTGAGTAAATCGTGCCGAGAATAACGGACCCAGACCGTCCGATGTTCAGGTATAAATACAATAAGACCCCATGGCTATAGGTACGTAAGATCTCACATCCTCTCTCCACAATCAACTTAGATCCAGAGTCCCTTGACCTAACTTAGGCATCAGCGGGTCCCCCGGCTTAGCCAAGGTCTTCTTTGCTAAACCCTTTGTGCAGGACCAAGGTTCCTTGGAGGTTTGCCGCACCGAGTGGAGGGTCGTCCAGATTTTGTCATCAACAATGATCATTAACGAACTATAGGTAGTTGTTATGATCTTAAAGATTTAATAGCCTAACTTTATACATTTCATCGACCTTGGGACTTTTGGCACATTGGTTAGGTTCTTAACAATTGGTAATAGATCCAACACCACATCCCATCTTCAAGCTTCCGAAAGAGCCTGTGGAAAGGGTAATCTAGATCAGAGTGAAAGCCGCCACACCCTATAAAGGCCTACCTAGATAGACACGGAATAAGCTACCAAGGTGTGGAAAGGCCTAGATAACTAGCGTGAAACCTGGACCTAATGAGTTTTGCCGTTTGCGGCATTTTATCCTGAACGGTTTACATGCATACTACTTCTGAAAGGCTTAGAATCTTTTAATCCAGAAGACTTTATGTGCATACCTCATCAAAAGGAAGAGCAATCTGACCAACCGTTCCGATCCTCCAAACTTTCTTCTAGATGGTTAGGTGTGCCATAAAGAGTCCAAAATATCATCTCTCTTACTCGCTAGATCGAAGGATAACGTCTCTTTCACATCCCTCTGGCATTGGATGCAACTTGCCAGTAGCCGGAGTTACAGGTATTGTGGGCCCCGCAAGATGTTTGTGTCATACCCACTCCATCCATCCATTGCTCTAGCTCATTTTAGGAGATATAAAACTCAACAGGGCCACAAGGAACGGTGGGGATGGAAATACCTACCTTTCAAACCTTCCTACTGTCAACTGTGATGTTTATATGCCATCCAAAGCTTGAGGCTGAAGTGGGCCACAGGGGATGGAAATATCTATCATTGAAATCTTCTTGGGTCCACCGTGATGTTTACATGACTTTCCTAAGTCCAACACGATATTTATATTCCTAGGTATGTTGGTGGACCTAGGAAGATTTCCACGTTAGACATTTCCATACCTACTATTTCCCGCATGGATTGGATGGTTAGGATTGTTATACTAAAAAATGATTTTTAGGGATTGACAATCAAAGGTGGGCCTCGCAAGGTAGAGAGTAAAAACCAATGACTTGCCAAAATTAGAGCTGAATGACTTGATTGGCTTGTGATTAGAGATCAGCAGCATGATTAGGTCGACATTGAATATCAACGGTTAGATTTGACTAGTAATGAAGATAAAAGGTTTACTTTGGCCAAAGGTAGAGATCAATGGCCCAATAGGACTAATGTGAAAGATCAATAGTTCGATTGGGTCAATATTGAAGATCAAGAGCCTGATTATAGTGATGGTGAAGATGAATGGTCTAATTAGAATGATGTTAATAGGCTATCTTAGTTTAGGCTTAATTGGACCGTTGTTCTTCAATATCATTTGAATTGGACAATTCGACTTTGACATTACTCAAATCAGGTCGTTTATCTTCAATATTTGTCTAACAAGCCCGTTGAATATCTACCCAATAAGCCAAAAGTCATTAATTTAAGCCCAATCAAACAATTCATCTTGAATATCTATCCTATCAAACTATCAATATTGGCCTAACTCGGCTGATGGACCATTGAACTTTAATATTAGCTCAATTGGACTATTTATCTCCAATTAATACTAAATCAAATTATTCATATTTAACATTGATCCAATAAAACCGGTCATCTTGAGTAGTATCATTCAAGCCAGACCATTTGGATTTAACTCAGTCCAATCAAATCATTGTTCTTCCATGTCTGTCCAATTGGACCATTCATCTCTAATTTTAGACTAATTAGACGGTTGATGTTCAATACTGGTCATTTTAGGGCCCCTCATGGATTGTTAATCCTGACCATTCAATCATTGATAGCAAACGGATGGTCCATATTAATTATAATGGAGAAAGTTTGATAGGAAACGGATGGTACATGTTAATCCTGACCATTCATCTCTAATTTTAGACTAATTAGACTGTTGATGTTCAATACTGGTCATTTTAGGGGGCCCCAATGGATGGTTAATCCTGACCATTCAATCATTGATAGGAAACGGATGGTCCATATTAATTATAATGGAGAAAGTTTGATAGGAAATGGATGGTCCATGTTAATCCTGACCATTCATCTCTAATTTTAGACTAATTAGACTGTTGATGTTCAATACTGGTCATTTTAGGGGCCCCCCATGGATTGTTAATCCTGGCCATTCAATCATTGATAGGAAACGGATGGTCCATATTAATTATAATGGAGAAAGTTTGATAAGTAATTTGGACCATCCGTTACATAGGGCCTACCTTTAATTGCCCATACCTTTCAAAATATCACAATGATTGGATGATACTAACCAAACAATCAATTGTTAGGAAAATGGATGATTCATATTGATTATATTTGAGAATCCATGATCATTGATCTAGACCATAGATCATATGGGCCCTTCTTTGATCTCCCCCTTATCTAATAAGTAAGTTTGATAAGATGATCCTAACCATCCGATCAACCCCTTATGTTAATTGTGATATGTATATAATCAATGATTTGAATTGTTAATGACACATATCTACCTTTAATTGCCACTTTCGAAGTAATGGGCAGAGAGATAGTGTTGGAGACTTGTTGGTTGACTGATGATTATCCATGTAAGAGAAATGACCCAGCGGACTAAGTGCAAGGAAACCATTCCATGCATCTCGTTGCTTTTGGCCTTATTCCCATCCAAACCACCTATCTAGACAATCCATTAGATCCAGTACACTCATTATAGGCTGCCTTGAAAAAATCATGCTGCTCGGATGGTCTAGATGATCCACACAATACAGTCAAGTGACGTGAAAGATGGATGGACAAGATTGTCCATAGAAGAAGGTCCCTACAATTTCAGTAAATTTCTAAATTAGCGTAATCATATTGATGATATTTGAAGATGGCGGTCCATCTAAGACGTATGGAATCTACCGAATGGTCCGGATGGATGACCCATGCATGGATTTTGGGGCGAATATTAGTCACACTATACACCTTGTTCACATACTAACATTTCTTTCCTCCAAAGTGTAAATGAATATTGAATCTGGACCGTTGAATAGACAGGCCACTTCTTAAACAGACTAAGGTTAAAAAATCACAGTGCTTGGATCATCCTAACCGGTCAATGAGTTGCCTAACTTTTGTACGCTCAATAATGCTCCGGCAAAAGTCCATTAGGAACATCACGCGAAAGCTCGTGCGAGAACGTGGGACAGAAATTCAAGATACCGAATCATACCTTCTTTTGAATGCAGTGAAACGTGTCTGACAAGATGATGCGTCGCCACGTGTAGTCTTGACCACCGTGACACAAGGTGGGGCTCACCAGTCGATCACACGATTATGAATTTTTTATTCAAAATCTTCAAAGTTCAAACGCCAAAAACAAACGGACCACAAAACAGATACTTGTGTCCCATAACAAAAATCTCCGGCCCACTCATCAGGGACAAGTCACGTGAATCTCGTGGGACATGGATTTCCCACAACAAGAAAGCCCTGTGGGGTCCACCTTAACGTATAAATCATAACCACTCCAATCAGTTTTGCCAAGTCAAACTCAGGTGGGCCACCCCATTGAAGTAGATGAGGTGAGATGTACTTTTAAATGGCAAAAATGCCGTGGAGCTGATAAAATCCGGAGTTTGTAAAATCAGGTCCGGTTAGTTGATGATCCAAGCCATTGATCTAATGGTTATTTCCATTTATGGGCCAGTGCCAAAAAATCTGTCATAATGGAATATCCTAGCCATTCAATTTCTGGGACGTTTTCGCGTTCAATGTGGGGCGTTGCTGTATTTCTTTCTTTAACTGTCTATTTACAGGCCACGATTTGAAAGATCATGATTGTCCCAGACAAGATATAAAGGATTTTCCTCCTTGCTTATACCTGCAGAGCACTTACAAGATGCGAAACAGAGCATGTCTATCAGTTAGATATGTAGCTGGATCCACGACCTAAGGTTACACGTTGCAAGCAATCTTATGTTTATACAAGGCCGGCCAATGATAGACTGATAGAGTGATCCGGATCCGCGATCTGATGGGATTCAGTATGGATGGACGGATTCATCAAATCCGGATCGTTGATCCGTGGACCCAACATGTCAAAACTAGGGATCCAAGGAGTTATAAGATCCTCAACCCCAAGATATGTATAAGACATTCTTTGATGATCTGTCTGGACAAGTAGATCCCGAGATCCAGACCATTCATACACGACCATGCTCCAAAGTCCAAAGTCCGATGGGTCTAGCTATCTGAATTTTACAGATATACACTCAATGGGCCACGCTTAGGTATGTCAAGGCACAGCCCGCATAGTATATCCCAGACCCAAGACCGCTCTGGTCTGATGTTGGGTCAAAATAAGCAGGCACGAGTATGACGATCCACATTTGTGGTAGATCTGGACTGTTCATTGGATGGCCCCCATCATGGATGATGTTATAGGTGAAAGTGGTCTGACAGCTTATGAGGTCAGCTTGGACTCGCGAACACATGCTTCCTGGTCCAAGGTTGAATGGTAGGGTCAGGACTGATCATGGCCGAGGAGCTCCTAAACGATCCTCATATCAATTTGAAGAGCAATGGACATTGAACTCTCGAGCCGATGCCACCACACCATATATTTCCGAGCTCCTACCAAGCGTCTATCTGATCCCTGAGGATTGCCTAGATTTGTATGATCAGCCCGATTGATCGAGGGCTCAGCGATGAATGATGAATTTCGTTGAGGAGATGAGCCCGTCCCCCATGCCCAAGTGCAGACAAACCAAAGAATTAGTCAGCCGAATAGCGACAGTCAGCTCGAAAGTCCACCTTGAGCCGACCATGGAGGTCAGCCCGATTAATCGAGAGCTCCGCTTAGCTTGGCTTCGACCATCCATTACGGGATTTTAAGGCAGACCACCTTGACATTTGTTGCCTCCGCAAATCCTGCATAACAGTTGAAAAGCATACACAAATTGTGGATGTGACTGGGAACTGTTTCTAACCCTAATAATGACCCCTCTACACTATAAACAGGGGACTCGTCTACACTAAGAGGTACGCAAAATCTCACCCAAAAATCCATCTATGATATCATACCCAGATTCCTATCCTGATTTTGGCATCGGAGGATCTCATCTTACAATAGGGTCTTTTCCAGCAGTTTGGCAAAAGAGTGAACCAAATCACCACATCAACAGATGATGACAAAATATCCTTAAAACACTAAACAAGCTAGGCCACGCTGGGCTTTGTTATGGCTGACAAGCTGTTGGCCCAACCCGAGCCTGGCCTGACAAACATCCTAACCACTGGCAATGGGTTGGGCATGGCCCTGAAAAGTCAAAATTTTGAATAGGGCCAACACGATGGCCCGGCTTGCCCAGTTCAAAATTCAGGCTCGGGCCTGGCCCATTCCCAGCCTTACTAACAAACGGGTCTTGAATTCTAAGGCTAGGTCCTTGCGGCCTACTATTCCAGTCCAACCTAGCCCCAAGCAGGTCAGACCCGAAAGTTCGACGGGCCAGCGCGGTCCACTATCACCCTTAACGGCCAGGATCCTCCAATCTGACAAAATTTTGGGGATATTCCATCTGCAATGGACTCATTAGATTAACGGTTGTGATAATTGAAACATGGGCATGGCTCAATTGATGGTTTAGATTAGTGAACCATGGGCCTCACCAGTACAAACTAAAAACCCGAGGGTCGTGTAATACACTCCCATTCTGGAGTTCAGTTTGTATCGTGGTGCCCATGATACGATGGGCCCAACAGCCATGGGCCCCACAACATACTGTAAGAACTAAAAAAGCCGGGTCTGAGCATTGTGTGATGCCTGCCAGCAGCATCACGACCATTGTGATCGGTTGACGACTTGACTCTGACGTGCGCTATGGAGTCATGATATGCAAGCTCACCGGAGAACTCTCCGAGGCTGCAATGGAGACTGGCCCGAACTTCTTTTTCCTCGTTTCGGCCTGTTTTCTCGTCGCTTCCTCTTTGACGTCAGCGCTCCCAACTTCACCTCTACTCGGAGTCTCCCCTCAAGGTACGGATGATACTATCGTGCGCCCTCGTTCTTTCGTAGCCAAACCGGATCCATGCGATATAAGCGGCAGAATCGTACTCCCCATGTTTATCGTGATTTCAGCGACCTGGAATTGCCGGATTCGGCTCGGATCGCCTGGCTCCAGTGAGGCGCACGTTAGAAATGGAAAACGCCTCTCTTATATCGTGCGCAGTAAGAGTAATGGTCTCTTACCCCGTATTTTATTATTCATTTTCTCCGGTCAGACGAGAAGTACTTTTACTCGACTGCAGTCATCGCTTGCAAGGACGGCTCCAAATCCTTCTCAAGGGATCGTCTAAACGATGGATTCTGCGACTGTGCTGATGGTACGGACGAGCCCGGTATATAACGAAACCCTAACCCTAATATTTTTTTCCAAAATTGCCCTCGCACAGTCATTTCGGGAATTGCTCTTTCTTTCAGTGCTTTTATATGGTTTTGCACATTAGGTGTTATTGATGCTCTGGTAGACTATGACGCTTGATACGCAGGCACTAAGAAATTGTATATATGGCATGCATAAACTCATATTAAACTGACCTAATCATCGATCCCACTGTAGCTGAGTGACATCCTGAAATCATATTGGTTGAACACTTGTTGTGGCACTTGTTTATTGAGATAGGACCGTTGGATATTTTTCATTTTCAACCGTCCAGTAAATGTCCAGCAATCTGGTTGTTAGATAAACAGGTAACTGTAATTTTTGGTTCATGATCCATCTAAACTAGGAACCATAATTTGGACAGTTTAATTTGAAATGCTTGTATGTATCTCACATATGCAATTTGTAAGTAATTTCTAGGCACCTGTGTATCATCCATCACACTCTACCAGAGCATCAGAGTTTTCTCTTTTTCAAATATGCTAAAACAGTACTACTGCAACTAGTAATGCAGATGATGGAAGTGGCATGAATAGGCTTGCAAATTCTCAACAGAATGGGAAGGGCATTTTGGTAAAAGAAAGGTTTTTTTTTTTTTGAAAGATAACTGATAATATACTAAAAAGAGGAGAAAAAAAGGGGCGGTGCTCAACCACTAAACTCCAAGGAAAAGAAAATCTACATCTTTCATGCCTACAATGTAAACAGCCCACTCGATCAAGAGGCGCTTAGCCTTAATGGCGATAACTGAAGCCGGGTTAGAGGTGTCTCTAAAGCATCTATTGTTTCTTTCTTGATTATGGTGAAAATACATAATTGAGTGCGGATGCCACTCGCATGGAAACTACACACGTCTTGATATGAGAGCCTCTCATCAGTTGGGACTGTCCGGATGCCATGTCTAAAAAATATTGGGCTAATATGATCATCGGGTGGGCCAATTTTGTAGAAAACAAATGAACTGTTAATAGAAATTGATCAACTGTATAAATTTGATGTACGTGTGTGGCCCACCTGATGCTCATATTGGCTGATTTTTAAACATGGCATCTGGAAAGTGGGGATTGGTCGATAAGAATGTCTTGTTTCCATGTTTGATAAGTGCAATTAGGCATCTCCTGGGCATTTTTTGGCATCGAATCCTGTGGGTGCCTGTAATGGTCCAGTGCCTAGAAAATACAACCGTTGGTGAGTGTTTGCTTGTTTGATGTGAATGATTGGGGATGTTCTGTTTTAACCATCCATCTGTGGGTGGTCGTCTATGTTCAGGTGGATAGAATAATCTTAGTGGTTCAAATTTTTTAGTCTGCTTTTGATGGATGGTGTCATTTTTGGGCATAATGGTATGAATGCTTAAAATCCATATGGGAGCAAAATCAGAGAGTATTACATTCTGAGAGTTATGGTGTAAATACTGTGTTACAAATTTACAGTCTAATGGTTGGGGCCGGTTTGATAGTTAATGGTATCTATATAAAATAGGTTGAAAATATGCTACCTAATGAATGGTAGAAGCCTGTTTTGGTAGTTGTTCTGAGCTACGATTCTAGTTTTTACAGCCCCCATTGGCTGATGAAATAGGGGCCAAGTAAAGCATGAAGGGACAGTGCCATCCCTTTTCAGGTGAGCTCAACACCGTCTGCTGGTAGCAGGCAAGGACTATGGTCCTTGTGCATGCTACCTCACCTTCTTCTGATGGTTAAATGGGCGGTTGCAGAGTTGTGGTTGAATTGGTATGGGTTTTCCAGCAATAGCATTGGTAGTTTCCAATTTGATGGGTGGTGGCATTTTGTGATAAAAAGTGTAAATTCTTTGGGTCTGTTTGGGTAGGGGTTCCTGCAAAATCAGTAAGTCTAATCTGATTTTGGTAGCTCCATGCCCTCCATGTCGGGTTAGCTGCACTAAAGCGGCGCTTTTCTTCTCATAAATGCAATTAGCGGCTTTTTAATTTTTTCTAAAGCTTCCTTAATGGTGTTTATGCAGAGGAAAGCACTTCTTTAGTGTGGTAAATCCTACATGGAGAGTACATGTTTTCCAGCAATAGCATTGCTAGTTTCCAATTTGATGGGTGGTGGCATTCCGTGATCAAAAGTGTAAATTCCTAGGGTCTGTTTGAGTGGGGGATCCCACAAAATCAGTAAGTCCAATGCCGATTTTGGCAGCTCCATGCCCTCCATGTAGGATTTGCTGCACTAAAGCGGTCCATTTCTCCACATAAATGCAATTAGTGGTTGTTTGTTTTTTTTTTTTTTCCTTTTCATCTTTTCTAAAGCTTCCTTACTTACGTTTATGCAGAGGAAAGCGCTGGTTTAGTGCGGTAATTCCTACATGGAGGGCATGGGGCCTGCCAAAATCGGGGTTAGACCTAATCATGATTTTGCGGGATCCCCTCCCCAAATGGACCCTTATGGTATATGGAATTTGCAATATAGTGGTGCACATACCAGAGATAATTTGGTGTAAGATATGGTGCAAATTTTGTAAGAATGATTGTCCTTCACTGACATTTTGTTCAGTACTGAATGCATCGTGTTATGTGAAATCCCTTGCACTGTAATAGCTTAGCTCCATATGAGGCTTGGTATCAGTCATTCGTCTGATATGCAATCACTCAGTTACATCGGATTGCGTTGGTTGATTCAATTGCAAGCATCTTTTGACATTTGTCTTCAGTCCATTGCAAGAATCTTAGGATCAATGTTTGATGATGAAAAGAGATGAGTTTATGGTTTTGTTGCTAACAGTCCTTTTCATTGGGATGCTCTAATATGGGCGAGCAATTTTATTTGTATCTATTTAAAAAGAAAAAGAAGTAAAAGAAGAAGAAGAAGAAGAAGGAGAAGAAGAAAGGTAGCTTATAAGGCCCAGGTCGGTAGCGTTTTGAAAATTTTAGACCTTTTTCATCTTTTTTTACTTATAGGAATTGAATCGGTAATTTCCCTGCAACTTTTTCATGCTATCATGGAGTTCTCTTTGTAATACACCTTGTTAATTGTTACTTTATTTTGCTCAGGAACTTCAGCCTGTCCGGATGGCAGATTTTATTGTAGAAATGTTGGAAGTACACCCTGTACACTGTTTTCTTCTCGTGTCAATGATCGGATTTGTGGTAAGAAATTTTGGCAAATTAAAGGAAAAAAAAAAGCTCTTCTATCTGTTCTTTCCCCATGAGGATTAATTGACAGTTGGTTTTGTATGTTGTATTTAATTTCAGCTTAAATAAATAGGACTTGCAGTCATATATTTCATCCTGTCTATTGAGCCTTCTGTGGTTGGACTTGTATTTTAGGATTGATAATGCTCTTTCTGTTGATATCATTGTAGACTGCTGTGATGGAAGTGATGAGTATGATGGTGGCATCAATTGCCCAAACACATGCATCAAGAATGGCAATGTTGTGAAGGAGAAGAACGAATATAACTTGACAAGAACAGATTTGGATAGCATCAATATAGGAGGAAAGAAGAATGGAAGCAACTTCGAAGAACTGATACAGAAGCTAAAAGGTACTTTTGATGGCTCGTTACAGTTTGTGATGTTTTGGAAAATTGACAATAATGTTTAAGTTGGTTTTCCATTTGACAGAGTTCAAGATACTTTTGATGTTGGAAGTGGTTCTTGTTGGTTGTCTGATGACTTTTGGCCTTTTTCGCCGGCGCATCAGGTCCAGAAGAAGACGATATCGATGAATTAATCCATCTGTGAGCTCAATGATTCCCTTTTTATGTTGCAGTTTTGGAGAATCTATTCTCTGAGGTTTACACTTCTCATGATAGTACTGCAATTCTGCCCAATTTGTATACACAATGCAAACATAGTCTTGAAATTTATTCACCTTTTCATTGTATTGTGGGCGAGAATGAATCTAGGTTTTAAAATTGGTTTTGGCATATTATATCCTTCACAACCGGCATGGGGTCATATTGCTCTGCATCACCCTGTTTCGAGCCAATACACCCATATCGTCTATGTCCATTGCCAGTACATATCAGGCAATAACTAGCAGTCTTGGACTGTACTTTAAACCTTGTTACTAAATTTCGGACCATACTTCAAACCTAGTTACTGATACACGTTGAAAGTTCCAATGCCACAATTACCTCAACACTATTTTATTCTGGCAACACTGGGCTTGGATTTTAAGTTCAATAATGTGTCTGGGTTATTGCATCTGTCCTTATTTTGTATTCATTGCATATACATACATACATACTCATTTCAAAGGTTATTATGATCACATTCAAGATGATGATATACACACAACTGGTCAATTTTCTAAATCTCACGTACCTTTTGAATTAGATGGTCTGTCCAATGAACGCTGAGAACAACAGTGATCAGTCTCAACCAGCTTGAGCATGATTTGATCTCAAACTGAGAATAACTGAATTATATCTATGTTCCCATTGAGAAGTGGCTCATGGTAATCTATGAACAAGATCTCTTTTGCCAAGAACATGAGACTTCATGTTTAGACGCTATGAACAGGAATCAGGATTCATATAGCTGACCCCAAATAGCTGGGACAAAGTTATGATGCTGATTAATCTGTGAACAACAAAGCCAATTCTGTGCATGTGCAAGTTCTGCCAACACACTGCTTTTCTAACCATTCAAGATATCTTTTTTTCCCTTGATGATTGATTTAAGTCTCTTTAACCATTTGAACATCTGTCCAATGGAGCAGACAGCTGGTGCCGAAAGGTTTTTGCCGGCTGTAACAAATGTCGTAGCCAGGGTGGTGGATGAAAACCCAACTGAAACAGCAATTGAGACTGATCACTGTTGCTTCAAATGGACATTTGAATCATTTAAGTCTGGTTAGGATTTATCTTTAGGGGATGGCACGTGCAATGCATGGGGAGGGATAGGGAGGGCGTCCCCATCTCACTATTTCCAGTGATGTGGCCCACTCGAGTTTTGGATACGCCTAGGTTTTGGGCTCACATCCTAACATGAGCTGCCTCAAGGCCCTCAACTGATGGACGGAGTGGATTTCACAAGGACACACAGTGCTCCCGATAGAGCTTTTTGTTGTGCGGTCTCGTTAGGATTTGCATGGTCTCTGAGTACAAGCAAAGAGGTGAGAAAGGATCCAGTCTACTCTCATTTAAAGGAAAAGGAAATGATCGAAATACCCCTGGTTGAAGGGCCCGACACATCCGGTCTACCTTTAAAATATCTTCGCAACTAATTGTGGGGGTAGAAATGTCCACCGCTGCTCGCATTATATATAGTAGAGACTAGAGATATTGGTTAGGAACCGGAGACTAGGGCCACAACTTGCGTTTGGGCCAAGTCGAACTCGCCTGACCCAACCTGATTTCAGGTTGGGCTAGGTTGGTTTGTCATGATCGTTGGGTTGGGTTTGGGTTGAAAATACCAACCCAATTTGACTATGGGTTTCGGGTTGAGCAAATTTGGGTTAGGTCTGGTTGGGTTGGGAATAATCACGTGTAGTTTGGTTGGGTCAGGGTTGAGTATAGAGGACTTCGGGTTGGAATTCGGGTCAGGTCAGATTGTGGTTTGATTTGGGTTTCCGACCAACCTGAGCCCAACCCAACATCACCCCTACGGGAGACTGCAGATTCCGCCTTTGAATCTCGAATATAAGATATGTTGCGTAGTTGAATAAATCATCTTTCTATTTGTTATCTTCTCCCATTTCCTGTTTTGCAATGTTTCAGAGACTGTTCTTGTTTATATCCTTTAACTTCTATTTAGTAAAAGCGGTATCAAGAAGAGATGAAACTAAAGACATCCAATGAAAACAAACACAATCAACTTATCCAAAAAAGAAAAGATAAAATTAGCCAACATTTTTATGCACCCAAAAATGCACCCTACTAGCAAAAATTAAAACTGCATAACTATAATCACCACTCTCTGGCTGATAGAGTCCACAGATTGATTTTCCTTCATGATTTCACAGAAATCGTTATTTGCTTTGAGTGTGAAAAATCAAAGAATCCCACCTCCTTACAGGAGGTCTTAAATTGAAACATTGCTACAAATGAATCCAGGCCCCATCAAAATCTATCCGGACAATCTGAATAGGTTCTAAGCATTACACTAGAATAAAAAGAGCGGCTATTTGTTGTTTTACTCTTGCTTTTTACTACTGAGGTCTTGTTCGGAATCTATCATAAGGAAGACAACAAACTATCCAAGCAATCACTTCCAAGATCTTCTAACTCCACAACATCCAATTCATTCCTGAACATCTCCTCGAAGTATGCAAGTCTCTTCCATGCGGGTGAGTCAACTGTAATTTCATAACTACTGTCCCACTCCCTCACTTCTCTTTTCCGAGGATTATCAGATATCTTGGCGTAGCTGAGATCCGGGCAAGAAAACCCATCGTCATGTTCGACTGTGTAACTTGCCCGGGAAGATGTCGAGGTCCAGTTCAAAGCTTGCGCCCTATCATTACCTCCCAAAGCTGCGGCAACCATCTCTAGAGGAAAATTTAGATAAGTCCGTGGCCCCCTCATTCTCAAAGCAGCTTTGTCATAAGCCAAGGCAGCTTGTTCTGCAGTATTAAAGGTCCCAAGCCAAACTCGAGCTCCTTTCCTTGACGAGTCCCTTATCTCTGCTGCAAACTTCCCCCACGGCCGCCGCCTCACACCCCTGTAGTGCCGGGTTACCACCTTTTCCACTCTCACAGCTTTTGGTTCCGAAGCTAAACCGGTACTGCCTGCTGAATTATGATGATTAAGGGAAGGCTCGTCGATGTTTGGCGGTATGTTTCCGTTGAGCAGTTCCTCCCAATGGTCAGTTCCCATAGATACCCATCTTCCAAGGCTTGGAAGCCTCTGCAGAAGCTCCAAAGATCTGTCTCTTCTTTCAAGATGCGGCAGTTCCTCCCATGTTTGGGATGGTGTGGCTGTTTTGCTAGTTTCATCTTGATGGGAGCTGCACTTGTTTGGTGCACCCTCGGCAATGAAGCTGGCCCAAACATTCTCCAAAATTCTGTCCGGTGCAGGACAGCCCTCCAATTCGATGACCATGGCTGGGTTTCGAAACACACCTCAGTGTAATTTACAGAAAGAGTCAGAAAGAAAGGGACTAGCAGACAGAATATGAAGAAGGGAAACAGGTGTATCACTCGATCAGAACAGCTCAGCTGGGATTTATCCATGAATTGGATCCTGCTAAGAAACTTGGGCTCCAAACAATTGACCAGCATATTTCGTGGCAAATATTCAGGTTCAAGCCGCGAATGCCATGCAAGTTTCTTTGGTTGACTTGTATGATTGTAGCAATCATTTGTTCAGGTTATTTTTATCTTGAAACGAATAGTTCCTTGCATCGGAATGGAATCCATCCCTGGAATTCAAGGTTAGAAAAAGAAGAAAACGTTTTGTTTAATGTTTCAACGCTGTTGCTGCAGCGAAAAGTAAGGTGCTTGTGTAGTTTTGAGAAGATGGGAGTCTAGGTTAGGGAGATTATTAACTATTTCCTCAAGTGGCTTACATTTCAGATTTCAGGAAGACCCAGCGTAAGTCTTTGAAGTGCTGATCTCCCCCAAACATTCCTTGCTGCTAGTGATATTATCTGGGTTCTGCTAATTCTGTTTTATTTGGAAATCAGTATCGAATGTCGTGCTTTTCATTTTTTAGTTTTTAACTATAAACTGAAACTCAGTGTATAAACTATCTCTATTGTTCAAGTGGTGGACCTGCCCATTGATTTGGACATTTGAATCAACGGGCTTTATTATTAGCCTTCAAATTGCACTTACTGTTATTGCTAAAGGTGTTAATCAAAGCTTATCCTTGGCTATGTGGAAATTCACCACCATTTTGAAAATGGTTTTTGATTCATCCACCTCAACATGACCATCCAAGATGAGGTCTCAAAGTCCAGCTGGTTGTAAAACAAGTTATGGTCCACCCACAATCTTTTTGATTGAATGTGACATCCAAGCCATCCAATTGCTTGGCTCCACCATGAGGATCAACCAGTGCAAAAATCAACCTATCTACTCATCAGGTGGGGCAACAACATAGAAAACAATGTTTAGCCACTGGTAAATAGAAAAATACGAGCATGGTCTACTCAATGAGTGGATGTGGCTGAATTTTGCATAAGGTAATTTTCATGGTGGGGCCAACCAATTGGACGGGATGGATGTCACGTGCGCATAAAAGGTTTGCAGTAATCTGCTGGGTGGACCGTAACTTAAGGTCCACCCGGTTGGACTTGAGACCACCTCATCCAAGATATTCAAAATGTGGGATATATATATATTTTTTTTTCTATAAAATAAAATAATTGTGGGGCATATTGCGGATAGTGCATTTTTCTAAAATAACATTTATCAAGCAATTATAACCATTCAATTAATGGCTGTCAAATGACAGATCTTTAGCTGTCCAAATTACATCCCATCCACAATTTCATGATTAAGCGGTCTGGATTGCTATGCGAACATGCCGTGTGTCCAGTTAGAGATTCACCACAATTTTCAAAAGATAATAAACAAAAGGCCGTTGCCAGCAATTGCTTAAAAAGAAAATAAACATGATCAGTGTGGCCTAAGCATTCCCATCATCAAGAAGGAAAGGGGAGAGAGAAGGCGTGTCTGTAAAGACAAGATAGCAATTTATAAAAATACACAGAGCACACGTTTGTAGCTTGTACGCGTGTGTCATCGGCTCATGTCCCAAGGGAGATGTGATCCTTATCTCTGCAGCAATACGTTGTATTTTTATACTGTCTGTGTGGATGTAGTTCTCTGAATTCGATGTATGGGGAAGAGTCCTATTGGGAGAATTTCATAGAAAACGCGTTTCTTTCTTAACTTATCTTGAAACGCGCTTCTTTTTCAACTTATCTTGAAACCGAGAATGTCTTCTTTGTGGTTCGTATCAATGCACAACTGACTTTCGTTCCTTGTTTTGTTTTTAATTATTTTCTGTGCATTCTTTTCCAAGGAAATGATGTAAGGTTTTGGGGGGAAGCTGCACTCGCAAGGCACCCTTTGGTGGACTGGAATCGCCCGTAAAAGAACCAAGCTCTGTGGGGCCCACTGTGTCGCAGATGTAAATCAAATCCGTCCATCAGGTGAGAACCCTTATTTGTCCTGCTCTCAGTAAACCAATCAGTACACTTGAAAACTCTGATTGGCCACACCAGTGCGTAAAAAAAATAAAATAATAATAATAAATGTAAAATTGCTCTTAAAACCTCTAAATTCATGAAATGCTGCCCGCCTGAGATCTTGATTGGGTTGACTTTTGCATCTTCACTTATCGTGTGGTTGAGTTGCACGTGATTATCAGGTTCATTGGAAGATACACACCATGGCAGCACCACACAAACCTATGGTTGGCATCACATCCCCATTTTTCCCTGTGGTCTGGTCCACCTGAGTTATGGATCTGGTTTATTTTTTGACCCAGTTCATAAAATCGAGGATAGAACCTGTTGGATGGAGTGGATGTTACATATACAACGTGGTGGGCCCCACGGCTAGGGTGTTCTATGCGGGGGAGCGGATTGGGTGCCACCCAGCCTCACCAAATACTGTGTGGCCCTGACCGTGGGGCCCACCATGATGTATGTGCAGTATATTCACACCATCCATCCATTTTTTCCACATCAGTTTAGGACATGCTACCAAAAATGAAGTAGGTCCAAATCTCTGATGGACCACACAATGGGAAACCGTGGTGATTGACCATTAACAACTTCTGTGGGCTACAAAAGTTTTGGACCACACTACAGGTTAGTGTGACTTTATCAACAGGTGAGATGGAAAATAGACATTATGGTCTGCCCCAGGAAGCTTTTGGGCTCGTGCTCTAAAATGAGCTGGAAAAAAAGATGAACAGCACGGATATACTACAGATAAATGGCCCTCACGGTTAGGGCCACTTGGGTTGGATCCTTTTGAATCAGCATTACATCCCGGGCGCATTTCTCCTCTTTGAATAGAGGATATAGCAACTTACCTTGGATTTATCAGCCTAAGCAGAAGATCACATGCAGCCCCAGCCTCACCTAAGTCAGTGCGGCCATGACTATGGGCCCCACCGTGATGTATCCACACCGTCTATCCATTTTGCCTCATTTTATGCAATGAGCGCAAGAATGAATCCGATCCAAATCTTCATTCTTCAGTATTTCTGATTTTCTGAAATAATGCCTTTGGTAATCCAATTGCCCAGCAGGTGCTTTTTGAGTGAGAAATGTTGAAAATACTTTGTTGATAGCAGCAGATAATATTTAGAAAAAAAAAAATTAAGTAATAAAATAAAGTAAGAAAAGATGACTTATTTGTATGAATTGAGGTGTAATTAGGTCACTTGGCTTGAAACCAAATCCGCCGTCTTTGGACCGTGTCCCAAGTGCAACATGAATCTTTGCTTGTTGGTCTCTAGGATACAACGACTAGGTCCCGACCGTACACTAGCTGTACACAGGCTTGAATCAGCATGCAAAACTTAATTGAAGCGAGTTGACTCGACAATGAACTCAGTTGGCAAAACAACACATAATTAGAGACAAATTTTGAAGAAATAGAAAAAGAAATCATTGGTTTGAATGATTTTTTTTTTTTTTTTTTGAAAGAATAAGTCTACATATAGACACGATTAGGTGCTTAAAGCACCGTTTCAAATAGGTTTGAACCCAATTGGTGCGACAACTGAACAGAAGCATCCCTGTTTTTATTAGTGCGAGTATACTCTCGGTCCACACATAGACTTGGACCAGTCGATTGGAAAATTGATAGCGCGAGTGTACTCTCAGTCTATACATAATCTCAGTTATAAAGAGATGGTCTAACCCAATTGGTTATTCCTCATTGGCATCTTGAGCCTTATACAAACCGTATCTTACCTACATGAGATTTCTTTGATTCTTTTCGATGTGGGACAATAGAAGTATACTAAAAACAAAAACACTTTAAAAAAAAAAAAAAGAATATAGAGGGAAAACTTTAAAATTCGAAATAAATTTATTTTAAAAAACTTTTTAAAAATACAATAAGAAATACGCAACTGCGGTCAATCAGTTTTTTTCATTTTAAAGAGAAATAAATCCAAGAATTGTAGGGTCCACTTGGTCTTTATATGACATCCAACCCTTGTAACATATGCTGATCAAATCATTTGGGCCTATCAAATCATTGGACGGGTTACAAGCCAATTTGGATGTTTTCGGGCAATGTTAAATCATTTTTATGGTGTGGCCCACCCAACGTTTGGATCCACCATATTTTTTGCCCATCTGATTATCATGGTTCAGTGCATCTGTTGGGCTCCACAATTTTCCACTTCAACTCTTTCAGAAGGAAAACAAAAGAAGAAGATATTTTGCGAATTTCACACCTCCAAAGCACTGCTTGGTAATTTCCATTTGTGTAAGGATTATTTGGCAGCCAAAAAGTTTTTCTTTAAAATCCCAAAGAAAAAAATTAAAAATATTTATTACATGTTAATAAATTTTTAAGGAATTTAAAGTAAAATTCTTCAAATTTTCGAATTTGATCAAATAATGCCTACGTGAAGCGAAATTACCGGGCAGTGTTTTTGTGCAGAGAAATTACGTAAACATTCTCTTTTAGATTTTCTTTCAAAAGTAGTGAGTTGAGATTTGTGAAGCCCACAATATATGTCTAACATCCAATCTGTCGAACAGACACACCACACCGTGGTGATTATAAGGACAAAAACCTGGCCAATCCAATGATAAGGTGGACCAAAGTATAAAAGCTAATATAAAGGGCTCAAAAACTTCTAAATAAATGTGTCATCGAGTGATTTGATTGACCGGATTTTTGGTTGATGTGAACACTATGGTGGGTTCACATGTTAGAAGGCATTAGATGTTATGAACATACCACGTGGGCTTCATAAATCTAGGCTTCCCTACCTTTTAAAAGAGAGGAAAAGAATAACCTAAATGAAGGCATTTTGGTACTTTCACTTCTTGAAAAGAATGAGGGCATTTTGATACTTTCACTTCTTAAAAAGCATCTATGCGTCGTTACCTTCTGAGTATTTGTTGATATGTAATTCGTTCATGTAATGCATGTATGAAGAAGATGCCGGCGTGTTAGAACCGATTGAGTTCGGCTCACCGAAGATTATAAACTACTGCCGACCTAGCATATAAGCATAGGTGAACGATTCCTAGAATTAAGCTCTTCCTTCAGGTCCAGCATGCAGGCTCAAGGAAATTATAGCCATGGTTAAGTTATTAAACTACTCCTAAAAGCTAAGGATAAAATCATCCGAATGTTTGTGATTTGATCAGGTTGTTGTTGTTGTTGTGTCTTATATTTTTCTCTCCGTGCTTTATTTTGCTATTTATAGAGTTTTGGATACAGTCGCGAGAATAACCATTACTGACATGACAATCTTTGATATCGCTGGTTGTATAGTAGCGGTTATTTCCTTTTAATTGCGTTAATCTTTTGACGAAAGCATTCTTATCTTGTCAATAACTTTCCACATGTTTTCTGGTGCTATGCTGACATAGCCCTAATGATTGTAAGTCCTTATATCAAAATCACGTGCATTGCACGCCTTTTCAAAGATCACTCAGAAGTGAGTTATCCTTCGTATGTCTAACCCACAACATAGAAATGTTATCTGTGCCACATGACCTCATCTACACCATTCATCTGGCACGGCCCAGATCATGCCCAAATAGTTTTATTTGGTAAAATACAAATTTCTAACAAATTTTGTATAAACATCCCTAAATATGTTTAAATATATAATTATATAATAAATTAGTTACTTAGGGGTTTTTACTGCAAACTTCCTCTTAAATTCATATTTTTCCAAGCAATTGAGGAGGTGCTTTTTTTTTTTTTGGTTAAAAGGTGAAATTACATTTATTGCCTTTCTTTATTATTTTCCTTTACAAAGTGGGGAATTGAGATTTATGGGGGCTATGCAAGGTGTGTTCGACCTCCAACCCAGATGCCACTAAGCAAATCCATAAAAATTAACATGCACCACTCAAAATATTCAAATTCAAGTGTAACCCATCAAATGACTTGATCGGCCAGATTTTTTGTTCATGCTATGGGTTGGGTGTCATACATGTACCACATGAGCCTCATAAATCTTGTCTTCACTACTTTTTAAAGGAAAAAAAATGAGTGCATTTTTATAATTTCATCCCTTAAAAAGCACCTTAGCGCACTTTTTAATCATCTAAGCACTATTTGGTAAATTTCCAATCATCAAAACAATAATTTTTGACATTAATATCAGAATAACTTTTCAAGAAAATCACAATAATGATATATAAAAGGATTTTTACTAATTGAATTTTACCGAATAGTATTTGTAACTCCAGTGACCTATATCCTATGGTCATGCTTTTAAAAAGGAGGAAATTACGTTAATGCCATTTTTTCTTCTTCATTACAACAAAGTGGAAAATTAAAAGTTGTGGATCCCATGTGGTATGTGTTTTACATTTAATCCGTCCAACAAATGCACACTAACATTATTATTAGACGAACTAAAAATGTGGTGGATCTTACCATAAGGTAGGTCAAACCAAAAATAATAATATACACCATTCAAAATATCCCAAGTCAAATGTAACTCATCTGATGATCTTCATCAAAACGATAATTTTCACATTAATATCAAAATAACTATTCAAGAAAATCACAATAATGATATATAAAAGGATTTTTACTAATTGAATTTTACCGAATAGTATTTGTACCTCCAGTAACCTATATCCTATGGTCATGCTTTTAAAAAGGAGAAAATTACGTTAATGCCATTTTTTCTTCTTCATTAATCCAATGTGGTATGTGTTTTACATTTAATCCATCCAACAAATGTCATGAGATGTTTCAAAATCTAAATGATATTTGTCACTTTAGAGTACGCAAGGTTCAGTTTAGGTAATTTTCCACATAACCACTTTTGAAGACAGCTTCACAATTCATTAACCAATTCTCATTCTAATAATTCCAAATGTCAATGCCCTCTAGCTAAGGGATGCAATCAAGTCGGGTCGACCCACGGGGTCAGTGGACCCTACTGGACAATTACTGACCCTGGGTCTAAGTTTTGGACCCACGTGTTGGGTTTGGGACAAAACGTTTTAATAGATGGGTCAGGTTTGGGTCCTCTTAAAGGCAACCTGAGCCCACATAACGTAAATCTAATTTTAAATAGGTCCAATTTGAATCATATTAAAATAGACCTAACTTAGATCCGAACAAAGCAGTTGAAAATATAAAAGTATAGAGTTTTGATCCATTGAACCGTCACCATTTCCAGCTCAACAAATGCTGCGAATGCTTACTACAGTTCTGACCGCATTAATTCTATCCCAACCCAATTAAAATTCGATAGGTTTGGTGGGGTTCGGACTTGGTGAATTTTAATTAAGTTAGGTCATGCCGAGTCCGGTCGGGTCTTTGAGAAAGTCCATGGGTTTGGTTGTAACCTTTCCTCTCCATAAATGCATGTGGGAGCAGGAAGAAGTCGCTAGAGTATCATCAGTTCACACATTAGCTCGTCTCTGTTTATGCGTCACATCAAGCTTTTAATAAATCCTGGCAACTGGGCCACCTGCTTTCTATAACATTTACTCCCCAAACGCATTGGCTACTCCCCCCGCCACTAGCCCGGTGGCTGGTGGTCGGTGCTATGTGGGCCCCACCATGATGTATGTGTTTCATTTATTCCGTTCATCCATTTTTACAGATTATTTTAGGCTTGAACCTAAAAATGAGATGGATATAAATCTCAGGTGGACCACACCACAGGAAAACAATAGTGATTGGATATCCATCATTAAAATCTTCCTAAGGCTCACTGTACTGTTTATTTGACACCCAATCTGTTGATTAGGTCATACAGACCTAGATGAAGGGAAAAAATAAAGATCAGCTTGATCCAAAACTTTTATGGCCCCCAAAAAGTTTTTAATGGTTAACGTTCATTCAACACTCGAGATTGGGATATACCTCATTTTTGGTCTCATACCATGAAATGATCTAGAAAAATAGATGGACCGCATGGATGAAACACATACATCATGGCGGGGCCCACAGAGCACCGACCACCAGCCATTGGCTGGTGGCAGGGGAGTAGCCAATCCGTTTCCATTTACTCCCGAGTCGTAGGGGCCATACACGTGTGTGATATCTAGCGTGGTAGGTGTAGGGTCAGGGACATGAGCCACATGGCTGGATTGTGCCACTTGCTCCCATTCCCTTAGGAAAAGTCCTACATGATTGGATTCAAAGCCATATGGGCTTTAATAATGTCCATGTTAGGATTTAATCCGAGTGGAAGTATAACTTCTATATGTTTTTAAGGAGAGAGATAGAGAAATAGAGAGAACGGTCTGATCACATCCGTCCATCAAATTCAAGCTAAAGTGTGCATTCCTGTCACATCCGTCGTTGTTGTCATGGCCCAAGAAATTATCACTACCTGCCGTAACAACGACTTACTGGCAAGGCGACTGGCTGTTTTTGTTTTTGTTTTTTTTTCTCTCTCTCTTCGAAATAGTGGGTGCATGAAAAGTTAATGCCATCGCGGAAATCGGATTGCTTCGTTACAATATTATCTTACCGAGTAAACTCTATTGGGCCCACTGTGAATGTATGTGGTTTTTCCACGCCGTCCATCCGTTTTTTCAACTCATTTAAAGGGTTGAGACTAAAATTGAAGCATATACAAAGCTCAAGTGGACCATACCATGGAAACAATGGGAATAATGATTTCCACCGTTGAAACCTTGTCAAGCCCCGCAGTGATGTTTATTTGTCATCCAACCTTTTTATAAGATTAAAAAAAATATATAGATGAAGGAGAACACAAATATAAGCTTCATCCGAAACTTTAGTAGCCCTCAAGAATTTTTCAACAGTAGACATTCAATTCACACTGTTTCCCGTAGTGTGGTTCATTTGAGATTTGGATATACTTCATTTTTAGTAAAAAGCCCTGAAATTAATTATCTGGTAAAATGGATGGAAGGAGAGGATAAAATATACGAATCACGGTGGACCCCACAGGGTTTACTCAGTACGCATAACGTGCTGAGTTACTCACTACGCAATCCGCTTCCGCGATCGCTTAACATTTAATGCATATGCATGAAAAAATAGTCGAAGGCGAGTAGGTTGTGTCCCCTAACCAGATGTCGGGGAGTCATGATGTGGGAGAGGCCCTGACTCTTGGGCCTACCTTGATGTATTCATTGTATATCCGCTCCGTCCAACTGTTTTTTTCAGATTATCTTAGAGATTGGACTCGGAAATATGAAATAGATAAAAATTTCAAGTAGACCACGCTATTGAAACAATGGTCATTGAACCCCACCATTAAAAAATTCCTAGCGTCCACCATAATGTTTATTGACCATCCAACCTCTTAATAAGATCTGAGAGACCTTTGTGAAAGGAAAAAAATAAATATCAGCTTGATCCAAAACTTTTATGGCCCACAAATGGTTTTTAATGGTTGATAACCATTGTTTCTTATGGTGTGGTCCACTTGAAATTTGCATCTACTTCATTTTTTTTTACCATGGCTTAAAATATGCTTAAAAAGTTCGAACGGCATGGATATACAATGTCCCTTACGGTCAAGGTCTCACTCACATCGGTGGTTCCATATGCAGCCAAGTGGCGCTTGTTAAAAGTATTCCTGTGGAGCCCACCTTGATTGATGTATGTAACTACATTTATGCTTTCCATTTATACCTAAAACTCATTTTAGGTCATGATAAACTCATTTTGCTTGAACCACGGAACATGCCTCCGTTAAAAAATCAATTCCAGTGAGTGAATATGCTCTTCTTGCATACAATAGTTGTAGCCAGATTGGCTAATCATAGTTTTTTATGGTTGTTTCTAAATGCTTTCTTTAGAACTTTTTCACTTCGAGTAATGATTGATGGTTTGATGAGACCCTATCATTTTCAGGTGGTCTACGAGCTGCTACTCAATCTATTAGTGATGAAATATCATTAACTTCATGTGTGATGTCAATATCTCTATGTGATTCATTGGAACATGATCTTTTACTTCTTTCCTTTATTTTTAGAAAAGGGGTTGAATGTACTGAATAGATATCTTCACTTTTTTCTAAAAGAAATAGGGCTGTCAATTGGCCAGGCTTGGGTAGTCCTCGATCCGGATTTTCAAGTGTTTCGAGCTAGGCTTATTCAAAATTTTGATTTTTCAGCGGACACCCCACTCTAGTGACAATTAATGGCATATCCGGTTGAAAATCTTTCTAAGAGAGGACAAGAATGTGAATTTTATATTAAGTAGGTAGTCTTTTATTAAATTTCTAATAATAAATTACTGACGTGGCAGAATCTGGCTCGTTCACAAGAGGGAAGGATTTCATGGGTATCTTGATCAATCCATTAAATAGTTCTCATTTTAGGCAGTTATTTTGATACTGTGGGTGGATCCGGCTACCTACACATGAAAAGAGTACCGACCCATCCCAACACGCGAAACGAAGGAACCCTAATTACCACGTGAATGTTCTTAATTTATCTGTTAATCAAGTGGGCCACACGTGTTAATAGAAATAGATTTTCGGAGGAATGAAGCCACTGCTCTACATGCCAGATGAATGTGTTTCCTAACTGCATATTTCCAGTACAGAACACATGTATATACGAAGTCAGTCGGGTTTAGAGCTGGGCATCCAGTTGAGTTGGACCGAGTTAGGGCTGACCCGACTCGATCTAGTTTTGAAATAGACTTGACCCGAACTTGACTTGACTTTTTATCGAGTCCATCATGCCAAAACCGATCTGAGTCCGGGTCTAGCTAGGACTAATCTGGACCAAGTTGGACCCGGTCAAAAGTACCGAGTCGGTTCAAGTTGGCACCAATTCAGATCGAGAGATGAGGGAGGGAGGGAGTGGAGAGGAGAGAGAGAGGAGGAGGGTGGTTGCCGTGTATCTCTAACCCTGTAAGTCGAGTATGATCAGATCGAGTTTCGGGTTGAGTTATCGGGTAACTCGAACTCGACTTAGTTTGAATTCGGATTGGGTGAAGCCTACTTGGTTTGGACTGACTCACCCATTCGGATCGGGTCGAGTCGGATCTGAATGAGTCGGACGAGTCAAGTTGTCCGGTGCCCAACTCAGTCATGCTAGGTTAGGCTGGGATAAGTAGGACTAAAATATCTTCAACCCAAGCTCGGCCTATACAATTGATTAGCCCATGCATGGCAGGCACAAGACTGGCCCACAAACCGAGCCAGTAGCTCTAAGCCAGACCAAAGTGGCTGCCTAGCCCATTGACACCCTTGAGTATGGCTGCTGCTTGGGGCTGGCTCTGGGTTGAGCCTTGAGGCCTGTGGGTTTGAATCGTCAGCTAGAAGATTTATTTCTTGTGGGACACGTGATTTATTTGTTTGTTTATTTATTTATATTATTATTATTATTGTTAGTGTTGTTGTTACTGCTGTTATTATTTGTTCTGAATGCTCACACCTTTCTAAATTTTATTTTTTGAATTTGAATTTGCATAGAGAAATTAAGATGTGATTTCTATGCTTGACTAATATTTTCAAACCAACAAAAGAAATTCTAGAATGCTCCTAAACTTCCTTTGTTAAATATAAAATTCAATTGGTATTTTAGGTTGTATTCACTTTGCCAAATATCATGATTTATTAATCTATTTTGGTACAAATATCATGGAATTTTATGATATTTGGTGCAACCAAACATTCCTTTAGCCTTTGATATTAAGTTTTTGATCCTATAACTCAAAAATCACTATAAAAATCATCAAATAACGTGATAGTTCTCTAATGGCTCATATGAACTCACATGAATTAAGTGGTTTTAGAATGGTTGTCTATTGTTTTCTATGTCATGATTTTCCTAATGGTCAGATCAACTTGATTTTTTTAGTGTTTTTTTTTTTTTTTTAACACACGCACACACACCCCCCACACACTCACACCGTAGTGGGACTTCACCACCTATGGATGCTCGAACCCTTGACCGGGGGTGTTTTATTTTCACATTGATACCAAAAGAAATGGCCGCACCAGATCAGACGATCCTAAAAAGTCGATGATCTCTCATTATAGAAAACATTGATGGAAGACACAAGATGACCCACATGGAAAAGGTAAACCAATAAAATGACGACATGGGCGTGGGTCATGTGATCTGTGTATTGGATTACACGGACACAAACATAGATTTTGGTGGAGAGATTCCATTTTGAGTAAATTTTGGTGGAGAGATTCCATTTTGAGTAATTTATTCAATGTACAGGATCCATTTTGGAGGGATAGAAAGAGAAGATATCGTGTGTGATGGGGTATTTTAAATAGGTCCAACCACCAATGGCCAACTACCATGTAACCACCAAAGGCAATGTGTGGTTAGCTCTCTTCCATTACCATTCCCCATCTCCCAATCAAAGCAATTTATTATAGATACCTGCATGTGCATGCTCAATAGAAATTTTAATACCATTGCTTTTTCTTGTATTTGCAAATCTACCCTTCCCAACTTGAATGGCAACTCAGTTGGGCGAGTCAAAGGTAGTCTTGGGACCATTCTTTTAAATAATGGGGTATGTATTTTTATCCCAGACCCAAATCATTAAAATCTGGATCGAGTTTAATTTAAAATAAGCCAGCTAATCAAATAATTTATTTAACGGTCCAGATCTACCCATAAGAAATGATGCGTTCCTATTGTCTCCTTAAGTGATGGATGTCCTAAATCTCAATCCTGCCAATTTCATGGAACGGTTGTATCTACTTTCAGGTCACATGCAAGAGCATTCAATCTTGCCAGGTGGACCGTTTTTATGTGCTACCACAACCTTTCATTTCTTTTCTGCCAACGTGTCACATGTAAGATCATTCAATACTTTCACATCCATCCACTACCTAATTAATTATAACTTTCTATTTTTCACTTTTTCTAAGTAACTATAGTAATCTTAGAAAGATTCATAATTCCTAAGTTTTGCTTGGAACTGCATTAGTTAAATATTTAGGATTTTTATGAGAAAATTCCTCATTAATCTCAAATTTGCATTATCACATTTTGAGAAGGGTACGTAATGAAATAATAAAGTCAGAGAATTTTGGAACCCATATGATGTGTCTAACATACAGGCTAACGAAAATACATCCCCATTATTAATAATCACATGTACAAAAGTTCTTTTTGATTGAATCATTCAATGGGTTGTAGCATGCGTCTTGATATTTTTAAGTGGTATATAGTTTTTTTTTTTTTTTCGTTTTTGTTTTTGTTTTACAGTGTGGTTCACCTTATATTTAGATTTTTATTCTTATGAAGATGATGGCACATTACATCTATTGGAGGGATTGTATATCATATGAATATCATGTCGGCCCGTGATCCGCACCTTTATCACTTTTTAAATAAAAAACTGCACAATGGGCATTATAATAATTTTGTGGTAAAAATTCCTAACTTTTTTTCTAGTTTTAGGTCAGGTCTAAGTTAGATCCATTTAAAGATTGAGTTAGGTTGAATTTGAAAAGTCCTATATCCAATCCATTTTATAATAGGTTGAACTTTTGGACCCAAAGTAGCTTCTTGGTTAAAAAGGTAGACCTAGACTTTTTTAATTTTGGGTCCAGTACAACCACCCATCAGGTTGAACGCATCCATTGACACCCCTGTTCCCAGCACCATTGAGATGTGGGGTTTCACCCTCATTACATAGAAAAAGTAGAGCACGCATGGTGCACCGGCACCCTACTATCAGAGGGCTCATTGGGTGTGTATGATATTTAATGCGTGCCAATCCAATCATCTGGTCAGCAATACTGTGTATGTATATATATAGACTCACTTGCGCACTTTCTTACATCAGTAGTCATGTGCATCTTTGCACATGTGTTATGGGCAAAATTTAAGCGGTCCTTGTGATGCGGCACCTCACAAAACCTCCAAGGCCTAACTTTCAGCCTCATCCAAGACTCCGGTGGGCCATAGCAAAGAAAGAGGAAAAATAAGGGAGGTAACTGTTTCTTTTATCCATGACCCACTAGAGTTTTGGATTACGCTGAAAGTTGAGTTTTAGAGGTTTCATGGGGTGAAGCATCACGTGGACCGTTCAGATTTTTCTCTCACATCATATATCAAAATGTGCTCGTGAGAATGGGTGTGCAGTTGAGCATTTCTAGAGAGAGAGTGATGCTCACTGCACACACACGTGCGCACCTTAGTAAAAGAGAAATGCAAATCAAGGGAGAAAACTATTTTCATTTTTTATGGCCCATTAGAGTTTTGTATCAAAGTAAAAATTGAACCTGGGGGTTTCATGAGGTTCTGCTTCACTTGGACCGTTCAGATTTTAGAATCATATCACGTATGATGAGTTCTCAAAAAAGTTTGCATGAGTTCCATGTAAACCACTTCCCACTGACTACCTACAAACTTTTTTGAGAACTCATCATATTTGATGAGTCTCGAAAATCTGAACGGTCCACATGAAGCAGAATCTCATGAAACAACCTGGTACCAATTTTTACTTTGAACCAAAACCTAGTTGGGCCATAAAAATGCAAACAGTTTCTTCCTTTTATTTGAATTTCTCTTTTCTATGGCCCACCAAAATCTTAGATCAAGGTGAAAATTCACCTCATAAGGTTCATGGGATTCTGCATCCTATAGACCATTCGGATTCGACACCTATGACACGTGTGCAAAGGTGCGCATGTGTTTAGGTGCGTAGGTGGGCATGCCTCATATATATATATATAGAGAGAGAGAGAGTCATGCTCCCCTACGCACCTACACACGTGCGCAACTTTGCACACGTGTTATGGGTGTCTAATTTGAACAGTCCATGTGATGCGGAATCCCATGAAAACTCCTATGAAAAATTTTCACGCTGATCTAAAATTCTGGTGGGCCATAGAAAAGAGAAATGCAAATCAAGGGAGGAAACTGTTTTCATTTTTAATGGCCCATCAAAGTTTTAGATCAAAGTAAAACTTGGTCTCGTGGGGTTTCACAAGGTGCTGCTTCACATGAACGGTTCAGATTTTGGATCCACATCATGTATGATGGGTTCTCAAAAAAGTTCATATGTAGTACGCACGAACTGATTCGCAGGTGAGCGTTTCCGTGTGTGTGTGTGTAAACCTTGAATAGCCAAATTCCATGTGGTTCATATGGGGTGATCATGGCATTCAAACTCCTCCGAATGATGCACTGAACTTTAACCATTCAACGCCACTAAAAATTACAAATCAAGTAAATCCAATATCGTGAGGGCCCCACCACTTGGAAGCGGTGGTTTTGGGCAATTTTATATTGTTTCCCATTGTTTCCTTTGGGAGCGCATTGCTGGTGACCCTGCCCACGAATATCTCTGCGGCGGGCATTGCGTGGCCCGCCATGATGTGTGTTTTATTCATGCTGTCACTCGGTTCTGTCAGCTCCTTTTACGGTATGATCTAAAAAAATGAAGCAGATCCAATTCTTAAGTAGACCACGCCGTAGGAAAGAGTGGTGATTGAATGCCCACCATTAAAAACTTCTTGCGCCGCAAAAGCTTTGCATCAAGCTGATATTTGTGTCTTTTCTCTTCAACGTGGTCAGTGTGACCTTATGAGAAGATTAGATGACAAATAAACATCATGATGGACTTTAGGAAGTTTTCACGGTAGGTTTCCTTACCCCCACTGTTTCATTTAGTGTGGTCCACTTGAGCTTTAGATCTGTTTCATTTTTAGGCTCATGCCTTGAAATGCATTGAGAAATAAATGGACAGCGGGGGTATAAAACACATACATCACGGTAGGCACCACAGTGCCTAGTTGCAGGGCCACCAAGGAATCTGCTTGCAATGGTTGAACATGTCGTGTGACTAACATGGTGGAGCCCACCATTTGACGGTGTAGGATGTCAAGCAAAACAACGCGGCCTTACAATGGCTCAGTGCGAACCCACCGACGTAGGAAAACGGAAGAAGAGAAGGAAACTAAAGTGGAGCTCTTATACAGTAGTCCGCTTGATACCAATTACATTCAAGAGCAAACAATGGGGCTAACGAATGGCCGCACTCGGGGTCGATCTATTGGGAAACCCAGGAATTCTAACGGAGGACGAGGAATTACATGGCACTGGTCCCAGAAAAACGGAAGTGGATTGCGTGGCGTGCCACATACCACCGACCTTGGTGGTTTATTTACATCACCAATTTATATTTATATAGGCCCCATGATGTATGTGTTATATCCACACCAAAGAACAAGTGAACCACACCACATAAGGTAATGGGAATTGAACCCTTATCATTGAAAAATTATGTCCTTATGGTGTTTACATCCATTTTCGACTCCCTAATGTTGACTAATAGAAAATATCACGTGGAGACGCAATGTGCTTATCAGAGTCATAGTCGTACTTGCACCAGAAGAGGATTTGCATTTGATGATCTTCATTCGGCGTTACTTTCTTTGCTTTTATGGCGATGGTACATACTCTTATTAAGTCCTTTAAGGGAACGAGTCACCGCATGCTATGTGGTTACAATTAGTGTGCCCACTAAATAAGGAACATGCTTGGCACAACTATAAAAAACCTGCTAGATGAGCATATCTTATCTCAAAAATAGATGTGATCTTATCTGCGCGGCCGTCTCTTATAATCATTTCAAAATGGAAGATTTTTCCATAAACATTTAGAGAACCAACATAAACATTTAGAGAACTAGCATCGATATTTAAAGGATCAGAAAGATCGAAAGGTAGAATCGACATATGAATCAACCTAAATACGATCCCCAACTCGAATCATAGAGGGACGATTGAACCTATGCAAGGTCTCATTCTACACAATGATCGAAATAAAGAGAATTGGAGATCTAGTCTATCTAAATGATAAATCAGTATTCGAGGTCAAATCCATTAAGCGCTCCAAGTCTCAAGGTGAATAAATGAAGCATGTGGTTTAATCCAGATCGATCAACACCTTGAAGTTGACAAAGTGGGTCGTTAAGAGACGTTGAATGACCATGTTCAATAAAGATCAGCCCTTGAGATTCCCAGACCTTGGTTAAATTATCTTCATCAGAAGAACTTTGGGGGCACCAAATTAGATTTTTAGTGAGCCACGAACATTTTCACAAAGGATTAGCTATAATCTACAAAAAGAAGATCCGATAATCTAGTAGAGCACTTTCTTTCCAAAGTGAACCCCGATTTATAGAGGAAAACATTATGTAACCGAAAAAACTATACGAAGAATCCCGAAGAACCTACAAGCCTAACGAGCGGCTCTTACGTCATCGAAAAAGTTATAAAAGAAACACTTGAAGAAGAGCTCGAGACCCTACACCAAACACATTTATCTACATGTCTACTTTACATTCATGTCTATTTTATTTTTCCTAACCCAGTTCATTATTACCCAACAGCTCCTGCTGTAGTATGTTTATTTTAGAAGTAAATTAAATATCTGCAACCTTAAATCGTCAGATCCCCATGTCCATATGGATTTCGATTCAGTTGTTTATATTCTAATCATAACCTGTTGACCATTCTACTTCGATCGTCTATTTCAATAAGTGCATCATGTATTTGTCCTACTTCTCACTTTAATAAGAGTGTAAAGCATGATAGTTATAACATGGCCGATATATTAATAAAGATCGATTGTATTTATGCTACCATTTATTTTGTTATGTGTAAAATATCCACTCTAATTAAAAAATACCACATTAAAGTACTAATGAAATAGACACTCTTTAAATTGGTTGATTTCGTAATCATCGGTACAAAGTGAAAAAAAAAAAAAAACTCATTCATAAGTGGTAACTTCTTCTTTTACTCAAATTACTAAGTACAATAAGTATTAAATCAACCAGTCGGTGGTCGAGAAGACCTTGGGTCTAGATCCAACTTCCAGTTTGTCCATCTTGGCTGTACGCGTACCAACCAATTTAGTCAATAGCAAGTTAGGTAGACTCTGACATACTTAAATCATCACACACACACGCGCGTACTTTCGATCCAAGCATTTGTCACATAAATAACCTTAACTATCTAAATGGAGAGCAATACACAGAAGTTTCGAATCAAGCTAATATTTGTGTCTTCCCTTTGTTCAAGCTCCGTGTGACCTTATAAACAAATTAGATGGCAAATAAACATCATGGTGGGTCTTAGGAAAGTTTCAACCATTGGCATCATTGTCCCTCATGCTTTATGTGTGTGGTCAAGTTGAGCACTTGATCTGCCTTATTTCCGGTCCCATGTCCTAAATTGATATTGCAAATTTTAGGGAAGGTGCGGATATAACACTACAACATGGTGGAGCCCACAGAACTTGGTGACATCAACACACCATCATGGTCAGTGGTGTGGGGCACACCAGGCAATCCTCTTCGGCAAAACTTACTTGTCTGACATGTTGAATCTTTGAACGTGGTTCCGTGATTTAGTGATCTGAACCGTTGATACGATTGGTCACACTCTGATTTGCGGTGTCCAAGATATTCCCAGACACATCAGTCGTAGTAACCGGAATATGGACAGTTAAAATCATTGAACCGTCTCAGCATGTGGCCCCAGTGAGTGCCGACCGACACGGTTTGCCTAGTGACCCCAACACCAACCAGCTAGATGAAGTCAAAGCTCCGTGAGCCACACCATGATGTATGTGTTTTATCCACCGGAGAACTCGATCTGCGAAATTTTTGGGCGCATACCAAAATGATCTGGATGGACGGCGTGGATAAAACACATACATCGTGGTGGGGTCCACAGAGCTCCGACACCAGATAGCTAGTGTTGGAAACGGATTGGCTAGTCCCCCTGCCACCAGCCAATGGGTGGTGGTCGGTGCTCTGTGGGCCCCACCATGATGTATGTCTTTCATCCATGCCGTCCATCTATTTTTATAGATCATTTTAGGAAAAAGTGTTGAATGAACGTCTACCATTAAAAACTTTCTGGGGGCCATAAAAGTTTTGGATCAAGCTGATCTTTGTTTTTTCCCTTCATCTGGGCCTGTATGACCTAATCAACAGATTGGATGTCAAATAAACAGTACAGTGGGCCTTAGGAGGATTTTAATGGTGGATATCCAATCACTATTGTTTTCCTATGGTGTGGTCCACCTGAAATTTATATCCCTCTTATTTTTGGGATCAAGCCATAAAATGATCTGTAAAAATGGATGAACGGCATTGATGAAACACATACATCATTGTGAGGCCGACAGAGCACCAAAGTAGCCCATCCGTTTCCGCTGGTGCTGGGGACCGACACAGGTTGGTTCCCGAGTCGCAACCAAGGCAAAACGAACTACAAAGGAGGGCCAAAGAGGGTAGTGGCATCATGGTTATCACGCCCAACATCAAGGTTATTTTCGTCATATTGTCTCTTAGTGCGTGACCCCACGTAATGACAAAAGAACGGGAACAGACCAGCTCCATAACACAACAGACATCATCTACTCATGTGAGCTATGGCCGAAGAGAACTTCTCTTACAAAATCTCTCCTTCTCTCCTTCTCTTTCTCTCTCTTTTTCTATCATTTCCATCGCTATCTCCAGCCCATAATCAGCAACAATCCCACTCAATCACAGCAATTTTCGTGTTTGGCGACTCAACGGTCGACCCCGGTAACAATAACTACGTGCCGACTCTTTTCAGAAGCAATTTCCCACCCTACGGAAGAGATTATACACGACAGAGGCCCACCGGAAGATTTACTAACGGACGGCTCCTCACTGATTTCGTCGGTAAGTTCTTTCTGCATTGATATTGCTGCGGACACGCATTCATTGCACACGTGGCATACAAGTGTGGTGTTTGAACCGTCCATATTGTCGGCCCCACTGTGGATGGATTATTCTAATACTATGGTTCCGTACCATAAATCCATTCGATACCCGCCGTACCATAGCTTAAAAGATGAAAACTGGACTCGACTCGAAACCTAGCTGAGTCAATCGACTCGAAAACTCGGGTGAGTTTCTGGTAAACTTGTACGAGTTTTTCTGAGTTTTTTCTCGAGTCTTGGTAAAATCTGGTCGGGTCGAGTCGAGTACACTCAGGCGAGTTGAGTAGAGTTCTTTCGAGCTTTTAAACTATGGTTATGACTGCTTGATGAGTGTAATTTTTTTATTTTTTATTTTTTATTTGTTTTTAATATGTTCTATATCTTGATGATAGGCCACATGGTTTCGACGGTCTGGATTGTCTTATGTTGATGCTTGGTTAGTGTGGTGTGTCTGGTGCAGCTTCATACATGGGTCTCAAAGATGCGATCCCGCCGTATCTAGATAAGTCGCTGAGTTTGGAAGAGCTGATGACGGGCGTCAGTTTCGCCTCTGCGGGGTCAGGATACGACCCGCTCACACCAAAACTCGGTGTATCTCTCTCGCTCTCTCCCTCTCAAAACATTGGCGGTGCTTTACACTTTAAAATTAGAGAAACTTCTCGCCGTAGACTTCACCTTTGACCGACTGAAAGCACCTTAAAATTTGAGCATTTTCTCGCTGTCGACTTCACCTTTAACTGACTGGTTTTTCTAAATTATGCAAACTTTACTTTAGGAGGATTGACTATTTATATAGGGATATTGTGGGTTATATTCCTTTCATTCAATTATATCCAAAAACAAAAAAAAAATGCATCTTTTCTCATTAATTTTCTTCTTAAAATCTCATTTGAATCACCGATTTTAGCATTTTACATATGCAATCTTGCTCAAGATTCCGGTCATTCCTTCAAACTTGGTAAAGTTGAAATCTTTTGAGTTTTGTGCAATCTTTCAAAGGGTTTTAAATTGTGTCTCACTTTAACGCGCTCTACTTCTTCTTCTTCAACTTGGATTTCATTGGTACGACGGTTGTAAGAGGTAAGGATGATTTAAAAAGCTAGTGGGTTAAAAGTGAAGTTTACAAAGAGAAAAATCTCAAGAATGAATGTATTTTTTTGTAGTCAATGAAAATTCACCAATTACATGTGCAAATTCACCTAGTGCTCGGTCAAATTCAATTAGTAAATCACCGAGATTACTCAATCAAATTCATCTAATGCTCTTTGGAAATTGACTGAGAACTCGTAAAAATTTACTTACAGCTTGCTGAAAATTGACCAAGAACTCGGTGAAATACACTAAGAAGTTTGTGAAAATTGATCGATAACTCGCTGAAGTTCATCGAGAAGTCACCGAAAGTTGATCGAGAACTCGGAAAAATTGACTGAGAACTCGTTGAAACTGACCGAAAGTCGGGCAAATTGACCAAGATCTTGAAGAAATACTAACTGGAATTCATCGAGAACTCGGGCAATTTGATCATTAAGTTGCTGAAATTCACCAAGAAGTCACTAAAATTCATTGAGAACACGCTGAAATTTGATCGAGTAATCACTGCAATTGACTGAGAAGTCGGGCAAATTGATCAAGAACTTGTTGAAGTTGACCGACAACTCGGTGAAATTGACCAAGAACTCAGCCAAATTCATCGAGAACTCAGGCACCAAGAACTCGGCCAAATGAACTGAGAACTCACTAAAATTAATCGAGAACTCGCTGAAATTTAACCGAATAGTCACTATAAATTGACCGAGAGGTCAGGCAAATTGATCAAGAACTTGGTGAAATTGACCCAGAACTTGGGAAAATTGATCGAGAATTTGGTGAAATTGATTGAGAACTTGCTGAAATTGACAGAGAACTCAATAAAATGGACCGAGAACTCGGTGAAATTGACTGAGTACTTCATCAAATTAACCGAGAACTTAGGGGTTACTTGATTTTTAAATTCCCTAGTAAATACATGAAAATACGTAATTATGACTTACTCCACCGGTTTGAAATTTGGCCGGGAATTACATTTTGAAATTCGGACCATAAAAATGATGTCATTACCTATTTAAATATGTGGGCCCCATCATTATATATGTGACTTATCTACACCATTCATCCTTTTTAACAACATATTTTAAGGCATGAGGCCAAAAAAAAGTCAAATCCAAAGCTTGAGTGGACTACACCTTAAGGAACAATGATCATAAAGACATCAACAGTTGAAAGTTGTTTTCTCCCTAAGGCCCGCATTGATGTTTATTTGCCATCCAACCTGTTCATAAGGTCACACAATCATGGATAAAGGGGAAACAAAAATATCAGCTTGATCCAAAACTTCTTAGGTCCTCAAGAAGCTTTCAATGATATGAGTTCAATTCTCATTGTTTCATGTGGTGTGGTCCACTTTAGCTTTGGATTTGCCTTTTTTTGGTTCATGCCCTAAAATGAGCAGGCTAAAGGGATGGATGGTGTCGATAAGACACACATCATAGTGGGCCCCATGATTTAACATTTTTCTCCTCGGGTGACGTGAGGAGTGTTATAAATAAAGTTGGATTTCAACATCACCTGGGAAATCCAACTGAAAATACAAAGGTAAATAATTATTAGCCATTTACCTGGAATTACCACTGTAATTAGAAAATTAAATGACCTCTTAGGAAAATTGAGCGAGAACTTGATGAAATTTATCGAGAGCTTAGGAAAATTAATCAAGAACTTGGTAAAATTGATTGAGAACTCGTTGAAATAAACCAGAACTCTGTGAAGTTGATCGAAAACTTGAAAAAATTGACTGAGAACTCGGCGGTATTGATCGGGAACTCACTGAAATTGACCGAAAACTCATTGAAATTGACTGAGAACTTGAAAAAATTGACCAAGAACTTGTTTAAAATTGATAAAAAATAAAAATAAAAAAATCTATGAAATTGACCAAGAACTCTTACACATGCAAAATTTTCGAGTTTAGGGTTTATAAAATTTTCTTTAAATATACCTACAATGCAATGCGTCTTCGATGGAGGCACTAAAGAAAAATAAATAATGATTTGTGAAGTAAAGGGCATTCTGGCTTGAAAAAGTAATAAACTTTAGAGATGGAAGAGTAGAAAATTTTAGAAAATAGATTCGTAGTTGCATGGTTATTATTATCCCAAAAAAAAAAAAGGAAAAAGAAATAAGGTAGTGGAGAAGTAAAAAGGTTGATGGGATAAAGGTGAAGTTTAGTGAGAAAATTCTTTGAGAGAGTAGAAAATTCTTTGAGAAAATTATAAAATGCCAACGTCAGCATGGCATGCGCAGGTTAAACGTTCCACAATTGGAAACAAAAGCGTTGATACTCTGAGAGAGCAAGAACATGAATAGCCATGCATGCAGACGCTGTTCACTTGGCAGGCTGAATATATAATCTGAACCATCCAAATTATTCTTACTTTAAATGGGGCACGTCGTTAAAATCAGAGTGGATAGCTGGTCAATCCTAACCGCACAACGCTAATTTTCCCCTCATCTCAGTGGTCCATCTTTATGGCCACAGTTTGGATGGTTAGGATAATCAGTGCTGTTTGACTTTTGACCGGGACCAATCGAAATTGGGCTCCACAGTTTCCATTGTCTGGACACGTATACGCTGGATGTCCACAATCGAGAGAAAAGTTCGATACTCTCGCAGTGTATGTCCTCTATACACAGACACGTGACCACTGTCCATTTGGCATATATGTACCTCAACACGGATCTAACAGTGGTTCGCAATTTCGAGGTGTTGTGAGACAATAATCGTATAAAAGATCATCGTAACTATCCGATTGCTTGCCCAAAAATGGACGGCTAACATGTAGGGGATTCTGTGGTCCAGATTCAACGAAAAGTACACTGGGAAAGGTTTAGGATCTTTTTGGAATTCCCACTATCTACGATAGGCCCACTGTTTGATCGGTTTTGATTGCAGTACATGGACGCCACTTGTAAGGTGCATGCCTGCTTCATACTCGATTGGATCAACTACACCAGGATTTATTTTATTTTATTTTTTTAAACCAGAAAATCAGATAGACCACACATTGTGCCAGGTGGGGCCTACTCTGATCACGGTGGCTGGAACCTGATACAGCTTTGATATTCTACACACGTGTCAGATTGAATCGAAACTGTCAATTTGGAGTTTTCAGAATTCAAAAACCACAATGTCTGGACTATTCTAGCCCTTCAATTTATGGCTTACAAGCAAAGACTAACAGTCAAAATCAGCAACGGCTACAATTTTGGAAAGGCCAATTTATTAGATGGTTAAGATAGTCCAATCATAGAAAACTTTGGTCGAGGGTCAATCAACGGCTGAGCCCACCCGACGCCTGGTTTGGATCATCATACACAAGCGCCACGTGGCTGGTACAAAAGTCCGGGATAGAACGATTTGATGGTTGCTATAGCACCCTAATCATATTCACGGCGAGGGATCAACTGCCAGTTGCGTCTGCCTTAATTTACTAAATAGTGGCAAATCATATTCGGGCGGTCCAAATTGTGGACCCCACTTTGGACGGAGCATCTAAAATTACGGAGATCAGATGATACTAATCATCAACCTAATTTCTTGAAATGGATGGTTGAAAATAAATCATCAGCATTCCAAATTAAACTAGCACGATCAGATGTTTAATGTCGTCGGGTCAATGTGATTTGGGGATATGTGCACCATCGACAAGAGGCCATGATTTAGACGGCCTAGATTAATAGTATGCTACGAGTTTCTACCGTTCAGTATAATTTGAAAAGATTCGGAGAGTATTCCGGTTCCAAAAGACAACTTCTTCTGTAAGCGCATAGACCTCCGCTCGTATTGATGTTTTGGGTGGGCCAACCTGATGACAAGCTTGAATTTCGCACGTTTCTCCCACATCGCCAAGTGCGAGAGGCATTTGATTTGCCAAAAGAGTGTTATTGCTAGCCACGTGTAACTACATGCGGTGGCGATCACCGCGATTAACGGCAAAGGAGGAAAATTAGGTGGGTCCCACAAACGTATCGCACTTGATGGACATCGGAGCCGTGTGGGTCCCACCTTGAAGATCACCTGCTGTGAAAACTAGGCCCGTCGATTAATCAGGCTACCATCGATCGAGATATTATCATCTCATCCAACATACAAGTGTGGCGCACCTGTTAGTGGGTCGGTTGGTTTTTTTTGTTTTTTTTCCACCACGTGATCTTCATGGTGGGGCCCACCTTTGATCACTGTATCATTGTCTAAACCATCAGGCGACCCCAATTCCAAAAATCCCATTCATCTAACAGTTAGTATCATCTGACCGTGCAACTTTACAGGAGTGGCCTATCCAACAAGTGACCACTAAACGAACGGTCCAGACAGACTGGCATGCGTGCCAATTGGGAGCAATCAATGTCTAGCTTCTCCCGCTAAATGCCCATGCCACCAAAATTAGGAAGCAATCAACGGTGTAGATTTTCCAATTTGTTATGATTAATTGATAGACGTTAAAGTTGTGGTGTACCCTTGTTTGATTTCAGGAGGTGATTGATCTGCCCAAGCAGCTGGACTACTTCCGAGAGTACAAGAAGAGACTGGAGCTGATGATTGGAAAGAAAAGAGCCGATGATCACATCCAACGGTCCGCGGTCATCGTCAGTGCAGGGACGAATGATTTCGTCGTCAATTACTTTGCTCTCCCATTCAGAAAACAGAAATACACGGTTGAAGAATACCAGTATTTCCTACTACTGAAATTCGGAGAATTCATTCAGGTTTGTTTCTAACCGGCCCACTCATGAGGTACCCCTGATTTGGCTACTCCCGCGACTAGCCATTTTGATTCACGGCTATTCTTCCTACACGTATCAATCTCGCTAACGTTTTGGAGATCAGGGCCTTTCGTTGGGTGGGTCGCATGCGTGCGTCCACTGGCGACGTTTGATTAATTTTTTCTAACGGCCCAGTTTTTTACATGCGGAACGGACGCGGATTTCCTGCTAAAGCCTTTCGCAGTAAGTTCCTGCGCAAGGATGCTGAGTGGAGCCCACCGTGATGTTTTTTTAGAGATCCACCCCGTTCATCCGTTTTATGAGATCAATTTATGGCGTTCAAATAAAAAAGGAGGGATGTATCCAACACTCACCTGGGCCACACATGAGGAAACAGTGAGTATTCAGTGAGCACCGTTGAAGCATTCGTATGGCCATAAAAGTTTTGTATCAGGCTATAATTTTAGTGTTTTCACTTCACGCCATTGGGAATGACCTTGTAAACAGTTTGGATAGAAGATAAACATCATGGTTGGGCCCAGGAAGGTTTCAACGGTAGGAATTTGTTTCCCCAATTTTCCCTCTCGTGTGACACACTCGAGTGTTTTATACACCTCATTTTGGGTTGCATATATTAAAATGAGCTCTTAAAACGTATGGACGGGATGGATTTCTGACATACATTTCCGTGGGCCCCTCCCAGCTTGTGCAGGACATCCGCGTCCGTAGCCGTCGCATACAGCTGGCACACATGGTCTGGAGATCCAGCCGGTTGCTTTTATTATACCAACCATGGACGGCGGATACCCCAAATACCTCACGAATTGAAAGATCCTAGCCCTTCAATCATTGGCCCACGTCACTACAACATAAGTACAGCAGCCCTGTGGAAAAAGGCGACTGGGATATCTGAAATTTCTGGGGCAGCTCCCAGCTCCAATCCACGGCTGTCTCCATGGGAACAACGGTCTGGATCGCCGAACAGCACCCTAGTAGTACGGAATTGCCAAATCAGAGTGAGTTTTGGGGAATGGCCCGCCCAACGTCAAGCTTTCTTGACCAAGTTGAAAAGACTGCCAAATTCAAAGGTTATGAGTAGACATCCATCCAGTGGGCCCCACCACGGATTCCTTACAGTTAAAAAAATCGTAGCCGTCCGCACAGTTCTTCCGAGTTCCACCCACTCCTGTTTTTATTCGAAGGCCACCCAATTGAGACAGCGCACCCGTGTACGCTGTGGCTAGTGCACACGCGACTCAAAATCCTAACCGCGCAAATCGTGGGACCCACTGTCATTGAGTTATAACCCGGTAATTCAAAGGAAGTTTGATTTTAGGTGGTCTATTGGGGGACATCTAATGGCTGTAGAAATAAAAACTAGTAAACGCTCGAGGTTTGGATTGTCCAATCAATAGGCCTTTGAGTATCGAACTGATCTGTAGTTGGTCTCAATAATTGAACGGTTTGGATTTGAGCCACATACCACAAGTACAGAAGGTGAACCTCACTCGTATTATACTTAGATGGCATATGGTTCTCGCATCTTGCAATGTGTCACACATGTACAGATCCGGGCCGTTCCTCAGGCATGCCAAAGAGTCTAAAATTATTGCAGTCAGATCATCAGGTGGGCCACACGTAGCCTGACGCGGACACTTGATGACCAGTTTGCTGGTCCCCTCTGACAGTGAGTGGCATAGAAATCCCACACGCGTGTTGGATATTTTCGTAATTTGACAACTTAAAATGCTTACGTAATCAGGGATTGCGGGATCTGGGGCCATGGAAGATTGCGGTGGCGGGCCTTCCTCCAATGGGTTGCTTGCCGATCGTCATCACCGCTAATCGAGGTGGGCCATTTCAGAAACGAGCTTGTGTGGATGCACTCAATTCCGTAGCTCAAGACTACAATAGAAAGCTGCAAGACGAATTAGGGGCCATCCAAAAGAGATGCGGAAACGAAGGGTGTAGATTCGTCTACGTAGACATATACGGCCCCACCGCGGATATGATCCTCCGCCCCGCCAAGTTTGGTAAGCTTTGTTTCTTCTTCTACTCTTATGATATTACTGTGTGCGTTTGGATGCGCATTTCAATTGAATCGTGATTCATTCAATGCATGCACGTGAGCAAGATCCAAGCCAGTAGGTGGTTTCTACTGAGGTTGGTCTTCATATAAGGTGTCCGACACGTGTAAAAGGAATGGATGGTTGATAGAACCAGACCGGACTGATATTCGGATGAGGTCACCTTCACGGTGGGGCCCACCTAATGCACCACCTGATGACTTGAACACCTGCCAGGTTCACACGTGCCATTCGATTAAAGGTGTAGATGGAGACCGTGCGAACGGGGCTTGGGTATGCACCCTGGCAGAAGAGTTAGCCCCGTCTGCGCATCAGGTGCGCTGGGCGTGTATGAAGAGATGAACGGTCGAAAAAATTGGTTAGGGGTCACCATCGACGCACCAGATGTGCAGAACGCACAGATTCTCCTCATAAGCAGTGGCTCCCCGCGTAATGAGTGGATCGAATCTCACACGTGCGCCTGCGAGTAGTTACGTGTGCAGCATTGGTGCATGATGCCTGATGGGTTCGTTTCCGCTTGATGGATCTATCGCGGATGGACCATGGTCTAAAAGTCATCTAATCGAGAGATCCTAACCATCAAACGACGGAGTTTCCACCTCTTGTGTGTAGCCAATGTCCATTATCAGTTTTGTACGGACGCGGATTGGGTAGTGGGTACTACCCCACCCGTCCAAGCTCAGCACAGCACAGGCAGGGGCTCTGAGTGGCCACCGTGACGTATGTGGGTTTTATCCACACCGTCCATCCATTTTTCTATATCATTTTAGTTACAAGTGGACCACACCACAGGAATTAGCGGTGACAATGACGTCCACCGTTGAAAACTTCCTATGGCCCACCGCTGATCGTGTCCACCAAACAGCTTTGTGCACCTCCTGAAGAATGAATTTTCGAACAGGTTTTGAAGATTCGACGGACGGGTGCTGTGGAACAGGGCTGTTCGAAGCTTCTTTCTTATGTTCACCCAAATCTCCAATGTGTCCGGATGCATCCAAGTACGTTTTCTTCGACTCCATCCACCCGACGGAGAGGGCGTACTACATCCTCTTCAACGCCCTTCGAGATACAGTCGATTTATTAGAATGAGTCCGTGATCCGGACTCGTACCATGTATTTATTAGAATGACTTGGACTGCCGTCTTCCTATTGGTATACATGACTCTCCGTACCTTACATCCGAAACCGTCCATTCTCGGTGGGTGAAACCCATGCACGATAAAATATTCGGGAAGCGGCCCACCTTTCAAAAAGTGAGCCGGAAATGTAGGTATGTCTTACCGTTCACAAAATAATAATAATAATAATAATAATAAAGGACACGGGCAGATGTTTTGTCCATCATCTCTTATGTGCCCTTTCACACACGTGCGTACCCTGCTCATCCACACGCATTCCCACATGCCAGTATGGAACATGGTTGAGAGATCTGAGCTTTCCATCTGGTTGGAAGTAATGCTTAGATCTTCTTCCTCAAAAGTTCCTCAGGTAGGCCATGACGTAAAAAGTAAACTGACGGTTAAAATAATTTCTTCTAGCGGAAGTGCTCTAATTTTTCGGCCAGGAGTTGTAGACAGTGTAGCCCACCTTACGGAAAGATCTGATCTCGTACATGGTTTCATATTGGCACATGTGCATGCGTTTTGATGGTCAGGACTCCCACGCGCTTGGGATTAGCAAACCTTTGTTATCATACGTATAGCAAAATAAAGAGAAGCTTTTCTAGCATTTCTCCTCTTCTGCCGTGCGCATGATCAGGACCATTCAACAAGTACGCCCACCATGGATGTGCAACGTCGCAGATATCATTAATGGTTGGATTAGCAACATTCAAGTGGGAAATAGGGATTTGAACATTTTTTAGGCCAGGTCACTCAGGACTGGCCTGAAAATAATTTATTACGCTTAGTGTTGGGCCGGGCTAAGATGGCCCGCCCAAACCCAGCAAATTGAAATGGATGTCCTGGACCTGGGCCTAGGTTTAACGGCGCTATTGTATTGAGGCCTGGCCGAGCTTTTATTTGTGCTTGTTTTATGGTCGTCATGAGATGGCCCCTAGACCAATGTTGCACACGTGTGCTACATTGGAAAGATTGATCAATCTGTAGGATAGGCCATAAGTGTAGGTTTAATATGGAAACATTCGACAGGTTCTTTCAACCGTCCATTTCTTTATGTATGTTTGGCCCAACTAATAAGATGAACGGCTTGTGATCTGTCTTATGATCGGCTCGGATCTGGGTTACAAGTGCCCCGTTGCCATGTTCGAGAAGCGACTGACAAAACCTGTACTCGGCAGATTTTACGGCGGGGACGCTACCGTCAGCAGAAATGATAGGTGCTTGGAAATGTACCACAGCTCCCGTGCAAGGATGCCTCCTCTACTGTACATGTTGCATGTACCTCAAATCCGAACCGTCCAAATAGTGGGATCCAACATAGATGCATGACAACTGAAAAATTACACTGAGATGATCGACGATGGAAATGAAAACCTGATTCGTGGGCATTGAATGGACAATAGATACACAAAGCTGAAGACAACCTAATTTTAACAAATAATTGTAGATTATCTAATCGATGCGAAAACTAATCTACCGTGGGTGCCGTTATTTGGGCGGTTTGGATCTGAGGTGCATAGGTGCATGAAGCCCTTACAGTGGTACGGGAACGAAAACAAAACGCTTGCAACAGTATCCACCATATACTGATACACATCAGGTGCGCCAATCTGCGTTTGGATAGGGGCCCAAACATCAGGCCGGTTCAAAACTCAGGTGGATTACACCTACTCTGATGAGTCCTAGCCCATTTGACGATCTACTCGCCTAGTGGAGGGCATCCGTCGATTTAAATAAAATTCCAATCAAGGGTCCACATTCAATGACCTTCTATAGGAGATTAAGATTGTCCAAACTATGTGGGTTTTGGAGTATGGCCCATCTACCTTACAGATCAGCAGAGGAACGGATCGGATCTACTACATTTGTGCAAGGTGCATGGGACTGATGGCCCAGTGCCTCCGTAGGAAATGAAAGGTAAAAAATGTTTCAGACACTTGAAGAAACCCAAGTTCTACATCAGGTCCCTTGAATTTTATTCTTCAAGACAATGATACACACGCGTGCATGCCCACGATACAAGGCACGCTCTAGGCAATTACACAATCAATCTTGCTAGTGCACACACCCAAACGTAGAGGTTTCTAGCCCCACACACCTTTAAACGTGGCTGGCACTCGTGCAACAGACATCTGAATCGTCAACAAGGAGGGCCCACAGTGAATACGACCAGAATCAAAGATCGAGTTGGTCGGATGAAACAATGCCCACTTTATAAAATAAAATAAAATCCAACGGTCCACATTCAACATAACGTTTGTCCCACCCGATGAGTGGACCAAACCTCGCACCGAACAAGCTACACAGTGCAGCCCACCTTATGAACGCCGCAGATGTCCCACGCAATCACGGGTCAAGTTGGCACGTGCTACATGTAAAGGCGCGTGTAGGGTTCAAAGTCATACAATAGCTAGGTTCACTTAACTCAGGATATTTTCAACAACCGACATCAGAGCATCATCAGCTATAAGCTTATACATTCTCTCCGTCGGATGAACAGCATCCCAGTATACGTATTTTGTGGGGTCCTCACACGTGACCTGATCCTTACACGTGTCACCGTATTCGATCACACCTGTTCCACAACACCCCTTGGAAGCAACCGTAAACCCTGCCAAACGAATAAAAGCATATCAATCCATCAGGACGCGTGCAACATGCATCCTGACGCAGGAGGCGAATTTCCTACCACAGTTGTTGCAGGGAGCCCGTGCAACAAAAGGTGTGGGGCCCGCCGTGATGCACGTGTGACATCCACTCGTACATCGTTTGCACCAGCTCGTGTTAGTGCGTAAGCCCAAAAATCAGTCCTATCCAAAACTCCAAGTGAGCCACGGCACAGGTGACAGTGGGAAGGAGCATGCCCACCATTGAAACCTCACTGAGATCTACTCCACCCAGATGTTTATACGACATCCAACCCCGTCATAAGGTAAGTCCCACCAGGAAGGCAAAAACAAAATATCAGCCTGATCCAAATCTTCAGTGGGCCCCAAGGATGTTTCAATGGCAGGCGTCTTATCTTATCTACACTTTTTCATGCGGTGTGGCCTACTTGAGCTTTGATTGGCCTTGTTTTTCGGTTCCCATTCTAATATAGAATTGGTGCAAATGATGGACGGAATGGATTTCACACAAATGACATGGTGAATCCCACAGAGCCTTTTTTTTCCATGGGTTTGCATACACTGGTGCGTCCCGTCCATACATGTGGGGCCCTGGTTCGGTAATCCAGATAAAAAGAACTGGTCAAAGTACGATGACCTTTCAATTTAGGAGATTTTTCTTGGGCATCCCATATCCACATTACGGCCTAAAATGATTGGTCAGGATCAGCAGACCATGTGACCCACTTTGACAGATAGAGAAATCAGGGCCCTTAACTCCTCATAGCAAAGTTCGTTGTGTCCTTACCATATTTCACGGGGTTGTATATTGCATTAAGCAATATGTCATACACATCCACGTAAGCCATTCTCACACCCAACGATCTCTTCAATGTAGCCAACGCAACTTTTAGCTTGGAATTGAAAGAAGTCGCTACTCCATTATAACTTTCCACGCAATCTGTATTCCCCGTTATCGTCTTTACAAGTGGTAAACATCCCATTGGTGGTGCCCCCACTACAGCAAATATCGTCCCTCCAAGTTTATGCATTTCCTGTATGGTGTACGCAACGCATTAGCGATGTGGAAATAAAAGAAAATGAAGCTACTCTTACACACATCAGGTGTCTTCCTGCATGGTGTAAACATCGGATCAGGACGTGTAGATGAAGACACGTGTCAAGTTAGACCCCATCAGGTCACACGTGGGACCAATCCACACGCTAGATTAGTCCGAGCTTTTAGATTTTTTCCCAAAAAAATCTGGTCCACTGATGAGGTGGGCTCTTGCACAGGGAATGACGTGAGGTCCAGCACCATCTTCCTCTGGGGATAATTGTTCCAAATCCACATAACTTCACTGGACTCCTCAAATTTATAAGAAAATAAATTTTATAAAATTTGAAATTGATAAATTAATAAAATAAACAAGTTTACAACCCTTTAAATAAAAATACTAAGAAATAGAAGAAATTTTAAAATCAAACTATAGCTAAAACTCTTAGAATTCATAACTTACTATAAGTAGTGCGTAAGATTTTCGGCCAAAAATAATAAATGTCCATTTGGCTTGACCTGTTCTCTTAATTGTTATAAGCACTTTTCAATTTGTGCGCAACTCCTGAAGTGCAACGGATGAAGAGTTGTTTTCAAATTAAAATTTAATATTTATAGTAAAAATAGAATTAAAATAGGGAAACAATCATCAATCTCATGGTATTTCACAAATCTGGCTTGCACAACTAGCATAAAGGGTTAGGTGGCTAAAGTAGTTCATCCACCTCCAAAATCATATATTCAACGAATGATAACTCATTCTGAATTACGAGATACCTTGATTTAAGGTATGACGAATCACTTCTGTTGTTGACCTGGTCTTTTCAGATGCATCTTGACCAGGAAACTATCAGTGACCCACTCTACATCAGCACTAATGTTGGAGACCGGTGGAAGGTTTAGAAAACTTTAGGCATACGTTTTTTTTTTTTCAAACTGTGGCCTACTTTCAAGTGGATCAATCTGATTTTTGGATTAGAGCAATAACATAGGCACCCATGACATACTGTCACACGTGTGACATGTACATGAGTTGTATTGCAACGCGTGTGGGCTTAGGAAAGCTCCCTGATCGCTACTCAATCAAGATCTGACGGTTTAACACTAATGATCACTGCCAATTGACGTGTCCATGCGCAAGCACTTATACATCACTCCTATGGGGCTCATTCACCAAAAAAAAATAATAATAAAGCAAGTGACGTGCGTCACTTGCTTTCCACTCCTCCACGACTCCCTCTCTTTCCACTTCTCCACGACTGATGATGTGCATCACCCCACAACAATATCTTCCACGACTCTCTCTCTTTCCCATTTCTCCGCGGTACAGTTGCGGATGGGAACCCATCCACTATGATTGTCATCATCATGGTGGGACCCACTCCTCAATCTAAACCGTCTATTAAACTCAGAACCCACCAACTCACCTGACATCATTTTTATACCCTATTTCTCATGCTATCAAGAGAAAAACAATAGAGAAAATCTGTGAGAAGAAAAAAAGAGCTCAGGAGAAGAAAGAGTATCCGTGAGGGTTCAACATCGAGTTAAGATTTGATCAATCAATGCTAGTACACGTAGAAATCAGCATCGCTTCAGATTATTTTCCTCCCATCACGCAATTTTTTCATAGCAGGTAGGTGATCCATCCTTATTGAAAGATTCATAAGAAATTGCCTTATATAATCTAGACATTGAAAGATTCATAAGTAATTCCTTATTGAAGAATATTATTTATGTGACTACTGAACCAATGCAAATATTATTATTATTATTATTATTATTATTATTATTAATATTTTGCATTTGATATTATCTAGTGGGATGATGAATATTTATTATGTGATCAATTATTTTTTAATACAATAATTTTTACAGGTGCTCTGTCCTAAAAGAATCACCATATTATTTGTTATAGGTGCTCTGATATTATTTGTTATAATGTTTCCTTGCAAGTTAGATGCATCTTATGTGAACAATTATTTTTTTTGTACAATGATTCTTACGGGTGCTCTACCCAGTGTCATTCCCAAAAGGATCAGTACGACACGGGTGCTCTGCCCAGGGTCATTCCCAAAAGGATCGGCACGGGTGCTCTGCCCTGGGTGATTCCCTAAAAGGATCAGTATACACAGGTGCACTGTCCTGGGCTTTTGTCCCTAAAAGGTTTCACCGGTGCTCTGCCGAGGGTCATACCTTAAAAGGATCAACACCGGTGCTCTGCCGTGCCTCATCCCCTAAAAGGATCAGCACACATGAGTCTTATGTTTACTCCAATCTTAGTATTTTTAGAAAAGTTATGTTAAAAATTTATTCATTTCATATTCATGAATGTCAAATTATTAACTATGATTTTACATCCAATGTTCCCCTTATTTTGATTAATATATCGAGGTTAAATTTGGTAATATTTGTGAGACTTTTAACTAGGGATTGATGTGATCCTATTGAGTTGTCAACTCATTATATTTTAACCGTTTCAGGTTATGAATATTTTAAAGATGCATGGTACTACTATTAGTAGTGGAGCATGGAATGTGATTGGATGCATATGGCATGTCATTTTACATAGGATAAATTTTATTTTATTTTAGAATTCTGAATGTAGTAATGTTTGACTTGATTTTCTTATTTCAAGTTAAGTTAAATAAGTATGCATCGATGAAATAATAGATTATGTAATCAGTTATCTTAGTTTGTGTTTGGATTTTAAAGTTTTGGGCTATGGTGGGAAAAAAATGAAATGCGTATGAAATTGACATACTTTATCTTTTTATGGTTGTTGTATATATATATATATATATATATGTATATATATATATATATATATATATATATATATATATATATATATCACGGGCCTGAAATTCGGGTCCTGGACACCCTATTCGAGTATCCGAATTTTGGGGCGTGACAAAGTTGGTATCAGAGCTAGGTTGATCTTAAACATTGGATATAAAATAGTGATTTAACTCTAAGTCTTCCTAAATGGCCTTAATTAGGAGATGAGAAATTTAGAATACACATGTAGGACATTTTAATCTATTATAATATAATACTTAGATCCCATTTAGGCTGTATATTAATATACAAAATCAAATCTGGACGTTAGGAATTTTCTGAGAATTTTCTAACTATTTCTTATGTTAGACAGCAATAATCAATATAAAATGTCTGACTTTGAAAAATCATAACTTTTTAAGTAAAACTCCGATTGAAGTGATTCAAAAACTTAATTGAAGTTTGATAAGTATCATTATATGAAAAAAATAGTTAAAAATTAAAAATACTGACCCTTCATATATGTATTTGAGGTTAAGAAAAACCTATTTTGAAATTGTTCAAATCTGGACAGCGTGTACTCTCTAAATTTTTAAAAATTTTATAGGCTTCAAAATATTATAAAATTTTATAGGAGTATAGTGGACTTATAGATATATCTATATAAAAATTTTCAAGTTAAAATAATGTCTAAAAATATTAAAAATATCAATTAGAATAGCACTCTTATGACTAAAAATTTCTGTACATAGTTCTAAACTACATCTTAGTTCAACTTCTCTTAGATCTTCATGTATGCCTATATTGAACTAACTAATTTCTTTTAATCTTAAAATTATTTAGTAAAATTCATAATTCCCTTTATTTATCCTACGCTATGACGGATCAAAATATGAACCTCGGGGCCGCATCGGAGACTAAAGTACCCGATGCAACTAGGCAATGAGCAATTATTGATAAGATCCTCCAAGCAATGGAAGGATTTACCTCATTTATGGGAATACAATTGCTTAAACTCAATCTCAGGAGCAGACTTAAGCGACACTTATAGCCCCTGAAGGGATGGGGTCCTTGTTGGAAAAGTTTAAGAGGCAGAGACCGCCTACGTTTAAAGGTGGGCCTGACCCAAGTGAAGCTGAGGGTTGGAAGAGGCAGATGGAGAAAATTTTCTCAGCTATGAGATGTAACGAGCAACAACAAGCTAAATTAGCAATATATATGTTGGAAGGAGAAGCCAATCATTGGTGGGAATCTACGACCAGGGAGAACCCGAGAATAGAAAGGTGGACATGGGACCAATTCTGCATAAAAATTGAAAATAAATACTTTCCAGCTTATGTGCGTGCTTAAAATGTTACAGAATTCATGAAATTAGAACAAAAAGATAAGACGGTGTATCAATATGATGCAAAGTTTACAGAGTTGGCACGATTTGCGACATTTCTCATACCGGATGAGCTTCGTAAAGGGCAGAAGTTTGTTGAGGGACTGAAACCTTCTATATGTACTCGACTGGCATTATTCCTTATTAAAACGTATGCAGAAGCACTGGAACGTGTTAGCACAATAGAAAAGGACTTTGATGAGCATTGGAAGAACCGCGAGCCGAGGAAGGACATGAGGAGTGGAGCCAGGACCACGCACCATTCATTTCTCACACAACATGAAGCAACTAAGCGGTAGAAGATGCCAATACCAATACCCAGACATGCCACGACGTAACTTTCAACACAATTCACTGGGACTTGCCATAACTGCGGAATGGTAAGTCTTCCTGCCCACCATTGTCTTCTACCACCTCGTCATCAATATCTAGGGAATCAAGGACCGCCACGATCGTTATGGCATTATACAATGTTCCCTTATTTTGATTCCCCTTATTTTGATTAATATATCTAGGGAATCAAGGCCGCCTCTTCATTATACACCATTTACATCATATCAACGACCTCCACCGCCCCCTCAGATGATTCAGCCAACTACAAGACAAGCACAACCTTATCCTCAGAGGCCTGTACAGCTACATCAACAATACCAGCCGCCTAGACCCCCTCAAGCTTATCATAGACCACCTCAACAATCGCAACAACAAGTCAAGCCTCCCCAATATCAGCAACTGAGGCTTAAAAGTTAGGCGCCCTGACCTTAAGTTTAAGGACATGTTTACGCTCTATCTTCATTCACAAATGATCCAACCCAACTTATCCAAATCGAAGCTATGATGATCCAATGCCACCTCAAGATGATGCTACACAGATATATGAGACTGCTGTTTCTGCTTATAAGGACCCAGCACAACCTGCAGATATCACTCCTTAACATGGTGCCGAAGCTACTAATAATGTGGTGGAAGGTACCATCTTGGCTTACATATATCTTGCCAGAGCATTATTCGATTCAGGAGCTACACACTCATTTATATCTTATTTCTTCATATTCTCATTTGGTATATCACCCGTAAGATTAGATAAGAAAATTATCGTAGCAACCCCTCTCGATAAATCCATGAATTTAGAGCAAATATGTGAAGAATGCCCCATCATAATTGAAAATGAAATACTACCAGCAAATTTCATAATTATGCATATAAGGGAATATGATGTTATCTTAGGAATGGACTGGTTGTCCCAGTATCGTGCTAAAATAGATTATTTCTGGAAGATGATAACGTTGAATATAGAAGGACGATCTCCACTGAAATTTTGTGGGACACGAAGAAGGAATGCACCGATTGGTTTGTCGGCTATTGTGGGAATTGAGTAATCAGGAGAAGGGATTGAACAAATACTTGTAGTTAGGGAGTTTTCAAAAGTTTTTTAGGACATTCCAAGGTTACCTCTAAAAAGAGATGTGGACTTCGGTATTGATCTAATGCTCGGAACTGCACCTATCTCTAGAGCACCTTACTGTATGGCTCTGGTAGAATTAAAAGAATTAAAGGATCAGATCTAACAGTTGCTAGATTAGGGTTTCATTAGAGTCAGCACGTCGCCATGGGGAGCACCGGTCTTATTTGTAAGGAAGAAGGATGAAACTATGAGATTATGTATCGATTATCGTCAGTTGAATAAAGTAACAATCAAGAACAAATATCTTCTTCCTAGGATTGAAGATTTATTTGACCAGCTTAAGGGAGCGAGGTTCTTTTCTAAAATAGATTTGAGGTGAGGTTACCATCAATTGAGAATAAAGGATGAAGACGTGCACAAGACGGCTTTTAGGACTCTTTACGGGCTGCCATTTGGATTGACAAATGCTCCAGCAATATTTATGGATCTTATGAATCGGGTATTCAAACCTTATTTAGATCGATTCGTTATTGTATTCATCGATGATATTCTTATATACTCCAAGACTCATGAGGAGCATGAGGAACATCTCAGGACCGCTCTACAGACGTTAAAGGAAAATCAATTGTATGCCAAGTTATCAAAATGTGACTTTTGGAAGCATGAAGTAAAATTCTTGGGGCATGTGGTGTCAGAGAAAGAGATATCTGTGGACCTAGCTAAAATTGAAGCAATATTAGAATGTGAGCAACCTTTGAATGTGCGAAGTTTTCTCGGCCTTGCTAGTTACTATCAAAGATTTATAGAAGAATTCTCTAATATATCAAGACCTCTAACTAATCTAACTAAGAAGAATACGAACTTTAAGTGGGATCAAGATTGTGAGCAGGCATTTACCGAACTGAAGAAGCGGTTTACATCAGCCCCAGTTCTGGCATTACCGACCGAAGGAGAAAGATTCGTCGTTTATACCGATGCGTCATATCAAGGATTAAGATATGTTCTTATGCAAGGAGGCAAAGCTATCGCATTTGCTTCACGGCAGTTAAAGACTCACGAGCGAAATTACCTGACGCATGATCTGGAATTAGGAGCAGTGGTTTTTGCTTTAAAAATTTTGAGGCACTACCTATATGGGGAACAATTTGACTTATATTCAGACCATAAGAGTTTAAAGTATCTCTTTAATCAGAATGAATTAAATATGCGTCAAAGAAGATGGATAAAATTTTTAAAAGACTACCATTTCGATATTTCATATTACCCAGGAAAAGTAAATGTTGTGGCCGATGCCCTAAGCAGAAAGACACGAAGACTTATGGCCAGCCTAATGATCAAAGAGTGGGAGATGCTAAATGTTATCAAAGATTTCGATCTGCAACTCCAGCTTGAAGAACCTCAAGCGCATCTAAGTAACCTAGTAGCACAGCCTGCCCTGGTGTTTATTTTTTAAAATTTTCTTAAGTTGAATAGCTAAATTTAGCCTCTTTTTTTTTAATCTTTAGAATTAAGATTGGATCATGATAAACTTTTCTCTTAGATTCGGCATATTCTAGAAGCTCAAAAGGAAGACGTTTAGCTACAAGAAAAAGGAGCAGAAGGAATAGGGAATGAGAATGCAGAATGGTGAATTGGCGCTGATGAAGGGAATAGGTTTCGTGGAAGGCTATGTGTTCCAAATGAACCTGATTTGAAGCAAAAGATTTTGGACGAGGCTCATAGATCAAGATTCACCATCCATCTAGGGGAGACTAAAATGTACCACGATGTCAAGTGTCAATACTGGTGGAACAACATGAAGCGGGAAATCACCGAGTACGTATCTAAATGTGTGACATGTCAACAAGTGAAGGCAAACCATCGAAGACCACCAGGACTCTTGCGGCCGTTACCGGTCCCCAAGTAGAAATGAGAGCATATATCCATGGATTTCGTAGTAGGATTTCCAAAGACAAGTCGACACCATGACACTGTTTGGGTGATCATGGACAGGTTAACCAAATCCACACACTTCATCCCGATAAAGATTTTTGCATCAGCAGTGGAGTTGAGTAAAATTTATATTAAAGAGATCGTTTGACTTCATGGTACTCAAGTATCCATCGTCTCCGACCAAGATCCCAAGTTTAAATCACAGTTTTGGGCAAGTCTATAGGAAGCTTTGGGAACTACTCTCGATTGTAGCATGTCATTTAACCTGCAGACTGATGGACAAACAGAAAGAACGAACTAAATTTTAGAAGATATGCTATGCAGCTGCATTCTCGACTTCAAGGGCAATTAGGACGATCATCTGCCGCTAGTGGAATTCGCATATAATAGTAGCTACTAAGCCAGCATTGGTATGGCACCATTTGAAGCTTTACATGGAAGACCCTGCAGATCACTAAGCTGCTGGACAGAAGTAGGAGAAAGGACATTGTTAGGACTAGAACTTATTTAAGAGACCTCCAAGAAGATTGATATCATTCACGAACGTATGCGCGTCGCCCAGAGTTGCCAAAAGAGCTATGCAGATAATCGACGCAGAGACTTAGAGTTTTGTGTGGGAGATCACGTGTTCATAAAAGTGTCCTCAATGAAAGGAGCTAGAGATTCAAGAAAATGTCACATATGAAGAGCAACCTGTGCGCATTCTCGATCGTAAGGAACAAGTACTTCAGACGAAGGTTATACCACTCGTGAAGGTACGGTGGAGTCATCACAGCGAGGAAGAAGCATCGTGGGAGCGAGAACAAAAAATTTGAGAAAAGTATCCTAACCTCTTTTAACGGTGGGTAGAATATAATACTTCATTTCTTTTAACGGTGGGTTCCACTGTTGTCGTTGGTGTGGCCCACCTGAACTGTGGATGACCCTCATTTTTGGGCACATGACCTAAATTTGATGGGAAAAACTGATGATCGGTGTGGATTTGTCACATCACTCCTGTGGGGCCCATTCACCAAAAAAATAATAAAAATAACAAAGCAAGTGACATGCGTCACTTGCTTTTCACTCCTCCACGACTCCCTCTCTTTCCACTTCTCCACGACTGATGACGTGCATCACCCCACAACAATATCCTCTATGACACTCTCTCTCTTTCCCACTTCTCCGCGGTACGGTTGCGGATGGGAACCCATCCATCATGATTGTCATCATCATGGTAAGACCCACTCCTCAATCTAAACCGTTCATTAAACTTAGAACCCAACAACTTACCTGACATCATTTTTATACCCTATTTCTCATGTTAGTGAGAAAAAACCATAGAGAAAATCTGTGAGAAGAAAAAGAGAGCTCAGGAGAAGGGAGAGTATCCGTGAGGGTTCAACATCGAGTTTAGAGTTGATCAATCCAAGCTAGTACATGTAGAAATCAGCATCACTTCAGATTATTTTCCTCCCATCACGCAATTTTTCCATAGCAGGTAGGTGATCAATCCCTATTGAAAGATTCATAAGAAATTATCTTATATAATCTAGACATTAAAAGATTCATAAGTAATTCCCTATTAAAGAATATTCTTTATGTGACTACTGAACCAATGCAAATATTATTATTATTATTATTCTTATTTTTTTGCATTTGATATTATATAGTGGGATGATGAATATTTATTATGTGATCAATTATTTTTTAAGGCAATGATTTTTATGGGTGCCCTGTCCTAAAAGGATCATCATATTATTTGTTATGGGTGCTCTGATATTATTTGTTACAATGTTTCCTTATAAGTTAGATGCATCTTATGTGAACAATTATTTTTTTGTATAATGATTCTTACGGGTGCTCTGCCTATGGTCATTCCCGAAAGGATCAGCACGACACGGGTGCTCTGTTCAGGGTCATTCCCAAAAGGATCGGCATGAGTACTCTGCCCCGGGTGATTCCCTAAAAGGATTAGTACACACGAGTGCACTACTCTGGGCTTTTGTCCCTAAAAGGTTATACCGGTGCTCTGCCGAGGGTCATACCCTGAAAGGATCAACACCGGTACTTTGCCGAGGGTCATACCCTGAAAGGATCAACACCGGTGCTCTGCCGTGGGTTATCCCCTAAAAGGATTAGCACACATGAGTGTTTTATTCACTCCAATCTTAGTATTTTTAGAAAAGCTATGTTAAAAATTTATTTATTTCATATTCATGAATGTCAAATTATTAACTATAATTTTACATCCAATGTTCGCCTTATTTTGATTAATATGTCGAGGTTAAATTTGGTAATATTTGTGAGACTTTCAATTCGGGATTAATGTGATCCTATTGAGTTATCAACTCATTATGTTTTAACCGTTTCAGGTTTTGAATATTTTGAAGATGCAGGGTACTACTGTTAGTAGTGGAGCATGGAATGTGGTTGGAAGTACATGGCATGTCATTCTACATACGATAAATTTTATTTTATTTTAGAACTTAAATGTAGTAATGTTTGACTTGATTTTATTATTTCAAGTTGAGTTAAATAAGTATGCATCGATGAAATAACAGATTATGTAATTAGTTATCTTAGTTTGTGTTTGGATTTTAAAGTTTTGGACTATGGTGGGAAAAAAATGAAATACATATGAAATTGACATACTTTATCTTCTTCTTCTTTTTCTCTCTCTCTCTCTCTCTCTCTCTCTCTCTCTCTCTCTCTCTCTTTTTTTAAAAAAAAAAAAAAAATTTATCACGGGTTTGGAATTTGGGGCCTGGACACCCTATTCAGGTATCCAAATTTTGGGACGTGACATGTCTGCCACATGTGCAATTTTTTTATGCATGAACTAATAAAGATTGAGGGATTACCTTGATATCGGTAGTCATGCATGTGATCAAGTAATCAACGTACTGGGCGATACTGAATTGCATGGGTCGAATTGGCTGAAGAAAGTAGTTTTGGACGAAGTCGTTTGTACCAGCGCTCACCACGAACACAGCATTTCTAACAATCTCCTCTTCTTTAACCACTCCCACCAACTCTCTTAGATGGATCTTGTAATGCATCAGGTATTCTATTTGCTTGGAAATCGGCAGCACTTTCTATTAACCAAGATAGCCAAAACAAAAATTAAAAAGAAGAAGAAGAAAAGGCACTGTTGTTAGCAGCTACCACATGTGCTGGTGTTCATTCATCAGGTACCGTGTAAGTGCCATGGCCACATTAAAAAAATAAATAAATAAAATTAAAAACAGACTGGTCTAGTTGACAAAGTAGTGGGTAGGGATGGCAATGAGCTGGGCCAGGTTAGGTCGGGCCTGATCCAAAACTTAAGAGCCAAGCCCAGCAAGAGCCTAACTTACAAGCCCTAGCCTGTTAGAAGATTATGCTTGGGCCCAGGCCCAACCCAACTAAAAAAATTCTATTTCCTCCTCTAATTTTCTTTATCTAATCCATTTATCAGGTGGGCCATGCATACACAAGTAAATAAACTGTTTAAAAGAGTAAAACTTACTAAAACTTACTATCTTATTTAAGATAGGTGATTACTTTATTAGAGATTAGAATAACATATTTGTAATACCCTGATCCATAGCTCAGTGTTAAACTGAGTGAAAGATACTTCGTTTCAACAATGAGGTCTTGTTATAAATTGGGGTGGCTAACAATGAAGTGTGAACTCACAGTGGATGTACTAACAAGGTAATTAAAAAAAAAAAAAGGAGATAAAAGGCCTTGAGCCAAAGCGTGATTCAAAACCAATCATGCAAGTTAGGCGTAAGCCATGCTCACGAGTCAAATTCATAGGTCCAAGTTTGGCTCAAAGCCAGGTGTCCCATCACGACGTATGTATTATATCCCAACCGTCCTTACATTTAGTGAGCTCGTCCTAAAAAGTAGCAGGGAATTGAAGGTCTACCATTGAAACCCTTTTGGAGTTACACAAGTTCTGGATAATATGATATTTGTTTTTCCTCTCAGTGTGTGTGACCTTATGAATAGATGGGATGAAAAATAAATGATATAGTGGGCCCTATAAGTATTTTAGGGGTGAGAATCATTGTCCCTACTCCTATTTGTGGTGTGGTCTACTTAAGCTTTGGATATGAATCATTTTTGGGTTCATGTTCTGAAATGATCTCTCAAAATAAATGAAGAGTATGGATATAATAAATACATTATTTTGAGGGCTATTTAACTTTGATCTCCTTTTAACCGTTCGTACAACTCCGCGGCAGCATTCATCTTGGCACGACACGTACCCACACTTGCTAGATCGGTGGAGTGGTACACCAGCCAATCCACTTCCGTTTACGATCCGTACACACACCCCACGCACCAAGTAAATTAGCATATAGCTAGTGCGTCGACGTCACCAAGTCAAGTGGGTCCTATAATGAGATATGCGTTATATCTAAACTGTCCATCCATTTGGCCAGCTCGTTATAAGGCTTAGTTGAAAAATAGGACAGATATAAAGATTAAGTAGACCACGCGGCAAAAGACAGTGGGTATTGGAAAGTCTACCGTTGAAACACTTTTAGCGGTAACGGAAGTTTTGGATCAATATGATATTTGTTTTTCTCTTTATCCATGCATTTGTGACTTTATGATCAGATTGGATGGAAAATAAATGATATGTTGGGCCCTATGAATGTGTTAACGGTGGAAATCATTATCTCCACTATTATTTATGGTGTAGTACAGTTTACTTCGGATATAATTCATTTTTCGGTTAGTATTCTAAAATGATCTCGAAAATGGGATTAACGGTGTGGATATAATAAATACATCATTTTAGAGCTCATGTAACGTTGATCTCCTTTAAACCGTTCGTACGACTTGGAGCTCTAAGAGGGTCAGGTCTAATAATGTTGAACGTGGAATCTAAGCTTTTAGGAAGCCAAACAGTCTGTCCGTTTTAAGATCGTCCAACGGCAAGTGCCCGAAAAAGAAATAGATATAAATCTCAAGTGGACCACCCAGATGATTTATTTATTTTTATTTTTATTTTTATTTTTATTTTTTCCGCTCATCCACATGTGTGGCCTTACAAACAGGTTGGATTTTTTCCCTTCATCAACATATGGAGGGCCCTAGGAAAGTTTCAACGATGGGCATCATTTGTCCCGACTGATTTTCAGTGGTGTAGTTTGATTGAGCTTTGGATCTACCTCATTTTTGACATCTTCCTGTAAAATAATCTTATAAAATGGACAGACGGTTTGGATATAACAAATAAATCATGGTGGGGTGCACAGAACTTAGTGACGTCAACACACAATCATGAGTCGGACACCACGCAATCCGTTTCCTTTCTGCAATATTTACGTCTTCTGGTGCAAATATCAGCCATTTCACGCGTATGGTAGGTTACAACGTATCTAAACAAATGAATGGCTAGAGGAAAATCATGACCGTAGATTTACTTTGGATGTAGCGGCCCATATAAAGTGTGAAATTGTCTGATTTTTTAGAAGGAATATCTAAGCAGTACTTCGTACCCAATGGAAGGCTCGGATTGCACACGCGTGTCCATTTTTTTTCAAACGTGTCCGCCTATGGAATTAGCAAAGCATTTCTACCACAGATAGGCGTGGCCCATGCCATTATAAAGTATCCTCCCACGTGTGTTGTTGTAAAACAAGAGGTGCTGAACTCAGTTGCACCAAATAGCTTAGAATAGTGAGGAATTCATTTAAGCTTGCGCATACACCATCTAGTGTAGTGTATGCACTTGCTTGTATGATATAGGAAGGCAAAATAACATACTGTAATGTTAGCTGTAAGTTCATCGTAACCACACGCAGCCGATGCAAAGCTGACACCATGTAAGAGCTCTTCCCTCTTGAGACCGCGGTCTAAAAATGCTGGGATTGATGCCTTGAGACCCAAATCCTCCGCTGAAATGTACCAGAAGGTAAAATTTATATATTAATTAGAAAATGGCATGTTTGGATGCACGAAATTCTTAAGATAATGTAAACTGTTTTCAACTGAGAAGATAGTTGGGCTGTTTGGATAAAAACAAAGGTCAAAGGTAAAGGTTAAAGGTTAAGATGAGGATGGAACATAAGGACAAGTCATTGATAAGGGTGTTATAATGAAAGCTATCAGACGTCCATCAATCGTTCTCTCATAGAGTCCGGATCCTCTGCTATCCGGTCAACAGAGATTTCCTGATACCCTAATCCTCATTGGTCCGCGTCAACGCTCACTAAAAACATAAAAACATAAAAAAAAGCTTCGGACGCCAAACCATTAGGGTAACATGAAATCCGTGTTGACCAGATAACAGGTGATCCCGACTCTCTCTCATAATAACACATGTCGTAGGCAGAGACAAAACAGATCCTAATTCATGCATTTCGTTGACATGTGATTGATGCAATTGACAGACGAATTGCATGTCGAAAATCAAGCCCGTCGCTTCCACTCAAAAAATGGACCCCACTTCACCATGAAAATGGAACACCCTCAAAAATAGGCCGGTCCAAGTGGGCCCCACTTCATGATTATATGGGGTGTCCCATTTTCGGAAGCGGATTGGCTGGTGTACCACACACCCCAGCCATAGAGCTGGTGTAGGTACGTGTTGTGCGAAGACGTGCACAGACGCTCCTCGAGCTCCGAGTTGTACGAACGGATCAAGGGAGATCAAAGTTACATGGCCCCCTCAATGATGTATTTATTACATCCACACCGTTCATCCATTTTTTGAGATTATTTAAGAGTATCATCCAAAAAAAGAATCATATCCAAAGATCAACTGGACCACACCACGAATAGCAGCCGAGATAATATTTTTACAGTTTAAAATTTCGTAAGGCCCACCATAACGTTGATTTTCCATCCAATACGGTCATAACGTCACAAAGACCTGGATGAAGAGGAAAAACAAATTTCATATTGATCCAAAACTTCTGTGAACCCCAAAAGGGTTTTAATGGTATACGTTCAATCCCCCGCTGCTTTTTTCAGTGTGGTCCAATTGATCATTAGATCTGTTTTATTTTTCGTCTCAATCCTTAGGATGAGCTCGCAAAATGGATGGACAGTTTGGATATTACACATGCCTCATGATGGGACCCACAGAACTTGCAGATGTCAATACACCAGCTACTGGTGTGTGGTATACCAGCCAATCCGCTTCCCCCGTTTTCACTAGATACGGATTGGCTACTCCCTCTGCCAGCAGCCCCGTGGCTGGTGGTCAGTGCTCTGTGGGACCTACCATGATATATGTGTTTCATCCATTCTGTTCATCTATTTTTTAAGATCATTTTAGGTTTTGATCTGAAAAATGATAGGAATATAAACCTCAGGTCGATCACACCACAGGAAAACAATAGTGACTGGATATCCATCATTAAAATCCTCCTAAGGCCCACTGTACTCATTAATTGACATCAAATTTGTTAATTAGGTCATATAGGCCCATATGAAGGGGAAAAAAAAACAAAAGATCAGCTTGATTCAAAACTTTTATGGCCCCCAAAAGGTTTTTAATGGTCGATGCTCATTCAACACTGTTTCATTTAATGTGGTACATTTGAGATTGGGATATACCTAATTTTTGGTCTTGTATGTTAAAATGATATGGAAAAATAGATGGTCAGAATGGATGAAACACATACATCATGTTGGGGCCCACAGAGCACCCCGACCACTAGCCATTGGCTGGTGGCAGGGGGAGTAGCCAATCCGTTCCCATTTTCACAGTAGGATCATCCTTGTCAGACACAAACAACAATGAAAACCCACAAGCAGCTTGTTGTGGATACACAATCCTTGTTCATATTTCCTATCTAAAGAAGTATTGAGAGATTGTATTTTAGACATGCATGGGATTCCCGCTCACCAGGAATGGACGGTGCGAGATCTTATAATGGCACATGTTGTAGAAGATGATAGCAAAGACGATGATAGAAAATGGTGACCACATACCAATGAAGTCTGTGGGGAGCCTGCCGTTGGAGAACCGTCCAGTGGGGATGCCATGAAAGAAGTCCTTACCATATGGTGGATAATTGCCCTTGACTCGCGTGGACAAGTGATTGTTGTTGCCTGGATCGACCGTCGAATCCCCAAAAACCAAAATGCATGTGATGTTATTTAGGGCTGCCAATTGTCGTATGTTTCGGAGATCGACGGCATCACCATGCAGCTGCAGCAATGCCATCATCATCATCATCACCACCATCGTCATTGTCTTCGATACACAACTACCTCTGCAATGTATCAATGCAAAAGCTTCAACCTTAGGACCACAGCACCGAAAGCTTCTGTTCAAGTGATGTAATGACTATACTCCCCTGTTTTTTATACAGGGGTTGGAGAAAACGCGGACCCCACATGACAGCTATTACGAGGGGACTCGTTGCCAAAATTGGATGGCATGAAATGTGAGATGTCTGGACCGTTAATCAGGCAGTGTGCACCACAAACACTTGAGACATAAAATTAATATCGGTTGGCTGGTGAGGCAGATCACTTGAGAAAAATAAACGGTTAAAATGAAAAAAAAAAAAAAAAAAAAAGAAGGAAAAAACAGTTTCAACGGTCCAAATTCGGCATACTCTTGTGACACACTTCACGAATAAATTGCCCAGATTTTTTGGTCTTGGGAACCAGGCCTTGCATGGTAGCTGATGGTGCATGCCCCCATTCGACACGCGTCATGGTGGGCCCACACAACTCGACCTCATGGGAAGTTCCCATGGGCCCCACCGTGATGTGTGTCAAACATTAACACCTTGCATTTGATGGGTCCCCTTTAAACGATGGGATATCCCAAAAATCAGCCTTATAAGAACCCAGGTGAGCCAAACCATCTAAAATAATGTAAATATATGCTTAAAACATATAAAAGCACTTGGTGGGGCCCACCTAAAATTTGGATGCGTACGAAACTTTGTTTGACCCCTAGTCCAAGTGTGACACACATAATGGATGGGCTGGATTTGTAAAACACACCTCGGTGGGCCCAACAAATGATTATGAAATATTTAATGGGCCGGAGGATAACCCCTCTCAACTTTTATATGTTGTGTGGCCCACAAAAGTCATGGATTGACTTGATTTTTAGATACAAGGCCCACCATGGAATGTTGTATCTTACTGATGAGTTAGATGTTCGGTACGCATCACGGTGGGGCCCACACAGCTTGACCTCATAGGAAGTTCTCATGAACTAGAGCACATAGAACCTTTTTGTCCTCAAATGCTCTGTCGGTACGTGCAAGGTCCAAGTTCGGAAGGTAACTTTTGGGTCTTCATAAAAGACGCTGGATAAAAGGTGGGGTCTACAGTGGTAATTTTCTCGCCATAGTTTCTTCCGGTGTTATCCACCTGAGATTTGGATTTTTTTCATTTTTGGGGTCAAGCTTAAAAATGAGCTGGAAACATGGATGGATACATAAAACACAGACATCACAGTGGGCCCCACAGTCACAGATAGGGGACACAGACGCTATACACGCTGCAGTGTGCTGAGTAACTCTGTGGGGCCCACCAATGCCAGTTCAATTAAGCCTGGAAATGTAGCATATCAAAAGCTCAAGTCGACCACATGGGTCCACCACAAGAAACAATGGAACTCAACGCCTACCATTTGAAAACTTCCAAGGAGTTAGAAAAGTTTTGGATCAAGCTGATATTTGTTCCCTTCTCCTCATCTATCTCTGCGTGACCCTTTCTTTTCTTTTTTTTGGGTTAGCTTGTTAGTACACACCCATGTCAATACACTCACTCCATGTTAGCCAGCCCCCGCTAGGGATTTATACCAAGACCTCAAGTGGTATCTCCACTCAGTCTGCCAATTGAGCTATGGATCTGGGTGTGTATCTCTGCCTGACCTTATGAACAGGTTCAATGACAAACAAAAACCACAATGGACCCTCAAAAGATTTCATAATGGACGTTATTGTACCCACTATTTCGTATGTGGTGTGTCAATTTTGGACTCATGCTCTAAAATGATCTGGTAAAATAATCCAGCAGCATAGATAAAACACATACATCATGAGTGGGCTCTACATAATTAACTTAATAGGCTATAATGTACTAAGTTACTCAGCAAGCAATCCCTGTCGGTTGTTCCAAGATCCACTGGATCCTCATCCCACGTGATGTGCTCTAATATCTGACCCACCAAATAAAGAGAAAATAAATCATCTTTATGGGAGAGGAAGGCGACTAACATCTGCCTCCGAATTCGGCCAAAGAAGGACAAATACAAACCGCGGTTTTAATGTTCAAAAGAGAAGTTGCTGCAATGCCATAAAGAGTAGGGCTTTTATACACAGGATGTGTGGCTAAGAGGCGATAGTGGGTCGGGGCTTGGCTCGGGTTAGCCTGTGTCTGACCAACTTACTTAAATAGGCGTAGAGTCTAGCTGGAACCTAACCCAAGACACACTTATAATTTACTGACTCCAGTCCAACCCAACACAACCCAACCCATTGAATTGTAATTGACATAGTTTGAAAACTCAAGAACTCCACTTGAAGTCTAGTCAAGTTGGGTAAACTCAAAGACTCAATCTAGTCTCTAGTTGACTCAACTCGGTATTTAATAGTTAAATTAAGTACATTAAGGAATTCTCCCTGCATTTAGAGCACTTATAAGTAATAGTGCTCCTAGTTGCATTGGAATACTCAGACAGTCTAATCCATTCATCTACATTGTTCATTTGACCATATTTCATGGGATACCATGAAAAAATCACACCGACAAGTATTCAATATTTGATCAGTGGCCTTAAATTCGGTATTGGGTTGCCTGTGATGCAGGGGCTGTGTGGGGTCCATAGATAAATCTGTGACAAATCCATAGGCAATCCACTCCCCTTAAATACCAACAGCCAAGATTATTTACACAAAATAGGCCTAACCAACAATTTAATCCATCTAGTTATTAAGGACTATCATGAATTTCTCAGGATTCTAAAGAATCACTTAGAGCACTTATACCGAAAAATGATCCGTAAAAACAGATGGATGGCATGGACGAAACACATACATCATGGTGTGGCGCACATAGCACCGACCACCATCCATTGGCGGGTGTTAGGGGAGTAGCCAATCCATTCCCTATTGTTATTTCCTGTGGGCCCCACTATGATGTATTTGTTATATCCACACTGTCCATTCATTTTGAGATATCATTTTAAGTCATGAGCCAGAGAATGAGGGAGATATAAATCTGTAGTGGACCACACCATAGAAAACAGTGAGGAGAGTCATTCCCACCGTTGAAACAATATTAAGGCCCATCGTAATGTTTATTTGAAATCCAACTCGTTCAAAAGTTAAAAAATACATTAAATAAGGGAAAACACAAATATCATATATATATATATATATATATATATATATATATATATATAATTTTTGTTGCCTTTAGAAGTTTTTAATGGTGGGTGTCACTGTCCCACTGTTTTTTGTGCTGGGGTCCACTGGAGCTTTGGATTTAACTCGTTCTTTCGATATTGCCCTAAAATGATCTCTCCAAATGGATGGAAGGTGTGGATATAAAACATACATCATATGGTGGGGCAAAAAATGAGAGGTATATAAATATCAAGTGGACCACACCACATGAAAACAATAGTGATTGGATATCCATCATTTAAATCCTTGTAAGGCCCACTATACCATTTATTTAGCATCCAATCTGTTTATTAGGTCATACATGCCTAGATGAAGGAGAAAAACAAAAATCATCTCGATCCAAAACTTTTATGGCCTCCAATATGTTCCCCTTATTTGTGGTGTGGTCCATTTAATCTTTGGATATGATTCATTTGTGGTCCATATATATATATAGACACACACACACACACACACACACACACACAAACCCGAATTGGAGTCAGGTTTCAGATCGAGTTAAGTCTAACCAGATCGAGTTTCGGGTCAAGTCAGGTCGAGTTACTAGATAATTCGAACTCGACTTGGTTTGAGTTCGGATTGGGTGAAGCCTACTCGGTTCAAACCGACTCACCTATTCGGTTCAGATCGAGTTGGGTCCAAACGAGTCGAGTTAGTCGAGTTATCTCATGTCCAGCTCTACTACTTACTATAATAGCCTTATGTCAAATGTCTTGATTCATCAAATATCAGACATCATATCCCATCAACCACTAACTTTAATTCTAATATATGTGACCCAATGCATTTATGCTGGTATGATAAAATTAAAAATATCTCAAAATATTCATTAAATGTTATTATCCACTTACAGACATATGCAATGTTTTAAATACAATCCAGAACGCACGTTGGGACCAACTTGACCTGAAATTGACCACCAATGCGGGCCATTGCTTGTACTTGGAAAAAAAAAAAAAACACTATAACCACTAGGTTATGCTAATTCTCTATTTTGTGTGGATCTCAAATGAAGCAGAATTACAACCTAAAACTGACCAGAACAATTTTAAAAGATTGCTTATGACTAAAAAAAAAAAACAAAAAACAAAAGATATCACACCTGCTTTCAAATCACTATTAATTTGTGCAGCATACGACCCATCTGCAGCCTAAAACAAAACTACTTCACATGCCTTAGCATGGATGTAGTCCATTTAATCTTTGGATATGATTTATTTGTGTATATATATAAAGGCCACAAAACTTTTATATCAAGATGATATTTGTGGTATCAATTTGATCTTTGTAGTTTACCTTCATCTCGATCTGCTTTACATTATCAACAAGTTGGATTGCAAATAAACATTACTAAAACCTTACGATGGGCTCTTTATAATTTTTAATGGTGAGGTACTATATTATCCTTCTTTCCAGTGGTATAATCCACTTAAGATTTAAATCTACATAATTTTTTATACCCGGCCCAAAAATGGGTTGGAGAAATATAGGGGCGGCAAGGATATACAACACATTATCAAAATCTCACTTTTGTTATCTAATTTTTCAATTTTTCTTGTCAAAATACAAAATCTAGTTTTCTTTTTTTAAAAATATATTTTTTTTTTCAATTTGTCAAAATTTTCACAATTTTGTTTAATTTTTGAATTTTCTTTTTCAAAATATCATTTTTTATCGAAATTTTTTTTTTCAAAATTATTAACAGTTTTTTTTTCAAAATTTAAAATTTTCTTAAAAATTGTTAATTATTTTTCTAAGCTTCTCAACTATTTTTTTTTTTCAAAATTCATCATTTTTTTGAGCTTGTTAATTTTCAACCTAAGCATTAGAGACGGTCTTTGACCGGGTATAAGACGGCTAAGGATCGTCTCTAATAGAGACGATCTTTGACAATATCAGATTACAAGTAAAAGACGGCCAATGACCGTCTCTAATGCGGTGGGCCAATAACTGTCTTCGACCGTTTTAAATGATTTGTAGACGCTTAACATTTTAAGACAATATTAGGGACGGTCAAGAGCCGTCTAAAATTTTAAAACCGTCTATAAACCAAGAAATTTTAGAGACGGTCCTGGACCGTCTCAAAATTTATCCTTTTTTTCCATTTTTCACGTAGTGTCATTAGACCATATTTTATGGGATACCATGAAAAAATCACACCAATCCGACAAGTATTCACTATTTGATCAGTGGCCTTGAATTCGGATTTGGATTGCCTATAATGCCGAGGCTGTGTGGCGTCCATAGATAAATCTACCACACCATCCAAAACAAATCCACTCCGTCCATCTGTTTTGAAAGACCACAATAGGACAGAATTTTAAAAATCAGGCAAATACAAGACTCAAGTGAGCCACACCAACAAAACAATGGGAACAACAACATCCATAGTTAAAACCCTCCCGGAGCTTACCATGATGTTTATATGCTATTCAGACCGTTCATAGAATTATTATCACTCGGATAAACTGGAGGAAAAAATTATCATCCTGATACAAAACTTGTCACCGCCAAGTGTTTAATCCCCACTGTTTCGTGTGGTATGGCTCACATGAGTTTTAGATCTGCCTAAGTTTTAAAATTATGTCCAATTGTGGTCTTTCAAAAGAGATGGACCGAGTGGATTTGTCACCGGCATCTCTATGGGTCCCACACAGCCACAGGCAATCCACTCCCCTTAAATACCAAGATTATTTACACAAAACAGGCCTAAGCAACAATTTAATCCATATAGTTATTAAGGACTATCATGGATTTCTCATGATTCTGAAGAATTACTTTTGTTAGGCATTAATGGTAACCATCTCATCCTTGATTGGAAAAAACATTATGGGAATAGATAAGAATACCAAATCAAGGATGGAACTAATACTATGATATGTGTTATGTTTGCATTGTTGCTCATTAAATGTATTCTAAACTTAATGGACAGTTCAGAGCGATCAATTGGCTACTCCATGCAAACCAATGCATCTAGGAGCACTATAACTTATAACTGCTTTGAGAGCATTGTAAAATTTGTCAAATATATTTAATGTGCCAATAAATATTAAAATTGTTATTTAAGAGTTTAAATTTGGAAAAAAAAAAAGAAAAAGAGTTGGACAAGCCAAAAAAGCAAAAATGCTTATGTTGTTCTCTCTCATTTAGGGAAGGTTACTTTGGCATAGTAAGTCCTAGGTTTAAATCATACTTTGGTACTCTTACTTTTAAGGGTGTAGAATTAATTCCTAAACTTTTCTAACCCTAAATTTTTCATGCTGTCATTTATGTTTGGTAGCTTAAGTTTTCAATCACGTGGATCCACAAAAGTAGTTGTAGCTGTGTTTGATATATGTACGGTTGTATTATTAAAAGTTACAATCATTTCATTTATATTAAGTTATTTTAAATCGAAGCTTCATTTTTATTTCACATGTTGCATCATGGATAACTAGAGTGGTAACTTTCCTAGATCTGTTAATCAATATATTACCCTATACATTACTATCATGAAATTAGACTATTTCGTTGAAGGTCGTGACCGTTTTGAAAACTCAAGAACTCCACTAGAAGTCTGGTCAAGTTGGTTAAACTCAAAGAGTCAATCTACTCTCTAGTTGAATCAATATTTAATAATTAAATTAAGTACTTTGCACTTAGAACACTTATGAGTTATAGTGCTCCTAGTTGCATTGGGATATTCAGACAGTCTAATCCATTCATCTAAATTGTTCATTAGACCATATTTCATGGGATACCATGAAAAAATCACACGGATCTGACAAGTATTCACTATTTGATCGGACGCGGATTTCCTGTTAAAGCCTTTTGCCGGAAGTTCCTACGCAATGATGCTGGGTGGGGCCGACCTTAGATGTTGGTGAGAAATTTGATCACCCCGTCCATCCGTTTTGAGAGATCATTTTAGGACATGCGACCAAAATGATGTGTATCCAAAACTTAAGTGGGTCATACCAGAGGAAACAGTGAGGATTCAGTGTGAATCATTGAAACATTCTTGTGGCCATAAAATTTATGTTTCAGGATTTATTTATTTATTTATTTATTTTTGTTATTTTCACTTCATCCCAGTGGTAATGACCTCACAAACAGTTTGGATGGCATATAAACATCAAGGTGGAGGCCAGAAAGGTTTCAATGGTAGAAATTTCTTTCCCCAAGTTTTCCCTATTGTGTGACTCATTTGAGTTTTGGATCCACCTCATTTTTCGTCACATGTTCTAAAATGAGCTCTCAAAGCGGATGGATAGGGTAGATTTCTCACAAACATTTAGGAGGCCCCACCCAGCATCCTTGCACATAAACTTACTGCCAAAGGCTTTTAGCAGGAAATGGGCATCCCTATTTGACCAGTGAATTGCCTGTGCCTGGGCATAGAGATATTTATGTGCCTGGGACTGTGGGTTCACAGAGAAATCTGTGACAAATCCACTCCCTCCATCTGTTTTGAAAGACCATAATAGGACTGGATTCTAAAATTCAAGCAGATCCAAGACTCAGGTGGGCCACACCAAAAAAAAAAAAAAAAAGTTGGAACAATAATATGTCCACCGTTGAAACCTTCCTAGATCTTACCATGATGTTTATATGCCATCCAAACAGTTCATAGAATTATTGCCACTCAAATAAACTGGAGGAAAAATTATCATCCTGATACAAAACTTCTGTCACTGCCAAGCGATCAATCTCCACTGTTTCGTGTGGTATGGCACACATGAGTTTTGGATCTGTCCAAGTTTTAAAATCATGTCCTATTGTCGTCTTTTAAAAGAGATGGATCGAGTTGATTTGTCACGGACATCTCTATGGGCCCCACACAGTCACAGGCAATCCACTCCCCCTTAAATAAGGACAGCCGAGATTATTTACAACAAAATAGGCCTAGGCAAAAATTTAATCCATCTCGTTATTAAGGACTATCATGGATTTCTCGAGATTCTAAAGAATCACTTTTGTTAGGCAATGGTAACGGTCTCATCCTTGATTGCATTAAAAAATGAGGAAAATAGAAAAGATTACCAAATCAAGGATGAAACTGATAATCTGATCTGTGTTATTTTTGCATGGTTGCTCATGAAATGTATTCTAAACTTAATGGACAGTTCACATCGATCCATGCAAACCAATGCAACTAGGAGCACTATAACTTATAAGTGCTTTGAGAGCATTGTAAAATTTCTTGAATATATTTACTGTGGCAATAAATATTAAAATAATTATTTAAGAGTTTAAATTAGGAAAATAAAAATTAAGTTGGACAAGCAAAAAACGGAAAAGCTTATGTTGTTCTCTCTCATTTTGGGAAGGCTATTTTGGCATAATAAGTCTTAGGTTTGAATCATACTTTGATACTCTTACTTTAAAGGGTGTAGAATTAAATCCTAAACTTTTCCAATACTAAATTTTGCATGCTTTCATTTATGTGTGGCAACTTAGGTTTTTAATCATGTGGATCCACAAAAGTAGTTGTAGCTGTGTTCAGTATATGTGCGGTTGCATTTATTGAAAGTTACAATCATTTCATCTATATTACGTTATTTTAAATTGAAGGTTCATTTTTATTCCACATGTTGCATCATGGATAACCAAAGGGGTAACTTTCCTAGATTGGTTAATCAATATATTACCTTATACATTACTAACATGAACTTAGACTATTTTGTTGAAGGTTGTGACCATTTTGTTTATTTTAAGTTGTTTTTAATCAAAGGTTCATTTTTGTTCCCACATAGCATATCATAGATAATCAAAGGGGTAGCTTTCATGGATCCATTAGTACTAGTGTAAAATTGGATTGTTGCAATTACTTTAAATAGTCACAAGAATTAAAATATACTTTGGGGGAAAAGGGAAGTTGAGATTTATATATAGGGGAAGATGTAAACACCCTACCCAGGGTTGACAAGCTGATCTGAGCACGATGGAACCCTTAAAACCTATTACAAATTCAAGCCCAAGTCTAAGCCTAGTTCGATGCCCAAACCAAGCTCAAGCCCATTTAGCTTTAGGATCACAATAAAGCGAGAAGGGGCAGAACAGAGGAGAATTGGTACCTCACGCTCATAGCTAAAACCAGGGTAATACACTGTCCGCTATGTGCAATCCCGTGATATTTTATTGCGAGTTGAGTGGGGAAGGAAAAGAGCAACTTATGTCTTAAGGAACCCGCTCAGATTAAAATGACCTCTCTGCCCATAGTTTTCAGCAAAATTACAATTCTTGTCATCTGATTCAACCAACCACAATACGCCACATAGCACACCCATATCCCTAACCAAGCATAGCCCTTAAAGCCTTCTTTAACCCCTAAACTTTTTATAAATCCCTAAAATGCCACCCTAGCATTTATAAATACCTCATTCCATGTCACTTCCATTATCACTCACCATTACAAAGAAGCCTTAAGAAGGAGAAGAAAAGAGGGAGAGTGGTCTAGCCTACCTATCCACTAAGGAGAGAGACGGTGAAAGAGACGAAGCCTTCTAGCCTTAGGCCAACCTAGCCAAGCCTGAATCTTAGCCACCTAAGCTGCCAAAGGGCCTATCTTATCGATCCTCGCAAAAACCCATTTACCTACTTATCCAACTCATATTAGTTCCATTCATATTTGTATTAACATTGTACATCTTTATCTACTCTCAACCCTCCTGCTTGTCCTATCAATTCTACTGTATGATCTGCGGCTTGCCAAAATACCAGATCTTGTCCATAAAAAACTTAGAGCGACTTGGATTTTGACTGCTTCTCCAAGTTGGTGAGTTTTGGCGGAGAAGTCTTTCACAATTTATTACTTGAAGTAGGCATTTTATTACCACATTAAATTCCATACACCATATTGCATCACTTACACACAAAAGCAAACATAATCTCTTGTCTTTTCACCATGTCACGTAAAGTAAAGACAATACTCTTGTACAAGCAGAAATGGTGCCTAACACCTTCCTTCTTTGTTACTGTGATCCTTACCCAGAATCTTAAGTCGTAGTGGTCCCTTAACTAGAATCTCAGTTGTAGATTAGGAGTCATTTGAATAAAAAAAATGTTCGAATTCTTTAGTTCATAGGTTATGTGGAGTTTAGCCAACTGGCTAGTGGCGACTTCAAGTCAAACGTATAACAACCCAAGTCACAAGTATATAAGAAAGCTTGAAAAGCTCCCACGAGCGCAATTCACCTGCAATCTAGCGACCACATAAGCCAACACCACCTGTAAGCAACACTTCGTGTGATGTGTTCAATAGCCTAACAAATATAAAATATTGTTTCAAAGAATATTTTTCTCATCACGATATGTGACAGGTAGATTATATATATGTAACAATGGGTGTCTTCAATAGAAGCATATTATGACTCCACATTAGAAGAAATTTAATCACTATATGTCACAATATATTCACATTGAAGATACATGCTAATGGCATGAGAGTTCAAGCCCCATAAATTTCAAATTTTGGGATGAGTGAAGTTGTTCCCTTTAAAAGTAATTTACAACTATACTCGAAGCGTGGCCAATCAATGTGTTTGCATGATGATATCTATTCTTCAAAAGTTTCCGTTTGGGTTAAACTAACTCGAAGGGGATATTCTATTAAAGTTCAGACTGGTGTGCATGGAGAGATCAACCACCTCTGTCCTATTAACTTGGAAAACTTGATCTACACTCAATGTGAGTGTTCTCAACGTAATTGGGAGTTGAGACTATTGCTATGATTTGCATCTTCACTTTCAACTGAAGCCCCAAAGTGAGGCTAATATTGTTATTATTGAAGGGGAGGGCCATTCTATCGAGATTAACCATGTGCCTAAGTCTTATCTCAATGTCATGGATAATCCTCTAACTATATCGACTACTAGTACATTATCTCATTTAGGTATCTTTTCCCACCATGTCTCTCGATATGTCTCATTATCATATGCCTTAAATCATTGATTTTGGAGCTACAAATCATGTTACTAGTAAGGAATGTAACTTTCTTACTTACATCTCCTTTCATGATTGGATCAAGAAAACTAATAGATCCTATTCCATGATTTTTTTGGAGAGGATCTTGTTAGCTCATCTTTTATCTTATCACTAGTACTCCACGTTCTTGCTTTTCCATCTAATTTTCTCTATGCTAATGCTTTGATCGAACAATTGCATTGTTTTATTATTTTCTGTCACAGTTCTTTTATTATATAAGATCTACTGGGAAAAGGATTAGTGGTATAATGAGTCTCACGGGTTATACATTCTTAATGCAAACTATATGTCTTTCCTGTGTGATACAGTATCTAGAGTTAGTGGTAGAGAGTCTCTTTAGCTTTGGCATTCTTGTTTAGGTAATTTCTCTCCGTGCACTTTGGCATCTCTTTTCAAATAACTTTCACAATAAGAATTTTAGGTATGAAATGTGTATATTGTTCAAACATATTCACACTTCTTACCATCTTAATGAAACTTAAACTATGACTGCATTTGACTTAATTCATTAAGATGTATGAGGTATTGTCCTAGTAATTTCTAATTCTAATTTATAGATATATCATTTTTTATAGATGACTGCCTAGAAGCCATTGAAAGTGGATGTGGCTGAAAGGTTTCATTAGGGTCATCAAAATCCATGATTTAATAAAGTATCCACTTAGGATGCTCGGAATATGAGTTTGTGAGTTAATTTTAAGATTTTAGACCATTCATCAAGTATTTTAAGGATTTAACAATACTTCTATAGTTTTTAATTGATTAATCATAGTTTCTAAACTATTGACTTTGAGTTTTAATTATTAATTTGCTTTAAATTCTATTTTATATTTAATCGTTGATTTGTTTTTAACCCTATTTAATGGATCTAATGGCTAAGATGTCTCTATTCACTTCTTGGCGCACATGAGCTTACTCGAGGATGGAGACCATGAATAGTGGAGAAAATGGTTGGGGTTTATAGATTAAGAAGGTTAATAGGTTTCTTTCATAATACGATACACAAAACTTATAGGATAGTGGAGCATCATATTGAATATACCTTTCTAAAACTACTAAACTAGGGTTGGTAATGGACCGAGCTAGCTCGATGGGCTTTTTCGATCGAGCTTGGGCTAGAATATCAGGCTTGAGGATCGGGTTTGGGCTTAAAATATGAGCTCATTTTTAAATCGGGTTGAGCTTGGACTTAACTATTCAAAAGCCCATCAGTTTAGCACGGCTCATTAGGGCTTTACAATCTCATCTCTCTCTCTCTCTCTCTCTCTCTCTCTCTCTCTCTCTAATGCCTCCAACGAAAGCCACTCTTCTCTTCGTCCCTTCCTCAGCTCCGATGCTCTTGATAATATGACTTGTCATTATCTACCATTATGACATGATATCGTTACTTGGCCCTACTATTGGATCGAGATCAACATAGAGAGGTGGTGTCAACGCTGCAATTGCTTCGAAATCATCGACCCTGTCGTATGCTGCCTCATCCGGCACAGTCAAGCCCTAGTTGCAATAGGGGTAATTTGGGCATTTAATTGGTCAGTTTCAAAGTAAACATACTCAAGAATAGCTTGTAAAATTATTGTATTTTTGTCTAGAATAAAGCAAATTGAGCCATCAATCTTTATCTCCATTTCATATAGAATAGAAACAATGATTAAGAAGATGGATTCAAAATGGGCTTGAGCTTGGTCTAGGTTTAGGCTTGGGGCAACCCGTGTGTAACTGTTATAAGCGGGCTTTAGGTTGGACAATTTTGGCCTGTCACAAGCTCAAGCGCTCGGCTAGCTTAGATAGATCTTGGCCTAACCCTAATCCGACCCATTGACACCCCTACTTGCAACCTTAATCACCATTTTTTTTAAAAATTATTATTGAAGATCTTATCCAAGAGGGAAAGAGAATGAAAAAAATCTAAACGTCCGAACCTCCCCTAGACATCCTGTGAGAGAGCTAGAGAGAGTGGATGAGGGAGGATAGGTGGGACACCCCACCTCCCTTCCCCCATCACATGCACATGCCCTCCAACGTGGGGTCCACCCTTCGATGGCTTAGGTCAGCCATTGGCCCTGGTTAAAGAATTTTGATTTACTTATTCACTCACTTACACCTGTGATAGATCTGGAGAGATTTATTAAGAAATCTTAGATTTGCTAAGAGATTAGTAGCAACAAAATAGACAAGCCTTTTCCGTGTAGGCATAATCTATGTTGTATGTAGGGGTGTACATCGAGTCGAACTGAGTCGAGCTGGCCTCAGCTCGACTTGGCTCAGCCACTAGCTGACCTTAGCTTGAACTCGACTTGGCTCGGTCCTCGAGCCTGGCTGGCCAACTCAGTTTAGTTTGGTGAGCAGCTCGGGCTAGGTCAGGCCGAGTTCGAGCTAAGATCGAGCCGAGTTCGCCATTGAGGCATTTCCACAAACAACTAGACTGCACCTTCAAAATCCCTCTATGTATGTGAAACAGAAGCAATGGTTTTATAGGTATTTTATCAAACACCTTCTAAGCAATACAAAAACCAAGAAAAAAAGGATATTTGTTTCATGTACATACCTTCCTTGCCACCAACCACATTTTGTTGAGTCATTTTATCAAACACTTGGTGAGCAACATCAATGGCAAGGTAACTGAATCACCGAACTAGTTCGATCTGAGTTTGATTCGAGCTGGATTCGATCCGAGTCGAGTCGAGCTGGGGCTTGCTCGAACTCGGCTTGAACTCATTTTCGAACTCAAAAAATCAGCTCAACTCGGCTCGAACTCACCTTAGAACCGAGTCAATTGAATCGAGCTTTTTCGAGTCGAGTCGAGCGAGCTAACCGAGCTAGCTTGGTTCGTATACACCCCTAGTTGTATGTTTTTGCATTTCTTTGTGAAATATGACAAGCCATGACTATGATCCTTAAGGGATGTTTGATTTTTTAATTTCTTTATAAATACATTATAAATATGTAATGATTATTTACCTAAGTAATTATTGCATATGCTAAGGTTACACTTGCTTTTTCCACACTAAAACTAAGAACACGTGTCAAATAAATGTGGGGCTAGTGTGATGTATGTGGCTTATCCACACCGTCCATCCTCTATGCGAAAGCACGAGTCTAAAAATGAAGTAAATCCAAAGCTCAAGCGGACCACACCATAGGAAAGAGTGAGAATTGATCGCCTTTCATTAAGAACTTCTTAGGCCCCATGGAAGTTTTGGATCAACATGAAATTTGTGTTTTCCTATTATTCATGTATGTGTGAACTTCTAATCAGGTTAGATGAAAAATAAACATCAATGTGGGCCCAGTAAAGAAAACAACTTTCAACGGGGGAACAACTTAAGAGCATTGCTACATTTGGTGTGGACCACTTGAGCTTTGGATCTAGCTCATTTTTTGTCTCATGTCGCAAATTGTTTTAGTAAGATGGATGGATGGTGTGGATATGACACACATATCATGGTGGGACCCATAAAATTAAATTAGTGTTTTTTAACCGTCTTTTCGTATAAAAATACTCGCATATTTTTAAACAAGTTGAGATAAGTCTATAAGTTAGATTTTAGAAAACTTTTATCTTTCTATGCTTTCATTAAAATCCATCAAAGAGCGCCGATTTCCTTTGGAACAATAGACAGCTCTGGCAAACATACATGCGCACTGCTGCATGTAGCTGCACACGCCCACCACTGCTTATTCACGGACAAACAAGCAGGGATTAGGGCCGGGACCTATTGCATGGACAACTGGCCCATCAATCAACGTAATCAACTCAAAACCAGTTTCTGGCTTACAGAACACGTCCTGAGTCCACATGTGGCCCACCTGATGAGATTAACGGCCGGATTCTTTTAGATAATCTAGGACGCCTTGTAGGACCCTGCACGTGGGCTTGTATTTTTTTACACACCACTCGGCCGTGCATTCATTGAGTCACATGCAACTGCATGATTATGTCATTCTGTCTAAGATAGGACCTGACCATTTTATTCTTTCTGTCTAACGGACCCACTGTAGTTGCTATGGCTGTCGGGGACCCAACCAATGGTTCGGATTTCTCCAAACTTTATGGTCTGCATAGTCAACAGATATAGATGATTTTAGGATCTGGGTATGTTCACAACATGGTGCATCTGATGTACGGTTTGGATCCCGCACATATGTGATGGATTGGCACGTGTGCAGGTTGACGATCCGAAACTACCTCTAAAACTCTTTTCCAGTGAAAACATGCTCGAGCTCTTCAAAGAGCGACAGTGATAGCAACTTTCCATGTTGGACGATTACCTGTTGCCATAAATAGCCTCCGTAACGGACGGGCTGGGGTGGGTCCGGGCCCGGGATTTATGGTTTTAAGATTCACTCAATCCTGACTCGGACGGACTCACTCCTGAGTCGAGTCATGATTCATCCAGTCAATCTGAGTCAGGCATATTTTCAATCTGACACGAAGTGCTGGACCGGATTGGGACAGACTAAGTCCGAGTCGACTCGGATGAATCGCCTCCAACTCGACAAGTCAACAATCCTTGCTGGACTTTGAACGGTAGGACCACGCATAGTGGGCTTGCCCAGAGGCCGGACCATTGCCAGCTCTAACCATAAGACTTATATGCGCAGCTGAACCAAGTCGGGTCTTGCCAATACTCAGCCTATAAGCTTGTTGATGCAAAAATTTGGTTCACCCACACCGAGCTCCTGAACTTTTGAGCACCTGAGCAATGGAAGGAAGGCAATAGAGATGCTGGCTAGAGCAGAAGACTCTCCGATGCCAAAGTCATGTTAGGATTTTAGGTCTAGTCATGTAGAGGGGTCATGGGTGAGAGATCTTGCATACCTCTTCCTATAGGTGGGTCCCTTATTTATATTGTCCATAGGACAGGGTGGCCTGCCATCTTAGGCACGATCTCAGCCATTAGGCCAGACGTGTGTGGGCAATGATGTCGTCAGTTATCCTTGAATCGTGGGTAAAGCGGTTATTCTTGTAGTGTGTAACTGGAAGGGATCGTGCACCTAGTTTATCTAGTCGAACTCTCCTGATTGAGCAAAGAAGGTCCGAGCCGAGCTTCTTTGAACCGAGCTCTGTTGAACGGCTGAGGACAACTTAGACTGGGCTCGCCGGAACTTGACTTGGTCACTTAGCCAAAGATGGTTCGAGTTGATCCAACTACGCTTATATTAGCCCAAGTTACGGCTCAAACCTAGCTTGTTCGTTGGCTCTGGCTATTCTTGGGCGGTCTTTTGGTCGAATCAGGTCATCTAGTTCTCGGCAAATGTGAGCGTCCGGTATTTCGAGTTCTCATTTTGCTGAGAACTACGTTTGTAAACTTCGTGCCAGTTCCTTTCAATAAAATGTATCAGGAACAATCGTTTGTCTGGCTGAGTTGACCTTAAAGGTGGTTTGGTCCAGCCGCCATCTAACGTGGCTAGGCCGGGCTGACCTTGAAGGTCGGACCATATTTTTCCATAACAGAGCTAATGACCAGACCTAAGATCGGCCTAGCCTGTTAGGTGGACTCAGCCCAAGTGGGAATAAGAATGGTCCAGGTAAAATCAATATTTTCAATAGGCCAGGCCCGGAAGGCACTGCCGTCCAGTTCAAATTAGTGCTGGAGCCAACTCCAGGCTATCCCATTTCCAGGCCAAAGCCCAATACCAACCCACACCTCAACGCAAGTACTCAAATCCAGTACTCTTCATTTAAGTGGGGCCCTTATGGGTGGGCCGGTTCTACCACAGCTTGTCCTGCAGGCCTATTTTTCTTGGAAATATGACACTTGTGTCTTACATCCTTACCATGGAAACGATGGGCCCTACCATGAAAATCAGTCGACTAGAAAACAAGGTCAACCCAATTATTAGATGGGCCACACCTGTATGTTGAGTCAGATCATCGGTTGTCCATCGATGTACATGTAAGTGGACCGGACTGATTTTTGTGCTATGTGATTTCGCAGTTGGGCCCACTGCAGTTGTTATGGCTGTCGGGGACTCAACCAATGGTTCGGATTTCTCCGAACATTATGGTCTACATAGTCAACAGATATAGATTATTTTAGGATCTGGGTATGTTCACAACATTGCATCTGATGTACGGTTTGGATCCCGCACATATGTGATGGATTGGCACGTGTGCAGGTTGACGATCCAAAACCACCTCTAAAACTCTTTTCCAGTGAAAACATGCTTGAGCTCTTCAAAGAACGGCAGTGATAGCTACTTTCCATTTTGGACGATAACCCGTTGCCATACAAAAGAGGCCATAAATAGCCTCGGTAACGGACGGGCTGGGGTGGGTCCGGGCCCAGGATTTATGGTTTTAAGATTCACTCAATCCTGATTCGGACGGACTCACTCCTGAGTCGAGTCATGATTCATCCAGTCAATCTAAGTCTGGCATATTTTCAATCTGACACGAAGTGCCGGACCGGATTGGGAGAGACTAAGTCCGAGTCGACTGGGATGACTCGCCTCCAACTCGACAAGTCAACAATCCATGCTGGACTTTGAACGGTAGGACCACGCCTAGTGGCCTTGCCCAGGGGCCGGACCATTGCCAGCTCTAACCATAAGACTTATATGCGCAGCTGAACCAAGACGGGTCATGTCAATACTCAGCCTTTGAGCTTGTTGATGCAAAAGTTTGTTCACCCACACCGAGCTCATGAACTTCCGAGCACCTGCGCAATGGAAGGAAGGCAATAGAGATCCTGGCTAGAGTAGAAGACCCTCCGATGCCAAAGTCAGGCTAGGAATTTAGATCTAGTCATGTAGAGGGATCCTAGGTGAAAGATTTTGCATACCTCTTCCTGTAAGTGGTCCCGTATTTATATTGTCCATAGGACAAGGTGGCCCGCCATCTTAGGCACGATCTCAGCCATTAGGCCAGACATGCGCGGGCAATGATGTCGCCGGTTATCCTTGAATCGTGGGTAAAGCGGTTATTCTTGTAGTGTGTAACTGGAAGGGATCGTGCACCTAGTTTATCTGGTCGAACTCTCCTGATTGAGCAAAGAAGGTCCGAGCCGAGCTTCTCTGAATCGAGCTTTGTTGAACGGCTAAGGACAACTTAGACTGGGCTCGCCAGAACTTGACCTGGTCACTTGGCCGAAGATCGTTCGAGTTGATCCAATCGCGCTTATATCAACCCAAGTTATGGCTCAAACCTAGCTTGTTCGTTGGCTCTGGCTATTCTTGGGTGGTCTTTTGGTCGAATTAGATCATCCAATTCTCGGCAAATGTGAGCATATGGTAGTTCGAGTTCTCATTCTGCTGAGAACTACGTTTGTAAACTTTGTGCCAGTTCCTTTCAATAAAACGTATCAGGAGCAATCGTTTGTCTGGCGGAGTTGACCTTGAGGGTGGTTTGGTCGAGCTGCCCTCTAACGTGGCTAGGCCGGGCTGACCTTGAAGGTGGTCGGACCATATTTTTCCATAACAGAGCTAATGACCAGGCCTATGATCGGCCTAGCCTATTAGGTGGACTCAGCCCAAGTGGGGATGGGAATGGTCCAGGTAAAATCAATATTTTCAATAGGCCCAGCCCAGAAGGCACTGCCGTCCAGTTCAAATTAGTGCTGGAACCAACTCCAGGTTATCCCATTTCCAGGCCGAACCCCAATACCAATCCACCCCTCAACGCAAGTACTCAAATCCAATACTCTTCATTTAAGTGGGGCCCTGATGGGTGGGCCGGTTCTACCACAGCTTGTCCTGCAGGCTTATTTTCTTGGAAATATGACACTTGTGTCTTACATCCTTACCATGGAAACGATGGGCCCCACCATGAAAATCACTCCTCTAGAAAACAAGGTCAACCCAATTATTAGATGGGCCACACCTGTATGTTGAATCAGATCATCGGTTATTTGTCGATGTGCATGTGAGTGGATGGGCCTGATTTTTGTGCTATGTGATTTTCACAGTTGGGCCCACCGTTTTCATGGAATGGGTTTTTACACGAGCTACGAGAAGTAGCCCATACCCAAGCTCTATGCAACTGGACCCAGCCACGGCCCATCAACACCTGAATTATTTCCGAGAGGCTTGCTGTTATAGATCCGGACTTGCAATAGAATACGTCGGAACTCAAAGCCGCTGTATCTTGTGTCATAGTGGGCGATCCAAATCGTTGAACTGATGAAGAACAACGATGAAAGTGGCTGGCTCGAAAAATCTTTAAGATTGAAAAATGCTAGAGATTCCAACTAATGGCCCACAGAACAACATTCAAGTAGACGGTCCATATTCAACGAAAAAATAAATAAATAATCTAATAGCTAAAGTATTCTAATTGGAGAGTTTTATTAATAGGTATCCTCCATCAACGGAGGAGCCCTTCTCGCATACGGTTTGGATCAACGAACCCAAATCCGGCAATGGTACCAACGTATCCTATCGTAATACGTCCGGATGTATTATGGTAAACCTCTATTTCGAACCCATCGAGTCTTGAGTATTAAAAGACCCGCGGAGTCTGTTACACTTCATTTTCCTTTCGCTTTCTTCGCCGTCGGCGTAGTTTAGCATATCTACCCATCCATTCCATCTAGTGGTTGACCGTAAGGCCGTTCCATTGATTTTTGTGGCTATTTACTATACCACAGGAAATCATGGAAGCGGATTGCTTCCTGCCCCCATCTGGATGAAATCGGTCCAGGCAGGGGCTCTGCAGGGCCCACCGTGATATATTTGTTTATCCACGCCGTTCATCCATTTTTCCAGATCATATTAGGGTATGAACCATCCAAGGCTCAATTTGGATCAAGCTGACATTTGTGTTTTCCCTTCGTCCAGGTCTATGTCACCTTATGAACGGGTTGGATGGCTAATAAACATCAGGGTGGGTCTTAGGAAGGTTTCAACGGTGGGCATCATTATCACCGCTAATTCCTGTGGTGTGGTCCACTTGAACCGGGGATCTGCTTCATTTTTAGGCTCATTTCCTGAAATGATCCGGAACAATGGATAAACGGCGTGGATAGAACCCATACATCACGGTGGGCCCCACAGAATCCCTACCTGGACCGATTTCTGGCCACGCAATCCACGTCCGGAAAACATATCCGTGCAATTTGAACCGTTGATTGCGTGATGCGGTTTATAACATCCGTGGTATTGATATCGATGAGCTTGAAGGCAACTTCAGCAAGGACCTTTGTTTCGTGGGCCCGATCCTTGTTGGTCTAGCTCCTGAAGCTCAGTAACTGACTTGGCCCACATGCAGGTCCCACCGTGAATGGGCCACTAGGAAGTACTATATCGATTACTGATCCTCATCGTCCACATGAAGGTGTCCAACTTTGGACCAATAATCCTCTATGGATGGTCAAGATCAATGAAGGTGGGTCCAGCTTCTGACCCTTCAATGATGGGACTCACTAGATGAATGGTCTGGATCATCACATGACAAGGCACAAGTGAGCAAGCTTCTGACGTGGGCTTGGAAGCTGTAGGGGTGACCATTTTGCTTTACTTCCAACTGAGTTACTTGTGTGGCCTTACCTGGTTAAAAATGGAACCCCACCGTGAAATGATGGGCCCAATGGCTTGATCACACGTGCCCACCTGAACAAAAGTGGGCCGTTCATCAATATGAAAAGCAAGCTTGAAAGTGTTCAGATTGCAATTAGATGGATGTGCTCAAAAGAGGACTTTGGAAAAACTAGGTGGGCCCTTCGTGTCAAACAAGGATCAAATTAAAACCGTTCATTTTGTGATTCAAATAGTAATTGAGCCACGGTCCTATAATCAGTGTTTAGACAGCTCTTGCCCTTCATTTGGTGGTACATGAATGGGTAGTAAAAGACAAAAGCAAACAACAGCTCCTATTAAGTGGAGAAAAGGCCCATTTATTATTAGATGGTACAACCAAAGCCATGGCTGAGTCCAGACGTATGGTTTAGATCATCATACACATGGATGATGTATATTCGTCACAATATGGAGCCGTGAAAACATGTAGCAATATGTTTCGTGTGACATCCACTCCGTCCATCAGGTGAACCCTCTACATTTGTCTATGGGGCCAAAAGTCTTACAGATCAACAACTCAGGTGAGCCACAGCAGGGAAAGCAATAAGGAGAGACCGTGGCTTTGTGTGTAGCCTTTATGATTTTGGCATGAATTTGATTCTTTGTATGGCGAATACAATGTGTCCCACCTGACGGATGGGGGTGATTTTACAATTATCATGCCCGGACCTACAGGACTTGAGGGAATTAAATAAGATATCTAATTTTGTATGTAATGCAAAAGCAACACTCCGTTGTAGTCTAGTTGGTCAGGATACTCGGCTCTCACCCGAGAGACCCGGGTTCAAGTCCCGGCAACGGAATTTTTTTTTAATTTTTTTTTTGGGATCTCACCAGTTTGGTACGATCCAGACCATTGGTCCATTGTCTACGGTCATGAATGGATCATGCTGCAAGTCTCCCTTCTCCTCCACAGATTTAACCACGCCTATTCAATTTGCTTAGCGGGTGGGCCATACTACGTTCGAAGGTTCACCACCATTCATTATTAAATGGTGTAAAACTAACATGGTAACTCATCATCCTTCGCAACGCGAGCGTTTTGGCGGGAGGAAAACCCGTCCTCGCTCCGTCTCTGCATCTGCAAAACTGATAAAAGCGAAATTAGGATTTTTTATTTTTTTTTCCTCCTTTTCTGCTCGTTATTGTATTGCAGGAGCTGAAAATGGAAGAAAGCTCTAGAAAAAGAAGCAGAAAAAGCAACAGAGGCTACGAAGAGAACACCATGGCCATCATCGACTCCTCTGGAGTGAGAGATGCTCGAGATGTCGAAGAAGACAGTACGTGTTTCTTCTTCCTCTACCTTCAATTCCCATTTCTTCTTCTTTCTCTCAGTCCTCATGTGCGTTTTCCTTTCTCTCTTTCATTTCAAAAACAGGACTTTCTTTCTTGGAAGCTGTTCGCTCCGGTTCAATCGTCTCCGAAAACGGGTCGTTTCCCACCAGGTATTTCAAAATCGATCCCTCTCTCTTTATTGCTTTTTTGTAGCCTTAGTTCTTGTATATGTTTAGGGAGAAATTACTGTCTCAAACCCTAGTTTTTCAGGTCAGAGACCGGCCTGTGTTACTTGATTTGACGAAAACACCCTTGCATATTACCATAACGCCCTTATTTCATGTACGGTTAAGAGGATGATGAGTGTTCTTTTTTCAACGTAAGTTGTTATGAACATGGCTTCATTATGCACTGTGAGCACTGAGAGTGAATGCGCACACTATCTCCTGCTAGAATAGTGACAAATATCATTCTCTGCAATTTGCTGGGAGGTTTTCAAAATATGAGCTTTCTCTGGAGTATTATTGTGAAAATCGTGTCAAAAAAAAATCTAAAATATTTATTGTAAATTACATTTTGAATTAATACTGTGATAATATCACAATAAAAACATGATATTTTGAAATATGCTGATATTCTGAAAATCCTGCGATAGTCTCATGATAATATAGTTCAGTGTATTCTTTGCAATATTGTTATCTTGAATTTTTCAAAATCTCAGTGATATTTGTCATGCTGCCTGCCAGTTGGCCAGAATCTTGATAGCATTTCAACACACGACTTCAAATGCCCATTTCGGGTTGCATGTTAAGGTTCTTGTTAAGAGCTTAATTTGAATAAAGGTTATATTTTATTGTTGTTAAAATAAATCTGTAGCAGTGGAGCAAGCATTGCAGCTACAAATTAATTTGAAAGATACTGTATTCATAGCCATCAGCTGCTTAAATAGAAGAGAGTACACGAATTACCAAAGCATGAAATAAGGGACGTTGCTCCTATAAACTGGGTAAACAAATAACAGACTCCTAAAGACTAGGACAAACAACGACTTATTCAAATTAAACTCTTAACACCCTCCCTTAAACTGAGTGTTCTATAGACAATTAGTTTACAAAAAAAAGGTACTTCAGGTACTTCACTGGCCCATCCCCTTTGGCAATTAGTCCCTCCCAGCTTTTGTGTCGCTGAGTATCCTTGTAGCTCCCTCCCTCAAATTGAATTCTCCATTGAACAAACACCAAGTGATATCTGCAGTTTCACAAATGTCTCCAACTTGAGGGGTTTGGTTAGAATATCTGCAACTTGATCCTCACTTTTGCAAAAGATCAGATCAATAGTTCCATCCTTTGTGAGATCACGTAGAAAATGATACCGCACATCAATATGTTTACTTCTTCCATGTAGGATAGGATTTTTTGAGAGTTTGATTGTTGAACTACTGTCACAGTAGACCGGAGTGGGGCCTTGTTGATGACAGTGTAATTCTCCAAGTAGTCTCCTCAACCAAATTGCTTGACATGCACATGACGTAGCAGCAACTAATTCAGCTTCGGTAGTGGACAAAGTAACAATTTGCTGCTTCTTTGATGACCAAGACACTGCACCTGATCCCATCATGAAGACATAACCTGAAGTACTCCTTCTATCATCTGGATCACCTGCATAATCACTATCAGTGAAGCTAAATAAATCAAGTTTTTCTCCCTTCCTGTAGAGTATGCCAAAATCAATCGTCCCATGCAAGTATCGGAAGATTCTTTTGGTAGCAAGGAGATGCAACACTATAGGATGTTCCATGTATCTACTGATGAGACTAACACTGTGCATTATGTCTGGCCTTGTTGTAGTCAAATACATAAGACTCCCCACGATTTGCTTGTATACTGTGCTGTTGACCTTCTTTCCTTCATGGTCTTTGAAAAGCTTCAGGCCAAGTTCAACTGGTGTACCAACTGAATTGCAATTTGCCATTTGAAACCTGTCCAAAATTTCTCGAACATATTTCTTCTGTGAAATAAAGATTCCAGCAGAGGTTTGTGCTACTTCAATGCCAAAGAAGTAGTGCATTAGTCCAAGATCAGTCATATCAAACTCAGTCATCATTAACTGTTTGAAATCATCAAACATAGAACTATCATGTCCAGTGTAAATTAAATCGTCCACGTATAAGCATACTATTAGAAACTCACCAGCAGATCTAGATTTAAGAAATAGAGTATGCTCATATGGGCACTGTTGAAAGCCTGTTTTTGAAAAATATGCAGCTATGCGACTATACCAAGCTCGTGGAGCTTGTTTTAGCCCATAAAGGGTTTTTCTTAACTTGTAGACCTTCTTCACATTTCCTTGCTGCACATACCCCGGAGGCTGATCAACATATACTCGTTCTTGTAAATCACCCTGTAGGAAAGCAGTTTGACATCTAACTGGAAGATGGGTCATGAGTTTTGTGCTGCTAATGCAAGTACCAACCGAATGGTATCATGCCTTGCAACTGGAGCAAAACTCTCCTTGTAGTCGGTACCAAATTCTTGCTTATAACCTTTAACAACTAGGCGAGTTTTGTACTTATCAACTTTTCCCTCCTCATTCAGCTTTGTTTTGTAGGCCCACTTAACACCAATCGATTTTTGCCCCTTAGGAAGATCTATAAATTCCCAAGTGTTGTTCTTCTCAATGGCTGCTGGTTCTTCATCCATAGCTTTCTGCCATTTTGGGTCTTTGATAGCATCTTGAAATGTAACAGGATCATAATCCGAAAATAGACCAAAATGTACAAGTGGATCATCTAAATGATCAAGTCCACTTACCTCATAATTTTGCATCCATGCTGGTCTTGTTAGGGTGCGTTGAGGTCGGGATGTAATAGAATGATCTTCAGATATTCCATCTGGTTGACTTGAAGAGCTAGAATGTAGTAGTTGCTGGTCACCAATAGTGGATTGTGGTGGTCTTTCTGCTTCCTCGTCATCAAAGCTCACAGGAATGTTCTGGTCTAGACCATTGAGGGCTGCTGTCCAAGTCTTCTCTTCATCAAAGATTACATTACGATTGATGACGATCTTCCTGGTAATGAGATTATACAACTTATAAGCCTTTGAATGTTCACTTACCCCGAGAAAAACACATTTTTCTCCTTTATCCTCAAGTTTCTTCCTCTGCTCGTCTGGAACATGTGCATATGCAATACACCCCTAAATCCGCAGGTGATCGACACTTGGTCTTGTGCCACTCCATGCTTCTTCAGGTGTCACATTTTGGACAGCGATAGTAGGACTTCTGTTTAAGAGATGAACACTTTACAAGACTGTCTCAGGCTAGAAACTTTTAGAAAGAGAACTTCTATGCAGTATACTTCGCACCATGTTTAGGACCGTCCGGTTCTTCCTCTCCGCAACTCCGTTTTGCTGTGAGGTGTAGGATGATGTAAGCTGTCTTTGGATTCCATGCGTCTCATAGAAATTTGCAAATTCCCGTGAGTTATATTCTCCACCACGATCTGTTCGAAGAGTTTTAATAGCCTGCCCAACTTCTTTTTCAACAAGGGCCTTGAAATTTTTGAAGACTGAGAGAGCTTCAGATTTTTCCTGCAAAAAATAGACCCATGTTTTTCGACTATAGTCATCAGTGAAGGTAATGAAATACCTTTTACCACTATTGGATGATGGATTTATAGGCCCACATATATCGGAATAGACCAGCGCCAACACCTTCGTGGCTCGCCTTGCTTGCCCTTTTGGAAAAGGAGCCCGATGTTGTTTGCCAACGACACATTCTTCACAAACTTGTACAGGATGATCAAGCTGTGGAAGGCCTATCACCATATTCTTTTGATGAAGCAACTTCAAACCAGAGAAGTTCAAATGCCCATAACGAAAATGCTACAGCCATGCTGAATTTTTTACCATAGCAGAAAGACATGGAAGAGTAACATCCTGGACGTATAAAGGAAACAACCGATTCACTGTCATATTAACTTGAGTAATCAGACCCTTCTTGGGATCTTGAACTCGACATGTTCCTCCCTTAATGATGACCTCGTATCCCTTGTCTTGAAGTTGACCCACACTCAACAATTTTCCTTTATTTATCTCTTAATTTGTTTATCGATTGGTATCGGAGCCGTAACCAAAAAAGTAGATAGTGTTTTTTAGAGCTGCAACTCTTATCTACTCCTCTTGATTTTCTGGGCCATAGCAATTACTTTCTCATAATGACATCTGAGACTTTTGTACAACCTGTTATACCCAAATTTGATGGTCACTATGATCATTGGAGCATGTTGATGGAAAATTTCTTGAGATCCAAGGAATATTGGCATCTCGTTGAAATTGGTATTTCAGAAGCAGACTCTATAAAGGTGAAGCGGACACATCTTCAAGCACTTCGTACGGAACTTGAGACTCTTCGAATGCAATCAACGGAATCAATCGAGAGTTACTTTTCCAGAACCATGTCAATCTCGAACAAGATGAGAATTAGCGAAGAAAAGCTGGAAGACATTACCATAATCGAGAAGATTCTTTGATCACTAACCTTGAAGTTCGAACATGTGGTCTGTTCAATAGAGGAATCAAAGGATCTTGAATCTCTTTCTATCGAAGAGTTGATGAGTTCGCTGAGGGTCCACGAGCAATGGATTAATCAGCATGTAGCAGTGGAGCAAGCATTGCAACTACAACAGTCATCCTCGAACCAATCTTTCACAAAAAGGGACAGCAGTCAAGGAAGAGGATGGGGAAGCGGAAGGCACAGCAGCAGTAGCAATGACAATCACGTTCTTGATCCCAAAGGCAAAGGTAGAGGGCGAAATAATCATCAAGGTAGAAACCCGGAATCAAAACCATTTGACAAGTCCAAAGTCAAATGCTACAAATGTAATAGGTATGATCTTTATCGCTCTGAATGCAAGACAAAATTGAATAAAGAAAAAGGAGAAAAATCTCATTTTGTAGAAAAGGAAGATGAGATTACTCTCTTTTTGGCTTGTAACATGGCTGAAGAGATCCATCAACAAATGTGGTACTTGGACACAGGTGCAAGTAATCATATGTGTGGAAACAAGTCTATATTCTCTGAATTAGATGAGTCCTACCGTACCTCTGTTAATTTTGGAGATGATTCCACTATCTCTGTTATGGGAAGGGCAACATTCAAATTCAGACCTCCACAAATTCTCAACAGACTATTTCAAATGTGTTTTATATCCCGAGTTTGAAAACTAATTTGTTGAGTGTGGGTCAGCTTTAAGACAAGGGATACGAGATCATCATTAAGGGAGGAATATGTCGAGTTCAAGATCCCAAGAATGGTCTGATTACTCAAGTTAATATGACAGCGAATCGGTTGTTTCCTTTATACGTCCAGGATGTTACTCTTCCATGTCTTTCTGCTATGGTAAAAAATCCAAAATGGCTGTGGCATTTTTGTTATGGGCATTTGAACTTCTCTGATTGGAAGTTGCTTCATCAAAAGAATATGTTGATAGGCCTTCCACAGCTTGATCATCCTGTACAAGTTTGTGAAGAATGTGTCGTTGGCAAACAACATTGGGCTCCTTTTCCAAAAGGGCAAGCAAGGCAAGCCACGAAGGTGTTGGCGCTGGTCTATTCCGATATGTGGGCCTATAAATCCATCATCCAATAGTGGTAAAAAGTATTTTATTATCCTCACTGATGACTATAGTCGAAAAACATGGGTCTATTTTTGCAGGAAAAATCTGAAGCTCTCTCAGTCAAGGTGTCCCGTATCGGTATCGGTTGGCGTAACGGTGCCCTCCGAAACCGATACGGATACGGGGGCGTAACGGCGATACGGGGGCGTAACTGCCCATAACGGCGCAAATTTTTTTTTTTTGCCAAAAAAATATGAAAAAATATGGATTAAATCCGGAATATTTTAAGCATTCCAAATATGCATTCATTTATAAATTGGAACATGTTTATGGTGGTGTAACGGTCCACTCTTTGGTGAGAAGTTGTATCGGACTGTCTAATTAATTTTTTAACCAGGTAACTTGAATTTAACTACAAAATTCATATATTTAATTTTTTAAATATGTAATTTATATACTTAACAACTTGATATCATTTCACCCAATAGTTCTTTAAAAAAATGAAATTAAATTCAGGTAGATGGCGTTGCCAATTTGGGGCTGACTTGGAGGACCAATCTATTCTCCAAATCAGCCTCAAATTCATGTCATTTATTGTCATTATCCCACTTATAAATTGGTGGACATTTATTGGATAGTGAATCATATAAAATAAAAAATAAATCAAAATGCCCTATTTTAAAAAATAAAAGTTCACAAATTAACAATTAAAACTATTTAAATAATTTGATTTTGGCATTGTGAGTTAGCAATTGCAGTCCATAATTTAATTGTCAAATTTTAAGTTAATATATGTCTTGTGTACAATTTTTTAAGGCTTGAATTAAGAGAGACTCGGATGTAAAGTGCAGCACACGTGTCAAAATTTTTTGGGCCTTACCCGTGATGAATGTGTTATATCCATATCGTCCATCCATTTTGCCAAATAATTTTAGGGCATGAGCCCAAAAATGAGGCACATCCAAAGCTCAGATGGATTGCACCATAAAAAACAACAATAATTAAACGATCACCGTTAAAAATTTATTGGGGGCTAGAAAAGTTTTAGATCAAGCTGACATGTGTGTATTCCCTTCATCCACGTCAATGTGACCCAAGTAACAAGTTAGATTGAAAATAAACATTACGGTGGACTTTAAGAAATTTTTAATGGTGAGCATTCTATAACCACTATTTCCTATGGTGTGGTCCACCTGAGATTTGGATATTACTAATTTTTTGAATCCTGACCTAAAATGACGTGGCAAAATGGATAGACGATATGGATAAAATATATACATCATAGTGGGGCCCACTCGAGTCCGATTGGATGGAAAATAAACGTTACCGTGCGCACTACGAATATATTAACCTGAAAATCATTATCTCTGTTGCTATTTCTAGTGTGGTCCAGATGATCTCTGGATATAATTCATTTTTTAGGTTGTGATCTAAAATGATCTTTGAAAATAGATGAACGGTGTAGATGTAATAAATACATCACTATGGGGCGATATAACTTTGATCTCCTTTGAACCGTTCGTACAACTCAGAGCTCGAGGAGTGTCAGCGATCGTCTTTGCGTGACACGTATCGCAGTCAGCTGCGGCAAATAAAAAAAAACAGGAGAGAGGGAAACGAAAAGAAAAAAAGAGGGAAAGAAAGAAAAGAAAAAAAAGAGGGAAAGGGGGAAAGAAGAGATTGAGAGAGAGAGAGAGAGAGTGAGAGAGGAAGAAGAAGAAGAAGAAGAGGAAGAAGCAGCGCAGGTCGCAGCTGCAGCCGCAGCCGGGCGCAGGCGCAGCCGCAGCTGCTCGAGGAGAAGAAGAAGAAGAAGAAGAAGAAGAAGAAAGAGAAGAAGAAGAAGAAGAAAAGAAAGGAAAAAAAGGTAAGTTTTTTTTTTTTGTTTTTTGTTTTTTTTTTTTTTTTTAAGGGCCTGTCACAGCCGTTACGGGTCCGTAATGGCCGTTATGGCCCATAACAGCCCTGTAACGGCCGTTACGGTCACAGAATTCTGTAACGGCCGTTTCGACCCCGTATCGCGTAACGGGTCCCTGCTCTCAGTCTTCAAAAATTTCAAGGCCCTTGTTGAAAAAGAAGTTGGGCAGGTTATTAAAACTCTTCGAACAGATCGTGGTGGGGAATATAACTCACAGGAATTTGCAAATTTCTGTGAGACGCTTGGAATCCAAAGATAGTTTACAACATCCTACACCCCACAGCAAAACGGGGTTGCGGAGAGGAAGAACCGTACGATCCTAAACATGGTGCGAAGTATGTTGCATAGAAGTTCTCTTCCTAAAAGTTTCTAGCCTGAGACAGTCTTGTGGAGTGTTCATCTCTTAAACAGAAGTCCTACTATCGCTGTCCACAATGTGACGCCTAAAGAAGCATGGAGTAGCATAAGACCAAGTGTCGATCACCTGCGGATTTGGGGGTGTATTGCATATGCACATGTTCCAGACGAGAAGAGGAAGAAACTTGATGATAAAGGAGAAAAATGTGTTTTTCTCGAGGTAAGTGAACATTCAAAGGCTTATAAGTTGTATAATCCCATCACCAGGAAGATCGTCATCAGTCGTGATGTAATCTTTGATGAAGAGAAGACTTGGACAACAACCCTCAATGGTCCAGACCAGAACATTCCTGTGAGCTTTGATGATGAGGAAGCAGAAAGACCACCACAATCCACTATTGGTGACCAACAACCACTACATTCCAGCCCTTCAAGTCAACCAGATGGAATATCTGAAGATCATTCTATTACATCCCGACCTCAACACACCCTAACAAGACCAGCATGGATACAAGATTATGAGGTAAGTGGACTTGATCATTTAGATGATCCACTTATGCATTTTGCTCTATTTTCAGATTGTGATCCTGTTACATTTGAAGATGCTGTCAAAGACCTAAAATAGCAGAAAGCTATGGATGAAGAACTAGCAGCCATTGAGAAGAACAACACCCAGGAATTGACAGATCTTCCTAAGGGGCAAAAATCGATTGGTGTTAAGTAGGTTTACAAAACAAAGCTGAATGAGGAAGGAAAAGTTGATAAGTACAAAGCTCGCCTAGTTGTTCAAGGTTATAAACAAGAATTTGGTATCGACTACAAGGAGGTTTTTGCTCCAGTTGCAAGGCATGATACCATTCGGTTGGTACTTGCATTGGCAGCACAAAACTCATGACCCATCTTCCAGTTAGATGTCAAATCTGCTTTCCTATAGGGTGATTTGCAAGAACGAGTATATGTTGATCAGCCTCCGGGGTATGTGCAGCAAGGAAATGTGAAGAAGGTGTACAAGTTAAGAAAAGCTCTTTATGGGCTAAAACAAGCTCCACGAGCTTGGTATAGTCGCATAGCTGCATATTTTTCAAAAACAAGCTTTCAACGGTGCTCATATGAGCATACTTTATTTCTTAAATCTAGATCTGCTGATGAGTTTCTAATAGTATGCTTATACGTGGACGATTTAATTTACACTGGAAATGATAGTTCCATGTTTGATGATTTCAAACAGTCAATGATGACTGAGTTTGATATGACTGATCTTGGACTAATGCACTACTTCCTTGGCATTGAAGTAACACAAACCTCTGCTGGAATCTTTATTTCACAGAAGAAATATGTTCGAGAAATTTTGGACAGGTTTCAAATAGCGAATTGCAATTCAGTTGGTACACCAGTTGAACTTGGCCTGAAGCTTTTCAAAGACCATGAAGGAAAGAAGGTCAATAGTATATAAGCAAATCGTGGGGAGTCTTATGTATTTGACTACAACAAGGCCAGACATAATGCACGCTGTTAGTCTCATCAGTACATACGTGGAACATCCTATAGTGTTGCATCTCCTTGCTGCCAAAAGAATCTTCCGATACTTGCATGGGACGATTGATTTTGGCATACTCTACAGGAAGGGAAAAAAACCTGATTTATTTGGCTTCACTGATAGTGATTATACATGTGATCCAGATGATAGAAGAAGTACTTCAGGTTATGTCTTCATGATGGGATTAGGTGCAGTGTCTTGGTCATCAAAGAAGCAGCAAATTGTTACTTTGTCCACTACCGAAGCTGAATTCGTTGCTGCTGCGTCATGTGCATATCAAGCAATCTGGTTGAGGAGACTACTTAAAGAATTATACTATCAATGGAACGGTTGATCTGATCTTTTGCAAAAGTGAGGATCCAGTTGTAGATATTCTAACCAAACCCCTCAAGTTGGAGACATTCGTGAAACTACAGAGATTACTTGGTGTTTGTTCAATGGAGAATTCAGTTTGAGGGAGGGAGCTGCAAGGATACTTAGCGACACACAAGCTGGGAGGGACTAATTGCCAGAGGGGATGGGCTGGTGAAGTACCTTTTTTTTTTTTTTTTTTGTAAACTAATTGTCTATAGAGCACTTAGTTTAAGGGAGGGTGTTAAGAGTTTAATTTGAATAAGTCGTTGTTTGTCCTAGTCTTTAGGAGTCTATTAGTTGTTTACCCAGTTTATAGGAGCAACGTCCCTTATTTCATGCTTTGGTAATTTATGTATTCTCTTCTATTTACGCAGCTAATGGCTATGAATATAGTATCTTTCAATTTTCCTTATCTCTTAATTTGTTTATCAGTTCTACTGTGATTGGGCATCGGGATATACATGCACACGGACTCTTTGCAGACACTTCGGCGCACCCAATCTTTTCCCAGTTGTGGTTCAGAAAATTGGGTTCAAGCGGGAACTCTCTACTTTGGCTGGTGGTGGGATGAGCTGCTCAATCAGGCTTCTAGGCCTGGACCACCAAATAAATAGTGGCCCTCTATCCGGTTTGACAACTTCTTTATTGAGGCCCACCTGAAGCTTGAGTCCAGGCTTTTTGATGACTGTCATGGATGGGTGTAAATTTTAGGCCCTACAAGTAAATGTGCTGACCCATCCGGCCCATCTCTGAATGTATATCTTGCATTTGGATTTTTTTGATTGCATTTCAACTTAGTTGGTTTAAAGTTCTCCCTATTCTAATTCTATTAATGTGAAAATGGCGGCAAAGGAAAATGTACGAGGCAATTTTCCAAATGCTCAAGGATGAGAAGTCTTTAGAACTCATGATGGAAAGTTATCAGCTCTTACATCAATTGGACAAGGTAATTAGTCACCCACTTCTTTATGGATTTTGATGATTAGCATGATACAATGCTCGGCTGGAGAGTTTTGAGTTATGCTTGGGTTATCAGTTGGTACAAGTGGGGACCATAGTTCAGCGGTCCAAAATGTTGATATCATGACCACCACTTGGGTGGCCATGGACCAAAAATAACCCAGATTGGAAATTCCTGACTCTTGAATTGGTGGCCAGCAAATAGAATGTTAAGAAAGATACTGCAAAAATGGTCCACATTCGACCAAATAAAGGCTGAAGATTTGATGATTGTGGAGTATTTTTGGTGTATGGCCCATGCATGTTGGGTCTCATTTTTTTTGACAGTTTGCATCTTGTAGACAATTAGCAATACTTGTTCAAGTCAAGATGCGAAGGTACTGTATGAGCTTCCAGCTTGAGCATTGTGTTATGTATAGAATACCCCTTTAATAATCAAATAATTGGAGACTACCATGAATCACTTTATTCATACTCATATGCTCATATATCTTTTTTCTTTTTTATTAATGAAGCGGTTTCCTCGAGTTTATTCATCCCATGAGGACGAGTCCGGATCATCTGATTGTACATCAGTTGAGCTTGTCGTGGTTGAAGAGGTAGTATAATATTTGATCCATCCCTTTGGCTGTTGTTCTTCATATGTAAATGTATTATGTAGATAGTGTGTTCCATTTCCAACTACAGCGTGGAATTTTATTTTCCTGCATATTTGCTTTTGTGGATGTGGCAGTCAAGATTACTACTTATGTTCTGCTTTTTGTTTGCAGGCTTGGTCACCATTTGTTGTTGGCTTGGAAAATGCTTATTCTGACAAGGGTGCAGCTTCCAGAAATTCCCATGATCCAGTTGACTCCGATGTGAGTTGAATTCCCATTTGAATTGCCATCTATGTTTTCCTGTTTAGCAATAATTAAGAAAGAGAAAGGATCCATGCTGTCAGTTATATCTAAATTATTTATCAAGCATTTGATCTTTGGACATGTGTTACACATGTATGAGATGAAGACCAATTTTTTAGGCCCTACAGTGGATGGGGTGTACCCTGAAAATCACACCGGTCAATTTATCGTAGCTGCTGATTGGTGAACACTTGAGGTTACAAATGACCAGTTAGAAAAAGTCCCAACCAACCCATGGGAAAGATCCTCCAGCCAGAGGCTACAATCATTTTACAGGTGTAGGTTTTGGAGTGTCGCCTACCCATATTTAATGTTTATATTCTTGAAATCGGATAGTTGCTTCAGTGTTTAAAACTCCATTTATTCCAGAAGATAGGGAAAAAAGAAGAAAACTTGTTTCTTTGGGATATCCAAATTATCCACATTTTCTTTTCCAGAAAAAAAAAACCCAAGTTCTATTCAAATAAGTTTTGAGGGAGATTAAAAAAAAAAATTAAAATTGAGATTAGGGTTGCCATCTATAGATAAAACTGTGGTGGAATATTTTAGTAGAGATGGAATCGATTTATATAGGGATTACTTGAAAAGGAAGGATTTGAGAGAGACAAAGATATATATTCACTCATTAGTTTATTATCTATATGCATTATTACTCATGCATATAAGAATTCTAATCATTTTAATTAAAGCTTTCTGTTTAATCTTATCTACATGTAACACATGTATGTGCATATATAGCTGCTTTTTCTCGCTCTTGGGGTCGAAGCCATATTAAACCTGAACTTTTCATTCTCTTAATTTTTGGCATTTCCATTTCTTTGACTGAATTTTGATGATCTTTTTAATGATTGAGAATGAATTAAACTCGAAGTTTCCATACCCTTTTTGCCGTATGGTGTTTTGCCAACTACTGGACCACCCACGGTAGGGCCCACCAGATGAAAGGTCTAGATCTCATGCATGTTTGCTATGTATATGGGGAATAAGTGGTTGTTGACTAACTTATATTATTACGTAGCACCTGACCTAATCCTTTACCAACAAAAACATGGCACATGTATTTGTTTCTTATAGAATGATATGAGCATGATCTTATTAGACATAATAGATGAGTGAAGGAGTCAGCATCCACAAAGGATTGAAAAATAAAACAGCCAAGGAGTCAACAAAAGGAAGGAGAGTTCAATTGTGGAAGATGTAACCTCTCTCTCTCTACCTCTCAAATGACATTTTTTAAAACCCACTCTCTTTTTAGTAGTTTGTTATAGTAGTGTTGCTGTCATTTGAAATATGAGAAAGCTTGGAACATGACACCGCACTAATAATTTCCAACAATTTGACGCAGGCATAACTCATCTCCGACTGTAACTTTAACAGGGCTTGTCTCACCTATGGGCATTTCCCTTATTTTGTACAAAGAAGTGGGTCATCTGGTATTATTATTTGTTGGGAAACAAAGAATTTCTCGAGCCCTGATTATCCGTGAGAGTTACAGTTATAGTCTGTTGGTGTGTTAAGAATTATCAGTATGAACAACATAAACGGTTCTCTGCCAGCCCATCCTGAAAGGCGAAATGCCATTCTTTAGAAAGGGAAATAGCAGAGGATTGAGTTATTGAAGAAGACTAATCATATGTTGCTATTTACATATTTGCTCACTTGAATCCTGTGCTGTGGAAGGCACCTGTTGTTTTAGTTCCACACACATATTGCTACATATACTCGTATGTGTATATGTGCTATTCTGGAAATGCATCATGTCATTTAACAATAAGCAATGTTCTACCCAGGCCATGTTATTTGAGATTTTTCAGTTGTCCTCTTTACTGATGTGTATATCTATCATTGTATGTTATTTCTTGTTTCATGTTCAGATTATTTGCCCCCAGCATTATATGTGGTTAGTTGTGTCATTGGAGTCTCATTTAATTGTGATCATTCATTCTCCAGAGATTTTTTCTCCTAATACACGACCTTGCTCAAGCAGTTAGTGAAATGGATTCCAAATTGCCGGGGAGAAAGGTTGGTACATTTATTTATTTTACATTTACTCAGTTGCATCGAATTTGGTTCAGTAAGTTATTGACTAGGGAAAGGTAGTCTGTGGTAACTAGGAAGTGATAAGGCCAATCATGACAGTCTTGAATGTTACAAGTTGATTATGTATGAGTGTTACTTCATTGAATGTCAGCTGTATTATGCTTTACTATTACCGGTTTAGTTTCAGGCTTCACTGATCTATAGTATTGGGGCTTCTTCACTGGATACGTTTTATAGTTTTGGACCAGCTGTTGACATATCTATCAAATGCAATGCTTTGAGAAAATATATATGAAGGAATATTCTACTCATGCTAGGGCATTGACATGAATGCAGGAGCTTCATATTATTTCAGTTCGCTGAACACTGGTGTCTTCTTTCATGTTCTTGTTGCAGGCCCTGAGGGACATGTTGTTGTTTCAGTATCTTGTCAGCGTTCTCGAAGGAGATTTCTTACCTCGCAGCACTGTATACAAAGGTAAACTGTGTGTTGCTGTTATCAAATCTTATAAGCATTTTATTTCCTTGGGGTTAACCTTTGGTTGTTGCTCTGATTAATTGATCCTTGTTGCATTGCAGAAACCATGAACTGGGCTCTCTTAAGGGAGTCCTTGCTCCACATTCTTCTGGTATAATCCTCAGTATCTATTGCCATAAACAAGTGATGAAGTGTATTCGTTGGTCATTATATGGATTGAATTTATGTGGTGCTACAAACCATGGATCTTCTATCATCTATTCTTACCTGAAATTTTAGTTCTTTCCTGGCCTTTCCAATAGTCACTCTTTTGTAATAACTTATGAAGAGAAGGTAAAATTTTCAGAGTAAACATGCTTGCAGGGCTCACGAAACTTCAAAAGCTTAATCAAAGAATGCATACCCATTATATTGAAAAGATCCCATCATCATGTTGATATCAGTCCTCATGAACTAAAAAATGAAGAAACGGTCCATGATTGTGATGTTGCTCTGGCCATTTCTGTGATGGAACAAGAAAAGCGAACACACATCTCTATGCACAAATTTTTTACTCTTGTAAGATCCATCTGACTGTCCTTATTCCAGAAATGCTTGGGAATAAATCAACCAAGGATATTAACTTTGTTTTGGTTCCAAAAAGATTATGGAGCTTGATGTAATAAAGAAGGAAGCAGACTCTCTAGGTTGTACTTCTAGAGCCAGTGGTTTGAGGTAGTTTGCTTTCTTCTTCTTTTTTTTTTTCCTATTCATTGGAAGTTCGTTTTTGTGCATTATAATCTTCTAATTGTTGGAGTATTCATTTATTGTATTGCTAGTCGATGCAGAACCCCTCTGTTGGAGGTCATTCTAGGTGAACTCACTTATGATAAAGATCTTCTTTCCCCCTTTCTTGAGGTAAGCATTGTTAGAATGGAGGTTGTTTCAACAAGCTAATCTTAATGGCATTTTTAGCATTGCTGGACTTTCTGTACTTTCCCCCTTTCTTGTGTACTATGTTGTGCTCTAATGCATTATATATATATATATATATATATATAGAGAGAGAGAGAGAGAGAGAGAGAGAGAGAGAGAGAGATTGATGTTGTTACGGCTGTCTCAAAATTTCTTCAATCACTTTTCTTTGGAACTCATGGTTTCTCCTTTAGAAAACCAGCCTGCCAACTTCTTGCTTTTACCCATCCTCGTTGTATTATTGTCATTAATTTCATCCTTGTTGCCCTAGTTTGTTGTTAAGAACAATTGTTTGAATGCCATATTCCTTTATAATTGATGTTGCGCTGACCTGTACATGTCTGTGCAAAAACCAATCTTGCAGGGTATGGGAAACTCCATAAATTTAAAACCAGCCGTAGTAGCCTCCTTTTCCTTTTGCTGAACCTCTCTTTTCTCCTCTTATTTACTAAATATACTATTAACTTCCTTTTTCTTAAAATTGCCTTAGTTTTGAAATTGCATGCCAAGTGGCTGATGAACTGCAACACAGTTCTCTTTGGCCTTGCTATGTTTTCCTCTGTTGGACATAATGGTTGCGGAAGAGACTAAAAAATACCTGCATTAGTTTGTTTTTGGTCTGAAATCAAAACCCCTCTAATTGACCTTAGGTTCTCCATATTCTGTTGATCCTAATGAAAACACTGATTCATGTTCGGGCTCCATAGGCTTTTGCAAATCTAAATCCTTGCCCCTTGGGGCAAGATCTCCTTGAGAAAAAAACAAGAGTGTTTTTAGATTTCTGAGTGGCTTCAGGAGAGTTTGCTATGTCAACACTTTTAGAGCCATTCTAAGGGTGACTAATAGGTTGTAACAGGAAGATCAGGATAATAGTGCATCTCTCAGATGACTAACCATTGGGAAACATGCTGCAGTGATGCTAGTTTGTTGGGAATCCTTTTTTTTTTTTGGGGTTTTAAACGGTCTGTTTTCTTGCCAGTTATCACTGGTAAGGATCATCTCAACCATGCAGTTTTCTCAATGTCCCATCTGGGGCCCAACCGACAAAGTATGTGGTTTTATTCATCTTCCATGGACCACGCGTATGTTGGAGATTTGAGTGGGACATAGTTTCAACTTTCAACTGAAGTTGTGAAAGACCAAAGGTCTTTCTGTCAAAAAAATGGTATGGAGATTTGGGAAAGTTTATTAGGAAGAAAAATATTTTAGGACTCCATGTATGGTAGATTCATAGGTTGAATCTAGTTGTTTTCTCTTTAATTCCTAGGGAGGGTAATTCAGACACCATCTTGTTGGCTTAGGAAGGGTACCCTTTTCTTCCAGCAACAACGTCCCTCACCCATATGATTCGTTTTTCTTTGCTCTAAAAACTTCCATTATCATAAAAAAATAATAATAATAAATTTAAATGATAGATTTAATGATATTTTAGTTAGTCTATGAATGGAGGAAGTTTTAAGTAGTTTCAGCAATCCAAGCACTTACAATAGATAAGGAGTTAATTGATATATTAGAGGGGGTGGAGGACCTGTGTACCCCCATTTATTTAATATTGGCATATTGATTTTGGCAAGCTGTGGTTCTAGCTGCCCAAAGCTTTTATTTTATGTGTAGTTGTCGACACATGAAAAAGGCAATGCGTCCCACAAGAGCATGTCTCGCAACCTCAAAACCAAGTAACATCGTACCAACTTCATGGAAGGGTCCCGCTTAGCTAATTCATTCATTTAGCAAGTCCAGCTTCTACAGTCTGTGCCAGGTTGACAACTGTTGGTGCAAGACCCTTTCACTACGAGCATGGGGCAACTGGTCAGCTAGTGCTGATGCTCCTTTGCCCAAACCCCCTTGGTTCGGCGGAACTTTTATCCTAGATCGCATATGCCAAAAAAAAGGGCATATGCGATCTCACATGACAACAATGAATGTTAATCATGTCGTTGGAAAAATCTCGTTTTGATTTCTTCATGGAGAGCTGCATGTCATCATGCACTATTCTTAGTGTGCACATTTACATTGTCTACGCTAAGCGAGAGGTTAACCAAGCCTTTATGTGATAATTGGTAAGACTTGTATTAACTGAACCAAGAATGGTGTGTATACATCACCATAAAAAATGCATGATACAATCATTTCCATACATCCATTCAAATCAGATAATCACCTATAAAATCTAATGGAGATTTTTTTTTTTTAATATGCATTGCATCCAACAGGTTTGATAGGCCAGTCCGCACATAATCTAACAGCTTCTACTACTTGATAAATGTCCAGTCCTTAGCTGAGTTCATGATCTGTGTTCTTATGTGGCAGTCTAAGTAGAATTTATTGAATCAAGTTAAATCATTGTATCTGCATGAGTTGCTCTATTCCTTTTGGCCAATGCTTACATCTTGTCTTAGTATTGTTGACGGGTATCTTAAACTCAAGTAGATCTAATTTTATCACTTCTGCTTAGATAAATGTTAGTGTTAGGATTTTGATTGCTTGTTTAATAACACTCTTTTCACATGCATTTTTTATGTATGGTGTGTTTTGCAGGGATTTTCTGAACCCAAGTGGAAGTTGGAATTAGTTCTGGGTTACTTTTCAAAATATTACACAAAGGTATTCCACCTCTTCAATGTTTCCAATGAATCTTTTGTCAAATTGAGTTAGTTTTTGCATTTGGATCTTTAAGAGTTTTGATTTCTTTGGTCTAAACGCATATATAGGCACAGTGATCATGAAACAACTGACGAGTCCAATGTCAGATGAGTCTCGAGCTCTGTACTTGATTGTTGGAAGATTATTTAAGCACTATTGACAAAACTTCATTGCATTTTGTTTTGTGTTCAGAGTATCAATATCACTACAAATTTCGCTGGTTGGGGATACAAAAACAATATTGATATCACCAATAACGGAAATATGGGGAAATATTAGGGCCTGTTTGGATTCATGAAAAGCATGAGAAAGTAAATAGTGTTTCTTAGGAAAACTTATTTCCAAGAAACTGCGGGAAAAGAAATATTGTTTCCCTCGCTTGTTTTTCAACAAGATTTTTATAGAAATTTAGGATCTAATTTCAATTTCGTTGTTTGGCAAAACAAAAAATTTTCTTGGAAAATTTTTTAGGTAGTCACTAACATGTGCCAGATTAGCACATGTGGCATACATGGCATATGTGGGTACTTGAAGCTGAATTGTGGCATGCGTGGTATATGTGATGTGAGCTATGACAACTTCTCTGCACATTAGCATCATTGGCACGTCGCTTATTTGGAGGATTGAAGATGAACAATGTCACTAGTGGCACATTGGTGCATGTGGGGTGCTTTGCACATGTGGGGCACGAGTAGGATGAATTATGTTACACGTGGCACAATAGCACATGTGGGGTGCAGGAGAAGATGGATGGTGACACATGTGGCACATTGGCACATTAGCACATTGGATGCTCTTTACACATGGGGCACAATATAAGATGGATGGTGGCACATGTGGCATAATGGCACGTATGGGGCATCGCTGAAGATGGACAATGTCTCATTTGGCACAATGTGGCCTAATGTGGCACATGTAAGGCGATTGAACATGGATGGTGGCATATTTGGGCTTCAATCCCCTGAGAAACCCATTTTCCTTCCACTGTGGGAAAATGCATTTCTTAGGGGTGAAGGTAGGAAAATAAATTTATTTATTTTCTAGCAAAGATAGAAAGTGGGAAATACTGCTTCCCACAATTTCCCATAAAGAAAGGCTTAACAAACAACGGAAAGTGAGTTTGATTTGAAACACTATTTCCTTTCCATTGCTTTGCATGAATCCAAACAAGCCCTTAGAGAAATTTGGGGGAAATAGTGGAATTTTTCAGTAAAACAAAAAGAGATGATAAAATACACACATTGACATATTTGGAAATAAAAAATTATAAAAAGAATGTATAAATAATAAGTTACCATTTAACGGAGTCCTAAAGGCATGTGTTGTCCTAGGAAATCAGCCCAACCATCCCATCTACCCATCCATCCTTCTATCTAAACATCCATCGATATTTCTCTAAGAAATCGTTAACAACTGGAAACGAAACGAAAGATTGTGGTCTCGATATTGCCAATGTTTCAATAATGATAATCTCACAATATTATCGATATTATCGACAACAATTTGAATACTGCATACAACCATGGCCCATAAAAATTTGAAATGGAATTTTTTAATAAATAAAATTTTCGCAATATTGATACATTTGCGATATTATTGAAATATCATGATACACTGGCAATACATGCAGCACCTGGAGTTTACATAGTTGACAATATTGGCAATATCTATACATTGGCGATACAAGCGACACCTAGAATTTACATGGTCGAAAATATTAGTGATACATTAGTGACACTTAGCAATACACCTCCAATGCCTAGATTCTGATACTGCCAGTGTTATTGGTATTGCTACTAGCCTTATCGGTATCGCCGAGCTAGAGATATGGATAATGTCGGGGATATTTCGATAATATTGGGGATACTCTGAAAAATGGTTGTGTTTCCTTCGTTGTTGTCAATAACAATAGCTTCCCCTATTCATGTTTATTTTATCTAGCATTTTGTTGTCAAGTTTGTGGTATTTTGTGATTTCGGTTTTCACCGTATTAGTTACACCAAGAGAAATTGTTCCCATGATACTTAGATGAACTAATCTAGAAGCAATATGATTCACCTTATTTTTGGCTCGTTAGGTATTTGATTAGATTTTGGTCTCATTGACTTTTATCTCATGCTACAACCATTCAACACAAATGTCTAATGTTCGATAGGTTTTGATATTATTAGCTCCATTATAAGCGATGTGCACCCAAATAGGACTTTTTGAGAGGCTTTCATTAATTTGGGAACAAAATACATTCCAGCCTGTGATCTGGCACAGGCTTTTATGTACAGTCCCTGGGGAAAAAAACCTTTAATTGAAATGTAAAAAAGCAAAGAAAACTAATATGTTACATGGTACAGAATAGTGTAATGTAAATGATGCATAAAGTCTTAATCTATGGTCCTTCATCTTAAGCGTGTCTAGATCATTGATCAAGCTGAGGTACTAGTGATAGCCTTTTGTGTTTAGGTATCTCGTAAAGCTAGTTTGGGGTTGTGATACTAGTAAATGATGCATATCACGTATCTTGAGAAGTGTCAACTTCAGATAGCCATGTAGCCTTGTGGCGTCCACAAGCATGAATCATTCCAGCTTGTCAAGGGTCTCACATGCCGGGGATGATAAAGAAGTACATCAAAACTGTATATAAAGGAGGGAATGTGTCCTGAAAAGGTGGAGTGCAAACCATCATGCCTTAGCATATGGGGTACAATAGAGACTGGCCTTGGCTAACTCAGAGAGTGTGTGACCCAAGGTGTGCATCCCAGAGCAAAGCGGTGCACATCCTGCAATGCCTTGGCATCAGGGTCAATCCAAGATTGGCTTAAGCTAGCTCAGAGGATGGGCATGAAGCCTACTACTGGACTACACATTCAGGGGCATGGGGCCTCTCTAAAGGAGTCAGGAAGGGTACGCAACCTCTTTGGAGATAGCCTAATTAGGAGCACTGGACTATCCTCAAGGACCTCAGAGAAGGTGTGGGACCTCTCAGGTATATTCAGATAGATGCGTGAGGCTCCTACTAAGAAGTGGTTGAGTCCTTGGACTCTCCCATGCTTGCCTTGTCTTAATTGCACATGGCGAGGAGAATTAGGAATTCTTGAACTACGAACAACGATTCCTTAAGAGAATCGAATGTGTCTCAAATGAGGACCCAACTTTGGGGGTAGATTTCCCTCCAAAAGTTTGTTGTTTCCCACCCAAGAAGCTGTTAGGTAGTTATTTACTGCTCAAATGATGTTTTTGACTACACATCCTGAGCCGATTGGAGTTATAAATTCCTGTCATTCCAAAGGTTGATGAACAATACCCTCCTGAGAGAGCATTTATGCTCCTTAAAGCACAACTGGCACCCCCACTGGTCGGTGCTTTCTTTGAGGTAGATGCTTGTTGAAGCAACCTTGACAGGTCGCCCTCCTTGGAAGAGTACATGACCAGCCATTTCACATATAAAGTATAATTTCTGCAAACTGGTATCACCATGGCAGGGTGGTGCGCGGACTGTTTTGCGACCTGCAAAACCTGGTGGGTGAGAAGGACTTGGCCAAATTTGAGTCTCTAGCAACAACACTATACAAGCTAGTTCATCTCATTAATAATATGTTTGGACCTTATTGTAGTATCATGCAATTTGGGTCTAAAATGTATCGAGATTTTAAGCCACAACAATAAATAGGTAGTTCCATCATCAATCTTTTTCTTATCTTTCCTCTGTCGCTTTTCTAGGTAATTTTCTCCCCTTTCCAGCGTCTATTGTTTAATGATTATAGCATGCTTCTTTTCTACTTAGTCATATTTCATTTGTATCTTTATTACGATATCTCATTGATTTTGTGGATTAGTTTGTATATGTGCAAACAAGCTAAGAAATGGACTTCTTCTGGTTCCATGAATTTCCCTCCCCACTGTTGGAATTTTTATTCATTTTTCAAATTTGCATTGCCTGGTAATACAATTCACACTTCTCTTTTGCAATAACAACATTACAAATCCTCCAGCCAATTACAATTATCTTTCCTTGAGCGTCCAGTCAATTGAGTGAACAAGTACTTGAAGCAAGTCCATGATATATCTAATTATCTATAGTAATATCGTGACAACATTGGTCGAATTAAATGTCCAACACATGGTATTTGGGGTTATCACTATAGATAACCAACAGGAATGACCTTGGAAACCCATTATGGAGGAAGCTGTGGAGTTTGTTGTTGATATATTTTTGTGTCATATAACATACTCCACATGGGAAAGTGGCTTATGAATGCTAGCAAGACGTGTAAGGTAAATTGTCCGCAGCGTTATATCAAACCACATACATATATATTAATTGTTTACTGCTTGAGACCCAATATGCTCTCCTATGATGAAAGCTTTTATAATGGATACATGGTGCAATACATGGCAGTGATAAATTCCCATATTACATCTCCAAATTGCATTTGTTAGATTATTCCTATTTGGCAATCTGATTATGCTAGTTTCCTGTGCATCACGAGGCCTCCCATTATCAACTGCACATATTTCTTGTTGGCAATGTACTCTAATGAAAATAAAGGAAAAAGAAAGTCAGGCATAATTAATCAAGCAAAATGAAAGGGTGACGTTGTAGGACTATTATCGAGCAGCTTTTCACTTCTTTAGCTGTTTTCTTAATTACAGCCTTCCACTCGCACGCGGAGTTCATGTGATTCTCCAGATGGTGCAACGTTTGAAAGTTTCTTGAAATGCTTTTCTAATAACACTAGCAGTAGAAGCATCATCAGAAAAATTGGTACCGAAGTAGTGCAGATTCTTTTAGCTCATTCTTTCCAGGTAATTACTGTTGCCTTCTTGTTTCTACGTGCAAAAAACTACAATTTAGTAGGATACGGCTAAGACAACATTTGAGAGTGTCTGCAGATGACTGTATTGCATTTGTAGAGGCTTGGTAGTTTAACTTATTACCTGTGTGCTAATGCCTAATGAAACCTTTCGTTTTTTTAATTTTTATTTTGTGATGAGCTGTTGACCGTGATAGATATGTTGCAATTTACAAGATTTATCATGAGACATGAGATAATAGAAGTTTGATGCAATAAGAATTACTGAAATAAAACCTGTGAATCTTACATTGCAATCTGAGCCAAGCTTTGCAGATTATGTTCTCCTAGGTCTGTTGCTTTCTAGCAATGCCGGTGCTGTCTTTAGTTTCCAATAATTCAACTGACCAAGAAGTTCTTAGAAATTGATACTGGGGATTAAGATCAATAAATAAACCTGGGCCTCCAATGTTGGGTGACTTCTATTGTGCTCTTTGTATGCAGAGTTAACGATGAACTTTTCCCAGTCCAATTTTCTGATAATCAGTTTTTTGAACTTTGGAGCATCTGTGGTTATGCATATAAACTACCTATCCAGTGCCTACATAATTCTCGAGAGATTTATAAATTGTTATTCTTTTATCCAAGTAGACCTTACAAAACAAGCAAAGCTTTCAAAATTATTATTTTTTTTTTAAATTTTATTTTTTGATAGTTCAGAAGAGATAGTTTCCGCCCAAAGCAATCCACTTCTGTAAAGAGCCCGTTTGGGAGCTTGGATTTGGAATGCATTGAGATCCAAATCATAATTACATTGGAATCAAGGTGATTCTGAATTCTCATTTGTGTTTGGTTGAAATGCACTGGAATCCAAATCTTCCATTTGGGAGCTTGTATTTGGATGGCATTGGAATTCTTTAGTATATTCACAACACTTAGATTTGATTAACTAAATCAGCTTTCATATCCCAAATTAGTATATATGCGATATTTGATAGAATGATTGTAATAAGCCCATTAAATGTATACTTTAGCCAAAAAGAGGAAATTCTGAGCCTTGGGTGGGCCACTGGTGCAAGGATCACAAACAAGCGACTCACCGACGTTTTTAACCATCCATTTAGATCTCCAATGTTTGACTGATTCAGATCATTCTATTGATGTGATTTTAGTATTGCAGCCGATAATTGGATTGTCTTGGGGTATCACTAGTGTGCCATGTGTCTAGTGGATTAGTAGCCTAGATATATATTTGTTACATGTGCAACTCTCCTACCCTTAAAGGAGGCAAAAAAGGCATTTCCTTTGGATTACACCGGAATCTTAGTATTTTGTTGAGATTTCAAAACACACCAAAAAGGTAGATTGAAATACCTCCAAATCCAAGGCTGCCAAACACAAAAAGCAGCTATTTAAATACACCCATTTACCACCAAATCCAAGGCTGCCAAACACAAAAAGCAGCTATTTGGATTTGAAATACACCCATTTACCACCAAATCCAAGGCTGCCAAACACAAAAAGCAGCTATTTGGATTTGAAATACACCCATTTACCACCAAATCCAATGTGCCAAACGGGGTGAAAAGCATTGTAGGACAACTCCACAGAGGACGATGAGTGTACACGTATCCAAGAATGAGCATGAGTTTTAGAGGAGCCTTGAAAATGTGGCTGTATCTCATCATGATTAGGCAAAATATAAAGGAGCCTTGAAAATTTGGGAGGAAATAAATTCTATACAACTCCTTGAATATAACTGGTACTTCTACTGAAAATTTGACGAGGAAGGCGCGGAATCAAGTGAAGGAGAGAGCAGATTGGGAAGAACAGACACCCAATCGATAAGGTTCTGAAAGCTCGGATGCCCATGAAACCCATGCAACTGTTCTGGGATATGGTAGTGAAAATGACCACTGAAATTTATAGCATAATCCTTCAAGAAATTCACTGCCTTTAATTAACCCAAGACGGAGAGACAGAAACCACTAATGGGTTATATATATATATATATATATATATATATATATATATATATATATATATATATATATATATATATATATATATATATATTTTGTACTGTTTCCTATAGAAAATTCTAGAAGCCTGATCAGATGGTACTGTTCCCATACAAGATCAAGTTGTCCATGGCATAAACTATGATTGGAGGGAGGTTAATGAAGTGAACACTCTGCAAGCTAACATTTTGGTAATGGTGCTACTCTTATTACTAAATGATTTTGAAATTCATTGGGATTTTATTTTGTTGCTTGAGAGAGTTTATGGAGTCCATGTGGATTTTTGTAATGGTACTACACTGATTACTGATTAGATGGTATGGGTATTTTGGAGAGTGATAATGATATTGCGCAGCGCTGTTGTTTAAGAGAGTTTATAGAGTAAATAATGCACAAAAACCCATGTGGGTTTCTGCAATGTTCCTCTAGTTTCATGGGTAAATAGTCTTCACCTCTTTTGTTTCATAATTAGTTTTGATCCTTCAAGTTCTTGTCTCTCATGCTTATTATCCTATTTAGAGGTTACCACAGGTTTGGATTTCTTTCTTAATAACATAAGTGTCTCTCATGTAGTAACGGATGTAACGATAAAACCAGTACAAAATCATTACTTTCATTGAGGGCACTTTTTTCTCTTTAAATATCTGTTATGTAATGTTACAGGAGGACGTATGGCATTCAGTTTACTCTGGCTTCAACATGCTCATATTACATTGTAACCTGAAACTTGTGATCCTTTTCTTACTGATGAAGTATTTTATCAAAATTTTGTGCCCGAAACAGCCCCCCACAATACCTGAACACTAAGACTATCAAATTATAGAAAACCCTTCCACTCTCACATAAAATAACTTACGAATATCCTACAAACTCCATAAGCACAACAGCCAAATAAGAACTCTTCTTCTCATTCTGCCCCAAGAAGAAACTTGTGACCTGTTGGTGTCTTAATTTGGTGCGGTATGTAGACAAGTTGATTTACAAATGCATGAAACAGTTTCTTATTATAGTGGAAGTGATGATGGTAGCATGCTAAGCCTTTCTCCTTTTTTCTCAGTAACCTGTTGTTAAAGCCTTTTTTTTTTCCCTCTTTTCAGGCCTATCTATCTATTCAACTAGGCCAGAAATGCATTTCCAGTTCTGATCAGAACACTGGAAGTGAGGCTCTTGGGAAAATATGCAGTGACATGATTTCTGCTTTTCAGAATCTCAGACAATTTGATGAGTGAGTTTCACTTTTCATTATTTTATAGTATGTTTGAGGAGCTTACGTATCTCATATCTCATTTAGTCATGTTAGCAGAGAAACCATTGATGTTGCTGTTTTGATAGCAAAGGGGTGTTGATACCTCATCTTTGCTTGGGGACAGTTTGCTCCTACTGTTATTTGTAATTCATTTTGTTTTCTGGCCAGTGTCCTGCTTTTACTTTTTCTCTCTTAATAACATTTGGAATTCACAAAAAAATTCCCCATCTTTCTTTATGTTATAGAAATATTTGTTTTTAGAGACTAATTCTGTATAAATTTTATAGAGCAATGTTCCCTCACAAATTACAAATGGATGGCATGTGAATTTCACATGCAATGGGTTTCCAAATGCCTGTTCGTCATGCGTACAACGCCCGAGCCATGCAAAAATGCAGGCCTCACCATGGAATCAGCCAGAGCAAAATCAGGCCTGTTCACTCATCATGGAGGCCACACCGTATAAAAATAATGAACTGTTGAAATCAGATGTGGAAATTGTCTGATTTAATGTACTTGTGTGACTTGGTTGACAGGTTGACTGACCTGCTTTTTGTGATTGTTGATCTTCATTGGTGGGGCCAACCTTTTGCACTGATTTTGCACAGATGCAACACATCGGCATGTTTAAAGATGGCAACCGCTGGGCCTAGAAAGCTCTCAGGCTTGATTTTTCAACTGATGGGATCAGGCCTACTGGGCAAGACGTATACAGAATTTTGCCTTAGGCGCACGCCCATGCCCAGCCCAATGTTTCCATCACCTCCCACTTTCTATAACAGATACATAGCATGTGGATGATAATCCAAGCAATTCATCTATCGGGGACAACCATAAATGGTTCATAGACAAAAAATCACAGTGATTGAACAGTGCTAATCATTTGAAAATTTGTATTAAAAAATCCTTTTGGTGATATTTTACAGCATTCTTTATATGGTCAAGATTGTCAGCTCATTGTGAATTTTGGTCTATGGTCCATTTATGGAAGCCTTATGATGAATGGACGCTCTGGATCATCATCTATTTGTTTTACCTTTATTTTCTGAACCCAGGTGGATGAAATTTAGTTCTCCCTGGTGAACTGAATCTCTTCCCAACGTGTATTTAGATTTTTATACCCGTGCATATGTTCGCCTTCATTCCACTACTTTAATACTGTTTTGATACTGCTTTGTTGTAATTTCCTTTTCTGTCAATTTCCATTCAAAAGAAATCTTACCCCGTCTGGCTTTTCTGGAAATTGAAGTGTGGCAACTTATCAAGGACATTGTTTCTATGATGGGAACTGATATCTACATCCATCCTGGTTGATAGGTGCACTCTTTTATTTCTACATTTGGCAATGAAAAATACACGACTTTGTACTATTATGTTACTAAAAGCAGGCAGAATGGGCTTGTCAACTAATAAGGGTGGGTGTAAATATTGGCTGTCTTCTCTATTATCAAGTACATGAAGTTCATTGCTTAGTCGATTACTTCTTTTTTGTTGATAAGTGGCTAATTAAATAATCTTTCTACAGATGTTGGGTTGTGCTGTAAGTTTGCTGTTTTGGCCTGTTTCTCTAATAAAATCTATAAAAAAAAAGAAAAAAAGAAAAAAGTATTGGTTGTCTTCTCTATTATCAAGCACATGTAGTTCATAGCTTAGTTGATTACTTCTTTTTTGTGGATAAGTGGCTTTAAATATTCTTTCTACAGATATTCAGTTGTTCAAATGGTTTTCTTCTCTTCGTCCAGAGGGTTGCGGCAAGGGGATCCACTATCTTCATATCCCGTTGTGGTGGTAATGGAAGCTCTCGGCAAGATGATAGAGCAAGGTGTTCCATAACGGTAACGGTGGCTGTAATGGCCACCACCGTTACCGTTGTGATACGGGCATTATGGTCCCTTTTTTTTTTTTTGAAAAAAAAAAAAAAAACTGGCACCGTTATGGCCTGCTTTTTTTTTTCTGTAATGGCTGTTATGGTTGTTTCAGCCTCATTACGCATAATGGTTATGACTGTTACCGTTACGTAACCGATTTGGGACACCTTGTGATAAAGAGAGGGGTAGTAGTAGATCTTGTGCGGAGTTTCGGAATACATGACTCTGGTTTTCAGATAACCCATTTGCAATATGTGGGTGATACGTTGTTGTTTTGTGAAGCTGATGAAGAGATGGTGGAAAATTTGCGAATGACAATGGTTTGTTTTGAAGTGGTGTCCGGGCTAAAGATAAATATCGGCAAAAGTGACTTATTAGGAGTTGGTATCTCGAGGGCCAAGGTGTCTTCATTTGGGTTACCTTTGTGTATAGGTCAGCCTCCCAAACGGGTATGGGACAAAAGGACAAAGTCATTGAAAGATTCAATAATAAACTATCACAGTGGAGAAGCAAGTATGTCTCTTGGGGGAAGAATAACTATGATTAAGACGACTATGTCCAATCTTCCGATCTACTTTATGTCCCTTTTTAAACGCCTGAAGTCGGTATTGGATAGACCGGAAAAACTGAGGGATTTTTTCTGGAAAGGTATGGAAGATATGAAAAAGCTCCATCTCATGAAATGGGAAGAAGTATGCAAGCCAATGAGTCAAGGGGGTGTGGGGTTGAGAAGGTTGGAGGTGGTTAATCAAGCCTTAACTAGGTAAATGGGTATGGAGATTCGGGGTAGAGGAGGGGAGCTTATGGAGGGAGGTAGTGGGGAGGAAGTATGCATTAGGACATGGAGGCTGGTCGATGCGGTCTTCGTCCCTCTATAGATCTTCTTATATATGGAAAGTGGTTAATTCGATAAAAAGTAAGGTTTGGGAAAACGTGGGATATTCGTTGGGAAATGGGCAAAAGCTTAGGTTCTGTGATGACATATGGGCAGGGGAGCAAAATTTGGGGGCTATATTTCCTAGGTTAGCAGGTCTATCAAGAGAAGAGGGGATGCTAGTGGTTAGTTGTTATTCTTTACAAGGAGAGGAAGTTAGTTGAGCCCCACTGTGTAGGAGGAATTTAAATGATGACGAATTTGATGACTTAGTGAATTTGTTGAATCTTTTATCTAAGGTAAAGCCGATACCTTCAGAGCTAGACACAATGGTGTGGTTAAAAGAGATGTCAGGAAGATTCTCAGTTAGGCCACTCTTCAATATGCTTACGGAAGGTCATTCGGTGAATGAGTTTTCTCCAACAGCTTCAGTGTGGCATTATGGGACTCCATCAAAGGTGGCAACACTAGCGTAGTGTGAAATAACAAGGTGCTCACGGTGGACAACCTTCATAAAAGAAAAATGATCCTACCGAATGTTTGTATTGTGTTTTAAAGATGAGGAATCAGTGGACCATTTATTTATCCATTGTGAGTATGCGTGTCAGATATGGATAAAAAAATTTCAGCTCTTTCAAATATGTTGGGTATGGCCAAAATCAATAGGGGAGTTTTTCATGATGTGGGATGGGGGAGTTTCAAGTAGAGAAGGTTGGAAAGTTTGGTGATTATGTCTTCTAGCGGGTATTTGGTCCATATGGTTGGAAAGGAACAATCATTGCTTTAGAAATAGCGAGGGCCAGCAGAGAGTTTTCGGTAAAGCAAAGGCACTAGTGGTTGACTGGCTTAATGCGTCAAAGGCGGTTATGCATTTGCCCAAGTCGTGGGCTGCGTTGCAGTTGGTTCCTGTGTCTCTTGGTTTTTGTTTTCCTGTATATTTGTGATTATGACTGTGGCCAGCTTATATATTGAAATGCAACGTTTAAAAAAAATATTGAGTTGTCCTGTAGTTTTGGCCATTTTGCCCTGTTTCTCTAATAAAATCTAAATAAATAAATAATCTACAGTTTGAGAAGCATATTCATAAACTACAAAGTATGCCTCAACCCTGACTTTGGAGGGCCCATGCCCTCCATGCCAGATCCATAGATTCACAGGGGCATTTCCCCTTCTCAATCACAAATTTCTAACATTTTACTTATTTTAAGGGTCAGTTTGGATGCACACTCCTAAAGGGCGTTCAAGGCCTAAATGCTGTTTTGATCCAAATGGCATTTGATGTTCTGCATTTGGATGCACTTTTCAAACCCCTGTTCACCTCCCACTTGACAAAACAGGTGCTAAAACGTGGAGTCAACTGAAAAAGCAGGCTTGAGACCCCATTTTCTGGAGCCCCCTTTTGAGGAATACATGAAAACAAGCCCTAAAAACTTCACATGATTGCGATTAAGTGGGGAAAAGTTTGCTGTGTGAAGGAATTTGATTTGGATGGATCAGATCCCAAACTTGCAGGATCCCCTACCCAAACATTCCCTAACTAAATTAGAATGATATCATAGGAAAATCAAAGCTTGTAAACATCTCTACCTATCTATATTCCCATGTATTGTATATATATTTTATTTCAACAAATTCTCCAGATAGTTTCATTGATCTTGGTTTGAAACTTCATCACCGTTGCAGGCAGTTGGAGGTCATGCCTTTTGAGAAAGAAGCGTTGTTTACTGCAGCTACAATTCTCTCGACAATTTCATAGGATCCAAGTAGTTTCATCCAGATCACTTTGTAAGAATGCAGATAACCATGCAAATTTATTTATTTTTTCTTGTATTTACAGAGCTTTGCGAAAGCAACGCACAGCCACATGTCTGGGACATCTGAGAAAACCATCAGGGGTGCCCAATGTGTTGGTGATCAGGTGGGTCAAATCATCAGGTAGAGTGATAAAGCAATTGACGGTGTCAAAAATTGCCCTGTCCACATTAAATGAACATGTATACTGATGAGTTTGGTGACTGTTTTATACCAAAATCTGCCCAATGCCTCTGAAAAGCAAAGAGATCTCAGGTTCATTTACCTGCATAAATTAAGTTCCTGTAGCACTGGGAAATCTCCCAACAGTTCCATCATTTGTACACCTATTTTTATTTGATCTTTTTTTTGTGGATATGATTTCTTGCAGATCCTTGGCCCCATGGTAGCTTTTTGGGGAGTCATCGGCACACAACTGATTGCGTTGTTATTTCGGTGGTGGTAATGTGTTAGCATTTTGCCGGACAACTTTGTATTTTGTGACATTTTTATCCGTATATAAGAGATGTTCCTGTGGACGAGGCAGACATGGCATTGATATCAAGCACTTGGTGAAGGGTTTGAGTCATGTAAGGATGAAGTTGGGCCCCATTTCAGGACTCTGGCTCGGGCATAACCCAAAGACCACAATGATCAGATGGTCCTAAGCGTCTGGTCTGCTGCTATTAAATGAATGGCTAAAATGGAAAATGGTAATCAGTAGAAATTAAACAAGCCTTGGTTTATTGGAAGGGGTGTATATGATAATTGCAGAAACACAACTGTTATGCTATTCCCCGACATCAATGGGACCCACTATTTGGACAGTTTGGATTTAGCTACCTGTCTTCCACATGGAAAGTAGACCTATGCATATCATGCATGGATATGCTTGGGTACGATCATTCTGCTAGAGTACTGTCATACCATGGTCAGGTAGAGTATGCACGGATCAGACACTTGAACTCTTACCGTACATTGCATGGATGCCAATCTGGACCATCCAAATTGTGAGCCCCATTTTCACTTGATTTTAACTATTTGATTTTGCATGTCGTTGGACCAGTACTTGATTGGGTGGACCCAGGAAATTTTTCAGTTGACACCAAATATCTGGAACAAGGCCATGTCAATGGCAACGGACCAATTGTTTTATTTTATTTTTATTTTTGTTTCTTTTCAACCATCCATTTATTGCCACATGCGTGTTTCATAGGATCACCAAATCATCAGGCTATGTCTGACCATCGATAAAGTGGGGCCCTGCGATTGCAGTTGCATCCTCATGCCCCACTCGAGATTGCAATTGCAATTTGAAGGCTTACCCATACCGAGAATGGTAATTATGACTTGCCATTTCCAACCAACAAGTCCATAGTGAATGGAATTGTTAACTCTACTGGTGCCACTTCACTATATTACATGGAATTATATTGGAATTCAATTAAATTGCGCAGCCAAACAATCCCATGTCATAAAGAGGTGAGATCAAGTGATTAAGAGGTTGACCCAACTATTGACGTAACAGGTGTTGAAGTTCGTGGGCCATGCATGGGAAATGAAAGTAGTAGCCATGAATTGATAGCCGCCAAATAGACAGTTAGAAGAAAATGCAAAATGGTCCACATTCAGTTGATAAAATGTCAAAGATTAGATGGCTATGATCTTCCAATTTGTGGTGCTATAGTGCAAGTGCATCAGTGTTCAGGCTCATAAATGTTTGGATCACTGAACCATGGGCCGGACTGTTGCGGATGGACCCCACTGTTACAAACTTGAAAAAGCAAGCGCACTGTAGATATTCCTGGGCTGAGGTTACCTGCAACTCATCCACTGCAGAGGTACGACAATTTAATCCAATCTGGACCGGTCAAAATGTGGGACCCGTTCTAGATGGGGCACAATCCAAAACTCACGCTGATAAGACGATCTTAACTGTCCTGGCTGGCCCTTAAAATGGACAGTCAAAAAGAAAGGAAGCATACAATGCTCGATCGATCGGGATTTTTTTCAAACCCAACCTATACGCCTGGCCCTAACCCAGTCTTGGCCCAGTCTATCTATTTGGGCGGGATCGCGAAGAAGATGGTGCTCAGGATCGGACCATTTATTTTTCTCCTGGCCTGAGAGCATTTGAGGACGAAAATATAAATACCCCACGCGGATTTCCTTGGGAAGTTTCTGCGCTGGGAATCCAGATGGGGCCCACTGTGATGTTTGTGAGAAATCCTCCCCTTTCATCAGTTTCGTGAGTTCATTTCAGGACATGATGCCAAAAATGAACTGTATCTGAAGCTCAAGTGGGCCATGCTAAAGGAAAATATGGTTAGGGAAATTCCTACCGTTGGAACTTACCTGAGTTCGACAGTGATGTTTACATACCATCCATACCGTTAATAACTTCATTACTACTGGGATGGACGGAAATCACAAATATTACATGATTCAAAACTTCTGTGGCCCACGAATATTTCAACTGTGGACATTCAATTATCACGTTTTCGGCCCATTTGAGCTTTGGAAACGGTTATTTTTGGCATTATGTCTTAAAATAAACTCAAAAAAGGATGGACGGGTAGGATTTCTCACAAACATCAAAGTGGGCCCCACCTTGGTTCCCAGCGCCGGAGCTTCACGTCCGCTTTTCACGGAAGCGGATTGGCTGGTGCACCTCACGTCAGCTATCTAGCTGCTGTATTGACCTCAACAAGTTCTGTGAGTCTGATCACGAGGTATCTGTTATATCCAAACCGTCCATACATTTGGCGAGCACGTCTTAAGGCTTGAGACAGAAAATAAGACAGATCCGATTATAAAGTGGACCACTCTGCAAAAAGCAGTGGGGGGAGTGAACGTCTACCATTGAAACCCTGGGGTCACAGAAGTTTTGGATCATTACTAAATTTGTTTATCCTCTTCATTCAGGTATTTTTGACCTTATGAACATATTGGATGGAAAATAAACATTATGGTGGGCCCTAAAAATTTTTTAACGGTGAAAGTCATTATCTCCGCTGCTATTTATGGTGTGGTCCAGATGATCTTTGGATATGATTTATTTTTTGTATAATGCTCTAAAATGATCTCTGAAAATAGATGAACGGTGTAGATATAATACATACATCACTTTCGGGCCATAAAACTTTGATCTCCTTTGAACCGTTCGCACAACTCGGAGCTCGAGGAGCGTCAGTGCTCGACACGTACATACAGGAGCTGTATAGCTGGTGTGAGGCACATCAGCCCACCCGCTTCCGCTTTTGCTTTTCACTGCCGTTCAGGGGTATTTTCGTCCTCAAATACTCTATCCGTACGTGAAGGTCTAAGTTACGAAAGTAAGTTTTGGACTGTTGACAAAAGAAGCTGGCTAAAAGGTGGCGTTTCCAGTGATAATTTTCTCCGGCGAACCTAACTTGCCGGGCCTAAAAACCCATTTACTGCCCTGCAAAGGGCAGATCCAAATCCAGTCGGCCTTTAGCTCGAGACCATGCTGCAACAGCGTATATCGACTAAAATCCTACGGTCTGCTCGCTCTCTGACCCAGGGCTTTCTCCGTTCACCTTTTGCTTCTTCTCCTCCTTCGACCAAAAGGCTCTCTTTCAGCAGCCTCTCTCTGCAAAACCGTCTCCTCCACCGTCACCTTCTGCAAAAGAGGCAAGTACTCCCCAACGATTTCCTGAAATGGATTTCGGTTGGTTTCAGCAGAGGGTCGAGATTCGCCACCGGTTTCACTCCTCTGCAACCCAAATCCTTGGAGTCGATGATCGACGTTGAGAGGGCTAACAGCTGCTCGCCAGATGATCTCATTTCTGCCTGGGATGATGTAAGCTCCAAAACTCAATATTCCTTTGAAAACGATGAAATCTAATTCTCCGTGTGGTTTCCGGAAATGGGTTTGTGTTTTCTGCTTCTGTTAGTGGGTTGTTGTGGAATTCGAATTCGACGGAAATGTGAGCTTGTTTGGGTATAATTTAAATGAGTACATTTCATGGGCCCACCCATGATGTGTTTGTGGAATCCGAACGAAGAATCTGGTGAGCCACCTCATGGCACTGTACATTCCCAGAATCATCCCTACTGAAAACGCAGGTGAGACACCACATGGAGCAATATATAGCCATGCATGGCCCACCTAAATTCTGGAATTGCTTGAGCTTCGGCGTGTTACTTCATCTTGGTGGGGCGCACTGGATGAATGGGTTGGATGATATGCACAACATGGTGGACCCCACATTCCATCTGAAAGTTTCTATATTGGGTGTCCCCCCTCCCCAATGTCCCCCATTGTTCCCTTTCGTGTGGCCCCACCTGAGTTATGGGTCGGGCTGGATTGTGGTATCTAGGTGTAAAATTGGGGGCACATCCAAGGGAGAGGTTAGATGGCAACCCCACATCATGGTGGGGCCCACACAGTTCTAGCACATGGTCATTACCGTACGTGCGAATGCATGTGATCAAATCCCATTTTAGAGAGATTGCTTCAGTGGGATGCAAGTAAAAATGGATATATAATTTTCCTTTTATTAGAGAGCGGGAAGGACTGATATTCGTTTAGAAATTTGAAATTGTCATCAGATGTGCCTCTCTTCTACTCTTAATTCGACAAAATTGAACCACATGAATTACTTTTGACAAATCTTGAAATTGGAATTGGGATGGCTTGCAATTTGGTTGGCTGTAGAATTGAGTCAGATGATGTAAGAGTAAGATCAATGTTGCTTACCTGTGTTTTTGGAACAATGATGTATAATTTCTTAAGAAAAGTGCCCTTTGCCAGTACTAGTTGAAATGAATAAAATTCCAAGAATTCCATGGCTACAAGAAACCTTGGGCATTTTTGGTTTCTTCTGGGGACCTTTTTGCTGGTACACCTAACTGAATAACTGAATTGTATGTTTTAAATTTGTCTTAGTTATGATCTTAGAGTGTAAGACTTCGATTGATCTCATTTTTCTCTCATTACAGTATCATTTGGGAAGAGGTCACATAGGTGCATCCATGAATGCAAAGTTGTATCATCTACTGGAACAAAGAGCAATTCCTTGGTACGCCATTTTTACCGTGTACGGCACTTTTCATTGAATGTGTCTATATGACTGTTTTATGAATCTTACTGGTTCCACATTTTTGTAGCCGACATTTCGTCATTCCTTTGTGGAGAGGGAGTGGTTATACGACCATGTTCATCCAAGGTTCCATCTCTGATTACCTTCTTTGCCTTCGGTTTGCTTGCTATAATGAGTGCTGAGGAGTGAGTTCCATAATGCAATTTTGGTCTGTTTGTGGCATAAAGTTTGTTCTGTTTTCCCCCTTCTTTTAGTGAAAGACTTCGATACTCTAGCAGTGTGATGCAGGCACTAAAAAAATACGTAGATACATCCTTTTTTTTTTTAAACGGGCAATGGAGAATTTTATTGAAGGCCCGCTGCAAAGTAAACGGGAAAAGAATACAAAATGGAAAGAAGAAAAAAACAACGTACATCCCTAGAATGAGCTTAACCAGATCTAAATCAGTGTTCAAAGCCGCCGCCCATTCCAAAATTAGACTTTTGATATTCAGTATTATGAAAACCATAGACCCCGTAGAATCATGGAAGTATCTCCTATTTTGTTCCACCCAAATGGACCACCAGATGACCGGAAGTATCAGATTCCAAACAATTCTCCTTGATTTGCAAGCCCTTTACCCGGCCCATGCCTATAGAAGATCCGAGGCTGACTTAGGCATGACCCAAGACATACCAAAAATGGATAAAAAGAAGGCCCAAACTTTTGCTGTAACAGGGCAGCTAATAAAGAGATGGTCCACAGATTTTTTATTTATTTATTTTTTTTTTTGAAAGATGAATTCATTAAGAGGAAAAAGAAAGGAAAACAGAAAAGAAAAACAGCCTGCTGAGATGGCAGGCAGCAAACTACACTCCTAAAAAGAAGAAATCGCAACCAAAAAGATCCTTAACATTTGAAGCCCACTCAATCATGAACCGTTTAGCCTTTGACGCAACCATCCCAGCCTGATTAAAAGAATTCCTGAAGCATCTATTGTTTCGCTCTCCCCAAACAGACCACCAGACGGTGAGAATGGCCATTCTTCAAATTAAAGTCTTCGCTTTTCCCAATTTCACTCCATGCCACGCCTGAAGGAGCTGGTTAACCTCGCTCGGAAAACACCAGTTTAAGATGAACCGCATCAGGAAATCAGCCCAAATGGACTGAATAAAAGAACAGTGCAGGAGCAGGTGATCAATTGACTCTTCAGCCTGCATACAGCAAAGGCATATATTAGGCAGAATCATCCCTTTCCTTCTCAGGTTATCGACAGTTAAGATTCTTTTTTTTCCGACCAGCCAACTGAAAGCGAGAACTTTCGGGGAAGCTGGGTATTTCCAGAGGAAAGAAATGTTTGCCTTGGGGATGGGCTGCTGCGAATGCAACTGATCATATAGGGATCGGACAGAAAAGGAGGAGGATTTTTCAGGTCGCCAAAAGATACTGTCCTCAGACGAAGGGGAGGGGACAACAGCATATAGGTTTTCCAGAAGGCTCGTAAATTCTGGAATCTCCCAATCTTGGAGACCCCTTCTGCATTGCACGTTCTAGACGATTTTCCCAGCAATAACTGTGTAATGATCAGCAACAAAAGAATCTTTAGAAGAGGCTAGAAGGTGCATATGAGGGAAAAGGGTCTTTAGCGGCTGATCCCCTATCCAAATGTCGTCCCAAAAACGAATCTTGACGCCGTTCCCAAGAATGAAGCCAACAGCAGGGAGAACCTCCTTTTTCATTTTCATAATGTCTTTCCAAATGTGAGACGCCTTGTAGAGAGAGGAATCCGGGGACCACCACCCGCCAGAAGTAGTACCGTATTTAGCTGTGATGATGGAATTCCAGAGGTTCCCTTGATCCGCCCCTTGCCTCCAAATCCATTTCCCGAGAAGAGCTTTATTCATAGCTTTGAGCTCTTTGATGCCGGCTCCTCCTTTAGACAAATGGAGACACACTTCCGACCACTTTAGGAGATGAAACTTCTTCCTTTCTTCCTTACCGCGCCAAAGGAAGTCCCGCCTCATTTTATCCATACTCGCTATCACCGATGCCGGGCATTTGAGAAGAGACATAAAGTATATTGGGAGATTTGAGAGGGCAGCTTTAATTAAGGTGAGGCGACCTCCTAAAGAGAGATAACGACTTTTTCATCTTGCCAAATACGTCTGAAATCTGAGAAGAACTTTATCCCACACTGATTTGGGTGGCTTTCCAATGCTTAACGGAAGGCCAACAAAGGAAGACGGGAGGGGGGCAGTAGCACACCCGAAAGCTTGGGCCAGAGGATCAACCTCAACTCTTTCCATATTGATCCCGAGAATTTTTTATTTCGCCAGATTGACCTTCAAACCAGAAACCGCTTGGAAGCAGCGGATAGTGGTTCGAAGATTTTCCACGCTTTCGATCGAGGCGTCGGAGAATATAAGGGTGTTGTCAGCATACTGAATGTGAGAAATCGGCCTTGGCATGCCTTTGATTTTAATCCCGCTGAAAATGCCTTCCTCTTGACCTTTAAGGAGCATACTAGACAGGGCCTCCCCCACAATAAGAAATAAGAAAGGGGAAAGAGGATCTCCCTGCCCCAAACCTCTCGAACTTCTAAAAAATCCCTTAGGGGAGCCATTCAGAAGAATGGAGAAGTGGGGCGAGCTAACACATTCTCCCATCCAGGCTCTCCATTTGTCTCCAAACCCCATACGGGCTAACAAATATTGCAAGAAGCCCCAGTCTACATGATCGTAGGCCTTTTCAATGTCCAATTTGCATATAATGTGCTTTTGTCTAGATCTGGAGCTAGCATCCAAGCATTCGTTGGCGCTAAGGGCTGCGTCAACAATCTGTCTGCCGGCAATAAAAGCACTCTGATTTTCTGAGATCAACTTCCCGATTATCTTTCGCAACCTTGTTGCCAAGATCTTTGCCAGGATCTTGTAAGGCCCCCCCAATAAGCTGATCGGCCTAAAATCTTTGGGAGAAGCTGCGCCTGGCAGTTTTGGAATCAGAGATGGTCCACAGATTCAGCATCGTATTCGCAGAGGCAGCACATGTTGGGGATCGGGAGGGCCCGCTTCTGGAGATAATCTATGGTCAGCACTTTGTTCCTGCCAACCAACCATAAAAATGCTGCTACCTTTGTAGGAGTCCCAAATCATCAAAAATGAAAAGCGAAGGCCCCAGGAGGGGAGGAGTCAGAAGCTGATGGGAAACAATAAAAAGAGCTGACCGTGAACTTCCCATAAGGATGCCTAGACCACACCAAAGAATCGGAATCCTCCGAAGGGGCCACAAGCTGAAGATGAGGAAGCAGTAGCTGAAATTCCTCCATTTCAGTCTCCCTGAGGGGTCTTCTAGAAGGGGGCATCCAGTTAACCACCGGGTCTGACAGAGAGAAGCAGTCCTTCACTTTGAGGTGAGAGGAGGTCGCTAGGCTGGCCAACTGGGGATAATCCCTCTCCGAAGGCCTATCACCAAGCCATGTATCTTTCCAAAAATTAATCCTTGTACCATTGCCTAGAGAGTAAGAGACCCGCCCCCAGAATTTCCTTCTAATCGCCAATATAGTTCTCCAAATATGAGAAGATCTGTAAAGGGAGGAATCCTTTGTATCCCATCCCCCATCCTTAAGACCATATTTAGTCGCAATGATGTTCCGCCAAAGAGTCCCTTATTCGGTTCCAAATCTCCATAACCATTTTCCTAACAAGGCCTGATTCATAGTGTATAGGGATCGGATTCCAGCCCCTCCTTCTGCTAGCGGCGTACACACATCTTCCCACTTTAGAAGATGTAACTTGAACTTCTCATCTGCCCCTTTCCAAGGAAGTCCCGTCGAAGTTGATCCAACTTGGCCATCACAGACTCAGGACAATTAAAAAGTGACATGAAGTACAAAGGAAGGTTGGAAACAGCTGCTTCGATAAGAGTTAAGCGGCCCCCCAAAGAAAGGGAACGCCCCTTCCACCTAGAGAGCATACTATCCACTCTCTCGATCACTTTATCCCAAAGATGCTTCGCTGGCTTCCCAATACACAGAGGAAGGCCAAGGTAAGTGGATGGAAATGAACTCACCTTGCAAACGAACACAACAGCAGCCCTTGGGGATCTTCATTCTGAACATGGATGCCCAACATCTCACTTTTGCTTATATTAACCTTGAGCCTTGACACCGCTTCAAAACAAGCCATAATTTTGCGAAGATTGTCTGCCGCAGCCACATTAGCATCACAGAAAATGATAGTATCGTCTGCAAAATGGAGATGTGATACCTGAACAGATGAAGGAGCCACCTTGAATCCATTTATAAGATCGCCCTCTTGCCCTTTCGCCAAGAGCTGACTGAAAGCTTCAGCTACCACCATGAAGAGATAAGGAGATAGCAGATCTCCTTGGCAGAGCCCCCTTGATGCCTTGAAGAATCCTTTTGGAGAGCCATTAACTAGGATCAAGAAAAAGGCGAAGCCGATGCATCTTTGGATCCAATTTCTCCACTTCGAGCTGCAACCGATTGGAGTTCCACCCAGAAGTCTGATCTTCCAGCATATTTACTTGGGCCATAGACTGCTGAAAAGGTCCATTTAAACCCGGAAGATATGTCAGTGAAAACTACTGAGACAGAAAAGTCTCCGATCCAACAGTTATCTTTCTTCCAAGTAACTACGTAGGTACATCCTTCAAAAAAATAATTACGTAGATGCTACATACGTGTGTGATACAAGTAATCAAATTAAATTGTCCAAATTATGGGTCCTAGTTTAAACATAGTATGAACCAAAAGTAAGACGTTTTCATTATCTGACTATTGGATTGGTGGACATTTATTGTACGGTTAACAGAAAAAATAAAATAAAATCTATGGGTCTTATTTCAAAAAACAAGGTCCACAAATCAGAGGTTAGGATTGTTCAACAGTTATCTTTCTTCCAGATAACTACGTAGATACATCCTTCAAAAAAAAATTACATAGATGCTACATACGTGTGATACAAGTAATCAAATTAAACTGTCCAAATTATGGGTCCTAGTTTAGACGTACTGTGAACCAAAAGTAAGACGATTTCATTATCTGACATTTATTGTACAGTTAAAAGAAAAAATAAAATAAAATAAAATCTATGGGTTTTATTTCAAAAAACAAGGTCCACAAATCAGAGGTTAGGATTGTTCAACCAATCTGATTTCAAGACTGACTTAATGACAGCGGGTTCCAAAATTTAGTAGGTTTAATTTGAGTTAATGTATGCTGTGGGTACAATTTCTGAGTGCCTGCATATCGAGTGTCATATGCTGCCAGAGTATCAAATGACTCCCCTTTGTTTAACCATTCTATCCATAAGATGGTATGAAATGCATGTCCTTCAGATTTCGTCACCGCCGGTATCTACTGCAATAAGCTATTGCGAATTGTTCAGTGTTATGAAAGGAAAAAAGTTTAAAAAATACCATTCATTTTAAGTAACTGGAAAGGTAGTGTGTCGTGGCTGTAGTGATCCTTTGGTTAAAAAAGAAAGAGTGAAAGGAAAACTCTGGAATTTACATCCATTTTGTTTGTTGAGCCTGTCCAAATCTAATACATATCTGAAGTAGAGGCCAGATCCTCTAGAACTGTTGCAAATTAAGCTTAACCTACAAATCTTATTCCTGTGCATATAAAACATATTCACATCTCATCGTCATCGTCATCGTCTAAGCCTTATCCCAATTAATTGGGGTCGGCTACATAAATCTTGTTCTGCCATTCCACTCTATCAAGGGCCATAACTTATAGGTCTTCATGTCTTTTCTTACTACCTCCACCCACATACTTTTGGGCCTTTCCTTTTTAGAGCCTTCAACTTGGACCAACTCACTTCTTCCAACCAGTGCAGTTCTTGGTATCCCTTGCACATAACCAAGCAATCCAAGTATACTTTTCCACATCTTATCACACACTAGTGCTACTCCTAAGTTCCCTCAAATGCATTTGTTTCTAATTATATCCTTCCCTGTCTTGCCACTCATCCAATCTCAACGTCCTCATTTCAGCTACACACATCCTATCAACATGTTGTTCCTTTAACTGCCCAACATTCTGTCCCGTAAAAGCATGGCTGATCGTATAGGTATCCTATAAAATTTCCCCTTTAGTTTGAGTGGTACACAACGATCACATAAAACTCCCGAGACACATCTCCATTTCTTCCATTCATATACATTAAGACCAATTCATATACATCTAAAAACTTATTCATATGACTAAAAACTTATTTATGTGTTTTAGATGGTTATCCATTGTTTTCTACATAGGGACCACTTGATTGGATCAGCCTGATTTTTGGGGCATCCATTTTCATGGTGGGGAGAGCCTGCTAGACAGGTTGGATGCCATGCACAAACCACAGCTGGCCCCACACACAGCTAGTTGCACAAAATTCTCATCGACAAGCCATCTATATGGGTTATTACCTTATCAGTTTCAAGTACTTGTCGCCTTCTTAGCTTCTCCTTTGAGGCGCTATACTTTTCCAATCATACCTTTTCGTTGAGGCTTTTTCTGGATGGACATTTGAATTAGATTGCGAACGTTCTGTTTAGTCCCGAGTAAATGAAAAACTCGATGCCGTTTCATAAAAATCATAATGAGGAAGCCAACCTGAAATTGTGTTGGAGTTCCCTTCAAAATTCAAATCCAACATTCCAACTTGAGAGCAACTATGCAAATGGAGCCCAGTCCCTTTATGTAAATGCTAAAGGGAGTGATTACAAGCTGGTTATTTCAAATTTGTTAAAATAATAATTGCAATTCAAGTCAATAGTGTATCCAAACATGCCCAAGGTCTCATCAAAACTGAGGTGCCTGAGAACACTGAAGCAATCAAGCTGGAAAGTTTCCCTTCGTGTTTTGATTGAGATGTTTAGCCATGCTAAATGCAAGTTCAAAGTAGCCTTCTTAACATTCATATAACTTAGAACATGCACGCATGCGTGTTTTGCAGTGCAGATGCCACACATTCTTTTCACTGGGCTTGAGGATTACAAGGCAAGAGGAACTCAAGCGGCTCCCTACTTCACCGTCACTTATTACAAGGAATATGCCGAAAGCAAGGATGTGGTGCTTATCCGTGGTGACATCGTGTTCACTAGTAAGCTCAGTGATTTGGAGGCGAAATGGCTTCTGGAGACTGCCCAGTCGTTCTATCTGAATGATACAAGGTACAAATTAGTCGAGCGGTTTAACAAAGAGACCCATGAATTCGAGTTCAAGGACATCCTACAGACGCTCGAGATGCCGATGGGGTGATTCATCATGCACCCATGATCCATCTAGTGGCCCGCTGCATTCGACATCCGTTGATCCTGGAGGAAGCTTTTTAAGTGCCTACTTTAGTTAGTACCGAGGAGAAATAAGAATTTTTGGGGCATCTAATGAGTTTGATGGAGGAACCGAGTTCAGTGTTATAAATTAAGAATTTTGCATGCCCATGATCTTGAGATTTATCTTGTTTGGTGAATGGCTTGTGTTGTTCAATGATCTATCAGCAGGTAGTGTACACATGAACGTGCCAATATACCAAAAGTCAAGGTAGCACACTAAAATCAAATCAGGTGAACCATACAAGTATGTTGAAATTGGACTGTTTTGGTCCATGGTGTAGCACATTATACCCTATCAGATGAATGGCCTGGATCTCCCACACATGCAGTGTCGGACAGTTGATCACCAATTTCCACCCTCAACGGGCCCCTCGTTGAATCAGGACCATTTTATTATAATGCAAGGAATAATGTCATCCAACTGATACAAATACAACTAGAGAAGAAATAATAGTAACACTTCAAAAAGAAAAAGAAAAAAGAAAAAGAAAATTCTTTTGTAGGTCGGATTACATTCGCAAATCAAGCTCAGATCTGACCGGAGTAGGGTGATTGTCGGATCTGACAAGGTCTTAGGCCCAAATTTTGAGAGCAGTAGTTGGCCAATCAAGCTGGGCTATTTGAAAATTTTCTTTGGCTCCCGGACTAAACCAGTTAAGAGCTAACATCTGAACTTCAACCCCACGAATTTCCAACTTTCAACATTCAAAGCCACCTGCTTCTGATAGCGAGTCAAAACCACGTTACATTCTTAGGGCCGAGAGATGACCCAAATACAATGTGACAATAGTAAATGATTTTCCTCACCAGCGATAGCCGTTGCTGTGTTGAAAACAGCGCCGGCAGAGTCTATTAAAAACAAAAAAGACGGATCCCTTGGGTTTTCATCTCATGCTTCTCTGAAGCTCTGCGATAAAACATGATAGTATCTCTTTTTCTGCGTACACAAAAGTGTTTTTTTTCTTTCTTTCTTTTTTTCAATTGAAAGAAAATAAAATGAAAAGATCAGATGAGAAGATGGTGAAGACAGTTTTGCATCATGGGAAATTAGAAAGGTGTATTGCAACAACTTAGATAATAAGATACGAGAAGTTGTGGACACCTTAGTTCTACTACGTTCCCATACTTTGTCTGAGACTGAAGGAGATATTTTGGCTGATGCCTGCTCGAAATGTGAAGCCGTGATTAGTCTTGATTTTGCCTGCCCTGTTCCACTTTTATTTTAAAGTTAATCGAATAATGTTTTGGTGTTTCAAAATTTTCCCTATGCTTTTTTCTCCATGCATGCACGTCTGCGCCGCTAGGCAGCTGGTGGCATGGACGTGCATGCACTGATGTATCTAGTCGTGCAAGTCCAAAGGGTTGCATCCTATCTTTATTTGGAAAAACTGTGTCGAGTCCTGCACCAGTTGGTTTAAACCCAACAATCACTATCTTTTTTGAAGTAGTGCTTCTATAGTTTCGAGTGTGTTCAGTCAAAGTCTAAAAATATACTTTTTATTGCTGACAAAATATAGACTACCTTCCACTCAGTTTTGTGAACTCTGAGCCGCTTCTAAGTTCTGAACCTGTGCAACAATGGTGAGCAAAGGAGACCCTGGCTTAAACAGGGGACCATCCGATGCCTATGTCAAGTCAAAGGAATCTGGGTCTAAGTTGAGTTGTAGAATGAGTGCAAGATATTGTGTACCTGTTTCCTCCTCACAAGATGTTATTTATACCCTCTCCCCTAGGATGGGCATGTCCGCATAACTCGGCGTATCTTAGGGCATTTGTCACATCCTGCGGGTGATTCGGCCACCCAGTCGTTCCATGGTCGTGCAGACGTGGGCGGTTGAGTAACCGTCGCCAATCGTGCAGTAATAAGACACCTCATGGTTCCTCTCGTTAGTAGATTCCGATCTGAGTCCTAAGTTGATCACCTCGGCCCCAGATCGTTCCGAGCCGACAGCTTCAGCTTCGGATCATTCGAGGATTCCACTCTAAATCTCGAGCAGACCGATTCAGCCCTAGATCATTCCGCCTGGGGCCTCAGAGCAAAGGCATAACAATCATCGAATTGGAAGTCCATCCCTCGCCTATACTCATCACTTCGAGTTTGGTCTTACACCTTAAGTCAACTCTGAATAGCCTCGGGCCGCGGAGTTGAGACGTCTCTGATCTTTCCATAACACTTTTCCTCATCTAATTTTTTAATATTAAATCTAATTTTATTTTCATATGTGATTTAAGTGTTGGTTTAAGTTAAGATTATAAGTGGTTCGAGCTTATGTACAAAGAGTGTACCATGATAATAGGATCATAATCATTATATCCTGAAAGACGATTGTCCAAGACTTGTCTTGCACTTAGAATGTGGTGGAAGGGGGATAAATTCAATTTTAAACTAAATAATTCCATGTCATACCTCAACTTACACAATCTGATAGGTTTTCTCTTTCCATAATCTAATTTTTATAATTCAAATAGTTAATCAAACCCCAAAACCAACACCCAGCCTATTTGCTTGTCTTCCAGGTAGCCATTGCATGGGATGAAAAGCAGAGTAGAGGAGTTGTAACTAAACCATGAGCTCTGCCAAGCCCACACGCCTGTACAAGGCATACCATCCACACACCACCAGATGTGCCAATATACCGGACGAGTGAATATCCGACTGTCCATCAGGTGGGTCCAACCTTGTAGATGTTCTCACCCCAAAATAAAAGACTCGTGCACTCAGGAGGTGGACCACAATGTCAAAACAAGGGGCTAAGATTCAATAGGGTGGGGCCGGGACCATGAGGCCCACCTTGATGTATGTGTTGCATATCTACACCATCCATCCATTTTTCAGCTCATTTTTGTTCACGGGCCTAAAACTGAAGCAGATCCAAATTTCGGGTGGACCACACCATAGCAAACAGTGGTAATTGAACACCCACCGTCAAAAACTTCCTAAGGCCCACTGCAATGTTTATTTGCCATCCAGCCCGTTAATTAGGTCATACAGTACTGGATGAAGGTAATACACAAATATAAACTTGATCTAAAACTTTTGTAACCCCCAGGACGTTTTTAACCGTGGGCGTTCAATCAATATTGTTTCCTACGGTGTGGTCCACCTGAGATTTGGATCTGCCTTATTTTTTGTCTCATGACATAAAATGAGCTGCCCAGATGGATGGACAGCGTGGATGAAACACATACATTATTATGACCTACCTGGCTAGTGGACCAACCTAATTCTTGGGCCAGGGAATCTATGTAGTGGTACCCCTCGGATGGATGGATCAGATCTAGCATGCATGTTCCACGTCCATACATGCGCCGCATGAACATGAACATGAGCTGCGTTCTACACGAGTGTGGGTTTAAGAAATTTCCTCGAGACGACTTTTCCCCCTTGTCTCCCCACACCTCTCTTTTCATTTTCCCATAGTTTTCCTCTTCGTTGCATGAGCTATCATCTCCGGCAGCGGTGATCGGCGTAAAATCTCCTTTTCGGATTTCACTCTCTTACACTTTCGTTCCTTCGTCTCACGGCTGAGATAAGAGGAGTTGGGACAAAAACCCTACCTAGCTCTTTGCTTGCAATCCACTCTCTTCTTCAACGATCTTCCTTCGAATCCTTAAATACACAGGTGTTTTTCCATTTCAACCCTAATTTTTCTTACGCACATTTGTTTTTATGGAGTGATTTTCGATGGAGAGCTCTGAATCTCGTTTCTTGCTTTTTTTAATGGTTTGCATTGTTCTAATGTTAAACGGTGTTTTTATGCTTTTGGATAGAGATCCTATGATTTTGACTGATCAATCTGTTAGCAAGTGATATAGGGTTTTGTGCTATGTTTTGGTGTTTAGGGCTCGTTTGGGAGATTGTATTTTGATTGGAATCTAAATCACAGTTAAACTGGAATCAAGGTGATTCCAAATCCTCAGTTGTGTTCAGCAGTTTGTAACCGGAATGCACTGGAGTCCAAAAATTGGAATGCATTGAAATTATGTAGTATATTTACAGGAACCTGAATTTGATTACTAAATCAAATTTAATATCCCAAATTAGTGTACATATGTGATATTTGATAGAATGATTTTAATAAGCCCATTGAAATGTATACTTTGGCCTAAGATGATGAAATTCCGAGCCTCGGTGGGCCACAAACATAAGGATCACAAACGGGCGACTTGTCAATGTTTTTTAACCATGTGTGGCCCACTTTAGTTCTTGATCTGCCTCATTGTTGGGAAATTTCTCCCTATAGTCTATTTCAGATGGCTCTGCTTTTGCTAACATCGGCCATGGTCCTCTCCTCCAGCACTGATCCTCTTCATTTTTTTTTTCTTTTTCTGTTCTTTTTGTTTTTAATATAGAATGTTGGAGACTTGATCAAACAAGATTAGATTTTTTTTATTTTTTTTTTATTTTTATTATTATTTTTTTTTTTTGGTTTTTTGGTTTTTTGTTTTTTTTTTATAGAATTCGTCTATAAATTGTTTGGTCACTAGCAAATTCATGAATATACAATTCTAGTTCATCTCTACAAATTTGGGTGGCAATTGTATCTAGCCTGCGACAGTCTCATGAGTCGGATGGTCATTTATGTTAGACATGTTTTCCTCATTTCTTAATTGGGTGATTGTTTTAAAATGGGGCGTTTGTTTTGAAACTCTGTCTTGACATTACAGGTCAATGGAAAATAGAGATCTCATCACATCTTGCACGCCATGTGAGTTGGAGATTTCTCTTCAATCATGCCATCATGTAAACATCGACTCAGAAGTGGGAATAAAGGAATTAACAAGCTCCAATGCATTAAATGATGATCTAGGCAAGGATGACGAGATACCGAATCCGGAAATTGGTACGGAGTTTCAAACAGAGAAAGATGCATACAATTTCTACAATAGTTTTGGAAGGAAAGTTGGTTTCAGTGTTCGGATAAGTAATAGGAGTAATGATCGCAAAACGGGTTTATTGAAGATGAGGAAATTTGTGTGTTCCAAAGAAGGTAAACGCTCATTTGATAAACGCGATGTCAATGTGAAGCATCACCGTGATGAAACAAGAACAGGTTGCAAGGCATACATGACCATTAGATTGGGAGAAAATGGTAAATATCACATTTCCGATTTTAAGCTTGATCATAATCATATTCTTGCATCTCCAGAAGAATCTCATTTGCTAAGATCACAACGAAAATCTACGGTAGCTCAAGCAGTAAACAAACAAGCTGGCGGTCGACAGAATGTTGAACGTAATACGGTAGATTGCAAAAATTCTTTACGAACAAAAAGGCTGAAAGCAATAGAAAATTTTGATGTTAAAGGTCTATTGGAAATTTTCAAAAGAAAGCAAATTGAAGATCCAAAATTCTTTTACTCTATTCAATATGATGCTGAAGATCGTATCACCAACATATTTTGGGCAGATGGAAAAATGATTTTAGATTATGAGCATTTTGGAGATGTGATTTGTTTCGACACGACATATAAAACAAATGAGTATGGAAGACCATTTGCACCATTTCTCGGTGTTAATCATCATAGACAAACAATTATTTTTGGTGCCGCACTTCTCTACGATGAAACCATGGATTCTTTCAGATGGTTGTTTAAAACTTTCTGCGATGCAATGTCTGGAAAAAAGCCCCAAACCATTCTCACTGATCAGGATAAGGCGATGTTGAATGCGATTAAGACAGAGTTGTCAGGAACTGTTCACCGTATTTGTGTATGGCATATGTTTCAGAATGCATGCAAATACCTAAGTCATCTATTTAGTGCTTCTCAATCTTTTGGCAACGATTTTAGCAAATGTATATTTGATTTTGATGAGGAAGGCGAATTCCTTGACGCATGGGAAAAAATGATCCAGAGATATAATCTTGCAGATAATACATGGTTGCAACAATTATTCAATGAAAAAGAGAAGTGGGCTATAGTGTATGGAAAGAATGCATTTTGTGCAGATATGAAAAGCACACAACGCAGCGAAAGCTTAAATAAGGAATTGAAGAGATACTTGAATCCTGAGCAAAATATTATCAAATTTTTTGAACACTTTGAACGATTGGTAGATGATAGACGGAACGCGGAATTGGAAGCCAATTTCAAAATGACACAAAGTTCACCAATTGTGTTGCTTCCTGTTAGGATCTTGGAGCATGCAGCTAGTGTATACACATCAACTATTTTTAAATTATTTCAGGCAGAGTATATCAATAGTCTTGATCAAACTGTGAAAAAATTATATGAGTTTGGGAAAATAATAAAATATCAAGTACTAGATAGAAAAAATCCAAGTCTCTATGTGGTTACCGTCAACTCAATGGATGAGTCCATCGCTTGCAGTTGTAGAAAGTTCGAATTCATGGGTATTTTGTGTTGCCACATATTAAAAGCAACGAATCATACCCTCACAGCTATCCCAACCAAATACATCTTGAAGAGGTGGACCCGAGAAGCTTCTTCAATTTCTTCCCATTAATAAGTTCTGGATGCGGCTCGGATGGCGACCATAAGAAATCCCAGCATGGTTGATGCATTCAAGCAAAGAAAGTCAATAATGAAGGTTTTTGAGCGGTTTGGTCCCCAATTCTGTGAAGGTAAGTCAACATCACCCTAATCTTCAAAAAATAAATAAACAAATAAAATAAGTCTAGATAACCCATCTTAGAATTCTTCCTTCCTACATAATGGAAGTATTAAACATCATTTTTCTTCTCTCTTTCTTCTTCTTCTTGTTCTTCTAGTATCCCATTATTGTACACATGGTGTTGGGCTGTGTTTAGTCAGTTATTTTCTGTGCATAAACATGTAGCTCTTATTATTAGTGTCCCATTATTGTACAAACTGCTGGTTACAGTTGTTGCATGTTGGATATTCATATGGTGGGACCAATCATGAGCATGCCCTGACCCAAACCAGGATGGTCCACTAATCAGGTGGTGTGCATGTGTATGAGAAAAAAAATGGACAGAAGAACAGAACAATTTATGTATGCTACTGGTCCAATTGGTGACTTGTCCAGCTTGATTTTTGGATTGGAGCATGTTAGTAGTGGGTCCAGCTAATGCTTACACTGACAGGATGAAAAACATGTGTGGCATCCAGGCTAGGACAAATTCACATTGGACCCAATAAATGAAATAGACAAGCGGAATTGCGTATTGAGATTGGTGCATGATCCATGTCATTCATCAAGTGGTACCCACATGAACGTGCCTTGCCAAAACAGGCTAGTGCACTCATCAACTCAGCCACATGTCCTTCGAATATAGATTGCGGGTAATTTATTCATACACATGTAGCCCACATGGGGAGTGGTCCTTTTTTGATGGTTAGAAGCCCCCATTTGTTAGATGGTCAAGATTGGGTGATTTTATTGTTCTTGCACAATGTGGGCCATTCATAATGGGGCGGAGTAGCTTGATCTTCGCCTTTGCTATGGCTGCTGAGATGGGTTAATGTTGTATGTTGTATCATGTTTCATTTTTAAATTTGAAGTTTTCTGTATTTATTTATTTTTCCAGGAAAGAAGACTACCTTTGATGATTGAGGGGAAGGCAGGGGGCTTTTTGCAAGGTAGCCTGAAGCTCCTCATTTTGGCGGATATTATATAGGTAATATTAAAGAAAATATAATTTTGAAGTATTTTGACAAAATTTTTTATATGGTTTTTGTTGTATATTTTAATTTTTGACTTTCTTTTTGTTCTTTTATTGCCTTCTATCATCATCCTTCATTAACAAAATCAGCTCTGATGTGATTTTCACAAGGAGATGCAACAACCACGTGAAATATTAGGAATACAGGGTACAACTCTTGGCCATTTTTTTATTTCATTTTATTTGATCATTGTTTTTTGCTATGTGGGTCCCACTTCGGATGGTTTGGGTTTCTTTAACCATGCATTGATGGGGGTTCTAGCTTGGGCCTTTGTTAGGGCATTGAGATGCAAACGTGACTACATTGTCGGGTATCCTTTTTTGCAGTATGCACGGTGGGCCAAAGATGATACACATGGTTCCGCATTGTGGGCCATGCTATAACATGCAAGGGACCAAAATGTCTAATAGCTTCGGCAATGGTCATCATCTCAAGAACATGTATCTATATTGCACATTTTTTAATTATCACCAGTTGTTTGTAGCCATGAATCGATGGACCAATGGTCATATAGGCAACATTTCACATTTAAACGTGGATAATCGACAAGCCAATGGCCTGATGGGTGTTATCTTTTCCATAAGGCGCATCCATGGCATGGCCCACCACAACAACTGTTTAGATCACATGTACGTAGGTGTGAATTGTTGATGTTTGCTTCGTATGTTTCCTCAAGTGCAGAAAACGTTGTGCTCAGGGGGCCTAGCAAATGGGCCTTAGATCTGATTACTTTTGTAAGTAATGTCATGTTGACAGCTGACAATGATTGTCTTTACTTGTATTGGATCTCTTTTAACGGATAAAAGATTGTTAGGGCATATCACCAACCATTCTTTTACGAAATGATTCCCCCGATTAGCGTATCCCCACCTCTCTTGTGAGGAGGTTGGTAAGCACATACAGGTGTTTTCAATGACCCAACTCAATTGAGTTGAGCTAGCTCACGTAGTTAGATGAGAAAAGTAAATGCTGCTTGCATTAGTAGGTTTACATGTGCTGGTGTAGGATGCGTGCAAGATCTAGGCCATTCATCAGGATTCTAAGAACTAGGCCACTCTAAAAAAATGGAGCATCATAAGCCTGACTACTTGCATAAGAAAACCACACATGGGCATCACTATTCTGAATGATAGTTCTCATCACACTTACATGCTATCATGTGATGCACAACCTATTACACATTCTCATCACACTAAAGAGTAGGGGTGTACAGAGTCAAATCGAGTTGAGCTGGCCTCAGCTCGATTTGGCTCAGCCACTAGCTGACCTCAACTTGAATTCAGCTTGGCTCGGTCTTCGAGCCTGAGTGGCCAGCTTGGCTCGGTTCGGTCTGCAACTCGGGCCAATTCGAGCCTAGTTCGAGCCAAAATTGAGTCGAGTTCTCCATTGCAGCATTTTCACAAACACCTGCACTGCACCTTTAAAATCTCACTGTATTTGAGATAGCGGCAATGGTTTTACAGGTATTTTATCAAACACCTTCTAAGCAATATAAAAATCAAGAGTATACATACCTTCCTTACCACCAGCCACACTTCTCCGAGTCATTTCATCAAACATTTGGTGAGCAACATCAATATCTAAGTAACCGAGTCACCAAACTGGTTCGATCTGAGTTCTATTCGAGCTGGGTTTGATCCGAGTTCAGTTGATCTAAGGCCAGCTCGAACTCACTTTTGAGCTCAAAAAATCAGCTCGACTCGACTCAAACTCAGCTTCAGATTGGGTCGAATTGAGCTTTTTTGAGTTGAGTCAAGCGAGTCGGTTCGTGTACACCCCTACTAAAGAGTTCCATCATGCTAATTAGACAGCCAATGCATGTATAGTGGGCCCCACATTCATGGGATTCGTCATCTCAGATAAATTCAGTGGGCCTAGTTGAATGAACAAGTCGAGTTCCAACTCAAGCATAATCCATACCTTATTTCCATTAATCATTCTTCCATTGTACCACTGGGCAAAATTTTGGAAGTGGATTGGGTGGTGTGTAGATGTGGCAAAGTTCTGTAGGTGTCACCATGATGTATGTGTTATTTCCGCACCATCCATCCATTTTGCAAGATCATTTTAGGGCATGAACCAAAAAATGAGGCAGATCCAAACTTTAAGCAAACCACATAAAGCAGTGGGGACAATGATGACCATTGTTGAAACCTTCCTATGGCCCACCATGATGTTTATTTGCCATTCAACCTGTTTATAAGGTCACATGGACCTAGACGAAAGGAAAACACAAATATCAACTTGATCCAAAAATTTTGTGGCCCCTAAAAACTTATTAATGGTAGGCAGTCAATCCCCACTACTTTTGGTGGTGTCGACCACTTCAGGTTTGAATTTGCCTCATTTTCGGGTTCATGCTTAAAATGATCTCGAGGTTGGTGGTGTGTAGCACACCACACGATATGCTTCCCAAAATATCACTCACAAGCAAGCAAGATGAGATACTAGAAAATGTAATGACGTTGTTAGATGATGCGATGGAGTTTCACAAGAAAAGTTTTTCAAGAAAATGTGATGAGGTATGAATGATTGCAAGTGTGATGGCCACTAGAAACGTGGAGTTATTTGATGGTGTGATGGGGCTCTACTAAAAAATGTGATAGGATAGTGTGCATCACATGATTACTAGTGTAAGAGCCACCAGAAAATATGATGGGGTTGTTAGACACTATAACGGAGTTTCACCAAATATTGTGATGGGGTGAGGATGTGCATCACATGATCACTAGTAAGTGTGATGAGAGCCACTAGAAAACATGATGTGGTAGGTTGTGCATCATATGATCATAAGTGTGATGAGAGCCACTAGAAAAATGTGTTGTTAGACTGCGCGATGGAGTTATACCAAATAATGTGATATGTGATGGGGTTACACCAGAAAATGTAACGAGGCCTGTTAGACTGTTATGGGGTAGGTATGCATCAATGATTGCAAGCAAGTGTGATGTGAGCCATTTGAAATTGTGGTGGAGTTGTTAGACTATGAGACGGGGCTCCACCAGAAAATATGATAGGGTATGGTATGGATCACATGATCATGAGTACTACGATAGCCATTAGAAAATGTGATGTAGTTATTAGATAGTGTGATGAGGTAGGTTTTGCATCACATGATCGCAAGTTAGTGTGATGACAACCACTAGAAAATGTGGAGTTAGCTAGTGTGATGGAGTAGTGTGCTTACATGATGATCGCAAGTGTGATGAGAGCTACTAGAAAATGAGTTGTTATATTGTGTGGTGGGGTTGTTAGACAGGTGATAGGGTTCGACTAGAAAGTGTGATGGGGTTTCACAAGAAATGTAATGGGGTAGGGTATACATCACATGATTGCAAGCATGATGAGAGCTACTAGAAAATGTGGAGTTATTCGAGTGTATGATGGGGCTCCACCAAATAATGTGATGGGGGTGGGGTGGGGGTGGGGTGTCATTACATGATCGCAAGTATGAGATGAGCAACTAGAAAATGTGATGGAGTTGTTAAAAAGTGTGATCGGATTCCATTAGGAAATGTGATGGGGTTTTACAAGAAAGTTTGATGGAGGTAGGGTACGCATCACTTGATTGCAGATAGGTGTTATGAGAGCCACTAGAATTCATTAAGCCTGACCCACCTGATTGGGCCAAAAATTCTAACCCATCACTCGACTTAGCTCGGAACTTGACTTGAACTTGACTCAGTTCGAATTGATTCTTCTCAGATCGAGTTCACTTAATATAAATATTTTGTGTGTGTGTGTATATATTAAAAACTTTAAAACCTAAATTCAGATTGAGCTTAAGCTTGGCTCGAGCTGGCCCAAGCTGTTGATGAGCTGAGTTCGAGCTGGGACAGCCTGCTGGTTGAGCCGAGCCGAGCTTGACTCGGTTTGGCTCGCGTATAGCTCTAATCCTGCCCACTGAGGCCAAAACTTTTCAGCTCGTTAGGACCACGGTTAGGCTGGGGCCCCATTGCCAACCCTAGGATCAGATGAGGCCTGATCCGCATGGTGGCCCACTATATAGTTCTGATCACTAAAAATGCCTGTCACTTCTAACTTGAAGTAGCAACCCTGTAAAACTCTCACAATATCCTGCATCGTTCATAGGTTGGGAGTTTGTTGAGTACAAAATTCTTAGCTTTGAGTGTTCTTTCATAATTGAAGTCATGAATAATGTGTGGATGTGCCAGTTCTCCAATTTAGTAGCCCGGAGAAAAATACATCAGCCGTCTACATTCAATTGAAAAGAGGCCTTGGATTGGATTGCTAGGTATTTTTGGCAGGCCCCACTTATCCAAATTATCCAAATTCAAAAACAAGGATACCGAACGTATCTTCCTATTTGAGGTTCAGAAAAGATTTCACTACATGCTAACCTCCCAGCAGGTTTTATTTGCCTGCTTACTCTCACCTGATTTCAAGATGGTATTTGAATCTGTTCAGAGAACTTGGCCACTGGATTAAAACGTGTAGACAATATAACGCCATTATGGTGTTTGAGTATTAACCCTCATACTCTGCCAGAGTCATCATCAAAGCCTGGAGTAGTTATATGGGGTCGGCTTTAGGAATCCTATCTTGCTAATCATCCATGGCCATATCCTCGGTAAGTGAACAAGCTTTCAAATCCCTTTTCACCACCTAAATCATAGCCTGGGAGATTGCCTTTTAAGGCCCTGTTTGGTTGCCACTTAAAAATGAATTCATCTCATTTTTAGTTTAAGAGTGATTATGAACTATAAAAATAATCTTAGTAATCCATATTGATCTAATTAAGATGAAATCATTTTTGACTGGCAACCAAACAGGGTCTTATTGAATGTGCAAATTAACGAAATAAAGTCTGTATTCCATTAACTGGCCTTTTTTAATAATGGGAATTGATCATACTATATCCATATGGGGCAATGTTGGGCATGCAGCATGAGCAGAGATTGAGTGTTGCAAAAATGTTTTTTTTTTTTTTTTTTTTTTTTGTAATGTGTATTTTTATTTTTATGTTGAGATGGTTAGGTCATGTGCAAGGCTCCGGTAAGGAGTGTGTCATTTCTGCTTTTGATCTGTGTGCATGTTTGTGTTAACAATTCTACCTCATCTCCACTACAACTACTCAAAGCAGAATCTGGCAGATTAGCCCAACGATCAGGAAATAGAGGTTAGAATCAGAAAATTGAGAGAGAAGATTCTCTCTATATGCTCTGATACCATAAAGTAATAGGCCGTTAGAAGTAAACCCACCTTGAATTGGATCACACGGATCCCTTGTATCTATAGAGTTATAGAGTACAAGAGTTTATTTGGATAGATTATAATTTGAATTGAAAACTGAAATTTGAAGCCTTCATGATGGAATGATAACCACACGGAGGTAGTTGCGATGGAGATGAGGTAGGATTGTTAGCAGTTTGTGCATAAATAGCTGCATGTGGGGCTCACTATTGCTATGTATGTCAGCTTGTCCATCCAACAAGGTTGGCCCATCATGAAAATAGGATAGCCAAGAATTTTGCTAAAATAATGGAGCACCCAAAAACCTTGAAATTCATGTTGAGGACCGTCTTGATGGTTGGATCGGCTTGATATTAGGGGCATCCCATTTTCCTAATTACAAGGCAATCATGTTAAACCGGTTAGATGCTAATGGGCACATGTACACAGATCGAAAGTGGACCTCCAAAATTTCCACTACTGACTCTAAATGGCTGTGTGTAAGATCACTACAATTCAGAATGAGGGTATGAAGATTTACTGAGAATTCATTCCACACCAACTGACGATTCTTGTATTCAAAACTATCTATAATGCATATCATATTAATCATAGATAAAAATCAACATCATATATGTTTCAATACTTTCATATGTCATAAAATTCAATAAGCAAACATCTAATCTTTGTATCACTTACTATTCTTGATAGGGTACGACGCTTGCATAGCAATACCACACAAACCTTGTTTGTCAGACACACCACGTTTCATCCTGATATATCCATCCTCACCCCAAATGACGCCCCATGAGTTCTTCACTAGCCAGTATTTTTCTCCCTCTCCTTCTCCATAGCCAACCACTGTCACTCCATGGTTGAGCTGGGTCCCACATGAGCCATCATAGATACCTTCTAAGTAGAACTGGAAGTCCAAGTCACCTGCATCAATCGCGACGGAAACTGGCTGCTTGGCTGCCGCGGCCAACAGACTACTCTCACTGTTGGCTGGCACGTTCTCATAGCCGCATATCTTTGCAACATGGCTCTGTAGCTTCTTAGTGTCACAGGAGCCATCCATCCCCGTGTAAGGGTAGTTCTCTTCGGCAGTGAGGCCACCGTTATTCTTGATGAATTGGAAAGCGTTATTCATGAATCCACCATTGCAGCCTTCGTCCTCACCATTGACGTCGCAGTCCACTAGCTCTTGCTCTGATAAGGACACTAATTTTCCGCTCTTGATCTGGGTGATGCCCTCTGTGGCAGCAACCGCCGAGAAGGCCCAACAAGACCCTGTTTGTTAAAATGGAAAGCAAGCTTAGTAGAGAATTTTAAAAATTAGGGAAAAGGTCTTGTGCACCAAGCAGATGAAAATACTGAAATGCATTTCAAAATGAACTTCTGAAAATTTGAATTTTGAGACTTTACAAGACCATCTTTAAATGGTAAGAGATGATGTGTGTACCACTCTCAGCAAGCACCATGTACAAGGAAGCCCATCCCTATGAATGGTTTGAATTATTGAAACATGAACTCAAATTCAACTACTGTCTATTATGTAGAAATAGCGTATCCTCAAGAGGCATAAGAACAAACCCTGACCTTTTTACAACTGCTTCTCCTCCTCTCTCCCATTTCTTTTGGACCACTTCCTTTCTCTCTATATACATCTGACTAGTATAAGCAAGAGAAACGCTTATTGCAAGCAATCTAATGCACATGTTTGCTTAGGAGGACCATGGCCCTTCGTCCAGTGGGGGATAGATATCATTGGCCCTGCCAACCGGGAAAAGTCAAACGAAGTTTGTAGTCGTCACGGTGGACTACTTCATCAAGTGGGCTGAGGCCGAGCCATTGGCCAAGATCACTGAATAGAAAATTACCGACTTCGTTTGAAAAAATATCATATGCTGGTACAGAGTTCTGCATACTATCATTTCAGCCAATATGAAGCAGTTCAACAATGACCGGTTCCGAGGTATGTGTGGGAACTTTAGAATTCGAAACGCTTACTCATCACTGCAGCATCCTCACGCTAACGGTCAAGTGGAGGCAATCAACAGTTTCCATCCGGTCATATAAGGTCATGGCCCAAAAAAATCTGGACCGTAGAGGAGCCAGCAAGCTAAACATGTGAAATGCATAGAAAATCATGCCAGAAAACATGTGAAATTAGAGTAAGTTAAGCTAAAATCAGGCTCCTAGCTCGAGCCATATCGCTTAATCAACTAAGTGATTTAGTGTGCAAACAGGGCATAGAAGGGCGAAAAAAAGCAGCATACCACATAGACCTTGGTCCTTGATTTCAGTGACGGCTCCTTTCTTCCTCCAATCAATGCTACTAGGCACATCCGTCACATTCTCATACATAAACCGTCCATTCCCCACATGGTCTACAGGCTTCAAAAAACCCAAATACGTGGCCCTAAACTCCTCGTTTGTCAAGTCGGCAAACTTGTTATCGACGAGCTTGTATGAGTAGTTCTTGGAGTTGATGAAGTCGATGAATTCAACGTTCTGACTGTATATCTTGAAGCGTAGCTCCTTCTCGCTACTATTCTTGTAAATGCGTCCATACCGGTCCATCCATTTGTTGTACCGATCGATCAAGCCGTCGTTCTCCTGGACCCTACATGGGACTAATGGTATCCAAAAGGTCCACATCAGCACAAGAGCAAAGCATGCATGTCTTAGGATTGGTCTAGCCATGGTAAGGTTACAATGTGAGGAGGTGGGCCTTTCGTTATATATAGACAATGGGCCTCGTTTATGTGTTGGAGAGAAATTTGCGTTTTGAAATAAGTTTGAATAATGGGGAGTTAGTTGATACTCTGCCTATGTGTGAGTCTTGATACACAGGCACTCGGATGTTGTTACAAAGCATACATTAACTCAAATTAAGCGGACTCGATTGTGGAAATAACCGTCGAAAAATCATATAAGAAAAATCAGATCGAGTGAACAATACTAACCACTGATGCGTGGATACTTGTTTGTTGAAACAGGACCGTTGGGTATTTTGGTTTTTTACCGTTTAATAGAATTCCACCAATCCAATAGTCAGCTAATCAAATAATCTTAACTTTTGTTTCACGATACATCTAAACTGGAGCTAGCAATTTGGACAGTTGAGTTTGAATTATTTATATCCCACATACGCAATTTCTTAACAACTTATAAGTGCCTGTGTATCATCCATCACACTCTGCCGGAGTATCAAAATTTTTTCTCTTGAATAAAAGAGACGGATCCTGGACACGATGATTTCGCCTGTAGATTTTCAGTTTTTTTCTGTTAGGAGTTGCTTGTTTCCGTCTCCGTTTCTTGCACCTCAGATTCCATGTTTAAGGGACTACTAAAAATTGCACGTGGGCACGTGGGAGAATGATAGCAGTTTGCTCATAACGAGCAAGTGCTCTGCGTAACTTGATCCGGTCCATCAAAAGGATCCAACGGTTGATTGGCCACAGCCCAAAACACATACTAGCCAGACCATTGCCCACTCAAAGTGTAAAGTCTCCCAATCAGACCACAATGACTGGGACTGAAACAGATGGACAGGCTAGAAATTGTTGGCATAGCTTTTATAACCGTTAGTCTGTTTCATAAAATTATTGTGACCCACCTGATCAATGGACCTGCATGATTTTTAGCACTACTGAATATCTACAAAGCCATGCATCTGTTATATTAAGCAACTGTGGGATCCTTGTACAAAATCTATGTACTTTGCAGCCTGTTCTCTGACTGTTGTATTAACGTGTACTGGATCTGCTCCTTCCATCAGGTGGGCTATGGCATTTAGATCTTCTTGACTAGAATTTTGGCCATTTGAGATCACGGGTGGGCCATATCATACGCATGGAATGAAAAATAAAACTCTCAATTTACTTTGTACATTTTGGCCCACCCAATGATTTAGGTAGTTGGGTTTTTTTTGACGCTGATGATTTGTTTCATAGAGAAAAGATTGCAAACCGGTCCATACCATCACAAGATCAGCCCACATCTTCACATGATCATCCACATCTAACAAGGCTAGCTTAGATCCCAAGTTGTAATTATCTTTAATAAATATAAGCTAATTGCATCTATAAATACAATACTCATCCCCTCTCATTTTCAAGTTGCGAGAGAAACCATTCAATCACTAACATAGAGAACATTGTATGGTATCAGAGTAGGCCATCTTCTGGTGAGCGAAATCTCAGCCATTCCTTCAAGTAGAACCATCCCACCCACATGCCAGCCATTATTAATGTAACTTCATAAAGTGAGACAAAGCATAAATTATCAAGACCTCAAATTCATTACACATCTTCAGGTAAATCTACCAATGCTGGTACATTGACAGGTCAATCTAATCTAGCTATGAATATGGATCTGACAGCTTAGAAACTTGAATTGATCTAATATTACAAGTGTCCAACAACTCCATCATCACAAGATTATTTCCATTACACACTTACACTATCATGTGGAGTAGGGCAGTGACACGTCAACTTGCCGCAGTGCTCATTAGTAGAGATCTTTCCTTCCTACTTATCATCAGTCCCATCATAAAGAGAATAACCACATCATGATCAAATAATTATATATTCGTCCTGTAATTTACTAAGTGGTCATAATCTAATGAGGTGTTTTTGTTAAAAATAAATAAAATAAAATTCAAAATTAGAAGTTAATTTTAATAAGTAAATAAATATATAAATTATTTAAGCGTTCCTTAAATAGTGTATATAAACCGTCGGTAAGAGCAGGAATTTTTGCTTCGGACGAATTGTCCGCGTGCGCAGCATGGGTTGTTTGGGCACTTTATTAGGCACAGTTGGCACTTAGCTGCTATGAATGGATGTGGATGCCTTGAAGAGTCACTTTAGTATCTCTAAGAATTCTCTCCATTTTGCCAATAGCATGTTGAAATCCTGAAATCCATAGCCTATAAGTACTCTTCCTTAATATGTGATTGTTACGTCAAATTTTAAGTTTTTAAGAATAATCAGGGGAATCTATCTATGTCAAAATTTAAGTTTTTAAGAATAATTAAGAGAATCTATCTCTTTGAGCATCGATTTTCAGGCACTACACTTGAACGTTGAATGTGGACCACTTGAACATTGAGTATAGACCACATGATATTCCTTTAAAGCTTATCCTTTCATAAATACGACCCAATCAATGAGATGACTAACTTGATTAGGGAGCTAGCCCAGGCAAACTACCACGTGTTAGGCTGTGATGGGCTTGGGCAAGGTGGGCCACGACAAGATTTTGGGGTTGAACTTAGGTCCATGCCTTTTGCAGCCCATGAAGCTTTCAATGGCCATGGACCAAGGCTCGGTCCTTAACAGAAATTTGTTAAACTTGAGCCCCAGCATTAGAGGTCGGCATCGAGCCGAGTCGAGTCGAGGTGGGCCAAGCTTGGCTTGGCTTGTCCATGATGTACTCGAGTTTGAGCTTGAGCTCGAGCTTGGCCTCAAGCTCAACATTGAAGCTTGGCTTGTTTACCAAAGCTGTCGAGTCGAGCTAGTGGTTCGAGTCGAGTCGAGTTTACCTCGAATCGAGCTCGAGCTTGTTGGGTGAGAGAGTAATGGATTTTGTTCTTGATCCTCCTCCATTGATGAAAAATTCTAAAATCTTAAGAGAATCAAAGCAAAACCCGATGAAAAAACTAAACAAAGCTTCAAATCGGATGAGAAAACCTGTAAGAACCGATCTGTTCTTGTTCTTCTTCCACCAGCAAAAATCCAAGTATTAGAAAAGAAACAGAGCAGAACACAGATTAGAAATCCAAGCAAAGAGCTCTAGCCAATCAGATTATTGGATTTCCTTGAAACTCTAACAAATTTGAAAAGAACCTATCTCGAATTTCTTGAGTTTCTCGCCTAAGAAGTAGATCTCAAGAGATTGAAATCATACTATTGTGGAGCTGAAATGAAAACTGGTGGTGGTGTTCGGCGCGGGCGTGCGGCTGACAGTGGGCAGAGAAAGAGAAAAAAGGAAAAGGGAAGGGGGTTCGTGCGGTCGAGTAGAGACTCTAGGGTTTGTTTTTTATTTTTTATTTTTTATTTTTAAACTTAAAACTTATATATATATATATATAATATTTATTAATCGGGCCTAGTTCGAGCTTCGAGTCGAGTGGAGTTCAAGTCGAGTCGAGTTGAAATGCCCCTTGGTCGAGCTTGGCTTGAACTCAACTCGAGCTTCAAATAATTAGCTTGGCTTGGCTGGAATCGGCCATTCAAGCCGAGTCAATCCAAGCTGACTCGAGCCGAGTCGAGCAAGCTTTTCGAGCTAGCTTGGCTCGTGAACAGCCCTACCCAGCATAGCCCATCATGGGCCGTGGATATAGATCTCTAGGACCTGACTAGTGGGCCTGATCCACAGCTGAAGCGCGGCCCATGTCATGTCACTCGCTTGTTTTCCAATTGCATGGGGATGAGTCACACGTGTGTAAAGATTGGATCAGCTCGGTGATTCTATCTGTGAAGATTTCATGCATTTAACATTAGGCCAATAAGATCATTAGGTGGGCCACGCTTGCGCACAAAATTTTAAGCCGTTGACAATTTCTTTTAATTGTTCATACATCTTGTACATGAGTGGCCCACCCAATGATCATCGTTTTGGCCTGGATTTTTATACATGCCATCGACAGTGTTGGCCAACTCGATATCCCACACGTGTGACTCATGTCCACATGTAAGGTCCGTGCACGTGGGAGTGCAAGTAGCGTTTCTCTTGATTCAACGCACAAACCCTTACCCACCACAGGTGCACACGGAACCAGTAAACCAGACCACAACTGACCAGACCGCATAGTTTGGTCCAGATCTAAAGTGCACTGGCTCTGATATTGATTACAAAATTTAAAGAACTGGTTAGTTCGGTTCAATTCTCCATTTGGGGTTCTGTATAATTTAGAACTGGACCCCTTGGTCCATAAATATTTAAATTATTTTTAAAAAAAAAAGAATTTAAATTAACATTAAAAAAAAGAGAGACAGAAAAGAACAATCTTTCTGTATTGGCCTCTTATCTATCTCTCAAGAACCATGCAATTGATATGGATTATATAAATAAATAAATTAAAAAAAAAAATAAGCATACAATTGGACTGGATTATAAAAACAAAACATGTACTTGGACCGGATTATAAAAAGTCCGTAACCGTGGAACCAAACGGGAGCTAAACTGGTATTTTACCGTCCGGTTCCAATTCGATTCTAAGGTGCAAACGGTCTAGTTTCAGTTTTGTATTATTTCCTGAAACAGTTGGGAATGGTTCGGTTCCAATTTCACTCCAGAACTGTACCAAACACAATCATGTGCACCCCTATTCCCCACATCATTAAAGAGGTGTGAATTATCTGGAGCTCATGCAACGTAAACCTTTCTAATCCATTGTCACCTGGGTTTTGGGCCACTCATGTTAAGACGTGAGCCCAAAACAGGGTCGATCCAAAACTTAAAGTGGACCACACCACAGATAACATCGGGATGAATGACAATTGCTTACTAAGTAAACTCTGTGGAGCCCACACGTGATGTATGTCTTATCGAAACCACCCGTCCATTTTTCCTTTCCAGCTTATTGTAGGGTATCAGCCTAAAATTAACATGTCCAAAGCTTAGATGGACCACCCCACTGAAAATAGCGGGAATAATAACATCTGCCGTTGAAACCTTCCTGAGGACTATCATTGATGTTTATTTCCTGCTCTAAAAGTCACACGGACATGGATGAAGGGAAAATATAAATATCAGCTTATCCCAAACTTCTGTGGCCCCTCAGAAATTTTCAACCCAATTCACACTTTTTCTTGTGGTGTGATCCACTTGAGCTTTGGATATACTCAAACTTTTGTCTCATCCCTAAAATGAGCTGGAAAAAGGGGTGAGCCGTGTGGATAAGATACATACACCACAGTGGCCCCACACACGGTTTCCCGTGGTGTGGTCCATTTGAGCTTTGGATATGCTTCATTTTTTAGCTCAAGGCTTAAAATTATATGATACAATAGATGAAAGGAGTAGATAAAATATATAAATCTTATTGGACCCCACAGAGTTTACTCAATACGCTCGCTGTAGTAAAGTGAGTCCCACTAGAAGACATCGTTCGATCCAGGAAGTTTTCAGTGGTAGGCATCTCATACTCATTTCCCCTTTAGGTGTGACCCACTTGACATGAGCCGGCATAAATGATGGAGGGAGTAGATGTCACGCACACATCGCGATGGACCTATAGCTTTTAAAACACGCATTGGTAGGGGCAATCAAGGTATAAAAGATTCCGTAACGAACCTTGCCATCTATGATAACGACGATGACGAGGATATTGACTCGACGTTTCCATCCGTGAATGTGATGTGTGCATTATCCTTTCTACAGCAATTCTTATTCTGCCAATTTATTGGCATGGAAACTTTTGGGAGGATTTTCAGATATTGACGCTTTTACCCCAATGATACTGGCCGAGAAGTCTAATCATAAATAGAATATAATATTAAAAGAGTATCTATCATAAATTAATAAATAATTTAAGAGTTAAATATGAAAATTTGCCCATTTTTTTATCTATGTTTTAATAAATGCATGTATACTTTGGCTGTATTTTGAGTTGGCCACTTATCTCTCTTGCGTCTTTATTGTATTACGGACTGCCATACGATATGATGACTGTGTTTTTTAAAGACCAAATTATCCCTTAAAGATTTAGTTTTAATATCATATCCTCTTTCTGATGGACGCGGATTAGCTACTGACAGGTTGACCAGCAAGATTGGCCGCTGAAATGACGTCACCAAGTTTTGTGGGTCCCACTGTGATGTATGTTTTCTATTCACAGCGTTCATCCATTTGGAGAGACCATTTTAGGGCATGATCTAAAGAATGCGTAGGATCCAAAACTTGGGTGGATCCAGCCAAAGAAAACGGTGGAGAGAGTGACGCCCACTATTAAAAACTTCAAAGGGTTTTAATAGTTTTTGATCAAGCTGATATTTGTTTTTTGAGTGCGGATCCTCTGCCTCCCGGAGGCAGGAACTCCCTGCCTCCGGCGTTTTCATTGGTCAACGTCATTGTAAGTGCCATGTCATTAATTTTTTAAATATATTAAAAAATACATTTAATAAGAACCGTAACGGAGACGTTAAACCGAAGCAGTTTGCGCACTGAGTACCTCAGTACGGTAAACGTAATGAGTAAAGTCTGTGGAGCCCACCGTTATTGCCATTCCTGCATTGTATCAACTCCATCCATCTCTTTTATCATCTAATTTTAGGGTTTTACAACAAAAATTAATCATATCCAAAGACCAAGTGGACCACACCACCTGAAACCGTGTGAATTGAATTCTACGGTTGAAAAGTTTTTGGGGATTGAATTCTAGCGTTGAAAAGTTTTTGGGGCCCACGGAAGTTTTATATCAAGATTATATTTGTTTTTTCCATTCATCCATGTCTTTGTGGTCTTATGAACAGTTTGGATGAAAAATAAAAATAATTGGGGGCTTAGAAACACTTCAATGGTGAAAATCAATACTTCCACTGTTTCCTTTGGTATGGTCTACTTGAGCTTTTGATATACTTTAGTTTTGGGCTCAACTCCTAAAATGATCTGAAAATATGGATGGACGGCGTGGATAAACCACATGAATTCACAATGGGCCCAATAGAGTTTACTCAATACGATAAGACTTCGTAAGCAATTCGATTTCACGGGTCTAATGGGGACGCAGATTCCCTGCGGTGGTTCCCACTGCATGACGTCACAAGTTTTGTGGATCCCTCCCGATCTTCTGTAAATTCTAATCCGTTCATCCATTTTGAGAATCATTTTAGGCGTATCAACAAAATCTAATGGAATATCCAAAACTCAAGTGGACCACGAAAACTGTGGAGAGGTGAACCACTATTCTTGAGGGTTTTAATGTCTTGACGTTGAAATAGTTTATATGAGTCCACGGAAGTTTTGCCATCGGAGCTGATATCTCTCGTTTTCATTGCAACGATTCATCCATGTCATTAAATGTTTTAAATAGTATTAGGATGAAATAATTTAAAAAAGTAAGAGGACGGTTAAAGAAGCGTTTCGAAGAGTAGGTAAAGTATATAATCTGTCCCACCTGTTTTCCATCGCTTGTATGGCAGACTCTCCAGCTTTTTGATCATCTAATTTTAGGGTTTAACAACATAAAATGATCTATAAATTGGATAATGGATGACATCTGATAACCTACATGAATTCACGGTGACCAATAGTAGTTTGGGAACTTCAATAGCGGAAAGTTTTGGCCAGGAGAATCAGATTATCACTGTTTTCCATTCTGCCAAAGTCTTTGGGTACTCTATGCATTGGATGAATAATCAGATGGGCCTCACCGACTTATGTGAATCAATCCATGCCTTTGTCGATCTATTCTTTTAGATATCTATTTTAGGGCTCAACCAAAATGAGTATACCAAAATCTCGAAGTGGACCACATGACATGAACAGTGTGGCAATAGAAGTTGACTCACGTTAAAACCGTTTATTAGGCGATTCTGCTAAAAGTTTTGCGAAGATCGTTGCATATTTGATGTTTTCCTTCATCACGTTGGTAAATTAATGTGATCCATTTTTAATATCATTTGGATGTACAATAATAAACAATCAATGGGCCTTGAGAGGATTTAATGATGGGATTTACTTGATATATCTACGATCGGTATGGTCTATTGAAGTATTGAATTGGTCTAATATTTTGTGTTTTCACATCCTAGTAAAAATGACTCTGTTAACAGTATAATTATATGTAAACATAGATTAACGGAATGGATGAAAAGTCTGATGATGGAAAGGAGTCCCTTGTGGAAGTTGATTGATCAACGTCGATATAAGTTTCATTCTTAAGAGCCATCTAAAATGATGAATGATTGGAATTCTATAACACACGGTGGACCATCCATATCTGTTGAGAGATCATTTTCGGTGATCGAGCCAGTTCATGGAAATGATTGGTCACTCATCCAATGTACTCAGTGGACCCACCATAGAAGTAGTGTTTCATCAGGTCACGCCCATTATTTTTACGATCATTTTATGCCAGATCCAAACTGGATACCTCAATCTCATGGACCACATTACAACAGTTTGAATAAACTAGTTGATCTCATTAAACAACCGTCACTTTAGGGACCATACATCAGTTTTGGATCAGTGAGATTTCCCTTCACTGGTCTTTGACCAACCCCTACTTTGATGTCAAATAAACATACGTGGCTAACTTTAATGAGTGTTCTACCTGATTTTGGCACTGCATGCTCGTGGTGTTAATCCCATTTTATGGGATCAACCCTAAAATTAGTAAAAATGTTCGAATGTGAACACATACATCATGTGGAAGTGATTCACCTTTTAGGGATCCATAAAATGTCATTTGTCTAGTGATCACCCCATCCATTTGTGAGAGATCAGTTATTTGGCATGACAGATGAATCAAACTCCATAACTCGTAGTGGATCAACCTCACTTCATCATGAACATTCACGTTGTGCATGAGCCTCACTTGTCTCTTGAACCTCGTCACTTTGTCTAGTGAACCCGTCACTTTGTCGACGTCATCTATGAACCTCGTCACTTTTACTGACCATCGTCACTTTGTCATGACCACCTCACTCGTACTTTGTCTCTGAACCACTTACTTTGTCTTGACATTGTCACTTTGTCTAGTGAACCCGTCACTTTGTCTATAACCTCGTCACTTTGTCTAATGAACCCCATCACTTTATCCAGCAACCTCGTCACTTTGTCTATGCCCCCTCACTTTGTCTAGTAAACCTCACTTTGTCCTGACTCGTCACTTGCAAAGTGACCTGTCACTTGTCAGACCGTCATGATAGTGAACGCTCGTCACTTTGACTTCGTAGACCAGTACGACTTTGTATGCAACTATGGATTGTAAACCACAGTAGCTTTGTCATGACATAGTGCACTTTGTCTCTGACCCGGTCACTTTGTCATGAACCAGTCATCACTGTTGTGGTCTGTACCCATCACTTTGTCCAAGAATCTCACTTAGACCCCATCACTGTTGTCTAGTACAAACCATGCGATTTATTGCAAAGCTGACGATGTGTAGCTCACAAAGTGATGAGGTTTACTTAGACAAAGTGGCGAGTTCTGAAAATGACGGGTTCTGATGACAAAGTGACGAGTTGACATGATGAAAGTGACAAAGTGATGATGTTGCATTAACACAAAGTGGCGAATGCGATGAGACAAAGTGGCGAGTTGCGTCAAAGTGAGGGTTCATAGACAAAGTGACAAGGTTGTCATTAGACAAAGTGATGAGGTTACTAGACAAAGTGACGAAGTTCATTAGACAAAGTGATGGGATTGTAGTACAAAGTGACGGGGTTCAGTAGATAAACTGATGGGGTTGCAGTACAAAGTGATGAGGTTCTGTAGACAAAGTGACGAGGTTGCGACACAAAGTGCGAAGTTCATAGACAAAGTGACGAGGTTGAGTACAAAGTGATCGGGTTCAGTAGACGTGACGGGGTTGCATACAAAGTGACGGGGTTCTATGAGACAAAGTGACGAAGTTCGGATCAAATGGATTCACTAGACAAATGGATGGGCCTGTGGCGTGTCATATTTAGAAAGTGACGAGTGTTGTAGCATTAAGTGACTTGTGGTACATTAGCACAAGTGACAATGTTGCTCTCAAAGTGGAGTGAGGTGTGAATACAAAGTGACGATACAAAGTGATGAAGTTCACAAAGTGATGGGGTTGCAGTACAAAGTGATGAAGTTCAGTAGATAAAGTGAAGGGGTTGCAGTACAAAGTAACGAAGTTCACTAGACAAAGTGACGAGGTTGCAGTACAAAGTGACGGGGTTCAGTAGACAAAGTGACGGGGTTGCAGTACAAAGTGACGGGGTTCAGTAGACAAAGTGACGAAGTTCGGATTGGATTCAGTCGTAATAAATGGTGGGCGTGACTTCTCCATTATTTTCTATGATGGGGTCTACTCGAGTTTTGTATCCGATTCATTCTTTGGCTCATGCCCTAAAATGATCTCTCCAAATGGATGAACGGTGTGAATACAAAACATACATCATAGTGGGACCCATATAAATGGGTGACATCACTTCCCCACCATGATATATGTGTTTCATTCATTCTGTTAATCTATTTTTACTTATAATTTTAGGGGTTGATCCCAAAAATGAGAGGGAAATAAATCTCATATGGACCACACCATAGGAAAACAATGGTCATTGGATATCCATCATTAAAGTCCTCCTAAGGCCCACTGTACTGTTTATTTGACATCCAATCTATTGGTTTGGTTATAAAGACTCAGGTGAAGGGAAAAATCAAAGATCAGCTTGATCCAAAACTTTTATGGTCCCCAAATTTTTTGTAATGGTCAACGTTCATTTAACACTGTTTCATGTAATGTGGTCCACTTGAGATTGGGTTATAACAGACCATAAATGATCTAAAATAAATAGATGGACGGCATGGATGAAACACATACATCATAGTGGGTCCACATAGCACCAAGTGGCAGGAGAGTAGCCAATACGTTTCCAATGGAAACCATGGACACGGATTCACTGGGGAAAGCCTTTTGCATGAAGTTCCAGTGCTGGGATGTATCATGGGGTCCACCATGATGTTTACAAGAATTTCAATCCATTCGTTCATTTTTAGAGCTCATTTTAAGACATGTAACCAAAAATTAGGATGATCAAAAACTCAACTGGGCCTTACAAGATGAAACAGTGGAGAAAGAAATTCCTACAGTTGAAACCTTCCTGGGTCTCTTGATGTTTATATTCCATCCAAACTATTTATAAAGTCATTTTTACTAGGATGAAGTCAAAAAAAAATATTAGACTGATGCAAAACTTTTGTGGCCATATAAATATTTCAACGGTGAACACTAAATCCCCACCGTTTCCTCTCGTGTGGCCCATTTGAGCTTTGTATATTCATTAGTTTTGGTATGATGTTTTAAAGTGATATCTAAAAATGGATGAACGGGTTGAATTTATCACAAATGTCGCAGTGGTCCTATCCAAAATCCTTACGCAGGATCTTATTGCAAAAGGCTTTGGCAGGAAATCGGATTGTGTACTGAGTTACTTATTGTACCCAGTAAACTCTATTGGGCCCACTGTGAATTCATGTGGTTTATCCATGCCGTCCATCCGTATTTTCAAATCATTTTAGGAGTTGAGCCCAAAACTAAAGTATATCAAAAGCTCAAGACCATACGAAAGGAAACCGTGGAAGTATTGATTTTCACCATTGAAGTGTTTCTAAGCACCCAATGATTTTTATTTTTCATCCAAACTGTTCATACGATCACAAAGACATGGATGAATGGAAAAAACAAATATCATCTTGATATAAAACTTCCATGGGCCCCAAAATAGTGGAGAGAGTCACACCCACTATTTATTACGACTGAATCCAATCCAAACCTCATCACTTTGTCTATTGAACCCCGTCACTTTGTACTGCAACCTCATCACTTTGTCTACTAAACTCCGTCACTTTGTACTGCAACCCCGTTACTTTGTCTACTAAACCTCATCACTTTGTACTGCAACCTTATCACTTTGTCTACTGAACCTCGTCACTTTGCACTGCAACCTCGTTACTTTGTCTCACTTTGTACTGCAACCCCGTCACTTTGTATACTGAACCCCGTCACTTTGTACTGCAACCCCGTTACTTTGTCTACTAAACCTCATCACTTTGTACTGCAACATCGTCACTTTATGCTGCAACATCATCACTTTGTCTACTGTACCTCGTCACTTTGTGAAGTACCCCGTCACTTTGTGATGGGGTTTTACTAGACAAAGTAATGGGCTTAAGTAAGGTTACAGGACAAAGTGATGGGGTTAAGTAGGGTTACTAGACAAAGTGACGAGGTATAGTAGACAAAGTGACGAGGTTGCAACACAAAGTGACTGGGTACAATAGATAAAGTGACGATGTTGCAGTACAAAGTGATGGGGTTCAGTAGACAAAGTGACGGGATTGTAGTACAAAGTGATGGGGTTCACTAGATAGTGACGGGGTTGCAGTACAAAGTGACGGGGTTCAGTAGACAAAGTGACAGGGTTACAGTACAAAGTGATGGTGTACAGTAGATAAAGTGATGAGGTTGCAGTACAAAGTGACGGAGTTGCATAGAGAAAGTGATGGGGTTGCAGTACAAAGTGACGAGGTTTAGTAGACAAAGTGACGAGGTTTAGATTAGATTCAGTTGTAATAAATGGTGGGCGTGACTTTCTCCACTGCTTTCTGTGGTGGGGTCCACTCGAGTTTTGGATCTGATTCATTCTTTGGCTCATGACCTAAAATGATCTCTCCAAATGGATGGACGATGTGGATACAAAACATACATCATAGTGGTACCCATATAAATGGGTGACATCACTTCCCCACCATGATGTATGTGTTTCATCCATTTCGTTAATCTATTTTTACATATAATTGTAGGGGTTGATCCCAAAAATGAGAGGGATATAAATCTTATATGGACCACACCACAGGAAAACAATGGTGATTGGATATCCATCATTAAAGTCCTCCTAAGGCCCACCGTACTATTTATTTGACATCCAATCTGTTGGTTTAGTCATAAAGACCCAGATGAAGGGAAAAAACAAAGATCAGCTTGATCCAAAACTTTTATGGTCCCCAAAAAGTTTTTAACGGTCAACGTTCATTCAACATTGTTTCATGTGATGTAGTCCACTTGAGATTGGGTTATACCTCATTTTTGGTCTCAGATCATAAAATGATCTACAAAAATAGATGGACGGCAAGGATGAAACACATACATCATGGTGGGCCCACATAGCACTGAGTGGCAGGGGAGTAGCCAATACGTTTCCAATGGAAACCGTGGACGCGGATTCACTGGGGAAAGCCTTTTGCATGAAGTTCCAGCACTGGGATGTATGGTGGGATCCACCGTGATATTTATAAGAATTCCAATCCATTCATCCATTTTTAGAGCTCATTTTAAGACATGTAACTAAAAATTAGGATGATCAAAAACTCAATTGGGCTATACAAGATGAAACAGTGGAGAAAGAAATTCCTACTGTTGAAACCTTCTTGGGCCGCTTGATGTTTATATGCCATCCAAACTGTTTATAAGGTCATTTTTACTAGGATGAAGTGAAAACACCAAAATATTAGACCGATGCAAAACTTTTGTGGCCATATAAATATTTCAACGGTGGACACTAAATCCCCACTGTTTCCTCTCGTGTAGCCCATTTGAGTTTTATATATACATTAGTTTTGGTATGATGTCCTAAAATGATATCTAAAAATGGATGAACGGGTTGGATTTATCACAAACGTCGCAGTGGGCCCATTTGAAATCCTTGCGCAGGATCTTACTGCAAAAGGCTTTGGTAGGAAATCCGCGTCGTGAAATCGGATTCCATACCGAGTCTTATCGTACTGAGTAAATTCTATTGGGCCCACTGTGAATTCATGTGGTTTATCCACGCCATCTATCCATTTTTTCAAATCATTTTAGGAGTTGAACCCAAAACTGAATTATATCGAAAGCTCAAGTAGACCATACCAAAGGAAATAGTTGAAGTATTGATTTTCACCATTGAAATGTTTCTAAGCCCCCAATGATGTTTATTTTTCATCCAAACTGTTCATAAGATCACAAAGACATGGATGAATGGAACAAACAAATGTCATCTTGATATAAAACTTTTGTGTGCCCCAAAAACTTTTCAACTGTAGAATTCAATTCACACTGTTTCAGGTGGTGTGGTCCACTTGATCTTTGGATATAATTAATTTTTGTTGTAAAATCCTAAAATTAGATGATAAAAGAGATGGATGGAGTTGATACAATGCACGAATGACAATGACGGTAGGCTCCACGGACTCTACTCATTATGCTTAGGGCCTGTTTGGCCGGCTGGATTAGATGGGCTTAGGTGGGATGGAAGTGCATCTGGTCCGTGCCAATTCCACTCCATGTCTGGGAAGAGTGGAACAGCTTGGAAGTAGGCTAGATGGAATCGTATCGGTCCGTGCTAATATCACTCATTGTTAGCAAGTTGTGTAGGTCCCACCATGATGTGTGGGCTATATCTACACCGTCCACCCATTTTTTGAGATCATTTTAGAGCATGGCCCAAACAGGCCCTTACCATACTGAGTTACTCAGGGACGCGGATTCCGTCCTACCAAAGTGATGTAAGTGATGTAAGTGTTTTATCCACGCCGTTATTCGTTTTTCTAAGATCATTTTAAGGTATGATGAAAAATATTAGGCAGGTACAAGTCTTAAGTGGACCACAAAGTGGGGATTGAACTTCCAGCATTAAAAAGTTCTTGGGAGCTAGAGAGGTTTCAGATAAAGCCTATATTTGTGTTTTCACTTCATCCACCTCTACATGACCTTATTAATAGGTTGGATGGTAAAAATACATTACAGTGGCCCTCATAAAGGTTTCAACGGTGGGTGTCATTATCACTGAAGCTTCCTTTGGTGTGGTCCGCTGGAGTTGTGGACCTGCCTTGTTCTTTGAGTAATAACTTAAAATGGTCTAATATAAGCGATTAACGGCATGGATAAAATACTTACATAACTTTGGGCCCCACAGAGCCCTGCCCCTCCGGGCGGGGGTAGGACGCAATCCGCGTCCGTTACTCAGCAGGTAAACCGCTTCCGTTAACGTCTCCGTTATAGTCCTCATTAAATGTATTTTTTTTTAATATATTTAAAAAATTGATGACATGGCCCTAACAGTGACGTTGACCAATGAAAACGCTGGAAGCAGGGTGTTCCTGCCTCCAGGACACAGAGGATCCGCACTCTTGTTTTTTCCCTTTGTTAATGTCTGTTTTAAGTTATGAGCAGGCTAGATCTCAATTAAACATCACGGTGGACCTTACGAAGGTTTCAACGGTGGGTGTCACTCTCTACTACTTTCCTTAGTGTAGTCTACTATAACTTTGGATCTTCCTAATTCTTTGGATCATGCGTTAAAATGATATTTCCAAATGGATGGACGGTGTGGATACAACACATACATCATGGTGGGACCCACAGAACTTGGTGACGTCACTTCAGTAGCCATTTTCGCTAGTCAACCTGTCAGTAGCCAATCCGCGTCCCTCTCTGATCGTCTCGCGCCGTCTCCTGCCACCGAATGAGTTATCATCTCAGGTCTCTCTCTCATCCAACCTTGCCCTCTCTCGCAATCTCTGATCTAAGCTACCCCTTTACCGCGATCTCTCATCTTGGCTCTGTCTCGTTAGAGCATTTCTGTGCATATCTCAAAATTCCGATTGGAGATCATGCTCGCGTTATCTCATCTCAGTTCTCTCGATCTCTCTCCTCAGAGCTCGAAATCTTGATTAGAGTTTCAAATAGTTGACATACCTTAAACCCTCCCTGTCGTTCTCTTCCTCTCACCTCGAAAGATTAAAACCCTAACCCATGTGCTTATAGTGGCATAAAGCGTTAATATTTATAAAAAGTTGGCGTGTATTTGCCGGGCCCATGTGCTTTTAAGCATCTGCCACTTTTGAGATTTGTAAGTTTTTATTTTTTATGTAGGGGCCTTTGGACTTTTCTATTTCTTTACATCATAATCTGTTGGGTGTGTGTGACACGATGACCCAAGCATGAACTGACAAAATAAAGATTGGCCCTTTACAAAAGAAAACCCTATTCAAATTAGGGATTATGGTACATTAATCCTACTTGAAATTTGAGGATTTTAGTACCCTAATCCCATCTCAAATTTGGGAGTTTTTGAACTTGGAAATTTTGTTATCCTAATCCCAAATTGAATATGGGGGGTTTGAAAATTACCTGTGCAATTAGTATTAGCAGTTTGAAGAGAATTCCAACCTTCAACATTTAAAAAAATATTACAAAAGATTTTTGTTATGGTCTAGAGGTACTTACTATAACTACATTCATCGATGGAGTGATGTTGATGGATGAGATTTTACTCAATTGTGCCTCTTTCATGTAAGAAGCCCATGCAACAGTGGCTTTATGCGGCTCACCATAATGGCTATATAAATTCACTTTGCACATTTGTTACATGGTCTCATTTTAGGACATTTCACGACATCACCCTAAAATGAGTCCTAAAATGAAGTAGATCTAAATTAAATTAGATTAGACCACAGAAACAAAGCAAGCACAAATGGTCTGCCCACTATTAAAACAATGAATATTCTTCTTTTTCTCTTGGTATATAGCTCACATTTCTTTCTAGTTATTTTCTTCTTCATTTTCTGAATTTTGAGGTTTCCTAGAATACCGGACATATTAAAATGACGTTGGAAATTTAGTCGCATTTGGATTCGAAATTTAGTTGCATTTGGATTTTTCACTTGAACGTGGATATAAAAAAGAGTTTTTACAAAAATTATCTAATTGATATAGAATTTACATTCCAATACCTTTTTAGAAAGGTTTTCAATAAACTATCTCATTAACCTAGGTAATTATCATTGAAGTACCTTGTATGGCTTCTCGGGTGGACCATATGAGGAAAGGAGCCGATGTCTCCTTTGGGCCCACCTTGTCGTTTATATAAAATCCACAAGAATAACAGGTGTGTTGCCCCCGTTGGACCCAGGGTCCAAAACACTTCATTTGTGATTCAGGTGGACCGCGAGATTGAAAACATTGCATAGGGTAACACTCAATCTCCGAACCATATTCCCTTGGTATGGTCCACTTGAATCATGGATGGGCCTAGTCTTTAGGACTAGGCCATCTAACGGTTGGAGTGGATTTCATATTCCCATCATGTTGTGCCCTATAAAAATCAAAGGTGGACATATCTCTTTCAACTGCTTCTTTCAATGTTGTCCACCTGAATCGCAAGCCATTCAGATATTTTGTCCTTATACTGACCGTGGGATTACTCATCTAAGGGTTAAAGTGAATTTCACATACACATAATAGTGAGACGGATAAAAAAAGATAAAGGGTGGTGTCGCTCTCCTGCTATGCTTATATGGTAAAAAGGGAATTTCATAAGATGGCCACCTTCAATTTTTTGATTTTTTATTGGGCCAACTATGATGTACATGTGAGATTCATTTTGATCATCAGATGGATAATCCTACCTTAGGGCCCGTTTGGCCGGGTGGATTGGAAGGGATTGAATGGTATTAGGGTGGATGGCGTGGATTTCTAGGTAATAATGGTGTTGTCAGTGGATTGTCTGGAGATCCATGGAATTGATATGTCCCTAGATTGCTATGCCCAAGCTGTTTGGCGCGCCCGGCCAATCCCGGTATTAAACCTTCTCACCCCTTCTAATCCCTCAAACCAAACACGTCCCAGGCAAATTTGAAGGATTAGGGTGGATTTGATGGGATTTAAATGTAATGATGGTGTTGTCAACGGATTGTCTTGAGATACATGGGATTGGGATTAGATCGCGGACTCTGTTTGGCACGCCAGGCCAATCCCGGGATTTGACTTCCAATCCCTTCCAATACCATCCAATCCCTTCCAATCCGACCGGCCAAACGGGCCCTTAGGCTCATGTACAAAAAGCCAAGCTGACTGGTAATTTAGGTGGGGCCAAAAGGAAACAATAGGTAGAGAGATCATTCACTCTTGATTTTTACATGGCCTACTATGATGATTATATAAATCTACTCCAATCATTAGATACCACACCAAACTTTAGGCTTAAGTCTAAAAACCAAGTCCATCTCTAATTTAGGTTGACCACACCAACAAAAGTAGGTTGGAGGTTGAGTGTTGCCGTAAACACTACTTCTAATCTTGTGGCCCACCTGAATCACAAATGAACTGAGCTTTGAGCCTTAGGCCTGACATGGAAGTGATGCAACTTATAGTCCTTGTTGTGTACTTCAACTAAACATCAAGTTGGGGCCCACACGAATCCCCACCCATTGATTGCATGAGATAGTGTGATGATACCAATGAGGTAGATTATAGAAAAACATTTTCGAGAAGGTACTGGAATGTAAATTAGTAGGTAGTTGTTTGAAAAAAAAAAAAAAAGTTCTAAAAAACCCAGTAAGATTGATCTTCAAACCTGATTAGATAAAGTTGACGACGAATATCCACATTGATAGCGAAAGAGCCAAATCATTAAAGTCAAAAAAATAAACTAAATAACCCTTCTTTCACCTCTATTCACCGTTCAAAAGCAAGTAGACTGAGCTTTTAAAACCTTTTGATTACCATGTTGATACAAAAAGTCGATATCAAGATACCTGGGTTGAAATAATCCAACTAAGCAACTTTTATTTCTGCTCTGTTCACCGTACAACTTTTTTCATCGCATGTAAACGGTTTGGATCACTGGAAGTCCGCGACGCTTTATTTTGCAATACGTCCAGATGTACCCAACCAAAACTCATGGATTTTTTGTTTCTGCACATGCCACATCCCCTGACAGATAATGTAATCACATCTAATTGGGGCGCGGATTGGGTACTTCCCCTGCCCGTCCCGAGATAGGTACAGGCTAGGCCTCTGAGGGCCAATGTGATGTGTGGATTTTATCCACACCGTCTATGCATTTCTTCATGTCATTTTAGACTGGTATCATAAAAATGAAGCAGATCCATTTCTCAAGTGGACCACGAAATGGCGATTAAAATATTATTGTTGAAAACTTCTTGGGAACCATAAAAGTTTTGGATCAAGCGGATACTTGTGTTTTACCTTAATCCAGGTGTCTATGACCTTATGAATAGGTTAGATGAAAAATAAACATCACAGTGGGCCCTAGGAAGGTTTCAACGGTAAGTGTGATTAGCACCGCTGAGTCCTGTGGTGTGGCCCACTTGAAACTTGGATCTGCCTTAAGTTTGTCGTCCCAGCTTAACATGACATGCGAAAATGCATGTACGGTGTCGATAAAATCAATACATCACAGTGGCCCTCAGAGCCCTAGTCCGTTTGGACCGTCCCAATCTGGGCACGGGCGGGGGAAGTACCCAATCCGCGCCCATCTAATTGTGAGTTAATTGAATTACAGTGCACGTGTAATTTTAGAATAAAAGCCTGAAATCTCGACATTTCAAATGAACGCACTGCACCTGCACTGCATCTCTAACACGACGAAAAGCTCGTAACGACGACGCACCCCCCCTCTCTCTCTCTCTCTCCCTCTCAGGAGCGGAATCCGATATGGCGAAACCGACACGATCTGCTTCCGATTTTCTGGCCGAGATGGAATACCAGTCCGGGTTCGGCAATCACTTCTCGTCCGAGGCGCTGCCTGGAGCGCTGCCAGGTGAACAGAACAATCCCCTCGTTTGCCCGTACGGTCTCTATGCCGAGCAGATATCTGGCACCGCCTTCACCGCCCCTCGCAAACTCAACCAGAGAAGGTCCGTACTCTCCCTTCTTTTCTTTTCTTTCTTTTTTTTTTTTTTTTTTTTTTCAGGCACAGGATTTTGGATTCTTTCTCTCTCTCTCTCTCTCTCTCTCTCTCTTGTATTTTCATTTTTCATTTTATTTTCAATTAGGGTTTGAATTTTATTGAAAATTTTGGAAATTTTAATATTCTGTGCTTGAAATTTGATAGACTGGTCTGTAAGAAAAGGGGATTGATATTTACACCCACCTCATTGATGGATGCATCCTCTTTTTTCTACTATGGTGGCATTACAACAAGAGAAACAATACAGTTTGTGCTGTTTTATTGCCAGTGTGGCAGAAGAAAAGGGCGTATGTAAAAAATGAGGTTGATGAAATTAGAGGTGGTTGATTGTCGACCGTTGATGATTGAAAGAAATTGTTGATTGTGGATCACTGACCGTTGACTGATTGAAAGGAATTGTCAAGCGTCGATCATTATCGTCGACCGATCGAAAGCAATTATACAGCAGTCGATCATTGATGGTTGACCAATTGAAAACAATTACACGTTGGTCGATTGTCAACTGATCGAAATAAACAGTGCTTTTCTTTTGGACTCAACAATGGTACAGGTGGGGCCCACCTTTCAGTAGCCGTAACCATTGATCTATGGCCCACGTATCTATCAATCAGAGTGGTTCTGATATTCTTTTCCAGAAAAGAAAAGGCAACTAAAAAATGAGGTTGGAGGAAATTAGAGGTTTTTGTATGGTGGCCAGTTGATTGAAAGAAATGATGCCTTTTGTTAGACTCCGTGATTACAGGTGGAGTCTAGCTTTCAGTAACCTTAACCATTGATCTGTGGCCCATGCTCTAATATCTCCCCTATTGGATGATCCTAGCTGTCTGGTGTAAATGGACAGCTAGTGTCAAACATTTAATGCTGGGTTAGTCAGCTGGTTGGGATCATTTCAATGCAAGGACCTTTGCCTCCCATCTACCATGGAGCCCACCATTTGAAAGATCCTCACCTGTTTGGAACACAGGATTAAATGGTTTGGAATTGCATTAGATGGAATTAACACCTTTATTGTACAATGATTCATGTCTGGAAATACCATGGTATTTTGACTGTCCAATCCCATGTTTGGGATCAAATTCTTCCTTTGGGAAAAACATTATACTAAATGAAACCTGCAGGCAGGCATTTTGGGGAGTAGCCTGATCAAATGGCTAAGATCAGCCAATCGTTATATTATTTTGTCACTGTATGTCCATGATGGGGCCTGCAATTTGGATGGATGGAATTTGCATATGATCTTTTACGAGTCAATAGGTGAGGAAATACATTTCCAGCTCTTACGAGTCCAGAAAATATGCATGATTTGTTTTGTTGTTTCCAATATATTCAGCAACTCTACAGCCTATAAATATTTGTATTTGGTTTTGATGCACACTCATTTGTTAGAAAAAAAAAATGAAGCGGATATGTTATTTAGTCATTGTCATCATCATCATCATCATCTAAGCCTTATCCCGACTAATTAGGATCAGCTCCATGAATCTTGTTCCGCCATTCCACTCTATCGGCTTGAAATGTCATATTGTCAGGAGGAGATATGTAATTCATCTCTGTGTACTATTTAGCAATAGTTCCGGTTCCTTTTGTACTGCAGTTTATTGTAATAATTTTATCATCATCATCATCATCGCCTTATCCCGACTAATTAGGATCAGCTCCATGAATCTTGTTCCGCCATTCCACTCTATCGGCTTGAAATGTCATATTGTCAGGAGGAGATATGTAATTCATCTCTGTGTACTATTTAGCAATAGTTCCGGTTCCTTTTGTACTGCAGTTTATTGTAATAATTTTATCTTCTTTTTTTCCCCCTTGTTTTGTTGTTAATCCCTGTAAATGAATGCATTATAATTAGTTATGAAAGATTATCGTTTTGATACTTGTCAATTATTTTTGGCAGTTGGCTGTATCGCATCAAACCATCTGTTACGCATGAACCATTCAAACCTCGATTCCCAGTCCACGGGCATCTTGTTAGTGAATTCAACCAGTCCACAAGTTCTGCCACACCAACTCAACTACGGTGGAAGCCTGCAGATGTTCCTGATTCACCAGCTGATTTCATTGATGGGCTATATACAGTATGCGGTGCTGGAAGCTCTTACCTTCGACATGGATATGCCATTCACATGTAATTAGTATTTCATAGTTGTACGGCTGTTGGAAATTTATCTGATTAGTATTACAGTCATCAGATGCCTTTCTGTTAATTATGGGAAATTACATGTCGGGTAAATTTATCTATTGGTTGGAAATCCACATGGTTCTAAATTTCATCCAATACTGAGATGACTCTGGTGAGTCTACTTAAATAAACTGGTATTTAATTTCATGTTCTTTGATGGGCAAGAGGACCAATTGGTTTTTTCCGTTGTCATCATCCAAACCTTATTCCAATTAATTGGGGTCGTCTGCAGAAATCTTGTTCCCACATTCCAATCTTTCAAGGACCGTATCCTTTGCTAAACTATAGGCCATCTAATCTTTTCTTACTACCTCCACCCACATCCTTTTGAGCATTCCCGCTGCCCTTTTAGAGTATTTAACTTGAACCATTCCTAACTGGTGCGGTTCTTGGTCTCCATTGCACATGGTCAAACCATCTAAGTCTACTTTCCCTAATCTTATTATGTATTGGTGCTTCTATGAAATTCCCTTGAATGCCTTCATTTCTAATTCCTTCATTTTCTTGCTGCTCATCCATCTCATCATCCACATTTCAACTACGCTCATCTCAACATTTTGTCCCATAGAGCATGGCTGGTCCTATAGCTATGCTATAAAATTTCTTTGATTCGTATGTGGCAATCACATAAAACTCCAAAGGCACATCTCCACTTCATCCATCCAGCTCTAATTCTATGTGCCACATCCTTTCTAGTGTCTCCACTCTCATGAATTATCAGACCAAGATATTAAAAAAATGGTCATCTATCAACATCCTCATTTCAGCTATACTCATCTCAACGTTTTGTCCCATGAAGCATGGTTGGTCTTATAGGTATCCTATAAAATTTCTTTGATTGATATTAGGCGCATCTCCACTTCCTTCACCCATTTCTAATTCTATGGGCAACATGCTTCTTAATGTTTCCACTCTCATGAATTATTGACTCAAAATATTGAAAATGGTCATTTTGGGGCAGCTGGTTCTTTCCATCAATGGTCAAATACATTAATAGACAATTTACTACTTATTTTTGCACATATTTCTAGGTTGTCTTATCAATGTAGTGCGGACTTTTGACTTTCAACTGTATGATGTTTGTTAATGCAGTTTTTTTTTTTTCCTTTCAAAACTTAGCAGAAGCTGTCATGCATATGCCATTTGTTGTAGCGTCTGGATTTGGCACATGGCTGAACCTTGTTTGCTCCTAGGTACACTGCTAACAAATCCATGGACGGTTGTGCATTCTGCAGTGCTGATGGTGATTTTTTGATAGTTCCCCAAAAAGGAAGTAAGTGGTTGTAATCTTTTCTAAGTTGGTGACTTCCAATTGTGTTTTCTTTTTCCACTGTGAGCAGTGTCCCACATGTATTTAATGTCATATGATGTTTCATCTTTGAGTGCATTGTTTGTTATCAGTTAAGGAAAGTGCATTAATTCTTGTTACATTGATTGCATTGGCTGTGGATATCCATGTTAGTTAACTCATGCAAAGGGTCTCTTACCAGTCTGGTGTAAGATCCTTCATTCTGACTGGAGCACAAGAGAAAGGGATAGGACTGCCCCAATAACTAAGGACGCTAATGTTGGGAGAGAGGGTGGGATGGGACTGCCCCAATGTTTAAGGTGTTAATGTCAGCAGAGAGGAAGCTGTGGAGGAGGGGACTGCCCGAATGACCACAAATGCTGATGTCAGCGGAGGGAGGAAGTGAGGGAGTTAGGGAGGGGACCTCCCCAATTACAATGAATTCTAATATCAGCGGAGGGAGGAAGCGAGGGAGGGAGGGGACTTCCCCAATGACTAAGAATGCTAATGTTGGTAGAGGAAGTGAGGGAGGGGACTACCCCATTAACTAAGAAAGCTAAGTTTGGTGGAGGGAGGAAGGAGGGGACTTCCCCAATGACTAAGGATGCTAATGTCAGTGGAGGGAGGGGGGGGACTGCCCCCATAATTGAGGGTGTTAATGTCTGCAGATTTCTCTTAAGGGCGTGTTTAGATTCACCAATATGGTCATTTTGTATTGTATAGGGTGTTTCGTATGGTTTACGCCTGACAATTCCTGTGTACGATCTGACATTTTTGGATAAAAGGAAATGTTTGGATATAATATAACAGACGTGGAATACAACTGGCGGCTGAAGTATAGCATTTAGATACAGAACGTAGATGAGAATATTCCATGCCATTTGAAATTTCATGATCTTAAAGTGCATTTCTGTGAATGTCACCTGCATTGGTTTAACTCTTTGGACAAAAGTCGGAACCTCAAACCCAAGACTACCCATAGATCCACAAGGGATGGGCAATGCCTTGTAAGGCACACACAAGAAGACGGTTGTGTTGAGTACTGGCAAATGTTATGTGGGCCCCAAATGATGTCCGTTGATTTCAACAGATCATTTTATGACGTCACTACAAAAATGGAGCAGATCCATGAAGAATTGGACCGCACCTGATAAATCAGTGGGCCAGCACAAAAATGCCAATCACTGGTGATTGTCTAAATGGCCCACCATATTGTCTGTAAGCAATCTAACCTGTTCGTAAGGTTAAAGAAACCAGGATGAATGTAAACATTTGCCAGTAGTTCCAAAACGACTGTGGCCCACAATAACTTTTCAATGGTGGGCCTTTAATCTAGAATGCATTCTGTGGTGTGGCATGTATTTCTTCACCATGGGATTTTCAGCCGCTTGCATGTATTTCCTCCCATGCAAACATTATTCCAAATAGGATGCATGTATTTCTTCTCCGTAACAGATTTGGAGGCTATTAACATGTAAAGCCCTTCCTCCGATACATGCACCACCAATCATATATCAGGTAAGGATCTTTGAAAAAAGTAATAAAAAGTCACTGGCAGTATACTGCTTTGGGTGGGGGTTGCATGTATTTTTACCCATCCAACATCTAGTGGGTGGCATTTAATTCTTCACCAAAACAGGTATCAGGATTGTAGATTCAGATGATGGATTCGTAGTTGTCTACATGCAAGACCAATCATATGTACGGAAATATTTTCAGATTAAAAAATTAATTCAGGGGTCCAAACGACTGGCCCATACGGTTACCATAGAAAAGGGCATGGTGCATGTTCGGAAGAAAGAGGCGCACTCCTAATCCAGTCAGGATAACTGGCCCTTTTCTTTGTTTTAGTTGATTGTGACGAACTCCGAAACGTCCTACTACCGGTACCCTGCATAATGAAGTCTAATGTCAGTCAAAGGCAAAGAATGGAGGAAGTGGAATGAAGGGGAAGGGTAGAGAAAAATAGTAAAAAAATCCATTTATAGTAGCAGAGGAGGAGAGGGGAAGATGGAAAATTGGATCTTACCTTCTCCTTGCTATGAGAGGTAAGCATTAGTTGAGCCTCTAATGCTGATCTTTATTTATAAGGAGTAGGGGTGTACATCGGGCCGAACCGAGTCGAACTGGGCTCAACCCGGCCCGGCCCGGCCACCAGCCAAACCCAGCCCGAACCTGGCCCGGTCTGGTCCGGTCACTGGGCCAACATGTCCAGCCCGAACTCGGCCCGGTCAGCAATCGGGCGAGTTCGGGCCAGTTTCGGACCTTACAGGGAGTTTATGGGTCAAGCGGCGTTCTCACTCTCAAATGGTTAGGGTAAGGATTTAGGAATATATATATATATATATATATATATATATATATATATATATATATATATATATATATATATATATATATAAACGGCCGAGTCGGGCCAGGTCGAGTCGGGTTTCGGACCGAGTCGGGCCGAATTGGGACCTGTTCGAACTCGGCCCGAACTCGGTTTCGAGCTGAAGAAAATGGCCCGTCCCGAACCGAACTCAGTTTCGGGTCGAGCCGAGTCGAGCGAGTTAACCAGGCTTGCCCGGTTCATGTACAGCCTTAATAAGGAGTATTTAAAGAAGTAAATATGTTAAGTATACTTGCAAGCTATGATGTTACATGCGACAGTCACTTCTCCTGTCAATAGAGGATACGCTGGATTTGGTATGGATTCATCTGCTATCCCTTCACCTTCGACAATCTCACCATTTTTTCTTCAGGCGGCTGCTCAGAGGTATACCCTTTGGTATTTTTTGTTGTTTAAACATAGCATGTGGAGATATATGTAATTTTGTGTGTGCATGTGTATGCTTGTCATGTACTCTTGTGGAGCACTATAACATTTCCTTCAAGTATATGTGTGTGCGCGTGCGCGTGCGTGCATATGTGTGTTTGTGTTAGTCTTAATGACATCCACAACACAACTTCCACTTCCCGTTTCTCCCTCTCTCCTTCCTTTCTACTCTACATTTCTTCTATATTTTATTTTTCTACTTGGTATTAGAGTGTCTGATTTAGGACTTGACCTGATGTAGAGCGGGTCGCGGACAGTTTCATGGCCAAGATGTATCAGAAAAGGCCCGGTCGACGACAGAAGTGATCCGGACCGTTAGACCTTAGATTGGGCGTATCTCACAATCTGGAATGAGTTATCGGGCGTAAAATATATGATTTTGGGGTAGAACGAGCTACTTTAGCCAAACAACCCCGCTATGCCAGGTTACGCAAGCCAGATTTGCGAAATACCTCTAGATCAACGGTCGTTTCCTTATTTTAATTTTGTTTTTACTATAAATAGTAAGTTTTAGTTTGATTATAACTCTTCATCTGTTGGGCTTTAGGAGTTGCGCCCAACGCGAAAAGAGCTTAGAAAAATTAGGAGAACAACTTGGTGAAGCCAAATAGGACACGTACTATTTTTGGCCGAAAACCTTGCGCACTAGTAGACATCACGACCGTCTATAAATAGTAAGTTGCGAGTTAGAGTTTTAGTTGTAGTTTGTTTCTAATTTCTCTCCCATTGCTTGGTATCCCTATTTAAAGGGTTGTGAACTCGTTTATTTCATTTATTAATCAATTTCGAATTTTATAGAATTTATTTTCTATTTTGCTTGCTTGCTTTCTCGTGGATTCGAGAAGCCTTTGTGAGGAGTCCAGAGAAGTTCCGTGGATTCGGAACAGTTATCCTCTTGAGGGAGACGGTGCTCGACCCATCACGTTCATCCCTGCATCATGACCGCAACCTGCAGTAACTTCGTCAAGATTCGAGTGCTATAGTGTGTTCGTGAAGAGCGTGTACCGTCGCCCCCTTGTTTTTGGATCCTTTGTTGGGATTTCTTTATTCCCTTCTCTCTTTTTTATGTTATGGGGCAACGGTGCAATATCATGTTGCTGGGATTGCTTGTACTGTGCTTAGAAGTATCTTGCGCACACAAGGACAAGTTAGTCGACGAAATGCCTCACTCAACTTTACATTTGAGTTTCTTTACAAACGGTGGATCCTTTCATCTCAATTCATCTTCTTTTTCCTTTATCAGGCCTGTTTATGTTGTGAATGTCCCTCCACCTTGTTTGTTGTGAGTGTAGTTCACTCACTTTGTATTGCACATGATGCACACAAGTCTCCATATGCTATTGTGTGTGTTCTCTTGAGTGTTGCACATGATGCACGCTCATTTATTGTACAAGTTGCACTTGTTTGTGAGAGAATTTGCATGCGGATGACAAGTTTGTGACTCGTAGTTGTCGAGTTTAGTTATGACAACGTACTTGAAGAGAAGAGTCAACGAATGAAAGAAAATTCAAGCCACAGTCCATAATATATCCTGCCATGTTGTGTTTGAGGGGGAGCAATGATCCATGGTCATATTTATTATCTTCTTTGTATGTATTCCAAGCTGGGCATGATCGTTATACATGCTCTAGCTTAAGGGGGAGTGTGGAAATATATGTAATTTTGTGTGTGGTTGTTATGTACTCTTGTGAAGCACTGTCACATTTCCTTCAAGTTAATATATATGTGTGTGTTTGTGTTGGTTTTAATGACATACACAACACAGCAAGTTGCCCTAGCCGTTTCTCCCTCTCTCGCATTTCCTTCCTTTCTTTCTACTCTACATTTCTTCTATATTTTATTTTTCTACTTAGCATACATGAACAGTTTGCATGAAAGGGCGTTACCTGTCTTCTCCGAGATAGCCAATCTATGCTTTTGGCATACATCAATCACAAGACATCAATAGTGAGACGACCTGGATAGAAAGAAGATGGATATTTGCAGACGGCGAAAGTGGTATTGTATCCAAAACTGATGAGAGGAAGAGAATGGTTGCTGGAAATGGCGCTCTTGTGGATTCTCACTGATGCCAGTGGTCTACTGAAAGAGAGATTTTGGGACTGTCCTTAGTTAACCATTCCCCAAAATGATGGTATACAGAACTTGTGTACCTGCAATGCATTGGAACCGACTACAACCAGTTCTCGAGAATGGGCAGATTTGCTGGATTTGTTCTGGATTTGGCTGCATGCTTTGTGATTACCATGATATGACATGCAGTATTGTGCGGCTCAAGAACAACACCTTTTCAGTCAAATCCAACCGTATTCAAAAAGTAATTATTACAGTTAATACAATACTATACGGATGTATTAGATAATCCAAACACGCCCTAAGTAAATATCAGAGACCACAGCTATGCTTGCAGTCAAAACATGAAACAATCCCGAGTTGACACCACTAGTCAATGCTACAATATGTTAGCTCAAGTTAGTCCTTCATAGTGTGTTGAGCACGTCCTCTTATCTATGGGTCATCATGCTTCTGCCAAGTTGAAAGCTTTACTAGATCACGAGGTTGAAGAATACGTTGCCCTGCTGAACCGGATCCAACACGTCAAGATAGATATGGAAAGTGCAGATCAGTTAGTGTGGAATAAACACAAATCAAGGGATTTCTCAGTTAAATCGTTCTACAGGTGTATTGAAAATTTAGCTGAAAAGGAAGAAGAGACCTACACCAACAAGGTCTGGAAGTACCAAGCCCCTCCAAAGATTGTTGAGTTTGTCTGGCTGGTGGGCAAGAGGAGTTCTCACGGTAGGCAATTTGAGGAAAAGAGGGATGATTATTACTAATGTATGTTTGTGCTGTATGTCTAACGAGGAATCAGTGGATCACCTTTTCATCCATTGCCCCTTCATCAGTTGTATCTGGCCAGATATTTTATCTCGCTTTGATATGGCATGGTCTGCCCCTAGTTCGACAGGAAATCTTCTAAAGGCTTGGCATGGGACAACGCTGGGAAAGAGAAGGACAAAGCTATGGAGAATGTCTCTTCTTGCAGTTTGGTGGGCAGTATGGGAAGAAAGAAATGGTAGATGCTTCAATGGGACTTCAAACTCGGTGGAACATGTTGCTTCTAGAGCTAGATTGTTAGTAGTTGAGTGGGCGGTAAATGTCGATAAGTTAAAGGGTTGTAATTTGCTTTTTTTAGGTGTGTAGTAGGCTGAGCCGCTCCCTCGGCGGTGCAGCCTCATATCGTTTGTCTTTTTGTTTCTTTCTATTAATATAATCCATGACTTTTCAAAAAAAAAATAAAAAAAGTTGAAAGCTTTACTTGTGGAGGGCTTCCATTGTCATCTTAGGAGCATCTTTTACTGCCTACTCAGTGAGGCCAGAACAAATCTCTTAGTTATAGACAGTTCATGATGATCAATAATAAAAAAGGAAAGAAAAGAAAAAGGCAATTCATGATGTGCTTCTTTCTCTTAATGATCTTTCTTGCTTTCTAGATTAGTTGAAGTGGCCAGTTGAAGTTGCAACATCAGCTCCTTTGTCCATTCCAGATAAAACATCTCAATCCACTAATTTTATGTGCCGCTTGGAACTCTTGCTTTCTAAGAAACCAAGGGCACTAGAGATTTTCTAGCAATAAAATGACTTTCTTTGATCAGCAATGAAAATTTTATTAGAAAAGGAAAGAGGAAAACAATACCAACTCTGGGCATTTCTGGAAACAAAAAGATTGTCCAGAAATTCCTTTAGCTATCTCATCTGCAATGGAGTTTGGTCCTTTATAACTATTCCGAAAAACCATGAAGCAGCTCAAAACTTAATCTCTTTAGTGATACATTCTGTTTCCATGGAACGGTTTTCAGTTGGGAGACCCAAGAGATATGGCACCTTGAATCACCTTCTGCAATCAGAGAACCATAATATGCTCTTGATTAGTGTCAGGCTGGCTTTTATGTCCTCTAATTCAGCCTGTTTCAAGTCATCCCTACCAATAGGTCTGAAGAAAATCATCTTGATGCTACCTTTGTGATCGCGCACCGTGCCTCAATACCGGAATCACCCGGGTTAACCAGAGAGTAGCCCTGGATGTTCATTTTCCACCACCCATGGGACAAGGATCCAAGATATTGACCTTTTTAGTTGCCCTGAATTGGATCTTCTTCTTCCTTCTTCTTTAGGCAGCCCTAAAATAATGGTACCATGTGGGGCTGATGGCTCTCTCTCTCTCTCTCTCTCTCTCTCTCTCTCTCTCTCTCTCTCAAAAGAACACTTTTTGCCTTTTCAAAGAATGATACAACATGGCTTCTTTACATCCAAACAACCTTTCAAATGGGAGGTCCAACTGGTTGGACTATTTACGATCCAGTAGCAGTTTACTTCCAACTTTTTATGTGTGTGAGACATTCAATCCATCCCATAAGTTGGCCCCATCATGAGGATTATCTCTTGGCAAAACTAAGGCATATCCATTCATCAAGTGGACCACACTTGTATTTTTTCTATTTATCAATGGCTAGAAAATTTTGTCTATGTTGTGCCGTACCTGATGAGTAGGTATGGATGGCTTTTGCACTAGGTGACGTTCATTTTGAGGCCAAACTATTGGAAAGGTTGGATTTCACATGCACTTAACCAGTTGAAAGTTATCTACTCGGTGGACCATAGTTTGTAGTCCAACTGGTTTGGCTTGAGACCTTCTCTTTTTTAATTTACGATACTTTGGTGGCATATGAAGCTTGATACAATTGCACTCAGAAATTTGTACACGTGGCATGTATCAAATAAAATTAAACCAGTTAAAATGTGGGGCCCACTGTTGATAAATCACAATCCCAAAATCTGATCGTTTGAATGATCCTAACCGTTGATTTGTGAACACTTGTTTGTTGAAATAGGACTACTGGACTTTTTGAAATTCTTCATCGTCCAATAAATGTTCACAAATCTGATAAGTGGATGATAAAATTGTTAGTGCCTCGGTTTTGTCAATGACGTGGGCTAGTTTGTCTTGAGTTGGTTGAGCCTCCATAGGAAGACATTGAAGACTGAAGACTCGAAGACTTGAAACATCTAGGTTGAAGACAACAGGTAAATTATGAGGTACCTTGGTAAACCTAGCCCTAAACCACTGTAAATTTAAAAACAATCTACCTCTAGATGATTCTCTTAATAGGAAAACATTTAGACTCATCTACCCAAGCCTTAAACCCTTAGTGAACATGATAAGTTAGGCTTTGAAGAGGTGCAAAACTGCTGTAAAACACATAGCCCAAACAGCAGTTTTCAAGTGAATCTCGATTCCATCAACAGGCCATCGATGGGTCTCAAGGGAACCCTCGATCAATCGAAGCTCCAAAGTTCGATCGATCGAAGATAGTTAGAAATATTCAGCAAGCAAATTGTATTAATTTGGAGTTTCTCGATCGTATTGAAGGGTCCTTTGATCCATTGAAGGGTCCTTTGATCGATCAAAGGCATCACTCGATCAATCGAAAGTGCCGTTTTCTGCTCTCTCTTTTTTTTTTTTTAACGTTGCAAATCGATTTCTTTATAAAGGGGCACTTGGAACTTGGGCATTTTGATGTGTTTTTGGTGTCATTAGAGCTTAAGTGATTCTCTACTCTTAATCCCTCTCCTAAGCATCTAAACCTAAGAGATTCAGGTAATCTTCTTTGAAATTTGTCACTCTAATAAGGATTTCAACCTTCATTATGAGGATGCACTTGATCTCCACAATTTTCTAAAGAATAGACTCAATCCATTGGTAAATCCGTAGTCTATTAATCTCTAGAACAGTCATCTAGGTGAATCCAAATTGGAAAAGAACTATCCCTTTAGTTGTAGGAGATTCCACTCTCCCATCACCTTGGTCACCTCATAGGTACATCGCATGCAAGTTGTTTGATTGTGGAGCTGAACCATCCGCATCAACGATCGTGGGAGCAAATGAGAAGTTGATTTAAGCGCAGGAGAGCATTAAAGAAACATCTCAAGAAAGCGCAACAATGGGGCTCAATCCGACCAACAAGTAAGGGTCATTTGTTAGTGGTGCAGGACCGATACATAAACTAAGTGACATGCGAGATCAAATAACTGAATTAAGATATTTAACAAAAAAAAAACACAAACGTCACTATATTCATCACAAATATTATGAAAATAAAAAGAAAATCATGTATAATCTTGACCTAAGCTACCAAAATCGTAACACAATCATTAAATAATAATAAAAAAAGGATCTAATAGATGTAAAAACATCCAATTAGTATAGTTTATAGTCTATTTCAAAATAGGAAACCTAATACAACCTAGAGTGAAAATTAGGGTTTGGGTATGTAACGTCCTGGATTTTCGCTACTTTGAATTTCCAAAAACCCTTGAAAATTTTCGATATGACTAGTCTACCTTGTCACTTATTGACCCTTGACACTTGAAGTGAGCCTATACATGGGTAGTACCAGTAAAGAACCGCACAAATTCGATCAATCAACTGTAGGAAGCCAACGAATCCGCCCGATCACTTAAACATCGAGCTTAGCCTCGGGATTTATTCACGTAGGGTCCAAATCTAGCCGACTTATCACTGACTAATTAAGACAAACGTAACTAAATAAAGATCTACCCAAAGCCGAGACAAGTAGGGGTCAGATCTTAATTAACAAACAAAATCAATCTAGTTACTCCATTAGCATAAAAACCAACAGTTTAGGGTTATTAAGACCGAATCACTGTTTCCGCTAATTATAAATAGGCCACACTATGAACGTAGTTAATCTAAACCCTAATAATTGCACACAAGAAATCTTGATACCTAATTCATTCCAGAAATGCCTCGATTTTTTGAACAAGCTTTAGACTGCTCGTTAGTGGGCCACTAGTTTCGAAACTATAGAACAATGCCCGTCTCGCTGGGCTTGACGTCCATCGCGGGTGGAGAATCAAGATAGTACCCAGAACTGCGCAACTTGGGCCAGAGGCCGAGTGCTTGAAATGCGCAAATACCCTAGACTGAAGCCTGAAACTTAAGTGAAATAGACTTTTCGCTCTTTCGCAAAGTTATGGCTTTCCGACGCAACCAAACTCAAGGTATGAGTTAAGGATATTTCCCTTCTCATATCCGTATAGCCGCGGCCCCAATTGATCACCGACAACCGTCCATCGTAAGTGGGGCCCCCATGGTTGATCGAAGAGTCCAATTGTCGCCCAATTCTGACAAATTATAGATCCTATAGTGGGGCACCTTTCCCTTGATGTGGATGAGCCAGTGGGCTCTCGAAAAGACCCTATAAGTGGGAAACAACCTCCCTTAGGGTTAATATAATAGATAAAGGACCAATAGGGCCATTTGCACCACTTCTGACACTATATAAGGGCCTCATTTACCCTAGCTTAGGTGAGGGAGAAGAGAAAGAGAAAGAGAGAGATGGAGAGAAAAGAAAGAGAGAGAATGGAGAGTGTGTGTGTGTGTTTGAGTGATGGAAATCTTGGTGCTTGTAGGGTTAGTACTTCTTCAACCAAACCTTTGGCTACTACCAAACCTCCACCAAATCCACCCATGCCAAGAATCGGAGGTAAAAATTATATCTTACCCTTCGATTAAGCAACCTAGTATAAATTTTTAGTCATTAATTGTGTTTTTTTATTTTGATTTAGGAATTGATGATTTTTCCTCAAATCTCTAACCCTAGGAGCTCAAAATCAGAGATTTCTTCTTAAAGGTGCGAACCATTATTTCTAGGTTTCTATTTATCGACTCTTGAGGGTCTCAGTTAATGATTTTGTTATTTGTAGATAGGTTGGTGTATGCTAATATGTTCATACATTGATTTGATCACAACACATGTTATTACTTGGCTATGGATGCCCATATGTTTGATAGAATGCCTGAATGAATGAATGTGTTATTTTGTTGATGATCACATGTTTGATGGAATGCCTAGGTGAATGTTTGGTTTTTATTAATGCTCACACGTTTGATGAAATGCCTAAGTGATGGTGTTATGTTATTGATGCTCACATGTTTGATGAAATGCATAGGTAGTTATGTTGTTAAATATAGATTTTATATGAAATCTTAATGTGATTTCCTGATAAATTGTTAGTTTTTAGCGATGTTTATAATTACTTGGGATATTGGGTCAGTCGGTAAATCGCCCAAACTGAGGGGTGACCCAAGTTAAGGCGGCCACCCTAGGCTTGTTCGATCGACCCGAGTTGAACACGGACGATCGATAGTAGCTGGACTACACGGGATGCTTGCACCCAATGCCGGTTGCATCGTAGTTCTCCCAGGTTAATCAAATTAGCCCACTAGCCGACTGATCATGTATGTTCACAATGTATGACACGACTAAATAGAATTTAGGATACCCCGTTCCCAACGGATGTGTTTATTCATAACCGTCAGCGCGATGCGATCCCACTAAGACTCATGAGCCGGGCATGGTGGTATGGGACATCATGTCCGAGTTGTCGGCCTACGCTGGGGCGACGAGCCTCCTCGTAGTGACTAGTGAGCAACTAAGACTCATGAGCCGGGCATGGTGGTATGGGACACCGTGTCCGAGCTGTCGGCTTATGCTGGGGTGACGAGCCTCCCCATAGTGACCAGTGAGTGCTGATGGAGGTGATAAATCATTGTTCGAATGGCCCCCGTCAAATTACTTGGCCGATGATTTCGTGCCAGAGTACCATTCAAAAGACACGGGCATGAATGGAATTGGGTGATGAGCCATTTCCTTGTGACAATTTGGTTTTATGTGATAAGCCCGCACCTCTGTAACGTCTCAACCACTGTTCATCCGGGCTGTGGTCCAAGCATGGGTTGGGGTGAGCCGTCTAATCCGGATCCTTTTCGAAAATAGCATTCCAGTTGGTCGAGGTAGCGTGCTGTGGGCTATTACAACCTTGAAACTGAGTGATCGTACTCGGTTTGGGTGACGACCCATACCGGGTTGATCCTCATACATTTAGGTATCATACCGTACCCTTGGAATTGTTGATTTGTGAGATAAATGGGTGACACCTAAATTTGGATCAAGGGATACTGGTAAGGAGTCGCTACGTGCGGCAACGAGCCATGTGATCTGGATAAGGACTCATGATATAACGTCGGTATCCTAGCTTCGCCAATATGCTGGATGAATCGAACTTAATAATTACTCAGCCAACATGATTATTCATCACATTACATTAGTTTAGAATGTGGCGAAACAGGCGTTGAAGTCGCATGTTGAGGAAGTGTTGTCATTTACGAACCAGGTGTTCTGAGTCGCGTGTGAGGGTGCGTTATTTGGAAAGGGCATGCATCATGTCATATCTTCATACGCACATTTAACAAGAGTATTTAGGAATTGTTTGATTTCTTGTTTATTATTAACTGCGCTGATTGTGTCGATAACATGTGTAACTTAGAACTAATGGAACCATTGAGTTAGCTACTCACTCCCACCTGAGACGGTGCTTTAAAACACCAACTAGGAATATCATTGATGCAAGTACTAGTGAGACCTCAGACTGGTAGGCTTATATGGGGTTGTGCCAACGCTGTTATGTTTTGGAGAATTAGGCGTAAACTGAAAGCTTTATACTTTAATCATCTTGGGTATGTATATTGTAGCTTATATAATCCCATTTTGGGCGATTATGACTACTGGAATTGTATTTTTGACTGTTAGCCCTATATTTCTGAATCTTTCGTTATCTCTACTTCGCTTTGGATCCGCTAAGTGAATTGTGTTACTCTGATTATCTATGTGCGGAATGAATGTGAATTTGAATGAGGTCACATGTGTATTCTCATTAGGTTAACACCCGGGAACTCAGGATCGGGGTCTTTATACGCGGGTGCCGATTTTCGGGACGTTATAAGGAAATTTGGGAAAGTAGGAAAATTAGGAAATTTAGGTTTAGGGTTAGGGTTTAGATTGCGGATGGAAAGTTGGGTTTTGGAGAAGACGAATATCTGGGATGGGAGAATGAAAAACCCGAAGAAAATACCTAGATGGGGAAGAAAAGAGAAGATGGTGTGGAGATAAATGGAGACCTCGCACCTCTGTTGATGAAGATTAGCCTCGCATTAATCTTTCTTCCAAATTGCATAGAAGTATCTTCAAATCGCATGAAGATGGGAGAAGAAAGCAAGAGCTTTTTTTTTTTAATCACAAAATTCAATGGGAGAGAGGTCATACGCCCCCCTCTTTTTGTAGATCCAAGAAGTTTCAAAAATTACAAAAATTCTTGTCTTGTGAATTTTAACGAAAATAACCATAGTCTAAATAAAATCAACTAAAATACTTATAATGTATCTAAATATAAAATAATAAAAAACTAAATCCTAAAATATGATAAAATCTAAAACTGATGTGAACAATCAACAAACAATGGCCCGATCATGTGATCCATGCGATCCAATGGCCCGATCGTCGCATCCCTTTGATCCAACGGTATGAATCACCTCATAAAACAGCCCATGTGCATCTTCCCAGTGTGGGGTCTTCCAAATGCTCGCACATGCACATGGGTCTTCAGCACGATCACAAATACTCGCCTAGCCATAGGAAAATCGGCATGGCCCGCCTCCTCCTCTAATACGTACGTAAGGGCGTACGTGACGTGATGTCCTTATCAGTTAAGAGTCCATGTATACTCCTTCATTGTGTAGGATTGAGTATAGAGTTTGAGATCCAAATTCGAATAGGTTCTTGTGTAAGACCGAATTCATTGGACATGGGTGGGTATGTGTTACTCTTCGTGGGAGCCTTCGGGGGAAGCAAAACGTAGGTCATTGGATTAGGCCCGAGGTTATTGGTTAGCCTGTGTAAAACCATTGTAGGTCCTTGTGTATGGCTATAAAGATTAAGGGTAAGCTTATTAAAAACTCCTAAGATAGTGAAATCCATTACACTCGAGGATCCACCGGGAGTGGAGTAAACAAGTAGTTGAACCACACATCATTGTGTTGGCGATCGTGAATGTTTACAATTCTATTCATGCGCATGTGTTTAATTAGTTGAATTATATGAATGCTTGAATTAGATTGTATGCCAAGCACTTAACTTAGAGCACACACAATCGGTATTTTCACATCTCATCATATAGACTAGTTGCTTATAATATTGCATCTCTTAGTCTATACAATTGGACCCACTTGGCTTGAAAGCCCAAGTTTTAATTGATGTTAATTAGGCAAAGAAATTTTAAATGGTCCTATTCTCCCCTCTAGGACTTAGCCGTAATTCTAAGCTCTGCCAAGCTTTCGCGTAGCATGGTGTCGTGTTAGACAACTGACGCAATTACAAAAATAAGCATAATTTAGAGCCAATTGCATTAGTGGGATGAATGCAATAGATTGCATGAGTTTTTGGGCCAATTTGGAGGGCATTCGAGTGGTCCCCTATATTGGTGACATTAATCATCCGAATTTAATTCCATTTTTTTTCTTAAATTTCTTTTGGGAAGAATGATGCCAAATGCTTAGGGACATGCTTTAGTGGGATGAGTGCCACATGTATTAATTTGTGGTCCATTTAGGGCATTTGAGTGATCCCCCAAAATTGTGACACTATTCATTTGAATTAAAAAAAATTTCCCTTTAAAATTACTTGGAGGAATGATGCCAGATGCTTAGGGATGTGCATTAGTGGGATGAGTGCCATACTTGCATGAATTTCGAGCTAATTCAGGTTCAATCTAAGCCTGTTAGGTTAATAAAGTTATCAGGCACGCTGAAACATCATTCTTACCAAACAGTGGACTGTTACACTATCATAAATATGTTCAAAACTATAAAAGAATACATATTTGGGATCTTCTCAGTACTCTGGATTTTTCTGACATTTCTTTTTTTTTTTACTGTAACGGGGGCGTAACGGCTGTTATGCATGTCAGTAACCGTGTGGGGACTGTTACGCCCACCGTTACCATTATGGCATACCTTGGTCCTATCTGACTTGCTTTTGGCTTCTAGAAAGATCCATAACTGAAACCCTGATAAGTCTTGGCAATGAGGCCCCAACTTTATTTCCATGAATTCTATTGACAAAATGGTTCTTGCTCGTGCTTTGCTGTCTTGATTGCCTTCTTTTGCAAGATTCCATTTTCTCAGAAAAAAACTTTCCCCTTGCAATGCAGGGTTGTGGATCAGAACAGAATGTGGAAGATTGCAAGTTTCTCCTGGTGAAATAGTTGTTTTGCCTCAAGGGTTCCGTTTCTCTGTTAGTCTGCCAGATGGCCCATCACGTGGTTATGTTGCTGAGGTTTTTGGTACCCATTTCCAGCTTCCTGATCTTGGCCCTATAGGTACTGAATTCAATACCCAGCTGATGGAAAGGAAAAAAAAAAGAAGAATGAGTGAATGAAAGATAAGGAATAATGCTTTTCAAATGCTACAATAACACATGAACTTCGTGCCTTTCCATGTGTAGGTGCCAATGGCCTTGCTGCTTCACGGGATTTTTTGGTCCCCACAGCCTGGTTTGAGGACTCCTCTTATCCAGGGTACACCATAGTGCAAAAGTTCGGTGGTGAACTATTTACTGCAAAACAAGATTTTTCTCCATTCAATGTGGTTGCTTGGCATGGGAATTATGTGCCATATAAGGTGCGTGCTACTATTTATGCATGAAACCATTGGTAAACAACTGTGTTCCGGTGTTGAAGAAACCAATTGTTGAAAAGTGAATTATAAATAACGTCAGCAAGTTAAAGTTTAGAATCCGACTCAGAAGAGGTTATATATATATATATATATATATATAAAATAAGATTTGTCCATGCATGAAGCCACTGGCAAACAACTGCATTTGAAGAAACCAATTCTTGACAATTATGGAGAATAATGTTTGGAAGCCATTACACATCGTTGATGGTTAGTAAGTTTAGAAGTGAACTCAAAAGAATCAATTTTCACGATGAGTCACCATTAGGCTTGTTGGTTTCTATCAAGGTCGAGCAAGTCTTAGTTTTGTTCCTGGGTAAATCATCTTCTGAAAGCATGTTTTAAGCTGCGATATATGTTTTTGAAAACATCCATTCTTGAATACATATTTTTACCTTTTGGTAGCAAGAGTTTCTTTGACAGCATGGTGTTCTAGTGGAGGTGCAAAGCCTGTTTATTGGAGGTTTGCAATTTGCTTATGCAAAATATATGGATTTGAAGCTATTATATTTCTTATTACTTTTTTTAAAAAATAATCATAACAATAGAATAGAAGACTTCACTTCACATATGGGCATTCACTTCTTCATTGTTTAATTGGATTGGAAGCTGTTATATGTTTGTACTCATGCTTTCGTTTGTGATTACTTCAAAAAATCCTCACCAAAACAAAATTGAAAACTTCACTTAATATAGGGGCACACATTAAAATATTTTTAAATACATTTTACCATTTTTTAAGAAGATAATGAAATTTTAATACATTTAGCTGATTTTGTAAGAAGATAACGAAAATTTCAAAGTCAAAAGCATTAGAGCAAGGGAAGCGAAGTCCAGATACAAAGAGCCTGACAGCTTCCCCCTGCTATATCCATCCTGCTGGCCAAACCATTTTGCCTTACTGCCTACATGAGTTGTGCACATGCATGTGTGTATTGTGAGCATGCGTGTGTGTGTGGGTGTGGGGACGCATGCATGTGGTGTGTGTGTGTGTGTGTGTGTGTGTGTGTGTGTGTGTGTGTGTGTGTGTGTGTGTGTGTGTTGTGCCTTCCTGCCTGCCTCATGAATGTGTGTGTTTTATGATGTTTCTGTCGTATCCCTTGTGATGTGGTATATTTTGTTTGTGCTGCTTCCCTCACGAACATTCAGCTTGTGTGCTTGCAATTTGTGAATTATGAAGTTATCATATGACTTTATGTTATCAATTCATCTCCTTGGAGCTAATTCAATGAAACTTCATATTTTTTGCAGTATGATCTGAGTAAGTTCTGCCCATTCAATACTGTTCTAATTGATCATGGCGATCCTTCAATAAACACAGGTAGTGACATTGCATTACCTCAATGCATTGCTCCCTTATCATGTTCCTACTTTTAATTCCATTTAGTCGTAGGCTCAAGTGGAAAAGTACTTGTGTCCTCTTTTTCTCACATTGTTCCTCTTTTGATTGTCTTGGTCTGTTCCTATGTTGCAGTATTGACAGCTCCATCTGAGAAACCAGGTGTCGCATTGCTTGATTTTGTCATTTTCCCACCACGGTGGTTGGTTGCTGAACATACCTTTCGCCCACCATATTACCACCGCAATTGTATGAGCGAATTTATGGGCCTAATTTATGGTGGTTATGAGGTATGAAACTATAAGTGCGTGCCTTATTCATGTTTTACTTTCGCTTTTCTAGTCAACTTATCACATAAAAACTTTTTTTAAAATGCTTTTGTATGGTGGCTCATGCTGAAAATGAAAGTACATAGAATGGAATCACCATAAGCATGAGAACCTTTCGTATTTTGTACAAAAAAAAATGAGCTGATTCACCATTTGGATAGGGGAGAGCTTACTACTCTACGTGGACAAACAGACAAACCACCGAGATACTTAGCTTATGACTTTACGTAGACAAACAACCAAGATACTTTTTATTCTAGTGAATGTGAACACTTCCTGGAGGCACACAATCGGTACTCTGTAGGATCATTTTTCCCTTCTAAGGGTGCGTTTGAATTTCATGATAGCAGGTGCAATCAAACTCATCCCCGGTTTCCAACCATTATCACAAATCACACAGACCCACATAGTATGTATGTTCATGTTTATGTATGCACACAGTAATGTTGTCCTTGATTTTAGGCCAAAGCTGATGGGTTTCTCCCAGGAGGTGCCAGCCTTCACAGCTGCATGACTCCTCATGGACCTGATACCAAGACGTTCGAGGTAAATTTTGCCCAATGCAAATTTACAGCTCTCCCAATTTCTTCCATTTTGAAATTCCATAATTCTCTTTTTTCTGTTTAACAGGCAACGGTGTCACGTGGAAAGGATGCTGAACCATTCAGAATAACCAATACAATGGCTTTCATGTTCGAATCATGTCTGATTCCACGGATCTGCCCATGGGCCCTCGAATCTCCAAACTTGGATCCTGATTACTACCAATGTTGGATTGGGCTAAGATCCCACTTCTCACATGAAGAGAAAGGCACTGTAAATGGGAGTGATGGAGCTTTCTCCAAGGAAAACGATCCCAATGGCAAATAAATATGCGGGAGGAAGAAAGCGTGACCAGGAATGGATTTTCCCAGTGACACCGCTCTGCAAACAAGACCCTGCGCATGCTCTTGGTTTGAGTAATATCTCTCAGCTTGTACATATCCTAAGGAAAAAGTGATATAGTTGGCAGAAAGCTTGTCTATAAATAAAACTTGGGAATCTAACTTCTTTAGGGGTCTGTTTGTTTCACCAATTATGTTAGTAAAGAAATAGGTAATTATTGCAAATTGCTCTACTTGTTTGGTGAAATCAGTTGAATTTGATTGCAATGATGGCATTGTTTACATTATTTGTTTTATCCAAGTAATGTAAAATTGTAATGATTACAAATTCCTTTATCTATCTCCTGTTACATCATTTGACCCTCGAATTATGTGTTGTAATACTTGTCTAAACAAACATGGTGAAATAGTAATGATAACTTATTTACATTACATTACCATGGAAATCGGCAAAACAAAAAGGCCCCAACTGTTATGCATATGCTCATGTTTGCATGTTTATTAACATACTTCAATGGCATCATCTTTTTGTATTTGTATTTGTTTTCTTTCAGCATAAGTTTGAGCTGCACTGTTTGGTTTCCTTGAAATTTCCAATTCCACGCTATTTTTGAGGTAGAACTCTGTTTCAACTTTGAAAGGTTGTGGGTGCTTTAATTCTCGACGTCTTCTCAACCTACTCGAGAATTTCACACACTTCTGTGAAGGTGGTTGAAATTTCCTTTAGTTAGGTGGTTGGTCGAAGTTTCTGTTAGTTTGGATCAAACTGGGCACCATTCTTTCTTAGGCACTTGACCTTTATGCTTTAGAAACAGGGCTCAGTATATGAGATAGGGCTGCAATTAGGGTTTGGCTAAACCCAAACCCGATTGACCTGACCCATGTTCAGGTTGGGTTTGGGTTGGAAAATCCCAACCCAATTTGAATTTGGGCTGGGTTCAGCTTGAGTCAATGTGTCAGGTTAGGCCGGGTCAGCAATAATCACATGTATTTGGGTTGGGTTGCACTGAATATACACGTCTTCAGGTTGGGTTTGAGTTCGACACCTCAAGCTGGAATTCAGGTCAGGTTGTGGGTTGGGTTCTCTTGAGATTAGGTTGAGCTTGAGTCAACCCTCAGCCTGGTGCAACCCACCTGAGTTGCACCCATAGTATGAGATCCAGACTGCTTATTTGTGGTGACCGTTAATGGGCCATGAACATCACAGCAATTGGACCTTCCTCTCCATTCGTTGATTCAGGTTTACTTCAGGCTACTTAGTCAACGGATTGCTGATGTGCATTCTCCACCTTGCATCAACCCGCATATTTACAGGTGCAGCAGCACGGTCGCATGCAGATGGATGCATAGATGCATCCACATGCTTATCCATGTAGTTCCTTTGGCTTGAGGAATGTATATGCACTGTTCGAAGTATCCCTATTATTGAAATATCCTTGATATTATCTGTATTTCCAGCTCAGCGATATTGATAACATTGGTAGGGATGCTAATAACACTGATAGTATAAGAAATTTTAGGTATTAGCAATATCACTAAGTATTGCCAATGTTTTTGACCGTGTGAATTCTAAGTGTTGCTTGTATTGCCAATGTATTGATATCGCCCATGTATTGCCAATATTTTCGATTGTGTAAATTTGAGGTGTCGCTTGTATTGCCAATGTATTGGTGATATTCCGGTAATATCGCCAATGTATTGATATTGCCAAAAAAATCTATTTATTAAAAACAAATTCATTTCAAATATTTTTATGGGTGCTTGGTTGTATGCAATATTTAATTTGTTGATGATAATATTACAATATCATCTTTATCGCAACATGGCAATATCAATATCACAATCTTTCATTTCTTTTCTAGTTGTCAATGATTTCTTGGCAAAATATCTTATATTGTCAACCTTCTAAAATATCGATGAATGTTTGAATGTATATATGGGATGGATGGGATGGATTGATTTCTTATGATAACACATGCTTTTAGGCCCCCGTTAAATGGAAACACACTACGTAAGCATTATATATATATATATATATATATATATGTGTGTGTGTGTGTGTGTGTGTGTGTGTGTGTGTGTGTGTATTTTAGCATTTCTTGAAGTTTTACTGAAAAATTTCACCATTTTATTCATATTTTCATAATATTTCTCTTCATTTTCTGTTATCAGCAATATTATTGGCAATAGTAATATTGTTTTCGTATCACCGGCTGGCAAAAGTTCTAGCGATACCAATAAACTCTGGTTATATGATACTCAGACAACATACAACTATTGATACATGGACACTTGGAAGTTTTACAGGTGTAATACATTAGCTGAAGTTAAATATACTAAATCGTGGAACTCACTGTTGCTGAGTCACAGTCCCTAAATAAGATTGGTTGAACAGTCATAACCGCTGATTTGTGGACACTTCTTTGCCAGTCCACCGCTGATGTGTGTGAGTTGCGACTTGACTAAAGACCAGACGAGTCAAGCCCGATTCCCTGAGTTATTTGAAACCATGGCCTGACAGCTCTGACCTGATGTTAACGGGCCGAAAAGTCGGACCTTTGTGCGGCCTATTCAATCGGTCCTTCATTTGTAAGCGCATTGCTGCCGTAATACCAAGCTTTTCCAAACCTCCGCCCGGCTAGACGCCCGTACCCAATCCTCTGGCTCTTACGAGCCGAACACGTGTTCATTGGGACCGAGATCTGAGGGGACCGGTGGGGTCAGATGCGCCGAACTATATGAAACCGACGTCTCTTATGGAGTTATATGATGGTGGCTCGCATCTTTGAACCAGGATGCACAGTTTTCAGTTGGTGTAGTGGCGTCGTGGTCCAGTAATCCAGACCATTGATCGGACATGGATACGGTAACGACCATTCCGGTACCGAGGTCAGAGCTGTGGGCTCCACGATGATAAATGTATTTTATCCGTTGCCGTCTATCCATTTTGCCAGCTCATTTTAGCGTAGTGGCCCAAAAATGAGGCAGATCCAAAACTCAGGTGGACCACCGCAGGAAACAGTGGTGATTGAACGCTCACCATTAAAAACTTCTTGGGGCTACAAAAGTTTTGGATCAAGCTGATATTTGGATTTTCACTTCTTCCACGTATGTGTGCCCTAATCAACAGGTTGGATGGCAAATAAACATTACAGTGGGCCCTAGGAAGGTTTTAACGGTGGGCATTCGATCACTACTGTTTCCTGTGGTGTGGTCCACCTGACATTTAAATCTGCCTTATTTTTGGGCTCATGCCTTAAAATGAGTTAGAAAAATAGATGGACGGCATGGATAAAACACATTTATCAAAGTGGGGCTAACAGCACCGAATAGCACTGAAGTCACTACCGAATCGGAGTCCCCATTTATTCAGTGCGGTCGACAGTGGATGATAAACACGTCTTAAAAATCTCTTCGAGAGTAGAAATCTTAAAGGTTCCATCTTTTTTCATAAAAATATATGTTCAAGAAGATAAATAAAAGAACGGTCCATATTGAGCTGAATAAGGTCTCAGTATCAGTTGAGGCCAGTGATCTTGATTACGTAACCAAGGGCCTCTCATGTCAGAACTGAAAAAGGCGTGTATACAGTAGTCCACGGATCACTTAATTCTTCCAGGTTTGCTCGATTGCAATATGAAACATCCCGACTACTCAAGCCATTTTTTATACGACGAGGCTCAACCCGTACGATGGAAAGTAAACAAATTGAAACTTACAATTGGAGCGGATTAGGTGAATCACCCAGGTCGGTGTGATCCTTACTGTGGGGCCCACCTTGATGTATAGATTCTGTATCTACATCCTCCATCTGTTTTTCCAGATCCTTTTAGGGCATTACCCCAAAAATGAACCATGTCTAATTATCAGGTGAACCACATCATAGGAAATAGAGGTGATTGACCAGTAATGGGCCACAAAAGTTCTGGATCAAGCTGATATTTGTTTTTACCTTCATCCAGACTTATGTGACCTTATTAAGAGATTGGATGGCAAATAAGCACGATAGAAGCATTAAAGTGCAACCTAAGAAGGCCTTCGCTCCCCTCTATTTCCTATGGTATGTTCATATTTGGATCTTCTTCATTTTTTGGGATAATTGCCTAAACTAATCTGCAAAAACGGATGGAAGGCGTGGATACAAAATACATACATCAAGGTGGGCCCATGGTAAGGGCCGCACCGTCTTGGGTGCCCGCCTCACCTAATCCGCTCTCTTGGTTCTTTTGCAATGAAAATGGACGGTCAACATAACCGGAAAATCAAAGTGCTGAAATATTCAATGCTAGATTTTAGGGTAGTACAGGTAGAGCTCTATAAAAACAACCATTTGGATTTATTAAAAATAATAATAATAATAAACTGCTCATTCGAACAAACCTCAGTTCCTCCTATTGTCACCGCGTGCATAACGTGTAAAAGGTTTGTCAGAATATATCCTAATTCATTTTAATAGGATCCGTCGCGTCACTAGCCGTTGGATTTGGGTTTGTTTCAATGATCTAAACGGTTTGTGTGTTAGGGCTCCTCTTGGATGGGGTTAAATAGGAAAAATTAAACTTTGATTATACAGAGGTTAATGGCGACCATCTATATTCATGCAAAAGAGCCAACTTATCATAGGAATGAAATAATCCAATCTAAGAGCTTTTATTTGTTTTTTAACCACCATACAAAGTGAAATTCGTGATAGAAACCGTTCAGATCGTTGGTTGATGACCCAGATACAAAAGCTAAGGCCCTGACGTTTGTGGTTGCTGTAAGTCAGGCTGTATTCTAGCCGATCACCACGACTGATGGTCACACGAGAGGTTAATGCTAACACTGCAGGCTGGCGTGGATGTGACCTGTTCCGAAAATCGGATTGGTAGGTAGCGTGATTGACAGAGGTGAGCATGGAACGCGGACCGTGTATTGTTTATTATTAGGATTGTTCTAATGGCCTATTTCTGAACCATGTCACTTTCACTCGAGGGGGATTTAAATCAAAACTCACAAGAGGCATAAAAAATATTATATTTTTCAACAGTTTACTTACATACAAAAGAGTAATAACATAAAACAATTTTTCTTTGCTAAAAATAAACAAAGAACTTTGGTAATAAAAGGCTTATTTCTCTCCCCACTCTTTCACTACCTAAAGATTTGTGAGAAAGATGCACCTTTTTTTTGCACGTATGTTCTCGTTTATTATCAAACAACTACCTTCTCTAAAAGCTCGAGTCATTAGAAGATGGCATATCAATAGATGTTGAGGGACTTTAAACACTCTCCTATACTTATGGGGTAAAACACCGCATGGGAATATGTTAAAGGTGGAAGGATACTCACAACTCGCATCCAAGTAGAGGGATACTCAACTCATACCATAAATGAGATGGACTTTCCTCTCATGAAAGAATATATTAATGGAAGTATATTTGTTATTCTCATGATTCAAACATTTGACCGTCTGCTTTAATACCACGTCAATTAATTAAACTTAACGACTCGAGCTTTTAGAGCAAACGATTGCTTGTCATGGTATCAATGTAGGAGGTTAAGTATTTGAATCCTGCAAGCAACAAATATGCCTACGTAATATATTCTCTCATAAGGGATTGTGTTTAGGTATGAGTTGTGACTACCCCTCCACCCTTACTCAATATATTCATGTGTGCGGTGGAGCAAATAGTTGTTTAACATTTGTCAATGGATTTATAAAAAATGGAATGGCATAAAGGGAAAAAAAAAAAACAAAAAAAAAACAAAAAAGGCTTCATTACCTTGTTAGAAACTAAAAAGATAGATAATCATTTTCAAAGAAAATGCAATAAACGTTCATATCATGCATATATTTAACATTGCTTGAATCTTGTTACTTAAAATAAATTATATATGCCTTAAATAACTTATCCTAGTTTCTACTTATTAAGTTGAAGTGATTAAATAACTTTAAGTTAAAAAGTTACTGCTTGAATCTTGTTACTTAAAATAAGTTATATATGCCTTAAATAACTTATCCTGGTTTCTACTTATTAAGTTGAAGTGATTAAATAACTTTAAGTTAAAAAGTTATTTATAATTGATCTTAAACTAAGGGGGTGTTTAGATCATAAGTTACTGAAGATAAGCTACTGATGCCACAAGTAACTTATCTTAGTTTGTCCTTATTAAGAGAATAAATATATGTTTGGTAAGCAATTATATACTTATCAACCAAAAAGTATAAAAGTAGGATTGGTTTCCAACAACACAAGTATTTATTCCTGGAGTATGCTTGGTTCCCCTTACATTCGCTGTCCATCATGTTGGGCGAACATTTGATGTGGACCGTTAATTGTGTGGGTCCACTTAAGACTGGGGTCCTTATAATTTGGGTTGTACCATAAAGTGAGCTAGAAAGAAAAGAAAAAGAAAAAACAAAAGAGAAGGAGAGAAAATGGGATGGCTAACTTTGTCACACAACACATACAACGACACGGGCCATGGGGTTTTAACGGTGTGGGTATAAATCCCTAGTGTTTTTCTGTTGTGGGGTCCATTCACTAGACTCTGGGAGTGTTATAACAGTAGAGATTCCATCGTCATTGTTTTCTGCTAATGGGACCCACTTTAATTAGCTCAGAAGGCAAACACATTACAATGGGTCCTTGTTGTGGGCACCATTTCAGTGGACCCTAGGGAGGTTATGGTGGTGGGCATCACATAAATATGAAAACGGATGGATTACATGGATATACAACACATACAGAGACCGGTGGGCCATTAGGGCTTGTGTAACAGTGGATTTCATTGCTTCCCTACTGCTAGTTGTGGGGTTAATTTGATGGACAGTGCTCCTCAAAGTTATGGTGGGACCTATTGTCCAATGTGGTGGGACCCACAATCAAAAGGATTTGACAACAGGGATGGACAATGATGATCTAAAACATACGGCAGGGCGGTATTCCAGAGAGAGTTTTCAGCAGTAGGCGCTTGGTCATCACCATTTGTAGATGGTGGGGCCCACATCTGAGATTTAAATTTGCCACTTTTTGGGCTTCACATATGTCAGTGAAGTCCACAAACTGGTGGCCCACTGGTGATACATTAAGTTGGTGTTAGTGTTCACATCAACCAGGTCTGTATGCCCAGCAACAAGTTGGGTTGCAATCAAAGTGCTGTGTCACCAACGAAATGAAGTAATTCGCTCCTAAAGTTAAAAAGACCAAAAAAAAAAAAAAACTTTTTTCTTCAAAGCTATTTATTTAAGTTTAACAACCAAACTAACTTAATTAAGAAAAGCAACTTAATGACTTGCATATGTTAAAAGAATTACTTATTTGCTAGTATCCAAACAAGTGCTGAACTTATCTCAAATAAGTTACTTATCTATTGTTGCCATAAGTAGAAAAATTAAATTATTTGGCATTATCCAAATGAGCTCTTAGGGCTCATTTGGATTGTAAGTTACTTAAGATAAGTTACTTATGCCTCATTTATCTTGGTTTTTACTTTTTAAAGTAGATAAGTATTTTTGATAAACAGCTTATCAACTTCTTTCTCCCATGCTTCTCTTTAGTAAATTATGAAAGGTAAAAAAAAGCTAAAAACTTAATTGAAATGATAATGTACTTTTAAGTAAAGAAGTTACTGATAACTAATCATCAACCAAACTCAATTATTTGAGATAAGTTACTTATCTATTGTTGTAAGTAGAAAAAGTAACTTATTTGGTGGTATCCAAATGGGCTTTGGTGTCCAATGTCTAGATGTTACCGATCACTAAATAATAATAAATAAAGAAAAGCCTTGCAATAAATAACCGTTTCTCTTGTGCTAGGCTGTCACATACCATCATAAGTAATATTATAGATCACTATGTTTAGTTTGAGCATGAAATGAGTTTTTATTTATTTATTAATTATTATTATTATTCTTATTATTATTTTGGGTTAGCTTGTTAGTACACACCCATGACAGTACACACACTACATGCTAGCCACCCCCACTAGGGATTGATACCAAGACCTCAAGTGTTGTAACGAGGTATCTCCGCTTAGTCCGCATGAAATGAATTTTTATACAAGTGCAATGGTCAGATTAGAATATCACAATAAATCAGCACTACTTTCACTTGAATATTAATTTTTCCTCTATCTTTCTTCAATTAAATACCTGTTTGAGAAATTGCAAACCTTGTAAGTGCATGATGAAGGACCTAATATCTTGGGAAAGCCTTTTGCTGAAATGCTAGGTGGGGCTCATCATGATATTTATGAGAAATTTACACTATTCATCCATTTTAAGAGATCATTTTATCACATGCGATAAAAAATTAGGCGGAATATAAACTAAGTGGAAATAGTGACCACCATTGGAAACATTCATATGGCCTCTAAGTTTCATATCAAACTAAGTTTTCGGTGTTTTCAATTTAACCCAGTGGGAATGACCTTAGAAATTGTTGATGGCTTATAAAGATGAAGGTAGATCCTCTAAGGGCCTGTTTGGCCGGATGGATCCCATGGGATTAGGAGGGATGGGATGGATTTTAAGGTAATGATGGTGGTGTCAGTGGATTGGTTTAAGATCCATGGGACTGCTATATCCCGGGACAAGTTCACTGAGTCTGTTTGGCACGCCTGGCATATCCCAGGATTTTACCTTCCAATCCCTTCAAATCCGTCCAACCAAACAGGTCCCAGCACGATTGAATGGGATTAGGAGGGATGGGATCAAATTTAAGGTAATGATGGTGATGTTAGTGGATTGGTTTAAGATCCATGGGTTTGCTATATCTCGGGACAAGTTCATCAGGTCTGTTTGGCTCGTTGGGGGTCTGTTTGGCTCATTTGGCATATCCCGAGATTTTACCATTCCATCCCTCCTAATCCCTCTTAATCTGCTTGGCCAAACAGGCCCTAAGGTTTCAACTATAGAAAACTCTTTCTTATTTTTCCTCTCTCATGCCTGCCTTGAGTTTTGTCTCATGACCTAAAATGATCCAGAAAACAAGTGTGCTGTGTGGATTTCTAACAAACATCACGGTGGATCCACCTAGCAAATGAGTGCAAGAACTTTAGGGCCTATCTATTTTCTAATTGCAGAGGAAATTCCAGGTAAATGGGTAATAATTATTTACTTTTAAATTTCTAGTTGGATTTCCAAGGTGATTTGACTGCCAGCTTTCATTTATAGCACTCCTCATGGTACCTGAGGAGAAAAAAGTTAAATTGTGAGGCCCACCTTGATGTTTTTGTATTATCCACACCATCCATCCCTTTAGCCAACTCATTTTAAGGCATTAACCAAAAAAAGAGGTAGATCAAAAGATCAAGTGGACCACACCATTGGAAATAATGGGAATTAAACTCCTACTATTGAAAGCTTCTTGAGGACCGTATAAGTTTTGGATCAAATTGATATTTTTGTTTCCACTTTATCCATGACTCTGTGACCTTATTAACAGGTTGGATGACAAATAAACATAACTGTAGGCTTTGAGGAGAAAACAACTTTCAACTATTGACGTTTTAATGATCATTGTTTCCTAAGGTATGATCCTCTTGAGCTTTTGCTTTTCCTCGCTTTTGATTTCATGCCTTAAAATATATTTTTTAAAAGGATGAATGGTGTGGATAACTCATATATATCATGGTGGAGCTCACATATTAAAATCAATAATAACAACATTTGTTTGGACCCATTTTCGAAACATAAATCCTGACGACTTTCCAAGAGGCGTAGTAAGTAATAATCAAGTAATTCCTTGTATTCACCGGGGAAATTAAAAATCAAACAGCCCCTCAGAGAAAAGCTTTCGCACGAAATCCACATCCCATGATGAACCGAAATGATGCTTCTCCGGTGGACAGTTACAAATGAAAATATGCAGTGTACTCTTCATAAGTAAACAAGTGTGATGGAAACCACGGGTAAAATATTTTTTTTTCAAGTACCAGCGTATCACGTGTGGCCATAGCACAGCCAGTGTTTTGGGAAGCGGATTGGCTGGTGTACCACACACCAGCTCTATAGCTGCTGTAGGTACGTGTCCTGCAAAGACGAACACTGATGTTCCTCATGTTGTACAAACGGTTCAAAGGGGATCAAAGTTATATGGGTTCTACAGTGATGTATTTAAGCATTATACAATAAATGAATCATATCCAAATATCATATGGACTACGCTACAAATAACAGTGGAGACAATAATTTTTTACCGTAAAAAAAATACAAGGACCACCATAACATTTAATTTCCATCAAATCTGTTCATAAGGACAAAAAATCCTTAATTTCCAGGAAAAACAAATTTCATGTTGATCCAAATATTCTGTGACCCCAAAAAGGTTTCAATGGTAGAGGTTCAATCCCCCCAATGCTTCTTGGGGTATGGTCCACTTGATAGTTTTATCTGTCTAGACGAGCTCGCCCAATGCATCGACGGTTTGGATATAAAACATACCTCGTGACATATCTCGTGACAACTCGCTGACGTCAATGCAGCAGCTATATAGCTGGTGTGAGGTACACCAGCCAAGCTGCTTCCGTGTTTTGGGGAGCATTTCTCAGCATACCGTTTCTTGTCAATCTGCTTCTCAGAGGCGAAAAGTTTCGATATCTGCTGCAGCGACGATGGAAGCTTCTTCTTCCCAAATAAATCGGCACTTTTATTGCAGAAATCTTTTCTCCGACGATGGATCACGCCCCAAATTCAAGCCCCTGATTGGATCCCTATCCTACGCCTGCCGCGCAACTGCCCTACCCCGCGTACGTTAGTTCGAACCATTTTCTCTTTATTTCCCATTTCACCCGTTCTCTTTCTTCATTTCATCTGCTGAAGCTTTGAATCGCAGAAAATTCCATATATTCAATATTTTCACTGTTCGATTCATACATGTGATTTTGAAAATTTGATTATTTCCGTGGAATCGAAATCCTTGGCTTTTTCAAGGAAAGCAGAAATGGGCAAATCTGCGGAAAGAAAATTCACGGAGAAGCGACCTCTGTGTTTTCAAGAGCTGTAGATTTCCATGGAAAGCTCTTTAATTATATCATATCTGGTCATCATATCGACTATACGATATCTGGTGAGTGCGCTTGAAGGAGTGTAATTTTCGGATGCGGCTTCGGTGGATTCCCGCATCCACTGAGATCGGTGGATCCCTGCCTGTGGGACCCACCGTGATGTATGTGTTGTATATCCACGCCGTCCATCCGTTTTTACAGATCATTTTAGTCATGGACCCAAAAATTCAGCAGATCCAAATCTCAGGTGGATCACACGACAGGAAACAGTGGTGAATGAATGCCCACCACTCTTTCCTGTGGTGTGGTCCACATGAGATATATATCTGCTTCATTTTTGGCCCAATGCCCTGAAATGATCTGTAAAAATGGATGGACGGCATGGATATACAACACACATCACGATTGGCCCCATAGTCAGGGATCCACGAAACCTTGTCTGTAAATTTTTGGTGCTCTCACCTTCCACATATGCCAACGTGGCACACATGCACAAGATCCAGGGCGCTCATCGAGCGGTCCCCATCTGTAGATGCCTTATCTAAAAGATCGGGCCAATCCAATAACTGCATGGTTAACTTGTTTACATTAAATATGTAGTGGTCTGCTTATGATAAGTCATAATTGTCCATCTCTCCCTTACATGTTGGGCCAGTCAGATGATCAAAATTAGATGATTTGCAAGTAAAGGCATGTGACGTGGTGGGACTTTCTTGTTGAGCGAGTTGGATCTTGCACACACATGCCATGTTGCTACTTGCAAAAGTCAAGTGCGAAAAGAGTGCATTTAGCATTCGTAATCAAGTATCCCATGCTCTTGTTGCTATGTATGTCTCTTCCCTAGTTGATTCCATCACAAACTATGAGACTGGTAAAACTTTTCCTCTGTGTGATCAGAGTATGACTTGTTAGAGAGGATGGGTCTAGACTAGCATCTCATATCGATGCATCTCCATCTGATATGCAATTTTGACTGTTTTGCATGCCCAGTTTCTAAATGTACCGTGGTTTCCAGGAAATAGATTCCCTGAGAAAGATTCTAGCTATTGTTTTGGGTAATGGGATAGTTATTCTAAGTAATTTAGAAACTGTATTTTGGAGAGTGTGCACGGCTGGGGGAATCAAGGTGATGAATTTTGGGTAAGACAAGTCTTCAATAATATGAACGTTGGAGAGGATTCAATTCCCTAGGAATCTGCTCCACAACTTTTATGAAGGAATCATAAAATGGGTTTTTATCGGTTGTTTGGCTCATTGGAATGTTAAAAGGGGTTGTGGATAGTATTCAGGAAAATAGATTCTCAAGGAAATAGATTCTGTCTACGGTGTTTGGGTGCTGGGAAGGCTGTTCTCGGGAATCTAGTATTTGTGTTTGGAAATTGAAAAAGAGTTTTTAAGAGAGGAGAGGCCTTTTTATCCTTTTCAAAAACTATGATTGTTGGATGGAGATCTGTTTTCGACAATTTTGCAACCAATCTTAAAGATGAGAATTATAAAAGGGGTCAATTTTGGGAAATGAATTCCACCATTCCTAGGACCGAGACATAGATTCAGCCCCTCATTAATGGAATCCATTTCCCAAGTGTGGATTCCTAGGATTCAAATGATCCCTCACGTGAAACAAATTCCTACCTGGATCCAATTTCCAGCTGTTTCCCAGCACCCAAACATGAGAAATGGCCCTTACTAATGGATTTTGTTTCCATATGGGCTACTTCCCAGGTAGCCAAATGGCCCCTTCATTAATAAGAACCTTGCTTTGATACCATGTCTTAGTTTGTGAATCCTCATTCATATTGATTGTATTCTAGAGTATTGCTATATATGACACATGTCATTGGAAAATTGCAAAGGTACCTTTGGTTACTGATAATAAAGGGATAATATGATATGAAATCTTCAATCATTGTCATCATCATCATCATAGCCTTCTCTTTTACGATTCCTGTTTTACCGATCATTCCCATCCAAGATCGTTGAAAAGTACAAGTACATGAACAATGGTTCATTCTTATAATTCACAAGTACATGGACGATGGTTTATTTGATTATTTCACTAGCCAAGCAACTAAGTTATGGATATACTCATGCTAGCAGTTTTAACCTAGGACATAATAAGAGTAATTAGGATGGTTGCAATGATGTAGTAAGAGCCTCAGGTTTTGTGCTCAATCTCAGATGGGAAGCAGTGGACTGCAACATCTTCTTTTGAAGCAGCCTATGTTGTAGGTATTGTAACAGGTTTCCAAGCAGCTTAGTTTAGAATGCGATGCAGGACATGGAAACTTAATATGATATGTAAGAATTCAGGCTTTAAATCATATTAATCTTAAAAGAATCACAAAAATTCCACACCCGACATAAAGTCAAGTACTCAACAAGGGGAATCTACAAGGGTCTAAGCCTACACATGCTAGGGCTAAATCTATTAAACTTATAGACCAAACAATGATTAAAGGAGAATAGATTCATCCACACATGTAAATGATTATTTCCCCAATCCAAGGGATTCACATGTTTTAATTCGGGAAACCCTAAGGTTGTAAAAGGGGAATAGAAATTGGGATTTAGGATAATCTAGGGTTAGGGTTTGGGATTTAAGGCGAGAGAGGAGAGGAATAGAGGAGAGGGATAGAGGAGAGAGAAGAACTTGAGAAGGATCCTGCGTGTGGACAGCAGGCTCACCCGGACGCACGTGCATGGCTGTTTGGCCGCATGAAACTGAAAAAGGACTCATTGGGTGTGGTCGCCCAGGGGAGGCCTACTCTCACACCAAGTTTCGCGACGATTCACCTTCTGTTGTGTGCGTGGTGTTCCGTCGAAGTTTCAACCCATTTGGTGGGCCAAAATCTGGAAATCTGCTATAGTGGAAAGCTTGAGCATAAAAAAAGAAGAAAAATCTGAAGAAGGGAGGGCTGTGGAAGATGGCGGATGTGGGATGGAAGAGATGGGGATGATTTGGGATAGCTGTGGCTTCGCACCACGGTAGTTAGCCCTTCAAGGAAGGGAGGGTTTTACACCCAATTGACTTCTTCAACTCAGAGGGATAGAGAAGAAAAAACGCAGAATTTTATTCATAAGCTTCAATGAAAAAAAAACCCACATAGGGTTGTTGCCTATTTATAAGAAAACCCTAAACCCCAAAAGGCGCGCCATGTGCACACACTATTACTTAGAGACGAAGTAACAAAAATAATAACTAATCAACGCAATCAAAACCGTTTATGATGTTTCTAATAACAATAATAACTAAAACTCAAAATCCTAGATCATCTAGGGTAGTGGGCCACGATCATGAGATCCAATGGTGGAATCCCTATGATGATTGGGTCCACTCTAATGCTCCATAGCACGGCCCCCTAACTAAGAGGTCCTCTATAGATGCCGTTGTCAATCCAGATCGATAGTGGGGCCTTCCTCCTCCTTGAGTACGTGCATAGGGTGGGGGGCATGCGTGTGCGTATGATGTCCCCATCAGAATGATAGCTAGAAACATAGAAAAGTGCAGTCTATTATGGAAGCACCATGCATTTAGCAATTGGATTTCATTTTATAGGGGATTTTGAAACAAAGTACTTAAATAGAAGACTGCAGCACTAGAGGTCAAGTATTTGATGTTTTGAAAATCCTATTTCCAAAAGAAAAGAAAGAAAGAAAGAAAAAAGGAAAAGAAATGAAAAAGTTCATGGAGCCATGATTCAAATAGTGATTTTCTTTTTTTTTTTTTTGAATGGCTGGTTCAAAATAGGGATACCAGTACATTTTTGTATCTGTTGGTTATATCGATATGGCAGTAAATGGGTCCAATATGTTATTGGTATTTTTGAAAAAGGTACCTGTACACGTTTGTATGTATCTGGTGAAGATCACCCTGATAGAGCCTATAAGTAGTGCATATTAGCTAATATCCTACTCCTTGCAACGGCAATGTTTTTCACAAAATGGGGCGATTGATGATGATGCAAATATTGTGTTTTTGTTTCTAGAAATTATGATAATTATTTCCATGTACATCATTTCATAAAGTCGAACACCTGATGACATCAGCTTTTCAATTCACAGTTTCACAAATCTCCTGTTCTTTGGTATATGATTTTTATGGGTCATCTTATCGCTTGTAACCGTTGATGGTGTCAGCTTTTAATACCCCGACACTTACACTGTGTATTAAATTGAATGCATTTCCTTTGGCAGGTATCTTTATATTCTGTATATTATGTTTATATTTTTAATGGGGAGACTAACTTGAAGTTCTGGTTCTTTATTATCCAATGCCTTTGAGTATAGTCAAATTGAAGCTTTGTAACTCTAGGGCCTGTTTGGATTCGCGTATTAGGTGGGATTGTATAGTATTAGATGGTTTGATTTGACATTTACGGTGTTTGGTTTGGAGTGGAGATGCGTGGAAAACCATGTGCGCGAATACAGCGCGGAACCAAAAAAATGCAGCCATTGTAATGTATCGTCAGACGTCTCGACTGCCATCTGTACAGCCTATTCAATGTGATGTATTTTCGCCAGTTTTCATGCCTATCTCTTCCAAAAAGGAGTTCCTCTCTCTGAGAAAAAAGAAAACAGCTGAAACTCAAATAATTTTTCTTCTTCTCCTTCAAATCTCTTCTTCCCATCTCTTGTTGGTGAATAGGATTGGATTCTGTTGTTTTTCTTCTTCAAATCCAGCAAGAAGAAGAAGAAGAAGAAAGCCCATCTCTTTTGTTTTTCTTATCCTTTAGCTATATAGGTTTTTGAAATCAGTTGCTGTTTTTTCTTTCTTTTCTGATATCTGAGTTTTATAAGGAAAAAAAAAAAACAAGAAATAGGGAACGGCTGAGATTGAATGTTCTCTTTTAGGTCTTTTAATTTGTTGTACTGCTTGTTCTGATCTTTGATATTGAAAAGAACATCTGAAAATCAGATTCAAATGGGTTTTTCTCCTTTTTCTTCATGTTCTTTCTGTCTTCTTTGATCTCTTTTGCACTCTTTCTTTTAATGGTTTTTGGTTTTCAGAGTTCGATTCCATCACCAACATTCCTTACATTCTTAGCTTTGATTTTATCTACAATTGCGATCTTCACTTTCACAAAGAAAAAAGATATTCCAGAAGCAAATTCATCGAAAGCTGAGATTTTTTTAACAGATGATGGGCTAAAAACTCAGCCAGAAAAGGAGGTTGATCTGAAAATTCAGCTAGAAAATGATGCCGCATTGATTGTACAATATGCAGGCCTAATACGTCGTATCCAAACATTGATCTGTACAAGAAATTGTATACTTGCCCGAACAATACCTCCTATCCAAACATTGATTAATGGCATGTTGATTTGGATGTATTCTGAAAACCATCCAACGTATACATGAACAGTACCTGAATACAATACTATACACCCTAATACGCGAATCCAAACAGGCCCCTAGTATTTTCGCTTGCTTTGAACTTGACCTATCTTGTTCTTCAGAAGCAACTGACTCCTTGATGATGTTTATGGTAGCAGCTCAATAAATTTGCTCACTGGTTATTGGATTTCTTTATTGTTCAGTTGTCAATTACCATGCGCATTGAAGGGAGTCGTGAGGAAAGTCCTGGTTCAGAGATTAAGACTACCTTAAGTAATACAGCTGACAAACCAACCCAACACATGCAAGGGGTAGGGAATTCATATCCTATTGCAGAACAGGTTGGTGGAAATTTAGGGACAGATGCATCAGTACCTGTGGAGGGTAGCGTCCAACAGAAAAAAACTGCAAAGATACATGATTTCTGTCTTGGACTTCCATTCGGTGAGTATTCTGCATTAGCACCAAATTCAAACTTCCATGAATTAATTAGTATTTTTTCTACAAAGTTGCGGAGGCTTGATAAGTGATTCATTCTGCTCTCAAACTCGTTTAAGTTTGCAATTGTAATTTTTTATTTTATTTTATTTTATTTTTTTTGTTTTGAAGGATGTTTGCAATCTTTATTTTAGCAGTATTGTACCAAAAAACATGTCCTATGTCATTTTAAACATTCTCATTTTCATATCTGTGTACTGATTTGTATATTGCCTATCTTTTAATGATTCTTGTTTTGCTGATAACATATATTATATTATATTATGTTATGTATATCATCATCACCATCATCTAAGCCTTTCCCCAATTAATTGGGGCTGCCTACATGAACTTGTCCTGCCATTCCACTCTATCGGGGGCCAGACCTTCAGTTAGACCATACATCATCAAGTCTTTTCTTACTACCTCCATCCACACCCTTTTGGGCCTTCCTCTTGCCCTTTTGAGCCTTCAACTTGTACTACCTTTTAACGGGCATGGTTCTTGGTATCCGTTGCACATTACCAAACCATTTAAGTGTACTTTCCCTCGTGTTATTACTTATTAATAGGTACTACTAAGTTCTGTCGAATGCATTCTTTTATAATTATATCCTTCCTCTTCTTTATCCATCTTAAAATCCTCATTTTAGCTATACTCATCATATGAACATGTTGTTCTTTAAGTGCCTAACATTTTGTCCCATAAAGCATTGCGGGGTCTTATAAATATCCTATAAAATTTCCCCTGCAGTTTGAGTGGTACACAACGATCTCTTAAAACTTCAGGGGCACATTTTCATTTCTTCCACTCAGCTTTGAAATCTGTGGGAAACATCCTTTTCAATCTCTCCACTCTCATGAATAATTGACTGAGGTATCAAAAGTGGTTATTTTGGGAAACTTCTTGGTCACCACTCTTTTTCGCTCCTATTATTACTAAATTTGCACTCCATATACTCTGTTTTATAATCCTACTTTTTTCCTTGGAAGGCAACAAGGACAAAATATTTATTTAGAGTGCCGAGATGACGCAAAAGCTATAATCCAAAGAGAAAACGTAACATCCCTAAAAGGGCAGAGAATAATCTTTCAACCCATCTATATAAGAAGCTCACATTGCTACATTTAACAAAGGCCAACTAAGGACCTGCTCCCTTGAGTTGCTCTCATTTCAGAAACACCTTCCATTCCTTTATCCTCATATTGCCAGAAAACTGGCCAGCAAGCATAACCTCCAAAATGCCCTAGCTTGCTTCTAAATGCCCACTCTATGCCACACCATAAATCGCCCTTTGGCTAAACTTTGAATCAACCAATCCACATTAAAGCTCCTGAGAATACTGCTCCACTCAATGTGCGAATTGACAATGAATAAAGAAATGATTGACGAACTCAGCATGTCACATACACACAATGCATACATTGGGGATCACCATTGAGCGCGTGCTTTTGAAGATTATCCACAATTAGACTTTTTCCTTTCCAACTAACCATCTAAAGGCCGCAACCTTCAGGGGAGTTCCATAAGACCATACATGCTTCGTCTTCCCCAGCTCATTGTCCCTCTTTTGCGCATACAGAACATAATAGAAGGATCAAACCAAGAAGGTGCTCGACTTATCCTTACGCGAAACCATTCTATCCCACTCCCCTCCCACCAGGCAGCACAACTGGATACGATCTAACAACAATACAAACTCTTCTTTCTCTTCGTCAATAAGGGATTTGCGACATGGAGGGGACCATATGATTTGTTCCCCAATGTAAGGGAAACATCAAGCCACCTTGATATTGCTTCCCGTGGATAGTCGTGCCATATGCGGAAGCTCTGCTTGCAGGCATCAATCGTCAATCCACACATCTCCCTAGAATTGAAGTTTTTCCCCATTTCTGAGGGAAAAGTTGACACCTTCAAAGAACTTGGCCTTAATAGAAGACAACCCTTCCAAATGGCCGAAGCTCTATGTAGAGAGGAGTCCCTAATACTCCACCCTCGGTCCTGGCATCCATACTCATTAGCCGTGATTTTCCTCCATAGTCATCCCTCCTCCGCCCCAAACCTCCATAACCCCTTCACCAACATAGTGAGATTCATCAGCTCTAGCTCTCTTATGTTGGCTCCTTCATACGACTTACACATCTTCCCCCCTAGTTTGACTAATTTTAAATCCTTTAAATCCTAAAGTATCCCTCCATAAATCTGGCTCCATATTTATGCCATCCCTTGTCTTGTCAATCGAAACTATGCCATTTGCAGACAACATGCACCATAGGATCTCTTCTTGCAAATGCCTTGTTAACTCATCCTTAACAATGTCAATACATCCTATAGATACTCTTTGCTTTCCCAACACTCGCTTGATTAGGGACCCTATTATATGCTTTTGTTAAGTCAATAAAGACCATGTAGAGATCCTCCTCTTCTTATATTTCTCCATTAATTGTCTAAGTAGGAAAATAGCTTTCGTGGTAGACCTCCTAGGCATGAAACTAAACTGATTTTCTGATACATTTGTGTCATGCCTTAGTCTTTGCTCAATCACTCCCTCTCAAAGTATAGTATGGCTCATATGTTTAATCCCACAATTAGAGCTGGGCAGTTAGTCGAGTTGGATCGAGTTAGGGCTGACCCGACTCGATCCGGTTTTGAAATAGGCCTGACCCGAACTCGACTCGACTCGATACTGAGTCTAGCATGCTTGAATCGATCTGAATCCGGGTCTGGCTTGGACTAATCCGGATCGAGTCCGACCCGGTCAAAAGTATCGAGTTGGTTCAAGTTGGCACCGATTTGGATCGAGAGATGAGGGAGGGAGTGGAGAGGAGAGAGAGAGAGGAGGGTGGTGATGGTGGTGGGTGGTTGCTGGGCTTGGAAGAGGAGAGAGAGAGAGAGAGAGAGAGAGAGAGAGAGAGAGGAGGGTGGTGGCTGCCGGGCTTAGAAGAGGAGGGAGGGAGGGAGGGAGGGAGAGAAAGAGAAAGAGAGGAGGAGGGTGGTGACGATGGTTGCTGGGCTTGGAAGAGGAGGATGAGGGAGGGAGAGAGAGGGTTTGGGATCGGGTTGGGGTCTGGTGTGGTGTATAGGGTTAGATATACTTAAAAATTAGTTTTTTTTTTTTTTTTTTTTTAAATTTAAAATTTATATATATACCCAAATCCGAGTCGAGTCGGTTTCTGATTGAATCGAGTTGGCTTCGGATTGAGTCGAGTCTGACCGGATTGAGTTTCGGGTCGAGTTACTAGGTAACTCGAACTCCACTTGGTTTGAATTTGGATTGGGCGATGCCTACTCGGTTCGGACCGACTCACCCATTCGGTTTGGGTCGAGTCGGGTTTGAACGAGTCGGACGAGTTGAATTAGGCGAGTCGAGTCGTCCCGTGCCTAGCTCTATCCATGATAGTTAGCGCAGCTCTGAATGTCTCATTTGTTCTTATATATAGATACCATGGTACTTTTCCTCCATTCGTTTGGCATTTTCTTTGATCTTAGAATCTTATTGAACAACTTTGTCAACCAAAATAACCCAGTATCTCCCATACACTTCCAAGCCTGTATTGATATAACATCTTGTTCAAGGGCCTTTCCTATTTTCGTCTATCTCAAAGCTTCTTTTGCTTTAGATACCCTAATCCTATGAAAGTGTCTATGGTCTCTTGGTCTCCAGTGTCATTTGAGTTTATGGTTCCTTCTATTCCTATACTCTCAAAGTGTCTGTCATTTAACAAGTACTAAAAATAGCTTCTCCACCTTTCTAAAAATATCTATGGTTATAGCTCTTAATGCATCTAGCATGATTTAGGTCTCTATCCTCCTCTCTCTCATTTTTGCAAGTTTGAAGACGTCTTTCTCACCTTCTCTTGTCCTTAATCTATTATAAAGATCATCATGCCTTAAGTTTAGCCTCACTACTTTCTTGGCAATCTTTTTGGCATTTCTATATTGTTTCAAATTTTCATTGTTTCTAGCCCCTGCTAGGCTTTGAAACATGAACGTTTCTCATTCACCATTCTACCAAGTTTCCTTACATGAATGGATTTTCTCTTTAGATACTCCTAAAATATCTTTTGCCACTTTCCTAATGCCCTGCACTCAACATGACATTTACTTTTTCCATGACATTCCATTTTCCTTCGTCCATTAATTTATTTCTGAATAACATTGTTTCCTCTCCTTTCAAGTCCCAGTTTTTGGACATCTATTAATTTCACTCCCTTTTTTCTATCTCTTGATGTAAACATCATAAACATTAGCCTATGTTGCCGAGTTAGACTCTCTTGGTATAACCTTGCAATTCGTACACACTAATCATTCTGTTTTCTTAAGTAGAATAGATATCTATTTGGCTTATATATGATCAACTTTTGAAAGTTATTAAATGTTCATCTCTCTTTTTGAAGTATGTGTTTACTAGAGCCTGATTGTATGCCATAACGAAATCAATGGTATTATCCCTCATCTCATTTCTTCTCCCAAAACCATATCCTCCATGTACGCTCTTGTATCATTTACTTTATTTTCCTACATGACAATTTAAACCTTGTATAAATATCCTCTATCCGTTTGGAATTCCTTGCATTAGTCATTCCATATCCTCTAAGAATTGTTTCTTGATGGGCGTATTTGCACTAATAACACTGATTATCCTCTCCTAACACAGGTTCTATTAATAAAATCCTATCATTTTGTTAACATCTACAACTTTATCCTTTAAATCTTTGTTACGGCGATCCCTACTCCATTTTTATTACCATCATTTCCCAGATACCAAAGTTTATATCTATGACTTTGTCCAGTTTTGGCCCCTTTCAACTTGGTCTCCTAAACACAACGTATGTTAACTCACCTTCGTTTCATCATAACTATTAACTCCATATGCTTACTTGTAATTGTTCCTGTATTCCATGTGGCAAGACAAATCTTATCTCCTAGGCTAGCTTCTTTTTTTGCGTGTCTAGAATGGTGCGGGAACCCTGTCTACTTCTTATAGTAACCACATTGTTGCAAGCGTCGCTTCCAGGGGATGCCCTAGCCAACCCTTTGCCCATTTCTCACTACACCTGGGTCCCAGTGCTGGCCGTCGCATGATTTTGGAATGTTATGTTGTTCTGATTCGTAATGAAAAGTTTTGGCATAAGTTTGACATTGGCCACCAGCCTGATGCAACCCTCCTTTGTTTGGGGTGGGGACCAGCAATGAGAGCACAAAACTCCCACAGCTGGAATGTAATAGACTATTACATGGGTTATTTACAATCAAACGCTATCTAATAGTCTATTACATAGTCTATTATTGGAAGCTATTCTCTTCCAATAATAGTTTCTTTCTTCTTTCTGATCATTCCATAAATTCTAGGCTAATTGATGCTCTTGCCCTTCCTCATGAAACAATGTCCTTAAAGTGTGCTTTTGCTGTTGAAACCATTCGTGAGCTGATTCTCAAAAGGAACTTAGGTATTTTAATTACTCTAGGTGGCTTTTATACTGTCATTTTATTAATGGGAAGTTTGGTTTGTATTTTTTGCTTATTCATGTTTTTTCTAACTTATGTAGCTGACATTTCTTTTTTCCTTTCTGTACACATATGTCAACATCTGTAATGTGTAATTTCACTATACTGTAGTCTAATTCTCTGTCAGTGATTCCTTGCACTATGAAAATTATAGTGTGTAAGTTAACATTAAACGAGAGAGATCTTCCTATATCATTGTTGGATTTTCTTGTGTGGCAGGTGGCCTTGTTTTAAGTGGAGGGCTTGTTGGATTTCTTTTCTCGAAAAATCTTACAACTCTAACCACTGGCGTTCTTTATGGAGGTGCTTTGCTGGCTTTAAGCATGTATAGCTTAAAAGTTTGGAGGCAGGGGAAATCCAGCTTACCGTTCATCTTGGGGCAATCAGGTATTTGAATTTTTCTTTAAGGCTATTATTTATGTGCTTTTTCAAAGACAAGTGTTGATGATGCTGAGTTCTTTGCATATAAAGATTACCAAATTCATTCTGTAAACCCAAAGCTTAAACACTCTGCAACTAAGTGTTCAAATTCTGAACTCACTCATGGTGAGAACTGACAGGAGACATAGCAAAAGCCTTGCCAATTCTTATGTTGTCTGCCTGATTGCCAGTTAGAAAGCAATAACCAAACACTGAATGTAGCCACATTCTTCTAATCTCCCGATAATGCTCTGAGAAATATCACATCATTGAAGTCCTGATAATTGTCACAAATCTCGTTCTTGGCAACTCCTTGGCCCCGAAATTTCTTGGGAGATTATCAAAATTTGAGGTTTTTGTCGGGAAAATTTCATCAAAATAAAAATACTTAAAAATATTCATTCTAAATTAATAAATAATTTTATAATATAAACATATATTTATATGAAAAACTCCTTAAGGTTTTATTATTTTTCCTGATAAAATTGGGACAATATTGCGATAAAATGTGATATTTTAAAGTCCACCGATATTTCGAAAGCCTCAGGATGATATCTTTTAGTGTATTTTTCATGATATTATTGTGAGATTTTCAAAATCTTGGCGATATAGTCCTGATGACAAAGACAGGATAGAAGTCAGTTTAAATCCAGAGAATTTAGAAAACATAAAAGAGCTCGATATATTAAGAGCCCAAAACCCCAAATAAACAACCAAAGGTACACAGTGACTGGGCATATTGTTGTCAAAAGCTGGCACCCAGTTGTTTCTAAGGGTTCATTCCCACCTTTAGCTCTCTGTGGAATTTCTTTGGTTTCGTGCAGAGAAAAGAATTTCCAGTGAAATTTCATTAATATATGTAATTTAAACTGAATATAATTTCTTTTCTTTTCTTTTTCTTTTTTTTGAACGATTAAACTGAGTATAATTTCATTATGATGGTTGTGGAATTACTGGCAACACAGCATTCGTAAAGCCGGCCCTGAATTGCTGAGGCAGTGCTATGAATTATGATAGTGTGATTTGGATATAATATTCTAATGAAAGATGCTCCAGTGCTCTCAGAGCACCATAAGTTATAGTGCCTCAAGTTGCATTCAAACAGTCTAATCCATTGATCCAGATTTTCCAATAGGTCCAAACACATTTCGTTGGCTACCATGAAGACATCACACCATTACCATTTGATCAATGGCCTTTAATATAATCACCACCACCACCACCATCACCACCATCTAAGCCTTATCCCAATTAATTGGGGTCAATCACATGAGTTCTGTTCCCATGGTATTCTGCAACAGTAAAGGTGGTGGTAACGGCCTAAGATTGGGAAAGAAGAAAACTACTCTGGCCTTCTCTCCTCCTGGCATGGCCTAAGATTGGGAAAGAAGATAACTACTGTGCGGCGCATGGCTATTCTGGCGATATGGTGGTCAGTTTGGGAAGAGCGAAATGATAGATGCTTTAACGACTCTTCCTCTTCGTCTTCTTTTGTGGGGTCCAAGGCTAAGAGAATGTTAATAGAATGGGTTTCTATTGTTAAAGGGTCTCTTTTCTGTGATCTTTCTTTTCTTGACCGTTAGTTTTGCTCCCTGCTATCTCAGCAGGTTGCTCCTCTTTATGCTTTTTGTAGCTTTTCTTTCTCTTTTAATGAATCCGTTGCTTTAAAAAAAAAAAAAGAAAAAAAAAGGTGGTGGTAACGGCCACCAGCATTACCGTTACAATACGGGCTATAATTATAATGACAGTTACAATCTCTGTAACGGCTGTTGCATTTTTTATTATTGTTTTTTTTAATGAAAAAAAAAAAAAAAACCTGTATTGGCCCTGCAATGGGGCAATTATGGGTCATTTTTTCCGTAACGGTTGTTACGGCTACTGTTACCGTTACGTAGTGGCCGTTATGGTACACCTTGCCCATTCCACCATTCCACTCTAGTGAGGGCCAAACCTTCCGTTAGACCATAGGTCATCAAGTCCTTTCTTACTACATCCACGTCCTTTTGGGCCTCTTGCCCTTTTAGAGCCTTCAACTTGACCAACTCACTCCTTTTAATGGGTCCGGTTCTTGGTCTCTGTTGCACATGACCATACCATCTAAGTCGACTTTCCTTCATCTTATTACCTATTGGTTACCTCTCCTAAGTTCCTACAAATGCATTCATTTCTAATTTTATCATTCCTCGTCTTGCCACTCATCCATCTTAACATCCTCATTTCAGCCACACTCATTTCTATGAACTTGTTCTTTAACTGCCCAACATTAAGTCTCATAAAGCATGGCTGGCCTTATAGCTATCCCATAAAATTTCCCTTTCAGTTTGAGTGGTGCATGACGATCGCATAGAACTCTAGAGGCACATCTCCATTTCTTCCATCCAACTTGAAATCTTTGGGCAATATCCTTTTCAATGTCTCCAATATCCTTTTCAATCTCTCCACTTCATGAATAATTGATCCTAGGTATTGAAAGTAGCATTTTGGAAAACTTCTGGGTCAACTCTCTTAACTAATTACTCGTCACGGTTTGGGCGAATGGCTTTGGTTGTGGGTTTGCTCCCCATATGCATGAGTTCGAGTCCTCTTCCCATGGATTACTTGATGCATGTGGTTGGTGGGTGATTGCGTGCATCCGCAGGGAATAGTCTCGCCTTAAAGGGGCAGGGACACCCTGTTGTCATAATAATAATAATAAAACGCTCTTAACTAAGTTATTTTTTCACTCCTATTTTTACTAAAACTGCCCTCCATATATCCGATAAATCTCAAGTCATTTAGATCTTAATGCACCCCTCCATAAATCTAGCTTTATGTCTATGCCATCCCTTATCTTGTCAATTGAAACTATACCCTCTGAAAACAACATACACCATGAGATATCTTCTTGCAAATGCCTCATTAACCTGTCCGTAACCAATGCCAAAAGGTATCGGCTCAATGTCCAAAAAAAAAAAAAAGAAGGAAAAGAAAAGGAAAAAAGAAAAAAAGCCGCGACTTGTTGTAAGCCTACAGTAATTAGGAACTCACTTCTCTCTTCACCAGTGGTCCTCATATTTGTTATTGCTCCCTCGTACGTATCTTTAACAATGTCAATATATCCTCTCAGGACTCCTTTCTTTCTCAACACCTACCAGATTAACTCTCTAGGGACCCTATCGTATGCTTTCTCCAAGTCAATAAAGGCCATGTGGAGATCCTTTTTCTCTCTATATTTCTCTATCAATTTTCTAAGTAGGAAAATAGATTTAGTGGTAGATCTCCAAGACGTGAAACCAAACTGATTTTCTGATACATTCGTCTCATGCATTTGTCTTTGCTCAAACACTCTCTCCCAAAGTTTCATAGTATGACTCATAACTTACAAGTTTAATCCCACGATAGTTAGTGTAGCTTTGTGTGTCCCCTTTGTCATTATAAATAGGTACTTTGGTATTTCTCCTCCATTCGTCTCGCTTTTTCTTCGATCTGACAATCTTGTTCAACAAACTCAAACACTCTCTCCCAAAGTTTCATAGTATTGCTCATAACTTACAAGTTTAATCCCACAATAGTTAGCGTAGCTCCGTATGTCTCCTTTGTTATTATAAATAGGTACTGCAGTACTTCTCCTCTATTTGTCTTGCATTTTCTTCGATCTTACAATCTTGCTGAACGACTTTGTCAACCAAAACAACTCAGTATCTCTCCCATACACTTCCAAACCTCTGTTGGCATACCATCTAGTCCAGGGGCAAATCGTTTAATATGGATGATCAAATTGTTAACACAAGAATAGTTCCATTCAACAATTTGATCCATCTGTTTGTTAGGTCCCATCATGGCTTGTATATGATTCTAAGAATCACTTTTGTTTGGCAACCATAGCCATCCCAATCGATGGCTTGGAAAAAAGATGGTTATAGAAATATGGCCAAATCAAGGATTGATTGGATCATCTGATCAGTTCAATTTTTGCATGGTGGTCCCTGAAATGTGTTCTGGACTAAATAGGCAGTTCAAATTGATCCATTGGTCTTTCCAAGTGAACCGATGCAATTAGGAGCACTATAATTTATGGTGCTATGAGAGCACTAGAGCATTTTCTCTATTCTAATTGTAGAATATTCAGATGTTGTTATTATTTTAGTTGAATCTCAATTCTCAAAAAAAAAAAAAAAAAAAAAAAAAGAAGAAAAAAAAAGAAAAGAAAAGAAAGAAAAAAAGAATCTCAAGATTATTGGATTTTCTCTTTGTACAAATATATAACATGATGCTGTCTTTCTGATGTTGCAGCCCTTGCGGCTGCCCTTCTTGCGAAGCATTTTCAGACATACTCTTTGGTAAGGCATCCCTTTGCATATTGTTTTGTGAGGAATTACATATCCTTGGACCCTGAGTTTAATACACCCGAGGCCTGTGGGTGATCCAGACTGTTGATCTAATAGGCCATGTGGAGGATGGACCGTGCCTCAACAACATCCCTGCTGGGACAAATCTAACAATTTGACTGGCAACCTACAATAGGTGGGAGAAAAATAAGTCAGCGACGACCTACATTTGATGGAAAGAAAGCTGATGATTGGGTGCCTAGGATCTTCTATTCTGGGAGTTTCTTTTGGCAGTTTTTTGTCCACTGCTGCTTGAAGGGTACTGGCCTAAGAAAACCTAAAACTAGTTAACCTGGGTAGGACCCGAAGGTACAAACAGGGTTGTTGAGGAGTGGAGTAATAGCTCACTTCCCCAGTGCCCTAAAGGCAAAGGGGAAAGGTAAGTATACGACACAGCGAGTGAACGACCTGCGAATGAGAGGAGGCTCTGTAGCTCAGTCTGCCGAGCGAATCGAAGGCGCTTCCCATTATACGTGCATGCAGGGGCGTGCACACACACACGCATGTGTATATAGTATGCACACACACCATGGTAGGGCCTACCAGATAAATAGTCTGGATAACCGAACCATTTGCCCTCTCGCATGGTATTAAGGTCCAAGGACACTGCAGACCCAAGGATCATATAATTGATCTCGTTTTGTACTCTCCAGTTTTACTCAGCCTCCACTTATGGTTTTTGTCCTGCAGACAAAGAAACTCTTCCCTACTGGGTTCTATGCTGTTGTGAGGTATTCCCATATCTGGTTCCCTTTGTTTTATTTTCTAGGAAGTATTAGTCAGTTATGAAATATTTCTCTTTTTTAAGAATATTTGTCTTTTGTAATCAATGACAGTGCTGCAATGCTATGCTTTTATACCTATGTGATGCTTTCTGGAGGAAACCCGCCACCAAAGAAGTTGAAGTTGGCAACAAGTACCCTATCATAACTCGGAACTTCCAAATGCCAGACGACAAGGCAATCTTTCTACAGTTCTGTCTATAAACTGCAGTTTGATATATCTGCCAATGCTTCTTCCATATTGGTTGTGTTGCTGATTGCTAATGAGTCTGTCTGTGGTTCTGGGTGTGAACAGAGCCCCACTTCAATAATATTCTGGTAGTATACATTTACAGTAGGGTTCCCATGAAAAAGAGAAATAGTATAATATCAGATTGTAATATTATGAAGATGCAGCACATGCAAACAGTGTGGTCTGATAGGGCTCTGATGGACTGACTTTTCATGTAAGGGTTCGGCCCTTTTCAGCCCTTCATTTTGCTCTGAGGTTTACTTGCTGCTTTCCTCCAAAATAATATATGGATTTGATCACCTTGATGAAATTTACTGTTTGGGGAATTTTTTTTTTTCTTAAAAAGAGAAAAAGAATGGTTTTGTTTTTGTTTTGGATAGGTTTGTCTTGATTCTAGATTTCTAGTCATGACCATGGTTCAAGTTACCGGTTACAGGTGTTACACATGAGTCATGTTTTGCTTCCTAGACAATTTTTATATCCATTTTGAGTTTTTCATCTCAATTGTGACCTGATTATGTAGAGGAAACACAAAGCTAGGCTTAAAGGGGTGATATTTTCTTTTTCTTTTTTTGTTTGTGCAGCGGGCTGGCCTTTTGAGGATCTGAACTGTTGAGGTCCCATGATGAATGTGACGTGACATGTTCCAATAATTCTCCCATGTGATGATTCTTATCTATCTGAATTTCTGATGGAATTTGGACTGTTGGCCTCCGTGTTCTTTAATTGGACTGTTGGCCTCCTTGTTCTTTTAACTTAATAATCGCCAGTGGGATTATTAAGTTTCTGTAGTGGGGGAGATCTTTGGAAGCGCTCCTATCACAATGGGGGTTGCACAGGATGGATAGTTTGGACCACTAAAAGGTGTGCTCCGCAAGCTACTTGCTGACTCAACCATATGAATGGCATGCTCGTGCCATATATTAGCCCAATGAAAATGAAGGACGCAAGCGACCTTTTTCGTATATCTTGGCCAGCAGTGTGGCCCACCCGCCTTTTAATAACTCGTTCACTGGTGGGCTCCGCCACGAATGCATCATGCCATCTTTTGGCGGTTACCCTGGGCCCCAATGCTGAAGCCAAGAGGTCCTTCCATAGTGCTTACAGTCTGCAAATCTAATGTAGCCATCTTATACTGAAAACCTTTCCCCACTGAATGGAAACGGTTGGCATAACTGCTCATTTGCTAGCCATTAATTGGATCCTAGAGTTTGTACGCTGGAAGAAAATCAAGAAATGCTTGTTCTGCGGCCCACCGGATGGTTGGTCTTGCATCATGGGTGGCCTTAAGTGTCCGGCAATCTTTAGTTATGGGAAGCAATTATGTTTTCCATCGCTTCTCGCAAGTGATAATAGTCGTGATTCAACGAGGGGTGAATATGTGTCAGATATCTAGGCTGATGGATCTGGGCCATTCATCAGGTAGGGGACAATGTAAACATGTTATATGCCAACAATTACACTCATCAAGCGAGTCACACGTGTAAGCTGAGTTTGGAGTGATCCACCCCACCATTTTTCTCATACTAGTTTGGCCTGCCTGATCAGTGGGTCAGCATTATTTTGTGTCCATGGCATGTTTACAGTGTACCCTACCTAATGAGTGGCCCTTCAAATGAGAGATCCTCATTAAATCATGAGATCATGACCATAATTTAATCCATGGTTCACAAGGTTTGGTACATGTGTATTGGATTGGCCACGGCCTATGGGTCGGGCCCATTTTTGGGTGTGAACCTAATTGGTAGGAATGTGCTTGACCCGGGGACTCATTGAATAGAATCAGCTGACTTGGGTTGCCTTTTGAAAAAGCAAAAGTGAATAGTAGTAACATCAGTGTGGCCTTCTAAGTAGGGCTGATCTTTACTTCTTTAGGTGATCCAGTTTGTTCATCTGGTGGCCCCATCGTGGGATGCGTGTCCCAAATTTTCTTCCATGAGATTTGGGGTGCACACGGGTCGGGTCGGTCTGGTTCTGGGGTGAAAGTGGAACCGAATCGTTCCCAACGGTTCTAGGATTTTTGGAACCGGAACCGGACCATTAGCACCCTAGAACCGAACCGGAACTGGACTGTGAAAACTGGTTCGATGCCACATCGGTTCCACGGTTCTGGGCTTTTTAAAATCCAGCCCAATTGTGACCTTGCTTGATTGAATTGGCAGCATCAATTGATCATTTCAAACACGGTATTATCTGATGCATGTGATCCTAACATCTCATGTATATTAAAAGCACATTTCAAAAAAAATAAAATGATTGAAATATTGGCCATAACAATTGGTACTTGGCTCATAATGATTAGGCATTTGACTGGTATAACTTGATAGAATAGGAGTTGAAATCTTAGATTTGGATATTTCTATTCAGTGGGAGGGCCGCAGCCAAAAAGGAAAGAAAAAGATGATTGATGGTCTAGATCAATGGTGAGAACATTTTGTAAAATGATCAATACAACCCATGATTTCGGATTCACGGTTTGCGTCCACGGTTCGGATCAACAGTTCGGTTCGGTTCTACATGCCCCTAAACCGGAAATGAACCGTATCCAACGGTTCGGTTCGGTTCTACATACCCCTAAATCGGAAATGAACCGTATCCAACGGTTCTTGGATTTTTGGAACTGGAACCGAAACCGGTGTAGTCTAGAACCGGACCAAACCAGACCGTTTGATCGGTTTTGGTCTGGTTCCACAGTTCTACCAGTTTGATGTGCACCCCTACATGAAATGATCCAACTCATATGATTAGCGGGTTGCAAATCGACATTCAACACCAATCAGGATCACGCGGCAATCGTATTTTGAACGATAGCCCATGGGTGAGCTTGGACCTGGCATGCATAGCCTGACTAGTTTTTGTCTCTTGCTTGGGCTTATGTCAGTATAGCTTGACCCGGCATGGCTTCATAAGCTTGGTTTTCGCTTTTCTAAATTTCAATTTCCTTGTCTATTTGCGGTCCCCCTGATCAAGGGATGAAGTGGGAACATTCACAGGGGGAAACAGGGATCTGATCAACTTTCGGGACAGGCCAACTTATTAGGGTCTGTCCTCGATAGTTGGAAGTGCTCAGCCAGTGGGCTCCAAGTGGATAAGCCCAAATGGACTTTGCCTGCTGTCTAGTTTAAGCCTTCCATTTTGGGCCCCTTGGGCCCACTATACTTTGATAAATGGTGATGGATCTCACTTGAGATCATCGGTGTATCTCCCTTACTGAAGACTAATAGTCGGACGTACATTCAACTTTCTTTCTTTAAAAAAAAAAAAAAAAAAATCCTATCTAGGAATTGCGTGTAATTGGGAGATGATTCAGATTGAAAGAACAAAGATTCAATTTTATTATTATTTTTTTTTCCATAAAGTTTCGCAGGAAATCAACGCGGAGAGAGTTATGGCTAATGTGTGCTGTAGACGTATATAGTACGCAGAGATTCAAGTGGGGCCCTTGGCTCAAATGATCTAGACAATCGATATAGTGGGTCCACCACGTATGCGAGACGGCCAGAGTATCCCAATTCCCAAATGTGTCATTGATCATTATGTTGAGTATATAATTTTGTTACTCTGTTGGTACCAATCAAACGGTTAGCCCCTTCTAACTGCGGAAATTTCTCAGGCATCTCCTATGGAGGGTACGCGGACAATCAGATGAAGGATCAATAACAACAACTGTTTCAGAGAGCTCGAGCAACAATACATTCCATGGGACCCACCATGAAGAGGCAGACATCCACTTCATCCATTGTCTGCGCTAGCTGATCTAAGACTTGAAATCAAAACTCAGGCCCATTCCAAAACTCATGTGGGCCATACCCCAGGGATCAACGGAGATGGGAAGGGCCATTACATTATCGAGACCTTCCTAGAGCTAGCCATGACGTTTATATGCCATCTGAACAGTTCATAAGCCTGATCCACAACTTCGGCGGGCCCCAAGAGGGTTTCAATGGTTGTTGTCCCCATCTCCAGTCCCTGCTGCGTTGCCCATTTGAGTTTTGAATCGGCCTGATTTTTGGGTTGACACTAAATGAGACTGTGTAAATGATGGACAGAGTGGATTTGACAAAGACATCACGGTGGGTCCACTTTTTGTTTCACGAGCTCCCTACAGCGGGAGTGGATTAGCTGTAACCCGGGTAATACCTCAGTGGGTGTTACCCTTACAGTGGGTCCCACCTTGATGAATGTATTATATATCAACGCCGTCCATCAGTTTTCAAAGCCCATTTTAGATCGTGGTGCCAAAATATAAGTTAGATACGAATCTCAGGTGGATCCCACCACAAGAAACTTTTTCCTGTGGTGATTGAACGCTCACCATTAAAAACTTCCTAGAGCCTACCGTAAGAAAATATTTAATGTTTACTTGCCATCAAACACGTTGATAAGGTCAAACAGAACTGGATGAAGGTAAAATACAAATATCAGCTTGATCCAAAACTTCTGGGGCCTCCAAAAAGCTTTTAATTGTCATTCATTACTTTTTACAGCGGTGGTCCATAGGAGATTTGGATATTATTAATTTTTAAAATAACGTCATGAAAGGAAATTAGAAAACGTATGGACGGCGTGGATACACAATAAATTCATCAAGGTGGGCCTCACACGGAGCTAATCCGCTCCCCCTCCAGCGGGGTGTGTAGCAAATTCGCGTAACGTCCTTGTCAGAAAACGCAAGGCGCCTCCTATGGCTACTTGCGGGAGTAAGGTCATAGTCTTATATTCTCTCCCCGCAATTTCCTATGTTTATATTTATCAGTCATCCAGACCATTCGTCAGGTGAATCGCACGATCTATGACCGTTAACTGAAAATAAAGCAGTTTGGGTCATGATCAGATGGGTGACAGTAGCACACCAAAAGAAGAATATCGGTCGATGTGTTTTAATCAGCCTTATATGTGAGCTTTTGACCCATCCAATGAAAATACCAGCCTTACAGAAGATAATGTTAGGAAAATCTGATGAACGACACGGATCCCTCACATGCACGTCTATTTGTCACGAGAGGGGGGTGAGTAGAGCCGATATCATGGCATTCCTTCGGGAACTTCAACGGTTTTGTTTCGGACGTTGAGCGCGCGCGAGGGCAATCCCGTAAATTGCTTGTAGCATCTTCTCTCTTGCCAAAAGCCGAAGACCGATTTACCCTTCTTTTTTTCATCACCATATTTCATTCTCTGCCCAAGGCTCCAGTCCCTGTAATTCCAGCCCTCATTCTACTATCTGCAATCAGCAATGGCTTCTGCTGCTGCTGCTACTGAAGACCCAAGCGACATTGATAAGCTCTACGAGTACGGCAAACGCCTCAGCGAGGCGAAGGATAAATCCAATGTCGGCTCTTTCTCGATTCTTTACGAACTTATACATTTCTAGGGTTTGAGTTCTCTCTCATGTTCGATTCTGTCTTCAATTTCAGAACGTTAACGACTACGAGGGAGTAATAAGGGCGGCGAAGGGCAGTATCAAGGCGAAGCAGTTGGCGGCACAGCTCATCCCGAGATTCTTCAGCTTCTTCCCCGGCCTCACCAGCAAAGCTGTCAATGCCCACTTCGATCTCTGCGAGGAGGAAGAGCTCGGCGTGAGTAGTTCGGCTCGGTTCTTCCCTGATCATTCTTCTAGGACTTGCTGTTTTTTTTCTTTATTCAGGAACAATGATTGTGTCAGTTACTCGGCGTGAGTCGTTTGGTTCGGTTCTTTCCTCATTCTTCCTCACCGTTTTCAATTCGGAATCATATACTGAAAATGCTAAGGGTTTGAAATGAAGTAGGATGTTTTACAGCAACTGTGTCAGTTGCTTCCGTTCGGTAGTTTTGAATAATTTACGTTCTTAATGCTGCGTTTTTTATGCTCTATTGAATTGGATTGCAATAATTACCGCTGTGATGTGGAAATGAACGAATGGAGGTTACTAATGTTGACCCAACAGCTTTAAAATTTAGTTGGGATTCTGTCTATTTAACCGGGCCCTTACTGTCCATTTTGATGGACTGGTTTATGTTATTCCTAGTTTGTCTTGAACGAAATGCAACTGCAATTTGAGGGACTGTTCTCTTATTATTCAGTATTTGTTCTTGGAAATATTATTACATTATGCACATTTCTCCTTTGTTGAAATACTTTTTGCAATCCAATTCAACAGTGAATCTAAAATCTTACTGAATCAATCTAATTGGGTTGCATTTCTTAACTGTAACACCTCATCAGAAGCAAACAAAAAGGGAAAAAAATCTCACCAGAAGTTCTAGTTGTATGAGGCTGCATTTAATTGCACCAAATATTGTGAAGTTTCATGATATTTTGTGCAACCTAACACACCCTTATGGGCATGCATTTGTCAGTATAATGTATCATTGTCTCCATATTCTTGAATGAGAAATTGGAAGGTCCATGCGATGCATTATGTGGACTCCTAGTGTGAGTTTGGATGCCCAAGTGAATTGAATCGTGGATTGGTTCAATCGACTGGAAATGACCAAATTGTAATGATATTTCCTTACATTACAATGTGGAAGCGGCCTTCAAGTTGCAGTTATGTTCCTTCCAACCTAAAAGCTATTGCTATTGCAATTTGGTGCCCTGCCCCTTAATATGAATGCTATAGAAGTAGAATTTGACCATTTCTGTTTTATTTGATTATCTATTGCAATTCAGTTTGATAGCACATCCACACACATCTGTAATCTGTAGTCAGTAGAAAATCATTGCACGAGTTTATCTTCTTTTCATTGCCATGATAGAAGTAAGTTTTGCTCACACATTTGAGATTAAACTCCATTTGGGGTTTATCTATGGCTGCAGATCAGAGTACAAGCAATTCGGGCACTTCCTCTTCTTTGCAAGGACTCACCAGAGTATGTTTCTAAAATTGTGGATGTTCTTGGACAACTCCTCATAGCTGGTAATCCGATTATTCAAAATTTCTTCTGAAACTTCTTTTTCCTGCCCTTATTTGTTACCACATCAGTTCTGTTTTCTTCATGCTGTTAGAGGTAAATGTGGAGCGTGATGCAGTGCACAAAGCTCTTTTGTCTCTTTTAAGGCAGGATCCGAAAGGTAAATTGCTATTATGTTAATATATCTTGAAATCTTTGGTTGCTTACTGATTATTTAGTTCAATAAGATGCTGTGTGTTGCATATGGGAACATGTTACTATTGCATTTTGATGTCAGCTTCTCTGCTCTGAGATGCATATGATATGATTCTTACCCGACACAGGCTCTTTTCTATCAAGTATCAAATATGTTCATGAAATATTTTGCCAGTCTTAATTTGTTCGTGTGGTTGCTACCCCTTCCTCTGTATAGTTCCTTGCCTTTTTTTTATTTCTTTCCCCGCTTGTTTATAATATACTTTTGTTATCTTTTAAAAGAAGAAGAAGAAGAGGAGGAATGTATTGCTGAAGGTGCAGCATTAACGAAAACATGGTTTGGCATGTTTGGAGATCTGAAAGATCTTGTGGTGACTAACGCCTCAACGAAGGGCATTACTGTCAGAGGATGTTGCTGGAGTGACCAAACTATACTCATTGTATGTTATTGGATTGTTGAAGATTAATGGAGGGTTAACTGTGGTTGCTATGATTGTTGTAAGGATTATCACTCATTTTAAAACTAATAAGTTGATGACTAATAAATGATGGTGTTAATCAAATTTTGTTTATTGGTTGGTCATCAGTTAATGTCATCAAAATGATACTATTGATGGCATGCCTTTATTGATGTGGAAATTATTCACAATATATATTATAAGGATGCCCGTCTGACATAACCTTTGTTTGGCATATTTAATAGATGTGTTTGAATCATGCAGCTTCTTTAACAGCTCTGTTTCACCATGTTGTGGCCAGTGAGGGTATTCGCGAAAAAGTTATCAGTTTTATTAAGGATAAGGTAGGGAACATGTTAGTTTCTTCTTTGCCATTATAATGCTACATTTTTTTTTTCTTTCTAATCTCTTGTTACCAAATTTCATCTAGAAATTATGTCACACACCAGGTGTTTCCTCTCAAGGATGAGCTCTTGATGCCTCAAAAGGAAATGGAAAGGCATGTAACTGATTTGGTGAAGAAAGTAAGTGAGAATTATAGTACCAAAGGCATGGTGTTTTCACTGCAAGAATGCGCTTTGGGTCATGCTTTCTTTTTGTTTTTTGGATGAATGGTATGGAGTCTATGGACAAATAAAAATGTTAGATTTCTTCACATTATTATTCAGTACTATGCTAAAAGAGGTAGCAATTTGTTGCATGTTAGTACAGAGTTTACAGGATGTGACTGGTGAAGAATTTAAAATGTTTATGGATTTCTTGAAGAGCTTGAGCATATTTGGAAAGGGTGCTCCTGCAGAGCGCATGCAAGAACTGATTGAAATTATTGAAGGACAGGCTGATCTTGATGCACAGTTTAAGGTAAGTACTTGTTTTAGATATTTTTATGGTGATGTAGTGATGAAACATGCATAGCCAACATAAATGAGGCAGTAATGAGCGTTTTCCTTTTAATTTGGAGCTGAGGCGGCTTTCCTGAAAATCGTTCTTTACCATGCTTGTGGCACGATAATACTTTACCATATTGCTCTTAAATTGGATTTGTTTGAGGTTTGACAGACGAATCACCTGCCACTTGTGATGCATTTGAATCCAATTTTACATTTGTATGTATACATATTACATACTGATTATATTCTGTATATTGCATGAAAAAAGACATGGTTTTAATCTAAGAGAAGTTTCTGAACTGATGATCTGAGTGCTTCCTATGGTGCAGACTAAGGTTAAAACTCCAGAATTGATTGGAACAGCTAACAATTATCATGGTATTGATTGAAACCTTAGAACCATGGATTGGCAACTCATCAGAGTTGACTTGGACAAGTTTGAGTCTGATCTGGTTTGGCACCATGAATCAGTAGCGTTAATGGGCCTGACTTGGATGAATTACCCCCTGACTCAAAGCGAGTTGTAACTTGACTCAGGACTGAGCTAGTCAGTCCAAGTCACTTGAGTCATAAAACTATGGTTAGAACATTCTTTACACAGCATCCTAGATACCAAAGGTTTCATTTCATAATTCATTCTTGATCAGTTTATAACTGCAACAGTCAGAAAATCATGTAATCTCTTTTCCTATTGGAGTGGCAAAACATATTCTGAATCACATCACTACCTGCACATAGTTGAGCTTGTTAGACTAAACTTTGGATTAAGTTGATGCCCTATCAGTTTCAGTGTCAGATCTGAATAGCTGTGGGCACTTCCTTTTTTTTTTTTCCCAAAAGATAAAAGGGATTCATTAAAGGCTAAGGGGAAGGGAATTCCTGATACAGAGATAAGATCGCGATGCCCCAGCAGAAGCAAGGTCATGAACAATCAGATTATGATCTCTAGTTGAAGGGTTAAGTGAAATGATTAATGCTCCAGCTAGAAATTTGATCTCTTTGAAAATACAATCCAAGATCCATGAATGGTCCCTATCCCCTTTGGCCCAACAACAAAAATCCTTATCAGGCACCTCTATGGCTGTAGAAAGATGCCCAAACTGATTGTGAATAATGTGGACAGCCTCTCTAGTGACAATTGCAATGGCTTTACTCCAGGAGGCAGTGTGAACAGGTGATGAGAAAGCAGCCATCCCAAATCCCTTGGCATTGAGAAGGTGGCCACCTGCTCCAAATCAGGTTTTTATTACCAGAGGGATCCACCATCTTCGCTATGAACCTGCAGCCCTTTCCAATAGAAGTCATTGGGCCTAGAGTGCCTGCACAAGAGATTTCATTGTCATCTAAAGAGAATACTCCAAGGGATGGAGAGGATGAGAGGCCATGGTCAAAAGCCCGCAAAGATCACCCTTGATTCTTTGGATGATTTTCTTCCTTAAGGACTCCACCGCATCGGAGGTGCAGGAATTCCTTTCTGACCATAGTTCTCGGCAGATGGCAAATGGGATTAGGGACCAGAGCTACTTTCTGCTGCCCCCAAAAGGCCCTCTAGTCCAGCTTACCATGAGGTTTAAAACTTTTGTCAGAAGAACCATTCAACACCAAACAAATAAGGCTTTGGTATTGAAAAGGATTACTGGAAGTAGGTATATTTTCTCTTCAGATGGTTCTTGGGGTTGATTATATTAGATTCTTGAAGCTATCAAAAGAAAGAAAAGGAAAAAATAATTCAAGGCTTTTATTGCATCTTTGATGATAATGGAATTTGCTGTAATTTGATCTTGTTTCACTTAATTCGGTTTCTTGTTTCAAATCTTGCTTTGAATGCTTGTTTTGATACTGCAGGTTTTGGATATCGACCACATTGAGAGATTGATGTCATGCATGTATATGGCTCTTCCGTTTTTTAGGGTACAAATTGGGTTTGATATCAAACTTTTTTCTCTTCTTCTCCTTTTTATTTTCTGGGTACTTAAGTTAATCTTACGAACTTAATTTTCTTTAGAGGGGCACATCAAACAGCAAGTTTCTCAGCTATTTGAACAATCACATTATACCAGTTTTCGACAAGGTAATTTTACTCTTTCTTCTTTTCAATAATAAACCATGAAAGTTAATGACATTATTGTGTCTTATTTTTGAAAGATCATTGTTGTGCATTTTTCTATCAATTAGTCATTATTCTCTACGCTGCTTTACACTTGTGGCCTGTTCTCTTCTATATTATGTTGAGCGTCCATCCGATCACTATTCCACTTCTCATCTGAAAATACACATTTCTTGTGGAATTTAGTTTGTTCATGATCTCAATTTTGAAGCAAATCTTAATTTTTGAAATTATTCAGGTATTATCTTTTGATTGGTTTTCTTAGTCAACAATTCATCCTAATGCTGATGTTCTAGTTCTTGTAGATATTGACGTAGCTGCTTGACATGAATGATCTTATTTATCTGATTAGTCTCCATCTCTCCTCTATGTTTGATTATATTAGTAAGCCTTGACCATAACATTCATAAACTATGGTACTTAGATGTTGTTGTAGTTTTGAGCTCTGAAGTGTTTCAAAACAAACAAAGCAATGTAGTTCTTCAAAGTGAAAAGAAGTGAAAATTTTTAGTTCCACATGGAATAGGGAGAGATTCTACGCCTATGTAAATAAAGGTGCTTCCTTAAGGCCTTTAAGCCCTTTGAAGGAAATGTGTATGTAGGAGCATGGGGTTGGATTTGCCTTTTTTACAAGATCTTTTAAATTGTGTCTGTCACACAAACGGACACACACACCCACACACCCACACCCACACACACATAGATATATAGTGAGAGAAATGAGCTGACTTTGCCACTTCTCAATGCCCTGGTAGATCTGTAGTTCAAAGTCTCGGAGGAGGAGATTCCCTTAACCTTGCCCTTGTGCAAGTACTCCATTAGGGTACTCCATTTTTGAAGGATTTGAGTATCATGGATCTAAACAATTTCTCTGAATAACGTAAATTTCTCTTTTGGTTGGTTGCTTTAACTATTCACAATACATTTTAAGTTAGTAGGGTCAAACATGCTCTCCATGATTTGGTTGTGTATGTGCTGCTGTAATATATTTCACATGATTTCATGTAACAACCCAAGTTTTTTGTAAAAATTATTATTATTATTTTTAAATTTGAATATTAAATTAGGAGAGATATTGGTGGGATTGGTTGTAATCTCTCCCCTATCTCATAGAAATTCCTCTTCTCAAGGAGAGAAGTTTGGGTTGTTCCAAATCTCTTTTAGAGACGGTGGATTCCTCTAGACCTCTACCAAAAGAGAACTAGAGGAAACCCTAGAGAAAAGCAGAGAGAGAGAGAGAGAGAGAGAGAGAGAGAGAGATTAGGAAGAAGGATCTCGATCCAGGTTGGTACTTTTGACGTTTTTTTTAGTTAATTGTTGTTATGTCTCAGATTTTCGCGATGGACGGCTCGAATTAGTCATCCATTCATCACCTGCACATGTGTCACATACGGGAAGTTTCAATTCTCTACGCAATGGCTTTTGCCTTTCTGCATAGGGAATTGTTCTTGGCCATGCGGACATGGATGATTCGATCCGTGTGGATGATCGATTTTCTGAGGTTGGAAAATGTAGGAACCTCAAGGACCGGGCCAATCTGATCATCAGATGGACGATACTGATTGATGATGATCTTGTTCTTGTTCTTCTTTTTTTTTTTTTTTGGTAAATTAGGTTATTTCCATAAGATCAACGCAATGAACGGTTTGGATCAACTGTAGGTTCATTGCATTGATGTATTCAATACATATAGGAAATAGACAATTCTTTATGCAATTGCTTTTGTGAATTGGTGTAGAGAACTGCATAAAGCCACCTTGGTGTGTGGGATTAGATCCAGATAGATCATTTGGTTTCCGAGGTCAAAATATGCTAGGATTCTGAATATCAAATCAATCCTACCATCGGATGGGCTGCACTGATCAGATGGCAAATCTAAATAAATCACGTAATCCTGATTGATGTGGGCCTTGGAGGTTTCAGATCGAGCTGATTAATGGACCTCTCTCTTAATCAATAATGAGAGGGCAATGGTTGGTTTGGATCTAACCAACATGTACAATCAAATTCTAAAATCAAGAAGTAGAAAAAATTCCCAATTTACAATTCAGTGTGTAAAAAAACGTATCTTCTAGAGATTGTTGATTCGACATTCGATATTGTTGATTTGATCGACAGGTTGTCGATTTGAGGTTAATTTGATCGACAATGCGTCGATTTGAGTCTATTCAATCGACAATGCGGTCGATCTGATTGACAGATGATGTATCGGATCTATTCGATTTCGAATTTGAAAATCTGGATTGATGAATCAATTATACTTATAAATTCGAATACGTTATGCGTGTCTAGACAATTTAAATGTCGCAGGATGATGGATGACCACTTTGATTTGATCTAGTGGGTCCCACATTATGATATGGTGATTACAAACCCCATGTTAAGGGTTGGATTTGAAGGAATCCAATTGGACAACATGTGGACCCCAATTTGGAAACTGATCAGTCAAAGGTGAGCCCCACCATATGAATTAATATGATTAACAAAATAATTTCACTTACATGCTGTATTAGGGTTTCTTAATTCGTTCTAATTCAGGTAATATAATGGAATCACCATCACCAAGTTACAGGTGAGTGATCCCAACATGTTTCCTCTCCGTTAGAATTAAGACAACTTTCATGTATCTGTTATATTCAATTTAGTATTTCGTTTTAACGTTTGTTTGTTTTGGCTAATTTGAAACTATCTGATTTAATGTTTGTTGAAAACATGATTTGATTCATTTCAATTAAGAACTATTTTGTTGCTGATTTCATCAATTCACATGTAATCCGTGTTACCTCAAAGCTGGGATATCAGTTTTATATATGTGATCAATTTGTTTACAACTGTGTAATTACAATCAAATATTATTGTCTTGCATGCACGCTACGTGCCTAGTCTATCTTGGGGGACCTCTCCAGATGAGTTTATCTTGGTAGCCTTGCTTCCATATGCGGGCCATGCCTATGCCTATCAAAATGGTGGAAGCCTGCCCAAGCGGCGGATGCGGGCCATGCTAATGCCCATGCTCAACCAATTGGTGGAAGCCTGGCCAAACGACGAATGCGAGTTGATAATATTCCAACTCAAGCAAGTGGATGAATATCTCACTTAATGCATTCACTTATTTTATGCATTTACAAGACTTTGATGGTTATTTTGTGCACCTTATGTTTATTGTGCTATTTTAATTTTAATGTGAATGAAACTAGGCCTGGCTAGCTTACGCTTTATTGATGAAAAACCGTACATATGTAACTGAGGCCGAACCGTTGGCATAAGAGCTCGAGACTGCGATGGATCCGGGGAGTGACCCACACGACATGTGGCCTTATTTGACTGAAGAGGAACTCGTTGCATTGAATTGATTACTGATTTCTCTATTTCATTACTTAGGATTTATATTTATTCATTTTAGATTATTTTCTATTTAATTACCATATTTGTGGAATGGATTGTGCTAGACATGAATTTACTGCTCATTGAATTGATGATTGATAGTTACATTGGAATAATGACCTCAGATGGGTGGGTCTTTGAATGGTTATAATTGTTTGGAATGAATGGAAGATGGTTCTTATTTATTGTGTGTGAATGATAGTGAATGGAACTTAGAACCAATATAATCAATGCCTCTGAATAAATTTGTTGGGTTAACTACACGGTGTATGAGCCGCAACATGGAACTCAGTTCTAGGATGTGCGCTCGGTACCCAAATTTCGGGTTGTGACTTTTCATGATGCTTCTTTTTCTTTTGCTTATTTGACAGATGTTTGGAATCATTGAATTGTACCAACAATGTGAGTGCAGGACTTTTATGTTAACTTCAGAACAACCCTTTGTCAAACAACCATTTACTCCAAAAGCTTAAGCTGTCAGATTGTGGTGTATCAATGTATATCAAGGGACTTTATTACTTCAACACTCCCCCACACGTGCGGGGTGGGAACTCCGGCTGACAAGGGTGGAGGGATGCTCACACCATAAATAGGCCAGACTTGATTTCCCGGTCCCTGGGCCGGACCTGATTTTCCTGATCCGCACCCCCCCCCCCGTGAGAATAATATATTAGCGAGGCATATTTGCTGTTCTCGACATTCGAACATAAGATCTTCCGCTTTGATACCATGGCAAACACCCATTTACTCCAAAAGCTTAAGCTGTCAGATTGTGGTGTATCAATGTACATCATAGGACTTTATTACTTCAACATCATGCATGTGGTCAGAGTCTAAATATGAGTGGGCAGAATTCTTACAATTTTCTGTTAACAAGTCTATATCTCATTAACTCTTTATGATTTATTCAAACTCTTTCGTTCGTAGAGACCAGATGCTATTGCTTGTTTTAAGCTTATACATCTAATCAAGTTGTGATTTCTGTGAGATCTCTGTATTTACTTTGTTCTAATGATGGGTTCTCTGTCAGCTTCCTGAAGAACGAAAAATGGACTTGCTAAAGAACCTTGCTGAAAGTTCACCTTATACAACACCAAAGGATTCATGCCAACTTTTTCCATCTATTGTTCAGCTGCTAAAGGTAGAGATATGCATGAATGATTTCGAGTAATAGGTAGAAGCATCTATTTATGCCAATGTTTGTGGACTGTGAACAAATTGCTTGTGAGCTTGCAGGCTCCATTGCTTTTACTTTTTGACATGCTTGGATCCTAGTTCTGTTAGTGGTTCAAAATCTGTAGCTATTCGAAGCCTTGTACCTGTCTCCTGCCTGTTCTGCTTGGAATTCATATTTTTCCATGCACATCCTCCTCCTAACAGCAGTTGAATCCCTGGGCAGCATCTTTGCTTCTATTGCAGATATTTTAATCCCTGCTCCATTTGTGCTAGTGTTTTTATCTACTGGAAGCTTTACATCTGTACATCACCTGTACTATCATGAGTCTGTAATTTTCATTGCTAGCCTAACAGCTACATTGTTTTCTCTGTTCCTCTTTTTTTTTTTTTAAGAAGCACATACCTCAGAGAAAAACTGGAGAAGAGATAAACTTTACTCACGTGGAATGTTTATTATATGCTTTTCACCAATTAGCTTACAAGGTTATTGAAATTCTTCCTCTGCCTTTTCCAGCTATATATATATATATATATATATATATATATATATATATATATTTTAATGTTAACCCATGTGAACAAATGCTAAATCATGTATGTGTTGCAGGTTCCCAACATCACGAATAGTCTTTGTGGCTACAGGATTGTGACTGGTCAACCATCAGATAGGCTTGAAGAGGATTTTTCAGACAATTATAAAGATTTCACTGAGAGGTAGTTCATATCAAATGCCATTTCTTTTCCATTTTTGATTGGTTGGGTGCCAGTGAAGTTTCTGTAACTTTCATCCAAAAAGTTATATGAGTTTCCAGTAAAAATTGCCTGTATTTTCCTTTTCTTGTATTCCAATGAGAAGCCATATCTTAAAAGTAGTAATCTTATCTTAGAAACCATTCCTTAAAATGCGAACTGTGGATCTTCAGAAAAGGGGGATGATTCTACCCGATGTTTAATTGTTATGTGGGGCTGATTCGGAATTGGTCAATCACCTCTTCATCCATTGCCTGTTTGCATCCAAGGTGTGTTATGGTGCCCTATCCAGATGCAATGTCCTTTGGGTCATATACTGTGTCCTATAGGCGAATTGTTAATGGCCTGGCATGGTATGGTTGTGGGGAAGGATTTGAAAGCTTTGTGGTGGCTTTGCTTGTTGGCAGGCCTTTGGGTGATTTGGGAGGAGAGAAATAGAAGGTGTTTCAGTGATGTGAGCCACATCGTTGAGTGGGTTGTAGGGAGAATTTGTGGCTTTGTCAGGAAGTGGGGCTGATGTAATAGTGGGAAGGAAGTGCATGCTGCTTCTTTGCTTTTGGGAGGGAGGTTAGCTGTTTTGTGCTTTTCTATTCTTTTGTCGCCCGTTGGCATTTTCTCAATAAATTTTTTGTCACCTTTTAAAAAAGAAGAAGAAGAAGAAGAAGAAGAAGTTAACAATCGTTGTGTTGGTATCTGATGTCATAATAATCTCTTCCAGAATGTGTAGGAATGATACTGTTATTATGCTATGTCTGTGTGCGGCTGTGCGCGCGCGTGTTAAATGATATATTTTAATGGACTGCATTATTAGTGGTGCAGTCCATCTCACTGGGACACTTGGACAGTCCAATTGACTGTTATACACAGTCCATAAGGCCCAACATACATTTCATGGGCTACAATGCAAAATCATGCCAATCAGACCATTCTAACTATCTCATGCCTATGAAATGTGCATTTATATACAAATATGCCCAATTAACAATTTGAGCCATGTGTTTGTTGGGGGCTCATCAGGTACTGCTTATGTTTCTAATCATTTATTTTTATAAGACGTTCATAAGCATCTCAATGATGGCTTGGAAAATGGAAGACCATAAAATGGAAGGCCAAGTTATTATGGATTGGATCATTTGATGGGTGTGGTTTTTTGTGGTAGCCTAAGAAATGCATGCTGGAACTAATGGATAGTCCAGATCGGTTGATCGGACTGTCCAATGTCCTGGTGAGGGTGACTACACCACTAATAGGGGTTTCGTCGACTATTTGTGATTGTTTCCCCTAGAGACATACACCCACACGGATGCATGTACACATACACACATAGCTAATGAAGGATGGTATTTGTTTCATCACAAATGGATTTTCCTTTGCCCTGAGCTTTTTTTTTTGAAATGGCTTGTCTACCTTTCTAGTTTGTCTTCTGGTCTCTTTGCTCATATCTTTCCTTCTAAATAAGCTTCCCTTTTCTAAGAAAAAAAGATTTTTGGGATCTCTTTTCTCTAAGTACCTTTATCTGATTAAATACACAATCTGATTCAAGGTGCTTGATGTGACTCCGTAATTAACATAGTGTGTGCATGGATAAAGGAGAAGAGATCACCGTCTTCTTCTAAAAAATAGACCTTGAATCCACATGGATAGAGAAATCCCTAAAAGCGAGAGATAAAAGTGATATTATTGATGAAAAGGCCCCATGATATGACTTATATAAACCCTAAGCCCTAAATTCATAACTTTTCCAAAATAGTTAACTTCCCTAAAATAGAAAACTTTCTGAAAAATAGTAAACATCTTTTAAACTGATTCAAACTCTTTCTCATGACTAGAACAAGGACTTTAAGCTATTATAGGACTCTTGAAACCCTGAAATATTAACCAGAACTTACTGAGCTTGTTGGTAGCTTTTCAATGATATATTATAACCAATTGCAAAGTTATGGCCATAGGAAGCTACAATGCGCTATGCCCTCGATCAAACATTTTAGCCCCGATTTCCTTTGATCCTTGCCATCCATGAGATGGTCCTTGACTTTGTCCTACATCAATAATATTTGGTACACAAAAATATTATGGAGTTTGCTGATATTTCATGATTAATCAATCTAATTTGGTCCAAAACATCAAGAAATTTCATGATATTTGCTACAACCAAATGCACTCTTAGGTAAGAATGTTCCTCTTGGAAATGTCACTTTATGGACCTTAGCTCCTATAACACTAGCAGCTATCTATTCCACCATGCCCGTGCTGAAGTGTTCCAGACACTTCATTGATATGAACCTTGCTCCAATGCCAACCGCCTTGACTTCTTAGTTCGGCCTTGGTTAGACCACCATAAATCAATAGAATAATTTTAACCGAAACCTATACCTAGACAATACACCAAAAATTGGTGTGCTAGACACCCAAACCATTCCAAATCCAACCATGTGCTCGTGGATGGAGGATGGCTCTGAGAATATATTTCTCTGTTATCATACCAAGTCTTTACATTTCCAAGGATTTGAAGAATATGCTTAATTAATCTTGATTGATTTCACCAATGGAATATCTTGGGAGAAGGGCCATCCGACCGCATGAAGCTTAAGTTTTATGTCTGTGATAATGCACTAATTTTTGGGAATCCTTAACAGCTGCCAATCCAACCAACTCATGCCACTCGATGCAGCCTGTGTTGCAGTTTTGGAGGCTGGTGGAATGTTTCAAGAGTAGCATCAATGATATTGTTGTTGATGGCGATGCAGGTTGACTAACCTTGGAGATCTAGCTGAGGCTACCATGAAGAAACTCACTCAGGATATGGCAGAACATGACAAGGCGATGGCCAATGCTAAGACGGATGAGGCAAAGGCGAGCATTGTGAAAATTTCTTACAGTCTCTCCATACACCTACCGTTAAACTATTGATTTCTAGCTCATTTTTTTATGAATATGTTACCTGCCCTGCAGCAAATAAAGAAGCAGAATACTATGACTGGGTTGCGGGCCTGCAATAATATACTGGCAATGACACAGGTGAAGGAAAGAAAGAAAGAAAATGATGGAATGTCCAATGTCGTTTTGGTTATGTTACTTAGTAACTAATCTCATGCATCCCTTTTTCTATTCAGCCATTGCATTCAAAATCTCTTTCATTCATTGGGGAAAAGATAATCACTCTTTCGTGGAGACCAGCCACAAAACCTTCACTGGCTTCAACAACTGCTGCAGCAGGGTAGGAAAAACGCTTCTATCCTTGTCTTGTTCAGTTTGTGTTTCCCCGATTGCTCATCTCATATCTGCTTGATTTCTAGTGACAAGCGTACTGCACCTGCTAGTTTTGGTGCAATGGCAACCAAAAAGGGACGAGGCGAGGGCGGTAAGAGTCATCTTGTAAACAGAGCATTTGAAGACTCATATCATGGTGGTCGGAATGGTGCATGGGGTCGAGGTGGCCGTGGAAGAGGACGGGGCTACTATTAGCTTCATCTCTGGACTCGTCCATGAGAGATGAACACTGTAGCAAAAGAATTGCTGAACATAATTCCTCAACAATGGTAAAGAATAAAGAGAGAATGGCCGTATGCATCAGTTGGCTTCTCTGCTTGGATTGATCTCATGCAGATTGATTTACATATGATGCAGGACATGGAAAATTAAATATGATATGCAAGATTGCAGGCTTAGATCACACCAATTCAGAAACAATCACACAAATTCCACATCCCACATGAAAATCCAAACATTCAATTAAAGGGGAATCTATGCGGGTCCAAGCCGACACAAGCTAGGACTGGACCAATAAAATTATAAACCAAACAATGTCAAAGGGAAATAAAATCAACTACTCATGCATAAAAATCAGTCCCTAATCCAAGGGATTCCCTAATTTCAATTCAAGGAACCCTAAGGTGATAAAAAGGGGCAAATCAATTAAGGATCATGTAATATAGGGTTAGGATTCATGAAAAAAACGGCTATGAGAGGATAAAAGAAGATAAAAACCTGAACCAAAAGATGATCCCGCGTGTGGACAGCAACAATGGTCCAGATGGACGTGTGTGTGATCCCGGCCGCACGTGTGTGGGGCCCACTATTCAGAAAAAGGCCACCTTGGCCCTGGTCGGCCAGGGATGGACTCCAAAACCTCTAAATTTCAGCTCGATCCGATGTACGGTTTGTGCGTGGTGCTCCGCCGAAGTTTCAGCTCTCTGGCCGAAATCTGGAAACCTGCTTCAATGAAGAAATCTGATGCAACAAAAGGACAAATTCGAAGTATGGATGGTGGGGGAAGATGGAAAAAAAAGATGATGGAAGATGGGGGTGAATTGGGATCGATGTGGCTTCGCACCACGGTAGTTAGCCCTTCGAAAAGGGAGGGCTTCACACCCACTTTTGAATTCTTCCACAACTCACGAAGAGAGCAGAAAAATAAAGCAGGAATTTTTTTATTAACTTCAATGAATGAAAAGAACTACAAAGGGTGCCTATTTATAGGGAGAACCCTATACCCAAAAACTCGCACCATGTGCGACACCTATTACTTGGCGATGAAGTAAACTAAAATAAAAATCAAACAAGGAAATCTAAAGCGTTCACGATGTTCTAAATAATAACAATAAACAAAACTTAAAATATAAAACCAATCCGACGAGTGGGCCACGATCATGAGATCCCATGGTGGGCTTTTCTTGACTATCGGGCCACTTTTCTGAACCAAAACTTGTCATCTAACTAGGAGGCCCTCCCTGGACGTCGTCATCGAGGCAGATCGATGGTGGGGTCCTCCATCTACGCACATACGTGCGTAGGGGTGGCGGCGTAAGTGCGCGTGTGCGCGTGATGTCCCCATCAATTCTCCCCGGCTGCAAAGATTTCGCCACTGGAGAAATAAAACTCCTGAACCGCTTCAGGATGTCAGGATCAAGTCTCTGAAGCTCCTCCTCAGTGAGCCACGTGCTGCCTGAAGCTGGGCTTAACTTCCATTTAACCACGTACTTCTGAAACCCGCCGTCCGACGTTGAAACTATCTGATGGTCCTGGATATCCTCTATTTTCTTTTTAGGTATGTGAAGGTTAGGTATGGGAGATAGAGGCTGGGAAAATGAGTCGGGAATGATAGGTATGGGAGGTAGAGGCTGGGAAGATGGGTCGAGATGGGTAAGTATGGGAGGTAGAGGCTGGAAACATGGGTTGGGATGGGTAGGTATGAGACGTAGAGGCTGGAAAAATGGGTTGGGAAGGATAGATATGAGAGGTAGAGGCTGGGAAAATGGGTTAGGACGGGTAGGTATGGGATGTAGAGGCTGGAAAAATGGGTCGAGAAGGGTAGGTATGGGAGGTAGAGGCTGGAAAAATGGGTTAGGACGGGTAGGTATGGGAGGTAGAGGCTGGAAAAATGGGTCGAGAAGGGTAGGTATGGGAGGTAGAGGCTGTGAAGAAAAGTTAGGAAAAGTAGATATGGGAGGTAGAGGTTGGAAAAATGGGTTGGGAAGGGGCCATGGTTCAAGGGATAAATATGAGGAATCAGGATGGGTGGGCGAAGGGCCAGACAAAGTATCGGTGGTCCTTTGAAAAGTAACTAAATCCTCCACATCGGATGTGAAACTAATTCCCATGAAAGGTGGAAGATCTATCTCATACACATTGAGACCGTTTCGTTTTATAATTTTGACGGGTCCAGCGCTACACGCGTGTAACTTACGAACGGCCCTCGAAGGATACCGCTCGGGCCTGATGCAGACCATCACAGAGTCCTCAATATTGAATCCTTTGAAACATTTATACTGGTCTGTATAAAATGTGCAATGTTCATTATTAGTCATGATCTTCTGCCTGATTTCTTGATGCCATGAATGAATGTGATGCGCAAAAGACTCTGCAGACTCTGACGGCCTATGGGACAGTGACATAGGGACAAGATCAATAAGTTTCCTAGGTTTATAATCAGTAACGACTTCACAAGGACTTAGACCTGTGGACCTATCGACAAACTTATTCAACGTGAACTCGGTTGTAAGTATTACGATGTCCCATATTCTGGTGTGCTCTATATCCTTCCTAGGGGACTCATCCGGTAGATCATCAGGAAAGATATCACATAACTCATCCATTACCGGAATGGCCTCAGTGGGTAACTCTACACTAGCCGTTGGTACACTCTCTCCAGCCACAAGGCCACACATGTTGTACCCCTCAAAATAGTGGTCTTTATATCTCTCATGGGGTGGGTGTCCGGGTGCACACCCATAATTGATTCCTTGACCAACTCCATTCATTAGTGTATCCTCCAGGCCACCTGCTTGAGATTGGACATCTACCCTAATGGTGGGGTTTGTCCTAGCGATGGTCTTTAGTCTGGTAATGCGTACATCAAGCTGTTCACAGCATTGGTCCATTTCCAAGCGCTTAATCATAGACTCCAACGTCTGAGATATCTTGTTTAGTGACTCTTGCAATTGTTCCATGTTTAGTATAGGGTGCAAACCGAAACTGCGACCCGTACGTGTGGGCATACACTGACTTGCTCAACCTAAGGACCTGCTATGACAACTATATGCGTCTAAAAACTAAATGACCCTACGAGACTCTATATGAAGGAGACTACACACTGTTACTAAAATTCAGCTATATATGATGGACTGAATGCATGAAGGACTCAAACAAACTAAACCCTAAATATGTGGTGAATTCCCCTATAAGAACCCTAGGCTCTGATACCAAATTTGATGCAGGACATGGAAAATTAAATATGATATGCAAGATTGCAGGCCTAGATCACACCAATTCAGAAACAATCACACAAATTCCACATCCCACATGAAAATCCAAACATTCAATTAAAGGGGAATCTATGCGGGTCCAAGCCGACACAAGCTAGGACTGGACCAATAAAATTATAAACCAAACAATGTCAAAGGGAAATAAAATCAACTACTCATGCATAAAAATCAGTCCCTAATCCAAGGGATTCCCTAATTTCAATTCAAGGAACCCTAAGGTGATAAAAAGGGGCAAATCAATTAAGGATCATGTAATATAGGGTTAGGATTCATGAAAAAAACGGCTATGAGAGGATAAAAGAAGATAAAAACCTGAACCAAAAGATGATCCCGCGTGTGGACAGCAACAATGGTCCAGATGGACGTGTGTGTGATCCCGGCCGCACGTGTGTGGGGCCCACTATTCAGAAAAAGGCCACCTTGGCCCTGGTCGGCCAGGGATGGACTCCAAAACCTCTAAATTTCAGCTCGATCCGATGTACGGTTTGTGCGTGGTGCTCCGCCGAAGTTTCAGCTCGCCTGCGGGCCGAAATCTGGAAACCTGCTTCAATGAAGAAATCTGATGCAACAAAAGGATAAATTCAAAGTACGGATGGTGGGGGAAGATGGAAAAAAAAGATGATGGAAGATGGGGGTGAATTGGGATCGATGTGGCTTCGCACCACGGTAGTTAGCCCTTCGAAAAGGGAGGGCTTCACACCCACTTTTGAATTCTTCCACAACTCACGAAGAGAGCAGAAAAATAAAGCAGGAATTTTTTATTAACTTCAATGAATGAAAAGAACTACAAAGGGTGCCTATTTATAGGGAGAACCCTATACCCAAAAACTCGCACCATGTGCGACACCTATTACTTGGCGATGAAGTAAACTAAAATAAAAATCAAACAAGGAAATCTAAAGCGTTCACGATGTTCTAAATAATAACAATAAACAAAACTTAAAATATAAAACCAATCCGACGAGTGGGCCACGATCATGAGATCCCATGGTGGGCTTTTCTTGACTATCGGGCCACTTTTCTGAACCAAAACTTGTCATCTAACTAGGAGGCCCTCCCTGGACGTCGTCATCGAGGCAGATCGATGGTGGGGTCCTCCATCTACGCACATACGTGCGTAGGGGTGGCGGCGTAAGTGCGCGTGTGCGCGTGATGTCCCCATCAACATAGAGGAGCTGAATGAATCCAGTTCGGGTAAGATGGCTCTTGAATTCAATCCTTCCGCCTGCAGCTCAGAAGGGACTGCGCTTTCCACACACGATCCCGTTGATTTTAAACCATCTAAAGAGTGAGACTAGTGTAGCTTACTTCATAGTTGAAAGGTTCAACGTTGCGGAACTCTTTGGATGGCCATTACTGGTGCATCCATTTGCAGAGCTACAAATCTTCATGCTGTGATGCATTTCGGCTTTTATTTAATTCATCAGCCTCAAACACAGAGCGATAGGGCTCATTTAATCAAAGCATTGGATTTTCGATGTTGCTCTACTGGACTATGCAGAGGGGTGCAAGATTTGAGAGCAAGACGGAACAGGTATGGTCTTGATCTCTCAAAAAACCATTATGTTCGAAAAGAGAACTGATTGCCTACAGGAAAATGGCACAACTTTGTGTGGGAAATGGGTAGCATAAAAACGATAGGGCCTTCCATGTCGATCACCCTTCTTGAAAATTAGAATGAACTGCTTGCTATGTTGGCCAGACCTGCATGTTGAGTCACATCCATGGATTTTGAACTCGTCCACGTCAACTCGCTTTCAGTTGAGTCCGATCCAGTTTCACACCATGAATCAACATCCAAAACATGCCCCTGATCAGCCTTACCATTTGGAGATCTCTGATGAGTGAGACTTTCATTTTCAGACAACTCATCACATACTGCTGGTTGTAGTCTTGGCCAACAACCTTTTTTTTTTTTGGTTAGCTTGTTAGTACACCCCACTGTCAGTTAACACGTCACTGTTAGCCACCCCCACTAGGGATCGATACCAAGACCTCAGTGTTGAAACAATGTATCTTTCACTCAGTCTACGGGCCCCATTTTTACAAGCATTTTGCCCATGGAAATCCAATATTTCAATGATAAATGTTTTAAGATACATTTAGAAACAAATGGCTAGTGCACGTGTGACCGGTTCTAGGCAATCCGTTCTCATTTTTAAAAGCTATTTTCCCTCAGAAAGGTGCTTTCAGGGGTTGTAGCATGGAACGGGTTGTACGTATGCTTTTAGAGATGCTCAGTCCTGAGTTTAGTCACCACTCGGCCTTGTCGTGCCCAATCACCCACCCATATTTTCAAATTCTTACTTGTGGTGCTGAACTGGATGGAACTTGACTAGGTCCGAGTCATCTCCGACGAGACCCGGGCTAGTCATCAAACCTTGGTTGTATATAATTATTCCTCTGGTAGGATATGCTGATTTGTGCGCATGCACGCAACCAACTGCATGACAGTACCTGGAACTAAATCAGTCAAATAGTACAACCTGTTTTACTTTGATCATGACCCAAAACTCAGGGATAATCCAAACTTGCTGATCACGCTTCGGACTGTCCATTGATTAGAGGACATGATCAATCTAATTAATTTTTGGGCCATGTGCTACGGGCGGTGGATGTTGTTGCAGGCTATCATTTTTGTTGCTGCCTCGAGACACCCAACAGTTCCCAACAATCTAATCCCAGTAATGTGGCGGACTCGTAATTGCACGTGTAGACGAGTTCCTCCGAGGGCACAGTGCACACGTGTAGGAATTAGAGGCCCCACCATGAACCGGCCACAGTGCAAAGATCAGACGCACATCTGACGATGGTTAGAGGTACAATTACGTGTTCTGTAAGTGTATTGCAAGAAACCCCATTATACACCGTATATACAGTATCCAGTTACAATACAATACCTCTAACATGCACCCATACAGAACACTATCCATTGCTGGTGACCGTATCCTGCGGACAACATTGATCTGCGTTGTTATGCTCGACATCGAGGCCATCTTCTCAGGACCGTCGATCCTTCAGCAGGCAGTCCCTGAGCCCGAACGGCCGATGGGAAGCAGGATCCTGGATTTCATACAGTAGGAAGCGATGGGGCCTAACGTGCACCTCCATAACGTTGGATCCACGACATCATGGAGCTCCAAAGCTGCATATACTTTGGGAGACGGCGGCCAAGGTTGAATACAAGGAGTGCACCAACACAAACACTAGTTACAATGAGGATGAGGGCCCACAAGGCACTCACACCGAAACTGTGTGTATTGTCTGCGACGGAGGGTGAGATCGAAGCACTTGGAAGAGGAGAGCAGTCCTTTCTCTAGCTCCTGCATCTCTCCGCTCAATGCTACTTGTAGGATTGCCTTCGAGACATTGGACACACCAATGGCGACCCCTTTGGAAACACCTATGGCGTTGGATTGAAAGGAGAATTTGGTAACACTAGTAACACTTACAAAATGGATTTTGCTTACCTCAAAGTTGGGCCATTGCCCAAAAGTCACCTCCATCGAACGATCCCGGTTGACTTATTATCTCTAACCATCTTTTTTAGTTACGCTGGTGTGCCATAATCGATACAACGGCTCGATTCAAATCAATCAACTTTGACCCAAGTGTACGTTTAATTTAAATGTATATAATAAGATTATGGGAATATCCTGTTATGGACAAATGTCTTAAATCTGTCTGTTGGTTTGTCGATGACATTGAAGCCAGTCGTCGATGACAATAAAGGTTGCTCAATGCCATCGATAATTGTCGAAAATTTTCACCCGTAGTCGTTAGACAATTTTGGTCTGTTTTCGATGACATCGAAGAGTTTACGTAGATTTTCTGTGGAAACGCAGATTTTGCAATTTTTGTTTACTATTCCGATTCCGTTTCTTTCGAAACTTATATAAAGGGGTGTATGCGGGATTGAGAGGTATTCTAAGGTTTTCTAAAGGAGTTCTAAGGGTTTCTGAAATGATTTTAGGGTTTTTAAAGGGTGTAGCAAGGGTGAGATTCAAGGTTGTTCGAATCGGGTAAGTCCTCTCTCTTTGTAATTAATGCTTTCATAGTGGAATTCTGTCGCTTTGTGCCGTGATTTTTTCCTGAAAGGGTTTTCCACGTTAAATCTACGTGTTCTCTTGTGTTTGCTTGGTGCCATTGTATTGCTATTCAGGATCTAGATCTGTGGGATTCTGCAGCACAAATCCCCAACAAGTGGTACCAAAGCAATCGTTGAGGTACAGATATGAATCTATAGGATTAGTAATAATGGCGAGCACTAGGTCTAAGATTGAGAAGTACTCAGGAAAAAATAATTTTGAGTTATGGAAGATCAAGATGATGAGTTCCTTAATCAAGCAAGGCGAAGATGGTGCTCTTGAGGAGCGAAAGTTTACTATGACTGATGATGATTGGAATACTCTTGATAAAAAGGCTTTATCATCGATTCGTTTATGTCTCATGGATGAGGTTCTCTACAACGTCATGAGGGAGAAAACTGCGACTAAGTTATGAGCGAAGTTAGAGGATGTCTATGTGAAAAAACTCTCTGAAAATCGCCTACACTTGAAGTGGCAGCGGTATAACTTCAAGATGACAGAGGGTGGAGATCTGGAGGCTCATGTCAGCAACTTTAATAAATTGGTTTGCAAGTTGCTGGATATGGAGGAAGTGATGAAAGACAAAGAACAATCATATATGTTGCTGAATTTTCTTCCGGCATCGTATGAGTCATTCAAGGACACTATGTGTAACACGAATAAAACCCTAAGTGTCGACACCGTTATCTTAGCCCTTCAAGGAAAGGCTATGAGAAAGCTAAATGGCGATATGAGAACATCTTCTGAGGAAATGTTTACGAGGGACAGAAATTCTGAGCAAGGTACAGGTTCTTTAGATTATAGATCGAAATCCAAGGGCAAGGACAAAGGAAAGGTAAAGCGTTGGAATTGTGGGAAGGAAGGACTTGTGAAGAAGGATTATGAAAATCCTAAATCGAAGAGAGAAGATTCCGAGGCTTTGTACAGGAAGGCCAATGCTGCCACGTCAGATAGATCGAGTGGATGTGATGGTAATGTTTTGTATGTGTCTACTATCAAGCGGCCATACGATGATCGTAAGGACGAGTGAATGTTAGAGATAGGGGCATCTTTTCACATGACTCCTCATTGGAGTTGGTTCGCCAGCTAAAGGGAGTGCGATGGTGGATAGGTGTTTATGGGCAATGGCTTTGCCTGTAATGTTGTGGCTATTGGTACGGTGCGCATTAGGATGTTTGATGGGGAGGAGCGTACCTTGACTGATGTCAAGCACTTTCCTAATTTGAAGCAGAATCTGATTTCTTTTGGTATACTTGAGGCAAAAGGATGCAAGTACATGGGTATTTATAGTGCTCTTAAGGTATTTAAGGGGGCACGGGTAAACATGAAAGCGCAACGACTCGGTAACTTATACAGGTTGATCAAGAGCACTTCAACAGGTGGAGCTGCAGTAGATGCAGCGGATTCCACCTCTGCATGTGTGTGGCATGTTGGGCATGGCCACCTGAGCAGGCAAGGCAGGAAAGCTGAGACGCGCGGACAAAAATACAGAGCCGGTAAAGCAGCCACCTGTGAGAAGAATCACACGGCATGATCGCAGGATATCAGCGTGGTACAAGGACGACTCCAATATCGCAGGGGATTCATCTTCTATTCTAATGGCTCTAGGTGAGCCTGGTGCTAAGAAATGGAATGTGACTATGGTCAATGTGATGGATTCGTTGTACCAGACCAACATATGGGAACTGGTGGAGCTTTTAGTGGGTCGGAAAGCAGTTGGATGCAGGTGAATCTTTAGGAGGATATAACATAGATACATAGCAATATTGGTAGCGAATGGTTATGCTTAGAGAGAAGAGATCGGCTTCTTAGAGATATTCGTGCTGACGGTATAACAGGTGTCTGTAAGATCCGTGATTGGCGCTGGTTGGCCAATATGATCTTGAGCTGGAAGGATAGATGTGGAGTTTGCACTTCTGCAAGGGAAAGTGAAGAGCAGATCTATATGAAGCAACCGGAGCGGTTCGAAGTTAAAGGGGTTGAGAAAAGACTTTGCAGGAGGTCGTGGTTCGACCTATCGCCTAGGCAATGGTTTGATTCCTTCATGGTGAGTCAGGAATTGATGACATATAAATCGCCAATTATGACATGTCTGAAATCAATGTACTGAAGACTTGGTTAAGTGAGACATTTAGGATAAAGGATCGGGGGACTGCAAAGATGGTTCTTGGCATTGAGACTGAAAGAGGAACAGGCTTTAGTAATCACAGGAGGAATACCTTGTGTGTAGGTATTGATTAAGGATGTGATGGGCCAGGTAAAGCCAGAGAGCCTTCCCTACGCGTCTCTCCTCAAGTTTTCCTCAGGACATGTCTCAAAACAGATGAAGAAAAGTAGGATATCTCATGAGCCTTATTCGAATGCGGTTGACAGTGTATGCCATGGTCTGGATTAGACTGGTTATTCTACAGGCTATCAGTGTTGTGAGCAAGTACCCCGGCAAACAATATTAGGTAGCGGTGAGATGGTAAGAAGACTACGTCTTTCCTTTTGAGAAGACAGGAACAAAGATGGTTGCGTACGTGGATTTTGATTCGACAGACATGCTCACCTAGATCGTTCCTAAAGAGAAGTTCAAGTTTTGTGCAACTTCTCTAAGCTTGACGATGACATAAAAGAAGGACGGAGTATCCACGAGAAGCTATGATGTGATGTAGAGATAAGAGAAGAGGTTAAGAAGCTACATGGATGAAGATTGAAGACATGGTGGATATTGTTATGGACAGATGTCTTAAATCTGTCTGTTGGTCTGTCGATGACATCGACTAGGTTCGATGACATCAAAGTCAGTCGTCGATGACATCGAAAGTTGCTCGATGCCATCGATAATTGTCGGAACTTTTCACCCCTGGTCGCTGGACAGTTTTGGTCCGTTTTCGATGACATCGATGGACCTTCGATGACATCGAAGAGTTTATGCAGATTTTCTGTAGAAACGTAGATTTTACGAATTTTGTTTCCTATTCCGATTCTACTTCTTTCTAAACTTATATAAAGGGGTGTATGCAGGATTGGGAGGTATTCTAAGACTTTCTAAAGGAGTTCCGAAGGTTCCTAAAAAGATTTTAGAGTTCTAAATGGTGTAGCAAGGGTGAGATTTGATGTTGTTCGAATCGGGTAAGTCCTCTCTCTTTGTAATTGATGCTTTCATAGTGGAATTTTGTCGCTTTGTGCCGTGATTTTTTTCCGAAAGGGTTTTCCACGTTAAATCTACGTGTTCTCTTGTGTTTGCTTGGTGCCATTGTATTGCTATCCAAGATCTAGATTTGTGTGATTCCGTAGTACAAATTCCCAACATATCTGTCACTCAGTCAGCCACTTATAAAATTTGATAATAATCGAGTGATAATTGGAGGGTGGGGTTCTTCCTTTGCTTCGTGCCTTTCACAAAAAAGAACTTTTTAAATATTAGTGCAAATCAAATAAAAGGAAAAATTGACAATCGATTACTAAGAGCAATTGCAAGAATGCATCTCTTGAAAAAAAAAACTATTTATATTGGATAAAGGACAAATATAACATATGAATATTGTTATTCTGAGGATAAGCTGAGATAAAGTAAATTGATAAGATAAGTTTGTTTGAATTGATTGAAATTTTGTTTGGATTCATTTTTCGCTGTCGAATTCCTCTACTATTTATAGATTTCCGTTGTATTTTTTCCAGATCCTTCTTCTATTATTGTAATGGTTATAGCAATACAAAAGTCTTTTTAAATTGATTTCTTTTCTAGATCACTTTTTTAGCATGTTTCTCTTTAGATGGTTTCACTTCCGAATGTTTCTTGGCTGCTTATTTCACTTTTGTCAACAAAAGCTGGTATCAGTTGCCTTTTATACCTCAAACAGATCAAGTGCGCTTCTTGTATATTGATCACAACACTCCCTCGACTATCCACTGACAAGTAAAACTTAACTTATGCCAACTGTAAGCAAACAAAAATTACTTTAAATATCTGAAGATATTTTTTATTAACTTCTTGTTACTCATACAATGCCACATGTCACCTTTTTATAAGCTTTCCCAAAATTACTAGAAATAGAGTACAACACCATTATATTTCAAAAAAACTGGGACAAAAGCGAGTCATTTGACTCAACAGACTCGCCAGACCTTTCAGTTGATTCAAGATCTGGAGTTTTAAAACCTTGTTTCAGGTGTGCCCGACAGCGCTTGGTGCATACCTTGAATGTCAGCTCGATCAATCCAATTGAATTCAGGGTTTGAGTTGAGTAAATGCCGGTGGGATTAGGAATAAACACGAATATTTGGTTCTTAGTGAGTTGGATCGAGTATATCGGGATGGAAATCTGGCCAGGTGGGGTTGTGATTAGGGAAAGTGGATGGGCCCAGGTCCCGGCCTGACACAGCCAGATTTTATTAGTTCATGTGGCGCTGGAAAGTATGTTTCACCCAACCGTGTAGGGCCACATTGATGTATTTGTTGTATATCCACTTCTTCCATCTGTTTTTCCATTTCATCTAAATAAGCGTTTCCCTCACCGTAGGGCCATTTTGAAGTATGTGCTGTATAACCATGCCATCCATTAGTTTTTCCAGTTCATTCTAGGGCATGTCTCACAACCAGTCATATCCAAATCTCAAGTGGATCATACAGTAGGGATTGAATGTTCACTGTTAAAAACTTCTCGGCGACGGTAGAAGTTCTGGATAAGATTATAGTTATGTTTTACTTTTGTCACCCATGTGTGACCTTATCAACAGTTTGGATGTCCAATAAACATTGCTGTGAGCCTTATAAAGTTTTTAACGATGGGCATTCAATGACCACACTGTAGTCTACTTGAGATATAGATTTGCTTTATTTTTGGACCATGCTCAACCTCAAGGTGTATCACAGGGAGAGAAACGTCCACTTTGGAGTGTCAGCCTCACCTAAACCATATGGCCCACCTTGATGTGTGTATTGTATATCCACTCTGTCCATCCATTTTGGCAGATCATATTATAGCGTAAGCTTAAAATGAAGCCTATTCAAATCTCAGGTGGACTAAAGTATAGGAAAAACTAATGATTAAATGCACATTATTAAAAACTACCAAAGGCCCTGCCATAATATTTATTTACCATCCAACCTCTTGAGAAGGTCACACAGACCTAGATAAAGGGGAAAAAGCAAAATATCAGCTTGTTCTCAAACTTTCGCGGCCCATAAGAAGTTTGTAACGACTAATCAACACTTTTTACTGTGGTGTGGTCCACCTGAGATTTGGATCTGCTCCATTTTTTGGTTCATGCTTTAAAATGAGCTAAAAAATGAAAGGACGGTGTGGATATACAATAAATACATCCAGGTGGATCCCACTGCCAGGGCTGCACCTAATATGCTCTCTTGAAAGTGGTTCCCACTGTTTCTGCCCCACTTGAGACTCGGATACGGAAAAATGAACAGATGGTGTGGATTAGACATATAAATCATTACGGGGCCAAGGAGATTCCACATTTCAACGCTCTGGGTTTTCTTTTGTCTTTCCCTGACCGAATATGCTGCCCCTCGCCACAAGCAATGGAATTTCTTGACGCGTGGAATTTATGTGGCCCCACGTGACCTATTTCTTAAGTTATATATGCATCTAAATTTTCATATCATTTTAGTATATTAGCTCAAAAACAAGGCAGATTCATAATTCAAGTGGACCATAGTACAGAAAATACTAGAAATTGGACGCCTACTGTTGAAAACTTCTTGAGGCACCAAAAAGCTTATCAAGTTGATATTTGTATTTTCCATTAATCTAGGTTCGTGTAATATTATGAATAGGTTAGATGGTAAATAAATCTCATGGTTTGGTTTAGAAAAGTTTCAATAATAGTTTGTTCAGTCTCCATTGATTCAAGTGGTGTGATCCAATTGCACTTTGGATGTACCTGATTTTTGGGCTCATGCCCTGGAATGATCTTGAAAATTTGATGTACGGTGGTGAACAGAAAGGCTCAATGTGGAAAACTTTCGAGCACTTCTCCATCTGTACGACACTATATCAACGGTCTTGATCACCAAAACACGAGATTCATAATACAAAACAGACACAAAAGGGCATCATTAAGATGCACGAGGACCATATATTTCATCATGTAGGTAGGTTGCATTAAGTCGGATCCTTATCTTGCTCCGGTGGTAGACTATCGGGAGTTTCAACATCCGGTCAAGGGTTCAAGTATCCATAAGTGGTGAAATCCCACTACAGCGTGAGTGGGTGTGTGTGTGTTAAAAAAAAAAGTTGCATTTAGCCTGGAAGAAACACATACATCATGATGGGGCCCACAGGCTAGCGTCAGTAGCCAAACCGTGTCCCAGAGAGAGCCGTATGCTAGAAAGCACAGAACCGAAAAGACATGGACGCCAACAAGCTTACAGTCACAGAAAAGAATTTAAATTAAATGGAGAGAATCCAACGGCTGGGCGCCTCTCTACCTGTGAAAAAAATGCCAAGGAGTAGCACCCAAATAAATGGGAACCCACCACATCTTTACAACTAAATAAATAGGTATCCTATATCCACAAGGAGGAACACAGCAAAATGCAGAAGCACATCTGCAAACGCCAAACAGATGTACACCACACGTGCTACCTTTACTCACTTATAAGAGACCTGGTTGAAGGCCTCTAGACAGTGTTGCACCTTGTGAAATGGGGCAACTCAATCACCTCGCTGTGTGGGCCATGATCATCATTGTTGTGGATCTTCCTGGGCCCCAAAATCTTCCCAACTCTCTGTCCCACCGATTGGATCTGAGGGTAACACTTGCATTGCCAATTCTTACGGAGTCGGTTTATAAGAAATAGAAGAAGAGCCAACGTCGACATACCGCCTGTTACTACGAAGAGGCCCCAAAAGCCATCTGGGCTCAGTCTGCCATTTTCGTCATCATCTTCAGGATCCATGCTTAAACGCTTGTGAGAAGAAAGTAGATTCTCCTCTAGTTTCCGCAATGTCCCATTTTCCCTCAGTCTTAGAATCTCATCGGAGACCTCTTCGACGAGATGTGAACCCTTTGGGAATACCTGAAGAAAGTATTCATGGCAATGGCACTGTGTAAGTTTTCTTTCCTTCATCTTACTATCTGGGCTTTTGGGCGCAACCATCTGTAACTGATAATGGGCCTCAATTAAAAGCCCAATTAATGAACTTCAACCCGTTAATAAGGGGATTAAAACCCAAATACGAGACTGATCCAACAACTTCGATGGCCTCGGTTCGTTTTCAATGGTGTCCATCCCATCCGACTGTTTCCTGCTGTGTGGCCCACTTGAGTAATGGATCGGTCTGATTTTTGGGTTTCACGTCCTAAGACAGACTGGCACAAATGATGGATGGAGTAGATGTACACACACATCACGGTGGGAACCACAGAGATCTTTCGTTGCGCGCGCTACCTTGGTCCATTGAAATAGAGGAAGGGACACGTGTGCATCAGCACATTTGCAATCGGGGCACATGTACACGAGATCCAGGCCATTCATCAACTATTAAGCATGCCCTGGCCCATAAATCAGACTGGTCCACTTATTGAGCGGGTTACACCCGGTGCACAGTATCCAACATACACGTGTTGGGCACTTGATTAATGGACAGGCCTTATTTCTGTATGGCGGTGCACGATCATAGTGCTCCCTACTGATGAATGGCCCAGATTTGACACGTGTGGCGCGAGTGACTAACGAGGGAGCAGTACACTTACAAAGGCGTATCCTCCAATTTCGTAGGTGGGCCCAGTGAGAGCAAAACCCTTGGGGTTCTCATCAAGGAAGAGTTGAATGGATGGGATTTCAAGGAATGCAGCTTTGATGGCCCCACTTGAAAGTGCTTGTGCGTACTGATCCGAGTTATACGTGTCCACGCATCCCGCGCTAAAGCCCACCACCTCTTCCAAGTACTTAGACATGAACGACCCAACGTCGCACCCCACCCTTGCTTTGCCCTTTAACAAGGACTCAACATCCACCACACTCGGTCTGAGTCGCCGGACAGTGAGCATTGAGGTGAGGCTAGCCGTGTAGCTCTGAGTCAAGACCAATGCCACGAACAGCCACACCACCATTGCCATTTTAGATAAATTGCTACGCAGCTTCTCCCCTGGAAGAAGAGAACAAGATCAATTTGGGATCTGGATTACCCTGTGGGACCCACCTAAAATAGCATGGAAACGCAACTGAGTCGTGTTGAATCGCTGAGTTTGAGTTTACTCGACTGGGATCCAGTTTACTTACCCAAGTTCTAGCTGATTCAACAAGGTTTAGAACTATTCTGCAGGCAACTGTACGTCCTCTTCTTTTGTAGATGCCATGTACAAAACAAATGAATGGTTAAGAAAATCTGATCAACCGTCTAGATTTTACACGTGGTCCACCAGAAGTCTAGATCAGCCCATTTCTCTTATGCATGGCATCCACACAGCGAGCTAACCAGATGAGCGACTCCAAGTTTGCCATTTCCATTTATGAGCCAGTACAAGCGGATTCTCTTATTGCTCAGCAAAGAGCTCCTTGATCCGTCCACATCCTACATACTCAATGCAGACACGTCCACTTAAGCTTCACCAGTAATAGATATTCCTTGATGGGCCACCTATAATTTGTGGTCCACCAGAATGATATGGGTAGATTCGTTTGGTTTCAGTGATCCCATTGTAGGTTGCACCTAACAGTGCATCTGATGCCCTTTTGACATATCACTATTACGGTTGCAACCAGTCTTGGTCAACCAAGCTTCCACTGAGAAATGCTTTGGGTACAGGCCCAAAGATGGATTGAGCCCGGGCCTGATCTTATATTCGATTGGGTGGGGTCCATGCCCAACATGCATTCTTCTGGCTCAGACTCATTTGAACAGTATCTGGCACGGTGAATGGCTATTGTACTGGCCTGGGCCTGAGACCGTTCGCCCTGATGACCATATCAATCTTTGGATCCCTACTTAATTACCGTGAATAGGGAAGAGGGTGGTGAAGGAAAGCCATATCAAATTGCCAAATCGATCGCAGAAGGAAATCTCTTCTTCATCATCAGCACTCTCTATTAACCACACGATTAGGCCATTGTAAAAGAAAATGGCCCCAGTTAAGGCCCACAATTTTGTCGTAAAAGGCTTTACGAATATCCAAGCTTTTCCTTCTTCTTGCTTCTCAAGCACCACCATTCTTGCTCCCAGTTCCGTGTAAGGTCTGGAGAATTCTACGTACTGACATCGCTTGGCCACTATGGATGTATCGCCAATAACTGCATCGAATTTCTTTAACACAAGAGAAACAAAGAGAAACCTTATGAAAATACAAATATGGGAAACAGAAAACTAATTTAACTGAAAGCCCAAAGTGCCCGTGTAACATACAGTATATATCTATGCTCGTCAGTTGTGCCTGCTCATGTTATACTATGTAAGCCAAAAATTTAGGTAGATCCAAAACCCAAGTGGGCGGCCATACCACATAGGAATCAGGTTGGAACCCCTACCATTGAAACCTTCTAGGGCCCACTCAAGATTTGGATGAGGCTGATATTTTGTTTTTGTCTTTATCCTATTGCAACCCGCCTTATAAAGGGCTTCAATTACATTAAAAAAAAATCAAGGTGGGTCCCATAGAGGTCTCAATGGTAGTCGTTTCATCTCTATTTTTATCAGCAGCTTTATCCACAGTTTTGGATACCTTAATTGCTCACAGCATAACATGCGCTTGCACAATTGATGAATAGAGTGGAAGTCATCACTGATAGGCTTCCTATAATAAGAAAATCAGATTCCGAATGAAATCACTCTCAGTGTCCATTCAAGTGTTTTGCATTTAACTCAAATCTTTCATATGGTTTTGGTTCCCCTAAGCTTTAGATGAATCTAGGTTTTAGGGCCACGTCCTTAATAGAAACTATATTTGATTTGAATCAGATGATTGGATCTACACGGATATTCCTTCCCTATAATTTATAGACTCTGATTTGTAACAATTAGATAATTATAAAATTTAAATTCACACTTTGATTTAAAATTTCCGTCAGTAATCTGCCAACCATCCGGAGGTAATTTGGGTGGAGACAGTTTGAAATGCTTGAGCACATACGCCAGATGCAATCAATACTTGTAAAATAGTGGAAACTATGTTCCAAATGGATCAATTTTGTCTTTTTACACTGATAACAACTCTCTTTTGTTAACTTTCTATCAATCAAAGTTAAAATAATTGTCTTTTCTACGTAAATCTTAAAGCTAACGTTTATTTAAATCATTAGTGATTTATTTTTATTTTTACATACCGACTAAATCATTACTGCTCATATAAAAAGTCAACTTTCTCAGCTTACACGACTTTGCCGAGTAATGGTACGTGGTGTGACAAAACCGCATACAACACGCAAGGAGGCCTGAAAAGACAAGGTGATGCTGAAAACCAACGTGTCGAACGGAATTCTTCGAAAGCAACAGCGTTCGACTTACAAACGATGACGAAGATCTTCAGTGTATGCATGCATTGGAAGAATACGTTCTACTGCATGGTGGGAACGCCTGACTGTGGGCCATCAAGCATGCGTCCTAGGTTTATTTATATGAGGTCGAGATGCGGACATGGGTAGATGATCCAAACCGTCAATAAGCTTAGCATTATACAGGATTTGCCTTGCTCAGAAAAACACACTTAAAGTATCGTCATGACAACCAATTTCTCACATTAAATCCGGACCTTTAAAAATTTTTTGTTTTCCGGCACTGACCAATTGAATGGTCAGTATCAACCACTACGTTTCGGTTTTGGATAATTGTCCATTCATTTTACCATCTACCAGATAGGCGACTCCAATGAGCAGTTCGTGGCTGCTTGCACAACAGATGTAATACAGGGGCATTTTACACCGGGTGTAAATGTGGGTGGCCTGTGGAATGCAAAGGCACACTTGGGGTGGGTACCCATGTGAAGCCCGTGGGTCACGTGAGGCAGGCCCCAGGCCATGTGAGGCCGGTGTGAGTAGGGCTGAAAGTCAGGTGGGTTCAACCTGACCGACCCGACATTGGGTTGGGCTAGGGCAGGATGTATCGGGTTTGGTCTTGAGCTTGGGCTATATAAACACCAGCCCGATAAAGGCAGGATGACTCCACAGTTTTGGATACCTTAATTGCTCACAGCGTAACATGAGCCAGCACAATTGATGAATAGAGTGGAAGTCATCACTGCTAGGCTTCCTATAATAAATGTTGCAGAAAATTAGATTCCAAATGAAATAACCTGCGTGTCCATTCACGTCAATACCGTTTTTACTTTTTATTTACAACAACCAACCATTATTTTATTTTATCAAATATCTAACGGACGAAAGAAAGCACCCAACTATATTGTTTTCAGTTAGAAATCCTTCTATTTAAAATAAACAAGGGATACACCACAAGGGACCTTAGGCATGTTTGGATTGATGGAAACCAAAACATGGATGAGAAAAGCTGAATCTCACATCTATTGGAAAAGAAATGTGCCGAGAATAGAGTTACTACTAATTTTGAGTCCACACCACAAGGGAACTTTTAAGTAAGGATTAGTGAAATGAACTCACCTTGAGGTAAACTTGCTGAATTAAAGAATCATAGTCGCCGTAATATGGAATGAACTTGTAAGACAAGTTGTTGTGCAGATTCTCCCAAACCAACCGGAAGACTTTAATGGAGTGGCCACTAAAACATCTCTCGTCCGAAGTCCAGTTACATTTCACCTTCACGAACTTGGGATATGCAGAAGTTGCCGGAACGCCGATTCGGAGAGTCTCTGCGCCTGTTGGTATGGCCCAATACCCTCCCATTAATGCAAGTAGTAGGAGGTGATGGAGGGGAGAAAGAGGCTGAGGCATATGTCCTCTTTTTCTGCTTTTTCTTCGTTTCCGTTTTACTTTTGCCAAAACACAACCGACGATCTTAAATAGGCCAAAATGCAATGGTTCATTGATCATTCAAGAAGCTCCAGATCTTAAAAAGATTTCCGGCCTCCTCACCCATTGCAAAATTTCCACTTTGGCAAGATTACGAGAATGCCCCTCCAACGACTAAGGAGATTCAAAGATATGATCGTAATTTTTAGACTAGATGAGGTTAGATTTTGTTGTTATGGCTTCACGGAAATTGCCTGGCGGTGCGACCAAGTCCAATTTTTTTTCTAGAGCGGGGGAGACCTTGAAAATGAAGCATCACGACTTGGTTGTCTGCTTGAGTTATTTATTTTATTTTATTTTATTTTTTTTAACGTTCACAGGCATTTACAAAGTCCAATATGGGTCCTCCGTTTGCGTCAAGCAGCAAATTTGGCGTTGTTGCAATCTAATTGTAGCGTGTGATTGTGTAATTGCATGGTGATTAAGATGGACCAATCACTATTCAGCAAACGACGAAAACAGCAGGAAAGTCGTGCTTTTGACAAGTCAAGTAACGCCCACGCTACCTACCGCATGTGACAGTGTGGCACACGGGTGAAATATCCAAGCCATCCATCATGTGCCTTACCCTGTAGATTCTACCACTCATTAGGTGTGCTGTGATAATGGAAATAAGTGGATGGGTACGGAGTCGAGTACTTGGGCCGATTTTCTTCACAACTATACATTTGTGTAGTTAATTGGGGGCCCACTTGACTAGTAGGCTGGCTTGATTCTAGGAAATCTACATCTAATCTGATGGAGGGTTTGGATATCACACCTGCCCGCCATACAAGTACATGTGGTGTTCATGCATTAGTTGACCTGTAGTCTGGTACACCATGTCGGCTTGCTTATACACCACGTTTGCAGTTTTAAGTAGCTGTGTATCATCCAACGTGCTTTGGCAGAGTATCAAGTTTTTCTTGATACCAGCGTTTCATATTTAAATTTTAATTCGGCCTTCAAACGACGTCATTAAAAGTTGTTCATTAGGAGGGAGGGAGAGAGAAGTTTATGCTAGAACAGCCGAACACCCAAGAGAGTAACACTGACTTGGTCAGGCCAGGATCATGGTCCGTTTTAATGTATGAGTATTGTATATTCATGCTGTCTATCCATCTTGCCAGCTCATTTTAAAGCATGACAAGAAAATAAAACTGATCCAAATCTCAGGTAGACTAAGCCACAGCAAACGGTGGTGATTGAGGGTCGTCCAGCTTCTTGTGGGCTGTAAAAGTTTTGGATCAAGTAAAAATTTGTATTTTCCCTTAATCATGGTTTGTGTGGCCATATCAACATGTTGGATGGCAAATAACCATTATAGCAAATCCTAAAAAGTTTTATTTTATTATTATTTTTTTTTTTTGTGTGCATTCGATCACTATTATTTTTTGTGGTATGGTCTACTTGGAAATTGGATCGACTTCAATTTTGGGCTAATGTCCTTAAATTAAAGCTTGTTTAGAACATAAGATTATGTGGTAATTGCATTTAGTCTAATATAAATTCCATCCAATGTTTGGAAGCAATGGAAAAGACAATGATTAAGCTAGGTATATATCATTTCATCCTCTTTTAAGATATAAGGTGGATTTTGAGCTCCACTACATGCAATGATACATTGTTTTACCTACACTGCCAATACATATATACGTGCCTTTTACATGTGATAATTGAGTTGCATTTGCATATAGGTGACAACATAAATTATGAAATTTGGTATATATGTTGATTAAAATTATGGTCCAAACATAAGTTTCGCAGGGTGGAGCACTGACTCACGTCTGCAAACGCAAGACACAAGCAACCCACATATGCCAACTTGGCTCGCATGTATGAAATGATGTCTGCTTGTCAAGTAAGCCCCATTGTGGGTCCCTACTCATGGCTTAGTGCATGGTAGACCCACAAGAGTTTCAACACTAAGGTCATGGGTCCTAGTATCCATTGTGGTGTGCGTGGGTGTGTGCGTTAAACAAGAAAAAGAAGAAAGAAGTAAGCCCGCCTGTGAAAATACCCTTGCTGAAAAATTTCACCAGTTCACTCATCCGGGGAGCTACACTAGTACGTTGAATGTGGATTGTGGGTTATCCATTTTTATCCATTTTTTTTTTTCACTCATATGGCCATCCGACAAGTGATTGACCTGATATTAGATGAATGGCTCTGATCTTTCATGGGCACCACATTTTCGCACTTGGGTTGGTTCTATTTGGAATTTGCGGATGCACGCTTGCAAGTAGCATTCCTCATGTACAGCTGAGCCAAAATCCAAGGCGAAATGGTAATATCAGCAAAAGCCCTCTACTGTCTAGACTGTGTTGCACCTTCTGAGATCGTGCAGGTCCATCACGTTCTGGTTTGGGCCAGGATCATCATTGTCGTGGATCTTGTTGGGTCGTGAAAATCAGCCCACCTTTCGCCCACCAATAGGATCCAATATCCAAACCTTCTGGGAATATCTGAAGCAAGTAGTTCAAACGATTCCATCTCTTGGATCATTTGCCCACATATAGACGGATTGGAAGAAAGCCCAACAAAAACAGTCTAGAATAGCAGTGCCAGTGGGGTGAACAGAGTCTCAATGTGGAATTTTTGAGCACTTTTCCATCTGGGCGCTTTATATCAACGGTCTTCATAAGCAAAATACAAAACAGACATCACGGGATCATTCAGAGGCATCAAGACTGTATATTTCATATAGTAGGTAGGTTGCCTTGAGTATCTCTTGCCTAAATAGGGAGTTGTTTCAAACCCTGGTGGAGTCTGACGCTTGCTAGGCAGGCACCAAGATATGGATCATGTGATATGCATTAAGTCAAATTAAATCGACTAAATATTAGGGTCGACTGCTTTAAGCAAAGTTCCAAAATCAGGTAGAATAACCCTAACCTCTAATTTCTAGACGCTCGTTTGTTGAAACGAGGCATTGAGTACGTTTTATTTTCAACCGTCCAATAAATGTCCATGGATCTGATAGTCAGCTAATCGCCTACGCGTAAGCTTCGGCTCATCGTACATGTCAATTGGGAGCCATAATTTTGACAGTTTACTTTGCTTACTTGTATGACAAATTCGCGACTTAGTGACTGTGTATCATCCATCCGGCTCTGCCAGAGTATCAAAGTTTTTCTCTTCGTACCCGCATTTTCATAGTAAATTTAATTTTATTACTTTGCCTTGCGACTATAGAGAGAGAGAGAGAGAGAGAGAGAGAGAGCACCGAAAAGACATGGATGCCAACACACTTACAGAAAAGAATATATATTAAATGGAGAGAATCAAACAGCTGGGCGCTTCCCTATCTGGAAAAAAACAAAAGGGCCGAGGAGGAGCACCCAAAGAAAAATACCGAACTACATCTTTACATCCAAATTAGCAAGTATCCACAGGGTACAACACAAGAAAAAGCAGACGCACATCTGCAAACGCCGAACAAAAGCCCCCCACATGTGCTGATACCTTGGCTCACTCATAAGAGATATGGTTGAAGGCTTCTAGACAGTGTTGCACCTTCTGAAATGGGGCAACTCCATCACCTCGCCGTGTGGGCCATGATCATCATTGTTGTGGAATCTCCTGGGCCCAAAAATCTTCCCAACTCTCTGCCCCACCAATTGGATCTGAGGATAATACTTGTATTGCCAATTGTTGCGGAGTCGGTTTACAAGGAATATAAGAAGAGAAAACGTCGACATGGCGCCTGTTACTACGAAGAGGCCCCAAAAGCCATCTGGGCTTAGCCTGCTATTTTCATCCCCATCGTCAATGCTCAAACGCTTGTGAGAAGAAAGTAATTTATCCTCTAGTTCCCGCAATTTCCCATTTTCCCTCAGTTTTAGAATCTCATCGGAGACCCCTGCAACGAGATCTGAACCTTTTCGGAATACCTGAAACAAGTATTCCACAGGCACTACGTAAGTAAAATGAAAACTAATGGTTTTTCTTTTCTTCATCTTACAATTTGGGTTTACATTAAAAGGCCAATTAATGAACTAGATTTTCATCCAACGCAATGTTTATATGACATTCAACCCGTTAATGAGGTGATTAGACCCCAAATATCAGACTCATCCAAAAACTTCCACGGGCCTGGGTGAGTTTTTAATGGTGTCCGTCCCATCTTACTGTTTCATGTGGTGTGGTCCACTTGTGTAATGGGCCTGATTTTTGGGTTTCACGTCCTAACACAGGCAGGCACAAATGATGGACCGAGTAGATGTACACACCCATTACGGTGGACACCACATGGATCTTTCGTTGCTTGCGCTACCTTGGTCCAATCAAATACAGTATGGAACACGTGTGCTTTAGCATATTTGCAATCATGGCACATGTACACGAGATCCAGGCCATTCATCAGCTACGGTGTACAGTAAGCATGCCCTGGCCGATAAATCAGACTGGTCCACTTATTGAGCGGGCTACACCCGGTGCACAGTCTCCAACATAGACGTGTTGGGTACTGTAGAACGGCACACGATCACAGTGGTCCCCGCTGATGAATGTCCCAGATTTGACACGTGTGCCACAAAGGACCCACGCGGGAGCAGTACACTTACAAAGGCGTATCCTCCAATTTCGTAAGTGCGTCCAGTGACGGTAAAACCGCTGGGGTTCTCATCAAGGAAGAGTTGAATGGCTGGGATTTCAAGGAAGGCTGCTTTGATGGTCCCATTAGAAAGTTCCTTCGCGTACTCATCCGACTTGTAGGTTTGCACGCATCCCGCGCCAAAGCCCACCACCTTTTCCAAGTACGCTGACATGAACGATCCAACGTCGCACCCCACCTTTTCTTTGCCCTTTATCAACGACTCGACATCCACCACACTTGGTCTGAGTCGCCGGACAGTGAGCATAGATGTGAGGTTAGCCGTGTAGCTCTGAGTCAAGACCAACGCCACGAATAGCCACACCACCATTGCCATTTTAGATAAATTGCTACGCAGTTTCTCCCCTGGAAGAAGAGAACAAGTTAAGTTTGTGATTTGGATTACTCGGTGGGGCCACCTAAAACAGCGCGGAAACTCAACTGAGTCGAGTTGAATCACTAAGTTTGAGTTAACTCCACCTGGAATCTGTTGACTCACCCAACTTCTGTGAACGTTAGTGAACTCGCTCGAGCGCACTTTGTAAGTGTGCTCGCGACCCAATTCAAAACAAGGCACACCTGTGTAAGAAGCAACTTGGATTCGCTCATCAGGCAAGCCCCTACTTGCAGATGCCACTTACAAAAAATGAACGATTAAAAAAAGCTGACCAACCGTCGCGATTCCATGTACACATGTAGTCCACCTGAAGACTAGATAAGCCCATCTCTTCTGCATGGCATCCACATAGCGAGGTAGCCTGATGAGCGACTCCCAAGTTTTGAGCTCGTACACATTCCAAATTCAGTCAAGCGGATTCTCTTATTCCTCAGCAAGAGCCCCTTGATCCGTCCATATCATACATACTCATTGCAGACGGTCCCACGTAAGGTTCACCAGTAATAGACATTCCTTGATTGGGCCACCTACAATCTATGGTCCACCAGAATGACATGGGTAGATGTAGGTTGCACCGAACAGAGCATCTCATGCCCTTTTGGCATGTTACTATTACGGTTGCAACCAGGTTGGGTCAGCCAACGCCCCATTCCCAGAGGCTTTGTGCTGGACTTGGGGTTATCGTACAGGCTCAGAGGTGGATGGGCCCGGGGTCGGACCTGATCTGATATTTAATTGGGTGGGGTCCGTCCATGCCTATGTCAATCAAAGGCCCTACAAGCATTCTTCTGGCCCAGATTTATTTGAAAATTGAGACTCTGCATGGCTATTATACTGTCCCCTGATGAGCATATCTTTTTTCTGTGTCCGTATTTACCGTGAAGGGGAAAGAGGGTGGTGAAGGAAAGCCATATCAAGTTGCCGATTCGATCGCAGAATGAGATATCTTCTTCATTGTCAGCATTCTCTATTAACCACACAATTAGGCCATTGTAGAAGAAAATGGCCCCTGTTAAGGCCCACAATTTTTTTGTAAAGGGCTTTATGAATAACCAAGCTTTTCTTTCTTCTTGCTTCTCAAGCACGACCATTCTCGCTCCAAGTTCTGTATAAGGTCTGGAGAATTCTACGTACCGACTTCGATTGGCCAGGATGGATGTATCACCGACCGCTGCATCAAAGTACTTTAACACAGGAGAAACAAAGAAAATCATATCAAAATACAAAGCTAAGAAACAAAAAGCTCTATGGTGCCAACCTTATGGCTGTGTAACATCCAATCTATTCATCACTAGTGCCAGCTCATGGTACCAGGTAATCCAAAAATTAGGTAGATCCAAAACCCAAGTAGCCCATACTACAGGATTAATGGGTTGGAACGCCTACCATTGAAAACTTCTTGGGCCCGTTGAAGATTTGAATGAGGCTGATAATTTGTTTTTCTCAATTGGCAGATTGCAACTCCACCTTATAAAGGGCTTCAATGACATACAAACATCAAGGTAGGTCAGGAGAAGTCTCAATGATAGTCGTCCTATATCTACTTTTTCCGATGGCTTGATTTGCCTGATATATTAAATCAGGAACTAACATGAGCTATAAGCTAGCACAATGGATGTGTAGAGCGGGGTCACAAAGACATCATGTGGGCGTCGCCCTGCTTTAATCTTGTCAGTGGGATCCATCAATATCACCATATTATTTTAATATACAACAGACAATGTATTTTATATTATTTATATCTAACAGCCTAAAGGAAGCACCCAACTTTGTTATTTTCAGTTAGAAAGTCTTCTATTTAAAATAAACAAGGGATCTAAGAGACATGCCTAGTGGGCGCCATGGGTCCCACAATCATTCTTTATGGCTACTCCGTTATGATGTGAAACATGGATATAAAGCAATCTTTTACGCTTGTTTCTATTGATGGAAGCCAAAACATGAATATAAAAAGCTGTCATCTTTTCAATGTGCAGAGAATAGAGTTACTAGTTATTTGGATCAGGAAAACAAGGGACTTTATAAATAAGGATTAGTCAGATCAACTCACCCCGAGATAAACTTGCTGAATCAAAGAATCATAGTCTCCGTGGTATGGAATGAACTCGTAAGATAAGTGGTTGTGTAGTTTCTCCCAAACCAACCGGAAGACGTCAATGGAGTGGCCGCTAAAACATTTCTTATCTGAAGTCGAGTTGCATTTCACGCTCACGAACTTGGGGTATGCGGAATTTGCCGGAACACCAATCCGGAGAGGCTGTGCACTTGTTGGTATGGCCCAGTACCCTCCCATTGCTGTTAGTAGTAGGAGGAGATGGAGGGAATAAAGAGGCTGAGGCATTTCCTCTTTTTCTGCTGCTGCTTTGTTTTCGTTTTACGTTCTCCAAAACACAACAGAAGATCTTAAATAGGACAGAATGAGATTTCATCGATCCATTCAAAGAGCCCGAATTGTCAAAACGATTTCAAGCCTCTCTAAATGTTTCAAGATTACGAGAATGCCCCTTAACCAAGTGAGGAGATGCGATGATATAATAGTAATTTTTAGGCTAGATGGGGGTAGATGTTGTTGGTATTGCCTCATAGCAATTTCCTTGCGGTGCGACCAATCTCCATAATTTTTTTTCTAGATGGGGGAGAATATTTGAAATGAAGTATAACTGACGACTTGGTCTACTGGAGCTTTGCTAAGCTCAAATGCGTTTACAAGTCAGCTAACGCGTACGCGCATGCTACCCATCACATATGCCGTATGGCACACGGGTGAAATATCCAAGCCATCCATCACGTGCCTTTACCATTTAGATCCTACTGCGAAAACATAAAGGTGGTCCACTCAGTAGATGTGCTATAATAATGGAAATAGGTGGACGGGGATGGGTTAGAGAACTAGGGCTGATTTTCTTCATAACTGTACACTTGTTTAGTTGATTGCAGCCCACCTAACTAGTGGCCTGGCTTCATTCTTGCGAGAGGTAATCTACGTAGTGGTACCCATCTGATGGAGAGATCGGATATCACACCTGACGGCGATGATAGGATATTTGGGTGCACGTAAGTTACCTGACTAGTAGTCTGGTACACGGTGTGATCTTGGCAAAGCTTTTGTGGCTGTAGTTCATCCTATGCGAAATGACACATGAGGTCATGCTCTAGAATAGAAGGGTAGACTACCGGCAAGAAACGCATACGGTAACCTCGGTACCATACACCTTCGTGGTTAACTGCTACGCACCTTGTATCTCTAACAACACACGTGGCTCACTCAAATGCTTCCAATACTACTAGCTATTGGGTTCAACCGACGACAATTCATATATATATATATATATAATGAATGAGATGCATACTTTCATTGGTAATATACCCCAGTACGGTAGGGTTACCCTACCATTCACCTGATTCTGGAAGGAGGTTTGCCAGGCCCATACTAATGTGCAGCACTCTGCATGTACATGCTGGAACACTCGCCAATACGGTACATGTGTACAGGATGGAGCTTTCGCCAATATGGCTCAATTGCCTAAATCACGTGGCCCATAAATCAGGTCAGTTCACTTTAAAAAAGTGGGACATGAGGGGCCCTGGTCATCCGCCTGGGACCGACGAGTAAACAACATTTATGCCTTTCCACGGATTTCTATGCTCTGGCCTGTATGAAGAGGTATCATGCCTGATTTTTGGACCTTATGATCTACCCAATGTGGCCTATCAAAGCTCAGATCTTGTACACATGTGGCATATTGACATTTGCAACACCCAGAACACGAGCAGGTATGCACATGCGTGTGGGCTTAGCAAACCTTCAAAAGAGAATATGCCAGGGTAAGTTTCACTGCCAAAGGAGATTCAGTACATTTATTATTATTATTATTATTATTATTCACCCTCTTTATCAACTAGTTTGGATGTATAACTATTTGTGTGAGAGCATTTTACACACACAGATATATATATATATATATATATATATATATATATATATATATATATATATATATATATATATATATATATATATTGAGAGAGAGAGAGAGAGAGAGAGAGAGAGAGAGAGAGAGAGAGAGCCATTAAAACTTAAAAAAGGATTTGGATATCATATATTACACACATCACATTAAATGAATTCTCAAAAGGCTTCTGATGGGTTCTCATAGGAGAATTTCTGTGCGCGCGTGGGTGTGTGGAAATAATCCAATGTAAACATTTTCACCACTTTATGGTGCAAACGGTTTGTGGGCCCCACCATCATGTGTTGATCGAATTCACTCCTACCATCAGATATGTCCTCCCTCTTTTGGCTAGATGCCTAAAAATTAGATCAATCCATGACGTAGATATGGATCGCACCAGTAAAAATACTTTGAGATTCGATGCCTACTCTCACCATGTTGTATATGCCATCCAATCCATTGGTATGAAACATCTGTCCCAGATGATGGCAAGCCTAAAAAATGAGGCTATTCTGAGACAGATATAGTTAGGGCTTAGCAAGACTCAAGGGTGGGCATCCCTTCCCAATTGTTCCTACTTGTGTGACTCATTTGAGTCATTGATTGCCTTGACATTGGGGCCATGGCCAAATGGGGAAAGGTGTGCATGATGGATGAGTGGATGTCATCACTACATCATGACGGACCCACAACAATCATTGCACGTGCTGTGGTGAAAACATGTGCACTGGATTATTTCCCGTATGTATATGTTGGTTTTGCATATCTGGGTAGACATTCGGTTAGCCTAATCTTGGATGAATAGCACGGATCTTTCACATGTGTACCACATTTTCACACGTGTTGCTTGTGTTCAGTAGCTGCAGATCCAAACCTGTGAGTAGCCTTCTTTATCTTTAAGTGAATTAATTGTTAATTTAATTTTTAAAATTTACGTATATAAGCATTTTTTTTTTGAAAACTTATATTTTAAAATTTTATGTTAAAAATTAAAAAAGTTAAAATATGATTTATATATAGAATCATTATTATATAGCCATTGTTTAAAATTTCACTAAGGAAATGATAGCCTAACGAAATGCAAAGCATTGAATGCATATGCACTATGGCACTTTAATAGCCTACGTACATGTCATGATGGGGGGAGGGGATCCACCCATTAGGCCAAAAGCCTGATTAGGTATATGGAATATCTAACAATCGTTGCATTAAAACTATTTATCTGATGTAGAGAGGGCAGCGTCCAATTTCATGGTCAAGATAAATCAGAAAAGGCTCGTTCAACGACAGAAGTGATCCAGACCGTCGGACTGATTAGATGTATCTCACAATTCGGAATAAATTATCAGGCGTAAAATATATGATTTTAGGGTAAAATGAACTACTTTAGCCAACCAACCTATGCTGGGTTGCGCAAGCCGGATTTGCGAAACACGCCTGGATCAATGGTCGTTTCCTTATTTTAATTCTTTTTTAAAAAAAAACTATAAATAGTAAGTTTTAGTTTGATTATAACTCTTCAACCGTTGAGCTTTAGGAGTTGTGTCCAACATGAAAAGGGTTTAGAATAATTAGGAGAACAACTTGGTTAATCCAAATAGGATATTATTTTTGGCCGAAAACCTTGCGCACTAGTACACATCACGACAGTCTATAAATAGTAAGTTTACTATTTATAGTAAGTTGCGAATTCTAAGAGTTTTAGTTGTAGTTTGCTTTTGATTTCTCTCCCATTGCTTGTGCGAAACACGCCTGGATCGATGGTCGTATCCTTATTTTAATTCTTTTTTTTTTATATACTATAAATAGTAAGTTTTAGTTTGATTATAACTCTTCAACCGTTGGGCTTTAGGAGTTGTGTCCAACATGAAAAGGGTTTATAATAATTAGGAGAAAAACTTGGTTAATCCAAATAGGACATTATTTTTGGCCGAAAACCTTGCGCACTAGTAGACATCACGACAGTCTATAAATAGTAAGTTTACTATTTATAGTAAGTTGCGAATTCTAAGAGTTTTAGTTATAGTTTGCTTCTGATTTCTCTCCCATTGCTTGCTACCCCTATTTAAAGGGTTGTGAACTCATTTATTTCATTTATTAATTAAATTTCAAATTTATTAAAATTTATTTCTATTTTCTTGCTTTCTTTCCTCGTGGATTCAAGAAGTCTTTGTGAAATAAATGATTTCAGAGAAGCTCTGTGGATTTGGAGTAGTTATCCTTGAGGAAGACGGTGATCGACCTCATCACGTTCATCCATGTGTCAATTAGTATCAGAGCGAGGATTCCCCTTGGGCCAATGACAAACAACGAAGGTATGAGTGTAAATCCTATTGACGGTGATTCAGAGATTCATTATCTTGCGGAAAGAATGGAAGCTTTCCACCGGGAGAGTCAGATGACCATGCAAGGGCTGCAAACAACTTTCAACCGTCTTGCGGATGCGCTACTTCCGCCCCAAGCTCTAGATGTTGCTCCACCACCCGTGGTTGCTATACTATACAACCCCGATTTCCGTAAAGCGCTACCAGTGGCAAACCGTAAGGCTATACCAGATGTTCAAGTTCTAGCGATGAGGACATTAACGAAGGTTTTGCCCAACGACCAATTCATGAAGGCGATCATCTAGATCGTACTGAAAGAGATTATCGAGGAATGGTTGAACTTCCTAGTTTTAATAGTTTATTACGCATAAAAGATTTTCTTAATTGGCTAGTTGAAGTAGAGAAATATTTTAATTATATGGACGTGCCAGATCCTAAAAAAGTAAAATTGGTAGCGTTTAAATTAAATCAAGTGCTTCTACATGGTGGGAGCAGTTACAACTCTCACGAGCTCGTTAGAACAAGGCGCCCATCTCATCATGACCACGGATGAGACGTCTTCTTCGATCACGATTTTTTCCCAGTGATTATGAGCAGATATTATTCCATCAATACCAGAATTGCCGATAAGGAAATCGAACCGTGACAGATTACACTGAAAAATTTCAGCGGTTGACAACACGAAATAATCTGTTAGAATCTGAGTCATAAAAAGTGGTACGATTTATAGGTGAGTTGGGACTGACAATTCAGGACCGAGTTTAGATATACCCAATCGGGACCGTGGATGAAGTAGTTTAATTGGCGGGTAGGATATAAACACAACTTACAAGAGTTCCTGCTCGGCCCTATCCTTCAACTTGACCCCCCATGAAGGTTCCCATGCACGATTCAGTGCTGGTACGAGTAAAAGATCCAATTGGAGAACGTCCTCAACCTCCTCAAACCACAAATCGTGATATGAAGAATAGCTCATCCAGACCTCAATGTGCAACACCCACAACAGCGGGCCCGAGTAGGATTCCAAATCCTTATACTTGGCCAAGGTCGAACAATTGTTACCGTTGTGGTCAACCAGACTACTTATCAAACACCTGTCCTCAACGTCTCGTAGCATACTTGACCATAAACGAAGGGGGCACTGAATATAAGGCCGCAGAAGAAGACCTTGACTTTGATAAACATGAACAAGCCACTGAGAAAATAACAGATGACGACGAAGTGACGGACGAGGATCGTGGTGAATCTCTAGTTATGAGGTGATCACTGTATACCCCACGGAAGGAATTACATTCACGGTGACACAATAGATTCCGTACGCGGTGCACTGTCAATGGAAAAGTCAGTGATGTGATCATAAACATTGATAGTAGCGAGAACATTGTCTTAAGAATAATGGTAGATAAGTTGCAGCTACTAATAATAAAACATCCTTCCCCGTACTCAATTGGCTGGATAAAAAAGGTGAACGAGACCAAGGTAACTGAATGATGCACTATCTCGTTTTCAATTGACAAAAATTATATGGATTAAATACTTTGTATCGTGGTCGACATGGAAGCATGCCATATGTTACTTGGTTGGCACTGGTAATTGGACCGTGATGCGACCCATCGAGGACGAGACAATGTATATATATTCGTCAAGGATAGTAAAAAAAATCCTTGCCCCTATGGCGCCAGAGAACTATCTTGAAGCCTCTAAAGTGGAGGGGAGTTCCCTCTTCACCATTCGAGATTTCATGGAGGAATCTCAAGAAACCGGCGAGGTATACGCTGTAGTGGTGAAGGGTGAGGAATCGAAACTCTCAAACATTCCTCCAAGTTTAAGACTATTGTTAAACGAGTTCAAAAAAGTTTGGCCTGAAGATTTACCTGATGGATTGCCCTTCATGAAGGACATTTAATATCATATAGACCTCGTCCCTAGGGGAAGCCTGCCCAACCGCCCTCATTATCAGATGAGTCCAAAGGAGTATGAGATACTTCAAGGGTAAGTGGAAGAATTGATTCGTAAGGGTTTCTTGAGAGAGAGCATGAGCCCGTGTACCGTACTAGCATTATTAACGTAAAAAAAGATAGAAGCTGGCACATGTGTGTTGATAGCCAGACAATTAACAAAATTATCATCAAATATCGGTTCCTAATCTCGCGGTTGGACGACATGCTCGAATGCTAGATGGGATTAAAGTGTTCTCTAAACTAGACCTCAGGAGCGGGTACCATCAAATTCGTATCCGACTCGGTGATGAGTGAAAAACGACATTCAAGACTAAAGAAGGGTTGTATGAGTGGCTGGTCATGCCCTTCGGTTTATCGAACGCACCAAGTACTTTTATGCATTTGATGAATCAAGCCCTAAAACCATTCACTGACCAAATTATGGTAGTATATTTTGATAATATACTGTAGTTAGAATGAGACCAAGCACAGGAAACTGTTCACTCCCCAAGTATAGGGTTGTGATGTAGTAATAAACTCAGTGAGACCGAGGTCGAATCCCAAGGGACTGATACTTGTACGTTACCTGAAACTAGGTAGAAATAGAACTAGCCTAAGATGAAATCTAAATCGAATATAAGTGAGGAAATAATGGTGAAATAGGAAACTAAATTTATAGAATTTAGGGAAAGGAAACTAGGGATTCAGAGAATCCACTTGTAGAGATCATGGAGATCTTATGCCATCACCGTGAAAATTAAACTGAACTTTCTTTAATATAGTTTTAAAGAGATGAAAGGTAGATGAATTAGAATGGATTCCATCACCAAACCATGCCCAGGAGACAAAGTAAACAACAGAATTAAACTAATTACCAACCAATCAATCAATGTATGAAGGTTAGGAAAGGTACCGTCATCCGACCATGCCTAGGAGACGATGGTGGACAAAAGGACTTTCTGACATCATAAACATAAAAAGAAAGGAACATGCTCAAAGCTATCGCAGACCCATTGTAATTTTAGTCACAACAGACTATTAAAAACTAAAAACATTCCCACAATCAGACAAATATCAAATTCAATTCCATAAAAAGCATAAGCACAAAGTTCTTCCCATCACGCTATAAGCTTCACCTCTTAGCCCTAGCTAAGAGGTTTAGCCGACCATGATTAGGCTAATTCTCAACAATCATATGAAAGGAAACATGAAAATAAAATAAAAAATCTCTAAAACAAACTCTCTTCTGCAGACGTCCAACCCCAAGCCTTCAATCCTTGCTAATTGCATCCCTCTCTCCCTCACTCTCTCTTTCTTATATAGGCCACGGAAAGAATCGGCTGAAGGGCTTCCTGGCGATGCGAGGACAGCCGGATTGCATGAGTTGATGCATGCGTGGGCTTTTCCGCAGCCAAGAAGATAGCCTCCTCCTCCCATCTGTCCGTTCGTTTCCTCTAAAAGGTCAACGTCTCCTGGGATTTTTTTGAACGCCCTACACGATGGACGGTTCAGATCATCCGTCCGATCGCCTCCAAGAATGTATAACATGCCGCAAAAGCCGGACAGCGTCCGGCTGCGAAACAGAGCCTGCTCCATTTGCGCAGTGCTGACGGTGGGGCCCAGTACATCATTTTTCTACAACATCCACTCCTTCCATTGAAAGCATGTTGAAAAACAAGCCAGGAAGGGTAAGTTTTGGATAGGTTTTGGTGTGGCCCACAGAATCTTTCTTGCTACCATCCGTCCTGCGTTTAAACCTTCATGTACATGTAACCTCTGAGGAACTCAAGAAGCGGGACAGGGGACGGTCGATTTTGGATGGGAAATAAGGTGGATGGCTTGGATTTTCCAATCGGTCAGTCCTGGTGGACCACGACTTCACCCAATTGGACGCCATCCGTTAACATAGCAGTGCCGAGGTTCTTTTGTTGCTGGAAATTGTGCATCCATACATGCCTAATCTCATGTGATTTTAGCTCGGGATTGGACAGGGGTGTGCCTTAAATAGGATGGACGGTCTGGATCATCTAAGTGGGCCATGATGGTGGCCCACAATATCTCTCAAAATGGATGTAGTTCGTCCACTTCAAACAGAAGAAAGCAGAAGGAAATTTGTATTTGAATAGGATTTGGGCCAGCTCTGGTTGACCGGACCGGTTGGTCCGGTGCAGCTCGCGTGCGTGTGCACTATATGCACGTCCAACTCAGGTGGAGTCCATGATGATGGATCTGGGAAATCCGCTCCATTCATCCATCTTATCTCCTCAGATAATGGGTTGAGACCAAATTTGAAGCATATTCAGATCTCAGGCGTGCCCAAAATTAATGGTTTATGGGCTGATCTTTGCGTTGGGCCACTTCCAGAGGGATCCAATGGCTGAAATTTGACGTGTACGGTTAGTTTTTGGTCCTCGAGCCATGTATGAAGTTTCGAGCCAAACAGATGATGGAAACCCAATGATCTTGCATTTTGGCTCACTTTCAGGCCGCTTGAGCTTCAGTTTCTCAATTTTCGCGGATCCCTGGCATGTAATTCCGTCGATCTTGGTTCCCTGAAGTCCCGTCCAATGCCTTGGTGATGCACGCATGTTAAATCCATATTTTTAGTGTCCTTTCCAGTCCACGCTCGTAGATTCACCTTGCATCACAACATGATTAAAATAAAGCATTAAATAGTATCATGCTTGTAAATACAGCTAATAAGTGGGGTCTAATATGTAATATTTGACCCTCAACAGAAACATCTCAGGCAGATGCTGTATGTCTTACAAATAAACAAGTTGTACCTCAACTTGAAGAAGTGTAGCTTTTTAATCGACAGCCTGTTATTTCTAGGATTTGTTGTAACGTCTATGGGCATCTGTGTGGACGATGAAAAGGTGTGAGCCATTAGGGAATGGCCGATCCCAATAAACATTCATGAGGTGAGAAATTTTCACGGGTAGGTGACCTTCTATCGTCAATTTGAGTAAATTTTTAGCACAATAGTCATGCTTATTACAGATTGCATAAAAAAGGACTGTTTCAGTAGACCGATGAAGCTGATAAGAGTTTTCATGAGATCAAGCATCGTTTGTCCACAACACCGGTCTTTGTGCTTTATAATTTTGACAAGTTATTTGAAGTTGAGTGTGATGCTTCATACATCGAAATTAGAGGATTATTATCACAGGAAGGCAGACCGGTAGCCTTCTACAGCAAGAAGCTCAGCGAAGCTTGAAAGAAGTAGTCAACGTATGGGCTTAAGTTGTATGCAGTTGTTCAGGCATTGCGACATTGGTAACATTATATGATTCAAAGAGAGTTTGTTCTATACACTGACCATCAAGCATTAAAGTTTATTAATAGTCAGATTAAAATAAATCGTGTGCATGCTACATGAGTTACGTTTTTACAGGAATTCACGTTCATTTTGAATCATAAGTCAGGGCAACAGAACAAGGTAGCTGATGCATTTAGTCGTCGTGCATCAATACTTGTTACGATGAGCAACGAGGTGGTCGGCTTTGACTATCTCAAGGAGTTGTATGCCGAGGACGAGGACTTCAAAGATTCTTAGATGAAGTGCCAAGAATGTCACCCCAGTGACCTTCATATACAGGACAGTTTCTTTTTTAAAGTGAATCGATTGTATATCTCTCAAAGTTCTCTGAAAGAGTAGATTATTCAAGAGTTACATGGAAGTGGCCTCGATGGACACCTTGGGCGAGACAAGACGCGAGCTATTGTGGAAGAGCGATATTACTGGCCGTAATTGGTACGTGATATGGGAAGAGCCGTACAACGTTGTCATGTTTGTCAGATCTCCAATGAGCAATCTCTGAATATGGGTCTCTACACCTTGTTACCTATGTCTGACGGTCATTGAGATGATTTATCTATGAATTTCGTGCTTGGTCTCCCACGAATACAACACAGCATGGATTCAGTATTCATGGTGGTATCGTTTCTCCAAGATGACGCACTTTATCTCATGCAAAAAGATCCTTGACGCAACACGTGACGAATCTATTTTTTAGGAAAGTCGTATGGCTACACGGGGTCCCCAAGACCATTACTTCTGATCGTGACACGAAGTTCATTAGACACTTTTGGCGCACTTTGTGGACTCGATTTGATATATGACTTTAATTTAGCAGCGCCTACCATCCATAGATTGATGGGTAGACCGAGGTTGTAAATCACACATTAGGAAATCTCCTTCGCTGTATTTCAGGAGAAAAATCGAAGTAGTAAGATTTGGCCCTGTCTCAAGTAGAATTTGCATTCAACAACATGGTGAACAGTCCGATAGGGAAATCACCGTTCCAGATTATCTACGGACGAGTGTCTCGCCACACACTTGATTTAATCCCTTTACCTAAGCTCCTAAGCACGAGCATTGTAGCAGAACATATGGCAGACAGGATCATGAGCATCTATGCGGAGGTGTAAACCAAGCTACATGCCTCGAATGAAAAATATAAGGAATAAGCGGACAAGCATCGGCGACAAAAAGTGTTCAAGGTGGGCGACCGCGTTATGGTTTATCTGCGCAAAGAGAGTTTTTTGACCGAGACGCACAACAAGTTGAAGAATAAGGAGATTGGACTCGTACCAATCATCCAAAAGATCAATGACAAAGCTTATGTTGTTGATCTTCTAGATGACATAGCGATTTCACAGACTTTCAACGTCGTAGACTTGACTGAGTATCATGAACCAGAGCGGGACGAGAACTCGAGGATAAGTTCTTTTGAAGTGGAGGGGACTGATGTAGAGCGGGTCGTGGACAGTTTTATGACCAAGATTGATCAGAAAAAGCCCGATTGATGATAAAAGTGATCCGAACCATTGGACCTAAGATCAGGCATATCTCACAATCCGGAATGAGTTATCAGGTGTAAAATATATGATTTTGGGGGTAGAACGAGCTACTTTAGCCAACCAACCCATGTCGGGTTGCGTAAGCTAGATTTGCAAAATACACCTAGATTGACGCGGTCATCTCCTTACTTTAATTCCGTTTTAACTATAAATTATAAGTTTTAATTTGAGTATAACTCTTCATCTGTAGGGCTTTAGGAGTTGTGTCCAACATGAAAAGGGCGTAGAATAATTAGGAGAATTACTTGGTGAAGCCAAATAGGATACTTATTATTTTTAGCCAAAAACCTTGCGCACTAGTAGATATCACGATCGTCTATAAATAGTAAGTTTACTATTTATAGTAAGTTGCGAATTCTAGGAGTTTTATTTGTAGTTTGCTTCTGATTTCTCTCCCATTGCTTACTACCCCTATTTAAAGGGTTGTGAACTCGTTTATTTCATTTATTAGTTAAAATTTGAATTTATTAAAATTTATTTCTGTTTTCTTGCTTTCTTTCCTTGTTGATTCGAGAAGTCTCTGTGAGGAGTCCAGAGACGCTTCGTAAATTCGGAGTAGTTATCCTTGAGGACGACGGCATCACGTTCATCCCTGCATCATTATCTGATTAATTGTATAATTAATCTCCTTGTACAAGAACAAATGAAAATACGTGCTCAAACTACTTCAACTTATATTTCTTTATTTTCTACTAGTTTTACACATCTGGAACTAAGGTCTAGTACTATATATGTATTCGCTGTGTAGTGTATAAGCTCGTTGAAAGACTGGAACGATTAATCCTGCGGTAGTGTAGCCGAATGCTTTGTACAAACGGAATGGGACTATCTTCAAGAAACATATGGTGGTACGCACTTTCAAGCTATTCTCGACATTCCATAAGTGTAAGAACGTTTTCTCATTTTATTTCCTATACAAAACACAACAGCAAAGGATGATCAGTTGAAGCCATTTAGACAGTGTTGCACCTTTTGAAACTGGGCACCTCTACCACGGCACTACGTGGGCCTTGATCATCATTGTTGTGGATCCTGTTGGTCCTGAATATCGGCCCCACATTCTGGCCCACCGATCGGATCCGAGGGTAACAACTGCGCTGCTGATTGCGGAGTCGGCCCACGAGGAATAGAACAAGAGCCAACGTTGACATGCTGCCTGTGATCACGAATAGTCCCCAAAAGCCATCTAACCCGAGCCTGGCATTCTCATTATGGTCCGGCTCAATACTCGAACCTTTTTTAGAAGAAACTAAATTCTCTTGGAGTCTCCGCAGCGTACCGTTTTCCCGCAGTCTTAGAATCTCGTCGGAGACTTCCTCCGCAAGTTTCGAACCTTTTGGGAAGACCTGAAGTAAGTTCAATGAAAACTAAGTTAACTATTCTTTCCTTTCCTCGTCGGAGACTTCCTCCGCAAGTTTTGAACCTTTTGAGAAGACCTGAAGTAAGTTCAATGAAAACTAAGTTGATTATATATTCTTTCCTTTCTCTAGCTATTTGGGCTGTTTGGGCCCCGGCCCGATGAGGCTCGTGGGTAGGCGTGCTTGAATCAGGCCAATGTGGGCCCACAAGCTAAGATCTCATGTTTAAGCGGCTAGCTAGTTAAGAGCGATGCAGGCAAGTCCTGATCCATGGGCCCCATCCAAATCATCCAAATCTTGGAAACCATCATGTATGGGAAAAAATATCCAAAATTTTACTGAAGGGATCATCCTGGCCATCTGACTGGTGTGAGTTTCCTGCGACACAAAGCCCTGTGGGCCCCACCGTGATGTCCATGCAGAATCCACTCCGTCCATCAGTTTCACCAAAATGCTACGCGATGAGAGCCCAAAATTGAACCGTATCAAAGACTCAACTGAGCCACACCAAAAGAAACAGTGAGGACTGAACGCCCACTACTGTTATTGAGGTCCACAAAAGATTTGGAAGAGAATAATATTATGTTTTCCTTTCATCCTGGTTGGAATGATCACCTTATGAAGGGGTTAGATGGCATATAAACATCACGGTGGGCCCCAGTAAGATATCAATGGTGGGCATTTACGGTGAGTTGCACAGTAAGCATGCCCTGACCCATGAATCAGATTGGTCCACTTATCGCGTGGGCCACACCTGTATGAGAAATATGGACGGTAGAAAGAAAAAATAAACGTCAAGAGCCCATATCCAACACACACGTGTTGCCTACTTGATGAATGAACAAGCCTGATTTCTGTAAGGGGGCACAAGATCACAGTGCTTCCCAACTGATGAATGGTCCAGATCTCACACACGTGTGCCAGCCTGGTCCATCTCACACGAGGGAGCAGTACACTTACAAAGGCGAATCCTCCAATTTCGTAGGTGGGCCCAGTGACGGTGTAACCCTTGGGATTCTCATCAAGGAAGAGTTGAATGGATGGGATTTCAAGGAATGCAGCTTTGATGGTCCCATTTGAAAGTGCCTGTGCGTACTCATCCGACTTGAACGTGTCCACGCATCCCGCGCCAAAGCCCACCACCTCTTCTAAGTACTTTGACATGAAAGACCCAACGTCGCACCCCACCTTTTCTCTGCCCTTTAATAACGAGTCGGCATCCACCACACTCGGTCTGAGTCGCTGGACAGTGAGCATTGAGGTGAGGCTAGCCGTGTAGCTCTGAGTCAAGATCAGTGCCACGAACAGCCACACCACCATTGCCATTCTAGATAAATTGCTTCGCAGTCTCTCTCCTGGTACAAAAGAAAAAGATCAATTTGGGATTTGGATTATATGGTAGGGCCCACCAAAAACAGTGTGGAAACTCAACTGAGTGGAGTTGAGTCTCCAGAGTCCGAGTTGACTCAATGAGTTTTAGAACCGTGTCACGGACCACTGTCCTTCCTTCGGCTTCTGTATAGGAAGGGCCATGAAAGAGGGACCGCAATCCTCTGCAACACTTGTACGTGGGGGTAAAACAACCAACTTTTCTGGAGCCCACCGTGTTCTAGGTGCGACATCCACTCCATCCGTTAGCCGCGCACACGGTTTGGTTCGTTCCAGTTTTGGGGTGAAACCCAGCTCCAGGAAAACCAGAACCAGAATCAAAACCGGACTGTTTGCACCCTAGAACTGAATCGGAACCAGACTGTAAAAAACCAGTTCAGTTCCGATTTACGGTGTTGGGCTTTTTATAATCAAATCCAGTTGCATGGTTTGTTTTTATAATGCAGCCCATTGCATGGTTTTTTAATAATATAGTCCAATTGCACAGTTCTTGAGAGACAGAGAGAGGCCACGGAAGAGGGGGCAGAATAAAGGAAGATTATGGTTTTTTTTTCTTAATTTTTAACATTTTATGTTTTTAAAAAAATTAAAAATTAAAAATTTAATTGACCGAAAGGTCCGTTTCCAGGTTCGGATCCAAGGTTCGGTTCTATGATCCGGTTCAGGGTTTACTTCGGTTCTATGGAACCCCAAACCGAGAACAGAATCAAACTATCCGTTTATTTAATTTTTGAAACTAAAACCGGAACCGGTCCACTTCAGAACCAGACCAAACTGTGCAGTCTGGCCGATTCCAGTCCCATTACCGGTTCCACTGATTCCGTGTGCACCTTTACCATCCATCAGGTATGCCTTCTCATTTTACCATCATTGCAATTAAAAACCCAGGTGGACCTCACCATGGGTACATGATGATGATTTTTCAGGCGGCTTATTTAAAAAATTGGTGCCCTGTGGACTGGTGGCTGGACCCACGGATACTTAGATCTGACTGGATTTTAATGGGTCCAGATGCAATTCTTCAGGTCCATTTATTAGATTTCGGATGAGGCTCAGATTCACGTGGGCCCTGCTATTGACTAAATCATTCTCTCAATTCCTACTTACCATTAATGGGAAAAAGGGTGGTGAAGGAAAGCCAGATCAAGCTGCCAATATGATTGAAATAGGAGCGCTCTTCTTCATCGTCCGCCCTCTCCATATACCACACGATTATGCCATTGTACAAGAAAATGGCCCCTGTTAAGGCCCACAGTGTTTTTGTGAAGGGCTCTACAAAGATCCAAGCTTTTCCTTCTTCTTGCTTCTCAAGCACCACCATTCTTGATCCTGTTTCCGTGTAAGGACGGGAGAATTCTACTAACTGACATCGTTTGGCCACTATCGATGTATCGCCCACGACTGCATCGAATGTCTTTGACCCAGAGAAAAAAAATCCAAAGCAAGTATTAGAATCTTCTTAAAGGAGGGAATATTTTAGAATGGTACCTTCATCAGTGCAAAATAAACTGGCAAAGTACAACAAATGAGCAGCTGGATTGAGAAAATTGATTGGTTTTTAATTATTTGATCTATTTTGGGTGCGTTTGGATGCGATATCTATTTGAATTACAATTTATCTCATGAAAAGGAAGCAACCAAATTGAGCGCCTGGGCTCTGAATCTCAATCTATTTCAAGTCGGATAAAACATAACTATAATTTGTGGGGTACCTTCTCATCATGAATACTAAGAATTACGCCGTTACTGCAATAGTATCAGCTGAATTTCGCAATGTTTTTACCTCTACCTGAGAGCTAAAAGCTCAAACATTTTAATATCCAGCAGAAGGTGGGAAAACTAAACAGCCCCCAAACTGAGCAAAATCCCAAATTTGAATAGACCAGTCCTGACCAGTTCATGGTTCGCATCTGGGACGTTGCCATGCTAGAAAACTGCCGCACTGGAGCGGAAAACATATTTAGAAACCTCTGTGAGCTTACTGGTACTGTGAAATGATAATATCTTATTTAGCGACGTTTTATAATATGTAATGGTGATCGCTAATTAACTATATTTTGCGATAAGCTATTAGGTCGTCGTAAATAATTAACTTATTTAATGTTGTATTTACAACAAATTTGGCAACGTGCAACACTCGTCATAAAAAAACTTTTGTGACAAGTTCGAGGTTTTTTGCGACGAATTGACTTGCCGCAAAAAGTCTAAATTATTATAGTGATGTGTCTGCACAAAAGGTAGGCTGCACAATGATAATCACTATTGGGCTGGCTACCTATTGATGTTCTACATATGTGATACATCTGTGGAAAAGGACTTACAACACAGCTGCTGCATGTGATCATTTCTGATAAAATAAGAGCTGAGTTGTGGAGACTACTCCAGTGAACTGACCTTGTGATAGACTTGCTCGACCATAGTGTCGTAGGGGCCTTCGAAAGGAATGAACTCGTAGTCTATGTTGTTGTTTAAGTTCTTCCAAACCAACCGGAAGATGTCGATAGAATGGCCGCTGAAACATGTATCGTTTGAAGTCCAGTTGCATTTTACGGTCACATACTTTGGGTATTGAGATTTCGCTGGGACGCCAATTCTGAGAGTCTTAGCGGTTGTTGGTGTGGCCCACCCTCCTAATGCTCCAAGCAATAGGAGGAAATGGAGGGGAGGAAGAGAATAACGCATTTCTTCGCGGGTATAGATTCTTGTTATTTTTCTTTTGATTTTTTTTCCCCTTTACGGCGGTCGAGCGAAAAAGCTTATATAGGCCATATGCAATAGGCCAATTCAAGCTTTTGGGAAAAGCCTCAGATTTCAAAGTTTCTAGTGATTCCGTTCAACCCACGGCAAAAATTTCCAATTTCATGAGATTACGAGAATGCCCCTCTGCTGATTTTCACCGGAGGAATTATAGGGTCCTGCAAGTGTAGAGTTTGGCGGCACGCATGATGATTTTGTGAACGTGTGGCCATGGTTGAGTAATCCAAACTGTTCCTACGATGAGATAGACAGTTGATGGGGGTTTACTTGAAACTCTACAGGATTTGAAGATCCTAACCTTAGGAACAGTGGTTGATATTCAACACTAAAACATTCCAAGAGTGGTTGTTGGAATACTCCAATTAGGGATATTTTTATATTCATAGTCCATTCATGGTGGAATGCAACACACCAATGGTCAGGATTACCCATTAGGGGCCTCAATTGTCGAAGTTGACAACTTTGGTAGACCATGATGGGTCTTCCAGGAGTGGTCGGTGAGAGTCCCAATTAGTAGGGAGGGCTTTGGGGGCATGGTCCATCCATTCATGCTGGAATTCAACCGACCAATGGTCTGGATTACCGAACCACCAGAACCACCCAAGTCATGGGCCCTCTTAAGAAATTAAGATGTGTTCGCTGAACACATCTTGACCATAATATGTCTAGATCATTTTAGAACATTAAGAAGAAGTTTTTAAACGAGCCATATTCTTCTTCAGAAATCAGATGGCGGGATCATCACAGGACCATGATAATAAACAGGCTGCTTGGCTATTATGGTACCAGAAATATGGACGACTCAAGTCGTCAGATCATCTTAGCATGTGGGCCCAAATGGGCGACAGATTTTGGTGATTCTCAGTCGCGACAGGAACAAAACGAATTCTAGTAGTATACACTGAGCGTTCCGTGTATATACATTCGTCTTCGCGCAGCATGGAACGAGTGGCAAGGGTATGATCGTCATTTGAATGCTGGACGAGGTAGTTTCAGACGGTATTGCTCAAGGAGAAAATGCCAAGTCTGGGACAAGATTATGCATGCTGTTCTAACCTCCCTTAGTTTGATTCAAAGGAGAATATACCATTCCTGGATGTATCTCTGACTGCCCTTCACCTAAACACGCTGTCAACGGACTGGGTCTGGGTTTACCTTCTGCTCGGATTTTAAACTGTTCATGCCGGCTTGAGGGGGCAGGCCTATTCAAAATTTTGATTTTTATTGGCGGCCCCAACATCAGCAATTGGATCACATATAAAAGTATTCTTTGGTCGTTACTTAAAATTGATTTCGAACAATCATTATGTAGTCACCGGATACCCTGCAAGTGTTTGTAGAAAAAGCTTTTTACCGCAGCTCTTATTTCCCTGTGTGTAAAGGTTATTGACATGTTTAACGCGGGTGGAAATTTATCACTTGCATGAAAATGTAACTTTTTATGTGGGGTTCCTGGGTTGTGTACCAAGGGAACCCAATCATGATAATCAGATGCCTCCAAATCATATCTATGCAATCATTACATAGGCCAAGCTGCATAACGTAATGGGCATTCACGGGAAAAGAACTTTTAAAATCACGTGGTGGTTCACATGGTAGTTGAATTAGCTTTAATTTTTGGGCTCTTCCACTTTTATGGTGGGAAAACCCTTCTGGTAAGGTTGGATTCCATGCACAAACAGTGATGATCTGTCTCTCTCTCTCTCTCGTCTTTCCTTTATACAAACCGTGGAGAGTATCTTGCAATAATTATGCATTATGGACTTTGGTAAAGATTAAAATAAATTTGATAACTCATAAATAAGTTATAATATCTAATACATAATTATTATTAACTAAAATGAGAATAAATTATTTTAAGCGGCGAACAAATAAAGCCTATGGATTTCTATCTAGGAAGATTTTGTTGGTCTATCTGTTTTTATAGCCCAATTTAGGACACTTTACCAAATATTAAGCACATCCAAATCTCAGGTGAACCACACTGCAAGAAACAGTGATGATTAAATGCTTGTCATTAAACCCATTGATAAAGTCAACTAAAGTTACCTGAAGGGGAAGTATGAAAATTAGTTCGATTCAAAAAAGTTTGTAACGGTTATTCACTACCTTTTCTAGTGGTGTGGTCACAGATATTGCGTCTTTTAAGTTTTTGATAATATCCTTGAATGAGTTGAAAAACAGATAAACAGCGTGGATATGAAACACATTCGTCAAGGTGGGCCTCACATGGTAAGGGCATATAAAATAGAGGAAGAATTTGGTTGATACTCGGAAAACTTATCGATTCTTTTCACACTTTCGAGTGCAAAAGTTATCTCACGTTGAAAAACACAGTTTTCGGAGAATATTTATAAAGCATTAAACTTTCTTAAATACATAAAAATAATACTAATAATAATAATAATAACAATAATCACATAATACTGTATCTCGTATGCATGCAAGAATATTGTTTTCATCTATATACGAGCACGTGTGCAGTCAACTACATCACACGCCATTACGCATGCCAACGCGGTAGATAGGTGAAATATCTAAGCCATCCATAGGGTGAAGTCCAGTGTGTGGATGATACTGACCAAAGGTAAAAGAGGTTCATTCATCAGGATTGCAGTGATATTAGAAATAAGTTAACAGCGGCTGATTTTGTCGCAACCGTACATTTACTCAATTAAGTGAGGCCACATCTGACTGGCTGATCGATTTGATTCTTGGGATAGATTAGGTTCTAATGGATGGCTTTGATTGCAGCTGTTTTGCCAAGCTGGCATATGTGATGGGGGATGCATTAGCTGACTTGTACATGCATGTGAGCATAATAAAATATGTGGTGATGAAGACTATTGTTTTAGCGTTATGCTCTGCTTGACGGGCCATTTAACATAATAAAATATGTGGTGATGAAGACTGTTGTTTTGGCGTCATGCTCTGCTTGATGGGCCATTTAACAACGGGCCTAAAAAATAAAAACAAACGGTTGCAGCAGACGCGGATTGCCCCGTGGGGGCAGTTTTGTAGTCGGGGCCACCATGATGTATCTGTTTATCCCCACCATCCATCCTTTTTTTTTAAAAAAAAAAACTTAAGAAAACAAAAATAAGGCAGATCAAGGCTCGAGTGGATCAAACCAAATAATAAGCTTGGTTGCATTAAATGGACAGAGTATTAAACGTCAGTTGCATTAAATGCAAGAGTCATCTGTGGTGTAATTGACCGTTAGATCCGACTCATTTTTATTTTCATACGTTAAAATTACCTAAGAAAAGAGATGGACCGCATTGTATAAACAAATACATCACGGTGGGCCCGCCCACAGAACTGCCCGTTTGGGGATAGAGAGTGGCCGGGTAGGACGCAATCCGCGTCAGGGAGGACCTGTCCGCACTCTTGACGGGGATCGCATGCCGCGTCCAGCTAGAGGAAAATCCCTGAAGCAAAATGTGGCCTAAGCTCCATGGGCCCATTTTAATACATGTATTTTATCCAAGCCATCCATCCATTTGTTGGCTTATTTTAGGTAAAATGAGGTAAACTTAAGCTCAAATGGACCACACCACACGAAACAGTAGAGATTGGACTCCTATCATTAAAACTTTTTCAAGGGCTATAGAAGTTTTGGACCAAGCTGATATTTGTATTTTCCATTCATCTCGTCTGTGTGATCTTATAACAGTGGGCGTCATTATTTTCACTGTTTCTTGCAGCGTGTGGTCCACTCCAGCTTGGAGCCTGCCTCATTTTTGGACTCATGCTTTAAAATTAGCAGACAAAATTAGTAGACGGCATGGATAAAACAGATACATCACAGTAGGCCCTACAGAGCTTTGGCCAGGTCCTGCTCTGGGTATATTCCTCCTGACAGGTGCTACGTGCAGTCCGCATCCATTGGGAGTAGTGTATTGAATACGAATTTTAGCACATCCCATGTGGCCCACTAGATCAACAATCTCAACCATCAGACATGTACCACATGTACCCTGACGAGGGAACTCCATAGAACTTCTATGCAGCCACCGTTTTCTTTTTACAGCATTCCTCAACTCAAATTTCTGAGGAAAAAAAATGTTGAAACAAGTATTTGATAGGTCGTCCAATTTTTGTACACTGATGCCACACCTCATGAGTAAAAAACGGAAAGAAGCGTTTGCTACGTTCCAGTCTGGGCCCGCACCTAATGCGTAAATCCGCTTGATTTTTAAATAGCTCATCTAAGAAGGCGTGGCCCCACCTAATGGACTGCTAAGATATTGCATCGTGTATAAATTGGCACCTGCTCTGGCATGTGTAGATGGGAAGGTTATACCGCGTGGGCTTAGCGTTAGCAAACCTAAAAAATATTATAAATTTGTGAATATTTTTGTGTTAGCTTAGCATTAGCAAATCTAAAAAATATATGTGTTTGCTTCGATGCTAAGTATGCATCTGATTTCCACATTCATATTTTGTGGCACAGTGACATTGCAGCTACACACCTCTATGTTTCGGATAAGAAAAAAATTACTAAAAAAGACATGAAAATTACCTGTTCAAAGTAGACAAATTACCATGGAGGATTACTTTTTCCAAGGTTTTGGTCTTTTTCTTTTGACATAGTTTTTGGGGGTGAATTTTAAGGGAGCTAACCCAACACAAAGTTGTAGGGCCCACCATGGTGTTCATGTGGTCATCCATGAGAAGAGCTAAGGCTTAAAACTCACGGATGAGGATCTTCGGGTGTTCAACATACATAGACGTGCAGAGTGGACAAAGGTTGAAGTTGGATATCAAATTTAGGAGTACATCTTTATTGGGTACGAGAAATGTGTTAAGGGCTATAAACCTTGAGATGCTGACTTGCAAAAGATGGTCATTACCAGCGATGTCACCTTTGATGAGACATCAATGTTGAAGGCCAACAAAGACGTTGCAGGGAAGTTGAAAAAACATGATGCGACTGAGATATTGTCGGTGCAGGTGGAGTCAGTTGAGCTGGCTATTGAAGGTGAAATTCAATAGGTACAAGAAATTGAACAAAAATAATCAACATGATACGTAGGTAAGTATAGCCAGGAATAAGGAGAAAAGAACCATTAAAGCCTCAGTTTGAGGACACGATCTCTTTTGCTTTATTTATAGGGAGAGTGAAGATCTATCCACCTTTCAAGAGGCAAAATCTGAAAAAGATGACGACAGGTGGATGTCATCCATGGTAGAGGAGAGGGAATATCTACATAGGAATCACACATGGGAGTGATAGAACTTCCAAAAGGTCAGAGGGCTATTGGGTGTAAATGATTCTATAAGAAAAAAAAGGAAGCATTAAAAGGGAAAGAGGACAAAAAGTATAAGGCGTGGCTCATAACAAAGGGGTTCTTATAGAGGGAAGAAATAGATTACAATGAGGTTTTCTTTCCAGTCGTGAAACATATTTCAATTAAGGTGTTACTGGATATGGTAGTGAAATCCAATTTAAATTTGAAACAACTTGATGTAAAGACAACATTCATTCATGAGAATTTGGAAGAAGCAATTTACATGACGCGGCCAGAAAGATTCGAGGAGCTTGATAAGAAAGGCCACATGTGTAGGTGGAAGAAGTCATTGTATGGGCTGAAGCAGTTTTCGAGGTAGTGGTACAAGCAGTTCAATTCTTATATTGTGGAGATTGGGTATAACAGGTGTGAGTACGATTGTTGCGAATATTACAGGGTGCTTGAGAACGAGTATTATATTTTATTGATATTTTACATTGATGATATGTTGATTTTCACAAAGGATAAGAAGGAGATATACTTGATTAAGTTTTTGTTAAACATGGAGTTTGATATAAAGGATTTATGTGTTGTGAAGAAGATCCCAGATGAGATACATATGGACATAAAGTTCGGAAAGCTACGGCTTTCTCAAAAGAGTTATGTGCAAAAGGTCCTAGAGAGGTTTTACATGAAAGGTGCTTAGCCAATTAACACACCTCTAGCAGATCACTTTAAATTGTTAGCCAAGTCATTTCTAAGTACAGAAGGAAAATTTTCAAAAATGTCACGGATGTAGTATACGAGTGTAGCAGGGAGTCTCGTGTATGCAATGGTTTGCATGAGTCTAGATATCTCACAGGCAGTCAGTGTGATTAGCAGATATATAGTAAATCGAAGGAAAGAGCATTAGAATGCTCTTAAGTGAATTCTCACGTATCTCGGGTGCACAGATGACACTAGGATCATGTTCAGGGGACATGACGCTTTAGGAGGAGTTGTAGGTTATGTGGATTCAGATTATGCAAGAGATTAGGACAACATGAGATTCACTATGAGATATGTTTTCACATTAGCAGGTGAATTGGTATGTTGGAGATCTATGCTACAATCTACAATAGACTTGTCTACAACCGAGGCGAAATTCATGGTTGCGATGAATGTGTTAAAGGAGGCATTATATTTGAAATGTTTGATAAGAGAACTTGAGTTAAAGAAAGGGGTGATTCGGTTATATTGCGATAGTTAGAATGTTATTCATTTGTCATTGAATCATGTGTATCACACGCGAATCAAGTATATCGATGTAAGGTTTTACAAGATACGGGAGCTCATTACTTCAAGAGAGATTTTATTTCAGAAGATTCATACAGACGAGAATGTCGTAGACATTTTGATAAAGCTGGTGACCATATAGAAGTTCAAGCATTGGTTGAGCTTAATCAATCTCGTCAACCATTGATGAGATTGAGCACCCTTTATAAGGATGCAGATGGAGTTGCATTCTAAGTGAAGAATGCATGAAGCAGTTTACGCTCAAGGTGGAGGTTGCATGAGAGGTCTTCAGGGTGACTCGAAAGAATGCAAGTCGATGTGAAGATTATTATGCAAGATGCCTTGGATTCTGTCAATCTGTTGTGCAGAGATGTCCTGATTCGGCTCGACTGAAACCCCAATTTTGATTATACCGAAAATTGGTGGATTCTCAGGTTGCTCGCTGTGAAGTTATGGTTGTTTTCGATTCAATCGAAAAACAAAATTGGGTCATTTCGGTCTAACCAAAGGTTATTTTTAGTCCGATCGGACTTATTATGCATAGAGTTGCACAAATCGGGCCATTTAAGCCTAATCCATTATTAGGGCATGTATTATTACAAGTGTTCTCTCTAAGGGTAAGGGTTTTTGTGAGATGAGAGGGTTTCTGACACTTGTAAGGGCTTGGGAAGGGTTTTCTAAGAGTTTCACATCACAATGGGAGATTTGATACATCTGTAAACGAAGAAGGTGGGTGATGTATAAATTAAAAGTTTTGACTATATTAAATTTTTGTCGCTTTGTGCCATGATTTTTTCTCGCAAGGATTTTCAAATATCTTGTATTTTGTAAGTTCTTGCTTTATTGTTTGGTTATTCTGCTTTTTTATTTTTATTTTATCATCGTTTTACATGCTTTCACAAAGTGCACAGATTGACATTGGTATTAAATCTATATTTCTAATGCCTATGGTTGATTTGAGTTTGTTGAGAGGTCTGAATCTTAATAAAAATCATGTCTAAACACTTTAAATTCACATGTTGTGGTCCATGTGTGTAGCGCCCCGAAATTTGAGGGCTGAGTAGCTACTCGGCTCCCAAATTTTCGAGTGCCACGTGTGCAATAATGAGTCACGGATGCATGCATTTAACAAGTATTAATAAACAATGATGAATTAATCTAAGTATATTCAATTTCTAATCAGGTGATTAAGATCTAAGTGCCACTAACCAACTGAAATTTCATAAAAAGTTCTCATCTACCATATCAACCTAATAAATTTAATTCAACAGTTATCCATAGATTTAACCTCAAACATTCATCAATCCCTAAAATGACTTGGGCTCTGGCCCAGTCTCGCCAACATCCACTGAGCTAATAAGGATCGCCAAACTCCTGGTAGTATGCCGGCTCCTCATCGTCGTCAGCATCGACATTGTCCAGGGCGTGCTGCTCCAGGGTACCTGCATTTATATCGGGTTCTGCTTAGTGTTTTAGAACACCGTCTCAGAGTGGGAGTGAGTAATCAACTCAGTGGTACCATTAGTAATATGCATCAAATTATCATGTATAAAATACATTTAATGAACAACAAACAACATAGATTCCTAAACACTGTTATTAATGCAAGTGCTTGATTATGATATGATACATGCTCCTCACAAAAATCAGCACTCCTTCAAGTGATGATATCTGATGTTTGCAATAAAACGACACTCCTTCAAAAGTGACCTCGACTGCATAATCGTCAACAGTATAAATGCAATGTCATGGAACATATTAGCTAGGTTGATTAATTAAGTCTATTCGTCCAGCAAATTGAGAAAACTAGAATACCCTTAGTGGAGTTATTGCCCTAACCTGATCGCGCGGCTCAAAGACCGTGGTTATGTGACTCACAATTCTTAGCCCTATTTTGGGTTCATCAATACCAAATAAAATATAACATAAACAAAATCAAATGGGAACTTAGATGTCCCACTTGCTGTCACTGCCACCCTTGCACACACTGACACTTGCCTTGTTAAGGGTGCAACACTTCTTTCCTCTAGCTGGGATCAAAGAACCCTTGATGAGCTTCCAGTGTTCATCAGCAAAACGGCTTTCATAACCATTATCATTCAGCCTTCCCGTCGACATCAAGTTGATGCGAAGGTCTGGGATATGCCTCACATCCATGAGAACCAAAATGCAGCCTACATCGGTCTTCACACAAATATCACCGACCCCTACGATCTTTGATACACTAGAATTTTTCATATTCACAGTCACAAAGTCACCTGACTTATAGGTTGTGAAGAAGTCTCTGCGTGGAGTCACATGAAACGAGGTTCCCGAGTCCATCACCCAGTCGGTGTCTTGACTCGTAGCCATGAGATAAACATTATGATCTGCTAAAAGAATAACTTTAACGTCGCCATCTGAAGCGACCGCAGTAGAATATGATTCATCTTTTTCTCATTTCCTTTTCATTTCTTGTCGTTCTTATTCTTACGACATTCATACTTATAGTGGTCATTCTTGCTACAATTTCAGCATTCAACATCCCTCTTGGTACTCGACTTGCCTCTTGATATATCTCGGGCCTTCCCGCATTTTCTATTCTTTCCTCTCCCTCGTTCTTGTGTTACAAGGGCCTCTTGCTGAGTGGACCCCTACGATTTTCTCCTTGTCTCCTCATTGAAGAGACAACTGGTTACCTATTTCATGGATACCTTTCTGTTTGGTGCGGAGTTACTTAGAGACACCACCAATGTCTCCTAACTATCAGACAATGAGCTAAGCAATAGTAAAGCTTGTAATTCATCATCCATGACCATCTTCATAGCGGAGAGTTGGTTTAAAATATTGCTAACCTCATTCATGTCCTCAGCCACAGAACCACCATTTTTGAACTTGAGATTCACAAGTTGTTGTATCAGGAAAATTTTATTGTCGGTTAGCTATCTTCCTCTCATACAGCCTTTGCAGTTTCAGCTATAAGCTAGCTGTTGAGGTCTCCGTAGACACATGATGGAATACGGAATCATCCAACCATTGTCTAATAAACCCATCGCCTTCTGGTCCAATTTCTTCTAATCATCATCTGTCAAATCCTTTGACTTTGTTGATATGCATTGAATTTGTTAATACAAGTCGTTCTAATAAAGCAAGCCCTCCATCTTAGCCTTATATATGGTCCAGTTAGAACCATTGAGGCTGATCATCCTTGATAAGCCACATTCCATAATTCAAAAACGATCTCACTCCGTTCAACCAACTTGAATGCTCTGATACTACTTTGTTGGGGGCCTTGCACAAAACCTTAGGATCTAGCCTCCCAAAAACACCAGAATTATGGGATAATAAAGCAATGAAATAAATCAAAGCATAAACCACACGACACAAGAGAATTTTACGTGAAAAACCTTCAAAGAGGTAAAAACCACAGGACCTCGTCCAGATCAACAATTCACTATGAAGTAGAATGTTACAACCAATCACAAGCACACACCATTTGATCAAACCTTTTTCACTCACGCAGGAATGGATAAACAATAAGAGAATAGAGAAAAACAGAGAGATCTCACCAATTACGAGGACATAGAAGTGCTGAGATGTCGAGTGCATAGTAGATCACCTCTACAAGAAGAACTTCTCTTCTACAAGCTTCTTCTCTCTCTCTCTCTCTCTCTCTCTCTCACATACACACACACACACACATACACACATACCTTTGATAGCCCTAAACGCTTTAGCAAACCTTTGTAAAGCTTTAGGAAACTCTCTTGTATTACCTAAAAAGCCCTAAGTACTTCCTATTTATAGTTTAGGAAACTCCCTTTCGCATAGGTGCGAAAACCGCCTCAAATTTCTGAATCCCGCACATAATTGAACTAGAATCTATGTAAACTTGACCAGTTGAGTAGAGTCCTCGACTGGTCGAGCGGAGCCTCGACCGGTCGAGTAGATTCCTCGACTGGTCGAGTAGCCCGTACAAATAAAAATAATTGGTCGCTGGACTTTGAGTCGAACCCCACTCCATTGGTCGAGCCAGGCTCTCGACTGGTCGAGCTTGGGAGGAAAAATCCCATCACCATCCCGTACCTACTTGGTTCTGGTAGGTACTGAAAAAGCACCCATCATGTTGTAGGATTCTTATCTACGTTGTCAATCCATTTTTCTAGCTCAATTGAGGGCATAATCCCAAGAATGAGGTAGATCCTAATCTCAAGTGAACTACTCCATTGTTAAAAACTTCTTAAGGCCTACTGTAATGTTTATTTCGCCATCCAACTTATTAACCAGTGGACGCATACCGGATCTAAGACTTTTGTGGCCTTCAAGAAGTTTTTAGTGGTGAGCATTCAATCAAAGCTGTTTCATATGGTAATGTCCGACTAAGATTTGGATTTGCCTCATTTCTGAGCTCATATGCTAAAATGATCTATAAAATGATTGAACGGCCGGATAAAACACACATATCGTGATGGAGCGCACACAGCTTTTTTTTCAGCGACTACCAGTGCCTGCGGGTACTGGAGGATCACTACAAAATCCGAGTCCAATATCCGGTGTGAGAGAGAATTGCGACATGTATACATTCGCCAGGAGTACATGCGCATATATGAAACACACGTGAGAGATCTGAGCTTTCCATAAGATGCAAAATTATTATTAAATATTCTCCCACAAAAAAAAAAATAAAAAAATCAAACAATTCTTAACCCTTGAGGTGGGCCACGATGAGGGTGAGCTTTTTTTATTTTTATTTTCTAGCTATTTGGCTGTATTTGGCTATTTTGATATGCCGGCGTGAAATGGTTTAATTTTCATAACAAAGAGATATGAACAGCATAGCTCACCTGATCGACAGCTAACATCTCACACACTTATCACGTTCTTGAAATTAGAAAGCCTCCCCTTAACGGGATAAATGTGGAAAATATCGCCCAGATTTCGGAATCTCTCGGTATCATCTTGAAAGTTATACCGTTTAATGTATTTTTCCCGATAATTATTGTGAGATTTCAAAATCATGGCAGAATTTAGTAAAAACTTTAGAATAAAAAATGAGGATTAGATGCCTTGAGGCATGTGCCTAATCTCAAGCTCGCTATAATATCATAAGCTAGGTCTAAGCCCAAGCCCATGGTGGTGTGGGATACTTACGCACTTCAGCATCTCCACACATCTACAACTAGATGCATGTAAGATAGGGGTAAAATGAAGAAAACGGACGGTGTTTTCTAGCATAGGGTAATTTGGAATTGATCTTTGAAGTAAAGGAGAGTTATCTGTAATAATTTAGAACGGAGGGGTGATGTATAATTATCATAAAAGCAAGGTAGGTGCAGTTAACCCATTTCAATTTTATTTTATTTTTTAATTTCTATTTTTTTTTTTACCCAAAAATCCATTTTTATAACTTCTCAGTCATCTGACCCGACTTTGCTGTGTACTGGCATCGAGCATGACCGAACTGCGTACGCGGAGCATTGACATGACCGAGTCATGCAAGAAAACCACGCCGCTGGGAAGAAAGTCCTCTTAGAAAGCAACAGCTAGCTGACCATTAACATAGGGCAAACGATCGAAGTTCTTCTCTTTACGCGTCTATCCGAAGAATACGTTCTGCTGCATGGTCGGACTGACTGACTGTGGCCCATCTAGAATGCGTCCTAGGTTGTTGAGATGCAGACATGGGTAGATGATCCAAACCGTCAATAAGCTTAGCATTATAATGGATGGGCCGTGAACAGAAAATCGCACTAAAAATATTGTCAGGACTGCAGTATTTCTCCCATTAAAAGTGAGCCTTTGAATGTTATGTTTTCGTAGATGGTCGGTATTATCTATTAAGATTTGGTTTCCTATCTTTGCCGATTCATCTTACTGTCTAGCAGATGGGGGATTCTAGTGACCAGTTTTAGGCTGCTTGTGGGCTCCATCAAACAATGGATGTGATTACTCATAAGTGGCAGCAGCTGAAACCGGTACTAGCTGATCTAGTGGGCTCTGTGTATGGTAACTCTTCCCATGCACATAATTGTAAATTGGACTTTTTGGTATCCACATTAACTATCTGGACCATCCATCAATTACGGTCCACTCTTCTTCCATTAGCTATAAAAAGGAATACAGCCATGTTATGGTCCTAAACATCAGTGATTAGATCTATATTTTACAAACGATATTCTACATCCAGTTTTGCATGCCATTGAGTGGATGGTTTGGATTATCTTGTCAATATAATTTTTCAAAATTAAAACAGCCTATGAAGAGTGGTTCATGCAAACAGACGGTTCAGATTGATGACATTGATCATCCGCATGTCCAAATCCAATTATGTGCATGGAAAAGTTCCCATGCACAAAGCCCACTAGATCTTTTTTTTTCAACAAAGTCGTCGAGTTCGTTCCATGACATATATACTCTTTTAAGTTTTCCACGAAAAGTGGTTAAGTACCTTACATGATCTATTTATTCAATGGGAAGTTATTTGATACTCTGGCTGCATATCAGGCTTGATACACTGGCACTTAGAAATAGTATGCATTGCATATATTAACTCAATCTCTAAGTTACAATATAAAAATCAGATTGGTTGAATAATATCCTAAATTCCTATTCGTGGACGCCTGTTCTTTTAAATAAGACCATTGGATTTTTTTATTTTTTATTTTTTATTTTTTATTTTCATTTTTAATGATCACGTAAATGTCCGTCAATGTAATAGTCGGAAAACGAGACAAAATTAATTATTGGTTCGTAATATATCTAAGATAGTACTTATAATTTGGACGGTTTAGTTTGAATTTCTTATATGCTACATAAGTTGTTTCACAGTAATTTTCAAGTGCCTGCCTATCATCCATCACAGTCTGCCAGAGTACCAAAGTATTTCTCATATTAAATTAGTTAGTTTTGCGTGTTTTGAGACTCACGATCAGCAGCGTGTCGTTCCATTGGGTCCACGTACGTGAAGAAATGGTCCAATGATTCTACCTGTCCAAGTTCTGGGTCCTCTCCTAAACAGGTCAAAGTAAACTTGCCTGGAACGGTGACTCTGACCGTTAAAATGTGGACCTCTGATTGGGATCGTTCTTTCAGCATGATTCTTTGATGACATGACAATTTTTCAGAAGATGGACAGTTATGATTATCTGCCCAGTTCTGTATATGGGCCTCTTGCGGCTGGCGATCTTGAGATCAAAATAAACTCTCATCTTCAGTGGGTAAACATTCAGGCGCGGCTCCACGTAGACAACCCTTGGTAAACATAAAGTCTGTGTAAAATTCGAGTAATTCAAGAGGTAGCCCCAACGTATGCTTCAAGTGGCTTGGATCTTACAAGTGTCTCACCATGACTCTGCCTATATTCATTTTTGGCATCCTGACGTGGGCCAATCAAAGGCCACCATGTGTTGGCACCACATGATTGTACTAGTGTTAAATATAATCACGGCCAAGAGTATCATTGTTTGATCTTCCTTCGGTAATACACATTCAGTTATAAATATGAAGGCACGAATCCTTATACTCACTTATACGAGAATGAACCAATGCATGCTACGTGGTCACATTTGGCATGACCATAAATGAGGCAACATGCCCATAATGTATATAAAAGATCAACCGAGAGAACAAATCTATCACGAATTTGGCTATAATATTCTCGGTGAGGCCGTCTCTCACAGTCTTTTATATTATCTTCTATTGATATTTTTTAATATAGATTAGTCTAGTCTAGTTTTACATAGGTACTACTTAGCGGCTTCCACTAAAGTACTTTAAGGCTTCCACTAAAGTACTTTAAGGGTAGAAGTAAATTTTCTCTAATATTAAGTTATAAAATCATTATCTTCTAAGTTCTAATTTAGTTGATCACACCCTTGGATTGTCTGTTCCAATAGACATATAATAATCTTTTTCCTCTTCGTATATTCATTTGGTTGTCTTACAACTTGTCGATTGTAATGAACATCATTTCTAAATATTAATGAAATTGGTAACATTTTGTCTTCTTTAATTTGCATGCATATCATCCCTGTTCTTTTGAGAAATATTAAACCGAGGGTGGTGGTAAAAGAATAAGTCCTTAAGTTCGTAGACTCACATCTATTGTCACAAGGCAAAAAGGATCCATTTGTGAAGGTTAACTCTTACCATTTTATAAATTGTCTAGATATAAGCGTAAATATCAGTGGTTGAGAGGACTCTAAATCTTTGATCCCAATTTCTAATTTGTTCAACTCGACGTAGGAGGATATTAATGGTTCAGTCAAAGTTTGAGTCGAATAGACTCTAACACACCCACACACTTTATTCGCACACGGAAACCAAATCTAGGCCCTCAATCACACAAGTTGTCCAATTTAATAGAATTCTTCGTCACAAATCACCTTAGCAATTTAACAACAGCTTGGACGAGTCCCCACTCAGCATGAGATAAACGAGTTCGTTGGAATCACCAGTCTTTTCACCATAGTCAATAATCTAAATCAATGATCTGATGGGTATCATTGTTGATGGGGGATGCCCCAAAAATCTCCAACAATAGATGATCCTAACCCTTTCATAGGTTTCCTTCAAATAAATGGCCAAGAGAGCATACAACAATAGGCCGCCACGAAAAAAGCTAGATAGTAGATGACCAGAAACTTTTCTATTAGCAAGCTTTATGTATTTTCTATCATCATGGGGCCAATGGGTGAATGGTCTGGATCAGCAAGCCATGGCCCTACTTGCACGTACGAATTGGGCCATCAGGACACTCATCATCATGACGTACCCTATAACATGCCTCTGAACGCAGATTAGCTGCAACCCGGGATCCAGCCAGGTAGATGCCACCCTGACCGTGGGGCCCACCTTGATGCGTGCATTGTATATACATGCTGTCAATCCGTATGGTCCCACGTATTTGTATGTGTGCTCGCTTTGGATGTGTATGCATGTACGTGTAGAATTAGCAAACCTCCGTATAACTTTGAGAAATGATCTGGTGGACCCTTGGCATTGGCATTGGCATCTTCTATCTAAATCGTCCATTAGGTCTGGTCCACTTTTCATAGGCTGACTTATTAGGTCTAGTCCACTCTTGATAGGCTGACTTAGAAAAATCATACGGATCGGATGATCCAAACCATCCAGTCAGTCACGTGGTAAAAAATGACTTGTTAGGCAATTCATATACATGCTACCGTACTTCAGAATCGCACACGAGGGTGAGATTCATCCAAGCCATCTACCACATGGGCCCAAACATATAGATCTTCTGCCCAGATTATCAGACCTCAGGAATAAGCCCACAGCTTAGAAGCCCACCAAACAAGCTGATCATCTGCCTGATTCTCGTTCTAGAGAATCAAAACAATGACCCACGTGATGGACATCATAGATCTCATGCTCGTTGGCCGTGCGTGCTGGCACATGTCGTGTTATGTAGATGAGATACCTTATACTGTGAATAATCTCGAAGGAGAACGACTAGGAAATTTGTGGGTCCCATCGTAGTCTCGGTTGGGCATCTTGTTGGGGACCCCATCACTGCGTGGCCCCAGGTGATGCAAATTTGCCGTGCCATATCGGCACATGCATCACAGGTCATACATGCATGAAAATATCAGCATATTTTTTGTGCAATCACAATGGCCACTCATACAACCGCTCGCATATGTGGCCTGTTCTCAATAGCGGTCATTTTTAAGTACTTGAAGGCACTTTTAAGACATGTATATATAGGCTCCCCCTAATACTTTCATCATACAGTGGGGGTGACTAGCAGTGGAGTGTGTACTAACAAGCTAACCCAATATATATATAACTCCCCCTAATAGTTTCATCATACAGTGGGCCCACTAAGATTGCACCACAGAGAACCGTGTGCACATCGGGCTTGAAAGAAACATAAACTGGGCTAGCTTGAGTATATGCATTCATGGGCCTGATCAATTCTCGGTTAGTATGTGTGGGTCCCACCATGCATGCATGTAACTCATTAGCACGTGATGTGCCAAGAGCAAGACCTTGATATGAGACATCTAGCCCACTTAATGCACACGTGGCCCTCCTACAAACTAGAATCAGGTCCATCTTTGTTGGGGCCTTTAGTAGTTTCTACAGGTGCTATCCATGGTGCTTTAAATGAACCCTCTAGTTTCCGTGGTATCACCAACATAAACGGTTCATATGGGCCAAAGAGCTCTGTCTAAAAAAATCCAAGGCCCAGAAGACTCATTGACAGGGCCAAAAACAAAACAGCTATGTCCCTGCCTATGCAGCTTGAAACAAGGGGTAGCATCAGTGGTAGCCATCAAGACCAGGACTGCCACCATGCGCAATCAATAGAGCCTGGTTTAAGGCGATCATGGTTGCTAGGATTGCGCCAACCATGTGTTGGAACATATATATGCCTTTTAGTCCAATGAATTATATATATATGTTTCATTAATTTTTATTTTTATTTATTTTGCTTATTATTATTGTTTACATATGATATGAGTATGATTAGGACAAATTTAGTGGAGAGACTTCATTTAAAAAATTTATGCCTTCAGGGAATGAATTAGGACAAGTTCAATATAAAATATACTGAGGCATAGTTGTTTGTAAATCTAGAATATTGTTGTGGCTGACAAATAAGCCAGAATAGCTAATCCATGGTTTAATATTATGCATAGTGTGACTGTTGGGTATGTTGTAAGTATTTAACAATGTTCCAACACGTGTAGGTTTGTACATGCGTATATATTGACTCCCCACACACATGTAGGTGTTTACATGTGCTTACATTTTCTGGTTTAGAAAGTTAATTTAAATTTAAATGTATCTTGTTGAGCGTATCTGCAAACTTGAGAGGACCTCTGAATTTGATTGATTGCAGTAATATGTGAACCTTTGAGGTGGATCATGAGTTGGATAATCAATTATACTCTTACAAGAATTAAGATTCTCAACTAATTAGGATCTATTACTCTTAGCCTTACGTAAGAAATTAAAATAATCAATCAACATAGCAGGTTAAACTTACTATTATTATTTATTTCAATAAATGGATAGATGGTGTGGACGAAACCATACATCACGGTGGTCCCTTAGAGGCAGCCGGCCTAACCTTGTGTGGAGCTTAGGACTGGTAGGGGAGTACCCAATCCGCATCTGAATGTAACAAGGTCTATCAATGCCATTGATAGACCTCTCGATCCCATTGAGCAGATGAGGATGATGTTGATGCCATCGATAGTTCGCTTGATTCCATTGAAAAAATCTAGAAAAAAAAGTCCAAATTGATTATTGAACAATTTTAGAAGTTGCTACTCAATATCGAAGGATCTTCGATACCATCGATGGAGCTTCAATATTTTTCGATGCCATCAAAGGTCCCATAGAGTGTGCATGCAGAGTTGCAAAAGTGTGGGATTTGTTTCCTATTCTGGTTGAATAGTATATATACCAGGTGTAATCGGGAATAGGGAGAGGACTGGTGTGATTAGGGCTTTTTAAGGTGTTCTAAAGATTTTAAGGGCATAGCTAGGATTTTAAAAGAGATTAGAGGGGTTGTTTGAATTAGTAACATCTTTTATCTCTTGTAACTTTGCTTTAAATACATATTATCCATCAATTTGTGCCGTGATTTTTTCTCACAAGTGTTTTTTCGCTTAAAATTCGAATTACCTTCTTACTGGGTTTGTTTGTGCAATTATGTATACTTTGCTTGGTTGGCTGTGTGTTTCTTCGAGTCCCAACAGGAGCACCCAGAGAAATGTACCTCAATATTTCCAGCCGAGTAAAGCAGGCATGCATGGAGGTACCGCAAAAAGCAGATGCACATCTTCAAATGCCAAGAAGAAGCACCACACATGTGCCAACTTGGTTCACATATAACAGATCTGGTCCGCACGTAATGTAGGCCTCATTGCGAGCGTACCCCTTTCGAAAAATCAGGCTAGCCCTAGCTACACTTGTATTTGAATGTGGATTTGGGTAATCCATTTTAACCATTTTTCTACTTTTTACTTTAAATTTTTTTTTTTTTTAATTATTTAAAATTTCTTTTACAAGCGACCATCAGAGATGTGATTGGCCTGATCTTAGATGAATGGCTAGGATCTTTTGCATATCTACCATATGTTTACATGTGGGTTGCTTATATTCGGTAGCAGCAGATGCAAGCCTGGTACGAGCATTCCTCATCTACAAGCGAACCAAACACTACGGTAAAATGGTAATCAAGTGAAGCCATCTAGACTGTGTTGCACCTTTTGAGATCCCCCAACTCCACCACGGCGCGATCTGGGCTCTGATCATCATTTTTGTGATCCTTCTGGGTCTGTATATCAGCTCTACACTTCGGCCCACCGATCGGATCCAAGGGCAATACTTGCATTGCCAATTGTCAAGGAATCAGCCCACCAGAAACAGAAGAAGAGCCAACGTCGACATGCCGCCTGTGATCACGAACAGTCCCCAAAAGCTTGTCGAACGCTGAGCCTGTCATTCTCATTGTCGTCGGCCGCCACACTCGAACGCTTGTGAGAAGAAAGTAACTTCTCTTCCAATTTCCGCAGTGTCCCGCTTTCCCGCAGTCTTAGAATCTCGTCGAGACATCTTGCACATGATCTGAGCCTTTTTGGAAGATCTGAAGCAAGTAGTCCATGAGAAGAGTGTTACTTCAACAAATAATAATAATTAAAAAAAAGAAAAAGAAAAAGCAACTAAGTTATTCTTTCCGGCTTTAGAGCGACGCAGCGAGTCTTGGCCCATGGGCTCAATCCAAACCATCTAAATCTTGGAAACCATCAGGTGAGAATGGGACGGGAGTTTCCTACAACATCTGTCACAGGGAATTACTACAACAAAAAGCCCTGTTGGGCGCACCGTGATGTCCGTGTAGAATCCACTACGTCCATCAGTTTTGCCAGCATGCTATGATGAGAACGCAAAAATAAAACAGATTCAAGGCTTAGTAAGCAACACCACAGTGAGGACCGAACGCCCACATTGAGATCTTATAGGGGCTGACAGAAGTGTCAATGATGTGCGTTTCCATCGTCACTGTTTCCGGTGGTATGGCACAAATGGAAATTTGGATCTGCCTCATTTTTGGGATCTCATCCTAACATGATATGGAGAAGCTGATCGAGAGAGTGGAATGTACACGGACATCGCAGTAGGCCCCACAGAGCTTCCTGTTGCAGGAAACTGGCAGCCCGTAAGAATGAGAGAGAGTCCAGTGTCCAAAAAATTCCCTTGGAAAAATTCGACTAACAAGAGAGGTTAGAAGTTAGAACCACTCACTCAATCTGATTTTCCAGGCCCACGATTTCGATGGTTTTGGATTAGGTGCATATGCGCCACGTGTGTTGGAATTGTCATTTCTGCCTGAGTATTAATGTTTTTTTTTTTTTTCATAAAACGGGGCCTATGGCGCACATTTGCCACATCCAAGTCATTCATAAAGTAAGGCACACGGTAAGCATGCCGTGGCTCATGAATCAGACTGGTCCACTTATCCAGTGGGCCACACCTGGATGAGGAACATCGACGGTAAAATATCGTCAAAAGCCCATATCCAACATTCACGTGTTGCCCAATTGATGAATTAACAGGCCTGATTTCTGCACGAGAGCAGACTATTACAGTGCTTCCCAACTGATGAATATCCCAGATCTTGTCCACTTCACACGAGAGAGCAGTAAACTTACAAAGGCGAATCCTCCAATTTCGTAGGTGGGCCTAGTGACAGTAAAACCATTGGGGTTCTTGTCCAGGAAGAGTTGGATGGATGGGATTTCAAGGAAAGCACCTTTGATGGCCCCGTACTCATCCGAGTTGTACGTCTCCACGCATCCCGCGCCAAAGCCCACCACCTTTTCTAACTACTTTGACATGAAGGAGCTCTTGTCGCACCCCACCTTTGCTTTGGCCTTTAACAACGAGTTGACATCCACCACACTCGGTCTGAGTTGCCCTACAGTGAGCATTGAGGTTAAGCTAGCAGAGTAGCTCTGAATCAAGATCAGTGCCACGAACAGCCATGCCACCATTGCCATTTTAGATAAATTGCTACGCAGCTTCTCCACTGGAAGAAGAGAATAAGGTCAGTTTGGAATTTGGGTTACCACGTGGGGGCAATCTAAAACAGTGTGAAAACTCAACTGAGTTGAGTTGACTGCCCACAGTCCGAGTTGACTCAACGAGTTTAGAACTGTGTTACGGACCACGCTCTTTCCTTCGCCTTCTGTGGGAAGGGGCATGAAAAGAGGGATCGGGATCCTCTGCAACACATGTACGTGGGGGTGAACACCCAAGTTTTCTGGGCCCACCATGTTATAGGTGTGACATGCATCCACTCCATCCATCTGGTATGCATTCTCATTTTACCATCATTGCAATAAAAATCTAGGTGGGGCTTCATTGGGACATTATAGGCTCAGGAAAGTCGTCTGCCAGTTGTTTTTTTTTTTCCTGTTTTTTTATTGCAGTGATTTTTGGCCTAAATAACATCTGGGACATTAAGTGTGGGGCCCACTGTGATGCATGATCCTTACATCCACACAGTCCATCCATTTTGACAGCTGCATGATCCAATAAATAAAGCAGATCCAAATCTTAGGTGGACCATACCACAGGGAACAGTTGTGATTGAATCCCCACCATTAAAAACTTTATAGGGCCATCGGAATGTTTATTTCCCATCCAACTTGTTGATAAGGTCACAAAGAGCTGGATGAGGAGACCACACAAATATCAGCTTGATTCAAAACTTTTGTTGCTTAGGAGAAGTTTTTTATAGTTGATTACCACTATTTCTGTATTATGGTCCACCTGAGATTTGAATCTGCTTCAATTTTGGCATCATGCCCTAAATTAAATGAGTTTTCGAACGGTTGAACAGCATAGATATAAGGCACATATATCATGAGGCCCCACGTTCAAGGTGAATGAGGGGATCCATATAAGCTGCACCCTTACATGGACACTTTTTTTATCCTGTCGACCAGTAGCTGGGCCCACAGGTACTCAAGGGGTCTGCCTGGATTGAATCCAGATCCACCGCTTGCCAGAAATAAAGATTTTCTGTTTTTCTGTATTGTAATGGGCCACGTTGTCAGCACTGCTGTATTAAATGGAGTCTACTATGATATGACCCAATCACATTACAATAAACATGAAACTCTTGTTTGTGCAAACAAAGTATCCGGCCTCAGATTTTAATGGGTCAGGTTCAATTCCTCTTTCCATTTACATGTTGGATGAAGTTTAGATTCATGTGGGCCTAGGCCTTCTACTAACTGCATGACTCTCTCTATCCCTAGTCACCGTGAATGGGAAGAGGGTGGTGAAGGAAAGCCAGATCAAGTTGCAAATATGGTTGAAGGAGAAGCGCTTTTCTTCAACGTCGGTGCTCTCTATTAACCACACGATTATACCATTGTACAAGAAAAAGGCCCCTGTCGCTACCCACAATGTTCCCGTGAAAGGCTTTACAAATATCCAAGCTTGCACTTCTCGCTTCTCAAGCACCACCATTCTTGCTCCTGTTTGCGTGTAAGGTCGGGAGTATTCCATGTACCGAGTTCGGTTGGCTGCGATAGACGTATCACCCACCACCGTATCCAATTTCTTTGATCCAGGAAAAAGAAAATCCAATGAAAATGTTAGAATCCAATTTTTTTTTTTTTTTTTATACACCCGCACTCACATTAGAATGGTTTTTCACTACAATGGATACTCGAACCTATGACCTCGTGTTCAAACTCTTGTGAGTCTACCACTACGGCATGAGTAAGGACCCATTTTAGAATCCTAATAAGGGAGGGAATTTGGTATGGTATCTTTTTCATTAGTGTAAAATAAACAAGTACAATACAAGAGCAGCTGGATTGAGAAAATTGACCGATTTTTAATTGGTTGATCTATTTAAGGTGTGTTTGGATGCAGTATCTATTTGAATTGCAATTTTCTCATGAAAAGGAAGCAACCAAATTGAAAATCTGATCTCCGGATCGAAATCTCTATCAAGTTAGACAAAACATAACTGCAACATGTGGGGTAACTTCTCATTATGAATACTATGAATTTTGGCTGTTATTGCAATATCTGCTTAATTTCGCAATGTTTTACCGTTAGCAGAGAGCTAAAACTTCCAACATTTTAATATCCAGCTGAAGGTGGGAAACCTAAACAGGCCCATGCTGGCAATTCAATTCACTGCTCTTGCATATGCATCTTAAGAATGCTAGATCAGAACTATACTACGCATAGAATGAGTTCCCTCTCAAAGTTCTTGCAGGGGGTTCATCAACGGTTGTGGTTGAATCATCTGAACTTTGATTACATAAGGAGTATGTTTGGAAGTGTTTCAAGTTGGATTTTACAGCAACCACCTAAGCGTTGCCGAAGAAATGAAAGTGGGCATCCCTACTTTCTACCCAAAGACTGATACATTGTTTGAAAATTACTCAATGGAATTCTTATTTCTCTAAGCAAGATCAATCATATACAGTGCTGGGAAATGGGTCCAGCCAATCTGGACAAAAGGTCCACTGCACCATGATAATCACCCTACATACAATCAGGCTGATTAACTAATTGGGTGGGCCGCACCACTACATTAATTAGTAACACCATCAGCTTTTGATTGATGTGGCAAAAAGACAGACGATACAGCCCCTGTATGTGATCATTTCTGGTAAAATAAGGAGCACTTGCTGAGACTAGTAAAATGAACTGACCTTGTAAACAACTCGGTCGATCAAAGTATCGTAGTGGCCTTCGTAAGGAATGAACTCGTAGTCTTGTTGTATAGATTCTTCCAGACCAACCGGAAGACGTCGATGGCATGGCCGCTGAAACATGTCTCGTTCGAAGTCTTGCATTTTACGGCCACATACTGGGGGGTATGGAGATTTTGCTGGGACGCCGATTCTGAGAGTCTTTGCGCTTGTTGGTGTGGCCCACCCTCCCAATGTTCCAAGCAATAGGAGGAGATGGAGGGGAGGAAGAGAACGTGGCATTTCTGCAAGGGGAGATTCTTTTCCTACGTCTTCTTTGCTTTGTTTTTTTCTTTTTAATTATTTCCGAATGCCCCAAGCTTATATAGGTCAAATGCAATTCTCATTGATCAATTCAAACTTCTGGTAGAAGCCTCAAATGTCAAAGATTTTAATGTTCCCACACATTGCAAAAATTTCCACATCCTGAGATTACGAGAATGCCCCTATGCTGATATTCTCTGGAGGAACTATAGGTCCAGCTTATTAGCAAATGTAGAGTTTGATGTTATGCACATGCCCATGGAAACGGATTGGCTACTCCCCCTGACACCAGCCCCGGGGCTGATGGTCGGTGCACTGTGGGCCCCACCATGATGTATGTGTTTCATCTATTCCGTTCATCCATTTTTAAAGATCATTTTAGGGCTTGATACTAAAAATGAGAGGGATATATATCTCAGATGGATCACACCACATGAAAAAAAATAGTGATTGGATATCTACCATTAAAATCCTCCTAAGGCCCACTGTACTGTTTATTTGACATCCAATCTGTTGATTAGGTCATAAAGGCCCAGATGAAGGGAAAAAACAAAAATCAGCTTGATCCAAAACTTTTATGGTCCCCAAAATATTTTTAATGGTCGACGCTCATTAAACACTGTTTCCTCTAATGTGGTGCAATTGAGATGGGATATATCTCATTTTTGGTCTCATACTGTAAAATGATCTGTAAAAATAGATGGACGGAATGGATGAAACACATACATCATGTCGGGCCCCACAGAGCATCGACCACCAGCCATTGGCTGGTGTCAGGGGGAGTAGCCAATCCGTTTCCCATGCCCATGTGGCCATGGTTGGGTGATCCACACTGTTGCTATGATGCGATAGACAGTTGATAGGGCCACGTCATCACTACCAACATTTAATGCCGCACTTAGCAATATTGATGTGGCTCAATTACAAAACAGGCAAAAAAAATAATTCTGTTTGTCACAAACAAAGGATCCGGATTCTATAAAAAATTGGATGGGTTGAATAATCCTATTCACTTATCTACGAACAACTGTTTTGTTCGAATAAGACCATTGGATAATTTTTTAACCGGCTAATAAATATCCATATATGTAATAGTTGGAAAATCAAATGTAATTAATTATTGCTTCATGATGCATCTAAAATGGTACCCAACAATTTATAAAGTTTAGTTTGAATTACTTTTATGCTGCATACGCCGTTTCGCAGTAATTTTCAACTGCCTGTGTATCATCCATCATACTCTACCAGAGTATCAAAGTATTTCTCATATTCAATTAGCTAATTTTGCATGGTCAGTGTTTCACAATCCGCAGCGTGTCGTACGTTCCATTGAGTCCGCGTGAAGAAATGGTCCAGTGATTCTGATAGTCCAAGCTCTGAGTCCTATCTCAAACTTGCCTTGAATGATGATTCTGACCATTGAAACGTATAGTTGAACGTAGACCTCTGGAAAGAATATTCGATGGCTAACATTCAACTCCTCGTTCTTTCAGCAAGATTCTTTGACGCCATGAGATAACTCCAGCGGATGGACAGTTCTGATTATCTGCCATGATCTGTATATGGGTTTCATGCTGTTGGCGACCTATAGCGCAAAACAAACATCTCATCGGAGAGTCCACACATGTAAAGGTAAATAACCCTTGCCCAACAAGAAAGTCCATGTAAAATCCAAGTCATTGAAGAGATGGCCCCCACTACTTATCCTTCAAGTGGGTGGGGATTGATCCTACATGTGTGTTGTACTATGTTTCCGATCGTTTCTGAAAAATTCAATTGGTAATGACAGGTATTATAGTAATAAAAAGATATTGTATACTAAATATCTTTAAGAATGTTTAGAGTGCTTTTTACATAATCACAACTGATAAAATAACAAGACAAAGAACAATTAAGATGAATTTAAAAGTAAACCAAGCAGCCAACCAAAGTAGCCGATATCCATCCTAGAGGCCGATCAAGCAAACGAGTGTCATCCTTGATTAGGTCGATCAAGTGACCGATGGTCATTGAGTAGCTCAACTGATGCAGGGATGAACGTGATGAGGATAACTACTCCGAATCCACAGAGCTTCTCTGGACTCTTCACAGAGACTTCTCGAATTCATGAGCAAAGAAAGCAGAAAAATAGAAATAAATTCTAAGAAATTCGAAATTGATTAATTGATGACTAAAAACGAGTTCACGACCCTTTAAATAAGGGTACCAAGCAATGGAAAAGAAATCAGAATCAAACTACAACTAAAACTCCTAGAATCCGCGACTTACTATAAATAGTAAACTTACTATTTATAAACGGTCGTGATGTCTACTAGTGCGCAAGGTTTTCAGCCAAAAATAGTAAGTGTCCTATTTGGCTTCACCAAACCGTTCCCCTAATTATTCTAAGCTCTTTTCACGTTGGACGCAACTCCTAAAGCCCGACGGATGAAGAGTTATAATCAAACTAAAACTTACTATTTATAGTAAAAATGAAATTAAAGCAGGGAAACGACTGTCAATCCAAGGGTTTTTCGCAATTTTGGGCTGCGCAACCCGAAATAGAGGGTTGGTTGGCTAAAGTAGCTCGTTCTACCCCAAAATTATATATTTTACGTCAGGTAACTCATTCCGGATTGCAAGATACGCCCGATCTAAGGTTCGACGGTCTAGATCACTTCTGTCGTCGACTGGGCCTTTTCTGATCCATCTTGGCCATGAAACTGTCTGCGACCCGCTCTACATTAGTCTCCTCCACTTCAAAAGAACTCGTCCTCGAGTTCTCATCCTGCGCTGGTTCATGATACTCGGTCAGGTCCGTGACGTTGAAAGTCCGTGAGATTGCCATGTCATCTGCAAGATCAACAACATAAGCATTGTCATTGATCTTTCGAATGATTGGGACGGGTCCAATCTTCTTATTTTTCAACTTATTGTATGTCTTGGTCGGAAATCTCTCTTTCCGCAGATGGACCATAATGCGGTCGCCCACCTCGAACACTTTTTGTCGCCGGTGCTTGTCCACTTGTTCCTTATACTTCTCGTTCAAGGCATGTAGCTTGGTCTGCACTTTCGCATGGATGCCCATGATCTTGTCTGCCATATATTTGCTGCAATGCTCATGCTTGGGTGCTTGGGTAGAGGGACCAAGTCAAGCGTGTGGCGAGACACTCGTCCATAGATAATCTGAAATAGTAATTTTCCTGTCGAGAGGTTCACCATGTTGTTGAATGCAAACTCTACTTGGGACAAAAGTTAAATCCCACTGCTTTGGTTTTTTTCCTGAAATACAGTGAAGGAGGTTTCCCAACATGCGATTAACAACTTTGGTCTGCCCATCAGTCTGTGGGTGGTAAGCACTGCTGAATTAAAGTCATGTATCGAATCGAGTCCACAAAGTCTGCCAAAAGTAGCTAATGAACTTCATGTCACAATCAGAAGTAATGGTCTTGGGGACCCCGTGTAGCCGTATGACCTCCATGAAGAATAGATTCGCCACGTGTGTTGCATCGAGGGTCTTCTTGCATGGGATAAAGTGTGCCATCTTTGAGAAATGATCTACCACCACAAACACCGAATACATACCGCGTTGTGTTCGTGGGAGACCAAGCACGAAGTCCATTGATAAATCCTCCCAAGGACTGTCAGGCACAGGTAACGGGGTGTAGAGGCCCGTATTTTGAGATTGCCACTTGGAGGTCTGACAAACATGATAACGTTGTATAACTTTTCCACATCACGTACTAATTGCGGCCAATAATACTGCTCTTCCATAAGAGCTCGAGTCTTGTCTCGCCCAAGGTGTCCACCGAGGTCACCTCTATGTAGCTCCTGAATAATCTGTTCCCTCAGAGAAGTTTGGGGGATGCACAAACGATTTCCTTTTAAGAGAAAATCGTCCTGCATATGAAGGTCACTGGGGTGACCTTCTTGGCACTTCACCCAAGAATCTTTGAAGTCCTCATCCTTGGCATACAGCTCCTTGAGACAGTTGAAGCCGACCACCTTGTTTCTCATCGTAACAAGTAGTGATGTACGACAGATAAGTGCATCAGCCACCTTATTCTGCTGCCCTGACTTGTGCTTCAAAACGAACATAAATTCCTGTAAAAACGCAACCTATCTAGCATGCACACGATTCACGTTAGTCTGAATATTAATAAACTTTAATGCTTGATGGCCAGTATACAGAACAAACTCTCTTTGAATCCAATAATGTCACCAATGTCACAACGCCTGAACAACTGTGTACAACTCAAGCTCAAAAGCCGACCACTTCTTTCAGGCTTCGCTGAGCTTCTCGCTGTAGAAGGCTACCGGTCTGCCTTCCTGTGATAATACTCCCTAATCCCGACGTATGAAACGTCACAATCAACCTCAAACAATTTGTCGAAATTAGGAAACACCAAGACTGGTGTTGTAGACAAACGATGCTTGATCTCATGAAAGCTTTTGTCAGCTTTATTGGTCCACTGGAACGGTCATTTTTTCATGCAATCTGTTATAGGCGTGACTATGGTGCTAAAATCTCACACAAATCGACGATAGAAAGTCGTCAACCCGTGAAAACTCCTCACCTCATGAATGTTTATCGGGATCGGCCACTCCGTAATAGCTCGCACCTTTTCATCGTCCACACGAATGCCTGTGGACGTTATAACAAATCCTAAAAACAATAGGCTGTCAGTTAAAAAACTACACTTCTTCAAGTTGAGGTATAACTTATTAATTTGTAGGACCTTTAGCACCTGCCTGAGATGTTTCCTGTGCTCCGCCTCATCCTGGCTATATACCAATATGTCATCAAAATATACGACCACAAATCGGCCAGTGAACGGTTTTCGAACTTGATTCATTAGACGCATAAAAGTACTTGGTGCGTTCGATAGGCCGAAAGGCATGACCAGTCACTCATACAACCATTTCTTTGTCTTGAATGCCATTTTCCACTCATCACCGGGTCGGATACGAATCTGATGGTACCCACTCCTTAGATCTAGTTTAGAGAACACCTTGGCCCCCTCTAGTATATCGAGCATGTTGTCCAACCGTGGTATTGAAAACCGATACTTGATGGTAATTTTGTTGATTACTCAACTGTCGACACACATGCGCCAGCTTTCATCTTTTTTTTGACGTTAATAATGCTGGTACGACACATGGGCTCATGCTCTCTCTAAAGAGATCCTTACGGATCAATTCCTCCACTTGCCCTTGAACTATCTCACATTCCTTCGGACTCATCCGATAGTGAGGGTGATTGGATAGGCTAGCTCCAAGGACGAGGTCTATATGATGTTGGATGTCCCTCATGGGGAACAATCCATCAGGTAGATCCTCAGGCCAGACTTCTTTGAATTCGTTTAGCAATAGTCTTAAACTTGGAGGGATGTTTGAGGGTTCCTCTTTCTCGCCCTTCACCACTACGGCGTATACCTCGCCGATTTTATTGGATTCCTCCATGAAATCCCGAATGGTTAAGAGGGAACTCCCCTCCACTTTAGAAGCTTCAGGGTGGTTCTCTGGTGCCATAGGGGCAAGGATTATTTTTCAACTATCCTTGACAAATATGTAGACATTATCTCGTCCCCGATGGGTCGCATCACGGTCCGATTGCTAGGGTCGACCGAGTAGCATATGACAAGCTTCCATGTCGACCACGTCACAAAGTATTTGATCATTATAATTTTTGCCAATTGAAAATGAAATAGTGCAATGTTTAGTTACCTTAGTCTCATTCACCTTTTTTATCTAGCCAATTGAGTACGGGGAAGGATGTTTCGTCATTGGTAGCTGCAACTTGTCCACCATCACTCTTGAGACGATGATCTCGCTACTACCACTGTCACTATGGATTTAATTCTTTTCATGGGGCATACAATAATCGCCTCACAACTAGAAATTCGCCATGATCCTTGCCCGTCATTTTATCGCCACATGCTATTTCTTCAGTGGTTTGTTCATGTTCATCAAAGCCATGGTCTTCTTCTGCGGCCTCATCTTTAGTGCCCCCTTATAGTCAAGTGTGCTGCGGGACGTTGAGGACAAGTGTTTAATAAGTGGCCTGGTTGGCCACAACGGTAATAATTATTTGACCTTAGCCGAGCATAAAGATTTGGAATCCTACTTGGACCCGCTGTTGTGGGTGCTGCACGTTGAGGTTTGAATGAGCCCCTCCCCGTATTACGGTTTGCGGTTGTAGGAGGTTGAAGACGTTCTCCTACTGGATCTGTTCATTGTGCCAGCACTGGATCCTGCATGGGACCCGTCATGGGGGGTCGAGTTGAAGGATATGGACGAGCAGGAGCTCTTACAAGTTGTGTTTCTGCCCTACCCACCAATTGAACTGCTTCATCCACGGTCCCGACTAGGTATATCTGAACTCGGTCCTGAATTGTCGGTCATAACCCACCTATAAATCGTGCCACCTTCTATGACTTAGAGTCTGATAGATCGTTTCGTGTAGCCAACCGTTGAAATTCTTCAGTATAATCTATGACGGTTCAATTTCTTTGTCTGTAATTTTGATATTGCTGGAATAATATCTGCTCATAATCACTGGGGAGAAATCGTGATCGAAGAAGACGTCTCATCTGTGACCATGATGAGATGAGTGCCTTGTTCTGGTGGGCTCTTGAGAGTTGTAATTGTTCCCACCATACAGAAGTACCAGATTTTAATTTAAACGCTACCAATTTTACCTTTTTATGATCTGACACGTCCATATAATCAAAATATCTCTCTACTTCAGCTAGCCAATCGAGAAAATCTTCTATACATAATAAACCGTTAAAAGTAGGAAGTTCAGCCTTACCTCGATAGTCTCTTTCAGCACGATCTAGATGATCACTTCCATGGATTGGTTATCGAGCAAAACCCTCATTAAGGTCTTCGTCGTTAGAACTTGAATCATCTGGTGTAACGCTACGGTTTGCCACTGGTAGTGCTTTACGAAAATCAGGGTTGTGTCATACAGCAACCATGGGTGGTGGAGCAACCAAAGGTGGTGGAGCACCGCTTAGGGCTCGGGGCAGAAGTAGCGCATCTGCAAGATGGTCGAGAGTTGCCTGCAGCCCTTGCATGGTCAACTGACTCTCCCGATGGAAAGCTTCCATTCTTTTTGAAAGATAACAAATCCCTGGATCACCGTCGAAAGGATTTTGATTCATACATTCGTTGTTTGTCATCGGCCCAAGAGGAATCCTCGCTTTGATACCAATTGACGTAGGGATGAACGTGATGAGGATAACTACTCCGAATCCACGGAGCTTCTCTAGACTCTTCACAGAGACTTCTCGAATCCATGAGAAAAGAAAGCAGAAAATAGAAATAAATTTGAAGAAATTCGAAATTGATTAATTGATGATCAAAAACGAGTTCACGACCCTTTAAATAGGGGTACCAAGCAATGGAAAAGAAATCAGAATCAAACTACAACTAAAACTCCTAGAATCCGCGACTTACTATAAATAGTAAACTTACTATTTATAGACGGTCGTGATGTCTACTAGTGCGCAAGGTTTTCGGTCAAAAATAGTAAGTGTCCTATTTGGCTTCACCAAACTGTTCCCCTAATTATTCTAAGCTCTTTTCACGTTGGACGCAACTCCTAAAGCCCGACGGATGAAGAGTTATAATCAAATTAAAACTTACTATTTATAGTAAAAATGAAATTAAAGCAGAGAAATGACCGTCGATCTAGGGGTTTTTCGCAATTCCGGGCTGCATAACCTGGCTTAACGGAATTGGTTGGCTAAAGTAGCTCGTTCTACCCCAAAATCATATATTTTACGTCAGGTAACTCATTCCGGATTGCGAGATACGCCTGATCTAAGGTCCGACGGTCCGGATCACTTCTGTCGTCCACCGGGCCTTTTCTAATCCATCTTGGCCATGAAATTGTTTGCAACCCGCTCTACATCATCAACCGAGTGGTTGAGCAGAATGTGATCGAGTCAACAAATAAGCCTAAAGTGGTTACTGGGACAGATGATAAGAAAGTTTCCTGAAGATATTAGTGCTAAGCGGTTACAAGACAAATGGCAAATGAAGAAACAAATGAAGTCAAGTATTGGTGCTAAGCAGTTACATTAATTGTTAAAATATCAGAAGCATCCAAAAGTTAGTATTATTGAATGGTTATAATAACTGTCAGAACATGAAAAGAATACAAAATGCCTGAATCAAAGTTATAAATAAAGAAGTACAACAAAAAAAAAAAAAATCGCCTTATACCAACCCAACCAAATTAAATTTATCTTTCAATTATCTCATTGATTTATATTTCATAGTGAAATTTTTTACTTTCCTTATTAAGCAATTTATATTCCATAATGCAAACTTTACATTCCAAGCTTGCCATTTTATATTACGTAGTGTAATCCGTAACAATAACCACGTAACTGATAATCTCTAGCTATAATTTGAGTTTAAGCTCTCGCGTTGGACTCAGTTCATCTATCGGAAATGTGTTTTTCAGTTGTTCTTTAAGACTGACTGTAAGGATCTCTTTCCCATTTCATCTTGTTTGTATTGAAAAGTCATTTTATACGGAATGCAAAAGTGTAACCCATCATTAGATGACGAACCCCACCATCTGAATATCGCCTGATACGATTTTACACATTGAGCGAGTGACTGAATATGTGACCGATCTCTATGAATTTAAGTCATACACTACATCTCTAATACCTATCTTGGCGCTTAAGGTCATTGTTGTTCGGTTTGAATTAAAGTTGCAATTGCGATTCTGGCACACTTATGCACCTAATGCAGAAAACAACACCAAGAGTGTGTATCTCACCACAAAGTGGTCAGACCCGATCCGGTATGGCATCATTGACCACCTAAACAATTCAACTCAACTCGGATGAGTCCCGATTCGACTTGAGAGAAACAAGTCCGTCGACTCGCCTAGACTTTTTACGGTGGCCAGTAATCCAAATCTATGATCTGATGATGGGTACCACTGTTGATGGGGGTGCACCAAAAATCTCCAAACTTAGATGATCCTAACCCTTCCATCCGTGTCCTTGGAATAAATGGCCGAGAGCGAATACAACAATCCTCCGGGAAAAGGCTAGCTATTAGATGGCTAGAAACTTTTTATTGGCAAGGTTTATGCATTCGCTGTAATCGTGGGGCCCAACATGTGAATAGTCTAGATTGGCTGTGTCCTACTCGTTCGTACCAAGGGGGCCATCAAGATTACTCATCATCATGACCCTACAATATGCCTTTATGCTCTACTTAACGGATATAGATTTGTAACCGAGGTTTGCTGATTCCACACACGTGTGAGACCCGTACACATCCACACATGGGCGATGTGTCATCATGTGACATGTTTACGAGATTTTAGCTTTCCATCAGGTGAACTACACTGTCTAAATGTTATGGGATTCAATAAGGTCATTTCACACCTCAGGCCGTCTTAAACGAGACAAAGCTAAGGAACAGCTAGAAACGAATTTTAACCGTATGATGTGGCCCACCAGACGAGTGAAATTGTCTGAGCTTTAAGCAGAAGAACTAATCACTATTTTCAACCGTACGGATTAAAGCTCAGATCTCAAACACGTATGTGTAGGTATATATGTACGTGTGGAATTAGCAAACATGTTTGTAACCTTGGGAAATGACCTAGTGGACCCTCGGCATTGGCATCTCCTATCTAGACTGTCCATTGGGTGCAGTCCACTCTTCATAAGTCTGGCTTAGAAAAATCATACATATAGATGATCCAGACCATCCATTTAGTGGCATGCAAACAATGGATGGACCCGGAAACAATAGGTCGAGTCACGCATGTTAGTTAACTTTTCTAGAGGTGTTCTAAGTTCATATGCGAGTATTAGGTAATTCATGTACATGCTACCGCACTTCGGAATGGCAGACAGGGATGAGATTCATCCAAGTCGTCCACCACATGGGCCAAGCGTATAGATCTTCTGCCTAGATGATCAGAACTCAGACAGGCCTACTTTTCAGGTGAGACACCATATTAGAAATAGGCCGACAACTTGGAAACACTTGTTCAATGATTTTTCATCTGTCAATTTCTTTTGTAAATTGTGGCCTACTAAACAATCCAACCTGCTTGATTCTTGGGCGTGGATTGGCTACTACAAACTGTACCAATTTCTCTGTTGGGGCCCATTAGCAGCACCTATTGGTGCTGTCCATGGTGCTGCATGTGGACCCTCTAATTTCCGTGGTATCACCAAACGGCTGATATGGGCCTAAGAGCACTGTCAAAAACACCGAGGCCCAAAAGACTCAACCACGTGGCCAAAACCAAAACACCTGAAAATGTTCCCTCCCATTGCAGCTTGAAACAAATGATAAAATAGGTGACCATCGAGACCATGGCCAAGCTTGTGCCAATCATGAATTGGAATACTTGCCTTTTTAGTCTTCATCATTTTTATTTTTATTTTAATGTATCAATTATAGTTAATTAATGTTTATATAGGGTCTGAATATGATTGAAATGGATTTGGTTAGAAGAGTGCTTCACTGAGATTTAGCACAAGTTTAATATAAAATACATATTAAGGCCTAAATTTTCAAAATCTTCATAGGCTTATAATAATGTCATGGCTGGTGGATATATAAGTTAAGATGTCTTAATCCATAGATTACCATGCATAGTGTAACTTTGGATGTATGGTCTCTTTTTTGATACAATGTCCCAACACATGTATAGGTGTGTACATGTGCATATAATGACTCCTCACATATGCATATGTGTAAGTGCAGACATGCTTACACATTGATTGGATCTATAAAGTAAAGTAAAATTTCACTATCTAATATGAGTTACATTTCTCATGCTTGTTAAGCATATTGACAAACTTGAGAGAAATTTAGTTGAGACTACCAATAAATATGTACAAGTCATTAGAAATTTTGGTCGTATAAGAGAGAGAGAGAGAGAGAGAGAGAGAGAGAGAGAGAGAGAGTTACACAAAAGAATATACATTAAAGGGAGAAAATCCAACGGTCAGGCGGGTGGGTATGTGTAAAAAAGGATGAACCTTAGGGCGTGTTTGGGCGATTGCTTTAGGGTTGAATACGAGAGGGGTAGTATTGTAAAATCTGCCTCGATTCCATCCCATGTACGTTTGGAAAACTCTTCATCCCTCCCATCTTTCACTTCTGAAATCGTCTGTCAGAGGAGAGGGATTCACGCGGGATTCGGGCGATCCCGCGTTGGGAAACGGACGGTCTTCGAACAACTTCTCGAGCCCATCCCGCAGTGATAGCGCATCCAGAGTACGGCCACAGTAGGATGTGAAGTTTCCGCCAAATGAAAATGAAAATAGAGGCGGGTAGTGGCGGAAATGGCGGGAATCCTGATTGATTTATACCCCTACAGCCAATGGTTGGATGTGGATAGGGAGAAGTGGGCTCCTTGTTTTGAAATGAGGATCAGTGAGAAAATAGGTAAGCCCCTTCATGAGGACCACTGATTTGGGGTTTCTTTCAGAAAAACTCTTCCTCTAATTCTCTGTTACGAATTGGATTTGGCCAGAAGTTCGTCATTGTTCGCTCCTTTATTGCAGGCGGGCTACATCTCCGCCTACTTGGAGCTCTTTGCCTAGAGCGAAGGATATTGTGTTGTATTTTGTTTTAAAATAATATTAAAATTTAATCTTTCAAATTTTCGGTGGTTTCCATCCACATTTAAATTTTGGTGTTTTTGAGGTGTGGGTTTTGTCCCACATTAGATTTGACAAAGAAAATTCTCTTGTTTATAAGATAGGCTTTTTACCTTGGGCTTGAGCCCCATTCAGGGGGCATGTGAATTTGGTCCTGTGGGGGGGTTATGTCAATAGCTCTAATATATGCCATTAACCACATACACGCACACGCGCTGAGCCTTGCTGAGCCGAGCTGAGCGGAGTTCGTGTGTGTGTGCATGAGCGTGTGCGCATGCGCATGCGCGACGCGACGCGACGGGCTGGGTTGGGATGGGTTAGGCGTGGGCGCGGGTGCGGTGTGAGGGTACTCACATGGGTGTGTGTGTGTGTGTATGGGTACTTGCGAGACTTTATTTGAGAGAGTGTACTCGCACTTATGTCTTTTCGTTTTAAACTAGAGAGGTGTGTCCATTCTGGTTGATCGTATCTGTTGTGATTAAACCCAACGGACCTAACCCTTTATAAAAGGTACTTATGCACCACTTCGGAGTTTATATAAAGACTTTTAATTTATGTTTACAAATACGAAAAACTCTTCTCTTTTATAAAACTCTCTCTGATATTTTAGTTTAAGAATTTTACTGAGTTTATCGCTGAGTCAACTTAGCACTTTCGGGTTAAACTGCCAGTGGTTCGAGCCCGCGTACAGTAAATGCACCGCTGAGACCGGGTCATAGTCGTTGTATCCTGGAGGTTGATTGCTCTAAAAACTTGTTGCACTTGGGACACTGTCCAAGAGGAGCAAATTCAATTTCAAGCCGAGTAACTCAGTCACGCCTTAACTCAATTTAATAAGTCCTCTTTTTCAAAAATTTTATTTTATTTTTTGGTTCTTGATTTTAATAGTTTATTTAATTCAATCAAATATTCCAACAATCTTGAAATCAAATTGTTGAATTACATGACTATGGCTATAGTAACAGTAAATGCTTCTGCTGAGTTAACCAAAATCGAACTGTTCGCTAGACAATGCTTTAAACGATGAAAACAGAAACTGATGTTCGCATTGACCACCCTTAAAGTTTCATACATACTATCTGAATCATTTACTATAGATCCAGCAAATCAAATCGAAGTAGTAGATGAAAATAATTGTAAAAACTATATTTTAAACTCTTTGTCCAATGAACTATATGACGTGTATGCTTCTTATGAATTTGCTAAAGACATATGGACTGCTTTAGAAAGGAAGTACATATTGGAAGATGCAGGTGCTAAGAAATATCAATTGCTAATTTTTTTCATTATGAAATGACAGACGATAAACCCGTCACAAATTAGATTCACGATTTTCAAAGTCTAGCTCACGAACTATCAATAAAGGGAATTAAGTTGGATGAAGTGTCTCTGTCAGGAGCGCTAATAGAAAAGCTATCGCCCTCCTGAAAATTAAGAATATAAGAATATAATGAAATATAAAAAGAACGGTGTTTCTTTGAAAACCACTATCGTACATATACAAATAGAAAGGGCCAATAGAATTAGACACCAAAAAGAAAATGGAAATGAGATAGATTCAAAGGCGAATCTTGTGGAATCAAGTTGGGTAAATAATAAGAAAAAGGGTAACTGTCATAACTGTGACAAACTTAGACATTACCCAAATGAATGTAGGCTCAAAAAGAAGAATGTAAACAATCAATTTAAGAAAAAGAGAAATTGCTATAACTGTGGAAAGCCAGAACATCACATTAAAACCTGTCGGCTTAAGAAAAACAAAGATAAGCCGCAGGCTAATCTTACAGAAACAGGCAATAAGTCTGACATGATAGTAGATGTGGTGTCAAAAGTTTTTCTTGTAAATAACTTGGAGTGGGTACTAGAAACTGGTGTAACTAGGAGCGTGTGCAAGGATCGTAGCATGTTTACCTCCTATCAAGTACCAGGAGATGATGAACAGGTGTTCATGGGTAATGCTAGAACATCTCCAGATGTAGGGAAAGGGAAAGTACTTCTAAAACTCACTTCTGGAAAGACTCTGTTGTTAAATAATGTCCTACATGTGCCTGACATTAGAAGAAACTTGGTCTCTGGTTCGCTCCTTAATAAGACTGGTGTTAAGTTAGTATTTGATTCAGATAAGCTTGTAATGACTATGAATGAAACTTTTATTGGTAAGGGATACTGTAGTGATGGTTTATTTATTGTAAACGTATTTAATGATAATAACAAGAAGACATTCAGTTTTGTTTATATCGTTAAACCTTTTTATCTATGGCATAGTAAATTAGGTCATGTGAATGTAGTATTTTTGAAGAAAACGAAAAGATTAGGTTTATTACCTAATATATCTAATGAAAAATTCGATAAATATGAAACATGTGTAAAATCAAAATTCATTAGAAAACCCTTTAAACGAATAGAAAGATCATCTATTCTATTAGAATTAATATATAGTGACTTAAGTGATTTTACAGATCACATGTCTAGAGGTGGAAAAAGATATTACATAACTTTTGTAGATGATTACTCTACATTCACTAGAGTCTATCTGTTAAGAAACAAAGATGAAGCTTTAGATGCTTTTTCTAAATACAAAATTGAAATTGAAAATCAGTTAAATATAAAAATTAAAAGACTTAGAACAGATAGAAGATGTGAATATAAATCTTCACAATTTAGAGAATTATGTGAAAAAAGTGGAGTAGTTCACGAAATTACAACTCCTTATACACCAGAACAGAATAGAATTGCAGAGCATAAGAATAGAACTCTAAAAGAGATGATGAATGCCATGTTAAACAGTTTAGGCTTACCCTTAAATATGTGGGGAGAGGCAATTCTATCTGCTTGTTATATCATAAATAGAATTCCTTCTAAATCTTCTGAACAAACACCTTATGAACTTTGGAAGAATTATATTCCTAGTTATAAATATATTAAAGTGTGGGGGTGTTTTGTTAAAGTAAGATTACCTGAAACTAAGAAAAGAAAATTAGGTCCTAAAACGACCAACTGTGTATTTATAGGTTACGCACAAAACAGTGCAGCCTACAGGTTTATAGTTTTAAAAACTAAGGATAATATTTTAGATTATAATACAATTATAGAAGTCAGGGATGCATAGTTCTTTGAGAACGTATTTCCTATGAAATCTAAATCTATAGGAATAGAGGAAGTCAATAAATCAGATATCGTGTCTACTAGTAAAAATACTTACGAGAAAGTAATAGAATAAATACAACCAAGAAAAAATACCAGGATTAGAAGAGAAACTAACATAGGAGATGGTCTTTTCTCCTTCTTAGTAGAAGACGATCCTACAACTTATACAGAAGCAATTAACTCTCAGAATGTAACCATTTGGAAGGAAGGAATAAATGATAAGTTGAAATCTATTATATCTAATAACACTTGGGAACTTGTACACCAACCACCTGGAAACAAACCAATAGGCTGTAAATGGGTATTTAGAAAGAAACTAAAATCAGATAAAACTATTGATAAGTTTAGGCTAGATTGGTAACGAAAAGCTTTAAACAAAAGGAAGAAATAAATTACTTTGATATATATTCCACTGTAACTAGGATTACAACTATTAGGGTCTTAATAGCGATAACCTCCATATATAAACTGGTGGTACACCAGATGGACATTAAGACGACTTTCCTAAATAAAGACTTAGAAAAAGAAATATATATGAAGTAATCTAAGGGTTATAAGATATCAAGTAAAGAAAATAAAGTATGTAGAGTAATTAAATCATTATATGGTTTAAAACAGGCTCCTAAACAATGGCATGAAAATTTTGATAGTGTTTTAAAATCAAATAGTTATCATATAAATGATGTAGATAAATGTGTATATGGTAAAATTTCTGGAAATGATTATATTATTATATGCCTTTATATTGATGATATGCTTATTTTTGAAACTAATATTAATTAAATTAGTTAATGCAACTAAGAAATTCTTATCATCTAAGTTTGACATGAAAGACTTATGAGAGACTAGTATAATCTTAGGTATTGAAGTAATAAGGAAAGATGGTGTTATTATATTATCACAATTTCATTACATTGAGAAAATATTGAGAAAGTTTAACCATTTTGACTGTTTATCTGTCGGTACTCCTTATGATTATAGTGTGACTCTCATGAAGAATACAGAAAATAATGTGTCTTAATTGGAGTATTTCAGAATAATTGATAGCCTCATGTATCTAACAACTGCAGTAGACTAGACATAACTTTTGCAGTAGGAAGGCTAAGTAGATATACACATAACCCCATAAAAGAACATTGGAATGACCTATGGTTTACATTATAATAGTTATCCTGCTGTATTAGAAGGATATAATGATGCTAACTGGATCAGTGATTCAGATGAGACAAAATCTACTAGTGAATATGTCTTCACTTTGGATAGAGGAGTAGTCTCTTAGAAGTCTACCAAACAGACATGTATCGCTTGGTCGACTATGGAATCTGAGTTTATTGCATTAGAAAAGGCTGGATCAGAAGCCGAGTGACTTAGAAATCTCTTAACTGATATACCATTATGGCTAAAGCCTGTATCGGCCGTATCTATTCATTGTGACTGTCAAGTAGCTATAGCGAAAGCAAAGAGTAAAATATATAATGAAAAGAGGAAACATATTAGACTCAGACGCAACATAGTGAAACACATGTTGCGTGATGAAGTCATATTTATCGACTTTGTGAGGTCAAAAAAGAATCTAGCAGATCCTCTGACCAAAGGACTATCTAAAAGGTTAGTCAGTGATACTTCGAAGAGAATGGGGCTGAGCCTAATATATGAGCTGCCAGTGTCGGCAACCCAACCTATACAAGTAGAGATCCCATGAGATAGGTTCAATGGATAAACAATAAGATACGAGGTAGACGATTGCACTGAGTTATATGAACCCCTTCTATGGTGTACAGTGTGAGCAGCAACGTAGAATGATGAGTTTTTAGAACTCTTAATGAATCCATATCCATATATTTGGTGGTGTATATAGTTGCTGCATACACTTGATGGAATTCACCTATGTGGGTGTAGAGGTGGAGGCCGTTTTCTACGAGAATGTAGGCAAATTCTCTAGAGTACTTATGAAATCCAGGTAATGGTGTATGGCTGAAACGCACCGAACCGCAGAATCACTTGTAGAGGAAGAGTTGTGTGAGTGACATGTACTTGCAATCTACATTAAAAGGATTCAGGTTCAAGACTATGGTGTCACCTGATTCTTGTAGACCTGTCTTGCTTACTCTAATGTAGGTTCAAGTTGATGGTGAAACTGGCACCATTGCACAACTATTACGCTTTAATCCAAAAGAATTTTATTTTGAAACATGTGAGGGATTGTTGTATTTTGTTTTAAAATAATATTAAATTTTGATTTTTCAAATTTTCGGTGGATTCCCTCCACATTTAAATTTTGGTGTTTTTGAGGTGTGGGTTTTGTCCCACATCAGATTTGACAAAGAAAATTCTCTTGTTTATAAGATAGGCTTTTTGTCTTGGGCTTGAGCCCCATTTAGGGAGCATGTGAATTTGGTCCTGGGGGGGTCTATATCAAAACTCTAATTTATGCCATTGACCACACACACCGAGTCTGTATGTGTGTGTGCGTGTGCATGTGCGACGCGACGCGATGCAACGGGTTGGGCTGGGCTAGGATGGGCATGGGCGCGGGTGCGGTGTGTGTGTGTGTGTGGGTACTTGCGTGACTTTATTTACGAGAGTGTACTCGTACTTGCGCCTTTTCGTTTTAAACCAGAGAGTTGTGTCCGTTCCGGATGGTTGCATCTGTTGGGTTTAAACCCAACGGACCTAACCCTTTATAAAGGGTGCTTATGCACCACTTCGGAGTCTATATAAAGACTTCCGATTTATGTTTGCAAAAACGAAAAACCCTTCTCTTTTATAAAATTCTCTCTGATATTCTGGTTTAAGAATTTTACTGAGTTCATCGTCTAGTCACCTCAGCACTTTCGGGTTAAACTGCAAGTGGTTCGAGCCCGTGTAAAGTGAGTGCAACACTGGGACCGGGTCATAGTCATTGTATCCTAGAGGTTGATTGCTCTGGAAACCTGTTGCACTTGGGACGATGTCCAAGGGGAGCAAATTCGATTTCAAGCCAAGTGACTCAATCACGCCTCGACTCAATTCAATAAGTCCTCTTTCTCAAAAATTTTATTTTATTTTATTGTTCTTAATTTTAATAGTCTATTTAATTCAACCAAATATTCCAACATATTGATCGTCCCATGTTAAAACAGATTTCCCGTAAGTTTATGAAAAATGGGGCTTTTCATGTTTTATTTTTTATTTTATTTATGTTTTTTTACAATAGATTGGATGGACCTTATTCTGAAACGGGGTGGAAAGAAGAGGTAACCATGTTGCATAGGACACCTGATTGGGAGATTTTTCATGAAATTTATTTCTCATTGTCTCTTTTATTATATGGATTTGGGTTGGAGATAGAAAGGTAATTTCTTTCAAGATTTAGGGGTCTTTTTTCATGTCTTTTCTGCTGTATTGTGTTTGTTGAAATGCATCCTAGATGTTTGAATCTGCCAATGATTGAAGGCAAGTGTAAGCTCCTACCGAGTAAGGCATCACTCTGTGATGCACCACTATTGATCATAACAAGATTAGATATTTATTTAGTTACAAATAAAAGTGATGGAATTTCAAAAATAAGATGATGTTCAGAAAAAATCAGACATGGAAAAAAGAATTACTGTGATCAAGATTTCTTTATGAAATCCTTTGGGATGTCTCCCAAAAAATAAAAATAAAAATATCCATTAGGACGAACTGTCTGTCATTTATGAATTTATGTCACTTGGGCTGTGTTTGGTTGGTTAATTGAATTGAATTAGCGATCATTCAGCTACCTGGAGTCTTAAAAGGTGGAGAGAAAGTGTCTCCAGGAAACATATTCTAGGAGAGAGAGATTATGTCTATTCCATTCTAAGGAATTTAGAAAGAGAGAGAGTCAATACCCTCTAGAAAAGTTCCATTTTCTACAGGAATCTGATTGCCAGCTTTTGAGAATGAATCATAACATGATTCTTTACATGAAACCAATTCCTGAAGGAATCTATTTGCAACTGTTTCCCAGCACCCAAACATGAAAAATAGGCCTTACTCAATTATTTCCATTTCCATCGGGCTACCTTTCAGGTAGCCCAAGGACCTGTTGTGAATAGATTACAACGACGTTTCTCTAATATACATAATGAGGAAGCACCACGCTCAATTTGTCATGCCTTTCTTTCTAGTCTAACTTGAGATGTAATTGCAATTTGGAGATCTAATCTCTCCATTCTTATGATTATCAACCCAATATATTGTAAGTGATTGTTTTGGAATACTTCTTGGTCAGCAATCTTAACTAAGATCCCGTTCCACTCCCATCTTTACTGAAATTTCACTACATATACATTGTTTTACTCTGACCAATTTTAAATCCTAGGAGGTTGGTGTTTCTCAACATGATGTATAGCATGGAAAATCATTTGGTACAAGATAGGGCCGTTGATTGAGTGAAAAGGAGAAGATCCTCTAGTCACAGCTCAACAGCACATGCTCTCCAATGAAGTATTAGGGATGGGAAAGGTACCCAAACCTGGTGAGTGAAATTGGGAGAAGGAAGAACTAGGGAGAACCCCGACTTCCTCAATCAAATTCACAACCTTTTTGGCTAATATATAGGTGCTCCATTGATCGCAGTATCTCTGGTGCAACCACAAAAAGACATCCAGAGTAGCCCATTAAAGGCGTAGATTATAAAACACCCCTCCATAAATCTAGCTTTGTGTTTATGCCCTTCCTCGTCTTGTCAATCAAAACTATGTCACTAGCAACAAGATACACCATGGGATCTCCCATAAGTACATGTTGATGAAATTATACTTATACCATTTCCACTTTTTTAAACTTCAAATCAATGGTGCATCCAAACATACCTTGCGAAAAGAAAGAAAGAAAAATCATAATTGATTCTTCCTTCCATCAATAAAAGAAAAAAAAAAAAACAATTTTTCTTATTTAATTCTTCCTGTTCTACAGATTTCCATTTGTTTCTCTCCGTGGCCTTATTGTGGTACTTGTTCACTAAAAGTTTGATAAAAATCAGTGGTTAATACCTGCAAAGAATAAGCCCTTGACTTTGCCCCATACTTTGTTTTTACTGGTTCCTTTTTCTTCCAATCTGCTACAAATCTTAGCCATTATTCATAAGATTTTTTTCTTTCTTTTTTGTGGTATTTATTCTTGCTGAAATTGTTTATTGGAAATCATTGTGTACAACGATTACCACGGGTCCACCATATTGTTTTAAAAGAGAACTGATCACGTACAATCGAAAGTATGCTAGCTATCATACAACCATATATTATATCTTTCCTACCAATAAATATATCACCATGACCGGTAGATCTATATCATTTTATTTATTATTATTATTATTTTTTTTTTTTGCAGACTTCTTTCCAAGATGCAAGAAAATGAGATAATAATTCGACATTCATTTCGTACTGCTTTTGCAGACAGCATTTCATTTTCCTGGTTCAAGATCCGTGAGGTGGCTTCATCAATCTGATTTATCACCATGACATAAACATTATGGTCATCTGGTAAGGGAGAGTGACACAATGTGAAAGAAGTTCAGGAATTTTCTTTGAAATATTCAGGAGTTGATATGATTTGAGCATGTAACTAATTCCTTAAGTCTAGCATAAGTATCGGTGGTAGCATCAATGCCTTTTGTGGTAATATATCAACTGATGTTAGACAGATATTAACTTCTGTTTCTAGGGTGTGATCCACTCAATGTAGCTAATGGCCGATGGTCGGTGCTCTGTAGACCCCACCTAATGTTGGTCGTTCATCCATGCCATCCATCACCTTTTTGTGCATCATTTCTTGGTATGAGACCACAATTTATATGTATCAAAATCTCAAGTGGACCACGTTACAAGAAATAGTTTTGAATATCTGTCGGCCATTAAAAATCGATTGGGGGCCATAATAGAGGATTGTCATAAGATTTTATTTTTTCCCTTCTTAGAGGGCCTTTTTGACATGTTGATTAGCCACCTCACTACTGTTCTGGGCCTCGCAACAATGTATGTGTTTTATCCATGCCAGCCATCCATTTTGGATCATTATTCTAGGACGTGATCCTAGAAATGAGGTAGATATAAATATCAGGTGGATCACACCATAAGAAAATAGTCTTTACTGAATGCCCACTGTTAAAAACTTTCTAGAGCTCACTTTTATGTTTATTTGTCATCCAATCTGTTAATCATGTCACAAAGACCTGGATGAAGGGAAAACACAAATATCAACTTTATCTAAAAAAGTAACTGTGACCCCAAGAAGTTTTTAATGGTGTGTGTTCAATCACCACAGTTTCCAGTGGTGTAGTCCACTTGAGATTTTTGATCTGCCTCATTTTTTGCTTAGGTCCTAAGATGTGCTACAAAATAGATGGACAGTGTGGATAAAACTCATACATCATGGTGGGCCCATAGACTAGGCAATCCCGCAGTGTCCCACTCATTAGCCACCTTTCTAAATCGTCTGTTAATGACCAAAGGTCCACTTCGAGCATACTTTTGTAGTCCACCTGATGAGCGGATCGGGCTGTCATTTGGCCCAATCACATACATGGTGCATGTATCCAAGGCGGACATCAGGTAGGCCCCACCTTGGATGTGACTATGTCCAAAAACCAAGCCCATCCAACAATCCCCGATGATGTATTTGAGTACTGACTATGGATAGTTGATCAAGCTATTTTTAGTTTTACCATATGTTATATCCCATGGGCAATCCAAACAACCCCACTCCGTGATATCCCATGGGATGAAAGGAATCCCATGAAATCCAAACATAACGAGGACCTGGGATAGAGGTGAATACTTCTATCCCAAGACAATCCATTGTCTGTCATAAATGTTGTTGTTGGCGTAATTCCATCCCATGTAATCCACCCTAACGCAAATGCCCAAACAAGCCCTTATGAAATGGACTATGTTGTCGTTGCAACCTAAGTAGGTATATACAAGGAGGAACATCGTGAAATGCAGACGCACATCTGCAAACACCAGATAGCTAGAAGCAGCCCAATGTGCGAAGTTTGCTCACATGTAGAAATGATGTCATCCCTTGCCGTCCGGGGATCCACACTAGTATTTTGAACGTGGGTTGTTCGTTATCCATTTTTATCTGTTCTTCTTTTTTATTTTTATTTTCACTTATGTGGCCATCTTGTAAGTGATTGGCCTTATATTAGATGAATGGCTCAAATCTTTCACATCTGTACCACATTTTCACTGACGGGATGCTTCTATTTGGAAGTTGCATATGCATGCCTGCAAGTAGCATTCCTCGAGTACAGTTGAAACAAAACAGTAGGTGAAGAAGAAATAAAGAGAGAGAGAGAGAAAGAGAGAGAGAGAGAGAGAGAGAGAGAGAGAAATTGTCATAGAAATTCTGTATTTCAATGTGTATTGTATTGGAGGAAGAACACCCTCTTTATAGTATGACTACAACCTATTGATAGTAAATATGCATAGTTATAAGAAAGATCCTAGGTGCTAAATATAGGATATTACATAGCTCGAGAGAATATTACATAGCTGGAGATTTACAATCTAATATAACAAGATCACACAAAGTATGGTAACAAGATCACACAATATTCTAACATCCCCCCTCAAACTCGAGATGATGAAGTCAACTTGAGTTTGGAAACAAGATCACGAAGTCGACCAGGAGGATAAGACTTCGTGAAAATATCAGCAAGTTGATCCTCGGAGGAGATGGATCGAAGATGTAGTGTACCCTGCTGGATGTGGTGCCGAATAAAGTGACAATTAATCTCGATATGCTTGGTCCGCTCATGAAAAACATCATTGTGAGCAATGTGAATGGCGCTCCGATTATCACAATAAAAAGGGGAACTAGTCGACTGAGAAATACCCATGTCTGTCAAAAGCCATCGTAACCACAAAAGTTCAGCTATAGTATCAGCAAGTGCACGGTATTTAGCCTCAGTACTGGATCAAGCAACAACAGTCTGTTTCTTGCTACACCAAGAAATGAGAGAAGTACCAAGTAAGAAACAATAACTCGTAGTGGAGCAATGATCGGTAGGATTACCGGCCTAGTCAGCATCAGAATAAGAGTAGAGCTCCAGAGATGAGTGTGATGAAAAGTGAAGACCATGAAACAAAGTCCCCTTGACATAGCGCAAGATACAAAAAATGACAACATAGTGAGTAGAGCGTGGTGCACTCATAAACTGGCTAACCAAGTGAACAGCGTAGGAAATGTCTGGGCGAGTAACTGTGAGGTAGATGAGACTACCGACCAATTGCCTATATAGAGTAGCATCTGGAAGAGATTCACCGTTACTAGTGAGAAACTTAACATTATATTCAAGAGGAGAAGTGCACGTTTTGCTGTCAGTCAAGCCTGGTTTGGAAAGTAAGTCAGAAGCATACGTAGCCTGAGATAGATAATAACCATTTGAACTGGAAGTCACCTCAAGACCAAGGAAGTAGTTAAGTTGCCCTAAGTCCTTCATCTCAAAATTCTAACTCAGAAAGTGTTGAAGATCTCGAATATCAGAGAGATCATTCCTTGTAATGATCATGTCATCAACGTAAAGAAGGATAATAATAGTACCAACACCAGTAATCCGTAGAAACAGTGCAGAGTCATATGCACTAGGGACAAAGTCCTGTTGAGCAACAACAAAACTAAATTTGGCAAACCGGGCTCGAGGGGCCTGTTTGAGACCATAAAGAGCACGACGAAGATGACAGACTTTATGAGGAGGATGATCATGGCCAGGTGGAGGATGCATATAGACTTCCTCAATAAGATCGTCATTCATGAAGGCATTTTTGACATCCATCTGAAAAAGTTTCCAATGACGCACAGCAGCTACTGCAAGTAAAGATTTAATAGAGGTAAGTCAAGCAACAGGAGCAAAAGTCTCCTCATAGTCAATACCATACTCCTGAGAGAAACCCTTCGCAACAAGGTGAGCTTTGTATTATTCCACTAATCTATCTGTCCGAGTCTTGATTTTGTAAACCCACTTACAACCAACTACAGGCTTTCCGGAAGGCAAATCCATCAGGTCTCAAGTATGAGTTTTGGTAAGAGCATCTAGTTCATCAGACATAGCTTTTTGCCAAAGAAGATCACTACCAGCCTGACGATAAGTATGTGGTTCGTGAAGAGTGGCAAGGGCATAAAAACAATAATAGTCTTGAAGATGAGAAGGAGGGGCTCTTACTCTAGTGGAGTAGTGACGAAGTGCAGGTACCTGGACAGACTCAGAGGCAGTTGATGTAGCAGGAGGATCAGCAGACGTGTCAGTTAGATCAGGAGCAGCCGTAGAATGAACGTTTGAGGAGCTTAGCATCTTTGTAAAGGGGTGAGGTACTAAAGCAATAAATGGATCAGTAAAAATAAGAGCATAACTGGAAGATGACTGTGGAAAAGGAGAAAGACTCGTAAACATCTTATGCTCTCAAAACTCCACATGACGAGAAATACGAAGACGTTTAGCTATGGGATCATAGCAACGATAACCTTTCCGAGTGAGACCATAACCAAGAAGGCAACAGAGTCTGGATCATGGTTCTAGTTTAGTGTGTTCATGTGTACGAAGAGTGACAAAACAGACACAACCAAAAACTCGAAGCAAGGAATAGTTAGGGACTGTACCATGGAGAAGCTCAAAAGGAGTTTTATTGTGGATGGTAGGTGAGGGAACACGATTGATAGTGTAGACAGCAGTGAGAGCAGCTTCACCCCAAAATCGTTCCAAAAGAGAAGCAGAGATGAGAAGTGCTCTTACCGTATCTAGAATATGACGATGTTTACGTTCTGCTCGACCATTCTGTTGAGAAGTATATGGACAAGAATGATGAGAGACTGTTCCATTTTGTTGTAAAAGGGTAAGAAAAGATTTATCTTTATATTCCATAGCATTATCTGAACGAAAGTTTTAATGGTATAAGAAAATTGAATATGTACTATTTTGTGAAAATTATGGTACGGTAAACGTTTGTGAGTTCAGACCGATGTCGTAAAAGATAAATTCAAGTATAACAATTGTAATCATCTACAAAGATAACAAAATACCGAGATCCCCCCTCAGTCGGAATCGGGGCGGGACCCCAAATATAAGAATAGACTAAGTCAAAAGGTGTAGAAGAAAAAGATTCACTTTTATTAAAGGACAAATGTGTCTGTTTTCCAAGATGACATGAAACACAATCAAATAACTGAAAATTAACTGATCTTAGATGACCTTGAGAGGTGAAGAACTAGACACGTGGAAGCGAGGCATGACCCAATCGGGCATGCCATAAACTGGAAGTGACGGTGACAGCAGCCATGGAAGTGGTTGTTGAAGAAGGAAGCTGCAGATATGAGAGCTTGAAAAAGACATCCAACTTTACGGCCTGTCCCAAGTAGTTGACCCGTTTATGAATCCTGTACATCAACACCCTTGTTAGAGAATTTCAGTTCAAGACCTAACTCACATAGTTGTCCAATGAAAAGAAGGTTTAAAGATAACTTAGGAACAAGGTAAGTATCACCAACAGATAAATTAGAGGTAGAAATAGACCATATATGACTAACAGACATATAGGAACCATTGGCAGTATATATGACAGGATTGGGAGAGATAGTTGTTTTATGGGAGAAGATGGTAGAATCAGATGTCATCTGATTACAACAGGCAGAGTCTATAAACCACTGGGATTTACCTGGGGTGACGGACATGGCAGTTAAGGATTGGGACAAAACCTAGTGAATTAAGTCCTTCACATCAGTTGCAATAAGAGAAGTGGACTGAGGTGGAGTCTCAAGTATAGGAGGATCAGATGAAGCAATCGCAGCAGTTTGTTGGGAAGCTCTTTTTTACTTAGAATACTGGAACTTGCGGCATTCATCGATGGTATGACCAGTTCGTTTACACCACTTGTAAAAAACCAGGCTTGGAGGTGGTTTGAGAGGAAGAACGTCCAACAGAAGACTGAGAAGCACCATGAGAAGCGATGGCCATAATTGTAAGCCCCATATTCTAGACCGTACCGTTCCATAGGCTTCCGCGGTCTTCCCGGTCGAATTCCTGCAACCTTCGACCCTTAATCGGTATTTGCACGCGACCCATGATTCTCATGCCATCAGCCCGAGTCGACTTAACTCAGGACTTATACCTTAGCGACCGTGTCGTCGCCGCGGTTCCGATGCCGCCACTACAAGAAATCTCACTTTTAGCGATGAAAATTTTCGTCGCTAAAAGTCAAATTTTCGTAGCTAAAAACTTTTAGCGACGAAAGTTTTCGTCGCTAAATTCGTCGCTAAAAGACCGATGTCGAAGCGTTTTATCAGCGAAGAATTCGAATCGTCGCTAAATGCAAGCTTTTTAGCGACGAAAATTTTCGTCGCTAAAAAAACTGTACAAGACTTTTAGCAGCGAAAATTTTCGCTGCTAAAAATAAATTACAAAACTTTTAGCTACAAAAATTTTCGCTGCTAAAAATAAATTACAAAACTTTTAGCGACGAAAATTGTCGTCGCTAAAAAAACTGTACAAGACTTTTAGCAGCGAAAATTTTCGCTACTAAAAAAATCGTTCCATTTTTAGCGACGAAAATTTTCGTCGCGAAAAAACTGTACAAGACTTTTAGCAGCGAAAGTTTTCGCTACTAAAAAAATTATTCTACTTTTAGCGATGAAAATTTCGTCGCTAAAAAATTGTACAAGACTTTTAGCAGTGAAAAGTTTGGCAGCTAAAAATAAATTACAAAACTTTTAGCTACAAAAATTTTCGTCGCTAAAAGTCTCTTTTTAAAAAATTATTCTAGCTCAAAATTCCACACAAAATTCCTGATATACACCTGTTAACAATATATTTCATCATATTCATCCTGATATACACCTGTTATATAATATATTTCATCATATTCACATTCACATCCATCTAAACCCAAACAAGAAAATCCATCCAAACATAAAAGTACATTCATCCAAACACAAACAATCTTATCCGCATCACACTTATTCACGCATAAATACATATAAGTTTAACATAATAAACAAATATACAAAAAATCATCGTCTTCTTCCTATTTCGACAACTTCCTTACCACCTACTTTCTAGTCAAGTTCCATAGCCATGCACACTTGTTTCCTTGTCCTTGCATCTTAACATCATCGCCATCTTTCTCTTTTATCTACACCACCCAACATTTGGAAGGATCATACATGTATTCACTGAAGAAGATATGCTCAAAGACTGCAGGGTCATCCAGAGATGGAAGATCATACTTCTTTCTAGCTTCACACTTCCCTTCTATCATCTCCACTGGCACACTGAGTGTTTCTGTACTGTAATACACCTGCCAATTGAACTGAAAATCATGTGACATCATTTCTACTAGTCATTGGAAACAGGCATATGATTTGTGACTCCATAACATGTCTGTGGGTTCTCTATGAACTCTAATCACAGAGTGATACCCAAAAACCTGACACACTTAGATACCCAAAAACCTGACACACTTGGTGGTCAAACTACAACTCAATGCCAACATGGACTGGCACATCAGCCACTTTTGTTGTAACAGGAATTGTTTGATAACCATGATGAAGAAGAATACTTTCCAACAAAGAGCTACCAGTTAACAGCCAAGAAACTCACCTCCATCGTGACGTGGCAAGCCAAAAGTTGATAAGGCATGTACTTATAGCCACTGCAAAAAGAAAAAATGAAAAACTGAGTTGTGGCTTTTGGGTTTTCTCAATGACATCATATCTTTTATTCAAGTCACAATACAAAATAAAATTCAAATCTTTCAAGGCCTGATTGAGTTTCATCGACTTAATGCAAAGATAATCTACAAGCTCAAAACAGAGCTAATCACAGGTTCACCAGGCTAGAAATAATCCATTGATCTAAATGCATCTTTTACGCTGCATTTTGAAACACACCTGAGTTGGATTGCAATTGTTTAGTTCAATTAGGTGGCAATGATTGAACTGTATCGACGGTTAGTGTTATTCATAATGGAGTACAAATTGCAATTACATTCCTTTCTAGTTGAACTTGGAGTAATGATCACACGATACAAATACTATGATAGTTTCAAATTGGTCATTTCAGCTTCACTGAAATGATTATTGCATTTCTAGATGATAGCTTCACTGAAAAATGGTCTTTGTGAAAGCTCAGGAGCATTGGACTATTAGATCTCCTTCAGCCTTCTGTGTCCAATGCACCTCACAACTTTCTGTAACCAGCTGTGGTCCTTCATTATGGTGTAGAGAACACACAAAATAGTCACTTAAATACATCCAAACAAATCATAGTAGCACTTATCTAACATTCAAAATTTTCAAAACTGAATTGGAAAAAAGAGAATCAAAGTAAACTAAATCAGATTTGAAAGTTGGTCAAATCATAAATAGGCGGATTATGGACGGAGACATTGTTTTCATTAATAGGCCACCTAGTACTCATAAACATTCATTACAAGCATTTTCTGTCCATGTGCATGACGACCATACTGTTAAGATCAATCCCCTTATTTGTGCTCCCCTAGGTGCAGATTTTGATGGGGATTGTGTTCATATATTTTATCCAGTCTCTAGCAGCAAAGGCAGAAGTTTTGGAGCTGTTTAGTGTTGAAAAGCAAATCCGTAGTTCTCATAGTGGTAGTCTGAATTTACAACTGGTGCATGATTCTTTATTGTCACTTAAACTCATGTTTAGGACTTTTTTCTTGAACAAAGCGACTGCGCAACAGTTGGCTATGTGTGTTTCACCAGTTTACTGGAACCTGCTTTGCTTAAGGCTCACCATACAGGTCCTCTGTGGACTGTTTTGCAAATGGTACAGAGTGTTTTACCTGCATTTTTTGACTGCTTTGGGGAGAGGCATTTTATCAGTAAAAGTGAAATGGTGAGGATTGATTTCAATAGAGATTTACTGCAGTCATCATTCACAGAGATTGTTACTTCTGTTCTTGACAAGAAGGGAACAGAAGAGGTTGTTAAGTTCTTTAATATGTTGCAGCCATTGCTGAAGGACATTCTCTTTTTAGAAGGATATAGTGTTGGCCTGAATGATTTTGACATTCCCAAGGCTGTTACTGAAGATATAAAGAAGAAGATTCAGGACATATCACCTTTGCTGCTTCACTTGAGATCAAATTACAATGAACTTGTAGAGTTGTTAGTGGAAAGCTACCTGAAAACTATAAAACTGCCAATCGTGACTCGTATTCTAAAGTTATCTGCTTTGGGTAATTTGATAGATTCTAAAAATGATTCAGCTATCAGTAAGGTTGTTCAACAACTTGGCTTTTTGGGGCTTCAACTTTATGACCGAGGGAAGTTTTATTCAAGGCGTTTGGTTGAGGATATGAGTTTCCACTTCCAAAATAAGTATTCTGTTAATGGTGATATGAGTTTCCACTTCCAAAATAAGTATTCTGTTAATGGTGATATGAGTTTCCACTTCCAAAATAAGTATTCTATTAATGGTGTTGACTATCCTTCTAAGGCATTTGGGTTAGTTAAGAGCTCCTTTTTTCAAGGTCTGACCCCCTATGAAGAGTTGGTCCATTCCATATCATCCAGGGAAGTGTTGATCCGTTCTTCTAGAGGACTTACTGAACCAGGAACTTTGTTTAAAAATCTAATGGCCACACTTAGAGATGTCGTTATCTGTTATGATGGGACAGTGAGAAACCTCTGCAACAATTCTATAATTGAATTTGAGTATGGACAGGTGGACAAAAATAGTCCTGGCAGGTCTCTTGCTGGTGAACCAGTCGGTGTATTAGCTGCTACTGCAGTATCAAATCCTGCATATAAAGCAGTTCTTGATTCTTCTCAGAGCAACAACTCTTCATGGGAATCGATGAAGGAAATACTTTTGTGCAAAGTAACTTCAAGAATGATATTATAGATCGGAGAGTTATTCTATATTTGAATGAGTGCTTCTATGGGAAAATGCATTGCAAGGAGAATGCAACATATTTAGTTCAGAATCGTTTGAAAAAAGTCGCTTTAAAGGCATCGACAAATACCTGAAAGTTCAGAAGCGGATACAGGCCTTGTTGGCCACATTCACCTTGATAAGATGCGCTTGAAAGTACTCGAGCGGAGCATGGATGAGATCCTGCACTCTTGTCAAGAGGTTATAAATTGCTTTGGGAGAAAGAAGCACACTCTTTCACCTTTTTTTAAGAAGATTTATTTGTCTTCCTGCGAATATTGCACACTTCAGCAATAATGTGATGAGAAGTGGTCTCAGCTGCCATGCCTGTAGTTCTTCTACAAACAGCAGGAACATTCATATCAAACAGCACTGAGTAGATTGTCTCTTTCAGTTGTCTTCTAGATGCCTTAGCAGATTCAGTATCTGAAGAAAATGAAAAAATAATAATAATAATAAATTGATGGACTGTCTTCTAGATGCCTTAGCAGATTCAGTTGTCTTCAGTCCATTACTATTGCCCCTATCAAGGAGAGATGATACCATTACCAGTTAAAGTTCTGATTCCCACTGGGACACTATGCTAACTACACTTTGGGCATAACTTCCTCAATTGGGTCGGGACCACATTCTCCTTTTTTTTTTTCTTTTTTTTTCTTTTTTTGCACATAAATAACTAACTTTGCATATGCATTCCATGTTAGCACTAATGCCATTAAGATCTTTTTCAATCAAGTGCAGATTTGAGAACTTGATTATGCTCTCGTACCAATAGAAGACTTTATTTATGTCAGATCTCTCCAAATTAGTAGCACTCCACACTTGCTTTGAAACAACATTTATAATTATAGAGATGATATCCTGTCAGCTGAACGAAGCAAATGGAGCACAACAACCATAGCAGCAAAAAAAAAAAAAAAACAAAAGTCCATGTACCCTGAGAGTATCCAATTCAGGCCCTCCTAAGGCATCATAGTAGTGATCTATTGGTAAAACATCAATTTCAGCAGTCTGTGTACTGTTAACCTCTGCTTCTCATTTTTTTGGAATTGTATAATCATACAGCAATGGAAATAATGTGAAATTAGATGATATTTTTTTTGGAATTGTACCTTCTGATCACGCATAGGCTGCAGATGAAACACAGTCCAGAACTTCTTACCTGCATCAGTTCAAACAACTTAGAAGCACTTTACAGAAGAAATGGTAAAGAAAAAAAAATCAAAGAAGACCAATGATTTCAATGTCCATCTTATGCATTTGAACCAAAATCCCATTCTTTCAAGCATAGAGAGGGAGAGAAGAAATTTAAAATTGACATCTTATTATATTAGAGCAAACACAAAACGTAAGTTCATAATATAATGGATATAGACTAGAAACAGTGCACTAAAATGTTTTTGGGATCAATATCCATAAAGGTCATTGAACAAGAATTTGTTCAACCTAGCAATCATTGGTAAACGCAAAAAATTGTCCTACTGTTCAGCCTACCCTCAATAGATCATTTCACGGATATGAGCACTATCTCATCTTTCACAACAGAGGAATCCTGATCATCAGATATGGGCACTATCTCATTTTTCATTTCAGCATAAGCTACCATGCGATACTTGGAATTTCTCCATCATTACAATTTTCACTGCCCATAAATTTAAAAAGAAAAAAAAAGTCATCTGTCAGGTCTTGAGCAAGGGGAGTCAAGTGTTAGTTTTGCACCATTTATAAAATGGTGGTGAGACTTTAGACATACACATGGCATGCTTGTATGGCAATCCAGACCATCCAAATCTATGGATGGAGCACAAGTGCATAATAAAAAATCTTCACTGAGAAGATAACATTAACCATTAGATTTGTCCTTCCAAATTTGGACCATTTACTTTTATTTTTAACCATCTATCCATCTGATATCCTTTAATTGGATGGTTAGGATTGCTTGATCAGTGTGATTTAGAAATGTCTGATTTTAGAAATGCTCCATCAACAATGAGATCGACAATCTGGATGGTGTGTATAGCTGTAAATCAATCTGTTATGTAAGGTGGATGAGTCACTGCCAGTTTTTAAATGGTGCCAAAATAATAATAATAATAATAAAACAAATAGCTGCAATAGCTCTATTGAATTTACCATTTTATCCTAGAAAGTGAATTGTCTATCAGTGGAAGGAGAGTAATAAATATGAATTCCCAAATCAGGTGGAGAAGGAAAATGAAAAAAAAAAAAAGTTGGGAGAGAAAAGTACAGAAAGAGAAGAGGGGAGTCTAACAACATAGAAAATCTGCTACACAAGAAAGAAATGCATCCACAACAGTCCTTGAAAATTCTGATTCAAGCTAAATTGTTGGATGTAGCTCGATGAGGCTGTTACCTGGCTCTGGTTTCTGAACTCCTCTGTTTCTCATTGCCTCTCTCACTCTTGTCACTTTGTTCCATTGGCTAGCACTTGCAAACATGTTCGCTAGAAGAACATAATCCCCACTTTGAAAGAAGCGAATCCAACCGTCTGCAGATCAAACTATGTATGAAAAAGTTGGACAAAGCAAAAACTTTCGAGGAAAGAAATCAGAAAAGAAAACAAATAGAAGAGAACTGATGTAGTGTACAAACCTCAACTGTTTGAGAGCTAATGTTGACTTTTCACATCTATATAAAGGGTGGGAAAATTTTCAAGGAAATTGTCGATGATGGTGCTTAGAAATTTCTCATGTAGGTGTTCTATTAGGCGTTAATTGTTTGACTTCTTTGGTTAGTCAGAAAGAACCCAGGCAGGTTCATTGCAACTCTCCACCATACAGTCGATTGCAACCTGTAAGATGATATAAGTTCATATCCACCTCAATACAACAAAAATGGCCTTGTGGCTAGAAATGAACAATCAACCAAACCATATACAAGAATTCCAGGACATAACAGTGCATTCATATATATTTACAGATTTTAATGCATGGATTGTGACATCTTTGGAAGAATAATAGATAATGAAGCTGTTAAAGCTGAGGTCTTTGCATGGAGAAAGCACAATGATAGATAATGAACCTGTAACAGAAATGTTTTTTGTGGCACATTTTGCAGATGAGCATTAGCACATCCAACTATTAATATTTTTCTAGATGCACCAAACAGCTCAAATCCAGTGAATGTGCACCAGCTGATGCATACTCAATTTCATTCTCATTCTGGAATACATCTAAACATGCGTTAAAATACAATACATAAATGCAGGGGAGAGTAATGGGATATTAACATTCAATACACAAATGCAAGTGAGTAATGGTGCATTTTACTAGATTACAAGCAAAATGTCAAAATCTGCTTATAGTACTTATAGTTAGTTCAGATCCAAAATCTTCTTTTGTGGAAACAAATTCTATCCATGATACAAGACCACAACAATTTGCAGCAAAGATTGAAATTCCTCTAGAATAAACAGATATCATGGAACCATGATAAAATCTCAACAGCAAAAAAAAGAGGGGCAGTTTCAGTACTAACAATGACCTTTGTTCTGTCAACATTGGATCCCATGCCCCTTTGACCACACACAGGGACACGTAAGCTCATGTATATTATTTCTTTTGATCAATAGTAAGCTCACATAAATCAATTCAACCAAATTGGCTAAGAAGGAAACAACAGTAAGCCTTCCAATGCGCAAAATTACCCAACGCCAAATGGCATGAAAATACTCCTAGAGAGTAGAAAAATATTTTTTTTCATTTTCAGCAACATTAAGCCTTCCAAAAAACCACTCAATACTAAATGGCAAGTAACCATCAAACATCCAAATTTACAGAAACTAGTGGATACAGAGCTGGTTCAGCCACTTATGCAATTAGAGAAGGTTCAAAAATGGCCAGATTTCCACATCAAGCATCAGTTGCATACATATGATACAGAAGGACAAAAGCATCACCTTCAACATGACTGTCAAACAAGTTTCCTCACCAAAAATTCAAATCACAAACCATCATGGCATGTGTCCAATTTTGGTTTAATTTTCATTTTTCTCTTTAATTTTGGTTCTTTCTGTTTTCTGGTTTTAGTGTTTTGATTATTGGATAAGGAGGTGTGGGTCATAAATCCTTTCACAATTGAATGCATCAATTACATGTGCAAGAATGCACCAATTACAATAAGAAGTGTGTGAGTAGGATTCTAATTACTACCATCCCTACATGTATGCAAGATCCAATTTATCTAGTGGTTGCCACCGTGTATGTGCTGCGGCTAGAAAAATCAGGTTGGTTCTTTTTTTGAGATGAGCCACGTATGTATGGTAAGAATGGAAACCAAGTCAACTGGCAATCCAGATTTGATGCCCATGTATGGCCCAACTGGGAACCAGACATACCTGATGAAAGGCCTGGATTTACATTGAATATAAATGCTGCCAGACATAAGAAGAGATCTCTGCAAAGACATGTCCATAAGATAGATGGTCACCAAGGATATCTAATAGGCCTGTTGAACATATATAACAAGCATTTCATTTTGGTTACATCTCACCTTGGGTGTGGGCAACACTGTCATACCAATGTAAGAAGCATTAATTAGATTCAAGTGTTCATGTAGAAATAAGCTTTCTTACTTGTTCATAGATGCTTCTATCCTTAGTGTTGGCATTCACCAGCTATCGTTGCTTCTCATTTAAGGCATTCTAAGTGTCCGGTTCCTGTATGATGATGATATATCAACACTTGAACAACTTGGTGAGTTAGTTCAATATTAGATACATATTAGAGAAACAGGAACAGATACTGATTGTAACTTTGCAACAGAAAATGATGGTTAACATTAAGTAGATAAACCAGATGCAATTGATAACTATTATAGTTTCATTCATACAACCTAGATCACACATTGATCCTAATATCCAAGCTCCATTCGAAATAAAATCTTTGAAACAATCAGTGTAATGACAGAAAGAATAAACAGAATTTATAATAGAAGCAAAGGAAATAAGAACTACCAAAGGATAGAGCAAAATTCCTGCATATGAATAGAGAGGAACATCCATGAAAGAGAAAAACTAAGGACATAGCACTCCGGGAAAAGGAAAACAAACAAAGTGTGGAAAATTATTGTTCTTACAAGTTTCCTACTGAGCATTGGGTTATATCAGGCCTGGTAAAATTGTTGTAAGATAAGTCCGTGCAAGACAGCATCATGCAATGCTATGTTTATGCCTTTTCAGGAGTGGAAAAAATAATAACCCAGCAGGAATCTGAAAGGCCTAAAGTAATCTCACAAGAGAGTTTAACAAAACATTAATATGCATGGAAAAAGAAGCCATCAAATATACAGATCCTGTTGCCAGTGAAATGTAATTTGAGATTTACTGAGTAATATAAGTAATGGTTGCTACCTCGGACCCAAGAGGGTATGACCCCAGTCAGCATGTTGCTAGTAAGAAACCTACATTAAAAACAATATATATCATGAGATGGATTTCTAATTTGCGACAAAAATATCACTAAAGCATTATTGAGGGTCCAAAAATTACAGAAGGATTGTCCATTTTCCTGAAGTATCTAGCAAGAGAATCAGTGAAATTTTGGTAATGAATGTCTATTTTCTTACATATAATCTAGCGCTGAGAGTCTTGAAAAGCTGCTTGGAATTTCTCCTGTCAAATTGTTAAAGGTAAGTTATCTACAAGAGAAAATTATCATTAGAAAAAAACTGGGGAAGATTCTCTCTGAAATGAATTTGTAAGTTACATGTATTCAATGCGTGTTCTCATCCATAGCAGGCCATGAGATTGAAGACTGTAGTATATTGTAAAGAACATGGAATGCACAAAAGGATTTTCCTTGTCCAGTAGCATGATGGATTAGCCAGTACACAGCAAAATAAACATAGAAATGAAAGTGAAAGGCCAAATCACCATGAATTTGTCGTCGAATCACTTCAGTTTTGTACTTCCCTTCCTAATTTAACTTCTTTCAAACCATGAAACAGTTGGCTAGACAGTGGTCGTGATTTGCATGTCAACTCATGGAGCTGAATCTTCAACTTTCATTTTATGTTTTCATCACTTAATTTAGAGTTGACCATCCAAACTTAAGAATATTGTGCATCTAACAATGCCTAGTCAGCACTCAATGGCATGGGAAAAGAAATATATAAAGGCCATGTATAAAAGATTTGTCCAAAGTAACTTACAAGGATTTCAGATTTGTCATTGTCCCAATATATTGTGGGATTATGTCAGAAATCAAGCAATTTCTTAGTACCCTGCAGTATATGAGCAAGACAGACACTTCATGAACAAAAGAAGTAATGAACAATGATATATTTATGCCATCAGGGGTATATCCATTCAACTCACAATTTCTGCATTTTGGTCATATCCCCCAATGCAGGGAAAGGCATGCTCGATCCATTCAAATCAGATATCCTCCTGAAAATCAAAATATATTGGATTCAATAAAGTAATTCATTTCATACCACTTCCAAGGCTGGGTATGAATCCAAGAAAATTCCAAGTAATAAAGCAGCAAGAAAAGAACATGGAATGTGCCCTCACATCTAGGTCTGTGTGACTAATCAACAGGCTGGATGGCAAATGAACATTACAGTGGGCCTTAGGAAGTTTTTAATGGTCAGCGTTCAATCGCTACTGTCTCCTGTGGTGTGGTCTACCTTTGGTGTGGCCTACCTCGACATGATGGAGGGAGAAAGAGAGAGAGGAAGAGAGAAACGGAGAGAGAGGGAGAGGGTGCGAGAGAGACAGACAGAGAGAGAGAGAGAGGAGAGGGTGCGAATCGCATACCTTCCGATGCGAAATCTGAGAAACTAAAACCTCTGAAACGAACACCCAATGGAAATGGAATCTCACCCGAAATGGAGATCGAGTTTTGGGGTTTCTTGAATCCGAAAATGAGAGCAAGAGAGGGAGAAAATGAGAGCTAGAATCGGGTTTTAGGGTTTCGGTAATCCGAAAATGAGAGGGAGAGGGGGGGAAGATATGAGAGCGAGACCGGAACAATGAATTTGGGGTTTAGGTTTACGCATAGTGTGTGTTTTACACCGTTTGGCCAGTGATGCTGGTCGGTGCTCTGTGGGCCCCACTATGATATACGTGTTATATCCACACCGTCCATCCAATTTGAGATATCATGTTAAGTCATCGGCCAAAGAATGAGGGAGATAAAAATCTTTAGTGGACCCCAGCTCCGAAAACAGCGGGGAGAGTGATCCCACCATTGAAACTATCATAATGCCCATCCATTATCTTTTGGGCCCACCGAGATGTGGTTCACAAATCCAGCCCATAAATTATGTGTGTGCCACTTGGATGAGGGGTCATACCAAGTTTCAGACGCATCTAACTTTCAGGTGGGGCCCACCAAGTTCTTTTATATGTTTTAGGCATGTCTTGACATGATTTTAGATGGTATGGCCCACTGGAGTTCCGTATACGGAAGATTTTTGGGATATACCATAATTTAAAGGGGACCCATCAAATTCACGGCGTTGATGTTTTACACACATCATGGTGGGGCCCACACAGCTTGACCTCATGGGGAGTTCCCATGACCTCCACCGTGAATAACCTTTTCCATATATATTTTATATAATATATATATACACACACATAATATTTTTTAAAATATAAAAATCTATGTATATTGTAATTAAAATCAATGGCTTTTGATGCCACGAGTTGTCTATTGAAATTAAATTCAATGGTTCGTGACCACTTAAAAATGATAATTAAGTAAAATGAGTTAAGCTCATTTTTAATTGGCACACAAACGGGCTCCTAAGAGTCCAATTTCTCAATTAGTGGATAACATGGAATTTCTTATTGTGCTAAAATTTTGTATATATAGGCCTAATAGTTTGTTGATCTAGACCATTGGACTTACTCCCCATCATGGATGGATCATACCGAATTTCTCAATTAGTTGATTTGAGCATTTTGGATGATTCAACCTTTGATATGGACTTTCCATTCATTCCATACAATAATGGGCAATGCTCTTGAAAAAATCACAATGATTGGATCATGCGAAGAAATGCCTAATATATTAGGCAATGATTAACAAAATAGTTAGTAAAAATTTACAAGTTAAATTAACTAAGTAGAAAAAATTAATAATTATTGATTTTCATAGCTATATGTGGATACTTCAAAACCATTTTCATTTATATGATTGAAATAAGAAAATACCAACATAACTTCTTGTATTTTTTTTTTGTAAGTTTAAAATAAATAAATAAAACAACATTACCCACGAAGATTCCAATCTCCTCATATTGTTTGAGATAGGAGTTTTGGATCACGCGCGTGTGGGGATGCCGTTGACACGATTGTAAGAGCACATGATGTTGCTAACGTATCCTTACTTCACACACATCTCGAATGGATGGAGGAACATTTTCACCATGTCTTGCTCAATCACCTTAAAAAAAATATTTAAAAGATATATTTATGGGGAAGATCCAGGACATTAATCAGGGATACCACATTATAAACTTGCCCGGGCCAAGTCTGCTCATCAATGGGCCACATTGAATTATGGTCACACAAATGTAGTTTTGGGACAACGCAACCATTAGCTTGATCCAAAACCGTTGTGTGCCCACCCCAAGAAACAGTGTTGATGGAACATCCACTGGTGTGTGCCCCAAGAAACAGTGTTGATGGAACATCCACCACGATTCGGGATATCCTTTAACGTCCTAAAAGATCCCACTTAAGATCTTTAGAGAATAATATCGAATCCCGACGATCTTGAGAACCACTCATCTCACGGACATCCCAGATTACAGCCAAGATATCAAGCAAGAGTCTTCTTGAAATTGTATTCTGATTCTCTTATAAATATATAGGTACCTCCCACTATCCAAGGTACGTTCACTGAGAAACCCTAAATACTTGACTAATATTTCTTTTTTGAAGATCCTACCATACTCTATAAAACCTCGATACTGACTTAGGCATCGAAGAGCCCCCTGTATTGGCCAGGGTTTGCTGGAAATCAGCACCAACACATTTCATGTACTCCCATCCAAACACAACTAGTAAGTCATTTATTCCCAATTCATTTACCTCCATTTTCATTTTCCATTTAACTTCATTTATAGGCTACCGTATGTGCCCTATATTTGATTTGCAACCAAGTACTTTTATCTTTTCAATTTTTTGATGCAAGTAGACTCCTCGAACTTCTTCTCTGTGTGGAGCCATCAAGGAGCATATAAGTAGGTATACTGTGTAACTGAGTTGTTGCAGGGCCATTGCAATGGCATTGTAAAATCCATATCACACATGTTTGCTGGTTAATGTTATGATGTGAGACGAAAAATCTCGAGTAAGATATAACACTAGGAAATGTACAATCACCTACCATTGCAACCAATTACATACATCTGGACGGGCCCCATGGTAAGGGCCATCACTACCCAATTCGAGTCTCAGATCAAGCTGATGTTTGTGTTTAATCTATGCTATCCATCTATTTTTAAAGATCATCTTATGACATGAGACAAAAAATGAGGCACGTACCAATTTGAAATGGACCACGTTACAAGAAATAGTGTTAAATGAGCGTCAGCCATTTAAAACATTCTGGGGCCCATAAAAGTTTTGAATCAAGATGATTTTTGTTTTTCCCCTTCATCTAGGCCCATATGACCTAATAAACAAATTAGATGCCAAATAAACAGTACAGTGGGCCTTATGAGGATTTTAATGATGGATATCCAATCACTATTGTTTTCATATGGTGTGGTCCACTTGATATTTATATACCTCTCAGTTTTGAGTCCCACCTATGTTTTATATCCACACCTTCCATCCATTTGGAGAGATCATTTTAGGGCAATATCCATAGTTAAATCCAGAGTTCCAGTGGACCCTAACACAGAAAACAGTGGGGACAGTGACACCCACCATTAAAAACTTCTAAAGGCCACGAAAGTTTTAGATCAAGCTGATATTTGTGTTTTACCTTATTTCATGTCTTTTTTAACTTTTGAACAGGTTAGATTTCAAATAAAAATTATGGTGGGCCTTAGGATAGTTTCAATGGTGGGAATCACTCTCTCCAGTGTTTTCTGTGGTGAGGTCCACTACATGTTTTTATCTGCCTCATTCTTTGGGTCACGCTCTAAAATAATATCTCAAAATGGATGGACGGTGTAGATACAACACATACATCATAGTGGGCCCCACAGAAATTGGTGACGTCACTTCAGTAGCCAACTCGCTACTCAACCTGTATCTAATCCGCGTCCGGCGTCCAGCGTCCAGCAAGAACCTCTCCCCCCCTATCTCTCTCACCCTAATCCTCTCCCTTTCTCTCTCTCTCTCTAACTAATCGGCGTTCCCCTCTCCTCTCTCTCTCGCCCTAATCCTCTCTCTCTCTCTCGCCCTAATCCTCTCTCTCTCTCTCTCTCTCTCTCAATCTGTCAATAGCTAAACCCTTCCCACGCACGCCCTCGCTCTCTCTCTCTCTGAAGCTCGGTTGACAGGGATTTGTCGAACGTGAGGTCTCTCTCTCTCTCTCTCTCTCTCTCTCAATGCCGATTTAGTAATTTGGGGATTTAGTAATATATGGATTTTTGATTTGATGAGGACCCTCATTTTGGGATTTGGGCATTTTAGGGCTTACAGATTTGAATGTGGACCCCGAATTGGGGTTTTTCTGATTTTACAAATTAGGGATTTGAGGATTTTGGGGATCTGAGGATCCAACCAGAATTAGGGATTTCTGATTTTACAAATTATGTGGTGTAGTCTTCTTGAGCATATGTGATTTGAATAGTGGTTGCAATTTCTTCAATCTTAGATCCATTTCGTGATGTTTCTCTTCAGATTTGCATATGTGATTTGAATAGTGGTTGGAATTTCTTTCATTTTTAGTTTGTTTTTACTTGAATTTTGTTGAGATGGTTAGCATTGGATTCTCAATTGAATAAACTTCCCTGGATTTGTTGATTTCATTGGGTTTTCACTTTTGATTCATGGAGCCCACACCCGGACCTTTGCTTTGAATATGGACTACTCCTTTCATCAATTTCTTACTGAATTTAATCCCTTAAATGTTTTACTGTGTTGTTCGTATTTGACCCTTAATTCTTGATATCATCTGGAGTGTTTTTATAACTAGAAAACTATAAGTATGGAATGATTTTTGTATTGAATAAAATTTTCTCACTTGTTAGATACATAGATTTTAATTGTTGGTGCATATTTTTGTACTACTCTACCCAACCAATGTTTTTACATTCTTGTTGGAATAATTCCTTGTTGTCTATCATTTATCTTTCAATGATTCATTCGCCAAATTTGGTGGATTACTCTTATTTTATGGTGCAGATATTGAACTGGATTAATTCTGCTGTTAACTATCAGTGCTAGTTTCAAGATAATTGGTAGAAAGTGCCCTTTGATTTTGAATTTTACATTGTTGTTTATAACTGTCATCATGAGGGCTTTTCAAGGACTCGGACAATGTTTGTATCTATTATCTTTATATGCCAAGTTGAATCTCCTGTCATCAGCAAGTAATCATGCAAGAACATTATGTCCTCAATGCATGATGAAATCAATTTCCATCAGCATACCTGAGACTCGAGGTTTGCTAACCCCTCATGTATCCTCCACTGGTCCACATGCACCTCTATTTGGGGCTCCACATGCCAACCTGGCAAATGTTATCTATGTATCACGTGTGAACCAGTGTAGATCATCTAGCCAGAAACTCAAGCTATTCAACTGTTAGGTCAGCTGCACAGGAATAGGCAGATTTGGTGGCCTTGAAAACGACTGTCCAATGTTTTTGTTCATTTGTGGCTGGCCTGAGTGGTTTTCTGGACTGGCTTTTGGCTGGATAATCTACACCATTTTCCACCTGATACGTGGCCTGGATGTCATATGCACGTGCCCAGTTAGCATGCATAGCCACATGTGGAGGTGCCTGTGGGGCTAGAACCTCGAAGTAGAGAGCAAACATCTCTTTATCTATTGAAACTTAATGTTTTACTGCTATGAATTTGTTCCGCTTCATTTTATGGGTTTTGTATTTGGAATGTGCTGAGATAATGTTACTGGATTAATTATAATCTGGGTATTTTTCATTTTCTGTTGTTTTTATGGGTCTTTTGTTGTTTTTTATGGGTACATATGGTCCATTTAATCAACGCCACTGGATGATTGTTTCGGATTTTATACACATTTACCACATTTAGAAATGGTGACTTTGATACAAAAAAAGAAAATAAAAAAAAAAAGAAAGAAAGAAAAGAGAAGAAAAGAAAAGAAAGGTAACTAGTAAACTTCTTATTGTGTTCTAGGTTTTATCTTTCTCCAGCAGTTGTTTCATGAGAAACCCTTGTTTGGATTCTCATGTTGATGGCCAGAAAAATCAGATATGGATAATTTCTGATCTGGGTGTTTCATTTCGAAACTTTTCCATGGGGTACTCTTGAAAGTGTGCATGGGGGTGTAAGAGTGCTTGTGTTCTCACATTTCAAAAAAGAAAAGAAAAAAGGAGCCATTAATCAGTTTAGCTTGTTTTTGGCTCAGCCTCTGAGAACATTAATATGTGATTTTGGATTTCTACTCTTACACTATTAGTAGAAAATCCAAAAACAGTTAAATGATATTCATGTGGATTTGAAAGAACTCTTTTGTTTTTTCCTAATACAACACAAAACATCCCCATTTTGTGATTTTTGGAAATCTACTAAGAGTAGAAATTCCAAAATCACAAATTAGTATAGCCACAAGTGCAGCTTTTCACTCAATTTTAAATGATGAAAATGTGTCCTACTATTATAATGAGGACAGAGCCCACAAAATGTAGTTATGTTTCTTTTGACTCCAACTGAGTGTAAGGTGGTTTCAACATGGAGATCATTTGAATGCACAATTCAATTGAACTGTGTTTGGCTCAGCCCATTAGAAGAATAATTTATTTTGTTCGGATTTAAATACAGGCTTATGGACAAAAAAAAAGCTCTCAATTTAAATACAGGCTTATGGATCATTTTGATGGCATGAGAATGTTCAGATTTGCTTACATTGCAGTTTTAGAAAGAAAAAACTTACCAACAGAATGTGGTTTAATTGGCATGCCAACAATTTATTTTGTTCAAGGAGGAGGTTATTCCAACAGAGTATTATTGTTTAAGAATGAGGCTCTCCCGTCCTGTCCAGCAGAGGCAAAGGAACTTTATTAAACCATTTTGGTTTGTACTTGAAAAGCAAGCTGCTTTTATTCTTGTCATGGATGATTTGTTTGGATGCACATAGTTGATTGCAAGAATATGATGTTATTAAAAAAATCTCGTCTCTTGATTGAGCTGAATATTTACATTCATTTCTTGTGTGTGTGGAAAGCATTTGATATATGGGTGTTCAGTTGAACATAATTGCAATAATTCGATCTGTTAGGTCATCCATGTAATCGAAAATTACAGTGAGTCTACGACTCTAAATTGCAATAATTGCATTCTTCGGTCATAGCATTCACTTCTAATTCCATCCTTCGTCGCCTTGCCATTCATCTATCTCAACATCCTTGTTTAGCTACACTCATTATATACACATTTTGTTGTCTAACATTCTGTTCTATAAAAGCATGGCTGATCTGACAGCTGTCCTATTATTATTAGTTGAAGGATGAACTTTATTAGAAGGCACTCAGATCAACGACTCATGCTCAAATCTCCCTGATTACCTAACAAGCAACTATACACATTGAACTTCTACCAATTGGAGGGTAGTGGCTTCAAATTCAATATTTTATTTTTATGTTTTTTTTATTTTTTGGGAGCAGAGTGCATATCTTGATTGTCCCCCCTCCTATTTTTAAACTAAACAAATCTTTGATCATAAGTTTGATAATTGCTGTGTTTAGTGTCTTAGATGTACTCTCTCTCTCTGATGATGTGTTGTCACCATGTGTGCAGGCTTTGTGGGGGGCTTTTCTGTTGCTAGTCAAGGAGTAGCTCTTGGTGTTTGTCCCATGCTTGCTACAGGTTCATAAAATGCCTTTCTTACATGTTTTCTTCTACTTGCGGATGTGGTAATGTCTTCTGAATTCTACCCTACTCAGTGTAAGTATGAAATTCCATAGAATTTAATGGTATCGGTGTTTGTTTACTTTTTAATTGTCATTTCTATAAAATATTGCACTTTCTTAGCAACTCACTGCAGTTCTGCACTACTTCTTTCTTCACAGGGCACTTGAACTTGTATTAGGAGTAAAGAAAATTCAACAACTGCAAAGGAACCATTATTCAATGGGAAAACTGAATTGGACCAGCTCGACAAGGTAATCTCTAGTCCATCAAATTTTTTGTTCATCTCTAATCTTTGCCACATTGGCTCTATATGTTCATCAAAATTTTTTAATTGAATTGCAGACATAAATGTGTTGCCTTTAGTTTCATATGTTTATCTCATAAACTGGAAAAATTAGAAGAGAGATTCTTCTACGTGTAATGAACTTGAGGAAATGCACCAGCCAGTAGACAGACCAGGTAATGGAGGATTGATGTCTGGTAGGCAGCTGGTTATGATTATTATGATATTACTACTGCTGTGTTATATATGAGATGGAATTAGCTGGCTTGTGGCTGTTATATATAAGGAGGATAAGCATTTGCTTGGCCCAATAAACTGTACATGTGGGGCCCACCTTTTTTCAGATTTGGAGCAGTTTGGAACACAGCAAAGGTAGAACCAGGATCTATTGTTGCTGTTTTCGGCCTTGGGACTGTTGGCCTTGCAGTAAGTTGCCTAAAGATTTCTTTTGTATTTTGTCCCTGACCTGAGAAGTAACACTGCTTGATTTTTGCACAAGAACATCCAATCAATCTGGTTCATCTAATGAAATTATGAAAAGCTGGGATCTCATACACATCTTCCATATTGGCATGTGTGGCTACATGTGGATGGGCACAGCTCCACACACGTGCAGGCTTAGTAATCATCTGTTTCAGGTTAACTTAATATGGTATTGATTTGTTTGGTCCTTGTATATGATAGTTGCCTCTACAGCATGTGTAACTCTTAACTGCAGTAGTGTAATTTATGTCAGTAAGGAACTCTTCAAGGAGCCATTACGTCTGGATTTGTTTGCAGCCAATCCATGCTTTGAAACCCATATCAACTGAGAATAGTAATTTCACATCCCAAGCTTAAATTTGGATTGCGTCAGTAATATTTCTATAACTTTACTAGTTCTCATTTTGTTAGATATGACCCAACCAAATCTAATTGAAAGTTCCTTGCCATCCAATCTTTGGCCATCTTTTTCCTAGACAATTGATATTTATATTCTTTTCTTATCCGTCTTTTGTAGGACATTGACAGGCAGGTTAAAAGCTTCGTTCTGTAAGGCTTTTCACACATCTTCCATCTATGGCAGAGATCATGAAAGTAAAGTTTGTATCTCACAACTGTTGGCCCCACTTGTAAGTTGTAATGTGTATCCCGACACTAAAACCCTATGCACTTGTAAGTTCTTTTTTTAAAGGTGCAGCTTGTCTGCTACATGTGCTCTTGCACGTGTTAGCGTGATGGACATGCTGCGTTTCCACAAGTTCACCATAGATGAGTGTCTGTCCTATTGCACTGCAAGATGCCATGTTTATTATGTCCCATTGTTGGAACTATTGGATTTGATATGTTGGATTTGCCAAATCATATTAGCAAGGTTCATGGATGCCTTCTTAAGGTTGACCTTTGGGATTGTATTTGCTAATTTCTTTATATATTTACCTTTCTAATTTTCAGGAACCTGTGCATTCTTAATGTGTATCCTGACCTTTGGGATTCCTTGCTTGTAACTATCTATCACTATGGATGATTCATCCTCTATTCATTAGCTGTCATTCTGAAATGTTTTTCATGCAATTTGTGTTATTCTGTTGGGAGATTTTAGCATTGAAACTTTGAGGATTTTCTATAGGGGAGCAGTTTACGGAGATAGTGAGCAGTCCATATTTTAGTATCTCAATTCACCTTATACTGTTTTTTTTTTCCTTCAGTTCCAAATCTCTTTTCTTCATGATCTCTAGTAGTAAATAACTATTGCATTCCTTCTTTCAGGTTAACAAACCAAATCTTCCACTTGCATCGCGATTTTCAGGCTTTTTGGAAACAACAGCTTGTCTGATACATGACTGCCATCCCAAAAAAGCTATAAACTTCTTAATGTGTATGTTCATATGACTCATTTGTACTGAACTTATAGCTTTAATGTGTATTTGGATGCAATATTGAGTTGAATTCCAATCTCTAACTTTGATACCAATTAATTTCTTTTTGCTATTTTGTTTTGTAGGCATTAGGAAGGGATGAATGGGAGTTAGATGGTTGGATTATTTTTATTTATTTATTTGTCTTGTTTTGTAGGCTTTAGGAAGGGATGAATGAGAGTTTTGATGGCCCACTCTGCAAGGTACTCTACATGTATGCTTGTAGCATATGTGCAACGTAGCAAAGACATTCTTGCATGCTTTTTCAATGTTATTTTTTTGAAATCTTCTTGACTTGGCATATGATTGGATCATCTGAATATTAGCAAATCCATCTTGAAACTAAGTTGCCACTCTCACTTGAGAATTTTACATTTTTTGCTCTTAGAAACTTAGAAAAAAAATCCAAAAGAAAACAAAAGTGAGTGTATCCAAAGACTAGTGCAGCCACAATGAAGTATGAAATTTTTATTTCAATGTGTTATGGTAGAAAGGGTTGGGGCTTAACTTGAACCAGGGAATTAGAATCTGGAAGCAAGCAACAAGTTGTATTGATTTTCATAACACTTACTAATCTTAAAAGGCACGTGCTATCATTTATTTCACATATGGCATCTCTCATTGCTGATTTCTATTGGCATTATCTGATCTGAGCCCAACACCGACGCATGCTAATTACAGTTTATTTTTTGGTTTTAGGTGCTTCTTTTCACTGGATGATATTCCTGGCAAGCACTCTGTGGATATAGGGTAAACATTTCTCAACTCATTTGATTGCACCAGTAATTTAGCAGTCGTTCATTTTTCCCATATCCAATTGGATATCCTTCTTTCTAGGACTCATCCATAAAGAAGGCTTACTGAATCTAGTTCCTTGTTATGTTCATTTCAGTTTACTGCAGGATCTAGAAATTCAGAACATTCTATCTGACCCCATCTTGTGTGCAATATCAAACTGCAGGTTTTTGCCCACAGAAGATAACCTGAGGAGAAGGGAAATGGACAGAGAAGTGCAAGCTATCAGTAGCTTTTGACCACTTTTCTAGTCGTGTAGCAAAAGCTAACGATTTAGCGGCGTCCAGCACAACTGTCAGTAAAGGTCCTGGCCGTCGGTAAATCCTTTACCGACTGAGGCTTTACCGGCTGTTAGCTAACCGCAGGCAAAGTATTTGCCGGCGGTTTTCTTGGTCTTTGCCGGAGGTTTTGACCGTCAGTAAAGGCCAGTTTTCTTGTAGTGACCTGTCTTGGCTTTGATACACATACTCATGGGCAGTATAGGTGCATGCTGGATGACTTAGATTAGTTGGACTTGGATGGTTAGTCATATTTACTTGTGTCTGTGCTTGTTGCTTGATTCAATTTGTTTTGTTTTCCAAGTTAGTGAACTTTATTTTCTGAATAGAAGTTATAAGTTGTTGAGTATCTTAGGTTTTATGATTTTACTTGTATATTCTTGTATTGATTGCTCAAGCATGACGATAAGTTGTTGAGAAATTTTTTATAGTATATATGTTTGGGTTTAGATGGATGTGAATGTGAATATGATGAAATATATTATATAACAGGTTATATCAGGAAGAATATGATGAATTATAATCTAACAGGTTCAGGAAATTTGAGATGGAATATTTTTTACCTCCGAAATATTTCGTAGGTAAAAGTGTTTTTAGCGACGCATATTTTCATTGCCATAAGTCATATCCAGGTTTTTAGCTACGAACATTTTCGTAGCTAAAAGTAATCTAATTAGATTTACAAAGCCATTAGCGACGAAATATTCGTCGCTAAAAGTATGATATAAGTTTTTTAGCTACGAACATTATTGTAGCTAAAAGTAATCCATTCCAACTTTTGAAAATAAGTTTGCAGCCTTTAGCAACGAAAATAATCGTCGCTAAAAGTATCATCCAGGAGTTTTAGCTACGAAAATAGTCGTAGCTAAAAGTAATCCATTCCACTAAATAAGTTTGCAGCCTTTAGCGACGAAGATAATCGTCGCTACAAGTCTCATCCAGGCGTTTTAGCTACGAAAATGTTCGTAGCTAAAAGTAATCCAAACCGGTATTGTATTCAGTCTTTGGCGACGAAAATTTTCGTAGCTAAAAGCATTCCTGTAAAATTCGTTTGTTACCTTTGGTGACGAAAATATTCGTCGCTAAAAGTCTCATCCAGGATTTTTAGCTACGAAAATGTTCGTAGCTAAAAGTAATCCATTCCCATTTATTGAAAATAAGTTTGCAGCCTTTAGTGACGAAAATAATTGTCGCTACAAGTCTCATCCAGGAGTTTTAGCTACGAAAATGTTCCGTAGCTAAAAGTAATCCATATGCAGTCTTTGGCGATGAAAATTTTCATCGCCAAAAGTAGTATCCCTGATTTTTAGCTACGACAGTTTTCGTAGCTAAAAGCATTCTTTGGCGACGAAAATATTCGTTGCGAAAAGTCTCATCCAGTGTTTTTAGCTACGAAAATTTTTGTAGCTAAAAGTAATCCATTCGAAATTTTGAAAAAATTGTTTATACCCTTTAGCGACGAAAAGTTTCGTCGCTAAAAGTGACAATCACAATTTATTGCCGCGAAAATTTTCGTCGCTAAAAGTATCGTCGCTAAAAGTAAACTTTTAGCGACGAAAATTGTTTTCGTCGCTAAAAGTGACTTTTGGCAACGAAAATTTATTTCGTCGCTAAAGGTTTCGTCGCTAAAAACCCTCTTTCTTGTAGTGCGCGACTCGCGCGTCGAGGCGATACCTTGGTCGGGAGATGTGGGCCAGCGTTCGGTGCGAGAAAAAAGCCGCGCGTGCGAATTCTGAGGAAATCTCTACAAGGTGTCACATCAATCAATCAACTCATCAATCCCATCATGTCAAGTACACATCACCTTTCACCCATTCCCAAGCAAGCCCCAAAAGTCAAAAAAAAATCTTACAAACCCATGCTTTCTTACAACTTTTGCCCAAAAAGTCAAAAAGCCTCTTACACTCCCATCCCTCTCTCCCATCTATCACTCCATCACCCATCTCTCTCTCCCTTACAAGTCTCTCTCCCTCATTCATTCTCAAACTACTCTCCCAAGCAAGAGAAACACCATACGTATGACCTCTCCAAGCTTCCCAAGCTACATGTGTGGCCCACCTTTCCATCCTTAGATCTCTCATTTCAACCATTCAAACCTTATCTCCTCTGTTGGAATCGAAGCCAAGGAGACCGGCAAGCCAAGGGAGCAAAGAAGATCTAGTGGTGGGTGATATTAGATTATGTTTTTTTTTTTATATATTTAAGGGTCCATCTATGTGGGACCCACCTTGATGTAGGCATTGTATCAAAGAGGGGCCCATAGTGGCGGGGCCCCTCCATCTTTGCCGGTGTCCTTCTCCTTCTTTCTCTCTCTCTTTCTATGGTTGTGGCTCATCTAATATGTATGTTTATCATCCATGCCATTTTCGGTGGACCCCATCCATGTGGGACACACCATGATGTTTATGTGTCATCCCAACCATCCATTGGGGGCCCACCTTGAGGTGGCTAATAATGGGAGTGGCTGCCAGTGAAATGTGAACTGACGTGGGCCCACCCAGCCCCTTAGATCAGGTGGCCGACCAAGTGAAAGATACCTTGTTTCAGCACCCTGTGGAGGTGGCTAACATGGAGTGTGCACTGACAGTGGGTGTGCACTGACAGTGGGTGTGTACGGGCATGGGGTCCACGGGACCCATCCACACCGTCCACCCTTTTTGACGGGGCCCACCATGGTGTGCGTGCTCCCTTCAAACCGTCCGCCACCCAGGACGGTGGGGCCCACATTCGTGTGGGGCCCTCCTTACACACCCAGATTCATAGCTCAAATGGCAGACTGAGTGGAGATACCTCATTGCAACACTGAGGTCATGGCACGATTCCCCAGCAGGGGTGGCCTGCGCGTGGGACCCACCTAAGTCTTAGATGCGGCTGGAGCTTAGTCTGACCGTCCATTCAAGTGGGACGCCCACGATGGGTGGGCTAGATTTGTGGACCCCAGCTCGGTGGGCCTAATAAATGTATATGAATGTTTTAACGGGGGGTGGCCCTCTCAACTGTTGTATCTGGTATGGCCCACACATGTCACGGATTGGCTTGATTTTTGAGACCTATGCCCACGCTGGAATGGTGCATCTGCCTGATGGGTTAGATGTTTGGCAAACATCACGGTGGGCCCTAGCTCACGTGGCAGACGGAGTGAAAGATGCCTCGTCTCCACACGTGAGGTCTTGGTATCAATCCCTATGGTGTTGGCTAACGTGGAGTGTGGGGTCATGGGTGTGTGCTGGCTGTGGGGTCCATGGGAGCCATCCACGCCGTTCATCCACTTGGAGTAGGCCACACCATCACATAAGTGGGACCCACCCCACGTGTGGGGGCAGCACCGTGATGTATGCAACTGTCTAGGCCATCCACAGCCTGGACTTTTGCCATATGATATATATATTATATTATATATGATATATTTTATTATATAATATAATATATGTATTATATATTAAATATGGTATTGTGGTGGGCCCTACGTGGCACCCACCTCTATTTGTGACAGAGATGAAAAAGACAAAAAAAAATGATGCAGCTTTGCTGCTCATAAAGTAGCACTTGGCTCTCTCTCTCTCTCTGTCACTCTCTCTCTCTCAATTTCGGCAGCAAGATATGTGGGTCCCACCCTTTTTCCATCCACACTGTCCACCTATGGGACCCACCATGATGCATGTGTTGTGTGCAAGCCGTCCAACCATTTGAAGTATCATTCTACGGCGTGAGCAAGGAGTGGGTCAGATCTAAAGTTCAAGTGGGACCCACTGTTTAAATAGTAGATCGTAATATCCACCGTTCAAACTTCTAAAGGCCATGGTAGTTCTAATTAAGCTAATATTATTTTCACTTCTTTTACCTCTATGTTAACTTGTGAATAAGACAGACCTCAAAAATATATGAGGGTGGGCCCAATTTAATGACCTGAGGCCCATTTGACTTGGCCTATTTGATTTGGCCCAAATGATTCGGCCCATTTGATCGGCCCATATGTTTAGGCCCATCTTGATGTAGTTATGGCCCATCCGTTGGGGCCCACCTTAATATATATGAAGCCATGTTAGGAGGCCCATTTGATGTAACTAAGGCCTATGGGCTGAGGCCCAATAGGATGTATACTAGTCCATTACAATGTGCAACCCTACCATGGTTTGAGTAATGATGTTTATGGCGGCCATGTCTTAGGAGCAATGTTGGTTTGACGTCCACATTGCAAGTTTAAATGTTGGTTAAACGTCCACATTACGACTCTCCTTAGGGCCCATTGTTTGGCCCGTACTTGTTATGTGCAGGCCGTCTAGGCCATCTGCGTTGTAAGGATAGTGCATTACGTTATAACATGTGTAGTATAGCTCCATAACTCATGATCATATGCATCATATGTATGCTTGATATGAGGAGTGACTGATCATAGCATATGCCTTCGGGTAGATTGTTTAGGGGCTCCCGTACAGGGGGTGTTGCCCTACATGAGCGCATGATACGCGCAGGATTGCTGCATGACTGAATAGTGTGATTCATGCATTCGCATTGTGTGATATGGTTACTGTACGCCCTAGCGACATCAGGGTCGTACCCTCCACAGACGTATCGTGGTTGGCAGGATTGGATACCGGAAATACTGTTCTACATGGGGTGCGATATATATCCCTGGGTGAAAGTCCCTAAACCCTTATGGTACTAAGATGTTGCTCCAACGTCTAGACCGAGTGGATGCATGAACGCTGAGTGCCGATTACCAGACGGTTGCGCTTTCCACTGTGTCGTGGTCGGTTGGAAGGGGGTGCGGCCTTACCCGCCCGAAAGTAGTGGCAATGCTAGGCTGAGTCTGACCAGCTCGAGGAATGGGTCCGCTATTGATGAGCCGAGCCCGATATTGGCAAGCAGATAGTGAGGTCTTTTCCACTCACCTTATTGCGCACGATGGGGCGACAATCTGGCTTGGAGTGTACTAGACCCCGGTGATATCCCAGATTTTGAGCTGTATTGATGTGGACTTAGATGAGGATTTGTATGCTTGAGTTGTATTTCGCATTGCATGGCCTTGGTATGGCCGACATCATTCTTTGCACCGAATGGCCTTGGTACAGCTAATGGTATTCTTGGCATTCATCAGCATGTTCCGCATTACTCTGATACTGCATAACCGCATTACCACCTTGAGCATACACTTTCACCACCCTCTAAGCTTTCTATAAGCTTATGCACGACCGTTGCGTGCAGGTGACGTTGGATCGCAGCAGCGCTGAGGCTTGGACGCGTGGCAGATCATTTTGGAGCTTTTGGTCTATCTTCATTGTATTTCCCTTTATGCTCATTGTACTTGTAAAGTTTTTGATCATAGTGAAAATGTGATGGAGTTTTTTGTTGTTGTTGTGGGTTATGCCTTTGGTTATGCTTATTACGAATCAAACTGATGTTGAAAATCCTCCTTATAGCATCCCAGGATCGGAACCTGGCGAATGGGCACTGGGAACCGAGAATGGGGTTCTACGGAGGCTGTCGGCACCGGATTTGGCGATCGAAAATTTTGTGAGCCCGGTTTCCGAGTTTGGGGCGTGACAATAATCATGTCAGAAGATTGCATCTGCAAGTGGAACGTCGAGTTTCTTCAGAGTTGAGTTTAGCAACCACAGCATCCAATGTTGGAAGTGGCTGACGGTGAAGAAGAGAAGCTTGAGTAGATTCAAAATCATCTTGAAGAGCCATCATAAAGTGCATAAACTTTCGTCGATCAAGTCAAGTGGCAAACGTTTGAATGTCTTTAGAACATTCCAACTTAGGGTTTGCAGCAGATAATTGTTCCCAAAGATGATTAGTTTGATAATAAAAATCAGCAATAGACTGACCTCAGTCTTGATGCATCTGATAGAGTTTAGCTTCTAGTCGAAACTCACTGCACCTTTTTGCCAGAAAGTCCCAAGTAACTTTAGCATTCCCAAGTCGTGGAAGAAGACTATTGATGGATGGAATGAAAGTGTTGATGAACCAAGACAGAATTTTGTAGTGAATATTGTCCCACTCTTCCAGACGAGATGCAAAGGCATCGTCTTTCTCACTGTCTCCCGACGTAGGTTGAGGGACTGCTCCAGTTACATAATGCCATAGCTGACGTCCTTTTAAAAAGACTTCCATATTCCGAGCCCACAGACTATAATTGGATCCATCCAATATAAGATCAATATGACGGACAATTGAATTAAGACTTGAGGCAGATAGAGACATATTGAAGATGGCGAAAAATAACTCCAAACTATATATATATATATATATATATATATATATATATATATATATATATATATATATAATATAGGCCACAAGAGTGTGGCTCTGATACCAAGAAGAAATAAAGAGAAAGAGAGATTGTTGTAGAAATTTTGTATTTCAATATGCATTGTAATGGAGGAAGAACACCCTCTTTATAGTATGATTACAACCTATTGATAGTAAATATGTATAGTTGTAAGAAAGATCCTATGTGCTAAATATACGATATTACATAGCTAGAGAGAATATTACATAACTGGAGATTTACAATATAATATAATAAGATCACACAAAGTATGGTAACAAGATCACACAATATTCTAACAGGTGAAATGATAATCAGTGCAAACGGTCTAGTGCCTAGAGAGTGTTCCACCTTCTGAGATCACGCAAGACCAGCACGTTGTGGTTTGAGCCAGGATCACGCAATATAATATAATAAGATCACACAAAGTATGGTAACAAGATCACACAATATTCTAACAGGTGAAATGATAATCAGTGCAAACGGTCTAGTGCCTAGAGAGTGTTCCACCTTCTAAGATCACGCAAGACCAGCACGTGGTGGTTTGGGCCAGGATCATCATTGTCGTGGATCTTGTTAGGTCTGAAGATCAGCCAAACTCTTTGGCCCACCAATTGGATCCAAGGGAAATACTTGTACCGCCAATTGTCGCGTAGTCGGCCCACAAGGAATAGAAGGAGAGCTGAAGTAGACATGCCGCCTGTGATAAAGAAGAGCCCCCAAAAGCCATCCGGGCTCAACCTGCCATCATTCTCATCGTTGCTGGGCTCCATGGTTGAACGCTTGTGAGTCAGTAATCTCTCCATCTTGCGCAACGTCCCATTTTCCCGCAGTCTTAGAATCTCGTCAGAGACTTTCTCGACGATATCTGAACCTTTTGGGAATACCTGAAGCGATAGTCAATGAGCACAGGGTTCGGAAATCTGCAATTGTGCAGTCAACCAGGTATGCATGGCATGCATCAACCTTGTTTATCAAATGCCTATCTCTTATCAGTTTGACCGAATTAGAGGTGAAATCTAAGATTAGTGTTCACTTTTGCACGTTTTTTTGTTCGTTAGAAGTTGTGTGAGTCGGTTCGGCTCAGTTTGGTCCAACCAATGGTTCCACGGTTCAACCGACAAAACACTTAACTTTTGAGTAAGTATGGATTTTGTTTCTAATTAATTTCATACAGAGAGCTTGACACAAATTCAAGTTTTTTGAAAGGGAAAATTAGGGTTTTTATTTATAAATTATTACATGTTTTGTATTTTTTTTTTTTTTTTTTACAGTGGATTGATCCTAGTTTTGTGATGTGGTTTTTTTTAACAAAGATATTTTTTCATATAATTCATGTGTTTTGTATATTTGCTTAGATTTTTCTTTCTTTCTTTATTTCTAGTTTGATTTAATCTGAGGTTGCTTCCATGCCCAATAAGCCACCATTTAAACCATCCAAATCCTCAACCCAACCCATCATGCATTGAACCAAAATCCAAAACATAGATTGATCTGTCTTGTGTCCAAAATGAACGGTGAGAATGAGAAATGGACTGAGTTGCACATTCCCGTTAAAACCGTCGACCAACTTCAGGTGCGAAGCACCCAATCAATCCGAATTCACTGCCCACGAATTCGATGGTTTTGGAACGAGGTGCAGATGCGCCAGGTGTTTGGATGCTGGGTCCTTACTCTTACCCGGGTGGTAGACTCCTTGGAGTTTCAACACCAGGTCAAGGGTTCGAGTACCCATGGTGGTGAAATCCCACGGCGTGCGTGTGTGGGGTGTGTGTGCGTTGGCGTGAGTGTGTGGGGGTGTGTGTGTGCGTGAGTTAAAAAAAACAAAAAACAAAAAAGTGTTTGGATGCTGAATAGTCATCTCTGCTGGAGTATGAATGTTTTCCTCGTAAGATAAGACGGGGCCCATTGTGGCATATGTACGCGAGTCCAGGCCGTTCATCAGGAGCGGTTAAGCATGCCCTGGTCCACATATCGAGCAGACCACACCTGCATGATGACCGTGGACCGGTCAAAAGAATCAAGAGCCCATATCCAAAACACGCGTGTTGCCCTTCTAATATCTGGACAATGGCACGATCCCGGTGCTCCCAACCGATGAATAGCCCAGATCTCGCACATGTGTGCCACGAAAGATCCATGAGGGAGCAGTAGACTTACAAAGGCAAATCCTCCAATTTCGTAGGTGGGCCCAGTGACAGTATAACCCTTGGGATTCTCATCAAGGAAGAGTTGAATGTATGGGATTTCAAGGAAGGCAGCCTTGATTGTTCCAATTGAAAGTGCCTGTGCGTACTGATCAAACGCGTACGTCTCAACGCACGTGGCCTCAAATTCCACCACGTCTTCCAAGTACCTTGACATGAACGACCCAGCGTCGCACCCCACCTTACTTTTGTTCTTTAACAACGACTCGACATCCACCACACTCGGTCTAAGTCGCCGTACAGTCAGCATCGAGGTGAGGCTAGCCGTGTAGCTCTGAGTCAAGACCAGTGCCACGAACAGCCACACCACCATAGCCATTCGAGATAGATTGCTACGCAGCCTTTCCCCTGGAACAAGAGGACGAGATCAGTTTTTTACCCGGATTACATAGTGGGCCCACAAAAAACATGGTGGAAATTAAACCCAGCAGAGTAGAATCACTGAGTTTGAGGTAACTTGAGCTAACTTGTCTAAGTGCACTTTGACTGCGAACAGGCCGGTGAGAGCAAACAGAAATTGTCTGTTTGTTGCAATCTATGCACTTTGTTTGTGAACAGGTGGGAGAGATCAAATGCAAAATTTCTGTTTGTTGCAGTCTAATTGGGCCACATCATCAAAAATTACATTTAATGCAGCAGTGCTGACAACATTGGTGATTACTTTGACCAATTATGCGCCAGGAAAGTAGAAATTTCCTATTTGTAGCAATCAGAGGATTCAGATTCCTGACCAGGTTGGGAAAACTTGATGACTCAAATGAGTCTTGACCTGACTCGGCTCGAGTTTTGAAATTAATATATCCGGACATGGTATGGCAAATAAAATATCCCAAACTAGAAACGAAATCTGATCGAGTCGAGTTTTGAGTCGAGTCAGTGAGTGTTGAAACTATTGACCGATTCCAAGTGTCTCACTTCCATGCGTGAGCCAGTACACTTCCGAAGTGCACTAACGCGAGTTCTATTCGCATTTCTCATCAAGAGCCCCTTTTGTCTAAAACCCTCGTACTCATTGCAGGCGGGCTGGGCCCACCTAGAATTCACCAGTAGCCTTGATCGGGCTGTCTGAAATGTGGTCCGCCCGCGTGAGATGAGCAGATTCGTTTGATTTGGACATTGTAAACGGGCTGGTTCAGCCCAGGCCACTCACACCCAGATACTTTGTGCGGGAGTTGAGATTAGTCTATAGGCCCAGAGATGGACCGTAATGTGGGGTTCACTCCTGTCTCCATCAAAGGCCCAAAATGCATGCTTTCAGCCTAGACCATTTTGATCAACGTCTAGCTCTGGTGGCCTGCACCCCTGCTGAATATGTAATCACCTTGTGCGTACTTACCGTGAATGGGGAAGAGGGTGGTGAAGGAAAGCCAGATCAAGTTTCCAAATTTCTCTGAAAAGGAGCTCTCTTTTTCATTGTTAGCAGTCTCTATAACCCACACGATTATGCCGTTGTACAAGAAAATGAACCCTGTTAAGGCCCACAATGTCATCGTGAAGGGCTTTACGAAGATCCAAGCTTTTCCATGTTCTTGCTTCTCAAGCACCACCATTCTCGCTCCTGTTTCTGTGTAAGGTCGGGAGAATTCTACGTACTCACATCGTTTGGCCACTATCGATATATCGCCTACAACTGCATCGAATTTCTTAACAAAAAAAGGAAAAAAAAAAAAAAAACACACACACACAATATAAGTCTTGGTACCTTCTTAAAGGAGGGAATTAGTATGATACTTTCTTGATCAGTGCAAAATAATTGAAGTATAATACAACACATGAGCAGCTGGATTGGGAATTATGTTTATTTGTTGATCTATTTAGGGTGCGTTTGGATGCATTATTTATTTGAATTGCAAATATTTGTCTCATGAAACGGAAACAACTAAAATAAGGATCCGGGCTCTGAATCTCTATTGGAATTCTAAGCAAGATTAGTCATGGATTGGGCCGGAAAGAGGCCACAGGCCTAAACTGAGCATAAAATCAAAGTTTGAATAGGACCAACCGAGCAGTTCAGGTCTTCAACTTTGCTACGCTCTACAATCCCCACACTAAAGAGGAAAACAGGAATTGTAAGTTAAAAGAGTGAAATATATTATAATAGAAGCAAACTGGAAGAAATAAATAAATAAATAAAATACATGGTTGCAATCTATAGTTCCATCCAAAGAGCCTGTATTGGGTTCAAACCCATGTCACAGTAGTAGGCGAGGGCATTTCAAGATTGAAGTAATGGGTTTGAGTAGACGAGGGCATTTCAAGATTGAAGTCATGGGTTTGAGTATCAAAGTGCGTAAAATAAAAATATATAAAAATAAATGAACATAAAATAAAGCAATCTTGCCTCTTTGTCTCAGTTAGAAAAATTGTCTAAGACATTATACACGCATAACACATTGGTGTGAAATGGCATATGATACACGGGCTGCGCTTGATCATTTCTTATAAAATAAAGGTTAATTGGGAGAGATTAGTCAAATGAACTGACCCCGTGATAAACTTGCATGATCAAAGAGTCGTAGGGGCCATGGAAAGGAATGAACACGTAGTCTATGTTGTTGTGTAGATTCTTCCAGACCAGTCGGAAGACATCGATAGCGTGGCCACTGAAACATGTTTGGTTCGAAGTCCAGTTGCATTTTACAAGCACGTACTTGGGATATGAATAATTCGCTGGAACGCCGATTTTGAGAGTTTTTCCGGTAGTTGGTGTGGCCCACCATCCCAATGCACCAAGCAATAGGAGGAGATGGAGAGGAGGAAGAGCCCAAGCCATTACTGAGAGGGGAGGGGGAGACTGCCACCTTGCTCTATGCCTTTCTACTAAGTACGTCACAAAAGTTTATATTGGACGTTCGTTCGACAAATCGGGTTTCTGGGAAATGGCGCAGATTGCCCGAGTAACACGTTATGGGAGAATGGACGCGGTTTGACTAGGACCGGCTAGCTAAATGGTGTCAAAGCTCTGTGAGCCCCACCATGACGTATGAGTTATATCCATGCTGTCCGTCCATTTTTTCAGATCATTTTAGGGCATTACCCGGCCCATAAAATGAGGCAGATCCAAATCTCAGGTGGACCACACCATGGGAACAGTGATTATTGAATGTCCACCATTAAATAAAAAAAAAACTTTCTAAGGCCAGCTGTAATGTCTATTCACCATACAACCTGTTGATAAGGTAACACAGACAGACTTGGATGAAGGGTAAACACAAATATCAGCTTGATCCAACATTTCTGTTGCCCCAAAAGGTTTTGAATGGTAAGCATCCAATGGCCAGTGTTTCGTGTGGTGGGTTGCACGAACCTACCTTATTTTTGGGTTGATGTCCTAGAGCTTTCGATGCCAGCTGCTGGCTGATGTTGGGTAACTAGCCAAACTGCCTCCATTTCCTTTGGGGGCACCTTGATGTATTTATTGTATATCAATGCCGTTCATCAGCTTTTCCAGCACATTTCAAGCATGATTCCAGAAGCAGATCCAAATCCCGCGTAGATAAGAGAAAACAGTGGACAACACATTGGGATTGCTACGATGAAACATACCCCGAGCAATTAATCGAAAGCTTTTTTCTCAAAGGAAAGCATGTCAGCGATCAAGGGTTAAACTACTCAATTAAGGGAGATCTTTTCCATGCCCATTATCAATCGAACGACTTACATACGATGACGAAGTTCTTGCCTGTATGCATGCATCGGAAGAATACGTTCTGCTGCATGGTGCAACCGCCTGACTGTGGGCCATCGAGCACGCGTCCTAGGTTTGAGTATATGAGGTCGAGATGAGGACATCGGTAGGTCATCCAAACCGTCAATAAGCTTAGCATTATAATGGATTGGCCTTGCTCCAGAAAATCACACTTAATGTATCGTCATCACAAGCAATTTCTCACATTAAATCCGGACCTTAAAAAATTTTTTGTTTTCCGGTACTGACCAATTGAATGGTCAGTAACATCCATTACGTTTCAGCTTTGGATAATTGTCCATTCATTTTACCGTCTATCAGCTAGGCGACTCCATTGAGCAGTTTGTGGCTGCTTGTGGGTTCCATCTAACAACGGATGTGATGTTAATAAGTTGCAGCATATGTAATGCGAGGGCATTTTCACAATAGGATTGAAAAGGATGGCCTATGGAATGCAAAGGTACACTTGACGGGGCGGCCCATGTAAGGCGGGTTCTACTTGTGTCAGGTAGGTGTGGGGCGTGTGAGGCATGTGACTGTATGAGGCGAACTCATGTAATAGGGGCATATGAGGAGTTTTGCCAAAGACCTAAATCATGGGATGGAGGACCTGAGCTATGAGATAAAGGGATTGATTCGCCGTGTTTTATTAATTTGAACTTTTACAGTAATTGATTAGTTGTCTTACCAAGGCGATTAATGCCCGATTCAACAGAAGAGCAAAACATATATATTATTTAGGGTTGATTTTGAATTATTTATTATTTATATGCATTTTCATTATTCCAGTATAGAGCTTTGCACATTCAGACGGGCACACATGTAAATATGAAACACTTGTATATGCGAGATCAGACCTTTCCATGAGTTAGGGAATAAGAGCCAGATCAGCTGCTTAAGAACTCAGACAATGTCACTCTCAGGTGGGCCACAAATTAAATTCTTGGTTAAAAATTCTAGCTATTCATTTGTATTGTTATTGTATGGCACATTGCGGTGCGAAATGACCTCTTTTCTTATGCCAGAGAATCTAAACAGCCTATTACATCTGATTAAAAGATCAAATCTCACACGTGTCACATACGCCTGCATGTGGATGTGCAAGGCTCCCAAACGCGTGTGGAATTGTAATAGGGACTCACGATCAGCTGCATATCACTCCATTGGGTCCACACGAAGAGATGGTAAATGATTCAAAGAGTCTATGTTCCAGAGGTCCGTCCCAAGCAGGTCGAAGTAAACGGTCCTTGAACGATGATTCCGACCATTGAAATGTAAAGCTGAAAGTGAACCGTTGAAAAGAATATTTGATGGCTAATATTCACCTCCTCAAAACCAATGGCAAGGATAGTTCTTTCAGCATGATTGGCTTTTTATTTATCTTTATTATTTTTTATTTCATAGCTTGGATCGATCCAACTCTTATGCACAATTCTTTGACTACTTAACATAAGGGCGGTGGTGGGCGTGAAAGCAAACTTAGATAAAACCAAACAAGTAAATGAGAATGAGAAAATCCAAGCAAACACAAAAAACACATTAATTTTTACAAGAAAAATTCATTTAGAAATATAAATCATAACGTATATAAAGTTATGATCAATTCACTATGATCAGAACAAAAGATGAATAACTTATAATAGAAACTCTACCGTTTCCTTTAAAACTCTTTCCGTATTTATGCTAAGCTCCTATCACTTAACCCTAATTAGAAAGAAGTATATATATATATATATATACTTCGGTATAAAATTAGAAACAAAAACCGCACTTACTCAGAATTTACTTGCATTCCATCAGTTGGACTAACATGATCGACTCACAGCCATTTAGTCGAGCTGAAGATGTGTAAAAGTGGATGGCTTGCAATACAAGATTTCATCACTAATTGGGTCAAACCGATGGAAAACTGTTCAAACCGAATTATGACTTTCTCTGTACTAGACTAAAGGCACCCGATCAACGGGCAGAAGATGGACAGTTCTGATTATCTGACCATCAGTGTATGGCTGGCCATCTTGAGTCGCAAAACAAAATGCAACAGTGGGGAGCCGTCCAATGCATGTAAACTCTGAGGCCCTTTCCAATATAGAAATTCTGTGAAAAATCCGAGCCGTTAAACAGGTGGTCCTACGCCACTTATGTTACACAGTTCAAAAATTAAGATTGTGTGAGATTGGACGTTTGAAAAGATGAATGGCATATAGGCGTTTAAGGTGGACAGCATTTCAAGCACTTGGATCACCACAGGAAGAAGCCATTCTTAATATGTGCTGGCCCAAAAAGAAAGCGGGTCCACTCATCCGCTGGAGATGGATCCTACACGTGCGTGTCACCTTGGCTCGTGTGCAAATACGTTAGATTTGCTTTCTTGAGTACTACTGTACAGAGATCGTACCCTTCAACGGCACGTATGATGATCTTGTCAGGTTTATCTCAAGATGATGACTCCCATCTCCAAACACCGGATGATTTACCTTTTCCTTCCGATCTTGACTCTAGAAACCGAGGATTAATTTCCAACTCATCTAACACGGATGCTACTCGGACGAGTTGACTCTGACTCAGTTGAGTCTGATCCGGTTCAGCACCACGAGTCCAGATTGAAAATAAGCCCAACCGATAGGCATCAACCCCTACTCGACCCGGGTCGTGACTCCATTCAGGACTAAACGAGTCAATCAGAGTCACGGAGTCCTCAATCCATTACAGAAAACCATTGGGAAAGTTTGATATATGTGAATCTCATCACTGACCATAATGCATGGTAATGGGAAGTGGGCCTTACCTGATCAATCCCCATAAAAGAAAATAAAAATAAAGTGGCCATTTTAAATTACCACTGTCTATAAACGAACTGATCAATAGTATTACTATTGAATACAATATACCTAGATCAAACGATCCAGACCGTCCATCATTATAGCCCCACTTTGGATGAGCAATAGGTGAAAAAATGTTCCGAGAAAACACTAAGAAAGTCCTTTGATTGGACGCCTACATCTTCTAACCAGTGCAATTTTTATGTAATGGCATCCAGGGTCAGGGTCGTTCGACAATAAAAGGATCCAGTCTAGATCGATGGTCGCATATGCCACGTGTACGATAGCTATGGCCGAGTAAGTTCTCATGACTCGTGCTGTCTTTTGATAAAGTCAAGAGAAGACTTGGGTTTCATCAATAATAAACAAGTCAAGAGTCATTGGTGAGAGATGTCTCTTTCAGCAGCTGAAGATTCAGAACCTCGAAGAATCAGATTCTTGGGTTATTAATTTCATCGAAGGAAAAGTATGGATGGTATGGAAGACTCTTGACTCAAGCATCGGTGACACTGATGCTCACCAACCGATCTCGATATGTTGACTTCACACAGCCATAGGTTTGACGTGAAGGCAGAGAACTCTCAGAAGGCATGGATGTTCATGAACCCCTTCACCGAGGCAATGTGGTCCGTAACCAGCGCGGGGGCTCCTCATGTAGTTCTTGGAACATCTAAGGGACCAGGACTTTCGGTCCGGTAGTAGAGCCAACTCCGGACCATGCCTTGGTTCACCTTCTCCACTCTCTTCTTTGCACACGCTACGTATGCATAGCACGCCTTTCAAATTAGCCATTACAATTGGGGAAGCAGAGCATGTTCAACCAACATGGTGCTGCCGTAACTTTGGGGCCCACCTTGACGAATATGTAGCATATCCATACCGTTTATCCACTTTTCCAGCTCGGCATGATCCCAAAATTGAAGTCTCAGGTAGACTACACTACAGGAAACAGTGGTGATTGCACATCCAGCATTAATAAACTTCCTAGGCCCCACAGTAAGGTCTATTTTCCATCCAAGTTGTTGATAATGTCAAAAAAACATGGATGAAGAGAAGAAACAAATATCATCTTGATCCAAAACTTTCGTGCCCCACAAGGAATTTTCAATGGTCAATCACAACTTTTGCATGTAGTGTAGTCTACTTGAGATTTGGATCTGCTTCATTTTTGGTCTCATTCCCTAAAATGATATGTAAAAATGGATGGACAGCGTGGATATATTACACATACATCAAGTTCTGACCAACGGTCAGGGCCGCACTGTGTTGTGTGAGGCCAGACCAACGTGTGGACAGTGTGACGCCCACCAACTCACTTCTAGATGGACGATGCACCTTCTCTTGATTGTCTCCATGTGGTGGTCCCTCTGTGTGGTCCATACCCAATCAGGACCGCTATTTTGATGTAGAGAGCACGTGCAACAAAAAGATGTCGATCCCACCGTAATGTTGGTCACCACTCCGGGCATCATGTGAGCCCACTCACGTAAGACATGAGCCCAAAATAAGGCCGATGAGACGCCCAAGTGGGCCACAACAGAGGGAAAAGTGGTGATGGGGATGCCTGCCATTCAAAACCATTTTGTAGCCTATTGAAGTTTTGGATTAGGCTGTTCTTGTTTTTTTCGGATTTTTTTTTTTTTTTTCCTTACTCCTGATGGGATACCTTATTAATTGTTTCGATTACTTATAAACATCATGTGGGCCTCAGGAATTGTTCAATGCTGGGTGTCTCCATCCCTGCTTTTCCCTGTGGTTTAGCCCACTTGAGTTTTGGATCGGCGTGATTGCCGGGCTCATGTCCTAACATGAGCGAGCATTAATGATGGATGGTGCAGATTTCATACGAACATCAAGGTGGGCTCCATGGAGCTTTTTGTTGCATGGCTTCCTGAAACAGAAATTTACGTCCTACCAATCAGGATCAGAAGATCTTTAATCATTGGTCTGGCCCCAAGAACTGCGAGGGGCGGCACACGACAAGGAAATATGTTTTTGGATCTTAAATGTCGATGACGTGGGCCCATTTTTAGAACTTTGCCACCTGATAAATGCACCAATCAAATATTCCCAAACCGTTTGATAAATGGATCATTAACATTTTATATGTTGGTCATTGCCACTGCATTGATTATTAGTTTTTCTGTCAGTGCAATTTTTGGGCCATGGCCAAACCAAGGCAGAGCCCATGAGATGGACGGTCTGTCTCACTGTACTTAAAATTCTTCAACCCATGACTCTCTACATTTCCTTACCAGGAGAGGCTCCGGAGCAACTTCTCTCTAGTGTTCTTCGTGGTATGACTGTTCGTCGTGCTATTCTCAACGTTGAGCTACACAGACCCGATGGCTTGCACCAATGGTGACTGAGATAATAGTGTCTGAAGCAGGCCAAATCGCTAGTCAGAATGGTGACTTGTTCACCATGAAATACTTGAAGAAGGTGCTGCATTTCGACACAAGAAACATCAAGATGATCACAAACAAAGAAGAATATCCGGAGACCTTCAGCAGCAGAAAGATCACAACAGCTTTCCTTGAGATCCCATACATCCGAGTCTTCCTCACTAAATTCTGCAATGACTTTGCTGATGCTGGGCCAAATTGCAGATTCGGAGGAAACTGGCTTTTAAGCCGTCACTAAGAACACACCCATGTGAGAAATGGCAAAGGCTAAATCGACACCACAGCGTACCTGCAGGATCAGAGTAGTTCATCAAGTGGCCCCCATGTGGATTCCTGTGGCTCCTCTCAGATTGTGGGCCACACTTGTGTGTTTGATATGGACTGTTATTCAATTTAACTGTCCACAATTTTGCACATGTATGGTGTAGCAAGCATGATGAAGCACCATCTTGGTTATGGGACTAGGGCTCTTAAATGGTGGGACCTGCCTAAGCAGCATTTTGGTGGTTGGAGCCTCATCTGGTCAGAAGTAGGCCATAAATACCTGGTGTGACTTCTTCTTGGGCCATTACTAACCATCTGATCACATATCATTCGGCTGTGCCCTTTGGCTCTAGATTCCATTAATGAGGAGCTGAAATTATGTTTGGATGTTACAAAAATCGAAAAACGAATTCCCATGAACATCGAATTTTTAAATTATTTTTTACTTTTATGATTCAGAGGCTGAGCCTCGACAGCTTCTGGGGTCTCTTTAAAGATACCAGTGAAATGTGGACGACCATATTTCTACCATTTCTCATTCACCTGCTAAGGAAATTCCGAGATGACAACAAAGGAAATGCATCACCGATAGACGAGAGCATGAGGAAATGGGCAGTAACTATGGTGAAGTACTGGGATAAGGGGCACAGCTTCAACTACCTGACAAGGCTTCGACTAATGAATGGTCTTCTGTGAGCTTGGTGTTTGTATGTATTCGGCTATTCCACTTGCTTCTATAAATAATTTTCATCAATAAAACATAAATTCAAATAATGCTGTGATTTAAAAGATCCTACCCTCTAATTCGTGGACACTGGTTTGTGGAAATAGCACCGTTGGATTTTTTTTTTCATTTTCAACCGTCTAGTAACTGTCCCCCAATCAGATACACTGATAATGGAATAAGTTTAATGTTTAGTTCACGATACACCTATACTATACAGAGGGTAATGTTTCTCCTTTCAATGCCTGTCAGTCGTTTATCCATGGCTTGGACTTGTCTACAACACCGAGCTCAACAGAGCCCGCCATATTATGCTTGTGACATCCACTCCGTCCATCAACTGTGTCCCTGAATGTTAGGCCCAGGGACTAAAACTCAGCCCAATCCACAACTCAGGCAGGCCACAACACTAGGAGAAACGGGTGGGCTGGGCGAGCCCACCCATGAAATTCCATGCAACCCATTTATCTGGTGCACCTCACCAGGGTGAAAAGACATTTCAAAAATCAGGTTGATCCAAAATTAGGTTGACTCTGGTACACCCCAAAGTCAACTCTTTCCATCACCCATCACTCACTCATCCCTCTCTCTCTCTCTTTACATCACATCTCTCATCTCTCTCATCTGTCTTATCTCTATCATTTTCTCCCAAGCTGACGCAGAGGAGGACGTGAGGTCGAGCACCGTCTTCCTCAAGAGGATAACTATTCCGAATCACGGAACTTCTCTGGACTCCTCACAGAGACTTCTCGAATCCACGAGGAAAGAAAGCAGAAAATAGAAATAAATTCTAATAAATTCGAAATTGATTGATGAATTGTTAAAAACGAGTTCACAACCCTTTAAATAAGGGTATCAAGCAATGGGAAAGAAATCATAATCAAACTACAACTCAAACTCCTAGAATCCGTGACTTACTATAAATAGTAAACTTACTATTTATAGACGTCGTGATGTCTACTAGTGCACAAGGTTTTCGGCCAAAAATAGTAAGTGTCCTATTTGGCTTCACCAAACCGTTCGCCTAATTATTCTAAGCTCTTTTCACGTTGGGCGCCTAAAGCCCAACGGATGAAGAGTTATAATCAAACTAAAACTTACTATTTATAGTAAAAACGAAATTAAAACAGGGAAACGACCGTCAATCAAGGGGTTTTTGGCAATTCCGGGCTGCGCAACCCGGCGTAGCTGGATAGGTTGGCTAAAGTAGCTCGTTCTACCCCAAAATCATATATTTTACGTCAGCTAACTCATTCCGGATTGCGAGATACGCCCGATCTAAGGTCTGATGGTCCGGATCACTTCTGTCGTCGACCGGGCCTTTTCTGATCCATCTTGGCCATGAAACTGTCCGCGACCCGCTCTACATCACAAGCAACTCACGTCCCAACCTCCATGAGAGAGAGCTTGGTGTAGCCCACCTTCCTACCTTTCATCTCCACCATCCAAGTCCAATCTCAACCGTTAAAGTCTATCCATTAGAGCTCTAAATCGCATCGGTGGAAGGAAGAGTCTAAGATCTAACTGTGGGTGCTTCTGTAGGGTTAGATTTATATGTTTTGCTTGGATTTGATGATTTGATGACCCACTTGTAGTGGGATCCATCTTGATGTACGCATTGTATGGAGGGGCCCATAGTGACGGGGTCCCTCCACCATCCGACGTCTCTCTCTCTCTCTCTCTCTCTCATTCTCTCCTTCTCTCTCCTTCTTGTGATGCCGTGTGGCCCACTTGATTATGTTTTTCATCCAGCCGTCCAGCTGGTACGGTGGAGCTTACCCGATGTGTATTTTGCATCCACACCGTCCATTGTTGGACGGTGCTGTGAGGAACACCAAGATGTATGGGTTTTATCCTGACCGTCCAACCTCCTGGACGTGGTCATGGGCCACCATTGATGCACGTCTTTCATCCGTCCATCCATCTGGTGGGACACACCCTACACATGGGGCCTATTTTGATGTGGGACGGCAGATAGGGCCGGTGTACCTACAGTAGCTAAATAGCTGCTGTATTGACGTCATTATGGATGGTGGGCCCCATCATGTTGTATGTATTATATCCCTACCGTCCATTTAAACGGACCCCACCATGATTCATGTGATACCAAGTAAGGTGACCACGTGTGTGGACCCCACCACGATGCATTTGCTATATCTAACCGTCCATCCAAACGTCCAGCGTCTGGACACTGGACGCTAGACTGGGTCTTATATTATAATAATAATAATAATAATATAATATTATATCTTATAAATATATATATATATATATATGCTTATACATATATGTCTGTGGTGGCCCCACGTGGGACCCACTTGAGATGTGTACTATATATAATATATAATATAATTTATATCTATATGTATTTCTGGTGGGCCACGTGTGTGGGACCCACCTTGATATATGTACTCCTCATCGTCCTTCTGGACGTGAGGATGATCCAAATCTCTGGTGGATCACCTGCTATGGAGTGCACCGTGATGTATGGGTCTTATCCACACCGTCCAGACCTTGGACAGTGGGACCCACCATGATGCATGTGCTGTATCAATACCGTCCAACCATTTTGAGAGATCGTCTTATGACATGAGAAAAAGAATGAGTCAGATCTGAAGTACCAGCGGACCCCACCATTGAAAATAGTAGGGATGGTGACATCCACCATTCAAAACTTCTTAAGGGCCACGGTAGTTCCAATCAAGCTGATATTTTTGTTTTCACTTTATCTATCTTTGTGTTAACTAATGAATAGGTTGGATCTCAAAATACATCACGACGGGTCCTATAAATGTTTTAACGATGGGTGTGACTACTATATCTTACGGTTTTCTGTGGTAGGCCTTGTGGGATTTTAACCGTGGAAATCATTATCACTACTATTATTTGTGGTATGCTCCAGATGATCTTTTGATATGATTTATTTGTCTGGATAATGCTCTAAAATGATCTCTATAAATGGATGAATGGAGTAGCTGGAGTGGCCCATTTGATATGGCCTATTTGATATATTTTGGGCCCATTTGGAAGGGCTCGATGTGATGTACTTGGGGCACATTTGATAAGGCCCGATGTGATGTATTAAGGCCCATTGGTGTGGCCCATTGATGCGGCCCACTTGTTGTATATTAAGGCCCCTTGGTGCAGCCCATTGATGCGGCCACATGATGAATATGAGGCCCATATGAGCGGGCCATTGTGATGTATTTTTAGCCCATTCGTTAAGGTTCATTGTGATGTATATTAGGCCTTTGTGTGAGGTTGTGGGCCCACTATATTCTTGGCTCTATATGGGCCACTCATTGGGAGCAACGATGGTTAAATGTCTACATTGATGGGCAGTGATGGTTAGATGTCCACATTGTGAATTTTTCTTAGGCCTGGTTAACCCCATTCTCATCATTCTCTAGTGGGTTAACCCAAACGAATGGGCCCAATTGATATTGATTAGTCCATCATCGGTCGTCCATCTATGGACCCTGCCTTACGTTGAGATCGATTACCGATTCTGATTGTTGAGGCCGAGTATTGAGGCCGATTTCGATTTGTCGAGGCCGAGTATCGAGGCCGATTTTGATTTGTTGAGGCCGATTCCGATTTGTTGAGGCCGATTGTATAGGCCGATTCTGATTGTCAAGGCCGAGTATTGAGATTCCCATTTGTCAAGGTTGATTATATAGGCCGATTTCGATTGTCGAGGCCGAGTGTCGAGGCCGATTGTATAGGCCGATTTCGATTGTCGAGGCCGAGTATCGAGGCCGATTTCAATTTGTTGAGGCCGATTGTATAGGCCGATTCTGATTGTCGAGGCCGATTCTGATTGTCGAGGTCGAGTATCGAGGCCGATTCCGATTGTCGAGGCCGATTTCGATTGTCGAGGCCAAGTATCGAGACCGATTCTGATTTGTCGAGTCCAATTGTATAGACCGATTTCGATTGTCGAGGCCGAGTATCGAGACTGATTCCCATTTGTTGAGGCCGATTGTATAGGTTGATTTCGATTGTCGAGGCCGAGTATCGAGGCCGATTCCGATTATTAAGGCCGATTCTATAGGCCAATTTTGAATGTTGAGAGCGAGTATTGAGGCCGATTCTGATTTGTCGAGGCCGATTGTATAGGCCTATTCCGATTGTTGAGGCCGATTTCAATTGTCGAGACCGATTTCAATTGTCGAGACCTATATGATATATATGTGACCCGTAGTTGAGGCCCATTGTGATGTGTGTTTGGCCTGTGTAATGTATATGCAACCCGTGTTTAAGGCCTAATGTGATGAATATGAGGTCTATGTGATGAGGCCCATTGTGATGCATTTAAGGGCCAAACGATGGAGTCCACTGTGATGTATAATAGGCCCATGTGAGAGGTCCATCGTGATGTGTATTGTGCTCTTGAGTGGGGCCCATGGTGTTGTATATTAGGTCCTTATGTGAGGCCATAGGTCCACTATATGTTAGGCTCTATGTGGCCCATTCCTTGGGGGCAATATTAATTAAATGTTCACATTATCGAGGCCGATAATTGATGTCAGTTATTGATACCGATTATGAGTATGTGATAGCATAGCATCATGATACATGTCCATACGCATCATCTGTATGTTTGTTATGAGATATGATTGACCATTGCATATGTCATAGTGCCGGTTGTTATGAGACTCCCTGATAGGTAGAGATTGTCTCATATGAGTGCACAGTATGCACAAGATTAATGCATGATTGGACTACATGACTCATGCATCTTGCATTGTGTGATTGTGATTACTGTACACCCTAGCGACATCAGGGCTCTGACCTCCACAGGCATGTCGTGGATGGCTAAATGGGACACCAAAAATATTTGGTTTGAGCATCTGGGTACTTTGGATATCCATGGGTGAAAGTCCTTAAAACTCCGAGGCTAGGAGACACCCCAATGTCGAGACTAAGTGGATACATGAGTGCCCGAGTGCCAAATACCAGGAGGCCATGTCTCCCACTGTGTCGTAGTCGATTGGGAGGGGGTGTGGCCTTACCTGCCTAAGAGTAGTGGGCATAGCTAGGCTGAGTTTGACCAGCTCGTAAATAGGTCCACTATTGATGTGTCGGGTAGATATTGGCTGACTACTGGCTAGGCGGATAGTGAGGTCTCTTCCACTTGCATGGTCACGCGTCAGTGGACGGCGATTTGCATGTAGAGTATACTAGACCCCGGTGATGATCCCAAAGATGAACAGTACTGATGTGTGGACTTATTGAGCAGGAATTGCATACTCATTTATTCATTCATTCATTCACTATCCACTCGGGCTGGTGGTGCGTAATTATTTGTTAAATTTGCCTTCGCATTGGTTAGAATTTCGGTTGGGGCGCGCGACTAACCTGATATTAGGAGTTTACCACATTGAGTCTGACTATCCAAATTAGGTACGAGACTGGTTTGGATAAAAGTCCCTTGTGATGAACCCCATAACCTCCGATACTACGTACTATCATTCCGATTTCATACCCCAGCATGGTCATTTCATTCGCACCGCATATTACATTACATTCGTGGCATATGACATTTTGGATTACTGTGTTTCTGCATTTATATGGTCTAGGTACGGCTGACGTCATTCGTGAACTCAATAGGAATTGTATATTGCATTGCATCATCGACATCTGATATTTGACTCCTTATGATTCCTCATTTGTATAGCTGATTTGTATTGCATATTTTGATATTGATTGACTCATGGACTTGTTAGTATTTCCACTTACTCTGATATCGTATGATTCATGATCTTAACAATATTTTCGATATTGTATGATTATGACATTGTATTGAATACCTGGCACTTATCTTGTGCACACACTTACACCACCCTATAAGCTTTCTATAAGCTTATACACAATAGATGCGTGCAGGTGATGTTAGGTTGCAGTAGCGTGGAGCTTCGAGCATGGAGCTGACTTCTGGAGATTTGATTTTGACATATGTATTTCCCTTTCAGCATTATATTCAAATGTTTATATTAGTGGATATGTGATGATGATGTTGCTTTTATGATTTAGGTAAACTTGTGGTTATGCTTCTTATGAGATAAATGTATGTTAAAAAAATTCTCCTTGTAAGATCCCAGGATCGAAACCTAGCATATGGGCACTGGGAGCCAAGAATGGGGTACTATGGAGGCTGTCGGCATCGGATTTGGTGATCGAGATTCCTGTGAATCCGATTTTTGGGTTTGAGACATGACAGAAGATGGTATCAGAGCACAACTTGGGAATACCTAAAGATAACATCACATATCTGTTGATAGCTAACCTACACTGTATGATTGTTGAGAACTTAGAATGGTTAGGTCCCCGAGTTCGAATAACTTAGAGATTTTTTGATATAGCTCCTTACCATTAATATTATGAGGCTACATAATTTCTGATCTGGGATCCAAGGATTAGTATGGTTCACCATTCTGTTAAGAACATATCTTGGGAGGGCGAGATTGAGAGTAGAGAGAGCGTTATCTTCATCCTTTTACGAATTAATTGAGCCTTGACATATATATTTAATGATGTTTCCTCTTCCCTTGTATGTTCAATAAATTTCGAGGATGAAATTTTTATTAGGTGGGGAGAGTTATAAGGCCCGTATCCTAGATGTACCATTCTGTAGGCCTCCACAGTCCTCCTAGTCGAATTTCGATGACCCGCGATCTGTTATCGGTATTTACGAGCGATCCTGAGTCGTGTCCCATATATCAGAGTCGGCTCAACCCGAAACTTATACCCTAGCGACCACACCATCGCCGCAGTTCCGATGTCGCGTCTCGAGCGCCAAGGTGATACCTGAGCTAGGAGATGTGGGCCCATGTTTAGTTCGAGAAAAAACGTCGCACATTACAAATACCGAAGGAATCTTTACGACACATCACCTCAATCCATCAATCAAGTATACATCACACCCCATCACTCACCCATCCCCAAGTACAACCACCCTCCCCAAAGTCAATTCTCTCCATCACCCATCACTCACTCGCCCATCCCCCTCTCTCTTTACATCACATCTCTCATCTCTCTCATCTCTCTTATCTCTCTTATTTTCTCCTAAGCAACTCACGTCCCAACCTCCATGAGAGAGAGCTTGGTGTGGCCCACCTTCCTACCTTTCATCTCCACCATCCAAGTTCAATCTCAACCGTTGAAGTCTATCCATTGGAGCTTTAGATCGTATCGATGGAAGGAAGAGTCCGAGATCTAACTGTGGGTGCTTCCGTAGGGTTAGATTTATATGTTTTGCTTAGATTTGATGATTTGATGACCCACTTGTAGTGGGATCCATCTTGATGTACTCCTTGTTTGGAGGGGACCATAGTGGCGGGGTCCCTCCACCATCCGACGTCTCTCTCTCTCTCTCTCTCTCTCTCTCTCTCTCCTTCTCTCTCCTTCTTGTGATGCCGTGTGGCCCACCTGATTTATGTTTTTCATCCAGCCGTCCAGCTGGTACGGTGGAGCCCACCTGATGTGTATTTTGCATCCACACCGTCCATTGTTGGACGATGCTGTGAGGGACACCAAGATGTGTGGGTTTTATCCTGACCGTCCAACCTCTTGAATGTGGTTATGGGCCACCATTGATGCATGTCTTTCATCTGTCCATCCATTTGGTGGGACACACCCTACACGTGGGGCCTATTTTGATGTGGGAAGGTAGATAGGGCCGGTGTACCTACAGCAGCTAAATAGTTGTTGTATTGACGTCATTATGGATGGTGGGCCCCATCATGCTGTATGTATTATATCCCTACTGTCCATTTATACGGACCCCACCATGATTCATGTGATACCAAGTGAGGTGGCCACGTGTGTGAACCCCACCACGATGCATTTGCTATATCTAACCGTCCATCCAAACATCCAGCGTCTGGACACTAGACGCTGGACTGGGTCTTATATAATAATAATAATAATAATAATAATATATCTTATATATATATATATATATATATGCTTATACATATATGTTTGTGGTGGCCCCACGTGGGACCCACCTTAGATGTGTACTATATATAATATATAATATAATTTATATCTATATGTATTTCTGGTGGGCCACGTGTGTGGGACCCCCCTTGATATATGTACTCCTCACCGTCCTTCTGGACGTGAGGATGATCCAAATCTCCGGTGGACCACCTGCTGTGGAGTGCACCATGATGTATGGGTCTTATCCACACCATCCAGACCTTGGACAGTGGGACCCACCATGATGCATGTGTTGTATCAATACCGTCCAACCATTTTGAGAGATCTTCTTATGGCATGAGATAAAGAATGAGTCAGATCTGAAGTACTAGCGGACCCCACCATTGAAAATAGTAGGGACAGTGACATCCACCGTTCAAAACTTCTTAAGGGCCACAGTAGTTCCAATCAAGTTGATATTTTTGTTTTCACTTCATTTATCTTTATGTTAACTAATGAATAGGTTGGATCTGAAAATGCATCACGGCGGGTCCTATAAATGTTTTAACGATGGGTGTGGCTGCTCTCACAGTTTTCTGTGGTGGGCCCTATAGAATTTTAACAGTGGAAATCATTATCACCACTATTATTTGTGGTATGGTCCAAATGATCTTTTAATATGATTTATTTGTCTGGATAATGCTCTAAAATGATCTCTATAGATGGATGAATGGAGTAGCTGGAGTAGCCCATTTGGAAGGGCCCGATGTGATGTACTTGGGGCACATTTGATAAGCCCTGATATGATGTACTGAGGTCTATTAGTGCGCCCCATTGATGCGGCCCACTTGTTGTATATTGAGGCCCCTTGGTGCGGCCCATTGATGCGCCCACATGATGTATATGAGGCCCATATGAGCGGCCCGTTGTGATGTATTTTCAGCCCATTCGTTAAGGTCCATTGCGATGTATATTAGGCCTTTGTGTGAGGCCGTGGGCCCACTATATGTTTGGCTCCATATGGGCCACTCCTTGGGAGCAATGATGATTAAATGTTTACATTAATGGGCAGTGATGGTTAAATGTCCACATTGTGACTTTTCCTTTGGCCTGGTTAGGCCTATTCTCATAATTTTCTTGTGGGTTAACCCAAACGAATGGGCCCCATTGATATTGATTAGTCAATCATCGGTCGTCCATCTATGGACCCTGCCTTGCGTCGAGATCGATTATCGATTCCGATTGTCGAGACCGAGTATCAAGGCCGATTCCGATTGTCAAGGCTGATTCTGATTTGTCGATGCCAATTGCTATTATCAAGGCTGAGTATCAAGGTCGATTCCGATTTCTTGAGCCCGATTCTGATTGTCAAGGCCGAGTATTGAGGCCGATTTCGATTTGTCGAGGCAGATTGTATAGGCCAATTCCGATTGTTGAGGCCGAGTATCGAAGTCGATTCCGATTTGTCGAGGTTGATTCCGATTGTTGAGGCCGAGTATCAAGGCCGATTCTGATTTGTTGAGGCTGATTCCGATTGTCGAGGCCGAGTATCGAGGCCGATTCTGATTTGTCGATGCTGATTCTAATTGTCGAGACCGAGTATCGAGGCCGATTCCGATTGTTGAGACCGATTATATAGGCCGATTTTGATTGTCGAGGATGAGTATTAAGGCTGATTTCGATTTGTCGAGGCCGATTATATAAGCCTATTCCGATTATTGAGGCCGATTTCGATTGTCGAGGCCGATTTCAATTGTCAAGACTTATATGATGTATATGCTACCTGTAGTTGAGGCCCATTGTGATGTGTGTTCGGCCTGTGTAATGTATATGCAGCCCGTGTTTAAGGCCTAATGTGATGAATATGAGGTTTATGTGATGAGGTCCATTGTGATGCATTTAAGGGCCAGACGATGGAGTCCACTGTGATGTATATTAGGCCCATGTGAGAGGCCCATCGTGATGTGTATTAAGCTCCTGAGTGGGGCCCATGGTATTGTATATTAGGTCTTTATGTGAGGCCATGGGTCCACTATATGTTAGGCTCTATGTGGGCCATTCCTTAAGGGCAATATTGGTTAAATGTCCACATTGTCGAGGCCGATTGTTGATCCCGATTATTGATACTGATTATGAGTATGTGACAACATAGCATCATGATACATGCCCATACGCATTATCTACATGTTTGTTATGAGATATGATTGACTATTGCATATATCATAGTGCCGATTGTTATGAGACTCCCTGATAGGCGAAGATTGTCTCACATGAGTACACGGTATGTGCAAGATTTATGCATGATTGGATTACATGACTCATACATCTTGCATTGTGTAATTGAGATAATTGTACACCCTAGCGACATCAGGGCTATGACCTCCAAAGGCATGTCGTGGATGGCTAGATGGGACACTGAAAATGTTTGGTTTGAGCATCTGGACACTTTGGATGTCCGTGAGTGAAAGTCCCTAAACCTCCGAGGCCAAGAGACGCCCCAACATCTAGACCAAGTGGATACATGAGCGCCCGAGTGCCGAATACTAGGAGGTCGTGTTTTCCACGGTGTTGTGATTGGTTGGGAGGGAGTGTGGCCTTACCTACCCGAGAGTAGGGGGCATAGCTAGGATGAGTTTGACTAGCTCGTGAATGGGTCCGATATCGATGTACCGGGTAGATATTGGCTGACTACTGGCTAAGCGGATAGTGAGGTCTCTTCCACTTGCATGATCGAGCGTCAGTGAGTGGTGATTTGCATGTAGAGTGTACTAGACCCCGATGATGATCCCAGAGATAAACAGTACTGATGTGTGGACTTATTGAGTAGGAGTTACATACTCATTCATTCATTCATTCACTATCCACTCGGGCCAGGATTTCGGTTGGGGCTCGCGACTAACCTGAGATCAGGAGTTTACCATATTGAGTCTGACTATCCAAATTAGGTATGAGACTGGTTTGGATAGAAGTCCCTTGTGATGGACCCCATAGTCTGCGATACTACGTACTATCATCCTGATTTCACACTCCAACATGGTCATTCCATTCGCACCGCATATTGTATTACATTCGTGGCATATGACATTTTGGATTACTGTGTTTCTGCATTTATATAGTCTAGGTATGGCTAACACTATTTATGAACTCATCAGGAATTGTATATTACATTGCATCATCGGCATCTGATATTTGGCTTCTTATGACTCCTCATTTGCATAGCTGATCTGTATTGTATATTTTGATATTGATTGACTCATGGACTTATTAGTATTTTCGCTTACTCTGATATTGTATGATTCATGATCTTACCAGTATTTTCGATATTGTATGATTATGGCATTGTATTGAATACTTGGCACTTACCTTGTGCACACACTTACACCACCCTCTAAGCTTTCTATAAGCTTATGCACGATAGATGCATGCAGGTGATGTTAGGTTGCAGTAGCGTAGAGCTTGGAGCATGTGGCTGACTTCTGGAGCTTTGATTTTGATATATGTATTTTTCTTTCAGCATTGTATTCAAATGTTTATATTAGTGAATATGTGATATGTTGCTTTTGTGATTTGGGTAAACTTGTGGTTATGCTTTTTACGAGATAAATGTATGTTAAAAAAATTCTCCCTGTAGGATATCAGGATCGGAACCTGGCAAATGGGTGCTAAGAGCCGAGAATGGGGTACTACGGAGGCTGTCGACACCGGATTCGGCAATCGGAATTCTTGTGAATCCAATTTCTGGGTTTGGGGCATGACAGCACACGGTCTGACTCCTCATACAGCTCTAACCCAACAAGTTGATTAAAAGAAGTACAGTCTTTATATTCTAGTCTACGGTTTAAATGGTACTAATGTCTAGTAAAACGGATGGATGGTGCAGACATAATCTACTTTGAGAATTAGTGATCTAGAAATCATTAGTGATCGAAACGATCCTCAACCATGATAATCAATGTTGATGATAGGATCCATCATCAACAATGATTATTAACGATAATAATCGGATCCATCATTAATGGTCATGATCATTGGTGAAGAGAGAATTCTCTTTATATCTAAGCACTTCATTTTATTTTTATTTTTTTGATGATAATGTTTATATGTGTGACATAATTAGGCTTGATGTGATTAGATCTAAGCCATTTTTCATTGGAAAATAGAAAACTTAGTGTTAAATGCTCCCTATAAATAAAGGTTGTGTATAACCTGACTGGGAGTTAATTTTCCTCCACCAAATGATGCATGCAACCTATAATGGAAGGTTACATATTATATAAATATATTCTTATAAAAGCATCAAATTTATCTTAAAAAGATAACTTGATTGATCTATACCGCCCATTCGGGTATGTGGACTTTTAAATCTCATTAAGATATGTTGGCTACTTTTATACTTTGAAAATTTGAATAACATGTAGAAATATTGATGATTAGTGTCAATACATTAGATCATAACTAAGTAGTGATATTTGATACAATGTAGAGATGGCCACCAAAGCATTAATCGCTGAACAACTCAAAGGTCAACAATTCGACAGAAACAACTACGAAGACTGGTCCCGCTCGGTGCAAAACCTTCTAGACGAGAACGACATATCACATACACTCGATAAAATTCAAGAGGAACCTATATTGGTTGAGAAGGTAAATTTAGGAGAACATAGGGCTGCAATGAACCGTTACAATAAGTGGCGTAAACAGAATCGTTCTGCCCATAATGTCCTAATTAGCACTATGCACAAAGAACTCATACCAACGTATGAAGTGCATGACACCGCTAAGGGAATCTGGGAAACACTGACAAATGCCTATACGCAAAAGTCAAATGCAAAAGTTCAGGCAATGGAATTAGAATTCCAGGAGTATAGGATGTCAATCGGCTGCCCCATCAAAGATTATATCAGTAAGATGGAGCAGATGATAGGTGCCCTTAGGAATGTTGGGTGTAAATTGATTGAAAATCAAAAGATAATATCAATGCATCGTTCCTTGCCTGAATCTTGAGCCCTAATCAAAAGAATTCTTAACCACATTAATCCAATCACTATGTTCAAAGACTTTTGTGGATATTTGGTACAAGAGGTTGAAATGAATGAAATTCAGTCAGGTTTGGCCAAGGCCTTTGCAGCAGAGACCCATAAGTAGAAAGCTAACAAGAAACAGTTTAAAGCTCGTAAGAAGGCGAAAAAGAATAACTAAGAACAGAAGTCCACAACACCTCCAAATCTCAAGAAGGAGAATGTAAAGAAGAAGCGAAAAAAGACTAACATAATCTGCTTCGTCTGCAGCAATTTCGGCCATTATGCTCGGTAGTGTGCCCATAGAAAGACGGTAATTCCTAAGTCACTAGATACTTTGTATGTAGGCGTTTGTTCTGAAATTATTTCCGTTGATATTATATCTAATGAGTGGATTTTGGATTCAGGCGTAACAAAGCACGTGAGACGAAGTCGTCTACGACTCGAGGAATTCCAACCTGTAATCAAAGGAAGTTATAAGGTGTATATGGGAAATAGTGCTATTGAAAACGTACTGGGGATTAGCGTTTACCTTTTCCATACGCGCATAGGGTGAACAATAATCCTTCGTAATACTCTTTATGCACCGGGCATGCATCGAAATTTAATTTCTGTTTCTAAGTTATTATTTGATAGTTTTGATATTCGTTTTTTCGGGACACGAGTTTTTTTAATACTAAATAACCTCATCTTTGCATGAGAAGATTTAATTTCAGATTTATTTATTCTGGACATAGATAGTGATAATGCACTTCTTGGTTTATCTAATATGTCAAATGAAAATGGAGTATCTGAATTTCTAAAATGGCACACGAGGTTAGGTCACATCGAAAAAGATCGTCTGACACGACTAGTATATTCTGATCTATTAGATTCTTTATCCAAAGTTGATTTGTCATTTTGTGAACATTGTGTGTTCGGAAAAACTACGAAGAAACTATTTCCTAAAGCGGCTAGGTCCAAGAGCCCACTAGAGATAATCCATTCAAATATCTGTGGACCCTTTAATGTACATGTTAGAAATAGATGTCAATACTTTATCACTTTCATTGACGATTACTCGCGCTATAAATATGTATATCTCATCTCATACAAATCTAAGGCTTTTGATTGTTTTATTAAATATAAAGCTAAGGTGGAAAATCAGCTTGAAAAAAAAATTAAAATCCTATAGATCTGTAACGTTTAAATCATATTGTGAAAACATTGACATTGTTTGGCAATACAGTATGACTTACACTCCACAACAAAATGGTGTTGTAGAGAGAAGGAATATAACACTATTGGATATGGTTAGATCAATGATGGCACAAGCCAATCTCTCTACTACATTCCGGGGAGACTCACTGTTAACAGTCGTCTACGTCTCTCTAACACATTCAGGGGAGACGCACTGTTAACAGCCGTCTACGTCTCTCTAACACATTCAGGGGAGACGCACTGTTAACAGCCGTCTACTACATTCCAGGGAGACGCACTATTAATAGTCGTCTATGTCTCTCTACCACATTCTGGGGAGACGCACTGTTAACAGCCAAATCCATTCTTAAGACCCCATATGAGTGTGGTCTGGGAGAATTCCTTCTTTAGCCAACCTACGCCCTTGGAGATCTTTGAGATATATTTTACTGCCTACTCCGCATAGAAGTAAACTTAATAGTAAAACCATTGAATGTGTGTTCATAAGGTACCCTATGCATTCAAAGGGATACGCTCTATTTTATGAGAACCATGGACGGTGGATTAAGATAGAATCTCGGGATGTGACCTTCGTCGAAGATAGATACTCTAGCAGAATAAAGCAAAAGGTTCCAATAAAACTTTTTAAAATAGTCAATGTATCTCAGGAGAGTGGGAGTTCTGCTTCTTAAAATGATGATGCTCCTATAATTCGTCAGGATAATGGGAGAACATCTCAACAGGCTCCTGAGTTACTTCGAAGCGAAAGAGGATTGAATCCTCAAAGATACTTTGATATTGAGGACATATTCTTTTGTGTTGCGGTTGATGATGATGAACTTGATTCTTATCAGGATGCATTATTATCTTCGAACTCGGCCGATTAGGTGACTGTTATAGATGAAGAGATTGCTTCCATGGAGAAGAATAAAGTCTAGAAACTTGTAGATTTGTCTTCCAATGGCAAAGCAATAGGTAATAAGTGGGTACTAAAGATCAAAATAAATGGAGATGGTACAGTGGACAAATACAAAGCACGATTAGTTGCTAAAGGTTTCACACAGAAAGAAAGTATTGATTACGAGGAGACTTTTTATATGTTGCAAAGTTCTCCTCAATCCGCATGATCTTGTCTATTATCGTAAGTTTAAACTTAGAGTTATATCAGATGGATGTAAAGAACGCATTCTTAAATGGTGACTTGGATGAAGAGATATACATGCAACAACGCATGAGTTATATGGACAAAAAACATCTAAAGAAAGTCTACAAGTTGTTAAAATCTATCTATGAGCTGAAGCAATCTTCAAGACAGTAGTACATGAGGTTCCACTTAGTCGTCACTACTTTTGGATTCACAATAAGTGAAGAAGATTATTGTGTATACTTAAAACGATCTGGAAGATCTTTTCTTATACTATCTTTATATATAGACGATATCCTACTAGCTTGTAATAACATGCAATTGTTGATATTGACTAAAGATTGACTTTCTTCGAACTTTAATATGAAAGATCTCGGTGAAACCAACTTTATTCTTGGGGTAAAAATCATCAGGGATCACCCTAAGAAATTTTTAGGCTTGTCTCAAACAACCTATATACAAAAGATCTTAGAGTAGTTTAGGATGAAAAATTCAAAAGCTGTTGAAACCCCTATCGATAAGCTACCAAGTTAGACAGAAAATCGTGTCCCCAAACTGAAGTCGAGAAATTGGCCACATCCTCGGTACCTTACGCAAGCGCATTAGGGAGCTTAATGTATGTTATGCTTTACACTAGATTGGATATTAGTTATGCAGTTGGCATAGTCAGCCGTTATCAAAGTAATCCGGAACAGTCTCATTGGCATGCTGTCAAACATATATTCTGCTATCTCAGAGGAATGAAAGACCTAATGTTTTGTTACGAAGGCACGAGCCTCAAGCTCAAAGGATATTTTGATACTGCTTGGGGAAATGACGTCGATGAGGGAAATTTTACTTTAAGATATGTCTTCTTACTCAAAGGAGGAGCTATCTCATGGTCGAGTAAGAAACTGACATCCACAACTCTTTCATCTATAGAAGCCGAGTACATTGCATGTTGTGCTTCAGTTCAGGAGTGTGTATGGGTTTACAGATTTTTACTAGGTTAGAGTGTTGTACCAAGCGTTCGTCAGCTTATTTTACTAAAGATAGACAATACTTCTGTCATTGACTTGGTAAAGGACCCTAAACACCACCAGAAGTCCAAGCACATTGAGATCAAGTTTCATTATGTCCGTGATCAAGTGAGAGATAAGAAGGTCACTCTCAACTATATTTCTACTAAGGAAATGATGGTCGATCCCATGATGAAACCTATAGCCAAAGATCTATTTCAGGTTCACGCAGGCAGATGGGATTGAGACAAGCTTGAGTGATATGCTTGTATTAACTAGGTAAGTACCTTTGATATTTCATCAATGAATAACGCATTCCATTTATTCGGTATTGAGTGCTTATATTAACTAGGTAAGTAGATCATCAGCATTTACCATGAGATCATGTACGATTTCTATTTTTTTGTTGGCGGGCCGGTTACCCACTCGCACGGGTTGACTAACCTTGAATGTACAAGAGAAGTACATTTGGGGTGATGTTCATACACTAAGGTATGAACTTCTCTTTATTGTGAATAATAAAGGATAAGGATATGAGTTAGTTGTATTCACCTACAATCTTAAAAGATTGAAAACGAGACTGATCAAGTCGAATAACATAATTGCACCATTTCTTTTCATGGGATCAATGTTATGGTCTAAATTAATAGTCAGGTTGTGAGGTTATGAGATGAGTCGTACCTCATGTAGAATGACCTACATATTGTAGACCCAACATATACCTAGTATTATCAACTTTACGACGTGGATTATAGCCACGTGTTGGGACCTTTTACCTATAGATTGCTTTAATTCGATATAATCATTACAACGTGCGAGTAGTCAGTCTCGTAGGTGACTCTTTGTGTCCTTAACTACCCTCCTCTTGTGTATAGGAGGATGAGATTGAGTATCGCTACTTTAGTGTACTATGACGAAAGGTCCTTGATTGGCCAAACTCTATTACGCTAGAAAAGCAGCTTGATTGATTTCAAATTACACATTTACGTAGGGAAGATTCTGTGACAGCTATACCAAGTTTCTAGAACAATAAATACACACTTGAAGACTTATCCACTAGCAGTATCGAGTTATTTTTTATTACACTTTTGCAAACTATATTCTTTCTTAAAAGTATATATATAAGTATTGCTTTAAATTGATTTTATTCGAAGTTTGTGAAAATTAGAGTTTTCAAAATAACACGATAAGTTGGATAAGTACGTATGTTGGCCGAGTACTCCAGATCGGGAGTTAACTCCATCCGGTGTAGTCATGCGGACTAGGACAAGCATCGCAAAGCTGGGGTTATTGAGTACTAGTTAGGTGGTCACTTAGTACTTAAACGCTTGTAAGAAAATTTCGGTAATCCAGCTGGTCTTACGCCTCTGATTCTTTTGATTGCGATGTTTTGGTTTTTGATTGTTATTAGGCGAGTTAGATGAACAAATTCTTTGTGCCTATCCACAATATGATTGAGTGGGAGATGTTGGACATTGGCCAGTGGGGCCCACTGGTCGGCAATCACTAGTGGGTGGATCTCATGAGTTTAGGTCTCTTCCGGCCTCTTCCTTTCAGTTGGATTTCAAATTCAACTTTGAATTTGGTTTTAGATGAAGAGATAGATATAAGACCAGATAACTTCTGGTCTCATCCAAACTCTCATCCTTTCCTATAAATAGGATAAGACTCTCTTGTCTAAACATATGAAACATAACGAGAGTAAAAAGGAGGAATAGTGGTACACATAAATTTGTCCATTTAGCTTGTTCTTGGGACGATCTAAGTCATAAATCGTGATCCAAGGCCATCTTTAGCTAGTCATAAACTTGCATGATCAAAGAGTCGTAGGGGCCATGGAAAGGAATGAACATGTAGTCTATGTCGTTGTGTAGTTTCTTCTAGACCAGTCGGAAGACATCGATAGCGTGGCCACTGAAACATGTCTGGTTCGAAGTCCAGTTGCATTTTACAGCCACGTACTTGGGACATGGAGAATTCGCTGGAACGCCGACTTTGAGAGTTTTTCCAGTTGTAGGTGTGACCCACCATCCCAATGCACCAAGAAATAGGAGGAGATGGAGAGGAGGAAGAGCCCGAGCCATTACTGAGAGGGGAGGGGGAGACTGCCACCTTGCTCTTTACCTTTTTTCCTAAGTACGTCGGAAAAGCTTATATTGGACAAAATGCAATGTTCGTTCCACAAATCGGGCTTCTGTTAAAGAGCGCAGATTACCGGGGTAACACGTTATTGGGGAATGGACGCGGTTTGACTAGCACCGGCTAGCAAACTGGTGTCAAAGCTCTGTGGGCCCCACTATGATGTATGTGTTTTATCCATCCATCCATTTTTTGAGATCATTTTAGGGCATGGGCTAAAAAAATGAGGCAGATCCAAATCTCAGATGGACCACACCATGGGGAAACTGTGTTTATTAAATGTCCTCCGTTAAAAACTTCTTAAGACGCACTGTAATGTCTATTCGCCGTATAATCTGTTGATAAGTTCACACAGACGTGGATCAAGGGAAATCACAAATATGATCCTGATCCAAAATTTCTGTTGCCCCCAAAAAATATTCAACGGTAAGCATCCAATCCCCACTGTTTCATGTGGTGAGCACCTAAGATTAGAATCTGCCTTATTTTTGGGTTTATGTACTAACATAAGCTGAAAAAATGAATGTATGGCATGGATAAAACAAATACATCATGGTGGAGCCCACAGATCTTTGATGCCACCAGGCTGGTGTTAGGTCACTAACCAAACTGCGTCCGTTTCCTTAAGGGGAGGCACCTTGATGTATGTGTTGTATATGTATGCTGCCCATCGGCTTTTCTAACTCATTTTAAGGCATATGCCAAAAACGAAGCAAATCCAAATCCCATCGAAGAGAAAACAGTGACCAACGCAGGAGGATGGCTACGATGAAATATACTTGAGCATTACTCTTGTTCCGGTGGTAGACTCTCGGGAATTTCAACACCCGGTCAATGGTTTGAGTATCCATAGGTGGTGAAATCCCACTTCCGCGTGAGTGTGTGGGGGTGTGTGTGCATGTGTTAAGGAAAAAAATAAATAAAAATACTTGGAGCAATTGAAAGTATTTTTATTTTTTTTCAAAGGAAAGTATGTCAGTGATCAAAGGTTAAACTACTCAAATAAGGGAGATCTTTTCGATGCCCATTATCATTGGTAAGGCCCGTCGTATCGACGAATTGGAACATTGGATTGTGTCCCCTATTGTGTGGTGATGATGAGCAGGAACTAATATTTCCTATTTTCTGCGCCTTTATTTAAGACCTGACGACTGAGGGACTTCTCAGAGTGGGGAGTCATACTTTACGAAGCGAATACACATCAAGTTTAGGTGTATGTCTTCTCTTTTCACAATTTGGTACTTTTAGGTGCATCCTTATAGTTTTCGATTCTGACAACTGATGACCATGTTTTTATAATCCGAACCATCCATCTGTTGAATCTTTTTTTTTTTTTTAAATTAAAGGAAAGCATTTCATTCCAACATCAGACTTACAAGCATGCCGCTTTCGGGTGGGTAAGGGCTAACAAAAAGAAAGGCCCGGCCACCTATCATATCGCTATACAAGTGGAAAAAAAAAAAAAAAAAAGGACGGAAGAGAAAAAACCGCTGATCAAAAGTCTCCTAAGGCACCAATCCCGGCTTTGTCCATCTATTGAATCTTAATGTGGATAGTCTATGGCCCAAAAATCTGCCCAACGTCACAATGAAGAAAATTAAATAATGGTCATATTCAACTCATTGGGATCCTCCAATCAGAGATTATTATTATTATTATTTGCTTTCTTGTTCCATCCATGGCGGGATGCAACAGACCAATGGCCTGGATTACCAATTACGGGCCTCACTCGGTCAAAATTGATGACTTCCATAGACAATGCAACAAATAATTTTTCATGGGGGGTCTTCAAAGAGTGGTTGTTGAGGCTACCAATTAGGAGATTTTGGGGCATGGTATGGCCTGGTTTATAGAATCATGGTGCCTACACATGTTATAGATTTCAGGCTTTCTGTGATGCACACCTAAAAGGTTGTATAATCTATTTTCACTTCAACAAAGTTACAGTGGTGTACTCTTATCTTTCAGTAAAATAAATATATATATATATATAAATTGTTCTTGATTTTAGGTGACCCAGTCTATCAGTAGAAAAATATGTTGAATACATGATCTCTAAAGCTTCGCTAAGCGATTCAGTGCCTACTTACTCATGCCTACAAGAGTTTCAACACTAAGGTCATGGGTTAGAGTCGGTGTCCAGACTCACAAGAGTTTCAACACTAAGGCCATGGGTTAGAGTCGGTGCCCAGACTCACAAGAGTTTCAACACCAGGTCAAGGGTTCGAGTACCCAAGAGTGTATGGGTCTGTATTGGTGAAAAGAAAAGGTCATCGGTTTGAGTACTCGTTGTAGTGTGTGTGGGTCCAAAATCCACACATGTCTATAACAGTGTAAAAGGTCCAAAATCCAACCCATCCATTCCAATGGCAGTTCCATATTGATGACCTAGCCCAAGAATCATCCATGGTCAGGTGGACACAGTTTGCAAAACAGATGTACCAGCTCTGGAAACTGGCTGAAGTTTTCTAATTCACCTACCTGTTTCTAATATTGGGCCCACAGGCTTATTGGATGAGAATTTATTTTTTGGGAAACATGTACAAATTCAGGCCAACCTGTTGGATGGATTGGATCTCAGCATGTAGATGCCATGTTGGCACATGTGTGGGGTGTACACGTTGCACACTCGTGTGCACGTAGCAAAGCTCTGATCTCTGACCATCGTGTATGCAATTCAATGTCAAATATTAAAAAGATTATTTTCAATGGCTCACATTCTACTTCACAAATCAAAGCCTAGATCTTCACCATGCCCTGCTTATAAACATAGTTCTCATCTATTGTAATTTGGGGAAGCACCTGTTGCCGTGCCTCAGTGGTAGACTCTCTTAAATTTCAACATGAGGTCATCAAGCACCCCTTTTCGTGAGAGTGAGCGTGTAGGGGAGGGAAAACTCATGTTTTTCTAACCTCCGTCTTTCCTAGGCTGGGACAAAAACTATTTTGTTTTTTTGTTATATAGGTATTGACGTGGAAAATGAAGTGATAATGACTTTGTCTCCGTAAGTAGAGCTGGGCAAAATCCGACCTGATCCAGCAAATCCAACTCGATTCGGTGGATCCGACCCGATCCGAACCGAACCGAAGGCCTAGATTGGTACGAATCGAGTAGGGCTACTCAAATCCGATCATACATCTGATAAAGTTCGGATCGTGGTCAATCCGAACTGATTCGATCTGAAATCCGAATGAACCCTAACCCCTCTTTCTCTACCCAAAGGAGGCGTTGTACCCACCCATCTCTCCTACTTTCTCTCCCTCTTTCTCTCCCGATTTCCCTCATCTCCTTCCTTCTCTCCTCCTTTCTCTCCTCCTTTCTGTCACGCCCTTGGGATTCGAGCCCAAACAAGGGGCACGACATTTCTCTCCCTCTCTCTCCCTAGACTCAACTCGATCCGACTCGGTTTCCCAGACCGAGTCGGACTCAGTTCGAGTCAGGCTAGCAAGGATTCAGATCGGATCGAGTCAGCCCTGCTGGAATCGGTCCTGGATCGGATCGAGTTTGGGTCAGGTTTTTGAAAAATCGGATCGAGTCGAGTTGGACCCAATCCAGTCCAACTCGACTCGATGCCCACCTCTATCCGTAGGTTGATTCAAAAGATAATATGCTATGCTTGATTTGCCTAAAGATGGCCCATCACATCAATGGTTGGATTTAGATTAGGTTTTCCATTATGGAGATTTTTGGTTCAAGTAGCAATGGGGACCATACTATCGATGGCTTAGTTGAACTGTTGGACATGTTTCATTTGAACCATCCATTAATTAAATGTCTGCTGACCGGCTATCTATATAAATTTATATAATTTTTTGTCTATGGTCTATCCAAACTATGGGTCATTGGGTGGGCCACACCATTAAACTGAGTCATACATACCATTCGCTATTTGTTGATTTTAAGGTTATGCCCCAATCAACGAGTGGATACTCTATGCTTGTGGCATGACCGCGGAGAAAATGTTTAATCTTAACTTATATACTGTATTGAATCATTTCTTTTTACATGTAGGCTGTTCGGTGGAAATTGCATTAATTGACTTCTTAAGTACTTAAATGCCTTTACTTCTACAACTCTTTCGTAATTTTAAATAATATATAATTCTACCATTTTAAAGATTTGAAACTCTAGTTTCTCTCCTCATACACGGTAGTGATTTGTATCATGAAGTCAAAGAATCAGAAGAGTCATGCTAATACAAAGCTTTTTACTTGAAAGTCCTATACAATTTCCTCTCCAAGGTGAATGTAGTAACATATACGGTGATGAGGGCTATGCATGTCTGGGCTTAGAAGAATAAGAAAGCTTCAAAAATATGTTAGTTAAATTCGACATTTTAGCATTTGCTTTGATGCTACATCAAAAGTGGGAAATTAGATCTTGTGGCCTACTGAGTGGGCCACACCATACGGCACAAGCTCAAAAAATGCATAGATGCAAAACTCAAGTGGGCCACACTATAGAAACACCAGGGGATGAAACACTTACCATTGAAAACTTCAGGGGACCCACTACAATATCTTTGTGTCTTCCATACTGTCAATCAATTTCCTTTCCTGAGCTCATATAAGCCAAAAAAAAAAAAAAACTACGCAGATCCAAACTCAATTGGGTCACCCCCATAAGATCACAGTGGGGTATGCAAACGCCCACAGTTGACGCCTTCACGGGAACCCCCATCATCTCTATGTTCCATCCAACCTATTCATATGATAACCCACAAGGGAAATATAAATACCTGCCTCAGCTGAAATTTTTGCAGGTCCTAAAAAAGTTTAAGTGTTATGCATTCAACTCAAATCTTTCACATGGTTTTGGCTCACCTAAGCTTTAGATGAATCTAGGTTTTAGGGCCACGTCCATAATAGAAACTGTATTTGATTTGAATCAGATGATTGGATCTACACAGATATTCCTTCCCAATTTATAGACCGTGGTTTGTAACAATTAGATAATTATAAAATTTAAATTTACACTTTGATTTAAAATTTCTGTCAGTAATCTGCCAAATATCCGGAGGTAATTTGGGTGGAGATATATAGTTTGAAATGCTTGAGCTCACATACGCCAGATGCAATCAATACTTGTAAAATAGTGGAAACTATGTTCCAAATGGATAAAAATTGTCTTCGTAGACTGATAACAACTCTTTTTTGTTAACTTTCTATCAATCAAAGTTAAAATAAATGTCTTTTCTACCTAAATCTTAAAGCTAACGTTTATTTAAATCATTAGTGATTTATTTTTATTTTTACATACCGACTAAATCATTACTGCTCATATAAAAAGTCAACTTTCCCAGTTTTTTTTTTTTTTTTTTAAAAAAAATATTAATTACACCCAGATTCATTGCTCAAATGGCAGACTGAGTCGAGATACCTCGTTTTCAACGCTTGAGGTCTTGGTATCGATCCCTTGCGGGAGTGGCTAACATGTGTGTACTGACATGGGTGTGTGCACGACTTTGCCGAGTAATTGTATGTGGTGTGACATAACTGCAAAAGACGCGGAAGGAGGCCTGAAATGACAAGGTGATGCTGAAAACCAACGCGTGGAACGGAAAGTCTTCTTCGAAAGCAACAGCGTTGGACTTACATACGATGACGAAGATCTTCCCTGTATGCATGCATCGGAAGAATACGTTCTGCTGCTGGTCGGAACGCCTGACTGTGGGTCAGCAAGCATGCGTCCTACGTTTGAGTATATGAGGTCGAGATGCGGATACGGGTGGATTATCCAAACCGTCAATAAGCTTAGCGTTATAATGGATTGACCTTGCTCAGAAAATCACACTTAAAGTATTGTCATGACAACCAATTTCTCACATTAAATCCGGACCTTTTAAAAAAAAATAATTTCCGGCCGTACTGACCAATTGAATGGTCAGGATCATCTATTACGATTCGGTTTTGGATATTCATTTTACCATCTACCAGAAAGGCGACTCCAATGAGCAGATTGTGGCTGCTTGTGGGCTCCATCTAACAACGGATGAGATGTTAATAAGTTGCAACAGATGACATACATGTTGGGATTTGGTCAACGGAATCATGCAAAAATGGATCTAAGATAGCAATTCAAGAGCACCAAGCAATTACAAGAGAACACAAAGATTTAACATGGAAAATTCTTGCAGGAAAAAATCACGGCACAAAGCGACAAAAAATTCCACTACGAAAGCACTGATTACAAAGATAGAGGACTTACCCGGCTTAAGCAATCCTCAAACCTCTCTTTTTCTCCACCTCTTAAAACCCTAGAACCCTTTTAGAAACCCTAAAATGCCTTAGAATTCCCTTGGAATAATACCTCCTAATCCCGTTTACACTCATATATATAATTTTAGAAAGAATCCCAAACAAAATCAGAAAGAATCATAAACGAAATCGGAAAAAAATCCCGCACTTTCGCAGTTGCGTGAAAAATTTGTCCAAAATCTAATTAGATTTAAGACATCAAATACAACAATCTCCACTATGTCTTCAATCATCAAACGTGTAGTTCTTTGTCCTCTTCTCTTATATCTATCTCGCATCATAGTTCCATCAATGCTTCTCCTACATGCACACTCCGTCTTTCTTTTACACCATTGCCAAGCACAGAGAAGTTGTACAGAACTTGAACTTTTCTGTAGGAATAACCTTGGTAAGCATGTCTGCTAGATTCACACTAATATGAATATTCTCGAGAATTACGCCTCCTTCCTCAAGTACCTGTCGGATAAAATGGTGACGAACATCAATGTATTTAGTACGAGAGTGATAAATAGAATTTTTAGCCACATTGATAGTACTTTCGCTATCACAATTAACCAGCACGGCCTCTTGCTGAAGTCTCAACTGATTTATCATGCCTCTTAACCTAATACTTTCCTTAAACGCTTCCGTCACTGCTATATATTTTGCCTCGATCGTGAAAAGTGTCATCACGGACTAAAGCTTCGACATCCAATTAATTGGTCTACCCGCTAGTACAAACGAGTATCGTGAAGTTGACTTTCTAGAATCCACACTGCCTGTGCAGTCTGAATCCACATACCCTACTAACTTTGCCCCTGTTTTTTAAAAAGTTAAGATGTAGTCTTTTGTACCTCGAATATATCGAAATAGTCATTTCACCGCTTCCCAATGTTGCTTACTAAAGTTTGACATGTATCTTATCACAACACCAACTGTATGTGAAATATTTGGTCTCGTACGGACCATGACATACATTAAACTGCCAACCGCATTCGAATAAGGCACATGAGATATAACCTACTTTTTCCTATTTGATTTAGGATATTGTTCTGAGGAAAGCTTGAAGTAAGCCCCGTAGGGAACGCTCACTGGCTTTGCCTGATCCATTCCATACTTGATTAACACATTTTCAAGGTATTTTGTCTGTGATAACCAAAGTTTGCTATTCTTCCTGTCTTTATGAATATCTATACTGAAAACTCTCTTTACAGCTCCTAGATCTTTCATCTCGAATGTCCCTGATAACTGAGTCCTCAGTACGTTGATTTCAGACATATCATGTCTGACGATCAACATATCATCAACACACAATACTAAGATGATGAATTTGTCATCACTTAGTTTCTTGTAATAGACACAGTTATCATATTCACTCTGAGTAAATTTTTGACTTAACATGAAAGAATTAAGTTTCTTATACCACTGCCTAGGCTACTGTTTCGGGCTATACAATGACCTCATTAACCTGCAAATTTTTTTTCTTTGCCTCTTTAATTTTGTAGCCATCTGGTTGCTTCACGTACATCTGTTCTTCCAACTCCCCATATAAGAATGCAGTCTTAACATCCATCTGTTCCAGTTCGAGATCGTATTGGGCAACCAGCGCCAACAAGAATCTAATAGATACTTGTTTAACCACCGGCGCGAATATCTCTGTGAAGTCAATTCCTTCTCTCTGAGCATACTCATTCACTACCAACTTTGTTTTGTATCTATCATGTTTTCTTTTGAATAACTACTTATATCCGATCACTTTTCGGCTCACTAGAAGCTCCACTAGCTCCCATGTGTTATTTTTGTGTAATGAGTCCATCTCATCGTCTACAACTGTCTTCTACTTTTCTACATCAGGATCATTAAGAATCTCCTGAATAGTAGACGGGTCCTCCTTATCTATAATGAGGGCATATACAATATTAGAGTCATCTCTGTATCTTGTCAGTAACTTGCGATTACGCGGTGGGTTTCTTCTCACAGGTGGCTGCTCCACCTGCTCCTGTACCTTTGTCTACACATCTATCTCTGCCTGAGAATCATCTGTGTCAATCCGAACATCTGCGATCAACCTTTCTGGTTCCTCTTACTCCTCTTGATCATTCTTGTGGAATAGGGAGCTTTCATCAAATATGACGTCACGGCTAGTAGTAACCTTGCGTGTAACCTTGTCGAATAACTTGTAACCTTTCACATTAATACCATAGCCAACAAAAATATATTTTTTGGCTTTATGATCTAGCTTATCTATCTCAACTGACGGTATATGAGAGTAAGCCTCACAACCAAATATGTACAAATCTGAGTAGTTCAGCTTATGACCACTCCATACTTCCTCTGAGATTTTACATTCAATTGTTGTAGAAGGAGACCGGTTAAATAGCAAACCGTCTTAACGGCCTCAATCCATAAGTCATTGCCCAACGCAACATTACTTAACATGCATCGGGCCCTCTGCAAGAGAGTTTGATTCATTCGCTTAGCCACACCGTCTTGTTCGGGCATGTGGCACACTGTATTGTGCCTAATGATCTCTTCATCCTTACAATATTCATTAAAACTTAGTGGAAGTGAATTCTCCACCATTGTTAGTCCTTAAAACTTTTATTTTTCACCATGACTGTTTTTCTACCATTGCCTTCCATTATTTGAATATGGTGAAAACTTCGAATTTACGTTTCATGAAGTAAACCCAAACTTTCCTGGAGTAGTCGTCAATAAATGAAACAAACCATGATGACCCCCCAATAGAAACCTCTAGCATTGGCCCCCATACGTCAGAGTGTATATAATCAAGCACTCCCTTACATACATATTTTCCAGTTTTAAAACATAATCTATATTAATGTTTACCATATATACAATACTCGCATATATCTAAATCATAATTCTTAAAAGCTGGGATCAAACAACGATAAAAGCTGGAATCAAACAACGATCAGATAATACCTTCATGCCCCGTTCGCTCATGTGGTACAGACGAGCATGCCACATACATACAGAAGTGGAATCTGTAACAACTGTTACTGCTCCACCTGCTGAAATATTTTCGATCAATCTGTAAAGGTTTCCGTACCTTTACACCCATATAATTATGAGTGCCCCTTTTGAAACTTTAAGGACACCATCAATGCCAGTGAACTTGCACCCTATAGCCTCGAATGCACCGAGAGAAATCAGATTTTTCTTCATATCAGGAATGTGCCTAACATTAGTTAAGGTACACTCCATCCCATCAAACATCTTGATGCTCACAGTACCAATAGCTACAATATTAAAGGTATTGTCATTACCCATAAAAACATGTTCACCATCGCATTCCTTATAACTAGCGAACTAACTCCGATAAGGAGTTATGTGATATGATGCTCCTGTGTCAAAGATCCACCTATCTCTAAGATTGTCATGCAAGTGTCCGACCATTGACGCAGACAAAACATCACCACCACTTATCTCTTCATCATATGTGACAACATTGACCCCCTTAGAAGAAGCCTCTGAGTTTTCTTTATTCGCTTTAGGATTGGTACAATCCTTTTTCATGTGTCTAATCATCCCACAATTCCAGCACTTTAATTTTCTTTTGCCCTTGTCCTTGGATTTTGATCGAGGTCTTGAAGATCTTGTACCTCCCTTGGTATTTCTTCCCCTCATAAATAGTGCATTAGAAGATGTCCTCATGCCGCCGTTTAGCTTTCTCATGTCCTTCCCTTGAAGGGCTGAGATAACAGATCAACACTCAGGGTTTTATTTGCGATGCGCATTATGTCCTTGAATGACTTATACGATGCCAGAAGAGAATTTAACAACATAGATACTTGCTCCTCATCTTTAATTACTTTCTCCATATCCAGCAGTTTGCAAACCAATTTGTTAAAGTTGTTGATGTTGGTCTCCAGATCTCCACCATCTATCATCTTGAAGTTATATCATTGTAGCTTCAAGCGTAGGCGATTTTCAGAGAATTTTTTCATATAGATATCTTCTAACTTCGCCCATAAACTAGCCGCAGTTTTCTCCCTCAAAACATTATAGAGAACCTCATCTGTGAGACAAATGGATGGGGACTAGCATTACTATCAAGAGTATCCCATTCTTCATATTTCATAGTCGATTTTCGCTCCTCAAGAGCCTTAGCTTTGCCTTACTTAGTTAATAGACTAATCATCTTAATCTTCCATAACTCAAAATTATTTTTGCATGAGTACTTCTCAATATCAAACTTGGCGTTTCCCATTGATGTTAATCCTGCAGATCCAGATCTGTGCCCCAACAATAGCTCTGATACCACTTGTTGGGATTTGGTCTGTGGAATCACACAGAGATGGATCTAGGATAGCAATCCAAGAGCACCAAGCAATCACAAGATAACATAAAGATTTAACGTGAAAATCCCTTGCGGGAAAAAACCACGGCACAAAGCGACAGAAAATTTCACTATGAAAGCACAGATTATAAAGATAGAGGACTTACCCGGCTTGAGCAATTCTCAAACCTCTCCTTTTCTCCACCCCTTCAAACCCTATAACCTTTTTAGAAACCCTAGAATGCTTTAAAATTTCCTTGGAATAATATCTTTTAATCTCGTTTACACCCATATATATAGTTTTAGAAAGAATCACAAACAAAATCGAAAAGAATCATAAACGAAATCGGAAACAAATCCCACACTTTCGCAGTTACGCAAAAAATCTGCGCAAAATCTTATTAGATTTAAGACATCAAATACAACAATACAGGGGCATTTTTACACCGGGTATAAATGGAGGTTGCCTGTGGAATGGAAAGGCACACTTGAGGTGGGTGCCCATGTGAAACCTATGGGTCATGTGAGGCATGTGTGAGTAGGGCTGAAAGTCAAGTGGGTTCAACTCGACCGACCCGACATTGGGTTGGGCTCGAGCAGGATGTATTAGGTTTGGTCTCGAGCTTGGGCTATATAAACACTAACCCGATAAAGGTTGGGTCAATCTTGGGTTGAGGCCTCTGGTTGTCCAACCCAACCCGAACCCGATCAATTTATAAGTTATAAATTATGATTCGGTGCGAATTGTTTGTGTTGAAGGCATAGGAAATTCCAGTGTCGTCAGATCTCATTGGTCTACGCCATTTCTGATGACTCAAGCTAACAAAATATGCCAAATTTCTCTCTCTCAAATAGATTGTGTGCTACACAACGCGACTTTTAAATGAGTAGTCATATATTTTAGCTTGTTTGTTTAGAATAAAATGAAGTTATTTACAATAAATAACTACATATATAATTAATAAAATTATAGATGTAAAAAATAAGACGTATATTGAAATATAATAAACTAATATAAAAACAAAAATATTAGCATGTATCCATCCGACCAAGCCCGCTTTGGTTGGGCTTGGGTTGAGAATTCCCAACCCGAGGTTGGGTTGGATTGGGTTAGGGTTGTGGTATAGGAACCTTGGGTTGGACAAGGGTTGAGCACCAACCCGACCCAACCCGCCCGACTTTCAGCCCTAGGTGTGAGGCCCGTGTGATGCAATTAAAGTGACTCATGTGAGGTGAACCGATGTGATGTGGGGCGCACAAAGAGCTTAGACGAAGACCTAACTCATAGGATGTGGGACTTGAGCTATTAAATAAAGGGACTGATTCGCTGGTGTCTATCAACTCAAGCTTTTAGATCAAGTGGTTAGTTGCCCTCTACTAAAATAGTATTACAACGAGAGACTCCTCACCAGGGCGATTAATGCATGCAACGGAGGAGCAAAACATATATATTATTTAGGGTTGGTTTTGAATTATTTATTATGTATAAGCATTTTCATTATTCCACGGGAATCCCTAGGGGCTTGTTTGGCCGGGCAGATTAAGAGGGATTAGGAGGGATGGGATGGTAAAATCCCAGGATATGCCAAACATCCCAAACAGAACCGATGAACTTGTCCCGAGATATAGCAAACCCATGGATCTTAAACCGATCCACTGACATCACCATCATTACCTTAAAATTGATCCCATCCCTGCTAATTTCATTCAATCGTGCCTGGGGGTGTTTGGTTGGATGGCTGGGAAGGGATTGGAAGGTAAAATCTCAGGATATGCCCGGCGTGCCAAACAGACTCCGTGAACTTGTCCCGGCATATAGCAATCCCATGGATCTTAAACCAATCCACTGACACCACCATCATTACCTTAAAATCCATCCCATCCCTCCTAAACCCATGGGATCCGTCCAGCCAAACAGGCCCTAGAGTTCGTTATTTATATTAGAAGGTTTGCTAATTCCATGTGCATAGAGCTTTAAACATTCAGACGGGCACACATGTAAATATGAAATACTTGAGCGAGATCAGACCTTTCCATGAGTTAGGAAATAAGACCCAAATCATCTGCTTAAGAACTCAGACAATGTCACTCTCAGATGGGCCACAAATTAAATTCATGGTTAAAAATTCTAGCCATTCATTTGTTTTGTTATTCCATGGCACATTGCGGTGCCAAATGGGCGCCTCTTTTCTTATGCCAGATAATCCAAACAGCCTATTACATCTGATTAAAAGATCGAATATCATACGTGTCACATGCGCCTGCATGTGGATAGGCAGGGCTCCCAAACGCATGTGGAATTGTAATAAGGACTCACGATCAGCAGCATATCACTCCATTGGGTCCAAATGAAGAGATGGTAAATGATTCAAAGAGTCTATGTTCCAGAGCTCCGTCCTAAGCGGGTCGAAATAAACGGTCCTTTAATGATGATTCTGACCGTTGAACTGTAAAGCTGAAGGCGGACTGTTGAAAAGAATATTTGATGGCTAATATTCACTTCCTCAAAACCAATGGCAATGATCCTGCTTTCAGCATGATTGGCTTTTTATTTATCTTTATTATTTTTAATCTCATAGCTTGGATCCATCCAATTCTCATGCACAATTATTTGACTACATACAATAAGGACAAAGGTGGGCGTAGGCGCAACCTCGTATCAATTCAAACAAACAATTGAAAATGAAAAAAATCCAAACAAACACAATGAATGTATTAATTTTTACATGAAAAACTTACGTGGAAAAAAAAATTTTACAGCACAAAGTGACGATTAATTCACTATAATCATTTTTAAATTTAGGAATAACTTATAATAGAAACTCTAGCTTCCCTTTCAAAACTCTTAGAATATTATGCTAATCTCCTGCCACTTAACCCTAATTGCAATAAATTTTTATTTTTATTTTTTTAAAAGTATATATATACTCCGGTGTAAGATTAGAAATAAAACCCGCAGTTAAAATTTATGCGTGTTCTGTCAATTGGACTACCAGAGCCGACTCACACCCATCTGGTCGAACCGAAAAATGTGTAAAAGTGGATGCTTACGATCCAAGAATTCATCACTAGTTTGATCAAACCAATGGAAAACTGGTCAAACCGAATTATGACCTTCTCTGTACCATACTAAAGGCACTCGGTCAACGGGCAGAAAATGGACAGTTCTGATTATCTGCCCATCAGTATATATGGGTCTCATGCGGCCGGCCATCTTGAGTCGCAAAACAAAATGCAACAGTGGGGAACCGTCCAATATATGTAAACTTTGAGGCCCTTGCCAATATAGAAAGTCTGTGAAAAATCCGAGCCGTTAAACAGGTGGCCCTACCCCACTTATGTTACACAATTCAAAAATTAAGATTGCGTGAGGTTGGAAGTTTGAAAAGATGAATGCCATAATGGCGTTTAAGGTGGACAGCATTTCAAGCACTTGGATCACCACAGGTTCGGCCCAAAAAGAAAGCGGTTCCACTCATCAACTGGGGATGGATCCTACACGTGCGTGTCACTTTGGTTCGTGTGCAAATACGTTAGATTTGCTTTCTTGAGTAGTCTACAGAGATCGTGCCCTTCAACGGCACGTATGATGATCTTGTCAATCAGGTTTATCTCAAGATGATGACTCCCATCTCCAAACACTGGATGATTTACCTTTCCCTTCCGATCCTGACTCTAGAAACCGAGGATTTCTAACTCATCTAACACGAATGCTACTCGGACGAGTTGACTCGGACTCAGCTGAGTCTGATCCGGTTCAGTACCACGAGTCCAGATCGAAAATAAGCCCAACGCAGAGGCGTCAACCCCTACTCGCCCCGGGTCGTGACTCAATTAAGGACTAAACGAGTCAATCAGAGTCACGGAGTCTTCAATCCATGATATAAACCCATTGGGAAAGTTTGATATATGTGAATCTCATCACTGACCATAATGGATGGTAATGGGAAGTGGGCCTTACTTGATCAATCCCCACAACAGAAAATAAAAATAAATTGGCCCATTTTAAATTACAACCGTCTATGAACGAACTGATCAACGGTATCAAATATGAAACATGATTGAAAGCATACTATTGAATACAATACCCCTAGATCAGACGATCCAGACCGTCCATCTGAATAGCCCCACCTTGGATGAGCAATAGGTGAAAAAATGTTGTCATGGGTAAAAGAAAGATCTTTGATTGGACGCCTACATCTTCCAACCAGTGCAATTTTTTGCAATGGCATCAGGGTCAGGGTCGTGCCACAATAAATGGATCCAGTCTAGATCGATGGTCGGGTGTGCCACGTGTACGATAGCAATGGCCGAGTAGTAAGTTCTCATGACTCGTGCCGTCCTCTGATAAAGTCAAGAGAAGACTTGGGTTTCATCAATAATGTCTTCAAGTCAAGAGTCACGGGTGAGAGAGGTCTCTCTCAGCAGCTGAATATTCGGAACCTCAAAGAATCAGAATCTTGGGTTATTTCATCGAAGGGAAAGAATGGATTGTATGGAAGACTCTTGACTCAGGCATCGGTTACACCGATCCTCACCAACCGATCTCCATATGTTGAGTTCACACAGCCATAGGAGGAATCAGGGCTGTCAATGCTTTGGTGGACGTGAAGGCAGAGAACTCTCAGAAGGCATGGATGTTCATGAAGCCCTTAACCAAGGCAATGTGGTCCGTGACCAGCGCGGGGGCTACGCATGTGGTTCTTGGAATATCTAAGGGACCAGGACTTTCGAGACGGACCATGCCTTGGTTCACCTTCTCCAGTCTCTTATTTGCACACGCTACGTATGCATAGCACGCCCTTCAAACTAGCCATTAGAAATGGGGGAGTGGAGCATGTTCGGCACCGGCCTAAACCAACATGGTGCTGCCCTGACTTTGGGGCCCACCTTGATGAATATGTAGTATATCCACACCGTCTACCACTTTTCCAGTTCGGCATGATCCAAAAAATGAAGCAGATATAAGTCTCTGGTGGACCACACTATAGGAAACAGTGGTGATTGCATGTCCAGCATTAAAGAGAAAAGTTCCTAGGGACCACAGTAAGGTCTATTTGCCATCCAACTTGTTAATAATGTCACAAATACATGGATGAAGAGAAGAAACAAATATCATCTTGATCCAAAACTTTTGGGGCCCACAAGGAATTTTTAATGGTCAATCACAACTTTTACATGTAATGTAGTCCACTTGAGATTTGGATCTGCTTCATTTTTTATCTCATTCCCTAAAATGATTGGGAAAAACGGATGGACAGCATGGATATATTACACATACATCAAGGTCGGACCAACGGTCAGGGCCGCACTGTGTTGGGTGAGGCCAGACCAACGTATGGACAGTGTGAGGCCCACCAACTCACCCCTAGATGGACGGTGCACCTTCTCTTGATTGGCTCCATGTGTTGGTCCCTATGTGTGGTCCACACCCAATCAGGACCGCTGTTTTGATGTAGAGAGCTCGTGCAACAAAAAGCTGTCGATCCCACCGTAATGTTCGTCACCACTCCGGGCATCATGTGAGCCCGCTCACGTAAGACATGAGCCCAAAATAAGGCCGATGAGAAGCCCAAGTGGGCCACGCCAGAGGGAAAAGTGGTGATGGGGATGCCTGCCATTCAAAACCATTTTGTAGCCTATTCAAGTTTTGGATTAGGCTGTTCTTGTTTTTTAATTTTTTTCGGATTTTTTTTTTTCCTTACTCCTGATGGGATACCTTATTAATTGTTTCGATTACTTATAAACATCATGTGGACCTCAGGAACTGTTCAATGCTGGGTGTCCCCATCCCAGCTTTTCCCTGTGGTTTGGCCCACTTGAGTTTTGGATTGGCATGATTGCCCTGCTCATGTCCTAACATGAGCGGGCATTAATGATGGATGGTGCAGATTTCACACGAACATCAAGGTGGGCTCCACAGAGCTTTTTGTTGAATGGCTCCCTGATACAGAAATTTACGTCCTACCAATCAGAATCAGAAGATCTTTAATCATTGGTGTGGCCCCAAGAACTGCGAGGGGCGGCACACGACAAGGAAATGTGTTTTTGGATCTTAAATGTCAATGACATGGGCCCATTTTTAGAACTTTGCCACCTGATAAATGCACCAATCAAATATTCCCAAACCGTTTGATAAATGGACCATTAACATTTTATATGTTGGTCATTGTCACTGCATTGATTATTAGTTTTTCTGTCAGTGCAATTTTTGGGCCATGGCCAAACCAAGGTGGAGCCCATGAGATGGACGGTCTGTCTCACTGTACTCAATATTTTTCGACTCATAACGCTCTACATTTCCTTACCAGGAAAAAGGCTCCGGAGCAACTTCTCTCTAGTGTTCTTCGTGGTATGACTGTTCGTCGTGCTATTCTCAACGTTGAGCTACACAGCTATCCACCCGATGGCTTGCACCAATGGTGACTGAGATAATAGTGTCTGAAGCAGGCCGAATCGCTAGTCAGGATGGTGACTTGTTCACCATGAAATACTTGAAGAAGGTGCTGCATTTCGACACAAGAAACATCAAGATGATCACAAACAGAGAAGAATATCCAGAGACCTTCAGAAGCAGAAAGATCGCATCAGCTTTCCTTGAGATCCCATACATCCGAGTCTTCCTCACTAAATTCTGCAATGACTTTGCTGATGCTGGGCCAAATTGCAGATTCGGAGGAAACTGGCTTCTAAGCCGTCGCTAAGAACACACCCATGTGAGAAATGGCAAAGGCTAAATCTGACACCACAGAGTACCTGTAGGATCAGAGCTGTTCATCAAGTGGCCCCCATGTGTATTCCTGTGGCTCCTCTCAGATTGTGGGCCACACTTGTGTGTTTGATATGGACTGTTATTCAATTTAACTGTCCACAATTTTGCACATGTATGGTGTAGCAAGCATGATGAAGCACCATCTTGGTTATGGGACTAGGGCTCTTAAATGGTGGGACCTGCCTAAGCAGCATTTTGGTGGTCGGATCCTCATCTGGTCAGAGGTAGGCCATAAATACCTGGTGTGACTTCTTCTTGGGCCATTACTAACCATCTGATCACATATCATTCGGCTGTGCCCTCTGGCTCTAGATTCCATTAATGAGGAGCTGAAATTATGTTTGGATGTTACGAAAATCGAAAAACGAATTCCCATGAACATTGAATTTTTAAATTATTTTTTACTTTTATGATTCAGAGGCTGAACCCCAACAACTTCTGGGGTCTCTTTAAAGATACCAGTGAAATGTGGACGACCATATTTCTACCATTTCTCATTCACCTGCTAAGGAAATTCCGAGATGACAACCAAGGAAATGCATCACCGATAGACGAGAGCATGAGGAAATGGGCAGTAACTATGGTGAAGTACTGGGATAAGGGGCACAGCTTCAACTACCTGATAAAGGCTTCGACTAATGAATGGTCTTCTGTGAGCTTGGTGTTTGTATGTATTCGGCTATTCCACTTACTTCTATAAATAGTTTTCATTAATAAAACATAAATTCAAATAATGCTGTGATTTAAAAGATCCTACCCTGTAATTGGTGGACACTGGTTTGTGGAAATAGCACCATTGGATTTTATTTTTTCATTTTCAACCGTCTAATAACTGTCCCACAATCTGATACTCAGATAATCGAATATGTTTAATGTTCGGTTCATGATACATCTATACTATACAGAGGGTAAAGTTTCTCCTTTCAATGCCTGTCAGTCGTTTGTCCATGGATTGGACTAGTCTACAACACCGAGCTCAACAGAGCCCGCCATATTATGTGTGTGACATCCACTCCGTCCATCAGCTGTGTCCCTGGATGTTAGGCCCAGGGACTAAAACTCAGCCCAATCCACAACTCAGGCAGGCCACAACACTAGGAGAAACGGGTGGGCTGGGCGAGCCCACCCATGAAATTCCATGCAACCCATTTATCTGGTGCACCTCACCAGGGTGAAAAGACATTTCAAAAATCAGGTTGATCCAAACTCAGGAAGCCCACACAGGATTATCTTACAGGTTTTTGGCCTGATTTTAAACTCCTCGGCGGGTGGCCCACCTGAGTTGTTTTATAGCCGTGTGTTGAACAAAGAAGGCAAGCCTGATGAAAGGAGCAGACTTCTAAGCCAGAACACCGTGGCCACAGAAAGCCAGGATATATTGTCAACAGCTTTGACTCGGCCAAAATATGCAGGCAATCCACTCATCAGGCTGGAATGGAGAAAGCAATGGATAAGGAATGTTCACCATGATAGCACCAGTGTGATGGTTGGTTGGATCAGCTTCATTTTCTGGACATGGAATGTTCATCATGTGCCATGCTTGATGAAAGGCCTGGATCCCAGACACATGTAGCATCAGTATTTGTGAGGCATGCATCTCAGTTTGTCGATTGAATATGGATGACTGCAATAACATCTCCCGTTGGTTGGGCAGTAGTTTAGCTTTAGATTAGCTGTTGAAACGTTCAGCAGCAAAAGATTCTTTCAATAATTTTAACCATTGACAACATGATAACTATATGAGGAGACTCCTTGAAGAAACTGGAAACTCCAAACATGATAAGCAGTCGAAAAATACAATATTAAAACAACAGAAATTTCTGGCCATTAATATATATATATATATATATATATATATATATATATATATATATATATATATATATATATATATAGAAACTATTAACAGTCATGCAGTATGACGCTAATTTTACTTCATAAAGAATGTAATGCATTTGATGTCGTTATCTTTTTAAGGTTGTTATGGAAAGTCTGTAGAAAAAAAACAAAAACAAAACATCAGAACAGAATCAAAGTTAAGAAAGGTCTGTCTTAAGACCTCAGGAATTTAATGCGAAGAGAAGGAAAGTTCACATACAGATCCACCAAAGGTATAGGCCAATCACCAAAAAATGAATATTCTGCAGTGGAATATTTTTGTTTCTTATGCAAGCAAGAAGATTGCCAAAACCCTGACAACCTAAGTCTGATTTCCAGAGAAGAATGAGAAGTTGCCTACATAAGTCACCACTCTTGCACAGAGCTCACAAGGAATAAAGTGTCTACTTTCTACTAATGTAGTAAAACCAATTAACTATGGAAAAGATAAAGACATCGGAGGCGAGTAACAAAATGGTAATAGGTAAACAGAAAGATACACACTGCTGTTTTTATTTATTTATTTATTTATTTTGTATTTTTACTGTACCAACAATCCATGTGAAAGGGCATTCCATTTTCTTAAAAACTGCTCATCAGACAACAAGCCAACATGGGTTATCCAGAAAAAAGAACTTAATTCATCTTTCGGCGCTGTGTTTCAGGCTTTCAGCAGTGCTTGAATAATTCTGATGTGCTTCAAGTTATGGATATTGTATTTCTAGGGTGCCATTTGGGCAGGGGTTAAATGGGGCAGTTCTTATTTTAAGCGTGGCAGGCTTCACAAGGCAAGAAAGAAATTAGTCTTGAGGCCTTTTGTACAGCTAAATTATGAGAGGCTTAAACCTCATGCAGCCAAGGCATATGTTTCTTTTCTTCTTCTTCTTCTTCATTTTTTTTTTTAATTTTTAATTTTTATTTTATTTTTTTTTTGCCTGTTTACGGTTTTATGCAGTTTCATCAGTGGTCCAATCAATCAACTTGGACCACACTTCAAAAAGACACCAATAGGATTATTATAACCATCTGACCAACGGCCTACAAAATGGAAGATTAAGAACATTTGCAGCAGATAGATTCTGTAATCAATATGGACCTAAAATTTGGTGGTCCTCACTTGGATTGCTTATGATTTCATAGATTCATCTTGATCAGACAATCCTCACCATACCATTTATGGCTTAGAAAATGGCCTGGTAGAAACTATGAGGCCAGAGATTGGATTATTGAGATCAATTCCTCTCTTTTTTTCTTCTCTCTGTTTTTCTTTTTCTTTTTTTTTTGGGTGAAATGGAGCATTCTTGGCAAACTCATTATTGACATCGATGATAGTCGAGTATAGCAAAGATAAAGTTCAGCAAATTGGTCCAAATCACAAAATCAAGGTAGAGGTACGGGATGGATTGGTTGCATTTCTTAAATAGAGTTAGTATCGAATTCCATTCTTTAATGATATAGCCATAATAAAATATTATCCCAGCACTATCACGAAGACAATAACAAATCACACCAAATAATAGGAATTAACAATCTATTTAAGAAAATAATAAATCAATGCATCTTTTTTAGAATCATTTTAAAATAGTATGCCATGTATACGGAGACATTAGCTAAACATAGATACAAGTTTTAAAAAATAAATCCTACCTTTTTTTCTCAACAAATGATTTGAAACCTTCATTTAGATCAGCACCGACATAGTCACCAACATGGCGCCTAAAAAGTCTCTACTACCACAAACATAATAAAAGGAAAACCAGATTAGGGGAATCAAGCATTTCCATAGAATCCTACAGTTGAGAAAACAAGTGCAAGAAAACCATGAATCTAACCTAGAAGAGGCATCAAGCACTGCATGAGAAAGACAAGAAAAAAAGAACTTTTTAGGGGCAAACACAAATATTTCAATATCATCATAGACACCCCACACTCGAATGGCCCAGATTTGATAGTTTGATTAAGATCAATGGTTCAGATTTAATCTAAAATTTGATCAGACTCAAGTGGCTCTCGAGTTTAGGGCTATGACTCAGATCGTGTGGGGACTGGGCCCTCAAAAGTCTAACCCTTTTTTTTTTTTGGAATGATGGGCAGAAGGCAGATAAAGTTTAACCGCACCTTGTTAAAGCTAGTTAAACTTTAACCACCCCACATTGAAGACTTTTTGGCATCTCTGGTTGAGACAGTATTTGACCACCTTTGGCCAGAGGTGATTAAACTTTAACCAACCCTGGCCTGTTTTAAGTGATTTTGTGTGATTTTTATAAAATCAAGGAATGTGGGATGTTTGTGAATTTTTCCTCAAATATGCTTGCTATGGGTGGGTTTTGATACAGGATAGAAAGTGAAGTAGGCTCTTGATTATTCTATGAGATATTGGAGCCCGTAAATGGAGGTGGTTGTATTGATGGGATTGCAGTTTGTGATTTTGTGATGAAATTTGATTTTCAAGTGTGATTTATTTCCTTGTCTAATTATTAAATTGTTTGATCTTCTGGTGCATGGAGTAGTATGTTGGATGAGCTTTTCAATGCTACTGAAATCATTCTAATTTGATGCGTGGATGGTTAATGGTAGTTTGCACAAATTGGCCATCTGGCCATCTGAGACCCTTTTTTGCAGAACCGTGTAAGAATTTCCTGAAATGGTCCACCAACTCTATGAATTCTTGAGAAATTCAATTACCTCCAAATTTCAAATTATAGGGTGCGTTAATTGAGCCCTAAGCAAGTTTTAATTACGCACTTTACCATTGTAACAGAATTGGATGAGTAAAATTTCCATTTTGTACCCAAAATTTTGAAATTTGGAGAGGGAATCTTGTTTAACAGAATTTCCCTCTCTTTCTCATACAAATGGCATCTAACCTTTTTCATCCAATGATCCTTGTTGATCTAGGTATATTTTCACTTATCCTTTCTGAATATCCATGAAATTCTCTTAAATTACAATCATGTCATGACGTAGCTTTATAAATACCCCTTCATTGCATTGAAGAATGGCCTTTGATATCATAGATTCTCTAAGTCTTGGATTTTCATTCTTTCTTTTTTCTTTTTCTTTTTAAGATTCATGAGAAGATATCAAAGAATATCAGCAACTTGCAGAGATGACGATGGACAAGAATGACCAAGTTATTGAAGAGTCTTGCTTGGAAGTAGCTGAGTATAGCTCAGCCCAAAAGGCCTGAGACTTGGTTCTAGTAACTCTTCCAAAGCAGAGGCAAGGTGACTAAAGATCGAGGTCGTTGGCATTGTCATTGAAAGAAGATTTCATAGCACATCGAAGCAATTCTCTCTCTCTTTTCTTTTCTCAGTTTGTGTGTTTCTTTATTTGATGAATTGCACTGTTAATCTTAATGAATGGGTGCAAATTGATTTGTTAAAGCCGAATTTCAGTGCATTGCCAGAAGAGACCATGTGAACACGGACAAGGAGAGGTGCCTAACACCTTCTCTCCTTATAATTGATGTCCCTTGCCTAGATCTCTAGTTGAAGTCCCATTTGAGAGCCGTTTTCTGAGTTTTGTGTGGATTCTAGCTCTGCACACCGAAATACACAAACTGAACTAGTGGCAACTCTAATTTCGTAAGTAGACTTGAATTTAAGCACCAATTTGGAGAGCAATCTTACAATTATAACAGATAAAACAGACACTCAACTAGTACCTCTACCAACCCTATCAATATCATACGATCCAATTTAAAATTGTCATAATGAAACCCACGGCTGTATATATGGCAACACTCAAGTTGAGCAGAAATGAAGTAGATATTAGTGGTAGGGTTAAGCTATGCATGAGTGACTAGAAATATGGTATTGGATGACTTACCAAGCTGTGATCATCAAAATAAACATCTCCACCTTCTATGCGACTATAGCATGCAAGTTCCAAGGGCTTTTTGTTCATGTTCCACATAATTAGAGGTATTAGAAACATATTATAGAATAAACGAATGGGCATTGGGCACTGAATTGCATTTTCTACTTCCAAATGCAGCTCTTCCGATATGTAAGGACACCCATCACAAAATGTCGAACCACTTCACAATAGTTGGTGTGTTACACAGCCAATCCGCTTCCATCCGAGTGAGGGTGCCTAGGGGTGTACATCGGGCCGAACTGAGTTGAACTGGGCTCAACTGGGCCCGGCCCGGTCATCGGGCCAACATGTCCAGCCCGAACCTGACCCACAGTCAGCAATCGGGCGAGTTCGGGCCGAGTTCGGACCCACGATTTGGACGGCCTTGATTTTTTGACTCTGCTCCATCTACTCCATGGGAAGGGCTTTGAAAGGTAACTTGAACGGCCTTGATTTTTGGGAAGGGCTTTTATCATAAATTTTTGGTACTTTGCTCCATCTATAAAGAAACCCACGATTTGGACGGCATGGATTGTTGTAAATGGTTAAGGTAAGAATTTAGGAAAAAAATAATATATATATATAAACAGCTGAGTCGGGCTAGGTCGAGTCGGGCCGAACTGGAACTTATCCGAACTCAGCCCGAACCCAGTTTCAGGCCGAAGAAAATGGCCCGTCCCGACCCGAACTCAGTTCTGAGTCGGGCTGAGTCGAGCTTTTTTGGGCCGAGTCGAGTGAGTTAATTGGGTTAGCCTGGTTCGTGTACAGTCCTAAGGGTGCCTGGGGGCACGAGTTTCAAACATAGGTGTTGGGGGCCTTGCACAAAACCTTAGGATCTAGCCTCCCAAAACAAACCAGAATTATGGGATAATAAAGCAATGAAATAAATCAAAGCACAAACCACACGACACAAGAGATTTTTACATGGAAAACCCTCAACGAGGTAAAAACCACGAGACCTCGTTCAGATCAACAATCCACTATGAAGTAGAACGTTACAGCCTTCTTCACTCACGCAGGAGTGGATAAACAATAAGAGAATAAAAGAAAAACGGAGAGATCTCACCGATTACGAGGACGTGGAAGTGCTGAGATATAGTAGATCACCTCTACGAGCATAACCTCCCTTCCACAAGCTTCCTCTCTCTCTTTCTCTCTATCTCTCTCACACCTTTGATAACCCTAAACCCTTTAGCAAACCCTTACAAAGCTTTCGAAAACCCTCTTGCATTCCCTAAAAAACCCAAGGGACCTCCTATTTATAGTTTAGGAAACTCTCTTTCGCACCCTTGCGAAAGGCGCCTCAAAATTCTGAATCCCACACAAAATTGGACTCAAATCTGCGTAACCAGGACTGGTCGTGTAGGCTGTAGGACTGGTCGAGCACTGTTCACAGAGCTCGCTGGACTTTAAGTCGAGAGACCCAGGACTGGTCAAGTACTGTTCACTCAACCAGTCGAGTATGCTGCAGGACTGGTTGAGCAACGCGGGGATTCCACTGTTTATGGCATCTGAACCACACCTCATCTCCTCTGACCTGAGGAGGAAAACCCCATCAATAGGGACGGAGAGCGAGGACGTCGAATCGACGGAAAGCGGACTGCATATGCTAGAGGGTACTGAGTAAACTCTAGGTGGCTCACCGTGAGTTATGTCTTTTATCCGTGCCGTCCATCCGTTTTACCAGCTCATTTTAAGGCATGAGTCTAAATTTGAAGCATATCCAAATCTTAAGTGGACAATACCACAGGAAACAGTGTGAATTCAACCTTTACATATTAAAATCACGTGTTGACCACGTAAGTTTCATATGACAAATAAGCATCACCGTGGGCCCTAGGAAAGTTTCAATGGTAAACATCATTATAGCCATTGTTTCCTATAGAGTGGTTCACTTGAGCTTTGGATATGGTTAAATTTTCTGCTCATACCCTTAATATGATGCGGAAAAATGGATGGACCGTGTCCATAAGACACGAACATCCACGGTGGGTCCCACAGAGTTTGCTCGGTACGGAATCTACTGCCAAATCGATGAGTCAGAGGATAACACGAGTGCTGATCCATAGAGAGACACGCGGACACATGTACAGATATGAACCACGTGTGTGACATCTGTTACTTAGAATTTGGAATAATGGTTACAACTCTCTGAAAACAGATAATTTCCCTCTTCATATGTGATGTAGAGTGGGTTGCATATACTTTCGTGGCAACGATGAATAAGAGAAGGCCTGATCGAAGGTGGAAAGGATCTTAGACCATCAGGACCTTAAATCAGTTGTATCCTTAAACTGAGATGAGTTTTTTGGCATATTGTATATGATGTTGGAGTAGGGGAAGCTACTTAAGGGCCTGTTTGGCCCAGTGGATTGGAAGGGATTGGATGGAATTGGAAGGTAAATCCTGGGATTGGCCGGGCATGCCAAACAGACACGGGATTCTGATCCCAGGATATAGCAATCCACTGACATCACCATCATTACCTTAAAATCCATCCAATCCACCCTAATCCCATTCAATTTTGCCTTAGACGTGTTTGGTTTGATGGATTGGAAGGTGCAATCCCGGGATTGGACGGGCGGGCCAAACAAACTCGGTGATCTAATCCCGGGATATAGCAATCCCATGGATCTTGCACCAATCCACTGACACAGCCATCATTACCTTGAAAGTGATGCAATCCACCCTAATACCATTCAATCCTTTCCAATCCGCCCGGCCAAACACGCCCTAAGCCAACCAACGTGCTGGGACAGGTTGCTCATGTTGGATTTGTGAGATTTCATTACATCAATGGTTGAAAGTCTTATTTAATTTTATTTTTATTATAAATAGTCATTTTTAATTTAAATATAACTTTTGATACTTTGAGTTGCAAGAGTCATGCGAACATGAAAAGTGCTTAGAAAAGTTACGAGAATAACCTAGTTGGGACAAATTGTACACTTGCTAATTTTGGCCGAAAATCATGTAGTCCAGTAGAAATGGAGTTTGTCTATAAATAATGAGTTTACCAGATTTTAAGTGTAAAATTCTATCTTATGTTTGATTTTGTTGTAATTTCATTTTTTATTATTAATAAAGTTATTTCAAATTTATTAGAGATTATTTTTAGTTTTATCTCCCATAGATTCAAAGAAGTTTTGTGAGTAGTTCAAAAAGCTCTCTAAATTCAGAGTAGTTATCTCCCAAGGAACCGTGAATTCAGAGTAGATATCTCTTAATTGAGACAGTGATCCACCTCACCACGTCACTCCCAATGTCAATATGGGCCACATCTTACAAAATAATTTGACTAGTTAAATTCTTTTTTATAGCCACTCATTTACTTTGATATGTTGTAGGCCACCACCTGGAGGTGTTTAGTCGCCTGACTTTTGTGCCACGAAATCAAAACGTAAAGATCATACAATGGAAAGCTCAGATCTCATATGTCACATTATGACACATTTGTCTTCCATGTGGATGTATATGGTTGTCAAGCGTGTGTGTAATCAGCAAACCAACACCGAACCCAGTCCACTTGAGGCTGTAATTTTGTTTTTGGCTTATGCCCTGAAATGACTGCCAAAATGAATGGACTGCCTAGATAAAATATACATCATCATGGGCTCCACAAATTTTGCATTCAATCCCGCACTTTAAACACTTTAAAAGTTCATGCATATAATCCATTGCATCACACCTTACAGGAGTACCAAAGTTCTTCCTATTATTATATTCACTAAATATACATACCTTATATGCTATAGTCAGGCTTTTCTTCACTGAGTTGGATTGAGTTGGCACCAAGTCAGATAGAGAGATGGGGGAGGGAGGCAGTGGAGAGGAGAGAGAGGAGGAGGGTGATGGTGGTGGGTGGTTGCCTAGCTTGGAAGACGAGGAAGATGAGGGAGGGAGAGAGAGAGGTTGGGATCGGGTCAGGGTAGGATTAGAGAGTTGGGTTGAGTCGAGTCTAACCGAATCGAGTTTTGGTTTGAGTCGGGTCGAGTTACTGGGTAACTCAAACTCGTCTCGGTTTGAGTTCAGATTGGGCGAAGCTTACTTGGTTCGAACTGACTCACCCATTCGGTTTCGGTCGAGTCAAATCAGACCAATTCGGACGAGTCGAGTTAGCCGGATCGGATCGTCCCGTGCCCACCCCTACCTATAGTCTAGATTATTAGCCAACTGGCTGGGCTTTTCTTCACTGAACTTTTCCTAGCCTGACTTGGACACCAAGCCTAAATTTGAAGTCTAACTCAGTCTTCGGACTAAATTTAATACAGATCACACAACGTACCACTCCTACCTAGAACCAATTTTAGACAACTTTTTTCCATTGAAAGTGCACTCGAGGTGTTTCTCTCATTACATGCCTATTTGGTTAGCGATAGACCGAGAGGATAAGATCATCATACTGAGGTCCTTATCCATGCCCATCCATGGTGGACCTTATACACCAATTGGTCCCATTTGTACAAACTAAACCCCGAGTACTGGTATACCCAATGAAACCAATGAATCTAGATAATTTAAATATAGACCATACTTCAAAAATTCAAACACTCAAACAGACGGACAGACCATCGTTTAGTTGGGTTTGGCGGATTCAAAAACTCAAGTGACTTTTTATTTGATTCGACTCAATATTTAATAATTAAATTAACAATGCTTAAAACATTGTGAACGTTTAAATAATTATGATTAAATGCATTAAATAGCTGAAGAAGAAGCAAAAATGTAACTCATAAATTAGCTACAGGTGCTTGGAGGTTGGGATTGTGTGCCATGCTTTATGTGAAATAGAACCTTCCCAGGCAAGTTTCTGGGCTCATGTCATCGCTAGTCATCCCATGTCATCACTGAGTCATACTTATGATCGAGCTTCCTAGTGATTACGCTCAAAATCTCATTAAGTGGATTCACCGAGCTATGATACAAATTAAGTTTTTAAAAAAAAGAAAAAGAAGAAGAAGAAGAAGAAGTTCGCTTTCTATTTTAATTTTTAAATCATCTTTAGTTAAGCAATGAAAAGTGATTTTTTCCCCTAGATAATATTTTAACAAAAGAGAGGCCTCAAAATTGGGTTTTTTTATTATTATTAGGAATGACTTCATTTTCCATGTTAATTCAACACTTGTTTTACTTTCAATTTTATTATTTTTATTCTCTTAATGACTGACGCAGGAAAGGACATGAGGTCGAGCACCGTCTTCCTCAAGGGGATAATTGTTCCGAATCCAAGGAAGTTCCCTGGACTCATCACAGAAACTTTTCAAATCCACGAGACAGAAAGCAAGTAAAGTATAAATAAATTCTATAAAATTCGTAATTTGATTGATGAATGAAATAAACAAGTTCACAACCCTTTAAATAGGGATACTAAGCAATGGGAGAGAAATCAGAATCAAACTACAACTAAAATTCTTAGAATTTATAACTTCCGATAAATAGTAAACTTACTATTTATAGATGGTCGTGATGTCTACTAGTGCGCAACGTTTTCGGCCAAAAATAGTAACTGTCCTATTTGGCTATACCAAGCTGTTCTCCTAATTATTCTAAGCACTTTTCACGTTGGGCGCAATTCCTAAAGCCGGGTTATAATCAAATTAAAACTTACTATTTGTAGTAAAAACGGAATTAAAAAAAGGAAATGACCGTCAATCTGATGGTATTTCACAAATCTGGCTTGTGCAACCCAGCATAGCTAAGTTGGGTGGTTAAATTAACTCGTTTTACCCCAAAATCATATATTTTACGTCTGATAACTCATTCTGAATTGCGAGATACGTTTAATTTAAGGTCCGACGGTTCGGATCACTTCTGTCATTGACCGGGCCATTTCTGATCCATTTGGCCATGAAACTGTCTGCAACCCGCTCTATATCAATAATAGTATTTTTTTTTTTTTTAACAACCTTTACCGCGCTCTCTTCTCCCCTAAATGTACAAGTACGTGTCGGCGTGACCATAAAAATAGGCCGAAAGCCTAAGGATGCACACCCAATGGACAAAAGCATGCCAAACAACTAGTAGTTGAGTAGCCAAAAGCATGTCAAATGACCACACACACACCAAAGTCTAAAAATAATGCCGACTTTCCGTCCTGGAACTAGACCGATGGGGAATCTCCATAGGAATTTCAGGTTGGGCCCGACAAGACACTTAAGGCCCTGCCTCCAAGCTCTGCTCAAGCTAGACATGGGCTTCGCATAGCGGGCCAAAGTGCAAAAATGGATAAAATCTTTATTCCTTAACTGAATGTTTCTAATCCATCACTAATTAAGTGATCTGTACAAAAACTTTAAAAGAAAAAAAAAAACTTAGTAGGGAATAAAATTAATGGCTTACATTCAAAATGCATGGTTGCCTAACGAAGGATTAGAATGGCATTTATAAAATGTAAAGCTGTTCATAGGTCAAGTTATTATTGGATGGGCCAGGTTGGGCTAAAGTGACTTGAGCCTAAGCTTAGCTAAAAATAAAAATAAAAATAAAAATTCAAAATGATTCAGCAATGTGTTGAGATGTGGAGCCACATCTGGGGGTTGCTCGACCGGTCATGGCCCATGCTTGAGCGATCGAGTGCCCCACTCGACCAGTCGTGAGCAGTCGTGGACTGGCTCGACTCAATGTCTAGCAAGCATTAGATTTTGGGTTCCGAGGTGCTCGACCGGTTGAGGGGTCCACTCGACCGGTCATGCACTCTGCTCGACCAGTCGAGGTTACGCAGTTTTGTTTTCAAATTTGATGCGGACTGCGAAAATTTGAGTCAGTTTTCGTAAGGGTGCGAAAGGAAAGTTGCCTAAACTATAAATAGGTGTCCTTAGGACTTTTCTAGTGTATAGGAAATAATTCTAAGGTGTGGGCAAAGAGTTTTCTATGTACTTCCAAAAGAAAGGTTAGTATATTGCTTTGTAATCTTCATTTTTCTTTATAGTGAAAGTTTGCATCTATGGTTTTTTACCCTTGTTGGGGTTTTTCCACGTATACCTTGTCTTGTGGTTTGTTTGGAATGTTTTGATTCTTTTTTTAGTTTATATTTCTTCTTGTTTATCGTTTGTGAGTGAGACTTGAGATTAGGTCTTGGTTCACTGCGTTGTTGGCGTGCTGCGCAACAATTGGTATCAAAGCTATTGGTTTAGTTCTATTAGGGAGCAATGACAGAAGAAGAGAAGATTAGAATTGAGAAGTTCGATGGTTCAAACTTTGCCTTCTGAAATATGCAGGTGAAGGATTATTTGTATCAGAATGACCTCTATATTCCTCTAGGAGGAAAAGAGAAGAAACCAGATAAAATGACAGATGATGAATGATTTTTATTGGATCGGAAGGCTTTACGAACAATCTGACGCTCTTTGTCTAAGAGCCTTGCATATATCCAAGATGAAAATTACAAAAGAATTAATGGAAGCCCTAACCACCATGTATGAAAAACCTTCAGCATCCAAAAAGGTTCATCTTATGAAACAGCTATTCAACATGAAGATGTCAGATTGTGAGAGTGTGACTGAACATCTAAACGAGTTCAATACAGTCACGAGTCAGTTGAAATCCGTTGGCATTGTTTTTTATGATGAGGTCAGGGCGTTATTGATCTTGTCCAGTTTGTCAGACAGTTGGGATGGTTTGGTGATTGCTGTGAGCAATTCCTCAGGGTCGACAAAGCTGAAATTTGATAATGTGGTCAGTCTAATTCTCAACGAAGAATCTAGAAGAAAGGCATCAGGAGTTTCAGGGGATTCAGAGAATGCTCTAAACGTTGAAGGAAAAGGAAGATCGTTGAACAAAGGAGGCAATAAATACAAGCGTTCTAAGTCGAAGAAGAACTCCTAGGAACCGAAAGATAAAGATGGGTGTTGGCATTGCGACAAGAAGGGGCACATGAAATGTGATTGTAAAGCGCTCAAGAAACAAGAAGAAAGCTTCGTTTTATGTCTTGATGCGGAGAGTAACACAGAAGCGTTGATCTTATATCTTGATGCGAGAAATGAGTTTTGGGTTATAGACTCGGATGCTTCGTTTTATGCCACTTCATGTAAGGAAGTTTTGTGTAATTATATATCAGGTGACTTCGGGAGAGTCTACTTACGTGATGATGAGCCGTGCAGTATTGTTGGAAAGGGAGACGTTCATGTAAATCAAAAAGACGGAACGACTTTAAAATTAAAGGATGTCAAACATGTAACGAGTTTGAAACGTAACTTGATCTCATTGGGGTAGTTGGCCGATACCAGTTATGTAACGACATTCACCAGTGATTCCTGAAATATCACAAAACGTGCCTTGGTGATATCTCGAGGCAAGAAGGAATGTACTTTATACGAGATTTCAGGATTGTATAGTTCACTCGCAGTCGCATCAACTGAAGTGAATAAGTAGTTATGACATTAGAGGTTGGGACATATGAGTGAGAAATGGATGAAAGTGTTATTATCAAAAGGGAAGCTACCAGGGCTGAAGTTTATTGACTTAGAATTCTGCAAGGACTGCGTGTATGGCAAGCAGAAGAGGGTAAGCTTCAAGAAAACAGGACGCGCTCCAAAGATGCATCTGTTGGAGCTTGTAAACACTGATGTATGGGGACCGGCATAGGTATTATCTCTTAGTGGCTCACGTCATTTTGTTTTCTTTATTGATGATGCTAGTAGAAAACTGTGGGTCTATTTCTTAAAACATAAATCTGATGTATTTGATATATTAAAGAAGTGAAAGTTATGGTAGAAAATGAGACAGGTAAAACAGTAAAATGTCTCAGATCTGATAATGGGGGAGAGTACTATAATAAGAGATTTGAGGAGTATTGTGCAGCAAATAGAATCAAACATTAGAAAACGATTCCAGGGACACCACAGCAGAATGATGTGGCTGAGCGCATTAACAGGACTATCCTTGAGCATGAGGTTACATGCAGGATTGTCCAAGACCTTTTGGGCAGATGCTATGAATACTGCCGCATATCTCATTAATAGAAGTCTCTCAGCACGATTGGATGGTAAGCTACCAGAAGAAATATGGACTGGGAAAGAAGTGAACCTTACACATCTCAAAGTATTCAGTTGCACTTCATATGTTCACATTGATGCAGAGAACATAAATAAGCTGAATGCGAAGTCCACGAGGTGCACGTTTATAGGCTACGGGCAGCATGATTTTGACTACAGGTTTTGGGATGTAGAAAACAGAAAAATCATCAAAAGCAAGGACGTAGTCTTCAATGAAAAAGTGATGCATAAGGACAGTGTGTAGGAAAATAAGGCTAAGAAAAAGGAATTCGTAGAGTTGGAAGAGTTACCGGACACGAGTTTTATAGCGCCATAGGATGATCATGCATAGGAGCATTATGGGGCAGAGCCGCATACACCGGTTGTGAAGAGGTCTACTCGGGAGAGGAGACCCACAGTTCGATACTCACCCTCCTTACATTATCTACTGTTAATAGATAATGGTGAACTAGAGTGTTTTGAAGAGGCATTACAGTCGAATACATGGGTTAAGTGGGAGTAAGCCATGGATGATGAGATGGACTCTCTTGAGTCTAATCTTACATGGGAGCCAGTCACTCTACCCAAGGGTAAGAAAGCTCTTCATAACAAGTGGGTTTACAGACTGAAGGAAGAGCACGATGGTTCGAAATGGTACAAGGCTAGAATGGTTGTGAAAGGGTTTCAACAAAAGGCAAGTATCGATTTCAATGAAATATTTTCACCTGTGGTGAAAATGTCTACGATTCGTATGGTCTTGAGTATAGTGGCTATAGAGAACTTACATCTAGATCAGCTAAATGTTAAGACAGTCTTTCTTCATGGAAACCTTGAAGAAGAGATATATATGCATCGGCCAACAGGATATGTGGCACCAGGAAAGGAGAATAACGTGTGTAGATTGCAAAAGAGTCTATATGACCTGAAGTAGGCCCCGAGGCAATGGTATGAGAAGTTTGACAGTTTCATATCGGGAAATGATTTTAGGAGATGTCATGCAGACCACTATTGTTATTTGAAGAAGTTTGATACGTCGTATATCATCCTTCTTCTATATGTTGATGATATGCTTGTGGTCGGTTCAAGCATGAAGGACATCTCTGATCTCGAAAGACAACTGTCTAGAAAATTTGTCATGAAAAATTTAAGAGCCGCAAAAAAAATCCTATGCATGAGGATAAAGCGTGATAGAAAAAACAAGAAACTGGTTTTGTCACAGGCAGATTAAATAGCTAAGGTACTTCATCGATTCAATATGTGAGGTGTTAAGCCGGTTAGCACTCCATTAGCCAATCACTTCAAGCTATCTAAGGAGCAAGGTGCAAAGACATAGGAGGAACGGGACTACATGATTAAAGTTTCATACACGTCAGCTATAGGGAGTCTCATGTATGTTATGGTGAGCACGAGACCAGACATTGCCCAAGCAATGAGAGTTGTTAGCAGGTTCATGAACAACCCCGGGAAGGAACATTGGAAAGCTGTGAAGTGGATCCTTAGATACCTGGTAAGTACTAAGAATGTAGGACTATGTTGTGGTAGATCAAAAATCAAGCTACAAGGCTACGTGGATTCAGATTTGGCATGAGATATTGACAGCAGAAGAAGCATTATAGGTTATGTTTTTTCTCTAGGTAATGCTGCAGTCAGTTGGGTCTCTCAGTTACAAAACATAGTATCTATCAGTACGATAAAAGCAAAATATTTTGCGGCTGCGGAAGCGTATAAGGAGATGGTGTGAATGCAAGGTTTCATGGAAGAGTTGGGTAAGAAGCAAGCAGATTGCAAGCTTACAGTGATAGTCAGAGTGTAATACACTTGGCTAAGTGTTGAGGGTCAAATATTGCATATCAGACCCATTTATTGCATGGATTTACAAGCATGACACCGTTTAATAGCCTAATTTAGTTGAATTTGTGATGCAGGGCGCCTTCATGAGCTTGGACTGGGAAAGGACACTAAAAAGCATGGATTTACCGATCTGATGACACTAAAGCATGGGACAGACTCCAGAAGACCAAGAGCGACGGAATTATACACCAGGGGTCCGCAGAAATCGAGGAATCGAAGCTCAAGTGGCCTGAAAAGTGTCCAAAATGCAAGATCATAGGGTCCCCACCATCTGATCAGTTCGAAACTTCACACGTGGCTTGAGGACCATAAATAAACCGTACATGTAAAATTTCAGCCCCTGGATCACTATGAAAGTGGCCCAACGGACAGATCAGCCCCTTAAATCCTTAAGTGGGACCCACCTGCTGTTTAGATCTGCTTCATCTCCGGTCTCCACGGTCTAAATGATGTGACAGAATGGATGGACGGAGCGGATTTCATATATACATCATGATGGACCCCACAAGGAGCATGCGAGTGCATAGACGGTGCACTCCTGCGGTGCACCGAATTCCTACAAAAGGGTCAGCCACCGCTGACCCGCGTCCTCTTCAAAAACGCAACAGCGTTTTCGCTGTCGTCCGCCGGTACAGTGATGATCCGAACCGTCCATTGTATCAAGAGGGTGGGCGTGAACATCGCCTAGGTGGCGTAATCTCGGAAGATAATGGAGAGTGGATTTCAGCTGTTAAAACGGATGATTAACGGTGACTTGAAAGATAACGTGGGCCACATGAAATGAGGACCAAAAGTAGTGCTTTCCACCTGATTTTTCGAGTAGAACGCAGTGGACGGATCGAATTTTCCAAAAAGATATTGAAATGGGACCCACCATCGTCACAGCGTCAATGACGCTACCCTGTTTTCGCAACCGGACGCCGTCCGACTTTCACGGCGAGTTGTACGCCCTTGGGGGCGGTCGGACGGCTGATCCGAGCCGTTCATCATGTAGGTGGGCCAGAAAGCTCCCAGAGGACGTTGTCCTTTTGGAAGGAAAGCAAAGAAGAAGAAGAGGAGAAGACTCCGAGTTTGGCTGCTGTGCGTCTCCGCAACCAACTCGTCCGCGATCTCCGGCCTTTCGCACGGACCTCCTGCTCTACATACAAGGAGTCCCAGCTTCCGCAGCTGAGTCCTGCCAGGACTCCACAGAAGGGAGGTGAGAAGAAAGATAAAAAGGCAGTTACGGTTTGGTTGAAAGGGTAATTTCGGAGAGAGTGGTTGCTGTGCGTGGTGGGCGGCTGCTGCACGGGCTTTACTGCTGAGGTGGCGGTTGCTGCTGCACGAGGTCAGTTGCTGCTGCTGAGGAAGCTTTTGGGTTTTGTTTTCGGGAGGTAAGGCTGGCGTGGTTTGAAGGCTTGGATGATTGAAGAAAAGAAACAGGGAACTCCTTTTGTTTTCCTTTTTCTTTTCCTTTTATTGATGTCTTTCCTTTGACTTTTTTTGGTTCTAGCATGATCACGCTAGGCTAAACCTCTTAGCTAGGGCTAAGAGGTGAAGCTTGTAGCCTGATGGGAGAGATGTTGCTGGTGCCCTTTGATTAGATTGAAGAGATTTTTCTGATTTAATTTTATGGGAATATTCTTTAGTTTTTAATGGCATGTTGTGACTGAAATTACAATGGGCTTGCAATGGCTTTGAGTATTCCTCTTCTCTTATTTTGATTATAATGTCAGGAAGCCCTGATGTTCACCATCGTCTCCTGGGCATGGTTGGATGTCGTACCCTTCCTGATTTTCATACATTGTTGATTGGTTGGTAATTAGTTTAATCCTGTTGTTTACTTTGTCTCCTGGGCATGGTTAGATGATGGAATCCATTCTAATTCATACACCTTGCATCTCTTGAAACCTATATCAATGGCAGTTCAGTAAATTTCCATAATTTGTGATCCTGGCATACGATCTCCCTGATCTCTACAAGTGGATCCTCTGAATCCCTAGTTCCCGTCCTCTGAATTCCTAAAAGTCTTAGATAATTCTTCCACAATTATTCCTTAATTTCTATTTGGTTTAGATCACATCTTAGTCTAGTTCTAGTTCTTCTTGGTTTCGGATAACGTACAGGTATCAGTCCCTGTGGATTCGACCTCGGTCCTACCGAGTTTATTACTACATCACAACCTTGCACTTGGGGAGTGAACAAGTTTTTGGCGCCGTTGCCGGGGACTGACGGTTACGATTTTCTGAAATTAATTGGTTTTAGGATTAGTTTAAGATTAGGATTTTACTGACCTTAGTTTTATTTATTTATTTATTTATTTCTATTTGAGTTCAAAACTAACTTGTTTCCTATTTTGTAGGATCTGGACATAAGTTTCTCAATTGGTAATTCCTTCCTAATCTCTCTACTTTTTCTGTTTTTAGAATTAAGGTGTAAATTTTAGAATTTTTCTAATTCTAGGAAATAGTTTATTTTTAGAATTTAGGTTATTTCTTTCCCTTTTTAGAAATTAACTTTCTATTTTTGTTTCATCTTAGTAACTTTCTAATTCTAACACTTTTAGAATCTAATTTTGTTTCCTAATTTATTTTTAGAATATTTGTTTAGAAACTAACCTTCCTATTTTATAGGCCTTTAAGATAGAAATTTCTAATTTGGTAAGCTCTTTCCCTACTTCTTATCTTTCAGTTCTCTTTTAATTATCTACTTTCTAGTTTAGATCTTTCCTAATTTATTTTAGAAATCTTCACTTTCTTTTAAAAATTTCTTCTTTTAGAAATTGATTTACTGCTATCTTTCTTTTAGAATTTAACTTATTTTATTTTTATTTTGCAGGCCCTTAACTTAGGACTCCAATTTGGTAATTTCTTTCCAACTCTCTTTTCTTTTTAGATTTCCTTTTCCTTTCTTAGGATTAGACTTTGAATTTGATTGAGGGCTGCGAGTGTTTCATGCCCAAGTGGGCCCGTGACAACACTCGACGTCTCTTGACTGAAGGAGGATTAGTTGAGGGGTTGACTATCCATCGCAGGATTAGACACCGCTCGAAATCCCCTGAGTTAACTGAGGTTATGGCTGAAGACCAACCTCCTCTACTTCCACCCAGGGTGGAGGATACCCAGGATGAAAATGAGGTGCAACAGGCACCCCCGCCTCGTACTTTACGAGATTTTCTACAACCGGCGGGAGTGAGTACGCCCTCATGCATGATTTTTCCTGAAAACACAGGACAAATGGACATCAAGCCAGGAGTTATCCAACTCCTTCCCAAATTCCATGGACTTGAATCGAGAGTCCATATTTGCATTTGAAAGAGTTCGATGAAATTATAGCTACATTATGTTTTCCTAATGTATCCGAGGATACAAAGAGTGAAACTCTTTCCTTTTTCCTTAAAAGAGAAAGCTAAGACGTGGTTACATTCATCTGCGTCCTAGATCCATTGGCACATGGAATGACATGCGAGGGAATTCATAAAAAATTCTTCCCACATCATAAAAGGATTCCTCAGGAAAGCGATCATGAACTTTGCCCAAAAGGAAGATGAAACATTCTTTCAATGTTGGGAAAGGTTCAAAGATTTGGTCATTCATGCCCACAACACGGATTTGAAACGTGGCGCATTACAAATTTTTTCTATGATGGATGACATCTTCCATGCGCCAAATGGTCGAGACAATGTGTAATGGAGAGTTCATTAATAAAGATATCGACGAGGTATGGGACTACCTCGATAGTTTGCTGAAAAAACACAATCTTGGGACTATTACCCAAAGTCGAACACCACGTCTAGGCCGACTCAATTAAAGGAGAAAGGTGGATTATATCTCTTGAAAGAAGAGGATGATCTCAAGTGTAAAGTGACTACGCTCATAAGGAAAGTTGAGGCCATGGAAGGAAAGAAGGATAAGGTCAATGAAATTGTTTGCGGCATCTGTGATTGCAACATTCACACAACTGAAAACTGTCCTACAATACCTGCCTTTCGAGGAGTGTTGAATGAACAAGCCAATGCCGTAAATAACTATCAAAGACCTTTTACTGGACCTAACTCCAACACATACAATCCTGGCTAGAAAAATCATCCAAACTTTAGTTGGAGGAATGGACAAACGGCGACTCCTCCAGGTTTCTTCAATCAAAATCCAAATCAAGTGAAACCTCAAGAGGAACCGGTTCAAAATCCCATACAAGAGCTGGCTCAGGCAATGCGGGGAATCACAGATTTTATGCAAAAGATAGATTCTCGTATGACGGTTATAGAAAAGGGGATGCTTCCTGCACAACCTCTCCCCAATCCTAAACCGCAGTACGAGAATAATGATCCCAGCTCTTCAAATCAGATGGGGCATGCTAAATCCATCACCACTCTTAGGAGTGGGAAGATCATTGATAAAACTCTTCCGGTTAAGCCCGAAAAGCCTCAAGAACCAGAAGAGGACAACAATGATGGATCCACTGATGCCCCACAAAAAGTGGAACCGGAACTTCTAGAGAAGCCAGTTGCTCCATTCCCCCAACGGTTGGTTTCACCAAAACCTCTCTCTAACTCTCAGGATATCCTAGAGGTGTTGAAACAGGTGAAAGTCAACATTCCTCTACTTGATGTCGTTAAACAGATACCTTCATATGCCAAATTCCTAAAAGACTTATGCACGACCAAGCGACGGAAAATTATTCAAAAGAAAATCTTCTTGACTGAGAAAGTGAGCGCCATCCTGAAGCAAGACGTGCCGCAGAAATTCAAGGATCCCGGTAGCCCAACCATATCATGTGTAATCGGGAACCATCGAATTGATCACGCACTTCTTGACTTAGGAGCGAGCGTCAACTTGATTCCCTACTCGGTATACAAACAGTTAGGTTTGGGTGAATTAAAACCCACCCTAACCACACTACAACTTGCTGATCGCTTTGTTCGTGTACCAAGAGGGATAATTGAGGATGTGTTGGTCCAAGTTGATAGATTTTACTACCCTGTAGACTTTATCATCCTGGACACTGAACCCATCAATAACATGAGCACTCAGATTCCTGTCATTCTTGGTCGCCCATTCCTTGCCACGTCAAATGCAATTATCAATTGCAGGAATGGTATCATGACTATGTCTTTTGGAAATTTGATATTGGAGTCAAACATTTTTTTCAATAACGGCAGCAATTCAGAGGATGATGACGAGTTCCACGACATTAACATGATTGACTCTTTCGTGGAAGATACGACACCTCTGACCTTATCCTCCGACCATCTAGAGACGTGCCTGGCCCACTCCCATGATTTTGATGATGACATGATTAGGGAGACGTGCGCCTTACTTGATACTGCACCGGTACTTGAAGTTAACCGATGGAGGCCACAATTTGAAGAATTACCACAAACTGATGTAGTGCCTCTACCGTCTAACCTCAAGCCGCCGAAGCTTGACCTAAAACCTTTGCCCGCTGATTTGAAATATGCATATTTGGGTCAAGATGAGACATACCCGGTGGTGATCTCTGCCCACCTGGAGAAAGAACAGGAGAGTATGCTTATATCTACTCTCATTGAGCATAAAGGAGCCCTGGGATGGACGATAGCGGACCTCAAAGGAATCGATCCCTCGATTTGTACTCACCACATATATCTTGAGGATAATGCAAAAACCGCTCGGTAACCACAACGTAGACTAAATCCAAACATGAAGGAAGTGGTTAAAGCCGAGGTTCTTAAACTATTTGACGTGTGTATTATATACCCTATATCTGATAGTCATGGGGTGAGTCCACCTCAAGTGGTCCCTAAGAAGTCCGGAATCACCATCGTAGCCAATGCTAATATTGAACTCGTGCCAACTAGAGTCACTACCGGTTGGAGAATGTGCATTGACTACGGGAAGTTGAATACGTCACGAGGAAAGACCACTTCCCTTTACCATTCATTGATCGAGATCCTGGAAAGGTTAGCTGGTCATTCCTATTCTAGAGTTTTCTTGACGAGTTTTCGGGCTATAACCAGATAGAGATAGCCCTCAAGACCAGGAAAAGACCACATTTACATGTCCCTATGGCACTTTTGCCTATCGAAGGATGCCATTCGGACTATGTAATGCCCCCGCCACCTTTCGGCGATGTATGCTTAGTATCTTTCCGATATGGTGGGGCAATATCTAGAGGTCTTTATGGACGATTTCTCTTTTACGGTCCATCTTTCAACAAGTGCTTGGAAAGCCTTAAATGTGTCTTGAAAAGATGTGAAGAAAAGAACCCGATACTTAATTGGGAGAAGTGCCATTTCATGGTTCGAAGGGAATTGTCCTTGGGCATATCATCTCGTCCAAAGGAATCGAGGTAGATAAGGCAAAAATCGATCTTATCTCTAACCTACCTCCACCCAAGAACATCGAGACGTGCGATCCTTTTTAGGACACGCAGGATTTTACTGGCGATTCATAAAGGACTTTAGTCTTCTCTCTCGTCCCTTTATGTAATCTTCTTCAAAAGGATGTTCCATACGAGTGGATCGAGCAGTGCCAGGAAGCTTTCACCAAGCTTAAAGGCACGTTAACCACCGCACCTATCATGCGGCCACCCGACTTGGAACCTTCCTTTTGAGCTTATGTGCGACGCTTGATTATGCTCTTGGGGCGGTCTTAGCCCGAGAAAAGATAAGAAGCCCTACGTCATTCATTACGCGAGTAGGACTCTAAATCCCGCCCAGGTGAACTACTCGACTACGGAAAAGGAACTCTTAGCCGTAGTGTTCGCCTTGGACAAATTTAGGTCCTACTTGATCGGATCCAAGATCATTATCTATACGGATCATGCAGCACTGAAGTATCTTCTCTCTAAGAATGATTCTAAGCCCCGCTTGATACGATGGATCCTTCTACTCCAAGAATTTGATTTGGAAATTAAAGATAAAAAGGAGTAGAGAATGTAGTGGCCGATCACCTTTCTCGCCTTAATACCTGATTCCCTTGAGGCGACCCATATCAATGATATGTTCCCGGATGAACAACTGTTTCGAGTCTCCCATTCACCTTGGTTCCGATATTGCTAATTATCTTGCTACGGTGCCATACCGACACAGTGATGCGAAGATAAGAAGAAATTTTTCACCGAGGTGCGCAACTTTTCCTGGATGATCCTTACTTATTTAAATATTGCCGGACCAAATTCTAAGGAGATGTGTACTAGACGATGAGCATCGGAGCGTCATCTCCTTCTGTCACTCAAGGCTGTGGTGGTCACTTTTCTCGCTAAAAAGACCACGGCCAAGATTCTGCAGTGTGGCTTTTACTGGCCCACTATGTTTAGGGATACTCATGAGTTTTGCAAAGCTTGTGAGCGTTGTCAAAAATTGGGAGCATTGTCCCGTCGAAATATGATGCCTTTGAATCTCATTCTTATCATTGAAGCATTTGATTGCTGGGGCATCGATTTCATGGGACCATTCCCCCAATCGTTTGGGAATCTGTATATTTTGCTCGCCGTGGATTATGTCACTAAATGGGTCGAAGCGATTCCGTGTCGAAAGAATGACCATCGCACGGTCATTAAATTCCTAAAAGAGAACATCCTTTCTCGATTCGGAACGCCTCGAGCCATCATTAATGATGGGGGCTCACACTTTTGTAATAGACCATTCGAGAGCTTAATGAAGAAATACGGTATCTCTCATAAGGTGAGCACCCCATACCATCCACAGACAAGTGGACAAGCTGAGATTTCCAATAGGGAGATCAAACACATTTTGGAGAAAACGGTTAACCCAGATCGTAAGGATTGGTCAATCCGATTGACCGATGCTTTATGGGCATACCGTACTGCATTTAAAACTCCTATTGGAATGTCTCCCTTTAGACTTATCTATGGGAAAGCTTATCACTTGCCTGTGGAGTTGGAACATAAAGCGTACTGGGCAATCAAAAATCTTAATTTCAATCTGGACAACGCTGACTCGCTACGTAAACTTCAATTGAATGAACTTGAAGAAATCCGGAATGATGCGTACGATAATTCGAGAATTTACAAGGACAAGATGAAAGCATTTCATGACCAACACATTTTGCGAAAATCATTCACGCCTGGTCAGAAGGTCCTTTTGTACAATTCTCGATTACATCTCTTTCCGGGTAAGCTTCGATCTCGTTGGACCGGCCCTTACATTGTTGTTACTGTTTTTCCTCATGGGGCCGTTGAGATAAGAGATCCCGACAATGGCAAGGAGTTTAAAGTAAATGGACATCGTTTAAAGCCATTTGTCGAGAAATTTGATTCAGAGGACATGTCCATGCCTCTGACTGATCCTGTTTACCAGGACTGATCTCCTAGTCTGATGGAGGTATAGGTAGGTTTATCGCTTTCATAGGATTATGGTAGTTGCTTTAGTCTGGCTGAAGACGTCAAACTTAGCGCTCCTGGGAGGCAACCCAGCTTTTCACTTTTCTCATTCATTAGTTCAATGTTTGTGGGCAACATTACTGCAAACCCTCACGAGACTACAACTCGTCCACTAGGGGTAACCTAGGGGTTTCAAGGCTTGTTGCATGCGCTAAATGTAATCGAGAGCACCTGCGAAAGTGGTATAGGTAGGATTTTATTTTTGTTAGTTTTGTTTTACTTTCTCTCTCGTGCTGACCGGATTCCATGCTGCGATCTCTTGGAAAGTCCCTCACGATTCATCATCCAGGTACTATCTTCCCTTCACTTTTTCTTTACTTTTGTTGTTCTATGCGCATTCCATACTCATATCCTTTACATTGAGGACAATGTAGCTTTTAAGTTGCGGGTGGGAGATTAGGTTACCTAATCAGTATTTTCTTGAGCAAAAATTGTGAAAATTTTTAAAATTTCTCTGGACTTTCTGGTGAATTCAAAGTGATTGGACGACCATCTTTGATTTAGAATTACAGGATATGGAATGTTGGTGATTTACTGCTAGTGGATTCAGTTGCTCGTTAGATTTCACAGTTAAGTTTAATTATTAATCCATGATTAGAAGTTGTAAACATTGATTGAGTCATGATTTCACATGTCACATCTCGCTTACATATTAAGATTTCAGTTTGAAACTGAAGGGTTAATTTGGTGATCAGTAAGCATAGAAGGAACCAACTTGAACAATTGCCCGTCAAGATCAATTAAAAGGAAGAGATATCGTCGAGAAAGGTTAGGCAAAGAATCTTCAGTATAGGTTTGCTCCCTATAAGTGTGGACTTCATTCCCCTTCTTGGCATTACTTTTAATTTAAAAAAAAAAAAAAAAAAAAAAAACTGAAGGAATGAAAAGATGATCTTTGAGGCAAGCTTTGGTTATTATAAATTCTCTTGTTGATTACCGACAATATCCTGAAATAAAGACTTGAATATTAATGTTGAAAGTTGGGATTACACTTTACATCTGTGGAACTCAATGTTTAGAATTATTTCTAATTAAGGGACTAATACTTTGAATGAAGTTTATCGTGTGTTTGAGTCTAGGAGAGAGTAAGGCCCAACATTCATGAATTGTTGAATTCTGAATATCTAGATTGTTTTCCAAAATCACTCGAGTTCATAGAAATTCTCCTGTAATTCTCAACTTATTTTTCGCATACTTTGCTCGGGACTAGCAAAATGCTGGTTGGGGGTTGTGTTGAGGGTCAAATATTGCATATCAGACCCATTTATTGCATGGATTTACAAGCATGACACCGTTTAATAGCCTAATTTAGTTGAATTTGTGATGCAGGGCGCCTTCATGAGCTTGGACTGGGAAAGGACACTAAAAAGCATGGATTTACCGATCTGATGACACTAAAGCATGGGACAGACTCCAGAAGACCAAGAGCGACGGAATTATACACCAGGGGTCCGCAGAAATCGAGGAATCGAAGCTCAAGTGGCCTGAAAAGTGTCCAAAATGCAAGATCATAGGGTCCCCACCATCTGATCAGTTCGAAACTTCACACGTGGCTTGAGGACCATAAATAAACCGTACACGTAAAATTTCAGCCCCTGGATCACTATGAAAGTGGCCCAACGGACAGATCAGCCCCTTAAATCCTTAAGTGGGACCCACCTGCTGTTTAGATCTGCTTCATCTCCGGTCTCCACGGTCTAAATGATGTGACAGAATGGATGGACGGAGCGGATTTCATATATACATCATGATGGACCCCACAAGGAGCATGCGAGTGCATAGACGGTGCACTCTTGTGGTGCACCGAATTCCTACAAAGGGTCAGCCACCGCTGAACCGCGTCCTCTTCAAAAACGTAACAGCGTTTACACGGCCGACTCCGGTCCTCAGTGGGGCCCACTCAACACCTGAAGTGATGATCCGAACCGTCCATTGTATCAAGAGGGTGGGCGTGAACATCGCCTAGGTGGCGTAATCTCGGAAGATAATGGAGAGTGGATTTCAGCTGTTAAAACGGATGATTAACGGTGACTTGAAAGATAACGTGGGCCACATGAAATGAGGACCAAAAGTAGTGCTTTCCACCTGATTTTTCGAGTAGAACGCAGTGGACGGATCGGATTTTCCAAAAAGATATTGAAATGGGACCCACCATCGTCACAGCGTCAATGACGCTACCCTGTTTTCGCAACCGGACGCCGTCCGACTTTCACGGCGAGTTGTACGCCCTTGGGGGCGGTCGGACGGCTGATCCGAGCCGTTCATCATGTAGGTGGGCCAGAAAGCTCCCAGAGGACGTTGTCCTTTTGGAAGGAAAGCAAAGAAGAAGAAGAGGAGAAGACTCCGAGTTTGGCTGCTGTGCGTCTCCGCAACCAACTCGTCCGCGATCTCCGGCCTTTCGCACGGACCTCCTGCTCTACATACAAGGAGTCCCAGCTTCCGCAGCTGAGTCCTGCCAGGACTCCACAGAAGGGAGGTGAGAAGAAAGATAAAAAGGCAGTTACGGTTTGGTTGAAAGGGTAATTTCGGAGAGAGTGGTTGCTGTGCGTGGTGGGCGGCTGCTGCACGGGCTTTACTGCTGAGGTGGCGGTTGCTGCTGCACGAGGTCAGTTGCTGCTGCTGAGGAAGCTTTTGGGTTTTGTTTTCGGGAGGTAAGGCTGGCGTGGTTTGAAGGCTTGGATGATTGAAGAAAAGAAACAGGGAACTCCTTTTGTTTTCCTTTTTCTTTTCCTTTTATTGATGTCTTTCCTTTGACTTTTTTTGGTTCTAGCATGATCACGCTAGGCTAAACCTCTTAGCTAGGGCTAAGAGGTGAAGCTTGTAGCCTGATGGGAGAGATGTTGCTGGTGCCCTTTGATTAGATTGAAGAGATTTTTGATTTAATTTTATGGGAATATTTTTAGTTTTTAATGGCATGTTGTGACTGAAATTACAATGGGCTTGCAATGGCTTTGAGTATTCCTCTTCTCTTATTTTGATTATAATGTCAGGAAGCCCTGATGTTCACCATCGTCTCCTGGGCATGGTTGGATGTCGTACCCTTCCTGATTTTCATACATTGTTGATTGGTTGGTAATTAGTTTAATCCTGTTGTTTACTTTGTCTCCTGGGCATGGTTAGATGATGGAATCCATTCTAATTCATACACCTTGCATCTCTTGAAACCTATATCAATGGCAGTTCAGTAAATTTCCATAATTTGTGATCCTGGCATACGATCTCCCTGATCTCTACAAGTGGATCCTCTGAATCCCTAGTTCCCGTCCTCTGAATTCCTAAAAGTCTTAGATAATTCTTCCACAATTATTCCTTAATTTCTATTTGGTTTAGATCACATCTTAGTCTAGTTCTAGTTCTTCTTGGTTTCGGATAACGTACAGGTATCAGTCCCTGTGGATTCGACCTCGGTCCTACCGAGTTTATTACTACATCACAACCCTGCACTTGGGGAGTGAACACTAAGAATTCAGTTTTTCATTCAAGGACCAAGCATATTGCCATCAGATATCACTTCATACGTTCGTTACTGGAGATGGATCGATTGCTCTGAAAAATATTCATACAAATGAAAATCTTACGGATATGCTGACCAAGACGGTCACACGGGAGAAGCTGAAGCTTTGTTCAGCTTTGATTGGTCTTCAGGTTTGAAGATGGGGAGGCGATGCACTCCGAATGTAGAAGACAAAGGTTTATGATGATGTGTCTCCAAGTGGAAAATTGTTGAGATGTGGAGCCACATCTGGGGGCTGCTCGACCGATCGTGGCCCATGCTCGACCGGTCGAGTGCCCCACTCGACCAGTCGTGAGCAGTCGTGGACTGGCTCGACTCAAAGTCCAACAAGCATCAGATTTTGGATTCCGAGGTGCTCGACCGGTCGTGGGGTCTGCTCGACCCATCGAGGTTACGCAGTTCGTTTCTAGATTTGATGCGGACTACGGAAATTTGAGTCGGTTTTCACAAGGGTGCGAAAGGAAAGTTGCCTAAACTATAAATAGGAGTCTCTAGGGCTTTTTTAATATATGGAAAATAATTCTAAAGTGTGGGCAAAGAGTTTTCTATGTACTTCCAAAGGAGAGGTTAGTATATTGCCTTGTAATCTTCATTTTTCTTCATAGTGGAAGTTTGCATCCGTGGTTTTTTACCCTTGTTGGAGTTTTTCCACATAAAGCTTGTCTTGTGGTTTGTTTGGAATGCTTTGATTCTTTTTCTAGTTTATATTTCTTCTTGTTTATCGTTTGTGGGTGAGACTTAAGATTATATCTTGGTTCACTGTATTGTTGGCATGCTGCGCAATATAATACTAGCTCACGGACCTCGCAATAGGTCAAGCCTAGGCTAAAAGCTTACTTGGGCTTGTCAAGATATAGCTAGCCCATTGCCACCCTTTCCTTTATAGCCTTTCATGAAAAATATGTACTTAAAATTAAATAGTCCAAATAGTGGTCCCAACTTTAGACAAATCATAAACAAAAAAATATAAGAAGTATATAACTCAAATTAAACCATTCAAATATTGGGCCCCACTTTAGATGGATCATAAACCAATATAAAATAGTGAAATTATATTTTAGTTGTTAGATTAGTGGATGCCTGGTGGATGGTACACAGTTATTTAATTTAAATTTCATAATAGCACATTATTTTTAAAATTTATCAAACCAAGTTAAAATTTGTTCCATATCAACATATATATATATATATATATATATATATATATATATATATATATATATATATATATATATATATATATATATATATATATATATATATCAAACCAAGTTAAAATTTGTTCATAACTAAACTATTATTTCTAGTCCTGGTCTTGTTTTTAACCATAAAATACTTTTGGTTGTCCAAACAATCCCTAAAAGCTTGTGTACGTCTTTCATACTTGTGATAAAAGCAAACTTGTGATTGAGTTTTCTAGTGACTCAGATCAAAACCTTGTCAAGTGAGGTCCAATCATGGATGGACCATTTCCAGAATATCCTCTTGTTGGCATGAGTTGTCTGTCGAAGATTAGAGGAGCAAATTAAGGGATAAAAATCCCTACATCATAGGGTCAACTAAAGCCCAACGAAATCAACAATTATAGCCAAGATTTTCTATAGTTGATAGCGAGATTTGTGTACACCAAAATAGGAGTATTATTTGTTATATACCATCACTGTGTAAAGGAAAATGTACGAAATATAGAATCTGAATTGTTCCCCCAAAAACTTGATATGGTGTCAAAGCGGTTCTTTCTTCCCTATCCTTTGTCATCCGAAACATAAAACATAGACAAGCACCCTGCATCATGGCTGATGCAGACTCGCATTTAGACAAGTCTCTCTCATCTTCTATCTTGTCTGAGTTCAATACAAAAATGGCTGAGGTGCTGTCAAAAACCTCAGCTCTGACCCAGATTACCAACATGGCCACCGCACCAATTGGGATTTAGTTGGATGGGACCAACTACGCACTTTGGTCTTAGGTGGTGGAAATGTACATATCCGGCAAAGACAAATTGGGGTATATCAACGGTGATTTTCCCCAACCTCCATCGACAGATCCAAACTTCCACAAATGGCGTACCGACAATGCCATAGTGAAGGGTTGGGTGATTAATTCCATGGATCCATCATTGATTGGAAATTTCATCAAATTTCCAATAGCAAAAATGGTGTGGGATGCCATAGCAACGACCTATTTCGATGGGAGCGATGCCTCCCAAGTGTATGACCTCCGGCGTTAAGTAACACGTCTAAAGCAAGCGGGTGGCTCACTAGAGAGATACTACAATGATCTGCAGGGATTGTGGAGAGAAATTGACTTACAAAGGCCAAATCCGATGCAGTGCCAGGCAGATATTCAGAAGTATAACATCATGGTACAAGAAGACCAAGTGTATATCTTTCTAGATGGCCTGGATGATCGGCTAGACAGCATTTGGAGGGATATTCTCCAAATTCAACCGTTACCCACCGTGGAGCAAGCGTACGCCCATGTCCGGCAGGAGGTGATATGGCAAGCCGTGATGACAGGGACCACGAGCGAAGAACTACTGGGTGCTGTGATGGCCTCCAAAAGCTTGAAGGTTGGAGCTCCTACACCGAGTTTCCTCCAAAATGGAAAGCCGATTTCCACTTCTAAGTCAAAGACTACATCTGACGAGCAGAAATGCTCTCATTGTGGAGGTTCTAAACACAGTCGGGAGACGTGTTTCAAGCTCAATGGCTATCCCGAGTGGTGGCATGAGTTACAGGCAAAGAAAAAATGTGATAGTTGCACAGGCAAAGGTGGGCCAATGGTTACAGGCCAAGCTGCCCTGGCAGACCAGGGTGCTTTGGTGGGCCAAGCTTCAGTTGCTGCAAGTGAGCCGACTCTTTCTTTAATTCCAGCCGAAGCTCATAATGCCACTACAAGTTCCATTCTACTCGGGTTCAATATGGAGGAGGCCCATAATGAGTGGATCCTTGACTCAAGGGCCTCTAAGCATATGACCTATGATGAAAAGGATTTCTCCCAATGGTCTACACCTCGGAGATTGAGCATTGCAAATGCTAATGGAAAAAGTTGCTCGGTAACCGGGGCAGGTACCATGGTGTAGTCACCGGACCTACCTCTGTCCAATACGCTTTTTGTCCCTTCTCTTTACCACAAGTTATTATCTGTGAGCCAGATTACCAAGGAGCTAAAATATGTTATGATTATTTACCCTAATGTTTGTTTTCTTCAGGATATTCTCACCCAGGAGATCATTAGGCGTGGTATTGAGAAGGGGGGACTCTACTACGTGGAGGATTTCAAGGTGGGTCGTGCATGTCAGACTACTCATCAGAATAAATAAAAGGAGAAGCAGATTTGGCTTTGGCATCACCGGTTAGGTCATCCTTCATTCGGTTATTTAAAGCATGTATTTCCTGATTTTTTTTTTCGGATATATTGAGTTTGGAATTTAAATGCGAAACATGCATTCTGGCTAAAAGCCATCGGAGTACTTACCCTTTGAGTTTCAATAAGAGTGCAGCTCCATTTACATTGATTCATTTTGATATGTGGGGTCCGTCACCTAAATCTACTATGCTTAGCTATCGGTGGTTTGTGATATTTGTAGATGATTGCACTAGGATGATGTGGTTATATTTGTTAAGACACAAAGACAAAGTTTTTGATATATTCCAATCCTTTTATGAGATGATTTGCACCCAATATTCCACAAAGCCTCGGGTTCTTCGCTCCGATAATGGTGGCGAATATGTGAATGCTCAGTTTCGTGATTTCTTTTGCCAACATGGAATGATTCATGAGACGTTATGTTCCCAAACTCCACAACAAAACGGGGTTGTCAAGCGAAAAAATCGCCATATCCTTGAGACTGCTCGAGCCCTTCTTCTTGGAGCCAATATGCCTAGTCATTATTGGGCGGATGCAGTCACGACGGCAGTTCATGTTATTAACAGGATGCCGTCAAAAGTCCCCGAGATGCAGACTCCTCTCCAAGTGTTATCCACCTTTTGTTACCTTACCTTTAGTCTTGATGAGTCGACCATATGTCTTTGGATGTGTTGCCTACGTTCACCTCCACAAGGACAAACGCACTAAAATCGATCCTCATGCAATTCGGTGTCTCTTCTTGGGCTATGGCATACATCAAAAAGGGTATTGATGCTATGATCCTACTCATCGGCGTACATATGTGTCCATAGATGTCACGTTTCTGGAATCCAATACTTTGTTTACATCCAAGATATCTACTTCTCCTCTTCAGGGGGAGAATCATGATGAAGAGATGAACTAGCTGCGGGTTGATTGGCCAGGGTTCAATGACCCAGATACAATTGAAGGCACTATAGAGACAAAGACGACGCATAGAGTCCCCTTTCTCTCCTCAGTATCCATTGACCCTTCTCCTGAGAATATCACTGAGATCAACTCTCCAAGCTCCCCTGAGAATATCACCGAGGTAAACTCTCCAAGCTCTCCGGTTACACCTCAAATTTCTAACACCATCGATACTCTTGCTCCTATTGGCTGATACTCTTGCTCCTGTCGGCTATGGCTTACCTTTCAGGCATAATTGTGGCAAGCCACCAAATCGATACTCTCCTGAGGTGGAAGAGCAACGGTCGAAATATCCTATCGCCAATTATGTATCCACAGAAAAACTCTCAGAACTAGTGAAAAGCTTTGCCGTCGATCTTTTATCTCATCACATTCCTACCAGTGTTGAAGAGGCGTTAAGGGATCCTAGATGGGTTCAAGTCATGAAGGAAGAGATAGAGGCCTTACTAAAAAAAGAGACATGGATACTCGTCTCATTACCCAAAGGAAAGAAGACGGTGGGATGCAAATGGGTCTTCTCCATCAAATACAAGGTAGATGGGTTAATTGAACGATACAAAGCAAGATTAGTTGTCAAAGGTTATACCCAAACATATGGAGTCGATTATCAAGAAACTTTCTCACCAATGGCTAAACTAAACACGGTTATAGTTCTATTATCTCTTACTGCGAACCTTGATTGGCCATTACATCAGCTCGACGTAAAAAAATGCATTTCTTCATGGTGATGATCTTGAAGAAGAAATTTACATGGATATCCCTCCCGGGTATATGGCTAATTCTGAAGCTAAGATTGTGTGCAAATTGAAGAAGACTCTATATGGCTTGAAACAATCTCCTCGAGCTTGGTTTGAGAGACTGAGTTTTGCAATGAAAAAATATGGCTTCCAACAGAGCAACTCTGATCACACCATATTTCTTAAACATCAACAAGGTAGGATCACGGCACTAATTGTCTACGTTGACGATATGATCATTACAGGAGATGCTGCAGACGAGATTTCAAGACTTCAAGAACAGTTAGCATCAGAGTTCAAGATGAAGAACTTAGGGGGGCTCAAGTACTTCTTGGGGATCGAAGTTGCTAGATCTAATAATGGAATATTCCTTTCTCAGCGGAAATATGTTCTGGATCTGCTAGCTGAGGTCGGGCTACTAGATTGCAAGCCTGCTGATGTACCAATAATCCAGAATCACCGACTTGGGGAATATCCAGATCAAGTTCCAACAGACAAAGGTAGATATCAGAGACTAGTTGGCAAATTGATTTATCTGTCGCACATGCAACCTGACATTGCCTATGCAGTAAGTGTGGTTAGCTAATTCATGCATTGCCCGACTAAAGATCATATGAATGCTGTAATGCAGATTCTCAGATACCTAAAGTCGTCCCCTGGAAAAGGACTTCTGTTTTCAAAGAATGGTCATCTAAATGTTGAAGGCTATATAGATGCTGACTGGGCAAGAAGCATATAAGACAGGAAGTCTACTTCAAGCTATTTCGCATTTGTTGGAGGGAACCTAGTCACCTAGAGGAGTAAGAAGCAGAAGGTAGTAGCGTTATCAAGTGCAGAAGCAGAATTTCGGGGAATGGCCAAAAGACTATGCGAGCTTCTCTGGCTCAAGAGACTTTTATCTGAGATTGGGTTTACCCCTAATTGTGAGATGAATCTATTTTGTAATAATAAGGCGGCGATTAACATTTCACATAACCCAGTTCAGCATGATCAGACCAAGCATGTAGAAGTTGATCGGCATTTTATCAAACAAAATGTTGAAGAGAAGATAATTCGTTTTCCTTTTATGAAATCTAAAGACCAGTTGGCAGATATTCTAACAAAAGCTGTATGTAGTAGGAGTTTTCACAACTCACTTGGCAAGTTGGGCATGATAGACATATACGCACCAACTTGAGGGGGAGTGTTGGCATGAGTTGTCTGCCGAAGATTAGAGGAGCAAATTAAGAGATGAAAATCCCTACATCATGGGGTCAACTACAGCCCAACGGAATCAAGAATTATAGTCAAGATTTTCTATGGTTGATAGCAAGATTTGTGTACACCGAAATAGGAGTATTGTTTGTTGTTATATACCATTACCGTGTAAAGGAAAATGTACGAAATATAGAATCTGAATTCTTCCTCCAAAAAATTGATACCTCTCAATTAGTCCACACTAACCTTTCCAAAGATGGAAGAAAGCACATTCAATGGAAGAAATTCCAAAGATTCAATGGCTAAGATCTTCCAGGAGATTTTGGGGGAATGGTCCATCCACCTATGGGCGTCACATCTACAAACTAAGTTATTGGGAACAAATAGAGAAGTTGGCCTGTTATAAAAATATATTAGGGACCACCAATCAATTTCTATTTTATTCAAACAAAAGTTTGTAATGTCTCCGGTTGTAATTTTCAAGAAAAAGAATCCCCTCCGTGCATACAAGTCTAATTTTTTCCCCTAACAGTTCGGATCATTTTTTACAGAAGAAAGAGAACTGGCCGGGGTCTAAATTCCTTTCTATTTTGATTTAAAAGTCTGTCTGTTTAACACTAGCGGCTCTAAAATTAGTTGTGTAGACCTTTTCCTCTACAACTATGGTTTTGTATAGTAACTATTTTGTAAATGTTTTGGCTGAGGTGTAGCCAATCACAAAACCAAAAGGACCAATGGTTTATTCATTCCACCTTTCTTGTATTTGCACTATATCTTTTAGATATTTTTTGATGTTAAGCGAGTTGCGGACACTTTCATGGCAAAGATGGACTAAAGAAGGCCCGATCGGAGGTAGAAATGATCCAAACCATCAGAACCTCAAAATAGTCGTATTTCACCAACCGGAACGAGTTATTCAACATATAATTTATGATTTTTGGGTAGGAGAAGGTACTTTAGCCAGCCAACCCTGTTACATTGGGTTGCCCATGCCGAATTTGTGAGATTCCATCATAGTGACAATCAAAAGTCCATTTTATTTTCATTTTTACTATAAATAATAAATTTTAGTTTGATCATAACTTTTAACACTTTGAGTTATAGAAGTGATGCCCCGCATGAATAGGTCTTAGAAAAATTCGGAGAATAACGTGGTTAGGCCACAATGGACACTAATTATCTTTGGCCAAAAATCATAAAGTGTAGTAGGAATAATGATTGTCTATAAATAATAAGTTTACTATGTATAGTAAGTCATGTTTTTTTTAAGAAGTTCGGGTCTAAAACTCTATCCTAGGTTTGTACTCATTATTTAAATGATTGTAATTTTGTTTTTATCATCAATCAATTTATTTTCAAATTTATTAAAAATTATTTCTATTTTATCCCTTTTGGATACGAGGAAACTATGTGAGGAATCCAGAAAGATGGTATCGACCTGATCACATCCTTCCCTTTTCTGTGTCATTTTGCACTTGCAAATGGTCATAGGAAGGGCAAAGAAGTGCAAAATGGTCATAGGAAGGGCAAAAGCTTTGGTTTTTTTTTCATGTAGCCCTTCGACCAATGGCATTTTTATTTTCGAACTCTTTCCTCAAGTAACCAGCACCACTACTTTTCTTCCTCGTGTGTAGCTGCACGGAAGGCATAGTGTACGGATCCCTTATGATAAAGGCTCTGCATGGCCCACTGCAATGAATATGCAGATTGCTCACTGTTGAATCACCGTTGAAGCCCTTCTCTCTGTAGCCCGTCGCATGTACCTGTACCCTTTTCCATACTTTTTCTCTTGTTTTTTTCTCTTCCCGACTCTCACCACGTGCACTGCACATGCCACAACCCCTGGTCTTAAATAAAAGAAGCTGAAGAGCCCTTTGGACAGTGGCAACCTCCATAGTTATATCTATTTTTTGCCATTTTCTCCGTTCTTTATTTTTTTATTTAACAGCCTCACACTCTTATCTTAATGACATGCGAGTTCTAGCATGTTGATGGACTACATAGGCACACATCTGATTTAATAGACCTGTAAGATGATTGTCCACGTGATGTCTAGAATGGCTTGATTTTTGGGCCAGATGTGTTAAGAGTGCGGCCAATTTGAGAGATAGGATGTTACACAAAATTTCAACTGGTAGCATGCATTGTACACTTGCACATTGCACGCTTTCTTGCTAGTCTTTCTCAGAAGAGAGAAGAAATGTAGTGTGCAAACCTCTCTCTCTCTCACCAGGATATCATACATGAAACGAGTGTGAGATCTGGATCATTCATTACATGGTGCTCACAACTTTGATCATCCATCATGTGGTGCTCAATGTGAGCGTGAACATTCACTGGCTAACCAAGATCAGGCCCATCAACTCATTATGTGGGTAACATCATATGAGAGAGAGAGATTATTATAAAACTAGACCAGTAAGTCCATGTTCAACATAACACGTGACCTACTGGTTTGATAGTGAACCCATCAAATGAACATTCAGATCCTATTTGAGGTAGAGCAGATCGCGGATAGTTTCATGGTCGAGATGGACCAGAAAATGCTCAACTGGAGATTGATTTGGACCGTCAGAACTTAAAACATACGTATCTCGCAAACTGGAATGGGTTGGTGTATATGATTTTGGGGTAGGACGAGCTACTTCAGCCACCTAACCCCGCTATGCCGGGTTGTGCATGCCGAATTTGTGAAATACCATCAGATCCACGGTCAAATTCATGTTTTAATTTCCTTTTTACTATTTACAATAAGTTTTAGTTTGATTATAACTCTTCATCCGTTGGGCTTTAGGAGTTGCACTCAACATGAAAAGTACTTACAATAATCAGGAGAACAATGTGGTGAAGCCAAGCAGGACACTTACTATTTTTGGCTGAAAACCATGCGCACTGATAGGAATCCCGACTGTTTATAAAATAGTAAGTTTACTATTTATAGTAAGTCGGTGATTTCTAGGAGTTTTAGTTGTAGTTTAATTCCAAAACTTATTCCGTGGCTTAGTAGCTCTATTTAAAGGGTTGTAAACTCGTTTAATCATTCATCAATCAATTTACAAATTTTTTAGAATATTATTTCTCATGGATTTGAGAAGACTATAGATTTGAAGTAGTTATCCTTGAGAACCTAACATAGGCACACTCCAAATGTCCAATTCTCATTGCAGTGGACCACCCTACAAACAGAATGGTGCCACAGTCCAACACCACAGATGGGAAAATCCTCAAAAGAGCCTGATTTAAAATTTAAGAGAAATTGTGGAAGTGCTAAATAGTGAACTTTCAATCCTCTCCAATTGTTATAGCTGCTCTCCTCCTCTCTTTAACCCATTGTCAAAGTTTAAACTGTCGAGCATAATTTCTAAATTCCACAGAGTAAAAACCAAAGCTACCAAATGTAAGTTAAATAATGCAAAATTCAAGTTTGAATCTAAATCCATCGTGCCAAATGATCCCTAAGGTTTAATAGAAATGAACCCAATTCACATGTACAGCTGAACATAACTTAAGAGGTGGAATTTTTCCCCCCTTTTTAAGTACCTTGTTCTTGAAAAGAGAACCCCAAATGCACAACATTATTTCCCCCAAAGAAAAAAACACAAGAAATGGTACAACAGTCAGACATGAAACACCCTTCTAACCTACAACACACCACCACCCTTCCCAAGAGAAACAAGATACATAAAATGAAATAGAATGGATAAAATACAAAAAGAATGGATGAAAATACCCACCACCCTTCCAAACACCCCTTCCCCTAATAAACAAACAATTCCTTCTGCCACCTTAGTGGTGGGGCCCACTCAAGGTACCATCCACGTGACCGTCTCAATTAGTGGCAAGCACCACCACCACACACACATATCCCACCAGGCTCTCTCCCTCTCTCCCTCTCTCTTAGTTAAGAAGCTCCTTGTCCGTACATAGCTCTGAGGGAGTGCCGCCCATTTTCTTAAGGTTTTGCTGATGATATACTTGCCTCAGTCTCTCTATTTCCTTCTTCAGCGCTTCCTGGTGTGCTGCATTTCCACATACAACAACTATAAAGAAACCACAACCAATATTCATTCCCAAACTCTATTACTCGTAGGTTAAGCCCATTAGCCATAAATACGGTAGTTATGAGTATCCCCTACTTAATATGAGAGAGAGAGAGAGAGAGAGAGAGAGAGAGAGAGAGTCCAAGAAGCTTTCATTCCCCCAGCTATTGAAGTGGGGTGTTTCTACTTTTTCATGAAAATAGGGTGGCATTTATCTTTTAGACAAATATCTATAGGCATGAGATCATGTACCATAACTTATTTGCATTTAAATCATGTATGCATATGGAAAAACCGATCAATGCTTGCCCATTTACAATATAAAAAACCTTGAGGTGTGTATCATATCAATGATTTTACAATTCAGGAAATTGTAGGACTATTCCAAAATCCCCCACAAATCAACCTCAATCGCATTAAACTAATTAAATTAATAAAAATATAGCATGCATATAAAATTCCCTCTTCATGCATATAAAATTCCCTCTTTATTTCTTCATCCTTTTCTACAAAATGTTTTTGTTCGTGAAACAATAAAATTCATAACCAGAATTTCAAAAAAAAAAAAAAAAACCTAGGAAATTGGACTGAACCAAATGTTGTTTTTGCTAAAAACAAAAGATGGGTAAGGTTTAATTAAACTGAATTAAGGCTACTAAGTACTTACCATCCTTGAAAATCTTATCTTGAGCAAGGGCGGCAATTCGCTGCTTAAGAGCACTGTTGTCCACATTAAGAACTAATCGCTGATGATCGAGAAATGCGACCCGAGGAGACAATGCCGATACTTCCGTCTTCATTTCCATAAAGATTAAGCATAATTATAATAAAATTAAGCTACATTACATCATAATCCAATCAATAATTGGATTTTCAATATATAATTTACAAGCTCGAACACATACCTGCAACGACGTGACGCTACGTTCAAGCTCCGATATGTATTGCAGCTTCCTCACTCGTGATCTTTGTGCAGATTGTCGGTTGGCTAAGATCCTAAACAACCCAAATGAAAATTATTAGAGAAATAAGAAAGATTTGATCCTGATTACTTTGTAAGTAACATTTAAATAAGCAAATGGGGCCCACATTACCTCTTGACCCTCTTGGGATCAATGATGGGATCACTGCTGGTGGGTGTAGGCGCAGTGGTGACCTGCGGCTCCGACTTGCACGAGCTCTGCACCTCCCCTTCATTCCTCAGCTGCTGATCCGACGGTGTGGGTTTCTCGTCGTTGATGCTGTTGTGGTCCGATGGTGTGGATGGGTTGGATGTGGATACCATGGCAGGTGCCGCGGCAGATATGTCATCGGAGAACATGGACATGAGCTGCTCGTCGTCCAGCCTCTCGAACTCGTTGTCTGCGGGCTGGCATTCTTCATCGAGCGGAGCTTCCAGGAATGCGATCGAGTCGCTGACTGACCTGCGATGGGACCCGCGCTTCGCAGAGGAAAAGTCGAGGAACTCGTCTACCCAAGAGGGTTGCTGGTGGGTGGGGTTGGGCAGCAAGTTGCCTACAGAAGGAGCTCTTTGGTGAGGGAAATTGGTCCAGTTGGGTGCCATGTTTGGGATCTTGGGTGGCAATTGTGCCATAACGTAGAAGAATTTAAAGAACCAAACACTCAGAAGAAAAAAAGAAGAAGCCACAAACACAAATACAAGAGAATGCTCCTCTACTGAATCTTGTTAAAGAGGTGAATGAATGAATGAATGAATGAAAGTATGTGCTCTACACCACATACAACATCACATACATTATGGATTTGAAAAATGCAAATGGTTGGAATCTCTTTCCTATCTCCTTCACACCATTTTCTTTGGTGTATGTTCTTCTATATGGGCATTTTTCTTTTTTTCTTTGAGGGGTGCTTTTTGAGAGAGAGAGAGAGAGAGAGAGAGAGAGGTATTGGAAGGGGGTCACATGGGAAGGAGAGGAGACAGCTAGCTACAGCTGTGGGAGGGGTTGGAGCTCAACGGTTTTACAGGAAAGTAGCAGTATAGTTTAATAACTGGAGGAATCAGCCACCACGTGCCGATGTGACCGTGGCTTTGGCCGGAGCAGCAGGCTCACCGTATGGGCCGGTATTGTATTACGGTAATGGATTCTTCTTTCATGCTCTGGCAGATCACGTTGCTTCATACTCGGGCACTCAGATATTTTACATGTCTCATGTAATTACTCAAACTACACCGTAATCCGCTGAATCCAAATCACAAACCCAGAACCAGATTGGTTGAACTATGATAATTTATGATTTGTCCACACCATGGATGGTTTTCATTTTTGACCGTCCATTAAATGTCCACTAATCCGTTTCTCAGATGAACAAATAAGAGATTTTTTTTTTTTTATGATACATCGACCCATGATTTGAACGGTTTTAATTTTAGTTGATTTTATGCCAAGTTTGTAGTTTCTAAGTGCCTACGTATTATTCATCACACTCTGCCAGAGTACCAAGTTTTTTTTTTTTCGGCTACAATATCCCTTAGCTGTTAGATTCTGTGTGCGTTTGTTACACCGTAGTGATTCCTATTTTTGCATGTTTTATTCATGGAAACCAATCTGGATCGTACAAATTGGGGGAAGATTGAGTATGGAGTGTCTAGAAAAATTTATACTGATAGAACGATTCTGATTGCTTATCATTTGGCATCAAATGGATGTTTAAAGAAAAGGATAGACAATACTCCCAATTCAACTGGAAAAACTAAGTGGAATTTTCTCACTGTCATCCATCAATAATAGAAGGCACGACATAGATGGTCTGGATTAGCTTGTTTACCTTTCTACCTATTCGGTGGATTAGTCAGCATCGTTTAGCACATGGGAAGAACGCACGCCGGAATCATGTCCTTCCTAAATTGGGACGCGGATTGCGTCCTACCCCCGCCCGGACGGTTATCCGTCCGGGCAGAGCTCTGTGGGGCCCAAAAATATGTAAGTGTTTTATCAACGCCGTTCATTGCTTTTATCAGACCATTTTAAATTATGAGCCTAAAAATGACATAGGTCCACAGATCTAATGGACCACACCAAAGGAAGTTGCAGTGATAATGACACCCACCGTTGAAACCTTTCTAAAAGCCACTGTGATGTTTTTTTACATCCAACCTATTAATAAGTTCACGTAAACGTGGATGAAGTGAAAACACAAATACAATCTTGATCCCAAACTTCTCCAGCTACCAAGAACTTTTTAATGGTGAACGTTCAATCCCCACTTTGTGGTCCAGTGGAGATGTATGCCTTCCTCATTTTTATAGGTACATCTTAAACTGATCTGAGAAAATATATGAACGGCGTGGATAAAACACTTACATCATGTTGGACCCCACAGAGCCCTGCCCGAACGGATTAGCGTCCGGGCGGGGGTAGGAGTAGGACGCAATCCGCGTCCTGAGATAGTTTTCCTATTTTCATTACCAATCTACCCTTACTTTTCTCGTGGGTTCCACTCCTTTGGATTTAGAATTACAAATTGAATGATTTAATATAGGGATACATTCCGGTAGTCCCAGGGACTACCAAACTAGCTATCTAAAGAGCTGCGGTTCATCAAAAACGATGGAAGTAGATGGTGCAGAAATGTGGGACCCACCTCATGTTTCTGCTATTCAGTGTTATGTCATTGGAACCCGATTCCGTGAGGCCTGGAAACACAGAGTTCGGTAGGGCTCTTACGTGGTGAGATTTGATTGATCCAGCCCAATGACATCCACTCCCTGACATGTGGCAACACCTGGCTTAATCCAATCTCAACACGTCAAGGCTGCACCGAAACTAGTGTTTCTCAGCCTCACTAAATACGGTTGCACTCTAATAATATTCTGTAAGTGGAGCAGATAATTTGGTGGTACTGCTGACTACCAAAACCTTTCATTACTAGAATTCCACTTTGGCCATTATAATAGGTTTATATCTAGTGTGAGATCACGTGCATGTACTCGCATATGAGTAAGTGCATGTGACTGTATCTGCTATTGGGTGGTATGCGGGGGTATGTATGTATGTGCGGTTGCCCATTCGGCAGGGCAAGGACATCAGTGCCTTCAATGTCTAGGCATTCGAAAAGGTGTATCCTACAATGCTCGGCCGAAAGTTTGTATACCACCATTTTAGTTTTCAATATATACCAGTAGAGTACATGTTTCAGTGGTCCAAACCGTTTATATGATTGGCTATATATGGATGGACGATACACTGAAAAATCCTAACATGTTGATTGGTGTCAATTAAATAGATGGTTGAGAAAGAAAACAAACCAACAGACCGATGGATAGGATCTTAAGATCTGGGAGATTATTGGATCATGGCCCATCCATGTTGGATCCATCAGATCAACGGTTTAGATCAGTGACTAGTGATTCCCGGTAGTATACATTCTCATTTTCGCATAATAAGGAAAAAGAAGTATGTGTTTTTTTTTACATGTGTTCCCTAGCGAGTGGTAGTCGGTCCCAGGCATGTGCCCGAGCATGATTGCATAAAACAAACCGCGAGCTTTTAGATGCTGTAAATTTCCGCGAACATGCTCTTTCAGATTTTTGTCAATATCGTGGAAAGGAAGTCAGGTCCACTCATCAACTCAAACCGTCCATCCTTTGTGTCTTTAACTTGGATTGCTTGTGGTCAGATGATGCTAACCATCTGATGCATCATCTGATACGTGGGTTTGGATTAATTTATGTACAATATTTGGATGGTTTGAATTTTCCAATTATTGTATTTTTTGTACCATGGCCTAAAAGCGCCTGCTAGAAATGAATGGGCGGTCAGGATCGTTGATTAGACAGTCTACGTGTCAAATGTGACTAGTTTAGAGTTTAAGAATAATCATAAAAATATTTGTATATGTGGGTGTATTAACATCTTTATTGCACCCCTAAGTATGTTTTAGTTCGATACCTGCACTATTCCTGATCTTGTTAGTTATATCTTATTATTAGTAGTTCGTTTTGCCTGTGGCTATCCAGGATCATCAACACGCATCGCCACATGGGGCCCACATGAAGAGATTTTAATATGATCGGAACCGTCTGTCTTCTGGGCACCAGATTGAATAACCTATGAGCGTGTAATCACCCTCAAAAGGATTGATGTGACCACTGATCTGTCAGCACAGGGAAATTCTCTTTGCACTGGTCGAAATTCAGGTAAACATATTGATGGTCCCATCATCTCTTTAACATCTATCCAGACAAATGGATGCTACTGATCGTTGGACCATGTTTTCATGTGGAGCCCATATGGGGACACACTGGCAAGGGTGGAAATGGGTCAGGTTGACCTGATAGGTCATTGCATCCAGCTCAAAAACTGGTGGGTCTAGGTCTAAAATTTAGGACCCTGGGTTTGTGTCCAAAACTTCGACCCAAATTACTAAATGATTCGGATTTGAGTCCCTCAAAATTGACTCGGCTCAACTTGAACTCAATTAGAACTGAGTTTTTAAATGGATCCGACTTGGTCATACTATGATAAATCAGCCTAAGCCTAACCTCACCCAGACCTGGGAAAACAGTGGTTACTCATGTCTTTTAAACGTAGTTACCTAATTTACTACTAGTGACAATGTGGATAGTACAAGATGGAGAATATATCAAAAATTACATTTATTTGATTATCCTTGCTATTTTAGTTTCTACTTGTTGATGTTGGACCAAAGGCCATTATATTTTTATTATTGTAAAAAATGAGAGCCACCATTAATTGAATAATATTTAATATTATTTGTATGAAAATTCATATCTAATTTCTATGCAGGCTACCTAGACCCAATCCAAACCCAACCCAGGTGATAAATGGGTCAAGCTTGGGTCAAGGACCCAAACCTCCTATTAAATTAATTAGTTTCATTTATTTATTTATTTTTTGTTTTGTTTTTTGTTAACCAATCCACGTGTATCCTGGATTTTAATGGGTTGTTTTAAATGGGTCAGATTTGGGACCCCCTCAATTGGACCCAATCCAACCCATTTACAGCCCCAATCGGTGATCCCAAGTAGTAAATGGGCAAAATAAACCCTCAATAATATATGTGCATTTGTAAATATTAAGGGCCCATTTGGATACCACCACAAAAGTTACTTTTTCTACTTATAGCGATAAACAACTTTGCTCTATAATTAGTTATAGGTAATTTTTTTGTACTTAAAAGTACTTAATTCACTTCGGATTTTGTTTTTTTTTTTTTAGCTTTTATACTTTCTGTAAGTTGACGAAGAGAAGCATAATAAGAGATAAAAGAGGAGAAGTTATAAGTATGTTATTTACCAATCATATTAATCTTTTTAGTAAGTAGAAACTAAGATAAATTACTTGTGGCATAAATAGCTTATCTTATACAAATTACAATCCAAACACCCTGTAAGTGAGAAACATTTATAACAACTAACCTTCCCAATGAGATACGAAATAAACATTAAGATGCAAGTAAAGAAAGTCTTGTCTTTCTTCTTCTTATCTATATCTCTTTGCTTTTTTATTTTTTTGGTATTAGATCCAATAAACAAAACCATAGGTAGCTTTCTTTGATTGAAATCTCATCCAAATAAGTTACTTTTTCTACTTACAACAATAGATAAGTAACTTATTTGAGATAAGTTTGGTTTACAATCAATTATAAATAATTTTTTTATTTAAAGTTGCTTAATCACTTCAATTTAATAAATAAAAATTAAGATTAACTACTTAAGGCATAAGTAGTTTATCTTAAATAACTTATGATCCAAACACCCGCTTAGATTTACCAAATTATCGTAATAAACAATTACTAAAGCTTGTTAGGTAGACACTTATAAATGAGTTCATCTCATTTAGTTAATAATAATTATGATATGGAGATCTTGATCCCTAGTACATATAATGAGCTAATGCTAACAATAACAAGATATTAAATATTAAGATTTCTATTCCAAAAACATTGCTAACAAAAGTCAGGTAAACTCAATTTTAGGCATTTACCAATCAAGGCTCGGCCCTATACTTAAAACAAGGCTTAAACTTTTTTATTTTATTTTATTTTATTTTATGCACGCACACACACTCACACCGTAGTGGAATTTCACCACCTATGGGTACTCAAACCCTTTATCCGGCGTTGAAACTCATGAGAGTCTACCACCGGAGCAAGCGTAAGGACCCATCAAGGCTTAAACTTAAAATAACTCGTTGTTGTGGTTTGAAGCTTCCCATGGGAAATACATTAAAATAATGACAACTTAAATTGAGAGTGGCTTTTGTTTATAACATGAAATACTGTTATGGAATTATCATGCATCGCACATGATTAGTGCATAAACTTAAATTGTTCTCTCTTATTTGTTTATGTTTGCTTGGAGTTTAATTTACTTAATTTGAACAAAACAAGCAACTTGCACTAAGCATATTATCATTTTTAATTACTATATCAACGACTGGAACCATAAATACAGTACAAAAATGTAAAGGTTGGAGATTTGAACTTGTAGATGAGATCAGGGCTGTCCATCACGTGGGCACCACATGTATAGGTCTTGGTTGAAATGAGGCTAGTCTGCTCACTGGACAATACATGTATTTGTAGACGACCGACCAGTTTTACATCTCACATGCATGTGTAATCCACCTGATGACAGGACCAGGCTGACTTTTGATGTGCAGCAGATACGTGGTGGGACCCACCATGATGAATATCCTTGATGTTCGTACATGCATGCCATATTAGTAGATGTGGGGTGAGCAGGATTAAAAAAAACACACGCAGCGAGTAGCTTAGAAGGGTACATAGTATTAATGTAGAGAGGTCCGGGCCATTCATCAGTTGGCCCCACTACCTGGTGGGAAATCAGGCCAGTCTATTCAATGAGCTACAGTGTACGAAACATACAGAGGATTAAAAGAGATTCACCAGACATCCACATTACACGTGCACACCCTTGCCCCCATCTGATAACCTTAATGACCAACTTTCCGTTCTTAAATACATGGCGGGGCATGCCTAATGAACCATTGAGATCGCTCACACACTCTCCACGTTAGCACCTGTGGGGAGATCTTCAGGATTTATGAACTATTATGCATGTGCAAATCAAGAGAACTGAGACATAATGGAGCTTTCCGGACATGTTATTGGATTAGTGGTTGCGCGCGTGCCATTCTTTGGATGGACGCGGATTGCTGGGGAAAGCCTAGGTGGATCCACCCTGTTGTTTCTGATAAATCTGCTCTGTTTCTGCATTTTTCAATATCATGTTAGTATGTAGGCTGAAAAATGAAGCAAATCAAAAACTCAAGTTGGCTACATGATAAGAGAAGTGAGGATTAAACATCAATCATTTAAACATTCATGAGACCATAGAAGTTTTGGATCAGGCTAATATTTTTGTGTTTTCAGTTCACCCTAATAGGAATGATGTTATGAACAGTATGGATGGCACATAAACATCATGATGGACGAAGAGGTTTCAACGGTAGACATTTCCAACTCACTTTTTCCCGTCATGTAGGGCACTTGAGTTTTTAATATCACCCATTTTTAGCCCATGTCCTGACATAATCTAAAAAAAAAATACATAAAAGGGTTAGATTTCTCACAAACATCACAGTGGGCCTCACCTAGCTTCCCGTTGCTAGAAGCTCCTGCAAAAGGCTTTTTTGGAGGCAATCGCATCACATTCTATGAAATCAGTCATATCACTGCCTCCTGACTTCTCATTATATAAAGTTAGCCCATTAGCAAGTACAAAATTTCTGAATGCCCAGTATCACCATGTCCCCAAGCAAATATGTGGAGGACGTTTTAGATCAGAGTGAGCGGTGCCACAGGCTGTAATTGGCAAACTGCCGAAAGGTAAAAGAGTAGGTTTGTAATTTCTTTGGTGTTTCAGTGCTCAAAACAGGGTCAAATTCAATCAAAGAAGAGAAATACCGAAAACATTGGAAAAAATAGAAATAAATAAAATGCTAAGATTTCAATCTTAGCATTACAATTTTCCAATCTTCAATAATTTTGAGGTGGCCACCTTCATCTATGTTCATGTCATATCAATAGTTCAGATCATCAAATGTAACCCGTTCCAAAGGTAGCACTCATGAATCCTATAGCCATGCTCCAGCATGTGGTCTAAGGAAAGGTCGATGGTCGGACAATTGTTAATATCATTCTCTCTTGGATCCGCCATATGAAATAGAGCTTTGCAAGGCCTATCTGGCACTCAATTAATCTATCCATTGGGCCATAAATTTAATTCTATAGTGAACATGGCCAAAAGTTTTCTAACATTGTGGCTTACTTGCTAATTAAGTAGACTAACTTCGACTACACACGGTACAACATCAAAATCAAAAGAAAATAGAAAAATATGTAAGTCAAAACAAAGAAATTTATGTGATTCCATTTTGGTACATCCACATATGCTCAAATGGCCAAAAATAAAATTAAAAAAAATAATAATAATAAATAATAATTACAACAACAGCCCTCTCAACGGAATATATACTATTAGTAAAAGTGTTAACTAGATGAACAGTACATCTCTAATGATCAAGCTCTATGGGGCTTAACAAATTTAAAGCCAAAACATTTACATAATAAAACCTGCTTGATGGGTAATTTAAATATTGCTCGTCTTCTAAGGTGATATTTGTGGTAGCATGTAAATGGTATGTACTGTGTATTTGTCTTCCAAGTTGATACTAGTGCGAGCTTAGCAAAGCTCTAAATTTATCGTTCAATATATATATATATATATGTATGTATGTATATATATATATATATATATATATATATATATATATATATATATATATATATATATATGCGACCGCATATGCGATTGTGCGACGGTTTGCTCCTGTGAGGTCGAGCTGTGTGGGCCCCACCATGATGCGTGTCGACCATCAACATCGTGCATTTGATGGGTACCCTCTAAATTATGAGATATCCCAAAAATCAGCCGTATATGGAACTCAAGTGGGCCATACCATCTAAAATCATGTGAAACACCGTTAAAACATATAAAAACAATTGGTGGGGCCCACCTGAGTCTTGAATGTTGCTGAAACTTGGTCTGGACCCTCATGCAAGTGTGACACACATAATGGATGGGCTGGATTTGCAAACCACATCTTGGTGGGCCCAAAAAACTGATTATGAATGTTTTAATGGTGCACGGCCCCTCCCCACTTCTGTATGTGGTGTGGCCCACACAAGTCACGGATTGACTTGATTTTTGAGACCTAGGCCCACGATGGAATGGTGCATCTGATTGATGGGTTAGATGTTTGAAATGCATCACGGTGGGGCCCACACAGCTCGACCTCATGGGACGGACTCGTGACGTCAAGCGCATAGTACCTTTTCCCTATATATATATATATATATATATATATATATATATATATATATATATATATATATATATATATGTATGTATGTATTTCTTCTTTACGCCAGTGTAACACTATGATTTCTAAGACTTTAATTCAGCTTAACAAACCTCTAAACTCTATTTGATAGAAGCTTAAAAGCAAGTTTATCTCATTTTAGTTAATAGTAATTATATAATAGATTTAGAGAAAACCAATACTGTTAACTAAAATGAGATGCAACCTATTTTTAGGTGTCTACCAAACATGGCCTAAAACATTGAGGTAGTTTTAGACAAACCATTAGAGATAGCCGCTTAGAAACATCAATCACATTTTAGTTAATATTAATCACAGCTATAGCACACATTGCTCGTGAAGAGAAGAAGGAAGATGAGATTGGGAGATAGAAAGTTGCAGCTAAAGCTGGAAATGAAAGCCTTTTTAAAATGACAAAAATTACATTGATTAATGACTCATAGTTTAAAAGCCTAAGTTGTTGTAATTTTAAATCATTTTAAAATTTTTCTTTGAAACTACTTGTCCCTCATGTATTTTGTATTGAAAATAGTCCCACATTGAAAAAGTTGAAGGAGTATGAAGAGACTATATGTGGAATGTGGTGTAGAAAGTTTGAGCCTCTTGAAGGGCGAAGCGGAGTGGAGGCCGATGATGTGTCATGAGCCCATGCGTGTGCCTTGGGCAAGGCACGGGCTGGGGTGCGAGCACAATGCAAGTATATTCGCACTTACATCCTTTTATTTTTTAAAACAAAGAGATATATCTATGAGTGGTCACTCCAATTGAGTTTCGAAGTCGATAATAGACTTCTTTCTATTTTAAACACATTAAATTTCTCTCTATTTATCTTGAAAAACATATTGATTTCTAAGTGTTATTTTACTAAGTTTGTATTTGAGTTGACTCAGGAATTTTGAATTAGGGCTATTTGTGGTTCGAGCCCGCATATAACGAGTGCACCACTAGACCGGATTATAATCATTGTATTCTGGAGGTTCATTGTCCGTAGACTTCTTTTGCACTTGAGATGTGGTCTGAGGGCAAATTCATTTTCACGCCTCAATTCAGCAACTCAATACATTTTATTTAACCTTCATTTAATTTATTTTAATTTTATATATAATCTAAATTATTTTAAACACTCAACTCCTATTGATTGATGTATTAAATTTGTAAATCAATAGGTTCATCTATGACAGCTCGAAGCCACTGAAAAAATTTGAAAAATGTATGTTTAGTCGTTGTAACGTTTTAGTGTTTACTTCGATGCCATCAAAGATGTTCGATGGCATCAAACGTTGCTCAATGCCATCGAAGTAACATTGAAGTGTCATCGAATTATCGCGCAGAGTTACGTAAGTGCGGAATTTGTTTCTTATTTTGATTGTAATTCTCATAAAGGCCATATATGTTGGTATAATAAGGAATATGGTGTATCTTGGTCATTTCTAATTTATTCCAAAAGGTTTCAATAGTTTGTAAGGGAGATTTAAGACTTATTCGAATCAGATAATCTCTATTTCTTGTAATTTTCTACTTTCATACTACATTACTATCACTTGGTGCCGTGGTTTTTTTCCTGCAAGAAATTTTCCATGTTAAATTCAGAGTGTTTATGATTGGACTTAATTGTGCGATTGAAGTACTTTACTTGATGCATATATGTGTACTTCTGCGATCCCCCAATAACTCCAACATAAATTACCCTAATTTATATTGAAAATTTTTCAAAACTCTTCCCTATCTTATGTTTAAAACTATCATTAAATTAATACCAAGAGCAAAATCATCCAAAAGTATTGTTGGGTTTGTATATAGAAATTATGTATTGGAGGTTTAAATAATTGGTTATCATGATGACATTTAATCTCTACTAAAACTTTGGTTTTTAATACACAATTAAAGTTAAATGAGATGAACTAATTTTGGAGTGACCACAAGACACTCTCTAACAATCCTTGTCTAAAGCTATGTATTGGAGGAAAAATAAATTATTAGCCGTCAAGATGATCTTTAAACCCCACCAAAAAATTCTGATCTTAAGAACAATTTCAATTACTAAAATAAGAAAAATTCATTTTATGAGTGACTGCTAAGTCGTGAGAATGCATGGATGTTTAGGAGGCTAGTGGCACTACTTACTAAGCCAAGCTCTGTCTCTTGATTAGTTGATGCCGATTGGTTACAGCATTCCTGCAGCCCTCAGCTCTGTGGGCCCACATTGACGTGTATTTTATATTCATTCGGTCCATCCGCTTCACCAGTTCATTTTAAGCCGCGAGGTATATCCAAATCTCAAGTGTACTACACCACATGACACTGGAGATAATAATGCCAACCCTTGAAACCTTCCTTAGGCCACTGTAATGTTTATAAGCCATCCAACCCTTTCAAAAGGTTAGTCAGAGCTGAATGAGGGTAAAACACATATCAGCTTCGTCCAAAACTTCCAATGGACCACGAGAGAAGTTTTCAATGATGGGCAACCTTATTTCCATTGTTTCCTATAGTAATGTGGTCCACTTGAACTTTGAATCTACCTTATATTTGGACTCATATATTAAAACATATATCAGCTTGGTCCAAAACTTTCATAGCCCATGAGAAGTTTCCAATGATGGACAACCTTATTTTCACTGTTTCCTGCAGTGTGGTCCACTTGAACTTTGAATCTGACTTATGTTTGGACTTATATCTTAAAATGAGCGGGCAAAAGAAATAGAAACAAATAAAGAAAGTGGATATAGCACATGCATTAGGCCAGAGCATAGGACGTCAAGAATCCCCTGTAGCCCGCAATCCGCGTCCTTGATTGGTGGAAGTATACGTATGTGTTCTCCCTTCGTCCTTTCGTTCTTCTCTCTCGTAGTTGTAGAGGTGTTGGAGGTGATGGTCACATGGGTAGTGATTCGAAGGGAATGGACAGCTAGCCAATAACTGGCACAATCAACCACGTGTCCTTGTGAGCTTGGCCACATCAGCAAATATTATAATACAACAATAACTATAAATATACAACAAATATTATAATACAACAATAACTATAAATAGAATTTAGCGTATCTCCTCCGTTGAATCTTTCCCAAATCATGTTGTTTCATCTGCCAATCTGCCATGCACATGGCACACCCGCCAATCAATCTAGACCGTCCAAAACCCTGGGACCAAATTTGGCAAGGTGCAGCCTGAAACTCACAAAGAATAGACGATCCTAACCATCCAACTAAAATCAGATGGCCAAGATTGTTCGATCCAGTGAATTTTCGGCCCCACGAATTGAATAGTCTAGATTTGAATGAAACTTTTGCCACGCGTACACTGGATCAGACACCTCCACTTATTATAAAATGGCGGTGACCCATCAAGGTCGTGTGGGTAATATAAATAAATGTAGTAAGTGTGTCATATGGGTTTTAGATGAGCTGTGAAAGCAAGTGCGACTGCAGGCATCATGTCCTCCCATGTGCACTGTTTCCACGCGTCCCAACTTTCCTTGCTTTGTCTTTAAACCAGGCTCACATGCTCCTATATGTCTCCTTTTTCTTCTACCATTTCTCAGCAAATTCCAACATCCAGCCACGTCACCAACCACGTTAAGACACTGTTCTACTAATCTCTTATTTTAGAAAAACTTTTGATACTCTGACAGAGTACCATGGATGATACACAGGCATTTAAAAATTTGTATAATTGTGATGCAATTAGTTTAAATTAAACCGTTCACATCAGAAATCCCAGTTTAGATGTACCCTGATCCGAAAATAACACAATTTATTATTTCCAATGGTCCTATTTCCACATACAAGTGTCGGTGAATCAAAGGTTAGGATTGTTCAAGCAATATGATCCTGGGATTGTGGCCTAGTTCAGGTGGGTTCCACAATATATTCGGTCTAACCTAAGTTAACGTAATGTGGCATATGCATTTTCTGCATGGCATGCTACAAAGTGTCATACACAACCTAAGTATCATATAACTCATCTTATTTTTATTTTAATGTAAGATCATGATTCTCATTTGCCATAATCTACTAATTAAAGGTTAAGTCGTCCACATTTACGTGAATCAAGGCCTTCCAAATTGTGGAACCTACTGTGGATGGAACGTGGCCCAGAAAACTGAATGATCGAACCATGGTAGCCATCTGATTATGCCCATTACATGGGCCTTTCAGTGTTCCGCTTGATGGATATGCAAGCCATTTGAACGGTGGATATGGGGCCACGATTTTAATAATAGACAATGGCATAATCCACGGGAGCCTATCTCTCGGCTTCAGGGATTTTTATTCGAATTGAGTTTCCCAAAATTCTAGCGTACATACCGTACAGAAGGAAATGTGGACGGCTCATTCGGTACTAAGTAGAGATAAACTCTCATATACTCTGATACACAGGCACTTGGAGAAATTGCATACTTGGTATGGAAATATTTTGAACTAGACTGTCCAAATTATGAGTCCCAGTTTAGATGTATGGTGAATAAAAATCCAATGATGTTTGATTATTTGATCATTGGGTGGGTGAAAATTTATTGGACGGTTAAAATAGGAAAATATCCAATGATCCTGTTTCAACAAATAAGTGTCCATCAATCAGAAGTCATGATTGCTCAACTAATCTATTTTTGGGATTGTTAGTTAGACATAGTGGGTTCCACATTTTAGCCGGTTTATTTGGAGTTAATACATGGAATGCATGTAATCTTTGATTGGTGCTTATCAAGCTTCATACACTGCCACAGTATAAATAACGCCCCCAGTAAATATCATTGTTTGTGGGGAGAACGAAAAAAGACATCCCTGTTTTAAGGAAGAGAGAGAAACAAAATAACACACGTGATACGTCACCAACTTGCATTGATGCGAGGGACGCCGATTGGGAGGATCGGGGAAACCACCGAAGTCGGTAGATCCCTCACTATGGGGCCCACGTGATGTATATATTTTATATCCACAGCGTCTATCTGTTTTCCAGTTCATTTAGGGCATGGCCCAAAATTGAAGAAGCTCCAAACCTTAGGTGGAACACATCTCAGGAACAAGTGCTGATTGAATACTCACCGTTAAAAGCTTATGGGGATACAAAAGTTTTGCATCAAGTCGATTTTGTATTTCCCTGCATTTAGGTCTATATGACGTTATCAACGGATGAGGTTACATGTAAACATTACTGTGTGCCTTAGAAAGTTTTTAAAGGAAGGTGTTCAATCACAGCTGTTTCCTGTGGTGTGGTTCACCTGAGATTTGCATCTGCTTTAGTTTTGGGCTCATGCTCTAAGGTGATGTAGAGCAGGTCGCGTACAGTTACATGGCCAAGATGGATCAGAAAAGGCCCGGTCGACGACAGAAGTGATCCGGACCATCGAACCTTAAATCGGGCGTATCTTGCAATCCGGAATGAGTTATCTGACGTAAAATATATGATTTTGGGGTAGAACGAGCTACTGAAGCCAACCAACCCAGCTACGCCGGGTTGCGCAGCCCGGAATTGCGAAAAACCCCTGGATCGATGGTCGTTTCCCCGTTTTAATTTCGCTTTTACTATAAATAGTAAGTTTTAGTTTGATTATAACTCTTCTTCCGTCGGGCTTTAGGAGTTGCGCCCAACGTGAAAAGAGCTTAGAATAATTAGGAGAACGGTTTGGTGAAGCCAAATAGGACACTTACTATTTTTGGCCGAAAACCTTGCGCACTAGTAGACATCACGACCGCTATAAATAGTAAGTTTACTATTTATAGTAAATCTGATTCTAAGAGTTTGAGTTGTAGTTTGATTCTAATTTCTTTCCCATTGCTTGGTACCCTATTTAAAGGGTTGTGAACTCGTTTTTATTCATCAATGAATCAATTTCGAATTTATTAGAATTTATTTCTATTTTCCGCTTTCTTTCCTCGTGGATTCGAGAAGTCTCGTGAGGAGTCCAGAAGCTCCGTGGATTCGAGTAGTTATCCTCATCACGTTCATCTCTGGCCAATTGGTATCAAAGCGAGGATTCCCCTGGCCGATGGCAAACAACGAAGGTATGAATCAAAATCCTGTGGACGGTGATCCAGGATTCGTTATCTTCTGGAAAGAATGGAAGCTTTCCACCGGGAGAGTCGGTTGACCATGCAAGGGCTGCAACTCTCGACCGTCTTGCCGATGCGCTACTTCCGCCCCGAGCCCTGGCGGTGCTCCACCACCCGTGGTGGCTCCACCACCCATGGTCGCACGACACCACCCCGATTTTCGTAGAGCACTACCATGGCAAACCGCAGGGCTACACCGATGATTCAAGTTCTAGCGACGAGGATCTTAATGAGGGTTTTGCGCGACGACCAATCCATGGAGGTGATCATCTAGATCGTCGAAAGAGACTATCGAGGTAAGGCCGAACTTCCTGATTTTCGCCCGCCTTTATTACGTATAAAGATTTTATATAGCCCAAGTAGAGAGATATTTTGATTATATGGACGTGCGATCATAAAAGGGTAAAATTGGTAGCGTTTAAATTAAAATCGGGTGTTCCGCATGGTGGGAACAATTACAACTCTCACGAGCTCGCGAACAAGGCGCCTATCTCATCATGGCCACGGATGAGACGACTTCTTCGATCTCGATTTCTCCCCGGTGATTATGAGCAGATATGGCCAAAGATCAAAATCCAGCAAGGAAAAAACTCTAAAAAACTTATTGCAGTAGGGCAACCGACTATTGGCAATGGTTTTTTTTACTTGCCAAAGCAACCATGCACATATTGAGCCCCTGCCCCTCCGAAGACCTACTAATGTCTCTAACCCCTGCCCTTTCGAGATTCCTCTCCCTTCCAAAAATCCTACCTCTTCACAGCTAGCGCTCGTCCATATCCTTAAACTCAACCCCCCATGACGGCTCCCACACAGGATCCAGTGCTGCCACGAGGAAAAGATCCAGTACCTCAACTTCTTACAACCGCAAACCGTAATACAGGGAGCGGCTCATCCAGATCTCAACGTGCAGTACCTACAACAGCAAGTCCGAGTAGGATTCCAAATCCTTATGCTCGGCCAAGGTCGAACAATTGTTACTGCGGTCAACCAGGCCACTTATCAAACACTTGTCCTCAACGCCCCGCAGAGGACACTTGACTATAAACGAAGGGGGCATCAAGATGAGGTCGTAGAGGAAGGCCATCGCTTTGATGAACATGAACAAACGACTAAAGAAATAGCAGGTGGCGATGAAGTGACGGGCGAGGATCATGGCGAATTTCTAGTTGTGAGGCGATTACTGTATACCCCACGAAAGAAATTACATCCACAGCGACACAATATATTTCGTACTCGGTGCACTGTCAATGGAAAGGTCTATGATGTGATCATAGACAGTGGTAGTAGTGATAACATCGTCTCAAGAGTGATGGTTGACAAGTTGCAGCTACCAATGACGAAACATCCTTCCCCGTAATTAATTGGCTGGATAAAAAAGGTGAATGAGACTAAGGTAATTGAACAATGTTCTATCTCGTTTTCAATTGGCAAAAATTATAAGGATCAGATACTTTGTGACGTGGTCGACATGGAAGCTTGTCATATGCTACTTGGTCGACCCTGACAATCTGACTGTGATGCGACCCATTGGGGACGAGATAATGTCTACATATTTGTCAAGGATAGTCGAAAAATAATCCTTGCCCCTATGGCACCAGAGAACCACCCTGAAGCTTCTAAAGTGGAGGGGAGTTCCCTCTTGACCATTCAGGATTTCATGGAGGAATCCAAGGAAACCGGCGAGGTATACGCCGTAGTGGTGAAGGGCGAGGAAGAGGAACCCTCAAACATCCCTCCAAGTTTAAGACTGTTGCTAAACGAATTCAAAGAAGTCTGGCCTGAGGATTTACCTGATGGATTGCCCCCCATGAGGGACATCCAACATCACATAGACCTCGTCCCTGGGGCTAGCCTGCCCAACCGCCCTCATTATCGGATGAGTCCGAAGGAGTGTGAGATACTTCAGGGGCAAGTGGAGGAATTGATCCGTAAGGGTCTCTTGAGAGAGAGCATGAGCCCATGTGCCATACCAGCATTATTAACGTTAAAAAAAAAAGATGGAAGCTGGCGCATGTGTGTCGACAGCCGGACAATCAACAAAATTACCATCAAATATCGGTTCCCAATACCACGGTTGGACGACATGCTCGATATGCTAGAAGGGGCCAAGGTGTTCTCTAAACTAGATCTAAGGAGCGGGTACCATCAGATTCGTATCCGACCCGGTGATGAGTGAAAAATGACATTCAAGACCAAGGAAGGGTTGTATGAGTGGCTGGTCATGCCCTTCGGCCTATCGAACGCACCAAGTACTTTTATGCGTTTGATGAATCAAGTTCTAAAACCGTTCACTGGCCGATTTGTGGTAGTATATTTTGATGACATATTGATATATAGCCAGGATGAGGCGGAGCACAAGAAACATCTCAGGCAGGTGCTACAGGTTCTACAACTTAACATCAACTTGAATAAGTGTAGTTTTTTAACTGACAGCCTATTGTTTCTAGGATTTGTTGTAACATCCACAGGCATTCGTGTGGACGATGAAAAGGTGCGAGCTATTAGGGAATGGCCGATCCCGACAAACATTCATGAGGTGAGGAGTTTTCACGGGTTGGCGACTTTCTATCGTCGATTTGTGCGAGATTTTAGCACCATAGTCGCGCCTATAACAGATTGCATGAAAAAAGGACCGTTCCAGTGGACCGATAAAGCTGATAAGAGCTTTCATGAGATCAAGCAGCGTTTGTCTACAACACCGGTCTTGGTGCTTCCTAATTTCGAGAAATTGTTTGAGGTTGAGTGTGACGCTTCATATGTCGGAATTGGAGGAGTATTATCACAGGAAGGCAGGCCGGTAGTTCTACAGTGAGAAACTCAAGCCCGAAAGAAGTGGTCGACTTATGAGCTTGAGTTGAACGCAGTTCAAGCGCTACGACATTGGCGACATTATCTCGATTCAAAGAGAGTTTGTTTTGATCGACCATCAAGCATTAAAGTTTATTAATAGTCGACTAACGTGAATCGTGTGCATGCTAGATGGGTTGCGTTTTACAGGAATTCACGTTCGCTAGCACAAGTCAGGGCAGCAGAACAAGGTGGTCGATGCACTTAGCCGCCGTGCATCACTACTAGTAACAATGAGCAACGAGGTAGTCGGCTTCGACTGTCTCAAGGAGTCGTATGCCGAGGATGAGGACTTCAAAGATTCTTGGATGAAGTGTCAAGAAGGTCACCCTGACCTTCATATACGTGACGATTTTCTCTTCAAAGGGAATCGATTGTGCATCCCCCAAAGTTCTCTCAGGGAAGATTATTCAGAGCTACATGGAGGTGGCCTTGGTGGACACTGGGGCGAGACAAGACGCGAGCTCTTGTGGAAGAGCGGTATTGTCAGCACTTAGTACGCGATGTGGGAAAAGCCGAAACGTTGTCATGTTTGTCGGACCTCCAAGGGGCAATCTCGGAATACGGGCCTACCCGTGCCTAACGGCCCTTGGGAGGATTTATCAATGGACTTCGTACTTGGTCTCCCACGAACACAACGCGGCATGGATTCGGTGTTCGTGGTGGTAGATCGTTTCTCAAAGATGGCGCACTTTATCCCATGCAAGAAGACCCTCGATGCAACACACGTGGCGAATTTATTTTTCAGGAAGGAAGTACGGCTACACGGGGTCACCAAGACCATTACTTTCGATCGTGACACGAAGTTCATTAGCCACTTTTGGCGGACTTTATGGAATCGATTCGATACACGACTTCAATTTAGTAGTGCTTACCACCCACAGACCGAGGCAGTTTCAAGTTGTGAATCGCACGTTGGGAAACCTCCTTCGCCGTATTTCAGGAGAAAAGCGTGGGATTTGGCCTTGTCTCAAGCAGAGTTTGCATTCAATAATATGGTGAACCGCTCGACAGGCAGATCACCGTTCCAGATTATTTACGGACGAGTGCCTCGCCACACACTTGACTTGGTTCCTCTGCCCAAGCACCCAGGCACGAGCATTGCAGCAGAACATATGGCAGACAAGATCATGGGCATCCATGCAGAAGTGCAGACCAAGCTACATGCCTCGAACGAGAAGTACAAGGAACAAGCGGACAAGCATCGGCGACAAAAAGTGTTCGAGGTAGGCGACCGCGTTATGGTCCATTTGCGCAAAGAGAGATTTCCGACCGGGACGTACAACAAGTTGAAAAATAAGAAGATTGGACCGGTACCAATCATCCGAAAGATCAATGACAACGCTTATGTTGTTGATCTCCCAGATGACATGGCCATCTCACGGACTTTCAATGTCACGGACCTAACCGAGTATCATGAACCAGAGCATGACGAGAACTCGAGGACGAGTTCTTTTGAAGTGGAGGAGACTGATGTAGAGCAGGTCGCGTACAGTTACATGGCCAAGATGGATCGGCAGAAGTGATCCAGACCATCGAACCTTAAATCGGGCGTATCTTGCAATCCGGAATGAGTTATCCGACGTAAAATATATGATTTTGGGGTAGAACGAGCTCAAGCCAACCAACCCAGCTACGCCGGTTTGCGCAGCCCGAATTGCGAAAAACCCCTGGATCGATGGTCGTTTCCCGGTTTTAATGTAGCTTACTATAAATAGTAAGTTTTAGTTTGATTATAACTCTTCTTCCGTCGGGCTTTAGGAGTTGCGCCCAACGTGAAAAGAGCTTAGAATAATTAGGAGAACGGTTTGGTGAAGCCAAATAGGACACTTACTATTTTTGGCCGAAAACCTGCACTAGTAGACATCACGATTTTCTATAAATAGTAAGTTTACGTTTATAGTAGGTCGCGAATTCGAAGAGTTTGAGTTGTAGTTTGTTCTAAATTCTTTCCCATTGCTTGGTATCCTATTTAAAGGGTTTGTGAACTCGTGTTTATTCATCAATGAATCAATTTCGAATTTATTAGAATTTTTAATTTTTAGTCTTAACTTTCCTCGTGGATTCGAGAAGTCTCGTGAGGAGTCCAGGAAGCTCCGTGGATTCGGAGTAGTTATCCGCATCAAGTCATCTTCTGGCAATTGGGCTCAAAGCGAGGATTTCAGGCCGATGGCAAACAACAAAGGTATTGATCAAAATCCTGTGACGGTGATCCAGGGATTCGTTATCTTTCTGAAAGAATGGAAGCTTTCAAACCGGAGAGTCATTGACCATCCAGGACCTCCACTCGACCATCATGTGATGCGCTACTGCCCCCAACCTAGGTTCCACCACCAGTGGTGGCTCCACCACCCATGGTCACTGACGACACCACCCCGATTTTCGTAGAGCACTACCTGGCAAACCGCAGGGCTACACCGATGATTCAAATTCTAGCGACGAGGATCTTAATGAGGGTTTTGCGACCAATCCATGGAGGTGATCATCTAGATCTGCCTGAAAGAGACTATCGAGCTAAGGCCGAACTTCCTACTTTAACCCGGTTTATTACGTAAGTTTTCGATTTTCTCGAGTTATCTCAAGTAGAAGATATTTTGATTATATGGACGTGCGATCATAAAAGGGTAAAATTGGTAGCGTTGAAAATATGGTGCTTCGCATGGTGGGAATAATTACAACTCTCACGCTCGCCAGAACAAGGCGCATATCTCATCATGGCCACGGATGAGACGACTTATTCGATCTCGATTTCTCCCCGTGATTATGAGCTATTTTCCAGCAATATCAAAATTGCAGCAAGGAAATCGAATCAGATTATATCAAGAATTCCAACCACTGCTTACATGAACCAACCGAGTTCGAGTCACGTAAGGTGACGCGCCTTATAGTGGTCTACCGATAATTCAGACCGAGGTAAGATGTACCTCGAGCGATTTTCGAGTGGATGAAGCGCTTCAATTGGCGAGTAGGCGTAAAATTTGCAAGAGCTCCCCGCTCTCCACATCCTTCAACGCGACCCCATGACAGTCCCACGCAGATCCAAAGGTCGCCACGAGGAAAAGACCCGAGACCTCAACTTACGACAACCGCAAACCGTGATACGGGAGCGACTCATCCAGACCTCAACGTGCAGAACCTACAACATCAGGTCCGAGTAGGATTCCAATTCCTTATGCTCGGCCAAGGCCAATCAATTTGAAAACATTTTAAACTGTGCCAAAAAAAAAAACTTGACCTCAACGTCTAGGTAACACTTGACGGTAAACGAAGGGGGCATCAAGATGAGGTCGTAGAGGAAGGCCATCGCTTTGATGAACATGTATAATCATCAAGAAATAGCAAGTGGCGATGAAATGACGGGCGAAGATCGTGGCGAATTTCCAGTTGTGAGGCGATTGTTGTATGCCCCACGAAAGGAATTACCATCCACAACGACACAATATATATTAGTACTCGCCACCTCATGAAAGGTGAGGTCGTGATGTGATCATAGCAGTGGTAGTAGCCAGAACATCGTCTCGAGAGTGATGTTGCGGCTACCAACGATGAAAAATCCTTCCCCATACCAATTGGCGGGATAAAAAAGGTGAATGAGACCAAGGTAATCGAACAATGTACTATCTCTTTTCAATTGGCAAAAATTATAAAGATCAAATACTTTGTGACGTGGTCGATATGGAACCTTGTCAGGTGGGACACCATGAGGATGGGCCAAAGGCCAACCCATCGGGGACCAGATAATGTTTACGTATTTGTCAAGGAGAAGTTGAAAAATAATCCTTGCCCCTATGGCACCGGAGAAAACCCTGGAGCCTCTAAAGTGGAGGGGAGTTCCTTTGACCATTCGGGATTTTATGGAAGAATCCAAGGAAACCGGTGAGGTATACGGCGTAGTGGTGAAGGGCGAGGAAGAGGAACCTAAATCCCTCCAAGTGTGCTTATCTAAACGAATTCAAAGAAGTATGGCCAAGAGTTACTAGATGGATTGCCCCCAGAGGGACATCCAACATCACAGAGACCTCGTCCCTGGGGCTACCTGCCTAATTGCTCTCATTTTCGGATGAGTCCGAAGGAGTGTGAGAAACATAGGCAAGTGGAGCAATTGATCCGTAAGGGTCTAAGAGAGACCATGAACCCATGTGTCGTGCCAGCTTTATTAACACCAAAGAAAGATGAGATGTGTTGACAATTGAGCAATCAACAAAATTACCATCAAACATCGGTTCCCAATACCACGGTAGGACGACATGCTCGATATATTAGAAGGGGCCAAGGTGTTCTCTAAACTAGATCTAAGGAGCGTGTACCATCAGATTCGTATTCGACCCGGTGTTGAGTGGAAAACGGCATTCAAGACCAAGGAAGGGTTAATGAGTAGTCGGTCATGCCCGTTCGCCTATCGAACGCACTTAAGTACTTGTTATGCGTTCGATGCAACAAGGTTCTAAAACCGATTCACCAGCCGATCTTGTGGTAGCATATTTTGACGACATATTGATATATAGCCAGGATGTGGCGGAGCACAAGAAACCATCCCCCAAAAGTTACTGTCCTACAACTTAACAAGCCGTACCGGGACTTGAATAAATGTAGTTTTTAACCGATGACCTATTGCTTACTAGAAGCGTCCAGGAATATCCACAGCAATTCATGTAGACGATGAAAAGGTGCGAGCTATTAGGGAATGGCCGATCCCGACAAACATTCATGAGGTGAAGAGAGTTTTCACGGGTTAGCGACTTTCTATATCGTAGATTTGTGCGAGATTTTAGCACCATAGTCGCGCCTATAACAGTAAAGGCCCGATTCAGTGGACCGATAAAGCTTATAAGAGCTTTCATGAGATCAATAATCGTGTCTATAACACCAGATTTGGTGCTTCCTAATTTCGAGAAATTGTTTGAGGTTGAGTGTGATGCTAATGTCGAAATTGGAGGACTATTATCACAGAAGGCGAGCCGGTAGCCTTTGAATCGAAGCTCAAGCCCAAAGAAGTGCTCGAATATGAGCTTGAATGGAGATCACATTTTCGAGCGGCTACGACATAACGACATTATCTCGATTCAAAGAGAGTTTGTTTCGTACACTGACCATCAAGCATTAAAGTTAACAGTCGACTAACGTGAATCGTGTGCATGCTAGATGGGCTACGGTTTACCAATTTCACGCTAACTAAGCAGTGTGTTTTACAGAACAAGGTGGTATGCACTTTTCTGTCTATCACTACTAGTAACAATGAGCAACAAGGTAGTCGGCTTCGACTGTCTCAAGGAACTGTATGCCGAGGATGAGGAATTCAAAGATTCTTGGATGAAGTGTCAAGGTCATCCCAATTACCTACATATGCAAGACGGTTTTCTCTTCAAAGGGAATCAACCGTGCATCCCCCAAATCTGAGGGAGAAGATTATTCAGAGCTACATGGAGGTGGCCTTGGTGGACACCGGGCGAGACAAGACGCGAGCTCTTGTGGAAGAGCGAATCGGCCGCAGCTAAATACGCGATGTGGGAAAAACCTACAACGTTATCAAGTTTGTCTGACCCTCCAAAAGGCAATCTCGATACGGGCCTCTACACGGGGTTTGCGTGCCTAACGGACTTGGGAGGATTTATCAATGGACTTCGGGCTGTCTCCAACGAACACAACGCGGCATGGATTAGGTGTTCGTGGTGATATCGGTTCTCAAAGATGGCGCACTTTATCCCATGCAAAGATCCTCGATGCAACACACGTGGCGAATTTAAAGAAATTGTGCGGCCACACGGGGTTCCCAAGACCATTAATGATCGTAACACGAAGTTCATTAGCCACTTGTGGGGCGACCTTTATGGAATCGATTCGATACACGATTTCAATTCAGTAGTGCTTACCATACACTGATAGGTGGACCAAGATTGTGAATCGCACGTTGGGAAACCCCCTTCGATAGGAGAAAAACAGAAGCAGTGGGATTTAGCCTTGTCTCAAGCGAAGGTAAACAAACATAATATGGTGAACCGCCGACGAATCGAGTTGATATTGGCATCATGTACTGACGAGTGCCTCGCCACACACTTGAATTGGTTCCTCCGCCCTTAGCACCTTGTTGCACGAGCCTTGCAGTGAGCAATGGCACCAAGATCATGGGCATCCATGCGGAGGGTCAAGCTACATGCCTCGAACGAGAAGTACAAGGAAAAAGCGGACAAGAATCGGCGACAAAAAGTGTTCGAGGTTTGGGACTTATCGCCCATTTGCGTTTTTATAATTTCCGACGACATGGGCCAAAAGTGATAATGAAGATTGACCGAAAATCATCCGAAAGATCAATGACAAAGCTTATGTTGATCTTCCAGATGACATGGCCATCTCACTGACTTTCAATGTCACGACCTAACCGAGTATCATGAACTGGAACATGACGAGAACTCGAGGACGAGTTCTTTCGAAGTGGAGGAGACTGATGTAGAGCAGGTCGCGGACACTTACATGGCCAAGATGGATCGAAAAGGCCCGGTCGACAAGTGATCCCGACCATCGAACCTTAAATCGGGCGTATCTTGCAATCCTGAATGAGTTATCCGACGTAAAATATATGATTTTGGGGTAGAACGAGCTCAAGCCAACCAACCCAGCTACGCCGGGTTGCGACCCGAATTGCGAAAAACCCCTGGATCGATGGTCGTTTCCCGGTTTTAATGTAGCTTACTATAAATAGTAAGTTTTAGTTTGATTATAACTCTTCTTCCGTCGGGCTTTAGGAGTTGCGCCCAACGTGAAAAGAGCTTAGAATAATTAGGAGAACGGTTTGGTGAAGCCAAATAGGACACTTACTATTTTTGGCCGAAAACCTTGCGCACTAGTAGACATCACGACCGTCTATAAATAGTAAGTTTACTATTTATAGTAAGTCGCGGATTCTAAGAGTTTGAGTTGTAGTTTGATTCTAATTTCTTTCCCATTGCTTGGTACCCCTATTTAAAGGGTTGTGAACTCGTTTTTATTCATCAATGAATCAATTTCGAATTTATTAGAATTTATTTCTATTTTCTGCTTTCTTTCCTCGTGGATTCGAGAAGTCTCTGTGAGGAGTCCAGAGAAGCTCCGTGGATTCGGAGTAGTTATCCTCATCACGTTCATCTCTGCGTCATAAGGTTATCCGACAAAACTTATGGACAGTTTCATATTAAAGACATGCGTTAGACGGACTGGCACCGGGAACGGATTGCCTGTTACCCCGGGCACAAAGAGATTTCTGTAGGCTGTGTGGGCTCTATAGATATGTTATTGACAAATCCACTCCATCCATATGTTTTTAAACAACATATTAGACAGGATTTTAAAAATTAGGTAGATCCAAAACTCATGTGGGCCACACCAACAAAACAGTGGGCATAGCAACATCCACTGTTGAAACCTTCCTGGAGCCGACCATGATGTTTCCATGCCATCCAAACCGTTAATAGAATTATTAACATGCAGATAAACTATAGGAATAAATATCATCTGGATACGAAACTTTTGTCACTACCAACCATTCAATCCCCACTGTTTTGTAAGGTAGGGCTCACATGAGTTTTAAATTTTCCTGGTTTTTATAGGCCAATCCTATTGTCATCTTTCAAAATAGCTGGATGAAGTTAGGGCTCAATGGGGCTGTACAACTCGAGCTCACCTTCGAACTCAACATTGAAGCTTGGCTTGTTTGCCAAAGTTTTCGAGTTGAGTTCGAGTTTATCTCAAGTCGAGTCAAGTTTACCTAGGTAGGGTAAGGGAAAGAAAAAGAGGAAATGGGGATGGGTAGGATCGGGTAAGGTTTTTTAGTAAAAACTTTTAAATTTTAATTTCTTTTTTTTAAAAAACTTAAATATATATATTATATATTTAATATTAATATAATATATATATTATATATTATTAAATTATATTACTCGAGCCGAGTCGAGCTCGAGCTCAAGCTTCGAGTCGAGTCGAGTCGAGTTCGAGTTGAGTCGAGTTGAAATACACCATGGTTGAGCTTGACTTGAACTCAACTCGAGCTTTAATAAATAAGCTTGACTCGCCTTGAGTCGGCCTTTCAAGCGAGTTAATCCGAGGTAAGTCGAGCCGAGTCGAGCGAGTTTTTCAAGCTAACTTGACTCGTGTATAGCCCTACATGAAGTGGATTTGTCATCGACATCTCTATGGACCCCACACAGTTCCGCGCACTAAGATATCTATGTGTCCGGAGACACAGGCAATCCGCTCCCACAAGCGCGAGTACACGTGTAACGTTACCATCTTGCATTGGGTTGGGAAGCGGATTATGTGAGACCTCTGATCATAGTGGGACTCTTGACTGTGGGGCACACGGTAATGTATTTTCCTTAAATCCACAGCGTCCAATCAATTTGAAAACACATTTTAAGACCTGATTAAAAAAAAAAAAAAAAACTGACTCAAATATTAGGTTAACCTAACCACGGTAAACAATCGTGATTGAATCCTCGTAATTAAAAACTTCATGAATTCCAACGGATGTTTATTGGCTATACAACCTGATGATGAGGTCATTCTTCTGTCAATACTACAAACATGGGTTGATACTAACCCCGCTGTACAAGCTCACAGCAGGCTCTGAGTGGTCCACCGTGATATATATATATATAGTATATATATATATATATATATATATATATATATATATATATATATATATATATATATATATATATATATAGTATGCGCTCGACCTCATGATAAGTTCCTGTGAGGTCGAGCTGTGTGAGCCCCACCGTGATGCGTTTCGACCATCAACACCATGCATTTGATGGGTCCCCTCTAAATTATGGGATATCCCAAAAATCAGCCCTATACAGAACTCAGGTGGGCCATACTATCTAAAATCATGTGAAGACACTGTTAAAACATATAAAAGTACTTGGTGGGGCCCACCTGAGTCTTGAATGCTGCTGAAACTTGGTCTGAACCCTCATCCAAGTGGGACACACATAATGGATGGGCTGGATTTGCAAACCACATCTCGGTGGGCCCAAAAAATGATTATGAATGTTTTAATGGTGCACGACCCCTTCTCACTTTTGTATGTGGTGTGGCGCACACAAGTCACGGATTAACTTGATTTTTGAGACCTAGGCCCACAATGGAATGGTGCATCTGACTGATGGGGTAGATGTGCGAAACACATCACAGTGGGCCCCACACAGCTCGACCTCATGGGACGGACTTGTGAGGTCAAGCGCATAGTACCTTTTCCCATATATATATATATATATATAGAGAGAGAGAGAGAGAGAGAGAGAGAGTTTATCTACACCATCCATCCATTTTTCCATACCATTTTCCAGTATAAGCCTAAAAGTGAGGCAGATCTTAGGCTCAAGTGGGCCACACCAGAGGAAGGAGCGGTGATAATGTCACCCACTGTTGAACCCAAGGTGGATCGTGATGTTTATTTGACATCCAAGCTGTTCTAATAAACACATGGACCTGGATGAAGCTAAAAAGATTCTAATAGACACATGGACCTGGATGAAGCTAAAAAGACAGATATCACCGTTGATCAAAACATCCGTTAAAGTTTTTAATAGTCGGCATTCAATCCCTAATGGTGTGATCCACTTGCATCTGCCTCATTTTTATGCTTTTACCTTAAAATGATATAAAAAATTAAATAAAATGTGAATATAACCCGTCCATCATGATGAGCTCTTTATCGATATGTGTGTGCCGATCTCCGGGCAGGCCAAGGTAATACACTGATTGCACACCGATCCTGCCAGCAGCAACGCCGCTATTGGTCGGTGCTCGGTGTGTACGGCAAAGGTAGTACCTAATCCGCGTCCCAAAATTACTGACCCTGCCTGCAGCAACGCCGCTACGGGACGCGGATTATATAATGACTGGTTCAATAGCGAGATTCGCTACAGAAGGGACGTCACCAGGTTCTGTAGGCCCAATCATGATATATGTGTTGTATCAACTCCCTCCATTTGGAGAGATCATGTCAGAGCATGAGTTAAAAACTGAAGCAATTCAAATCTCGAGTGAACCCCATCATAGAAAACAGTAGAGATGGTGACTTCCACCGTTGATTCATTCCTAGGCCCACCATGATGTTTATTTTTAGGCCTACCATGATGTTTATTTGATGTTAAACCTGTCTATGAGTCAATATAGATATGGAAGACGTAAAAACACAAATATCAGCTTGATCGGAAGCTTTTGTGGCTCTTAGAAATTTTTAATGGTAGGCGTTAAATCCCACTGTTTTATGTGGTGGGGTCTACTTGAGCTTTGAATCTGCTTCAATCTTTGGCTCATGCTCTAAAATAGTCTCTTGAAATGGATGGATACACACATACATCATGGTGGGGCCTATATAAACTGATGATGCTACTCAACCATTCAGTAGCTAATCCGCGTCCGCCTCTACGGGAGTGTGGGGACCCACCGCCGATTACCGACACTGCCAGCAGCAATGTCGCTACGGTAGTGGCCGCTACTTTGTGGGACCCAACTTGAAGCATGTGTTTTATCCACGCGGTTCTTCCATTTTTCTGTTTCATTTTACATCATGAACATAATAACGAGGTAGATACAAATCTTTAGTGAACCACACTCAAGAAATGAATGGAAATTTAATCACAATGAATGTATGTTATTTATCCAGGATCCTCATCTGTTTTTTCAGCTCATTTTAAGGGTTGAGAATTGAAGTATATCATCCGAAGCTCAACCATATCACAAGAAATAGCGGGACAATGATTTACACTGTTGAAGCCTTTCTAGGGCACCAGTAACCGTGATGTTTATTTGCCATCTAACCTGTTCATAAGTTCACACAGACATAAATAAAATAAAAACATAGTTATCAACTTAATCTAAAAGTTATGTTGCCCTTTAAAAGCTTTCAATGATAGTCATTTAATCCACGGGGTTTTGGTGTTGTGGTAAATTTGAGCTTTGTATATACTTCAATTTTCGGTTCACACGCTAAAATGAGCTGTAAAACGATGGATAGTGTGCACGAAAGACATAAATCACGGGGAGTCCCACAGAGTTTACTGAATGGGTTTAACGCAATCTAATTCCATTTGCGATAAGCTGACTTGGTGGGATTTTAATGGGCCACCCGTTGTCAGAGGCGAGACGCATGAAATCGTTTGTAACTGGACAGGACGCGCATGTGATCTTGTGAAGGGGCCCTTAAGTGCACGTGCCAAAATGGTACACTTGTAAAATATCTAAGCCTTCAGTTAGATAATTAAAAACATAAAGATGTTAACATGGGTTGTACCAAAAAATCAGGAAAATTTACTCTGATATAAGAAGCATAGACGGTTAGAAAAAGAACGGTAAACAAACATCACGTGATTGTAGCAAGCATGCGGCCGACCTGATGAACGAGCTTGAATATTGGACAGGTCATGTTGATGGTAAGGACCAGCTGATGAATTGCCAAGATCTCTTACACTTTTAGCACATTGGCGCCTGTGCAGTGACGCGCTGCATACACCAATTCCTTCATTCGTATTTGGGTGGGAGCTGCGCGGATTTCCTGCGGAAGCCTTTCACATTAAGTTTCTGTGCCTGAAACCTAGGCGGGGCCTACCTTGATGTTTGTGAGAAATCCATCCCGCCCATTGGTTTTTTTATATCATTTTAGGACATGGGCCAAAGATAAGTTATATCCAAGTGTGCCAAAAACTTGAGGATTGAACGTCCACAGTTGAAATATTTGTGGGGTCATAGAAGTTTTGAATCAATATAATATTTGTATCTTCAGTTCATCATCTCAATAGGAATGATGTTATTAACAGTATGGATGACATGTAAACATCAGTCTCGACCGCAGAGAGGTTTCAACGGTGAGAATTTTCCTACCCGACTTTTACTTTAGCGTGGCTCACTTGAGTATTGGATCCTTGTCTTTTTGGTATCTAGTCCTAAAACGAGTTTTTTTTTTTTTTTTTTTATTATTAAATGAGTTTAAAAAACGGATGGACGGGGTAGCTTTCTCACACACAACACGGTGGGGCCCACCTATTTTTACAGCGCAGGAACTTCCTGTTAAATGCTTTCGCAGGAAGGTAGAGAAATTATATAATCCTCCAGGCCAGATGCACGTAATACTCCAGTTGTCAGTTTGTACGAGTGGGGCCCACTGTTCAGTGGGCTTCACCTTGATAGTTATACGAGATCTAAACTGTTTATAAGGTCATTATCAATGGGCTGATGCACGAAATACTCCAGTTGTCAGTTTGTACGAGTGGGCCCACTGTTCAGTGGGCTTCACCTTGATAGTTATACGCGATCCAAACCGTTTATAAGGTCATTATCAATGGGCTGAACTGAAAACACAAAATTTAGCAAGATACAAAAATTGTGGCAATGCCAATGTTTCAACGTTACTCAGTCTCTACTCTTTCCTGTCGTATGGCCCACTTGAGTCTTGGATCTATATCATCTATATCATTTTACTTGTGTATCCTAAAATGAGCTCTCAAAACAGATGAACGGAGTGGATTTAGCCACCGTATGAGGTTTTGGGGGCAAGGACCATATGAGGTTTTTTTTTGTTTTTTTGTTAGCTTGTCAGTACACCCCACTGTTAGCCACCCCCATTAGGGAATCCACGCCAAGACCTCGGTAACGAGGTATCTTCACTCAGTCTAGCACTTGAGTTAAGGACCATATGAGGTTGCTAGCAACGAGCCAATGGCCTGGATGGATGACGGGTAGGTGGGGCCCATTTGTACAAACTGAAGACCAGAGTACACTGAGCATACCCTGGGGATCGTTGATTCATGGATCATTTGCTTGAGAATCATACATCCTTTGTTTGTCATTAACAATAAAAATCTGCTACCTATAATGTGATTGGGTACTTCATCACAGACTGCATTTAATGCAACAATGATGACAATATTAGTGATGATGTAGACTAATCACAATCCAATAAAACAGAAAAAATTTGTTCATGACAAGGGTGTGGATTTTTCCAGGACTTTCCACTTTCCGCATTTTATTGGACCATGGCATTAGTGATGGCATCATTGTAAGAGTTCTATGATGACCTGGCTTAATCCGCATTTTATTGGACCATGGCATTAGTGATAGCATCATTGTAAGAGTTCTATGATGACCTGGCTTAATAAAAATACAGTATATGATCCTTGTTTCCCAACAACAACAGTATCCAGACTCAAAACATGTAATGGTGCTGGGGTGTGGTGGGTTGCAATCATTTGCTATTTCCTTGGACGGTTACTGGCAAGCCCACCGTGGTGGGTCCAGTCTTTAAGACTCCTAAAACCTACTTTGCTAGTCACGTGCACACACGTGACTCCTCATGCGTCTCATACATGGCCGAATAGGACACGCTTGTGCAAGATCCAGACTGTTCATCAGGTGGGTCTCACGGCGAGTGTGCCCTGGTACAAGAATCTAGTTGCTTCCCTCTTCAAGTGGTCCACACGTCTACGAGAAGATTGATGGTTGAAAGAGGACCGCTGGGAACTGCACCAAATTCACATTTTCCATCAAGGGTGGCAATGGACCAGGCAACCTGCCTGGTCCAACGAGACTGACCTGGCTTTGGACATATTAGCTTCCTTCATGGGCCTAGATTGGGTCTGGTATATGCATGGCCTGATCAATACTCAGGCCGGGCTTGGTGAAGTCATTTTAACTCCACCTGGTCGGGCCTATCTGGCAACAATTCGGCTTCTTCCTTGATTAGGAAACCCATGCATCGTGAATGTAGACCATTGATTTTATTCCTCTAAGTATCTATTGCTTTCTGCATGTTTGGGCCACTTGATCAACGGTTAAGAACATTTAAGTGGTAACAAGGGCTTTTATCAATTTTCAGGCCAGGCTCAAACAAGGCAAACGCTTGAACCCGCTGTTATAGGCCCATGTTGGACTTGGACCTGCTTTGGCCCTTGGACCTTAAGTGCTGAACGGAGCCCGGTCCTACCCTGGCCCGGATCAAAGAGATGGTCTAAGGACCTTGAAGTGCTGGGCCGAACCCGTCCTACCCTATCCCAGATCAAACCCGGCCCCATTGCCATCCCTACCATAAAATGGTTTTTTCTGTTTGAATGGGGATAATTGAACAGACTATTGTTAGAGACCGACGTGGGCTTTATAAAGCTGCCCATCTACTTACATTAGCTAACTAACTGAACCGAAGCCCAGAGCTAGCTTAGACAAATGTCCAATTACCGAGAGCTATCATGGGCCTAAATGGCCCATCAGCCGTTCAGGCCTGGCATGTTTTGGCCCAGGCATGGGCTGGCATATCAGAACCAGAGGGGTGGGGACGACCCTAATGCTCTTTATGTTGTTTATTAATTGACTACTTTGAGCTTAATCCAGACACATAGGTGCGCTCTCATATTAGAAGTGGGGCGAGCCGTATGCATTTGGGTTGGGAATCATCTCTGGCAGGGATCAGGCCTGCTTCGTTTAGCTTTTCGTGGGCTGACACAGCCTGTTTATTCGGGTTCAAAACTAATCCAAAGGCCAGGTCCAGGCCCCCCAAAATCTAGCCCAAAGGAGGCTGGGTCAGGTTCATGTTCAGGCTAGCCTGGCCAACTTTCACCATTCAGTGGTTGCCTGATATAAAGTCCGAATTCTTCCATTGATGCAGCCACGCAGGCCCCATCATGGTTGGGCCATGTTAGACTTCACGGGGGACCTACCAAAGTCGCCTCCTGATGAAAATTATGGCAAAACATCGTACTGAAATAGAAGAAAAATTGTGCTTCCCTAACTTGAGACTAAGAAATAAGGTTCCCAAAAAGAAAAGAAGTGATCCTTGGAGTGTTTGGTTGTTTTCGCATTTCAATTCTTTTCCAAACATAATAGAATTGTGCTTCCCTAACTTGAGACTAAGAAATAAGGTTCCCAAAAAGAAAAGAAGTGATCCTTGGAGTGTTTGGTTGTTTTCGCATTTCAATTCTTTTCCAAACATAATAGAATTGTGCTTTCCTGAAGAATATCCTTAATTTGCCTTCCTTCCAAACGTTCCACCTAATTAGATTGGAATCTGCAACAAGCTCTTCTTCCCCAATTTCCAATTAACAAGGAGAAAGTTCTAGCAGGGAAGCATGCGAGCAGATTGGATTCCAAATCTTGACAAATTTGTGAGGTGAATGGCAGACCCATTATCAGATCACAAACAAATTCAAATGAGAATATCCAGCTGGTTTAAGGGTGTGTTTGTTTGCAGCAAATATCATGAAATATCATGATTAATTAGTATAATTTGGTGCAAATTTCATGATACCAAACAGACTCACTTGTATGGATGGAGAAAACAACCGAGTCTTGTATGCATGCAATATCTCAAATTAAACAGACTAAACTGTGGAATGCATTGTCGTGGAAGCACAGCCCAAAAGCATATTGATTGAACAATCAACATCTGATTCATGAATATTCTAATAATTGGATACTCAAATAAGGGTAAATTTTGGTTCATGGTACATCTAAACTGGGAACAATAATTTGGACAGTTTAATTTGACTTGTAAGCCATGTGTGCAATTTCTCAAGTATTTCCCACATGCCTGTGCATCATCCGGCTCGCCCTGCCAGAGTATCAAAGATTTTTCTCTATCCAATTCTATGCGAACTTCCACCATGGCAGTCAGAGAGCTTAGGTAAGAGAGGCAGGTTGATGTCTTGTGAGCAGCCGGATCACAAAACCTTCACCAAGCAACCATTTAAAAGCCGACCCCAGACTTCTAGGAGAAAAGGCCAAGTATGAATGTGACAATGATGACGGACCATTTCCAGTTCCGTATCTATTTAAAATGATAAAAGAAATGGCATTCCAAATAACACAAAACCTATTAATCGAAGCGAAAAGTCTAGATGTGGTACCACCCTTTGAAGAGGAAAACACCACCTACATTTAGTATGAAGCAGTCCCTAAGACACTAAAAATGCCTTTTTAGCCTCTCATCAATCCAGACCAAAGATTCCACACTTGGGTCTCCCACCAGATTCATTCTTTCTGCTTCATCCTGAAGCCCATGCCAATCCAAAACCTAAACCAGCAATGTCCACTCAATTTGATAACGAGCTTTCTCTCTGAGGTTTTGGATTGGGATGGGCATGGCCTGACGGCTCGAAAAAGTGGACATTGCCGGCTCGAAAAAGTCTTTACAATAAGATCCAGCCAGAAAACCCATGACCTACCAAATGTGCAAAATGCAATGATCATACACACACCACTGTTTCACCAGTCACCATATCATAGCAAACATTCTGGTCCCTTGGGATGTTATACAAAATGCTGTTTTGGCTTCCATCTCAGAAGTGAGGGAGGTACTTGCAAGTTCTCTAAAATCCAACAAATCCATCTAATTTAGAGTTTGGAGTCAGCTGGGCTCTTGGCAGGCAATCAAATGACTGTTCCAATCACTACCTCATGCAGTGACAATCAATGTTCAGACGTTTAGTTCTCTCACTGGGATTCTGGATTTGGAGCAATGCAGATGGCAATCTTTCAGAGAGCAGTGCAGTTAATGGGATGAGTCTTTCCATAATCATGTTCATTCCACCATATAGACCAAGAGGCGGATACTATGCTCCAGAGCTAAAACATGAAATTGTATCATGCATTTTATTCTCTCACTCGATCAAAGTTCTCAACATATATAGACAGCTGCGTCATGTTGTAGTTAGTCAGTCATTCAAGCATTCTCAAAAGCAAAATACCAGCTACAATATCAAGCAAGTCCAAAGCTAGAAAAAAATAGGAATTGCTGCACAAAAGAGTAAGAGGATCTGCAAATGCTTGACTCAGCTCTTTCATGGAACATAAAACTCAGCATCGAAATGGAAGAATAAAAACAGATACTGTAACACCAAAAAAGCCTCATTGAAATGTGATGGATTACAAGCATGGAGTTGCCAGGGGCACCGAGATTTCATTTGTATCAGAATCAGAGAAAATAAAAAAAAGTCTGTTCAAAACATTAAGACTTTACAATCCTAATCACGATAAAACGATAATATGTTAGTCCTAAATACCATTAAGACTCAAAAAGTTTTTGCAAAATCTCATGTCTTAGGAGTTCTTTTCAAGATTTGGATTTCTTCATCAACCACTGCTAACCTCTTATCATACGAATCAACCACATTACGATGTCATTCAGACAAATTAAACCAATACTGTATAGGATCCTTGATCTTAACTTTCCAGAGAGAAAGCATACTCCTCTCCTTTTCCTCAGTCTCTAAACACAGCTTTTCTAAATCCTTGGTACTGAGTACCAAGCCGCCAGGACCAGCATCCTTGTAAAGTGGTTCAGCCGGAAGCTGAAAACGTTCTCTATACTCTGCAAACTCATGGCGGGTTTCCTTCAATGCTTTCTTATAACTATTTAATAGCTGGGTCATCACACAGAGCTCATGCTCAAGCCGATAGATCACCATTTCCTTTGCATTTTGTTCTTCACGCATGGTCGAATGCAATGTATAAATGTACTTTTCACGTTGCTGCAGCTCTCGAGTCAAGAATTCCATGCTTGACTGGACCCGCATACATTCCTGCTCTTTCTTGGCATACATCATCCTAGCTTTATACATCAAGCTGTCTGCTTGATCCATAAATAAGTCAAAGCAATTCGGCATGTGGTCCCGGGAAACAACATGATTCCTCATCATCACCTGGCAATCCTCATGACGGAGATGCTGAACATCATCTCTATCATGTTTCCCATCAATCTCATGATTGTAAGCATTACCAAACATAGCTGGCCTGCCAGGATTTATGACAGCAACCTTTTGCATAGAGGCCTTCATAGATAGTAACTGATCAGGAGGACCAAGAAGGCCAACCGGCATTCCATTAGACGCATTCCCAGTCTTGGTATCTTGAATAAGATCACCACCCAAACTCAGCATCCCTAAATTCAATGCCAGGCCATGCCTTTCGTCCACTTCATCTTTCACAACATGTTGGAACTCCGAACTCACAGTGCCATCTAGATCACAATACTGCAACTGATGTCCACGCACTTCCTTGCATTGTTGGAAATCAGAAATGCACTCCTCTCTGGCCTGCTTGCCTACATCCTTCAACATTACTGCATTCTGCTCCAAATCCTGTCCTTGAAAATCCTCTTTACTCATCAGCCCTTTGTTTTTGTCGTCTTCTTGAACAAAGACTTCTTCAACCGGATCTCCTGCAAAGAGCTCCGGCTTCTGACATTTCATCAAGCATTGCAGATGCGAAGCGTAGTAGCAGTACTCCAATTCCTTCCCCCGCGAAAGCTCCTTCTCCACCATAAACCAGATCAATACGGCCCAATTGACCATCTGCGGCTGCCCTTCTTTGATGGCCCTGATCGATTTCAAGACCTCATCCGGCATTATCCACGCATCTTCATGCAAAAGAACGTAATTGGACAGGAAATCAGAGAGGACGGAAAGGGATTCTTCATCGAAATCGGGGAAATCTGTCTTGTCGATGCTGCGCTTCTTTTTGGCGGGGATCCTCATCGCCTGGGCCATTTCTGCCGGACCGATCCTGATTTTGACGCCGTTGACGAAAATGCTGCGCGCCCCAGGGTTGTAATTGGCGATCAGGACGGTTAGGAGGTCGAGTCGGATGTCGGGATCGAGATCGAGGTGAGCGAAATCCCATAACCCTAAGCACCTGAAGAGAAATTCGTACTTGGGAAAGTCTAGGGTTTTGGCAGGGACGAAAGGGATGGGTTTGAGATTGCGTTTGAGGAGATTGAGCTTTTGAGAAATGACATTACGTTTTCGGCGCATGATGGGCACGTTCCTCTTTGAATTAGATGCAATGCTATCGTGCGCGGAGCGTGCAGAAGAATTAGCCACCAGACCTTGGCAGTGGTGGTGTCGTAGTCGTTTGGATCGAGTTTGAAAAGGGTAGGAGTCTTCGGATTGGGATTGGAATGGTTTGCGTTTTCTCCTCATTTTAATAGGGTTTTGATGGCGGGAAATAGTGCGTTTTGAAAATAGGAGAGGTTTTCTGCGTCTTTTCCAACTTCCGAGTCATTGAGAAGCTGGAGGGTTTCGCGGACGCAAATTGCCTCTGAAGTGGCCACGGTAAGTTCCTGAGGTCGGAAGCTATGTGGGGCCCACATAGATGTACGTGACAAATCCAGTCCGTCCATCAGCTTATCAAGACCGTAATAGCAGAGGAACTAAAAATGAGCAGATTCAACACTCAGGTGGGCCATACCAGACGAAACAGAGGCAATTGAATGTCTACCATTGAAAACTTTGTGCGGACCACAGAAGTTTCGTAACAGGATTATATCTATTATTACAGTTTATCTGAGTGGTTATAACTCTATGAACGGTTTTGATGGCATATAAGCATCACGTTCGGCTTCATGAAGGTTTGTGTTGTGTGGCCCACAAGAGTTTTGGATATTCCTAATTTATTTAGTTCTATTCTATTTTTATCTTTATAAACTGACGGACGGAGTGGATTTGTCATGGGAATATCTGTGGGACCCACATACCTTCCAGCGACAGGAAGAGGCACAGGCAATTCCCTGTTCCCACTTCAAAAGGTTTTTATTCACGAGGAACTGTATGATACGCTGGATGCCTATGAAGTGACGTCGCCAAGTTCTGTGGGCTCCACCATGATGTATGTTTTGTATCTACACCGTCCATCTATTTGGAGAGATCATATTAGGGCATGATCCAAAGAATGAGTCAGATCCAAAGTTCGATTGGACCCCACCACAGAAAACAGTGAGGAGAGTGATGCCCACCATGTATGTTTGGATCCGCCTCATTTTTGGGTTCATGCCCTAAATAAGCTCGAAAATGGATGTACGCCATGAATCATGGTAGAGCCCACAGAGCTTTGACACCAGCTAGCAGCTGGCTGGTGTTTGGGGTCACTAGTCAAACCGGCACTTGTAACTTTCACGGTGGACCCATCCGCAACCTTTGTAGAAGGAGCTTTTTCTATTTTGTTTAAAAATCACATGTATTTGTAGTTAGTACCACCAGGCCCATTTGTTTAGTGATTTAAACCATTGATGTTATGGGCCCCACTATCAATTGATGGAAAAGTTAACACTCATGTATATGCAGCTAACAAAAAGATTAAAAGGAAATACAGCAAAGCTTCCCATTTAAGCAAGTAAAGGAATGATCCTCCAATCAAGGGGAAGTTTAGCCAATGGACTATCATCAGTGATTCCCACCACCTCAACGTTTCGGATCACTTATTGTAGTGGAAATATCTCCAGTTCCATACAGCGGCTGGTGTAAGAATGTGGCAGCTCATGTGTACCAAGCAAACAAACGGTTTTAGCTTTGATTTTCCGTGGTAGGTCGTCCATCCCACTGCTAGTAAACCATTGAAGTAAGGAAACCAAGGACTGGGCCGAGTTTCACTGGCTGGCTCGACAGGCCGACCCATATTCATTATCTCATGGGCTTGATTGGACATTTACTAAGAAGGTCTCTAGGATCATGGGCTGGACATGTAAATGCTCCCGCACAGCCCGGACTGCACCATTTTCCACTGTACAGCAATTGCAAGCTCATGTTTCCTCATCTTGCAGCCGTGATCAAGAGAGGGCTCCAAAAGAGAGAAGCGCCCACATGGGTAAATCCTAAGTCCGTTGCACGCTGCTAGCTAAGGGCCCATTCACCAGCCTATTTGGCCTTCCTAATATGGAGTGTGACCTGGGCTGGGATTGGGTGGAGCGGGCCAGAGCCGATCCCCTAAACAGGGACTAAGGGCTAACCTCAGGCATGAAACCTAGGCCTAGTGTCCAGGTTGTGCCGAGCTTGGACCAATGAATGGTTTGGCTTGGTCTCTTGGCCGGTCCAATTATCAAGTGGGCGACTGTTATTTAAAGAGAATGGATGGTTTAAAAACATTTGTCAGGAGTTCCAATTCGATGAACATGGATAATTCAAAGACACACTGGATGCAGGTCATGTTTCAATGATACACTTGCGAGGGGCTCGCATTCCCCAGTTTAAAGACACTCCTCGTTCAAAGTGTCATATAACTGGACTTGAGTAGATCTCCTAAGAAAATTTTTTTAATTGTACTTGTTTCAAACCTTCTGTCCCCAGGGCCTTTTCAGCCTGAGTGGGGCTGGGCCAAGGCCAACCACAGCCACCCTGGCCTGGCCCATTGCCAGCCATATTAAGCAAGGCCCAAATGACTTTTCGGCAATGGACAATTGACGTAGGGAAGGATGTGATGAAGCCAATCACCGTCTTCTACATAGAATAACTACTCCAAATCCATGGAACTCTTGAACTCCTCACTGAGCTTCCTCGAAAGCATAAAATAATTTTAGACTTAAAACTCCAACTAAAACACCCAAAAAACATGACTAATTATAAATAATAAACTATTTATAGATGGCCTCTATTTATATTAGACATCATAGTTTTTGGGTAAAAATAGTAAGTGTCCAGTTTGACCCAACCATTTTATTCCTCTTAACTTTTCTTAGCCCTTTACATGCTATGCAACTCAAAGCATCAGGAGTTACACTTGAATTAAAACTTATATTTATTGTAAAAGCGAAATTAAATGAGATTTTTGACCATCAATTTGATGGAATCTTGAAAATCTAGCGTGGGCAACCAGTATAGCAGGGTTGGTTGGCTTAAGTAGCTTCTCCCACCCCAAAATCATATATAATATGTCAAAAAAATCATCCCATTTTGAGAGATACGACTGATTTAAGGTTCTAACTGTCCTGATTATTTCCGCCTTCAATCGGGCCTTCTCTGGTCCATCTTTACCATGAAAGTGTCTATGACCCGCTCTACATCATCAATACAACTTGGTCCACTCGTTTTGTCTGTGATCTAGGCCCTCGTCTATCCATTGACAGCCATTCATAGTTCTAAACTGATCTTTCTTGGGCCATGGTGAAAAAGGTGATCAAAACTTGAAACGGGTCTAACCTATCAATTCGGTGGGCCACAAGCATAGGCCCAGGACTAGCCCCTGACCTGAAAACAGGACCCAAGTATGATTGGTGGCCGTGTGGTCCATGGAAGAGAACACCATTGACAGCCCTAGCTTACAAAGTGGCCTATATTGGCTAGTTGTGTGTGGGGCTAGCGTTCAAGGATCTAGAGCCTTTCCCCGGTGGGCGCGACCATGAATGGGCAATGTTCCATATATATACTCCATGGAACAATCCCAGCCATCCAAGGCGTGGAAATGGTAGATTGGCCAGACGTGTTGTCTTTTCGCAACACCGCCATCCATTGAGGCAGCCTCCTGATGAGCGCGGTGGGCCTGAACAGTGAAAAGTAAAGATTGATCCCCTACATGGAAATGACATTTTTGGCCTTTTCACCATGGGTCCCACCTCTGACATTAAAAAATGGTAGAGTTTCATTGGCGACACATCATGGCTGGAGCCTGGAACGGGTGCATTCGGAAGGAGTGGTGCAATGTTGCCCATTTGACATGTTTTATTAAGCAATGTCAGACCATTCACGAAAACATGGCATGCACGTCTACTAACATCAGCAGATTGAGGGCCCCGAAGCGGATTGCGTACTGAGTAACTCAGTACGCAATCCGATTCCGAGTTTCATTGCCGACACATCATGGCTGGACCGGGTGCATTCGGAAGGAGTGGTGCAATGGTGCCCATTTGACATGTTTTATTAAGCAATGTCAGACCATTCACGAAAACATGGCATGCACGTCTACTAACATCAGCAGATTGAGGGCCCCGAAGCGGATTGCGTACTGAGTAAAGTCTGTGGGGCCCACCGTGATTTATGTATTTTATCCACTGGTCCATCTATTTTTGGGTTCATCCAAAGCTGTAGTATACCGTATCACAGGAAAGAGTGTGAATTAAATGTCTACCCTTGAAATTTTCTTGGGGGCTACAGAAGTTTTGAATCAAGCTGATATTTGTGTTTTTCCTTCACCCATATGTCTTTGTGATCTTATGAATAGGTTGGATGACATATAAACATTGTTGTGGGCCCTAGGAAGGTTTCAATGGTGGAAATCATTATTCCCACTGTTTCCTCTATTGGGGTTCACTTGAGCTTTGGATATACTTCAATTTTGGGCTCAACCCCTAAAATAAGCTGAAAAAACAGATTAGTTTACTCAATATGATAAAGAGTAATGAGCTACTCAGTACACAATCCAATTTCTGTAGGCCTATTGTGCATAAAACATATACAGTAGAAGACTCTAATCTAGAGTTGGGCATTGAGTCGGGTTGGACCTATTTAGGGCTTAGGGCTGGCCCGACTTGATCCGGTTTTAAAATAGGCCTGACTTGAACTCGACCTAACTCGGTACCAAGTCTAGCATGCTTGACCCGATCCGAGTCTGGATCTGCACCGGACTAATTTGGACCGAGTCGGGTTAGGTGCAACGGGTATCCACGGGCTAAAATCACAACTCAAAACCTTGATTTGCTTGCTAGAATTACAACCTCTTCATCAACTCAAAACCTAGTTTTTTTTTTTTTTTTTTTTGTTTAAATATATTTGTACGACTCGAGTTTTGGATTGAGTGAGTCAATACCGAGTTGGATTTCAGGTCGAGTCGAGTTGAGTTGCCGGGTGACTCGAACTCGACTTGGTTTAAGTTCGGATCAGATGGAGTCAACTTGATTTGGATCGTGTCGGATGTGAACGAGCTGGAAGAGACGAGTCTTCCCATGCCCAGCTTTACTCTAATTAGACCACTCGTTTGAGGGGACGGTCAGGGAAAAAAAGAAAGAAGCAATTCAAATTTAATGGGCAATTAGATCTAAGGATCATCCCATTGCTGATATTTTAAACCATGCTGCATTCAAACTGGTACCCACGCTTTGATGGTGAGACAAACGTATATGAATGCTACGTATAGGGTGTCCCCATTTATTAAATGGATACAACTTGCTCCTTGATCAGGAGATAAAAGACCCACCATTGTGAATTATATGGTCGTTGTCCTGAGGATATGTATAACCATGCATAAAGGGAGTTTTGATAGATAGGCTGAGTACGCAGCATGGTAACATAAGGGGCGAGTTTTCAACTCAAATTGCATCTTAGACGATGATTTGAACCGAATTGCGTCTCTTTAGTATAGAAGCTATGAAATTACATTGATGATCTGAAAATTTGACTTTGAAATTTGGATGTCAGCCATTCAAACTTTACTTCTCAATGTTTTAGATCCATCCTCATATGCAGTCATATGTTCAAAGAACGTTTCTTAGCATAGCCCATGTTGCATAGGATCAGAAAATAAACGGTTCAAACCATCATCTAAGATGCAATTTCGGTGTGAAAACTCACCCCTTAAGCTAGCTGTGGTACGATGGGCAACATATCCTATCAAAACCCTGTAAAGAGGAGGCCATGATTCAGTGATAAATATTGGGTGTAACACAGTGGACTGGGGTCAGGTTGTGGGTCAACCCAAAACCAACCCAACCATACATAGTCAATATTTAACCCAAGCCCAACCCAAAGTAGTTAATACTCAACTCTAACCCAAGGCCCCACACAACTCAAAATCTATGGGCTTTGGTTTGTGGGTGGGTCAGTTTGAGTTGCCCAAGGATTTCGGCCAAACTTAATTGGACTTCAACTAAATTAATTTGACCTGACCTAATATTGGGTTGGGTGAGTTGGGTTTAAGTCATTTAATCCAGACCATCAATCCGATCGGCTCCACCACAGATGGTCCCATCCTCAAAAGATAGGAACATCCTAGACATCAAATCTTTGGCTACTTTTCCATTGAATGCAGACAATTTCTACATTTATTTTTTTTAACCGCGAAATTGGAGAATCCAAAGTGTACGGGCCACCATCTAAAAATCACATTATTCGAGCAATCCCAACTTCTGATTAGTTGATGGATGTTTGGTAAATTCATATTATAGGATATTTCTTATTGAACCGTCCTTAAAAGTCCACCAGCCTTCTATTTAGTTAATCAAATCTGTAAAATAATTTGATTTATAGTCAATCAAATCATAGATAAAAATTGAATGGTTAACTTAAATTTTTATTTTTTATTTACAAAAAGAAATAAATAAATAAATAATCTTAAATACGTGCAAGTATGCAATTTTTCTATGCATGTGTATCAATTGTCATGCTCAACTAAGGTAAGGCAGGCACCTCACTCACACCAACACACACACTCACATCACAGTGAGATTTCATCATAATGGGTGCTTGAACTCATGACCTCGTGTTAAAACTCTTGTGAATCCACCACTGAGGCAAAATATGCTTTGGAAAACATATGCTTGACCTTCATGTATTAGATTACCTAAATGCCACTCTTGAGATCATAACCTCCCCACATCTGTCAATAGCGGAATAGTGTATAGTTTTAGAAATCTTAGAAGATAGATATTCAGCTGAGGATCACATGATTCACTATGATCTAATGAATGACTTTACATAGTTGGGCTGCTGTTTGCATTTAGATGTTAATAAAAGTCTCTACTAATTTGAAAGGCTCTGAATAAAATACTATATAAGCTCATTGATAGGTGTAGTATCACACCCTTCAAAATAGCATCGAATCGCCCGGCATTGCACTGTGTGGGGTTGTTTCGACACATCCATACAACCCTAAAGATGAAACCAGAACGGTTTTCAACCTGGCATGCAACTTGTATGAATCCAGAGTCAAGATCTAATTTTAAATGGGTCATAAGTGAAAAGAACCAATAATCATGCATGGCCGACTGGTGGACATTAGTTGGTCAAAAATAAAACATAAAATGTTAAATGTTTGATTTTTATCTGTTAATGAGAAATCAAGGCCTTTTAATCCATCTGATTTGTGGGTCATAATCATCAACAGTGAGTCCCTTTAATTTCCCAGGTTTTATTTTAGAAAATTTTACAAACACCTACCTAATTAATGTCGAATTTGAATTTACATTCTATACTTTTTCTACAAGGTTCAAAAGGCTACATCATTAATTCAAAGTACTATTATTTCACTAGAAACATCATTAATTCAAGTTATCATTATACTGCCTTCCCTTATCTCTCTTAAGAGTTTGTTGGGTCTGCCAAGCGAGCAAGTGATTGGGTGCTTGAGTGGACCCCACTGTGATGCTTACATGTAGCGTCACCCCATTTTAGGCATAGGCCTAAAAAATTAACCACATCTGTGATTCAAAGTGACCACATGACTGAAACAGCATACAAGGCAATGCTCACCCTCCAAGCAGATGGGCCTAACTTTTAGGCCCTAGGCTTAAACTATGGCATGTCATCCAATAGTTGGAGTAGATTACATATAATAATAATGATAGGCCCTATAAAAAGGGGGCGTCTCTCTAAACTGCTTTCTTTAGTGTGGCCCACATGAATCACAACTTAGCTTAATATTTTGTTCCTGGGCCTAAAGTTGGATTACACATCTAATTGTCGGGGTGGAGTTCACAAGCACACCATGGTGGGTGCCAAAAATCAAGTGGCCCCATCCACCTCCAACTGTGTAGACATTTAGAGAGATTGCAACTCATACATACAAAAAAGAGATGCACTTAAGAGTCCAACTGATTAGAACACATGTTGTTGATAATTTCTTAATTAAGTACATGGGACATCCAACACCTTGAATAGATTGGACCTGCAATGAGGCTCACTTGATAAGTGGATATGGTTGATTTTTGTATAGGTGATCCTCATTGTGGGGCCAACCTATTAGGATGATTGGATGTCACAAGAACTTAAAAGGTTGGAAGTTATCCACTAGGTGGACCTTAAACCATGGCCAATCGGTTGGACTTAAGACCTTTGAAAAGGGATGGCCACTCAATCTTTGATGGGGTCCATTGTGATGTTAATTTAAGATCTGATCCAACCATTAAATGTGTAATCTCATATTAGTTCTAGAAACAAAAAATAAAAATAAAAAATAAAAAATAAAAAATAAAAAATAAATCGGAATGACTGTGATTCAAGTGGGGAAATAGTTAAGAGAGACATACACTTTTGATTTTTACAGGGACCATCGTATAAAATTCACTCCAACCAATATATGCTACACCATAATTAATTTTTAGAGCCTAAATATCAGGCTTGTTAATGATTCAAGTGGGTCACATTAAGAGAAATAGTTTAGAGGGTAAGTGTTGCCTTGTACTCACGCCGTAGTGGGCTTTCACCACCTATGGATACTCGAACCCTGGACCAAGTGTTGAAACTCCCGGGAGTCTACCACCCAACAAGAGCAAGGATCCAATTTTTAGCCCTATACCTAACATGAGGTGAAGCACCTAGTGGTGAGGTGAATTTCACGTAAGCATCCCAATGAGATCCACTCCAGCAGTTGACCATTTGCCCTTGAACAGCTGACCTAATCAGGCGCTAAGAAAATTTAATGAAAGGTAGTAGTGTGATAATAATCTGATTAAAGAGATAGCTTCTGGGTCTCTACTCATCATTAGACTTGTGAGTTTTAATACTAAAGTTATAGGTTTGAGCACATGATATAGTGTGTTAAAAAAAAAAAAAAACAAACAAACAGAGAGAGAGAGAGAGAGAGAGAGAGAGAGAGAGAGAGAGAGAGTGTGTGTTTTCTTTTCCAAGAGCTTAAAAAAAAAAGGTGCAAAAATGTAAATGTGAATTTGATATTAATTTGGTAACTTTTTACAAAACTCCCTTCATTTTAATTTTTCCTAACAATGCCCGCACGGACATGAACCATCGCACTCTATTGAAGTGTCAAAGTGCACTCAGTTTCGAAAGAATATACACACACGGAAACGCTCACCTCCGAACCAGTTCATACAAACTTTTTTGAGAACCCATCATACGTTCTGAGGATCCAAAATCTGAACCGTTCATGTGAAGCAACACCTCGTGAAACCCTCCAGAACCAAGTTTTACTTTGATCTAAAATTTTGATGGGCCATGAAAAATGAAAACAGCTTTCTCCCTTGATTTGCATTTCTCTTTTCTATGGCACACCAGAATTTTAGATCAAGGTAAAAATTTGTCACTAGGGGTTTCATGGGATTCCGCATCACATGGACCGTTTAGATTAGACACCCATGACACGTGTGCAAAGGTGCGCACGTGAGTAGGTGCGCAGGGGAGCATGACTCTATATATATATATTAGATGTTGCAGAAATGTAACTCAAATCGAACCGTCACACTGAAAGGACGTCCTAGCTGGCCCAATGGTGGACATCTGATGGCCCGTTTAAGTGAAAAATGGTCAACTGATCAAAGGGTACGATCACCCGGTCAATTTGTATTTTGGGTCATGACATAGCTATTGTGGGTCCCTCGATTTTGAACTGATTAGTTTATGATTGATTACATGCCACGTGTATAGTTTCTCTATTCGGGGCCATAAAGTATAAACTATCGTGTAAATAACTCTCACTTCTTGCCATTTTAAAGTTCCTATGAAGACCCTTGATTCCTTGAATGATTGGACGTGGATTGGGTACTGCTCCGGCATGTACCAAGCTTGGCACAGGAGTGGCTCTGAGGAGCCACCGTGATGTACGGCTTTTATCCGTACCGTCAGCAGATTCTGCGCTAAGCATTTTAGAGTATAAGATCCTTTCATTCAGGTATATGTGACCTTAACGGATAGCAAATAAATATGACCGTGGGGCGCCGATATCAAATAAATATCGCTGTCGGCCCTAACAAGGTTTCAATGGTAGGCATCATTATCATAGCTCTTTCCTGTGGTGTCATCCACTTGAGCGTTTGATCTGCCCGTTTTTTGTGTTAATGCATAAAAGTGATATTAAAAAAAGATAGACGGTGCGGATCAAATCCATACATCACGGTGGCCCTTCAGAACACCAGCTAGTGCCGAGCACCAGGTGTTGCAGCACCCGATGTGGGAAGCGGATTGGCTGGTGTACCACGCACCAGCTATATAGCTGCTGTAGGTAAGTGTCGTGCGAGCACTCCTCGAGCTCCGAGTTGTACGAACGGTTCAAAGGAGATCAAAGTTACATGGCCCCTACAGTGATGTATTTATTATATCTACACCGTTCATCTATTTTTAGAGATCATTTTAGAGATTATCCAAAACATTAATAATATCCAAAGATCATTTGGATCACACCACAAATAGCAGCACAGATAATGATTTTTACCGTTAAACAATTTGTAGGGCCCACTATAACTTTTATTTTCCATCTGATCTGTTCATAAGATCACAAAGTCCTAAATTAGAAAGAAAAACAAATTTCATATTGATCCAAAACTCCTATGACCCCAAAAAGAGTTTCAATGATAGACGTTCCATTTTGCAGTTACATACCTGAGGTACACCAGCCAATCCGCTTCTCCCGATTTGCGTCCGCAATGGCTGGGCATCTTCTAACTGCACAACGCGCCCGAGACGGGGATAAGCTAATTTATTTTTATTTTTATTTTTTTTTTAATACACACACCACACATACCACCACACACTCACGCCTGAGTGGAATTTCACTACCTATGGGTACTCGAACCCTCGAGCAGGTGTTGAAACTCCGAAGCTACTCATATGTTGATTATGTATGTGTTGTATCTTCACCATTGGAGATGTCATTTTGGGCTGATATGGAAAGAATGAGACAGATCAAATTTGGAGTGGACCCCACCATAAAAAACAGCGGAAAGAGTGACGTCCACCATTGAAATCCTCCTAAGGTCCACCATGATGTTTATTTGAGATCCAACTTGTTCATGTGTTAAACCAGACATTAAAGAAGGTAAAACACAAATATCAGCTTGATCGAAAACTTTTGTGGTTTTTAGAAGTTTTTAATGGTGGGGTCACTTTCCCCACTGTTTTCTGTGGTCGGGTCCACACGAGCTTTGGATCTAACTCATTCTTTGGATCATGCCCTAATATAATCTTTAAAAATGTATGAACGATGCGGATACAAAACATACATCATGGTGGGGCCCACAGAACTTGGTGATGTCACTTCAGTAGCGTGTTTCGCTGGTAAAGTAGCTAATCCGCGTCCCGCGCCCCGTGACATTGACTAGACAGACCACGTGAATTGATGATCATGATAACACCGTAAGGGCCCGTTTGGCCACCTACATTAAGTGGGAGTAAACGGGTTTGCATTCGTCGGCCTAGCATATCCACCGTACAGTCATATTCGGAGACAATTTTTCAATCGGGATAATGTTCTTTGAGTCTCCCGCCGATACCGTGTTGTTCACTCCCCAAGTGTAGGGTTGTGATGTAGTAATAAACTCGGTAAGACCGAGGTCGAATCCCAAGGGACTGATACCTGTACGTTATCTGAAATCAAGTAGAACTCGAGCTAGACTAAGATGTGATCTAAAATCAATGAATTTGAGGAAATAATTGTGGAATAATTATCTAAAACTTTAAACAATTCAGGGAATAAGAAACTAGGAATTCAGAGGATCCACTTGTAGAGATCAGGGAGATCTTTATGCCTGCTTCAAAAATCATGGAACTTAAACTGAACTTCCTTTGATATAATTTTCAAAGAGATGAAAGGTATATGAATTAAAATGGATTCCATCACCAAACCATGCCCAGGAGACAAAGTAAATAACAGAATTAAACTAATTACTAACCAACCAACAAGGTATGAAGACCAGGAAGGGTACTGTCATCCTACCATGCCCATGGAACAATGATGAACAACAGGGCTTCTTGATTTCATAACATAAAAAGGGGAAAGAAATACTCAAAGCCATTGCAAACCCATTGTAATTCCAGTCACAACAGACCATTAAAGACTAAGAAAAATATTCCTTTAATAATCAACTAAAAATCACATTCAGTTTATGAATTTTAAATTACAGGCACAAAATATACTCTCCCATCTCACTACAGGCTTCACCTCTTAGCCCTAGCTAAGAGGTTTAGCCACACATGAATGGGCTGAACAAAGCAAATGAAAATAAAAATAAAAAGAGAAAGAAAAGAACAAGAAGGAAGGAAGAAAAAACCAGCCTCACGTCCAACACTCCCTTCCAGCCCCGTTTCTGCCTCCCCAACTACCCTCCTTCAATGCTTTCTCAAAAACCCAACCGAGCTCCCCCAACCCTCCTCCGCATTCTCTCTTTATTTTCGAGGTATGAAGAGTCCCATTCATGGCTGGAATCTGTGGAAAGTTTACGCAGCCAGCTATTCAAACCACGTTCGTAGAAACGCAAACCGACTTGCGTTTGGAATGTGATTGCAAGACAGTAATCGTCCTTGGAGTAAAAATTTCTCCATGGCTAGGGTGAAGACCCGCTGTGTGAGCTTTTAGACGGATCGGATCAGAGCTCCGATCGTCATCTGGGCCGTACATCGCCCCACGACGTCGGACGCGCGTCCGTGCATTACGCGTGCGCAGGGGTCGATCTGAGATGATCGGTGGGGCCCACTGCAGCTGACGTTTGATGAATCCACGCCGTCCATCAGCTTAGTCTCAAGAAATCGTTCAGAATTGATCGGTTTTGGATTGCTTCTGACGTGGTCCACTTGATTTCCCATCTTGCCATCCAACCTGCGTTTGAACACTATTTTCCTGTGTGAGCAAAGATGGGGCTGAAAGAACCTCCTGTTTACGGTCATTTTCACCTTGAGGAACGAATGGACGGTCCAGATTTCCCACTTGATCGAAGGTGGTAGCCCACAAGGCTTCGTCCGCAGCCCCTGTTTCGCAACAAGGCTGCGGAATTTCCGCAGCTTGAATTTGAGCGGGTCAGCTGTGGCTGACCAGTTTGATGCACCGTGAGTGCACATGCGCTGTGCACACGCACTCGCATAAAGTGGGACCCACCTTGCTTCTTTGGAAAATCCACATCGTCCATCTGGTTTCCCATCTAATTTAATGGGGTGAGACCAAAATTGGAGTATATCCAGATATCAGGCGGGCCCCAAATCACTGATTTATGGGCTGATCTATCCGTTGGGCCACTTCTAGAGGGATTCAATGGCTGAAATTTGACGTGTACGGTTAGTTTTTGGTCATCGAGCCATGTATAAAGTTTCGAGCCGAACAAATGAAGGAAACCCAGTGATCTTGCATTCTGGCTGACTTGCAGGCCGCTTGAGCTTCAGTTTCTCAATTTTTGCGGATCCCTGTCATGTAATTCCATCGATCTTGGTCCCCTGAAGTCCCGTCCAATGCCTTGGTGATGCCAGAGTGTTAAATCCATATTTTTAACGTCCTTTCCAGTCCACGCTCATAAATTCACCTTGCATCACGACATGATTAAGACAAGGCGTTAAACAATATCATGCTTGTAAATCCAGCTAATAAGTGGGGTTTAATATGCAATATTTGATCCTCAACACAACCCCCAACCAGCATTTTGCTAGTCTCGAGCAAAGTATACGAAAAATAAGTTGAGAATTACAAGACAATTTCTATAAGCTCAAATGATTTTTGAAAAACAATCCAGATACGAGAATTCTAAAATTCATGAATGTTGGGTTTTCTTTCTCCTGGAATCAAACACACGGTGAACTTCATAATCAAGTTCAAAGTATTAATCTATCAATTAGAAAAATTCTAAACATCGAGTTCCATGTGTGTACGGTGTGATCTCGGCTTATCATCATTAAGAGATCCGGTCGTCGATTTCATGATAACATTGATAATCAAAACGGGTATTCATGACAACCAAAACTTGGCTCACAGATCATCTTTTCATTTTTTATTTTTGCTGTTGATCTTTTTTTTTTTTTTTAGTAAGAGTAACGCCAAGAAAGGGAATCAAGTCTACACCTATAGGGAGCAAACCTATGGTGTAGACCATTCGCCCAATCCTTCTTGATGACAACTGTTTTTTTTTTTTTTGTACTCTTTATATTGAACAAAATGGACAATTCCCCAGGTTGGTTCCTTCCATGCTTAATGATCGCTAATTTACATTTCAATATCGAACTGAAACCTTAATGTACAAGCGAGATGTGTCCTGAGAATTCATGACTCAATCAATGTTTATAACTTCTAATAATGGATTAACAATGCAAACTTAGCTATGAAATCTAACAGATAACTGAATCCAAGAGTCATAAATTACCAACATCTTGTATTTTGCAATTCCAAGTGTCCCAGATGGCCATCAAAATCACTTTGAATTCGTACGAAATTCCAGAAAAATTTAAAATTTTCACAATTTTCGCTCATGACCAAGAAAATACTGATTAGGAAACCTAATCTCCCACCCCCAACCTAAAATCTACATTGTCCTCAATGTAAAAGAAATAGGCATGCAATGCACATGGGACAACGAAAATATAAATATGAAGTGATGGGAAGATAGTACCTGGATGATGAATTGAGAGACACTTTCCAAGAGATCGCTATATGGGCGTCGGTCAGCACGAGGGAGAAGGCAACACAAAAATAAAAATAAAATCCTACTTATACCACTTTCGTAGGTGCTCTCGATTGCATTTAGCGTATGCAACAAGCCTTTAAACCCCTAAGTTACCCCTAGTGGACGAGTTGTAGTCTCGTGAGGGTTTGCAGCAATGTTACCCACAAACATTAAACTAACTAATGATAAAAATAAAATGAAGAGCTGGGTTGCCTCCCAGGAGTGCTAAGTTTACCGTCTTCAGCCAAACAAATAAAGCAACTACCCTAGTTCTATGAAAGCGATAAACTTACCTGTACCTCTATCAGACTAGGAGATCAATCCTGGTAAACACGAGCAGTCAGGGGCATGGACATGTCCTCTGAATCAAATTCCTCGACAAATGGTTTCAATCGATGTCCATTGACTTTAAACTCCTTGTCATTGTCGGGATCTCTTATCTCAACGGCCCCATGAGGAAAAACAGTAACAACAATGTAAAGGCTGGTCCAACGAGATCGAAGCTTACCCGGAAAGAGATGTAATCGAGAGTTGTACAAAAGGACCTTCTGACTAGGCGTGAATGATTTTCACAAAATGTGTTGGTCATGAAATGCTTTTATCTTATCCTTGTAAATTCTCGAATTATCGTACGCATCGTTCCGGATTTCCTCAAATTCATTCAATTGAAGTTTGCGTAGCGAGCCAGCGTTATCCAGATTGAAATTAAGATTTTTGATCGCCTAGTACACTTTATGTTCCAGCTCCACAGGCAAGTGACAAGATTTTCCATAGACAAGTCTAAAGGGAGACATTCCAATAGGAGTTTTAAAGGCAGTACGGTATGCCCATAAGGCATCGGTTAATCGGATTGACCAATCCTTACGATCATGGTAAACCTTTTTCTCCAAAATGTGTTTAATTTTCCTATTAGAAATCTCAGCTTGCCCACTCGTCTGTGGGTGGTACGGGGTGCTCACCCTATGAGAGATACCGTATTTCTTCATAAAGCTCTCAAATGGTTTATTACAAAAGTGTGAGCCCCCATCACTAATGATGGCTCGAGGCGTTCCAAATCGAGAAAGGATGTTTTCTTTTAGGAATTTAATGACCGTGCGATGGTCATTAGTTCGACACGGAATCGCTTGGACCCATTTAGTGACATAATCCACAGCGAGCAAAATATAAAGATTTCCAAACGATTGGGGGAATGGTCTCATGAAATCGATGCCCCAGCAATCAAATGCTTCAATGATAATGATGTGATTCAAAGACATCATATTTCGACGGGACAATGCTCCCAATTTCTGACAACGCTCACAAGCTTTGCAAAACTCATGAGTGTCCCTAAACATAGTGGGCCAGTAAAAGCCACACTGCAGAATCTTGGCCGTGGTCTTTTTAGCAGAAAAGTGACCACCACAGGCCTGTGAATGACAGAAGGAGATGATGCTCTGATGCTCATCGTCTGGTACACATCTCCTTAGGATTTGGTCTGAGCAATATTTAAATAAATAAGGATCATCCCAGAAAAAGTTGCACACCTCAGTGAAGAATTTCTTCTTATCTTGCGCAGTCCACTGTGTCGGTATGGCACCTGTAGCAAGATAATTAGCAATATCAGCGAACCAAGGTGAATGGGAGACTCTGAACAGTTGTTCATCAGGGAACATATCGTTGATATGGGTCGTCTCAAGGGAATCAGAGGTATTAAGGCGAGACAGATGATCGGCCACTACGTTCTCTACTCCCTTTTTATCTTTAATTTTCACATCGAATTCTTGGAGTAGAAGGATCCATCGTATCAGGCGGGGCTTAGAATCGTTCTTAGAAAGAAGATACTTAAGTGCCGCATGATCTGTGTAGATAATGATCTTGGATCCGATCAAGTAGGACCTAAATTTATCCAAAGCGAACACTACGGCTAGGAGTTCCTTTTCCGTAGTCGAGTAGTTCACTTGGGCAGAATTTAAAGTTCTACTTGCGTAACGAATGACGTAGGGCCTCTTATCTTTTCTCTGGCCTAGAACCGCCCCAAGAGCATAATCAGAAGCGTCGCACATAAGCTCAAAAGGAAGGCTCCAATCGGGTGGCTGCATGATGGGTGCAGTGGTCAACATGCCCTTAAGCTTGGTGAAAGCTTTCTGGCATTACTCAGTCCACTCGTATGGTGCATCCTTTTGCAAAAGATTACATAAAGGACGAGAGAGGAGACTAAAGTCCTTTATGAATCGCCTGTAAAATCCTGCGTGTCCTAAGAAGGATCGCACGTCTCTGATGTTCTTGGGTGGAGGTAAGTTAGAGATAAGATCGATTTTTGCCTTATCTACCTCGATTCCCTTGGACGAAATGATATGCCCCAGGATAATTCCCTTCTGAACCATGAAATGGCACTTCTCTCAATTAAGTACCAAGTTCTTTTCTTCACATCTTTTCATCACACATTAAAGACTTTCCAAGCACTTGCTGAAAGATGGACCGTAAACAGAAATCGTCCATGAAAACCTCTAGATATTGCCCCACCATATCAGAAAAGATACTAAGCATACATCGCTGAAAGGTGGCAGTGGCATTACATAGTCCGAATGGCATCCTTTGGTAGCAAAGGTGCCGTAGGGACATGTAAATGTGGTCTTTTCCTGGTCTTCAAGGGCTATCTCTATCTGGTTGTAGCCCAAATACCCGTCAAGGAAACTGTAATAGGAATGACCAGCTAACCTTTCCAGGATCTGATCAATGAATGGTAAAGGAAAGTGGTCTTTCCTCGTGACGGTATTCAACTTCCTGTAGTCAATGCACATTCTCCAACCAGTAGTGACTCTAGTTGGCACGAGTTCATTATTAGCATTGGCTACGATGGTGATTCTGGACTTCTTAGGGACCACTTGAGTTGGGCTCACCCATTGACTATCAGATATAGGGTATATGATACCCACGTCTAATAGTTTAAAAACCTCGGCCTTAACCACTTCCTTCATGTTTAGATTTAGTCTACGTTGTGGTTGTCGAGCGGTTTTTGCATTATCCTCAAGATATATGTGGTGAGTACAAATCGAGGGATCGATTCCCTTGAGGTCCGCTATCGTCCATCCCAGGGCTCCTTTATGCTCAATGAGAGTAGATATGAGCATACTCTCCTGTTCTTTCTCTAGGTGGGAAGAGATCACCACCGGATACGTCTCATCTTGACCTAAATAGGCATATTTCAAATCAGAGGGCAAAGGTTTTAGGTCAAGCTTCGGCGGCTTGAGGTTAGACGGTAGAGGCACTACATCGGTTTGTGGCAATTCTTCAAATTATGGCCTCCACCAGTTAACTTCAAGTACCGGTGCAGTATCAAGCAAGGCGCACGTCTCCCTAATCATGTCATCATCAAAATCATGGGAGTGGGCCAGGCACGTCTCTAGATGGTCAGAGGATAAGGTTAGAGGTGTCGTATCTTCCACGAAAGAGTCAATCATGTTAATGTCGTGAAAATCGTCATCCTCCTCTAAGTTTCTACCGTTATTGAAAAAGATGTTTGACTCTAATGTCATATTCCCAAAAGGCATAGTCATGACACCATTCCTGCAATTGATAATTGCATTTGAAGTGGCAAGGAATGAGCGGCCAAAAATGACGGGGATCTGAGTGCTTATGTTATTGATGGGTTCGGTGTCCAAGATGATAAAATCTACAGGGTAGTAAAATCTATCAACTTGGACCAACACATCCTCGATTATCCCTCTTGGTACACGAACAGAGCGATCAGCAAGTTGTAGTGTGGTTAGGGTGGGTTTTAATTCACCCAAACCTAACTGTTTGTATACCAAGTAGGGAATCAGATTGACGTTCGCTCTTAAGTCACGAAGTGCGTGATCAATTTGATGGTTCCCGATTACACATGATATGGTTGGGCTACCGGGATCTTTGAATTTCTGTGGCATGTATTGCTTTAGGATAGCACTCACTTTCTCAGTCAAGAAAATTTTCTTTTGAATACTTTGCCGTCTTTTGGTCATGCATAAATCTTTCAGAAATTTGGCATATGAAGGAATCTGTTTCACGACATCAAGTAGAGAAATGTTAACTTTCACTTATTTCAACACCTCTAGAATATCCTGAGAGTTAGAGAGAGGTTTTGGTGAAACCAACTGTTGGGGGAACGGAGCAACTGGCTTCTCTAGAAGTTCCGGTTCTAATTTTTGTGGGGCATCACTGGATCCATCATTGTTGTCCTCTTTTGGTTCTTGAGGCTTTTCGGGCCTAACCGGAAGAGTTTTATCAATGATCTTTCCACTCCTAAGAGTGGTGATGGATTTAGCGTGCCCCATCTGATTTGAAGAGCTAGGATCATTAATCTCGTACTGCGGTTTAGGATTGGGGAGAGGTTGTGCAGGAAGCATCCCCTTTTCTATAACCATCATACGAGAATCTATCTTTTGCATAAAATCTGTAATTCCCCGCATTGCCTGAGCCAGCTCTTGTATGGAATTTTGAACCGGTTCCTCTTGAGGTTTCACTTGATTTGGATTTTGATTGAAGAAACCTTGAGGAGTAGCCGTTTGTCCATTCCTCCAACTAAAGTTTGGATGATTTTTCCAGCCAGGATTGTATGTATTGGAGTTAGGTCCAGTAAAAGGTCTTTGATAGTTGTTTACGGCATTAACTTGTTCATTCAACACTCCTCGAAAGGCGGGTATTGTAGGACAATTTTCAGTTGTATGAATGTTGCAATCACAGATGCCGCAAACAATTTCATTAACCTTATCCTTCTTTCCTTCCATGGCCTCAACTTTCCTTATGAGCGTAGTCACTTTACACTTGAGATCATCCTCTTCTTTCAAGAGATATAATCCACCTTTCTCCTTTAATTGAGTTGGCCTAGACGTGGTGTTTGATTTTGGGTAATAGTCCCAAGATTGTGTTTTTTCAGCCAGACTGTCGAGGTAGTCCCATACCTCATCGACATCTTTATTAATGAACTCTCCATTACACATTGTCTCGACCATTTGGCGCATGGAAGATGTCAGTCCATCGTAGAAAAAATTTGTAATGCGCCACGTTTCAAATCCGTGTTGTGGGCATGAACTGACCAAATCTTTGAACCTTTCCCAACATTGGAAGAATGTTTCATCTTCCTTTTGGGCAAAGTTCATGATTGCTTTTCTGAGGGTAATCGTTTTATGATGTGGGAAGAATTTTTTTATGAATTCCCTCTGCATGTTGTTCCATGTGCCAATGGATTTAGGACGCAGTGAATGTAACCACGTCTTAGCTTTCTCTTTTAAGAAAAAAGGAAAGAGTTTCAGCCTAATTGTATCCTCAGATACATTAGGAAAACATAATGTAGCTATAATCTCATCGAACTCTTTCAAATGTAAATATGGACTCTCTGATTCAAGTCCATGAAATTTGAGAAGGAGTTGGATAACTCCTGGCTTGATATCCATTTGTCTTATGTTTTCAGAGAAAATCATGCATGAGGGCGTACTCACTCCCGCCGGTTGTAGATAATCTCGTAAGGTACGAGGCGGGGGTGCCTGATACACCTCATTCTCATCTTGGGTATCCTCCACCCTGGGTGGAAGTAGAGGAGGTTGGTCTTCAGCCATAACTTCAGTTAACTTAGGAAATTTCGAGCGGTGTCTAGTCCTGCGATGGATAGTCAACCCCTCAACCAATCCTCCTTCAGTCAAGAGACGTCGAGTGTTGTCACGGGCCCACTTGGGCATGAAACACTCGCAGCCCTTAATCAAATTTGAAGCCTAATTTCAAGAAAGGAAAAGAAAATCTAGAAAGAATGAGAGAAAAAGAGTTGGAAAGAAATTACAAAATTGAAGCCCCTAAGTTAAGGACCTGCAAAAGAAAACAAACAAGTCAATTCTAAAGAGAATGTCTAGAATTAGAAAATCCTTAAAAAGGAAAAAAGTCCTAAACTAGAAAGTAAATTAAAAAGAGATATGAAAAATAGAACGTAGAGAGAAAGAACTTACCGAATTAGAAATTTCTATCTTAAAGGCCTACAAAATAGGAAGGTTAGTTTCTAAACAAAAAATCTAAAAATAAATTAGGAAACAAAATTAGATTCTAAAAGAGTTAAAATTAGAAAGTTACTAAAAATAAAAATAGAAAGTTAATTCCTAAAAAGGAAAATAACGAACCTAATTTCTAAAAACAAAAGAGGAAAATTTTCGAAAATAAACTATTTCTTATAAATAAGAGGATACTAGAATTAGAAAATTTCTAAAATTTAAACCTTAATTTTAAGAGTAGAAAAACTAGAGAGATTATGAAGGAATTACCAATTTAGAAACTTATGTCACGATCCTACAAAATAGGAAAACAAGTTAGTTCTAGAAATCAAATAAAAGTCTACAACTAAAGTTAGTCAAATTCTAATCTTAAATTAATTCTAAACCTAATTAATTTCAGAAAATAGCAACCGTCAGTTCCCCGGCAACGGCGCCAAAAACTTGTTCACTCCCTAAGTGTAGGGTTGTGATGTAGTAATAAACTCGGTAAGATCGAGGTCGAATCCCAAGGGACTGATACCTGTGCGTTATCTGAAACCAAGTATAACTCGAACTAGACTAAGATGTGATCTAAAATCAATGAATTTGAGGGAATAATTGTGGAATAATTATCTAAAATTTTAAACAATTCAGGAAATAAGAAACTAGAGATTCAGAGGATCCACTTGTAGAGATCAGGGAGATCTTTATGCCTGCTTCAAAAATCATGGAACTTAAACTGAACTTCCTCTAATATAATTTTCAAAGAGATGAAAGGTATATGAATTAGAATGGATTCCATCACCAAACCATGCCCAGGAGACAAAGTAAACAACAGAATTAAACTAATTACCAACCAACCAACAATGTATGAAGACCAGGAAGGGTACTGTCATCCTACCATGCCCATGGAACAATGATGAACAACAGGGCTTCCTGATTTCATAACATAAAAAGGGAAAAGAAATACTCAAAGCCATTGCAAACCCATTGTAATTCCAGTCACAACAGACCATTAAAGACTAAGAAAAATATTCCTTTAATAATCAACTAAAAATCACATTCAGTTTATGAATTTTAAATTACAGGCACAAAATATACTCTCCCATCTCGCTACAGGCTTCACCTCTTAGCCCTAGCTAAGAGGTTTAGCCACACATGAATGGGCTGAACAAAGCAAATGAAAATAAAAATAAAAAGAGAAAGAAAAGAACAAGAAGGAAGGAAGAAAAAACCAGCCTCACGTCCAGCACTCCCTTCCAGCCCCGTTTCTGCCTCCCCAGCTACCCTCCTTCAATGCTTTCTCAAAAACCCAACCGAGCTCCCCCAGCCCTCCTCCGCATTCTCTCTTTATTTTCGAGGTATGAAGAGTCCCATTCGTGGCTGGAATCTGTGGAAAGTTTATGCAGCCAGCTATTCAAACCGCGTTCGTAGAAACGCAAACCGACTTGCGTTTACAATGTGATTGCATGACAGTAATCGTCCTTGGAGTAAAAATTTCTCCATGGCTAGGGTGAAGACCCGCTGTGTGAGCTTTTAGACGGATCGGATCAGAGCTCCGATCGTCATCTGGGCCGTACATCGCCCCACGACGTCGGACGCGCGTTCGTGCATTACGCGTGCGCAGGGGTCGATCTGAGATGATCGGTGGGGCCCACTGCAGCTGACGTTTGATGAATCCACGCCGTCCATCAGCTTAGTCTCAAGAAATCGTTCAGAATTGATCGGTTTTGGATTGCTTCTGACGTGGTCCACTTGATTTTCCATCTTGCCATCCAACCTGCGTTTGAACACTATTTTCCTGTGTGAGCAAGGATGGGGCTGGAAGAACCTCCTGTTTACGGTCATTTTCACCTTGAGGAACGAATGGACGGTCCAGATTTCCCACTTGATCGAAGGTGGTGGCCCACAAGGCTTCGTCCGCAGCCCCTGTTTCGCAACAGGGCTGCGGAATTTCCGCAGCTTGAATTTGAGCAGGTCAGCTGTGGCTGACCAGTTTGATGCGGTTTGATGCACCGTGAGTGCACATGCGCTGTGCACACGCACTCGCATAAAGTGGGACCCACCTTGCTTCTTTGGAAAATCCACATCGTCCATCTGGTTTCCCATCTAATTTAATGGGGTGAGACCAAAATTGGAGTATATCCAGATATCAGGCGGGCCCCAAATCACTGATTTATGGGCTGATCTATCCGTTGGGCCACTTCTAGAGGGATCCAATGGCTGAAATTTGACGTGTACGGTTAGTTTTTGGTCCTCGAGCCATGTATAAAGTTTCGAGCCGAACAGATGATGGAAACCCAGTGATCTTGCATTCTGGCTGACTTGCAGGCCGCTTGAGCTTCAGTTTCTCGATTTTTGCGGATCCCTGTCATGTAATTCCGTCGATCTTGGTCCCCTGGAGTCCCGTCCAATGCCTTGGTGATGCCAGAGTGTTAAATCCATATTTTTAACGTCCTTTCCAGTCCACGCTCATAGATTCACCTTGCATCACGACATGATTAAGACAAGGCGTTAAACAATATCATGCTTGTAAATCCAGCTAATAAGTGGGGTCTAATATGCAATATTTGATCCTCAACACGTGTGTCATGAGGAAGGATTTGGCAATCCTTCATGAGTTTGCCGTAATCCGCTTCCACTTCCCCAACTGAGTGACATCCACGTGAAGCATGCAGGATTTGGGTATGACGCTTGATTATGGACCCCTTGTGCTATACGTAATTACATCTACTCTGTCCATATATTTTAAAAGATAAGTTTAGATCGTTAGCCTAAAATTGAAACATTTCTAAAGCTCAAATGGACCACACCGCCAGAAACAATGTGAATTGAACATCTACCATTGAAAATTTCTTAGGGACCACAGAAGTTTTTGTATCAATCTGATATTTGTGTTTTCACTTAATCCATGTCTTTGTGATATTATAAACAAGTTTGATGAAAAATAAACATAACTGTAGGCCATAGAAAGGTTTCAATAGTGGAAATCATTATTCCCTATGGTATGGTCCACTTGAGATTTATATGTACCTCATTTTTGGTCTCAACCACTAAAATGATATGAAAAAAGGATGGACGGAGTGAATAAGACAATACACTCACAGTGGGCCTAATTGACTGTACTCAGTACGATAAGAGTGTACTGAGTAACTCAGTACGAATTCCGATTTCATGTGGGTTTTCTATGAACACCTTTCGCATGATCTACGTGCGAAGGAGAGTTAGCTGGGGCCCACTATGATGTTTATGGAAAATACACCACGTTCATCAGTTTTTGAATAATATGTTATGACATGGAACTAGAAATTACAAAAATTTAATTCTCATATGGGCCACATGATCGATGATTGAATGTCCATCATTGAGACATACGTGGGGCCACAAAAGATTTGAAACATGATAACTTATAACTTTTCACCAATATGTGTATAGAAGTTACTTTGTGAATGGTATAGATGGTATATAAAAAACATGGAATTTGATCCTCAATCGGAAAATGCTCAAATGGGATATGAGTAATCTAATTAAACAGTCCGAATTATGGTACGGAGACTAAATGCATCATGAACCAAAAACTAAGTTTATTTCACAATCAAATGAGCTAGAAATGGATGGACGGTGTGGATATAAAACATGTACATCAAAGTGAGCCCCACAACGCCACTGTGTTTAGCAATCTCGAGTCCACTTCCAAACATGAGTTTAGCAATCCTGAGGTATTTGCAAAATGACTTTTGCAATCATATCTTTCCCAAACATGACTTTACTCCAATCCCGCGGGATAAAAGTTACTCTCATATCTTCCAAACATCGCATTAAAAAGTATGGGATACACCCCAATCCAGAGACAATACCTTATACATGCATTAATTGCTACTTTTTCAATTCCATCCACTTTAATCCCATCTAATGCAGGTGGCCAAACGGGCACTAAGACTCGCTGTATAAATAGCCGACGCAGAGAACGGCCGGCAAGAGTTATAGCTCTTGTGCTGTACTGATAGCAGCATGATTACTATGGTTGTGTTATTTCAAGCGCTCACTGATCTCTGGTCTCACAAGACCGTTAAAAGAAATGCATCACTGCCCCTGTCAAACAAACATGAGGCCCACTGATCTAATCTGATCAGTGTCTTGAATTTTGCACATGTAGGCCATGTCGGAACCAACCACAGTAAAAGGTTTTGCACAAGCCCCTTAGTTGCTCTACAAGTGGGACCCCATGATTTGGTGATGAACCAGATTCTTTTTCCACCGGACCCATGATGGATGGGCTGTGGTTCTAATTTAACTTAATGTTTCAATCCTAACCCTTGACCTATAAACAGACCAGCCGCAATAAAAGAAATATTTTAGATCATATTCAGCTGACTAAATGCAGAAATGGGATGCCAAGTATCTTCCCATCTTTAGCATGTTGTAGATGTGGTGGCCCGTTCTAGATGGACCATGCCAATAAATCTAACAAAATAGAAGATCTTAGCACGTGGTATCTTTTCTTTGAACAAAAGCCAACGATGCAACGGACGTGGATTAGCTACTGAAATCGACCGTAGCGAGTCTAGCTACTGAAGTAACGTCACCACGTTTTGTGGACCCCACCATGATTTATATGTTATATCCACACTGTCCATCAAGTTAGAAATATCATTCTAGGACATGAACCAAAGAATGAGGCAGATCCAAATCTCAAAGGGACCCCACCACAGAAAACAGAGGGGAATAAACGCCTACCATTAAAAACTTCATTGGGCCACAGAAGTTTTCGATCAAGCTTTTTTCCCTTGTCAGATGTACATGTTAACTTATAAACAGGTTAGATCTCAAATAAACATCACGGTGGGCCCTACTAAGGTCTCAACAGTAGGCATCACTGTCCCACTGTTTTCTGTGGTAGGGTCCACTTGAGATTTGGATCTGGCTAATTCTCTGGATCATGCCCTGAAGTGATCTCTAAAAATGGATGGACAGTGTGGATACAACACATACATCATGGTGGGCCCCACATGACGTGGTGACGTCACTTCAGTAGTGAGATTCGCTACTGTCGGGTTCCGTAGCTAATCCAGTATGACAGGATTGTCCAGTGACTAGCGTACGAAATGACTGGTCCCTGGCAAGGCCCATCACGTAATAAATGGCTGATCAGTCATCCCCGAACTACAGTCCACTGGATCTGACACAAAGGCTCCAGATTTATTTATTTTGTTATATCTTTCGGCCTTTTGTGCGCACGGATGAGGCCCGTGTTTCAACTATCCAAACTGTGGATCGAATGGTCCCACCATTCTGTAGTCAATAGACGTTTCAGATTCTACTATTATTAGAAAAGATTTTATTTTTTCTGTATATATATATATATATATATTTCTATTTCTATTTTAAATTAATTAGACTGAGATTAAAATCAATCTAATCATATCCAACTCAAAGGTAAATAAAAAAGAAAATATAGTGGAAATTCAAAAGTATACTACTAAAGTTCTTGCCTGTTTCAATTCTCTTCTTTTTTTACCTTTCTTTTTGAGAATTTTACAAATTAATACCTTATTAATATTATATATATATTAGTACCTTTTTAAATTAGTTCTTCATTAAATTACCCCACTGATTAAGATATTGTCAAAAGAGTGAATAAAACATAGCATGGTGCGGCCCATAGAGCAACGGCTACCAGACAAGCCGCTACTAGTTTGCAATAGGCACCTAATTATGATATATATATATAGGAAAAGGTTCTATGCGTAGAGCTCATGGGAACGTGGGCCCACCACCACATCTACCCCATCAGTCAGATGCACCATTCCATGGTGGACCTAGGGCTTAAAAATCAAGTCAATCAGTGAGTTGTGTGGGCCACACCACATACAAAAGTTGAGAAGGGTTACCCTCCACCAAAACATTCATAATCATTTGTTGGGCCCACCGAGATGTGGTTCACAAATCCAGCCCATCTATTATGTGTGTCCCACTTTAGTGGGGTCAGACCAAGTTTCAGATGCATCCAAATTTTAGGTGGGCCCCACCAAATGCTTTTATATATCTTAGGCATGTCCTCACATGATCTTAGATGGTAAGCCACATGAGCTCATATATATATATATATATATATATATATATATATATATATATATATATATATATATATATATATATATATATATATTGTGTTCACTTTCTGTTTAAACTGTCCAATGAGGCCTACCATAATGTGTGTAACATCCCTCCGTTCATCATTTCCACTTAAGTCATTCAAATGCAGGAGCTCATAAATCAGGCCAATGGAAAACTGGTCGATGGGAACATATACGTTTGAAAAAAATTTGGGCCCACTTCCATGTTTCTATTCCATCCAACCCGCTCATAGTGTGAGTGCCACCCGGATGAACTGAAAAACCAAATATCATAACTTTAAGCATCCGCATCCGCATTCCCATTTTTCTTTGCGTTGTGGCCCATAATTTGGTTTCTGAGAAATTATAGGCGATGATCACGTCATTGGATACCGCAGAAAGTCTTGTTAGGTGGTGGTAGAGGAGAAGTTTCCCAACGGTTTTTTTAGGTGGGCAACGTGGCGAGAAAACAAGATTGACCCCAGGCATGGTGGGCCCTGAGACAAGAAAACAAGATAGACGTCAGGTAAGGTGGGCCACATGATGAGAAACCAAGATAGACCCTGGCAAAGGGAAACGGTTGGCTACTCCCCCTGCCACCAGCCCGGTGGCTAGTGGTCGGTGCTCTGTGCGCATCACCATGATGTATGTGTTTCATCCATTCCGTTCATCCAATTTTACAGATCATTTTATGGGTCGACTCAATTAATGAGACGGATATAAATCTTAGGTGGAGAACACCACAGGAAAACAATAGTGATTGGATATCCACCATTAAAATCCTCCTCAGGCCCACTGTACTATTTATTTGAAATCCAATCTGTTGATTAGGTCATACAAGCCCAGATGAAGGGAAAAAACAAATATTAGCTTGATCTAAAACTTTTATAGCCCCCAAAAGTTTTTTAATGGTCGACGCTCATTTAACATTGTTTCCTGTAATGTGGTCCACTTGAGATTGGCATTTACCTGAATTTTGGTCTCGTATCATAAAATTATCTGGAAAAAATAGATGGACGGCATGGATGAAACACAAACATCATGGTGGGACCCAAAGAGACCGACCATCAGCCATTGGCTGGTGGCAGGGGAGTAGCCAATCCGTTTCCCTGGCGTAGTGGCAAATCCCGTTCTCGTCGATTTCTCCGCTTAGGATTTGTAAATTTTGCGAGTTTTATGGGGAATACAATGGGGAAAATCTCTATGAAAAAATACTAAAATTTACTACTAATTCACAAATTTTTTTTAAAAATAAATTAATTAATTAATTTTATACGCATGCATATAAGGAATAATTTGAACTTTTAAATAATGCAAAACTAACAGGTTTCAGAAATTTCCAAACAATTAGTCGATATACCGTTTATTTCAATTTATCGCGAAAATATCACGATATTTTTAAAAATAACGGACATAGTTGTTCCACGGACCACGACAACGTGGAGATCCGTTATTTGCTCGGAATGGAATCGTCTTCAACACGTGCTTGACGGACCTGCGTAAAATACCCAACCTATGTGGGCCACCATATTTTATACGTGAATCAAGTCGGTCAATCAAGCAGAAACCCTTGCTTGACCTGTAAATTCAAAAGATCATCGCGATGAAATTCTACTTTGGGACATACCAACAGAAACTACGTGAAATTGCTCTTAAAATATCTAATTTCACACATCATGCTGGGCCACAGATTTCAACTTCATAGGAAGCTCCCATCAGGTCGACCATTGATACATAAGATCACCCGTACACCGGTGCACATGTAGCCCTTTGCGCACCGTAATATTAACCTTCATATTGGGAAAATGGCTGAGATTAAAATCAGGTCTCTCCTGCGTTCAAAGTTGGAGCTACGAACGGCTCGTAATTAGTCTCTTGCCCTTGCATATGGAAACGTCTCTCTTACATGTGATTGAACGGGTATCTTTGAAAGCTTCATGGGGCTTACAGAAGTTTAGGATCAAGTTAATATTTGTGTTTTCTCTTCATTAGGGTGTATAACTTTATAAAAAGATTGGTTGAATAAACATCACGGCAGACTTATGAAGGTTTCAACAATAAGTATTAATATCCTCATTATTGCTTTTTACAATATAGTTCACTTGAGCTTTCAATCTACCTCATTTTTATTTTTTTTATTTTTCCGATTACCAAAAATGATCTCATAAAATTATGAACGATATGAATATAACACATGCATCATAGAGGTGACATAACTTGATGATGTCTACACACTATGGGAGATTGAGAATATGAGAGAGACGATTTGCATGCAAGAAAGTAGCGAGTTTCTCTCATCGCGCAACTGTCTTTGATTTGACTCCATTTTACCTAAAATTAATGTTGCCAGATGGCTTTTGAATTCTAAAACATTCAAATAGGACTAAACTGGTGTTGCCAAATGACACCTAAGTTTCTGCAAAGTAGTCCACATGAGTTTAATTTGGAGAAGGGTAGTATTTGTATCTAACTTAATCCAGCTGATTTATAGCTGATTAACAGGTTTGATGAAAGATCGATACACACCATGGTGGCTCCGCAGGCATCCCATCCCTATTGTTCCCTGTGTGGTGTGGCCTACCTGAGCTGTTGATCTCTCTCTCTCATCAGTCCCTCTCTCTCTCATATCAGGTCCTAGAGCCAGGGATAGAAGCCGATGGAGAGAGAGTGGGTCCACGAGCTTGGATGTTTCACGCGCCTAGTAAAACGCGGCTACAACGTGCTGTAGAGGATTCCGGTCCACATGACTGAAGCTTTGAACGGTTCTTCTTTTCTTCGTTTTCTTTTTCTTTTTTTCTTTTTCCTGGATGGACCGTTATCCAAAAGTCTGACGTGTTTGACAATCCTACCCTATTGAGCGTGGAATAGCAGCTAAGATACGGCAGCATTAATTTCTGAAGGCCCCGCTGCTAGGGGTGCCCACTGGTCGGTTCGGTCCGGTCCGGTTCGGGGGTGAAACCGGAACCGAACTGTTCCTAACGGTTCTACAATGTTTGGAGCTAGAACCCGACCGTTAGCACCCTAGAACCGAACCAGAACTGGACCGTGGAAAACAGTTCGGTTTCAAATCAATTCTATGGTTCTGGGCTTTTAAAAATCCAGCCCAGTTAGATAATGTTCATAGCAAACTCACCCCATATACCAGTGGTTGCAACCTTCCAATATGGAAGGAATGTTCTCCATCACTCTCCAATTGTAGCTACTCTTAAATCTACTTCAGGTGACTCGTTCTTGAATTTTCTTCTACTAGATTTGGGGCAATTGTAGGATTCGAGTGAATAGTCACAAGTTATAGGATTTTAAGACTGCCTAATAAATCAAATGTATGCTTGACTTTCATATGCATGACCTTTCTTTCCATTTGCTCAATGATCCATAAAGAACTCCATAGTTATCTTTGAAAGGAACAGGAAATTGTAACAGCCACTGCATAGACATGTTTAGCATGCATTCACATGCACATGTATCTGTAGGTACTCAAGTAAGCGTCCTTAATACACACATACATGTGCACATATCCGTGGAGATAGATGTTTATATATGCATAATGAATCATTGAAACTCATCTATTGATGCAGCTTTCTATCCATTAATTGTTCACGGTTCGGATCAACGGTTCAGTTGTACAAGGCCTTAAACCAGAACCGATCCATATCAAACGGTTCTTGAAATTTTAGAACCAGAACTAGAACTGGTGCTGTCTAGAACCGGACCGATCCAACGGTTCCGGTCCGGTTCCACAGTTCTACCGGTTTGATGTGCACCCCTACCCGGTACAATGCTTACATGAAATCCGCACTGTACGGCCTTCTGTTTGTCCGGGAGCCCAAAATCAAGTAGATCCATATGGTTCGGGTGACCCACGCCAGAAAAAAACATACGGGAGCCAGTTCACGCCCATTTTTTTTCTTGCACACACACAATACACCCACACACTCACGCAGTAGTGGAATTTCACCACCTATGGGTACTCGAATCCTTGATTAGGTGTTGAAACTCCTAAGGGCCTGTTTGGCCAGGCAGATTGGATGGGATTGGATGGTATTAGAGTGGATTGCATGGATTTCAAGGTAATAATAGCTGTGTCAAAGGATTGGTGCAAGATCTATGGGATTGCTATATCGGGTCTGTTTGGCACGCCCGGCCAATCCCAAGATTAAACCTTCCAATCCCTTTCAATCACTAGAACCAAACACGTCCCAGGCAATTTTGAAGGGATTAGGGTGGATTGGATGGGATTTAAAGGTAATGATGGTTATGTCAGTGGATTGTCTTAAGATCCATGGAATTGCTATATCCCGGGATCAAGATCCTATTTCTGTTTGGCACACCTGGCCAATCCTGGGATCTATCTTCCAATCCCTTCCAATCCCATCCAATCTGCCTAGCCAAACAGGCCCTAAGAGTCCACCACCAGGGCAAGAGTAAGGACCCAACTAGTAGTTCACGACCGGGAGTCCACCTTCTCATCTTGTTGAAATTGATCAAGTGAATGGTTTGGATTCCATACACACAGCATAGTGAGCAGTAGGTATTCCCTGCCCAGCTGCTCCTCTAATGTGTGGGGCCACCTAAGTCATGGATCAGCTACATTTTAAGGCTCAAACCCAACTTGAGAGAGAGAGCATATAATGTTTAGGTGGATATCATGCACGCATCAAAATGAGCGGGCAACAGTCAACTCTCAACTCTACCGTAGGTTACGGTATTGCCAATACAAGTGCCAGATTAGGCATGGTCCACCCACAAGGCGATCACAGAATATCAGCAGCAATCTCAAAGCTTTGGTTCACATGATTTCTACTTCCTTCAAAAAAAATTCTGTCATTTTCCAACGAGAAATGCATGATAGAGGGTAGCTTTAAGTTGCTGGTGTCGGCCGGACTTCTTTTATGATCTCGTCTCATCTGATTGGACCGTTAATATTTAGAAAGGTAATTATGTTGATAAAGACACATAACTACCTCCCTCTACCCGCAAGCAATTCTAACGAGGGGTACGAAACGTGTCACGCACGCATAGCGCATCTGCAGATGGAGAGAAAAAAAGGACAAGACATGTGGAAGACATAAAAGAAGAGAGACCATAGAAATTAAGGTGAAAGCTTCACGCATGTGCTTCTGTAGAACAAAGTGAGAAGTGAAAGATGGGTGACTATTACTGCTTTTCTTGATGTGGTTCACTTCAGTTAAGATCTACTTAACTTTCTAGCTTATGTCTTAACATCAATTTAATTAACAAATGTATGAAGTGGATATCCTGAGGTCATTAGTGTTAAGTTACATAGAGCCTTTCTCTACAGCTTTGCACAGGTGAATGTTAGATGCATAAGAAGTGAAAATATATAAGTGGGTGGAATTTATACCGTTCCTTGTGCGATTTACACCGTTCCTTGTGCGATACAATTTCAACTATTTCTTACCAAGCTATTATATTTTTAAGATAATATTGTTGAAAATTTTGATAATCTATAATTACTGTAAATTATAAGGAAATCAGAAACAAAAAAATATAATATTAAAGACAAGCCGAAACATGTAAAATTTTGATAATCTTGAGTTACAAACATGCTAAACCACATTGTCCTTAAAGTATTATTTGATCATTCCCAAAATAATTGAAATTATTGATAGGTTATAAGAAAATCACTTTCAGGATACGATGAACATGTGTGTAGCTCTGCATTCAACAAGCATGAAGACTACTAGTGGAACGATGTAAACACGATTTTTCTGGCAGATGAAAACTAAAGTGAAAATTCTTAGATCGAAAAGAGAGATAAAACATGGAGTTTAACTTTGCTGGATTAGACTACTATGCTAATCTAGTTCTTCTGGGCCCGTTAGTTCTGTCAATCTCAACTTTGTACTGAACCGGCTGGTTTGATCAGAGAACATGTGATGCTTGCTGGTTCAGATAAAAGAATGAATTGGTTTGCTTGAGACAGTGAAATGAACCAGCCAAGCTTAGTTTATATAGGCAGGGGTGGTTTAAAATTTTGATTCAATGTCATTATTACAATGGATTTATTATTATTATTATTATTTTTTTAGAGTGAAACTAGGTGTTATTTAACTATTTATGGCCGTTTTGCATGTATAAAACCAGTTACATCTGTTTAGACATAGTGGATAGCCGTTTATAACTATTGGACTAGTCATATGTAGCAATTTCTGCATGGTTTGGTATATTAATGCATGAGCAATTATATCTTCAATAACTAGTTTTAGATCTTATATAAGGTAGAGAGGTCTCTCTCAAACTTCTTACCCATATCTTACTCTGAACCCAATCACTTAACTCATCTTTCTTAGCTGCAAAGTCTCGTTACTCGTTTGTTTCACCAAACACATAATAAAAAACTCAACACACTACTTATTTAAAAAATTCTTCTTTCCTTTTCAATTATTTTCAAAAGTAACACTTATATATATATATATATATATATATATATATATATATATATATATATATATATATATATATATATATATATAAAATTTAAACTTTTTTTAAATGGAAACATTTTCCATAAAAGAGTATGCAAATGTACCATATCTAAACTAGTTGCTAGGGCAAAGATGTCCAAAGATACTACCTTTAGATATAGTCCGGATGGAGAAGTTGGTCGATACCCTGTCGGGGTGGTTAGGTTAGTCAAGCACTTGGTATTTATACAAGCACCATCCAAATTAGAGGTCATGCTTTAGATGGTGATAAAGAAAAAAAAGAAAGAAAGAAAGAAAGAAAGAAAGAGAGTGAGAGAGTAGTATTTGGTATATTGGTGGGCTTTTGATGGATGGTAGGTGAAAAATATTTTGGTGGTCAGAAATCAATAGTCAAGTGGTCCTCTAATCAAAACTCATGCTTATTCACTCATACGTCCCTTAATGTGATTTTGGGGTTATGACATTGACCTATTTAGAGTAAACTCCTTGGTTCGGAGGGTCTCATTTGAGTTGCATGTATGCCACTCGTGCACTTGACTTGTGCTCTAAGTATGGTGGTTGCACTCACCATTCTCAGGCGGGTTTCACATGCTCTAGTTGAGGAAGTTCTACCAGCACACATGATGATAGAGAGTGTTGGTAGCCACTACACCAATGACCTGCAAACTAAGCAATTAAAGTAGTGTTCACGTTTAATTAGCAACCTCACAACCATTGGATAGTGAAAGTGGTCTAATAACTGCAATATTTTCAGTATATACTGTTAGAAGCAAGTCTTTCCCCGCCGCACCCTAATCCAGTGAAAGATACCTCGTTTCAAGTGGAGTGTGAACTGACGGTGGTTTGTACTAACAACTAACAAGCTAACAGAGAAAAAATCCTAACCCCGCCCTTCTCTAAGTGGGAAAGGGTAGCCACTTTGAGTGGCCACCACCTTGATATACGGGTCTTATCCATACGGACCATCCATTTTTTCTTATCATTTTATGGTATGAGCATAAAAATGAGGCAGATAAAAAGCTTAAGTTGACCCCACAATGGGGATTAAACATTTACAGTTGAAAACTTCTTAGGAGCCACCGAAGTTTTAGATGGAGCTGATATTTGTGCTCTCTCTTCATTCTGTCTCTTCATTCTGTCTACTTAACTTCATGAATAGGTCCGATGGCAAATAGACATTACGTTGGGCCTTAGAAACATTTCAACGGTGAGAGTCATTATCACCGCTTCTTCCTATGGGGTGGTCCACTTGAACCTTAAATCTGCCTTACTTTTAAGTTTATATCCTTAGAATGATATGAAAAAATGGATGGACGGTGTGGATAAGACACATACATCACGGTGGCCACTCAAAGCTCCTAACCGTTCCGAGCTGGAGACGGGCGGAGGTAGGACAGTTCCATGAAAGTGACAACATATGGTAGGAGCAAGCAATATCTACTTTTGAGTGGTGTGGAAGATCATTGGCCATACACTTTTTTGTCGATATCGACTTTGAGCGGTGTGGAAGATCATTGACCATACACTTTTTGTCCTTCTGTACGATCATTACAGTTGGCTTGACTCGGGATATATAGAGTAAAAGGAGATCAAAGTGTCGTGCGAAGACCACCGCTACTCCGCTCCGAATTGTAAAAACGGTTCAAAGGAGATCAAAGTTACATGGCCCTCATAATGATGTATTTATTATATCCACACCGTTCATCCATTTTTTGATATCATTTTAGAGCATTATTCCAAAAATGAATCATATTCAAATATCAATTGGACCATACCACGAATAGCAGTGGGACAATGATTCTAACCATTTAAACACTCATAGGACCCACCATAACATTTATTTTCCATCCAATCTGCTCATAAGGTCAAAAGGACCTGGATAAAGAGGAAAAATAAATATTATATTGATCCAAAACTTATGTAAACCCCAAAAGGGTTTCAATGGTAGACATTCAATCCCCACTACTTTTTGAAGTGTGGTCCACTTAATCTTTAGATATGTCTCATTCAACCCTTACTAAGAGCTCGTTAAATGGATGGACGGTTTGGATATAACACATAGCTCATGATGGGACCCACATAACTTGGTGAGGTCAACGCAAGAGCCAGGTGGGTGGTGTGTCTTACACCAGCCAATCCGCTTCCCTTTCACAAGGCTTGGAATAAGTCTTGCATTGGGTACCATGCCAAAAAATAAAAGTATACTGATAATGATGATTTTTACCATCTATTTGAAAGAGATGAATTCCTGCTTGGAAACGGTACAAATTTCAATATCTTTTCAAAGCAGAAGTCTGTGGGCCCCACCTAGATATATGTGTTATATTTATCCGGTTCATTTATTTTTTCAAATAATGGCATGAGCAAAAAAAGTGAGGAAGAAAGATCAAATGGACAACACTATAAAAAAGTGGGTTCAATGATGGACATAATTATTCCCATTGTGGGCTACTTGAGCTTTGGATCTGCCTTATTTTTAGAAGCATGTGTTAAAATGATTTAGCAAAATGAATAGACAGTGTGGATGAAACACGGAGATTATGGTGGGGCAGAAAAGTTTTGGAATATGGCTTGGTAGGCAATGCAAGACTTATTCCAATCCCCTGCATTTTCAGAAAATACTAAGTAATTATTACTTATTTATAATCACTTACTAGTTAATTATATTATGCCTTTGGACTTTCTCAAATCTTATGTATGTCAATGCAGCGGAATATTCTCTCTCATGCACCCATACTAGATTCTATATGATAGATTTGTTATATGATATTATACATATATCCTTATATTTACAATCTTAAATGTCTATTGCCTTAAGGTTTAGTATATCTCATAGCAATGATTAAAAGATCAAAACCAAGATTTTATGCAATGATGATTTTGAAAATGTTTCTTTAACCAGAGTAATTTATAAAAGTGAGATTTGACTATGTTAAGTAATAATTTTGATTCCTGATATAGGGCAAAACTCCTAAGGAAATAGATTCTATGTTGCAAATCCCAATCCTAATAGAAAATTTAATTGACCTCCCAGCTCACCATGGTCCACTTAAAGGTTCACATATTGGTGAATTAAAGTAACATTAGAGCGTTTTTAGGGCCTTAAGTCATCTTACGTCTGAGAATAAATGCAAAAAGTAAAAGATATATAAGCTAATGCAAAAAATTAAAAAATTAAAAATTTTAGAAAAAAAAAAAAAGGACATGAACCCCATGTGGTAGGGCTCACCGAAACACCCACATAGGTAGCAAGCTAAAGATGACTTGCACATGCATTTGCGGGAGAGATTCTTGCCTTAATGATGGGTAAGATTTCATTCTATAATTGCTAAGTACTCCAGGCTGGAAAGCCTATATTTAGAGCTAGTATTTAAGGGCATGTTTGGACGGGTCCATTCCATGGGATTGGGTTGTATTAGGGTGGATGGCAGCCATTTCAGTGGATTGTTGGCAATCCCATGGGATTGCTATATTCAGGGATTTCACCACTGAGTCTGTTTGGCATGCTTGGCCAATCCCGGGATTACGTCCGGCCAATCCCTTCCAATCCGTCCAACCAAACACGTCCTAGGCAAAATTAAACAAGATTAAGAGGGATTGGGTGGATTTCAAAGCAATGATGGTGATGTCAGTGGATTGCTGGCAATCCCATGGGATTGCTATATCCAGGCGAAAGTTCAACATGTCTGTTTGGCACGCCTGGCCCATCCCGAGATTGCTCCTTCCAATCCCTTCCAACCCGCCTATCCAAACACGCCCTAAAAGGATTACCATTTTTAAGAATTTTCTCCCTCTTGCAATATATATATATATATATATATATATATATATATATATATATATATATATATATATATATATATATATATATTGCAAAGGTATAACTACCTTTGCACCTCCATTAATAAGGATAGATTCACATCGTTTTATCATGCGTGGGCTATCCATCTTGGCTAGAGTTGGTAAAGGGGTGGAATTTTCATCGTTCTTTCATAAAATAGAACAGATTGGGGGTTTGTTCAGGTCATCACCGCAAGGCTAATGTGATGCATCACTCGATTTTAAGATCACTTCTGCCATATCGGTATTAATGTGATCAAACACTAGATACAACCAATACATAAATAAATAAATAATTTAATTTTACTTCTTAAATATAATTTAGGCACACAAATGCACACATCTATTCATCTATGTTGGCAATATTATCCATAGTAGAAACTCAATATATATCAAATAGTCATACTATGCATAGTGAACCTAAAATAGGGCACTTGAACTTCTTTGTAGTGATGGGCACGGGACGAGTCAACTCTACAGACTTGACTCATTTGACTCATTCAGACTTGACTCGACCCAAACCAAGTGGTGAGTCGATCCGAACCAATGTTTCAAATATCGAGGATATTAGCTGATATATCCTATGTTATATCTTGTATCCCCCTTGTACTATAGCAAATGCACAGGTAGTGCCGATATATTTCACATGTTCGATCCAATGAGGTTTTTTAATTTCTAATCATTTTTTGTCAAAATTACATTAGATCGTGTTACATGGTTATGAATTCATTGGTTTTTCATCTTTTGCTTGAAAATCATGGAATTATTGCTTTGATTTCAATATCCATTGGTTCATCATGTTTTCCATATATTTTTTTAAAAAATTTCCTTCAAACAACTGTCAATTAAGATGAATTTTGAAGTATTTAGGAGTATTTGATGAATTGATCATCACCTACACTCTAATTTTAAATTTTGAGTATAGGTGGTTTGATTTAGGAAAAATTCAAAAATTTACCAATTTCTCCAAATATGAAATCAAGCTCGTATGAGATCTGATATACTAATTTGTTAAATCATTGTCAATTCTTGAAAAATAAAAATTATTTTTTAATAATAAAATAATATTAAAATATTAAAAAAAATTTTAAAAATTTCCTTCAACCAACTGTTAATTGAGACTAATTTCAAAGTGTTTAGACTTGTATGATGAAATGATCATCACATACACTCTAAATGTTATGTATTCAATTTGAATATAGTTGCATTAGTTCAGTTAGCCAATACATAGCTTAGGACCCCATATAAATGAAGCCTATTATATGCACTTCTTTTTCGAGATGTTATGATTTAAAAGTGTGTTAAGGTCTTTTTTAACAATGCATGAAGTTTCATTGAAAATTTCAACCATTTTTCTAATGTTTCCTCATGTTTTGCAAAAAGTGTGAAAAGTTACCCGATACAAATAATATATCACATGCGATAACCGATACATATCTGTATCCCAAGGATATGATATGTAATGCGATACTGATATTTTGAACACTAATCCAAACCAAGTAGACTTCGCCCAATTCGAACTCAAACCAAGTCGAGTTCAGGTCACCCAGTAACTCGAAATCTGACTCATCTCGATTCAAAACCCGACTCAACTCAGGTTCGGGTAGTGCGTGTGTTTGTGTGCGTGTGCGTGTGTGTGTGATATTTAACCTACACGCCGCACCCAACCCGACCTCTCTCCCTCCCTCCCTCCCTCCCTCCCTCCCGAGTGGCCGAGCCCGACAATGACACACCACCACCAAGCTACCCTCTCTCTCTCTCTCTCTCTCTCTCTCTCTCTCTCTCTCTCTCTCTCTCTCTCTCTCTCTCTCTCTCCTCCACCCGACATGCTCAGCCCGACAAACACTAGATCGGTAGCTCGACTGCTTGTATCGACTGAACAACTCCTCCGCACCCACCCAGCCCACCTGCTTGCCACCGACTCTCTGCAACCACCCGACTTTCCAAATCAACTAATTAAGGTAATTTTATGTTTGAGGATACTTCTATTTCATTATTTGCATATATTCTTATGAAATACATTATGATATGGTATTCTAATTTATGGGCTTTGTGAAGTTAGGGTCGGGTAGAGTTGAATGAACAAATTGAAATAGGTCGGGTATATGTATTTGGTTATTTGGTCTGGGCTAGCTCGAGTGCATCTGGGCTGGTTGTGGTGCGTCCAAGATAGCTCAAGTTGAGCATTTTCTAAACCCTAAACCTTTAAAAAAAAAAAAAAAAAGTTCAGCTTAACCTGACTCGAAAATGACTCGACTCAACTCAATCCCTAGTTAGACTCAATCCGAGTTAGCCCAAGCCAAGCCCGAACTTGGATCGAGTCAGGCATGCTAGACTCGGTACCAAGTCGAGTCGAGTTTGGGTCAGGTCTATTTCAAAACTAGGTGGGATCGGGTCAGCCCTAACTCGGTCCAACTCGACTTAATGCCCAACTTTACTTATTTGCTAGCCATGACAATTTTTTGGTCTATGAAAGACTCCAAAAATTAAATTTTATAATGTTTTCACATCATACTTATCTTCCTTCATTTCATAAGGATATAGAGAATTCGAAACAATTTTCAATTAAATTGCTTTAATAAAATTCTTTTCATATATATACAATAATAATAAATAATAAATAAACCATTAATGAATAAGATGATATGATTTATTGAACTAAAAAAAAAAAAGCATACTTGGCAATGGTCAAGAATCCTTATCTTCGCACTTGTTTGCCACGTGTTCCACATGGGAGCTAAATAAAAAATTGTGACTAGTGTTGTATATTAGCCTTCCTCTTCTTTTAAAATCTTTAATTTTTCTTAATTAGGTCATCTTTGTTAGCAAGGTCAACCCAAGTGGCTTTCCCTTGTGCCCCACCAGTGTGATGGTAGAGATTGTGCTTTCCACGTCCTTTTTATGTGGGAATCAACAATCGACAGCATTGATCACAGAGCATCAAACAGATAGCCTCCTCGAAAGAAATATAAAATAAATTGTGATAGTGTCCTCACAGTTCATGAAGCGTCTACCAGCATGTGCTTTCCATGAACCATCTACCGTGGTTTTCCAAAAAGGAAAACTGTTTTTAAGTAGATGTGTTAATCAGTTATTTTTATCTATCTATACGACCATTAGCTCTATGCATGTTTTAGATAACTTCATGTATAGATTGTTTTAATTTTTTTTACTTTGGCCTATTGAAGGGTCTGGATTTCAGACAAGTGTGTCAGGTGGCACATGTGTGGCTCTTGATACACTATTCTGCTTAGATAAGTGGGCACGGCACCATCATATTTCCAACACCGTGGCCCGAGTGATGAGTTGAACAAACTGAGTCTGGAGAAGAAATCGTCGAGGTCAGATGGTTGAAATTTGGTTTTTGAAAAATCAAATAAATTTGAAAATTTTGTTTTCACGCTAAATAAATTTAAAATTTTCAGATGAAAAAGTACAGCTTTTTTTTAGTCCCACCGTAAATGAGAAAATAAGTTTCACACGGTGACATCATTTTCATAGCGAGATAGCTACTGAAGCTGTCAGTAGTTAATCCGCGTCCCACCCAAGGGGTGCCAAGAGACATGATAAACTTGTGAATTTTTTTGAAAGCTTACCCGAGATTGTACCAAACAATGTAGGTGTTGTTAGGTGAGTGAAATGATTAAGCATCATGGGCTGACATGCAGTGTCTATCACATCCAACCCGTTCAAAAGGTTCATCCGTTCATGATGCACCTTGAAACCAGTATTCAGGCCAATCGAATAATCCTTTAGGCTGCAAATATAAATATGAAGGGTTGTGAGTGGTGTACATAGACCTTGAGCAGAATGTCATATGCACAAGGTGAATCCAAATCTAACAGTAGGGGTGTACATCGAGTTGAACCAAGTCGAGTTGGCATCAGCTTGACTTGGCTCGACCACTAGCTAACCTCAGCTTGAACTCGGCTTGGCTCGGTCGTTGAGCCTGATTGGCCAACTTGGCCTGGTTCGATCAGCAACTCACGCCAGTTTGAGCCGAGTTCGAGCCAAGATTAACCAAAGTTCTCCTGTGTAGCATTTTCACAAATACCTGGATTGCACCTTCAAAATCTCACTGCATTTAAGACAGCAACAATAATTTTACAAGTATTTTTTCAAATACCTTCTAAACAACATAAAAATTAAGAAAAAAATGATATTAGTGTCATAGAGAAACTTTCTTTGCCATCGGCCAGACTTCGTTGTGACATTTCATCAAACACTTGATGAGCAACATCAATATCAAAGTAACCGAGTCACCGAACTAGTTCGATTTTAGTTCGATTCAAGCTAGGTTTGATCCGAGTCAAATTGAGCTGGGGCAGCTCGAACTCAGCTCAAACTCATTTTTTAGCTCAAAAAATTAGCTCAGACTCGCCTTCAACTCAACTTTGAACCGACTCTAATCAAGCTTCTTTGGGTCAAGATGAGTGTAGCTCCGTTCATGTACACGTCTATCTAGCCGCTTAAATAATAATAATATTAATAATAATAATAATAATAAGGGCATTTTTGTCATTTTACCAATTGCAATGAATTTTTTTCATTTCCGAGGAATGCATTGGAATGATATTTATTTTATTGATTGGAAATGACCTTAAAGAGCGTGTTTGCACATTTTATGGTGCCAATGTATTGTCTTGAACAAATGGACAATCGGAATCACTGATCTCATCCCTTCATCTAGTACATCAAGGGCCCGTTTGGCCGGGCGGATCGGAAGGGATTGGATGGTATTGGAAGGGATTGGAAGTTAAATCCCAAGATTGGCTAGGCCTGCCAAACAGACTGGATGATCTGATCTCGGGATATAGCAATCCCCTGGATCTTAAGACAATCCACTGACAATATCATCATTACCTTTAAATCTCATCCAATCCACCCTAATCCGTTCAAATTTGCTTGGGATGTGTTCGGTTTGAAGGATTGAAAGGGATGGGCTGGTTTAATCCCGGGATTGGCCAGGCATGCCAAACAGACTCGATATAGCAATCCTGGGATATAGCAATCCCATGGATCTTAAGACAATCCACTGACAATACCATCATTACCTTGAAATCCATGCCATCCACCCTAATACCATTCAATCCCTTCCAATCCACCCGGCCAAACGGACCCGAAAGGTTCATGAGCTACCATGTGAAAATGAAATCTATCCATCTGAACGGTGGCCCTTTCGGTTATGATAATGTTGGTTTCCAAGCTACGGATGGGATGGTTAAGACCATTGTGTAAGGTGACTCTGGAAAGCTGCATGACAAAGCAAGTTGTGGTATGGGTTATCTATTTTGACCATGTGTCTTTATTATAACTTAAATGATCTGAACAATATAGGTGGGGAACATTCAATCAATGTGATTGTTACCTTCACTCAATGTGACGGCGTAAAAAGATCGCGTGGAAGCACATGGACGGTTCAAATCGATGATTGGATGGTCCACGCATCTTACAGACCTCATTTGCACACTAGTATATTAGGAATTTCTTATGATCTCAGTATTTCTGGAACAAAATAGTCCAATAAAACAGCCAATTCGCTTGAAAAAAAAAAAATCTTAAAATGAAGTTTTCTTCAATGGCACCGTATGCAGTGGTACGACGCAGTTGACTGAAGGTTGTAAAGTTCACACGGTATCCTGGCCCTGTTATGAATGGTGCAGCTTCAGTGGATCCCCGGATCTCTAAATATGGGACCCACCGTGATATAGGTGCAGTACATCCACTCCGTCCATCAGTTTTGATAGAAAGATTATGATCCCACAAATGAAGCAGATCCAAATATCAGGTGGACCACACAACAGGATACCATTAAAAACTTATTGTGGGCCATTAAAGTTTTGGATCGGGCTGATATTTGTATGGTCCCTTCATCCAGGTCTTTGTGAAGTTATCAACAGTTTGGATGGAAAATAAACAATCCGGTGACCTCCAAGAAGCTTTTAATGGTGGGTATTCAATCACCACTGTTTCTTATAGTGTGGTGCACCTAAGATTTGGATCTGCGAACGGATGGGCGGCGTGGATATAAGTCATATACATCAAAGTGGGCCCAGAGTCAGGATCCCCGGATCCACCGAAGCCTCTCAGTCCCGTTATGAATCCGAGGCCGTATTTGTCTTTTTCATAAATGACATGAATTAATCACGGAATAAATTATTCTTGAAACTTCAGAATCTCCAATTGTAGTTTGAAATTTTCAAATAGCTTACTCTCAATTTCCATCCCCGCTGATTTTATTCTCCTTTTTGTTCTTTATTTCTTTTAGATGACGACTAAATCTTCGAGCCATCCATCCGTTGGGACCAACGTAGAATGGCCTCACTTCATAAATTGCACAAATAAAAAAAAAATCCATTGATCTGTGCCGGTCGACTGTGGGCCCAGTTCGATTTTTCCTCCCATGTTACCGACACTCGTTGCTTGTCTCTTGTATCTCACCATGTGTTGATCCAGATATTCAATCCAGGTGGGCCTACATCATGGTTGGCCAAATATAGTTGATCAGAGATCTTGACCGTCCACATAAAGTTGTTGAATTGCGGAGCTTTCATCCTAACCGTTAGTTTTACGGGAGGTGAAAACAAAATTTCAATCTTGTCCATCCACGGTGGCGGCTACTTAGATGGTCGGTTTGGGTCTCCAATAATGGCTATTCAGTATAGGCGTCGAATACCAGCGGATATGGTTACGAGACCGAGGTATTGACCTGACATTGTACTCTGGTTGTTGGATCTGGGAAGAAGGGCACATGGACCGGTAATCCAGACCGTTGGTCTGTTGCATCACACTATGGATGGACCCTACCCAAAATTATTCTCAATGGAGTAATCATAACTCTTCTTTAAAAAGATACACAAAGTGGTCCACATCCAACGGAAAAGAAAAGTCCAAAGATTAATAGTGGTTAGCACGTCATAATCAGGGAGATATTTTAGCATGGGCCATCCAGAAGGGCCCAAAATACCCACTTTCTAGAATACTTTTGGGTCCCACTGTAACAACTAAAAGTATCGGGTGATGCTGTAATAAACTTGAAGATAAGACCGGAAGAGTTAGTTGCAACAGATCTGGCGAATGAATGATAAGCCTGTCCGTGACAAGGGATTTCGTAGCAAGAGCGGATTAGGTGCGGCCCTGGCCTCACCCACACAGTACGGTCCTGACCGTTGGGCCAACCTTGACGTATGTATTATCTATCCACGCCGTTCATCCGTTTTTTAAATTATTTAATTTAGGGCATGATTTAAAATTTAAAAAAAAAAAAAAAAAATCAAATCCAAATCTAAGGTGGACTACATCATAGGAAACAATTGTTACTGAACGCTCACCATTAAAAACTTGTAGGGCCACCGTAACGTTTATTTGTCATCCAATCCATTGTCATCCAATCCATTGATAAGATAACACAGGCCTCGGCAAATGAAAAAAAAAAAACTAATATAAGCTTGATTCAATACTTTTGTGGTCCTGAAGTAGAGTTTAATGGTTATTCACTACTTTTCCTGATGGTGTGGTCCACCGGAGATCTGGATATGATTTACTTTTAGTCTCATACTCTAAAATTATATGCGAAAATGGAATGAATGTGTGAATATATATATATATATATATATATATATATATATATATATATATATATATATATATATATATATATGAAGGTTCACATGCAACTAGTTGTTGGGAACTTCCCATGATTTTGAGCTGTGTGGGCCCCACCGTGATGTGTGTCAAACATCAACACCGTGCATTTGATGGGTATCCTTTAAATTATGGGATATCCTAAAAATAAGCTATATACGGAACTCAAGTGGACCATACCATCTAAAATCATATGAAGACATATCCAAAACATATAAAAGCACCTGGTGGGGCCCACCTTAAATTTGGATGCATCTGAAACTTGGTCTAACCCCTCATCCAAGTGGGACACACATAATGGATGGGATGGATCTGTGAACCACATCTTGGTGGGCCCAACAATTGATTATGAATTTTAACGGAGGGTAGCCCCTCTCAACTTCTATATGTGGTGTGGCCCACACAAGTCACAGATTGACTTGATTTTTAAGCCCTAGGCCCACCATGGATTGGTGCATTTGACTGATGGAGTAGATGTTCGACACACATCACGGTGGAGCCCACACAACTCAACCTCATGGGAAGTTCCAATGAGTTCGACCGCATAGAACTTTTTCATATATATAAATATATATATATATATATATATATATATATATATATATATATATATATATAGGAAAAGGTTGTAGGAGCTCCACCGCATGGTACCTTTCCAAGAGGTCGAATGCCGGCAACATGCTAGCGGTCAGATGGTGAAAGTTTCAAATCAACGGTGAGATTTTATAGGATAAGCGGAGAAACAAAACATATGAAACTGGTTATTAAAATGCGACCTATGTATTTCCTACGAAAGCCTTTAGCATAAAGGAAATGCTCTGGATACCTAGGTGGGGCATACCGTGGGATTTTTTTAGAAATCCATTCCGTCCATCCATTTTTCCATATCATTTAATGGGTTGAGCATAAAATTGAACCAAATTCAAATCTTAAGTTGATCATATCACAAGAAACAGTGGGAATAATGACTTTAACCATTGAAATCTTACTAGGCCCCACAGTGACATTTATTTGTCATCCAATTTGTTCATAAAATCATACAGACATGAATGAAGAGAAACAAATATAAGCTTGATCCAAAACTTCCATGGCCCCCAAGAAATTTTCAACAGTAGACGTTCAATTCAACTGCTTCATGCGGAGTGGTCCATTTGAACATTCTATATGATTAATTTTTGGGTTCAAGCCCTAAAATTATATGGTAAAATGGATGGATGGAGTGGATCAGATATATAAATCATGATGGACTTCACAAAGTTTACTCAGTACGCAAAGCGTAGTGAGTTACTCACTATGCAATCCGCTTCCGGGAATACAGGCCCATTCCAGTAACGGATTGGCTACTCCCCTGCCACCAGCCAATGGGGTGTGATTAGTGCTGTGTGGGCCCCATAATGATGTATGTGTTTCATCCATGCCATCCATCTATTTTTCTAGATCATTTTTGGATATGAGACCAAAAATAAGGTATATCCCAATCTCAAGTTGACCACATTATAGGAAACAGTGTTGAATGAACGAAACTTTTTGAGAGCTAAAAAAGTTTTTGATCAAGATGATATTTGTTTTTTCACTTCATCTATATCTGTATGACCTAATCAAGAGATTAAATGTCAAATAAACCGTACAGTGGGCCTTAGGAGGATTTTAATGGTGGATATCCAATTGCTATTGTTTTCATGTGGTGTGGTCTACTTGAGATTCATATCCCTTTCATTTTTGGAATAAAGCCATAAAATGATATGCAAACAATGGATGAAACACATACATCATGGTGGGGCCCATGGAGCACCGACCGCCACCACCAGGCTAGTGGTAGGGGAATAGCCAATCCGTTTCCGCCCATTCCGCACTGACGCAAAAGAAAGAGGACGCGGATTGTGTCCTACCCCCGCCCAGACAGTAATCTGTCCAGGCAGGTCTTTATGGAGCCCAACGTGATGTAAGTGTTTTATCCACGTCGTTCATTGCTTTTCTCAAATCATTTTAAGGTATGATCCTAAAAATGAAGCAGGTCCACAGTTCCAATGGACCACACTTAAGGAAGCTGCAGTGATAATGACACCCACCGTTAAAACCTTTCTAAGGGCCACCGTGATGTTTTTTTTTTACCATCCAACCTATTTATAAGGTCATGTAGACGTGGATGAAGTGAAAACACAAATATCGAATTGATCCAAACTTCTCCAGCTCCCAAGAAGGTTTTAATGGTGGACGTTCAATCCCCAACTTGTGGTCCACTTGATCCCTGGACCTTACTCATTTTTTAGATCATATCTTTAAATGATATGAGAAAAACAACAAATAGTGTGGATAAAACACTTGCATCACGGTGAGCCCCACGGGGTAGGATGCAATCCGCATCTGCCTCCATTGTCATGCTTTGAGGAGCTTCTCTTATGGGAGAAATCCTCAACTGCCCTTTGGTTTTAATTTAGATGGTTAGATCTTTAAAATCCATGCATATATCTATCCGTTTTACCATCTCATTTTAGGACAGAGTTCAAAATTGAAGCATATCAAAGATAACTCCAGTGGACTACACTACAAGAAGTAGTGGGGATAATGCCTCTACGGTTAAAGCTTTTCTAAGAGTGGGGGCCATCTTGATGGATGTATTATATATCCATGCCATTCATCTGTTATTACTACTTAACCCCTTATGTCACGCCCCAAACCCGAAAATCGGGCTCAAAAAATTTTCGATCGCCGAATCCGGTGCCGACAGCCTCCGTAATACCCTATTCTCAGCTCCCAGTGCGCATACGCCATATTCCGATCCTGAGATCCTATAAGGAGGATTTTCTAACGTACATTTGTCTCGTAAGAAGCATAACTACAAGCTTACCCAAATTACAAGAGCAACATCATCACCACATATCCACTAATATAATCATTCGAGTCAATGCTGAAATGGAAATACAATATAAATATATCAAAGAAAACTCCAAAAGCTCCACCACACGCTCCTGCTGTAAGACCCGTATCCTAGTCCGTTCTGTTCCGTCGAGTCCCGCGATCCTTCCTGTCAAATTTTGGCAACCTGTGACGTATAATCGACGTTGCGATCGACCCTAAACCTTATGTTGTGCATTTGAATCGGCTTAAATCAAGACTTGTACCATTGCGACCGCACCGTCGCCGCGGTTCCGACGCCGCGTCTCTCGCACCGATCCGATACCCTGGCAGGAAGATGTGAGCTGGCGTTTATTTCGAAGAAAACGCCGCGCGTTTGTAATCCCAAGAGAATCTCTTCAATGTGTCAAATCAATCCCATCAATCAATCCCATCCATCACCTCATGTCAAGTACAAGCAACCCATGCTTTCTCTCTCCAAAGTCAACCCTTTCTCACCCTCTCTCTTACACACCCATGCTAGTCAAGTACACATCACCTCACCCATCACTCACATCCATCACTCTCTCTCTTTACATCCCATCTCTCCCTCTCTCTTTCTCATTTCTCAACTCAATTCCAAGCAACCTAAGAGAGCTCTCACGTCCAAGCTTCTCCATGTGAGAGAGTGCTTGTGTGTGGCCCACTTTCCCATCCCAAACCCTCCATCCTAGCCTTTCATTCCCCATCTTCCACCGTTAAAGTGAAGCACAAGGAGGTCGGCTTTCCATCGGACCAAGAAGATCGGACGGTGGGTGCCTTATAGGATAGTTTTTTTATGTTTTGATGATGGACCAAGTGAGGCCTACCGATCAATGGTGTGGATCTCACTTGGGACCTTAAGATGTGGTCGATGGCCCACCTTGATCTTCATGATCATTCCGTGATGGGGCCATTCTCTATGAACCCCATCATGATGTTTATTTTCTAGCTTGAAAAGGGTCATCTAGACCTTTCATTTTGGTGGAGAAGGGATCTCCACCGTTGATCCTTGATTTGGTGGGCCCACATGCAATGGGACCCACTCGATGTATGATTGCTTGCAAAGGGAGGGCTCATAGTGGCGGAGCCCTCCATCATGCGTGTCCCATCTCTCTCTCTATCTCTCTTTCTCTCTCTCTTTTATTTATCCTTTTGCTTATCTTTGTGTGTGATGGGGTGGCCATGTGACCCACTTGGATGGGCCCCACCTTAATGTATGTTTTATCCTTACCATTCATCCATTTGGTGGCCCACAGGAGCAAGGCCCACCTTGTGCATGCCCTGTGCATATGCCGTCCGTCCCTGTCCAGGACGTCCCTGGACTGAAATGGAAACACAAATGTGAGCTTGGTTCATAAGATTTGGAAGGGGTTTGCCCATGTAGGCCCCACCTTGATGTATGGGGCTAATCCACACCGTCCATTCCATTTTCCAAACCATTTTAGGCGTTGAGCCAGAAGATGAAACTGATCCAAGCTTCTGGCGGGCCATACCTTTCAAAACAGTGATCTCCACCGTTTAAAGTCCTCTAGATTTTTCTACACGCTGAAACAGGTCCGATATTGGGCTTGATGAACTTGTTGTGGACTATAAAATCTGATGGTTAGAGTGGATTACCTTAAAGCGGGCCCCACACGTGAAAAACCATGGAAATACCGGTTTTTCCAAAAAAAAAAAATATATGTAATATAATGGCAGCAGCTCTGCTGCCGCTGACAGCGCCAGAGGCGCAGGCGCTGCCTGCGCAAGCAGCGGGCGTCCGTGCAGGGACCCACGGCCCCTCATGTGGGCCCCACCATGATGTATATTTTGTATCCACGCCGTCCATGAGGTGGACCACCCCTTGAGGTGGGTCCCCTCCAAAAATCAGCCAGATCCAAGACTCAGTTGGCCCACACCAAAGGAAACAGTGGGATTGAATGTATACCATTAAAACCCTTTTTGGGTCCACGGCAGTTTTCGGATCAAGCTGAAATTTGTTTATACTCTTCATATAGGTCTCAGTGACCTTATGGACGGATTGGATGCCATATAAATGTTATGGTGGGCCCCACATGGGACCCACAGTGATGTATGTGTTGTACCCACCGTCCAGACAGACGGTGGGGCCTACCTTGCTGTATGTGTTCGTCCGCACCGTCCTCCCTGGACGGTGGGACCCCCCCTGTGCGCGTGTGTGCGCGCGTGTGTGTGCGTGCGTGCTGTGTGCGTGCGTGCGTGTGGTGTGTGTATATAAATATATATATTTATATATATATATATATATTATATTATAAATGTTATATTGTATATAATATATATTATATTATATATGTTATATTGTATATATTATATATTATATTATATAATATACATTTGTTGGTGGGCCTTAGGGATTTTAATGGTGGAAATCATCATCACCACTTGTGTTTTGGTATGGCCCACCTTGGTATACATGTAAGGCCCATGTGATGGGGCCCATTCAATGTATTTGAGGCCCATGTTACAAGGCCCATTGTGATATATTCTAAGGCCCGTGGGATATAGCCCATTGCAATGTACATAAGGCCCGTTGGTAAGGCCCATTAATGTGGCTCATTTGAGGAATGTAAAACCCATGTGATTAGGCCCATTCTGATATATTCTAAGGCACGTGGGTTATAACCCCTTGCAATGTACATAAGGCCCGTTGGTAAGGCCCATTAATGCGGCCCATTTGACGAATGTAAGGCCCATGTGATACGGCCCATTTAATGTGTCTAAGGCCCATGGGTCGAGGCCCAATGGGATGTCCTTAGGGTCCATTGCAATGTGTGATTCCATATGGTTTGTGTAATGGTATTTTATGGCGAGCCATGCCTTGGGAGCGATGTTGGTTTGACGTCCACATTGTAAATACAATGTTGGTTAAATGTCCGCATTGTAACTCTCCTTAAGGCCCATTGATAGGCCCATACTTGTTGATAGTTCGACTTTATAACATGCTTAGTATAGCTCCATGATACATGCCCATATGCATCATATGTATGCTTGATATGAGGAATGCTTGATCATAGTATAAGCCGTTGGGCAGACATTTCTGGGACTCCTTATGAGACGGAGTGCCCCACATGATTGCATGGTACGCATGAGATTCTGCATGATTGTACGGTGTGACTCATGCATCTTGCATATGTGTGACTTGATCACCGCACGCCCTAGCGACATCAGGCCGTGGCTCCACGGACACATCGTGGATGGCCGTATCGGATCCCGGAAATGTGGCTCTAGGCTTGTGGGCACTTAGGATGTCCTTGGGTGAAAGTCTCGGAACCTTTTTGGTACGGAGATGCTCCAACGTCTGCACCGAGTGGATACACGAGCGCCCGAGTGCCGAATACCGGTAGGCCGCGCTCCCACTGTTCGTGGTCGGTTGGAAGGGGTGTGGCCTTATCCGCCCGAGTGAGGGGGCTATAAGCTAGTGAGTTTGACCGGCTCGCAAATGAGTCCGCTATCGACGAGCCGGTAAGACTACTGGTCAGGCGGATAGTGTGGTCTCTTCCACTTACTTGACTGTGCAGCTAGGGAGGAGGCAGTCAGTGTGAGGTGTATTAGACCCCGGTGATATCCAGAGAGGAACTCTACTGATATGTGTACTTGATGAGGACTGACATGCTTGCTTCGCATCTCGCATATGACATTTGGCTATATAGGCCTCGCATCGCATGGCCTTGGTATGGCCGATAGCATTCATGTCTTGCACCATATAGCGTTGGTACAGTTGATAGCATCCATGGACTTATCGCATATTTCCGCATAACTCTGATATTGTACACTTGGCGCTGGCCTTGCACACACACTTGCACCACCCTCTAAGCTTTTGTAAGCTTATGCACGATCGCGTGCAGGTAGTGTTGGACAGCAGCAGCGCTGAGGCAGGAGTGCACATCAGTTTATTTTGAAGCTTTTGATCACCCTGTATTTCCCTTTCTGCATTGTACTTAAAGTTTTTGATTTAGTGGATATGTGGTGATGTTGTTTTGTGACTTGGTTATGCTTATGGTTATGCTCTATTACAAAAAAAAAAATTTCTACTGAAAATCCTCCTTGTAGGATCCCAGGATCGGAATCTGGCATGAGAGTGTCGGAATCCGAGAATGGGGGCACTACGGAGGCTGTCGGCACTGGATTCGGCGATCGGAAATTTTGTGAGCCCGTTTTCCGAGTTTGGGACGTGACACCTGCCTTAGATCAGCTGTATCCTAACATCACCTGCACGCATCTATCGTGCATAAGCTTATAAAAAGCTTAGAGGGTGGTGACAGTGTGTACAAGATAAGTGTCAAGCATCCAATACAATGTCATAAATCATATATCATCGGAATAAGCGGAAATACTGACAAGATCATGAATCATACAATATTAAAGTAAGCGGAAATATACCGGTAAGTTCATGAGTCATATAATACCAGGTTACGCAATGCAGATCATAATAAGTCAAATATCATATACTGCGGATGCAATGCAATATGCAAATCCTGTCAAGTCCGTCTAAGCCATATAAGTGCATAAACGTAGCAATTCAAAATGTCATATGCTGTGGATGAAATGCAATATGCGATGCGAATGAAATGACCAAGCTGGAGTGAAGTCGGGATGATAGTACGAAGTATTGCAAGCTATGGGGTCCATCACAAGGGAATTCTATCTAAACTAGTCTCATACCTAAATTCAGATAGTCAAACACAATGTGGAAAACTCTTGATCTCAGGTTGGTCGCACGCCCCAACCGAAATCCTGGCAATTGCAAAGGTACACGAACAAATAGTTGCGCACCACCAGCCCGAGTGGATAGTGAATGAATGAGTATGCAACTCCTACTCAGTAGCCTGCCAACCACTGGTAGCTCGCCCAGGCCTTAGCCCTGCCCACATTACACCAGCCCACATCAGCGTCCGCGCACATGCGCCGCCCACATGTGCAACAGTGACGAGGTGTCATAATATCATGTCAGTCCCCATATCAAGTCCACAAATCAGTATTGTTCCTCTCTGGGGAATCATTGGGGTCTATTACACTCCACACTAACTGCTGCCTCCTTAACTGCATAGCCCAGCGAGTGAAAGAGACCACACTTTCCACCTGACCAGTAGTTTGTCAATACCTACCTTGCTTGTCGATAGCGGACCCATTTGCGAGCTGGTCAAACTCACCCTAGTTTATAGTCCCCTCACTCGGGCGGATAAGGCCACACCCCCTCCCAACCGACTACGACACAGTGGGAGATGCGGCCTACTGGTATTCGGCACTCGGGCGCTCATGTTCCAGTCGGTCTAAACGTTGGGGCATCTCCTGGCGTCAGAGGTTCTGGGACTTTCACCTAAGGACATCCTAAGTGCTCACGGTACTAGAACCAAGTATTTTCGATGTCCCATCTGGCCATCCACGATGTCTCTGTGGAGGCCACGACCCTGATGTCACTAGGGCGTAAAATGATTATGTCACACATATGGAAGATGCATGAGTCACACCATACAGTCATGCAATAATCCCACACATACCAAGCCCTCATGTGGGTAACTCTTATCCATAAGTCCCATAAATAATCTGCCCCATGGCATATGCAATGATCAATCACTACTTATATCAAGCATACATATGATGCGTATGGGCATGAGTCATGGAGTTACACTAAGCATGGTATAAGGTGATGAAGTATCCTCACAACGAAGATGGGCCTAGATGGCTTACACACCACAAGTATGGGCCTATCAATGGGCCCTAGGGAGAGTTTATAATGTGGACATTTAACCAACATTATTCTTACAATGTGAACATCAAACCATCATTGCTCCTAAGGCACGACCTACCATAAACATCATTACATAAACTGTGGTGGAATCACACATTGCAATGGACCTTAAGGACATCCCGTTGGGCCTCGACCCATGGGCCTTAGATACATCAAATGGGCCGCATCACATGGGCCTCTTATATATCAAGGTGGGCCTCAACAACGGGCCTTATATACATCAAGGTGGGCCTCAACAATGGGCCTCATATATATCAAGGTGGGCCTCAACGGAAGGCCACAAATATATCAAGATGAGCCTAATCACATGGGCCTTATGTATATATGAAGATGGGCCTCGACAACAGGCCTTATACACGTTAAGGTGGGCCTGATATATATCATGTGGGTTGCATCAATGGGCCGCACCAATGAGCCTCATACCCATCAAGTGGGCCGCATCAATGGGCGGCATAGATGAAACACGTACAACATGGTGGGCCCTGTGTTCACATAGCAGGCGAGCCCTGCATCCATGACCAAACGGTGTGGATTTATAGTGCATACATCATGGAGTCCTACCGTCCAGGAGGATATATAACACGTGCATCATGGCTGGCCTCACGTTGTAGAAATGGACAGACAACCAGGATATAAATCACATACATCACATAGGTCCTATCCTACGGATGGTGCGGATAAGACCAATACATCACAGAGTCCCACATGCAGAAAAACAGATGGATGGCAGGATTATACAATACATACACTTAAGGTAGGCCCCACCCCACATGTACCACATGTGCAGGGTGGGCCCCACCGTCCAACAAAGGGACGGATAGTCTGGGTATAACATATACCTCACGATTAGACCCATATACTTGCTGACGTCTTTACAACAGCTAAGTAGCTACTATAAAGTACACCAGCCAGTCCGTTAACAGAGGTGGGTCCCACGTGGGGCCCAGCATAACGTTTATTTTCCATTCAATCTGCTCATAGGGTCACAGAGACCTAAACAAAGAAGAAAAACAAATTTCATAATTATCCATAACTTTTATGAATCCAAAAGGATTTCAATGGCAGACGGTTCAATCCCACTGTTTCCAGTGACGTGGGCCACTTGAGTTACAGGTACGACTGATTTTGGGAGGGAGGCCCACTGCCTCGAAGGGGCATTAAATGCACGGCGTGGATATTCAACACACATCACGGTAGGGCCCACATATGGGACCCACGTCCCTGCCCACCATCCACGCAGCAGCAACGCAGGACGCTGCTGCAGTGTCCTCTGGACGAGCAGCAGCGTCTGCTGCTGTTTGTTTATTTTTTTATTTTTTATTTTTAAATGAGTTTTTCTGCGGTTTTTCGCAGGTGGGGCCCGCATCCAGAGAATCCGACCCAGCCATTGGTTTTTATGGCTCAAGACAGACCCATCAAGCCTAATATTCGATATATTTTGGGGTACAGAAACATCAGGATGAATTTCAACGGTAAGAATATTGTTCTCTATGCTATGGCTCGCCAGAAAGTCGGATTAACTTCATTTTTTAGCTTAACAACTAAAATGAGCTGGGGAACGGGATAGACGGCGTGGATTAGACCCATACATCAAGGTGGGGCCTACATGAATAGCCCACCCCTAAGCTTTGAACCAAGCTAATATTTTTGGTTTTCAGTTCACGTCTAGCGTCCCTAGATGCTGAACGGTTTGGGCACAATGCATATTTGAGGTGGACCCTGCTTAGATGGGCCACCAAATGGCTTGATGGTGTGGATAAAATATAATTAAGGTGGGGTACATCCGGGTGGGCCACACGACCACATCATCACACAAAATGAAAAAGAGAGGGAGAGAAAGAGGCATGCGTGTGATGGAGGGACCCCGACACTATGAGCCCTCCCTTCCATACATTACAACATAAATCAAGTGGGTCTTATTACATGTGGGCCCACTGATCAAAATCAAAGGTCTAGATAACCCTATCCATGCAAGGAAAATAAACATCATGATGGGGTCCATGGAGAATGGCCCCATCATGAGATGATCATGAGAATCATAGTGGATCATCAGCTACATCTAGGGTCCAAAATGAGATCCATACCATCGATCGGTAGGCCTTACTTGACACATCATCAAAATAAGAAATTTAGGCCTATAAATCTTATTTAGGCCTATAAGAACACCCACCATTCTATCTTCTTGGTCCGATGGAACGCCGATCTCCTTGTGTCCCTCTTTGATGGAAGATGATGATAAATGAAGGGCTAAGATAATGGATTTTGGGATAGGAAGTGGGCCACACATAACACTCACTTTTCTCTCCTTTAGAAGTGCTTGGACGTCCACACTTCTTTGTTGCTTGGAAAGTATGAAGAGAAAGAAAGGGAGAGAGGGTAGTTGTAAGAGAGGTGATGTGTGATAGAGTGATGGAAAGTGAGTGATGGGGTGATGGGCATGTGATTGACATGTATGGGTGAGAGAGAGAGAGAGAGAGAGAGTTGACTTTGGGGTTGCTTTTGGGGATGGGACATGTACTTAACATGTGAGGTGATTGATTGGATTGATTTGACATGTTGTAGAGATTTTCTTAGGATTGCAAATGCGTGACGTTTTTCTCAAACTCAATGCGGGCCCACATCTTCTGACCTGGGCATTGGATCGGTGCACGAGTCGCGGCGATGGAACCATGGAGACGGTGCGGTCGCTAGGATACAAGTTTAGGACTAAGCCGACTCAGATCCACGAGATACGACTTAGGGTCATGCGCAATTGTCGATTATAAGTCGCGGGTTTTCGGAATTCGACCGGAAGGACCGCGGAAGTCTACAGAATAGTACATGCTAAGATACAGGCCTTACACCTTAAATGATTTAGAAAAATGGATGGACGGGATGGATTTCTCAAAAAACCCAATGGTAGGCCCTACCTTCATACAGGAGGCTTTCGTAGGAAATATACGTGGGAGAGAATAACCAGTTTCACCGGTTTTGTTTCTCCATTCTCCCTATAAAATCTCACCGTTCTTTTGAAACTTTCACCATCCGACAGCTAGCATAGTACCAACACTCAACCTTACGAGAAGGTAACATGCAGTTAGGCGCATAGTACATTTTCATCCTGGCGTGTCTCACCTTTTGAATGCGTTGGATGGCATATCAAAAACCTGTTAGGCCACCCGGAAACGATTTGGAAAATTTGAAAGGTGGTTGTCCGCATGACAACTGTTCCTGTAGTGGGACCTACCCCACATTTAAAAAAAAAATAAAATTTAAATTGATCCAACTGATCATTTTTGCAAACCGGGTGAATCTGGGATACCGAATAACTCAGTAAGTTATAGCGTATTGAGTAAATTATGTGGGACCATCATAATGTGTGTGAATTATCCACACCGTCCATACATTTTTACAGCTAATTTTGGTGCAGTAGCTGAAAATTGAAGCATATTCAAATCTCAATGGGACCACACCATAGAAAACAGTAGAATTAAACGCCTATGGGTGAAAACCTCTCGGGTATTATAGAGGTTATGGATCAAGATGATATTTTTGTTTTCCCTTAATCCATGTTTGTGTGACCTTATGAATAGGTTGGATAACAAATAAATATCATTGGGCCCTCAGAAGGTTTCAACTATGGTAGTGTGGTCCCATTGAGCTTTGGATATGCTTAATTTTGAGCTCATACTATGTATTTAGCTCGTTAAACAGATGGACGGCATGGATGATGACACATGCATTACACTGGGACCCACAGAGTTAGCATACTCAGTACGCAATCCGCGTGGGTGAAAGAAGGGTCGGCCATTATGGACGGATCGGACGGAAACGGATTGGCTACTACCCCTGCCACCAGCCAATGGCTGGTGGTTGGTGCTCTGTGGGTGCCACCATGATGTATGTGTTTCATCCATGCCGTGCATCTATTTTTTAGATTATTTTATAATACGAGAACAAAACTGAGTTATATCCCAGTCTCAAGTGGACCACATTACAAGAAACAGTGTTGAATGAATTTCAACCATTAAAAACATTTTGAGGCCATAAAAGTTTTGAATCAAGCTGATCTTTGTTTTTTTTCCCTTAATCTGGGTCTGTAGGACCTAATCAACATATTGGATGTCAAATAAACAATATAGTGGTCCTTTGGAAGATTTTAATGATTGATATCCAATTACTATTGTTTTCCTATAGAGGGTCCATCAGAGATTTATATTCCTATAATTTTGAGTTTCCGATTTAAAATGATATGTAAAAATAGATGAACGGAATGGATGAATCACATACATCATGGTGGGGCCACAGGGCACCGACCATCAGCCACGGGGCTGGTAGCAGGGGGAGTAGCCAATCCGTTCCCGGATCGGATGTGGGCCGTATTACATCAATGTGGGAATAAGATCTTTTGCAAATGAAGGAATCGGATTACATGCTGAAGCCGCCTCGACCGACTTGGTAAAGGCAGGGGCTACGTGGGATCCACCGTGATGTACGGCTTTTATCCAAGCTGTCCATTCAAGTTTTTCAAATCATTTTATGGCACGAGACAACAAATCAGGCAGATCCAAGGCTCAAGTGGACCACACCATAGGAAGCAGCGGTGATAAGGACGCTTTGAAACCTTAGAGGGTCCAACATGATGTTTATTTGCCATCCAATCTATTGATAAGGTTACAATTACCTGAATGAATGGAAAACACAAATATCAGCTTGATCAAAATTTGCACGGCTCCAAAGAAGTTTCTAACGGTGGCGTTTAATTCCCACTACGTGGTCTACTTGAGTCTTAGATTTACATCCTTTTTTGGGCTTTTACCCTAAAATGATCTAAAAAATGGATGGACGTCGTAGATAAAACACATACATCATGATGGCTCCACATAGTCTCTGCCAGTCCTGAGTCCGTCCAGGGGGGGCGGACGAAATCCGTTTACGCAAACGATACGGAGCCGGATTGGCTACTCCCATGCCACTAGCCAATGGCTAGTTGTCGGTTCTCTGTGGACCCCAACATGATATATGTTTCTCATCCATGCTGTCCATCCATTTTTTCAGATAATTTTATGACAATGACCCAATGCTAAGGTAGATCAAAATCTCAAGTGGGCCACATATTGTTGATTGAACTCTCACCATTAAAAACTTATTGAGGCTACAGAAAATTTTGATCAAGCAGATATTTGTTTTTTGCATCCAGGTATTTATGACCTAATCTACGTGTTGGATGTCAAATAAATATTACAGTGGTCCTTAGGAAGTTTTTAATGGTAAACGTCCAATTGCTATTGTTTTCCCATGGTGTGGTCCACGTGGGATTTTGTTCTACCTATTTTATGAGATGAATTATTAAAATGATGTTTAAAAATGGATGGACGGTGTAGATAAAGCACATAGGTCATGGTGGGGCCCACATAGCACCGACCACTAGACACCTGGTTAGTGGCAACGTCACTGGCCAAACCGCGTCCAAAGGATACACGGAACTAGTGACGCCACGCGTAAGTTTTTACTTCTTCTATCGTTGCCGACTGGAACGGATCAGGTGCAGCCCCGGCCTTACCCGGGACGGTACGGGACTTACTGTGGAGCCAACCTTTATGCATGTATTCTATATCCACACTGTCCATCCTCTTTTCCAAGTAATTATATAGCATGAACCCAAAAATAAAGTAGATCCAAATCTTAGGTGAAGAATACTGTGATTGAACATCACACTATAAAAAACAATCCTAGGGCCTAAAGTAATGTTTCCTTTATGTTTATTTGCTATAAAAACTGTTAATAAGGTCAAATAAAACTGGATTAAGGGAAGAAACAAATTTCATCTTGATCCAAAACTTTCGAGGCTCATTATAAGTTGTACATAGCCACTCACCACTGTTACCTATGGTATGGTCCACCTGAGATTTGGATCTTCTTTATTTTGTAGGTAAATTCTATACAATGATCTGGAAAGACGGATGGACTATGTGGATATAGAATAAATGCATCAATATGGATCCCACAGTAAGGAGTGCACCGTATAGGGTAAGCCGGGGGCCGCACCTAATCTGCTTCCGTTGCCGACAGGCTCTACGGTTCTACCGTTCGTAGATATGTAAAGGGGGACCATTGTATAGGTAGTTCACCACCATTTTATAAATGTTGGTGACTCATCCTAACTACACGACTGGTACACGATACTTATCCATGTTCTGAACATGAGAAATATCTGGTACAGACTGTGGATGGAGGATAAGTACTTTAGAATCACACGGATGGAGCAATCGTAACCTTCCAATTCGTATCTATCAAATGTATGGTTAAAAGTATAATAGTGACTCGACAACATTCACATCACATAATGCGAACTTATTATCGTAAGGGCGGTGTAGTCTTTACTTTACGTTACTTCCACGGTCGGCTCAGGGATTTGGATTATTTCCAGATGGTTGTGAACTATTTATAGGATTTCTGGAGACAGCCGACCATATGTAAGGAAATATCAAGACTCAGGATATTGAAGGCACCATGGAGATTTTGATAACGTTAATACTGTCATTTGAGTTTCAAAAAACTATTCAATGGAGGCTCTCTTGTGGAGTTGGACCCCTTCGTCCTAGCTTGTACTGATGTATCACCAGCTTTCATTATTATTTGGAAGTCAATGACAAAAACTGAAACCTTCGGATACGATACTTCTAACTGTTTTAATTTTAAATAGTTTTCTAAAAGTTTTTTAATGTTTTAAAATTTTCTATAATTTTTCTGCCCACCAAAATTTTAAACCAAGCTTTTCCCTTTTTAATGTTATTGTTTCTTTAATCTCACATTAGAAGTGAGATTTTGTGTTGAATCGTTCGTGCATGTGCGCTGAACCAATGGACGGATGTACGAGAGCGACATCATAAGGACTAATAGAATGAGATGCTAGCCAAAATCAGCCGTATTTAAAACTCGGCAGGATGCAAGACATGAAATAGGAGGTTTTGCGTGTAATTATGCACTTTTCTCATTATTGTGGCCCACCTTAGGCTCTTATCAGGTTGATATTTCGTATTTGAGGTGAAAATGACTGTTATCACCTGATTTATGGAGTGGATTTCACATTTACAGCATGGTAGCCCCGATGGACTTGGGTGCTGTTGTGTACCCAACCAACGAAAGCAAATTTCGAACAAGCCTCTTGGTAGGTGTCCGTTTAACTAAATCTCAGTTGCGTGAAGGTCGGTGTCATGTCCGGACGCGGTTTGGTTAGTAACGCTGCCACTAGCCACGTTGCTAGTGGTCGGTGCTATGTGGGCCCCACCATGATCTATGTGTTTTATCTGTACCATCCATCTATTTTTATACGTCATTTAAATAATTTATCTCATAAATGAGGCGGAACAAATATCAGCTTGATCCAAAACTTTTGTAGTATCAAGAAGTTTTTAATGGTGAGAGTTCAATCAACACTGTGTGGCCCCCTTGAGATTTTGATCTACCTCAGTTTTGGGTTCACACCATAAAATTATTTGAAAAAATAGATGGACGGCATGGATGAGACACATACATCATGTTGGGGTCTATAGAGCACCGACTACTAAGCATGGGCTAGTGGCAGGGGAAGTAGCCAATCCGTTTCCGTTATATCCACTCCGTCCGTCACAAAAGCGGACGCGGAATCACCTCGTGAATGGGTTGGTGAAATGGCAATCACGACGGCACAACAAATGTTTCATTGGTAGGATATTCGATCCACACTGTTTCCTCCTTGGTGTGGCCGACTTGAGTTTTGTATATGTTAAAAATCTCTTTTGGATACACCGAAAAAAAATATAAAATTATCACTAGGCTGAGTCACGTATAAAATACGTTGTCCTTAAAGCGTGATTTACCCCCTTATCAATTGCTGATGGGTTACAGGTGAATTGCTCCCAGGATAAGACAAGCCTTATTTGAATCCAGCGTGCAGCAATCATGATAGGTCTATTATAGAACAGTTTTAACGCAGTAAATTTCTTCTGGCAGACTTAGACGATGGATATGATAAAGTATTCTAAAATGAAGCTATGGATTGTATCTGATTTGATGGGAGAGATGGTGTGTTGAGATGATGAAATCGGACTAGAATGGTCCAGTTTATATAGGTCTCAGGTTTAGACCCGTTACTGTGTGGTATTCAATGGTTTAGAACATTTGAAAAACGTTTCTAGCCGTTGTCCATTAATTCCAAACGTTTCTGGTCATTAGATCTGTAGATCTGACCGTTGGATCATCTTGGCCCGTCCATTTTCGAACCGTTGTGGCTTTTAAGGTAGCCATCTGTTTATAGAAACGGCTAGATGTTTCCGATTTAAGATCCGACCGTTCTCAGTCACCTATAAAACCCAGGCTCATTTTCAATTTTTCAGATCTACACCGCCCTAAGGATCTGACCAAACCCATCGCACCGTCTCGCGCCGGTTCGCATAAGGTCGTGAGGGAGCAACCACTCTGCGTCATGATGCGCACATGCGAAGTGTGCCATCTAGTGCCACTCAGCCACACTGCCTCACTGCCCACGCCCACGCCCGTGCCCGAGCTCGAGCCCGAGCCCGCGCACGTGCATGCGTGCGTGTGTTCCAGTGCACGTGTTTTATCTCCTCTAAAAAGCTACAAGTAAGAATACCCTTCTCTACATCTCATATAAACCATAAAATTATTCTTTGTATTTCCGATGTGGGACAAAGCACACACACCGCACTTTTTAATTCAAAAATTCAAAAAGTATTTTGGCAGAAAAATCCCGAAAATTTGAAAATTTTGAATTTTCATTTTTTATTATTTTTAAAACCATTGATTTTCAACAATATCAATTTCATTTTTGGAGTCATGCCATGAGATGAGCTGCTGAAAGTGAAAGACAGGCTCTCTATGCCAGGTGTAATGGGAATTGGCCTCCAACCAATTGCCTGGATTTTGAGTACGGTACATCCAAGGGGGCGTCTCTAATTTGACGGTTCCGATCTTTCACCCTGGTCGACGTCAACTAATACTCGACAATCCCTGTGTTAATTATAAGCCAGACTTGGCTGGGACCCTGAACCAATGAGGTAGGTGCGACTTTGGCTGTAGGGTGCACCTAGATGTATGCATTGTATATCCATACCATACATCTGTTGTACCATATTTCATACCACTCTTGAAAAAATCAATTGAAAATGACACTTGTTATATCAAGAGAAAGATATTGTTGGCTAAAAATCTCCAAGAATGCTTGAAGTACTTTTTACGAAATTATAATTGATAAAATAATAAAACAGGAAGCAATTGAGAGAAATTTAAGAGCAAACAAAGTAGTCGATCAAGCGGCCGATATTCATTCATGAGGTTGATTAAGTGGCCGATAATTATCTAGGAAGTCGACCAAGCGGCCAATAGTATCTAGAAGGCAAACCAAGTAGCCGATAATCATCGAAGAGCTCAATCAATCGACAAATGATCATCTAAGAGCTCGATTGAGCGGCTGAGTGAAATGCTGTCAACTCACCAAGGAGGCCTGAAGTGGTTACTAGAACAGGTGATTAGGAAGTCTCCAAAAGATTATGTAGTGCTGAATGATTACAACAACTATTAGAATGTGAAAAACATCCAAAAAACCAAATAGTATTAAATGGTTATAGTAATCTTCAGAACGTGAGAATGATCTAGATGGTCGGATCGTGGTTAAAAACAATAAATGAATACAATAAGAAGAATTGGTCTCATATCAACCCAATCAAATCAAATCTTACCTTTCAATTATCAGTCAATTATATTTCTTAGTGTAATCACTTTACTTTTCCTACCAAGTAAATAACATTTCTTAGTATAATACTTTGCTTTTAGCTTGTTGTTTACATTTCGTAGTATAATCCGTAACGCTAATCAAGTAACTAGTAACTTTAGTTGTAGTTTGAGTCTATGCGTTTGCCTATCTTGACGCTTGGGGTTGTAGTTGTTCAGTTTGAATTGAGTCATATTTTCAATTCTAACACGCCTGCACACATACAAGTAATTGAAAACCGATCATTAACACCATATCCGGGCTATCAATGGGCTAGGCTAAAAATTGAATAGTTCCAGTCTGAAATAAATCAAAATCCAGCAAGGCCAACCCCAAGTCCGCTCATTGACAGCCTTAATTTTAGGGCATGGTACCAGAAATGAGTTGATAAAAATTTCAGGCGAAGCACACCTTAGGAAACAGTGGTCATTGAACACCCCATTTAAACTTCCTTGTGTCCATTGTAACATTTATTGACCATCCAACCTGTTGATAAGGTCACACGGACTTGGATGTTATATCAAAAACTTTATTTTTATATTAGTTTCCCATGTTGTGCTCCACCTGAAATTTGTAGCTGATTGATTTTTGGGACCATGCACTAAAATAAGTTGCCAAAATAGATGGATTGCCTGGATATACAAAAATCGCGCTCCTTAATTATGGGGGACGGGGCAACATGCACAGGCGGTCAAATTGATTCAACCAGCCATCTTCTGAAAACTGAATGGGTGGACCACTGTCCAAGAGATTTGATGACTATAGAGATAAAACAGTGTTGAACGGTTATAATAATCGTTAGAATGTAGAAAGGATTTAGATAATTGGATCAATGTTATAAATAGTAAAGGAATTCAAAAAAAAAAAAAAGAGTCTCATACCAACCCATTCAAACTAAATCTTACCTTTCAATTATCATTTTAATTACCAATCAATTATATTTTTTAGTTTAATTACTTTACTTTTCTTGCCAAGTAAATTATATTTCTTAGTGTAATCCCTTACTTTTAGCTTGCTATTTACATTCTGTACTGTAATCCGTAACGTTAATCAAGTAGCTGGTAATTTTAGTTGTAATTCGAGCCTATGGTCGCACGCTGGATTCAGTACTGCACTCCAAAAGGTGTTTTGCGGTTGTTCTTTATAACCGACTGTAGTAATCATTTTCTCATATCTCTTTTATCTATATTGAAAAGTACTTTCGTACGAAAGGTAATATTGTAATCCATTATCAGAGGACAAATCATGTTTACACATTAAGCGAGTAGTTGAATAGGCTGCAGATCTCATTAGATCTTAGTCATATACTACGTGTTTATGTATCTTGGCGCTTGGGGTTATAGCTGTTCAATTTGAATTGAGTCACCATTTCAATTTTGACACGCTCGCACACATACAACCGAAAACTGATCACAAATACCATCTATTTTGATAGCTTATTTTAGGTAAGACGGTCAATGTGCTAAGCTAAAAGTTGAATAGTCCCAGCCTGAGACAGCTCAAAATCCTGCGAAGGCCAACCCCAGGTCCGGCCGTTGACATCCTTAATTTTAGGTCATGGTACTAGAAATGAGCATATAAGAATTTCGGGTGGACCACACATTAGGAAACAGTGGTAATTGAACACCCACCATTAAAAAATTCCTAATGTCCACTCTAACATTTATTGGCCATCCAACATGTTGATGAGGTCACACAAGTTGGATGAAAGATCCAAAACTTTGTTTTTTGGGCGAGAAGAAATTGTTTTTAGTGGTCATAGCCACTGTTTCCCGTGGTTGTGTTCCACCTAAAATTTGTAACTGCTTGATTTTCGGGACTATGCCTTCAAATAAAATGGCAAAACAGATGGATTGCCTGGATATACAATAGTCGCGCTCCTTAATTACGGTGGACGGGGCGACATGCACAGCCGGTCAAATTGATTCAACCATCCATCTTCTGGAAGCCGAATGGGTGGACTACTTGCCAAGAGATTTGATGACTACAGTGATTATACGGTCCAAATACAACGGCACTAAACAAAAGAAGAAGGTCATCTCTGCAGGATGAGTTTTTGGATTTTTGGACCCCGGCCCTCCTTCCCAAGCGCAAGAGATGGACGGCTGCATCTGGTGGGGTCCACCTCAATATGTTATATAGATAGACGACCATTTCTGAAATTCTGTAATTAAGCCCTGGCGGCATGCGGGAATAGATAATACTTCTTTCGTTACATTGTTTTCTCTTACTCCTTCCAACTCTTCACTGCGCGCGCGCGCGAGAGAGAGAGAGAGAGGAGATATGGCAAAATCTGCATTGCTCTTTGCATTTCTCATCCTTTCACTCGCCATCAAATCGCAGAGCCGATACATCGCGGACACATCTCAGGATCTGATATCCGATGGTATCCGCAACGTCCGTCAGCCTTCCTTTCCGCATCTCGGCCTTCCATTATTGTCGTCAGAGACATGCGAGCAGACGTACGGCTTCCTGCCCTGCACGACCACCATTTTGGGTAACCTCTTCCTGGTGCTGGCCTACGGTTACCTGATGTTCCTCGCCGCTACTTATCTCTCGACCGGTAGCGAGCTCCTGCTCGAGATCCTGGGCCCCGGCATCGTAGGCGGACTCTTTCTTCCCATCCTTGGCGCGCTTCCCGACGCATTGCTCATTCTCGGTATTCCAGAGTTCTGTTTTTGTTTTTATTTTGTTTTTCCCTCTCCGTTGCGCAAAATTCTCTATCCCACAGCGTCGGAAATGCGATGATAGGAGTAAATAAAGTGTTTGTCTGCAACAAGTGGGGCCCACGTTACATTGATCCAGACCTTTCATCTGGTACGCCCCACCAACCTCCTCCCATCGGACGATCCCAGGGAGTATCCATATTGGACAGGAGGAAGTCATCCGATCGGATGGGTAAGATTGCTCGATGCAGGATTTTCCCGGTCTTCCATCTGGCCGCGGTGAGGACCACCAGAGCAACGGTGTGTATCACTATAAGGTGGGCCCAACATTACTTTGATCCAGACCGTTCATCTGGAGGGTTCCACGGTAGTTGGCGTTGCCACGGGATCCTCATCCTTTAGGGCCCGCCAGAGAAACGATTTGGATCACTGTAAGGTGGGCCCCATATATACATGACGCCAGTCCGAATGAAGAATCCGGCAATACGGGTGGGCCTGGTATGTTACCTGGTGTTGAGCTAGCAATGATCATGGCCGTCTATGTATGTAAATAGTAATAAAAGATTATTCTCTTGTTTGAACGGCTTTCTCTGTTTTTTTATCTTTTTATCTTTTTGTTTTTTTGTTTTGTTTTTTTAATCTTTTTTCGTAACTTGGGTTATTCTCTTCTTTAAATTATAATATTTTCTAAATTTAATTTTGATGCGTTTGATGGCATAAAATATCATGAAATTCTTTGGTGCAACCAAACGGACGCGGATTGCCTACTGACGTTGTCAGTAGCTACGGGGCGGTGTTATGTGGGCCCATCATGATGTATTAGTTTCATCCATGCCGTTCTTCCATTTTTCCGGATAATTTTAGGATAAAAAAACGAAAACGACGAAGATCCAAATCTCGTGTGGACCACACCACAGGAAACAGTGGTGATGGAACGTCCGCCATTAAAAACTTCTTGGGGGTCACACGAAAGTTTTTGATAAAGCTGATATTTATGGTTTCCCTTCATCCAGGTCTGTGTGACATAACCAACAGGTTGGATGGCAAATAAACATTACCGTGGGCCCTTGCAAGTTTTAATTGTGGGCATTCAACCACCACTGTTTTCTTGTGGTGTGGTCCACTTTGAGATTTGGATCATCTTCCAAAAATGATCCGAAGAATAGATGAACGGCGTGGATAAAATAAATATATCAGGGTGGGGCCCACATAGCACTCTCTAGTAACCACCTCGCCCCTGGCAGCGTCGGTTGGCAATCCGTGTCCGCAACCAAACGCACCAGTAATCGGGTAAAAATTTGCCATTTGACTTAAGAGGCGGTTCTTCTGTGGTGTTTGTAGAGAACCACATCCATTCCATTCATCATGTGAGACCCATAACGTTCTCCATAAAGCCCAAAATCAGGTGGTTTACGCTACAAAAATCACGCCCGAAATCTCTAAAATCACCTGGCGTGGCCCACCCGAATTTTGGGATGACCTGATTTTTGTTCTCAATTCATCCTGGCACCATGCCTTATGAATGGTCCGGATGGCATTTATAAAACATGGTGTGCACCACACACACTATGGAAGGTTTTAATATTGGGCGTCCTCATCCCAACCCAACTGTTCCTTGTGGTATTCCCCTACTGTGATTTAGATCCGCTTATTTTTTTGGGATCCTGGTTGAGATTAAAGGGGGTCCACTTTGCGGACGGAGTGGATGTGAGCCCTACATCATAATGGGCCCCACACACGCAATTGTGGAATAAACTTATTCTACCAACATTACAGAGCCGGCCTCTTGATTTTATATGCATTTAATTGTAAAAACCGTCTTGTTTTGGTTGTTGTTGTTTTTTTTTTTTTCCTGTTTGCTTGTTAGTACACACCCATGTCAGTACACACACTCCATGTTAGCCACCCCCGCTAGGGATCTACACCAAGACCTCAAGTGTTGAAACGAGGTATCTCCACCCAGTCTGCCAAGTCTTGTTTTGGTTGTTGTATCTTTATTAGGTTTACTAATGTCCCACATTTGCACTGACAAGCCCCTCTACATGAACCCACATTTGCTGAGCCATCCATATGCTGGGCCCCACCATGTAGCTTTCCCGGTCAAAGTCACCGTTCAAAGAATTTCTTTCTGGCATTCATTGGTTTCATAGATGGTGGCTCACGCCAACTAGATCAGTGGACCGGCGTTATTCTTGGACCAGGGTATCTACAGTGGTGTGGCAGTGTAGAGGGGCTGGCTGCAGCAGTGCGTGATGTGAGCTAACTAGACCCTGTTTGGCAGAAGCCTAAAAATGAGTTGATCCCATTTTAGTTAACAGTAATTATATATTAGAGATCTTGACTTGAAATACATAACTAGTTCATGCTAATAGTAACTCGTTTTTAGGTGTCTAAGAAAAAGGCCTTGGTATAATACTAGTAATTTTTTTGGTTAGGATGCAATGTTAATGACTCGACTGAGCCTGACTCAGTGTCAGTTGCCACCAATATGAGCCTTTGGAGCAGCACATGACTCATGGGATTGGCTTAGTTGCTCGATGTGAATCCATAACAGCCAGGCTGTATGTGCGGCTCAACTGTTACAAACAGGGTGGAAACCTTGTTTACAAGCTCGACAGTACATAAATAACACATTTTAATTTCTATAAAAAATTCCTCCTATTTTCCGGTATTTTCTGTCATGTAAAGGACTTCCTACTTGGTGGGATGACCGGATTTCAATCTGATTCATCGCTCATACATAGTTCCTTAAACAAAGGTGGGAGTATACGACATTTCAATCCAAAGTGTCTTTTGTTGGAGTTCAATTGAATTGGATATAAAATTACTGCGGATCCAATGTCCGCTGTATATTTAGTAGACACTGTAAAACTAAAATGGTTCATCTGATCTAGTGTTCATGTGCTTTTGCAGTATCTGGTCTTTCTGGAAGTAAAGAGACAGCTCAACATCAGGTCTTGATTGGGATGGGCTTGCTTTCTGGTTCAACTGTCATGCTTCTGACATTGTTGTGGGGTTCTTGTGTCATCGTTGGCAAGTATGATCTTTCAGATAGTTCTACCTCCATAGATTCACGAGATACAAAGCGATGCAGCCTAACTGGTTTGTTTCTCTATTCATGTTTATGGCCTTTTGGCATAACATCGCATCTATCATCCACTCATAACAACTTACTGACCATAATTGGTAAATGGCTATATGATAGTTGGGGCCCGATCGTGTTTTTGTTACTCGCGGCCCCGTCTGAATGAATGTACATTGTCTCATCAATACAAAAAAAAAAGCAGATTAAAAAATAATAATAATAATAATAAAATTGGTAAATGGGTTTTCATTCATTTTGATTTTGTGGTCTGAACATTTCCTAATATGTAGTTTGTTCAGTAGCTGTTGTGTTAATCTGGTGGAAACATAAATCCCTTCATTTTATTTATCATATGAAAACCTAAGGGCCTGTTTGGTTGCCACTTAAAAATGAGTTCATTTCATTCTATTTTATCATAATTATGCATTACAGATCAATTTTTTGGGTAGGGATTAAAAATATAATCAACAATTTGTATAAACTATATCATCTCTAACTAAAATGAGATGAACTCATTTTTAAGGGGCAACCAACAGGCCCGAAGTTGCTTTATTTGTTCTTAACTTTTTATTTTTTATTTTTTGAAAGGTTGATTCTGATAATGGTTGAAATCTCTCTAGTAACCCAACAAATAGCCAGCAGTGTAGTTCCCGTGCCCATGGATTGAAGCAACTAGGGTTAAAAAATACCAGCACATGAGGGCACCTCTACCAGCACTGTTATTGATAGGTCTTGGTCAGGTCATTGAACCGGACTCAGTACTGCTTAGCTGAGTCTGAATTTTTATTTATTTATTATTATTATTATTATTATTTTGTATGTATCTGGGAAAAGCTAGTTTGTATAAGTTGGACTCTTTTGAACTTGGGTTTTTACCGTGTGGACTCATTGCTTTGCTAAGTCACAATCCATATTGCATGTTTGTACTGGTAGCTTTTGTAACTCTCACGACTCTGACTGAGTTCACATGGAACATCAGATATAATTTTTTCCTCCGTCTTTACTTTTGTGCATTCTCCCTTTTAGCAAGTGCAGCAATATGGGTTTCCCCTGATCATTGACCATGACCCAAAGGGACTTGAAATGGCTAGCAGAACACAAATGAAAAGTGATGGTCCAAGGCTCCACTTGGCTCATGTGTAGGATCAAAATTTTATAAATCCGTTCTAAATACCATGTTGCTCTACTATTATGTTGTTCTATTAAAGTACTTCTCCATAAATTGATACTACACTTCAAATTTACGTTTTTGGCAGAACGATGTATAGTCATAATTCTCTTGGGAAGTTGGGCATTTTATTTTATTGAAGGTTTATGACATAATTCAGAAATTCTCCATCTCTGCAGGCTCTGGTGTGACCACAGATTTACCAACTAGTCATGCTGCAAAGATCATGATTATATCTGTGATACCGTTTATCATTGTGCAACTACCTAAAATTTTCAATTTATCATCTGGAAGCCGCCTTGCAGTCTTGATTTCTCTCATTGTTTCAATTGTGTTCTTACTTTCGTACTGCTTCTATCAGGTATTATGTTTGTCTTATACTGAGATTATCTGGCAGTAGTTTTGTTACTTGTCATCTGTAACACATGTATTTAGCCTTTGAGGACATTGGTGCTGTAATTCACAGCCCATATTGATTTAGTCGTCGTATTAACAGAAACTTCAAAGATCCAATGTTGGTTTTTCTTTATTCTTTTTTCTTTTGGTTTTTCAGTCTTTCATTGTTTATTGGCTGCTCATGATATTGTGAACTATGCCACATCAATGTGTAGTTTGCAACCAGTTCACTTACATTTCCATTTTAATTGAATTATTGGAATCAATTCTACTCTTCATTGTTCTCCCCATAATTTAAATCTGTTAACGAGATGGGAAAAGTGAAATTGTTGAGAAGAAGATTATTGTGCTTCTAGGGTTTCTTCTTCCGTTATTTGTCACTAGAAAAGGAGAAAGGAGGAAAAGGTTGTTATTTGTCAGCCTCTGACAAGGCCTTTTCCCCTCTTTCATTTGCAAAGAAAAACAGTAGATTTCGGGAAGTAATCATTAACCTTTTTTCTGTAATATATATGGGTGACAGTTGCAATTCTCCAGCACAAGATATGGGTGACTGTTGTCTAACGAAACGGAGATTTCCATTTGCTAAACAAACATATCCCCAAAAATAGAATCCACTTTTCAATGGTACCAGTAGAAATAATCATTACAATTACTTCCTTTTGTTCCCCTGTTTCTTTTCCATTCTTTTCATCCTCATCAAACAAGCCCCTAGTCCAGAGAAGATTGTTGAGATCGGGAAAGTGAAATTGTTGAGAAGAAGATTTGAAGAAGATTATTGTGCATCTGGGGTTTCTTCTTCCATTATTTGTCACTAGAAAAGGAGAAAGGATGAAAAGGTTCTTATTGTCAACCTTTGAAAAGGCATTTTCCCCTCTTTAATTTGCAAAGAAAACTATAGATTCTGAGAAGCAATATTAACCTTTTCCAAAATATATTGGTGACAGTTGCAATTCTTTAGCATAAGATATAGGTGACTGTTGTCCAATGAAATCATATCCCTAAAAATGGAATCCACTTCTCAATGTACCAGTGGAAACAATAGATACAATTTCCTTTTTTTTTTCATCCTTATCATACAGGATCCTAGACTGGAAGGTCCTGGCTTTAGAATAATTGATCTTCTAATGGTTGAATGGGAACAATTATCTTCGAACAGTTTCTTTGCTGGCCAAATATTGAAAGGTTTAGGATCTTTCCACCTGGGAGATTTGGGTGTACGGACCTGTCACAATGGGATCTGTAATATCTACAATTTAGATCATTGAACAATGGGCTTCACTTTGACAAATTGAAACCCAAATGGTACTGTACAATCGCTTGGCCCAAGATGTATACTACTTCTATGTATATATTGGCCACATGTTTTATGTTAATATTTGTTGGGTAATCTTAGAATTGAAATTTTGATTTTCTTAGCTTAATCTTTTCTTTCTTTTTTAATTTCATCTGACCATGTTGATACTGATGTCTTTCCTTTCCAATATTGGCTCAGGTCTTTCAGCCCTGGATTCAGAGGAGGAGAATAGCATACGCAAAACATAAACATGTCATATCAGGAATTTTAAGACATGCCCAAAAGGATGCGTTGGGAAAGCTCCTTACAGACAATGGTGAACCTAACCAACCTGTTATAAGAAAGTTAGTCTTTTTGTTACATCACCTCCTTTCTTCAGCTTTTGACATTCTTTAGTCTGTTGTGTTTGACAAACTCTCTCTTTTATTGACAGACTATTTCACAGAATCGATGGAGACTCTAATGGGTCAATATCGTCTTCTGAGTTGACAGCACTGATCATCGGAATCCAGTTTGAGGAGATAGATTTGGATACTGGTGATGCTGTAAAAAAGGTAATGGATGATTTCGATACAAACAGCGATTCAAACATTGACGAGGATGAGTTTGTCAAGGGAATTACGAAATGGATTAGGGAGGCGAAGCGCTTGGTTCCTCACCCAGGGTCTTACTCTAAAAAGTTCATTTCTGACTTTCATCTGGTAAGTTGCCTCACAGGTTCTCCTCACTAAGGCTGCGTTTGGATGCACACTATTGATCTGAATTGCAATAACTTGTCAATTGAGTGGAAATGACCAAATTCTAGCTACCGTAGGATTCACTATGAGGAAGTAGCACTCAAATGTAGTTATGTTTCCATCAATCCAAAGTTTTAAGGTAATTGAAATTTGGAGCCTAGTTGCTTGATGTGGATACTAAGAAAAGAAAAATACAATGTGGTCTCTTCCGCTTAATTGAACTAATTGCAGTTCAATTAAGTCGCACATCCAAACACTATATCTTAAGTGTGCCTATGGTCTTATGACATCTTCACTATACATATTCAGAAAACCAAGGAAGAACACGATATGCTGATTGATAGGAGTGACGAGGTTGAAGAAATTAATAATCCCTCTTGGATTAGCATCAAAGCTGTATTGATGTTGCTTCTGGGGACGGTTATTGCAGCTGCAGTTGCCGATCCTCTTGTAGATGCTGTTGACAATTTCTCTAGTGCTACAAGCATACCATCTTTCTTTATCTCATTTATAGCAATGCCTTTGGCTACTAACTCCAGTGAGGCTGTTTCTGCAATCATCTTCGCCAGCAGGAAGAAGCAACGGACTACTTCTTTAACGTTCTCTGAGGTTTGTTTCTCCCATCATCTTGGTTTTTCATTTAGATCTTGGACAGGATTTTGCGGTTGATATTATGTATGATGACGACCCATGATACTGTTTTTCAAGAATCCAATCTCTCTCGGTTTCTAAGTGGCCACCGAATATGCATTCCATTCCGCTCGGGCATTAGGAGCCCTGTAGCTTTCTTGATCTCTGTACTCCGGAACAAATAACAAAGAACCTTGCCATGGTAAATCTCAAGAGTGATGTTGAATCCTGCGATTACCACGCATGTCAACGTGTGAGCATGATGCAGGACATTTATCAGGTGGTCCCTACCATGTGTGTCCTGCCTTCCCTAAAATCAGGTCTGTCGAGGCATCTGGTGAGACGTGTATGCAGGATGCCAACATTGATCATAGCTTTTTAACCATCCAAATTTGTTGTGTATGTATGTATGGCTCACCTGGTTACTAGACATGGCTGATTTTTGGACATCAGCACATACACAGTGGTAATCACGCAATGAATAGCCTTGATCTTAAACATATGCTACATTAGTAGTGTGTGGAGAGTAGGATCACAAGCAGCCATCACTCACAATTTATATTGCTGCGATCCAAACAGATAACATTGGAGGGAGAAAACGCGTAAATGGAGTTTTTGGGGTCGCCGAAACTGGACCATTTAACTCTTGTGGTTATTGTTGCAGATATATGGTGCGGTGACGATGAACAATGTACTTTGCTTGGCTGTCTTCCTAGCCATTGTTTACCTACGGCAGTTGACGTGGGATTTCTCAGCTGAAGTGCTCGTCATTCTTATAGTCTGCATTGTAATGGGACTCTTCACCAGCTTCCGCACCAAGTTCCCACTCTGGACATGTTCTGTGGCTTACTTCCTATACCCGTTTTCCCTCGCTCTTGTTTATGTTCTTGACTACTGTCTCGGCTGGTCATAGGAGCTCATAAAGGAGCGAGGGTGCCCATTGCAGTTTCTAAGTAAAGTTTTTTAATTCTCAGAACATGAAGTTTTGCAGCGATTGCTTAGAGGAAATATCAGTGAATATGCTTGTTCTTCATGTATATGATTGGCATTTCAATGGTGTATTTATCTACTTTATTTTCAGGGATATGCAAGCTCATGAGACGGAGTTTAGTACACAGCTTCATCTCTGGCACTTGCGACCCTACAACAGAGGCATAGATTCTTCAGATGGTCCTCAGGGATGTGATCTGGACCCTTCATCATGTGTGCCTCCCTGGAGAGTTTATAGTTCAAAGTCACACTGATTGGATGGTCCTGCAGCAGTTTAAATGGATCAATGAGTTCCAAGGAATTAGGCTTGTCTTCTAACTTGGAGCAGCATTTACTGCTGCAAGTTCCGCTAAGCCCTCCAACCTCTGCATAGGCACATCTAGGCATCTTTGGGACATCCGACCTGTACATCCAGTGGACCCCACCGTGTAGATGGCCTGGTCTAAAAGTTAGGCTAGCCCACTCATTGGGTGACCATGGATTTGTCGAACTTGGACAATTGGCAAAAGCATCCTTTGTTTTCATAAACCACCAAATTGATTTTTGGGCCAGTTCATCTACTAAGCAGAGCCCATGTAAATTGTAATTGTTGATGCAAAAATCTGGTGCACCCTCACCGAGCTGTTGACCTTCCGAGCACCTGCATGAGAAGTAGACAAAGGAGACCCTGACTAGAGCAGGGGACCCTCCGATGCCAAAGTTAGGCTAGGAATCTGGGTCTAGAAGTGTAGGGTGGTTTTGGGTGAGAGATTTTTGCGCACCTCATTCTTGTAGATGGGTGAGTTGAGCTCTGTTGAACAGCTGAGGACGACTCAAACTTAGCTTGTTCGTTGGCTTTGGCTATTCTTTGACGGTCCTTTGGTTGAATCAAATCATCTACTCCTCGACAAATGTGAGCGTCCAGTAGTTTGAGATCTCATTCTTGAGAACTATGTTTGTAAACTTCATGCTAGTTCCTTTTCGGTAAAACATCTCAGGAACAATCGTTCATCAGGCCAAGCCGCCCTCAAACGTGGCGAGGCTGGGCTGACCTTGAAGGTGGTCGGACTATATTTTCCCATAACAGTAATCAACGTCTGGATGTCGCATTCATGGTTGTTGTTTGTGGCCTTTCATCAACATGGCTCGACAATCACTGAGCCTGGACCATTCCCGTACCATGAAAGGCCCATGGCCCGATTTCTAGAGCTGTCAATGGGCTGGGTCGGGTCAATGCCTCCCAATCTCAAAAATTTGAATAGGGCTGGCCCGTCTTAACCACGTTTGGTCCACAGACTTTAAGCCCAATTGTACCAATCGAAAAGTGGATGATTCATCTACTCTGTGTCTTCATGATTTTATTCTTTTATTCATTGGAAATAATCTTATACAATGTGTTGTCTTGAACAAATGGACCATCAGAACCACTGATCTCATCCCTTCATCCAGTCCATCAAAGGTTCATCAACCACCATGCCAAAATGAAAATTATCAGATGATGTGTTTTTGTACACGTTGGTGAGGCACCAAGACTGTAATTAATGGAAAATTTTCTGAAGAAACTTACCAATCACAGCTTATTCTTACCTCTGAGTCTACACGGTAGTAGCATACTGCCCCAAACCTATATGTAAACATCACCACTATGGTGATGTCCATCGGTATGCTTAATCACAATAATCCAATGATCAAATATAAATGAATAATTCCGTAGGGCTCACTTAATAGAAGCCTTACATCCAAGCCACGGTTGGAATGGTTAGGACCATTGTGTCAGGTGTTCTGAATAGCATGACAATGCGAGTTAGGGTCCATGGTATGTGCTATCTATTTTTATCATTGGGTCTTCTTTTTTTTTTTAAATTATTACTTATAGAAGCTAAACCGTGGGCCAGGAACAATCAATCAATTTGATTGTCAGTGGATGGTGCAAGAAGATCAGGTGAGAGAGCATATGGACGGTCCAAATTGATGGTTGGATGGTCCATGAGTCCTATAGGCCTCATTTGCATAGTAATATGTTAAAAATTTCTTTTGATCTTAATAATTCTAGAACAAAAGAGTAAAATACAACAGCCATTTCGCTTCCAAAATCTAAAATTGAAAATTTCTTCAATGGCACACGTGTGCAGTGGCATGGCCCAGTTGACTAATGGCTGAAAAGTTTGCACTGTATCACTGCCCTGTTATGAATATTCATAAATGACATAAAACAATCACGAATAAATTATTCTTGAAACTTCACAATTTCCAATTTTAGTTTGATTTTTAAATTGCTTACTTTCAATAGTCATTATTTCTGATTTTAATTATATCATTTTGCTTGTTTATTTCATTTAGGCCATGTTTGTTTTGGACAACAGCACACGGTAAGGTAATGCATTTTTATAGCCATTGCTTTCCACATGTAAAAACGGCTACATTGACCCTGAGTCAACCGGAAGGGTGTTTGTCTATTGTAGTAATTTACCAGAAATCACCATCTGCATACTAAAGCACGGCCCCATGGCAATTGCAACCGCATGTATATTGTCTTGAGATGGTAGTAGGAGGCGCGTTGTTTCCTTCAGTTATTTGATGGCTAACGGCGATTACGCAGTATTTTCTTGGAAAGGATTTATTTACAGAGGTAATAAATGAAAGGCAAAAGAAAGTCTGATTTTTTTTTTTTTTTTTTTATTATTTCTGTTACAAAACACAGGCTCTATAATACATATAAACAGTGGTAAATAAGTAATTATAATAACGGCTCCATATTTAGTTTAGCATCAAAATTTAGTAAGCGAAACTTAACCTTATAACAGGTGGACCCCACCATGATGTACATATTAACTGTCCATTCATTTTTTATATAATTTTAGGGCATGAGCTTAAAGATGAGGCAAATCCAAATCTCACGTGAATCACAATATTACTTCAAAACTTATTGGGAGCTAATCTGCCTCAATTTTTGGGTCATGCCTTACAATGATACGACAGGATGAATAGATGGCGTGGATGAAACACATACATCATGGTCGGGCCCATCAAATTTAGGTGACACTCTTTCCAAAAAAACTGTAACGGTCACATCTTTACTGGTAGTTAATTGCCTAGTAAGCCATCATTACTTAGATGACGACTGGATGTTCAAACCATCCATGCAGTGGCCCATCATGGAATGGAATAATTTAAAAAATTACATCAGTAGAAAATTCCATTGACTGGTGTTGTTTGAGCGTGGATTTCCTACTGTTGCGGACATCTCTTCTACCATTATCAAGAGGTAAGAGGTCCCTAGGATGGATTGCCCGGGTAATTCACTGCCATTTTCTAAATGTTGGCGACTCAACCTACTTACACGTGGCACACAATAGTTATCCATATTCCATAACATATACCATGAAAAATCTCAGGTTGCTCTCTCACTCTCGGTTCCTCTCTCCCCCGTTATTCTTCTTCTTCCTCTTCGCTTCGCACGGCTTCTTCCCACATTTTTCTTCACCATCATCTTCTTCTTCTTCTTCTTCTTTATTCCTGATTTTTTAAAATAAAAATACTCTAATTAGATATTTGGTTTTATGAGGGGATGTTAATCATTAGATTTGTGGAATCGAATTGTGCATTTAGATTTATGGATAATTAGATTTATGCATTTAGATTGTAAAATCAAATTAACAAATCTCACGTGTGTTTCTTATCTTTATAAATGACTAATGAAGAAGTCCCAACTACTCCTAATAATGGTGCATCAGCTACATCTCTTCTTTTTGTGGAGAGAGATGTTATGAAAAACATAAACACTTCAGCTTCAAAGAAGGGAAAGAAAATGTATTGGTATGGAATAAATTTTACGGGAATGTGAGAGATGGTGAGACCAAGGTTATATGTAAGCATTTCAAAACTTTTCGACAAGCATTTTATGGAGACTCCTTATTATCATTGACATAAAGAATTGTCCAAAGAGACCAATAACTATGAGTGGAGGCCAACAAATGCTTTCGTTTTTCCCATCTGTATGGGGACTACTCTTAAGCTAGTATCATGACTCATAATTTTAAGAAAGAAAAACTAAAAGGTTAGTTTACGAGAATACTTATTGTCAAAGAGAAAACATTTATATTTCTAGAGAGCAAAGTTTTTATTAAATATATAGCAAATAATTTAGTCCTAAATTTGAGAAGGTCTCGCATGTCACGGTGCAAAGAGAGTGCAGGAAGATGTATTTAACTAAGAAAGCAAAGATGAAAACTCTTTTGGCATCAATCTCATGTATAAGTTTGACTTTAGATTTGTGTATGACGTCCAATTAAAAGAAGATGTATATGTCATTAACTGCATACTACGTTGATTTGGATTAGAATCTTGTAAGAAAATTTTAAAGTTCTACTATCTTCCTCTCACTATATTAATTTGGTTATTTCATATTACATATATAATTGTCTTCTAAAATGGAGTATCGAGGAGAGAATATATACAGTTACATTAGACAATGCATATGCAAATGATAGTGTGATTTCTTACCTGTGGAACCAATTCAAGGCAATCGACAATTTATTTTTTAGTGAAAGAATATTTCAAGTTCGATGTTATGCACACATACTAAGAGAGCATTAAATATATAAGGGAGTCACTTTTAAGACCTAGTGTTTAAAATGATATACTTCAATGTTTGAATGTTATAAGTCTAAAAAATATTAAATTTAAATGCATGCACACGTTGAAATTCAACTTTTAAAACATCAGATTTATTTGTGAGGTTGAAACTTGCATTGCATGAATATGTGGTGTATGATAAAGCATATGTCTAGTTACCTATAGAAGATAATTAGACAATAGTTGAACAGGTTCAAGGGTTTCTGATAGTTTATTATAATTGCATGAATATTTTTTTTTTCTAGAAATAAATACCTTGCCATAAGCCTATTTCTTCCATCCATTTAGAAGATTAATGAATCTCTACAAAAAAGTGTCATCACAGGTCTAGATTTTCTACAGATGATGGCTACAGGTATGCAAGAGATATTCAAATGCTAACAGTTTGAATGTCATTTTTTAATGGCCTTAGTTGTTATTCTTGATTAGTGAAGCAACATAGAGATGATTAGTTTCATTTTCAAGAAGATTTATTTGCTTGAAAAGCCAATAAAAGAAACTATCAATGTTTGTGTTACAGTTAAAGAATTGTATAGTTTATATGTTGGTAAATTGGTTAGAACACAAGATACAAAACTTAAACGAACTAAAAGTGGTTACAGCTCATCTGCAGGTAATACCGATGTGTATGATGAATACTTTTCGACCTTAGAGTAAGAAGAATTAAATGGGCATACAACCGAGTCAAAGACTCAGAATTAGATATATATCTTAAGGAGTCAATCGTGAAAGCTTCGAGCATATATAGATTTTTGAAGTTTTGAATTGGTAGAAGATAAGAGCTTGGAAGAAAAAGACTATATACTCTCGTTGTTGGCACGTGACATTTTATCAATTCCAATTAAATGGTGGAATTAGAATCTGTATTTAACATTGTGAGTAGGGTCATAAGCAATTATAGAAGCTCTCTTGCACAAAAAACAATTGAAGTGATCATTTGTACACAAGATTAGATGCGGCCGATTTGGGACAGCAGCACTTTTGATATTGAGGATGAGAAAGATGATGAAATCAAGAGTTTGGGTGAGACTGTAGTTCCATCTGTTTGAAAGGGGTTAATTATTCATATTTTGTTGTTATTGATAATGTTAAATGGATTAAACTTTTAAATTACCGATTTAACATTTGTTATATTTTGTTAAACCTATGTTTCTAAAGTATCGATGGTGTTGAATGGATTGCACTTTTCGAATTATTGTTATTTAAATTACATGTATCGTTTATATATTGTTTTTAGGCTTTTAGCTGTTATTAAATATAGCTCGACTTCACTCGCATGAACTTGACTAGTTAGCTCGCCTTGACTACATCCAAGCTCGATTCGGCTTGAACCATCGAGCATATGCAAGCTAACATGCTGAGCTCGAAGGGTGAGTCAAGCTAAGCTTGCGCTAGGGTTAGAGTGGGGCCGAGCTAAGCTAAGCTTGACTCAACTCGGCTCAATGTACAACTCTATGGTGAGCCATCCATAGAGGACTTGAGCTGCGGACCATGTCATGCTAATATCAAGACTCAATGTCTTGAAAGCACAACTGAGATTCTAATAATACTACTACTGTTTGAGTTTCATAAAACGATACAATTGAGGCTCTCTTGTTGAGTTCAAGTGTCTCTAATACATTGGGAATTATACAAAATAATATCTCATTAATTTAGTATTTACACGCCTAACATATTTTTTAAAAAAGATTTTCAAGGAACTACTCCATTAATTAATTATGCTTTTACCAACTGACTACATTACCTTGCAGTATGGAATGCAGGACTAGGTGGTATTGAATTATATTATGCGTAATTAACACCATTGTTACACAAGGATTGTAAGTATAGAAATGTCATAGAATTTTGAGCTGAGAATGATTCTCACATTTGAGAATAAAATACTATATTACATTTCAAAACTGATGCTGATCACCCATATGCATATGCAACTCGAGTGTCACGAGTAAAACTGTACATATGAATGAACATAGTGGGTAAAACACATGCATCAATGTGGGGCTCATAAACGAGACATGGAAAAATTAGGTAGGGGATCGGATTCCTACAGTTGAAACATCTCCAAGTTCCAGCCTGATATTTTTATGCCATCCATACCATTCATAAGTTCATTCCTTCTATGATGAACTGAAACACTAAAATATTAGCCTGATCCAAAACTTTTATGGCCCCAACCAATGTTTCAATAGCGTTCAATCCTCCTATGCATGATCAGGCAAAATAGGTGGCCCACCTAGCTTTCTGTCCTAAGAAGTTCCTGCGAAAGGCCTCAGCAGGCAATCCGCATCCGAAAGGGAAGGATCGTAGCTAGTGGATGTCCCTGGGTAGCCTTGGTTTACACGGTCTCCCTGAGTAATAGGAAATTGCCCTCTGCAACCAATTACCGGGATTTGAGTACCTCACAAGCAAGAGGTCACCATGTAATTTGTGTTGGGTCTAAAACCCAGCTTCCTGCTGACGTGTGGCTGCAGCCACCATGAAACAAAAAACAGCAACTTTTGGAAGAAGAAGAAGAGAGAACAGCAACTGCCTTTTGGAATGAGAAAATCGTATTACACTGCTGCCTATTTATAGGCTTTCTTATTGTGTGCAATTACTAAACTATCCCTGTCTAGATTCATCCTAGGGGTAGCTAAATAAAGAAAAAATAATTCAGAGAAATCTAGAAAGAAATCTTCATAGCTAGCAATCTAATCTTAGAAGAAGAAAAAATCTAAGCTAACAGCTTGCTGCACACGGTTTTTGGATTTGCAAATCTCCCCGTATCTAACACTCCCCTTCAAACCAAAACCGGCTTCATTCCAAGCGTTGATCTAAGTCTCCTGAATGTGTCAGTTGGCAATGCTTTGGTGAAGATATCTGCCACTTGCTCAGTGGTGTGACAGTATTCCAGCTTTACCAATTTCTGCTTTACTTGATCTCTAAGAAAGTGATATCTTGTGTCGATGTGCTTGCTCCTTCCATGTTGAACTGGATGTTTGGCAAGTTTGATTGCCGACTTGTTGTCCACGTATATAATAGTGGATTCCTCCTATGGATGCTTCAGCTCCTTTAGCAGATTCCTTAGCCAGATCGCATCATATACAGTGGATGAAGCTGCTACGTACTCAGCTTCTTTGAATTCCATGTGAATGCCGTCGTCCCAAGATAGAAAGCATAGCCTGTGGTACTTTTTCTTTCATCTTGGTCACCACCCCAATCACTATCAGAGTATCCATACAACATCGCTTCATCATCGTATGGATAAAAGAGACCGAATTCAATAGTCCCTTTGATATACCTTAGTACTCGTTTTGCAGCTAGCCAGTGTGACTCTTTTGGGGCTTCCATATACCGGCTTAGAATCCCAACACTGTAGACTATATCTGGCCTAGTGATTGTGAGGTACCTTAAGCTTCCGATTAGGCTCTTAAATAGGGTTGAGTCGATGTTTCTTCCTTCTCCATCTCTTGTGAGCTTCAGGCCTGTTGTTACAGGTGTATTTACGGCTTTACAATTGACCATCTGAAACTTCTCAAGAAGTTCCTTTGTGTACTTCTTCTGGGATATATATATGCCGTCGACTTGTTGCTTCACTTCAATGCCCAAGAAGAAAGACATCAATCCACCATCAGTCATCTCAAACTCTTTGAACATAGCCTGCTTGAATTCTTCAAACATCGCCTGGTTGTTCCCAGTGAACAACAGATCATCAACATATAAACAAGCGATAAGGATATCACCACGGGCATTCTTCTTTGTGTAGACTGCATGCTCATACGGACATTTGACGAAGCCATTCTCTTGAAGATAACTGTCAATCCGTGCATTCCAAGCACGGGGAGCTTGCTTCAACCCATATAGGGCTTTCTTTAGCCGATACACCTTGTGTTCCTCCCCTTGCATGACAAAGCCTTCAGGCTGGTCAACGTATACTTCTTCTTCGAGTACCCCATTTAAGAATGCAGATTTCACATCCAGTTGGTAGATCATCCAACTGTGATGAGCTGCAAGGGAGATAATCATTCTTACAGTGTCAAGGCGAGCAACTGGGGCGAAAACTTCTTCATAGTCTACCCCATATTTCTGTTTGTAGCCTTTTGCTACGAGCCTTGCCTTATATCGTTCGATCTTACCATCGGCGTTCCGCTTGATTTTGTACACCCATTTGAGACCAATGGTCTTCTGGCTTTTGGAGAGTGAGGTCAACTCCCATGTTCGATTCTTCTCGATGGCATGAATCTCTTCTTCCATCGCCTTTCTCCAACATTCTTCATTCACAGCCTCCTCGAATGTGAGAGGCTCGTGGTCCGCATACAGGCAGAGTAAATTCACTTCCTCAGTTTCTGCATAGATGTCGTTGAGGCTTTTCATTTTAATGGGAGCCAAGGGTGAAGGAGAATCGGATGAAGATGTGCTAGATGAATTCTGATTTGATGAAGTACTTCCAGGAGAGATGGAGCGTAGTCCTGGACTTCTGTGATCCGAAGGGGGTGATGTGGGTGTCTGCTCTTGCTTCTCATGTCTCTCTTCTTCATATTCTTCAACCTCGATTTGCTTTTCTTTGGCTGAGTTTCCCTCGTTCCATTTCCATGCTTCTTCCTCACAAAATACCACATCTCTACTCACCACCAGCTTATTGGTTAGTGGGTTGTAGAGCTTGTATGCCTTTGATTCTTCGCTGTAGCCGATGAAGATGCACTTCTCGCCACGATCATCAAGCTTTTTTCTTCTCGCTTCTGGAACTTGAGCGTAGGCGACACACCCAAAGATCTTAAGGTGCGCCACGCTCGGCTTGTATCCACTCCATGCTTCTTGCGGTGTCTGGAATCTGACACTCTTGGTTGGACACCTATTGAGCAGATAGGCAGTACATGCAACTGCCTCTGCCCAGAAATTCTTTGGCAGACTTTTCTCCTTCAGCATGGTCCTCGTCATATCGAGGATGGTGCGGTTTTTTCGTTCCGCAATTCCATTTTGTTGTGGCGTGTACGCTGCAGTGTGTTGTTGCTTAATGCCATGTTCCCTGCAATATTCTCGAAAAACATTTGAGGTGTACTCCCCACCTCTGTCAGATCGGAGAGTTTTGATTTTAAGACCACTTTCTTTTTCAACAAGGGCCTTAAAATTTTTAAAAATAGTAAAAGCAGCAGACTTCTCTTTAATTACATACACCCACAATTTTCTACTGAAATCGTCAATGAAGGTAATAAAGTATTTATTACCTCCAAGAGAGATTGGCTCTAATGGTCCACAGATGTCAGTGTGAACCAACTGCAACGGTTCTCTTGCTCTTCGGGATACTCCACTCGGAAAGGAGTTTCTTTGTTGTTTCCCAAGTGTGCACGCCTCACACACATGTTCTGAAGCTTCAATAGTAGGCAAACCATGCACCATGCTTGATGAGGACAGAAGTTTTAGGCCACTGAAATTTAGATGGCCAAAGCGAAGATGCCACATCCAGGAATCATTCTTTGCTTTGCCATAAAAACACTTCTCAAGCATTGTGTTTATATGGAGAGGAAACATACGGTTCTTTGCCATCTGGACTTTTACAATCAAACGTCCATGCAAATCTCTAATGGAAAGAGAAGAGTTCTCCATGTGTATGACATACCCTTTTTCGAGGAGTTGTCCGAGACTCAGTATGTTACTCTTCATGTTAGGCACATAGTACACATTGGAGATATAGTTTGGAACACCATTCTTCTGAAAGATTTGGATTTTACCTTTACCTTTCACAGGTGTTTTTGATGAGTCTCCAAACGTTACATCGCCATGAACTCCTTCTGTGAGTTCCACAAAGAGTTTCTTGTCGCCGCACATGTGATTACTTGCACCCGTGTCGAGATACCATACGTCCTGCTGATCACTACCTTTCTCTTGTGCAAGGAGAAGTGTGGAGCTTTCTTGTTCATGTCTGATGCTTCGGCATAGTTGGATCGCTCGTCTTGATTCATCGGCTTGCTCCAACAATTAGATGCATAGTGGCCAAGCTTGTTGCAATTATAGCATTGGATGTTCTTTGTACTTCCCCGTCCACGCATAGATCTACCTCTACCATTTCCTCTTCCATGGAAATTGGTATTTTTCTGTTGGTTTTGGGCATGACTTTGTTGGTATCCGCGCCCTCTGCCTCTTGCACGATTGTTAGCAAACCGTCCACCACGTTGTGAACTTCCACGTCCACCATTGCTATCATTAAGAGTCAATCTTGACTCCAAAGCTTGTTCCATCGGCATGGAACTGGCATCTTCTGCATTCGTTGCTCATGAACTTGCAACGATCCCACCAACTCCTCACTGGAGAGTTTCTCCATCTCTCTTGATACTTCGATCGCCACACCCACATGCCCCAACTAGGTTGAGAGGGATCAAGTATCTTTTCAATAACTCGGACATCTTCAATCTTTTCACCATTTCTTTTCAAATTATTGTCAGTTACAAGCAAACGCGAAAAATAATCAGTAATATTTTCACCTTCCTTCATGTGAGTCACTTCAAACTCGGCTCTTACTGTTTGAAGGCGAACCCGCTTCACTCGATCTACACCCTTAAAGATGGTGCCCAGGGTATCCCATGCTTGCTTGCTTGATATTGCTTCGGCAATCTTTTTGAAGGTGGATTCATCCAACCCTTGATAGAGGAGAAACAAAGCTTTATTGTCTCTCTTCCTCTGATTTTTTAGAGTGATCTTTTCTTCATTGGTGAAGACGGCTTCTTCTTCCATAGTGGGTTCTTCATACCCATCCGTGATGATTTCCCATAATTCTTGCGACCCGAACAATGCCTTCATTTGGATGCACCATCTTTCATAGTTGTCCTTTGACAACTTAGGAACCTGCGGCTGGATTGTGCTAGCCATTTTTTCTACTTTTTAAAGGAATGGCTATTTTTTTTTTTTGAAAAAAAATGAAGGGAGATGGATGAGATAGAAATCTGATTTTTTTTTTTTTTTTATAAAAACAGATTTTTTTTGGCTAAAATCTGATTTTTTTGCTGCAATCTGATTTTTTTTGAAAACAGATTTTTGCTACAATCTGATTTTTTTAAAAAAACAGATTTTTTTGCTGCAATCTGATTTTTTTTTCAATCTGATTTTTCTGAAAAAACAGATTTTTTTTTTTTTTTTGCTGCAATCTAATTTTTTCAATACAGTTTTTTTTTGAAGACCTGCGGCTGGAATCTGATTTCTTTTGAAAAAAAAAGCTGATTTTTTTGAAAACCGGGAGTGCAGGATCTGCCTCTTGCTGATGAGGCCCAAGGATCGTCGGCTCTGATACCACTTTGTTGGGTCTAAAACCCAGCTTCCTGCTGACGTGTGGCTGCAGCCACCATGAAACAAAAACAGCAACTTTTGGAAGAAGAAGAAGAGAGAACAGCAACTGCCTTTTGGAATGAGAAAATCGTATTACACTGCTGCCTATTTATAGGCTTTCTTATTGTGTGCAATTACTAAACTATCCCTGTCTAGATTCATCCTAGGGGTAGCTAAATAAAGAAAAAATAATTCAGAGAAATCTAGAAAGAAATCTTCATAGCTAGCAATCTAATCTTAGAAGAAGAAAAAATCTAAGCTAACAGCTTGCTGCACACGGTTTTTGGATTTGCAAATCTCCCCGTATCTAACAATTTGATGGTTCGAACCAATCTATCTTCTTGGAAACCCATTAGTAATTTGACGGTTCGAACCAATCTATCTTCTTGGAAACCCATTAGTAATTTGATGGTTCGAACCATCCATCTTCTTGGAAACCCATTAGTAATTTGATGGTTCGAACCAATCTATCTTCTTGGAAACCCATTAGTAATTTGATGGTTCGAACCATCCATCTTCTTGGAAACCCATTAGATTTACTGACGATAGAGATCAAACGGTCAACCGTCCCAATTGAACGTCACGAAACAAAAGAAAAAGCCATCCCTGCACCATGGGTTTTTGGACCGACGCCATTTTTCCAACTAAAACGTGGATTCGGTGGGGCCGTAACCGTGGGTCCCAGCTTGATGTATGTGTTGCATATCCACGCCGTTCATCCGTTTTTACATCTCATTTTAGGTTATGAACCCATAAGTGAAGTAGATAAAAATCTCAGGTAGACTATACCACAGGAAACAATGGTGATTGAATGCCGACCGTTAAAAAACTTCCTGGGGCCCACCGTAATGTTTTTTTGCTATCCAGCCTGTTGATAAGGTGACACAGATCTGGATGAAGGAAAAACACAAATATCAGCTTAATCCAAAACTTGTGGCCCACAAGCATTCAATCACGGCTGTTTCCTATGGTGTGGTCCACCTGAGATTTCGATCTGCTTCATTTTGGGCCCATGTCGTAAGCAAAACGGATAGACTGCGTGGATAAAACACGTACATCATGGTGGGCCCACAGAGCACCAACAACCAGTAGCCCTCACTAACCAAACCGCGTCCAAAACGGATGGAAAACGCGGACCCACGGTCACGGCCCCACCGAATCCGTGTTCGTTCCAACACGCGCGCGAGAGAGAGAGAGAGGGAATTTCTGGCCTTGTAATGAGGGGAATAAATAGACTTCATACGTTTCATCTTCCTCATTCAAACTCATCAGTGAGAGAGTGAAGTGAAATGGCGAAATCTGCGTTTCTGCTTTCATTTCTCATCCTCTCACTCGCTATCAAGTCGCAGGGCCGATGCATCGCGGACACATCTCAGGATCTAGTATCCGATGGTATCCGCAGCGTCCTTCAACCTTCCCTTCTGCATCTCGGCCGTCCAGTATCGTCGTCAGAGGCATGCGAGCAGACGTACGGATTCCTACCCTGCACGACCACCGTTTTGGGTAACCTCTTCCTGGTGCTGGCGTACGGTTACCTGATGTTCCTCGCCGCTACTTATCTCTCAAACGGTAGCGAACTCCTTCTCGAGATCCTCGGCCCCGGCATCGTGGGCGGCCTCTTCCTTCCTGTCCTTGGCGCGCTTCCGGACGCATTGCTCATCCTAGGTAATTTCCTGAATTCCGTTTTTCTTATTTTTCGTTGCACCAAATTCTCGTTCCCACATCGTCTGAAATACGATGGTAATTCGAGGGAGCAGATTAGCCGTTATCCGGGTAACACCTTACTGTGCTTTAACCTTATCGTGGGGCCCACCTTGATGACGCGTTATATATCCATGCCGTCCATCCGTTTTTCCAGACAATTTTAATTTTAATCCCAAAAATTAAGAAGATCCAAATCTCAGGTGGACCACACCATTGGAAACAGTGGTGATTGAATGACCCACCATTAAAATTTTCCTAGGGCTCATCGCGAGGTTTTCGTAATGTTTATTTGCCATCCAATCTGTTGATAATGTTAACCACACCTCGACGAAGTAAAAACACAAATATCAGCTTGATCCAAAACTTTCCCAGCCCCCAGAAAGTTTTTAATGGTAATTCACTACTGTTTCCAGTGATGTGGTCCACCTGTGATTTGGATCGGCTTAAGTTTTGGTATCGTGTACTAAAATCAAATGGAAAAACAGATGGACAGCATCAATATACAAAAAATTCATCGAGGTAGGCCCCCCATGGACATGGTAACACCCGCAGGCAACACCGAATCTCCTCCCATCATTGAGGAGTGCGTGCCGATACCAGGAGGAGGACTGTGACGGGCCAAAGTAGTCCAGCCCGAGCTCTGCTCGCTACAATCAGGTTTTTCCTGTTTTCCTGAACTGTGATTGGTCACATGATCACTGACGTTGTCAGCAATGCTGCATTAAATGCAATCTGTGATGATTTGGCCCAATCACATCGTAACAAACAGATTTTTTCTGCCTGTGGCAAGCAAAGGATGTGGATTCGAGCTCTAATATCTGTGAATGCAAAAATCACGTACAAATATGAAAAACATAAAAACGAGCAAAAAAGGAAAAGAAAATGAAAGCTATGATGTTGGATTGGGAAAGTTGAAAAGCTTCGACTCTTTGAAATGAAATTGAAAGAGAGAGGAGGGTTTACCAGTATTCTCATGTCTGAAATCCTGATTTGAAGTACACAATGTTGGATGTGGTGCTCTGGTTGCCAGCACCAAGAACGGGAGCTTCCAGCTCATGGATCTGTTGTCCATCTTCTCTCCAGCTCCTCGTTTCTTCTCTGATTTGTCCTCCTTGATGTAGCTCTTCGGAGGTGAAGATGAGAAGATGAGAGGGCGTTATTACCTTGATGCGGAGAGAGCCACGAGGGAGAGAGATGTCTCCTTTGGTAAAGCTTAGTTGTGTTTGAGAAGGGAAAGAGCGAGGGAATAGAAAGACTTCTATGAGAATTCCAAATTTGGATTTTGAATTTAGGAAGGAGATTTTATTTTTTTAATTTTTTGCTTTACTGGGCTGGGACAGGCTGATGGGCTTTTGAATTCTTAAGTTCAAGTCCAGATTGTTTGGGAAACGGGCTCAAATTTTAAGCACGAATCCAGTCCTCAGGACTTGATAGTTTAGCCTAATCCCGGCCCGAACAGGCTTGGCCCGGAAACCTGTCGGGCCATCCAGGCCCATTGACAGTCCTAGGAGTAAATAAACTGTTTTTGTGTGCCACAAGCCGGGTCTACGTTGCATTGATCTAGTCCATTCATGCAGTAGACCCCACCAATCTCCTCCCTTGGGACGATCCCAGGGAAGATCTATATTGTCAGGTTCAATGTCGGATTTTCTTGGTCTTCCACCACCTGGCCGAACGTTACATTGATTAAGACCGTTTATGTCGGTTCTGAAAATCAGCCAGGTTCAAAAATGTTTAGCTTCGATATGAGGTTGTCCCTGTCTTGATCTTTTTATTTTATAATTTCTACAAGAAAATTTCTTTTAAATAATAATTTTACCATAAAATACTTTTAAATTAAATATTTACCAAATCATGCTTCCTACTTTACAGCCGAGGGTAAAACGAATTCGCCCCATCCATACTCTCATGTGAAGACCGTTTGCAACCGGTTGAGTACATACTCAGTGAGGTTGGGGTAATACCAGTTTGGTCAGGTGGTGACCATCAGCCCCACCTTAATGTATGTGTTGTATATCTATGCTGTCCATTCATTTTTCCAACTCATTTTAGGGCATGGGCCCGTAAATGAAGTAATCCAAATCTTAGGCAGACCACATCACAGGAAGCTATGGTGAACGAATGCCCACTAGTAAAACTTGTCGTGGGCCACAAAAGCTTTGGATCAAAGTGATATTTGTGTTTCATCCAGGTCTGTGTAACCTTATTCAAAGATTGGATGGCAAATAAATATTACGGTGGACTCTAGGATGTTTCCTTTGGTGCGGCCCACCTAGATCACAAGTTAGTCTTCTTTTTTTGGTCCTAGGACTGACACGGGATTACATGTGTAATTGCCAGAGTGGATCTGCATACACATCCGGGTGGGCCTACCAAAAACTCAAGGGTAGCCTCACCTAGAGTGTTTTTTTCTAAGAGAACGTCTCCAGTCCAACGGGTTAGGCCGAGTTATCATCCACTCATTGGATAACTTCCAACTAATTAATTGAATACGACGTCCCATCCGTCTAATAAATTGGCCTCACAATAGAAGTCAACTATTGAAAAACCAGCCCCACTACTAGTAATACGGTCGGCCAATCCTTTGAAAACTACAAGAGAGGCCCAATAAATGAGTAGATGTGACAGATTTTTGCATAAAGAAATTATTACGGTGATTCCAATCTATTGGAGGGTTAGATGTTGCACACACATAAAAGTTTGGAATGCATCTTTTGAATGGACCGTAATTTGTGGTCCAACTAATTGGATGTGGGCCCTTCTTTTTTTACTTTTTCTTTTCATCTATAGGAGCAGAAATCTAAGTACAATTGAGAAATGTAGCCTGCCTTTTGTCCTTTTTTTTTTTTTTTTTTAAAAGGGGCCTTCATTGATGCACATGTGAAATCCGCTGTGACCATTAGATGTATAATCCCACATTGGGGCCGGGATTAAAAAAAGAAAAAAGAAAAGGGCAACTTGTGATTTGAGGTGAGCCATACTAAAGAAGTAGTTGGTATAGAGAAATCCACCTTTGATTTTTATAGGGCCGCCATCAGGATTATATAAAAACCATTCCAACCATTAGATTCCAAAATAAACCTTTGGCCTAGGGCTAAAAAAAATAGACCTATTCATGATTCACTCTGACACGTGGCAGTGTGTACTGTGCAGGGGATGGTCATTGTGTCATTTTTATGATATTAACAAATCCAGTCTCTGTAATACTAGTCCTTTTTTTTAGTACAAGACACTGCTCCAGTTCGTGGTTCAGGGAAATTACATGGTGAGGCCCACCATACGGGCGGCTTGGATCTCTCTCAAGCGTTCCGCTTTAACACGTAGTGGCAATGCTGGCTGTACATAGGTGTGATGTTTGCAAACTTACGCCCCGTTTGGTAGATGCCTAAAAATTAGTTAATCATAATTATACATTAGATATATTCATTTTCATTCATCTATCAATCTAGGCCTTAGGCCTCATTCTCTATAATACTAGTGTGTGTCTATATATATATATATAGCCGAGTTGCTCAACGTGAATCCATAATAGCCGGCTGCATGTGTGTCTCAATTGTTACAAACACGGCAGAAACCTTGTTACAAATCTCGATGACATTTTTTTGGGATAATTAATACATAAATATCATATTTTAATTCTATAAAAAAATTCCTCCTATTTTCCCAATTTTCTGTAATGTAAAGAGCTACACAAAAACTCACTGAGTTTCATCCTAGTTAGTAAGCTGAGTGGGTTCCAATCTGATTCATCTCTCATACATAGTCCTTAAACCAAGGTGGGAGCATATGGAATTTCAATCTAAAATGTCTTTTGTTGGAGTTCAGTGAATTGGATATATATAAAATTACTGTGGATCCAACACCTGCCATATAATTAGTAGACACCATAAAACTAAAATGGTCCATCTAATCTAGTAGTGTTCATTTGCTTTTGCAGTATCTGGTCTTTCTGGAAGTAAAGAGACTGCTCAACATCAGGTCTTGATTGGGATGGGCTTGCTTTCTGGGTCAACTGTCATGCTTCTGACATTGTTGTGGGGTTCTTGTGTCATCGTTGGCAAGTATGATCTTTCAGATAGTTCTACCTCCGTAGATTCACGAGATACAAAGGAGTGCAGCCTAACTGGTTTGTTTCTCTGTTCATGTTTATGACTGTTTGGCATAATATCGCTTCAATCATTCGCTCAAAACAACTTAATGACAGCAATTGCTAATTGGGTTTTCATTCATTGTGATTTTGTTAAAAGCTAGTTTGTGTAAGTTGGACTCTTTTCAACTTGGCTTTTTACTGTGGACTCATTGCTTTGCTGAGTCACAAGCTATTTTGCATCTTGTATTGGTTGCTTTTGAAAATGGCATGACTCTGATTGAGTTCAAATGGAACATTGGTTGCTTTTGAAAATGGCATGACTCTGATTGAGTTCAAATGGAACATCAGATATATATTTTTTTTCCTCCTGTCTTTGCTTTTGTGCATTCTCCCTTTTAATTAGAAAGTGCAACAATATGGCTTTTGCCTCATCACTGGCCATGATCTGAGGGGTCATTTGGCTTATGTGAAGAATCAAAATTTTAAAAATCCATTTTAAAGATCGTGTTGCTCTACTATTATGTTGTTCTATTAAGTTACTTCTCCATCAATTGATACTAAGCTTCAAATTTATGTTTCGGTGGAATGATTTATAGTCATAATTCTCTTGGGCTTTTTATTTTATTGAAGGTTTATAATACAATTCAGAAATTCTCCATCTCTGCAGGCTCTGGTGTGATTACGGATTTACAAACTAGTCATGCTGCAAAGATCATGGTTATATCTGTGATCCCATTTATCATTGTGCAACTACCTAAAATTTTCAATGTATCATCTGGAAGCCGCCTTGCAGTCTTGATTTCTCTTATTGTTTCAATTGTATTCTTGCTTTCGTACTGCATCTATCAGGTATTATGTTTGTCTTCTGTTAAGAGAATCTGACATTAGTTTTGTTACTTGTCATCTGTAACACATTTATTTAATCTTTGAGCACATTGGTGCTGTAACTTACAATGCATATTGATCTAATTGTTGTATTGACAGAAACTTCAAAAATCAGATGTTGGTTTTTACATTTTACTTTTTTTCACTCTTTATCATTTCCTACCTTCTCATTATATCGTGAACTATGGCACATCAATGCATAGTCTGAAACCAGTTCATGCACATTTCCATTTTGAATGAATTATGGGAAACAATTCTACTCTTCATTTTTCTCCCCGTAAGTTAGATCTGTTAGCGAGATGGGGAAAGTGAAATTGCTGAGAAGAAGATTATTGTGCATTTAGGGTTTCTTCTTCCTCTATTTTTCATTAGAAAAGGAAAAAGGAGAGGTTTGTTATTTTCAACCTTAACCTTTGACAAGGCCTTTTCCCCTGTTTTATTTGCAAAGAAAAGTGCAGACTTCAGGAAGTAATCATTAACCTTTTTCCACAACATACTAGTGACAGTTGCAATTCTACAGCACAAGATACAGGGAAATGTTGTCTGATGAAATGGAGATTTCCATTTGCTAAACAAACATATCCCTAAAAATGGAATCCACTTCTCATTGGTACCGGTGTAAACAATCATTACAATTTTCATGTCTTTTTTTTTTTTTCCTGTTTCTTTTCCTTTCTTTTCATCCTTATCAAACAGGCCCCTCGACTGGAGAAGATTGTTGAGATGGGGAAAGTGAAATTGTTAAGAAGAAGATTTGGAGAAAATTATTGTGCATTTAGGGTTTCTTCTTCCATTATTTGTCACTAGAAAAGAGAACGGAGGAAAAGATTGTTATTGTCAACCTTTGAAAAGGCATTTCCCCTCTTTGATTTGCAAAGAAAATCATAGATTTTGGGAAGTAATCATTAACCTTTTCAAAATATATGGTTGACAGTTGCAATTCTCTAGCACAAGATATGGGTGACTGATATGTGTAACTGATGACCAATGAAACAAAGATTTCCATTTGCAGAACAAACATATCCCAAAAAATAGAATCCACTTCTCAATAGTACCAGTGTAAACAATCATTACAATTTCTATATTTTTTTTAAACCTTAAAATTTAAAAAAATTAAAAATTAAAAAAAAAAAATTAACAAAAAAAAAAAAAAACCTTTCTTTTCATCCTTATCTAATACACCCTTAGACTGGAAGATCATGGCTTTTAGAATAATTGCTCTTTTAATGAATGAATTGTAACAATTATTTTATAACTGTTTCTTTGCTGGCCAAATACTTAAAGGTTTAGGATCTTTCCATGTGGGAGATTTTGGTATACAGACCACTCACAATGGGGCCTGTAATATCTACAATTTGGATGAATGAACAATGGACTTCATTTTGACAAATTGAAACCCAAATGGAATTGTACAATCACTTGGTGTAAGCATTATATAATACCTATGTCTATATAGGTCACGTTAATATTAGTTGGGTCATCTTAGAATTGACAGTTTGATTTTAATATTACGAGTATTTTGTAAATTGAACATGGATTTTTGAAAACTTAGCTTGATCCTTTTTTTTTTTCGTTTCCCATTTCATGCGACCATGTTAATATTGATATCTTTCCTTTCCAATATTGGCTCAGGTCTTTCAGCCCTGGATTCAGAGGAGAAGATTAGCATACGCAAAACATAAACATGTTATATCAGGAATTTTAAGACATGCCCAAAAGGACGCATTGGGAAAGCTCCTTACAGAAGATGGTGAACCTAACATACCTGTTATAAGAAAGTTAGTCTTTTTGTTACGTCACGTCCTTTCTTCGACTTTTGACATTCTTTAGTTTGTTGTGTTTGAAAAACTCCCTCCTCTTTTAATGACAGACTATTTCACAAAATTGATCTGGACTCTGACAACTTGGTATCAGCTTCTGAGTTGAAAGCACTGATCATCGGAATGCAGTTCGAGGAGATAAATGTCGATACCACTGATGCTGTTAAAAAGCTAATGGATGATTTCGATACAACCGGCGATTCAAACATTGATGAGGATGAGTTTGTCACAGGAATTATGAAATGGATTAGGGAGGCTAAGCACTTGGTTCCTCACTCAGGGGCTTACTCTATAAAGTTCATTTCCGACTTTCATCAGGTAAGTTGCCTCATGGATTCTCCTCGCTATGGCTGCGTTTGGATGCATGCTATTGATTTGAATTGCAATAACTAGTTCAATTAAGTGGAATGAAAGAATTCTAGTTACTGTAGGATTCACTATGAGGAAGTAACACTCAAATGTATGTTTCTGTCAATTCCAAGTTGTAAGGTAATTGAAATTTGGAGCCTAGTCGCTTGATGAGGATAGTAAGAAAAGAAAATACAATGGGATCTCTACCACTTAATTGAGCTAATTGCAGTTCAATTAAGTGTCACACATCCAAACACTATATCATAAGTACGTCTATGGTCTTATGACATCTTCACTATACGTATTCAGAAAACCAAGGAAGAACATGATATGCTGATTGATAGGAGCGATGAGGTTGTAGAAGGCATTAATAATCTCTCTTGGAATTGCATCAAAGCTGTGTTGTTGTTGCTTCTGGGGACGGTTATTGCAGCTGTATTTGCGGATCCTCTTGTAGATGCTGTCGACAATTTCTCCAGTGCTACAGGCATACCTTCTTTCTTTATCTCATTTATAGCGATGCCTTTGGCTACTAACTCCAGTGAGGCTGTTTCCGCAATCATCTTCGCCAGCAGGAAGAAGCAACGGACAACTTCCTTAACGTTCTCTGAGGTTTGTTTCTTCCATCGTCTTGGTTTTTCTTTTGGATCTTGGATGATGACCCATGATATTGTCTTTCAAGAATCCCCTCTCTCATGGTTTCTCAGTGACCACTGAATATGCGCTCCATTCTCCTTGAGCATTAGGAACTGTGAAGCTTTCTAGCATGATCTCTGAACTCTGGAACAAATAACAAAGGGCCTTGCGTTGGTTAATCTCAAGAGTGATATTGAATCCTGCAATTGCTACACATGCCAATGTTTGAGCAAGAGATCCAGGACATTTATCAGGTGTTCCCTACCATGTGTGTCCAGCCTCCCCAAAATCAGGTCCATCAGGGCATCTGGTGAGAAGTGTATGCAGGATGCCAACATTGATCATAGCTTTTTAACCATCCAAATTTGTTCTGCGTATGTATGTATGGCCCACCTGATTACTAGACATGGCTGATTTTTGGACATCAGCACATACACAGTGGTGATCGATACGAATAGCCTAAATGGAGTGTAGGATAGCGAGCAGCCATTGCTCACAATTAATATTGTTGCGATCCAAACGGATAACATTGGAGGGAGATATGCGTAAATGGAGTTTTTGGGGTCGCCGAAACTGGACCATTTAACTCTTGTGGTTATTGTTGCAGATATATGGTGCGGTGACGATGAACAATGTCCTTTGCTTGGCTGTCTTCCTAGCCATCGTTTACCTACGGCACTTGACGTGGGATTTCTCAGCTGAAGTGCTCGTCATTCTTATAGTCTGCATTGTAATGGGACTCTTCACCAGCTTCCGCACCAAGTTTCCACTCTGGACATGTTCTGTGGCTTACTTCCTATACCCGTTTTCCCTCGCTCTTGTTTATGTTCTTGACTACTGTCTCGGCTGGTCATAGGAGCTCATAAAGCGAGCGAAGGCGCCCATTGCAGTTTCTAACTAAAGTTTGTATTCTCTAAGCGTGAAGTTTTATAGCGATTGCTTACAGGAAATGTCAGTGAATATGCTTGTTTCTTCTTGTATATGATTGCATTTCGATGGTGTATTTATCTAATTTATTTTCAGGGATATGCAAGCTTCGTTTCTGGCACTTGTGACCCTACAACAGAGACATAAATTCTTGAGATTGGCACTCGGTGATGTGATCTGGACCATTAATCATTCATCATATGCCTTTCTGTAGAGCATTTATAGGTCAAAGTTGCACTGATTGGATGGTCCTGCAGCAATTTTATTGGGTCAATGAGTTCCAAGGAATTAGGCTTGTCTTCTAACTCAGATAAATGCAAAGCACAGCTAGATGAATATTCCCAAGCATTTTTGGAGTTATGCCATTTTGACGGCATGTTATTTGATAAACAGTCAACCATCATCCATTCTTCTTGGACAAACACCATTTTCTATTCTCTTTCCTAAAGCAGTTCCCTTTTCCTTACCACTCCTATCTTTGTCTGCACTGCCTTTGTCCAAAAACATGACCCACGGTCTGATAAGTTTGATACACATGCCACCAAATGTATCTTTCTTAGATACTCACACACTTAGAAGGGATACACCTGTTTTGATCCACAAACTAATCGCATATACATGAGCGCGATGTCGCGTTCTTTGAGAATATTTCCTATTTTTCTCATAAGAGATCCCCCTACTCAAGAAGAGCCATGTACTTCACCTTTGACTGTAGATCCTCCGAATTCTCTCCTTCTCCCTCCCAAAAGAGGAAAAAAAAAAAGTAGTTGTAAAATAGAGACCGTACATTGTGCAGGCAAAAAAAAGGTGTCTAACCCCTTCCTAGCCATCTACAAGGTGGAGGTCCACTTGATGTACAGCTCAGAGAATCCGCAAATGTCATTGCAATAACCGTCCCCATAAGAAACAACAATACAGCTTTGATGCAAATCCAAGAGGGATTAGCAATGCCTTCTCCAACTTTGTTACTCCTATCAATCAGCATATCATGCTCTTCCTTAGTTTTCTGAATATGTACAGCTTAAGTTCTTCTAAGCCCCCAGACCTCTGTACAGGCACCTCTAGGCATCTTTTGGACATCCAAACTGTGGATCAAGTGGACTCCACCTTGTAGATGGCATGGTCCAAAAGTTAGGCCAGCCCACTTATTGGGCGACCAAGGGTTTGTCGAACTTGGACAGTTGGTAAAGCCATCCTTAGTTTCCAAAAACCACCAAACTGATTTTTGGGCCAGTTCATCTACTAAGTGGGGCTCATGTAATAAACCACTTGGATGTCCCAGGACATGGTTGTGGTTCGTGTCCTTTCATCATTATGGCTCGATAGTCAGTGAACTGGATCATTTGGATACCATGAATGGCCCATGGCCTGATTAATGGACTTCTTATTGGGGTGACCACGGAAGATCACTGAGGTGAATCAAAAGAAGTAATCCCACCAAGCAAACACAAAGATAACACAGCGATTTTAACATGGAAAAACCCTTGCGGGAAAAAACCACGGCACATAGCAACAGATAGTATTATAAAAACAGAAATTACAATGAGAAAGATTTTACCCGATTTGAATAACCTCAAATCTCACCATTGCCAAACCCTTTAAAACCCTTGGATGAATTAAAAACCCTAAGAATACCTCGTTACACCCATATTTATAAACTATGGAAGAATCCCAAACAAAATTGGAAACAAATCCCACAAAATCGTAATTCTACGAAAATTCGCGTGGATACGGTTGATGGCATCGAACAGTATTTGATGTCATCGAAACTAATCCTTCGATGGCATCAAAGCCATATCGATGGCATCGAAATAACACCTCAATTGTCCATAGACAAAACATGATTTTTTTTTTTTGGAAATTCTCGATTGCATCCTAACATGTTCAATGGCATCCAAGGTGCCATTGAAAACCCGTCAATGGCATTGAAAGAATGCCCTGATAGTCCAGTGACCAATTGAAGAAAAACTGGAAAATCTCGATGGGATCAAGCACTGTTTGATGCCATCGAATGTGACATCGAACAGTCTATCGATGGCATCGATAGGCCCATCTGACTAGTTTTAAGACATCAAATACAACACTTCTCCCTTTTGATTGTGTTCTAGAGCTGTCAATGGCCCCACCAGGACAGAATCCTCGCCCAAGCAACACAAGGCCCTGCTCGTTGACAGCTCTGTACTTTTCATGCTTTACCATCTCCAGAAAGGACATAGATCGAACGACTTGGATTGGCTTAATCAGTGTGGTTTTCTGACTGGGCTGTCCATGCTAGGCCCAGTGGTGGATAATTTCTATTCTGGCAAATGTATTACAATCCACACCTTCCAAATCTTCCAGCCCATTGTGTGTGGAGCATTGCCTCAAGATTGCACTGATCAGACACCATATTCTAGCCATCCGATTGGCAACCATCAAATGGACGGTTAAAGGGAAAATTTTCAACAATCTGAATTCAGTGGGGAAAATCAGGTGGCTGAGGCTGGCAGATGAGTGATTTTCAGGTCTGTGGGGACCACTACTCTGGTATGGATATGCGTGCATGTATGGTGTGGCACGTAAGGCCAACCACTTGCCAGGAAGTACCAGTGTGTGGAAACGAACATGGATTCTTAGAAAGGTTCATGGTTCAACGAGGGGCTCATATGAGGGGGTGGAATACTTGTGAGAGATCCAGGCCATTATTTACGTAGTGTACACATGGACCAAAAATATAATGAAAGCCTACAGATCAGGTTGGCCATACTTGAGAAAAATCAATGGTTAGAATAAAATAATAATAATAAAATAAAATTCTAAAAGAGTCCAAATTCATCTTACACGTGTGGCTCACCTGGTGAATGCACTACCTAATTTTGGTAGGATACGAGCGAGTCAGGGTGAGTACACAAGTTTTGGATGAAGCTGATATTTGTGTTTTGTTCTTCCTTCGTACAGGACTATGTGACCTCATGAAGGGTTGGATGGAAATTATCTCGTGGTGGGCCCTAGGAAGGTTTCAACTTGGTTGTCATTTTCAATGAAATTTCCTGTGGTGTGGTGTGGTGTAGTTTAGCATTAGAACTGACTCATTTTACGGCTTTACCCTAATAATGTAAAATGGATGAACGGTGTGGATAAAACCCATTCATCACGGCGACCCCTAAAAGGCCCTGTCCGTTACGAGCAAGGTACAGGTGGAGATAGTGTACCCATTTGGAGCGGATTAGGTGCGGCCCTAGCTAGGGCTGTCAATGGGCCGGACCTGGGAAGGTCTCGGCCCGGATTTTGAGCTGTTTCGGGCTGTGCCTATTTAAATTCTGATTATCAGAACCGAGCCTGGCTCATTGACACCCTAAGCCCGAGCGCGACTTTGCTGGCACCCCCAACCAGCCATGTGAGTGAGACCTTGACCGTTGGGGGCACAGCTCGATGCATGCATTGCATATCCACGCCGTTCATCTGTTTTCCAAGCTTGTTCTAGGCTAAGGTCTCAAAACTGAAGCAGATACAAATTACAGGTAGACCACAAGGAAACAATGGTTTTATCGGTATTTGTGACCTTATTAACGGGTTGGATGGCCAGTAAACATTACGGCAGACGCTGGGACATTTTTAATGGTGGTCGTTTAATGACCACTATTTGCTGTGGTGTGGTCCACCTGACATTTGCATCTGCCTCATTTTTTTGCTTTTTTGCACCTTATCCTAAAATAAGGTGTATGAGCAGATGGAGAGCATAGATATCCCATGAATACATCGAGGTAGGCCCTACCGATATCATCTACATTTCCGGTGTCCCAGTTCGTTCGGCCCTGCCTTTACCAGACGCTGCGGCATTAAACATGGGCCCATCTCCATGTATGTATTCTATATCCACGCAGTACGTCGATTTCAAGATCATTTTTCAATCTCGGCTGTAATATATCCACGGACAACAACCGTGATTGAACGCCTTACCATTAAAAACTTCCTAGGGCCCACCGTAATTTTCTGTAATGTTAATTTGCCCTCCATCCTGTTGATAGTTGGAATATATATATATATATAAGCAAAATATCATCTTGATACAACTTTCGAGAATTGGATCTTCTTCATTTTTAGGCCGATTCCATGGAAAAACGGATGGACGGCATCGATATAGAAAACATACATGAAGGTGGGCCCGATGGTAAGGGCCAAACCTAATCAGCTTCCAAGGAGGATAATGGACGGGGAATGGGTCACCTAATCCATTCCTATCTTCCTTCATGTGTGGCAGTTCTATAAATTCTGCAGCATAACCTTCCAACTCATGCAATGTAGACGTGGCATACATGCCAGAAAGTTGTTTGCCAAGCCCACTTGCTTCTGTTATACTGTACACGCACCACCACATGTGGCAACATCAGATACCGACATGAGGTCTAACCCATACACCAGGTGTGCCTTCTTAGATACCGAGGATAAAATCAGGCCAGTCATATGCAGATAACTTTGCTATGTTTGTCTAATCCGTCAACCTTGTTACTAACATTGTGGTAGTTGGCATGGCGGGCCATCCCCACTTTTCAACCAAAAAATTATAATCTCCTCAATGGAGAACCCATCTAATGTCCAGCTTGGATCTGAAAATTGCGTGCAAATGGGCTAGCTTTTTTTTTTTTTTTTTCGTCCGTGGGTTAACTATCACTGTGCTGCAATACGATGTGTAAAAGAAAACATGGAATGTTAACGTCCATCATCCTACTTTACCAAACACAGTCGATGCTTTACATGTAAGATATCTGGGTGGATTGCATGCTAGCCCAATCCCCCAACTCGATGATTATTGGTTGCAAAAAACAAATAATAATAAATAAAACAGATACCATTCATCAATCAAATACATTCATTATAACATGAAAACAAGCCCAATCCCGTGTATTAACCTTACAGAAGTGCAAAGTGCATCTATATGCATTTTAAGTGCATGCATGTGTTTTTAAATACAGTTTCGGTGCTCTAAAACTCAATTTCAATGCTTAAATACACTTAAATGCACGTTATACACTTACAAAGCTGCACTGTACCAAATCCAAGTCATGCAGATTCTCTCATTATACACTACCACATTATCAACCAAGTGGGCCCAATCTTACGGTACACATCCAAACAAGTGGGCCCAACATAATTCGGAGAAGACAAATACATTGATCTTCCCATGCTGGGTTTGTTTCCAATCAACATTGTCTCTAATCATTGAACCAACAAAAAGTGAGAAGAAACCAAAACAGTTGAAAAAACTAAAAACAAAAATCCTACATATCTCCTTCACTCATATGCCTAACATCTCTCCTCACTCACATGATCGAGTCAGAACCTGAAGTCATGGTATCCAGCAAATCCGCAGAACGAATCTGCAGAAAAAGCACACTGAAATCAGCAATTGAATCTTTCTTTACCTCTTTAGTTCAGTGTAATTGGAAGATGGTAATATTCGCCAGTAATTTCCATTGCAGTTACCAAAGCTTCAGGTTCAGATCGACGCTCTCCGATCCTTCACCTTTCCGCTCTTTTAATGATTTTGTCTGCCCCTTCGGATTCACAGGCAAGAAACTGTAAAATGTTTGTTGTTGCACCGGCACGCCTGATCGGATAAACATGTCTTCATTACTTCCCTAAATTGAATTCAATTCAATCAAGACCATGAACAGATCAAAACCACCATCTCTGGAAAAACAATGTTGAACATCATGTTGAATTTTACTTACTGGTAATGATATCAAGTTGAATCCGCCATAATGGGAAGCTGGAATTGAAATGGGTTGCTTTGATTTGAGGTTTGGAGAGGAAATAGGAGGACCTAACGTTAGAAATTCACCATCCAATGATCCATTTTCTTTGATGTTCTTGGTGGGGCTCTCACGGCCAAAAGAGGTAGAAGAACCATCTCTGGAGAGCATGAATCAACATCAGCAACACACACCAACAAGGATGTAATAAAAGCATACAAATGAATAAAAGCAAAGGCAACCTGAAAATCGAATTCCCCGAACTGAATTTGATTGGATCGCATGGATCACGCCAACCACATGATGACTCATCCCATCTGTCGTGGATCGGAGCAGAAGGGGGCAATTTGCAATGGAAGGGGGCGACGCCACTCAGTGGATTGTCAAGAGAAAATGGCCAGGGGCGCTTCATGCCAACCATCTATACTACATTCTCACCAAACCCACAATCAGAATCAAACCCGTTTTTGCATTTTTCATTCTCGATAAAAATCCAATTGAATTCTATTTAAAAAAAAAAAAAAAAAAAAACCTAATTTCCACCAAGATTAAAGAAATACATACCCTCTCTTCCTCGGCGCGTGGCGGAGGTGTTGGGTTGCTACAATAGCTTTGGTTTGAAGGGGGCTCCATCTGAAGATTAACTCCAGACGAGGATGAAGGCGACGTAGAGGCGCTCGCCTAGAAGCCACCCAAATCAAACTAGTTAAATTCCATCAATGCAATTCAAAGAAACAAAAGCCAATCAGAGAACGAGAAATAATGAATTAGCTCACCAACAAAGAAGGTTGCTGCTGCTGATTCCTCTGTAAAACAGCAGAGTAACGCAAAATCGGGTGTACTTCCTCAGGCAAATGCGGATGAAATTGGAACCCATGATCCAATTTCCTGGCTTTGTCCGCATCCAATCCATTCCACGCAACCGGCAAAAATCCATGTCCTCCTCTTCCTCCTCCGCTGCCACCACCGTCGCATGCATAAGGCGGAACAGGAGGTGGGCCAATGAGATCAAGGTTCGAGAATGGAACGGACGTCTTAAAGATGGAATTGGGCGAAGGAAGATCAGATAGACAAGGCGGATGATGCGGAAGAGGGACAAGGAAATGCGGCGACCCTGCGGCAGCTGCTGCAGCATCCTTCTTCTGCAGCTCTTCCAAGCGGATCTTCTCTAATTGAGCAACACCAAGGCCGCGCTGTGGGATTTTCTTCTGCTTGAGCTTTTTACACGATCTCCCTCCTCCAATGCTGCTGCCGCCACCACCGCCGCTGCTGCTATTGCTGCACCGCTGCTGCTCTTCTTGTGCCATGATTTTTTGACAGAATTACAGCCACTGCCATTCAAATTCAAAAACTCAACGAGGAGAGGAAAAAGAAAAAACAAAACAAACCCAGATGAAATCTCTCAGAAATCGATGGGGAGAATCTGAGAGGATGCGGTTTTATCTCGTTCTCACCCCTTTTGTCTGAGAGAAAAATCGATGAGAGAGATGCGATTTCAAACCACGGAAATCCAAGCGCTTATCGAATCTTTTCACATCCCATTTCTCGCCCAAATCCTCGCGCCACCCTTTTCTCCTTCTACTTCGCCCTCCTCAAGGAGACCGACTCTATAGAGAGATCTAATCTCTCTCTCTCTCTCTCTCTCTCCCTCTCTCATAAAAGGAGATCCAGATCAAAACCAAAACCCAAAAACATCGCCAAACGCACCCAAAACCCAGAAACAAATTGAGCTGTGATATTATATAGATATTTGGTACGTACCTGTCCATCTAACTTTGATTTGGAAGATCCGGAATTAACAGGAGCAAGATCATCTCGAGCTCTAAAACAAACGGCTTGTTCGGCTGTCATACGATAGTAGCTTTTTTACACACTGATACGTGTAGGCCCCATCTGCCCCACGCGCCTCTTTCTGCCAGCCGCTCCTGTCATTTGTAATGGAATGGGAGTCGCGTTACGCGTTACTCGAGGGTGTTGTTAGGAAGAGCGAATTCGGTGTTACCTGGTAACATTTTACTAGGTGTTACTCTCACCGTGTGGGGCCCATCTTGATGACTTTTTTTGTAAATCCACTCCGTCCATAGGTTTTTCCAGTTCATTTTAGTAAGTTTTCCAAAAACATTTAATAGATAGAAATCTCCAGTGGACCATAAGACTGGAAAAAAGTGGTGAAGGGCCCTTAATAAACTTTTGTAGGCTACAAGATTTTTGGATCAATCTAATCCTTTTAGTTCTATCAAAGTTCTGATTGACCTCATCAACGGATTGGATGTCAAATAAACATTACGGATCTTCTTGCAGTGGGTCCAGGAAATTTTTAATGGTGAAATTTTAATCACCACTGTTTCCTCAGGTTTGATCCACCTGAGATTTGGATCTGCTTAATTTATTGGATTAACAACCTGAAATGGACTGGAAAAATGAATAGACGGCGTGGATATACAAAATATCATCAAGGTGGGCCCAATGGTAAGGGTTAGACATGGGGGAAACACCTTATCCGCTCCAGATATAGTAAGGAGAAATTTACGACCGTGGACCCTACCTTTTATCCATTGGATATTCTTGAAGCGATACAAACTTAACATACGCACTTAGACCTCTTCGTACGGCCGACAAATTCCAGGACGAAAATACCCCTCCTTTTCACACAAACGGATTGGCTACTCCGCCTGCAACCACCAATGGTGGATCGCTGGTGGTCTGTGGGCCCCAACATGATTTATGCTTTTCATCCATGTCGTCCATATATTTTTCCTAATCATTTTATTGTATGAGACAAAAAACGAGGTATATCCAAATCTTAAGTGTACCACATTACAGGAAAAAGTGTTGAATGAGCGTAAACCATTAGAAATCCTCCCCGTCTAAGTTGGGCCCACTGTGATGTTTGTGAGAAATCCTCCCCGTCTAAGTTCATTCATAGGGTCACAAAGACCTAGATGAAGAGGAAAAACAAATTTCATAATGATCCAAAACTTCTATAACCCCTAAAAGGGTTTCAATGGTAGACGTTCAATTTCCCATTACCTTTTACAGTATGGTCCACTTGATAGCTAGATTTATCTTAGTTTTCATCTCAAGCGTTAATATGAGTTCGCCAAATAGATGGACGGTTTGGATATAACACATACCTCATAATGGGACCTACAAAAATCAGTGGGGATTACAACAGGGAAAAAAAGAAGAAGAAGAAGAAGCCAGCGAGTTAGGGTCAGAGCTTGGCTTATGGCTACGGATTATAACTGTAGCCATAACTGTAGTGTTATGCATTTTTTTATCTTTTTTATTTTTATTTTTTACATGGAGAACATTTTCCCCCTTACATTTTTCTATAATAAATAATTATGTATATATGTATATATATGAATATAAAAATATTTTTTATTTTTTAATTCATTTCTTTGTCTATTTATTTAACCAGCATATCTCTTAAACTAGAATGATTTACTTAAAATTCGTAGCTATAGGTCTACGTTTAAAAGGACATGTATCAGCAATCTCATGGATCTTAAAACAATCCACTAACATCACCATTATTACCTTAAAATTAATCTCATCCCTTGGTTAGACGGATTGAAAGGTAAAATCACGAGATATACCGGGTGTGCCAAACAGACCCAGTGAACTTATCCCGAGATATAGTAATCCCGCAGATCTTTTTCCAATCCACTAACATCACCATCATTACCTTAAAATCCATCCCATCCCTCCTAATCTCATGGGATTCGCCTCGCCAAACAGGCCCTTACTGGAACGGAGTGAAGAAAGGGGGTGAAAACGACAACAGTGAAAGCAATGCAGTGGAAAAGGGTGAAAGAAACGGGACTGAAATCAGCAGGGCAAGCATGAAATTGAGCAAAGGAAACTAGAAAATTAGTGGGGTAAACTAGGAAATCAGCGGGGCAAACATGAAATTGAACAGGGGAAACTAGAAAATCAGCAGTGCAAACTAGGAAATCAACAGGGCAAACATGAAATTGAGCGGGGGAAACTAGAAAATCAGCAGCGCAAACTAGGAAATCAGTGGGGCAAATATGAAATTGAGCGAGGGAAACTAGAAAATCAGTAGAGCAAACTAGGAAATCAGCGGGGCAAACATGAAATTAAGCGGGGCAAACTAGAAAATCATCTGGGCAAACTAGGAAATCAACGGGATAAACATGAAATTGAGCAGGGGAAATTAGAAAATCAGAGCAGGGGAAACTAGAAAATCAGCGGGGTAAACTAGAAAATCAGCGGGGCAAACTAGACAATCAGCGGGGCAAACTTAACAGATAATTTCATGGCTTGAGCTGATAAATCTAAACATATCAAATGTTCAAATGGACCACACCAAATGAAAGTTTGAATTGAACTTCTAATGTTGATCATTTCTTACGGGCCACAGAAGTTTTAGATCAAGCTTATAATTGTGTTTTCTATTAATCCATGCCTGTATGATCTTATGAATAAGTTTGATAACAAACAAACATCATTGTTGGGTCCACTATGGTTTCAACGGTAGAAATCATTATGCCCACTGTTTCCCGTGGTATGATCCACTTGATCTTTTGATATGCTTCAATTTGGGGCTAAACTGCTAAAATTAGATGAAAAAACGGATGGACGGCATAGATATACTACATACATTCAATGTGGGCTCGAATAAGTTTACTTAGTAGAATAGGAGCGTGCTAACTAACTCAATACGCAATCTGATTACGGAGGGGTATTGAACAATCCGCTGATTTTCTAGTTTTCCCTGCTTAATTTCATATTTGCTCTGCTGATTTCCTAGTTTGCCTCGCTGATTTCCTAGTTTGCCCCGCTCAATTTCATGTTTGCCCCACTGATTTCCTAGTTTGCCCTGCTGATTTTCTAGTTTGCTCAGTTGATTTTCTAGTTTTTCCCACTCAATTTCATGTTTGCCCCGTTGATTTCCTAGTTTGCCCTACTGATTTTCTAGTTTGCCCCGCTGATTTTCTAGTTTGCCCCACTGATTTCCTAGTTTCTCCCGCTCAATTTCATGTTTGCCCCGCTGAATTCAGTCCCGTTTCTTTCACCCATTTTCACTGCGTTGCTTTCACTGTGAGGCAAATATAAAATTCAGCGGGGCAAACATGAAAATGAGCGGGGCAAGTATGAAAAAGAGCGGGGCAAACATGAAAAAGAGCAGGGCAAGCATGAAAATGAGCAGGGCAAGTATGAAATTCAGCGGGGCAAACATGACAATAAGTAGGGCAAACATTTTAATATGAAATTGAGCGGGGTAAGCATGAAAAAGAGTGGGGCAAGCATGAAAAAGAGCGGGGCAAACTTGAATTTCAGCAGAACAAACATCGAGAGATTGTTCAATATTATCGAGCATTGCTTGATATATCGAGATTTGAACGTCGATATCATCAGCCCTTTTGCAATCAACCCATCCCTCGGATTAACCCTCCCAAGGCTTTCGTGATTAAAAAAAGAACTCAGACTGAAATGCACAGACTTAGAAATTTGCTACACTCCAAGATTACTATAAACCTCGTACAATTTACTTGAATCAATGGTCTGTAAGCTGGACTGCGGGTACCAAACAAATAGAATACCATCTTCGCTAGCTTCCGTAAACATTTTCCTTAGTTGTAGGTCATCTGGTATAAAGAGTTTATCCTTTTCTACTAACCAAATTCCATCGCCAGAGGCAATCTAAGAGGGCAGCCTGGTTATTTTCAAGTACATGAGTCCAAAAGGAGTAACACTTTGCCAAACTCACTTCATATCATAAAGCAGTAAAAAAGAACCACAAAATTTAAAAAATAGTAACTGCAGAATCAATCATATATTGAAGTATTGAAATTCAGCTCTTTGAGAATCTCTTCAGTTTTGGGATTCCAATTTTTATGTTTGCCTCAAATTGAAGCATATCAAAAGATCAAGTGGATCATACCATGAGAAACAGTGGGCATAATGATTTCCACCGTTGAAACCATAGTCGGCTCAACAGTGATGTTTGTTTGTTATCAAAAATATTCATAAGATCATACAGATATGAATTAATAGAAAACACAATTCTGAGCTTGATCCAAAACTTTTATGGCCCATAAGAAATGATCAACATTAGAAGTTTAATTCAAAATTTCATGTGGTGTGGTCTATATGAACATTGGATATGTTTAGATTTTTCGACTCAAGCCATGAAATTATTTGTTAAGTTTATCTCGCTGAATTTCATGTTTGCCCCACTCATTTTCATGTTTGCCCTGCTCATTTCCTAGTTTGTCTCGCTAATTTTCTAGTTTCCCCCACTCAATTTCATGTTTGCCCCGCTCATTTTCATGTTTCTCTTGCTGATTTTCTAGTTTGCCCCGCTCATTTTCATGTTTCCCCTGTTGATTTTCTAGTTTCCTCCCCTCATTTTCATGTTTCCCCCGCTGATTTTCTAGTTTCCCCCACTCAATTTCATGTTTGCCCCGCTCATTTTCATGTTTCCCCTGTTGATTTTCTAGTTTCCTCCCCTCATTTTCATGTTTCTCCCGCTGATTTTCTAGTTTGCCCACTCATATTTCAATTTGCCCCGCTCATATTTCAATTTGCCCCGCTGTTTTTCTAGTTTGCCCCGCTCATACTTCAATTTGCCCCGCTGTTTTTCTAGTTTGCCTCGCTTATATTTCAGTTTGTCCTGTTGTTTTTTTAGTTTGCCCCGCTGATACTTCAATTTGTCCCACTGTTTCTCTAGTTTGCCCCGCTCATATTTCAGTTTACCCCGCTGTTTTTCTAGTTTGCCCCGCTCATATTTCAGTTTATCCCACTGATTTTCTAGTTTCCCCCACTCATTTTCATGCCTGATTTTTATGTTTGCCCTGCTCATTTACATGCTTGCCCCCGCTAATTTTCATGCTTGCCCCGCTAGTTTAGGATTCTGACTCTTGCTCGGGTGGTAGACTCTTAGGAGTTTCAACACCCGGTCAAGCATTCGAGTATCCAACTGTGGTGAAATTCCACTAGTGTGAGTGCATGGGGGTTTGTGTGTGTGTGTGTAAAAAAAAGAAGAAAAAAATATTATTATTTAAGAGATATGCTTGTTTAATAAATAGACAAAGAAATGAATTAAAAGATAAAAAATAATTTTTTATACTTATATACACATATTTACATAATTATGTATTAGAGAAAAATGTAAGAGAAAAAAGTTCTCTCTACTATTAAAAATAAATAAATAAATAAATAAATAAATCTGCCACACAGCCGCGGCACTGCCGTTGAATCGCAGCTGTCTGTGCTTTTAATTTTTTTTGCTAGGTTGCTTCCGTGGGTTCATCATGAGGTCTGTGTTATATCCAAACCGTCCATCTATTTGGTAAGCTCATGTTAAGGCTTGAGACAGAAAATAAGATAGATCTAACTATCAAGTGGACCACACGGTAAAAGGCAGTGGGGAATTGAATGTCTACCATTGAAATCCTTTTATGGGTTACAGAAGTTTTGGATCATTATGAAATTTGTTTTTCCTCTTCATCCTGGTCTTCCTAACTCTATGAATGAACTTAGACGGGAGTAATTCTCACAAACATCACAGTGGGCCCCACCTGAGTTCCCATCGCCGGATCGTCCATCAGCGCTCGTCTCTGCACGCCAGCACGAGGAAGGCAGGGGTATTTTCGTCCTCAAATTCGGTGTCCTTTCGAGGAGGTCTAAATGCTTATGTTAAGTTTGTATTGTTTCGTAAAAACCACTGTATAAAAGGTGGGGCCCACAGTCATAAATTTCTCTATAGTAAGGAGGGGGCATGCTCCAGTAGTATCACTACCACCGTACGCTTAAGGTGGTACCTGCCTGATGTTGAGCCCGGTGATGTGCTCGCAGAATCTATCCCGTTCAAGATACGCGTCTTATGAGAAAATCTCCATGCTCCAAAAATTAGCCCGATTCAAAACTCTTAAGGGCCACAGATAGGGAACATCATTGGTAAGGAACGGCCACCATTGATTAGCGTGGAGTCTACTGTATTCTTTATAAATAAACAAGGTCATTCAAACCCTTCTCCTAGTTCTGAAGATACGTTTTATGACTCATATGGGCACCCATGTTATTCAAGGATGGGCTTACCTCCAAACTTTTTCCCTGTTTTTGTAGCTCACCTTGGTTTTGTATCACGCTGAGTTTTAAATGTTAAAGGTTTTTTAAGGTGACCCATCTGATGGACGGATTTGATGGTGTAAATATATCACTTGGTCTCTACGTTTGCTGACGTACCGCCGTAAGGTTAGGGTGACACGAGTACCACCGGAGCGCCCCTTGCTAATTTTTTGCCAAATTCAACTGTAACCTTCATAATAATTTTCCATTGATCATGAAGTATGATCTCTAGAAATCAAAATGAAAGGTTGTGATCATCAGTGAAGAACATACATAAACATTGACGGTGCAAATTACCGAACAATTTCAGTATGTACCAGCTGGATGTGATCAAAATAGGAGATTTCACCAAAGAGGGGCTCGTGCGAGGAGAAAAATGAAAGACACACTTGCTAAAATGGAACACGTGCGATAGATAGCGGTGAAATGCCCACCTAACTGCACGGCCAACTCAACGAGCTAACCTTAGTGATGGTTCCTACAGTAAGTTTGGAATCATTAGTATCTTAAACTGGTTATTGTTTTGCACTATTGCTGTGATACACCCGCCCTAGTATTGCCGTTGTCCAGTACTTTCCACGGCAGCTTTACTGACCATTGTAACAATTAGTGGCTGAGTAGTCAAGCTAACTAAAAGTTTACTCTTAATTTATTTAATTTAGTACTTAACGTTACAAGCGTTTAATCAATTTTAATCAAATATAACTCTACAAAATTACCCAACACTAATTTAATTGCACATATTTGATCAAAATTTGTGGCACTATATTCAGATTGAACAACAACATTAGCATGATCCTTCCATTTCAATCTTGTACCAGATGAGTATTATTAAATTGGGACAAGTTTGGTTGATGCTTAAAAGTGAATTCATCTCATTTTAGTAATTAAGGTTATACATTAGAGCATTAAAATAATCACAATAGCAAACTTAATAACTCTAATACATAATTTAATTAACTAAAATGTGATAACTTATTTTTAGACATATGCCAAATTGGCATTTACAATGTTTACTAAGGAATGTCTAAATATATGTTTGTACATGTGCCAGTTTTTCTAGTTAAATTTTGTTAGTGGTAAATTCTGTTTGGTTCACATCCTGAGTTTTCCTTAAAAATGTATACATGGTGGGTGTTAGTCTCTATCATGTTCCCCTACCTTATATTGATAATGACTTTCGATAATTAATTTAATCATTGCTAACAAGGTGATTGCTTGAATTGAAAAATATTTAATCATTGCCAGGAGTTATTAATCATGCTTCCTCACTTTTGATTCTCCATCTCTAAAGGAAAGGAAAAAAAAAATCACACCATTGATTCTTCATCCCTAAAGAAAAGAAGAAGAAAAAAAAACCCATTCGGATCTTATGATTTTAACCATTTAATCAATGGATATGAATATAGATAGTATCTATTAATTATCGTATTAAAAAGGTTTTGTCATTGATTTGGACCGTTCATGATATACGGCCAACCTCCAGTTGACAAATAACTCTAATACGATGATCCTCCCAGTCAATGACTAAGAAATGAACAGCTCATATCACCGTATTAGAAAAGATCCAACTAGCGATTTAGATCGTCCAACAAAAGATCCAATTAGTGATTTTGATCGTCCAACATTTTGGGTAGACGTACAACTTTAGTTGCTATTTCCTTTTCTTTTATGGGATGATTCTTATCAGCCTATCAACATCAATGAAAGAATAATCCATATTGCATCAGAAAAATGTCCAATCGTTGTCCATTATGATGTGGAGCTATCTTTGATTTGTTATCCTCTCAAAAATATTTTTATTGAATGAAGAAAACCATACAAGTAATAGCTTATAAAATAGATGGCACAATAATTATACGTGAAGGAGTCCTTTATTTAGACCTCATATCCCATTGATCCAACGTTCCTCACACCTATCCCTATCAAAAACCATTTTGATTGGCTGAGGCCATTAGTGCCATGAGAGGTAGAAGACGAAAGGAGATTTTCATGCCACAAGACATGGCACACATGCATGAGATCCAGGTCATCTTTAGTGTGTTGGAAGAAAAATAAAAGTTCACTTATCAGGGTAGGCCACATGAGCATTTATCTCATGAATATCAAGGGTCCCCTCTTTATCATCTGTACATTTTTCAATGAGGCTAGGAATTATAACTTTCGCTTGGGACTAAGATGGCAGAACACACGCCTATGCGTAAGACGCGTCTTGGGTGTTGGGCTATGCATGAGGTGGGCCGCAACCTTAAAACAAGAAAGATAATATAGATCACTCGTTAAATGGGCCATGCTCCAAATTCAATGTGCATTTTGGACGAGGTTTGGCTAGTGACCCCAACACCAGTCACATAGCTGTTGTCAAACATCTGTGGGCCCCATCATGATGTATGTATTTAATCTATACCGTCTATTCATTTTGTCAGCTCATTTTAGGGCATGGTACAAATATCAGGTGGACCACATCACAGGAAAGAATGGGAATTCAATGCTTACAAATGAAAACTTCCCGGGGGGCTACAAGAGTTTTAGATCCCCTGATAATTTTGCTTCCCATCATCTAAGTCCGTGTGACCTTATTGATAGGTTGGATGACAAATAAACATTATAGTAGACCTTAGAAAGTTTTTAATGGTGACCGTTCAATCAACAATGTTTTCCAGTGGTATGGTCCACTGGAAATTTGGACCTGCCATGCTTTTGGTTTCATTCCCTAAAATGATTTGGAAAAATAAATCTACGGTGTGGATAAACATATACATCATGGTGAGGCCTACAAAGGTTTGACACCAGCTAGCTGCTGGCTGGTACTGGTGTCACTAGCCAAAACCGCGTTAGTGCATCTCTCTCTGCATACACCCTGCAACCTCTTTCTGTTTGTGCCAGTATCCCAAAACACTCTTCTTACATAACTCTTTCCCGATCACACGTTCTCTCTCCACATGAATTGTCATGCCCACTAGTTTTAGCTAACATCACTTTACGTAATAGAGATCATGGTTTATATAAATAGCTTGTTACATCTCTAATCCTTACCAAAAATAATTGATATCTAATACAAGATTAGTGTTAAACAAAACCTGATAATCTCCTTCTTTTTTTTAATAGCATTAACCAATAAAAGATAAGATCTTCCAATCTACGGAAATTCGGTGCATGGGCCACCATTAGTGGGTCCCACCTCCTCAACATTTATAATAGCAAGTGATCCAAATACCAGAAAAAAAATCAGATGGCTATGGCTAAAAGTAAATTGGCTAACATCACTTTACATAATAGAGATCATGGTTTGTATAAATAGCTTGTTACATCTCTAATCTGTAGTAAAATATTGATTTTAAATATATCTTATTAATAATTATATATATATATATATAAAAAAAGACTTTGAAAATTGTATTTTTTTCATGGTTTTGGAAATAGTCCCACATTAGAAAAAGAGAAGAGATTTTGTAGTTTATATGTGGAGAGTGGAGTATTATAATATTTACCCACCTAGTCCGAGGAGAATTGGGGTTGCGTGTGCTCAGGCACTGGCTTGGTGTGAAGGCGTGGGCATGTGAGGTAGTGTGGCTGTAGAAGCGCTAGTGGCGCACGTCAGCAAAGGGTCGCTCCTTCGCGATCTTATGTGAAATGTATGTGAGTTGCGTTGCGATTAAATAGTTAAAGCAGATGACTGATTGGAAGAGAGACTAAAAGACTGAATGAGAAAGCTGGAAATGTGATTGTTGAAAGGAGTGGTATAACTCTTCATATGCAATTCATTGCAGAGCCTAGAGCAGATGGTTGGTTGGAAGAGAGACTAGAGGACTATAAGTAGAGGCTAGAAATGTGACTGTTGCAAGGAGGTGTAACTCCTCATGCAATTCATCGCAGAGCTGTGCTGAAACTGTTGCATGTGGCTAGCCCAACAACTAGAAACGGCTAGCCAACTCTCACAACAGTCAGCATGCAGCAGTTGTAATGGCTCATGCACAACAACTAGAAACAACCAATAACGGTTAGTTTTCTCCAAAAGGTAGAAAACGGTTAATAGGATTTATTTCCCTGGACCATAATTCCCAGCCACCAATGCCTATATAAACAAGGGCTAGATGAGTTTCTAAACCATCTCTTAACTCACTCCAGCAGACCCATACGAACCAGAGCCATATCCACTCCTCTCTTACGTATCAATGACTCTAGCAATACAGTAAGGTTCATCTGAACCATTACCTGAAGATCAGACCAATAGCGTGGTCAAAAAACGGTTCATCTGAACCAGTAGTTGAAGAACAAACAAGTATAGTACTCTAACTCCAAATCCTCTCCTCTTTTCTTTGAGATTTTTTTTTTTTTTTTTTTCATTTTTGTCAGATTGTATAAAAGAATTCTATTGCTGAGCCTTCATGTTTGCTGAACGTAGACCCACACCAGGCTCATCGTATCTTAGAAGTATTTTGCCTACAACCTTTCAACATACTCAATTTACTTGAGTAGGAGCAAATAACGCTTTAAGGATAGCGTCCCAGGCGTGCTTCAGCATGTCCTTATATCAAATCATTTTTATTCTACAGTTTCCACAATTTTATAGAAAATTATTTTATATCTATAAATTTCTCAACATAATCCTTACCAAAAATAATTGATGTCCAATACAAGATTAGTGTTAAACAAAATCTGATAATCTCTCTTCTTTTTTTTCTTTTTTTTTTTTTTTAAATAGCATTAACCAATAAAAGATGAGATCTTCCAATCCACAGAAATTCGGTGCATGGGCCACCATTAGTGGGTCCCACCACCTCAACATTTAAGATGACTGGAACCATGGCCCATCAATTCAAATTGTACGTAGTGGACAAACCTTCGCCCCTGACATTATATATTTATATTTTGGGTCCCATACAGTGTGCTAGCGAAAGAATGTGGCAGATTGATGTTAGCTACGATGCGACGTGGCAGGTGCTGTCGTGCATCCCGTTCGATGGTTCGTGAAACCATGATTTCTTGGGACCACATCTTTCCCCCAGTGAATCTTCCCTCCAATGGCTGATACAGGCCATTGAAACCGATCTTTCTTACGTTATCCGAATCGATTTGTCTTTTTGAGTGGGCCTCACACAAACTCAAAAAATATTTAAGAAAAGGGTGTTGGTGGGATCTAGTCACATCTAAATCGTGCCACCTCAACTGGAGAAAGACATTTGAGCTGCCATGTGAACATCGCCACGGATGCGTTCGCTAGTCTCGCTTTTTTTATTCACCCCATCAAAGATACGGTAGTTGGACGCACGGAGAGGAATCGTGCCGTCCACCTCTAGTGGGCTGCTGCTAGTGGAATTATAAGCGGTGGTGATATAGACCGTTCACCGGATTGGGTCCCATCATGAATGGGGAACTTATATTGAAAGATTCTAACACTTGAAGTGGTTGCCGACCGTTACTTTTATGTTTGTTAATTTGTTGATTGTGCAATGGTTTTTTTTTTTTTTTTTAAAAAAAAAAAAAATTCTTTTACGTGTGTTTGCACCACAGGCATTCATTCTAGACTAGAAAGAGAATCAGTATCACCAAAGTATGGGAACTAAAAGTAAAGTACCGGAATCCTCTATAACACCTGTTTAGCATGCTTGTAGGCCAACCATATTGCATACCTAAAATCCACTCTGTCCAACAGGCACTTGTCCGCGACTTTACGACCTCGGGAAATCAGCGAGAAAAAAAAAATCAGGTGATCCACGCCCCACAGAAGAATGGGTATAGGATGGCAACCATAGGTTCGTGTGTTGTCACCATGGTGTCTATCTTTCATCAAACCCATTAATTTGGTGTAACTCACCAGGATGAAGTTAAAAAAAAAAAAATAATAAATAAATAAAATCAGTCTGATCCAAAGATAGGCCAGTGAAACCGTGTGAACGAAGAGGTCAGTTTACATTGTTCCCTTTGGTTTGGCCCATCGGATTTTTTTATCCAACTGATCTTTGACACACACAGAGAAAATAACGTTTCTCACCTGATGGACGGATTGGATTTACATATAACTCATAGTAGGCCCATAGAGATTGGGTGTTATACGCAGCTGCATATAACTGGTGTGATAGACATTTCCGGTACCAAAACAGGAACTACGATTCTTCACCTATGTAGAGGTGGTAATAACCTCCGCCAGCAAATTGTATTAATTCCGCCACACGACACTGATAGTTCCCAAAATTTTCAAACCGCGGTGACTCTCACTCGCATGTGTCACTCGTTTATCAATATCCAGACCTTCCGATCCATACATTTTAACCTTCCAATTGATGGCTATCAAATGAATGACTAAGAGTAGAATAGTGAGTTGTCCAAATACCAGGAAAAATCAGTTAATCAGATGGTTATGGTTACTATCATCTTCTCCATGTAAAGTTTACTCATTGTATGCATTATATATGCACCCCTTCATCTGTTTTTTCAGCTTATTTTAGGACATGGTCCCCAAAAATGAGCAGATACAAATTTCCACACCACATGAAACAGTGGTCATTGAACACCTACCATTAAAAACTTCCTACCATCCACCGGAATGTTTATTGACCATCCAATATGTTAATAAGGTTACAAAGATCAGGATGATAAAAAAAAACAAATATCACCCTGTTTCAAAACTTTTTTGTCTCATAAGATGTTTTTACTGGCAATTAAGCACTGTTTTCTGTGGTGTGGTCCAACTGGAATTTTTATCTACTTTATTTCTAGTACCATGGCCTAAAATAATCTAGAAAAATACAGGTGGGCCTTATGGTCAGGTCTGGCCCACATCACTGGTTCGGGTCGCAGCCAAGTTGGTCAGATAAGATTCCTTTTTCTATTGCTATTAGTGCTATTTATGGTAAGGCATGACGCTTGATACTATTGATCATAGAAATTGTACAAGTGGCATCCATTAAGTCAATTTAAATGGACGAAATTTCGTACCCATTGTATGTGAGTCGCAGTACCTAAATCAGCTTGATTGAAAAATCCTCACCTTTGAACCGCGGATACTCATTTGCTGAAATAGGACCATTGGATATTTTCATTTTTAACCATCCAATAAATCTCTACCTATGCAATGGTCAGATAAGTAAATGAGAGTAATTTTTGGTCCATGATACATATAAACTTGGACCTAAAATTCGAATAGTTTAGTACCAACTTTTAAGGCACATGTGCACTTTTTAAGTGCCTGCGTACCATCCACCACGCTCTGCCAGACTATCAATATTTTCCCGAGGGGTTTATGAGACATGTGCTGAACCGCTGGCGTATACACAGATATGTAGGTGTGGGCCCACCATCTGCCAAAGAACATGCCTTGTTTGTTGTCATCCCTAGATTAATCACTACATACGTTTCCATTTCAAGAACGGATCACCTGCCTCATGAGGCACCGCATCTTTGTGCCTACGAATTGTTTACCACACATGTGGAACATTGCACGAATGTGTATGATGATCTAAGCCATACATCTTGTGACTTAGTTATTAAGCAAGCCTTGATAAGTCAAATTATGAAAGCGTAAATTAGATTTATTTATTTATTTTTTGTACTAATAGAATTAAGAAATAATTAGTCATCTTTTATAAAAGGGCTAATTAGTACTTTGACAACAACTATGTAAAATTCCTTCCTTTCTTCTCTTACTTTTTCAGTAAAGTAATTTGTATTTTAGAAGTTCTCTTTCTGTCCTTTCTCTCTGCACTTATTTTTTGGTCTTTCTCCATTAATACCAAGATCATGATCTTTGTAGCCTTGTGTATTTGATTTTTTACATAATATCAGAGCTTAAATTAAACATATTATAGTTTTTCCATTTCTAGTGTGTTGGATCTCTTCATTTGCCAGTTTTTTAGTATGCTCAGTATATTGATATGAGCACTATTGTTCCTAAAATTCTTATGACGAAGGACTATGAAAATTAAAAAGCATGGCCGCAAAGCTATTTGATGGGCTAAAGTCATTAGGATATTGTTGACGTTAGCAATTTCAAACAGGTAGGTACAGAGCTGGACTTGCAAATTGGAGAAAAAACAACAAGATCGATGAGAATGCTCTTTAGATTTCCGGTGGAGCAAATATTGTTTCCTATGTTAGGCATTTGGATCTAGTGAAAGAACTCTACCACTATGGAAGATAAAACAAGCAATGCCATGAAGACATTTCTCATGCTAGAATTAAGGGCGATTAAGGAACTGACTCCACATTGGAATTTTCTCAAAAAGTAAAGGATTTACCAATAAAAAATTTATAGATTAAGTTTGATGCCACCAGAGTATTAATTTGATAAAATAAGTCTCATATGAAGGATGCGGTTAGTATATTAGTACAGGAAGGAAGATGTATTCTAGAAAGACAATTAGAGGCCCAAAATGGTTTTTAAAAAATGAGAAAAACCAATTATGCTTCGTTTTTACAAATACCTGGTTAACATCCATAATAAGGAGTGTTAAAAATGGTTGCGATCAAGCAAAGTTTAGTTGGGTCGAATTAGAAAAAAATGATTAGTTTAGAATTATCCTCTTAAAGTTGTGGTGTTAACATGATTAAAAAAAATAAAGAGCCCTCCCTTATATAGAAACTAGGTAGTATGTACACAACAAGTACGTAAAAACTCTGATTCTCTTCCCATATAACTAATTTTCAAATAAAGTAGTTTTAGTTTTTTAAATTTTATATCTTCTTTCTCCTCACATTCTTTTCATTTATTATTTTTGGTTTTGGATCTTCCAAATCACTTCCGGTCATGGAATGGACGAAATAAATCCAAAAATGAATTTTTGTTCAAGAATGAAATTTTATTGGAACTGCCCATATCCGATTCATCCTTCGAAACCATATCACATCCTAGATCAATGAAATAGGATGAATTGAGACGGTATTTTTGTAAATACTTAATTATCTTGAAATATATCAATCATTTCTTTATTTTAATTAGATTTTTGGTGAAGTCAAAATCTGCAATATTTGTAAGTCCTATGTTGATGCATGTGTTTTATCCATGCATGTTGTCTATACACATGTGCCATTTACCTATGACCAGCATTAGTTGTGAAATCTGGTCCCTTGGTTACAATTTCATGGTCCATTAAATGCTAGTTTCACTTAATATAATGGTTTTTGTTTTTTTTTTTTTTTTTCAAAACAAGAATTTGATCCCAAATGTGGGATTGGATGGTCAAAATTTCATAGTATTTTCAGACAAATATTCATCTTGTATTAATGTTTTAAATGGGCCTAATGAAATTCAATACCATCTAAGCTCCGAATAAGCCCTTAGTGGGGAGACGTGATCTTACGTTCAACTCAACAATAGTCTACGTTCAACTAAAAAAATGTCTTCCCATTAGCGAGACATGAGCTTCCAATCTGGTACTTTTATAACATGGGTTCCATCCATCCACAGTGGGGGTATATGTCCGTCTTACAGGATAAAGGCCCTCGGTTGTCAAAACTGAAAACCCAGGATATGCCGACTATCATGGAAATACGGTGGAGCTTGAAGAACAATAATACGGTAGAGCGATCTCTCTCAAAGACACATAGGGGTAATGAGTGGATCATGTCCACCCATATACTGATACTTTAATAGACACAAATCAGACTGATAAACTGAAAATGATACTAATATTAGTGGCTGGGATCTTCCAACCGGTGCATTTTTTGAGGCATGATCATCCACGGTATGAGTCAACAGACCTCTGATTGGATTACTGAAATGTGGGCCCCACTTCCAAGAATTGAGAACGAGAGTGTAGTCTGCAAAGATAAAGCCACGTTTCATGTAATTTATCACTAATGAATTATCAGATTGTATCTGCAAAGACCAAGAGCTCACACCACGCTATAGCTTTGGAGGTGTGGATTCTCCGTGGGGTCGACCGTGATGTATCTGTTTTATCTACCGCCCATCTGTTTCTTCAGCTGATTTTAGGGCATGAGCCCAAAATTGAAGCATATCTAAAGCTGGAGTGATCCACACTACAGGAAACAGTGGGAGTTGAACGCCCACTGATCAATGAAAACATCCCGAAGCCACAGAAGTTTTGAAACTAGCTGGTGTTACACATCTCTGCTCATCCATCAACTCAAATATATATCTCCTCATCCATCAGATCCTCCAACTTAATTTTCACGTTATGCAAAATAAGTTATTTTATTTTTTAGTATTTGTGATACATTTTTCCAACAGCTATTATTTGTGTTTTCTTTCGTCCAAGTCTTTGTTATCTCATGCACAAGTTGGATGACAAATAAACATCACTGTGGGCTCATGAGTCGTGACCAATAACCTTGATTGAATGGACCGTGCATCGGATAAGGCATGACCCAAAAATCTCAGTGAATAGGGAGAGTTAGCACCGTCCATGCGTTGACCGTTCTCCGCGACCGTTATTTCACTTTTCCTTGCCGGACGCGGATTCCCAGCCAAATTCTTTCTGCACGAACTTCCTGTGACAAGAAAACGCTAGTGGGTAAATGACTACCCTTGAAACCTCCCTGGAGTCCACCGTGATGTTTATACGCCATCTATACCGTTCATAAGGCCATTCCTATGGACGAACTGAAACTATAAAAAATTAGCCTGATCCAAAACTTTTGTGGCCTCACGAATGTTTCAGCAGTGGAAATTCAATCCTCTGTCGTGAGGCCCACTTGAGTTTCGGGAATTGCGTAATTGTTGGGCATATGTCCTAACATGATCTGTAAAAACGGATGGACTGAGTGGATTTTTCACAAACATCATGGTGGGCCCCACCTAGCTTCTTGCCTTGGCATGCAATCCGCCTCCTTCCTTACCCAACAGCTTTTAGGCCATCAATCACAGGGGGATGATTTCCAGCGTATAATATTTTTGGGGCATCCCTAGTCCAACGTGGGACCCATCAGATGGACCGTCTGGATCACTGGAACATGTCCCTGCTTGCCTGGATCAACTCATTATTGTACTGTTGAGGTAGAAACTAGAAACAAAAAACCCAATGAGAGTTAATAAAACACTAGATGAGTTTAAATGCTCCTCATTTAATCCCATTTATGGAATGAAGCCACTCCACTGCAAATAGATACGGTTCCATTGATGGTCAGCTTTGAAAATGGGAAGCTAAAAGAACCCTTTCTCAACATGGAGGGACCAGGGACCCTTGATTCAAATCCCATTTCTTGCTATTTTCTCACTGCAAGGTTGGTTCCCATGGGCATCATTTCTATACTTGGAATCCCAAGTGGAGTGGTATATTTCTAGAAATTTCAATCAATCCTTGTTTTTCTAATGTGAGTGGTGTGACATGGCCACTCAATGCACATGCACCCAAGCTAAGTAAGGCATTCATGAGCCTAGCCATTTCATCAGCAGCTAAAACAAGATGGTGGCCTATCACCCAAATGTCATGATCCCACCTAGGACAGGGAACCTTCACATGCAATACTTGTGGGTCTATGTTGTAAAGATAGTAAGGATTGAATCCAATCTTTCAAAACTGTACAGAGTGGAACCCATCATCATCATCATCATCACCTAAACCTCATCCAACCAATTAAGGACACCAGCAACATGAATCCTCTTGCATCATTCAATTCTATCAAGGACAGATCTTACATATATAGGATAAGTTTAAGATAACTACTTGTATGGCTAAGATCAAAAGAAATTGGGCTGGAAAGTTCAATTTAAGAGTTTATCGAGTGCTATGGCTTTCTAAAAACTATAATTTTGTGACTACATATAATATATATGTTGTTCGAAAGCTATGGATGAGCTCTACATACTAGCCAGTCCTAAAGGCCATGGCCCCTATGTGGTTTTTCAAAAATATGTTATTGTAGGGTTAATTTAACATTTTAAATAAAATTTATTACTTTTAAAAAGTTCTATTTTTTTCTTCTTCTTATTTTTGGGTTAATTGAGGATTTGAAAAGTTATGAAATAATTTAAAGTCCTTATTTAAGTTGTGCTAAAAAGTTTAAGTTTATTTAAAAGTAGTTTATTAATTTACTAAATTTATTAATTGAAAAAGTTGCAAATTTAAAATTTAAAACTCATACAATTCATATGAAAAAACTTTGGAAATAGACTTTCATTTGATTATGCTAATTTCCTTTATTATTTTTAGAGATTTTCTTTCTTAATGGATTTTAAAAAAAAATAATAAAAAAATTTGATATAGGGATGAACGTGATGAGGATAACTACTCCGAATCCACGGAGCTTCTCTGGACTCCTCACAGAGACTTCTCGATTCCACGAGGAAAGAAAGCAGAAAAATAGAAATAAATTCTAAGAAATTCGAAATTGATTAATTGATGACTAAAAACGATTTCACAACCCTTTAAATAGGGGTACCAAGCAATGGAAAAGAAATCTGAATCAAACTACAACTAAAACTTTTAGAATCCGCGACTTACTAGAAATAGTAAACTTACTATTTATAGACGGTCGTGATGTCTACTAGTGCGCAAGGTTTTCGGCCAAAAATAGTAAGTGTCCTATTTGGCTTCACCAAACCGTTCCCCTAATTATTCTAAGCTCTTTTCACGTTGGACGCAACTCCTAAAGCCCGACAGATGAAGAGTTAGAATCAAACCAAAACTTACTATTTATAGTACAAATGAAATTAAAACAGGAAAATGACCGTCGATGTAGGGGTTTTTCACAATTCCAGGCTACGTAACCCAGTGCAGCGGGGTTGGTTGGCTAAAGTAGCTCGTTTTACCCCAAAATCATATATTTTACGTCAGATAACTCATCCTGGATTGCAAGATATGCCCGATCTAAGGTCCGACGGTCCGAATCACTTCTGTCGTCGACTGGGCCTTTTCTGATCCATCTTGGCCATGAAACTATCTGCGACCCGCTCTACATCAAAATTTAAAGAATAAGATTGTAATCTCCTCTTTTATCCATATTGTAAGACATGTGAAAAAAGAAAAATGATTTTGAGATAGAGAATTCATATCTCATCTATATCTCTTATTCAAACATAATTCTTATCTCCTATATTATCTTCATCTTATTTATATTTTATCTCATAGCTTATCTCTTATCTTATCTTTATTCCTTTTATATATCTTTAATTCTTTACGTATTTCTCAATCTCTCAAATGAGATTGACTTTTTTGTAAGGAAGGTGTCGGAAGAGGAGTTATAATCCAACTCAGATATTAACAAAAATGCACAATATGCCAAGACCTTAAGAATTTGGATGATCTAATCATCTGCTGGGCCACCCTAATCAATCATTTGTCATTCAATTTTAGAATCTAAATATAAATAAACATATAAATGATTCAGATTAGTAAATCAATGGGTCTTCTCTAATGTTTGACCAAAGAGTGGGTAATGTTAGGTGTAGATCTGTTTAAATTGGTTTAATTCCGTCTAAATATTTGTGTACTATGAAATGCATTTTCTTAATTTGATGGTTGTCTAATAGAGTTTTTAAAAAATATAAATTTTGATAATTGAATTTAATGAACATATTATTTTAATTATTTGGTCATTTAGAGTTTGACCACGTAGGATAAAAATCAAAGGTGGGCCCCATCACATAATATAACTAGACGAATAAAAATATTGTTAATATAATTGATATAATTTCTGAATTCAAATCAATCTGATCATCTTGTGGACTCTTCACTAGTAGATTCTGGTGAGTAATCCTATCGTGTCACATGGTTCATTGGAATTAAAATAAATTATTTATGATGGTTTGATTGATTAATGTAATGGTTGGAGTGTTTTATTACGATGTTGTTGATTTAACTATTGTGAATGTATGCTACGATAAATCACATAATAATTTGTCCTAAATTGTATAAATTATGATGATTGTATGTTAAATTCACATATGAATGTTCTGATTATGAAAAGTAACTATGTCAGTTATGAAAATGATGCATTAATACATCGTCCATCATACAAACACATTACATTGTCGATCATGAGGGCATTCCCTGGAAAGAATGTCGATCCCGGTAGATCATTATCTGATGCGGAATATTCCCAAGTCTACCGAAATTTGGAAGCTTAAACAATGGGTTCATGTGGGTTGACGATCTCCAACCAAAGCAAATGGATGATCATCTCATCTGATGCATTCATATCATTGTGCATACTTTGTTTCTAGTATATTTAAATTTCAATAAGCATGAATCATGTTGGGTTTTCTCACTAAGCTTGACTAACTTACATTTTTATTAATGAAAAAAATCATAAAAATGAGCAATTAGTTGATGAATTGATGCATGAATAAGAAGTTGTGGCTGAACTGGTGCACGACGCACGTGGGACATGATCGTATCTATTAGAAGAGGAAACAACCGCATTTAGACCGTTCCTAATTATTTAATTAGAATTTTACTTGCTATGATAATATGATTCACATATAATAAATGATGGTATTAGTTGTAGGATTTTAAGTATTTGATTGGTTTTATTTAATTGAATTGTTCTAGGTCTGTAGCAAGTACTCATTGGTAAATTGCATTAACTAATGAATGGTGCCTAATTTATGTTGATTGGATGTTTATGGATGTTGAGAATGGACGGATGTTGATGCTTAAATCATTTTATGTGAATGAACCTAATTGAAATGTAAAATGAATATTACTTTTGCATACATCTGAATAATCATATAATAGAATGAGTGAATACAATGTACGAGTTATGACTTGAAAGTCAAGTATGAGGGTGCACACTCTGTACTCGAATTTCGAGGCGTGACACATACACTTGATATATTAGCACCATTAGTTAAGTCACGGGTCATAAAATCATTTTTGACTACTTCCACTTATCTCCTTTGAAGACATCTACTTATTATTATAGAGTTTTAACAAGAGTTTTAACACAAGATCATGGGTTTGAGTACCCATCTTACTGTGGTGTAAGTGTATGAGTGTATGTGGGGTGTGAGTAGAGTTGGGCATGGGACAACTCGACTTGACAAACTCGACTTCTCCAACTCAATCCGAACTGAGTGGGTGAGTCGATCTAGACCGAGTAGACTTCGTCCAATCTGAACTCAAACCGAGTCAAGTTCGAGTCACTCGATAACTTGACTCGACTCGACCTAACCCAAAATCTAACTCAGTACTGACTCAACTGGATCCGAAACTCAACTCGTACACACACACACACACACACACACACACACACACACATATAACTCAGATTTGATGTTTCAGACATGAGATGTCGTGAAACTGATAGAGAGGTTGCAATTCTGGCAAGTGCACGTAGATTTTGAGTCGTGATTTCAACTTGTGAATACCCCACTACACCTGACTTGACTCAGTGTCAACTCGAACCAACTCGATACTTGTGATCATGTTGGACTTGGTCCAGATTACCCACTGCTGTGTAACTGATGGAGAGGTTACAATTTTGGTAAGTGGACCTAGGTTTTGAGTCGTGATTTCAGCCCATGAATATCCATTGCACTCGACCAAACTCAGTGTTGACTCGAACCAACTCGACACTTGTAATTAGGTTGGATTTGGTCCGGATTAGTCCAACCAGGCATGCTGGACTCGGTATCGAGTCAAGTCAAGTTCAGGTTAGGTATATTTCAAAACTGAATCAAGTTGGGTCGCCCCTAACTGGTCCAACTCGACTCGATGCCCAACCCTACGTGTAAGTGCATGTGGGTAAATAATTAAAAAAAAAAAAAAAAAACCCCTTCAAGTCAAACTAAGTCAATCCAACAGATGCTCAACAACATATTATTGATTAGATGACCCTAACCCTTGTTCAATGGACAATCCTTGAATTCAGGTTGTTTATAAATTTCCTTTAATTGAGATTTTTGTTAAATGAGAATCTTAAAGAGGGGTACACTATTTGGACCCTTTTAATTTGAGGTACACGTATGCCACATGGAGAGTAAAATTGGTAGGTGCGTGCATGCACATGGATCATCATTCTCAGTCCCACTATGATAGATTAGATTATTTTTTTTTTACTAATCTTAGGCATCCAAAATTCAGATCTCCGGTGGCATGGACATTGAGTCGTTCATCATGAGCATTGGTCTTTTTTATTGCATCATGACCTTGTCAATGACTATGTTCTTCCAAAACCGTGAAAGCATTTCTTTATTCCTCACTAAATGGAAAAGCAAAGATATGTGGGGACCCGCTTCTTATCTTAGGTACCTCTGCGATGCAATCGATGATGAAGAATCCTAAGTTTAAGTGTCCATAGCCAAACGCCAGACACAAGAGATCCGTGTCTGGCATTGTTGTGCAAGATCCAGGGTGTCCATCACCAAACGCCACACACAGGCGATCGGCGCGTGGCATAAGTATGCCAGATGGACGCGGATTAGGTGGTGTTTCCGACACCACTCCCAGCGGTGATGGGACGTGGATTTACTGCAAAAGGCTTCGGCAAGAGGTTACCGTACAAGGCCCCACCTAGATGTTTGTGAGAAATACACCCCGTCCGTCCGTTTTTTCTGAGTTCATTTTAGGACGTTCGACCGAGAGGTGTATCCAACACTCAAGTGGGTCATACAAGAGAAAGCACCGTTGAAGCATTCTCATGATCAAGAACTTTTTGTATAAGGCAATATTCACGGTGTTTCCACTACATCCCATTGGGAATGAACTTATCAACGGGTTGGCTACCATATAAACATCAAAGCCCAGGAAGGTTTTCAACTGTATGAATTTCTTTTCCTAATTTTTCCTCTCGTGTGACCTACTTGAGTTTTGTATCTACTCCATTTTTGGTCCCACAACCTAAAGGGAGCTCACAAAACGGATGGACGGAATGGATTTCTCACATACATTTTAGTGGGCCTCACCTAGCAACCTTGCGCAGGAACTTCCTGCGAAAGCCTTTAGCAGGAAATCCCCATCCGTGGTGATGCGTTGGCTGCAATGGGCCCTCTTTTGATGTATGTGATTTATATCCACGCCGTCCATCCGTTTTTTCGATATCATTTCAGGGCACGAAATAGAAAATGAAGCAGCTCCGAAGCTCAAGTGAGGTACATGCACCACAGGAAACAGAGGGGAAAATGACTCCCACCCGTTGAAACCTTCCCAGGGCCCACCAAGATGTTTATACGCCATCCAACCTATTCATATGGTCACACAGACTTGGATGAAGGGAAAACACAAATATCAGCTTGATCCAAAACTTTTGTGGTCCCAAAAACTTTTTAACGGCGGGCATTCAATCACCACTGTTTCTTACGGTGCGGTCCACTCGAGCTTCAGATATGCTTCATTTTTAGATTCGTGCAGTAAAATGATATTGGAAAACGGATCTATGGGATGGATATAAAACAAATATATCAAGGTGGCCCCCCCACAGCGCCCAACACATCAGACACCAACACGTGTGGTAGCGTGCGAATTAGCAGCTTTGTGGGCCATCTGGCCTGACATGGCCTGCCCACTTAAAAATCCATCAAGTCCAACCCAGTCCCGACCCATTTAATTATAATCAGATCAGACTCGGCCGACACAACCCAAGCCAAATAGTGGATGTATACACTAAATAAGCATGCCAAATCTACGTGTGTATGCTTATCTTATATTAATTTCATTTGGGTTTTGGACCAGGCCTGGAAGGGCCAGGCCCATTGATGACCTATATTTCAAGGTGGGGTGGGGTAGGGCTCAACCAAGCTTGACCCTCTACTCATTTTGCCCTCTACTCATTTTGCTTGGCCCGGACCAGCCTTAGAAGTGGGTCAGGATAGTTGACCCATAGGACAACTCGATCCATTGCCACCCACCACCACAACAGGATCACATTGGGCCAGAGCTTTAGCTGGGCCCACTGCAGGTGCTTCAGTCAAACCATCTGATCAATGGGCCTCATAAGTCCTTGTAGAACTGCCAGGGCGATCCATGAGAAGCTAGAAATTCAAGGCGATTCACCACACACTTACAAACCTGGATTGCATCCGTAAGATCTGGACACTAATCAGACAACGGCCATCATGAACAAGAGCCGCACGTGGGCCAAAGAACTTACCGTTGAGGAAAAAGTCGACAAACAGTTTCATTGTACAATTGTGTAACCCCGTGATGAGTGGATCTTCTTAGTTTTGGGATGAGGCAAGTTTAGGATGGCCCCCACCTGATGAATGGTTTTGATGCCTTACACGTGTGTGAGATTGGCACATGTGCTTTGTATATTCTCATTAACCACTTCTCACACGAATCCCCTCAGCACGACCTGCCTGGCCCGATGAGCCCAACCCAACTTTAGACCGGTCTTTTATCTATATTAGTCGCCTGTGGGTTGAGCTTGGGCTTGGTATGCATGGGCCAGCCATTTTTTGGGCCAGGCTTGGACACAACTTATTTTATCCTCGACCGGCCCGACAGACCTGACTTTATATGTACGTGTCTTAGGGTGTGTTGGGTAGCACCACCTGACAACTTCTCTTTATTAATAGTAGAGAATATGAAGTGTTCTATTTTAAAATAGAAGCTCAAACCAAACAAACCTTATCCTAAAAATATTTCATTCTAATCTTCGATTAGGCAACCCATGCATTTTTAATGCAGACCGTTGTTTTCTTCCCCAAAGTGTCTTTTTCTTGTGTATGTGTGGTCCACATGATCAATGAATGGATTAGGAACATTCCTAAAAGTGGCTTCTCCCAGCTACGAATGGTCCAAATCCATGGCCATTTGCAAAGGTTAGCGGAGCAGTTATTTGGTGAATCATGATGGCATGTTCGCAGTCTGCACTACTTAATTAGTGGCACAGATCGATCACACCCTTGTCATCCAACGGTTGGAAGAGGCTCCACGTGCTGGCTACCATAAGCGTCCACTTCCTATATATATATATATATAAAGAGTTATTTACTAAAACCCCTATCTCTTTTTGAAATTATGAAAACTCATCTACTTTTAAATTATTTAAAGTAATCCGTGTGGCCAACGGTAGTGCGTGCATGGCTGCCAAACTATCCAGTAGGGTTTTCCTGTACCCCACTATGAAAGTTGGACGGCTTAAATTAGGCGGGTTGTCTAACGTTTTCTGTGATGTGGCCCACTTAATAATCGGATAAGGCTAGTTATCAGGGAATCCAATCATCATGATGGGGATCACTTAATGCACGGTTTGGATGGTTTGTATATAATACACAACCCTCTACGCTGTGGGCTCACACAAGCAAGAGTGCATAGGAGAAGGTGAAGAAGAATGTGTATAGGTATGTGAATAAATTGTTACAAGGAGGTGAATAAGCTGTAGAATAAGCTTAATTCTTCAAACACTCGGCAGACCAACCAACGGTAAATTTTGATTAGGTAAATGGGCCTTTGCTAAGCGCACACGTGTGCATGGCAGCTCCTGTACACGCCAAACATGTGCCGTCATGGCACAGACGTGTGAGAGATCCAATCCATCCATCAGAGGGGAACCGCCACGTAAATACCCTTGCTCAAGAATCAGGTCTCAGTCTAGCTGTCAAGTGTCAGGTGGGTCCAAATTTTATGAAATAAATGTACAACTAAATAAATAAATAAAAACTTAGCCAAAGTTATCCATAAGTGTCCACTTGTATCTAATATTGTGGGCCAGTGGACCACCTTCATTTTTGGGCAGAAATTTTACATGGTCAGACCCACCTGATGAATGAATTGGATATTTCACTGGTCTGCCACACTGGCACGCGTAGTGGCGTGTACACGAGCTGCCATGTACAAGCGACTGCGCTTGACAAAGCTCAAGGAACGTGTTTACCAAAATTCACTGCCTCTTTCATCTCTTCTCCACCATCAGCTTAAGATTGCATTCTTCTCACCCATTTCTCTGATCGGCCCATCTTCGAAGACTAGCCCATGACGTCCGTCCTGCCATCAGATGCTATCGACGCCCTCCGGTCGGACAAATCCAGAGGTGGAGCTGGTTCACGTCCGACGGCCCCCGGTTCGGTGACCACATCTAGTAGGGGTTGAGGATCGGCCGCAGTCCGACAAATCGGGCAGTTTGAGTGCAAATGCAACCACACATCGATGCATTGCGCATGGAATGTGTGGTTACAGTTAGGAAGGAGGCGAGCCATCTCCCCTTCCTCTAATGCACTAAGGCAAACAGCGCATTCAACAGCCGCATCATCAAGGCGGTCGGCTTGTTTGTAGACGGATATTGGGAGTGCAGCGATGACTGATGGTTCGATACCGTTCGTGGGTGGTGGCTGCTGGTGGGCTTGGGTTTGTGTGGCTGGGATGGTCCTGCGGTGAAAGATCATGGCCCTACGCCTTTCCTGGTGACGGACGCAAGCGCAGAGGTAGAGAATAGGAGTGAGGACTAACGCGAAGAAGAATAAGCCAATGGCGCTCATCACGATCCAGCGCTTCGCGATTAAGCCTCGTTGTTCGTGATGGTCGTTCATAGAGAACCGTTCTTCATCGCTGGACATTGTGGCTTCTACGGGAGAGAGGCGCCGGGTTGAGAAGGTCTTTTGGATGCTTGGGCTATTTGCCGAAGAAATTGATTTTTATTTTTTATTTTTATTTTTATTTTTAAGTGAACTGATAACGATCTTTCTATTTTATAAGACCGTATGGAGCTGCTAATATGTTTGGTAGCTCAGGAATCACCATCGTACGCACGGCACGGGACCAATTGTTTGTTTTACCATCCAACAGACAATGCTTGGGTGGATCGCTGTGGGGTCTATGTGTTTTTATAATATCCATGCCGTCCATCCGTTTCGCCATCGTATTTTAGTGTATAAACCCAAAAATTCTGTAGATACAAATCTTAGGGGGACCACACCACAATAAACAGTGGTGATTAACCATTAATCACTTCTTGTGGGCCACAAAAGTCTCGGATCAAGCTGATATTTGTGTGGTACCTTCATACAGGTCTTTGTGACCTTGTCAAAAGTTTTGATTTCGATTAAAATTTTCGGTAGCCCCTGAGAAGTTTTTAATGGTGGGCATTCAATCACCACTGTTTCCTGTGGTGTGGTCTCGATCTACAGAATTTTTGGAATATTCACTAAAATGAGATGGAGAAATGGATGAACTGTATGGATATAAGAAAAATAAATCTCAATCGGCCCCACAGTCAGGGATCCACCCAAGCGGGGCTGTCTACAACAACCGAGCTATCTCGGGCCCACCATGTTGTATGCGTGATATCCACTTCATTGGGTAATAAACCTCAAGGTCGTTTGTCACCCTGGATTCATATTTTAACTTGATCATTCAAATTTTAGGGTTTGCAATTCGTGATATTTTATCTCTGTCAATTGTCATATAGATTTTCTATCCTGTGAATTCAGAAATCGTGCTGGGCATCTTAGATTTTTAAAAAAGCCACTTCACTGAGAGGAGGGGAGAGCTAGAGCACTAATGGAGTTCAAATGGGGTTTTCTGGAGAATTTTGGCAAACATGATATTTTGATAGGAAATTATGAATTTTAAATCCAAATGTATCACTCTCCCAATGGTAAAGATCCTGATTATCGATGACAGTGTAGATATGATTGTAACAATTTGTTGTAATCTTTCGCATGTGTAAGTTATCCTACCGTTGTACAAACAACGATTATAAATACAGCATTTCTCATGGCCTTGTTGTAGGTGAGAGAAGTTTTCTCAAATCAGCCATCCACACTGCCCAAAATCCAAGCTACCCTTATGTTCACTATACACATCAGCTGTTAAAGAATTTAGAAAGAAAGAAAGAAAGAGAAAAAAAAAACTCACATGGGCCACGTCAAATTGCACTTAGGAACTTCTAACTTCGCACTTATTGACCTGCCCGTGTGAGTATTGAATCAGGCTGATTTTAAATCTCCCCTCCAGCCTGTCGAGTCACGCCCGATGAACTGGTTCGATGAAAGACATAAAAACAGGGAGTCCCACGCAAAAGGGGTCACATTATTATTTTATGAATTAAAAAGAGCTAATGATTATCATTAATTAGTAATTAATGATTAAAATTAATTGGAGAACTGGCATATATTAAAATAGGGAATTTAAAAAACTATTTGGAGCGATAGGATTTATTATAGGGGGTTTTACCCAAAACTACCTAATTAATCTAGAATTTTTATTCTCATATTTTTTTCTTGAAATGTTTTCAGTAAGATACCTCATTAATTTAATCTGAGCAATTATCAGGAGTTACTTTGACTTCTTAACCGCTGTTCAGGATACCCCTGCCAACAAAGGTGTTGATAGCTTGGGTGAGCTCCACCATAATGTTTACGTGGATCCTGTAAAAATCGAGGGATATATGGCTCCTAATTATTTCCTTTTGCGTGGCTCACCTAAATCAAAGGTCAACATGATTTTTCCTCTCTCTTTCCTTTTTTTTTTTTTTCCATCTTGAATCTAGCATATGGGATTACACATCTAATGGTCAGAGTATATTTTACATATACATAATAGTGAGCCCCATAAAAATTAAAGCGGCTCCCAACTATTTGGGAAAAACAAAATTTTAGGCTAATAATATTAAATCTCGAATCATACAAAATAAATAAATAAATAAAATAATAAAAAATATTCATTTTGCATTATAGTACTTTTTTCTAGAAAAAATTTCAATAAACTACCTCATTAATTTAAGTAATTATCATTACAGTACTTTCCTTTATATTTATGAATAGCAATCACTTATGCCAACACGGGGTTGGTAGATCAAGGCCTTATATTTATTAAGAGTGGTTTATGCCAACAAGGGGTTGGTAGATTAGGTAGCCCTAGGGTGATGTTTATGTGAAATCCACCTCAATTACTAGTGATGGACCCCACATTAGTACTAGAGCTCAAAGGTCAACTCTATCTATGATTCAAGTTGATCGACACTAATGAAAAAGGTGTACAAAGCAATGCCTGTTGTTCAAAATTCTTCCTTTAGTGTGGCCCAGTTGAATCACAAATGGTCTAAAAACATCATATTCCGTATACTAATTGCAGTAAATCCTGTAAAATTAAGGTGTAGACTTCCCTCTCCAACTTTTGTTTTCTCTTGCCCACCTGATTCGTACAGTTTGACCTTTTATCCCTGGACGTGACTCAGGATTACACGTCTACCAGTTAAAATGGATCTCATATACACGTGAAGGTGGGCCCAATTAAAAATCAAAGTAGGTGCCTCCTAAAATCTCCTTTTTTTTGGGAGAAATTAGCAGAGGGTGCCAAGCTTCGATTTTTTGGCAATATCAGTGATGTGTATGTAAAATCCACTTCCCTGTTAGATGTGTTATCCTCCGTGGGTCTAAGGCTAAAAAGTCTGACATGTGAGTGAGACGGGCACACAAGGAAAGCAGATCCACCCTTATTTTTTTTACCATGCCCACCGTCAGTATTATGCAAATTCCACTTCACCATCATTAAATGTTAAACTAAAATTTAGATACGAGCCAAAAATTCATGCTAATCTGCAATTTCGCTTGCCCAAAAAGGGAGGGTGATATACGTACAAAATTCTTTTTTCTCTGTTCTGACTGATGAGAGCGGACGGGGATTAGTTACAGCGTCGGTAGCGAAATTGCTATTTAATTGAGGTCACCAAATTCTGTGGGCCCCACCATGATGTATGTGTTGTATCTATACTGTCCATTCATTTGAAGACATCATTTTAAGGCATGACCCAAAGAAAGAGGCTGATCCAAAGCTCAAGTGGACCCACCACAGAAAACAGTAGGGACTACCATTAAAAACTTCTCATGAGCCATATAAGTTGTCGATGATGTTGATATTTGCGTTTTACCTACGTCCATGTCTGTGTTAACTTATGAACAGGTTGGTATCAAATAAACATTATGGTGGGCCCCAGGAGGGTTTCAACGGTGAACGTCACTGTTTTCTATGGTGGGGATCACTTGAGATTCCCATCTGCCTTATTCTTTGCTCGTATGCTGAAATGATCTCTCCAAATGGATGGACGGTGCGGATACAATACATACATCCTGGTGGGGCCCACAGAACTTGGTGACGTCACTTCAGTAGGGAATTTGGATACTGACGCTGTGAGTAGTTAATCGGCGTCCGACGAGAACGGAAACCGATTGGCTACTCCCCCTGACAGCAGCCCGGCGGCTGATGGTCGGTGCTCTGTGGGCCCCACAATGATGTGTGTTTCATCCATTCCGTCCATCCATTTTTACAAATTATTTTTGAAAAAGTGAAAGGGATATAAATCTCAGGTGGACCACACTACAGGAAAACAATAGTGATTGGATATCCACCATTAAAATCCTTCTAAGGCCAACTGTACTGTTTATTTGAAATCCAATCTGTTGATTAGGTCATACAGGCCCAGATGAAGGTAAAAAACAAAAATCAGCTTGATCCAAAACTTTCATGGCCTGCAGAAGGTTTTTAATGGTCCACGCTCATTCAACACTGTTTCCTGTAATGTGGTTCAAATAAGATTGGGATATATCTCATTTTTGGTATCATACTATAAAATGATCTGGAAAAATAGATTGACCGTATGGATTAAACACATACATCATGGTGGGGCCCACAGAGCACCGATCATCAGCCATTGGCTGGTGGCAGGGGGAATAGCCAATCCGTTTCCGACGAGAACTTCCTGTATCATGAACTAAAGACAGATAGGACGGAACCTGCCGACTAGTTTGGCGGCTCACGAATCACCACCGTACGTGATCATCTGAACGGTTCATCCGGTGGGACAACTTTTCTCACTATCCTAAGTTGAAGATTAGCTAATCTCACGCGTATACTGCGAGGTTATAGTCCACCTGCTACCACCGATCCCATTGGTACATCCGTAATTGACTTGGACTTTCGAAACCCTGAAATGACAACTTGGTGGTGACCGGTGGCAACCGGTTAAGGGGTCGTTTGGCACCTTGGATTGGAGGGGATTGGAGAGGATCAGAGGGGGTTTCAAATCCCCATGGTTGTTCAATATAAGATGGGATCCATCCAGTTCCAATCCTCTTTAGGTTTGTAATCCAAGTGAGAGCTTGGATTACACCTAAAATCATTTGAAATAGATTGACGTTAATGTGTCATTAACACTATACATTCTACTGGTGCACAGGCCCACTAAGATGATCGACCGATCATCAAACATTGTCATGGTGGCAGATCAACTAGCCAAATCACGTTGTCCGACGACGAACATTTCCTGTATCATGAACTAAAGATCAGTGGTTACGTCACCTCCAACATAATCTTGTGCTGGCTATCAGACTTGGAATTTCACTCACTTTACGGCAAACATCTGATTTTACGGGTTATCAACCATAGTGTCAAAAATTTATATCTCACTAATTAAGGATATTAAAGTTGATTTAGTAATTATTCAAACCCCTCTAACCATGTATTGGTATTTTTGAATTCAAATGAGATCAACTCGTGGGTACCAAACACACCGAGAGGATTGCCAATCCAGGGGGTTTCCAATCTTGGGGGTTGCGAATCCAGGGGGTTCCAAATCCACGCTCCCAAACAGGCCCTAAGTCTCTAGTTTACGTTACCCTTGTTGCAGAAAGTTCCTGTTACCCAAATCTCTGCGGAGCTCACCGTTATGTCCGTGTGATATCCACTCCGTCCATCAGTTTAGCCAGCTCATGTTAGTCTGTGAGATCAAGAATGAAGTAGATCCAAAACTTAAGTGAGCCACACCACAGGAAAAAAAAAAATGATGGAAACATAAACCATTGAAACCTTCTTATGGCCCGCTGTGATGTTTGTATGCAACTTAACCCGTTCATAAGCTGATTCTTACCACGGCCAAGTAAAAATACAAATATCAGGTTGATCCATAACTCCTATGGGGCCCAGGAATGTTTCAATAGTGGGCATTCAATCCCCCTTGTTTCCTGTGGTGTGGTCCACTTGAATTTTGTATCAGTGATGGAGGAGACTCCCATTTCAATCTCCACCTCGCCTTGGGACAACCTGGCCCAGCCCAGGCTCGAGCTCAACTCAAGCCCAGGTAGGCCTACAACAGCAAGCCCAAGCACAAATCCTGCATGTGCCTACGTGGTGCACTATATAGGGTCCAAACCTCCGCTACTAGCACTGTTGATGATCCAATCCACCATTGATTTGGGCTTATCTGTTGTAGCCATCTTTTTCCAGGCCATGGATGGGATTCTTACGGTTGCCTAAAAAAAGCGATTCCATTGAATCATAAACGGTCCATGTACAACACATACATCAAGGTGGGTGAGCCCACAGTCAGGGATCCAACGAAGTGGGGTCCACTTTTAGGACCCTTAGCTGGACAGCACAACTCCCAAGTTGAGTTGGTGGTTTCATATGTGAGGACAAGGAAAGGGGCTTCATTAACCTGGACTCGATCGCCCCATAGATGGCATACTTGTAGGTGTGCCCCATCATCTTTATGCCCTGACCCAGAAAGCAGAACATTCTGCACCTCAAGTGGGCCCAACAGATTTGGACGGTCACCCAACTGTCCACATTCATCATATGTGTGGCCTACCTAATAAGAATGCGCATATGTGTTGCGTTGTGATGAACGGCCAAGAGCCGTGCATGCACTGAGCCATTGCGCACGTGCTATAAATGTTCCTAAACCCAGACCGTCCAAATAGCAGCACATGCTGTAGATGGGACATCGCCCCAACATCAGATTGAAGAAATGGTCCAGATCTCTGATCAGTGGACGTTTGCTGAATTCCGGTTGTTTGCTATCTTCTATCTTTAGTGAGATTTTTTTTTTTTTTTTAAACACGAAACATCTGAAGTGGTGCGCAGTATTTGGGCGGGTGATGTGGTGTTTGGTTCGGCCATGACTTTCTCAGTAACGTCCTTCAAAGCAGTTCTTTATCTCATTGAATGGAGGGATAAAGAAAGAGGAATATTAGGTTGGAAGTACCCATTCCCAAACGTCATACACAAGCAACCCGCGGGGGGCGGACGCTGTTAGGCTAGTGACCCCAACACCAGCCAACTAGCTGGTGTCAAAACTTTGTGGGGCCACCCTGATGTATATGTTTTATCCATGCAGTCTATCCATTTTTCTGCCTCATTTTAAGGCGTGAACAAAAAAAAAAATGAGGCTGATTCAAATCTCAAGTGGACCACACCACAGAAAACAGTGTTGATTGAACGTCCACAATTAAAAACTCAATAGGGCCCACTGTAACGTTGATTTACCATCTAACGTGTTAATACTATTGCACAGACCTGGATTAAGGGAAAATACAAATATTGGCTTGATCCAAAACTTCTACTGCCCCCAAAAAAGTTTTCATCTGTAAGCTTACAATCCTTGTTGTTTCCTGTGGTGTGGTTTACTTGAGATTTTTTTTATGCCTCATTTTTGGTGTCATCCCCAATAATGAACTAGAAAATTGGATGGACAAAATGGATAAAACTCATACATCATGTTGAGGTCCACAAAGTTTTGATAACAGCTAGCTGACTGGTGTTGGGATTACTAGTTAAACCCGTCCGCGGGTGGCATGGCAACCTTGAACACCACTCAGATGCCTTGCGTGTGGAAGTGCATTAGGGTCTTTGAACCGTGGGATTAAATGGTATGGAATTGCATTAGATAAAATTAACACCATCATTGCATAATGATTATGTGTCCGAAAATACCATGGTATTTTGATGGTCTAATCCCACGTTTGGATCAAAATCTTCTCTTGGAAATATACTGTATTAAGCAAAGCTCACATTTGGTGGACCATCGAATTATGATCAACGCATATGGCACATATGGGTGGATAGCTTGGATAAAACACATGCATCAACATAAGGCTGATAGATGGAGTGGATTTGGAAATCCACCAGAAATCACGTAGTATTTCCCACCGGATACCATGCACCAAAAAGGCCATTAATGTTAATGATTTATTTTTTTTCATCAATACTCACCAGCCAACTGATACCTCATCTCATGGATGTACTACTTAATAAAGAAAAAGAAATCAGCCATCGCTATTCCTAACCTTGGGTTTTATTTTGGATCCTGGGGAAATTTCACTTAAAAAATGAGTTTTCATTTTCAGTAATTAAATCCTGGGGATGGATGTCAATTTGTTGTGTTTGGGCACAAGGATAAGACTGTCTATGAAAATTGCTATTCCGCATTTGCATGACCTCCGAACAACCTTTTCCTTAAGGGCGTGTTTGGATTCACGTTTTGGTTGTATTGTATTGTATTCGGTACTGTTCACGTATACGTTGGGCGATATTCAGAATACATCCAGCGGAGACATGCCACTAACCGATGTTTGGATAAGACGTATTATTCTAGCATATATATAATTTCATGTCAGATCAATGTTTGGAAACGATTGGATATGGGCCACACGATGTATATACGTGCGTGTAGTGGGGCTCACTCACTGTTCCATTGAATGATCTGAGTCGTTCATTCACTTCAGAGGGTAGGCATCACCCTTGCCTAGGTGTCCTTTCATTTCTTTGCAAACTATTGTAGAATCTCAACCGTTAAATATGAAATGGACAGTAGAGTAAACACCCTTATGGGCCATATTGATTTCACTCTAAAAGCACTCCCTTCTGGATGGTTTTTCGTCTTAAATCCAATAGACGGAGTGGATTTTCCAAGAAGCTTAAATAAGTGGGCCACCAAACTTCACAGAGTCGACGTATGTCGACTCTGTTGCGAAACAGAGGTTTCGTCTTTTCGTTGTGGGCCACCATTATGCAGTGGAAGGTGAATCTGAACCGTTCATCAGGTAGAGGGAGAAAAATCCATCAAAAATATGTTGACCTTTCATGACCATGTACTTCCTCATGATCGCTATAATGATCAAAAGAAGATCGTTCGACTGTTGTTTCAGCTTGATTGTCTCAGTGGGCCACATCATCAGATGATCAAAGCTCACCATTCATGGTTTAAATCTCGAGAGGAAGATGATGGACGGTGTAGATTTGTCAAAAGACGGTTATACTGGGCATTACTAGCAACACAGTGAAAGAAAAAAAATGCTTTATTCCTATTTACATCTGACTGAATGTCCGGCCGATTGCGCAGTACAATCTCATTGATGATGCAAAGTAGTTCTCGAGCGTATTAGCGCGCGTTGAATGTGTCGCCCGCCATTTGTTTCCAAACGAGGGACATGTCCTATCAACCCCACTAATACGATACTATACACTCGAAACCGTGAATCCAAACACGCCCTAAAAGCATATTGTAGTGGCATGTGTACATGATTATCATCCTATGATAAATGGGTTCTAAAACATGTACATGTTCTCTTCTTGCAAACAACTGAGTTGCTTTGATTTTTTCAAAACACGGCTTATCTTCCTATTCTAATTAATTGAGATTATAAAGCTTGGATGACCATGGAGATGATGGAAGTTACTTCCAAGAAAGGTGCATTTCACCTCACTTCATTTACCTTTTTAAAGAATGATAATGCCATGGTAAACGGTTGTAGTCGTGGTAAATGGATGCACATGGGTAAAAAAAGATTATTTGGTTGATAATAAATAGTGGTTATTGAAATCAATGTGAAACGAAATGCAACAAAATCATGTGCATACGAATCCTCTCAGCAGGCTAGAATCATATACAAATACTAAAAAGTTCAGATTTTCGAAAGTGAGTACACTTTTATGTTCCACCCTAGGCTTATTAGAATTTTCTTATTTTTGTCACAGTATATATTTAAGTGGGCTTATTACAATTATTATATCAGATGTCACATTGGTATTAAAATTGATTTAGGCATTGCAATCCAATTACAAGCATCCAAACAATTCCAGTATATTTTAATTACTGGTATCCAAACGCAACTTGAGGATTTCAATTCACATTGATTTCATTTACCATGGGATTTGGATTCCACTTCGGAGATCTAAATTAAATGAGCCTTATATTCTATAGAAATTTCTTGGGCTCGTTGCCTTAACCTCCTTTGATCATTCAAAAATGGATGATGAATCAAATTGTTACCGACTTCCAATCCGCCTGATTTTTAGACCACGTCTCATCCAGATTTCATCCACCACGGTCGGGATCAATGACCAAAATGAACAAATGAAAAATCTGTAGTTTACTAACCATTACCACTCACTAAAATCTAATAAAGATATAAACAAACCCGAATATACACCCAAAGAGGAATGTATTAAAAAAAAAAGAGGCTTTATCACAGATAAATCCATAAACCCAAGTGAATAAAAGGAAATGAGAAGTAGTATAAGGAACTAGTAAACCAAATTTCACTGCCTCTCCGGATCTTCAACAGCATCAGATTGCCCACATGATTGCATCCTCCTCTCCGATCTCTCCCAACTAAGCATCCTCCTAAAAGAGCTCAATCGCGAACCCGATCCGCCCATTTTCGAGGACTGGGCTGCCGCATTCGATGTACCCTCAGATGCCATTGATGCCGTCCGGTTCAACAAATCCAAAGGTGGAGCCGATGCACCTGCGAAGGCTGCTGGTTCTCTGTTCACATGTTGGGGTCGAGGCTCAGCCCCAGTTCTGCAAATTGGGCATGTCGAGTGAGAGTGCAACCACATGTCTATGCACTGCACATGGAACATGTGCTTACAGTTAGGCAGAATTCTAGCGATCTCCCCTTCCTCTAATGCACTAAGGCAAACTGTGCATTCGACACCAACGTCGTCGATCCGGTCGGCTTGTTTGTAGGTGAATATAGGGAGTGTAGTGATGACCGACGGTTCGAGCCCGGTCTTGGGTGGTTCTTGGGACTGCCTATGTGCATCTGCAATGGCCATGTTCAGTTGACGGATCATGGCCCGGCGTCTTGCCTGACGACGGATGATACATCTAGCATAGATATGGAGGATGATGACAATGACTACGACAAAGAACAATGAGATGACGGCAATGAGCATGATCCGACCGTTCACTCCGTAGCTTCTTCTCTCTTGATAATCATCATTGAAGGAGAAGGTCCAGTGATTATCGCCGGACATTGTTCTTACTAAGGGAGAGTCTGCAGCAGGTTGAGAAGGCCTTTTCTTTATCCTTTATGTGAATGCTTGGGCTTTCTATCAATGACTTATTCATATTCTTTTTTTCTTCTTCAATTGAATGAGACCGTGAACTCGGTTGTGTATGAACTCGTGGAACTTGCCAAAAGGTTTGGTGACCCACCTCATCACCACCGTAAACGTGGTTGGTGTATCGTGATTTTAACCGTTCATCCGGTTGAACCTACGGTTCACACCATCCAATTACTAGCTTGGAATTGGACACGGGTTTGCTAATTCCACACGCGTGTTCAGTGGTAATATCCACACGTGTGTAAGATCTGAGCTTTCTGTAAGGTTGGAAATAATGCTGTCATCTTCCTTAAAAATAAGACCATTTCACTCTTTAGGTGGGCCACAGCATACAACGGTTAAAATATGTTCTAGCCATTCATTTGTTTTGGTGTGCTCTGGCCCACCTGAATTGTGAAATGGCCTGATCATGGTTTAAAGACTCAGTAACTCGGTCGGACTTGTTCGGCCCTAAGTTGAGTCGCGATTCATCCGAGTCAGGGTTGAATTGGTCGGACTGGACCAAGTCAATGGTGACTGGGGATAACTAATGATATGGAACCAAATCGGGGCAGACCTGGGACCACATCCTTGTTGACTCGACGAGTCATATCAGACTCGTCCGACTCTTAAAACCACGACCCTGATGGAAACCTCTCATCTCATCATGCCATGTGTGCGCGAATGTCTATTGCTCCCACACGCGCGCGTGGAATTAGAAAACCTCAATTAGAATTTTTTAAGGCGGGAATATAAGAAACAAGTCAATAGTTCACATTGTATTGTCAAAAGTCTGTTTATATTCTGATTTACTCCACATTGGTGTTATTTCCTTGCTACACACGCAAATCGCATTACTAGCGAAATGCCTCCAGATGGGGCCCACTATACTTGGATGAAGACGACTGGGGGATGGTCAATGGCCCTAAAGTCACGATGAATGATGATCCTGAAAGGTGTTGTTGAAATGAACGGCTGAACTACGTGACGGTACTCCAATTACAAGAATATATGTAATGAAATGACCAATCAACATGAACCTTTTTTATAGAAACCTAATTAAATTGGTGCAAAAATGAGATGAACGGTTTAGATTGTCAAAATGTGCTAGAAGATGGGCTGGAACCACGACTCATGCAGGGGGGCCTCTATGGACCACGGAATACACACCAAGAAAAAAAAAAAAAAAAAAATTGTAGGCTAGTAAGTCAAGATCTTTGAAAATTGAGGAAGGTAGAGAAAGTCGAACTGCCCTAACACACTTGGTGGGCCCAGGCGTTAAAGAATCGTGGGTTGGACACGTCTCTCTATGTGGGGTTTGATCTGTTTTGCAACATTTAAACAGGGTTGACTCATTCTCCTCCCATGTGGCAATGAAGTATTGTTAACCCAGACCATCCAAATTGTGGGTCCTGTTGTAGATGGAGCTGATCTCCAAACTCGCACCGATCAACCAATCCTAACCATCCAGCTAATACGTTTCAGATAGACGGTCAAAAGTAAAATAATGGGTGGTCCACATTCCAAAGGAAACACCGAATGGTTGATATCATCTTCTCAGTACAACTATTCGTATATAAAAAAATCAGAGTCTGATCATGATTAAGATGGTATTGATTGCCGTATAACTACGCCATTCTTGCATTTTAAAAGTCACCATCACTCTTTAAGTGGTGCATCAATAACACGGGATTGTTGCCGTGACGCGCAAGAAACCCGGTATCCAACTCTACTCGAGCGAAGGACCGCTTCTTCTGACCGAAAATGTTCCGAAGTTTCGTGAAAGAATGTCCTCTTTGCCAAAAGAAAACTTTGATACATCAACATTCCAGTGGGACGCGGATTCCCTGCTAAAGCCTTTCACAGCAACTTCATGCGACGTGAAGTTAGGTGGCGCCCACCGTGTTGTTAACGGAAATCCACCGCGTCCGGAAATCCACCGCGTCCGTCAGTTTTGCAGGATCATGTTACGAGATTAGACCAGAACTGACGGAAATCTAAAAACTCAAGTGATCCGTACGTCAGGGAAACGTGTGTAGGTAAATTTCTACCGTTGAAACCTTACTGAGTCCACCGTGATTTTTATATACCATACATATGCTTCTTAAGGTCATTCCTAGTAGAACTGAAAACATAAAAATTAGCCTGATTCAAAACTTATGGCCCACACATGTTTCAACAGTAGTGGATGTCCAATCCTTTGTCATGTGGCTCATATGAGTTTTGGATTTCAGTCCGTCTTGGGCAATGTCCTGACATAATCTTGTAAAACTGATGGCTCGTAGTGGATTTCCCAAATTTGGCAGTTAGGTGGGGCCATTGTAATGTTTATGAGAAATTTATTATCTATATGTTTCAAGAGATTGTGTTAGGACATGTACCTAAAAATGAGGTGAATTCAAAATTCAAGTTATCCACACAAAAGGAAACAACGATGGTTAAATGCCTACTGATAAAACATTTGTGGGATCACATAAATTTGAGTAAAGCTAATATTTTTATGGTTTCAATTCATCCACAGTATAGACAGCATATGAACATCATGGTGAACTTCAAGGAGATTTCTACGGTAGCCTTTTTCCTACCCACTTTTTCTTGTCATGTGGTGCACATGAGCTTTGAACCTGCTTCATTTTTGAGCTTATGTCGTTAACATGATCCGGCCAAATTGATAAGTTGGATGAATTTCTCACAAGCATAATGGTGTATTAATAAGATGGTATTTGTTGATGCAAAAATCTGGTTCATCCTCACCAACCTCTGAGTACCTGCATAGGAGAAGAACAAAGGAGACCCTGGCTAGAGTAGAGGACCCTCCGATGCCAAAGTCAGGCCTAAAATCTAGGTCTAATAGTGTAGAATGGTTCAAGGTGAGAGAATCTGTGTACCTCTTCCTGTAAGTGGGTCTCTTATTTATAATGTTTATAGGACGGGGTGGCCCATCATCTTAGGCATGATCTCAACTATTAAGCGAGACGTGCGTGGACGATGATGTCGCTAGTTTTCCTAGAATCATGGGTCAAGCGGTTATTTTTTTCGTGCGTTATTAGAGGAGATTGTGCACCTAACTTATCTGGTCGAACTCTCCTAGCCGAGCAAAGATGATCCAAGCCGAGCTCTGTCGAACGGCCAAGGACAACTCAGATTGGGCTCATCAAAACTTGACCTTGTTGTTCTCGGTGGTTATTTGATCATACAAAGTCATCTAGTTCTCGGTAAGTGTGAACGGCCGTACACTCGAGGTTTCATCCCGCTAAGGACTATGTTTGCCAGTTTCGTGCATGTTCCCACAAGTAAAGTGTCTCAGTAACAAACAGTCGTCGAGCCGAGCTCACCTTGAAGTTGATCAGGCCGAGCCATCCCTAAACGTGGCCTAGCCGAGCCGTCCTTCAAGGTGGTTGGATCATATCCTCCCATAACAGTTTTGATGACCCATATCAAGGTGTGGCCCCACATAATGGAACATCCACATCAAGTGGGCCCCATTTGATGAATGGGCCACATCAAAGGTGGGACTAACATGATGGATGATAGACATTGAAGGTGGGCCCACATGATGGATGGTTGGCACCAAAGCTAGGCCCACAAGATGGATGAGGACATCAAAGGTAGGCCCATATGATGAACAACCCATATGATAAACAACCCATATTAAAGGAGGAGCCCAACGTAATGAATAGTTCACATCAAGGTGGGTCCACGTAATGGATTGAGTAGGCTTCACATGATGGACTGCCCGCGTTAAAGTGTTGCCCCTTTGATGGATAGTCACATCAAATGGGCACCATATAATGGATAGCCCACATCTAAGGTCTGGCATGATAAATGACTCATATCCAAAGTGGTGTAACATAATAGATGATCCACATAGAAGGTGAGCCCTACACAATGGATGGTGGAGGACATTAAAAGTGAGCCCCGCATGATGGACAACCCACTTCAAAGGTGGTGCCCAAATGATGTACATATCAAATGCGGACCCCACGTTATGTGTAATAGAAATTAAGTTGCCCCACATAAAGGATAACTATCATTGATGGTGGGCCCCATATGACAGATGACTCATATCAAGTTGAGCCCCACATAATGGATGCATGGTTTCATATTATGAATGGCTCACTTCGAAGATTTAGCTCATGTAATGAATAATCTAAATCAAAGGTGAGCTTAATATGATGGACAATCCACATCCAATGTTTGACATAATGGATAATCCAAATGTCTTAAAATATGAAGATTGTAACCATCTATTCTTTTGCCATTTGGGGTGGCATCATCCATCATCCACCAAAATAACCATAGATATTGTTTTTGCAATGAAGTTGTTGTAATCTTTAAAAACGACATCAGCTACTTCTTAAAAAAATGCTGTTATTTAGGTATTTTGCCAAACATGCTTATTATAAAAAAAGAGCTTTTTCAATTTTAAAAATAATAGTTTTACTGGACAAGCTTGTTTAAAACAAGCACTAGATCAAAAAGAGCTTGTTATAGGAGCTCTTATTGGATTAGAGTAGAGATACCAAAGGAACCCTCAAAAATAGGTTTATATGCCAATGGGTTTAATTTGTCTGCCTGGTACTAGTTCCCTAATCCCTAGCCCCAGTTTAGCCTTAATCATCATTTGGGTAAAAAGGTCTACCCTAGCCCTACATCTAAAAGAGTGAAATGATTTTAGAATTTTAATTTTGTCAGAGTTATTTGGCTCATTTGCAACAAAGTCTCATTATATAAATGGTTTGGATGATGAAAACATAATGTTCAACCCAAGAATACCTTTAAAATATATGTGCATGTTGAATTAAAAGCAATTGCAAGTGTCTTTAAATCATCTATTTCTTTTTTTCAAGGAGGGCTATTTTTAATGATGGGTGTGGGTCATAATTTACTCAGGCACAACCCGGCCTAGATACCAGGCTGCATTTAAAGCCCAGGATTGGCTCTGAGACCAATTACTTCAACTGCCCAAGCCAAATAAGTCTCTCAGGAACTTTTAACATACAATGCTTTCTTTCCTCATATGTGTCACATATTTCCAACACTAAGTCATGAAATGGCGGGATGCATCATAAAGATTGTTGATGCAAAAAACTGGTGAACCCTCCCTCGACCTATTACCTGCACAGGAATGAAACAAAGGAGACCCTGGCTAGAGCCGGGGATCCTCTGATGCTTAAGTCAGTGATAAGATCGTACAAAGGGTTTTTGAGAAGAGTTTTCTGTGTACCTTTCATCGTAGAGATTTCCTGTTTTTATAGGAATGGGAGGGTCCTCTCGTGCAGGGATTCTCTTCCGAGTATCTCGGAGATTTGATTTAATTGTAGTTTGTTTATGGATTCTGCCCGATCCCGAAGATCTTCGGGGTCGGGAATCCTTTTCACAAGATTTTCGGGATGATATTCATGATTACACCGTCTCTTCCTTGCTCGACTCAGCCTTAACCGACTCTGGTAATAAATAAGTCTCGGCTGGCTGCAAGGATGAGGTTTTTGCCTTCTGTCGGATGAAATAGAGTCGGTTTATAACCGATATCCTTTCTTAATCCGATAACCGACACTGTAACCAACCTAATATGGGGCAGTTTTATGGTTGGTCGGGAGACTTCTAGCGTTTGGGTCTTAATCGGTCCCTTTAGACGTTGTTGCCTCGTTATCTGAGTCAACTTTATGCGTCTTATATATTTTGCCTATAGCTCATGTCTTTATAAGTCTCGGTCAAGCTTCATTCTTCATTGTCCGAGCTAAGTCTCTCCTTGAGGCATTTGATTCTTTTGCCTCGGTCAGGCTTATTGTCTCGGAATCTCGGGCAGTGTCAATAAAGTTGGTCCATTCCATATCCGGGCTTCCAGACTTGTTATATTTTTTTCCAAACAGTAAGCCCCCTTACTCCTTGTGTCAACCGTGTTGATGCTAATGAGTAAAGAGTTTTTGAGTCGGCTTGAACTGGAGACTGATGTTATGAGGGAGCATTTAATGCTCCTTACATCGTCCATAACATGCATCAATTCATTACCCGAGGCGATGTTATGAGGGAGCATTTAATGCTCCTTACATCGTCCATAACATGCGTCAATTCATTACCCGAGGCCATGCGTGCGGAGAGCTGTCGGAGCATTCCTTCGGCTTATCAGAATTAGACGCGTGGCGAAGGCAGCGTCTTTGTTAGTTGGCTTAACCGATATCCTTTCTTAATCCGATAACCGACCTAATATGGGGCGGTTTTATGGTAAGTCAGGAGACTTCTAGCGTTTGGGCCTTAATCGGTCCCTTTAGACGTTGCTGTCTCGTTATCCAAGTCAACTTTATGCGTCTTATATATTTTGCCTATGGCTCATGACTTTGTAAGTCTCGGTCGAGGTTTATTCCTTATTGTCCGAGCTAAGTCTCTCCTTGAGGCATTTGATTGTTTTGCCTCGGTCGGGCTTATTGCCTCGGAATCCCGGGCAGTGTCAATAGAGTTAGTCCATTCCATATCCGGGCTTCTGGCCATATTTTTCCCCAACAAAGATGATGGTAGAGAAAATCAGGATTAGGTGGGCTACAACATCAACAACTTAGTGTGTGTGTGTGTGTGGCTGGTGTCTTTGCTTGATTGTTCCAATTTTTCCTGTGGATCATCTCCCTGGCATAGTCCACCAACTTCAACGCTCTCAACTTCTATTGAAGAGACACATTGGAAGAAAACAAAAACGTTGCATGTCAATGTTCTGATACAACATAGTATGTGAACAGTTTCAGGAGGAAAATACCAGTAGCAAGACACAAGTAGTAAGAGATCCTCTTTTTTTTTTTTTTGTTTCTTGTTTTTTCAGATCGGCCTAAGTAAAGCACTCCTAAAACCTGCCTAAGCTCGAATTGGGCTTGGGTCCAGCTGGGCCAACACCACAATCCCCAGACATAAATGTTAGGTAAATTGCAGTAGCCAGGCCCCACTTACGGTTCCTAAGCAAGGTGGAATCCTGCTCTCTCTCTCTCTCTCTCTCTCTCTCTCTCTCTCTCTCTCTCTCTCTCTCTCTCTCTCTCTCTCTCTCTCTCAAATAGAACAACGGGTTGTAGATTACTAGAGGTGGATCTGTGAATTTTTGGGCTGTAGTCCTTCCCATGGGCCCACCTACATGAATGGTCTGGATCTTACTCATATGTCCAACATGTAAGATTTTATAATGAAGCACACCAATTTTAGTATCTTTGAAGGGTATCTTAAATTCTCTCATGTTTAATAAGTGGTTTTATGAATCCTAAGGAAGAGTTTACCAAAAAAAAAAAAGTACAAAGGGCTACGTGTTCAAATAGTACTGTAAGTTCCAGCCGTGTGAGGCCCACACATGATGTCTACGTAGAATCATAACCTTGCATCTGATGAGCTCCTCATGGGACAGCGTGTACTAGGTCTTTCTTTTGGGCCTTTAGGCAGGCTAGGGACAGGCCCAGATTGCATAGTTATGGGAGGAAAACTCATGGTGTGAGCCAAAACTTAGCTTGTCTACGTCAGCCCAAGCCCAACCCGTTGGAACCCAAACCCATAAGGATAGCTTCGACCGTTTACATCCCTAATTGTACACTCTTTTTGGAGGCAAGATAAGGGTCTTCATCCATCTAAACCTGTCCCATACATATACTGGTTGGGTTGGGTCCAGGCCAATAATGAATGGCCCAGCCCAGCCCGTTGGAACGGTCCACTTATCAAGCATGCACAATCATACAAAAGAAAGTACAATTTAAGGACACTCATGACCTGTTCCCATCATGGTGTGCCCTAAAGGCTGTTACCTAAAGGTAAGGGTGGCAACTACACGTTATAGGGTTGTAACGTCTGTTATGAAAAAAAAAAAAGATTCATAATTGCCGTCATCGGTACTTTACATTTCCAATAAAGGCCATAATAGTCTCGTAATGGTTTATTATGGGACAGGAAGATGCAAGTTTTTTAAGATTTTTTCAATAAATAAAAAAATAAAAAAAGAGAGACCGTAACAGCTGTTATGCCGGCACCGTAAAGATAACAAACAGTGGTAGCCGTTACAGCCACCGTCACCGGTACCGAACACCTTGGTTCCCACACGATAAATGGGTAGTTTAAAAGTCACTCTTGGTTTTCAGGGCTGTTCTTGGATCGGACTGGTTCAAACCGTTACTGATTTCACACTTTTCCGTATGGGGCCTGCCTTGGCTCATCCCAGCCCACCCATGCAGTGCTAACTGCCAAGGCCTTTTTGGGCCGTCCTGGCTCGATTAGTCTACGGCCAGCCTTCCCGGCCCTATTCCAGCCCATTGCTACCCTTACCCATACATGCCAACCTGGCATACAGTGCAGGTATGCCCACCGTCCATTTGTCCGGGACCAAAAATCATACCAGTCTTCTATCAGGTGAGCCTCACGTGTAGGATGATGAACAAATTGGCCAAGTGGCCCCATTCAATATATACATTGATCTGACGGACTTTACTTTGGGCAGTAGGTTCCGCAAAAAATCATCTTTAACTTTTAAACCATTTGATTGCAGTAGTTTCCTTTGTTGCATCTGAACCGTTAATGCATTTGTCCTTAACCTGACAACTAAAACCCATTAATGGATGGGTTTTAATTTACCAATATGGAAGATCTTTGCAACATCCCCATTTATATTAGGGAATATCAAATCAACGGTTTAGATCATCAATCTAGGGCCCCACGCGTACGGAATCTTGCAGGTCAGCAAACTAACTGTATGTCTGCTAGTGAGCAGGACCTTGTAGTTCCATGTCCACGAATATGTACCACAGAAGTGGGTGGACTATTAAGTGCGTTTTTCACCATTTCAGACCGTCCAAATTTTCTGCACCATAGTGGCTGGAGAATAGTCTGCATATCACACTGATCGGACTGTGCTAGCCATTAGATCATCATCATCTATATCAAACTGACGGTCAGAAAGAAAATTGTCTACCATCCAAATTCGACAGCCAAGGGCTAAGATCATCCGATCAGTGTGATTTCCGGGTATCTTCCGTTAACAAAGAGGCCGTGGGCCGGCCATGCCTCCGTGACGTATGGTTGATGCTACGAGTTACATGATAAATGGAAGAAGCAGTAGGTGAGGCGAGGCCCACAGTGCAGTGATCTGGTGGGCTCGACGGGAGGATGCTCCAAATATCTCCCAGATGATAGATAATAGCTCTTTGATCAGTGACCAGCAAATTGAAGGTTAAAAAGAAGATACAGACAAAAACCAAAAAAATCTTTGTGGGTCCATGATTAACCACATTAAATAAGAATAAAATAAATCAGAATATGCCTGGTCCCGTAGCTCAGTTGGTTAGAGCGTTGGTCTTATGAGCCGAAGGTCGCGGGTTCGAGCCCCGCCGGGACCATTGGTTTCTTTATAGGATCCGAATTATTTATTGTTGTTTTTTTTTTTTTTTTGGGTTGACAAGTGGAGTTAATTTTTATAATTTTAATTTCTACATTTTTAAAAAAAATTTCACAATTTTTTGGTTGACAAGTGGAGTTAATTTTTATAATTTTAATTTCTACATTTTTTTTAAATTTTTACAATTTTAATTTCTACATTTTTTTTTTAAATGAATGAGTGAGAAATCCACTAATCTTATTTTGTCTCTCATTTTCCAAACTCTCCCTTGTATCTTTTAGTCTTCCAATGAACCCTCTCTCTTAAGGAGGGAGCATGTGAGAGCGAGAGTCCTGCTAAGACTAAAAAACTAAAGAAAATTGTATTATAATAATAATAATAATAATAATAATAATAATAATAATAATAATAGAGAGAGTGAGAGAGACTTTTGAAATTCACCTATTCAGTTTAATACAATAATGTCCTCTTTATTCTCTTTCTACACTAATTTAATTCATGGTTGATCTACACATTTTTGACAGATTGGATCAATCGGTCATTTATTTTGTACGTCTAACTCATCCGTGTGGAAATGTATAGTGATGTACATGGCTTTAGGGTTGATGTGTAGAAGGTGAGATTTTTTTATGATGGACAACGATCAATATGATTTGTATAGGTCACGGGTTTTTTAAGACTCAATCATGTAATTATTTTAAGAATTTAGCCTATTTGACACTTCAATGAATCATATTGATCATATATCTACCAAGGTTCTTCTTTAATTTAATGAAATTGAATTAATATCGGAAGAGTAATTCTCTATACAAGCTACAACTTGACGTAGAGAATTGTATGGCCTAATATAAGATGTGTAAGTAAACATCGTCGTTCATTAAATTCATAAAAACAACAATAATTAAAACTCCAAAATTCCATAACGATCGGACCATTGGATGGGCCGTATCGATCTGAAGTAATGATAGACAATGAATTATGTATTGATTTATTGTGTGAAACCTTCGAATGCTTGAGATGCAACTCAATCTGTACCGACTACAAAAATTCAACATCAGATAATGATGACATCCAAATTTGATGATCGATATGACCATCTAGTGGACACATTGACCAATCAATGTAATCATTAAGAATTGTAATAAATTAATTTATGGATGGTCGGATCAATATGATCATTGGTTGTCCCTTGAAATTGATTAAATGATTATCAATGGTTGGCATTGATCCATTTGTCAAATGTGATTTGAATATTAAATTTATCAAAGTAGATAAATTTTCAAATTTCGTGTAAATTATCACAAATTATATAAAAAAATAAAAAATTTATGGCTAAAATAAAATTTCTAACGATGTCAAGGGTTTTAGCATAAAATTCTAAAATGTTACAAAATACTATCCGACTCTTCACAAAAATCCAAATTACAGATTGTTACTGAAAATAACTCGAATCTGCAAAAATTGCAGGAGCAAAATTTTAACATCACTTTAATTTATGTAATATTGTTTTATAATTAATAAATTCATTTTAATGAAATATCTTGTTATAAGATTATTTAAATGGATTTAGATCGATCAAAGATAGATCCCACCTGTGAACTAGTGAGATCATAAAATAATTTAATTTACGTGATTTTAGATAATTCTAATTCAAACCAAATCATTTGTTATACAGAATCATCTCTACTACACTAAGGTAAGTGATCCAAATGTATTTATCTCCATTAAGTTAAAATAGATTGTTTATCATTATAATTGTATGCTCGTTTGTTTTGTTTGAACTTTGATTTAATTACTATATTGATAACTATGCTTGTTTCATCATTTACTATAATGTATTGATGTACTTCATGGTTTAAATTTATGTATGAATGTATCTTGTGATCTGATTAATATGTTGAAATAATATATATTTTTTTATTTTAATACAAATGATATGAATGTCTTGTTGATATCATTAGGTGATATGGAACTGTGTTGATTCAAATTTGAGAACGGAAATGATCATTTGATAACACCCAGATCCATAGCTCAACTGGCAAACTGAGTGGAGATACCTCGTTTCAACACTTGAGGTCTTGGTATTGATCCCTAGCAGGGGTGGCTAACATGGAGTGTATGTACTGACATGTTTGTGTACTAACAAACTAACCCCAAAAAAAAAAGAAAAAAGATCATTTGATATATCATTCACAACTACTTGATATACTTGTGTATCCATTGTTTGCATGCACAATACGTGCTGAATTTTTTGGGGGCGCCTAACAGGATGGTATGCCTGGTAGAATCATTATCAGAAGCCCACTATACTAGTGGAAGCCTACTCGAGGAGTAGATGTGGGCCTTGCCTATGCCTACAAAGTGGTAGAAGTATGCCAATGGGGCATATGCAGGTTGACGGGTTTCCAATTCAAGTAAGTGGACAAATTCTCAATTGATGCATTCACACATTACATAACATTTGTATTTCATTCTAAACTTATATTGTACATGATTGTTATTACTCTATTCTATTTTGATGCGAAGAACCATGTTCGAATTTCTCATTAGACTTGACCAGCTTACCCTGTATTAATGTAAAACCGTACAGATATGATTGAGGGAGCTAGTGGCTTAAGAACACGAGGATGTGGTCGAGCTAAAAAAGTACTTAAGGAACACGTGACCCTACTTGATAGAGGAAGAAGTTAATACCTAAATTAGTCATGATTATCATTTTAATTCTGTTTGATTGATATTCTTGAATTATTAATTATTTTTTTAAGTTTGTTGGACAAGATTTATTTTATATCATAAGACCCCGACTGAGAGGATCCTTAGCTATGTTAATAGCTGATCATGAAATGAATGGTTGATTTCTTATTCATGAGATGTGACTGAATATGAATGGAACCTAGATTCTATCGTAGTACTATTATCTAGATGAATTTTGTATAAGCATATTGAATAATTTAAGTACACTTAGTATACAAGTGATAACGTGGATCTTGGGTCTGAAACACACAGCAAATACCTAAAATTTGAGTAGTGACACTTTTTCATGAAAGTGGATTTTTTTCAGGCATTTTACAAGTCGAGAAAATTTCAAAAGAAAAGTAATTTTTTTAGAGTAGAAAATTGCTAATTTTTATAATTTTCTAAAAAAATTAATTACCTTTTTGCAACATATCATTTCCTTTTTCCAACATTTTATAATTTATAATTCTTTAGTGAAGAAAAAATCGATTTTCTAATAGCTCCCTATATTTGATAATTTAATGAAATTTTCGATGAAGAAAATTGCTTTTGTTTATGATAGTTGTTTAGTTTCCTGTAAACCATATGCACTATGCAGTTTTATTTTTATTTTTAATTCTTTAGTGAAGAAAACTCAATTTACTAATATTTTCCCTATATGCTACAATTCAATAAAATTTTCAATCGTGAAAGTTCTTTTACTTAGAGTAAACTTCGATGCACTTCAATCTATTATTTCTTTTCCTATTGTCTACTATTTCTTTTTTACAATTGTTTAGAGAAGAAAATTCAATTTTCTAATTTTTTTTTTGTATGTTATGCAATTCAATAAAAAATTTTAATGAATTGTTTTGTTAGTGTAGAAAAATGTTAATTCATATAATTTTTAAAAAAGTTATATTTTGTTTTTGCAATCTACCATATATTTTACTGTCTTCTACAAAAATTTTAAATTCATTGAGTATAGATCTCAAGGGCTACATTGTGAAATTTTTTATCACATATCTCACTAATTTGAGATAATATTTTAAGAACCATGATGATAAGTAGAATTGTATGTCCAAATGTACCTATTGTATTTTTATTTTTATTTTTTTACATATTCCCTCCCACACATGGGCATGCAAACTCATGACCATTGTTGAAACTCACCAATTTCCCTTTAAATTTGGGTCCCCCCCTTCACTGTTAGCATTCCATTTTCTAACAAAAGCTATAACCCCAAATAAAATAGAAACACATACTTTATGTGTAAGGGCTCATTTGGCACCTCCTAGTTCTAATGTATTGGAAGGCAAATCACAATTACAATGGATTAAAAGTAATATGGAATCTTCAACTGTGTTCGATGGCCCATATTCAGAATCCGATTGAATCCAAAATTGTGTTCGGTAGCATAAATTTAGAATGCATTGGAATTTTGTTGTATATTTATAGGAACCTGTAGACACCCCACCCAGGATAACAACTTGATAAGGCATAGATGACCCTAAACCTCAACCACGGTCATTCCCCAAACTTGATCCAGACCCTAACTAAACTTGAACCATTACATTACTATAAACCCTAATTCAAGCTAGCATCCAAACCAGAGCATGCTCAAAAGTCTATCCATTTTTCAACCATTTTAAGCTAAACATCCGAAAAAAGGCTTTAGGCCGATCTCATGGCTCGAAATATGCCCACCAGCCCAAACCTCAGAAGCAACCACATCCGAGCAGTAGTCTGATTACCACGAGCGGTAGTCTGACTACCACCGGTGGTAATCGGATTACCGCCCTCTCTCGACAGGTGTCTCCTCTGAGCATACAGTTGTCTCCCCTCCAAAAGTCAACTCTCCTACAAAATTATCCCCAAGTTTTTACCCTATTTACCATCCTACCAAAGCCCAAGAGCCTATAAAAGTATGTCATGTGACATTACCCTTTCCTCAACTAATCACAAGTTGCCACATCAGCATTTACCCTCTAAAAACCCTGTAATTATCAAAATGTCATCCTAAAAGGCTATAAATAGCCTTCACCTCTCTTCATTTCACACACCAAGAAAAATCCAAAGCATATCAATACCAAGAGAGAGTGAGAGTAAGAGAAAGTAAGTGAGTGAGAGTGAGAGTGAGTGCTTGAGTCCTTGAGTCTCATCTTTTAGCCTTTCTCTAACCTCCTTCAAGTTATCCTCAATTCTTGCAATCTCATTTGGGTCAATCATTCCCAACCATGGTGCATCCAAACATCCAAGCCATTTTAAGTGCAAGCTAAAGATCATGCAATGATCATTAGCATTCTTATTTCATATTGCATCATTACTTCCCTTCTTAACCCCCTGCTCTTCTAGATTACCATTGAATGTATACTCTATGACTTACCAGAACTCTACATCCTGTCATATCAGAAACACGTGGTAGCCTAGTCTGTTTTTAATAACATTCATCATTATCATATCTGTTCGAAGCTCTTCTAGACATCCCCCGGACATATGCTCTACGATTTACCGAAATTCCGGATCTTGCCATATTAGAAATTTGGGTCTGCCTAGTCCTATTTCAATATTATCATCATATCCCTTAAAACTATTCTATCACACGAAGTAGAGACCGTATATCTGTATGGGCAGAGAGTGCCTAACACATTCCCTCTCTATAACCGAAGTCCCTTACTCAGAATCCTAAACCGCAGATCAGGAGTCTACTTAAGGCAAGAGAATCCCCGGATCCTCTGGCCTTGCATATTCTATAAGTTCTAACTGACTCCGGGATTTTGAATCAAGTTGCTAGTGGCGACTTTAGGACTATCACATCACAATCCAAATCAACCCGATTCCTCCCTCATCCACCAAACCACTGAAATAAGCGTGGGTGTTCACTCCTCAAGTATAGGGTTGTGATGTAGTAATAAACTCGGTAAGATCGAGGTCGAATTCCAAGGGACTGAAAACTTGTACATAATCTGAAACTAACCTAAACTAGAACTAGGCAAAGATGTAATCTAAATTAGGTAGAATTAAGAGAATAATAGTGAATTTAGTTAACTAAAATTTATAGAATCAAAGGTGGGAAACTAGGGTGCCAAGGATCCACTCGTAGCAATTTGGGAAGCTATCTTGCATGATTCAAGGACACAACTGGAATCAGAGTCTTATCTTATCCAATTGGTAAGAAGAGATTTGTCAGATCTCTGAACTTTTCATGGTTCTAATCATCAATAGATAAGGGTGGTGAAGATTTGGAAGTGATCCCGTCACCTAATCATGCCCAGGAGACTATGGCAAATAACAATAATTTACCAATCTCACAGCCAATCATAAGAGAATTGTGAAAGTTTAGGAAGGATTCCATCACCTAACCATGCCCATGACACAATGGTGAACAACAGGGTCTCCTAAGTTCACAATCTCATAATGAAAATAACATATTCAAAGCTATTGTAGATTTACTGTAATTTGAGTCACAATAAACCATTAAAAAACTAAAAGTATTCCTTAATAATTGAACTAGAATCCATAAGAGTTCAATAACCATAAATCAAAGTAAACCCACCTTCCTAAACACACTGCAAGCTTCACCTCTCGGCCCGAGCTAACATGCTAGCTAACAACACAGGCATGATTAACTGAGTCTCAAAAGAAAAGAAAAAAACCTATATAAAAAAAAAATACTAGAAAACAAAACGTCTAATCTCTGTCTTACAAAACGCTCCGGATGGATGGCCTCGCCTCTATCTCACGTCTTCTTTATATAGGTGTAGTCAGCTCGAGAGGTCGATTGCAAGGAACCGACATTGCTTACGCACGCCAATTCGCAGAAAAACAAACCGTGCACCTTTGTTTTGCGCAGCAAAAACACAACCTGCTGAGTTTGATCTGATTTTGAGAGGACTGATCAACCCATTCAAGCAATTTGACTTCTTGGAACCCTCTTATCTGGCTTTTGGACGGTCTGGATCATTGATCCGATCACGTCCTTGATCACAAAATGACCCACCGGGGCCGGTTTTCACGGACGCGCGTTCCTGCGTAAACAGGGTACGCTGTGACTATTGGTGGGCTTCACAGTATTGTTTTCAGAGAAGTCCACCCCGTTCATTAGATTCCTAGCTAGAAATCAGTCTGTAAGGGGTGGTTTGGTAAGTTCTGGCGTGGCCCATTGAATCAACTCAAGCTGCCGTTCATCCTGTGTTTGACGGTGTAAATCATGTGATCACGGCATAGGCCCAAAAAAGACACCTAGGTGAGAGGCAAGCATACCTCAGAGATGCAATGGATGGATTGGATCATCCAAATGTGTGATGATTGGGGTCCACAATCAAAACCCAAGCAGAAGCACGTCCGTCCCTGGACATTTTAGAATTTTTTTAGAGATTCAGTCAGGAGAAATTTATGACTGTATGACCCATTTATGGCCCATTTACCCGACGAAGCCCACCTCATTTTACCTTACCAGAATAAGCCCCAGCTGTACGGACGACTTGCCAAAGATCGAAAATGCCCCTGCTTTTTACTTCAAGCGGATTGGCTGGTGCTCGAAGACGAGCGTTGACGCTCCTCGAACTCCGAGTTATACGAACGGTTCAAAAGAAATCAAAGTTACATGGCCCCACAGTTATGTATTTGTTATATCCACAATGTTCATCCATATTTCGAGATCATTTCGGAGCATTACCAAAAAAAAAAAAATCATATCCAAAGATCAACTGAACCACACCACATAGAGCAGCAGAAAATTGATTTTCACCGTTAAAACTTTTGTAGGGCCCACCGTAACATTTATTTTCCATCCAATCTATTCATAAGATCACAAAGACCTGGATGAAGAGTAAAAACAAATTTCATAATGATACAAAACTTCCGTGACCCCTAAAAGGGTTTCAACGATAGACATTCAAAGCAGAATGGTAAATTCATTTGCTACGGAAAGGCCTATAGCTACGGATTATAACCATTGCCATAGATACCCTAATCCGTAGCTATAGAAGTCTATCTAAGGTGGGCTCGCCGAACTAGCGACCCCCACGCCGGTTGCTGGCCTGTCCGGCGGGGCCACACCCATCTGGCGGCCCTATAGCTATGGATTATAACCGTATCCACAAACGGACTACTGTCACGAAAGTATGTGCATTGTTTAATTTATTTTATTTTATTTTATTTTATATGGAGAACTTTATTCTACCTACAATTTTCTCTAACATATATTTATATAAATATGTATATCTAAGTATATTAAAAAAAAATTCTCTCTTTTTTTTAATTTCTTTCTTTATTCATTTAACAAGAATATCTTCTAAACTAAAATTAGTTACTTGTTGTACCCTATATGATTTTGGGGTAGGAGAAGCTACTTTAACCAACGTAGTTATTTTCCAAGATTCCGTCAGGTCGATGGTCGAAAATCCATTTCATTCACTTAGCGGTCAATTTCATTCATTTCATTTACTTCGTGATCAATTCCATGCATTTCACGGTCAATCTCGGCGATTCCGTTTTGATTCACTGTCATTTCGATGCATTTCACGGTCAATTCCCTTCACTTCACAGTCATTTTTATGCATTTCATGGTCATTTTCATGCATTTTACGGTCAATCCCGGCAATTCCGTTTTGATTCATGGTCAATTCACTTCACTTCAAGATCATTTCCATGCATATCACGGTCATTCGCGGCAATTCCGTGTTGATTCACGGTCATTTTAATGCATTTCACGGTCAATTCCTTTCACTTCACGGTCATTTCCACGCATTTCACGGTCAATTTGCTTCACTTCACGGTCATTTCCATGCATTTCACAGTCATTCCCGACAATTCCGTGCTGATTCACGGTCATTTTCACGCATTTCACGGTCAATTCCCTTCACTTTACGGTCATTTCCACACATTTCATGGTCATACCCCGCGTGGAACTGACCGTGAATCAAATGGAATCGTCGGGAAATGACCGTGAAATGCGTGGAAATGACTGTGAATCAACACGGAATCGCCAGGACTGACCGTGAAATGCATGGAAATGACCGTGAAATGCGTGGAAATGATTGTGAAGTGAAGCGAATTAACCGTGAAATGCATGGAAATGATTGTGAATCAACACGGAATTGCCAGGAATGATCGTGAAATGCATGAAAATGACCATGAAGTAAAGCAAATTGGCTGTGAAATGCGTGCAAATGACCATCAAGTGAAGGGAATTGACCGTGAAATGCATGGAAATGACCGTGAAGTGAAGCGAATTGATCGTGAAATGCGTGGAAATGATCGTGAAGTGAAGGGAATTGACCGTGAAATGTATGGAAATGACCGTGAATCAACACGGAATTGCCAGGAATAACCGTGAAATGCATGGAAATGGCCGTGAAATGAAGCGAATTGACAGTGAAATGCGTGGAAATGACCATGAAGTGAAGGGAATTGACCGTGAAATGCATGAAAATGACCGTGAAGTGAAGCGAATTGACAGTGAAATGCATAGAAATGACCGTGAAGTGAAGGGAATTGACCGTGAAATGCATGGAAATGACCGTGAATCAACACAGAATCGCCGGGATTGACCGTGAAATGCATGGAAATGACCGTGGAGTGAAGCGAATTGAACGTGAAATGTATGGAAATGACCGTGAATCTAAACAGAATCGCCGGAATTGACCGTGACATGCATGAAAATGACCATGAAGTGAAGCGAATTAACCGTGAAATGCATGGAAATGACCGTGAAGTGAAGGGAATTGACCGTGAAATGCATGGAAGTGACCGTGAAGTGAAGCGAATTGAGCGTGAAATGCATAGAAATGACCATGAAGTGCAAGGAATTAACCGTGAAGTGCATCGAAATGACCGTGAATCTAAACAGAATCGCTGGAAATGACCATGAAATGCATGGAAGTGACCGTGAAGTGAAATGAATTGACCATAAAATGTGAAGAAATAACCGTGAAGTGAAGGGAATTGACCGTGAAGTGCATCGAAATGACCGTGAATCTAAACGGAATCGCTGGAAATGACTATGAAATGCATGGAAACGACCGTGATGTGAAGTGAAATGACCGTGAAATGCATGGAAATGGCCATGAAGTGAAGGGAATTGACCATGAAGTGCATGGAAATGACCGTGAATCTAAACAGAATAGCTGAAAATGACCATGAAATGCATGAAAATGACCGTGAAGTGAAGCGAATTGACCGCGAAATGCATGGAAATGACCATGAGGTGAAGGGAATTGACCGTGAAGTGCATGGAAATGACCGTGAATCTAAACGGAATCACCGGAAATGACCGTGAAATACATGGAAATGACCGTGAAGTGAAGCGAATTGACTGCGAAATGCGTCGAAATGACAGTGAAGTGAAGAGAATTGACCGTGAAGTGCATCGAAATGACCGTGAATCTAAATGAAATTGCTGGAAATCACTATGAATTGCATGGAAATGGTCGTGATGTGAAGCGATTTGACCGTGAAATGCATGGAAATGGCCGTGAAGTGAAGGGAATTGACCGTAAAGTGCATGGAAATGACTGTAAATCTAAACAGAATGCGTGGAAATGACCGTGAAATGCATGGAAATGACCATGAATCTAAACAAAATGCGTGAAAATGACCATGAAATGCATGGAAATGACCATGAAGTCAAGCGAATTGACCATGAAATGCATGGAAATGACCGTGAAGTCAAGCAAATTGACCATGAAATGCATGGAAATGACCGTGAAGTGAAGGGATTTGACCGTGAAGTCAATCATTTCCTTGCATTTCACGATCAATTCGCTTCACTTCACCGTCATTTTCATGTATTTCATGGTTATTTTCGGGGATTCTGTTTAGATTCACGGTCATTTCCTTGCACTTCACGGCCATTTCTGTGCATTTCACGGTCATTTTGCTTCACATCACAGTCATTTCCATGCATTTCACGGTCATTTTCAACGATTTCGTTTAGATTCACGGTCATTTCGATGCACTTCACGGTCAATTCCACACATTTTGTGGTCAATTAGCTTCACTTAAAGGTCATTTCCATGCATTTCACGGTCATTTCAATGCACTTCACGATCAATTCCCTGCACTTCATGGTCATTTCCACGCATTTCATGGTCAATTTGCTTCACTTCACGGCCATTTTCACGCATTTCATGTTCAATTCACTTCACTTCACGATCATTTCCATGCATTTCATGGTCATTTTCGGTGATTCTGTTTTGATTCACAGTCATTTCGATGCACTTCACGGTCAGTTCCCTTCACTTCACGGCCATTTCCATGCATTTCACAGTCAATTCGCTTCACTTCACGGTCATTTCCATGCATTTCACTATCAATTTCGACGATTTCATTTAGATTCACTGTCATTTCCATGCATTTCACGTTCAATTCGCTTCACTCACGGTCATTTCTATGCATTTCACGCTTATTCCCAGCGATTCCGTGTTGATTCACGGTCATTTTCATGCATTTCACGGTCAATTCCCTTCACTTCATGGTCATTTCCACACATTTCACGGTCAATTCACTTCAGTTCATGGTCATTTCCATGCATTTGACGGTCATTTTCGGCGATTCTGTGTTGATTCACAGTCATTTCCATGCATTTCACGGTCAATTCCCTTCACTTCTTGTTCATTTTCATACATTTCATGGTCAATTCGCTTCACTTCACGGTCATTTCCATGCATTTCATGGTCATTTCCGACGATTCCGTTTTGATTCACAGTCATTTCCATGCATTTCACGGTCAATTCCCTTCACTTCACAATCATTTCCACGCATTTCACGGTCAATTCGCTTCACTTCATGGTCATTTCCATGCATTTCACGGTCATTCCCGGCGATTCCATGTTGATTCATGGTCATTTTCACACATTTCACTGTCAATTCCCTTCACATCACGGTCATTTCCACGCATTTCACGGTCATTTCTAGCAATTCCGTGTTGATTCACAGCCATTTCCATGCATTTCACGGTGAATTCCCTTCACTACATGGTCATTTCCTCGCATTTCACGGTTAATTCGCTTCACTTCACGGTCATTTCCTTGCATTTCACGGTCATTCCCGGCGATTCCGTGTTGATTCACGATCATTTCCACGCATTTCACTGTCATTCCCAGCGATTCTTTTTTTATTCACAGTCATTTCCACGCTGGGAATGACCGTGAAATGTGTGGAAATGATCGTGGAGTGAAGGGAATTGACCGTGAAATGCAAGGAAATGACCGTGAATCAACACGGAATCGCCAGGAATGACTATGAAATGCATGGAAATGACCGTGAAGTGAAGCCAATTGACCATGAAATGCGTGGAAATGGCCATGAAGCGAAGGGAATTGTAATGCCCCAGTTTTCGAGACCCGAGTATGCCACTCTGGCCTTAAAAACTCGGGTGTTAACTGATAAACAGAAGGATATTCAAACCCAATCAAAGTGCGATTTATCAGAACCAAGCGTAGTATAAAAACTCAAGCAATAACAATATCCTGGGCCACTCAGCTGGGGCCCATATACAAAACCTTAAATCCCAGAATGTACTAAAATGATAATAAGCAGATAGTCTACTGATTTAATCCAAAATAAGTAGCCGCCTCCAGGTACGGCTCCTCATCGTAAGTCTCTTCCTCAACCTCGGCCACCTCCTGATCCGCTGTGAGTCCATCTATCCCTGTATCCTCTTTATGGTTGAATATTGATGAATAAGTGGCTAGCTTAGTGTGATCTCCCCTCAAGATTACACACTGCCGCCCTAAATAAGGAATAACATAAAAGCACACAAGTAATCCAAAACATAGTATATGCAGTCTTATTAAGTGCATAGATGCATGAATGCAACATTGGCCTGGGAAAAACATTCAGACGGCCTATGTCCCGAGAAAAGCATCCAGATGGACATTAGGGTCGTCACCCATGGATGTGACTGGTCGTCAGCGCAACACTCGGTGTAATCGCATGGGCATGAGGATTCGAGTCAACATCATGAATCGATCGGTTGATCATTAGCGCAACACGCGGCATAATCGTTTGGGCATAATGATCCAAGCCATCGTAGTATGCTATGCATGCATGATTTGCCAGCCCATTATTAGTCCAATTGCAATCAGCCGTTCTTGAGTAAGCTCACGGTCACTACGGGGAGCGAAGGACCCATCGTAGGCCGACGGCTCGGGCATAGTGTCCCATTACCACCATCCCCGGCCCATGAGACTACCGTCTTAGGGTGTGTGTAGTACCCACTAACATGTGGTTAATCAATTCAACATAAAGGGGCCACCACTAATGTCGATTGGGAATGGAATGTTGAAATTACCAAATGTGACGATTAAACATGATGGAATTAATGGTGCAAAGATAAGTAAACAGCGGTATTTAGAAAGGTTGTGAAGTTCATCTCAAGTCAAATAGGTGAAGCCCCACATGGATGGTAAACCGCAGGGTCAAACACCACAACCACAAACCTCCATGTCAGGGGCCTACTCAGATCACAACTAGTATAGTTACACCCCAAGCACGGACTCTCCTTTGATAGGAATTTCCGTGAAGAGATTTTAGCAATATGTGTGTCATAGCATCATGTATCACAATTTGAAGGGAAATAAGGAACAACACCTATATTCCTATCGACATACAACAACTGAAATCGCATAAGATACATGACATAAATGACTGGAATATTATTCACTTAGGCAGTTTAAAGAAATATTCTAAATAATAATAAGCATGAGAATTATCATGTTAAGCAGATAAATCAAATGAATATAGTTTATTTCCATACACAGTTTATCATCAGTCTGGTTAACCATTTACACTATTAAAACTGTTATTTCTAGTCTGGTTAGGGATGAAAAGCTTAAGAGGAGAAAATCATCACCAGATGAGGCGTAGAATGCTCCTAGAGGCAAGTTCCTTTGAGAAGATAGTATATTTACACCACTCACGTCACTCCCTGGGCAAATTTATTCACATTAGTTAGTGTGCCGTGAGTTTTAACACATAAGGGTTGAAAGGCCCCAATCAAAGTCATTTTGGGGCTGTAACCAAGGGCAATTAAGCTCATTAAGCATGAGCCCTTATTTTAATTAAATTGTGCCCAGTTAGGGCCCACTAGATGAATGGTGTGGGTAAATTCCATATACAGAGTTGCCAGCTATAATGGGCCCAAATAAAATATATGTTTGCATCACATACATGCATCTGGTGGATCCTACGTAGAGGTGACCTCTTATATAATGTTTTATTGCATATTACATGCACAGAAGAGTTTTCCATCCCGCTGCAATAGGTGGGGCCCACTGAGATTGAAACATCAGGTGCGGCCCACTATTTTGAATGGTGGGGTCCACCAATGTATATGCACGTGTATACATACATTACACTGCTTATACACTTAACATGGTTTGAGGATTCAAACGTCCAGGTCTGGACGTCGGTTGGTGGACGGCTTGGATTCAAAACACCGCCCACAGTGCTACAGCTAAATAGTTGGTGCATACGTACACCAGCCCTCCATTCCACAAGTGGGTCCCACGTGGGGCCCACCACATGCCCTTGTAATGTATATGCATGCCTATCTTACATATACACTATATGTATTTATACATACATATATATATATATAGCAAAAGAAAGGAAGGGAAAGAAAAACGTCCAGGTCTGGATGTTACTGAGGGATCGTCTAAACCAGGATCTGTTAGCAACGTCCCTGATAGACGGTTAGGAGAGCTCCCAACCTCATGGTGGGTCTTGATGTGGGGTCTGCTGCTAGGGCAGGGTGCGGCCCACTTGCTGATGCAAGGTGCAGCCCACCAGCAGCTTTGGGGGGGGGGGGGGGGGGGGTCCACCGTCAGTCAGCTCACCTGCATTTTTGTGTAGGGCCAATGCCAGACAGAACAGCCCACCTGCGTTTTTGGCGAGGCCCATAACCTACACAGCCCATTTGTTGCATATGTAGGGGAAAGAAAGAAACGGCCTAACTGAGGTACATTTCCAATCGTTTATTGCTAGGTTCTAAGTCATCTCCCCAGCCATGGATTGGCGTGGTTCTGACCCAAGCTTCTGGCATTGCTCCTAAACCAGGTCACCTTCCTGTAGGGCCGTCGTTTAGCCACTGTTTTAGCTCAGAACAGAGCTTGACGGAAACTTGATTTTTGGCTCTAATCACGGCCATTGAAAAAAGCTGTTCCTAGGCCTGGCTTTAGCTTAGAACCATGGCCATTGTTTGGCCCATGTCCAGCTCTAAACAGAGCTCGACGAAGACTCAAAACAGAGCTCCATCTATACTTGGTTTTAGCCCGGCCTGAAACGGGTACTACGATAGGGTCGGATTTCTCACTAAAACAGCGTCATGGATTGGCTCAGATCAGGTCCAAAACGGGGACCCTCTGCAAGCAAATTTCTCAGTCCATCCCACGGTCATTGTCTGGCTTGGGATTGGACTGAACAATGTCAGTCCCTGGCTTTGTTTTGGGCTTGGCTGGATTTCGGCCCTAACCGCGGCCTGATATTGGCATGAATTCTTGGCCATTGCTTAACTGGTTTCTCAAATGGAAAGACAGCCATGGATTAGCACGTTTCCTGATTTCAACTACAAGAAAGGAGAAAGATAAAGGAACAAGGGAGGAGTGTTTTGACAGGGGCAGTTGCATTACTTACGTTGAAACAGAGGGTCGGTCTCCCTGTTTCTCCTTTCCTCTCTTTCCTCACTCACTCTCTCTTGCTTGTGGTGTTACTATGGGTCCACACTGACCTGTCTTAGCCTAGTTTCCTACGGCTGAGGTGGTGCAGGGTGCACTGAGTCCACCTAATTGGTCCTCTGCTCATGGTCACTCTCTTTTTCTCTCCTATCTCTCTTTCTCACCAGCCTGTGAAGCTACAATCCCAACTGATCCGACTCGGTCCAAACCTCACACGGACTGAGTTGGAGCAGTGGAAACCGAGACCACACAGTCGACCCACTCTCTTTCCTTCCTCTACTCTCTCTCTCTCTCTCTCTCTCTCTCTCTCTCTCTCTTTCTTGTTGGTGCGAATCCCCAGGCTACAGGGCTCTTTATATAGAGGGAGAGGGAGGACACCAACGACTAGGAATGCCTAGATTGTGCACGGCTGAGATTTGAGATTGGTTGTGCAAGGGGTCCATCCATCCGTTTAGATGAAAAGCTGACCTCAAGGCCCACCAGAAAGCACTCTTTCTGATCTAGTGGGGCCCATCTCGTGGTGGGTGTTCGACCTTGTCAACGGAGAAGATGAGAGGGCCAACAATGGCAACTCTCAATCTAGGACGCATGCCTGAGATCTGATCCGTTTGGACGGTTGAAGATTTTGATGAGTGTGGGGCCTATTTCTCAGGCTCCAAACGTTGGTTTGGGAGAATCCCGTGAGATTTCCAAACTCTTATCGTCCCCACTCGTGAGATGGATATTTCTCCTCAAAACTTCTCATGGTTTAACAGGGGGTGGTCGGGACCTCTCCACGTGGCTAGGGGATGGCCCAGATTCCTCCAGCATCGCCTTTCCTAGAAGGGAAAGTCTCCCCTCCGCCTTTGCTCATGCAAACCATGCCTGGCTATTCTTGGCAAAGGGAGAGCACGCTTCCAACAGAGAGATGGACCGTTGGGTTTGCACGATTGGACTGATCGTGAACCGTCCAGGTGATCCTATCATGGCCCCACCTATCGGATGCCTGCCACGTGCAACTTTTTGGATGGTTGCATACTATCTTTCACGACAGTTTACAACGGACCAAAAGCCTATACAGTTTTAATTATATGGGCCCCATGGAGAAATTTAATGGTTCGGATGACTTGGAAAGTGGCCGTGGTGGGCCACTTAGAGGCCCAAAGATCCACCGTTCAAATATGGAAATGGCGGGAAAAACCACCATTTTGCAATTTTTCTAGTGAAGGTCGGTCAAAGGCCATTTGACCGGCCTCATGGATCCAGCGCATGTCGTGTACATGCACTCTCAGTGTACACGCACCGTGTAGGGGCCCGCTGCGATGTTATTACCCTAATCCACTCCGTCCATTTGCACTGGGGACCCTACACAGGGATCCCTGACCACTTTGAGCTGATGGTGAGGCCCAGGGGGACTGTTACACCCTCTTATGGGCTATTTTTGGGCCATATGACATGATCTATCGAGTGGATGGGCCTGATAGTTGTTTTCAACGGTTAATATGAGGTGCTGGTTGTGATGAAGGCTTGGTTTGTCACTAACTAATTGTTGAGTGTGGGTGGCAGGTGCGTTGTACCAGTATTGATTGACAAAATGGCTTTAATTTAGAGTGCTCGAGTAGCCTCACCTTCCTGCTTGTCGTAGGTCGTGTTTTGGCTCCCGGAGGACCTAGATGGGTGGCCTTAATTTCGATCAAGATCTCCATCCTGCAGATGTCGTGTTTAAGCCAGTTGGTTAATCCAATCTGATGTGGAATAAAAAGGTAACACCCGAGTACCAGAGGTATGGGATGTTACAGGAATTGACTGTGAAATGCATTGAAATGACCGTGAATCAACACAGAATCGCCGGGAATGACTGTGAAATGCATGGAAATGACCGTGACGTGAAGTGAATTGACCAAGAAATGGATGGAAATGACCGTGAATCAAAACGGAATTACCAAGATTGATCGTGAAATGCATGGCGAAGACCGTGAAGTGAAGGGAATTGACCGTGAAATGCATGGAAACGACCATGAATCAAAACGGAATCGCCGGGATTGACCGTGAAATGCATGGAAATGACTGTGAAGTGAAGCGAATTGACCATGAAATGCATGAAAATGACCGTGAAGTGAAGGGAATTGACCGTGAAATGCATGGAAATGACCGTGAATCAAAACGAAATTACCGGGATTGACCGTGAAATGCATAAAAATGATCGTGAAATGAAGGGAATTGACCGTGAAATGCATGGAATTGATCACGAAGTAAATGAAATGAATGAAATTGACCGCTAAGTGAATGAAATGGATTTTCGACCATCGACCTGATGGAATCTTGGAAAATAACTAGGTTAGTTGGTTAAAGTAGCTTCTCCTACCCCAAAATCATATAGGGTACATCAAGTAACTAATTTTAGTTTAGAAGATATTTTTGTTAAATGAATAAAGAAAGAAATGAAAAAAAGAGAGAGAAAATTTTTATATGCACATATATACATATTTATATAAATATGTGTTAGAGAAAATTATAAGTAGAATAAAGTTCTCCATGTAAAAAAATAAAAAATAAATAAAAAATAAAATAAAAGAAAATAAAAGTAAAGTAAAAGCAGTCCATCTATGGTTATAGCCGTAGCCATAGGGGCTGCCAGGTGGGCGTGGCCCAGCCGGACAGGCCAGCAACTGGCCGGGGGGGGCGGCGCTAGTTCGGCGAGTCCACCCCGGACCGATCTTTATGGCTATGGACAGAGGATCTATAGCTACGGTTATGATCCGTAGCTATAAGTATGTTTGTATCATATGACCTTACCATTCTACTTTGAACGCCTACCGTCCAAATCCTTTTATGGGTTACAGAAGTTTCGGATCATTATGAAATTTGTTTGTCCTCTTCATCCAGGTCTTTGTGACCTTATTAATAGACTGGATGAAAAATATAAATGCTATGGTGGGCCCTACAAAAGTTTCAACGGTGAAAATCAATTTTCTGCTACTCTCTGTGGTGTGGTCCAGTTGATCTTTGGATATGATTTTTTTTTTATAACGCTCCGAAATGATCTCGAAATATGGATGAACGTTGTGGATATAATAAATACATAACTGTAGGGCTCACGTAACGTTGACCTATTTTGAACCGTTCGTACAACTCGGAGTTCGAGGAGCATCAGCGCTCCTCTTCAAGCACCAGGCGATCCACTTGAAGGAAAAAGCAGGGGGCATTTTCGACCTTTGGGAATGCGTCCGTACAGCTGGGGCTAATTCTGGTAAGGTAAAATGAGGTGGTTCAACGTGTAAATGGGCCATAAATAGATCGTACAGTGGTAAATTTCTCGCTAGTAAGTCAGCATGCAGTGTAATGGTACACGGCCGGGCCTCGTGTACATTGCATACACACACTACACTGTGGGTCCGCTGTGATGTTTTGAGAGATCTGTTCCGACCATCCATTTTTTCACATCATTTAAGGGGTTAAAAATGAATTTGAAGTACATCCAGATATCAGGTGGGCCCCAAATCAGAATTTTAGGGGCTGATTTTACAAAGATTTAATGGTTGAAATTTGACGTGTACGGTTAATTTATGGTCCTCAGGCCATATATGAAGTTTCGAGCCGAACGGATAGTGGAAACCCTGTGATCTTGCATTTTGGATGATTTTCGAGTCCGTTTAACGTGAGTTGCGTGATTTTCTCGGATCCCTGTCGTGTAAATTCTTCGATCTTGGTCCTTGGGATCCGTCCCTTGCCTTAATGACTTCAAAGTGTTAAATTCATGCTTCTAGCACCCTTTTGCAGTCCAAGTTTCTAAATTCACCTTGCAGCATAAACACGATTAACATAAGGCGTTTAACCAATATCATGTTCGTAAATCTAGGTAATAACTGGGGTTTAATATGCAATATTTGACCCTCAATAGTGGACACCGATTTACCAGCGTTCACTGAGCCTAAATGTGATTAAGCTTGTTTGCACAATTCAATTAAACACTTGGGCACACGTGTGGACCAGGGCCATCGATTCCCTAGTGGGGATGGCTAACAGTGAAGTGTGATCTAACAGTGGGTGTACTAACAAGCTAACAAAAAAAAAGTGTGGACCAGGGGCTAGTATTCGGTTTTCATGTGCGATTAAAAAGTGTGGGTATATTAAAGTGTGGATCCTTACTCTTGCTCGGGTGGTAGACTCTCAGGAGTTTCAACACCCGATCAAGGGTTCGAGTATCCATAGGTGGTGAAATTCCACTAGCGTGAGTGTGTGGGGGTGTGTGTGCGTGTGAAAAATAAATAAAAAATACTCAACTTAATGTTTGATTGAGCATTGGTGCCCCTGTGTTGAGATGGACTGATTAAGACCGAATTCTAAGATCCAAAACAACGATTAAGCAATTTGCATAAAGGTACAGGTTAGTCCTTTCTGATAGATTTTTTTTCTTTATTTTTAGCACTTTTCTTTCACCAATAATTGCAATCAATGTACTTATCAAAGAAACAAAAATTGACAAATAAAATAAAAGAAGGCTTAAACCATGCTGATTTGTTTAATTTGTAAATGATTTTCATTACAATCGACCAAAAAGAGAGAGAGAGAGAGAGAGAGAGAGAGAGATAAATACATGATATGTTTGTATGAACAGACGATCTAGACAAACGGTGAGCAGAATGTGATCAGAATGTTTGATCTCCCAAGAACTCAATTGATTGAAATCCAATAACAAAATATTATAGATAATTATGATATTCCTATGGTACTGTAATAGTGTCATTGGATAGTAGCAATCTATACCAAGACTAAGGCTAGATTAAGATGCACTAAGATAAACATAAAGGTAAATGTAAAGAAGATGAATTGCATTTGGTGTAGTTGTTTATTGTTCTTCATCACGTTCTCCTTTTATATGCTCTGGTAGGCAATAAAACCCTCGTTGAATTTTCTTGATGTTCCAGGATCCTTCATAGATACGACTTGCATGCAATCTTCCCATAGGGACTATCCGTAAATCTAAAATCGTTAGTCAAATCTCCACTTTTACGTAAATGCTCCCCTGTAGGTCAGATCTTCAAGACACTATTGCATCTAAATCTAACTTGATCAAAGCTACCTCCACCATTTTAATTTGTATAGCCTTGAATATTTATGGATTCGATGAGATTGGATACACCAATTCTAATCAGGCCCAATCTCAAATATTGCTCCAATCTTTGGATTTTCATAATCTTCTTAGTTGATGAGATAACTTCAAACATTTTTTAAAAAATCTCTCGTTTCGGAAGAATAATGAGGATATGTGATAAGATCCTTGCCTCAGTGGGTCCTTCATAGGTGTGTCGCATGCATTGCCTCGATCACACACAAGAAAAGCACGTGACATTTATCATTTCATTCCTCGGAAGACATGCGCATAGTTCTGTACCACGGCATTATGGATGGAATGCATATCCGCATTACGGATGGAAGGCATATTGCTGAAGAAAATAACAATAAAAAAATATCTTATCTTCAAGTGCGTATGCAGTTTTATAAAGCCGTACGTAGTCTTGAAACGTGACGAACTCTTATTAGCCCACCTCGGTGTGCTGAAAATGGGTGTAAACAAAGGAAATCATCTTAAATGTTCCAAATGGCCTGCAATTGTAATATTTTAGATATTCATTGTAATAAGCAAATTGAATACATGCTTTAGCTAAAAATGAGACAATTCTGAGGGGAGAGAGAGAGAGGGAGAGAGAGAGAGAGAGAGAGGCAACAACCAGGATGTGAGGCTGAGGCGTTGTTGAGTGGCTGAACAACCGGAACAACCGATATTGATGGTGGTAATTGCTAGAGGTGGCAAGTAGGAAGCAACAAGTGGTGGTGAATATGCGGCTGAGTCCCAACGGTCGATTTTATTATTATTATTATTTTATTTTAAAACCATTGAAGAGAAATCCCCTCGAATCCAACCTCCTTGCCGTGATTCCGAAACTCCCTCTTTTTGAAGATTCGAATGTATCCGAATCCATTTATACTAAAACTTCCAATCCCAAACGCCCTCAAAACTGCCCAAGTATACTGAAATCTTCTCAAATTGTCTTAAGCTGTCGGTGCCGAATGACCACTTAACGTATAAGCTCCTGGGTAGGGTAGGTCACGCCCAAGGAATACATGCGTGAGCCACCCTACCGCAGACCTTTCGGCGCTCCACTGCACTACCGTAATTTTGATACTTTTGCGTGTATCCAGAAATGTAGACCGTATAACGCGGTCCTGCTTGTACTATACAAACAAATGTTCTTTACTGTAAGCTTCGTATACTGGCATATTCCACCTCATGACGTACAGCGTTTACAGCACACGAAGAGAGTACCATCTACCAAATGGAGAGGAAATCTTTTATGCTCTACTCCATATACATGCACCCATAAATTTTACAAGTTGCCTATACGTATCTCTAACTAAACTCTATAGGTCGTGGGTCCAACTACAGATGGACCACAACCCAAAAATCTATAATTAGCATACAATCATAAGTAGATGATTGGTAGATACAGTAATAGAATGTTTTAATTCAAAATGATCAGAGAAATGGATCGACTGATCAATCTGATTTTTAGCCTATATGAAATTTACCGTGGTTTGAACTATTTGAACGGTTTGATTTAAGATACATGCATCCCACATGTAATATTTATTTGCGCATGCGTATGGAATATCAAACATTGCCAGAGTATCAATAACACTAAAGAAGGAACTGATTACCTGCTGGCAACGGTACCCCAGCATGTGGTACCGTTTCCACCAAAATGGCATATTTTTACGAAATCAGTAGCATGAAAACGATATGCCCCACCATAAAAATCACCATTGGATAAAATCAGACTGATCCACCTGCTAGGATGGTCATACCTGTATGTTGATTCAAATCGTAGATTGTCTATTGATTCTAGTTATTATAGCCCACCTGATGAACGGACAGGTCTGATTTTTATGGTGACATCTACCGCTTTAATGGTATTGGTGCACTAAAAAAGGTAGGGTTTTGGCAGAACATCTGTTATGGTACCATAACTGTAGGTACACAAGTCTGTATGGGCTCAGTTCTCTTAAATAAAAGGGAGAAGGTCTAAAGTCGAACTGGTTGTACCACAAGCTACCGTCCACCAAGGAGATAACTTCTTACTGGTTAGGTGCATGTGAAATACTACCTTTTCAAGAATTAGTGCAAAAGATCATACATACTTACTCACCAGTGGGCCACACAAAGGAAAATAATTCTAGTCCATTGATATATAACAAAATAAAAGTGTCGTCTACTTGGATGATTGGGTACTGACTTTTACAGAAGTTGATCGTTGCAATGGGGCCAACATATTGGACGGATTGGATGTCTCAAATATTGAGAGATTGGAAGTTATCAACTGGATGGACCGTAACTTCCAGTCCAAGCGATTGAGTACTTGATACCTTCTCAATAAAAGTGCATGGACCATGAAGACAGTAACTTTGATGAATTCCTCAGTTTTAGAGCAAGTTTTAAATGTAAAATAATTCAATTCTATGCGAATTATTATGAGCACTGTGATTTGTACTATATTGTAACCAAAAATGGGGTGAAGTGGTTGTACTTGTCACTTTGGATGGATGTGAGCAGTAGCTGTCTATAATTTTTAGGGACTTTTTCATATGGCCGCCTGCCTTTTACTCTATGAACCAAAAATCTCTTGTTTTAAATTATTTCTCAAACCCGCTTTACTAATTCATATATATAGTAAAGCTGCCTCTGTTAACGGATTGTTAAATAGTCTGTTTTACCTCTACTTGTCCACACGCAACGAGCTGTAAATGAAAAAACAAGCAACTAGCTGCAAGTGGGGCCCACCATGGTGTGTGTATGAATCCACTCCACCCAACAAGGTTGCCCTGTCATGAAAGTAGAATGGCCAAAAAATCATGCAGACAAAATCATTACGTGGGTCACGTGACAGCCACCCAAAATCTTGAAATCCTTGTGGTAGCCCACTTGATGGTTGGATTAGCATGATTTGTGGTTTTTTTCCATTGACACTAGGAGGCGATCATGTTAGACCGGTTGATGCCATGCATAGAGTACGGTGGGCTCCACACCTGCAACTAGTTTAGGTGAGACCTTCCCTTGAGAAGAGGCATCGAAATGCTGCACACGTGCTAGCTAGTACACACGTGTAGAACACATAGCACACGTGCTAATCTTCCAACTTTGTGGAACATCAATAGGTGCAAAAAATGGCCCCACCATAATGAGTATATATATATATATAAAAGGCGGGTATAGTAATTAGAGAGGCCACAAGGGCATGTGGAAGATAGACAGCGCCTAAAACACCCAAGCTCTGTGGGCCCACAATTGTTGTTTGCCTTACATCCGCTCCGTCATCATCATCAATGTTAGGCACTGAGGTCAAAAAATTATCCTGGTAGACAACTTACGTGGGCCACATCACAGGGAATAATGGTGATCAGGATGCCAAACATAGGTTTGTGTGTGGGCCACCATATTGTGTATATTTCATCAAACCCATTTATTAGGTGTGTTACACAAGCTTAGAGATTTTAGGCACAATTTTACATTATTCTCATTGGTGTGGTCCACCTGAGACTTTTATTATTATTATTATTATTGAGATGAAATTTATAGATATAGTAAAAATAAGGGTTCTCATCTGATGCATGGAGTGGATTTCACATATAGTACATGGTGGGCCACACGGAGCTGGGGTATTTTACGTGGTGCGTAAAATAGTTGTGGTGGACGAATCCATAGTGTGGAAGACGAGTACGAGATGTGAGCCGTTCATCTGTTGGGTCTCAGTCCGGATGGACCATACACTCATAAATCACAATAATTTGATGATCCGTCTATCGATAGGATGAGTTTTGCACAATGATGATCAAACGCTGGTTAAATTCCTCTCCAACCATCATTTTTTGTCTCATGTCCTGAATGAGCTGAAAAAACGGACGGACGATTTGGATTTCTCACAAACATCATGGTGGGCCTCAGCACGTCAGATGGTGATGAGTGGGCAGACGAACGCGGATTACATCACGTCGCTTAGAAGTCGAGCATGTATAACACGAATTAGCTGAATTTGATTGGTCCAATTACCATTACCAAAGATGGGCCCACACAAATTATATTTGAAACTTGCTTGTCGACTACTGCTGGATCATGCCAGACGCGGATGAGGTGGTGTGTTGACATGCTCCGCACGATCGGGCTCAACGTGATGCATATGTTTTATACTCATGTTGTCCATCCGTTTTTCCAGTTCATTTTATAGTAGATCCGAAGCTCAAGTGGACCATGTTACAAGAAAAGTGGGAATAATAGCTCCCACCGTTGAAACCTTTTTAGAGCACCCTGTAATGTTTGCTAGTCATTCAGCCTGTTCATGAGGTCACTTGAACCTAGACAAAGGAAAACACAAATATCAGTCCGATCCTCACGATGGAATTTAAAGTTTGTATATTTGTAATTTTAGAATTTCAAAAATAATAAATTATAAAATTAAAGGAAAGTATATATAAGCAAGAAATTGAAGTAAAAAAAAAAAAAAAAAAAACTTATTGAAATTGATGTATGATTAAATCACTTGATTTGAAGTTAATTTGTCATTCTTTAGACATTGTCTATAGTGCTATAGAAACACTAGACAATCAACATTCAAGCTACCCTAGATTGTTGTTATGTTGCACCCTTGCAGCCGATCTATGAAGACTCAAACTACTGTCGTTTGTTTAACTCAAAAGACAAAACTAAACCGAAACTGAAAATAGTTCACAATTGTAGAAAATCAAAGTGCAAGAGATTTCGAATGCGTACAAAAAATGAACCCAAGAAGTTTCTTTTATATACTTCAATGGTCCCATGAAAGGGTGTAGAAGTACCCTCTACTAATAGTCATGCCTGTTGGGTTTTCGAAAAAGACAACCGTTTGAAAATATGATTGTTCTAGCCAACTGTTGCGAAAATTGAAATTTCAAAAGTCAACAAAATGATTTAGTCCTTGGCAAGTATACTCATGCCTGCACACACACACACCACACCACATAACGTCCATGGCTCGGCACACACGTGTGGTTCATGGCAAAGTTTGGAGCTAATGGCATAACTTGAAGATTGAACAAAAACAAACCCGAAAACAGTTCGAAACCATAGAGAAATTTTGAATGCATAGAAAAAATGAACCAAAGAGTCGTCCCTTTTATGGACTTCAGCGGTTGTCATGAAATAGTGTAGAAGCGCCCTCTTCAAACAGTCATGATTGTTGGATTTTCAAGGAGAACTGATTGAAAATACAACTATTCTAGCCAAACGTTCTAAAAGTTAGAATTTCAAAAAGCAACAAAATGATAGTCTTTCACAAGTATATTCATATGCGCACGCACACCACACCACATTCACATAGAGCTGGATACAAACCAAGCAAACTCGAAAGCTCGACACAGATTGGTTTGAAAAAGCTTGGATTGTATTGGTTCAAATAGAAGTTCAAACCTAACCAAGCCTTGAAGTTAAGCTCGTTTAAAAAAGCAAACCAAGCTCTAACCAGGGCAGTACTGGCTCAGCTTGAATCAGCTCGGTTTGATTCGACTTGATTCGGCTCATAGATTGTATGCACACTATTTCCTCTGGTGTGATCTACTTGAGCTTTGGATATGGTTCAATTTTGGGATCACGCCCAAAAATTATATGTAAAAACGGATGGATGGTGTGGATAATACATAATACATATACATGAATGCACATTGTTTCTTGTGGTTTGTCCACTTGAGCCTTGGATATGATTCAATTTTGGATCATGTCGTAAAATGGTATGTAAAAATGGATGAATGGTGTGGATATCTTGTAATGTTATTTTCTAGTATTACCTATGTATTTTTTTTATTTTTTTAAAAAAAATCATATTATGTATATTTTTTACTTAACAAAAAAAAAAAAAATGAGTTGACCCATGTTTGAATTGCACTCAATTTGGCTCAGCTCGGCTCGACTCAGATATTTGGATTGGACTAAACCAAGCCCAAGCTCATATAACTTGGATCAAACCAAGCTTAAACAATAGGGATAGGCTTGAAGCTGCACATGTAAAGCTCAAACATGGGATATCATATAAACAAGCTAAACCGAACTTGGGTCAAGCTCGGTTCAGCTTGCCTCATGTACAACTCTATGTCCACAACCTATTCTACGCATATATGTGTGGCTCATGACATAGTATGGACTCAATGGCATAAATCTCCCACTAGACAAAGCAAATGAAATAGTGAATAACAAAGATATAAAATTGATACATCATGTTGGGTCACCATGCCTGATAATGTTGAGAAATTATATAGAAATGATATTTTCTGTAAAATATACCAAAATAATCTGAAATTAGGACAAATTGAAGCACCTATAGAATGTTGCCCTTAAAGCGTTATTTGCCCTTACTCAAGTAATTTGAATATGCTAAAAAGTTACAGGCAAATTACTTCTAGGATATGACGAGCCTGGTGTGGATCCACGTTCAGCAAACACGAAAACCCACTAATGGAACTCTGTTACACAATTTCTAGCAGAAATAAAAAGAAAAATCCCAGATAGAAAATGAGAAGAAACGTGAATTAAACCACTGCACTGGTCAGTTCTTCAACTAATGGTTCAGATGAACCGTTCTAGACCACACTACTGGTTTGTTCTTCAGGTAATGGTTCAGATGAACCTATTGTCTTCCTGGAACTTCTGGTTCTCTAGGAGAAGATGTGGTTTGAATAGGTCTGCTTGAGTGTGTTGTTGTGTTTTGGAAACCCATCCAGGCCCTATTTATATAGGTAATGGTGGCTGTGAGTTATGGTCCACGAAAATTAATCCAATTGACCGTTTCTGCCTGTTGGGAGAAACTAGCCGTTATTAGCAGTTTTTAACCGTTCTGCATGTGCTGTAACAACTGCTGCATGCTAACCGTTGGAAGACACTGGCTAGCCGTTTGTAGCTGTTGAGTTGGCCACATGCAGCAGTTTCTGCCCTGTCAGCTATCAATTGCATGAGGAGTTACAACTCCCTGCAACAACTATATTTCCAGACTCTATATAAGCCAAAGAATCTCATTCAGTCTTCTGGCCTTCCAACCAGCCATCTGCCTTCACTCTCTGTCGCACTACGACTCACACTCGTCTCCCGCAGTTCGCATAAGGTCGCGAAGGAGCGACTCTCTGTGACACGATACGAACGTGTGAAGTACAAAGTGTGCTACTAGCGCCTCTATAGCCATACTACCTCACATGTCCACGTTCTCGCACCGAGCCCGTACCCATGCCCAAGACCAAGGCCAAGCCCGATCGTGCGCGCGGGTGTTCCAGTGCATAAGCTCCATACTCCTTGGACCATATAGGTAAATATTATAATACTCCACTCTCCACATTTATACTCAAAATCCTCCTCTTTTTCCAATGTAGGAATATTCCTAAAACACAAGAAAAAAATGTATTTTGCAAACCTTTTATAATATAATATTTTTATTATAAAATACATTAAAAATTAATATATATCAACAATCCCCCACTTGATTTTTTGAAATATATTTTTCGAAAAATATTTCTGTCAGAATAAGAACAGCTTATATGCATAAAGAAAGATATTTTTCGATTTGAATCTTTCCTTAGTGTAAGTACTTTTAAAGCTTTATCGAAATGACTGATAGCCATAGTATTGAACTAGTTATTCCTAGATAACAGAGCCGGAGAAACTACACACATATTCACTATGTGTATTTTAGAGTTACCACAATCTTGCTCAGTACAATTAATGAGCATGTACTCATCCTATTTCATGAACGATCATGAGAGAAAACTCCAATTCTTATGAGAGACGACACCATCTCTACGTCCATATAAGTGAAATCCTTCTAGTGTCTTCACTACTATAAGACGTTTATCCTTTAAACTGAATTTCATTAAGAGTTCTAAGACTCAATTCTCTTTCGTAACACTCAACACTTATCTATTATGGATAAGGTCGTAAATAATTTAGTGCTGAAAATTTTTCACATATTAGTAACTTGTTTTTATCCATTAAACTCGAAATTAGAGATTTTCTCATTTTATGTTGGGCTACCATTACTGGTGGAACTTTGGTTGAAGAGTTTCAACCTCATCCCTCTATATGTTGCCTTTACTACCTCTCTCGGTAGAAGTTTAGTAAAAGGGTCCACTAGGTTATTCCTTAATTTTACATTGGAAATGACAATAATTTCATTTTGAATCAATTGTTTAACATAATCATATCGAAGACTTATATGTCTACATTTACCATTATAAGTGTTGTTATAGGCTCTAGCTAATGTGGCTTCACTATCATAATATAGTGACACAACCGATATAGGCTTTACACAAAAATGGATTTCTAATAAAAGATCCTTTAGCCACTCAGCCTCTTTGTCTGTTGCGGCCAGGGTTATAAATTCAGATTCCATAGTCGAATGCGTTATGCAGGTTTATTTCTTGGATCCTCAAGATACAACTGCATCTCATAGGGTGAATACCTACCCTGTAATAAACGTGTTGTCCCCTGCACTCAATATCCAGCTCGCATTAGTATATTCTTCCAATACGGTAGGAATCTCTAAATAAAATAGTTTTAAGTCTTTGGTTGCTTTTAAGCAGCCAAGGAATCTACTAATTGCATTCAAATGTTTAATACTGGGGTTACTAGTAAACCTACTAAGTTTACTCATAGCATATGCGATATCAGATCTAGTACATTACTTAGCATATATAACTCCTTATAGCACTCGTATATTTCAATTGTGCAACTGCTCTTCAATTATTCTCTTTTATATTAGAAAGTGAATGCCTTCCGTTCCTTTCACCATGACTGACTGATGTGAATATGTTGGATGACAAATAAAAATCACTACGGCCTATAAAAGTTTTAACAATATACCTCATCGTCCCCATTGGTTCCTGTAGTGTGGTCCACTTGAGATTTGCATATGATGATATGTTAGGGCCTTCCACCGTACGTAAAAAAAATAATAATAATAATAAAATAAAAGAAAATAAAATAATAAAGCCGAAGCCCTACAATATGGTAGACTCAACAGGACACGTGGTAGGTTATATATTGATCGTATCTGCTCCTATTCTGGCCGAGTACGGATGGATTGAGTTTTTAAAATAAAATCTAGGAGACAATCTATATGCATTACTTATACTACTGTTCTCCCATTGCATATCTAACCCTTGACTACTTTTCTTTTCTACCATTACTTTAATCCAACGGATCAGATGACCTAGTATTGTCTAATAGGATTGTTTTTTGAGACACAAACCATCCGTACTAGGGTCCTGCGTATAGGTGGACCCGATCTGCACATTACCCTGCTGCTACCGGTACTGCACAGAGTTAGATCTGGACGCGGATTACGCCCTACCCCCGCCCGTCTCCAGCTGAGAACGGGCAGGAGCTTTGAGTTGCCACCGTATTGTATGGGTCTTATCCACACCGTCCATTCATTTTTTTCGTATCATTCAGGGTATAAGCCTAAAAGTGAGGCAGATTCAAGGCTCAAGTGGACTACACAATGGGTATTAAACTCTTACCGTTGAAAACTTCTTAGGGGCCACAGAAGTTTTGGTTGGAGCTGCTATTTGTGTTTTCTCTTCATCCATGTCTATGTAAATTTATAAATAGGTTGGATGGAAAATAAACATCAGCGGGCCCTAGAAAAGTTCCAACGGTGAGAATCATTACCACCACTGCTTACTATTGTGTGGTCCACTTGAGCCTTGGATCTGCCTCATGTTTGGGCAAAAACCTAAAATGATACCAAATGGATGGACGGTGTGGATAAGACCCATACATCACGGTGGCTACTCAAAGCTCCTGCCCGTTCCCAGCTGGAGACGGGCAGGGGTAAGACGCAATCCGCGTCCGTTAGATCTACAATATTCCGGTTCTTCATCTCCCAATAAAATAAGATAAAAAGAAGGGAAATTGTAAGGTATATGGTACCGCCCCTCCACAGCAAACATGTAAGTTTGATTTACCAATCGGAACCATCCATCTGGTGGACCTTACACTGGATGGAAAATATTTATAAAAACATCATTTATCAGATAATCTAAGTTATGCAATGATTGGTATTCAAAGCGACCGCCCATCACAAAAAAACGTTAATGGTTGACACTCAATTCATAAAAGTGATGGCTAAGATGTGAGGACCACATTCCCTCTTCATCACCAACAAAAAAGGATGAAAGGATTTATTTGATACTGTCTGCCTAAGACGCTTGACCCACATGCGCGTAGAAACGGTTAAACCGACAATATTGTAAAACCCTCATATTCGTTGGACAATCCCGACCACTGATGCATGGACATTTGATTTTTTTAAAATAAGACCATGGAATATTTTTTATTTTTTAAACCGTCCAATAGATGCGCACCAATCTGATAGCTAGATAATCAAATGAGCATAACTTTTTGGTTTATGATAATTTAAACGGGTAACCATTACTAGGAACTGTTTAATTTGAATTAACGGCATGCAATTTCCAAGCGCTGGTATATCACCCATCAGTGTCTGCCAGAGTATCAAACACTTTTCTCAAAAGGAGAAACAATGGAAATTGTATAGGTGACCAATCAGTCTTGGCTGTCTCCCTTGCCAGAGCTATTATGATATCCAACACATCCAGAGCTCCGTACGACCATGGGTCCCAAAGACGAGATAATCCAGCGGTTGGTAAGAAACATGAAAATCACAATTACCACTAACATACCAAATTTATAAAGCGTAAGGACCAAACATGTGTCGAGCCTTAAAAGCCTATACGGACGAATATTAAAAACGACCTCTGTTTCCACACCCATTTCCCGTAACAGGCATGAATTCCTTCTCCGTATGATTGGCCTTTTAAGAATTTTAGGATCGCAGACCCAAGGCGATTTCCAGCATGCGTGCCAGCTTGGCACCCTTGTGCATGTGTAACATTCAACTCATTCATCATACGAGGGGCCACTACACATAGTCTTACTCAATGACTTGTAGTGGACAGCAAGCAAACGGTAGAAAATTAGCTGGTTTGAGATTTTTCCATGTTAGTACATTCCTTTTGGCTTGCCTTCCCTTGAGATTTTTTCCAAATAACACTATATTTTCTATATTCGAGCAAATATCTGTGGTTAAACATCCATCAGTAAAACATGAGGGAGCATTGTCATAGCCGTTAACCATTGGCCAACTGGATATGGGCTAGTGAGAAGAGAGAGAAAAGAGAGTAATACTAGGGTGGGGGTTTTGGGGATTTAGGAAAAGAAAATATCTTCTCCTCCTCCTTTTTTAAGATTTAAGGCGTTCTCCCCATATTTAGAAATGCATGAAAGTGGGTGTTACTTGTCTTTGGACTGAAAGGGAGGATGCTGTGTCACAAAGTCGGGAAAATATGAGAGAGAGAGAGAGAGAGAGAGAGAGAGAGAGAGAGAGAGAGAGAGCCGCTGTTCTATACAATTTACGCATTGGCCCCACAACTTGAATTGGGCAAGTTGCTCCCATCTGATAAATGGCTTGGATCCGGCACACACGTGACATGAATGGCAAATGTTCCAAAATTTGTCTCTTCAATCTCGTATCTACCATTTCTCTTCATGAATTCCAGTTAGATAATTTGCACCAACTCTCTACGAAGTCATGCATCTCCAATTGAGTCTTGAGGCAGTAGCCAGAATCACCCTGCATTTTGCCCTTATTTTTATGCCATGTTTTTGAATGAGAAACAGAACAGTTATACAAACTAAACCAATAACAGAATCCACTCTACTAGGCGTTTGGAGTGGGGGGGAAGAAGGCAACTGCATAACAGTAGCTGTATTTTTATTTAATTTTTTTTTTTTATCATTTCCACCCCCAAATCAGTACTCTTGTTTATCCAGCAGAAAGGAATGCCATTTTCATAATTATGTAAATATGAGTTCATCTTGTTTTTGTTAAACAGTAATTCTCTAATAGAGATCTGAATCTCTAATAAAAAAATAGAGTTAGCAGAAATCATTATATATCAGAGATCAATTACTGTTAACTAAAATGAGATGAACTCATTTTTAGGTGTGTATTAAACAGGGGTATGCCAGAGCTGATAACAATGTAGAAGCCGCTATACCCTTCTCCCAGAACAGGTCTTACTGTAATTATTCATGCAAATTACACCTCATCCCACAAAGTCCAATCTCTTTCTTCTGTCATTCTCATCCATCAAAGCTCTTGCCATTTCCTGATTTTTCTCTCACCTTACCCGTTTCCTTCTCCGTTTCTTTCTCTTCTTCCGTTGGTTTCCATCCTTTTCTTTTTTTCCTTCTGCCTCTTTTTCTATCTGCAATCATGGCAAGCATCATCAACTATGCCGAAGTTGTGTGGTCAATTTCCATCAAGTGCACACAACTGGTGCACAATGAACCATCACATTCAATCCCCATCCTTTCCAATCAGACAAGACAACATAAATGTGGGCAATGACCACTCAATCAAGCAATGACTCCTAATCTCCTTCCATCCCTTCCTGAACCAATGAGTCAAAATTACAATCCACCTTGCTACTCTTTTCTCTTAGAGGACCCTTTGATGCAAGGGAAGAGCCGAGCCCACAGCTAATCCACCAAACAAGAGACCCATATACCCAAATTCAGGGATTCATCAAACAACAACCAACAGAACCAGACATTATCGTCCTCATCGAAGAAAGATCATCCACCATTTTTAATATTATTGTAGGTGAATAATACACAAAGGAAAATTCCAAGCATGAGCGATCGAATTCAACTATAACCTATCTCCTGTATTAGCATTCTTTTTGTTCTTTAGAAAGGAACACGGGTTGTAAAATATAAACTAGTAATGTCACATGCTGCTGCTATTCAGGGACAAGGACTTCTCCTTGGCCTCCTTTCGACAAGCAATTTTTTAAATATGATAAAGATGTAAGCATCAGATTTCTTTGTTTGAAGTAGATTGCATCAGCAACAGTTCCATGGGAACTAACAAAACCAACAAGCTGCCTTCCCCACCAAGAAAAAGACCATTCATTTCCAATTGCAGAAAAAAGGCGTTGCCTTCCTCTCATTTTCGGCACATCGAAAACAACCACCAGCTAAAATCGGATCCAACACTCAGTGGCTTGATTTTTAATGGGGCTTTTCTCTGTTTTGCCTACTCTTGAGAGGATTTGTGAGGAAATTGAATGAGACACATTTCAGATTTGCATCTTCTACGGATAAAATTGAGGATTTTTTAAAGCAGAATAACATGCGATTCTCACCCATGACAATACCCAAAATGCAATGTCATCACATCCGAGTCTAACAGTAGAAAGAAAATGTGATCCAACAAGATAAATAAACAGGACTCAAAAGCCCGTCCAAACATGGAAAGGAAAGTAAACAAACAAAGCAAACCGAGGAAAGAGGAACCTGGTGGAACAGATTTCTTCCGACGGTACAACACCATTGGATTAGAAACCGAAATCACATCTTCTTCTTCATTCGAATAAGCGCACTCTTGTCGTCTTTGACAAAGCATAGTCCTAAGAAATCAATACAGATGAGGAATTCAGGGAGAATGGATTAGATGGAGTGAATTCTAAGGACTTGTATATGGACATTGGCAAGGGTACCTGGTGGAGCTATGATTTCGGTTTTTCTCATCAATGGCGAGAAGCAGAGGACGCAGAAGACTGTTTGTTGGCGACGGCGTCGTGCTCCTCCTCACCTTGAATTCGTGCCGGTATGCGGAAGCCGGAGAAACCGCCGGAGGCAAAACCGATGGCCGAGATCGATGATGACGGATGATGAAACATAGCCGTCTGATGGTCTGCCGCAATCGGTGGCGGGTCCGTCCAAGCACGAACCGAAGGTGAGCTACTGGACTGAAGGGGTCCCCTCTGTGGAAATAACGGGTTTTGCCCGAGCAACGGGTGCAGCGGCATCGGCGGCGGAGGTGTGCTGAAGATGTACCCTCCACCGCCACTGCTGCCGCCACCAGCCTCAGCTGCATTCCAGGCAATCATTCGCTGAAACCTGCCAAACTCCTGCTGCTGGTGGTCGGACCAGTTGGCAGGGGCGGCGTCGTATGCCAGCGGAGCGGAGCTGGTGAAAAGGGCTTGCTCGCCCGAAGGTGGATGGTGATGGTGGGGTTGGTGGTGTTGGAGGAGGATGGGGTCTTGGAAAGACTGCAGGGAAAGGCGGAGATCTTGGGTTTGGCTGCTGGTTCTCGAGAGCAGGTCTGGCGGGTAGTTCTGGAAATGAATGGAAGACGAAGAGGAAGCCATGGGGAAGAAGGATTTGATGGTGTCAGCAATGGCATCGGAATCTAAAGAAGGCGGGAGGAAGCTGGTGGTATTGCTCGGATGCTGGAAACCATAAGCGGAGGCCGCCACAGGCTCGGCCTGCATCGGTTTCTTGCCCGCAGTGTCCGTGTTACCCTGCTGCTGGCTGTGGATGTGCTGCTTCTCTTCCTCCTCATCTTCCTCGCCATGGTCCGGCTGCTGGGCTGAAGCATTAGCCGAAGAAGGCTGCCAGGCGGGCAGCTCGGCAAGCTCGTCGATGGCGGCCTTGGCCTTCTTGATGAGCCAGTCGACGGCCTTGCTGGGGCGGTCGTAGCCAAGGCGGTCCTGGACATCGTAGAACTGGATTGCAGTGTGAGCGGAGAGCCGGACGCGGCGGTCGCGAGGGCCTTTGGCAGTGCAGACCTTGCTGTGGCGGTCTTTCCTTCCTGTGGATCGGACAATGTGGCCGCCTTGGACTTCGACGATCTCTCCTCCCGTCGGGTTCCTCAATACCAACCTCGACGAAGTTTGCTGAGGGTGTTGGTGATGATGCTGGAGCTGGTGCTGGTGATGACTCTCTCCCATCCTTTCGTTGAATTGGGCATATTCGGAAACTGAAGAAGGGAGGTAAGATCGCTTCTTGGGCTGCTGTTGCTGTTGCTGCTGCTGATGGTGTGGATGTTGGATTTCTATCTGCAGATGTTGTTCGCGTAAGTGCAGATTCTGGTGATGCTGAGCAGAGAAACCTTCTCCTTCTTCTTCTCCAGCTTCTTGGTCGTCTTCGGCTGCAGACTTGCGGATGAGACGCTGGTGAGGGAGAGTCCTCGTCTGAGGATCCAGAGCCCTCCTCTTTTCCTCTTCCAGCTTTCGATCGGCTGGATTTTTTCTTAGAGGGTTTCCTGGTGCCTCTTCCACCACCCCTCTTCCTCCTGAAATGCCTGCTGCTGCCTCTTCCAAAAGGCCTTGCCATCCAACTCCCCAAATTCCATTACCCAATACCACTCCCACCAGATAGAGATGAAAGAAAAAAATACCCACACAACCAAAACTTAACCACCTCTACTTCCCTTCTTCTCTACCCCATCTTTAAGCCACACTCTCTCTCTCTCTCTCTCTCTCTCTGAATAATAAAAAAAAAAAAAAAAGAGAGAGAAGAAAAGAACATGCCCTTATGTACCCTCTGTCCCTCTTTCTCTTGTCCACCACTACAGAAAAAAATAATAATAAATAAATAAATAAAAACGAAAAAAACAAATAAATAATTAAAATGTTTTTTTAATAATAACAACAACAATAATAATAATAACTTCGTGCTAATATGAGATTAGATAAATACAAAAGAAGCTGTAATTACAGATTAAAAGGAGAGCCGTTGATGCCTCTGATTGAGTAGCAGAGATGAGTCAGATAGGAGATTAAAGCACTCTCTAAACGGGCAGCGATTGCAACCACTGCTACTGCTCGCAGGGCTCGCCACGGAGGGATTTCAGATAAGTTTTACTTTTTCCTCAATTATTTTTTCAATTTTCTTTTATTCTTCTTGCTATAACACTAGAACCGGCGGCATAAACACGGTCTCTTTACGATGCCACGCCTCTCTCACTTCTCTCTCGTAAGATTTTTAGGTCTCTTTTGTTTACCCTCACTCCACACTCGACAGCGACTCCTTTTATATTACTACAGCTTTTGGTTTTTCTCGCTTCTTTATTGCTTTCCGAAAAGTAACGACATCAGCTTTCCCCTCTCTTGCTTCATGACTCCCGATGCCATTCGCGCGACGCGAGGATGGATTACCTGCGACTAGAGGCACGGGCATTTTGGTGGTTCCTAGATAATGTATCATACACGTGGCATATGTACATGACGATCTTAACCAGATATTCTGTGGACTCATCTCTCGATTGACGGTTGACCCAATTTTTATTTTATTATAATATAAAATAAGTGAAGAAAAGGCTATGACTCTTCAAAGACTCTGATTTTTGGACCATGGCTCAGTGACTATGAAAGCAGGAAATGGACGGTTTCAATGTGCCACGTGTTCAGAATGGCATGGAGGCACGGAAAATGCCTTGCCCGACGATTAATTTAAACGGGTCCCGTGGTGGAATAGTTCACGCCCCGATCCGATTTACGAGGTGGCCTACATGTGTACGGTGAATTTGGTCCGTTTATCTCCCTTTTTACAAAGGTTCATGTCCTGATGTGCAGTGGTGATCGGCTGATCGAATAACCGGCTTTGATTTTTAGACGGATGGTTGATCTTGTAGTCCAACTCGACGAATGTCCCGGATATATGATTGTACCACGTTGGCATTCTGCTACGAATGGCCTCTTCAATCTCTCCGCAGGCCTATTTGGGTAGATCGGTCTTTACCATATGTAACGCATCCTGCCTTAAGAATTACAAGGATCCACTTATTAGATGGGCCACCCTGTAATTTGATTGCAACAGTACGAACTACCAGTGAAGTAGGCCACCCTGATTTTTGACCAGGTGAGCTGCACGGCGTGGGCCATCTTTTGCACGCCATTGATGCACGTTTTCCGGAAAATGCAGGGTTTGTGTGACAGTCTGTACACTGTTCGTCTATTTGCATTTGATCGTTTGCGAAATGAAGAAAACTTTGATGCTCTGGTAGAACGTGACGGATGATACTCAAGCACGTAGAAATTTCTAAATTATAATTGCACCTCACGGAATGGAAGTAATTCAAATTAAACTGCCTGATATATGAATAGCAAGTTAGCTATATCATGAACCAAAAAATTACACTTATTTGACCATCTAACTATCAGACAGATGGACATTTAATCTAAGATTAAAAACTCTCTCTACTCGCAGTGATGGCCTTAAATAGGAACAAGTGTCTGAGGAGCTACGCTAGTGTAACTTGTGCTATTTACCTCACACATCTAAGATCCGGAGAAAAAGTTGGATACAGATGTTACACATTAGATGCGTAGGCCCACTATCATGTTGCATGATTTGTGTGCGTCGAGAGCGTACACCCTGAGTTATTGTCCATGACTCTGTGCACTAACATGCACTAAGTGCACATAATTTCACTTATCAAACGATTCTTAAAAGGCATAAATTAATGTGTTCTATCATATATCCATACAAACACTTGTCTTAGCTGATACTCATTGCACCGGATTTACAACCACATAAATAAAATCCAAAATCCATTGCGTCCACTCATTTAAGACTTTATTCAACTAACATATTAAATATTGTTCAATAAAAGTATAGATATAAACCATCCAAATTTAATCTAATCATCAATGACTTCAATTAATGGAAATTAAATCTTCTATAAATTAGTTGTATGATCAAATCATCCATCTAGTACAACAAGTTTATTTTCTGCCAGATACGACCATTGAACCTAGGTTTCATCCGCCAACCTAACCTCACTCTCTAGCATTTGACGTTGTTTACCTATCTTGTTGGTCTCTGTACGGTTATCAATCCATGATGTTAACTGGACAGGCTAGTAAATGAAAGCTAGTGAGTGAATGCATGCATGAGTGTGCATACCGTGATGTCATGAATATAATATAGGGCAATCAACAATCAAATATATGCATGTAGGCGTCGGTGTGTGTGTTGTGATGTCATGAATGCACATTGAGTGGAATGATCATACACCTACATAGGTTGGATATCCGTCAACCCGCATCTGCCACTAATAAGCTTTTACCATAAGTAAGCATATGCAAGGCCCGCATCTACTCCATAAGTAAGCTTCTCTAACAAGAGCATCCGGTAACGAATCTACCAGATAAACCATATAGGGAGATCCCCCGGTAACTCAAACATGAGGTGTGCATGTATTCATTTAGAGTGTGCCTCTAAAAATCAGTGCAGGAACACTATGGATGCATATAATGTATGCTCAAGTCTATACATCAACATACTCAGTTGTTATATATACATCATTGGATATGAAAGGAAACAATGGAGTCATAATCATAATAGCTCACATGTTCATGTATTTAATTCACATTAATAATCATTAGAGCATGAATCAATATGAGACACGTTGGGATTGACTCACTTATTCTTGGTAGAGTCAAATTCACTGAACAGTCATATGTTTAAGAATCTAGATTCCAAATCCCTAATAAGATTATTAACATATTACAACTCAATTAAACTATTCCATTAAGTGGAGCCTTCCTTTGATCAAACCAAGATGACCACCATTAATTCTTTTTTCTAAATTTGAAAATCAACAGGGGATTATCGATCAATGTGGTTGATCGATCGAGCCAACTTGAGGGCTTTCGATCGATCTTTTGATCAATCGATTATAGGTTGATAAAATTTATATTTTAACATCTAAAGTCTCTGGATAAATTTGGTCTCATTCGATTGATCGAACATGCCCATCGATTAATTAAAATAGGTTAGATTTAATTTGTCTAGCTCGCCGGACATATTTTACCATTCTGTATTGATTCCCTCGATCGGTCAAGATTGCTTGAGAATACTATCGATCGATCGAATCTGGACTTCAATTAATTAGACCAGATTATGATTTTTTCAACTTTAGTTGCTGAAAAAAAAATAAAAAATCAACCCATTTGATCGATCGAATGCTAACTTGGATTGATCGACTGAAGTCGGATAAGTTTTGCAACATAATATGATTTTTTAAAATTTTTAGGGTTTTTCTCCTTTATTCCTTAGATTTTGAGAATTCAATCGATTCCTATATTGAGTCCAACCCACTCTATGATTTTCTCTGCGACACATTTAAAATGACCAAATGATTGCTCAGATCCGAAATATCCAGAGTTTTATAATAGTTAGTTAAAATGATTTTTACTACATAGTCTAACATCATCTACACTATTTGTAGATCACTATAGAAATTTTTTCAGTTGAATTATTGTAGGATTCGAGGTCCTAACACAATTCAGCTTTAAGATCCTTTTATTCAAATCTTCTTAGACTGATAAGACTGATTTTCTCAAAGTCGATCCCTAATAATACGAGATCTTGCGCAAAAGCCATTATTTTTTCTTTAAAACTTCCTTGTATATCAAAACTTTGGACATATGATGGATTTGCCTCGTTCATTGTTTAGATATAAGGTTTTAAGGTTGAGAATTCATAAAAAAGAATCACTAAAAAACTCAATGGCAAATACTTTTTTTTTCACAAGACTTCTCTCTTATTATTCCGACGGCTCTTTGCTTTATGGCTTTCTGCCGGGCTTTCTTATTGTTCCTGCATTTTAAACAGAGAAAGGGTCCTATATCTAAAGGATTCCACTAGATTTTTGTAAATTTTAATAAAAATAAAATAAAATATAAATACTACAATGTTAGAAATCAATCAACTAACATATCCTTTCACAAAAGTAATCTTACCAAATAGGCTAAGTACTTATTTTTATTAATATCCACAAAATTAATTTAATAATTTGATTAGTCTGATTTTTATATGGCTCGAAAAATCAAGGTCATTACACCCCCTATAGTACTTACACTCAACCGTATCCATTCATTTGATGTGCCTCATTATGATAAAAGAATTACCCCAAAACATTGCAATATTGTAACACTAAAGTGGACCATGCCATGTGAATTTAGAAATTTTAGACCTAATTTTATGAGGTGACCTACCTGAGAATTGAATCAAGCCAATTTTTTTTTGGACCAAGGTCAAACAAAGGGATAATGCACCTAATGAAGAGGGTTGATTTCGTGGATGTTAAGGTCATTCCCCAACATTAGAGAAAGTTACCTTGGTAGATGCCTATGCAAAGTATGCAAGCATTTCCTTGTAAAAGATCACTATCATTGTTTAACAAATTTAATTTTGGACCGGAAGTAGGTTTCATAATTTAGTAAGTTCAATTTTAGTTAATGTCTAACAAGTGTTCAATGTTTTAATGATTTCGTATCAAGCATCAAAGTCTTTTAAAGTATTAAATAACTCTCATTCGGACTTGCCAACAGTTAGAAAATGATAGGACAGCCTGCTCGACCATAGTATACTGTACCTCTATTCACTGAATACACTGGATCAGGACCTATTGGAGTGCGAGTTGGCTGTGATTGGGAGCCAACGATGTGGGTGTGACGTAGACCGTGGTAGCCCACCTCAATGTATGTATTGTATATCATGCCTCTCTTTCATTTTTCCTGCTCAGTTTAATGCATGAGCTCAAAAATGAAGTAGATACAAATTTCAGGTGGACTACACTATAGGAAATAGTAGCTGTGAAAGCCCATCATTAAAACATTTATATGGTCCACTGCATTTTATTTGTTACCATATAACTCTGTTGATAAGGTCTTAAAGACCTTGATTAAAGTATAAAAACAAATATCAGCTTCATCCATAACTTTTTTGTTCAGAAAAGGTACTTAATAGTCAATAACAACTGTTTCCAGTGCTGTGGTCCACCTGAAAGTTATATCTGCTTCATTTCTGTGCTCATGCTTCAAAATGAGCTGGAAAAACGGATGGCCAGTGTGGATACACAATACATACATCAAGGTGGGCTGTACGGTCAGGGCCACACTCAATACGTGCGCATGTGACATGTATTAAAGATTCAGATCATTCTTTTTTTATTTTTTATTTTATTTTTATTTTTTAACGCACGCACACACACCCCCACACACAGTTACACGGTAGTGGAATTTCACCGCCTTTCACCACCGATGGGTACTCGAACCCTTGATGTGGTGTTGTAACTCATGAGACTCTACCACGGGTATCAAGATTCAAATCATTCATCAAGCACGTATATTGTAAATGGGGGAAAAAAGAAAGAAAAAATCTTTTTATTTTTATTTTTTTTATATTAAAACTCAATCTACATATGTATCTCGCTTGATGTGTCACTGTATTTGGCCTTATATAAATATATATGGCATGTTTCACAATTCACAGCGAGGTCTGGGTATGAATAGCATTGGATCTTTGATACTTTGTATGAAAGATCTTTGACATGCATTCCACTCCTTCAGTGTCTGTATCAATAGATATCTCCGCCATGCATTCCGCTTCTTCATTGTATGTATGAACAGACATTTGACATGCATTACACCCCGTCACGTGAGGAGCAGCTCACTGAATCTGGCCCACACCACGGATGGTGGCAAACTGGGCAATTGCAATTTATGTGTATATTATACGTACGGGGGAAAGCAAGGACTTTTTAATTTGTGTGATTTAATGGCTCATCCACTTCAGATCTCTCTCTCTAGGTGGACGTACCTGATTCACTGTATCCCTGACACATGGGAAGTATATGGATTAGGTAGTCAGGCCCATACCACCTTCAACATGGAGGTGGTGTGGTGAGATGGCGAGATGTGATTGGTTGAGCTGTATGCTGAGACGGGTACTGACCTTTTTAGAGGAATGTAACTTGACTAACTAGGATGTGAGTACTGGGACCCTAACTATAGGGCTCATCTAGATGTATGCATTGTTATCCACACCGTTCATCTATTTGTCAACTTATTTTGGTATATGTTTCAAAAACTGAAGCAAATATAAATTTCAGGTGGACCGGACAACAAGAAAAGGTGTTTATTGGCCATTAAAAAACTTGTGTAAGCCTATCAAGGTGATATTTATCTTTCCCCTTCATCTAGGTCTGTCTAACTTTATTAACAGCTTCGATGGTCAATTAACAATAGGGTGAATCCTACAAAGTTTCTAATGGTGGGCATTCAATGCCAATTGTTTCCTATTGTGTGGTCCACCTGAAATTTGTATCTACTTCATTTTTTGAACCATACCAAAAATATAAGCTGATAAAACAGATGAACGGCATGAATATACGATGCATACATCGGGGTGGGCCCTACGATGGGTCCCACCCATGTCATTGGTTCCAAGTCATGGCCAAGTCGTGCTGTATGTAAGGTTTTCAGCTTAGTATGTACTTGGCCATCTTTGACATATGACCCACCAATCACATCTAACCACATCACACAGCTGATGGTGCTTAAACCGCTGATGGTGCTTAAACCGCATCCATGGGAAGTAGAGGGACTATATGGCCTGTTTGTAAAATCTGAACGCTGAAACATGAATCTGAAATCTAAGCCTGTAGTCTGAATATGAAGTTTGAAAACTTGTTTGGCTAGTTGAAAATTAATTATTGAATTTCAAAAAACCTATTTCTTAACCAACGTTTAAAATGTCTGAAATTGTGATTGAATTCTTATTATTAGAAACTTCATGAATTCCACCGCAATGTTTATTTGTCATCCAATGTGTTGATAAGGTCATAACGATCTAGATGAAGAGACCACACAGTTATCATCTTGATCCAAGTATGTTGTAGGCCACAAGAAATATTTAATGGTTGAGTATCACTATTTTCTATACTATGATCCATCTGAGATTTGGATCTGCTTCATTTTTTAGATCATGCACTAAAATAAGCTTCCAATTGGATGGACGGAATGCATGTAATCGCATACATCACGGTGGCTCTATGTACAGTCAAGGGGCAGATTACATGCAGAGTATGTCGGCAGCCAATAGCTGCTTACATGAGTGTGTGGGGGCGTGCAGCTGACATGAGTGTGAGTGGGTGTGCCAAAAAGAAAAAAGAAAAAAGAAAAAAAAAGATCCAAATCTTACGTGGGCGTTCACCATGATGTATGTGTTTTGTTGACATAATACATGTATTTTTACAAATCATTTCAGGAAATGATCCAAAAAATGAGGATGCTCCAAATGTCACGTGAACTACATCACACCAAAAAATGATGATTGAATGCCCGTCATTAAAAGCTTTCTGAAAACCTTAAAAGTTTCAGATAGGGCTGATATTTGTGTTTGTCTAGCTATGTAACCTAATTAATAAGTTGGATGGTAAATAAATATTATAGTAGGCCTAGAGAGTTTTTAACTGTGGGCATTCAATTACCACTGTTTTCTGTGGTCCACTTGAGACTTAGATATGTATTATTTTTGGGATCAATATCATACAAGAAAATGATCTAAAAAATAGATAGATGGTGTGGATAAAACACATATAACATGGTGGGCCCACGTAGTACTGTCTGATGGCCACATGTTCCTGGCAGCATAGTAGGCAACGGAGTCGGATTAAGATCCACCAATTCCTTGTAGCAAATCGGGGAAACGGATTTGTACATTGATATCATAAGTTTTGTGGCCCCACCATGATGTATGTGTTATATCTATACTGTACACCCATTTGGCGACATCACTTAAGTTAATAATTAAGCTAAAAAATGAGGTAGATCCAAAGCTCAAGTGGAACACAAAATGGATAGTAATAGGACAATGATTTATACAATTGAAACCTTCGTAGGGCATACCATGATGTTTATTTGTCATCTAACATGTTGGCGATGTCACATGCATGGATCTAGATGAAAGAAAAAAAAAAAAAAAATCCAAATATTACATCGATTCAAAATTTCTATGCCCCCAAGAAGTTTTCAATGGCATACATTTGATCCCTCCTACTTTCTATAGTGTACGTGGTCCATTTGAACTTCAGATCTTCTATATTTTTGATTCCATGCCCTAAAAATATCTCGTAAAATTGATGGATGCCTTTGATATAATACATAAATCATAGTGGGGCCCACAGGACTTGGTGACGTTAACACACCTGGTAAGTAGGTGGTGTGCAACACACTAAGCAATATTCCCCCAAATATTTGGCACTGCCCCACAACCACCTAGCCAGATAGACAGTCTTGTCATGAGTTTTGTGGGGCCCACCATGATGTATATGTTTCATCTGCACTGTCCATCCATTTTCCCATTCTATTTTAGGCCATAAGTTAAAATGAGATGCATATCTAAGGCTCAAGTGGACAACACTATGGGAAACAGTGGGAATTGAGCACCTATCTTTGAAAACTTCTTGTGCCACAAAATGTTTTGACCAAGCCAATATTTGTTTTTTTTTTTTTTCCCTTCATCCGGATTTGCATAACCATATGAAGATGTTAACTGGCAAACAAACTTCATGGTGGACCCTATAAGGGTTTCAACAATAGTTGTTTAAATTCTGTTGTTTTATGTGTTGTAGTCCATTTGATCTTTGGTTGTGCCTCATTTTTTAGGCTTATGCTTTAGGATGATATATAGAAAATTTGATGGATAGTGTTGAACTAACACATAAATTATGGTGGGGCAAAGAAGTTTTACACATTAAAAGTTGAGTTGTGTCTTAAACTGGAGAGAAAATTCCTATACCAGTGTGTAGGGCAATATGAAAAGTTAATTTTTTTTTGCAAGGGTTTACGGAGCATATTCTGTATTCACAGTTAAGTTAGACTTCTATCGCCAAAAAATACAATAAAAATTACATAGCGCTTTTCACGTTTGATGTTAACAATCAACACATTACACCCATTGCTTTCAAGATTCCGTATTAAGTAAAAATAAATAAATAAATAGATAAATAATCAGCTTTAACAAACAGGTCATATGTCAAATCAAGAGAGACTCGGGTCCCTCAGGTATCATTTCCTCCCCATCTCTGCCTAAATAAAACCAAACCAAAATGCTTTCCTCCATGTGGCTTGCTATATGCTCCAGAAATGCCAAGTTCATCCGCGCCAGTGCAATATCTTCTCACACGCTTGCACGTGTCAGAATGGACGAGGTATGCGAGATCCGAGCCACTGTCCATTGGATGGGTTGGATAGCAGGTAACCTTAGCTGGTGGGCCACAAATGTAACGTGCATGTGGGCCATTGATAAATTTCTTTTAGCTCTGCCACGCTTTTGTATGTCCTCTCACTAACTTTTAACAGAGGAGGCCTTTAGAGCCAAAAAAAAAAAGGCCCATTTGTATGGTCCGGATTGATGCTTATGCTGGCCAATGTTTAATAAATTACGACGGACGCGTAACATCCTCATTCACAAGGGATTGTATCATCCTTGACCCCAGGATATGGAGGGGATCCGAAACTTTGAAGCTTGTATAGGCCCACGGTTCATTGATTCCAACCACTGGTTTGTAAGATCAAACTGTGGATGGGCCATGCATGCCCAAAAAATCTACCGCATTGAAAGGCCTAACAATCGATCATAGACCTTCCTGTTTTTTTAAGTAAAATTTCCTTCTTTGTCCTTAATTTGTTGTTTGAATGTCTACAATCAGTGTAGAAAAATGGGATTTTGATCAATTAAAGAGAACACTTGATCAATCAAGAGAACTCCGGGATTAAATAGATTGGTCTTTAGATAGTTTTGAACAAGTTGAATTGATCAACCTTTGAAGTTTGAACGATTGACATAATTTGAAAAATTAATGTTAACTCTCTAAATACTTTTGAGCATGTTTGAATGATCAAACATGTGAGCTCGATTGATCGAGGATCACTCAATCGATCGAAGCTTAAATTGACGGCTTGTGCAATTATACGTAATTACATAATTTATTTCATATTCCGGATGTAATACTTTGCGTGTGTGTGATTAGGTTAAAATAAAGAGAGCTAAATCAATTTTAAGATTTTGAAAGGAAGAAACAAGAATCTTTGCATCAATAAAATTAATTATATTTGATTGCTCAACACTTTTTGTTGTAAATTTTTTCTTTTCACCAGGATTTTTACATATAAAATTATGTGACTAATTTATTTTATTTGTGTGGTTCAACTTAGAGTTTGCTTCTGCGGCACCCAACACAATTATATGGGCTTGGAGTTGAAAGGTTGGATTGGCAAGGTAAGGAGAATGATTGGCTTGGACCATCTACGACATATAAGGCAAAGGCCTAATCATATAAATAGAAGAGTGAGTATGCCCTAACCAAATGGTAAGTTTAGATTTTCTAAATTTTTATTTTTTCCTTTAGAAGCTACCGTTGCAAAAATAACATCCACACAGGACTGTTGCAAGCGAAGGAAATAAAATTACAAAAGAATAATAAAAAACAACCAATATTCAAATTTATATGGTTTGGCAATTTACCCGTCCACAAGACGAGAACAAACTCCCCTTTTCCATAGGAACAAAAATATTGATGAATATAATCTTCTCTCCTACGTTTTTCACCTTATACGAATCTTTTATGAAAACATTTCTCTTTAATTTTCTTATGGTGCTTTTAGTTTTAAAAAAGTACCTATTCAAACTTAAGAAAATAAAGCATTATAAGTTTTTAAAAAAAAGGGGAAAGGAGGAGTTTCATGATTGAAATACAACATTCAAAAATTGTACACAACATATATCAACTAAATTATACTGTTGAAATCAGAGGTCCAACTTAGATAGTTAATCATCCCAAAAACATACAGTTTTCCTCCCAACCTCTCATCGTCGCAAATCCGTTCATCAATTTAGGATGGTCCACTATTTTTCATGTCAACGTTCAATAAATGTTCACAAAATTTTCATTCGTCATCCATTTAGACTGGGACCCAAAATTTTACGGTTAAATTATACACCACGTGTGCAGTTTCTTTGCGCCGGAGTATCAACCATCACACCAGGCAAGAGCAGTAAATTTTTTTTTTTATGAAGCTTTTCTCATTTTCTATATCCTTTTTCTCTCCTTAGAAATCTCGAAAAAATCAAATAAAATAAAAAGCAGAAACGGGAAGGAGATTCTTTCTCGTTGACTCGCAATGCGTTAACACATCATCATTCCTCAAGGGTAAAATCGTAAAATTGAGAAGACAGGGGTATTTTTCTGTAGCTGCAACGCGGAGGGTGGGGTGCCCCATGAGTTGATTAGTTATTGTTTTGAAAACGACGTGACGGCCTTTTGCGTGTCTCGCGGAATGACGGAAAAGCCCTTCACAGTGGCGTGAGAATACGACCCCAATCTATTGTTTTTGGCCAGTGAAATCTACTAGCGACTCTCCACGAAATTCTCATCGAATGCTCTTACAGAGACTCGCGGTGGGAGAGAATGAAGAGATTAATCTCCATACACGTGCTAGAGAAACATACGTGTAGTAGATCTGGACAATAATCCTGTCGGCGCTCGCTCTGTACGTGCCCATCCAGATTTTCAGGCTGGTTCAACCATCAGGCATGTACCCGATCAGGCCCACTTAACGAATGGCATAGATCTTTCAAGCGAGTTATACAAATAAACCTCTTGAAACCCATTCGTCACGCAATGCCCAAATATTACTTATCTGATGGGCCCACGAAAGTGGGACGTGTTACACAACCATTCTAGACAGGCCATGGCCCTAACGTTGATCCATAACACCTAATCAGCATCCTGTAAATGAACGGTGAGAAGGAACATAGGGCCTACCACTTCTACTGCTAGCGCTATACCTAGACTGGCCCAACAAAAGGTGGGGCCCACTAAACGATTTCTGTTCATTAGACGGTTGTGCCGCATGTCGGATTTTGTGGAAGCACTACACTTAGTAAAGCTTAATTAATTAAAGAGAATTATTATATGCTTTAATAATTTAACGAGGCCTCGTATCCAAGGGCTTGGCTTCGGTGGATCCCCGGATCCACCCATTTGGGTGTATCATTGACTACAGGCCCACCTTGATGTATGTACCTTACATCCACTCTGTCCATCCGTTTTGAAATATCATTTTGGTTTATGATCTAAAAAAAGAAACAGATGCACAGCTCGAGTTGATCACACCACAGGAAACGGTGGTTATTGACCATTAACAACTTTTTGTAGGCCCCAAATGCTTTTTCTTAAGCTGATATTTGTTTGGTCCCTTCATCCGGCTCATTGTGACTTTATCAAAAAGCTGCATGGAAAATAAACATTCGAGTAGCCCCAGGAAGTTTTTAATGGTGGGTATTCAATCAGGACTAGTTACTGTGGTGTGGTCCCCCTAACATCTGCTTCATTGTTGGGAAAATTACCAATAATGGTCTGTTAAAAAGGATGGACGGCGTGGATGTAATGAATGTACATCACGCTTGGCCCCCACAGTTAGGGATCCACCGAAGCTGCGCCCCATATGCAACTGGTTGGACCATTCTTTACTGTCCATCCTGTATTAATTTCGAACCTATCATTTTGGTGTGAAATCCAACCCTTCCAACAGGTTGGCCTCAACATTAAGATGATATTTCTTAAAAATTAAACCCAAACACATATCAGGACGGCCCCAGTGGAGAAAAAGAAAAATGTACAGCCATTGAAAGAACAAAAAAGAAATTTCTAATCTTTGTCCTCCTAATCAATAGATATGGTCGATTATTGAAGAAAGTGATCCTGATGATGGGCCAACCTATCGGACAGTCTGGATGTCACACGTACATAAAATGTGGCGAATTAGTCGCTGGGTGGATGATCAATCGTGGTCCACCGGGTTGGACTTAATACCTTCTCATTTTAAATCAATTTACGCTTTATGGGGAAAATGGGTTCATTTATTTAAATAACACATACTTATTTTTCTTTATTATTATTATTATTATTATTTTTTTTTTTTGCCATGAGAAAAACATGGACACTCCGGCAGTGCGTGATGGATGATATGCATGAACTTATATTGCATACTTGGTTTTTTTTTTCTTTTTTTCAAAAAGCAAGTCAAATTAAACTGTACAAATAAAAGGGCCCGGTTATATGTATCATGTACCAAAAATTTCGATCAATTGATTATCTGACAACAGGACTGTCGGACATTTATTGAACGGTTCAAAATAAAAATACCCATCGGTTCGATTTCAACAAACGAACGTCTAAGAATCTGAGGCTCGGATTATTCAATCAATCTGCTTTTGGAAATGAAACCTACCAACCATCGGCTTCACAATTTAAGTTAACAAAGAACGCAACATGTACAATCTCTATGTGTCTGAGCATCAACCGTCATACCACCCCAGAGCATCAAATAACTTACCATTTTTATTTTATTTATTTATGGTATGGTGGTGGTTCTGACAAAAAGGATGGTGGAGGTTTGTGTGAATGTGTGCGTGGCGTCGCTTTCCATTATTCGCCGCCCCAGTACTGAAACCATCTTCCATCATCCATCCACGTACACGCATATGTACGCACACATGCATATACACGCAACCACATCCATCCATCTCTTTCTCTCTCGATGGCCAGCAGCTGCTGCTGCTGCCAACAGCTGCTGCACCTCCATTATTTTAGTCCTGCTGTGTTGCTCCTTCCCTTGTCTCCCTCCCTCCTCTTTACAGTTGGACCTCGTTTATTACGGTCCCTTGATGCGTAGCCACCAACCATCCTCGGCTGCTCTTTATTCATATACCCTCTTTGCCACGTGGAGATGCCTTGCTACGTTGGATGGAATGGGGGACGTGGCAAATTGGGACCCACCTCTGCATGCTCATGTTCAGTGGCCAAGATGCCAAGTACACCCGCTTGATTGCACCTTTTTTTTTCCTGTACTTTCCTTTCGCACGTGCCAACGTGACAGACTCGCAGGATCCAAGACCCTTAATCGGGCAAAGAGAAAGACTTTGATACTCTTGCAGAGTGCGATTGATGATACGCAGGCAGGCAGTTTATACGTGAAACACAAGGAAAAACGTCCAAATTATGTTCTTAGGTTAGATGTATCAAGAAAAAAAAAAAAAGTACGGCTATAACGGATTGGTGGTCACTTGGGGACGGCTGAAAATGAAACATATCTAACGGTACTATTTTAAGAAACAAGAGTCGGGTAATTTATGAATTATTAGTTAGGATCCTTAAGCCAATTTGATTTTAGCACTGTACCTTAGAGGGAGTGGATCCACAATTTAGTCGGTTAGGATTGACTTAATCAAAGCCACGTGTACAACCTCTGGTGCTGCGTATCAAGAGTCATACACTACATCAGTAACGGGGACTATGTAAAGGTGTGCACCGGTCAGATATCAGGCAGCTCTATCTAAAAATGTTAAGATGAATGGGGACGGTTGTCATATCCTTTTGTAAAGGTGTGCACGCTCGTGATATTTGAGCGAGTTATTATCTATATCTTGTTGGGCTCGTCCAATGAACGGCCTGGATCAGGCACGTGCATGCCACATTAGCACGCGTGGGCATTTATGAAAAAAGTGAACTCGCGCGAGTGAGCAAAACGGGTCTCCAGCGCAGTGGGAAAAGTTGGAGAGGCATGTGCGCGGGTTCATCGTCGGAGCCACTTGTATGATGAGATCACGTTAGGCGTGGGACCCACCTGAACCATGTCTAACAAAAAGGGAGAAATTAAAGAAAAGGAGAGCTTTTGAGAGGAAAAGGAAGACAGTTGTGGACGCTTGTATTCAGCCACTTTCTCTTTCTATTCATTAATCTTCGTATAATTCAAAGTGGGTTTACTTTCTAAAGGCTTATGTAACTAAAGAACATTCATACAACTTCTAATGATCCTGAAATGCTTCCATTGTGTAGGAATAGTAGTTGGTATTTGGGTAACGGTAGTTTTTTTTTTTTTTTCTTTTGTTCGCTCGTGGGACCCAAGGTCGATATATGCCAGAGGGAGGCATCTACTAACAGCTTTTGCTATAAATATCTTAGAATCCTTATTATTTTTTTCTTTTTTCTTCAAACATTTGACAAACATCTAATGACTGGATTAGGCTAATTTTAGGCCTTGGCATATGGATGGTGTGGACTGATGAACCACTTATAGTGGGCCCACTGAAAGGTCTTGATATTCAACAGTTGGTGATGAATGATTGCCTGTGTGTTTGAATGCTCAATTGAAATGTATCGTGGTTCGGCTATTCCTACCAAATTGAACGGATGAGATTCAACCCATTTAGTATTCAATGTGTGGGAGGGTGGCCAACTGTTCAGTGATCCAAAGCTTTGAATGATGGCCCCAACATGGATGGGGATTCCTCTTGATATTGGCTTAGATTGAACAATCCGGACCCATTGATATTTGGTCCTTTTTTCCTGTTGAATGTGGACCATTAGCTTTTTATTTGCAGGCAATCAATAAAGTGTTTTGATCTTTCAATCTGGAGGATTTATGGAGGGATCCCCTATCCATAGTGGGAACCATGGTATTAATGATTTGGATGATTAAGCATGTGGTCCATGTGGACGGAACCGGCAAAAGCAAGTGATTCATATGTAGATGTGCATACACTCTAATCTCAGCGTCTCTTCAGGGTTAGTAGGCGTGACAGCATACATCCCAGATCCATAGCTCAACTGGCAGACTAAGTGGAGATACCTCGTTTCAACACTTGAGGTCTTGGTATCGTTCCCACGTGGTGTGGCTAACATGGAGTGTGTATTGACATGGGTGCGTACTAACAAGCTAACTCAAAAAAATAAATAAATAAATAAATAAAAATATAGTGTGACAGCATTGAATTTTTGAAAGTTTGGACTTTCAATCCTCAATTTTGAATCTAAGTTGGGTTTGGCACCTTTAATTTTAGGGGATATAAAATCGGCCTAAGATAGAAGTCCACAAAAGGTGCATTTTATGTGAAAATTCAGATTGAAAATTGAAGTTACCAGTCACATCTCTAAATTCTAAAGGATTGGAATCCAAGATGCCAAACACAACGGGTAGAGTGAAAATATTAGATTTGAATTCTTGAGATGAAATCCAAATCCAAGGTGCCAAACAACCCATCAGACGGCAATGTAACAGTGAGGATGAACCCTAGTCTCTCACCCTCCGGCCAGAGTCTCATATTGATTGTGGGAAGACTAGAGATGGTTGGTGGATGATTTTGGAATTTGTGACGGTTGTATTCGTTTATGATGCACGTGATATATATATATATATATATATATATATATATATATATATATATGAATGAGAGGTAAGAGATAAAAGGAGTGATGATAAAACTAAAATGCGGAGAGGTTGTTATTGGTGTTGGTAGGTACTGTCCCAATGTTAACGTCCAAAGGCATGTGCAACACGGGAATTTTAAACTGGATGCAGACTCCTAAGTTAGCTCTGGACTCTGGTCGAATGGTGAAATAAACATTATTTGAAACTTATATCATTTGGGGAATCCCAGTCTTTGATCAATGGCCCACAAATGGATACTAAGGACCTGTTGGATATACCGCTATAAGGTTTTTTTTTTTTTTTTTTTTTTTCTTAAGGCAAAATAAAAATTAGCTTAGTAATTACTTTTATAAAAGTAACTTATTAGCTTAAACTTATTAATACCTTTTGAATAAAAAAGAAATTTGCTTTTCAACTTTCTACATTTTTACTGTCTCCGCGTGATGGAAGGTCAATGTCAAAGGAGGCCTCTCTCCATTCAAATTGAATATCAGGCCCACATGATGGAGGATCCACATCAAAGGTGGGCCTCACATGATGGATGGTCCACATCAAAGTTCAACCTCTAATGATAAATAGCCTACACCAAAGCAGGCCTGTATGATGGGGACCCACTTCAAAGGTGAGGCCCACACGATGGATGATCCACATCAAAGTTAGGCTCCACATTATGGGTAGTGGACATTAAAGGTAGGCCCCATATAATGGATGACCCACGTTAAAGACCATCAATTAATGATAAATGACCCACATCCAAGGTGGGCCCTCCATGATGGATAACCCACTTTGAAGGCATGGGGCTTACGCAATGGATAATCCATATCAAACATGGTCTCCACACAATGAACGATAGGCATTGAAGGTTGCCCTGCATGATGGACAGTTAACATGGATGGTGGGCCCCACATGATAGATGACCCACGTCAAGGTGACTTCACTCAGCCAAGTTTCGAGTGAAGTCACTGAGTTATCGAAATATGAAATAGTGAAATCAAGGCAATTTTGTGAGTGGCCAATCAGCGACGGGTCCATGGTTTTCAGGATTCAGCCATCGTACGTACACCTGTGCATACACACACACACACACGGTACATACAAGATTTGGAAGCACGAAAATGCTGGTCCTGCAGACAGTGGATCGATCTTGAAATCCACAAGACGAGAGGTGCAAAGGTCCTCAACCACGCGTGAGACTAAGATTGCATCCGACCTGCTGTTGTCATTCCATCAACCTTTGAATTATAAGTCGCTGTCTACGTTGGTTTGTGTTGTCTGTAATGGTACACTTAGCCGTCCTGGATGACTAACCAATCCTAGTCGCGTTTGATTGATCATGTGATATGATTTTCTGCTTTAATTTCGAGTTTGTGGGTATTTGCAAATAATCTCACCCCCGCTCTCAATGCTGTATAAAACTCTCCTCCTACGATCTGATCTTTTCATATGAAAACTCTCTCTCTCTCTCTCTCTCTCTCTCTCTCTCTCTCTCTCTCTCTCTCTCTCTCTCTCTCTCTCTCTCTCTCTCTCCTATGTATCTCTCTTCATTTATATAGGACAGAATTGCAACTGTTGCAGGACTCCTGGAAAAAAAAAAAAAAAGCTCTATAGAGCCAACCTAATGTGTATGTGACATCCATTCTGTCTATTCGTTTGTGCCGGCTCATGTTACAACTTAAGAGTGTGCGGTCCAAATTCAATTCAAGAGGGTCACACCATGGAAAAGTGGGGATCGAGGTGCCCACCATAGGAACCTTCTTGGTGCTCACTATATATGATGTTTAAATGTCATCAAACCTGTTCACAAGGTGTGTCCAACTATGATGCAGGGAAATCAGTTTGACCCAAAACTTGTATGGACTCAAAGAAGGCATGAATTGCAGCCGTTCCCATCGGCACTTTTCTATATGGTGTGGCCCATGTGAGTTTTGTATCAACCCTTATTGTTGGACCCATGCAAAAAAATATTGATATAGTTCAAATGAGGGATGTAGAATGGGTTTCAAACACATTATGGTGGGTACACAGCTTTTTTGTTGCACCAGCTTTGACAATTGTTATCACTAGAAACTTGATGCAGAGAACGATGTGATGAGGGTGATCACCATCTTCCTTAGTGAATAAATACTCCAAATCCACGAAGCTCTCTAGACTCCTTGAATTCATGAGGTATAAAAATGAAAATAATTTCAAATAAATTGATTGATGATTAAAAAAAATAAAATAAAATTACAATCCCTTAAATAATGAGCTCAAACTTAGGATGAAGTTTTGGACTTAAACACCTTAAAAACATGACTTAATACAAATAGTAAACTTACTATTCATAGACAGTCTCTATTCCTACTAAACTTCATGGTTTTCAACCAAAAATAGTAAGTGTCCAATTTGGCCAAATCATGTTATTCTCCTAATTTTTCTAAGCCTTTTCATGTTGGGCACAACTCCTACAAGTCAAAGGATCAAAAGTTATACTCAAACTAAAACTTATTATTTATAGAAAAAATGAAAATAAAATGGATTTTTCACCATCGATTTGATGGAATCTCACAAATCCAGTGTGGGCAAACCAGCATAGCTGAGTTGGTTGGCTAAAATAGCTTCTTTGACCCTAAAATCATATATGATACATCGAAAAACTCTTCCCAATTTGTGAGATACAACTGTTTTAAAGTTTTGACAGTCTAGATCATTTCTGCCTCCAATAGGGCCTTCTCTGGTCCATCTCCACCATGAAAGTGTCTGTGATCCACTCTACATCAAAATTTTCCTCCGAACATATGCACGTTATATCTAGGTTTTGAAGTTGCATAGGAGTGATTATCATTCAATAATCAAAATCATAAGTATAGGGTGCCTTGTGGTGGCTGGATCCACCAAGCCCGTAAAATCTCCTTAACAAAAATCTCTATCCCTTCAAATTTTGGCCTTCAAATGCATGTGCCCGTGAGATCAACAAAATAGTCCTCTGATCATATGGCTAAGATTCTCCAACTTTGGAGTGGTACCTATTCAAGATGATGCCCAAGAATGAACGGTTTCGATAGCATAACTATTGCCTCACTTTAGGGATTGTGTTTTTGTCATTCGAGTAATTCAAATTGAACTGTCCAATTATGGGTCCTACTTTATATGTACATCACGAACAAAAATGACCCTTTATTAATTGCTCATTTGCATATTGGATTTGTGGACTTTTGCTGGACCATTAAAGATGAAAAATATTCCATAGTCCTATTTCAGCAAATAATTGTCCGAAAAGAAGAGGTTTGGAATACTGGGACCTTGGATTGGAGAATATGGGTTCCACAATTCTGATTTTGGGACATTGGATCGGAGATGATGGGTTCCACAATTCTGTTAGTTTATTTTGAGTTAACACATGACATGCGTAACCTAAGTGCATGACCATCAACTCTGATACTCTACTAGAGTATCAAATATCCCCCCTTATCTCTCCACTGTGAGGTTTGCTAATTTCACGATGGCCCAACTGAGGTGGTAAATGGACTGATTTTTTTTAGAAGTTCTAAACAATGTATATCTTCTAATGGAAGGCTCAGATCTCACCGTGTGTTATATTATATCATATGGATGTATATGGCCCTCATAGGCGCGTGGAATTAGCAGACCACCTTTACATGAGCGAGCTAGAGGCAGTTTTTACACTTAAACCTGGATTTTCAGAGGACATGACAAGTAGGTTGAACAAAAGGCCAGGGGGAGGCGACACACAGGGCTCCTCTTGTGTGGATACCGGTAGGCAGTACCCTACATTACCTGTCGCTAGCACCAAATGAGGTTTGCTGGAATATATAGCCTCCTACAGCTATATGATATGGTGCGAACTTTAGCCTTTGGATTTAAGGTCATCTTTCAATTACAAAGAAGTGCATCTAAAAATTAATTTCTTATATATTGTGAGATGTAAGTACTCTTAAATAATCAAAAAATTGAAATACTTCATCCTTAAAATTATTTTGGTATCTCATTCCCACAGTCGAGCCCATCATACAAGGGTCGTGATTATTGCAAAGGACCCACATATAATGGCTAATGTCCAATGTATTCTATTTTTGGCAAGTATCAAGTTCACATGCACTCTCTTGGATAAAAGCAAAACAGTCTTTGTAATATATATATATATATATAACACTGGTCCTTATTCTATTACTTGGACTATCTATGAGTAAACTGGTCCAATATAGGTCAGATACGGCAATATCTTTATTTGATATCTGACCAGGTCATCGATCGTATACAAATATGGATCAATGATTGTCCAAAGAAGTTGGATGTGGTTTAGAGAAGTATATTATCCAAAGAAGCCGAATAGTTAATTTATCAGATATCTGACTAATCTCTAATTACAAAATAAAAAAATATATAAGTACTTAAAATAAAAAAAAATTTATAAAATAATTAGCTAATATCAAATTAACTACAAATCTTAAAGCATTTAAATAAAAACTCACTGACTTTGACAAAAAATAAAGTTGATAATGACAAAAATTACAATATTAACCTTATAATCCATGTCAATGTTACTCCAACGTCATGGAGTGATTTATGAAAATGCCTCTGGTAATCAAGTTGATATGGATACGTACGGATATATATCTGTATCTGTATCCAACCTGCTTAGAAGTCAGGTAATCCGATAATTGAATGATCGAGTAAGGTTTTCTAAATTAGTTAAATATCCCATATATATTTATACCCAATTTTCTCATGTAAAAATCCCATTGCAACCATTTATTTAAGGAGAATAGATTAATAATAAATGCTCAAAAGGAATAGGCCGGTTACAAATTCAGTAAAAAGGAGGGGTTTATATATAAAAACTCTTTGGGGCTTGTTTGGATGATGGTTTATTAGAGCAATGTAGTGTAAAACTCATATCATTATTTTTAAACTTTGATTGAATATTACTTGCTGTCAAATTATGGTAATCCTTTGAAATCACCTGGTGATACAAACGGAAGTATGTTGAGGTGGCATACTTTCGTGGGCCCCTTCATGATGTATGTGCTATATCCATATTGTACATCTCTCTTGCATGATCATTTAATGAAACGGGAAAAAAATGGAACAAGTCCAAAGAAGGCATGGACCACATCATAGCTAGCATGGGGATTGAATGCCTACCATTGAAAACTTTTTAGGGTTTTAGAGGTGTTGGATCAAACTTATTTTTGGAAACATGCCCTAAAATGATTTTGCAAAATGGATGGAACATGTGGATATAACACATATTGATGGAATCACAATATTCAAGTGCATCAAGTCAGCGAAATTACTTTACATGTGCAAGGCAGAGATACAAGACCAGTATTGCATACCTTCACTACTTTATTTTCCTTTGGACTATGATAGTAATGATAATCATTATTTATTTTATTTTTTATCACAGACTATAATATATTACTGTCGGAATATCACTAATCCAAACAAGCCCTTAATCATTTGCACATCCCTCCAACTTTTCATCAGCAAGGTACATAATTCCTGGTCTAAAAGTCAGGTTACAATTCCATTTTTTCATACCAGCGTCATCCATGTGATGAGTAGACCAACCTTATTTTTAACTTGGTCAGATTCATTGTGAGACCCACTTGACAAATGGTTCAGATCTAATAGCTTGGCTTGATTTAAACATGTCCCTTGACGATTTTATTTTATACTTGTGAGTGCACGTGGTCCAATTTCTAAGGAAAAAAAATTAGATAGTCAGCATTAACTTCCATGTAATTTTTGGGTTATGCTCTGATAACCATTCACAATTTGGTCAGCAATTTAAGGGGCTGTTGAAGCATGATTAAGAAAACATCATGTGGCAAAAAATGTTCAAGTATAATCCAATTAAAAAGATTATCGAACTTTGACCGAAGAAAACGTTAAAAAAATAAAAATAAATAAAGCAGATAGAGAAGTTCAGCTTCAAATCAGTTTCTACTTAAAAATGTGAAGTGAAAAAACAGTTATGCATGTGCACATATTTGTATATATTACACACAAATGGTATTAAAATCAGAATCTTTCATGAAAATTATTGAAATTTCTATGTGCTTAAGCAAAAATGTAAATGGGTAACAAATAATGGCAAACCCAACTTTTCTAAATTCTTCCAGCTAACATGTTTGATTTGGTTTGCCGAAAAAAAATAAGGTTTTTTGTTTTTGGGTATCTTCCAAAAAAATATGAATGTTTGAACATGGAGACAATAATATTATATTCTTTCATGAATTGGACCAAAGGTAATGGTCCAACCAGCAAATAGCTTTCAAATGGCATGCATGTGACTTCCATGAATATCACCTAGTGCTAAAATAATCCCCATCCACTCATAAGGTGGACCATATCATAGAAATTGATATACAGTAAAATACAAGAGGGGTCAACTTTTTAAGTTCATGCAGTTGCTTACCATGTAAAGAAGAGGTTTGCTAAGCTTACCTACTTGTGTAGGCAGTTAATTTACACGCCACCACACGAGCATGACATCCAAGCCGTCTATCAAGTCTACTCCATCATATAGATCCTCAACCCCGGGATTGGTATCTCTTGAAGTGGCTCATCTGTTGAGCTGACCACCCTGGTATTTGTAACAGACCAATGAAATTGTGGGACCCTCCTGATGGACAGCTTGGATCCAATGCCCATATGCCATCTTGGCACATGTGGTGGTACAGGTGGCTCACACACACCACGGCATCGATCTGTCAGCATGGCACACGGGCATCAGATCAAAACAGTCCATTTTGCAGATCCTCTATCCCCGAAATCAAGCTAGTTCGTTCATCAGCTGGGTTACAATGTAGGACCGCATAGGAAGAACTTGCCCAAAGTTTTTAAATCCATCCATTTATTCTGTAAATTGTGGCTGGACTGTTAATCTAAAAAAACCTTTGAAATGATGGGATGGACGGTTTGGATCTAACGTCCGTGTGTCGAGTTTACACACGCGAAGGAGTGTAGATAAGATGCCTTACGCACGCATGTGGGCTTAGCAAAGCTCTCGGGAAAGAAATCCCAAAAACGTTGCATAAGAAAGCTGTAAGAAAATTATTATTATTATTATTTTAAAAACGTTTTTCGTCAATTTAGTTATTTGTGTTGATTTTTGAATTAAGACTTGGACTCGGAAGGAACCCATCTGGGCGACGCAGCGAGTCATCCGGACGAGAAATTGCTGACCCGGGCGAGTCACGACTCGACCTGGGGACCAGACGAGTCAGTCCGAGTCCTTGAGTCTTTAACTATTTTATTTTTTTATGTTTGGTTTTATTTATATAATATATTTGGGTAAACGTTTTAGCCATGTTTGACATACGGAAGTTTTGGTAAGGATGGATTTCAACGCCTACAACTGGTTGTTGGGGAGTTATAAGATGGATACATCGCCATTCATCAGTACCTTGTACAAGATGGGACCCACCTTGAGGAGGATCACCAGGCTCAAAAAATCAGTCTCCTCCAGCTTATCCAATGGGCGACCCTATTTGAAAACAATGGACGGGACCTGCTGACGGTCTGATCAACATATTAGTGTACCCCACAGCTGGACCGGCCTGTTTTGAGCCAGGTGACCTTCATGGTGGGCCCTTATATTTCATGGGTTGGACCTCCCACGTTGCTAACCCATGTTGGGACATGAGCCGAAAAACTGCGGCAGATTCAAAACACCCAGAAACAGTGGGATGGAATGCCCACCTTTAAAACCTGTGTGTGGCGACAGAATTATAGTTTTGTGTCAGGCTGTTATTTCTTTTTTATCTTCATCCTGGTGGGAGTAACCTTATGAAGAGCTTATTATAAAATAAAAATATCACCTTGCATTGAGAAAATTAACTTTTATGGTGGGAGCTTCTATCCCCATTGTTGGTGTCGTGTGGCCCACTTAAGTTTTTTATCTCTCTCATCTTTGAGCTATTTGTAATAAATAAGCTGATAAAATGATAGGCAGAGTACATGTCACATGGACATCATGAAGGGCCCTACCGAACTTTTGCCCACACGTCTCCATGTAGGCGAGGTTAGGTTTTAGGGAAGTTACTTCAGGTGAGAACTGCAATAGTCAGATCTCATGATGCATGGCAAACGTTCAAGGAGCAGTTCCTCATATGGGCTCGAAAAATTAGTTCGGTCGTTGCACAGTGAATGTGGAGTGTCAGGCTGACACGCTGGCCCAATTCCATAATTTAAATACTCAGGTAAAAACATAAATAGTCTGAGTTGATTTGACTCAACTAGATTTCACTAAGACTAGAAGGGTTGTTTGATAAACTGAAAAATTAATTTAAATGCTAGAAACTTAGAGTATTGAATTATACCTTTGAAATAATTTTAGAAATATTTTAGTGAAAAATGAAAGTAAATTTTAATACACCACCACTTTTAATCTTGCATTTGGATTGTAAGTTACTTTAGATAAGCTAATTATTCTTCAAACAGCTGATTTTGATTCCTACTTATTAAATTGAAGTGATTAAATAAATTTAAATAAAAAAATTATTTATAATTAACATAAACCAAACTTACTTATCTCAAATAAGTTACTTATGCACTGTTACAAGTAAAAAAAAATATATCTATAACTAATTTGATGATATCCAAACGAGCCCTAAGTAGGAGTGCAGAAAAAAAGAGAGATCGAGTCATATTTTCACTCAAAATTAATCTAGGCACTTAATGAGTTAAATTTACCAAATGTGAAAATCACTAAAAATATTAAATTCCAATGATATATAAGTGCTGAAAACAAGTTTTAATAAATGATCAAAACTTGAGAAAACCCTAATGGAACTTGAAACAAAAAAACAAAAACAATTTGGAAAAAAAAAAAAAAAAAGCGGACTTGACAAACTTGGCACAACATGACATTATTTATAATACACTTTTAAATACCTAAAAATAGTGTTTTTTTATTTATTTTTTTAACTCAGGAAAAACTGGTACAAGTTTTAGAGAAAGTCGCCAGAGTTTCTCAGTCAACTAAACTGGGTTTTATTTGTTTGGTGTTTTTTAAACCATATGGCTAACTCTTCAGCCAGCTATGTGATGGTGTTCCATGCGGCAATGTGTGCTAATCAGATTCTTAATTGTAGCCTTAGCATGGTTCCTATCCTACAGGAATCCTACAGGCACCCTGTTGCCTGCAACTAGCGTATGGTGGTGGCTATCACAGCTTAAGTTTTGGTGGGACAGAAACCTCTGCAGCGGCTTTGGATAGGGTATAGTGCCCAGTTTATCCCATATTGGGGATGGATTTTGGCCCCTTACTGCATCTTAGCTAATGATATAAATCATTTATATTTAAAAAAATTGTTCTAATGGTCTGGCCCAACAGCTGTATGGAGTTGATATCATACGTTCACCAGGGAGGGCCCCACAGATCTCCGCATTGCTCGTGCTCGTGCAATAACAAGTGTTGTAGATGATTCCTGTCTGTTTCGGTGATATGGCCCACCAAAGTGAGGCCAACGGTTTGCATGGTGTGAATTGTGTAATGTGTACGTTAGCAGCGGCATGCGTTTGAATGGTCATACTCTGGTAGCTATCAGAGAACTCGCTGATGGAAAAAGCTGCACCAATCTTGCAGTTCAATCCTAATGTGGGGACTGCTATTCATAGTGTTTTGAATGGTAGAAAGTAAAAGAAATCATAGCATTACTTCTTTTGTATCCATCTCGATCAAGGCCCACTGCTTCGGCCTTCTATGAATGGACCCCACAAGCCTGCCCGGAATGATGAGCGAATCATTCATCGTGTGGACACTAAGCTGCCACGGTAGTTTGATCGAACCGTCCACATGCAGGGAAAGTCATGGAGGCGTCAGGTCGATCACATAAGGCATGCGTGTTTGGTATTGGGGCATCCTGACCATCAGGGACACATATTGTGGGTGGACCATAGGTGTAGGTTAAAGTGGGCTTCAGTGATTTTTGGCAATCGGTTTTCAGTATACTGCTTATGTGAGAATACAAACAGGACCAAGACATCGCTGATAAAAGAAGGTGGTCCCCCGTGACTCTAAGCTCTGTGTGGGCCACCATGATGTCTGTGTTATATCCACTCTCTCAGTTCCTTTTTAAGTTCGTTTTATTACATGAGCTCAAAAATGAATTAGATCAAAAACTCAAGTAGGCCGCAACACAAACAATAGCGAACACCTGCAGAAGTTTTGAACGAGGCTGATATTTGTGTTTTTCCTTCGTTCAGTGGGAATCACCTTATGAACTGGTTTGTTGTCGCATAAAAATCTAGATGTGCCCTGGGAAAGTTTCAACGTTAGGCATTTGCATCTCCAATATTTCCTGTGGTGTGGCCCATTTGAGGATTATATTCAGCTATTTTTTTTGGGCGTTGTTTTAAAATGAGCGGTAGAAATGGATGGATGGATTGGATATAAAACAAACATAACGGTGTGCCTCCACATAGATTAGGGATAGTAACCGGTGGTGTCTGTTTTTTTTCCGAAAAACGACGAGTGGGAAGGGGAGTTAGTGCTGATGGTAACACCCGGAGTTCCCTTCCAAATCGTCGCTCGAAACGTCTTTTCTCGGTGCGACTTCCTTTCGCCTATGACGTGACTATGGATTGCGAGCATGTCCCATTGGCCCACATGCACAATTGCTGTAATGGTCGAGCCGTCCATCCATTAGGGCTCGTTTGAATGTCAAGATATGTGGATGTTCCTGAACCACTGAATCATGAGGTTGAATATTGGAGGATTTTCTATTAAATGATGGGCATTCAGCTGGACATACTCTGAAAATCTTGTGTAGCATGAGAATCTTGCTATCACATACATGGTATTGCTAAAAGTGGATTGGTTTCCATCATTAGACTTTGGGGTGATCATGCGTCACGACATAGACAAAAACAACTCAAGAAACACACTGCACAGGCTGACACCGGCCAAATAAATGGCCTTGAGTTCATATTTACATTACCTGTTTGCGCGTTTGCATCTAATAGCATTTCTCCACCACGTTGACATCCTTTTTATTTTTGGCCTCCATGTTCCATGAGATCAGTTCAAACAAACTGTTATTTGATGCTGGCCTCTTTTTCATTTTTCGGCAGACTAGCCCACATGCTTTTATCTCCTGATCCAACTTATAAACTCTATATAACACAAAACTATTATGGGTCCACTGAGACTCATTTGTGAAATTTGTTCTGTTCATCGTTTGCCGAATCTCATATCACAATGTGATCTAAAACTGAGGTATTCTTAACAAGTGGGGCAAACACCCATACAGTGAGATGGGACGACAGAAGAAGAAAAAAAAGAAAAGAAAGAAAAGAGATGGGATGACATCTTTTAAAACACTTTACGAGCGGCCTGCTTTAGCCACGCCACTTCCCTCCAGTCCTTCTCTGCACTCTCTTTCTTCCTCTTTACTAAGCTTGCATACGCGCCATACCTCCTAGACTGAATAAGGAAACCATACGTGTGATAGCTAGACGTACCGACATCCCATTAACATGGTGGTGGTTGAAAAGGTTACCTCAGTTTCCAAGTACTGGGATTGTGTGGTGACTTGGGTGGTGTTGGAACGTGGCTAGATTTGATTGAGCCATATGCCCACTATTAGAGGTATGCAGTCGACTACCTAAGAATTTTCAAACATGCTTCGCATGAACCCATCTTTAACAACATCTCGCCATGTCCTGACACTGTCCCAACACCACCGAGTTAGGTGCGTCCAGTTTCCCAACCAAAGGTTGTATTGTGAAAGAATGCAGACCCATCATAACAGAACTCACGCAGTGGTGCCCGGTCTTCAGGATGGGATGGAAAATGTGTTAGAGATTCAGGCCATTTATTAGGTAGTACACATCCACTGAGAACTTGCCCAGGAAGACAAATTAGTGTTGCTTGGCTGATCTGGCTAGACAAACTTGTATGAGAGAAATTGGTGGTTGGAAAGAAAGAGATCTGGCTGGTCAAGCCTCTATGAGAGAAATGGGCGGTTGGAAACAAAGAGGATTAACGCTCCATATTCAGCATACATGTATGGTTCCCTTGATGGGTGTATCACCCCATTGTTTTTTGTAAATGCCATGTTCACAGTAAAACAAAAATATATGAAATACACAGCTGATGGGCACTTGAACTCATGACCTCAGTGTTAAAAGTTATATCCAGCCATGAGTTGGATCCCAAGTAGCTAGAAGGCTATAAAGCTCTTAGATTCAATTATTTGAATCACTTGTTTGTATGACTCTTCTCTTGCCATCATTGAAATGGACCCCGATCCAATGGCAAAGGTGCCACATGTGCTACTGCAATACATCCGGACGCCTTCTGGTGAATCTGGAAGTGAGATTATACGATTCTCAACCAGAGGACATACAAACCATTATGGGTTTTCAATTTGTAAAAGTGGGGACCTTGGTTCTAATTTATGTGTGGGGTATATGATAGGTGTACCCGTTGTCTTTTTTCTATTGGCGTCTGCCCGAATGGCTGTAGAGCTGCTCCACCCAATAAATTTTAGGCGTACTCCACCTCTTCTTTAATTATTATTATTAAAAAAAGAAAAAAAAAAGGGTAAGGACCTTGACCCAGGACCTTCAATTGATGGGCCCCACCATGGATGCGGTCTAGAGAGAAGATCCAAGCCATCCAATCTTTGGCCTTCGTGGATGATTGTTGATTTATTTCCTTCACCTGTATTTGTGCCGGTTCAACCACAGGTTCGTCACTGTTGGAACCTGAACCTTTATATCAATGATCTGTTCACTAAAATGTCGGTTCACTATTCCAGACTGGAAACCCGATGAATGATGATTATCCTCATGCAGAGATTTTTTTATTTTTTTATTTTTAAAAGCAAAATCCTAAAGTGAACGGATTTCATTATTATCATTTTTTTCCCTTGTCGAGGAAGGAGATGGTGACCTCCTACTCTCCTTTTCCACACAACTACATTAGTATGTTTGGTTGCACCCGATTTCCTGGATTCTAGTGAAATTTGGTGCAACCAAACGTATCTTTACTAAAATCTCAAATACATTAACTACTCTTAACTATAATGAAATGAACTCATTTTCAAATGCCGACTAAACATGGCCTGAGTGAAAAGAATATATCTTGCTTACTGTGGATCTGGTTTCACACGTGCATTCTTGATAACCGTCCATTTTGCCAAACGAAGTTATCCTCTTCACTGGGATTTTTATGGATTGAAAGGAAGTTCCCTTTTCAGACCTATCTATCATCTTTATATGTGTTCATTTATTTGCTTCCTGGATGTAAGACACTCTCCTTGCTGTACTGAGAGTGACTCAAAGCTGATGTGGCAACACACTGGCAAGTTCGGTGCCGTTATAGGGTGGAGCTGATCAAATCATAAGTAGATATGAACGGTTGTGACTGTTAATGCTTTAATTTCCAGGGCCCACAAAGCCTCATCTTCTTATCCCTCTAATATCAAATGAAATTAAGTGATTTTGTTATTTTTCTTTCTGTTCATATTTCATGGCCATTTTTTAGAATCCATTCTCCATTTTGAGAATCAAAATGGTACACTTTTATACTATTCCAATTCCCAAAATGGAAAATGGGCATAAGCAACACCCATTATTTCATATTCTTTGAATAGTGTCGCTACAATATATAGTCATCCAGTTCCAATTGTCATGTTTACTTTTCTGGACGATGACCAACGGTTGGATGGTCTGGATCATCCGACCAAGCAATCATGTATGCTCCATTTGCTAGCCTTGTGGGGTCCACTGCTGATTCCGATATTGTGGTGGTCCCGAATGCACGGGATCGAGCTGCGTCCTTCGAAAACTCGCGCTTCTGTCTTTTCCAACTCTCGTCGCATCTACTGCAGATCTAAAATTACCCGACTTAATGCATGGACTCGAGCCACTGTCAGATATTTACGGGCATGGTCTACGAGGCTAGAGCACGCCGATGGAGCGTGCCACCGCGAGTTGCGTGTAACCGCTGTTACTGGTAGCCCGTGTAACCCAAAGCTATACGAGTTATCATGATGTCTATGTAAAATCCACACCGTTCATCAATTTCTTCGGATCATGTTACTATGTTATCACATAAATGAATAAGATCCAAAATTAAAGTGAGCCACACCACAGGAAACAGTAGAGATAGAAATGTGGACCGATGAAACCTACTGTGATTTTTATATGCAATCCAACCCGTTCATAAGATGATTCCTATCATCTTATTCCAAAACTTCTTTGAGCCCCACGCGGCTTAGGATTACACGGGGCTCCTAAACAAGGTAACTCGTAAATCGAGTCCAAGAAGCACGTTTTGTATCGGAGACGTGAAGAGATTTGTTTCCTTTTTCTGATGGATACAGGCAGTGAGACGGAAACCAGACACTGATCAGAGGCCGTCAAAAATCGCCGCGCGTGATCCTAGGCAATAAATACACACGGATGATAGAAACGGACAGAGTGGGATGGCCATCTCCTTCTTTCCTAGTGTACTCTCTGTCACGCCTGCCAACTTACGGTATCCAATCTAAGATCAGCTGGTTCACACATCAGACGGTCCATATGTACGTAAAAGAAATGTATGGTTGGCAAGGGTTGACTAATGGACCGTTTTGCCCTTTGCAGCCCATCAGATCGCAGACTGTACTCACCTTGGATACAGGAAATCGACCCGTGATGGCCCACCTGAATATATGGACATATGCATTACACGTATTATTATATACTATACAAATTTGCTAACCATGATGTGACCCGCTCCCCATCTCAGTACAGATCCTTACCGTCGATTCATGTGTATTAAAATCTTAAAACATTGTTTCTAGTTCGTCTTTTTTTGTCAATGGTAGGGAACTGTGATTCAATTAGATTTTCAATTTGTGGGTCATCTGAAATTTGATGCAACTGAAAACACCCTTAATCAGATTTCATTCGTGGTTGTAATCTCTTACAGAAATTTTCTAGCCTAGGTCGTGTGGGGACGACAACCTTCAAGGTTAGTGAGGTCCCCACCAGATTGGATCAAGGTAGTGGTCCCCCAAGTGACAACCGTCAGATCAACTAGTGGTATTTTTAGTTAAAAGAAGGTTTTAAAGTACAACTGGTTGGATTATAATTTACGGTCTAATATCAACATATCATTTTTGCTCAACATCCAACCGTTCCAATACGTTTTCCCTACCATGAGGATAGCCTTATGGAAAGATAAGATCTATACACTTATTACGTGGGGGCCACACCATAAAAAATAGCTTTTAACCATTGATAAATAACAAAATTTCAGTGTGGTCCACTTGACAAGTGGATGTGGCTGATTGTTGCACAACATAATCTTAATAATTGGGTCAACCTATAAAACAGGTTGGATGTTGACACGTAAAAGGTTGGAAATCATCATAGCCACCGTCCAAAATGCTTGATGACATTTTAAGCACGTGCAAGTGAGATGAGTTATAGGGTGTCTTTCAGCTATACATGTGGGGTCCATGGTTCAACGATCCAGATCTTTGATATACTAGGCCTCACCGTAGATTGGATCCCATAAAAAAAAAATAATAATAATGTTATTGATTGAAGATCGTTAACTGTTTCCATCTTTAGCCCTTGTTGCTGTATTTTGTTCTTAACCTTCAAGCTGTAGGAAAACGGTCGATCGGTTATGATATTTCAATTTAGGATACATTGTGGTATCCACTATTCTCAGTTGAGCCCCATCAAATCAACGGTCTGGATCATTGAACCATGTTCCCCACACGTGGCATGCACCAACAAGCCATTGTACATTATTGTGTACATACACACCTCAATCTAAACCATTAAGATAATGGCCTCTCCATGCCTGGGCCATTACCATAAGATCACTCCAGTTATTAGTTCGGATCATAAGTTCCTGTGGCAACTTTTCATTTCCTGCAATTTGACTGGGCCACGTCATCACTAATAATATCACCGGTGCTGCATTGAATGCAGACTGTGATGACGTGCCCAAATAACAGGGTGGGCCTGCTGAGTATGATACAATGCCTAACGCAGGCTTGATTCATGCTCAGGGGTATCACGTTTCTGCATCTGCGATAGAGCTAACATGCGCCATTGGTGTACGTTACTGCTGCCTTACCAAAAACATGGACGGCAACACGGCTGAAACGAGCAGGAAGTCGTGGAGCCAAGGAACACCCGAGAGTAGGATTCTCCATCCCACACTCCTACTCTCTCTACATTCCACACGTGAAAATAATGCGAGGCTGTGAGAGATCTGGTCTGGTTCATGGTGTATGGCCGAGTAGGTTGGAGAGTCCGACTCTGGCGAGTAACCTTGGCATTTATCAACGTGGAGAGATATCTCTGGTTTTGGACACATATGGGCGCGAATAGGACACTGATCAGACGCTGCAAAACGACCTTAGGCACTTGATCCAATGAGATTGATAGCCACGGAAAAGTATTCCCTCGACGTGGATTTCCTGCGAAAGCCCTTCGCAGGAAGTTCCTGCCTGGGATGCTAGGTGGGGGTCCACCGTGATGTTTGTGATAAATCCATTCCGTCCATCCGTTTTCCGAGCTCATTTTAGGAGATGATACTGAAAATGATATGGATTCAAAACTCAAGCGTGCCATACGAGAGGGAAAACTGGGAAAGAGTACTTTTGAAACCTTCCTAGGCTCCACCTTGATTTTTATATGCCATCCAAACGGTTTATAAGATCATTCCCACTGGGATGAAGTGAAAACAAGAAAAAATTAACATGATAAGAAACTTTTGTGGCCTTAAAAATATTTCAACGGTTGTGACTGAATCACATGGATAATGTACACCGAAAGCATTTCTCTAGTTAATGTGGGAAATAAAGTAGATGCTTGCAGAAAATTCCTTTTTTGTTTCTCTCTCTGAAACAAGTTGGATTCCGAAAAGAAACCTAGAAATTTAGTTTGTTCGTCTCCAGAATTTTATTAGGACAAAAAAAAAGAAAAAAAAGTAGTTCGTTTATATAAACACTTGGACGGTATGGATTTATGTAGAATTCCTTTAAAAAATCAGAAGCTAACAATGGCCCACCAATGGTCATGAAGCGGCCAAGATTTTTTGGCTATTGATGTAATCATGTGTGTCCAATAATTGCAACGCTTGATTGAGCTTTAGCGCTGCCTTTTTGGCTGCACGATACTTAGGTGCTGCGCCAGCTTTGAACTGCACTGCAGACTCCTCTGACTGCTCCTGTTTCCTCCCTGTTTATACTCGCAAAAGGAGGCTTTCCTGCTTCCACACCTGAATCCCTAGTATATGGCGTATGATTTTTCTGCAGATTTGACATTTTAGAGTGACCAAGTTGTTACCGGTTGTTGAAAAGTGGCACATCTGAGGGGTAAGGAATCTATTGAATGGTCTGAATTGACAAGCATACGGATAAGTCCCTCATGTTGAGTGAAAATTACATGTGCGGGCTTAAGTAGTATTTTAGTGCCATCTATGTTTGACTGTATTTTTGTTTTTTAGCTAAGTAACTAAATTTATTTATTTTTTAAATGGTCTTTTGCTTAGAGTTAATTATAACAACACTTAGGGTTTTTATTTTAAAGAGAAGATGAGGAAGAAAAAGAAAAAATGGAATTTTACCGTAGAAGAAGAGCAAGGACTTTTTACTACCAAAATGTTTACATTCCGTTCGTGAAACTCCACTTACAACGCTAGTTCCTTTGATTGTCTTCTCATAGGGTTGTATTGGAGATTTTTTACAATCCCTAATTGATAAGAATTCCTTTCTTTCATATTGCTTTTAATTCACATGTAGGTGATATAGTTGAGATATCTAGAAAAGCCTCTTGATGATTTAACTTTCACTATTTTTTATTATAGTGGATTTGTATTAAACTAAGTTCCATAATTTTTCCCTTTACATCAAAGTATTTTTCACATAAAAAAAAATTTTGGTCCCTTGCATCTTATATGTATGATTTGATTGTTTGTGTTATAAGTGATTTTCATTCACTGAGTCTTTTATATCATTAATTCCATTGATTTGGACATAAAATAAAAGGTCGTATGCTTTCCCAACAAATGTTACATACTTTAATAAGATGTTATTGCTCCTTAAAAGGGTGAATGAGTACAGTTCAATTAATAGGCCACATCTTAATTGGATAATATATTTTTGGTATTTTGGGAAAGTGGGAGAACACCAATTAAATTGGATCATAGCATGAAATCACATGAACTAAATTATTCCAATCATTTCATTAATTGTGTAAGGTTGAAAGAATGACTGACCAAATGCATGGAACTCGAGATGGAGGGTCTGCTGATAACGCACGGCCTTTGGATTTCCTATAGGGGCCCGTTTGGCCGGTCAGATTGGAAGGGACTGGATGGTATTGGAAGGGATTGGAAATTAAATTAAATCCCGGGATTGGCCGGGCATGCCAAACAGAGTTCGTGAGCTGATCCCAATCCCATGGATCTTAAGACAATCCACTGACAACACCATCATTACCTTTAAATCCCATCTAATCCATCCTAATCCGTTCAAATTTGCCTGGGACGTGTTTGGTTCGTGGGATTGGAAGGGATGTGAAGGTTTAATCCAGGATTGGAAGGCTCTTAGAACGGATTAGAAGGGATTAGGTGGGACGGGATTCATCTGGTCCTGTGCCAATTCCACTCCATGTCTTGGAAGAATGGAATTAGGTGGGAATTAGACTGATGGAATTGCATTGGGTCCTATGCGAATTTCACTCAATGTTAGCAAGTTGAGTAGGTTCGACCATGATGTGTGGGCTATATCCACACCGTCCACCCATTTTTTGAGATTATTTTAGAGGATGGGTCAAAAAATCAAGTAAATCTAAAGCTCAAATAGACCCCACCATAGAAAGCAACGGGGATTGAATAGTTATCGTTGAAAACTTCTTTAGGGCCACATAAGTTTTGATTCTGTCTCATTTTTAGGCCCATGACATAAAATGAAATTACAAAATAAATGAACAGTTTAAATATAACACATGTGTTATTCTCAATAATTTCAAATGATGCTATGTATATCCATTCAATGAACCACCTTATCACCAACCAAGCATGGCAACGGGCGACAATCCTACCATGGGTAATAATTATGTTTTTTGAATCCCATCCCACCTAATCCCTTCTAATCCCACCGCCCAAACAGGCCCTTAGGGGCCCTTCCACCTCTGATCATCAACTGATGTATATCTTAGGAAACTCCTATGTAAAGTCCAGTACATACTAGTACCGCCACGAATGATGCCACTGCATCGACTCGGAATACTCAGAATAGCCTAATACACTGGCGATACACATGGTATCAACTGTAACCTATGTGATACACCAAAATCAATTTGCAAACCTTGATCACACAATAGTCTTTTGTGAAACATTTGGACCATAGGTTACTTTACATAAGCAACTTATTAGGATCAAGTAACTTATCTTGATTCTTGTTTAACGAATAAGAATGTTTTGCCAAGCTACATTCTAATTATCAACCAAATAGTAGAAAAGTATGTTTGCATTCCAACCTCACATAAGTACTTATCCTCCCAATCTACCTTTTATATCCATCATTCATCATGTGGACCCAACCTTCAATGTGGATCGTTCATTATGTAGGCCCATCTTGGCCTTGTCTTCAATTTGAATTGTCCACCATATATGGCCTACCTTCCATGTGGACCATTCACCTTTCGAGGTCTACCTTCACTGTGGACTATCCATCATGAAGGACCTACCTTGGATGTGGGCGACTATCATGCGGGCTTGCCTTTAATGTGGATCATCTAACATGTAGGACCCAACTTCGAAGAGGGCCATCCACCTTGGATGTAGGTCATTCATCATTAAGCGCTGACTTTCAAAGTGAATTGTGCTCATATTGGGCTCACTACCCCACCACCAATCATGTGGAGCCCACCTTTGATCGGGATGGGCCCCACTTTCAATGTAGGTCATCCATCATGTGGGCCCCACCCTTAATTTGGGTCATCCATCATGCAAGGCCTACTTTGGATGTGGGTCACTCATCATAGCACCTTTGATGTGTACAATCTATTATGCGGGCCCATCTTGATGTGTGTCATCCATCATGTGTAGCCCACCATTAAAATAAATCATCTATCATATGGGGCCCACATTCAATGTCCACTGCCCATCATGTAGAGCCCACTTTTGATATGGATCATCTATTATGTGGACCCCGCCTTCGATGTAGGCCGTCCATCATGCCGAGGCCCTCCTTAGATGTAGGCCACATCATTAGTGGCCAACCTTTAATGTGGATCGTCCAATATGCAAGGCCCACTTGATGTGGGTCATCCATCATGTGGAGCCCACCTTTGATATGGACCATCCATTGTGTGGAACCCACCTTCGATGTGTGTTGTCTATCATGCAGGATTTGCCTTGGATGTGGGTTGTTGATCATTAGGATTGAACTTTGATGTGGAGCATCCAATCTATGGGGCCTACCTGATGTGGGTCATCCATCATGTCGGGCCCACCTTCAATGTTATTGTCCATCAAGTGGGGCTACCTTCAATATCCACACCCCTCCTGTGGAGCTCACCTTTAATATGGACCATCCATCATGTGGACCCCACCTTCATTGTGGATTGTCTATCATGCAGGGCCTACTTTGGATGTATATCATTCATTATTAGTGGCCTTACCTTTGATGTGAGTCATCCATAACGTGGCCTAACCTTTGATGTGTACAAGAAGTTGAAAATTGAGAAGCAAAAAAATTTAAAAGCTATCGCATAAGTTACTTTTACTACGATGGTTACTCATGGTGGTATCCAAAATTCCAAATGGGTCCAAAAAGTCCATTAAATGCCATGGTTTCATGCTCAAGCCCAGCCAATCGAGATCTGGATTGGCCCAACCCAAGCTGTCCACAAGTCATGGATTGATTGGGGCTGACATTGGGGCCCAATATAAATGAGCGAGGAATAGCTGGTCGGACATTGACATTTTGACACCTGTATACAGCTGCCATCGGTTGGTAACTTGGTATATAAAAGGGCAGTCATTGGTTGGAAGCGAAAATTCGTAGCTTTCCACACCTTTCAACATGGACAATTGGGCTGACGGCGATGCCTCACAACTCCTTTGATTGAATTAATGGAATAGAGACATTGACGGATGTGGCAACTCACAAAGCACGCCTACATGTCTCTTTTCTCAACTGGCAGAGGGTCTATTCAATATAAATTTTCTACGATACGCCGTTGCCGTGTTGATATTGGATACGTCGGGGTTTTAGCTTTTGGATCCGCGGGAATCTTATAAGTGATCCAAACCGTTTACATGATAGGCCACAAGTTGGATGGGGATAGACATAAATTAAAGTTCTTAGATTGGAATATTTCAACCCTTTTGTTAATTTAAATATTTAACCTTTGAAATATATAAGGATTGAAATATTTCAATGACAATTTTTGAGTGTCCCCATGGCGAAATCGGATTGCGTACTGAGTTACTCAGTACGCTTTTATCGTACTGAGTAAACTCAGTTGGGCCCACTGTGAATGCATGTGGTTTATCCACACCATCCATCTATTTTTCCTACTAATTTTAAGGGTTGATCCCAAAATTGAAGTAAATCCAAAGCTCAAGTGGACCATGCCACGAGAAACAGTGTGGAATAATGATTTCTACCGTTGAAACCTTCCTAGGGCCTACAGTATTGTTTATTTGTCATCCAACTTGTTCATAAGATCACAAAGATATGCATGAAGAGAAACCACAAACATCAGCTTGATCCAAAACTTCTTTGGCCTCCAAGAATTTTTCAATGGTAGAGGCTCAATCACACTGTTTCCTGTGGGGTGGTCCACTTGAGCTTTATATATGTTCCTTTTATCCCTAAAATTATCTGTTAATATCGATTAACGGAGTGGATAAAATAAATAAATAACGGTGGACCCCACAGGGTTTACTCAGTACGCTATTGGTACTGAGTTACTCAGTACGCAATCCGCTTCCCCCCATGGCGATGAGGTCTATCATACGAACGGTCTGGGTCAGTTAATATGACCCTGATCCAACGGCTAAAGTCTCGGCATATCCACATACAATGACTTGGGAATTTTTTTTATGCAATCTACCAAACGGACGCGAACTTCCTATGCCCCGGCAGGAAGTTACTGTGGTCTGAATCTATATGGGCCACAGAGATTGCCACGACAAAATCCACCCCGTCCATTGTTTTATCAAGATCAAAATATTACAGGAGTCCAAAAATCAGGAAGATCCATAACTCAAGTGGGCCACACCAAATGAAACGGAAGGGATTAAACGGCCACCATTGCAAACTCTCTGGGTCCCACATAATTGATCTAATAAGATAAATTTTTTCCCTACAATTTATCTGAGTGGTAATAATCCCATGAACGGTTTGGATGGCGTACAAACATCATGGTATTACATACAATGGAAATTAGATATAAACGTGACCCAATACATTTTCTCAATATACTCAGCTTTTCAGTTCTTACGAGTGGACCCATGGTTTATTGATCCATCCCACTTATCTGTTTGGACCCGCTGTGAATATACCATATACCATAAACATCCTGTATTGAATAATCCAAACCTTTCGGGCGTAGATTTGTGGCTAGATGCTTCCAATCTGGGAGATTTAGAGGCGGATCGTTTATCCATTATGGGAATCACAGGCCAATCGTTAGGATCGCATTACCATGGCCCCACTCGTGCAAACTGAAATTCCGAGCACATGGTACAGAGCATCAGGTTAAGATTTTTTTTTACTCCTAGAAAAACAGGGAAGGGATTAGGTGTTACTCGGGTAACACCTCAGTGGGTGTTATGCTTACCGTGTGGGGTCTACCTTCATGAATTTGTTGTATATCCACGCCGTACATCCGTATTTTCATATCATTTTAATACGTTATCCCAGATTTAAGAAGATCCAAATCTCAAGTAAAACACACCACTGGAAACAGTAGTGAATGACCATTAAAAGTTTCGTGACGAGACATCTATCCACTACGATCCGCATGTATGTCGACTTGCCACGTGTGGTAGGCGAGCGCAAAACGAAAGGGAAGTGCACTCATCAGCATGACTCGCGAAGAAGTGGCCTGTTGTGGCTCATGAAAGCCTAGTCACTATCGTGCGCTAGTAGGCGGTGGGCTCCATCACAAGATAAGTTCTCGCCGAAAGCGTGGCGAGGGTGTAAGTCTCTCGCATCCGTTGCTAACTCGCTAATAAATGTATTCTAATGCAGCAGGCAGACTTTTGTCTCGTGGCATACATGTGCGGCAATACAGGCCTTCCAAATCGTGTGACCCTTAATTTTACACCGCCTGAAAGATCCTAACCATCTGATTTCTCTCGTTAGATTTTGGTTATCCGGGCTCTCTGTACGAGGGGCTGTACACCACAACTTGGAAGGGTAGTGAGTAACCGATCATGGGATCGACTGTCTTTTCATTCTTTTTGCCTAATAATACCGGCCAAACAGAGAAGAGGCACCAAAAATACAAATTCATTCTAGTGAAAAAAACCAGAAGACGAGAGGCTGGGATGTTCCGATAGTCGATAGTCTCCATCTATGATAGGGAAACAGAGACCAGTGGTTAGGACCACTGAACCATGGCCTTATTTATACAAACCGAAAATCCCAAAACACACCGACGGTATCCTTACAAAGTCACATCATTCATTAGCAATGAAAGGAATTCAGTGAACAGAAAGAAAGCAAACGTGGTTGATGCAAATGTCACTTCCCCACTACGTGTTACAGGCGCACCCGTACACACCGTCACAATTTTGGGTCCTACAGTGGGTTGGGACCATTAGCAAAAGTCAAACCATCTTATTCGTGGCTGTCTGATGGACGGTTATGTAAAAGATATTCTAAGGCCCTTTCTATCTCTGTGATATGGGGTATTGTATGCGTTGGCATGCATACATCCCATAGTTGGGCCGTTACTCATACTTCAACTGAACGACTCACAAGAGTTTCAACATGAGATCATGGGTCCGATTACCCGTTGTGGGTGTGAGTGCATCAGTGTTTTTGGGTGTGAGTGCGTGTGTAAAAGAAAAAAACATCCCAAAGCTTACTATTTATCAGTGGTGGCAGTGGGCCTGGCCTTTAGCCAACGGCTTGCTACTTTGGTGTAGTCTCATTTATTGTACATGCGTAAGTTTGAACCTTAAAAAGACACTTTTCATGTTGGAGTTAAGTTCCTATTATCCAAATTTTTATATAATGAAAGTTGAAGAAATTATATATATATATATATATTTTAAATTTGATTATTTTAAACCTTTGATCATTTAAATCTTTTATAGCTAACCTTGGCTTGCCTGTAGATCAGCCCATTGCTATCCCTACCATAAATGAGAGTAATTAGTGTTATGTGTCTTGTAAAGTTAATATGTTAATATTAACCATTGATTCAATGATTTTTATTATAATTCTTATGCAAACATATTATTAATGCCATGGCCAGATGTATATATATTTTAAATTGTACATATATCAGTTACATGAGAGAAATAGGTCAGGGAAAGTTGTGCTCTATAGATCTTGGTATCGTGTTGTTTCATGACCACTCATTAGATTATAGAAAACATTTGTGATAATCATCACTATTGTGTGGTCGTCTTGCTCAAGGAACTCAACAGTGGTGAATTAGAATGGAAGGTCTCCACCATTGGGCTTATCAAAGAGTCAGTGTACCCACACCCTACCTACATAAGAATAAAAGTGTGTCATGGAAGGATCTTAGTATTAGTCTTATTAGACACTTGCACTAAAATACCAATTCAAATCTTTTGACCAGTAGACTCATTATGTTTGGACTATAATAGACTTACATGTATACCAACTTTAACTTATCATTAGATTTGAGGACGTATGAAAAACTCAAGTTTCTAATGTGATATGACCCGTCTCATGGAGTCAATTGCAATGGTTCATAAATGGGTGTTGTTTGGTCTATGCATTAAAATACAAATGAGGTCTTTCTAAGTGAATAAGAGATACATTGGTCTCTTAAGGACACTCTTAGATATGACCACCCATCAAATAGGTTTTTTTACTAGTATAGTTATCCTAAAGGTTTTTAATAGTTTTATAAATGTCTTTATCTATTAATGTTTTGTTTTAATCATTAAAATATTTTCAACATACTTAATGGTAATCCTGATGGTTGAGGTATTGAGGCTCATCGCTTGATTTGCATAGCATTTGAATTAAAAATTGATGGTCATATTCAATAAAGAGATATAGTCAATCCGAGCACATAGGTATGATTCATATATTTTAGAAGGAATGGAGTATACTAAAGTTTATAAAACAGTGGAGCACCATTATTGTTATTGGTTTTTAGTCTTTAAACCTTGACTCTTACTTTCATCTTCTTCTTTTTTTTCCTTTACACACACAGACTTATCTCATACCTACACACACACATACCTACACACACGCCACAATGGGTACTCAAACTTATAACCTATGTATTGAAACTTTTGTGTATCTAACCTTGAACCACGAGTAGGGGACCAAAACTTGTATGAGAGAGAGAGAGAGAGAGAGAGAGAGAGAGAGGTGTGTGTGTGTGTGTGTGACTCTCTTGGCACAGCTCTAGCTCCACTCTAGGGACTCTGCATAGAGGCTTTTCTCCTCCCTCATCTAGGATAGATCTTGAGAGAATCCTCTAATTTGAAAATCCATAATCAGCATATTCAATCCATATTTTACATCTGCGACTAAATATATGATCCTGCATTTTGGTTCATCACAGTAACCTGATGATGTTTAAACAAATATCCATTTAACTTGAACACTCTACCACTACATTTTTAAGGTCCAACCAAAGTAGCATCAGTGCAGTCCCATTGTTAGATATTAGTTTCTACTTTTAACCGTCTGGATAAGAGTGTCTCTTTTTTTACTCTGACCAACCATAGTGTAAATTTTCATGAGGAGCATTCATTCCAATTTCAGATTTATGGATTGTAAGATCTGATTGATTCAAAATGATTCAAAAATTATCTAGCCTCATTGAGGTTTCAATGATGATGGATTCCTACTACTTCTTATGGTGTGACCAAGTTCTGAATCTACTTGATTTTTAAGATCAATTTCTAACATCAGTTGGCCCAACTGATGAATAAAGTGGATATATAATACAAACATCACAGTTGGCGACATGTAGGCCAGAGTTGCAATGGGCTTCCTAAGTTACAAGAAATTAGAGTTCATCCCAAGGTATCCTACTAAATTTCACCCATCTATTGTAGCAAACAAAACTCTGTTTGGATCTTGAATTTTTTTTTTTTTTTCAAGAAAGAAGGCTTGGACTTTTCTAATGTCCCGGAAGAATCTTCTTGCGATGCAGAAATGCTAATAGATCTTTAATCTAATCTTTTCCTCAAGGGCGGTGAAGTCAAGTGTTGTAAGGCCCACATGGTGCGTATATATCATCCAACATCCCTAGCAATTGCCAATTGCACTCCTATCAAAGATGTGGATCGCTAGGAGACCCAGTCCTGAGGGATATATGTGAGTGGATTTGATTAGTTCACGTGCGGCTGTCAATATAAGTTATAAAAAATATTTTTAAAAGTTGTCTAGATGAATCCATGTTCAAATAACCCTACCTCTCTCTGACAGAGACATATGTTCCATCACATAGTAATCCACTTCCGTACGCTCATAGGTATACCGTGCGTAATAAGCAGCGTGCACCACCGAAAACCTTCAAAGTCAGGTGTGGTCCGGATGATTGCATGGTCCGGATAGTTGTACACCAGTGCAGGATATATATATATATATATATATATATATATATATATATATATATACACACACGCTCGACCTCACCAGACCTTCCCATGAGGTCGAGTTGTGTGGGCCCCACCGTGATGCGTTTCGAACATCTACCCCATCAGCCAGATGCACCATTCCATTGTGGGCCTAGGTCTCAAAAATCAAGTCAATCCATGACTTGTGTGGGCCACACCACATACAGAAGTGGGGAGGGGCCGTGCACCATTAAAACATTCATAATCATTTTTTGAGCCCACCAAGATGTGGTTTGCAAATCCAGCCCATCCATTATGTGTATCCCACTTGGATGAGGGTTCAGACCAAGTTTCAGCAGCATTCAAAAATCAGGTGGGCCCCACCAAGTGCTTTTATATGTTTTTGGCATGCCTTCACATGATTTTAGATGGTATGGCCCACCTGAGTTCCGTGTACGGTTGATTTTTGGGATATCCCATAATTTAGAGGGGACCCATCAAATGCACGGTGTTGATGGTCGACACGCATCACAGTGGGGCCCACACAGCTCGACCTTAGGGGAGCTTATCGTGAGGTGGAGCGCATGGTACCTTTTTCCTATATATATATATATATATATATATATATATATATGGGAAAAGGTTCCATGCAGTCGAGCTCATGGGAACTTCTCATGAGGTTGAGCTACGTGGGCCCCACCATGCTGCGTGTCAAAAATCTACACCGTGAATTTGATGGTTCCCCTTTAAATTACAGGATATCCCAAAAATCAATCGTTTACGGAACTCAGGTAGGCCATACCATTTAAAATCATGTGAAGATATACCTAAAACATATATAAAAAAAAACTTGGTGGGGCCCACCTAAAATTTGGATTCGTCTGAAACTTGGTCTGACCCCTCATCCAAGTGTGACACACATAATGGATGGTCTGGATTTTTGAAACACATCTCAGTGGGCCGAAAAAATTATTATGAATGTTTTAATGGAGGATAACTCCTCTCAACTTTTGTATATAGTGTGGCCCACAAAAGTCAGGGATTGAATTGATTTTTAAGACCTAGGCCAAAAATAGAATGGTTCATATAACTAATGGTGTAGATTTTCAACAAACATCACAATGGGGCCCACACAGCTTGACCTCATGGGAAGTTCCCATGAGCACGACCATATAGAACCTTTTCCTCATGACGAGAAATTTACCACCGTACAGTCCATTTATGGCCCATTTATCTTTTTAAACCCATTTCTTTTTACCTCACCAGAATAAGCCCTAGCCGTACGGACAACTTGGCAAAGGTCAAAAATGCCCGGCTTTTTCAGCTTTTTGGTGAAGCTATGGCCTACTATAACTATGGATTATAATCGTAGCTATAACCGAAGCAATAAGTCGACAACAAGTCGGGGTCGAAGGGGTCAGAGATGGGCTTATGGATACGGGTTATAGCTGTAGTGAAAATCATAGTGTTATGCACTTTTTTCTCTTTTTTATTTTTTTATTTTTAAAATTTTTATTTTTTCATGGAGAACTTTATTCTACATACATTTTTTCTAATACATGTTTATATAAGCATATAAAAAAAACTTTCTTTTTTTTTTTCATTTCTTTCTTCATTCATTTAAACCAAAATTAGTTACTTGACGTACCATATATGATTTTGGGGTAGGAGAAGCTACCTTAGCCAACCAACCTAGTTATTTTCCAAGATTCCATCAGGTCGATGGTTGAAAATCCATTTCATTCACTTCACGGTCAATTTCATTCACTTCGCGTTCAACTCAATTCATTTTGCGGTCAATTCCTTTCACTTCACGGTGAATTCCATTCATTTCGCGATCAATTCCCTTCACTTCACAGTCAATTCCCTTCACTTCATGGTCAATTCTATCCATTTCACAATCAATTCCCTTCACTTCACGGTCATTTCCATGCATTTCACGATCAATTACGGCGATTCCCCTTCACTTCACGGTCATTTCCATGAGTTTCACGGTCAATTCCCTTCACTTCACGGTCATTTTCATGCATTTAACGGTCAATTCTAGCGATTCCACTTCACTTCACGGTCATTTCCATGCATTTCACGGTCAATTCCCTTCACTTCATAGTCATTTTCATGCATTTTACGGTCAATTATAGTGATTCCCCATCACTTCACGGTCATTTCCATGCATTTCACGGTCAATTCCTTTCACTTCACGGTCATTTCCATGCATTTCAGGATCAATTACGGCAATTACCCATCACTTCACGGTCATTTCTATGCATTTCACGGTCAATTCCCTTCACTTCATGGTCATTTCCATGCATTTCACGATCAATTCCCTTCACTTTATGTAACAGCCCACGCCCACACTGTATGATATTGTCCGCTCTGGGCACAGCCCGCACAGTTTTGTTCTCGGGGTAGCCCCCAAAAGGCCTCATACAGTATAGGGTGGCAACTCCACATATAACCACCACAACTTCAGACGACACTTTCGATGTGGGACAAAGTTTCACCTTCACTGTGTGCACAGTAGCCTGCCAGCCACCTTGAGGCCCGCCCATATGTGCGCTCGCCCACGTGTGCCCGCCCACATGTGACCACAGTGACGGGGCGTCACACTTCACGGTCATTTCGATGCATTTCATGGTCAATTCCCTTCACTTCACGGTCATTTTGATGCATTTCACGGTCAATTTCGGCGACTCCACTTCACTTCATGGTCATTTCCATGCATTTCACGGTCATTTCCGGCGATTTCGCTTCACTTAACGATCAATTCCATGCATTTCATGGTCAATTCCGGCGATTTTGCTTCACTTCACGGTCATTTCCATGCATCTCACGGTCAATTCCCTTCCCTTTACAATCATTTCCATGCATTTCACGGTCAATTCATGAAGTGAAGGGGAATTGCTAGAATTGACCATGAAATGCATGGAATTAACCGTCAAGTTAAGTGAATTGACCATGAAATGCACAGAATTGACTGTGAAGTGAAGGGAATTGACCGTGAAATGCATAGAATTGACCGTGAAGTGAAGGGAATTGACCGTGAAATGCATGGAATTGACTGTGAAGTGAAGGGTATTGATCGCAGAATGCATGGAATTCAGCGTGAAGTAAGGGATTTGACCATGAAATGAATTGAGTTGACCGCGAAGTGAATGAAATGAATGAAATTGACCGCGAACTAATTGAAATTGACCGCGAAGTGAATGAAATGGATTTTCGACCATCGACCTGATGGAATCTTGAAAAATAACTAGGTTGGTTGGCTAAAGTAGCTTCTCCTACCCCAAAATCATATGTGGTACGCCGAGTAACTAATTTTGGTTTGGAAGATATTCTTGTTAAATGAATAAAGAAATAAATGAAAAACAAGAGAGAAAAAAATTTATATGCTTATATATACATATTTATATAAATATGTATTAGAGAAAAATGTATGTAGAATAAAGTTCTCCATGTATTTTTTTTTTTTAAAAAAAAATGCAAAGACTGCAACTGACTACAGTTATGGCTACGGTTATAATCCATAGTCATAAGGAAAACCGCAGGATTTTTGAGGCAAACTAGTTGGACGGTTCTTTTTTTTTCCCTATTGTAATCCCACCGGTTTTTGTGGGTCACATTATGAGGTATGTGTTATATCCAAACCATCCATCTATTTGGCAAACTTGTATTAAGGATTGAGATGAAAAATAAGACAGATGTAGTTATCAAGTGGACCACACTGTAAAAGGCAATGGAGGATCGAATGTTTACCATTGAAACCCTTTTAGGGGTTACAGAAGTTTTGGATCATTATGAAATTTGTTTTTCCTCTTCATCCAGGTCCGTGACCTTATGAATAGATTGGATGGAACATAAATGTTATGGTGGGCCCTACAAAAGTTTCAACAGTGAAAATCAATTTTCCATTGCTCTTTGTGGTGTGGTCCAGTTGATCTTTGGATATGATTTTTTTTATAATGCTCCAAAATGATCTCGAAATATGGATGAACGTTGTGGATATAATAAATACATAACTCTGGGGCCATGTAACTTTGATCTCTTTTGAACCGTTCGTACAACTCGGAGTTCGAGGAGCATCAGCTCTCGTCTTCGAGCACTAGCTAATCCGCTTGAAGGAAAAAAGCAGGGGCATTTTCGACCTAGAAAAGTTGTATGTACATCTGGGGCTTATTCTAGTAAGGTAAAAAGAAGTGGAAAAGGTAAATGGGCCATAAATGGGCCGTACAGTGGTATATATGAAAAAAAAAAGAAAAAAAAAAAAGAAACAATAAACTACCATTTAACTTCCGTAGTCTACTCGAGCTACAATGACTCGTGAGAAATTTACCACTGTACGACCCATTTATTGCCCATTTACCCATTGAAGCCCACCGCTTTTTACCTCACTAGAATAAGCCCTAGCAGTATAGACGACTTGGCAAAGGTCGAAAATGCCCTTGCTTTTTCAGCTTTTTAATAAAGTTGGGGCTCCTTATGGCTACGGATTATAATAGTAGCTATAACCGTAGCATTAATCCACCAATTGCAAGAGGGGGGACAGCGAGTCCGGGTCGATCGGGTTATGACCCAGTCAACCGTGACAAAGCTGCGCCTATGGCTACGAATTATAACCGTAGCCATAACCGTAGTGCTATGCACTTTTTTCTCTTTTTTATTTTTATTTTTATTTTTTACATGGAGAACTTTATTCTACATACATTTTTCTCTAATACATATTTATATAAATCTATATATATAAGCATATAAAAAAAATTCTCTCTTTTTTTTCATTTCTTTCTTTATTCATTTAATAAGAATATCTTCTAAACCAAAATTAGTTACTTGACGCACCACATATGATTTTAGGGTAGGAGAAGTTACTTTAGCCAACCAACCTGGTTACTTTCCAAGATTCCATCAGGTCAATGGTCGAAAATCCATTTCATTCACTTTGCGGTCAATTTCAATAAGTTTGTGGTCAATTTCATTCACTTCGTGGTCAACTCAATTCATTTCACGGTCAATTCCCTTCACTTCACAATGAATTCAATGCATTTCACGATCAATTCCCTTCACTTCACGGTCAATTTCATGCATTTTACGATCAATTCCCTTCACTTCACGGTCAATTTCATGCATTTCACGGTCAATTCCAGCGATTCCCCTTCACTTCATGGTCAATTCCATGCATTTCACGGTCAATTCCCTTCACTTCACGGTCAATTCCATGCATTTCATGGTTAATTATGGCGATTCCCCTTCACTTCACGGTCATTTCTATGCATTTCACGGTCAATTCCGGCGATTCCGTTTCATTTCACGATCATTTCCATGCATTTCACGGTCATTTCCATGCATTTCACAATCAATTCCCTTCACTTCACGGTCATTTCCATGCATTTCACGATCAATTCCCTTCACTTCACGGTCATTATCATGCATTTCACGGTCAATTCCAGCGATTCCGTTTCACTTCACGGTCATTTCCATGCATTTCATGGTCAATTCCCTTTCACTTCACGGTCATTTCCATGCATTTCCCGGTCAATTCCCTTCACTTCACGGTCATTTCCATGCATTTCATGATCAATTTCGGCGATTCCGTTTCATTTCACAGTCATTTCCATGCATTTCACTGTCAATTCCCTTAACTTCAATGTCATGTCCATGCATTTTACGGTCAATTCCGGTAATTCCGCTTCACTTTATGGTCAATTCACTTCACTTCACGGTGAATTCCCTTCACTTCACGGTCATTTCCATGCATTTCATGGTCAATTCCCTTCACTTCATGGTCAATTTGCTTCACTTCACGGTCAATTCCCTTCACTTCACGGTCATTTCCATGCATTTCACGGTCAATTCGGGCGATTCCACTTCACTTCATGGTCATTTTCATGCATTTCACAGTCAATTCCCTTCACTTTACGGTCATTTCCATGCATTTCACGGTTAATTTCGACGATTTCATTTCATTTCACGGTCATTTTCATGCATTTCACGATTGATTTGCTTCACTTCACGATCATTACTGTGCATTTCACAGTCAATTCCGACAATTCCGTTTCATTTCACGGTCATTTGCATGCATTTCACGGTCAATTCCGACGATTCCGTTTCATTTCATGGTCATTTCTATGCATTTCACGATCAATTCCCTTCACTTTACAGTCATTGACCATGAAATACATGGAAATGACCATTAGGTGAAGCATATTGACCGTGAGATGCATGAATATCATTGTGAAGTGAATGAAATGAATGAAATTGACCGAGAACTGATTGAAATTGACCACGAAGTGAATGGAATGGATTTTCGACCATCGACCTGATGGAATCTTGGAAAATAACCAGGTTGGTTGGCTAAAGTAGCTTTTCCTACCCTAAAATCATATAAGGCTAAAAGTCGGACGAGTTGTGTCGGGTTGGTGCTCAACCGTAGCCCAACCCAACCCAACTTCGGGTTGGGAATTTTCAACCCAAGCCCAACCCAAGTGGGCTCGGTCGGGTTGGATGTGTTGGTTGGGTAGATATCTGATATATTTTCATTATTACATTAGTCTATTGTATTTTCAATACACATCTTATTTCTTGTACCTATAATTTTATTAATTACATATGTAGTTATTTATCATAATTAAGTTCATTTTTTTTCTAAACAAACAAGCTAAAATATAGGACAACTACTTCATTAAAAGTCGTATTTTGTATCAAGCAATTTATTTGGGAGAGGGAAATCCGGCATATCTTGTTAGCTTGAGTCATCGAAAACGATGTGGACCAATGAAAGCAGTCGGCATTGGAATTTCTTGTGCCTTCAACACAAATGATCTGCACTCAATTATAATTAATTTATAAAGAACTTATATATTAATCGAGTTCGGGTTAGGTCAGGCAACCCAAGACCTGAACCCAAGCCCAACTCAAGTTTTATCAGGTTGGTGTTTGTATGGCCCAACCTCGAGACCAAACCCAATACATCTTGCCCAACCCAATGTCAGGTTGGTCGGGTTGAACCCGCCCAACTTTTAGCCCTAAAATCATATATGGTACGTCAAGTATCTAATTTTGGTTGAGTAGATATTCTTGTTAAATAAATAAAGAAAGAAAAGAAAAAAAAAAAGAGAGAGAGAGAGAGAAATTTTTTTTTATATATGCTTATATATACATATTTATATAAATATGTATTAGAGAAAAATGTAGGTAGAATAAAAATCTCCATGTAAAAAAAAAGAAAAAAGAAAAAAAGGTGCATAAAACTACGGTTATGGCTACGATTATAATCCATAGCCATTAACTCGGTCGACCGAGTTAACCCGGTTGACCCCACTTTAGCCAGATTTAGCATATTTGGGGTCGACTGGGTCACATGGACAGTGACTCGAGGTCAACCGGGTTTCTTCAATGTGGTCCACTTGATCTTTAGATCTATCTTCATTTTAGGCTCAAGCTTTACAACAATCTCACCAAATGGGTAGATAATTTGGATATAACACAATTTGGAATTGACCGTGAAGTGAATGGGAATTGCCAGAATTGACCGTGAAATGCATGGACATAACCGTGAAGTGAAAGGAATTAACAGTGAAGAGAAGCAAATTGACTATGAAGTGAAGGGAATTCACCGTGAAGTGAAGCGAATTGACCGTGAAGTGAAACGGAATTGCCAGAATTGACCGTGAAATGCATAGAAATGACTGTTAAGTGAAGGGAATTGACCGTGAAATGCATGAAAATGACTGTGAAATGAAATGGAATCACCGGAATTGACTGTGAAATACATCGAAATGACCGTAAAGTGAAGGGAATTGACCGTGAAATGCATGGAAATAATCGTGAAGTGAAGGGAATTGACCGTGAAATGCATGGAAATGACCGTGAAATGAAACGGAATCGCCAGAATTGACCATGAAATGCATGGTAATGACCGTGAAGTGAAGCGAATTGATCGTGAAATGCATGGAAATGACCGTGAAGTGAAGGGAATTGACCATGAAATGCATGAAAATGATCGTGAAATGAAACGGAATCGCCGGAATTGACTGTGAAATGCATGATAATGACCGTGAAGTGAAGCGAATTGACTGTGAAATGCATGGAAATGACCGTGAAGTGAAGGGAATTGACCATGAAATGCATGGAAATCACTATGAAATGAAAAGAAATCGCGCGAAATTGACCATGAAGTGCATGAAAATGACCATGAAGTGAAGGGAATTGATCGTGAAATGCACGGAAATGACCATGAAGTGAAACGGAATTGACCGTGAAATGCATGGAAATGACCGTGAAGTGAAACGGAATCGTCAGAATTGACCGTGAAATGCATGGTAATGACCATGAAGTGAAGCGAATTGACTGTGAAATGTAAGGAAATGACCGTGAAGTGAAGGGAATTTACCACGAAATGTATAGAAATGACTATGAAATGAAACGGAATCGCTGGAATTGACCGTAAAATGCATGCTAATGACCGTGAAGTGAAGTGAATTAACTATGAAATGCATGACAATGACCATGAAGTGAAGGGAATTGACCGTGAAATGCATAGAAATGATCCTGAAATGAAATGGAATTGTCGGAATTGACCGTGAAATACATGGAATGACCATGAAGTAAAGGGAATTGACCATGAAATGCACGAAAATGACCATGAAGTGAAACAGAATCGTCGGAATTGACCGTGAAATGCATGGTAATGACCATGAAATGAAGTGAATTGACCATGAAATGTATGGAAATGACCGTGAAGTGAAGGGAATTGACCATGAAATGTATGGAAATGACCGTGAAGTGAAGGGAATTGACCGTGAAATGCATGGAAATGACTATGAAATGAAACGGAATCGCCGAAATTGACCATGAAATGCATGGTAATGACTGTGGAGTGAAGCGAATTAACTATGAAATGCATGGAAATGACCGCGAAGTGAAGGGAATTGACCATGAAATGCATGGAAATGACCGTGAAATGAAACGAAATCGCTGGAATTGACCGTAAAGTGCATGGAAATGACCGTGAAGTGAAGGAAATTGACCGTGAAATGCATGGAAATGACCATGAAGTGAAACGGAATTGACTGTGAAATGCATGGAAATGACCGTAAAGTGAAACGGAATCGGCAGAATTGACCGTGAAATGCATGGTAATGACCGTGAAGTGAAGCGAATTGACCGTGAAATGTATGGAAATGACCGTGAAATGAAACGAAATCACCGGAATCGACCGTGAAATGCATGGTAATGGCCGTGAAGCGAAAGGAATTGACCATGAAATGCATGAAAATGAGCGTGAAGTGAAGGGAATTGACCGTGAAATGCATGGAAATGACCGTGAAGTGAAGCGGAATCGCCGGAATTGACTGTGAAATGTATGAAAATGACCATGAAGTAAAGGGAATTAACTGTGAACTGCGTGGAATTGACCATGAAGTGAAGGGAATTGATCGTGAAATGCATGGAATTCACAGTGAAGTGAAGGGAATTGACCGTGAAATGAATTGAGTTGACCGCAAAGTGAATCAAATTGACCACGAAGTTAATGAAATAGATTTTCGACCGTCGGCTTGATGGAATCTTGGAAAATAACCAGGTTTGTTGGCTAAAGTAGCTTCTCCTACTCTAAAATTATATGTGGTACGTCAAGTAAGTAATTTTGGTTTAGAAGATATTCTTGTTAAATGAATAAAGAAAGAGATTTTTTTTTATTTTTTTTTTTTAAAGAAATTTTTTTATGTATATAAATATGCATTAGAGAAAAATGCAGGTAGAATAAAGTTCTCCATGTAAAAAATTTTAAAAATTTTTAAAAATTTTTTTTTTTTTTAAAAAGAGGAAAAAGTGCATAGCACTATGGTTATGGCTATGGTTATAACTCATAGTGATAGGCCCGGCTCTGACCTGGTTGGCCCGGTCGACCCAATACGCTGGTTCTTTTTTTCCCCTGTTGTAATCCCCACCGGTATTTGTGGGTCCCATTATGAGGTATGTGTTATATCCAAACCGTCCATGTTTGGTGAACTCGTATTAAGGGTTGAGATGAAAAATAAGACAGATCTAGCTATCAAGTGGACCACACTGTAAAGGATCGAATGTCTAGCATTGAAACCCTTTTAGGGGTCACATAAGTTTTGTATCATTATAAAATTTGTTTTTCCTCTTCATCCAGGTCTTTGTGACCTCATGAATAGATTGGATGGGAAATAAATGTTACGGTGGGTCCTACAAAAGTTTCAATGGAGAAAATCAATTTTCCGCTGCTCTCTGTGGTGTGGTCATTTGATCTTTGGATATGATTTTTTATATATATATAATGCTCTAAAATGATCTCGAAACATGGATGAACGCTGTGGATATAATAAATACATAACTGTGTGGGGCCATGTAACTTTGATCTCTTTCAAACCGTTCTTACAACTCGGAGTTGGAGGAGCGGCAGCGCTCGTCTCCGAGCACCAGGCGATCCGCTTGAAGGAAAAAAGCCGGCGCTTTTTTGACCTTTGGCAAGTCGTCCGTACAGGTGGGGCTTATTCTGGTGAGGTAAAAAGCGGTGGGCTTCAACAGGTAAATGGGCCATAAATGCGTCGTACAGTGGTAAATTTCTCATGACTCGCGCTGGAACACGGTGATAGTTCCTCACTATTTTTCTATACGTGCGCTCAACGGGCAGCTGCGGGGCGCATATGTTGTATTTATCCAATCCAACCCGTCCATCGGATGCATCTCCTCAGTTCATCTCCACATCCCAAAAATTTGATCGATCCAAAGCTATGGTGGACCATAGAACAGGGAACAATGTGGGAGGGGACGCTCACCGTTGATTCTCACTGAGTCCCACCTAAGTTGAAAAACAGACTATTTTTGTCCTGATCCTTTATCCAGACACATCTGGACGGCCTAGACCGTATAAAAAACATGGTGGGACCCCATGCAAATCGATGGCGAATGTCCCCTCTTTCCCTGTCCATGTACTGTGGCCCACTGGAGTTCCCGTTAGGCTGATTTTTGTGTCATGGGTTAATACGAGGCAACATATCTGATGAATGAGTCAGATGATGGAAAGATGTCTACACAATTCGTGGAGCCCATTGTGGATGAGGCATAGCCCAAAAGGCACATTGATCAAATGATCCTAACCACTTGAAAATGGACGGCTAAAAGCATCACGCTCAGCCATCTAAAGTCAACGAGACAAATCTGATGGTTAAGATCACCTGACCCCAATAACTTTGGAGCTATTATCCATTCAAATTGGGACCCTTGATTTGCAAACTTGCGTATTGGGTAGGTCACTGAGTGTTAATTTTATTTTATTTTTACACTTTTACCCTTGTAGAGGGGCAGCTGGCATGTGATGGGTCATGATCATGGGTGAAAAAGGATGGAGAAAGAAGAGGCATGAGATGTCGCGTAGATGTGAGTGTATGAGGTCACCGCTTAGCAAATCCTCTTACTTTTCATTCCTTTGCATTGGTTATTATCATTTGAAAGTGAAGTTGAAAAGCATTGAGTAGTTTGGGGTCCTTTTCTCCTTTAGCTCGTGGGGATCATTAGTCCACGCCTTGTTTTGGTGGAAGATGTCCATCCCCCCATTGCTTCAACGGAATTTATGACATGCTTTAATCTCTATTCAGATATTTTTATTTGATTTTTCTAGCATTAATCACTTTAGCTTTATGGTTTGAAAATCTAGTGAGTATAGCATTCAGTTGGAGAAAGGAAGGGTGATGGGGTTGAGAGAGAGAGAGAGAGAGAGAGAGATGATGTGTGGCTAAAGAGAGTATGAATGCATGGATATACAGAGAGGGAACTTCGTTAGTTTTTGTATGGTAATTTGTATTATTATTATTTTTTAATCTTTTGGTTTTGATATGGTTGTACGTGTGGTATATATTTAATTTATTTTCCTTACAAAAAAATGTGCGATGGAAAAACCATCGTAGGAGCGAAAACCATAAGAAATTTTTTTCACGTAATGGTGACAAAAGGTATTAGGTATTTTGTAAATAGGCATATGTGGGGCCTGGATTTTTATGGTACATGCCGGTTTATATGCCAAAAAACAAAAATAAAAAACATAATTAAGTTAGTAGAATAATTAAATTTACAGAATTAATATCTACACCCAAAGGGATTCATTTGCATACACTCATTTTTCATTATAAGGAGGCACAACTTTCATAACAAGAGTAAAAACTGGGGGAGTCCAAATCAATGGTGTGGATGGAAACATGGCTTCCTAAATTTATTTTGATAAATGACACACAATGGTGTGTAAAATATCATATGCATTTTAAAAGTGTTTCACTCCATGTTATCACTTGATATGGTAATTAATTCAATCCACTCATTGAAGGCCACACCAGTATATAGAGTTGTACCGTTGGTTGTCCATTGATTTTGATGTTGTCCCTCTATTGATGTATGTACCAATCTAATTTTAGCACGGGGTGATCATCATGGGTGGACCATGTTTTTGCTGTGATAGGATATCATATATACATCACAAGGTGGTAGTATATATAAATGGATGGCTGTGAAAGTTTAAGTACAGCCCCTGAGGAGTTTCATTTTTAATGAAAAAAGTTAATTGATACCCTGCCACCATGGTGGATGGACGCACGCACACTTGTATTTATACACATGGCATATATAATTCAAATTAAACAGTTCAGATCATGGAACACAGTAATATTGTATATTGATTATAAATATACAATAGAAGTAATGTGAAGATTGTACAACCTCTCATATATATATATATATATATATATATATATATATATATATATATATATATATATATCCGTTGAATTCCAAACCTTGATATTTTCATGTGGACCATTCGATGTTAAATAATTGACAATTTAAATCATCATTTCAGTATAGTTAGTTTTATCAACCACAAGATAGGAATTGTGTGTAAAAGGATTCATGTAGCCAACCTCGCGAATTAGCTAGGATAAGGCTTAGATGATGATGATGATGTATTGTTTTATCAACCATCTAATGGAGTCTACTGTGTGGACTGGTTGATTCAAGTTACACATATGCTGCCTTTATAATTTTGAGTTTCTGCATATCAGCCTTCACACTCTACGCTAGTATGAAAGTTTCTTTGTAATAAGTCACAAAAATGCTTGTATACATTGAGCTAAGTACCTAGCTGGGTTACTTTGATATACCTAAAACCTCTAAATTCATGTGGAGTGATTCACCAGGGTTTCAAAATATTGTGATTTTTTAGGTAATTCTTTCATCCTAACGAGGTACATCAGATGAATCAAGCAGATTGGTTATACAAAAACCATGAAGGCCCTGCACAAAACAAATGGTGGGCAACCCATTCAATTGTTTCCTATGTTGTAGTCTACTTGAATTTTGGATTATGATTTTTTTTTTTTTTTTAAATTCAAACGGTTAACATCAACCCACATGGCTTTGGGTTTACAAAATTAACCTCCAAGGTATCTAGCTTGAGGAGCACTAGAACAGGTCGTTATACCCAGTCCTTTCTACTTTCTCACACCCTACATTGTTCTGCATGCATATGCCATACATGATTGAGATTAGAACCATGCATTCAACAAATTCAATGCGAATTGCAAGAAGCTAGATGTACAAATGTAAATTCCCTGTACTTTTTTGAGATATCTCTCTTCTTATTCGCATTGCCGGGATGACTAGCACAACTTTTATCTTTTTTGTGCTTCAGAGGCCATGCTGGAAAATATAGAATCCCATGGATTCATTATAAGTTCATTGAGCTCTAAATAATATATAATTATTGTTAATTAAAATTAGATGAATTCTTTTTTAGGTATATATTAAATAGGGCTTTAGCTTGCATTAAAATAATAATGATGATTTTTTTTTTTAATTTTAAAAAAGACAAAATGGACTGTGTGGCCTTCTCTAATCCACTCCTGACCAGAACCTAACAACATAATTGAACTGTAATTAGGTGGATTGCAACCAATACGCCATGTGGAAGTTAAAAGCACCTTTTCAAGAAAATATAAATAAATAAATAAATATATATATATATATATATATATATATATATATATATATATATATATATATATATATACTCTTTTGCCTTCAGCCAGGTTTATGTGACCTTATCAACATTTGACATAACATGTGCGTGGATAAAAGAGAAGACATCGCCATCTTCCTCTCAAAAATAGCTTTTCAATCCATAAGAGAGAAATATCTGAAAATGAAAAACAAAATTGATATTATTGATGGATATAAACCTTGAATCCTAAGTTCATTACTTTAAAATATAAATTTCACATTCTATATCTTTGCAATCCTTCACATTTGAGGTGTCCACTTTTACATCTTTTATTATAATTGATTTGTGATTAGATGCTCTTCATTAACGTTAACTAGCCACATTATTGTTACCGTTACTACCTCATTCAATCTATTCACTTTGGTTTGTTGATTCAACAATCCCTTCTATCAATCCATCCACCAACAAATGTTTCGATTAATTAAAACATTTTTTAGTCCAACCATGAGCCTATCAGTTGATCCATCTATTGATTTATTAAGTAATTTAATAATGGATTCATCAAGAAGCACTCCATCTGCATAAGTTCACTCTTCTTCTTCTTCAAGAGAGAGACATTTATTTGCATAGGTCCACCCTTCTTGTTCATCTTCTAATTGGCATAAAAGAATTTGGCTCCCTAAGTTAACTGCTAAGGGTTGTAGATTTGGTATAAGTGTTGTACCTGTAGGACTTGGAACTAAATGACTGAAAGCACCGTCGACGGTTGTGGACCGTCTATTGCCACAGATACATTTGTTATCCATGGCCTCAATCAAATAATCAATTCTCCTTCGTGTCTCCTAATTTGACTGATCAAATTTGTGATAAAAGGTCATGATCTCCACCCTCATTAATGCCTGATTTCCCGGAGCACCATCATTACAATTGCTACCCTTTATCAGCTATGACCTGAAGAAAGACCATACTGTAATACAAGTAACATAGCAGGTGTGTGGATAAAGGAGGAGATCAGAACCTTCTTCTCAAAATTAGCCCTGAAATTTACAAAGAAACAGAAAACTCTGAAAATAAGAGATAAAAATTGATAATATTGAAATTTAAAAAATAAAAATAAAAAGTCTATATATAAAACCCTTCATATATGGATATAAACTCCAAACTTTAAATTCATAAATTTTCTGAAATAATAAATTTTCCAAAATTGTAAATTTACTAAAAATACTAAACAACTCCGCACTCTTGGCATAACTCAAAACAGTAACTCCATGCTATTCTAAGACTCTCTGAACCTTAAAATTTGTAAACTAACTGAAAATATCAACTTTGTAACTTAAAAGTTAGATTTAATCTCAAATTGAATTATTTCTTAAAAATCATTCAAGGGAAGATTGTTGTAGGCATTGGTTAGGATGTATAGCTTGTCGCCAATTGCCGTCCGATTGGTGAGGTTGTATAGCTTGTCAAATGGCTTTCTAGTAATATATTATATGCATAAAATGGATATTCACAAAATTATAATCACGGAAAGATACCATGCATGTTACGCCATTGGATTAAACTTTCGAGACTGATGTCTTTCAATCCTAGCCGTGTTATTATTGACTTTGTCCGACATCAACATTCATCAGGGATTTACTGTATCATTTCCTTGGCATTTGATGGTGCAAGCACGCTTAGAGGTGTGAAAGCTTGTTGCACGTGACAAAATGGAAGCATGTGTGTGATTGGCAGCCTTTCCTTTATAGATAAACTAGGCTTTACCAGCCAGCAGGACTCGAGAAGAGTCCAACCTGCCTTGAGCACGACCCAAGCCAAGTCGATAAGACCTAAGGCTGGCAATGGGATGGATTTAGGCCGCCCAGGCTCGACCCAGGCAGGGGCCAACACAGCCCTACCCAAAAGATGATAAAATCCCTATTATCACTTGAATGTTTGTAATCTATTGTTGATTAAGCGGGCCTACGTGCACAAGGAAATTGCGATCTTAAGTTGCTTGAGATAAGTTACTTATGCCACAAGTAATTTATCTTAGTTTCTACTTATTAAGAACATAAGTACGTTTGGCAAACAACCTACTTATTAGCTTCTCCTCTCTTTGATCTCTCCAAAGCCTCTATTCGGAAGTTTATAAAAAGCAGAAAAAATTAAAATTAAAATTAACTGAAATGATTATGTACTTTTAAGTAAAAAAGTTACTTATAGCTAATTATAAACCAAACTTACTTATCTAAAATAAGTTACTCATATACTGTAAGTAGATATCTACAGTCAATGCATTGGTTTGTAATTAGGGTGGAGAGTCGGGTTGGGTTAGGTTGAGTTGGGTTGGTGCTCAACCCTATCCCTACCCATGGTTCCTATACCTCAACCCTAACCCAATCCAACCCAACTTCTAGTTGGAAATTCTCAACCTAAGCCCAACCCAAGCGGGCTTGGTCAGGTTGGTCAGGTGAATACATGCTAATATTTTCGTTATTACATTAGATATTATATTTCAATACACATCTTATTTTTTGTACCTATGATTTTATTAATTATATATGTAATTATTTAATGTAAAGAACTTCATTTTTTCTAAATAAACAAGCTAAAATATATGACAACTGCTTCTTTAAAAGCCATGTTGATTAGCATGCAATCTATTTTGGGAGAGAGAAATCTGGCGTATCTTGTTAGCTTGAGTCATCGGAAATGACATAGACTAATGGGACTTGATAGCATTGGAATTTCCTATGCCTTCAGCACAGACGATCCACACTCAATTGTAATTTATAAGTAACTTGTATATCGATCAGGTTTGGGTTGCCCGAGGCAACCCAAGACCTCAACCCAAGCCCAACTCAAGTTTTATTGGGTTGTTGTTTGTATAGCCCAAGCCCGAGACCAAACCCGATACATCCCGCTCGAGACCAACCCAATGTCGGGTCGGTCAGGTTGAACAATCCCGACTTTCAGCCCTATTTGTAATGACATAGGATATGAGACATGCAAGGTATGATGTCAGGTTGGCTGAGGCTGGGTTGGGCCGCCTGAAAATTAACGGGGCCAGGCAAGCCATGCCCAAGCCTGCCTATGGGCCAAGCTAATAGGTCCAAGCCCGGTCCAAATCTGGATCGAGCTTCTCAGGCCTGGTGGGCCGCCCGCCCATTGCTAATTACCTTAATAAGACAGCTATCTGGGCTTCATCATGAGTTTCGAACCCATAAATAATTGGGCCGACTGGGCCTACTTGAAGGATGAGCCGATTGAGACGGCTCAACTTTACTTATTTTCGCATGTTCATGTTCGAGCCTGACCGGTTAATACCGAACCAGATCTGTTGGGACCAACGTGTTGTAATGGTCCAATGATCAGAACCGTCCATCCTTTGCATGCTATGCTACACAGGCCATTATAAGAAACTTATGCTGAACGGATAATTCAGACCATCGATATTTGTAGACGTACACTACCAATAGGGTGACCGTTTGATCTCGGTTGATTGTGATGATATATTATCAACTATTTACAGGTGTTTCCATTCCTGGAAAGCAAGGCCCATGTTTCTGCAATCCAGACCATTGGTCCGTTGCATCTCATGCTGTATTAGATAATGCCCCAAAGTTCTCCAAGGCTGGAAGATTCAAGCGCCAATATGGGGACCTTTTCACCCTAATGTGGACCATTGTTGTATTTCTATTCTTAACCATCTGTTTGCCAGCCGCGAAACCAATGGTTATGATTATCTTATCAAGGATATATGTTGGTACATGTCTATCCCAGGTGTTGCACAACAGACCCATTACCTAGATTACTGAACATGGGTCCACATTTTTTATGTAGAGCTGGTCGCAACAGTTTCATGGCCAAGATGGATCAGAAAAGGCCCGGTTGACGATAGAAGTGATCCAGACCATCAGACCTTAAATCGGGCGTATCTCGCAATCCGGAACGAGCTATCTGATGTATCATATATGATTTTGGGGTAGGATGCGCATGCCAAATTTGCGAAATACCATCGGATCGACGGTCATGTCTCTATTTTAATTCCATTTTTACTATTTAAAAAGTGCTTAGAATAATTAGGAAAACAGTGTGGTGAAGCTAAATAGGACACTATTCTAAGTTTACTACTTATTGTAAGTTGTGAATTCTATGAATTTTAGTTGTAGTTTGATTATGAAACTCCTCCTATGGCTTAGTATCCCTATATTAAAGGGTTGTGAACTTGTTTCTTTCATTCATCAATCAAATTATGAATTTTATAGAATTTATTTTATATTTTCCTTGTTTTTTCCTCGTGGATTCGAGAAGTCTCTGTGAGGAGTTTAAAGAAGCTCCGTGAATTTGGAGTAGTTATCCTTGAGTAAGACGATAATCGACCTCATCATGTTCATCCCTACATCAATTTTAAAATTGAAAACTCATGTAGAGTAGGTCACGGACAGTTTTATGGCCAAGTTGGATCAGAAAAAGGCCCACTCAGAGGCGGAAGTGATCCAGACCATCAAGACCTTAAAATGGGCATATCTCACAATTGAGGAAGGCGTGATCGACCTCATCACATTCATCCCTGCGTCAAAAACCTACGTATGCTGTGAGATTAGCAGTTTTGATGCAAATGACCCAAGCTGGGCCAAGCACACGGATGTTCAACCCAGCCTGTGAGCTAAATATCTAGGCCTGACTTTGGCCCTGATGCTTGATAACTATAAGGGGCCCAGCCCACCATCTATATCGTTCAAATTGTGAGTGACATTTTAGATGGGGTATATCTCTAAAATCACAACTAAGCAGTTATAACCATCCAGCTGATGGCTGTAAAATAGTAAAGGGTCTAAATTCCAAGGGCAAGATCAAATGGTAAATATCATATTCTTTATAGGTTGTGCTCCAGCAAAGTTGGATAGGCCATTTAAGTAGTTTTTATTGATGTAAAAGTATGACATGTGTATTATTGAAGTGTCACCTCCGTTTCGAAACGGTGGTGAACGATCTCAAGATACAATTGCCTTTATCACTCGTCTGCTCCCACCATGTGCATATCATTTCCTCAGCTCTACAAAAGAAAATTAAAAACTTTCTCTTTATTGCTTAGTAGCATCAGATCATGTAATTTGAGTGTAAAACATGGAAAAAAAAAAAAAATGACTTGGGATTTTTAATTTTTTTAGAAAGGTGGGAGCATAGCGCTTGTAACTTTTTTGGATTTATTAAGAATATATATCATTCAGTCTGGCACTAGAGAGAGAGAGAGGCCTCGAATGTCAAAAACCTAACTAATTTCAAACTACACAATTGAAATTGGCAAGACCACCTCAAAGGGATGACAAGTAATTGTTTGTAACAAAAAAAAAAAAAAAAAAAAAAAAATAATTCAGTAAATGCATTGTCATAGTGCACGACTGAAAATCTTCATTGGTAGTGGAGAAAAAATTAGTGAGAAAAAGGTCTGTTAAATGCAGCTTTTTAGTGGATTTACCCATGAGCCTTGTGTCCCTTTATGCCTCAAAATATTATCATTTTTCAAGCCCATACCATTCATGGAACATTGGATTTATGTTTCTTCTAACTTTTAGTCATTAAGACCATATTATTACCTGTTTAGCCTTTGATATATACTTGACTTTTTAAGTGGATTGGTGTTAATTTAGATGGTGTTAGGGTACTGGATATATATATATATATATATATATATATATATATATATATATATATATATATATATATATATATAGTTGACACTATAAATAGCTACATGGATGAAGGGTAATCTAGACAAGTATAAAAGCTGGTATAATGGAAAAATGGTTACTTAGACAACTAGAGTGCAACCGTGGGCAGGGTTACCTGAATGACAAGAGTGCAGGTGTCAGCGGAAAGGCTACGTGGATGGGCAGAGTGCAACTGCCATGCCCTCTCCAAGTGTATAAGGGTTACCTAAAAAAGAAACCAAAGTGCAGCCTCCATGCCCTCTGGTATAAAGAGCCAAAAGTAAGTGACATCACTAAGTAAGCTATTGTGGACGTCAATTGTAGAGTGTGGTGGAATGTTACAATCCTAATGGTATAAAGAACCTAGCTTAACACTTTTAATAAGCATTGCAACTTTTAGGACCCATCTGGATACCACCAAATAAGTTACTTTTTCTACTTATAGCAGTGGATAAGTAACTTATTTGGAATAAGTAAGTTTGGTTTAAGATCAATTATAACTTTTTTGCTTAAAGTTAATTACTTTAGCTTGATAAGTAGAAATTAAGATAAGTTACTTGAGGCATAAGTAGCTTAAGTAACTTAAGATCCAAACGCACCCTTAGCTTGTCCGCTAGGTTCTTAACATCCGACATTAGAGCCAACACCCCCTCTTAACATCCGACATTAGAGCCAACACCCCCTCTTGTGTCAGAGTGACAACATATGGAGAGGGTAACCTAAAATAGAGTGAAAGCCATCATGATGCAAAAGGCACTACGTAGACAACCAAGAGTACAATTGCCCATGAAAGGCCTGCTTCAAAAACCATAGTACAGTCCCTAGTGGAAAGAGCTCCCTAGAGAGCTAGAGTGCAATTGCTATCCCCTCTCCAAATGGACAAAGGCTAATAGAAAAGGCTACATGGGAAAGAGGCAAATGTACAGCCATCATGCCCTTTCCAAATTAACCAAGGCTAGTGGAAATGACTACTTAAAAAAGAAGGCAGAGTAAGTGCTATAGAGTGGACAACTGTACATTGGTTATAGAGCATGGGGGCTTTTGACGAATAGGATATAAAATTGTACATAACATTGATGAATTTCATGTATGTGTTGAGATTTTTTTATGGATTTCTATTATTTTCTACCTCTTTTATATATTTTCTTTAATGCCGGTATGTGGATTTACGAGTAGCGGTGAACAATGGTGAGTCTAATACAACAATGATAGTGGTGGTGGAGCTGTGTGCAGCGAAAAAGATGATGATTGGGCAGGTGGTGGTGACATTGATGAGCTTGAAGAGGCTTTGGATTGAACCCATGACCTTGAGTTAAAACTCTCATGAGTTTACCACTGACTCATGAGTAATGATCCAACTGTGAAATTCCAATGTCTCAACACAAATATTATATTGTATTTGTTAAAGTCTACCAAAGCACATATTTAATTTTAGAGCACATGATATATTGCAGGAGTATACATATTTGATATCATTTTATCAATGTTTGTTTCTTTGTTATTTTTCCAACTTGATACTTGTATGGTTAGTTATTTATTTCTTCTCATGAGTCCTTGTCATACATAATTATTTTATTTTGATATTCTTGACTGCATTTAGGTTTAATAATATTTAATAACCATCTAGCACATGCCTTATCAGAAGAGGGATATTCCAATTACACGAATACAGCGACACAAAGGAGGTGCAATGATTCGGATGCTTCTTCGGTATTCTACCGTTTCCAAAATGATGGCATATTCTAATTACTAAATCCGAATCTACCGATGATTCGGCACTGGTTTGGATAAAACAGAGATGTTCCCTATCACAGCTCATTACGCCACACATGTACATCCAGGCATATAATTCTAGAACTACGAATCGCTGCAAAACTCAGTCCTGCTGTCGACTTGTCCCTCACTCAATAAGACTCAATGAGTCAGCTGGCTGACTCTGCCAGCTTCACACAACTTGCATTCACTTGAGCTGAGTCACTCGGCTAGTCAGGGAGCTGAGTCACTCGGCTAGTCAGGGCACCTAACCAAGAGAAAACAACCAAGTTTTTAATTCCTGTCGCTATCTTTTATATTTTTAATCTTTAGATAACTATTTTAATTTTCATTGTCATTATTAAGTACTGTGGGTTGGCTTGCACCGACAGATTAACTTTATAAAAATAAAAATAAAAATAAAAAAACAAATATATGAAGTTAGACTAACAAGATAGATGGATTGGATCTCAAATGTACCTGTCATGCCGGCAGATGTGTAGCGTGTACATGAGTTGTATGTGCACATGCCTTTGGGATTAGTGAAGCTCTTCGTTACAAAAGGAACTCACCCTCAACAAGTTGATTTTTCCCTTTTAGTAATTTGGACCCCTTAATAATTTTCTTTTAACCATCCATTTAATAGCCATTAATTGGTAGTTAGTATTAATTGATCAATATGCTCAATCCACAATGTGACCCACGATTTGAATGGTCTGGATAGCTATACATCAGGGCCATATTTCGGGTGTATGGTCACCACCATTTTTGAAATGCTGAAAACTAACATAAGAATCTTTCCTTTAAAAATATCAGAGAATACCCCTGGTTTTTTATAGATTACTGTTGGAGGTTTTTTTTTTTTTTTTTTTTCAATTTTGAAAATTCCCAACAGCTAAGATTATCCATCCGATATTTGAACCACTTTAGGGACCTTTTTTGTTCTTCTTTTTTCCTCTGATGAGAGATTGATTAAGTATTAAAAAATAAAATTAAAAATAAATAAATAAATAAATAAATAAAACTTCTAATTTGAGATATTTGTCGGTCATTCTTCAATTCATTGTAGTGCCCATAAGATCAACGGTCTAGATCTCTAGATTGTGGTTGAATCCCACTTGTACAAATGGGTGAATCAAGACACTACTTGTATTGTGATGCATGGTGACTTATATAATTCCGCTTGTGAGTACACGCCTGGGAAACATGTGCGTCCTGAACATAGGCCATTCACTGGGAATGCGCTATTTTTTATTCTTCCATTCTTCGGATACGCCACATAGGCACATCAAATCTGGACCTTTATTTTCTCTGGCCGCCTATTTCTCATACGAGTGTGGGTCGGTCTGATGAGTGACTAGCCTGGTCTTGTGGGGCCTGCTCGCAATGCTCCCTGCGTGTTGTTAAATGACACGGGTATTACTCACGTGTGCCAAAGGCCCTATCCATCTCACATGCTGATTATAATCAGAGATCTTTTCTGTTTTTTTTAATCGAACCCAAAAAACAGTGCAGCGGACCTGAAGTTAAAAGATGCATGACTGAGACAAGTTAACCATCTCGAAGCATGGTTTGCGGACCGGTTTCAGTACACCAGTCACCACTGATATGAGTTGGATACGTTGATTGATGTTTTAAATTTGTAAATTAGTTGATGACAGCTTAATACTTTTGGTGTCCTGCTCGATGTGATCAATATAGGTTCGATGCCATCGATGATAGGGGTGAAAGTCGGGAGGGTAGGGTAGGGTAGGGTAGGGTAGGGTTGGGTTGGTGCTCAACCCAACCCTAGCCCAACCCAAGCTTCCTACACGTGAACTCTAACCCAAACCCAACCCAACCTCGGGTTGGGAATTCTCAACCCAAGCCTAAACCACACGGGGTTGGTTGGGTTAGTCAGGCGGATACATGCTAATATTTTCATTATTAAATTAGTTTATTATATTTCAATGCATGTCTTATTTTTTGTACCTATGATTTTATTAATTATATATGTAATTATTTATCATAAAGAATTTCTTTTTTCTAAATAAATAAGCTAAAATATAGGACAACCACTCCTTTAAAAGTGGTGTTGTGTAGCACACAATCTATTTGGGAGACAGAAATTTGGCGTATATTGTTAGCTCGAGTCATCAAAAATAACATGGACTAATGAGACCCCAACGACAATGGAATTTCTTGTGCTTTCAACATAGATGATCCACACTCAATTATATATCGATCGGGTTCAGGTTGGGTCGGGCAACCCAACACCTCAACCCAAGCCCAACCCAAGTTTTATCGGGTTGGTGTTTGTATAGCCCAAACCTAAGACCAAACCCGATGCATCCTGCCCACCCAACTTTCAGCTCTAATAGACGAGCTGTCGATGACATTGAAGTCTCATCAAAGCGCCATCGGGAAAATTCAAAAAATACATATTTAGTTGCTAAAACGTTTTGGCATTTTGTTCGATAACATCGAAGAGGTTCAATACCATCAAAGGTTGTTCGATGCCATCGAATGTGTAATCGAATGATTACATAGAATTACGTAAGTGCGAGATTTATTTTCTATTTCAATTGTGATTCATTTAGAGATAAAAGCTTTCTAATTTGTTCTTAGGATTTCAAGAGTGTAGCTTGGGTGATTCAAGGCTTGTTTAAATGAAGTAATCTCTATCTCTTATAATTTTCTTCTTTTATAGTGTTTATCTGCCGCTTCGTGCCGTAGTTTTTTTCCGAAAGAATTTTTTCCACATTAAATTCAGAATGTTCGTGATTGGGCTTGATTGTTGCGATGGGAATACTTTACTTAATTCATCTCCGTGTGCTTCCACGGTCCCCCAACAATATCACCCTGCCCCTGTATCGAGCCGTTGCAGCCAATACATGCGAGATACCTATTTCATTCATGGGCAATACTGGCATGTACTGAGCAATGTGTATTTCTGCCAATATGTCGAACCATGTCTTGAGGTAAATAAAACACCGGCTACATCTTAATCGGATCATTAGGCAACATTTCGTTGGATGAGGATCACTTCTGATTTTTCTCCTCAACCATCTATTTGTAGGCCATCGATCAAACGGCTTTGATCTTCTAATCTGGTTGATTTTCGATGCTTCCACATTTTTTGTAGGGCCCATGTTCAAATCTTGTGCATCAGCAAAAGTGTGCGTTTGTTGCTAATGATCATAATCATAAGAATAAACAGCGAATTTATTAGGGATAAGCATAGCCATGAGAATTGTAGGATCCTCAGCCTAAAGATTTGAACTTAGTAATTGTTTTATAAAAAAAAAAAATTTAAACCGGCTATGGACCTTCCCTCGTCATAGATGCACCATGCTCAGATTGGAAGATCCCATTTGCCAATCTTGGGTATTTTTTTTATTTTGAAGGTGGCCCATCCCCTGTTTTTTGTTGGCCGTCTATTTACAAGCCATGAAATGGAAAGGGTATGGCATTAAAAGAATGGTCCATTTATTGAATTTGAATTTGGCAATTCTAAGTTCATGGTTTGGGATTCAAACTACAAAGCTATGACATGGGAGAGCATTAATTGTAGCTAAGAATGTTTAGGGAAGGTCTACCCCACAACCAATGGTAGATTGAAAAATGTGCACTAGCTGTATTTTCATGCCTTTAAAATCATGTACCATGCAACGTGTGTGGTGATCTAGACCAGGCATCCTTTTGGGTTCTGCCATTGATTGGCCACTGATCTAATTTTCCTTTTGTTGCTATTATAATTGTTGATGCAAAAAACTTTTTCACCCTCGCCGAGCTACTGGACCTTCATTCACCTGTATAGGAAGGAGGCAAAGAGACCCTGGCTCGAGCAATGGACCCTCCGATGCCAAAGTCAAGCTGGGAATCCAGGTCTTAGTAGTGATAACTGATTTTGGGTGAGAGAATTTGCATACCTTTTCATGTCAATGGCCCCCCTTACTTATAGTATTCGTGGAACGGGGTGGCCCACCATCTCATGCATGATCTTAGCTATTCGGGTGAGACATGCGTGAGTGATGGATGTCGACAATTATCCTATACTCACGCGGTGGATGGTTAGGTGTGAGTGAAGGATGTTGACAGTTACTTTGAATTCGCGCTCATCTGAAGAAGAGCATCCACCAAACCGAGGAGGGAGGATGTCATGCAGCCCCATCTGTGCCGAGCCGAACTGAATTCTCAGTCATCTACGTCGAGGCCAAGCTAAACTGGTCGGCTGGTTGGTTGATTGTTGTTGCAAAGAGCTCGGAATTTCTGCATTGGTTGGCGGCCGACGAACCCTTATTCGTCTGGGTTATTGATCTTTCCAAGCGGAGGGGTATATTTATCACCCCAATGGTTTTCTATTCTTAATGAGCCTATCACCTTGCTGAGCTGACCATCCCTCCTAAATCTATCCCAATTGAAGGTGTGAAGCCCAACTTTTTCGGATGGGAAGTAGGAATCTATGCTTGTCGGCCCGAGCTGACCCTGAAAGTTGTCGGACTGCATTTTCCCATAATAGAAACCTCCTACTTCTTGAGTTTACGATGTGAGTTCGGGGAGTAAGTTGGTGGAATGAGGTCAGGCAAATGGGCTGTTATCCAGTAACTATCAACTATATATAGGGGTGTAATCAATTTCAATTGTAGTTCTTCCTAAGGTTATATATAAGGGTGTAATTGGGATTGGAGAGTATCTCAGAGCTTCTAATTCATTCTTAGTTTTTTCAAAGGCTTGTAAGGGAAATTTGAGGCCTGTTCGAATCGGATATTTTCTCTATCTTATATAATATTTTCTTTCATGGTACATTATTGTCGCTTTGTGCCATGGTTTTACTCCATAAGAATTTTTTTCACATTAAATTTGGAGTCTTTGAAGTGTGCTTGTTTGTTGCTATTGAATTACTTGGCTTGATTCATCTCAGTGTGCTTCCGCGGTACCCAACACACATAAGTGTTGGATATGTGCTGCTCGCAAGCTTGGGCAACCTCAAATATGCCTTGAACCAAGAATCATGGCCATCCACCCATAAGTCAGGTCAACCATCTGTGAAAAAAGGATGAAAGATGGTCCATGTTCAAAATACGTATGTGCTCAGCTGATGAGTGGACCTCTCTTTAACAAAGTTGGTTCTCTCACACACGGGTAGAAAAGCTTGCATATGAACTACAAATAGCCTCAGCAACAATGGTGCAGATGAGTTGGGTCAGATCAGGTTGAGGTGGTCCTGCCCATCTAATAATGGGTCAGAATTTTGTCCCCAGACCCAACCCACTAAGATACAAGTCAGGTCTAGCTTTTCTCCAGGTAAGACATCAAAAGCCAACCCGTTTATTTACTTGGTGGGTCTGGAAATAGGACCCAAACTCAACCCATTTATCTCGTGAGTTGGTTTGCTCGGATCAGGGTCAGTTCTATGTCAGGTATAAAAATTCCAAGTGAGTTTTCATCCAAATAATATAGCAAATATGTTAATTATATTGGTGTTTAAATAAAATGAGATTTAGCAAACAATAACTGTGCATGGAATAGAAAATTCTACTCTAAATCTTGTATCCTATAATATTTAAATGTTACATAGATAATATCTCTCCAACACCTATGTAAATTGCAATTGATACTCACCGAAAGGAAGTTTCTAACGTATCTCCAAAACCCAAAACACTTATTTGAATTCCAACTTAGAATAGATTTAGTGTTGACCCTTTGGATTGGAGTCCTTGATTTGGAATTGGTAATCTCAATCAGTCCCTAATGCAGATTTCATTTTCAGAGGTTTTATTTGGATATTAAGTGAAGATTTCATATTCCCTGGTAATGATGATAACCTCGTTTCTTGTGCTTAAGAATCTAAACTATGAAAAAAGCTAATGGTTGTTTGCCAGAATCTGCCAATGGAAAAGCCTTTTGCATTATCTTGAATTTCCATGATTTTCCTGGTATCCAAACATGTTGTGTTTCATCTCAAGGATCTCTTCTACTTGCTATATGGAATATTAATTAATTGACTAAACATGAAGACTTTTATACTTATATTAATTAATTACTTACATCAGATCAAGTCTAGGCTGAGTCCATATTAGGATGGCCGAAATTGGATCGTTTAAAAGTAGGTCTAGGTTGGGTAAGGTGGGGTTGATTTTGATAATTCCTAACTTTTAATTTTTACCCACTTCAAAATTCAGGTCATTCTCTCCATACATGGCTTATACCCGCTTATTCTTGGGTAAGGTCCAATGACCTTTCAAGTCAATTTGGCATATTTTCTACCCAACCCAGTAGGTCTCTTTTAAAACGTTGGGACGTGCACTGAATTATCTGTCAGGGCACTGGATGTACGAAGAAGCACCATATATGGACACCATGAAGGCAACCCATAGTGAGAAGGTAAAGATTGAAGAAATGGGACACCGATTGTGTGGTAACACTGCCACCCCTACCATGTGGCGGGGATTGATTCGGCCACACGGCTAAGATGTGCCCCGCAACAGCATACTCAACAACTTTCAAACATGCTTTGCATGTGCCTTATCTTTGCAGCAACATGTGACTCAATCAAACCTCACCATTATAAAAATTAACAGTGGACATCTCTCTCTAATGTTTTTTCTGGTGTGTCCCACTTGAATCACAAGTTAGCTAGAATTTTTATTTATATTTTGGCTCTCGACAATCTTAATTATGCATCTAATAGTTCATAGATTTCATATACATATTATGATAAGCCCCGCCAAAAATCAACCACCAGAGTCGCCCTCCAACTGTATAATTGTCCAAAGAGATTATTTATAATAAAGAGGGGAAAAAAAAAGGATTTTTTTCATAAAGTGCCCTCTGTTTTGTTAAAGAACTGTTACTTTTAAAGTATGTTTCTAAAACTGCCTACTACTTTTGTACACGGACTTTCTACCGCCTGGACAGCTTTTAAGCAGGAGAATCACAAAGTTGCCCTCTTCAAAAGTAAATAACCACACTTTTATCCTATTCTACATCCAAAACCCATTTTAACGTCTTTGACAGGGTTTTAAAGTGTTCGCTATCCTTTTCGTTGTTTGATAAGCTGTGTGTCATTATTGCACAAGTGGCGTAATTGGACTAGATCCAAACCATCTATCCGTTGGGCCGGCTCATGGAAGGATGTAACGCAAGTATAACATGATCCATAATCCATGATCGATTCAGTGGAGAATCCGTGATCGTAGGGCCCACTATGTTCTTTTCAAAAAACCTGAGTCGTCCACCATTTTCCTCGTATGAATTTATGATTTCAGCTTAAAGACGATCCACATATGAAGCTCGGGTGGGCTACATGACAGGTAATAGTGCATATTAAACCCAGGCATTTAAAACCATTATAGGGCCACAAAATTTAGATCAGGGACAAAATCTGGTAGTTATGGTCAGCCCACTAGGAATGACATTATGAACGGTCGAGAATGTTATTTCAACGACTTTAATTGTCTAAAAATATCTTTGAGTTAAGATGAGGTGACGCACGTGGTTGTGAGGCTGGATTTTACATAAATATTACGGCCCACGGAAGAAACTTACCCATGTGCTCGCAGAGTCGACATGACGGAAGGCATTGGAGCGACAATTACATCGGACTGGAATGTAAATTCAATAGTCATTAGGTAGTTTTCTGTAAAATTTTCCGAACAAGACTATGATCGTGAGCCAAAACTTCCGTGACCCCAAGAAGTTTTTCAACGGTAGCATTCAACCCCCACTGCTTCCTTGTGATGTGGTCCACTTGAGTTTTGGATATGTTTCAATACAGGACTCGTGGCCGAAAATGCTGGCAACACGGATGGACGGCGTGGATAAAAGACATACATCACGGTGGGCCCCACAGAGTCCTGGTCACCCTAGTAAATCGTTCTCGTCGCAATTCAGCTAACTTCAACGACCATGCTTAACTCAACCCTTCTCCCCTGGAAACCACCTCAAATACCCGAATACCTCAGCACATTTTCCTTATGCTCCCTGCCCTGAGAAGGCTCTGCATGCATACCGTGCTTCCCAACTCCCGCAAGACTCTCATGGACCCCATCTACGGTAGCCAACGGCTCCGAATTCTAGCCCAACAGCTCCGCTCCTACAGACCCCCCTCTCCCTCTTCTTCTTCCTCAGACGAAGATGAAAAGGAAGAATCAGGAGCATCTGGAAAGGTAATCTCTCAGGTGGGCTTCGCTGAATCGGCAGCCCCTATTTCAAATCCTGCCAAGTTCAAAACCAAGAGAGCTGCTGTCCTCATCTGCCTCTTTGAAGGCAACGCAGGTGATCTCCGTGTCATTCTCACCAAGCGCTCTTCCAACCTCTCTACTCATTCGGGTAATCTCCATCTTAGCCTACAAGAAGAATTACGAGGTCTTTTTTTGTGTGAATTGTCATTTGGAAATTTGTTGGATGATTTGGGTTTTTCGGCAGGTGAAGTTTCATTGCCGGGAGGAAAGGTGGATGAAGGCGATGTGGATGACAGCGATACTGCAACGAGGGAGGCGAAAGAGGAGATTGGTTTGGATCCGTCGCTGGTTACAATCGTGACCGCCCTCGAACCCTTCCTATCTAAGGTATCCGTGAATAATGTCCGATCGTTAGTGTCAACTGCTGCATGCTACTGAGTTTGTTTCTGGACTTAGACAGGAGTTTTGATAAAAATCGTTGAATAAATCCCAATACTAATACAATCCCATTCCAGTTGGATTGGAGCTAGCTTGTTATTTTGTGAGTTTGTTATTTTTGGATTATTACGATTTCGTTTTGGGATAAAAGATATTAGATTGATCTTTTACCCATCTATCTATTGAGTTGCTGAATAATGGAAATTGATTCTCACAAACAATTCAGTGTCTTGAACACTAGGAGGTAGATCCCCTCGAAGAGGATCAAGCATTATCCCTGCTTGGGGTACAAGGATCATTTCATGTTTAGATGTTTAGATGTTCTTCATATACAGTCTTTGCTTTTGTTTGTTATTCTTAACTTCTTTTTCTTAAGTGGACTGTTGTGGGAAGATCATTACCGTACATCTACCCATCTAAGGGAATTGGGTTCGCTACAAATCCTAAAAAATAGAAATTTCATCAAACTTAAACCAAACTGAATTGCAGACCCAGCTACTAGGATCTTGATTTGCAATCACGAGCAAAGTATCTGAGTTAACTACGTGGGTTGGTAACTCCGTGGTGATATGATCCTTTGGTTCGTTACCATCACCTCCCACATTCTTTTTTCTAGAGGTTTGCTCGAATACATCCAACATATCACAATTTGATACACCAGGACCATATCCATTGGATCTGGGGTCGTGTTCAGCAATACCAACATTGATATTATGAAATACAATGATGGAGTCTTTCTAGAAAATCTTTAAAATTGGAAAATCATAGGCTTTCATACCAATGGCCCACAAAGCTGCGCTCAAGAAGGCTGTCCTTATTCAACAAAAAAGGTTAAACAACCAGAGTGCTTAGGAATTCGAATTGGGACATTTCATCACCAGCAATCATCCATCGTTAGTCAGTGGTTTGGATCACCGAACATGGCCCCATATCCAATGTATGTAGTCCCGATGGATGTATTTGAGCAAACCTCTTTTTTCTAGGCTTCTTCTTTGCTTTAGTTCTTGTGATTGGTTGGTCTTTCTGTTGTCACTAGACATCTTCATTCAACTTCATGACTGGAAGTCTTTCAGATTGTTGTTCCAATGCCTCGTCTATTGGCAATAGCACCTCAAGCAGCCACAATGTTGAGTGCACTGACCAAGGCATTCCATAACTGTACTGGTGAACGGTGGCTGTAACGGCCACTACTGTTACCATTACGATATGGGCCAAACAGCCATTATGGCCTTTTTTTTTTTTTTTTTTCCTTTTTCTTTTTCCCTCTTAAAAAAAATAAAAAAATAAAAAAATCTGTATCGGCTCTGTAACAGGCTGTTACAGGACTTTAATGCCCATAATGGGTCATTTTTTCCGTAACAGCTGTTACGGCACACCATGGCAACAACAGCCTCTCATAGCCAATCACTAATCTGATCTCCAAGGTTTAATACCTGAAACAAGCATTTGGGGCAACCAAAGATCTTAAACATGCCACGCAGATAAATCCAGGACATCTCATTAGACAGATGCTTCCCTCAATATGAAGCATTAGGAAGTTTACTTCTTTCCTCACCTTGTTTTCCAAAGGTTCAATTCTTAATTGTGCATGTGTTAGGGAAATTAACTTCTAATCTTTGAAGTGTATGATACACTTGATAGACTTATCAATAACTTGGGATCCAACCCATGGCTCTGTGGTAGATAGAGTGCATTTCAACACTGACGTCATGGTTTCAAGTGCCCATGTGGGGTGTGTGTGTGTGTGTGTGTGTGTGAAAAATCAATAACTTAATTTGTATTGATGGTGATATAAGCATGGATTGCCTTCTCTCCTCATGCCATGTTTGAATATTGTTTATAATACAACTATATCATAATTGTACTAGCCACCCCTGTTACACAATTTGGGTTAACAAAGAAATTGGAACAGTATTAGACGCCGTACAACTATAATGGTCCCATTTTGAATATATTTTTCCCAACTTTTTCTTGTTTTTCCATTTCTTTTTTCACATAGGAAGCTTAGAAACTCATTTTACAGTAGATCTATCATGGAGGAAGCTTAGAAACTCATTTTAGACAAGATCTAGACTCATCTTAGAGCTCAAAACACAAGATTTGAGTAGGATTTGACAAATCAAAGCATAATGGACCTTTTTGGGGGAAAAAATCAGACGGAGTAAACCATCACTTTTGTTCAAGGTATTCAAGAGTGGTAACGGTGGCCACAATAGCCAGCCTTATGGCAGTAATGATATGGGCCGTAACGTCCATTACAACCCTATAAAGATGATTTATTTATTATTTATTTTTTTTGAAGGAAAAAATGCATCACCCTGTTACAGGCCCATATCAGTCCATTATGGGCCCGTATCAGCTCATTATATGGGCCATTTTTTTCAATCAGGCATTGTGGCCCCATATCGCATAATTGGCACCACCGTATTGTAATGGAATGGCCGTTATGGCCGTTACATAACTTCTTTTTAATACCTTGCTTTTATTTATTTATTTATTATCTTCTTTTTGTTGTATTCCAATGTAATAGGTCCTAACCCACCAAATTATGCTTGATTTTTGTTCAGTTAGGGCTTGTTTGGTTGACTTTCAGGCTTTCAATAGGTCAAGGAAATGATAACATTCTGATGAAAGAATGGTCTAACATTAATGATAGATTCTAGTGTTTTACATTTTTTTTTTTTCAATAAACTTTCAAGACTTTTTGGGCCAAAAACACAACAGATACATGTCCAATCTGGTCTCATATTTGCCGCATTGTTACAACAGATACAAGTCCAATCTGGTCCCATATTTGCCACATTGTTTCATTTTGGGGCCCATCTGATATTGCCCCCAATAACATATTCAAAACCTTGCCTCTTACACTGGAAGGCAACTCCAAAAATACCATTTTATGGGCTGCCAAAAAGTGCACGACTTCTTGTGATTGGGAATGATATCATGAGTGAGTTTATTCTACCTAGCTTTTGTTATCTATTATAAAAGGTCTTCAATTTTTGCTGAAAATGTTACTATCTGAGCTTGTTAGATTTCTATTTAGCAGGACAAGGCCAATTTGGCTCTATTTCAGAATCTTTTACAAGTTAACCTAAGAATGCACACTACCCTAGCTCTGGCTCATGTGATTGGGACCAATCACATGATTTATTGGTCACAAAAGACGCCCCAAGAAACAAGCCACCAACCTCATGCAACAGTATGTGCCAAATGCTGTGAGCTCCTGGAACAAAATCATACAAAAAGAACATGAAGAAGCAGAAGCACGCAGACACAAGAAGATAACATTAGAAGACAGAGACATTCTTGGTGACTGTCGTCTTCTATGCAAAGGGAAGCTCCTAAAATTTTCTGAATGGAAGGATGCTGTGTCCACAAGGAATGCTCACACCTACAGCTCTAAACCCAATTTACAAACCAACAGCTGAGATTAGTTGTCATCTAAAGTTACCTTTATGTGGTCGTCCGTTTCCAGTTTCCATCTTTTTAGTCCATGATGACACTCAACAACTGATAAAATTACTCCAAATAACCAAGCATTGATGGGTTTGTTAATGTATTTTGGGTAGTTCTGAATTGTCTTGTTTTGGTAACTGATCTTAGCTGCTGGGTTTCGTTTTGTCTGCCTTGCAGCATTTTTTAAGAGTAATTCCCGTGATCGGCATACTTTCTGATAAGAAAGCATTCAAGCCTGTCCTGAATACCAACGAGGTGGAGGCCATATTCGATGCACCCTTGGAGATGTTTCTCAAGGTTTTCTTCAAACTTGGTTTTGTTCTCTTTGTAGCTTACCTTCCTTTGCCATATTGTTTTCTCAAAGATTCATTTCATGCCAAATGCAGGATGAAAATCGGAGATCAGAAGAGCGGGAATATATGGGTAGGAAGTACCTTATTCATTACTTTGATTTCGAAGCAGAGGATAAGAAGTATTTGATATGGGGTTTGACTGCCGGAATCTTGATCCGCGCTGCATCAGTTGTATACCAGCGGCCGCCATCCTTCGTGGAGCAGAAGCCTCCTTCCAAGATTCCCAAAACTCATTCTGAAGGGAGTAAATTGCCGTGAAACCATTTTATCGGTGATTGTTTCAAGGGAGAAATTTAAGATGCTTTGTCCTTTACATGTGGAAATTACTTGCTTCTTGTAATCTTGTGAAAATTTATGTGACTGTCCATATGTTGAAATTGTATGGATTGCAACTCGAATAAGAAAAAGCCAATCTTGTGCACTGTCTGGAATCAGTGCTGTATTTTCAGAAGATTAGCATTTTCATCAATTTTCCGCATGTTGCCTTTCTCTAAGATGGTAGATGATTATAAATTCTGGTCCTGAGTATTTGTATTGGTTCTGTTTATTTGTTGATTATTCATAGAGAAAATAAAAACGAAAGAAACAAAAAGGAGAGACATGTATGGGCCGTGTAATAACAGAAAAGCATGTCCTTTTGCCCAAAATGAAAATGCCTTGGAGTTGGTATTCCGTCTGTTTTCATTGCACTTGCATTTCATGCCTATGTTTGCTGCATAAGTTTGTGTTGGTTAGTCTCTCCTTGCAACTTCTTCCAAGCAATACGGATGGAGAAAGTAATAAGTCGATTTACATTGCTGTACCAATGTGGTGCAGTGCAAGATTCATGTGTGCAAGATCTGGGCCATTCATCAGGTCGAGGCCACCCTGACCATCTCCAGATACAGTAGTCAAGCAGGTCCACTCTCCAAGTGAGCTTCATATGTACAATGAACATTGACCACTGGCCCTTTTCTTCCTCACTTTCCATCTCTCATATACTTGAGGACATATGATGAGCAGTTGCTCGTGTTTTTTTTTTTTGGGGCTGTGATCTTCACTGAGTAGCCCACCTTCTAAATGTCCCAAATCTTACAAGACAACCCCTATGTTAGTACAGAAGAAAGAGACTCATGTCTCAAATCTTACAAGGTTTTCATGGGTTATTGGTACTAAAAATCAGAGGGCATTTGTTTCTCCAACATATGTATTTTATTCTTAAATTCGAAAATTTGGACAAAGAAGTTAGAAATTTATATCATTTCATTTAAAACTAACATAATTATACTTCTGTTGCCAATCTTTCAGATTTAAAAGATCTTAACAAAATCTTGATTGAGTCACCACTGCCTTGGTATCTCTAGTTATAACACTGCACACAAACAGAAAGGGCCAATCAAGCTGTTGGTTAGAATCAGGGGGAAAAAAAAAACTTGCCAGTGGAGGCATGATGGGAGTTCTTTCAATAAAGAGGGGTCATTTTTTCAACCTCAAATCTCATTTCTCTTTGTTTTTGACCTGCAAATTCAATATCAATTTCCGAAGCTTTCTTCTACGAAGGTGTCATAGTCACCGTGTAACGTCCGTCATGTGCAATGCCTTGGATTTCTTTCGCTGCCTATTTTGTTTGTCGGTTTTGGAAGACCGAAGATCTCTTGTTTGAAAGCCTTATATAAAGAAGCTTCTAAAATTGCAGGCCACCTAAAGGGAGTGTTTTGTAGATCTGATAACTGAACAGAGTCTGAAGGTTATGTCATCTCTGACTTCATTCCTTCTCGCAAAGCAGATGTTGTGTTTTTAAAAATAAAAATAAATTTCAAAAATAAAAATTATTTTTAGAAAGTAAATAAATATATTAATTATTTAAACTTGTCATAAATAGTTCGTATGCCCAGTCAGTAAGAGAAGGGGTTTTTGCTTATGCAATCAGGGTTCAAATCTCCTCAACTCGCCTCGTCTGTGTGCGGTGTGAGCTGTAGGGCTGCTTGGGCACTTTATTAGGCGTACTTAATACTTCGAGCCTTAGTCTTTTTGGGCCATGGTATAACTGGAATTGAACCAGGGTTTATCCTGATGATTCATTACCTTTTGTTGATTTAGAGTAATTTTGACATGATTGTACATGTGGCACCTATGCCACGTGTCGCCTATGTGGATACCATTTTTACTGTTGGATAATTATTTTTGTCTGAATGGATACAGAAATAATTGTCATAGGACGAAGAGTCATGTCCTTTCATGAAGAGATATTGTTTGTTGTGAATGAGTATGGATTTCTTGAAAAGACACATTAATATCTCTTCAAGAAGAAGTCTATAACCTTTTAATTGATATAAATCCTGGATACTATAATCCAAAAAAGAATGCTCTTAATTTTAAAAATTATAAAATCTTTTGTGCAATTATTCTCGATCTGAATTCTTGTTAAGTTTTTTCTGAATATCTTAAAGGTATATCGATGTCAAAATTAGAGATCTATTTAATACTTAAATGTGTAAATTTTTGTGTTGAAATTCGGGTTGAGAGTTTATTATATCTTGAAGACAATTTGTAGATTTCTTTTGTTTGCATTTATTGAAACTTCTAAAAAAAGAGCAACAAATCTGTCTTGAGAAATTGACTATTCAAATCGAGCCTTGAATTCAATAGATTTGATCGTCTCATTATCTTTTTTCTATCTTCCGTTGAGTACAAGAAATACTTACTTTTCTAATAACACATGCAATGTAGCATCCCATCCAAATGGATCATTGAGCACACACAAAGAAAAGCTTAATACAACAATGGGCTTGCTATTAAAATAAATATGATTCACAGGATGAAAGAGAATTCTACTTATTTTCTTAATAGCCTGTTTGGCTGGGCAGATCGGATGGAATTGGAAAATGGATCTTGGGATTGGCCAGACGTGTCAAACAGACACTGGGATCCCAGGATATAGCAATCCCATGGATCTTAAGACAATCCACTGACAATACCATCATTACCTTGAAATCCATGCCATCCACCGTAATACCAGTCAATCCCTTCCAATCCACCCGGCCAAACGGGCCCTAAAGGCCGTGGGTGAGTGGAATCCATCAGAGGCGTTGGATGAAAAAGCACTGTACAGCGACACTGCCACCACGACTTATGCGCTGACTAGATGTGGCGGGGTTTGAATGGGCCATTCGTTGAAGAAGGGGAGCGGATTGGATACTGAACGCTTCAGTAGCCAAAACGCGACTGAAGTGACATGGTGAAATTCAATTGGTTGAATGCCATGAGCGTGTTCCCTCACAATTAATGCCTTTTTCTTTAGAGTTTCGTTAGACGGCTTTCTACGTTTGCCGGTGCACGCGCCCGACCAAATAAGGGGTAAACGTTATTTTCAACTCATTTCTTTTCTTCGCTCCCCTAATGAAACGACATCACCACTTTCCATGGGTGCCACCATGATGTATGTATTGTATCCACACCGTCCATCCATTTCGTGATATCATTTTAAGGCATAATGCAAAGAGTGAGAAAGATCCAAATTTCAAGTGCACCCCACCATGGAAAACAATGGAAATTGAATGCCTACTATTAAAACCTCTTTGGGCCACAAAAGCTTCCGATAAAGCTAATGTTTATGCTTTACCTTATTCCACGTCTTGTCTAGCTTATAAAAAGGTTGGATCTCAAATAAACATCATGTTCAGCCCTAAGAAGGTTTCAACGATAGCAATCACCTCCTGCTATTTTCTGTGGTTTGGTCCACTTGAACTTTGGATCTGCCCAATTCTTTTGGTCACTTCCTAAAATGATCTCTCCAAATGGATGGATGGTGTGGATAAAACACATACATAACGGTGGGCTCATAGAACGCGGTGACGTGACATCGGTAGCAAGAACAGTTACCGTCTGGTTCCGTAGCCAACCAGCGCCCCAACTCTATTTAATTTAAAGAATTAAAAGTCCCCTCCTCTGCAAATTACAAAAATGCGGTCACATGAGTATTAAAAGTAGTAACATGTCTAGGTGGCACCCACCATAATGTTTTTGATAACCGGCCATCAGTTTTTCTAGATTATGTTACAATATAGACCTAGCAATGATATTGATCCAAACTTCTAGTGGGCCACACGATAGGAAAAGGTGAGGATTAAGCTTCCGCCATTGAAATATTCAAGTGGCCACAAAAGCTTTGGATTATGTTAATGTTTTTATAATTTCAGTTCATCTCAGTAGGAATGACCTCATGAACTATGTGGATGACATATATACATCATGATGGACCCAAGAAATTTTCAACCACAGAATTCCCCCACTTACTGTTTCCAAGCCCTACGGCCCACATGAATTTTAGATCGGCCTCATATTTGAGCCTACAATATTAGATGATATGATAAAAATGATGGACAGAATGGGTTTCTCACAAATATCATTATGTGCCCCCACCTAGCTTGCCGTGGAAGGAAGTTCATGCGGATGGCTTTGGCCGCAGTTGGAAACGGATTGGAAAAGAAGCTGGCGGGCTTATGAACCAGACGGATGCTACGTCACCAAGTTTTTTGGGCCCACCATGATGTATGTGTTGTATCCACACTATCCATCCATTTGGAGAGATCATTTTAGGGAGTAAGTAAATGAATTAGGCAGATACAAAGTTTAAGTGGACCCCACCATAGAAAACAGTGAGAGGTGACGGCCACCGTTGAAACCTTCCTGGAGCCGACCATGATGTTTATTTGAGATCCAACCTTTTTATAAGTTGAAAAAGACATGGAATAAGGTTAGGCATAAATATTAACTTGATGGAAAGCTTATGTGGCCAGAGAGGTTTTAATGGTAGGCGTTCAATCTCCATTGTTTTCTACAGTGGGGTGCGATTGAAATTTGGATCTTTCTTACTCTTTGGATTATGCCCTAAAATGATATCACGAAATGGATGGACGGTGTGGATACAGTACATACATTATGGTGGCGCCCATGAAAAGGGGTGATGTCACTTCAGCAGGGAGCATAGGAAAAAAAAAAAAAAAAACTTGAAAATAAAGTTTACCATTACGTGGTCGAGTGCGTGCACGGGCAAACGAAAAGAGACGTTTAACGGAACTCCGAGGAAAGAGCATTAATTATAAGGGTACATGCTATTAGTATTCAACCAATTGTATTTCACCACGTCACTTCAGTAGCGTTTTGGCTACTGAAGTGTTCAGTATCCAATCCACTCCCCTGAAGATGAGTATGATGAGAACATTCTCGACCTAATAACTTCTAAACGTGCTTTGCATGGTCCTCGTTCCCGACAACAGCACGTTGCTTAATTAAATCTCGGACGGTGGTCATCATTAATGTCAGGGTCACCATGCATTTTGTCTAATGAAACAATGATTTGGCCTTTTACAGTGTGGGTCCTGCGCCCGTACATGCGCTGATGGCACATTTTCATTGGCACTGGCTAGCAAAGGAGATGGATTGCATAGTGACCCTGTCACCATGATCGTCTGCAGTGACCCAACGTGACAGCATTTCATTTGGCCATGTAGACACCGTCAGAGATGGCTTTCACGGCCCCCATTTTTGACATGATGCATGGCCGAAAGAAATCCTGCCACGTCAAGTCACCATGGGCATCTATGGTGTAGGGTGTAGGGTCACTGCAATCCACCTCTCCTTTAAAAAAAAAAATAAACAGACTGAATGGTGTGCTCACCTTGCCACCACCGACCTCTATTAGGCCCACCGTGATATCTGTGTTTTATCCACACCATCTGTTTTGTCATCTTATTTATAAGCCCAAAATTAAAGCATATCCGAAGCTCGTGTAACACACCATAGGAAAGTGGGGATAACGGCGGCCACCAATTAAACCTTCCAACGCTCACATTGACGTTCATTTGTCATTAAACGAGTTCCTAAAAGTCACTGGGATGAAAGGGAAAAAAAATAGAATTTAACTATAAAAAAAACTGCCTAATTCATATGTGATTTACGTTCCAATACCTTTTTCACAAAAGCCAGCGCATTACTCCATATAATCATCATTCTACTGCCTTTCATTACATTTCTCTAACCGTGGGTGGGCTATTTGGGCAAACCCTACTTACATTTTTATATAAAATCCACCTTGACTGCCAGGTGCACCATCTCATATTATGCCAAAGCCCCAAAAAATCACCACCATATGTAATTTAGGTAGACCATGTGATTGTAAACAGTGTATGGGGTGTTTGCCTCCACGTTGTTTCCCATGGTATTGCCTTATGAATAGAAAATGATCTGATTTATAGGCTTGGCTCTTAAATTTTAGCATAACATCTAATGGTTAAAATGGATTTCATATAATATTCATAGTAGGCTTTATAAAAATTAAGAGTGAATGTCTCTCTCTCAGCTGTTTTCTTTGGTGTGGCCCACTTGAAATGAAAGTTTGCTTGAATTTTTTACGGGTCTAAGCTAGGATTAAGCATGGTTGGAGTACATTTAGGTGCATATTATGGTAGGACTTAAAAAAATCAAGTGCAGAGCCCCTCTCCAACTGCACCCAACTGTATGAGTGACACCTGGGTACTTTATAAGAAGGAAGAATTAAATAGATGTTGCTCTTGATCTTGACAAGCCCACCGTATTGTTATTTAAGAGTGGATGTCTCTCTCCCAACTGTGTTTCTTAAGTGTGGCTCACTTGAAATGCGAGTTAGCTTGAACTTTTTGTGGACCTAAGCTGGGATTAGGCATCGTTGGAGTGAATTCAGGTGCATGTTATGGTATGACGTAGAAAAATCAAGTGCAGAGTCTCTCTCCAACCCCTCTCCAACTGTGCCAACGGTGTGACTGGAGTCAGGATACTTTATGATAAAAAGGAAGTATATAGACGTTGCTCTTGATCTTGACGGGCCTACAGTATTGTTATTTAATATCCACTTCAACCGTCGTCCTACTCAGGAGAAAAAAAGAGGTTAACCTTTGGTTTTAGTGGGCCACATCAAATGAAATAGTTGGAACAGACGTCCACCCATGACTTTTATAGGGCCCACAATCATAATTATATGAAATCTGCTCTAACCATTAGATTCCACAAAATAATTTAGGCCTTCGTCCTAAAAATTGATACAAATCCATCATTTATGTGAGCTACACTAATGGAAACAGTTTAAAAGACAAGCATTGTTTCATATATTATTTCCAATCATATAGTCTACCTTAATCACATATGGATAAAATTGGGCGACACACCTGATAGCCGGAGTAAATTTTAAGTAAAGATCATGGTGGGGCCCACCTGAGTTACGGACCCTTGTGCTCGCACAGCCGCCGTTACGGAAGGCATTGGAATGACAATTATATCGGATCGGAATGTTAACTCCATGGTAACCAGGTAGTTTTCTGTAAAATTCTTAGAACAAAAATACGATCCAAAACTTCCGTTGCCCATGAAGTTTTCAACGGTAGGCGTTCAATCCCTGCTACCTCCTGTGATGTAGTACACTTGAGTTATGGTACGCATTGATTTAGGGCTCACGGCGTAAAATGCTGGCAAAATGGATGGACGGTGTGGATAAAACACATGCATCTCTGTGGGCCCTGCGTCTCAATAAATCGTAGTCGTAGCGATTCATCTAACCTCAACGGCCATGTTTAACTCAACTCTTCTTGGCTTCTCCCCACCAAACCCCCTCAAACACCCAAAGAACTCTGCACATTTTCCTTAAACTTCCTGCCCTGAGAAGCCTCCGCAAGCACACCCCACTTCTCAACTCCCGCACACACTCTCATGGACCCCATCTACGGTAGCCAACGCCTCCGAATTCTAGCCCAACAGCTCCGCCTCTACAGACCCCCCTCTTCCTCTTCTTTCTCAGACGAAGATGAAAATGAAGAATCAGGAGCATCTGGAAAGGTAGTCTCTCACGCGGACTTCGCCGAATCGGCGGCCCCTATTTCAAATCCCGCAAAATTCAAAACCAAAAGAGCTGCTGTCCTCATCTGCCTCTTCGAAGGCGACGCTGGTGATCTCCGTGTCATTCTCACCAAGCGCTCTTCCAATCTCTCTACTCACGCGGGTAATCTCCGTCTTAGTCTACAGGAAGAATTACGAGGTCTTTTTTGTGTGAATTATCGTTTGAAAATGAGTTGGATGATTTGGGTTTTTTCGGCAGGTGAAGTTTCGTTGCCGGGAGGCAAGGTAGATGAAGGCGACGTGGATGACATCCATACTGCAACGAGAGAGGCGAAAGAGGAGATTGGTTTGGATCCGTCGCTGGTTACAATCGTGACCGTCCTCGAACCCTTCATATCTAAGGTATCGATGCCTAATGTCTGATCGTTAGTGTCAAACAATCTGCATGCTGGTGAGCTTGTGCCTGGACTTAACCAGGCGTTTTGATAAAATCCGTTGAATAAATCAATCCCATTCCAGTTGGATAGGAGCTAGTTTGTTATTTTGTTGCGAGATTTGGATTATTACGATTTCGTTTTGGGATAAGAAGATCTCAGATTGATCTTGTACTCTTCTTTACATTGAGTTGATGAATAATGAAAACCATAGATCAATTCTCACAAAAAAAATTCAGTGTCATGTATGCTAGGAGATAGATCCCCCTCGAAGTGGATCAGGCATTGTCCCTCATCATGGAGCAAGGATCATATCACATTTAGATGTTTAGATGTTCTTCATACACAGTCTCTGCTCATTGTTTGTTATTTTTAACTCTTTTTTTATTGGACTGTAATGGGAAGATCATCACCGTACATCTGCCCACTCTAAAGGAATTGTGTTCGCCACGAATTCTAAAAATTAGAAATTTCAAACTTTAACCAAACCAAACTGCAGACCCAGCTAGCAGGATCTTGGCTTGCAATCACAAACAGTGTCTGAGTTAACTGCATTTATTAGTAATTCTGTGGTGATATGATGCTTTGGTTTGCTACCATCTCTTCCCACGTTTTTTTTTAGAGGTTTGCTCGAATACATCCTGACATATCACAATTTGGTACATTGGGACTATATCTGTTGGATCTGGGGTTGTGTTCAGTGATACAAACGATTGATATTACGAAATACAACAATGAAGTAATCTTTCTAGAAAATCTTTAAAATTGGAAAATCATAGGCATTCAAACCAATGGCCCACAAAGTAGTGCACAAGGAGACGGTCCTTATTCAATAAAAAAAGGTTAAATAACCAGAGTGCTTAGGTATTCGAATTGGGGCATTTCATTACCAGCTATCCTTCATCGTCAGTCAATGGTTTAGATTAGTCCCAGCGGATGTTTTTGAGCAAACCTCTTTCTTTCTAGGCTTCTTCTTTGCTTTCTTTCTTGCGATTGGTCGATCTTTCTGATGTCACTTGATATCTTCATTCAGCTTCATGACTGGAAGGCTTTCAGATTGTTGTTCCAATGCCTTGTCTATAGGCAATAGCACCTCAGGTGGTCACAATGTTAAGTGCACCAACCAAGTTATTCCGTATCGGTAACGGTGAATGGTGGTTGTAACGGCCATCACTGTTACTGTTACAATGTGGATAGCAAACCATTAATCTGATCTCCAAGGTTTAATACCAGAATAAGCATTTGAAGCAACCAAAGATCTTTAAGCATGTCACGTAGATAAATCCAGAACATCTCCATTACACAGATTCTTCCCTCTATATGAAGCATTAGGAGGTTTATTTCTTTCCTCACCCTGCTTTCCAAAGGTTCAGTTCTTAGTTGTGCACATGTTAGGGAAATAAACTTCTAATCTTGAAGTCTATGATACTCTTGATAGACTTATCGATAACTTAATTTGCATTGATGGTGATATAAGCGTGGATTGACCTATTCGTTGTTGAGGCATTTGGAGGTCCTAAAGCCATGGTTTTGAATATCAGTTATAATGTGACTGTATCATAATCGTACTACCCACCCCCGTTACACAATTTGGGTTAACAAAGAAATTGGAACAATATTACGGGCCTTACAACTATAACAGCACCATTTTGAATTTTATTATTTTTTTTTTTCCCAATTTTCTCCTGTTTTTCCACTTCTTTTTTCACGTGGGAAGCTTAGAAACTCATTTTAGACTAGATCTACCATGGAGGAAGCTTAGAAACTCATTTCGGACTAGATATACCATGGAGGAAACTTAGAAACTCATTTCAGACTAGATCTAGACTTATTTTAAAGATCAAAACACAAGATTTGAGTAGGATTCGGCAAATCAAAGCAAAATGGACCATTTTGGGGAAAGAAAAAAAAAATCGGATGGAGTAAACCATCACTTTCATTCAAGGTATTCAAGAATGGTAACAGTAGCCAAAATGGCCAGCTTTATGGCCATTATGATATGGGCTGTAACGTCCATTATAGCCTTGTAATGGTTGGTTTAAAAAAAAAAAATAATAAATAAATAAATAGAAGGAAAAAATGTATCGGCCTGTTACAGTCCCATATCAGTCCATTACGGTCACTTAATAGCCCGTTATATGGGCCATTTTTTCAATCAGGTTTTACGGCCCTGTATTGCTCAATGGGCACCACTGTACTGCAACATAATGGCCATTACAGCTGTTACATTACTGTTTTTTAATACCTTGCTTTTATTTATTTATTTATTTTATCTTCTTTTTGTTGTATTTCAATGTAATGGGCCTTAATCCACCAAATCATGCTTGATTTATGTTCAGTTAGGGCTTGTTTGGTTAACTTTCGGGCTTTCAATAGGTCAAGAGAACGACAACATTCTTATGAAAGAATGGTCTAACATAGAAAATAATAGATTATAGTATTTTACATTTTTTTTCTTATTCGTTTCGATAAACTTTCAAGGCTTTTTTGGGCAAGAAAACATGACAAATACATGTCCAATCCAGTCCCGTATTTGCCTCATTGTTTCATTTTGGGGCGCATCTGATATGCCCCCTGATACCGTTATTCAAAACCTTGCCTCATACGCTGGAAGGCAACTCCAAAAATACAATTTTATTGGCTGCCAGAAAGTGCATTACTTCTTGTGATTGTGAATGATGTGAGGAGGTGAGTTTTTTCTGCCTAGCTTTTGTTATATATAATAAAAAGGCCTTCAAATTATTATTATTTTTTCCTGAAAATGTGACTGTTTGAGCTTATTAGATTTCTATTTAGCAGGACAAGACCAATTTGGCTCTATTTCAGAATCTTCTACAACCTATTTTACAGAATGCACACTACCCTAACTCTAGCTCATGCGATTAGGACCAATTGCTCATGGGATTTTGTGAACCAAGTTTTTGTCCATGATGTACTGGTCGCAAAAGACACCCCAAGAAACAAACCACCAACCTCATGCAACAGAATGTACCAATTGCTGTGAGTTCCGGGAGCAAACTCATACAAAAAGAACATGTAGAAGCGGAAGCACGCAGACACAAGAAGACAACATAGAATGCATAGGACATTCTTGGTGACCGTTGTCTTCTATGCAAAGGGTAGCTCCTAAAACTTCCTGAATGGAAGGATGCCATCTCCACAGGGAATGCTTACACATACAGCTCTAAACCCGATTTACAAACCAACAGCTGAGATTAGTTGTCATCTAAAGTTACCTTTATGTGGTCATCTCTTTCCAGTTTCCATCTTATTAGTCTATGATAACACGTAACAACTGATGAAATCAATCCAAAAAACCGAAGCATTGATGGGTTTTAATGCATTTTGGGTAGTTTTGAATTGTCTAGTTTTGGTAACTAATCTTAGCTGCTGGATTTGGTTTTTGTCTGCTTTGCAGTATTTTCTGAAAGTAATTCCCGTGGTCGGCATACTTTCTGATAAGAAAGCATTCAAACCTGTCCTGAATGCCAACGAGGTGGAGGCCATATTCGATGCACCCTTGGAGATGTTTCTCAAGGTTTTCTTTGAACTTGGTTTTGTTCTTTCTGTAGCTTACTTTCCTTTTATATTCTTTTCTTCAAAGATTCATTTCACGCCAAATGCAGGATGAAAATCGGAGATCAGAAGAGAGGGAATATAAGGGTATTAGGTACCTTATTCATTTCTTTGATTTTGAAGCGGAGGATGGGAAGTATTTGATATGGGGTATGACTGCCTGGATCTTGATCCACGCCGCATCAGTCATGTACCAGCGGCCACCATCCTTTGAGGGGCAGAAGCCTCCTTTCAAGATTCCGATAACTCGTACTGAAGGGAGTACATAGCCATGAAACCGTTTTATCATTGATTGTTTCAAGGGAGAAATTTAAGATGCTGTCCTTTACATGTGGAAATTGCTTGCTTGTTGTAATCACATGAAAATTTATGTGACTGTCCATATGTCGAAATTGTATGGATTGCAACACCGATAAGAAAAAACCAATCTGGTGCACTGTCTAGAATCTGTGCTGTATTTTCAGAAGACTAGCATTTTCATGGATACTCGCATGTTGCCTTTCTCTAAGATGGTAAACGATTAGAAATACTGGCCCCAAGTATTTGTATTGGCTCTGTTTATTTGTTGGGAGCTATTCATAGAAAAAAAGAAAAACAAAAGAAAGAAAAAAGATAGACATGTATGGGAGGTGTATCTCTCAGCCTTCATAAAAAGAGCCATCGGAAGCTTCTGGTTAGTAAATTATTTGCTAGGAAATGAAAAGGAGGAGAATGTGGCAAATCATTTACAACAAGTAAATGATTTACAACTTCATTTACTACCATCCAAACGACCCCTAACTCTACTAAGGAAGGATCCAGCCATAGTGGATTCGTCGGTCCCACAATCACTCCTGATAATGACACCACCAATCCTTGGATCAGTCACGTTTAACAGAAGGCGGAGTTTCATCTAATCATGGCTTTTTTTGGAGGACATCTTTCAGACCTGAAAATATCATAAAATGAGGAAATTAATGCAAATTATTCAAGCCCATTCTTTGAAATTTAGTGGGTGAATGCATTGAAGAACGTTGTTGTGTTTTCCCAATCCAATGCCTGTTTGGATAGAGAAACAATCCAAAATGTTGAAATGGAAACCTGTGTGGAATCTGCTCTAGGGTCGAAATTCAACGTTCATGTGTAGATAAGAGTTTCTTGTAACTTGTTAGAACGAGTGACTATAACCCAAAGCTGTGGGGTCTACTGTTTGTCTGTGTGAGATCGACTCTGTCAATCAGTTAGGCCTGTGCATGTAGGCTGAGAACTGAAAAATGAAGCAGATCCAAGACTCAAGTCAGCTACACTGCAAGAAATAGCAGGGATTGCCTTCTCGGGCCCACTAGTTTTGGATGAGGCTGATTTTTGTGTTTTCCCTTCACCTTGATGGCAATCGCCTTATGAATGACATTGAAACATTACGGTGAGCCAAGGTGGTACCATTAGTCGTCATTTCCACCCCCATAGTTAGAGCGGGGTATAGGATGACTCAACTCAACCCGTCCAGACTTGTTCAGACCTAACTCAATCTGAACCGAATAAGTGAGTCAGTCCAAACCGAGTAGGCTTCACCCAATCCCAACTCAAATTGAGTCTGAGTCTGAGTTAGCTAGTAATTCAACCTGACTCGACCCGAAACTCGATCTAGTCATACTTAACTCAATCCAAAACTTGACTAGACTCGGATTCGAATATATATAATTAAAAAAATCCTAATTCGGATTCGGTCCGGATTTGTCCGGACTAGACCCGGACTCGGATCGGGTTAGGCATGCTCGACTCGATACCTAGTCAGGTTAAGTTCGGGTCAGACCTATTTCAAAACCCAAGACAGGTCAGCCCTAACTCAGTCTGACTCAACTCAATGCCCAACTCTACTCATAGTTTTGTATGGTGTGGCCCACTTCAGTCTTTCATGTGTATAGATTTTGGGCTCTCATCGTAACATGAGATGGATGGAGTTAATTTTACAGAAACATTGTGGTGGACCCCACAGATCTTTGATTTGCTGGAAAGTCAGGCCCTCGATGAGTGTAACTACTACCATTTTTTGGTACACGCCATGTTCACGGTATGCACTACCTATCAAATCGATGGGATCTCTGACACGTGTTCCATCCCACGGACACAGATTGGGTAGCGAGCTGAGTAAACCATGTTAGGCATCCTGATCTATGTGTCTTATCCACGCCGTCCATCTGTTTTTCCAGCTCATTTTAGGGCATGATTTCACAATCAAAGCACATCCAAAGCTCGGTGGACCACACGCCGGAAACAGTGGGGATAATGATGTCCACCGTTGAGATCTTCCTAGGCCAACGGTGATGTTTTCTAGTCATCCAACCTTTTTATAAGGTGTCATGGAACTGGATGAAGGGAAAACAAAAATATCAGCTTGATCCAAAACTTCCGTGGCCACCAAGAAGTTTTCAAGGTTAGACATTCATTTACCACTGTTTACTGTGGTTGTGGTGTGGTACACTTGAGCTTTGTATATGCTTCAATTTTGGGCTAATACCCTAAAATGAGCTTTGAAAACAGATGAAAGGCGTTGATAAGATAAATCACTGTGGACCCCACTAGCGTTCTGAGTTACTCAGTAGACAATCCGCGGCCCCATCCAACAGCGAGTGGCGCGAAATATTCTACGCACTTCTAAAATTCAAATCTCCCTCTGTAGGAAAAGATTAGAAAAACCCTCTCTCTCACGCTGCTCAATTTCAATTTTCAAAGCTGGAGTCCCTTCTCCCTCTCCACGGAAACATAAAAGAACTCAATCTCCCCTCCAAAACCGACCATTACAAATACTCTGCAGTTCATCTCCTCTCTCTACCTTCTTCCCATCTCTCTCTCCCTCTCTCTGAGCAATGGCACCACCTTATACATCCCAACACAACAAAGAAAATCTCCCTTTCTTCTTTCTAAAGCATTCCAACTCTCTTGCCAAAGCCTCTCCATCTTGCATACTCAAAAAAAAGAATCCGAAAGCCTCTTGAGGACAGCACCCACCTCTTCCACCCATCCTCTAATTTAATCCCTCTTCCCATTTCTTCTTTTTCATCTGATTCACTCGCAATCTATCTCGGTTCGACTCTGCCTGTGTTCCGCAATGAAAATCCTCGGAAGAGAAGAGCCGTAGATGCCTCAGTTGCAAAGTCCAGATATTGCCGGATGTCGCTGCGGAAGGATTTCAGATAATTTTGGTCTTGCATTACTATTTTTTATTGATGAAATGAAGGTTCAAGGAGTTGTAATCATTGTAGCTGAATATTTGGGAATCAAGATATATATATATATATATATATATATATATATATATATATATATATATATATATATAGGAAAAGGTATTATGCACAAACCACATCTCGGTGGGCCCAAAAAACTGATTATGAATGTTTTAATGGTGCACGGCCCCTCCCCACTTCTGTATGCGGTGTGGCCCACATAAGTCACGGATTGACTTGATTTTTGAGACCTAGGCCCACGATGGAATGGTGCATCTGACTGATGGGTTAGATGTTCGAAACGCATCACGGTGGGGCCCACACAGCTTGACCTCATTGGACGGACTAGTGAGGTCGAGCGCATAGGACCTTTTCCCTCTCTCTCTCTCTATATATATATAATTTGTGGTGATCAACCATTGCATCGGAGAAAAATAAGTTTTGGATGAATATGATATTCGTTTTTCCTGTCATCCAAGGTCCGTGACCAAGTAATTTTTTTTTTATTTTTTACTTTTTTAGGTTAGCTTGTTAGTACACACCCATGTCATGACACACACCCATGTTAGCCACTCCCGCTAGGGATCGATACCAAGACCTCACGTGTTAAAATGAGGCATCTCCACTCAGTCTGCTATGAATCTGGGTGTTCCAAGTGAAATAAATGTTACGGTGGAAAATGAACGTTGTGCTGGGCCCTATGAATGTTTTAACGGTAAGAATCATTGTACTACTGCTATTTGTAGTGTGGTCCACTTGAGCTTTCGATGTGACTCATTTTTGGCCTTATAATTTAAAATGATCCCACCAAATGGATGAACGGTGTGGATATAATAAATACATCATTTTGGGGCCATGTAACTTTGATCTCTTTTGAACCGTCCGTGCAACTCGCGCCAGCGCTAGTCCACGGATTGGAAGCGGATTGGCTGGTGTACCACACACACCAGCAACCTAGCTGGTAGGGCTACGTGTCGTGCGAATACACGCTCTTCAAGCTCTGAGTTGTACGAACGGTTCAAAGGAGATCAAAGTTACAGGGGCTCCACAATGATATATTTATTATATCTATACTGTTCATCCATTTGGCCAGATCATTTTAGATCTTGATCTAAAAAATGAGTAATTTCCAAGGCTCAACTAGACCACACCACAAATAGCAGTGGAACAAGAGACGGATTGGCTACTCCCCTGACACAAGCCCCGTGGCTGGTGATCGGTGCTCCGTTGGACCTACCATGATGTATTTTTTTCACCATTCCATTCATCCATTTTTACGGATCATTTTAGGGATTTATACAAAAAATGATAGGGATATAAGTCTTGGATGGACCACACCACAGGAAAACAATAACGATTGGATATCCACCACTAAAATCCTCCTAAGGCCCGCTGTACTGTTTATTTGACATCCAATCTATTTACTGGGTCATAAAGACCCAGATGAGGGAAAAAATAAATATCAGCTTGATCCAAAGCTTTTATGGTCCCCAAAATGATTTTAATGGTCAACGTTCATTCATCACTGTTTCCTCTAATGTGGTCTACATTAGAATTCGATATACCTCATTTTTTATCTCATAACACAAAATGATCTATAAAAATAGATGGACGGCATAGATGAAACACATACATCATGGTGGAGCCCACAGAGCACTGACCACCAGTCATTGGCTGCTGGTAGGGACCAATCCGCTTCCGTGGGAACAATGATTTTCGCCGTTAAAACATTCGTAGGGCCCACCGTAACGTCACACAGGCTTGGATGAATAGAAAAAACAAATATCTTAGTTTCTGTGACCCCCGAAAGGGTTTCAATGGCAGGCGTTCAATCCTCTGCTGCTTTTTACAGTGTGGTCCACTTGAATTTTGGATCTGTCTTATTTTCCGGTTCAAGCCTTACGACGAGTTCACCAAGTGGACGGACGGTTTGGAAATAACTCATACCTCATGATGGAACCCAGAGAACTTGGTGACGTTAACACACCAGCCGCATCGGTGGTGTGTGGTACACCAGCCAATCCGCTTCCCCGATCTGTGGAGCATGGAGAAAAGTGGCACGTTTCTGAAAGATCAGACCATCCACCAGGTGAGGTCTTTCGCGAACATGCTCTGGCTCAAGTAGCAGTACAAATCCACTTATCAGGTGGGCCATGCATATATATGAGAAAATCAACATTCAGGAAAAATGATGACTCGCAGTCTAACCGATGAGTGCAAGGAATTGTTTTTGGATTGGGTCCCATCGAATGAGTGGTCTGTGTTTTACACACGTGTGCGCGTCTTCAATCTCTCGCGCGAACTGGCTGAGCCTACGCATCTCTTCTTTTGGAGGTTCTCAAAATGGTCCGATCCACTGATTGGGCAGCCGCTCGTGTTTCCTACCAAATCGTGAAAGTGTAATGAATTAGATTGGAGTCCGGTTGCTAACTTCGCTTCGCATCCATGCGCATGTTAGCACTCCCGCGGGAAGGCCTGATAGCTCCCATGCTTCAGCTCCCTCTCCCGCCTCCAACCCCCACAAAACAGACCTTCCGTACATCCCAACAGAAATCCGCTTCCCTCCGTTCCCAACCTTTCTCGGTCTGCTACAAATGCAAATTCATCTCAAGCCCTATTTCCTCCTTTCCAAAATCTCCAACAAAGCGTTTGAATTCTTGCTCCAATTCATCTGCTCCCACAACGGATGATGATTTCGATGTCGAATTGGGTCGCCTGTTGGCGCTTTTACCCGATGAGATGCGGCGAAAGGTGAGTGAGCATCCGGACCGCCACCACCTTATCGAGATCGTGATGGATTTGGGTAGGACGCCTTTGGCCCGTTTCCCCTCCGGCGACTTTGTTCTATCTGATCAACCAATCACGTTCGCCGATCTGGAACACGCTACATCACAGGTGAGTGAAATTCTATTCGAATTTCGTCTGATGTCTTTGGATTGGACTCAAACCGAATTTGAAGAACCGGAAGTGGTTTTGGTAATCTGATTACAGGTGTAAAGTATTTGCAGCATGCACGACAACGTTTGGAGTAATAAATCCTAAAAATAATCAAATGACATATAAAGTCTGTGTAAGATAGATCATTGGGATAAGCCCAACTCAATAAAGCATCTGGCCGATTCTTACAGTAAACAAATCATTTAATGGGCCATAGAAGTGGGCCCACTAATTCAAATTCCCTTGAGAAACAAGCAGTGGCGCATTCAGTTCTACAGAACAACAGGACAAATGGCTCACCTCTCAGATATCCAGGCAATTCATACGGACTACCCTATCATGGATACTTCATTCCCCAAAAGTACCGTCAATTGAGCAATCTCAACGGTTGGATTGATTTCTACAGATCAACAGTTAGCCAATGGCTGACCAACCAATCATATGACTAACCATTTTTGAAACTGAACCCATGCACAGTGGAGCCCAGCAGGAAATGGCTAAGATCAGGGGTTAACCACCACGAACCCCGCCCCCCCCCAAAAAAAAAAAAAAAAAAAAAAACACTAAACCCAGCCTAAATCGCACACTTATGCTGGTGTAACACCTCTAAAGACTAAAACAACAAAAGCAATATCAGTTTTACTATAAACGGCTCACATTGATTCATTTACAATAGGAATTAGCTTAAAACAATTCAATCTTCCAATGAAACTGGGGATTTCATAGCACAAATACGATCTGATAGTCACAAAGTAATAGATGAAGATGATATCTAGTAAAGTCATGTTTCTCCTTTCGGCTACACCATCTTGCTAGGGAGTGTTAAGGCATAGTATATTGTTGGGCAATGTTGGCATTTTCACAATATGATTTGAAGATATGGATGGAAACGAGGAAGAATGGATGGACTATAAGGTGCATTGGATCAATTATTGGGAGCACTCTATTCCTAACCTTTTTTTTTTTTTTTTTTTATCGGACATCTTTCTTTTAACTTTCGACAATAAAAACTACATTGTTTCTAGACTGAACAACCTTGTTTTCAACTTCTTGTTCTAAATGGTGAGTTAAGTCTTTAAAAGTCTTGATTGCTTTGTTGTGATTTAAAATATCTTTGATGTGGAACCAAGAATTTGGCAGAGATTGAAACATCACAATGATTTTTTAATTTTCTATTAAGCTGCAGCCTACATTTCTTAACTCTGTCATCATCTGTTCCATGTTTCAAATGTTATCCTTAATGGAGCATCCAACCAAGATCCTATATGCATTGAATTCTATTTGCCTCACCCTAATTTTTGCATATGATATTTTGGCATAGGATTCAACTAGGGCATCCCACATATCCTTGACAATCTCATAAGTTTTGTAGGCGGGGATCAAATCTTTGTGCATAGAGCAAAGAATGATATTTCTAGTTGTTTTGTTGTTGTTGTTTTTTTTTTCCTTTCATTTCATGTATGCAAGTTTCATGCTACTTATCAGAACATCTTCATTTTTGTCTTCGGTTTTTAATGTGTACAACACATTTCCTTTGTCCAATAGGATCCTCACAGATCTATGCTAGTCATCAAAATTGTTCATGTCAATTTTATTGTTATTTTTTCCTTTTAAGAGATCGACGACAACTGATTTGGACGCTATTCCTTCTCATTACATCAGTTGAGAGAGGGTCTTGTACTAGTCAATCAGAAAGTACTTTTGAGATGTTTAATTTTAATGAGATTCATACGCAATCATATTAGTAGTCTAAAAGGTCTAAATTGGCATCACACAAATCAATTAACATAAGGGCAATACAGTCATTGTCAGTTCGGCCCAAAAGTTCCACTTATCCGATTGGGTGTAATAGAAACAATCAAAGTCGAAAGGGCAATAAAGGAATCCTTTATGGCAATAATTAGGTGACAGTTGCAATAAATATGCCACACATAAGGTGGAGGCGTGTTTACACAGTCCAAAGGGTGGAGGGTGGGGCCCGAGGCAGAGGCGTGTTTGCATAGTCCAAAAGGTGGAGGGTAGGGCCCGAGGCAGAGGTGTAAACGGGAGAGGGAGAGGGCATCATTGCCTCTCCTTGCCGTGTTAAATACTGGTGATAGAGATCTACTTATTTAAATTATAGGGTCTTCAACTTAAAGACTTCTTCTTCTTCTTTTTTTTTCTTTTTTTTCTTTTTTTTGTGAGCGGTAGTTTAATATTCTCCACTTTTATATTTTGTTGCCCCAATTCTGTATCCAGCATAAGTCGTTGATGTTTGAAATGCATACAACAGATAAACAATCATGATAATAATCTATGATTATGGCATTTTCTTGGATCTGCGGTATTGGGGAGGAACTCACATTGTTTTTCTTCTCTCTCTCTCTCTCTCTCTCTCTCTCTCTCTCTCTCTCTCTCTCTCTCTCTCTTTTATGCATCTTCTTCTCTTCTGTTCATTATAGTTTTTGTTTACTACTTCAAGCATGGGCTTTGGTGTCTTGTGCCAAATATGGCAGTAAATGAGTATGGAATTATGCCCTTATTACTTCCTCTCTTATTGGGAACTTCCATTGCAGGTTGGTGACTTTGCTACTGACAATCGTGCAGGCATCAGTCGAACATTGCACCGCATCAGTGCTATCAGAAACCGTAAGGGTGTAATAATAGGTTTAACTTGTCGTGTTGGCCGTGCAATATCTGGAAGTGCTAATTTGTTGCGGGATTTGGTTAAGGATGGGGATTCTCTATTGCTCATTGGGCCTCCAGGAGTTGGAAAGACTACAATTATTAGGTCTGTTATTCCTACTTATTGATGGGATTTACATGCTTCCAATGTTTCACATTTCTCTCAAGAGCATCACACATGCTACCTAACGAAAGGAAGATTTTCACCCAGATGTTCTAGCCAGATAGATCAGATGCAAACAATGCTTATTCTCTGGGCACTTTCCTCAGATTCCTTATTTCTTTATAGAGAAAGATATAAATGGTCACTCATGGCCCACCTCTACTGCATCATTCTGCTAATTCCATTCAGTTTTCAGCTGTAAACTTGCGACTAGAATTACATCAATATGGTGAGCAGTTGTGTTCCTCAGTTTATTATAAACTCAAGCAAGTAGAGGTTTCATCTTTCTGGCAATTCATCAATCATGATGCTTTTTGAATGAGTGAAAGTAACTCCTGCTCGTCTTAAAAAGGATGGGCGCTTGCAAATAGCCTGACTTGAGTAGCATTGATTACTTCATTCCTAAAATAAACTTGGCATGTAACAGTTGAACTTCTAAAAATGCAAGTATATTGGCGTGCGAATCTAGCTATAGCACAAGGACCTTAATATCCATGATTTTACAGGGAAATAGCTCGGATGCTTGCAGATGATCATAGTAAGCGAGTGATGATTGTTGACACCTCAAATGAGATAGGTGGTGATGGTGACATTCCTCATGAAGGGATTGGTGCTGCTCGTAGAATGCAAGTTCCCAATTCTGATATGCAGCATAAGGTCTGACACTAAAGTATTCTTCATGTGAATAGTTCTTTTATACATCATTCTCTTAATAGAAAATGCAAGCATTTGGAACTCTTTTATATGTCTGTATTTGTTATGAGCATCTCAGTTTAGAAAGCAGGACTGCATTTAGTTCCTTGAAGAGGAAGATTCTCTTGCTTTTACACTTTGGTTTGCTGAGATATTTTGTGCTATTCAATGTGGATTTATTCTACTGTCATATTATCCTGGGTGATTTGTGAATTGCTTGAGTCTTTCCTCTATAAGATTATAGGAAAGGAGGGAAACAACAAATAACTCAGAAGAAACATAATGAATCATCATCATTATCATCTAAAGCTTTATCCCAATTAATTGGGTTTGGCTAGAAGACATATATATATATATATATATATAAAAGAGATTGGTACACTTCTTAACCCTTCGTTTATGCTTAGCATAAGCTTGGTTGAGTTTATGAATAAATAAGATGAGTTAATGATTGGTTACCCATTCTTGTGCATGCAAAAATATGTTGATTTCAATTTTTTTTTCTATTGACTCGGAAGTAAGAGTCCAATCGTATTGAATCACCAGTTGATTTTGAATTTATTTTTCTTCAACTCTGATTTGCACTACGTAGGTGCATAATCGTATCATTTGCTTTTTCAAAATACTGAGAATGCATGTATGTAAATGCTTGTTTTGGACATTTATTGAATAATTGCTCTTAAATTAGTGTACTGAAACAAATCTGTCCTTGTTAACATCGTTTCATCATCCATTAGTAGTGTTCTTGTTTTTTACTATTCACATTCTCCAGGTCCTGATTGAAGCAGTGGAGAATCATATGCCCCAAGTAATTGTAATTGATGAAATCAGCACCAAACTTGAAGCAGTGGCTGCAAGTACGATTGCCCAACGTGGAATCCAGCTTGTTTCCACCGCTCATGGAGTAACAATTGAGAACCTGATAATGAATCCTTCTTTAGAGATGCTTGTTGGAGGGATACAGGTATGACATAATGTGTTCATTTGGTGCATTTTGTTTATTTTAGCTTCATGTAGAAAGTCAGATGGAGAAATAAAATGTTATGTACAATCATTTTTATCAGTAAGGATGTCGATGGGCCGGCTTGGGCCAGTTCAGGATCAGCTTTAATGCAGGATGATGGAAACTATCATAGGATGCATGATAAGAGATCAATTACATATTAATTTCAGCAATCAACTTGTAAAATCAAGCATATCCTCATAATAGATTAAAAAAATTCAGATTTATAATATGAAGATCCTAGGTTTTCACATATACGGTGTACGAAAATATAAAATAGTTCAAGAGTGGCCCACTTGGAAGTTGGGACTTCCAATCTAGCGTAGGCACGTTTCACACTCAAGGGAATAACTAGTAGGTTTTATGATTAGGGTTAGGAAGGGGAAAATCTAAAATATGGAGAATTAGAGTTCATCGGAATTGGGGATTTTGGAATTAGGGTTTTTAGAAATTGGGGAAAATAAGAAGTTGAAGATCTAGGGTTTAGAAGGTTGTAATGGAAAGAAAAAGAGGAAAATAAGAGAAGAAGAGAATACCTTTCAAAGAAAAGGAAAAGAAATGATGTACCTTGGAATCCACCACCAAACAAGCTTCTACCCTTCCACAGTTTAATTGGAAGGGAGGTTGTTTTTTTTTTTTTTTTAATAAAAAAATCTTAGAAAATAAGGAGGAAAATTCTTTCACACAAGAGAGCTCCACTCTTCTTCTTTTTTCTTCTCAATAACACTACTAGGGTTGGAAATCCACCCTCCCTATGCTCTTATAATTAAAAATTCGGAATTAAAATCCAATATAATGACTACTATGCCACTCACTTAAGTGTTCCATTATCCAAAATAAGAAAACTAAAGCAGATATTATCAATCTCAACCATCAAATAACTCTTAAAAATAACAAAAAAAATAAAGAAAGCAATATCAAAGTCCAAGGGACCCAAATCTAAAAGATGTGGTGGCCCGATGGCCTAATCGGAAAGATCCAACAGTCGAATCAACACGAAATAGAAATCTTATGACTAAACTGATCTCTTAAGCAGCCCACATGCATCGTCCCAAGGTGGGATCTTCCTGATGCATATCCAATGCATGTGGGGTCTTCAAAATGGCCTGGCGGGCCCATCTGGAACTCGTTTCCCATCCACAAAGAAAGTTGTGCTAATGTGGCTGGTCGTCTCCGTCTCTAGTACATCCAAGTAGGTCCTCCGATATCCCCATCAAACTTGTACCTGACAATGTCTGAAGTGGGCTTTACTTTTTTGAGGCCCCTAAGCCCAGCCTGATTAAAAGTTTGTGAAGCCTGAGCCCATCCTGTTAAGCCATTTCTACATGTACATTAATGATATGCAATGTGCATATTATCAGCATAGCCTTGTCCTAGCTATTTCGGCCTTGGGGTGATACGTAACACATAACATGTGCGCACGTGACAAATACACATTATTGGTCTAGGTTTCACTAGCCTAACCCAGACCCATGGACCAATAACCAAGACAATAGAACCATCCTAGCAGTATGGGTCCAAGCCCGACCTGGGAACCCTGATGGGGCAAGCTTGAAGACCGGATGGGCTGGCTTGATTACCAAGGTATTCTGTAATAGTAATGGTGACCGTAATGATTACGGCTACCACCGTGACTGTTATGACCTTTTTTCTTTCTTTCTTATCCGCTCCGTAACGGACCGTTATGCGGTCGTTACAGGTCATTTTTACCGTAATGGCCGTTACGACCTTGTAATGCATAATGGTTGCCACTGTTAGTGTTACGTAACGGCTGTTACAGCACACCATTTGACACCCTTACATGTGATCCTTTAAGAAAAGAATCCAGTAGAAATAGTTGTGGAATTTCCAAAAGCAAAAAACGAAAATAAATGTGTTTGTGGGACATTGCCATGACCATGTTTATGCAAAAATAGGCATAGACTAGCATATGGTTTTTATACCAAGTTTTTTGCTAGAGTGGAATGGCAAAAAACATTGTAGCCAACCCCAATAAGTTAGGATAAGGCTTAGACGATGGTGATGATTTTTATACCAATTTAAGACAATGTTCGGTATTTTTTAAACAAAATTTTGAAACTGATTACTGTTCATCATTTATGGTTATTAAGTTCTGGAAAAGAATGAGCTAGTTTTTCCTAATGGCTTATGTCGGTTCATGCATTTAAGAGCGTTACCTTAGGTGATGAAGAAGCTAGTAGGAGGGGTGTCCAGAAGACTGTGCTGGAGCGTAGAGGACCTTCGACATTTACCTGTGGTGTGGAGATTATTTCTAAGACTGAGCTACGAGTTCATCGTAGTTTAGAGGCAACAGTCGATGCTCTCCTTTCAGGTGCATATGTGTGCATGCACATGTTTACGTTTCCTCATACATCTGCATTTGTTTTTTTTTTTTTTTTTTTCATGTTCTCAAAATGGTTCCATATGGTCACTCTCTTTACTATTTGTTATATTTTCTTGTTGTCTTGGGTACAGGTCGATCCCCAAATTTTGAAGTTTGCAAGATAAACAGTCAGGGGTTCGCACATGAAATGGTTGCTGTTCCAATAGAACCTTTCAGTGACATTTCCTCTCATGAGCAAGATGAAATCGTGGATGGAGATCTTCTAGAGATAAATGATGAAAGAATTAGCTATAATGAATTCACTTCTGAGTTTGCTGCAAAAATGGAAGAGATTCCTTCCAGAGATGAGGTGCAGCTCCATCTCTATGTTTATGGGGTAAGAGTTATATCACCTTAATGTCTTGATTACATGACTTCCATTCAATTTAAAGATTGCCTTGTTGCCTAACAACTTTATTTGGTGACCTCCACTTCCCGAGAAAGAACCCTAATCTGATAGACACCACCTGCAATGACAGAACTCCCAACTATCCATTACTTATCTCATTGTTGGAAGCAAAACTAAGTGAGAACTAGTATGCCATGAATTGGCCTATTTGATAGGGAGCTATGCACCCAATCATGAATAATAACTACAGAGAATCTGAAAGAATGAGATCCTGGTGCATTGATATCAGTATTTTACTGTGAGATACTTGTGTTACAACATCAGTTATTTTATTTTATTTATTTATTTCTCTACTTCTGTGATAAATTAAGCTTTTCAATTGCAAATGTAAAAAAGAAAATTTCAAAGGCCCGTCTCAGAACATGAATGTCTAACTAACTTTATGTATAAAAAACATCCTTTTTTTAACAATTGAATCCCACCCTGTCAAACATCTCCATAATGCGAGAATAGGCATATTGAGAAGGATCTTAATTCCAATCTCTGCTGAAGTCATGAATGCTTTCCACTAGCCGCATCTTGAAGTAGCTAATTGGCATAAAAAAATTTTCAGTTTGGAACTTATAGGGTGAGCAGTTATTCTAGATCCTGGAGGCAAGTGTGGTTCAAGCAATTAAAGGGCTGAGAATGGATGATGTGGTTGAATTGACTGATAATATCAGTAAGGCAGATGCATTTCTTGCCTTATTCTCCAAGCTCAAGAAGAATCCACGAATTCAAGCAGTTGCCAAATCTCATGACATACCCATTTATGTGACAAAGGTAGAGTGACTCGCAAATTTTTCTGTGTTTCAACACTATTCCACGATCACTCTTAAGTGATGCCTTTTTCTTTTTCCTTTGTAGACAAGCTCTTTGCTGCAGATCACAAAGGCCATTCGTGCCTTTGTCAGTAAACATGCTGATGGGTTCAAGGATTTAGAAGCTGAAGACAAGATGAGTTCATCAGAGAAAATTGATGCATTAGAGGTAAAACTGGATCTTATCTTTTGACATGCTTATTTGATTACCTCGCACATTTCTAAAGTTCTTTCTAGTTGTTTGCTGAGAATGTATAAAAATGTCCTTGATCTGGCAGGAGGCTAGACTAGCGATTGAACAGATTGTAATTCCTAAAGGGGAGCCTGTGGAGCTACTCCCACGGTCGCCTGCCATCAGGTCTCTTCAGATGGACCTTGCTAAAAAATATCAGCTTCAGTCGGAGAAAGTTGGGGAGGAACCTGATGCACGAGTTTGCATCCTTCCACTCCATGCTGCCAGGACAGAAGGGAATGAATTTGATGATGGACTGGTTGATTCAGTTGGTAATTTTAACAATTCGAGCAGTCCTAGTGATATCAATGGTTCATGTAATAGCATGACTAAATTACCTTTCCTCCCTGATTAGTAAGGATGTTTTGGAGTGTACTACTGCGATCTGTAGCTGTAATTTTTGGCGCAAGCTTGCTTGCCTTTGATTTTGAGGTATCTTATGATGTTTATCCAACTTTATGCTTTGATTGTTGTTGACTGGATTTGAAGTACATTACCCAGAATGTGGTTCTTCATATTTTCAGTTTAGTGATAATGTTTATATTTTATCATTACTTTGATGACAATGGTCATCACACTATTTTTTGTAGGTGGCGGCGTTGAGGTCCTCGATTTTTATTTATTTTTGTTGAGAAATACTGAAAAGAAAAGGGATACAAACTAATGACGGGGCAGGGCTTACACGAGATGCATAGTCTTGATGCACTCTCTCTGGCCATCATTGAAATGAGATCCAATTTTGTTAGTGTATGGCTTGGAGCCCTCCTCGAGGTTCAAGCAATCGCATTCGATGAGTCCCCAAAATTAAGAAGACAGCCGGTGAAAGTGGACGCATATGACATGAGACCCTCACCCTTGCTTCGTCCTCATTGGATCCTCTCTCCCGAACCAAACCAATATATATATATATATATATATATATATATATATATATATATATATATATATATATATATATATATATATATATATATATATATTGATGGGGACATCACGCGCACTCATGCCGCCCCCCTACGCACGTACGTACGTAGAAGGAGAACCCCACCATCGATCTGGCTCGATGACGACGTCCAGGGAGGGCCTCCTAGCTCGAAGTCAAGTTTTGGTTCAGAAAAGTGGCCTGATAGTCAAGAAAAGCCCACCATGGGATCTCGTCATCATGGCCCACTCGTCGGATTAGTTTTATATTTTAGATTTTGCTTATTGTTATTATTTAGAACATCGTGAACGCTTTAGATTTCCTTGTTTGATTTTTATTTTAGTTTACTTCTTCACTAAGTAATAGGTGTCGCATATGGTGCGAGTTTTTGGGTATAGGGTTCTCCCTATAAATAGGCACCCCTTGTAGTTCTTTTCATTGATTGAAGTTAATAAAAAATTCCTGTTTTATTTTTCTACTCTCTTCGTGAGTTGTGGAAGAATTCAAAAGTGGGTGCGAAACCCTCCCTTTTCAAAGGGCTAACTACCGTGGTACGAAGCCACATCGATATCAATTCACCCCCATTTTCCATCATCTTTTTTTCCATCTTCCCCCACCATCCGTACTTCGAATTTGTCTTTTTGTTGCATCAGATTTCTTCATTACAGCAGGTTTCTAGATTTCGGCCCGCAAGCGAGCTGAAACTTTGGCGGAGCACCACGCACAAACCGTACATCGGATCGAGCTGAGATTTGGAGGTTTTGGAGTTCATCCCTGGCCGACCAGGGCCAAGGTGGCCTTTTTCTGAATAGTGGGCCCCACACACGTGCGGTCGGGATCACACGTACGTCCGTCTGGGCCATTGTTGCTGTCCACACGCGGGATCATCTTTTGGCTCAGGTTTTTATCCTCTTTTATCCTCTCATAGCCGTTTTTCATGAATCCTAACTCTAGATTACATGATCCCTAATTGATTTGTCCCTTTTTATCACCTTAGGGTTCCTTGAATTGAAATTAGGGAATCCCTTGGATTAGGGACTGATTTTTATGCATGAGTAGTTGATTTTATTTCCTTTTGACATCGTTTGGGTTATAATTTTTATTGGTCCAGTCCTAGCCTATGTCTGCTTGGACCTGCATAGATTCCCCTTTTTAATTGAATGTTTGGATTTTCATGTGGGACATGGTCTATGGCTTGCCGATATAATCGAATCATGCCCATCAAAAACCCTGGTCAAATAGTTATTATGTCATAAGTATCGCATCATATATATATATATATATATATATATATATATATATATATATATATATATATATAGAAAGGTTCTATGCGGTCAAGCTCATGGGAACTTCCCATTAGGTCGAGCTGTATGGGCCCACCATGATGCATGTCGAACATCTACCCCATCAGTCAGATGCACCATTCCATGGTGAGCCTAGGGATTAAAAATCAAGTCAATCCGTGACTTTTGTGGGCCACACCACATACAAAAGTTGAGAGGGGTTACCCTCCATTAAAACATTCATAATCATTTGTTGGGCCCACTGAGAACTGGTTCACAAATCCAGCCTATCCATTATGTGTGTCCCACTTGGATGAGGAGTCAGATCAAGTTTCAGATGCATCCAAATTTCAGTTGGGCCCCACCAAGTGCTTTTATATGTTTTAGTCATGTCTTCGCATGATTTTAGATGGTATGGCCCACCTGAGTTCCTTATATGGCTGATTTTTGGGATATCCCTTAATTTAAAGGGGACCCATCAAATGCACGGTGTTGATGTTCGACATACATCACGGTGGGCCCACATAGCTCGACCTCATGGGAAGTTCCCATGAGCTCGACCACATAGAACCTTTTCCTATATATATATATGAGAGAGAGAGAGAACAAGGGCGATTGTACTCTTATTAATTCAAAGCAGTGCGGTTGTACTCTTATTAATTCAAAGCAGTTCCACAACCACTTGATGCAATTTTCGCATTGAACCATTGTCAAATTTTGGTTTTGATAGGTCTGGCCAGGGGAGCTTATCATCTAGGCTTGATTCTCACCGTTTGAACATCCAACATCAAAATTCAATTCAACTTGAGATTGGAAAACATATTGCCCCTGATTCTTTCCTACCAAGACTCAATCAATAATAGAAATTAAGATTACTTCCATTACTTTGGATATGGGAGATGCAATTGTTCCTCTCTCAAGCCAAAAAGCCCCCAAATCATGGCATGAGGAAGAACCTGCAAAGTATTTACTGTTTGTGTAACGAGTTATCGTGATTCCAATTGTTGCAGCAAAATTCTTGAAATTGTTATGTTCTGAAACTTACAACAAGCTTTTGATGGATAAGAATCCTATGAATAACTAGAGAGACGCTAGATCTAAAAGGGTCACTAAATTAGTGGCAGTCGTTCTTGCTTCAACATTAACATCTCAGGATCAAGCTCAGCCTGTCACTGCAAAAACAGTAGCTAAAACTAAAAATAGTTTTCTCGATATTTTTGTTACTTTTTTACTGTTGTTAAGATCAGATTTAAATGGAACAGAACACAAGCTATTGGCAAAACAGAACTCGAGCTATTGGTGAAACAGAACACAAGCTATTGTGTGTTGTGCATGCGGGGAGCAGAGTTGGTGAACCATCTCTTCATCCATTGTCCCTTTGCTGGAGTGGTGTGGGAGGGCTTCTTCGAATCCTTTGGAGTGAAGTGGGTGATGCCAGGATCTATGGAAGGTTTCTTGCTAGAGTGGCATGGGGGTGTAGGGAAAAAGGGGTTTGGAGGTTAGCTTTGTTAGCGAGTCTTTGGGCCATTTGGGGAGAAATGAATAATCGATGCTTTAGAAATTGAAGTGGGTTGGCTTCGGAGGTACTTGGAAGGGTCAAGGTGGATGTCATGGGGTGGGCTTCATGTCTCAATTCCTTTGTAAATTGTAACCACTCCCCCATTGTGTTGGGCTTCTTTGTTGTAATTTGCCTATGTTTTTTTAGGCTTCTTCTTAACAAAATTTCGTTACCTTTATTTATTATTATTATTATTATTATTATTTTTAAAAAGAAGAGATATCACCTGTTCTTTCTCTGCAAACTGAAATACTTTGGGATATATAGCACCCAGATATAGTCCTACACTTCCATGTCAAACCAGATCTTGACTGCAGACTAATGCGTAAGACTTCCCTAACAAATGAACCTGACACCCATATCTTGTCACACCCAAATAAGTTGCTAAACTGTTCATTATCAGTTTACCTACTGTTTTCATTGTGAAGCAACACGAGATGATTATAGACTAACCTCAAGCAGAATACATAAACATGAAGCAAAAGCAACAAATAACGATGCTTAAATGCAATGGCTCCTTTAAATTCATTTCACTGACAGTATTCATGCCATGTGGGTACAGTTGCAAGGGTATATTGAAGAAATCTCTGAAGCTCAATGCCTCTTGCCGGCATTATGGTAAAAATGGGACATGGGTTTTGTTTATTTGTTTGATGTTCAAGATATAGTGATGCAATAAATAGAAGATCTAGAACTTAAATTGCATAAAGTTTTGAGGAACTGTAAATTTTGAAGGAACTGACCAATTTAGAGATCAAGATCTTCAAATACAACATAACTTCAATCTATCAGGAATCCAGCAATAATTGAATAAACACAGCAGATAAGAGGATAACTACGCGGAATCACTACCTGCAAAACCCATGTAAGGCATCACACTTCAGAGGTTTCTAGGGCATTGCACCCCTAGAATTGAAACCCATCACAATAATCTGAAAGAAAAGAAAAGAAAAGAAAAGAAAACACATTCCCGTATTCAAAATAATCATTGGCTAGTTTTCATTGTTCACTCAAATGGCTTTACGTGCAACAGTCTTAAATAAACAAAGAAAATTTCTGGTCCAATAGGGACTGTTAATGGATAGAATAAAGCTATTGAAAAGATATGGTTAACAGATAAAGAAATGCTATCCTGGGCTTCTTGCTGTCCAAGGTACTTAGAGCTCTAGAACTGTAAACTGTATGGCTCTGAGGAGCCTGCAGTTTGTATTTGCTGCCATATATGGGACCACATGAGGTCCATATAGTGATCTAAATATTGTTTTGCGCCATCCATTTGCAAGTACAGGGCCCAAAAGGAGATCTAAACCCTTCAAATACATTTATCAGACCCGTGGATAGAACTGAAAACCTGATATAACAATCGTGCAGAGCTGTGGGTCCACTCGGGCCCATTTTGATGGCTGATGTGTCATATTGCCTACAGGATTTGACTCGGTTCCCAACATCTTATAGAGTAAAGCTTAGGAGTGAAATCAAGCTACTCTCGTGCAGTGTTTTCAGTATTGGTGTCGACGCATGTATTGCACCCTTGGGATACAGAAGCATATGAAGTGATGCAAGTATGTTCAAAATGAGTTCATATAATTTAAATCATAGAAGACATGTTTGAAACACAACCAGTACATTCTCAAGCCAAATCTGTCCTAAAATGTGTACTGTGCATTTAATATATATATATATATATATATATAAAATAAAAATAAATAAATTTATTTTTGAAAATAAATAAATGAGTGTAGCTGATGTTGAGATCAACATACACTCATGAATACATAAATATAAGGGATAGATAACATCTGGTCAATGTAATTTTTTCAAACAAATTATTTTTATTTATTTATCGATATTTTTAATATTTTTTCAAAATTTTCAAAAAGTTCTGTCAATCACCCTCATAGAAATTTTTCCGTCAATCACCCTCATAGAAATTTTTACGCTCTTGGTGCAACTTAAATGGATCAAAATCAGGGAAATTTCAAAATTTCCCCATATCCTCTCGTTTTTTTTTTTCCAAATTCGAAAATCGGAGGTCTAATTCCATGATTGAGCATAGAAAACATGCAAAATCATGGATTACTAACTTCATTCACAGATTCCAAATAATTTAAACAAGAGAAAATTGTTTTAAATTGCAAAAAATCACTGGTTGGATTTTTGGTACCACATTCTCTTCGATCTTGGTTTTCGAATCCATTTTTTTTTTCCTTCAAACAAATGAAAGTGATTGGTGGAAATTCCCTTAGTAACATAATCCTAACAAAAATTTCAGGGAAAATCTTCTTTTTTTTCTTTTTTTTTGCGAATTTTCTAAAATTTTTCAGAAGGGCTCCGACGCAAGTGCAGTATCATTTATACATGCAATACATATCAGAAATATCAGGGAATTTGCAGCAACAATATTTTCAGAATATCACAATGTATCGATATATCATAAATACATTGTGATACATTGTGATATATTGATTGATAATGAGAAGTTTCCAATTATGGCTTAGTTTTGTACCGACACTGTGATATCAATAGTATCGGCTGATATAATCGACACTGCAATCACTGCTCCGGTGTAGGTACTGTGCATTATCACACTAGCGTATTTAACCTCTATTTTATATTATGCTTTGGCAATTAAACAATGTTGTGAATTATGTATTCAATTTTCTGAATTGTCAACCTTGTATGGAGCTTGTCTTTAGTTGTATAAATCTCTTGCCGTGATGAAAATGACGATATGACTGAATAAGAAGAGTCAGCATCGCCATTAAGAAATATATTCTTGTCTTCATACGGCGCCTGTGGATAGAGCCGAAGTTGCCAAACCAATGTGCGTTGAAATTTTAAAGTTAGAAGATTACGCGGATAATCAATAACCCCAAGGCAATTGTTACAAAGATGCTCTCCTGATCCAAACTTGAGATCCTAGTATTCCACGTTTACTTTTTGTGAGGAAAATCAATAACTTATTTATTGTTGCATAATCTTAGGCGAATGATATTTTTTTTTTGTGCTCGTCTACAAGCATCCACCATTAACGAATAAATTAATAAAGTGGACTTTTTACAATCCAAAGTAGGACATAACCTTGACTCTTTTGCTAGATAACAAGGTTTTTTCGTGTATATCCCTTTGGAGCCCAATGGATTTGCAGATTGATCAGCGATGAGTGCATGTCAATGATCAGTGATAACTGATTTGTAAGGATAAGCTTCTTTCTTTGTCAATGACGTCGCATCTCTACCTCGATATTGCTTCATGAAAAATTTCTTTTGGCTATAATTTTTGTGTTATCAATTAATAAATCCAGTAATAATATGCTTCCATCCTCAATCAATATGAAAATGAAAACGGGATAAAAGATTAATAAGGGGACTTGATCAATTCTATAGCATAATCTTCATGGCACTTTCTAATATTCATTTTGTTGCTTGCCCCAGCCAGGCTACCAGGCAGGTTCTCCGCAGTCCAAAATGCATTCTATTTTTGCTGAACAGGGTTGGAGTTGTTTGATACCCATATGAATGGGAAAAAAAAAGGATTTCAAGGGCCAATGGAGAGGATTGAGTAAGAGTGCCCCTTTCGTGTAAGAGTAAGCCACTCCATGGCCATCTTCATCTAGTGGCTTTCCAGCATCACAAAGAGATATGTATGGTCAAGCATGCATTAATGACTCAACTGACACTATAGCTATGCATGAAGCAACGGCCATTAGAGAGGATTGAGTAAGAGTGCCCCTTTCATGTAAGAGTAAGCCACTCCATGGCCATCTTCATCTAGTGGCTTTCCAGCATCACAAAGAGATATGTATGGTCAAGCATGCATTAATGACTCAACTGACACTATAGCTAGAGATAAAACAAGGGAAAAGGATTTCATCATCATTGTCATCAAACCTTATAACCAGTTGAGAGGTAATTCAATTGAATGCAATTGGAGGACTGAGGTTTTCTCTTTCTTTTTCTTCTTCTTCTTTTGAGATTAAGGCTTCAATGTAGCACACATGTAATAGTTAACTACTAAACAAGGACAAACCGTTGGACATTTTAAAATGTTCCTTTCAAGGTCGTTATGCATGAAGCAACAGCCATTAGAAGAAAAATATAACATTAAAAATCACATGCGTACCTTCCACTAAGTTTAAATTAGAGGGAGAATGGGTGTATAAATTGAGCCTTGGTGCTCAGTGCTCTCTACAACACTAGCAACTCGAGGTCTAAGAGTAGAATGAGGATCTTCAGAATTTTTCTGTGTCTGTTCTTCATCTGTGTTTTGGTTGAGGCAGCTGAGCCTCATTATCTGGATCAGTTTCAAGGCAGAAGGGGACTAATGGAATCATTTCGAGGATTACCTGAGGGTGCCAAAGCAATGGTCATGGAAGTACCAAGGAAACAGAAGATGGTGGGAGGAGAATATGAATCCAAGAGATTGAGTCCTGGAGGACCTGACCCCCAACATCATTCTATGCCTTCCAATTAGCACATCCATGTCCATGGTTGGTGGCATGCTCAAGGGTTTTTGTAGGACCGAGTCCTAGAGGACCTGACCACCAATGTCATTCTATGCCTTCCACTTAGCACATCTAGTTATGCTTATTGCTTTCTCTTCAGGATAAGATTGTAACAGCATTGAGTGCAAAGGGGTTTTGTAGGGACTAGTTATGCTTTGTAACAAGATAACATGTAACGGCACACCAACCTTCTGCATGTACTGTTGTATGCCTCTTTTTTTTAAAATAATAATAATTGTGATTACCTTTTTTCCTAAGATGAACCAACTGTCGCATGCAACACAGCAACCTACAATGTGTTTCAGGGGCTGGAAGGAGTCAAGTTGAAAAATTGGTGTACATAAATGAATGAAACATGAAAGATGAAGGTTTATGTCCCCCCCCCCCCCCCCCAAAAAAAAAAAAAAAAGGAATAGAAAGAAAGAAGAAGAGTAAGATTTAAGCATGCACATTAGAAAGAATAAAACAGAAGTACTAAAATGAAGAAAATTTATGTTATTAAACTCGTCTTTTGAGTTTTTCTTTCTTGACTATCGATTTTCATTAGTGGTAAGTTTAGTAAATGTAACTCCATTAAGAACATGTTTGCTTGAAAACTTAACTCGATGTGATCTTCAATTCGATCCTATCAATATTGCGGAAATAGCAATAGTAATATATGTTTGAAAGTTTTGATAATGCACAAACCAAATGGTACTCTGATGAAGCTACGTGCTGCCTTGATGACTTTCTTATTTATATTTTGTTACTAACTTATGTGAGGAATTTTCATCAAATGAACACTAGCGTTGTTGAATTTTTTATTAGGCGTAAGTCAATGCTACAATGATGTAACTATGTGCTGCCATGGCAAACTTTTTTATCTGGATCTTCTCATGGACGTGTTTGACTTTTATTAATTTTCTGTTGGCCAGATGAGGCAGCCGAAGGGCGACAAATTGTACCATTTTTCTAAGAAGAGTCAACTGGACACGTGCAATGCATGCATACGATCCATAGATCAGGAAAAAGATAATGTTATTTAAAAAATGAAATATTTAATTTTTTTTTCAAAGGAGATAAATGTATTAGCTTTGGGTGTGTAAGGCAAAAGTAATCACATTTAAACGTACACATGAACAAAATACAGTAGATGAGGTTGCTCTTCCAAAACCACTAGTAAACTTAAAGAGAAGGAAATGATGATAATGATATAAAAGCCAACCCAAATTGCTGAGAGGAAGGCTATGAGTGTATAGACAATGCCGATGGTAGAAACAAAAATGTTTGAAAACCATGAGCTTCCTACCATGTTAGAGATAAAAATTAATTGGGTACGGATGAATGATAAAATGGATTAAACACCATGAATTGCTTACAGCAACAAACCCTTCTAATGGTATGTTCCCAACAGGGGCTGTGTGGGTTCTTTCTATTATTTTTCTTTAGAGATAACGGGGCAGCAAGTAGGGGGGGAAAAGATCAGTTTTATTTCCAATTTAAAATGATTAACTAACTAATCACACATTTACTTTTTTCAAGCAGTCCAAAACCTAGGACTCCTAAAAATTTGTAGATTTAGAGGCACTACTGGTAGTTGGGTTGAGCTTTCGTCCAAATCAATAGTGACAAAATGTAGTTGCTTCAAGTAAGTTGAATAAAACAAAAAGCTAGGTCACCAGGTAATTAAAGAAACTGCCTGAATAATCTTTAGGAGGATTTGGGCCCTTTGTGAGAGAATGTGGGCATACAAGAAGAATGGGTCCTGTTGAGTCTTTGTTTTTACCTTTGAATTTTATAGCCAACACGCAACATGCTACTGTAAAATACAACCCAACAAAATAGAGTGCATTTGGTTGATTCTATAGAAAGGCTTTTGCACTGTAGGACTCTGCAATTAGGTGCATAGAGTGTGATAAGCAAGACTCTTTACAAGCTACCTTTATCTCTGATGGGGAGGGTGAAGGGTCAAAGGAATGGTATTGAAAATCAGATAGAAAGGAAGGTATGAGCATGATGTATGAACAAACCAAACAGTGTTTTGCTCTGGCCTGGAATTGTACAGGTGGACCTCACCTTCTGGTGATTCAGACCATTCTTCTGTTGAGGCACATTATGGATGAGCCATGATCTGAAAATCCTCTCCCTCTGATGATTTTAACAGCCTTCCTCGGTCTATGACCTTGGTGATCACCTGCAGATGGACATTTTAACCAAAGTCCACACTTGGGGGAAATGATCCACCCCTTGTGTAGGTAGGGTTTTTCTAGGGGGGGGGGGGATCCCACTTAGAATAGCTAGCTAGGTCTATGCTCGCCAGCATGGCACTTGCTGCTTCGCTGTTCATATTAGATTATAATATGTAATGGCATGCAAACTTTTCTAATAGTGTTGTTACTGGAGACTTTTTTTAGACATTTTAATATTTATCTTATTTTAAAAGAAAGCATCCAAATTCCACTGCTACATACTAATATCCAAGTTTGTTGTCAAGTACTCAATCTCTGTCCACTAGCATACATGAGATCCAGACTGTTCATATATTGTACCCAAGCATGGATGAAGCATATGCCAAAATTGCACCAATCAGATGATCCTAGCCACTGGTCCGAGGATTTTGTAATCCTCGAGAGCCTGCTAATAGCTAGAATCACTCGAGTAATGTGATTTTTCTTGTAAACATGTGCTAGCTCTGCATCTGGTTGTTACCCCTAAGAAAGATCCTTTGTTATTAGAATCCAAAGTCCATGTGAATCAGTCCAATGGCCCATGTTTAGCTTTGCCATTGCAGCCAGCGGGCAAAGGTAAAATCGGGCAGTAGATTTGTCACTTGTGCTTTTTAGCAGGGTTATGGAGCAATTGGTTGGAAAGAAATAGTCGTTGCTTCAATAATCGAAGAGGTCAATTTATGGAAGTGTTAGGGCAAAATTGAATGTAATGAAATGAGTGCAAGCTTCTAATGTAATCGCTGGTGATTGATTTCCAGCTAGTTGGTTAGAGTTGTAAGGGGCCAGTGTTTATTTTCTTTCTTTTCTTGTACTCTTTGGCTTTGGCCTTTCTTTTAATAAAAATTTGTTTATACCGTTTTAAAAAGAAAAAAGAAAAGCCCTTACCAAATAATTAATGTAAATTAAATTCGATGAACTCATTTTTAAGTGACAACCAAACAGGGCTTAGATGACTTTATTATCTGAGGTATAAAATTTTGAGAAAAATAGTAAGAAAATAAAAACCAATAAGATCTAAACACATACATTAAAATATAAAACAAATGCTGCTCTTCAAAGCTGACATCACAAAAGAAAATGAAAGAAGTTAAACCCGTGCTTTTTTCTTTTTCTTTCTTAAACAAAAGCATGTTTTCACTCTTCAAAACGGACATAACAAATTGAAGAACATGAAAGAAATTAAATGCTTCTATTTTTAGATTTGCTTCCCTAACATCATCTTTCTTGGGTTTATTTTTGTTTGGCTGTTAATGTAGCTAGAGTCGATCTATCAATACCACAGAAAATGCGAAGATGTGAGGGTGAAAGTGGATGGTACCACCTGAATTTTATTAATAGAAAAAATATATATATAGACTTGAGGAAAGTCAACACCCATTTGGAGGAAAAACAACTCTTAGAAATAAATCATCTACATCAAATATTTGGAATTCTAGATTTATAAAACTTAGGCGAGGCATTTTAATATCAAATGACCACTAATATGTGTTTGAATTTTTAATTAAGCATAATTGAGTGATACCATGACTTGCCTTTTTATGAGTATATTCTTTTGGATTGACTAAGAATTTTTGTTATTTTTCCTCATGAATGACAGGGCAGCAATACGGCGACAAATTATAGCTTTTATAAGAAAAGTCAACGGGTCACATTGTAAGGTGTGTGATAAAGTGAAATAGATAATTAGCCACTTCGAGGGGGCTAAATCCTCCAACACATAAGTTCTGAAAAAATACTCTGATGCTTTGCATTAAAAATGAGAATATAAATAGACTCTGACGACCAAAAAACACCTGTAATACTTGCTAACTTTAAGTAACTAACAACCCACTACCTCAGCACGTCTCCTACTCATCCTAACAGACTCTGACTACTAACAATATTGTCCAAGACTCGGACGGCTAACAATACTACGCAGACTTATTCAAACATAAAATAAATAGATTAAGCCCACACAAGGCCTTACATAACATAAACCCAATAACCAAATCAGAAGGCCCGGAGGCCCATAACAATCCCTCCCCCATTAGAAGACCTTGCCCTCAAGGTCTGGAAATTCTTTGGACAACTTCTCGTACTCCACCCACGAAGCATCTTCAACTCCAAGCCCCTTCCACTGTACCAGCAACTCGCTCACTGCCGTACTGCCCTTCTTGTGCAGTCAGCGCTGTAAAATTGCTTCAGGTTCTGCTTTGAAGGCGCCACTGGTGTCGCATGGAGGAAGTGTAGGGCTCAACACATTTTTATGCCCTAATTTCTTCTTCAAACAAGACACATGGAACACAGGATGCACGAGAGAATCAGGAGGAAGATCCAAACGATAAGCCACTGCCAATCTGCTCCAAAATCTTGAAGGGTCCGAAAAATCTGGCCGAAAGTTTCAAATATCGGCGTTGAACAACTAATTGCTGTTTATATGGCTGAAGGCGCAGGTAAACCATATCATCCACTTCAAAACTTCGCTCAGTTCGCTTAAGGTCTGTAAATTTTTTCATCCTCTCCTGGGCAATGTGCAGATTTTCCCGCAAGCGTCGCAATACTAAATCCCGAGATCGAAGGGCTTCTTCAACTGACTGTACTGAAGCTGTTCCTGGGGTATGTGCCAACAAGGCCGGCGGTGAGTACTCGTAAACCACTTCAAACGGAGTAAGCTTTGTTGAGGCATGCATATTCGTGTTATACCACCATTCCGCCATAGGCAACCACGTATACCACTCCCGCGGTTTGTCACCTGAAAAACACCTCAAATAATGTTCCACACTTTTATTCACTACTCCGTTTGACCATCTGTTTGAGGATGGTAGGCAGAGCTAAATTTAAGCGTCGTTCCCTGTAACTTAAATAATTCTTGCCAAAACTGACTGGTAAAGGTAGGGTCTCTGTCACTTACAATCGAATTAGGCATCCCATGCAGTTTGAAAATATTCGCAGTAAATAACTGAGCTATTTTGAGAGCTATATAAGGGTGAGATACCGGAATAAAATGGGCATATTTACTCAAACGATCCACAACCACGAAAATCACACTAAACCCATGGGAAAGGGGCAACCCTTCAATGAAATCTAGGGAGATATCAGACCATACCTTCTCAGGAATAGGCAGAGGCTGAAGTAAACCTGCTGGATGTAGAGTATCAACTTTATTCCTTTGACAAACTTCACACTCCTTAATAAAATTGCGGACATCACGCTTCATACCCGTCCAGTAGAAATTTGCTCAAGTGCGATGTAAAGTTTTGTGCAGACCGGAGTGCCCAGCTTGAGGGCTGCCATGAACCAAATGTAGTAATTGATTCTTAAGATTTTCTGATGTGCCAATAAATAACCTGTCCTTGTAAAACAGTAGCCCATCTTTCTTCTTATATTTTGTCTCGTCTAACAACTGGTTGTCATAGTCAGCCAACAACTTTTGCAACATAGCATCTTCTAAGTAGGATGCCCGTAAATCAGTGAGCCAACGTGCTGCTGGAAAAGATAGTGCAGCCAACTGTGGTTCCTCCTCCCACTTCCTGGATAAGGCATCTGCCACCAAATTGTCTTTCCCCTTCCTGTATTCAACTAAAAAATCAAATCCCAGCAATTTAGTGAGCCATTTTTGCTGCATAGGTGTACCGAGTTTTTGCTCCAGTGAATACTTAAGACTTTGATGATCAATTTGTATGCAAAAAGTCTGGCCCAGCAAATAGGAACGCCACTTCTTAATAGCCATAACCAAAGCCATCAGCTCCTTCTCATAAGTAGATAGATGGAGAGCCTTGCCATGGAGAGCTTAACTCATAAAAGCAATGGGTCTATCTTTCTACATTAACACAGCACCTACACCACAACCAAAAGCATCACATTGAATGGTGAAAGAGTTAGTAAAATCAGGAAGAATCAAAATGGGGGGTTTGGCCACAGCTTCCTTAAGGGCAGTGAAGGCTTCCTTTGCTAGCTGGGTCCATTCAAACGAATTTTTTTTAAGTAAAGAGGTCAAAGGAGCAGCAATAGAACCATACCCCTTAATGAATTTCCTATAATAGCCCGTAAGACCAAGGAAACCCCTTAAGGATTTAATGGTTGTAGGAAATGGCCAAGATAGCATGGATTCAATTTTTTTAGGGTCTGCCTGAACACCATTTTTGGAAATAATATGGCCAAGGTATTCAATTTCAGGATTCCCAAATGAACACTTGGATTTTTTGACAAAAAGCTGGTGATGTTGCAGAATCTCTAAAACAACCTGTAAATGCTCAAGATGATCATTGGAACTCTTGCTATAAATAAGAATATCATCAAAAAAGACTAATATGAATTTACGCAAGTAAGGTTTAAAAATGTGGTTCATGAGAGATTGGAAGGTTGCGGGGGCATTTGTGAGACCAAAGGGCATTACTAAAAATTCGTAATGATCTTTATGAGTTCGGAAGGCGGTTTTTGGAATATCTTCCGGGTACACCCTAATTTGATGGTAACCGGATCGGAGATCCAATTTACTAAAAATAGTCGTACCATGAAGTTCATCTAGAAGTTCATCCACAATAGGAATTGAGAATTTAGCTTTGACTGTTTCCTTATTGAGAGCTCGATAATCCAAAGACGCCAACTGCCGTCTTGTTTACGCACGAGGATCACCGGTGAGGAAAAAGGGCTTTGACTAGGGCGAATAATTCCAGATTTGAGCATGTCATTGACTAGTTTTTCAATTTCAGATTTTTGAAAATATGGGTAACGATAAGGACCAACACAAACTGGTTTAGCATTTGGTTGAAGAGTAATATGGTGGTCATGGTCACGCTTAGGAGGTAAGCCAAGAGATTCCAGAAATAACTGCTGAAATTGATCCAACAAGGGAAGAATGAGGGGGTTAGTATCCAAGCAAGAAGTAGTATGATCATGAGATTCAAGAAACTGTAAAACCAAACCCTTCCTGTCCTGTTTCAAAGCCCGACCAAACTCATCTCCCTCCATTAAAGATACCTCGGTAGGTGTGATGCCCTGCAAAACATTCTTATGCCCAAACAAAGTAAATTCCATTTGTAATTTGTCAAAATCCCATAAGATAGGTCCTAATGTACTCAACCATTGGACACCTAACACAATATCACAACCCCCCAGTGTTAAGAGATAAAAATCAGTGTGATAAGTGTTACCCTGCATAACAAATGGAATATTTGAGCACCTACCTTCACTTAATAAAATGTCACCGTTAGCCACCTTAACTTGAAATCCGTCTGTTGGTTCTAAATGTAACTGAGCTCGTTGTTGAATGGATGAATCCATGAAGCAGTGAGTACTGCCCGTATCCAACAAAATCACTACTGGATAGTGCCTAAAATGCACATGGTTTTAGAGCTAGGAGATTCAGATAATGCATGAATGGAAATACCTGGTATGGACACAGCAGTGTCGGTGTCAGGGGTTCCAGAATTAGAGATATCATTCTCATTAAGAAGTTCCGTGCTGGGCTGAAACTCCTCATCATCGCTAGGCTCAGTGCATTCCATAATAAAGAGGTGAGCAAATTTGCACTTATGACCTGGCCCCCATTTTTCATCACAGTTATAACAAAGTCCTCGCTCTCGTCTTTCCTTCATCTGTATTAGTGTTAATCGCTGAACTGGAAGAATAGCCTTTTTCTCCTGGTGTGAAGGTAAAGTAACAATAGGCCGAGTAGGAGCAGAACCAAAACGGTTATTTCGGCGAAAAGCAGCAACGTTTTCCTCCTGCATCTTAGCCATACCGAAAGCCATTGTAAGATTCGAGGGATTAAGCATACGTACCATAAACCGGATTTCCTCACGTAACCCACTTAAGAAGCAACTGAGCTTGTAAGGCTCAGCTAATCCTTTGAGTTGGTTAGATAGGATTTCAAATTCTGTTTTATAGGCCTCCATAGTTGTAGTATGCCGCAACCGAGTTATGGCCTCCATAGGATCATCGAACAGAGTAGGGCCAAACCATGTGAGGAGAGTTGTAGTGAATCCTTCCCAGCTAGTAATCCCTCCAGATGCCTCCAAATCCTGAAACCAAATAAGTGCCTTCCCCTCCATATGGAAAGAGGCCAAAAGAACCCTATGGTGAGGATTGATCTGATGGTATGTAAAAAATTGTTGTGCGCGATAGATCCAGCCATGAGGATTGTCTCCATTAAACTTTGGAAATTTCAGACGAATCGCCCTAGTTTGAATGCCTCCGTGCTCCTCAAATAGTGGGTCCATGTGAAGTTGAAGCTGAGTTTGAATCTTCTTTGGACTTCCGTTGTGCATGGACCAACGTCTCCATATTAGCCACAACAAGTTGGAGTTGTTGGGCTAAACCATCCACTGCTTGCTGCAATAGTTGTTGATTCTGGTTTTGAGTCTCCTCGGTGGTAACAATGATGCCACTGAGTCAGCCAGTTGGGAAAAATGTGTGTTATGGCCCTGTCCGTCAGCCATATGGACCGCAGCTCTGATACCACTTGTAAGGTGTGTGATAAAGTGAAATAGATAATCAGCCACTTCGAGGGGGCTAAATCCTCCAACACATAAGTTTTGGAAAAATACTCTGATGCTTTGCATTAAAAATGAGAATATAAATAGACTCTGACGACCAAAAAACACCCATAATACTTGCTAACTTTAAGCAACTAACAACCCACTACCTCAGCACATCTCCTACTCATCCCAACAGATTCTGACTACTAACAATATTGCCCAAGACTCGGACTGCTAACAATACTATGCAGACTTATTCAAACATAAAATAAATAGACTAAGCTCACACAAAGCCTTGCATAACATAAACCCAATAACCAAATCAGAAGGCCCAGAGGCCCATAACACACATGCAATACATGTGTATGTTCCAAAGAGAAAAAAGAGAGCATGTTAAATTTGAAATATATATATATATATATATAGTAAAAGCATGAAAAATATAAAAAGAAAGCAGTAATAATTAAGTATTCACATTCGAACAAAATACAGCAACACGCCATTGCTCTTTTGGAGCAACTATTGAACTTGAAATAATAATTTTATTTTATTTTTAAAGAAAAGAGCATTAAAATTTTATGATCTAGGGTTTTTTTTTCTTTGAAACGGTTTTCTTTGTCATATTTAAAGAGGAAAATTGATTCTTTCTATGATGGTCCCACTATTTCAGTGCCTGTACTCCCTTGTCATTTGAACTTGCGTGGGTTCTTTCTACCCCTTTGTTTAGGGCTAACATGTAAGCAGGCATGAAAAAATAATAATAAATACTTATCTTTCTTTTATAATTAATATTTGTTTCAATTTGAAGTTGATAATGGTTCGTCGACTTATAATTCATTTGATTTATTGATAAGTCCAAAACCCAAATTTCCTAAGCATTTGTGGCGTTTGGATTAAATATCCAATTGCACTTGCAACTATTTCTTATGGGCATGTTTGTTTTGCGGCTTTCCAGGGTATTCTAAAGCAAATTCTTACACAACCAGCAGTTGACCGAAGTGAAGGTATTTTCACTCAAACTTTCACCTGTTTGTTTAATCATGTAATTACCAGTAAAAACCTTTGACGTGACAATTCCCATGTTTGGTTATATCTGTAAAAGGAAAATATTCTCCATCAGAAGAACATAACGTGTATGCTCTCAGTGGCAGATGAAGATTGCATAGTGTGCCACACTCCACCATCCTCAGTTGTGTGCTGATGTGGCAAAGTTATGTGCACCCCACCATGATGTATGTTATATCCACACCATCAATATGTAGATGATGGATGCATGCGTGTGTAAAATACAAATTATGCATGTGGAGTGCCATACCTCTAAACTTTCACATTGCAATTAAAAACAAATCCAGGGAATGTGGTTGAAAACCGGCTGCATTTCGCTGACGCATGTCCTACCAAGACGTGGTAATTGTTGGGTTTTTTCATAATAAGAAGAAAATGATTTTTAGGAAAAGAAGGGTTGTAGCTTTGGTGATTGTTGGTGTGAATGATGATGCCTCTTGGTAAAAGGAGCATCTTTTGAATTTGAAATGGAGGGATGCCATTGTTGGAAAGATACCACCATTGATGAAAAGACACCATGGAAGAAGATGTTTTTTCATAAAAAGGGCCTTAAGCATCTCTTGTGATTCTATATAAACTCATCTTTAGGTCAATCCGAATTCACAATTTCCAACAATCTCTTCTCCATCTTCTTCTTCTTTTCCATTTTCGTTTTTGGATGTTCTTTGAAAAAATACAGTTTTCAGGCGCGAAACTGTAAATAGTTTTTTAGGCGGTAAATTGCAAACAGTTTTCGGGGGTTAAATTGTAACAGCACAGAAGTCAGGGTTGTACACTGTAAAAGTGTGTTCGGGGTGCAGTTTTTCAGTTTTGCATGCCGAAACTCACATTTCTCCAGTCTTGGAGAAGAGGCTTATTGTATCCTGGAGCCAGATTTCCTGTAACCCTCTTGCAAATTGGTTTAATCACCAGTAGAGTGCAAATATCGTCTTAAAGATAGAGACATTGTAACGCGCCTTAAGCCTATCTTTAAGTGATTCATTTTCTATTTTTCGCCTCAACAATAATAATTTTAAGGCGATAGTATGGCCTTTTCTATGGGTCATCCTGACTTTGTTTAAATTACATTGTTCGACAGCTCAAATTTTCTTCGATGGCAATCGAGGGTCCATCTCTTCCTCACATCACTAAAGTTGGATCATGTGCTCACTCAAGATCTTCCTTCACCACCATCTGACAATGATACGTTAAAACAAATTCAAAAGAGACAAAGTTGGGAGCGTAACGACTACCTATGCAAAGGTCATATCTTCAACGCTATTTCTAATTCATTATACGCTGTTTACCGTCAAAAGAAGACTGCTAAGGATTTGTGGCAGGCATTGCTCACCAAATACACATCAAAGGACGAAAGCAACAAAAAATTCCTTGTAAATCAGTTTTTAGAATTCAAAATATTGGATGAAAAATCTGTTCTTGATCAAGTACATAAGTCACAGGTCATCATCCAACAGATTATTACTGATGGCACTAATCTCGACGAATCCTTCCAAGCATCCACTATTATTTCTAAACTTCCACCTAAATGGAAGGATACTAGAAAATCATTGAAACATAAAAAAAGAGAAAATGTCCTTGGAGGACCTCCGAACATTTCTTCGAATAGAAGAAGAATATAGGCTCCATGACAAAAATGAAGAACAACAGGAGGCCCTAAGTAACGCTAATATAGTCGAGAATAGTGTGAATCGGGAATTAGAGAAGCCACCTTTCAAGAAAGATGATATGCTCAAACCTAATAACTAAGGGTTCAAAAAGAACACATCAAAGAAGGGTCCATCTTTTTTTGCAAAATCCCTGGTCACTTTAAGAAAGACTGCCGAAAATACAAAAAGAAAATGTAAGAAAAGAAACGAGAAGTCAATATGACGGAAGACATGAATCTGACAGCTGTCATATCTGAAATTAATATGGTAAATGAGGATGTTAAATGGTGGGTAGATTCTGGTGCTATCAGACATATTTGTAGAAATTACAACATGTTCAATTCTTACGAATTAGTGGAGGATAATCAAGAATTATATATGGGGAATGCCTCCATATGCAAGGTTGTAGGGAAAGGGAAGGTACATTTTAATATAACTTTCAAAAAAGTCCTTACTCTAAACGATGTTCTGCATATACCAGATATTAGGAGAAATCTTATATCAACTAGTCTACTGATTAAGTTTGGATTCAGACTCCTATTTGAATCTGATAAATTATTATGTTTGGTATGCTAGATTAGGACATATTAGTTATCGTAGAATAGATAATATGTCTAATCTTAATCTAATGCCTAAGTATATAAAACCTAATAACAATGTAGTATTTGTATATAATTTAAAATAACTAGAAAACCGTTTCCAATGGTGGAAAGAGAATCACAACTCCTACACCTAGTTCATAGTGATATATGTGAAATGAGCGGTTTAATAACAAGAGGGGGAAAAAGGTACTTCTTAACCTTTATAGATGATTTCTCCCGTTATATCTTAGTATACCTATTGAAGAATAAAAATAAGACACTACAAAAATTCAAGATATACAAGGCAGAAGTTGAGAACCAATTAGACCGAAAGATTAAAATTCTAAAGTCGGATAGGGGAGGAGAATATGTAACGCCTTGAAAATTGGGGGTCATGCATACACTCGACTCCCAAGTTCCCGGGTGTCACTTTAATCAATTTTATTGTTTTATGATTAACTAGGCTTAAATGCGCAGTATGAAATTTCTTGAAGCATGAAACACAACCACAACCAGTTTACTGAAATGAAATAGGCTAAATATATATACACGTTCAAAAGAATGCAAAAGGGTCGCACAAGGCGTTGCCCAACAAAATCACAAAAATATGTCCAAAATGAATAATGAACTGAGTCCAACACCCAGCGATCCGAATCTGTCTACTAGGCCGGTGGAGAACCGTCCATCAGCTGGAAGTATGACAGCTCGCCCTCCTCCTCAAGGCTAGCGCCACCAGACTCCTCATGCTCTACATCACCCGCATCTATGGAAGAGTCTGGTTGGTGTTTTAAAACACCATCCCAGAGTGGGAGTGAGTGATCAACTCAGTGGGTGCTATTAGTCTTAAGTTGTAACAAGCATCAGTTATAATATGAATTTAATGAAAAACAATCAATCTTAAACACCTAACTAAACTTATTAATGTGCATGCATGACGCATGATATGACGCATGCCCTCGCCACAACTCTCTCTCAAGCAATTCCATCTAACGATCGCGTATGACCAACACTCCCTCAAAGCGACCTCGACTGTCGAGTCGTCACCCTAACTAGTGCGATGCAATGTGGTCGTGTTAGCCGAGTTCTTAGTTAAGTCCATTCATCCAACAGGTTGGGGAATCTAATACACCTCATGTATCAATGCCCTGAGCTGGTGGAGAAGCCAAGGCCCCCTAACATGTGAGGCCAAGACCCCGCGGTCCTTGATCCCGTTGGATTCCCTATGCCCGACTTCAAGCACATGGGGAGTGCCGAGAGAAAGGGATTGCTCATGGTCACTACGGGGAGGTGCGGCACCCCAGCGTAGGCCGACATCTCGGACACATTGTCTCATTCCACCATGCCCGGCTCACGAGACAGTGGACCAGTTTCAATTTGATTATCGATGGGCTACAACGGTTGTAGGGTGTTCCAGGTTCCATACATATGTGAGCAAACATGGTTAACAATCAAGGTTGGTCAGTAAATAAGTTAGACCATACGAGTCAGGCAAGCACGTGACAGACGACATTGGGTACAAGCGACCCATGTAGTCTAACTACTGTTGCCTGCACGCCCTCACCTAAATCCATGGGTTTAGCTTAAGGATAGTCCTACCAGCGGGACCACCTTCACTTCCTCATATTCCTGACCAACCCAACGGTTTGGATGGTGATCCATAACATGTTAATTATCAATGTATCAACTAGCATAAACAATATCATGTTCTCATTTTTCTCAACATACAATTTCAATTTCTCCTAGCAAGCAAAGCCAACAATATCACGAACAAAGTGTGTGTGTGTGGTGTGGGTTGGTGAGGAAGTTAAGCACTTTCTACATCCCTTAGAACCAAAATGCACAAGAATCAATGAATCATACATGTTATAGGGCACATCATATGAGGAATCAAACAAGACATGGACATATATTCAACCATTGTAGCAAATCATGTGAGAGGCAAGAACAACATCATGTGAGAACTAAACAAACATACCATTCCGTGCAATTTCAAACTAAACATACAATTCCTAGGTTTTCTCTAGAATTTCCAAATACATTATTCAAGCAATCAAAATCATTAGGCTTATAGTATAGTTGGTGCTAGACTACCTAAGGATAATAGTCCGCACCTATGGATTGTTGAGATCTTGGAAACGACCTAGGAGGGTGGATTTGGGGTTGATCGGTCGGAATCCCTAAAGCACACATTTGCATGTTAGAAATTCATGTCAATCTCTTCTCAATATAAGGGTTTTAAGAAAAAAGAATGAGGGATCTTACCTAGACGATCAACGGAACGATTCTTGTGGTTGTGGTGTAGGATTTTCCTTTGGAGAAGGGATAGAGAGTTGCAAGATTGAGTTCCCTTGGGCCCACCTCGATCTATGGTCCACCCTTACTCTCCTTCACTCTCTCTTTCTCTCTTTACTCTCTCCCTCTTTCTCTCTTTCTCCCCTTTGAAGATGGAAAATCGTATGGGAAGAGGGGTACCCCAAATAAGGCCCTTTAATAATGCCAGATTTGGTGCCAATGGCCCCAAGTGTTGGGTTTTTACTATATTAACCCTATGGGAGGATTTTTCTAGCCTTTAGGGCCCACTATGGGGTGTACAAGTCAATATACACCGTAGGATAGTTAGCCCTAATAATGATGTATGTATGGATATAATCGACCCGCCATTTGGATGCGTCAATCGACATATATGATGAGAACTCTGTTCAACGGTCGCCGATGGTCGATCGGGACCGTGACTATACGGATATGAGAAGGAAAATATCCTTACTCCACGTGTGAAGTTTGGTCGTAAATTGACGGTCCGAAATCCTCAACTTTGCATAAGAGTAGATGACCCAATTCACTTAAGTTTCAGCTCCTTTCTTTGGAGTATTTGCGTTTCTCATGCACTCGTCCTTTGGCTCAAGTTGAGTAGTTCTGGGTAATACCCAGGTCCGACTCCCGTGATGGACGTCAAGCCCAGTAAGACGGACATTATTCTATAGTTTTGGAACTAGTGACCCACCAATGAACGGTCTAGAGCTTGTTCGGAGAATCGGGGCATTTCTTGAATGAATTTGGTAGTGAGATTTCTCCTGGGCAATGATTAGGGTTTGGATTAACTATATTCATAGTATGGCCCATTTATAACTAGTGAAAGTGGAGATTTGATCATGATTACTCTGAACCGTCGGTTTTAGGCTAAAGGAGTAACGGGGTTGATTTGGTCTATTAGTCAAGATCCAGATGGATTCGTTGGCTTCCTACGGTTGATTAATCGGACTTGTGCGGTTCTTACTGGTACCAGCCATGTACAACTAACATTAAGTGCTAATGGTCAGTAAGTGATATTATAAGCTAATTACAGAAGAAAATTTTAAGAATTTTTGAAAATCCAAAACAGTGAAAAATTCAGGATGTTACAGAATATTTATCTTTAGAATTCTCAGATTTTTGCAAAACTCATAATATAATTCACCAAATTACAGCTCCCTATTCACCCTAACAAAATGGGATAGCAAAACGGAAAAACAGGTCTCTCACAGACATGGTAAACTCTATGCTTAATAATGCAAGTTTAAATTCAGGATTTTGGGGAGAAGCCCTATTGACTGCCTGTCATATCTTTAATAGGATACCTCACTCTAAGACTTATAAGACTCCATATGAACTATGGAATCATACTTCAAAGTATGGGGTTGTAGAGCTTTAATTAGGCTTACTGATCCTAAAAGGCCCAAGATAGGGTTGAGATCTCTTGAGTATATTTTCATGTCTCATCTTTATTCTAAAGTCGGATAGGGGAGGAGAACATCTATCCTTAGAATTCCCGGAGTTTTGCAAAACTCATGGTATAATTCACCAAATTACAGCTCCATATTCACCCCAATAAAATGGGATAGCAGAACGGAAAAACAGGTCTCTCACAGACATGGTAAAATCTATGCTTAATAATGCAGGTTTAAGTTCAGGATTTTGGGGAGAAGCCCTATTGACTGCCTGTCATATCTTTAAAATGATACCTCACTCTAAAACTTGTAAGACTCTATATGAACTATGGAAGAATAGGATTATTAACGTCTCATACTTCAAGATATAGGGTTGTAGAGCTTTAGTTAGGCTTACTGATCCTAAAAGGCCTAAGATAGGGTTGAGATCTCTTGAGTGTATTTTCATAGGATATACATAAAATAGCAAGGCTTATAGGTTTCTAGTTGTAGAATGTAATCATGCGATCCCGATAAACACTATAATAGAATCTAGAGATGCTGAATTTTATGAAAACTCATTCTCTTCTATAACTAGAAAAGATACAAGACCTCAAGATCCTATTACAAGAAGTAGTTCTCAAATACCTGATCAAAATATCAAGAGTCTTGATAAAGAGAAAATAGAACCTAGAAGGACCAAGAGGATCAGAAAAGGTACATCTTTTGGACTCAACTTCTACCTTCTAGTAATAACATAACAAAGGAAATCATGTTGGTTTGTAACATAGAAAATAATCCAGTAACAATAGATAATGCCCTTAAATATCAAGATGCTTCCTTTTGGAAGGAATAAACGATGAGATGGATTCTATATTGCAAAATAGAACATGGAAACTTGTGGATCTATCCCCATGATCAAAACCAATAAGCTGTAAATGAATTTTTAAAAGAAAATTAAGACCAGATGGAACTACAGACAGGTTTAAGGCCAGATTAGTGGCTAAAGGATTTACACAAAAAAAGGTATTGATTTTTTCGATATTTATGCTGCAGTAGCAAGGATATCAACTATCTGAGTTTTAATTGCTCTAGCATCCATTCATAAGTTAAAAATCCATCAGATGGATGAAAGACAGCTTTTTTAAATGGTGACCTTGATGAAGATGTTTATATGGAGCAACCAGAAGGTTTTATAATTTCAGGACAAGAAAATAAAATGTGTAAATTGATTAAGTTGCTATATGGACTTAAACAAGCACCTAAGCAATGGCATGAAAATTTTGATAAAGTAGTCACTTTATATGGCTTTAAGATTAATGAATCTGATAAATGTATATATTCAAAATTCTCTGATAATAAAGGAGTAATTATATATCTCTATGTAGATGATATGCTAATCTTTTGTACATGTTTAGAAGTTATAAATAACACTAAAAGATTCTTGTCATCTACTTTTAATATGAAAGATATGAGTGAAGCTAATGTGATTTTAGGTATCAAGCTATTAAAAAACAATGATGGTATAACTCTATCTCAATCACATTATATTGAAAAGATACTTTAAAAGTTTGATCACTATGATAAGAACTCAGTTTCTACTCATTTTGATTCTAATATCAAGTTAATTAAAAATGAAGGTCGTAGAGTATTCCAAGGTGATTAGCAGTCTTATGTATGATTTCTACCTGACCTGATATTACTTTTACAGTAGGTAAATTGAGTAGGTTTACAAGTAATCTAAGTTTAGATAATTGGAATGTTGTTTATAAAATACTCAGATACTTGAGAAAAACTATTAACTATGGTTTACATTTTTCTGGTTACCCTAGTGTACTTGAAGGGTATAGTGATGCAAGTTGGGTCACTGATTCTAATGAATCCAAGTCTACCATTAGATGAATTTTTACACTTGGAGGAGCTGCCATTTCTTGGGGATCCAAGAAGCAAACTTGCATATCTAACTCTACTATGGAATCTGAATTTATAGTTTCGACAGCTAGTAATAAAGAAGCAGAATGGTTAAGAAACATATTATTAGAAATATCATTATTGGGAAGACCTTTACCACCGGTCTCTATCTACTGTGATAGTGAAGCGACACTATCAAAGGCATATAACAAGATTTATAATGAAAAATCCAGACATATTAGTCTAATGCATAATTTTGTGTGGCAACTACTTGGTGACGGTGTTATAATAATACAATATGTATGATCTATCCAAAATCTAGCGGACCCGTTCACCAAGGGACTGGCAATGGATATTGTTAGTAAAACATCAAGAGGAATGAGACTTAAACCAATTTCACAGACACCGGATGAGGGAAACCCAACCTAAATTAATAAGTTCAATGGGCAAAGTACCTCACAGGAAGTGACTGAAGCAGCACTGTACGTTTTCTATCTGTCTAATTCCTGTATGTATGTATAATGCTGGGTACTTGTAATGATAAAAAAGAATGATGAGCTGTTGTTCTTAATGAGTTCTTTCAAGGATGCTATAGTTACAGGGGCATTCATAAGGACTCACCAATATGAGTATTGGAAGTAAGGCCACTTCCTGATGTTCGAGAGTTTTTAGCTACTCTCATGAACTCATGAATCCAGGATAGAGCATAAGGTCGTTAACGTGTTATAATTTTAGAACACATGACAATTGAAATATATGTGTGTGTAACATGTCCAGTTGTGTCATATAGAATACTTAGTTCAAGACCATAGTCACTAAGAATTCTGATTCAACTTTGATTTGTTTACACTAAGTGAAGGTTCAAGTCCATAAGACACCTTCTCCGATGCACATATTTTCCTTACATACCCTGACCTCTGTATTTTGAAAAATAGTGAGGGATTGTTGGGTTTTTTCAAAATAAGAAGAAAAGAATTTTTAGGAAAAGAAGGGTTATGACTTTGGTGATTGTTAATATGAATGATGATGTCTCTTGGTAAAGGGAGCATCTTTTGAATTTGAAATGGAGGGATGCCATTGTTAGAAAGACACCACCATTGATGAAAAGACACCATGGAAGAAGATGTTTTTCATGAAAAGGGCCTTAAGCATCTCTTGTGATTCTATATAAACCCATCTTTGGGTCAATTCGAATTCACAATTTCCAACAATCTCTTCTCCATCTTCTTCTTCTTCTCCATTTTCGTTTTTGAATATTCTTTGAAAAAATACAGTTTTCAGGCGCTAAACTGTAAATAGTTTTTCAAGCAGTAAATTGCAAACAGTTTTCGGGGGGTAAATTGTAATAGCACAGAAGTCAGGGTTGTACACTGTAAAAGTGTGTTCGGGGTACGGTTTTTCGGTTTTGCAGGTCGAAACCACATTTCTCCGGTCTTGGAGAAGAGGCTTATTGTATCCTGGAAACGGATTTGCTATAACTCTCTTGCAAAATGGTTTAATCACTAGTAGGGTACGAATATCGCCTTAAAGATAGCGACATCGTAACGTGCCTTAAACCTATCTTTAAGTGATTCATTTTCTAGTTTCCGCCTCAATAATAACAGTAATTGACTATGCATTTTCTCCATTGAGCCAAACAACAACAGGTAAGTAATAATTATGTATATCCAGGTAAATGTTATGGGAAGTGGTTAAAAAGACACAGCCTACTAATGCCTCACTGGTAGACTCACAAGAGTTTCAACCCATGACTTATGTGTTGAAACTCTTGCAAGTCAACCACTGAGGCATGAGTAAGGACCTAGGCCTAAGGGAGTGTTTGGTTGCACCAAATATCATGAAATTTCAGTCTAATTTGACCTAGAATGTCATGATATCTTGTTAAATTTGGTGCAACCAAACACACCCTTAAATGAAGTGGAAATAGCCAATTCGTAATATCATTGCTTGGCATTCAGAGAGTATGGGCTGCAAAATGTAATTACATTGCTTTCAAACAAGAGTAGAAAAAAAAAAAAATGTAATTTGAGGCTTTTCCCATTTCCTCCTGACTAAATTGAATGTTTGTGATTTGGCTTTTGCATCCAATGCAGCCTTTCGGGTGTGTTTTGGAGGGCCACAATGAATGAGTTTTACACAGTATTAATAACTGAAATGTTTTTACTTTTTATTTTTTATTGTTTTTTATGCTGAGAAAATTCAGGTTTTCATACACATTGCATATATGAACATGCGTGTGTGAGAGATGTTAATCTCCACTCGGCTAACCCCATTTAAAAAAGAAAGAAAGAAAGACGAGGACATCAGTTTCCGTGGCAAATGTCAGCTTCTGGGTGGGATCCAAGCACAGATATTTAAGTTAGTCTTTTTGTACAAGTGGGGCCCATGCATCATTGACCCATATAGTAGATCTGATAGGCCGAAACATGGACTGTGAAATGCCCAGAAACATCCTACTGGAACAAACGTAGTTGCCTCTGATCAGTGGCCTGAAAAATAGTTGGTTAAAAAGACATACAGCAAGGGTCAACATTAAGCAGAAGTCCCAAGGTTTCGATGGTTAAGATCTTCCAATCTGGGAGATATTTGGGGGGTCACCCATCCATGTTGGGTCCAATCAGATAAATAACGTGGATCACCATGAAATGGGCCCCACCTGTAGATGCATACCATGGGCTTAGGATCCTACAATTCCTCTACAACCGTGCAATCTTTCTTCGAATTTTTATAGCCAACACATGATATAGTGCGGACTACACCCAAACAAAATTAAAGTGCGTTTTGGCTGATTCAATAGAAAAGTTGGGCCGCATGGGACTTTGTAATGTGATGCAATAGATTGATAATCTATGCTTTAAAATGAAGAGGTCGAAAGAATGCACAAAGGTGGGGCCCATCTTCAGGCAATTCAAGCCATTCGTCTTGCGATCCCCTCTAGGAATGAGCCATGCCCTGAAAAATCCCACCCAGCTGATAACCTTAGTTGCTTGCTGCCATCTATAACCCGCAAGTGAACAGGCAAGCCAACGGTCCACATAAGAAACTTCCCATCTTGATGTATAAGAAATTCATTTGCTTGTCTTGCTAAGATAATTTTGTGATGTTTTATTTTAAATTTTTTTATTGCAGACTTTGGTTGATTACACAATAGTCTCTACAAATATCCTCTGAAAAAAAAAAAAAAAACCCCTGCAATTTTCTATCTCTTTGAAGTTGTTATGATTGAAAGATTTTAAAACATCTAATATTTCTAACAAAATAGAAATCGAAACCCCACACCTGTAGTGATGAACCGGAGATCGTTTGATAGTAGATGCAGCTGAGACAAGGTGCAGACGATATTGGCTCTTTGAGATAGTTTGCACCCCTTAATTGATTTGATCAGTGCAACAGACTTTAGACGTGCCATCTTTAGGATACAATGCCCAGTGCAGCGTGCATAAATTGCAGTAGAACCAAATACCAGATTCATCGAATCCACTCTTCTTTGATATCCCAGAGTAAAAAAAAAAAAAAAAATTGTTTTGGCTTTTGTTATTCTCAGAGAAAGGAGAAAGGAAGTTTCATTTTTTTCCGATTAACCCTAATGAGAGGAAATACCACAAGTAAAAGTGACGCTGCTCGCAGCAAAAATGGTATGTGGGCCTCAATCAAGCCCACTGGGGCCAGATAGAATGGAAGTATTGACAAAATAAAAAATTTAGTGCGATGAAGCATGATAAATTTAAAAAATGCTCCTTCCAAAAAGCAAGACGACAAACAAGTTCGTTGTGGCTGTTGTCACTTGCTCCTCCGAAACGACAAGCAAAGTGTGATGAAGTGGGGTCAACTTCTCTTAGAAACAACAAGTTGTCTTGGGTGTGTGGGCCTAAATCTTGATTAATTTCAAATTGAGATCTTGAAAAGTTTTTTGTCCGAACATAGCCTAATCCAATTTATTACTAATTTTTCAATCAACTTCCTGTCCTTTTGAATTATAATATAGACAAGCTTGACCAGTAAAGACAATCCCAATCATCTGATATCTCCTTTACCGAATGGGAAAGAGTCACCAAGTATTTTTCCGAATAAGTTGTGGCCAACCTGAGTGTTAGAATGGTCTGCTGTTTTGGGTGTCGACTCATCCTAGTCGGATGCATCTTTTGAATGGACTCGATGGAATATACAAAACACAGTGGGCCCCACATACAATCTGGAAGGTGTTTAGTGGTAAGTGTCACCCTGCCCTTTGGTATGGCCAACCTGAGTCTTGGGCCGGTCTGGTTTTTTATGCCAAGAAGAGAAACAGCGGGCACAAATGATAGACGGATTGGATGTAATTCAGACATCACAGTGAATCCTACGTGTCGATTTGTATGATAAGCTGAACATGGAAACTGCCTCCTGCCAAATATGCTATTTGATCAGTGACTTGGTGGCAGTGCATATTCAGTTGGTGAAGACCCAGAAATTAGTTGTGGCAAGGATATTCCAATCTAGCAAGATTTTGGGTCATTGTCCATGGTGGATTCTCAGTTCAATGCGACTGGGGCCCATCCTTTAATTATTCTTGCCACATTGGATGGAACGTGCCTCAGAAATTCTCCTGGATGGGAAAATCCTATCCGATCAATTTTTGGCCTCGAATGGAGAGAGAGAGAGAGAGAGAGAGAGAGAGAGAGAGAGAGAGAGAGAGAGAGAGAGAGAGAGAGAGAGAGAGATGGGCCATGTTCAAGTGAAAAATAGGTGCTAACAGTGAAGTGTGATCTGACAGTGGGTGTACTAACAAGCTAACAGAAAATATAAATATAAATATAAATATAAATAAATAAATAAGTGAAAATAGGGGCTAACGGGTACCTCTATGGGCCCGAACAGATTAATGGGTCCGGCCCAATTTTCAGGGTCCATTAAGAAATTGAGTCTGGTCAGGCTCCCCCACCTTTTCGACCCAATTAAAATCGGGTCTAGTCGGGTCAACTCTCGTCCACGCGAGGTCGTTTTTAATATATATATATATATATATTAGGAACAGAATTCTGAAGCCACATGTGTAAGAGATCCCAAATACACACTAGGCGTGTTTTAAAAAGTTAATGTGGTACATGTGTGTGATCTAATCCGTCCATCAGGTGGGCCTGGTCACATAAATGCCCTTATTTGACGCAGACTTGATCTAAATCCAACTGGAAAGCTAGGTCCAAAGACCCTTATGGGTACCTGAACCTGTTTGGGACAGCTATGGGTACCCTATGACTATGATAGAGATGCAACTCAGGTGGGTTGGATTAGGTTGATGGTCAATCTGATCCCAACATGACTTCAAGAGGACCAAACAAACTTACAACCCCATCAAACGGATAACCTGAGGACCTTGACAACCTAACCCAACCAGACGAAACCAATTTGTATAAGGTGCTACAAGTGGGCCATCCCGCAGTGATCTAGTCCGTTTGCCTGATATAACCAGCCAGGGATGGACCATGCCCTCAAAATCCCCAAGATTGGGAGATCCCATCCACCAATCCTTAGCTTTTGTTCTTGTAATTTCTTGTTTTTTTTCAATAGAAATCCATTTTGAAGGCCACAAAGTCAAAGGTTAGGATCGTTTTATCACGCTTAGGGAATGGTTCATCCACGGTGATAAGTGGGGCCAAACTCACCAAGGCCCAGATGAGGAGTACAAATTAGTGGACTAGGGTTACGTTGAGGTTTGTCCATGACGAAGGCCCCTGAGTCCTGACTCAACTCTTCAAAGGCCGAGACCAGCTTTTTAGATAAGCAACTAGATCAAGGGCCAACAGAGCCCGCTGACCAAGTAACCAGCCCAATAGCGTGAAATAAGCTAGGCACGGCTTTATTCATGATCAGGCCCCTAAAAGCCATGACTAGGCTCAGAAGGTGGGCCTTTTGATTCAGCACAAATACATCCAAAAAGAGAGTAAGGCCAGAGCCCGGCCCAGGCTTACATGGCCCACTTTTCACCCTGGTTTCAAAACTGATCACCCGATGACTGTGCAATCTTGGTTATTAATTCATCCTGACGCAAAAGACAAAAATCTTTAATACTCTGGCAGAGTCAAATGGATGACATTCAGGCAGTTAGAAATTGCTGGCATGCAAGTAATTCAAATAAAGCCTTTCAAATTATGGCTACCAGTTTAAATGTACTACGAACCAAAAAAACAATCACGCTTATTTGATCATCGTAGCATCAGATTGGTGGACATTTATTCGACGGTTAAAGTGAAAAGTACAATGATCTTTTCTCAACAAACAAGAATCAGAGGTTAGGATGTGATTTTGGATCGAAACTACTTAGTGACAGTGGTTTAATTTGGTTAATATATGCTACGTATTACATTTCTGAGTACCCGCGTATCAAGCATCATGAGCAGCCAGAGTATCAAATAACTCCGCTTAGCAAGTGAATGACACCTGGACTGCTTTTAAGAATATGGATATGACGGTGATTCTCATCTTAGACGTTCATGCGACAATGACCTGAATGCCCCATTTTTAGTGGATAAGATGGTAGACGACGACAGCACTTTAATGAATAAATAAATAAAATTGTATGGCATACGCCCCATGCAAGACGAAGCAAATCCCATCCCTCTTCACAGCAGACCTTTGGTGGGAGCTGCTAAGCGATTCACACAAGGGACCCAAGACTTCGTTCTGGGCACACGTGTGAAAGACCCAGGCCACACATCTGGTGGGGCCTAAATGAACATGTCTCGTCCAAATGATCTCGCTGGGTTGATCGCATGCCCGTGCGAAACTGAACGGTTAGAAAGAAAAATGACCAATTTTCCGCATCAAGCATGCACGTGCGACCCGTTTGGCGAGCGAACCAGCCTGATATCCGGGTCCATGGCATGTTCACGGTGGGCCCCACGTGATGAATGACCCGAATCATAGGCATATACGCCACTCCTGCACGTGTCTCCATCAACGAGAATTCGCATAGCATCTCTCTAGTAGCGATCTATTTCAGGTATGAGAATGTGCGTGGCGAATCGGTAGGAAACGACCAGTTTGATAGGTGGACAGATGAGTAGGTGGACATATCTGCATGTTATTTTAGCACCGTCCCCATGCCAAACAAAAATGTGACTAGATGGTCGACTATGCAACCCTATTCGTTGAAAATTAGAGAGAGAAAAAAAGAAAAAGACAAAAAAGGAACGCACCCCAGTAGTCGCCGTACACCAATCTCCCACCATTTGTGAACGGTACGTGGGAGGAGATCCCAACATGCAAATCCCACTTTGAATTGTGTTTTGGTCGGGAGCGAATTAGATGTTACCCTTACCGTGTGGACCCACCTTGATGAATGTAGTGTATATCCATGCTGGGGCCCACCTTGATGAATGTGTTGTATATCCATGCTGTCCATATGCTTCTCGGCTTATTTTAGGACGTTATTTCAAAACTAAAGCAGATTCAAAATATGCGATGGAACATACCAAGTGTGTGTGTGTAACAAAAGTTTTGAATAAGCTGACTTAATTCGATTAGCAGACCCCACCTGAGCACTGGCCTGGTGGCTTGGCCCAATCAAACAGTCAGACCTCACCCGAAAACTTGAACGCAACTCGAAAACTTGAACTTGAGTCGGCCAAGCTCGAACTGGACCGAGTTGCTAACCGAGCTGAGCCAAGCTGCCAATCCAGGCTCGATGACCAAGTCGAGCCAAGTTCGAGCTGAGGTGTCTTGCTAGCCGAGTCGAGCCAAGCTGGGCAAAGCTCGACTCGGATTGACTCGTGTACACCTTTACCCATACCATACTTTAAAGCAGTTTGCCTGTCCATGCTACCATATAAACCACATCTTACTGCCACCTCCATCCTTCATACACTCGGTGCCGCTGGATCTTCATCATCTGTTATTATCTATTAATATTGTTCCATGATGATGCACGTCCTAGATCACAATCAAACATATTTTTTGTTGTGCCAACCTTCTGGGGCTTTTTCATATGACTTGTAGTTGCACCGAGCCTCTATGATTTGAGATTTTTTAATGCTGTTAGCCTAGAATTCAGCCATATGGTAGACGTGTGAGGTATGCAGGTGTGTCATAACTGATTAAGTCCAATTTAAACTGCAACCACTAATTCCTGCATCAAGATAGAGCGGTTGAATAGTCAAAATACCGGCTGTTTATTCAACTAACTGTTGAGTGCGCTATTAGACGATTAACAAAAACTGGAGACAATGAGTTCGTTTTTTCTCTTGAAAATCAACAACTTTCAAAAGTGCAGTAATTATACGATTGAGAAGAAATAAGTAAAAGAAGAACGCGAAAAGTGAAACTTAACACTAAAGGGGGATCACTAACCTAGTTGAGAACAGTGGGGCGTTTCATCGAGCAATGTGCCGATGAGCGATGAATGAATAATGCCGAGATTATAACTTACTGTCAACCCAGCGTATGAGCATAGATAGAAGATTCTAACACTAAAGTCCTCCTTCATATCCGGCAGACAGGCACAAAAGGAAGGAAAATACAACTATTAGCTATCCATATGCTTCTCGGCTTATTTTAGGACGTTATTTCAAAACTAAAGCAGATTCAAAATATGCGATGGAACATACCAAGTGTGTGTGTGTAACAAAAGTTTTGAATAAGCTGACTTAATATTTTAACTTAATTCAGGTATAGTTGACCCCATCGACAGGTTAGATGGCAAATAAACATTACGGATATACTTATGGTGGGTGTTTGATCACCGCTGTTTCCTGTGATGTGGGTCACACGAGATTTGAATCTTCCTAATTTTTTGGACCACGTTCTAAAATTAGCCGGAAAAAAAATTTAAAAGATGAACAATATAGATATGCAATACATCATCTAGGGTATCGGATCCCCTTTTGATCAAACCAATTGCAAGGCTGGAAGTGATTAATCGTTAAACTGCAGCAGTGAACTTTTTGGCAATATTGAAAAAAAAAAAAAAAAAAGACGAAGAGGGAACAACTTTCTACATGTGGATAGTCTCTGCTGATGGCATAGGTAAATTCTGTGTCATTGCTTCTCATTGGTCTACGTCACTTCGGGTAAAACATCAGCTCACAAACCACACCTATTTTCTCTCTCCCTTGGATTGCTACTCCACAACATAGCTTTTAATGTGTAGAATTTCTCTGGGCCCACCATGATTTATGTGCTAAATATATGCCGTCCATCATTTTTTTTCAAATCATTCTAAAACATGAGCCCAAAATTAAGCTCATCCAAAGCTCAAGTGGAGCGCACACCACAAAAAGTAGCTGAGATTGAATGGCTACCATGGAAACCTTGCTAGCGTGCATTAATGTGAGGTTTATTTGCCATCTAACCTCTTCATAATGTCATAAACACCTTCACGAATAAAACTATATATATATATATATATATAATAGCTTGATTGGAGTATTATGTGGCTCTAAAAAACTTTAATGGTAGCAGTCAAATTCCCATTGTTTCCCATAGTGTGGCATACTCCCCCCAATTGGATCCAGAATGTGGATGTGACAATTACATCATGATGAGGCCAATACAGGTTCTATATATCAACACTTTCAATTTTGTTGTCCAGTGTGCTGCACCACATAGCAAGCAATGAAATTTCTTGACCTATAAAATTTAGGTAGGCCTCATGCTCTACAATGTCCATTTGTATTTTTAAATCATTTTAGAATATTAGCTCAATAACAAGACGGATTCAAAGCTTAAGTAAACTACACTTTGTAAAACAATTGAGGCCACAGAAGGATCTAATCAAGTTGATATTTGTTTTCTCCCTTCATCCAAGTCTATGTAACCCTATAAACAAGTTAGATGGCAAAGAAACCTCACGCGTTAGCCCTAAGAAGGTTTTAATCCCCACTATTTTCTGTGGTGTGGTTTACTTGATCTTTGGAAATACCTCATTTTTAGGCTCATGCTCTATGATGAACTACAAAATTGATGGACAGTGTAGATCTTGAACATAAATTATGGTGAGGCCAATAAAAGTTCTGAACATTAAAAGTTGTGTTGTATAATACTTAATTTATTTCGAAAAGAAAATGTGTATATTTTGTAAGCTGATGTTATCAATAATATAGATCAATGAGAAATGACGGTACAAAATTTTCCAGTACCTTCAGCATAGAGAATCCACACTCTTTTTAAAACTAGGCGTAGACAAGAGTTCGGACCAAGTCTCTAGAGAACTCCGCCCAGGTCCTCGTCTCATATGAGCGGATTCGGTAACGCCAGGGCCGAAGCGTTACTGTGTTCAGTAAGTCCCTAACCTCACTTAATTCGAGCAGATTGGGTGAGGCCCAACACAGTAAAGCCCCGGTGTGACAACGTTTGATTGAGCCATGTGCTCAAAGCATGTTTCGAAGGAACGCTGATTAGTTTAAACATGTGCTCAAAGCATGTTTCCTATGGTATGGTCCACCTGAGCATTGGATCTGTTTCACTTTTTAGATAACCCTAAAATAATATGGAAAAATGGATTACAAAATACATACATCAAGGTGGGCCACGGTAAGGGCCACACCGTCTTGGGTGAGTCCGGGTCCCACCTTATCTACCCCTGTTTGAAATTGATTTACTCAAGTTACGTATCGGCGGGCGTAATCAGACATTGCCACGACCGGGCCTTACCTTTGGAGGGTGAGAATCTGCTCCTCGGGCGTGGTTTGGGTGTATCCTAAGTATGAGGCCCATTGTGATGTATGTATCTTACATCCACACCATTCATTAAGTGTGAGGCCCATTGTGATGTATGTATCTTACATCCCAAAAAATGAAGCAGATATAAATTTTAGATGGATCATACCACAAGAAATAGTAGCGATTGAATCCGCACCACTGAAAACTTTATGGGGCACTGGAATGTTTATTTATCATCCAACCAGTTGATAAGGTCACAAAGCCAAAGGTGAAGAGAAAGACACAAATATCAGCTTGATTCCAAACTTGTGTGGCCACGAGAAGTTTTTAATAATTGATTACCACTGTTTCCTGTATTATGGTCCACCTCGCATTTGGATCTACTTCATTTTTGGGATCATGCCCTAAAATGAGTTTTCAAAACGGGCAGGCAGTGTACACATCCATCACGGTGGGCCCGGTCAGGGATCCCATCCCACCCACCACGGGGATCCACCCAATACACTTTCCTGTCTTACCAAATGTCGTTGCATCAGGGCTTTATTGCGCTGATGCAGATTGCATACTGCCAACAGTAATTTGATAATGCACGGTGCTCCGTTAGCTGTACCATAATGTATGTATTTTATTCACACTGTCGGTCTATTTTGCCAACTCATTTCAAGGCATGAGCCTAAAAATAATATTGATCCGACCCTCAAGTGGACCATACAGTAGGAAATAGTAGTAATTAAACACCCACCATTAAATACTTTATATGGGCATAAAAGTTTTGGATCAAGCTGATATTTGTATTTTCCCTTCATCCAGTTTCGCGTGACCTTATCAACAAGTTGTATGGCAAGTAAATATTACAGTAGGCACAAAGAAGATTTTAACAGTAGGTGTCATTATCCTCACTGTTTCCTATAGTGTGGTCCACTCTAGCTTGGTATCTACTTCATTTTTTGTTTCATAGGTTAAAATAAGTCTGCAAAACAGATGGATGATGTGGATAACTTAGGGTGGTGTTGGCAACCCCACCTAATCAGCGACCAGTATTGACTTGCGAGTTGACTCTCCCGAGTCTCGATCCACTCAAGTCATCAAGATTTTTGAGCTAGTCAAGCATCTGAGTTAATTTAAACACCTTAGACTCGTCAAGACTCGTCAATTAAGTTGAATCAACACAACTCAATCTCACCTGAAAGAATTTGAGAGAGTGGAGTTTCTGAGTTTAAACACCTTCGAGTTGACCCAATGCATAAAGATACCGAGTCAAGTTTTTGAAATATGCTATGCATACAGGGAAATCATCACAAGAAGTGGACTCTTCTGAGTTCTTTCGAAAAACTCGAACAGCAGCCTATCTATCCATGGATGTGGACCGATCATGTAACATACTTTCATGGGCTACTACAGAAAAATCACATTGGTGGTATAATTTGATTGTCAAATAAAAAGAAGCCCATCTTATAGATGGCTTTGATCAACCAATCGATGTGATCTTCTCAGGGTCGCATATGAAATATTGTACGTTGGACCTAATGGACAGCCTGGATTGATCAATGAATAGTCCTAGTATCCCAACCGATCACTCGACTCTGCTCCTTGTGATCATTCCCCAAGGGCGGGAAAAATCTTTTGAGAGAGACCTAATGTTTCATGGATTTCCTATACTCCAAGTAATATATATTACATGTTAGGATTGTAGATAGATACAAGTAGTGGCAGCAGCTTTACATAAAGGTGGTACATTTTAGATTATTTCTTAAGATATAAAAAGATACAGTCCTTTTGTATATGTGTGAGGATATTATTAATGGAATTAAGTAAACATTCCACAATGTAGTCCCTGTATTATCAAGGGTGCAATGAAGTACATGCCAGTTGTTGGAATCTTTATTTTATATTGCCACTTTCATCTGACTTCAGATAGATCTGCTACATCTGAACCCATCCTTGCACAGCCCATTCACCTGTAGTCACCCATACTTAGAGCTGTACATGAATCGAGCTAGCTCGGTTAGCTCGCTCGAATCGACTTGGAAAAGCTCGGCTCAAAACTGTGTTCGAGCTAGTTTTATTCAACTCAAAAAATTTCGAGTCGAGTTCAAGCTAGACCGAGCTCGACTTGGTCTTGAGCTCGAACCTGACTCGGTTAAGCTCTGTTCGGATTGACTCGATTTTTTGACCGGGTATATATATTTCAAAATATTTTAAAAAAAAAAACCCTAACTCACTCGAGTCTCAGCCGTTCTACAGCGCCCGACCCTAAAAACCCTAACCCACTCCATCTATCCAGCAGCAGTGCCAGACCCATACCCTATCAATCTCTCTCCTCTCATCTCTCTTTTTCCGTTCTCCAACGCCCGAACAGTGACCAGCAACCACTCTCCTCTCCTCTCTTTCTCATCATTCTCCAGCGCCCGAATGACGACTGACAACTACTCTCTTATACTCTCTCTCTCTCTATTCTCTAACGTTCGCCTGGACGATCGGCAACTGAAAGGTACTCTCCCCTAGTCCTCTCATCATCTCTCTATTCTCCAGCGTCCATTCGATTAGCAGACCCCACCTGAGCACTGGCCTGGTGGCTTGGCCCAATCAAACAGTCAGACCTCACCCGAAAACTTGAACGCAACTCGAAAACTTGAACTTGAGTCGGCCAAGCTCGAACTGGACCGAGTTGCTAACCGAGCCGAGCCAAGCTGCCAATCCAGGCTCGATGACCAAACCGAGCCAAGTTCGAGCTGAGGTGTCTTGCTAGCCGAGTCGAGCCAAGCTAGGCAAAGCTCGACTCGGATTGACTCGTGTACACCTTTACCCATACCATACTTTAAAGCAGTTTGCCTGTCCATGCTACCATATAAACCACATCTTACTGCCACCTCCATCCTTCATACACTCGGTGCCGCTGGATCTTCATCATCTGTTATTATCTATTAATATTGTTCCATGATGATGCACGTCCTAGATCACAATCAAACATATTTTTTGTTGTGCCAACCTTCTGGGGCTTTTTCATATGACTTGTAGTTGCACCAAGCCTCTATGATTTGAGATTTTTTAATGCTGTTAGCCTAGAATTCAGCCACATGGTAGACGTGTGAGGTATGCAGGTGTGTCATAACTGATTAAGTCCAATTTAAACTGCAACCACTGATTCCTGCATCAAGATAGAGCGGTTGAATAGTCAAAATACCGGCTGTTTATTCAACTAACTGTTGAGTGCGCTATTAGACGATTAACAAAAACTGGAGACAATGAGTTCGTTTTTTCTCTTGAAAATCAACAACTTTCAAAAGTGCAGTAATTATACGATTGAGAAGAAATAAGTAAAAGAAGAACGCGAAAAGTGAAACTTAACACTAAAGGGGGATCACTAACCTAGTTGAGAACAGCGGGGCGTTTCATCGAGCAATGTGCCGATGAGCGATGAATGAATAATGCCGAGATTATAACTTACTGTCAACCCAGCGTATGAGCATAGATAGAAGATTCTAACACTAAACTCCTCCTTCATATCCGGCAGACAGGCACAAAAGGAAGGAAAATACAACTATTAGCTATCACTAAGTCGATCTGATTTACAGTAAGGACTAACTGAGCTAATCCTACAGACCAAGGATTCCATGCTTGTTAAGCGATGAAGAAAGGTAAATATTCCGAATGACTGGATAAACAATATGCACCGGAATTGACTTGTTTGTATTGGGTTTAATTGATTGATTGTTGATCATTCTCCTTTTGCTCTTTTCTGCAATTTACAATCTCTCTAATGAAATTGTGAGAATAACCATTGCCTATGTGGTGACATCGTACTGCCAATTTTAAAGTAATGGTTGGCTTTATTTGATTATGCAAGCCCTTCTGTCGAATGCATTGTTATCTCGTCAATAACCTTTTACACGTTCTTCAGTACTGACATAGCTCTAATGATTACAAACTCTTATCTCTAAATCATGTGCATGACATACCTCTTTGAAGAGTTGCTCATCAATGAGCTATCTTTTATATATTTAACATATACCATAAAGATATCATACGTGCCATGTGTCCATATCTATGCCACCCATTTGAAAGTGCCAGGTTTTGTCCAAACAAATCCATCATCTAGATCTTGTCATTAAATCGTTCAATTTGAAAAGTTGTGCTTGCACACTTAAACAATTGCGTGTCTAAAGCGGTCGTGAGCTGCTACTTATAAAACTGTCTTGACATATGTCCCAGCTGAAGTCTGATGGTTAATCCCCAGTACATGAATTTGGTTCGATTGCCTTTCTCTGGATTTGATCTTTTAAGATTTAACTTGTTCATCTAAACATGTCCACCACAGTTGCCTCTAATTAATGACTCTTATATGACATCTATCATCATGGATTGTCGATCCAAAGGTGTCTGTAACAAGTTTTTTTTCCTCTTGTTGATGGTATTATAGTTGCTTCAAGTTTGCTATCATCAGAATCTGACTATCACAAATTGAAATTTGGAACCTGTTCGTGGCATTTGAAGTTGTTGATCTTAATATCACTAATAGAACTTTGTCATGAAATATTAAGATATATGGTCCTATTCTATATGTGAGGTTATTGTCAATGGAATTAAGCTAGTCCCTAATATTATTATACATTGTAATTTACAAAGCTCCTAAGTTGACTCTACAACACTCCTTATATTATTAAACATTGTAATTTACAAAGCTCCTAAGTTGACTCTACAACACTCCAACGCCAAAGTATTTTATACAAATAACTAGTGTGACATAGGAGCATCATACTGTGCATGCCTTCATGTCCCTCCAACTCAAGAACTTGGAAAGTCCTATTTACAATTAATATACTTCCCAAGTAGTAAGGTACTCCCTTAAGCTACTCCAAATTCACGTGTTGCTAAAATTTGGACGTTACACTCTTCGTCTTAACTTCAGACTTTGGATAATATGTATATTCTTAATTATTTTTTTATTTTTTATATTTAAACTATCTCTAGTAATCTCTTCAATCATGTCAAACTCATGCGTTGCTGAAATTTGGATTTTATATTCTTCGTCCTAACTTTAGACTTTGGATAATATGTATACTCTTAATTATTTTTTATACTTTATATTTGAACCATCTCTAGTAATCTCTTCATTCGTGTCAAACTCATGCATTGCTGAAATTTGGACTTTACACTTCATCTTAACCTTAGACTTTGGATAATATGTGTATTCTTAATTATTTTTATATTTTATATTTGAACTATGACTAGTAATCTCTTCATTCGTGTCAATTTCATGCATTGCTGAAATTTAGACTTTACACTCTACGTCTTAACTTTGGATAATTTGTATATTCTTAATTATTTTTTATATTTTTTTTATCAATTTCTTTATATCCACTTTGACTTTTTTACCTTCACCAACCAAATGTAAGAACTGATCAATATTGTTCAAGATGGATTTTAATTTTAAAAAATTTCAAAGTTTGTATCTAAAAACTTCAAAAGATGTGTCATTTAATTTAAGCAAATTTTGTCAAAAAAAAACCGTTCATGCTTACTATATATTCATGGAGCCTTTTGAGTTAGGCAAAATATTTCTTTCTATATCTTTCTTTCTTCTATGAAACTCTCCGTAATAAATCCATTGTCACCGTTCACCATTATCCCATTAAAATTAATGTGTATAGAACTCAAAAATTCTAACATATGGATTCTAACCTAAGGATACACATCGTTAAGATTTTAGGATTGTGGATGCTGGCCAACTTTCTTGTCTTTAAAATATTTTTCGATTGATGTCTTTGATTCATTTTTATTTTTTATTTTTATTTGTCCTTAAAAAGGAAAAGAGAATTTTCAATATCAACATCCTGTTCAGACTTTGTAAGCTCTTAAATGTTAATCATATTTATGTCACCATTTCCTCCTTGACTATAATATTAAAAGTGTCATAGGATCATTCACTTTCAACAATGTTCTATTTATTGATCTAATCTTTCTAATCAAGCTCAACTTTTTGTCTTTGGAAAATTTATCTACATCAAATTAGCCACTGAATACTTCATGATCACTTGTGAAACAATTTTTCAAACTTATTTCAAATTTGAGATGGATAAACTAAATTCCCTTACCTCTAGGTGCACTATTTTTCTCAAAAATCAATATTATATATTTTTTTAATTTTTTTACGAATATCTTTCTTGATTGATCATTCTTTGACATCTCAACCTTGTTTTCACCGATAACTTTTCAAAGGTTACAACTTCTAGGATACATACATACTTTAATAGTCTAATACATGTAATTAGTAAGGATTAAAATCTCCATCACTACTGCGGTAAATAGCAGTAAACATCATTAACACTACCATAAGAAATGTTTATTAAATGCAACAAACATCATTAACACTACCGTAAGAAACACTTTTTAAATGTGATCAACATCATTAACACCACACTATAGAGGGGGACATGTTTGCTGCCGACCAAGTCCTCTAGAACAGGTGATATGGCCACTAGCTATGGCACCTGATCTCTATGAGGCCCACAGTATTGTGTTTGTAACATCCACCCCTTCCATCTGTTGAGACTCCTTATTTTCATTGTACATCCAAAAATTACACCAATCCAAATGTTGGGTTTTGCACAACATTTGGAAAGTTTATATGTTGTTTCCATTTTTCATATTGTTCCCTGCGATGGGGCCACTTACATCAGATTGAGTTTTTGCCCCAAGATGTAAAGTAGACGACCAAACCATATGGAAGGATTGGATTTCACATACACGATACGATGGGCCCCAAGGAGATCGAATACTGTAACCATGCTTTTTCACCTGTTGCAGAGCTTTCATTTAGTCGGCAAGAAAACCAAATGAGGATACAATAGGGAGAACAAAAATAGTAAAGCCACCATTCTTTGGTTCAGGTGGCACGTTTTTTAAATCAATCTGGTCCATCCATATATTGGGCTCTAGCATGGATAACATGCATACACAGAATTATACCTATTAGACATTCATGTCCATTCAAATATCAGCAACTAAATCAACGGTAGAAGATGAAAAAGGTTAATGGTAAAAAAGAAAGTGATGGATAAGACTGTCTGATAGATTTATATTTAAAAAATGAAGCCGTTCAGACCCACTAGGTGGACAGACCAATTGATAATTAAGCCTGCCACATGCACCCCTCATGGGCACGATTACCTTTTAATTAATATTCTAAAGACATGTTAGGACGGGCTTTCAAGAGTCAGATTTACGCAACGAGTCTAGCACCAAGCTTACGTTGAAAGTTGGATTAACACCAACTTCAAATGCTTCGTACTAAGTAGGTGTTGAGCCACACTAATTTCTATTATCCATTTACTATACATGGAATGTTTGGTGTATAGTAATCTATTCATAGACATCATCATAACCATGCCTCGGCCATTTCGGGTTGGTTGTTCCTATCCAGTTGGGTTGGTTTTTTTTTTCTCTTCACCAATCATTCCTACCTAATGCCCCCCATCCATGGTAGACTAGCCACTGAATGATTATTCTGAATACATTCCTTGTTGACTTTTGGAAATGCAATGAATAGCTAATGTACTATATTATCTGTATATGCACCAGGGTTTGATGAGTCGGAGTCGCATCTGACTCGGGAGAGTTGATTCAGTTATGGCCATGAGGGGGTCAGACCGACTCCACCAGTCATGCCCCCGATTCAAGGGAGGCAGGTCGAATTATTTCTGACTCGAGAAGCTGAATGAGTGCAGTTCGTCACCCTTTCTTAATTAGTTCTGACTATTGAGTGACATATCACTAGTTGAAAGAGGAACTATAGAGTTCTGATCATCAGCAAATATGTAGATTGCTAATGTGAAAGACTCCCTTCATATAGGACCCCTGACCTGTTTCTAAACTGTTGATATGATGGGCCCCATCAACCAGAGTTGTCTCCAGGAAACATGGACGAGATCAGCATTCTTCAGGCCGCAGTCAAAAGCTCATGGTTAAAGAGAAAATGATGCAGCTGTGGTCGGTATCCAATGGGAAAAATGGACAAACGTTCATGGGTTAGAATTTTGCACTGCAAGAGATATGCAGAGCATCTTACATCAATGGTGGAGCCCATAAGATCAACAGTTCGTAAGCTTGAGCATTGAATTAATGCTACTAGTAGACTTGATCCAGCGATTGCTAATTACACTGCAGCATTGACTTTCCCTTGCTCAAAATATGCAAGAAGTAACATACATTGCATATATAAAAAAGAATTGAGTTTGTTTGTTCCCCCAATTATCCCATTAATATAGAGTAAATGTATCATCATTATTATTTTACCACCACGAAATTAAACCTGAAAATCATATCTCAAATGTAAATGCATTCAAAAGACTGGTAAAGAAATTTGTAGTCATTTCTTTGTTGTTACATTACTATGAAGATCTTGAATCTAAACAATGGCATTATTGCATTTTGATAATTATTTCACAGTAAAGGTAAAAATGGCATCATATTGATTTTACTGTTGTTAAACAAAACACAGGAAACGGTGGTCAAAGGCAAATGTTGTGCAGATGTGGTTAATGTAATCTCTAATCATTGCACATTTCCTTTCGTGTTACCACTGTAATTTGTGAAACAAATAAGCCCACTTGATTCATCGATTTCTCTAGTAATGGAAAAGAAAAGTGTTAACATTACAATTTTATCACTACTATACCATTATAAGAATAGTTGATGACATACAAATGTATTCAAGAGATAAGTAAAGAAATTAATATGTCAACATTATACTTTTTCATGGCATTATCATGAAAATCTCGAACATATATTGTTAGTGTATTTTGATAATGAATTGACATTTAAATAATGTAAAAATGGCATCATTACAATTTTACCAACGATAAATCAAATAAGGAAATGGACAGTTTAATGCAGATATTGTTGGGAGACAAACAAAGTTAGTTGTAATCATTACACATTTCCATTACATTACTTATTATAATTGGTTAAACAAAAAGGTTGGGTGTATCTTCCATCTCTTCTGTAGGAACTCTGCTACAATATGATAACCTGATTCGCTTCCATTTGCTAGTTTTTCTTGCTCTTATCTCCTGTCTGCCATTTTAGGTCTAAATATAATGTTTTCATTGAGCTCACTCAGTTAAATGCTGGCCCACTTCAGTTCATGCATGAGAGAGAGAATGCAACAATGATCCACATTCAACGGAAAGAAAAGGTCTAACATCGATCAAATGGTTTGGATCTTCCAACATTGGAACTTTTGACGGCATCCCCCAACCATGGTGGGATCCATCAGATCAACGGTTTGGATTTCCTTATTTCGGGGACCCATATAATTGCCTTGATCATCCAATCATAACTAGTGGCAAAAAGAAATTAGTAGACTAATGGAAATGTAAGTGTATATGAGGTGCACTATGGTAATGGGAAGCGCATAAGATAAACCATTTGTTTAGGGGCCACGTGGATAACAGAAACCATTGGTTTTAAGGGGAGCCATGTGGGAGAGAGGACAAGGTCCCGGTTGGATCTGTCCCCGCACGAAACGAAGGTTAGAACAATGCCAAAACGGTGTCATTAGCTTTTTAAAAGCTCCCACTATCCATGCCGTTGCATTCTACCTATAACTATCTCTTCTCACTGCATCCAAAATTCCCCTTCCTTCACATCTTCCAAGTAGAGAGAGAGAGAAAGAGAGAAAGAGAGAGAGAGAGAGAGATGGCGAACGTAAAGACTACGTGCATGGTGTTCTTAATCATGTTTTTCGGCTGCATGGCGACGTCGGAAGGGCGCCTGTGTCCTGGGTTTTCGACCCAACAACGTGTGGCCCACAACATCGACAATGGGAACTTGTTCGAGAGTAAAAGATGTGGGACGTCAATGCTAGATGTAGGGTATAACAGGGTAGTGCCAGGAGGCCCTGACCCTCAACACCATGACGAGCCTCCAAGGTCGCCCTAATCTACTGCGTGGGGGAGCTGAGGAATGCTGGTTCCAGACCCCCCACACAAATGCACACACGTGGCAATATGGCACATGCGTGCGGGATCTGATGCGTTCACCGGATGTTCCTTCAGTGCATGAGTTCTATCCTAAAAGTCAGGTTATCCCATTCATCAGGTAAGCTGCATGTGTTGTTGAATGTAGACCGTTGGTTATCTTCTTTCGAACGGTTTCTCCTTACAACTGTAGCCAGCCTGATGAATGGACTAGCCCGATTTTAGGGTTAACGGACATTCACCGCGAGGACCACCTTATGAATGCCTTGGATCCCACACACTTGCCAACATGGCACATGTGTGCAGAATGTTGGCACGTGTGTGCAGGATCTAAGGCGTTCATCAGATGTACCCCCAGTGCATGAGTCCTATCCTAAAATCAGACCATTCCCATCATCAGATGAGCGACTTAAGTTGGATGTTGACCATTGATTTTCTTCTGACCAACTGTTTCTCCATACAACTGTGGCCCACCTGATAAATGGACTGACCCGATTTTTGGGTTAAGGGACAATCGCTGCGAGGACCAGCCTATGAATGTCATGGCTCCCACACACGTGCCACGTTGACAGCATTTGAAGAAGTGGTGTATGGTATCAGCATTCCACTGCATGGACAGGACTATGATGATGATGATGAGATTGAGGACGAACTTTTCTGTACGGCCAGGAACTTTCATGCCAATAAAAATGCTATCTTATCCTTTCTAGATTTTCTTCTGTGGTTGATGGTCTGTCTAGAAATTGATCCTATTTGAAAAACCTTTATGGATGCAGTGGGTGACGTTTCAAACTAGTCCCATCTTATCTTGATCAAAGATGCATGGGCCTCACATTATGAAAATGTCCCATACAGCAATTCGTTGTGGATGTTCGTATCGAGATTATTCCTAGCCTTCCCTTTTACATTTCGATACTCATGCTGATGTGGACACTCAGAATTTTCTTCTACCTCGAATTGATTGATTGCTGACACAAAATGCATACTTAGGGAAGTGGGTCACCATGGATCAAAATCAATGATGCCCCAGATTCTGTATATGTGATGATATGTTTCAATGATCCAAGCCATTCATATGATGTGCCTCACTGTGGGTGGGGGACCATAGAAACTTTCCCTCGTTTGAAGATTTTAATCCTTTGATCATTGAACTTTTTTCCATTGAATATGGACTGTCCCTTTAACCTTCTTTTTGTGGGCCATTAATGGCAAGGTTAAGATCATCCAATTTTGAAAATTTTCAAGCTGTCCCAAATGAACTGTGTATCTTATGAGATCATCAGTTTGGATAACCGAACTATGGCCCCACATGTACGGAATCATGTCCCTTACCTGATGACCAAGGCCCAATAATTCAATTTTTAACCCTATCTTTTAGATGGACTAAAAGGCAAAGGGTTTTTGCAAACGACAAGGCATCGTGCGAGACATAGAGCATCGCATATCATACTTCCTCTCTCAGTAGATTTTTTTTTTCTTAAGGATAACGAAATGACGAGGCCATTCGCGCGAAGAGAGATTTAAAAGGTGATTTTCGAGTTACCTGCTGATGTGGAGTAAGTGTGTTGGATCCGGCCCACTCAATAGGTGGAGGGCAGTATGAAAATGCCCTGGCCATAAAACCATGAAGGCTTACTCATCGGGGGTACACATTATATTGAAAATTGACTGCCGTTCGTCCTTTTCTAACCGTCCATTCGTCTTATACATGCGGGACCACCCACCTGATGAGTAAACTACTTTGGTATTTTGGGGTTTGCAGCGGTCCCCACGTCATGAATATTTCGGATCTTGCACTTGTGTGCTGTGTTGGCATCTGTGCCGCGAATGGCCGCACAGTGGCCACCCACTGGACGGGGATTACCTATTGACAGGTTTGCATGGCGATGAAGTGACGTCACCAAGTTCCGTCGGGCCTACCATGATATATGTGTCGTATCCACTGTCCATCCATTTGGAGAGATCATTTTAGGGCAGAATCCAAAGAATGTTTAGATCCAAAGTTTGAGTGGACCCCACCACAGAAAACAGTGGAGATTGAACGCTTACCATTAAAACCTTCCAAAGGCCACAGAAGCTTTCGATCAAGCTGATATTTGTCATTTCCCTTCGTTCATTTCTGTGTTAAACATCATGGCCGACACTAGGAAGGTTTCAATGGTGTCCGTCACTCTCCCAGCTGTTTTCTGTAGCGGGGTCCATTCGAGCTTTGGATCTACCTCATTCTTTGGCTAGTGATATAAAGTGATCTCTCCAAATGAATAGACGGTATAGTTACAAACATACATCATGTTGGGGCCTACGTAACTTGGTGACTTCACTTCAGTAGTGAGTCTCCCTACTCACCCTGTCCGTAGCTAATCCGCGTCCCCCTCTACTGCGCATGAGAAAATCGCACTTAACCGAGTAATACGAGAGAGCGGATTAATCAAGGACTGGAATGGACAAAATCAGACGGTTAAGATAATTCGATCAGCCTCTATTCATAACGGGGACCCACTATCTGGTGTGTGCGTCTTGCGTGAGGCCAGGGTCTCACCTAATTCGCTCCCGTAGGACGAAGAATTCGTATATCTGAGATTCGAACACGCCAGATAGTGGGTCCCCGTTATGAATAGAGGCTGATCGAATTATCTAACCGTCTGATGAATACCGTCAGCATGATTTCAGGCAATGTTTCCTTCAGAAGAGGACTCAAACCTTCAATGGTCCAGATTAAGTTCATGTATGCCACATGTGGATTAGATGCTTTACAAACAGGTCAGGGACAGGTCCATGTCTAGCAAAATTTCCTTCCAAGGCCCAACTCGGGATTGAGAGAGGGCCCGTTCATTATTTTAGTGTGCGGATTTGGGCTGAAATTAAAATCCACTAAACAAGCTGCCCATGGGCCTCATGCCCTAAAATGACCTATACAAACGGATGCACATTGTCGATTAAAACACATATATCACCGTGGGCCCCACAGAGTTTGGGCCACGTCCAGCTCCTGGGAAAAACAGATGGACAGCGTGGATAAAACACATATATCACGGTGGGCCCCAAGAACACCCAAATAGTGCGGTATTTATTGCATGGGCCATTCAAGGTAACGGTCATCAATCGTCCAGTCCAGATTGATGGACATGTGATCTAGATGTGAGATGTTGCAACCCGTGAGATAGGTTGCCGTGCAGCGCCTCTCATTTGAGCATTTAGTGACGTACGCTTACAGAACTGTCAATGGGTAAAAATACGGTTGCAATCTGATTCCCGTCAACCCTGGCTGACCCAACCCGAATTTGGGTCGGGTTGTAAGAGTCCTCAGGTCGGGCTAGAGTTGGAAAACTCCAACCTGGTTTGAAATGGAATAGATTCAGGTAAATTTAGGCTGGGTTAATTAGGTTAGGTTGGGAACAACCACATGTATTTGGGTCAGCTCAGTTCAAGTTGGGTTAAGCCAGTTAAGGGTTGAGCAGAGAGGAATTTGGATTGGGTTAGGGTTGAACTCCTCAAGTTAGGCTGGATCCTCTTGAAGTTAAGTTGGCTTGGTTTTACCCTCAACATGACCCCAACTCCTGCATTCCTAAGTTAAAATCAATTTTCTGATTAGACCTGACCCAACCCAACCAGCTCAAAATCTGGCTTAGACCCCCTCAACATGACCCAACTCTTGCATCCATAGGCCAAAACCAAATTTCTGAAAAAGACCTGTCCCAACCCAACCAGCTCAAAATCTAGCTCCAAACCAACCGGGCCACAGCTTACTGACAACCCTGGATGCACGGTGCCCCAGTATGTGGCTTTATGCAAGTGTCCCATGAACACCATGTATCCAGGCATGGTAATATTGGGTGGCAATGGATTTGGTTCGGCTCAGGTGAACCTGACCTATGTACTAAATGGGCCTAGAAATCAGGCCTGAACTCAACCTGCCGTGATCTAGTAGTGTCGATCCCAGTTGGCCACTCGGTGATTTTGCCAAAGATCCAACCCAGGCAATGTATGCACGCGCCATTTCTTCCACAAATAATCCCATCCATACTTCAGATTTGCTACACCATATGAAGTAAAGAAGAGAAGGAACGCCTGAGGAAGATTTATGTTTGGGGCCACTATGTTGTTTACATGCTATCTATCTGATGGAAGAGATTACCTACTGAGTAACTCAGTACACTAAACTCTCAAAGTCGTCCACCCGTTTTACCAGATCATTTTAGGGCATGATCCCAAAATTGAAGCATATGCAAAGCTCAAGTAGACCAATATGCAGGAAACAACGGGGATAATGGCATCCACAGTTGAAACCTTCCTAGGGCCTACAGTGATTTTTATTTGTCAACTTATTTGTATGGTGACACATGCATGCATGAAGGGAAAACACATCAACTTGATCCAAAACTTTTGTAACTCATGATTACTTTTTGTTGGGGAAAAATAAAACGAGTCTAAAAACTCGATTATGGAATGGACCAACTCTACTGACATTGCCCGGGATCCCAAGGCAAGCATATTAACGCTTAAAGGAGAGACTTAGTTCGGATTATAAGAAATGAATTCCGATCGAGATTTACAAAGTCCAGAGCCATAAAGCAAAATCTACGAGACGCATAAAGTTGACTCGGAAAATGAGACAGCAACGTCGAAAGAGGCCGATTAAGGCCCAAAGCTCAAAAGCCACCTAACCGACCATAAAATCGACCCATCTTTAAGTCAGTTATAGAATCGGCTATCGAATTAAGAAAGTACACTGATTATGAATCAGTTTCATCTCATCCGACAGAAGGCAAGTAGCTCTACCCTTTATAGTCGGTCAAGACTCACTCACCAATAGAGTTGGCCGAGTCCGATCCGAGCAAGATAGAAACGATGTAAAGTAAAATACCTTCTCAAAATACCTTCCTGAAAATTTAGTAAAAGAATCCTCAATCCCGAAGATCTCGGAATTGGCTGGAGTCCTAAAACGGATTAATGCCGAATTCCCAAAATATAAGGAAAAGAACCCTGGTACAATGGGATCCTCCCCTTCCTATAAATACAGGAGATTTCCAAGGTGAAAGGTACGCAAAAACTTTTCCTAAAAATCCCTCTAAATGATCCTAGTCCTAACTTTGGCATCGGAGGGTCCCCAGCTTTAGCAAGGGTCTCTTTTATCTCTTTTGCCTCCTTGTGCAGTCGGAAGATCAGAAGAGGACGTGCCAGATTTTTGCATCAACACTTTTCAATAGCACGTCTTCAATTAACATTGTTTTATGTGATATGGTTCACTTGAACTTTGGATATGTTTCGATTTTAAAACCATGACTTGGAGAAAAAAAAAAATGAATGGAAAGCATAGATAAGATTCATTATCAGAGTCCAACAAAGTAAGTTTACTCGTTACACTACTGAGTTGCTCGGTACGCCAGTCGACATCCCTAACTCATCATCCACGGTGGATATGACTGACAAGCGGGACGCGGATATCCTGCAAAAGCCTTTATCAGTAAGCTCCGTGCAAGTATGCTAGTTGTGGTCCACCGTGATGTTTTTAAGAAATGCAACTCGTCCACCCATTCTGCGAACTTATTTTGGGTGAGGTCCACTGTGATGTTATTAAGAAATTAATCCAACTCAGTCGACCGGTTTTATGAACTTATTTTAAGACATGCAACAAAAGCTAAGGTGGATCCAAAACTCAAGTGGACCACGCTACCCAAGTGAGTCACACGAGAGGGAAAATTGGGAAAAGAAATTCCTAATGGTAAAATCTTCATGGCCTCCACCTTAATATTTATATGCCATCCAAACCGTTTATAAGGTCAGTCCGTTGGGATGAAGTTAAAACACAAAAAATAAAATAAAATAAAAGCCTCATACAAAACATTTATAGCCATGAGAATGTTTCAACGGTGCTCACTGAATTCCTACTGTTTCCTCTCGTGTGGCCCACTTGAATTTTGGATCTGCCTCTCACGAAACGGATGGACGGGTTGTATTTCTAACAAGCATCAAGGTGGACCCCACCCAGCATCCTTGCGCAGGAACTTGCGCAGGAAACTTCGTGGGAAAGGCTTTCGCAGGAAATCCACGTCCGACAGGGCGCATCTGATCCACAATATGGGTGTCTGACACACATCATCACATGGGCTCGCACCCATTTTTATCCAATACTACTGGCTCATTATCCTATATATGTATCAGTGCGCGCTCACACCCATTTGTATCCAATACTACTGGATCATTATCCTCTATATATATATATCAGTGCGCGTGTGCGTGCAAGTCCGGTCGAGCAAAACACGAGCCTAACCTGATACCTGTCTTTGAAGCGGAGCAGATTAATTGGACCACAGGTCAAACCAACCCATTGCCCCATCTGTCCTATTTCCAACAGAAAACACAGCAACACCCTTTTTTAATTTCAATACAAGATGAAATTGTAAATCAAAAGAAGAAATACAGTATGTGTGAATTCTAGCAATCTGAAGGAAGTGGGTATTGGCAATACTTACTGTTTTTCATGCAAAAGAAGAATCTCTCATACGCCGACGCCATCTTAGTCGCCGTGAACATGGACAACGCATACGCCTTGCAAGCCATGCCCTTCTCCCGCAACACCACTGGCCCATCTCGTATGGCCCACTCCAGCGTCTCTATCAACGACCGCACATTAGGCGCGAATGTATATCCAAGCCCATCATGCACCACCACCGTTCCCTTTATGCTAGGGAAATTGGTCGTCAGCAATGGCTTCCCACAATGCATCGCCTCAATCAACGTCAGATCAAGCCCTTGCGGCCTCACCGTCGGATTCACGAACACGTCCACCGCGTTGTAGAACTCAGACAACTCCGATGGGCCCAATGCTCCCACCACCTTAACTTGCGGGTGCAGCTCTTCATAGCGCCGGGCCCACGGGCCAGACCCAGCAACCAGTAAGAGTACGCCGGGGTAGCGTTCTCTTATGGCGGAGAAAGCCTCGTAGAGAAGCGGATGGCCTTTGTCCCTCACTAAACGCCCAGCGACACCCATCACCAGGCTCACGTTAGTGGGGACCCCGTGCTTTCTTCTAAAGTGCGCACCCGACTCGGGGTCATGCACGAACTTGGTGTGGTCCACCCCGTTGAGGATGACGTGGACATTTCGAGGGTGGAGCTGGTATATGTTGGCTAGGATCTCACCTGCACTGTCACTGATGCATATGTGCTGTTTGTAGCTGGAAAAGAACCTGATCTCGTCGACGAGCCGTGGCATTGCCTCGTGGAGATGTGGGTCTGACCCGGACGGGCCTCGTGGCTCCCACAAGAGGTCCTCGAAGAGGGTCGAGTGCATGATCTCGTACCATATGCCGTGCCATGTCGCGGCCACGTTGGGTACGTTCTTGGCGCGCCAGGGTGGCAACGACACGCTCTCAGTGTGGACATAATCGAACGGACGGATGTCATTCTCACGGTGGAATGTCTCGACGGCCAACGAACAATTGAGGGAGCCTGCATCGTTGCTCGCGAAGTGTAGGTGCAGGCTCCCGTGGACGACATCTGGTCGAGCCTGCCGGTCGGATGGCACGGTGAAGACGTGAACCTCATGGCCCCTAGCGGCTAGCTCTGAAAAGAGAGTGTGCGCGTGACGTTCCATTCCGCCAGGGACCGCGCCGATGGGCCATTTCTTTGAGAAGACAGCGAGCTTGAGCTTGTCCGAGATGGGCCCGAAACAGAGCCTGTTCCAGGCGAACCGGGCCTCGCGAAGATCGCCGTAGAACTGGAGGTGGGCCTCTTGGGACCGGGGCTCGGTGAGGCGGTTCGGAGGGTGCGAGAGAAGTAGAAAGAAGGAGGTGATGAGCAGAACTGAGCTGACAATGGTGGTGGGCCTCAGAGATAAACAGGAGTGGGTTTTGGAGGTTTGGTGAGACTTAAAGCCCATGATTTTTGTGCTTGTGTTAATGGCTGTTTCTGGTTTTTATTCATGTACATAGATTGGAATGTAAGGTTGGATTTAAGTATTGGGTTTTATTTATTTTTAATTGAATTAAAAATTATTAATTTATTATTATTAACTATTTTTAAATTGTATTCGTGTTGAATTTTTGCTTCCTTTGATGCTAGATCTCCACTTCCCTTCTCGGATTTGGTGTGTGGAAGCTCAGCACATGGGCTTGTGTCAACTTCCATCAATAGAAATGTTCCAGTGTTCTCGGAGCACTATACTTATAGTGCTCCTAGTTATATGAATTCACTTGGACAGTCCAATCCATGGATCTGAACTGTCCATTAAGTCTATAACATATTTCATTTACTCTCACACAAAAAAAAAAATTGTTCTGATCAAATGACCCAATCCATTCATGATTTAGCCTTTTTTTTCTGCGCGCAGCCATCCTTTTTTCCAACCATTGGACGGCTTCGTAATGGTTGCGTTATTAAAGTGATTCCTTAGAATTGTAAGCAATTTATGATGGCTCCCATCATATGCATGGATCAAATTTTTTATTGGACCTATTTTTGTTTAAAGGATCTTGACCGTTCATATTAAAGGCCATTGATTAAACATTAAATATTTGTTAAAAGCATTCTGATGTTTCCATGGTCGTCCATGAAATATTCCAATATGAGCCCGAAGCTTCCTCTGTAACTCCCATAACTTCTTCGCGGGTACTCCCGTTCTCAACCCATGACCCAATATGAGCCCCAAGCTTCCTTCGTGACTCCCAAAACTTCTTCATAGTAGCTCCGTTCCATACCACTTTTCATGTGGAACCTCAAAGTGGCTCACAGGAGCATTCCATTTTTTGTTAGTTTGTTAGAACTCCCGCTGTCAGTCCACACTTCAGTGCTAGCCACCGCCACTAGGGAGCTATGGATTAGGGTGTGAGCATTTCTACCTAATCCAGAAGTATTCTGTTTCTTCAGGGTGAGAATTGCATGCTTTCCTGAGTTATACGTGTGAAAAGTAATCTAGACCATTGATGCTGAGTCCCACTTTATATGTTCCATTTCCCAAAATTTTCTAGATTAGCATAACAATCTTAAGACTTATTTTTCCTGTTGTATTTATCTTTGTAACCTTATATTTGTAAAACATAATTCCAAAGGTTAAGATTGTTCAACCGAGGAAATTTTTGAAACTTAGGCCAATGCTATGGGATGAAACATACCAATGGTCTGGATTTTTGAATAATGAGTCCCAGTTGTCAGGATTAAGAATCAGTCGTACACTTTGAAATGTGGTATCTTGCATATCATATGTAAATCCTTTGACTCGACTCGTCCAACAAAGCAGTGATTTTTAATTGATTTCATTGTATGGGAAAAGGAAAGATAATCACGGGGTCAAGTACCTGAGAGAAACTTTGATACTCTGGCAGAGTGTGTGGATGATACGCAGGCGCTTGCAAATTACCTAGAAATTGCACACACAGAATAAATTTAGTCAAATTAATTAAACCGTCCAAATTATGGTACCAAGATAGATTATCTTGAATCAAAAATTAAGCTTTTTAAGTTTACTGACTATCATATTAGTGCACATTTATTGGACGGTTAAAATTGAAAAATATCCAACGGCCCTATTTTTAGGCATGTGACTTGCTTACAGCGGGATACACGATTTAGTCGGTTTATTTGAGTCGATGTACGACACATGTACAATTTTTGAGTGCTTGCGTATCATTCATCGTACGACAGCCATGAGTATGGAAACGGATTGGCTACTCCCCGGGCCGCCAGCCCCGCGGCTGTGGTCGGTGCTCCGTGGACCTCACGATGATGGATGCGTTTCATCCATTTTTAAGTATCATTTTAAGACTTGATTCAAAAAATGAGAGGGATATATATCTCACGTAGACCACACCACTGGAAAACAATAGTGATTGGATATCCACCATTAAAATCCTCCTAAGGCCCACTGTACTGTTTATTTGACATCTAACACTCAGATGAAAGGGTTAAAAAATTAAAAAAAAACAAAGATTAGCTTGATCCAAAACTTATGGCCTCAAAAAGTTTTTAATGATCGACATTTATTCAATGTTGTTTCTTATAATGCGGTCCACTTGAGATTGATATATACCTTTTGTTTGGTCTTAAATAATAAAGTGAACTAGAAAAATAGATAGAGGACATGGTGAAACACATACATCGTTGTGGACATAGCACCGACCATCGGCCATTTGCAGGTGGCAGGGGGAGTAGCCAATCCGCTTTCCATGAGTATAACTGTACAAGTCCTCTTGGTGCCTTGGACTCGCCCCACAGTAATCGATAACATGGTCTTACGTGGTTTCAGTTTGCACCTTAGTGGGTGTTACCCTTACCGTGGGGCCTACTTTAATGATGTTTTGTATATCCATGCTGTCCATCCCTTTATTTCAGCTCATTTTCATAACGTCGTTCAAAAATCATGCAGATGCAAATATCATGCGGACCATACCAAGGAGAAACAGTGGTGATTGAACTCCCGCAATTACAAACTTCACGAGCCCACTGTAAGCAGATATGTAATGTTTATTTGCCATCAAACTCATTGGTAAATTCAATCACACGTTTAATCCAAACCAAAACTTTTATGACCTATGAAAGGTTTTCAATGGTCGCTCACCACTTTTTTCAGTGGTGTGATCCACCTGAGATCTGGATTGCTTAACTTTTGGGACCTCATCCTAAAATGGACCGGAAAAACGGATAGATGGCCTGGACATACAACACATTCATCAATGTAAGCCCCACATGAACACCTGGGTGTTACTTACTATATTTCTTGCATTGACCATCCGTATGCAGGCCGCCAAATCAAAGGTTAAGATTGCCTGATAGAGGAACGGACTAGTTGTACACCAATTCAACTGAAGAAAAGCACAGAACTCGAATCTTCCAATGCTGGAAACCTTTGGCGGCACGATCCATCCACAGTGGCCCGAACACCAGAGAACCCCGGTTGTACAAAATAAAACCCCAAGTATACTGCATGCCTCTCGAGGCCCGGGTTTTTAGTGCCTATATGACAGACGTGATCCGAACCATGAATCATGAATTCTAAGCTGTCGATTGTCCAGTTCCAATGAAAAGGTGAGTCATTTGATACTCCAATTATATATGATGCTTCATACTCATGCAATTAGAAATGGTACACGTTGCATGTACTAACTATATTAAACCAACTAGTTTATGGAACTCCCTGCCGTTATGTTGTAATATAAAAATTCAGGCTGATTAAACAATTCTAACCATTGATTTGTGGACACCCGTTTCTTTAAAATAAGACAGGCAGCATGCATTTGCTCAAACTAAACCATCTAATTTGTGGGACCACTGTAGATAGTCCAACGTATCAAAGGGCACCATCGTTGAATTTTAACCGTTTATTACTTTTCTTTTCAACTGTCCATTAAATATCCACCAATATGCCAGTTAAGAAATTAAATTAGTTTAATTTTTGTATATGACCCATCTCAATGGGCCCCACAGTTTGAATGGTTTAAATTGAGTTATTTATTTTCAATATATACAACTTCGTTGTGCCTGCATATGAACCATCACACCCTGCTAGAGTATCAGTTTCCATTTTCTATCCGCGGGAGAGAGCCGACTTCCACCCCTCCAAATGATCCATACCGTTACTTAAAACTTGATAAAGAAAAGAAATAGTATTTTAAGGAAGGGCGTTTTATGTATCTGAGTCTTTTGATTTCAGGTAGACATGCATGCAAAGCACCCGAATGATTGAGCCTTTGGCCAACGTTTGGAAATTGCTCCTTTTCTGCCTGCTTTTGTAGTTATCAAGATACTGCCAAAAATTATATTTTGAAATTGCACTTGCCACACGTTTGGAGACGAAGAGTGGTGTTGATGGGTTGGATCTACATATGGGTCATTGGATTCGAATAGGCATTAAACCATTATAGTCTTACATCTAAACTTTTTACATGATTGCTAAAAATGATATTGCGAATGCCTACGGTAGAGCTTATTGTCTATGTATTTTTAATACAATTGAATTAAAAGAAGTCTAAACAAAAGCCGAAGTAAGTTATAGAATTGGGTTCAGTTCTACATAAAACATAGGACATAATATAAATGGTCTCAGTGATGTTAGATTTTAAAAAAATCATTCTAAACATGAAAGAAATGTCTTTTAAACTTTTTATTATAAAAGAATTTTAATTTTTAATTCAGGCATCGTAAAAAAAAATGCACAACATATATATTAATTTTAATATAAAGATGCATTTGGGGTTAACTAACCAACATTACAAGTCACCAACATTATTTCGTAAGAAACGCTCATCTTGAACGTTAAAATTATGATTTTAGAAATTTCTTACTAATTTTAGTAATTGCCATATATTTTTTTTTCAATTTTGTGAAAGTAGTATTAGCAAAACCCTTTTTAAAAAATGGTAACTCGGACCTAACCTATTAAATAAATTAATTGCCTTATTTTGACTTGGACCTAACTCACATCTCAACGAGTTGTTCCAAGGAGAAAATACACAGACTTGATTATTCAATGGACCGGGCCTGGACATTTCCTTATCCCAAACCAATCTCGTGAATCTAAAAACAAGTCATGCATGTCCAAGTAGGGGTCGCAATGGGTCAGGTTTTGGCCAGGCCAGGCTAGGCTGAGCCTTGGCCAAACATTAAAGGCCCAAGGCCTTAGCCCGGCATGGCCTACCATAGTAGGCCCAAGCTTGGTGTAGGGGAAAATGGCTGGCCTGGGTCCAACAATCTTCGGGCGAGCCTAACTGTGCAGATTCTATGCGAATGCAAGCCGGAACATCAGGTGGGCCACAGCCAGAATTTTACCTTTAGCCAGCGGATAGTAACCGTTCATTTATTTTGTACAGTTCTTGTCACCTGGACCTCATGCACATTTACACAAAGACAAAGGCTGCTCCATTTCTGGGATAACCCCACGAATGGATTTTATTGGTGTTTTCATTCCAGCGAGCCAAGTGCAGCTGCAAAAAGCACACGAGCGAGTGGAGTCAGCGTTCCGCTAGGAAGTCAGAAAGGCAAACGACAAGTTTCTGTGCTAGTTTACCACCATTTTGGAAATGCGAATGACTCAGCCCCTTCTCACGTGTTCACGTACGTACATCTATCCATGCCATCCATATTACGTGGCACACAGGATATGAGAGCATGTTTCTAAAACCACACCGATCAATCAATCTAACCATTCAAGACGGGGAGTGGTCCAAAGTCCAACGAAAAATCAGAGTGTTGGTATCGAATTTTCTCTTTATCTTTGGGTTATGATCTCTGCACGGTTAGTTCACCAATTTGGCCATGCGTATGGTTGGGATTTTGTTTTTAAAATGGTGGTGAAGCTAGAGGCACGATGTTTCGTACTCATGTACCTCAAAGGCAAAGTTGTATTAATGGCTTATATGTAACTCAAGTTAAGCGTGTAGCAAAATGAGGTTTGTTGAAACAATACCAACCATTGATTGACTGACATCTGTCACGCAACCCCGATTGTTGAATCTGTGGGTGCGGATATTGGAGTGAGGTGATCACGACCGTCTACCGTGGTGTGACCACTCTCTGAGGCCATCGTGATGTATTTGTTTTATCCACACCGTCCATCCGTTTTTCTAGCTCATTTTAAGTCAAAATCCAAAAATTGAAGCATATTTAAAGCTCAGGTATACTACACAACAGAAAACAGAGAGGATAGTGAAGTCCACCGTTGAAACCCTCCTAAGGCCCACAGTGCTGTGTATTTTTCATCTAAACTGTTCATAAGCTCCACAGACCTGGATTAAGGGAAAACACAAATATAAGCTTGATCCAAAAACTTCTGCGGTCCCCAAGAAGGTTTCAACCATAGGCATTCAATTCCTACTATTTCATGTGGCGTGGCCCACTTTAGCTTTGGACATGCTTCAATTTTTTTTTTACCATCAGATGAGATGGAAAAACAGATGGACGGCATGGATTAAACACATACACATGGTCACAGGTGAAACACATACATCGTGGTGGCCCCTCACCAAAGGGCGGTGAGCCCCTCACCACACAATCCGCGTCCTCAATGGGCGCATCGCGGCTTCGGTGGGTCACCGGATCCACTGAGGTGGGTAGGATCCCTGACTGTGGGGCTCACGCTGATGTATGTGCCTTGAATCCGCACTGTGGAACCATTTTGACAGACCATTTTGACAGATCATTTTAGGGTAGGATTCCAAAAAATAATTTGACCCAAATCATAAATGGACCACACCATAGGAAAGAGTCATGATAAAATCCCCATCATTAAAATTTTCATGGATTCCATAGGAATATTTATTTTATTTTATTTTTTAACATACGCACATGAATGCCTATTTGCATCAAACCTGTTGATAAGATCACAAAGACCCAGACCAAGAGACCACGCAAATATCACTTGTTCCAAAGTTTTTGTGCCCCACAAGAAGTTTTCTGTACGATGGTCCACCCAAAATAGCTTTCAATACTGATGGACAGTGTGGATGTAGACACATACATGACGGTGGGCCCCACAGCCAGGGATTCCACCCACCTTGGATCCACCGAAGCGCCCGTCCTGCATCCATTGCCTCGGTCTGAAGCCGAATCAATGTACCAGATCGGATTGTAATTCCCGCCGCAGGCAGGACAGGGCGGTTGTCTTTTTGCGAAGTGGGCCCCCAAATTTGTCTCATGCCCGGGTTGATTTTAGTATCACATGCTAGATCTGCTGGTTAGCCTTACAAATCTATAGATTTAATCAAACCTATTTAGATAGCCTGGCTTGAGAGATAGAATTGGAAAAGGTCACCTGGCCGGCACACATTGAGACCTATTTGGGCAAGGTCTAGACTCTGGGCCAACCCTAGAGGATGAAAGGTTAGCCATGGAGCCATGGAGTTAGCTATCAAGTCCACTAGCTACTTAGCCAGGCTTAGGCTAGGCTTGGGCTGAGTTATCAGGTTCAATAGCTAATCATCCAGGCTTAAGGCTCGATTATGCAAATGGGACAGTAGGTGGCTTGACCTGGCACATCCATTGGCCTAAGAATTTGCTTGTGGGTCTATCATGTGCCTGATTCATCACCTTACAGGGTGACTGACTGATAGAGGTGTACAAGAGTTGAACGGTGTCGAGTTATGCCTAGCTCGACTTGGCTCGACTACTAGCTGACCCTAGCTTGAACTCGGCTTGGCTCAGTCCTCGAAACTGACGGGCCAGCTCAGCTCGATTCGGTCAGCACCTCGGACTAGTTCTGGTTAAGTTCGAGCCAAGATTGAGTCAATTTCACTAGTGCAGCATTTTCATAAACACATGAAGTACATCTTTAATTTCTCAATGTATGTAAAATAGCAGCAACAATTTTACAAATATTTCAACAAACACCCGGTAGTCAACATCAAAATCAAAACCAAGGGTATTTGTTTCATATCTATACCTTCCTCACAGCTAGCCGATACTTCGTTGGGTCATTTCAAAAAACACTTGGTGAGCAACATCAATATCAAAATAATCAAGTCACCGAACTAGTTTGATTTGAGTTGGGGTTCAATCCGAGTCAAGTCAAGTTGAGCTTGGGCAAACTCGAACTCGGTTCAAAATTTTTTCGAACTCAAAAAATCAGCTCAATTCGGCTTGAACTCAGTTTCAAACCAAGTCGAATCAAACTTTTTTGAGTCGCATAAAGCGAGCTAATTGAGCTAACTCAGTTCATGTACATCCCTACTACTGATATGGACTAAGGTCAAATGATGGGCAAGGACTACAAGATTTGAATTGCCGGATGATCACATCAGTCAGGATTTATTTGGCCATCCTATGTGGTGGGATTTGTTTTTACTACAAAAAGTTGACCATTGCAATATTATTTCTCATGACAGCATGTGGCCCAATCAAATCCCACTACCTAGGGTCACCACGGATATCTCTTGGTGAATAGGGTGCAGCCCTAGCCCATTTCATGTCGTTATCAGAGATGAGCCTCCATTATCAGAGATGGAGCTTACATAAAACATGTTTGAAAGTTAATTGATTTATTCATCCACGCATCATTTTTTTTTTTACGGTGGCCTGTTGCTCAATTTACCTCTTTAGCTTCTTTGACCTAGCTGGAACTAATGGACTGACCTAATCTTCTGCCAGTGAGATCTATTGTAGGAAGCAAGGCTCACTATAAAGTTTGTGAGAAATCTAACTTATTCATCTGCTTTCTGGACATGAGCTAAAAAATGAGGTGAATCTAAAATGCAAGTGGGGCAAACCATATGAAACAATGAAGATTGAATGTTCATTTTTGGGGCCACAAGTTTTGGATCAAGTTAACATTTTGTGTTTTCATTTCATCCCCACGTAAATGACCTTATAGTAGTTTTGGATGGCAGATATAATCATGACGGTGGACCAAAGAGATTTCAACCATAAGCATTTCCCTAGCCATTTTTTCACATGGTACCGTCCACTTGATTGGATCTGCTTTTTATTTACATGTCCTAATATGAGCTTAATTTCAAGAAAGATGGACGGGGTGGATTTCTTACAAACATTAAGGGCCTGTATGGCCGGGCGGATTGGAAGGGATTGAAAGGGATTAGAAGGTAAATCCCGGGATTGGCTAGGCGTGCCAAACAGACTTGGGATTCTGATCCCGGATATAACAATCCCATGAGATTGTCAGCAATCCACTAACATCACCATCATTACCTTAAAATTTATCTAATTTATCCTAATCCCATTCAATTTTGCCTTGGACATGTTTGGTTCCACGGATTCAAAAGGATTGGAAGGTGCAATCCCAAGATTGAATGGGCATGCCAAACATACTCGGTGATCTAATCTGGGATATAACAATCCCATGGATCTTACACCAATCCGCTAACGCGGCCATCATTACCTTGAAAGTGGTGCCATCTACCCTAATATCATTCAATCCCTTCCAATCCGCAGGGCAAACACGCGCTAAGCTAGCCCCACCTAGCCTATCCGAGCAGGAGCTTCTTGCGAACCCAGTGTGCCCTATCTGGCAGTCCATCCGCGTCCTGTTTCTTCGGCCTAGCTGAAAGAATCTTAACCGTACGTCCCGTGGGCCCTGCCATGGATTGCCTAAGGTACAGAAAACTGCTGAGATGAAAATTTTATGCCAGTAAGTCCGAACCCCTGACACTTATTTCGTAAGTGACCATTTAAAGGCCTGAAATATACAGCTAGGATTGCATGGAGGATACGTTTTATATACGGTTGATGATCAGCCCATGAGATTGATGGAAGCGGATTGGCTGGTGTACCACACACCAGCTAGATACACACCAGCGATCTAGATGGTGTGTTGACATCTGCAAGTTCTGTGAGACCCATCATGAGGTATGTGTTATATCCAAACCGTCCATCCATTTTGCAAGCTCGTTGTAAGTTTTGAACTGAAAAATAAAAAAGATCTAAAGATCAAGTGAACCACATTGCAAAAGGCAGCGGGATTGAACTGAAAAATAAGAAAGATCTAAAGATCAAGTGAACCACACTGTAAAAGGTTGTAGGAATTGAACGACTGCCATTGAAACCCTTTTACAGGTTGCAAAAGTTTTAGATCAATATGACATTTGTTTTTCCTCTTCATTAAGGTCTTTGTAACCTTACGAACAGATTGGATGGAAAATAAACGTTATGGTGGCCCATGAATGTTTTAACGGTGAAAATCATTATTCGGTTGTTGTTTGTAGTGTGGTACATTTGAGGTTTGGATATTGTTGATGTTGCTTTTGGCTGGCCCTCTTTTGTGGCCCTTGGACCTATAAAGAAAGAAGGAAAAAGGTGACCCTGGCTTTACCAGAGGATCCTCCGATGCTTAAGTCAGAATCTAGGTATTAGAATAAAGGGTTTAGGGCAAAAGTTTTTGCATACCTTTCACCATGAAGGCATTCTTATTTATAACGATGTCGTACCCTGTAGGGCTTCCACAATTAGAGTAAATCTCAATCTCTTGGGATCCGTAATCCTTGATATTCTTAGATTTTCAGGGATCTTATTTTATCTCCTGAAAATCTTGGATGGAGATCCAAAGTTTTACTAGGTAACTTCCGAATATGGAGCGATATAGCTCGGCCGACTCTTATCTCTTCAGCATAGTCATGTCGAGATAAGTTTTATGGCTAATCTCCGCCCACTCCATTGGCTGACTCAATTCAAGGGTCGGACTAAAGCTCGGGCGGCTTTAGGGTCGACCGATCTTAGGTCGGTTTGGGCTTTCCTCTATGAGGCTTTTGATTGAACCTTAAGGTGCACTTTCTCCCTTAAAGGTTTCGCTTTATGGCTCTGGACGTTTAGACTATGGTCGGGCTAGGCGCCTCACGATCTGAGCTACGTTTCTCCATTTAGCTTTTGCAAGCTTTAGGCTTTATCTGGACTTGGCACCCAGTGACTCTGAGCCATTGCTTGATTGACTCTTCTAACCCTCAAGCCGATTTAAGGACTTGTTATATTTTTCCCCTAACAGTGAACCCCCTACTCCGTGCATCGCCTTAAGGCGGTCGAGGAGTATTTCAGAATTGGGTCGGGTTGTATATGAGTCGAGTTTATAATGAAGCATTTATTGATTGCAGGTCGGTTCACGTAGCTTCCGAGACATTGTTTCGCTTGACCACGTGTCGGTTCGCTTATCGAGGCCGCATGAGTGGAGCAGTCTTCGTTTCGGCATCAGGATGTATGAAGATCAGACACGTGGCGGAATGCTCAATGGCAGCACATGGGGTGCTGCCACGCATAAAGTTGGGGCACCTGAGGGAACGTCACTTTGGCTTCTCATTTAATGTTGGAGACACATGGTGGCTCTTTAAAAAAGGGTCGCCCTAAGCACACTTTCACCATTTTCGCTCCTCTTCCGATTTTTTCTTCATCTCCTTGCTCTCTCTCGTGGACTCCATCATCACACTTGAATCCCTTTCGGTGAGCTCCCTCTTCCTCATTTTCTTTTCTTTAAACAATGTCAGGCGCCGCAAGCCCTAAGGAGGGACAATACAGCAATGAGGGTGAAGCGAGCGGCTTTTGGACGACTTCAGAATCGCCCTCACTGTTAGGGGAGAGGCAAACGCCCTGTTCCGTCATTGACAAAGGGTAATGGACCCTCCAGCAGAGAGGCCGGCGACGTCAATGGAGGCGTTGGACTTACCTCCTGAGCACGTGACCGTTGAAGGCTCCTCTGGTTGTTCCGATCCCGAGGAGGGCGGTGAGGAAGAAGTTGAGGCCGAAGGACGGGTTAAAGGGCTCGTGCCTTCCATGATAATAGTAGAGGAGCTGTCTAAAATTCAGTCTGAATATCATATTCCGGACTCAGTCATCTTGACTTTTCCTCGGCCAGGAGAGCTACCCAACTAGCCTCCTCCTGGGACAGTTGTAATTTTTCGTGTTGTATTGCAATGTGGTCTCCGATTACTGTTTTAGAAGATTGCTCGAGACCTGCTGGATAGTCTTGGCATAGCCCCGAGACAGGTTGTGCCGAACGGGTGGAGAGACTTGTTCGGTTGCGCAGTGGTCTAGGCCGAGATGCCATAGCCCGAGCTAAGTGTGAATGAGTTTCTTCACTTGTACCAAGTGCAGGCGCACACTCAGCACCCTAACTGGTTCTTTTTCTGCTCTTAGCGGAATACTGGCGGGCCTTTAATAACCGACCCTCCTTCATCGAACAAGCATGGAGGGATAGGTAATTTTGGACCCTCGGTAGATGGGAGTCGGCTGAGATAGGTCTCATCCACCCTTTCGTCCCTCGAACTTTTTGCGCAGCAGGTAGTGCTGACATTGAACTTAATGCGTTTACTCAGTCGAGTCTTTGTTGAATTACTGACGCGATTTCTCCCTTTCAACGATACCTAAGCATCCTCTGGATCTTGACTCGGGCTTTCTAAATCGGATTCAAAATTTCCGAGCCTTGAGTCCAAAAAGGAGATCTTGTAAGAGGCTTCTTCAGCCAGAGCTTCTTTTTGAGTGGGGCTTCGACTCCGCTGTGACTGGTGAGAGACTTAGATTTTTTTATTTTTTTATTTTACTGTACATCTGACTGTACTGACGCTTGTCTTTCGAACGCAAACATGTCTGAGGCTCGACCCACTCTTCGTCTCCTGTCTCAAGTTCGACCCCCACCCTGCTTAGGCTCTCGAGCCTCGAAAAGGCATAAGACGGTCTCAAAGGGCCTGGCGAGGACTGCCCCTCCTGCGCTCCCGACTGTTATCGAGGTCGAGAAAGGTACGGAGGTGACAGAGGGGACGGAAGCGGCAATGATGGAGGCGATAGCGACGGCCTCTAAACAACCTTGGGAGGCTCCTGAACCAGGACCGGCCGAGGCACCAGTTTCTCCAAGAACGGAGGAGAGGGAGCTGCACATGGCGAGATCAGCTAAGGAAGAAAGGATAGCCTTCCGCTAGAAGGTTGAAGAGATCCTTCTGTGGGCGAGTCGGCAGATATTCACGGGAGATTTCTTCGGCCTTATGGAGTCCTCTTCCATGGAAAACATGCTCAGTAGGATCGGGACGCTATTGCTCGAGGTAATAGCACCACTTCCCTTAGTTGTTTTTGCTTCAGACTCCCTTTTCCTTTAAAAAAAAAAAATTTCTCCTTGTGCAGTTCGCTCCTTGCATGCTGAAGGCCAATGCCAAAGTATCCGCCATGACTAGGCGAGCCGAGGATGCAGAAGCTCGGCTGTCGGATGCTAAGGCTCGGCAGTTGGAAGCAGAGGTTCAGCAATCGTTTGCTGAGTCTCAGGCCATTTTTATGGAGGGTCAGCTCGAGAAAGTAAAGGCTGCTGCTGAGTCGGTCATGACAGAAAGGGACTATGTGGCCTCGCGATTGGATGAGGCTAGGTTGGCCTTCGAGCAGGCCGCCACGAAACGTGCCTCGTCTTATAAGAAGCTTCAGGAGCTTGAGACTGGGACTAAAGCCGCTCTCGCGGCTGTGAAGGTTGAGGCGGTGGAACAGTATCTTTCATCTTTAGCCTATGAGGAGGAGCGAGTCCTTGTTTATCGAGAGGGCTACGTAGAGTACATCAAGGTAATGAAAGAATCTTTCCCTCATCTACATCTATCCGGCTTCGACGAGGGCGAGTCAAGGCCCGGTGGCGAGGCTGAGGTAGCTCCCGAGACATACACTTATAACACCTCTGCTACTACTCTTGATGCGGCTCCATCAGCTCCTGATGTAGCTCCATCAGCATCTTCTAGGTTATCTCCTGGTGCGGCAGGCGAGGGCAAACCCTGAAGTTAGTGTGGTGGAGCAAAATTCCTTTTTGCTCCCCACATCTGCTTCAGGCACTTCAAGCACACCAAGCTTCGGGGCCAAGCATGTCAACAATGGCGAGTGTCGTCCTTTATCGATATCCGAGTGTTGAGCATTTATTGGTTTGTCAATACGATGCAATTGTAAACAATGAACCGACAATGTAATACTTTATTGATCAATGAATATATGTTTTTTGTTACTTTTTTGCGCATTCTACATTCATTTCATGATTCTTCTAGTGTTAAAAGTAAATGAGCCGAGTGTAGATTGCTTCTTTAACCGAGGCAAGGATAGTACATCTTGAGATGCTCGGCGTTCCAATGATGAGGCAGGAGCTGCCATGTTAGGTCTTTTAGTCGATACGTACTTGGTTAAATAGTATTTGCGATTACATAAGGGCCCTCCCAATTTGGCCCCAGTGTTCCTGCACCACTTTCCTTGGTATTCTAAAAAGTTCTTCGGAGGACTAAGTCCCCCGCTCGAAATCACCTGACTTTGACTCAGGCGTTGTAGGATCGGAACACTAATCATTGATAGGTGGCTGTCCGAAGTCAAGCCAACTCTTTGATTTCGTCCAGGAAGTCGAGGTCGAGGGTCAGCAATTCCTCATTATCTTGCTCGTTGAACAAACTTACTTAGGCGACAGGTAAGCCAATCTCCACAGGAACAATTGCTTCCAAGCCATACGCTAGAGAGAATGGAATTTCTCCTATTGCGGTTCGAGCCGTAGTTTGGTAGGCCCAAAGAACTTTAGGAAGCTCTTCAGCCCATGCTCCTTTGGCTCGGTCTAGCTTAGTCCGAAGGTACTGCTTTATAACCTTGTTAACGACTTTGACCTGTCCATTCGCCTGTGGATGATATGAAAATGAGTAAACATTCCTAATTCCGAGGTTTTGACACATTTTTCGGTATTGCTCGTTGTCGAACTATCTCTCGTTGTCGGAAATAATAGTCTAAGGTATCTCAAACTGACAGATGATGTTTTTCCAAACAAAGTTTATGATCTTCTGCTCGGTTGACTTGGCCAGGGGCTCGGCTTTGGCCCACTTGGTGAAATAATCTATGGCGACGACAACGAACTTAGTCTGACCCTTCCCTAAAGGGAATGGTTCGATGTTGTCAATTTCCTATTGACCAAAAGGCCAATGACCGGCTATTGGCGTCAGTTCTTTAGGTGGCTGTCGGGAGATAATGGCAAACCTCTAGCACTTATCACAATTCTGAACGAACTTCCGAGCATCCTGCTGAATGGTCAGCCAATGATAACCTTGCCGAATAACCTTGTGAGCCAGGGATCGACCGCCCGAGTGATTACTGCAAATGCCTTCATGAATTTCACGTAGGGCATAGTCAGCTTCACTCGGCCTTAGGCACCGCAGGAGGGGTGTGTAGTATCCTTTCTTGTACAGCACTCCATTCAGCGTGGTATAATGAGCTGCGCGGTTCCTTAGTCAGCGAGCCTCGGCGCGATCTTCAGTGAGTACGCGGGTCTCAAGGTATCTAACAATTAGATTGATCCAAGATAGCTCAGAATTAATGGGGAGCAGGGCCGAGAGATCAGTTCCCTCGATGCTTAGCTTGGCCACGAATTCAATAGGAACGGATCTGGGGATGTCGTCTTCGTCGGCTGAGGTGAGTTTTGCTAGGAGGTCGACTTTGGCGTTCTCGGCCCTCGGGATCTGAGTAACAGAACATTGGTGGAATTTGGCGATCAACTCTTTTGCTTTCGTAAGATAGGCTTTTAACCTCTCCTTCCTAGCCTGATATATATCAGCTATCTAGTTGACAACTAAATAGGAGTTACTGTACACATTTAGATGAGTGACTCCTAAGCTGGCTGTTAGCCGAAGTCATAGGAGTAGAGCTTCATATTCTGCTTTATTATTGGAGGCTTGAAATTCAAGTATTAAGGTATACTGTATAACTGTGTGATCAGGAGTCTCTAGAACTACCCCTGCCATGTATGGTTGGGAAGGGATTGAACGGACGATGCCCCTGGGTCAGTAGAAGAGATATATGTTTGCACTGTGACTTCAACAATAAAGTCTGCCACAGCTTGTCCCTTAATTGCTACCCTGGGCTTGTAGTGGATGTCGAATTCACTGAGTTCGATCACCCATTTTGTGAGTCGTCCTAAAGCCTCCGGTTTTTGTAGTACTTGGCGGATAGGTTGGTCGGTCATGCCGATGATCGAGTGAGTCTGAAAGTATGGTTGTAAGCATCAGGATGATATGACTAGTGCCAAGGCCACCTTTTCTAAGGTTGGATACTTTATCTCTGCCGAGACGAGGGCCTTACTAATATAATAAACAGAAAATTGTCTGCCTTCATGTTCGCATATCAGGGCCAACCTTACAGCTGTGTTAGATATTGTCAGGTAAATCAGCAGAGGCTCGCTTGACTCGGGCTTTTATAGCAGTGGTGGCGATCCTAAATACTCCTTGAGTTGTTGAAGGGCAATCTCGCATTCCTTTGTTTGATCGACAATTTGTCGGCCCTTCAACTGTTTGAAGAAGGGGAGACATTTATCGGTAGCTCGGTATATGAAGCAATTTAAGGCTGATATCCTTCCAGTCAGCTGTTGAATATCTTTGATCGTCTTCGAGGATTCCATGTCGAGTAAAACCTTGATTTTTTTTTTATTAGTTTCGATTCTTCGTTGGCTGACCAAGAACCCGAGGAATTTGCCTGAGCCTACGCCAAACGCGCATTTACTCGGGTTGAGTTTCATCTTATATTTTTGGAGGATAAGAAACATTTCCTCTAAGTTGGCTATATGGTCGGTTGCCTTAACGCTCTTGACGAGCATGTCGATATAGACCTCTATAGTCCGTCCTATCAATCGGGCGAACATTTTGTTTACCAACCTTTGATAGGTCGCTCCAGCATTTTTCAATTCAAATGGCATCACTCGGTAACAATAAAGACCTTTATCAGTGACAAAGGTGGTTTTTGATTTATCAGACTAATACATTACAATTTGATTATAACCAGGGTAAACGTCCATAAAGCTAACTAACTCATGTCCCGCGGTATCATCAACCAGCTGATCAATCCAAGGAAAGGAAAAACTATCGTTAGGGCAGACTTTGTTTAAGTCGGTATAGTCTATATAGACTCGCCACTTCCCATTAGCTTTCTTGACCAATACAACATTGGCCACCCACTCGGGATAATATATTTCTTCAATTAAATTGCTCTGAGGAGTATTCTAACGTCTTCCTCAATTATGACGTACCTCTCGGAGCCGAGTGCATGCTGTTTCTAATAAATCGACTTATAAGTTTGTCCAATATTAAGGCGGTGAGTCATGACCGAAGGATCAATGCCCGACATGTCTTCATGAGTCCATACAAAGACGTCGGCGTATCGGCGGAACAGGCTACCAGCTTCTCCTTTAATGGCGTTGCCAGGGACGAGCCAATCCAGACTGTCTGCGAGACGTCCGACTCATTCAATGGCACCTGGATGAGATCCTCCACGGGCTGGCTGCGTCAAGGAGATTCTTCACGTAGATCTAGGGTCTTGATCATTGTAATTATCGCGGGTGCTCGCAGAGCGATAGCGTAACATTGTCGAGCATCGTGCTGATCTCCTTTTATGATCCCGACTCTACTTGTAGTCGGAAGCTTCATAGAAATGTGATAGGCTGAGATGATGGCTCGAAGGAGGCAAAGGGAAGGTCAACCGAGGATCGCATTATAGACCGAAAACTGATCGACTATCAGAAAGTCGACCATAATGGTAGCTTGAATCAGCGCATCCCCGGCAGTGAGCGAGAGTTGAATTGCTCCATCGGGAAGAATCTGTCCGTCCGAGAATCCAATCAATGGAGTCCTTACAGGCCTCAGAGCCGAACGTCCGGCACTCATCTTATCGAACGCCTGTGTAAATAGTACGTCCGCAGATGAGCCTGTGTCGACGAGGACCCTTAAGACTTGTCGGTTAGCGATAGTGATAGTGATGACTAGAGCGTCATCGTGCGGGTGATAAATGCCCCTCACGTCTGCTTCGGTGAATACTACACTATATTTCTCGAGCTTTCTCTCCTTCGGGGGCCAAGCTAGAACCATAATTTCGGACTCAGCCTCGCATGATTTTTGTAAGCATTATTTGAGTTGCCTCCGCCCAGATAGCCACCGATAATCGTTCGGATATCCTCAGTGGGTCGATTATCATTTGAACGTTCTTTCATGGTTCACCGAGGTAGCCCTCTCGGATAAGCCTCTCAATCTCCTAGTTTAAATTATAGAAGTCACTCGTGTTATGTCCATGATCGCGATGGAAATGGCAGTACTTACTCTTACTTCGTCGGTGTGGATTGCTTTGGAGTTTATTAGGCCAGTTGACGAATCTTTCCCCCTTGATTTCCATCAGGACCTACTCTTACGGTTTGTTGAACGGGGTGTACGTCGAAAACTTGTGGTCAAGCCGCTTACCCAACATACGTTTGTCACTGGACCGGTCATCCTTCCGCTTCTTACCACCGGTCGAGTCAACTTCTTTTTTGGCTGACTCTTTGGCCAAGGTTTTTACGTTTTGTGCGACCTTGCGTAGGATTCGTGTCTCTTCGGTGTCTGCATACTTCTCTAACCGGGCCATAAATTCAGCCGGAGTAGTGGGCGAGTTCTTGTCCAAGGATGCAAGAAAGGGCTTATCTTTGACTCCTTACATAATAGAATTGAGGGTTGTCTCGTCCGAATGCTTTCAGAGTTGGAGTGATTCGAAATTAAATCACTTCATATAATCCTTAAGTAGCTCTTCCTATTTTTGGATTATATTGTTCAGATGCGCGGATGACTTCAACTTTTTCTTCCCTCCGATAAAATTGGCGAGGAAAGCGTCGTTGAGCTCGGTGAATGAGCTGATGGAATTTGGTTTCAATTGTTTAAACCAAAGATGAGCTACATCGACCAAAGTGAGAGAGAAGGCCCGACACATCATGGCATCCGAGACATCATGCAACTTTATATAAATCCGAAAGGATTCAATGTGCTCGGTTGGATCGGTTTTGCCGGTGAAGGGAGTAATCTAAGGAAGGCGGAATCATTCTGATAGTCAAGGTTGCATGATTTCGTCTATGAACGGAGATGCCTTCGCTTCGGGCCCTGCTTGACTAGCCCGACGACTTTGTTTCATATCTGCGATCGCATCTCGCATTTCCTTCTGTAGGTCCTGGAGCTCAGCCTTCTAAGGTTCGTCACTATCAGTCGTACCCTCAACCGGGGCATGCTGCGCCTTCTTCGATATATTTCGTGACGTAGATCGGTGGCAGGCAGCGGGGCAGTCACGGAGATATGGGAGAGTGCAGGGTTGGGCGGACCCTGATGTTGACTTTGTTGAGGAACAACTTGCAGAGCGACGGACTAAGGATCGATGAATTGTCATAAGGCATTTGCTCGACCATCGTCCTGTTGAGGTAGCTAAACTTGCTGCCCATGAATCTGTTCCAGCATTTGCTTCATGTAGTCCATGTCGGTCCTGAGTTCCTGGATCTCCTTATCCAATTGTTCATTCCCTCAGTTTCGCTGAGTGTGCCTGGTTGAAACGAAGGTTGCCTGACGGGCTGCAGAGCCTTATCGATTATCCGGTTGGTTATGGGCCCCTTGGGCTCCATTCTTCCTAGGCGGACTGGATGGTTATCCTTATTCTCGCCATTGGAAATTATTCAATGCTCTAGAGAAACGACTTTTCATATCATTTCACACAGACGACGCTAAACTGTTGATGCTGTTTTCGGCTCACCCCCTTTTATGGCCCTTGGACTTGCACAGGAAGAAGGAAAAAAGGTGACCCTGGCTTTACCAGGGGACCCTTCGATACTTAAGTTAGAATCTGGGTCCTAAAATAAAGGGTTTAGGGCGGGAGTTTTTGCATACCTTTCACCATGAAGGCGTTCTTATTTATAACGGTGTCGTCCCCGTAGGGTTTCCACAATTAGAGTAGATCTCAATCTCTTGGGATTCGTAATCCTTGATATTCCTGGATTTTCGGGGATCTTAGTTTATCTCCCGAAAATCTTGGATGGAGATCTAGAGTTTTACTAGGTAACTTCCGGATATGGAGCGATATAACTCGACCTACTCTTATCTCTTCAACACGGTCGTGCCGAGATAGTTTTACGGCTAATCTCTGCCCACTCCATTGGCCAACTCAATTCATGGGTGACTAAAGCTCGGGCGGCTCTAGGGCCAACTAATATTAGGTTGGTTTGAGCTTTCCTCTATGAGGCTCCTGATTGAACCCTGAAGTGTACTTCCTCCCTTAGAGGTTTCACTTTATGGCTAAAGATGTTCAAGCTACGATTGGACTAGACACCTCACGATCCGAGCTACGTTTTTCCATTCAGCATTTGCGGGCTTTAGGCTTTATTTGGACTCAGCGCCCAGCGAGTTGAGCAATTGCTTAATTGACTCTTCTGACCCTCAAGCCGACTTAAGGACTTGTTATATTTTTTCCTCAATAGATACGATTTATTTTTTGGCTCATACTCTAAGAATATCTCGATAGATGAATATATGGCTATGGATATAATAAATACATCATTTTGAGGCCTACGTAACTTTGATCTCCTTTGAATAGTTAGTTGAACCCAGAGCTGAGCATTAGCACTCGTCTTCGCACTATTCAATCGAGATCAAAGTTACATGGCCCCACAATTATGTATTTATTATATCCATACCATCCATTGACTTTTTAAGATCATTCTTGGACATTATACAAAAAATAAATCATATCCAAAAACCAAATGGACCACACCAAAATAGTAGTGAGAATAATGATTTTCATTCTTAAAAAGATTATAAGGCCTACCATAACATTTATAAATCATAAATACATGGATGAAGAGGTAGCATAGATTTCATATTGATTTCAATGGTAGAAGTTCAATCCCCCACTTCTCAGTGTGGCCTAATTGATCCTTACAGCCGGCTTATTGTTCAGGTCAAGCCGTAATACTAGCTAGCCAAGTGGATGTATGGTTCGGATATAACACATACCTCATGACGGGACCCACGGAACCTGCAGACGTAAATACATCAGCCGTACCAATCCGCTCCCGACATTGATGGTCCCCACTCGCGAAAAGTTGGGAAGCGGATTGGCTGGTGTACCACACACCGGATATATATACTGGTGTATTGACCCAAGTACTATGGGTCTCAATCACGATGGATGTGTTATATCCAAACCTTTCATCTATTTTTCGAGCTTCTCGTAAGGCTTGAAATTGAAAATTAAAGAAAATCTAACAATCAAGTGGACCACACTGAAAAAAGTAGTAGGGATTGAACATATGCCATTAAAATACTTTGGGGTTCACAGAAGTTTTGGATCAATATGTAAAAAAAAATTTCCTCTTTATTTGGATCTTCGTGATGTTGCGAACGGATTGGATGGAAAATAAACGTCGTGATCTACGAAACTTTTAACAGTGCAAATCACTATCTGGATGCTATTTGTAGTGTGGTCCATTTGATCTTTGGATATGATTCATTACTTTAAAGTGCACTAAGATGATCTCGAAAAATGGATGAACGGTGTGGATATAATAAATACATCGTCGTTGGGCCCATGTAACATTCATCTACTTTGAACCGTTCGTACATCTGAAGCTCGAGGAGCGTTAGCTCTCGCATTCGCACGTCACGTACCTACGCTAGCTATATAGCTGGTGTGTGGTACACCAGCCATTCCGCTTCCCAAAAGTTATCTGCACGGCAGTCGGGGTCACCTCAAGTCTTAATTCCTAACCGTCGCGTCTTCAAAAGCGGACTAAGCGAAGCCAACTGGCCGTAGGCGCTGCGTTGTCGGCAGCTTTGTTCATCGTACGCTGCTTTTGAATTCTTCATAACGGGAGACATAATTCATTAATCCAGACTATTGGTCTGTTGGGTCTCTCCCTTGATGAAGAATGTCCCAACGTCTCCTAAATTGGAAGATCTTAACTAGTCAACATGAGCAAACTTTTTCAGTGGAACCGAGGTTATTACTGTATTTCTCTCCTTAGCCACCTGTTTGTAGGGGAAAATTAGAAAGGATTAGACTGCTACAGTAAGAACAATTTTTTATGCATAGTCCATTCAGGGTGGGCCACAAGATACAGATGGTCTGGATTACCCAAACGTGGGTCCCACTATCCAGAATTGCCAACCCGTAGACCTGCAAGGATGGTCGGCGTATCAATAATGACACGCAAAAAGGGGCGCGGATTGGATACTGAGAAGGTCAGTAGCCGATTGGCTACTGAAGTGACGTCGTTAAGCCCGGTGGACCCACCATACATTGTGTAGGATTCATACCGTCCATCCATTTGAAGAGATTTTATAGCATGAGAAAAATATTGAGATAGATATAAAGTACCGTCCATCCATTTGAAGAGATTTTATAGCATGAGAAAAATAATGAGATAGATATAAAGTTTAAGTAGACCCACCATAGGAAACAGTCGGGACAGTGACATCCACCGTTCAAAAATTCTTAAGGGCAACGGAAGTTTCCGATGAAGCCTATATTTTTGTTTTCACTTCGTATATCTCTATTTTAAGTTATGAATAGGTTGAATATAAGCCTATATTTTTGTTTTCACTTCGTATATCTCTATTTTAAGTTATGAATAGGGTGGATATAAAAAATACATCATGGTGAACCTATAAATGTTTCAACGGTGAGTGTAACTAATCCCACAGCTTTCTGTGGGGTCCACTTGAACTTTAGATCTACCTTATTCTTTTTCTCATGTCATAAAATGATCTCTACAAATGGATGGACGGTATGGATATAACACGCGCATCATGGTGAGTCCACGTAACTTGGTGACGTCACTTCAGTAGCGATTTGGCTACTGACCTTGTCAGTATCTAATCCGCTCCCCGCAAAAACCTCCCACGTAGGCTAACATGGGCCCGTCCCGGTGAGAAATGTGCCATTGGACCACGTAGGACTCCGGGCAACTCACCATTTGTGTGAGTGGGCCCATCTCTCCCCGAACGGGACGGAAGCGGATTGGCTGGTGTACCACACACCAGCTATATAGCTGTTGTAGGTACGTGTCATGCTAAGACGAGCACTGACACTCCTCAAGCTCCGAGTTGTACGAACAGTTCAAATGAGATCAAAGTTAAATGGACCCATGGTGATGTATTTATTATATCTATACCGTTAATCAATTTTAAGAGATCATTTCAGAGCATAATCCAAAAAACGAATCATATCCAAAGATCATCTGTACCATAAGGCATATTTTCCATCCAATCTATTCATTAGGTCACAAGGACCTGAACTAAGAAGAAAAATAAATTTCATATTGATTTAAAAGTTCTATGACCCCAGAGAGAGTTTCATTAGTAGACATTCAATCCCCCACTGCTTTTTGCAGTGTGGTCCACTTGATAGCTAAATCTATCTTATTTTTGTATAAAGCCTTAAGACGAGCTCGCCAAAAGGATGGACGGTTTGGATATAATACAAACCTCGTGATCAGACCCACGGAACTTGCTGACGTCAATACAACAGCTATGTGGCTGGTGTGAGGTACACTAGCCAATTAGCTTCCGAACGGGACGGACGTGGATCGCATATTGATGAAGCCAGTACCGACCTTACTACTAAGGTTGTACATGAACCGAGCTAGCTCGGTTGACTTGCTCAACTCGACTCGAATCGAAGGTGAGTTCAGATCAAGTCGTGCTGTTTTTTGAGCTCGAAAATGATTTCAACCTAAGTTCGAGCTTGACCCATCTCGACTTGGCTCGGCTCGAATTCGGCTCAAACTCAACTTGACTTGGTTCGACTCGATGGAAGGGTATATACTATATATACCCTTTAAAAAAATTATAAGTTACAACTCTAACTCCCATAGCCGCTCGTTCCCTTTCACCAAAAAAAAAAACCCTCGTTCCCTTTCACAAAAGGAAAAAAAAAAAACCCTCTTTCAAAAAACCCTTTCTCCCCATCCCATTCCTAGCCGCATGACCCCATCCTCATACCCCATTACCTTCTTCCCTCTCTCTCTCAAGTCCCTGCCCTGCATGGTGCCCGCAGCTCGACATCCTTGCCCTGCCCGGTGCCCCTCCCCTGCCGGCTGCCGCAGTTTGTCACTGCCATGCCCGGTGCCCCTCCACTTGCCGCAACTCGTCCATGCCCTGCCCGGTGCCCCTCCCCTGCCAGCTACCACGGCTCGTTACTACCCTGCCCGTTGCCCCTCCACCTGCCGCAACTCGTCAGTAAGTGTTTTTATCTTTTTAATAATTTTCTTTTTGAAATATTAAATCACCTATGAATAACTAATTTTTTGTTTATTGATTCATTGTTTTGGACTTTATTACTTATGAATAATTATTATGTGTTTTTTTTTTTTGGGAACCAACTATGTTTGAAACCAACTCGAACTCGGCTCGAAACTAGCTCAAACTCGTTCGATTATTGGCCAAGCCGAGCTGAGCTGGACATGCTGGCTCGGTCACCAGCCGAGCCGAGTTCGAGCTGGGTTTGGCTAGTGAGGTTCGGCTCGATATACACCCCTACTTGTTACTGGTCAGTGCTCTGTGGGCCCTCCTATGATGCATCTGTTTTATTCAAACCGTTCATCCATTTTTCAGCTAATTTTTAGGATCATGCCTTAAAATGAGACAATTCCAAATCTCAGTTAGACTATATCACAAGAAAAATGGTAATTGAACGCCCACAATTAAAAACTTATTGTAGCCACGTAAGTTTTTGCATAAAGCTGATAAATTTGTGTTTTGGCTTGGTTCATGTATGTGTGACCTTATCAACAGGTTGGGTGTTCAATCACCATTGTTTTCTTGTAGCGTGCTCCCGCTTGCTTATGCCTAAAATAAGCCCGCAAAATGGGAAACGGTATGGATGAAACAGACTCTCATTACAGTGTAACCCACATAATACCAACAGTAGCAAGGTTGCTACTAGCAGTATCAGCATGCAATCCGCGTCCAAACCAGACTTTCATACGATGTATCCATTATGCAGGGGATGCATTGTACACTGCTCGGTATAGAGCTTGTATAGCATAGGCCTCTGTTTTCCGGTTTGCATGAGTGGAGAATGGGGCTAGGTTCAATTATCTTCGTTAATTTGTTGTCATGATCGCCGATGACCCATGATTGAAATCCCATGTATTGGATGATCCAAGCCATCATGTACATGGCCTTTTATGAGTTATCGACCTCGAAGGATTGGTTTATTTGGAAGATTTTTGGTGCATTTGCCATCTGAAGTGGGTCCAAAGTATCAACGTTTTGGATCACCATGTGATATAATATGAAATCATTTATACAACTCTATAAATTGAAAATGCAGGCATACCACTAGGGCCATTTGTCACTTAATATTTGAGGTGAATTTCTTTTTGGGGGTAATGTGTTTAGAGGTAAATGAAATGATGGTATTTAAAATTTGCATTTTTCGTGTGTTTTGAAATTTTAAGTTTTGGTTGTGATTCAGCTATAGCAGGAGTGAGATGCCTTTTTAACATTATTTTAAAGACTGGAGAGTTACACATGTAACAAAGGTGTCGTTAGGCTACTAATATGATATACACATTGTATGATGATGATACTCTAAAACAGTCCGATTATCGGATACAATACTAAAATCACATGGATGGAATGATCCAAATTATCCAAACTTGGCCATCTAAATGGCTGATCAAAAATGTCAATGAATCACTTATTTGTAATCCTTTTGTTTGTGGCCCACCTTGAGGTGTGTGTGTGTGTATATTTCTTATCAAAGTATATATTTCAATGGACTTATTTCAATCATTCTGTCAAATATCAAACATGTTTACTAATCTAAAATATTAAAGCTGATTTAATTAAAAAAATCCAAGTCCTATGAATATACCAAAGAATTCTAATGCAATCCAAATAGAAGCTCCAAAAAGAAGATTTGGATTCTAGTCTAAATTCCGGTGCATTCCAAACATCACTAAGGTTTCAGAATCACCTTGATTTTAATGAATTGTGATTTAGATTCCGATGCATTTCAAATTCTAGCTCTTAAAGGAGCCCGTAGCCCAAGCATTGTATATAGACTAATAGTAAAATGGAGATGGTTGCATAAAAGTTATATCCAATTTCCTTCGTAAAGTACACGTGTCAAACATGAATGTTGCTTTTGATGGTTGATCTGAAGGGCCATGGTGTTGATGGATTATTTGCACAAGGTCACAGTAATTAGAAGAATCTACCTTCCCATTGCGGGTTCAATTTTGTTAGTTGAACATTGACCTCTATACTGAGATTTTATTTCAATTAGGATTGGTTAAATAAAATAATATGAATGTTAAAGTCTTTGCATATGCACTTTTTCTCTACTTTTATTTAAAAGTATTTGAATTTTATTTTTTCTTTAAAATTTTATCTGAAGAAGTGAAACTTTTTAAAATCTTTAGTCTTGGATTGCTTAGGGGTGCACACGGTTCACGGTTCGGTTCGATCCGATTTTAGGGTGAAATCAAAACCAAATTATTCCCAATAATTCTAGGAAAACTAGAACCGAAACCAAACCATTTGCACCCTGGAACTGAATTGGAACTGTATTGTAAAAAACCAATTTGGTTCCAGTTCAATTCTACAGTTGTGGCCTTTTTATAATCCACCCTAATTGCATGGTTTATTTTTATAATCAAGCCCAAATGTATGGTTTTTTTTTTTTTTAAATAATCCAACCCAAGCTCTGCCATTAAAAAATTTCACAAAGAGTAATCTTGCCATGGTTTGTTTTTATGACCCTTTCGTGTTCCCAAAATGATTTTGCTGCCAATGTCTATTCGTGTTGTGATCCATTTGATGAATGGTATAGTTTTTTATGTTTTAAAAAAAATATTTCTTGACCAAGGGGTCCGGTTCCGGGTTCGGTTCTACGGTTTGGTTTGGTTCTAGAGAACCCTAACCGAACTAACCGGTTCTTTAATGTTTGGAATTGGAATCGATGCACTTCGAAATCAGTCCAAACTGTGCAGTCTGTTCGGTTCCAATCCAATTTACCACGTCTACCAATTCTGTGTGCACCCCAAGGATTGCTTAAAAAGAAAAAGCTAGAAAGGTTTATAAACTTTGAGTTCTTTAGCATTTTTAGTTGGAGATTGTAGAGAGAAGGCTAGCTTACATTTTCTAGTGCTTTGCATTGAAACGTGTGCTGGTGCTCGCATACATGCACTCACAATGTGGGCAATGAGGCTGTAAAGGCACTAGTGGCGCACTTCACACATGCGCATCATGTCGCGAGTAGCGCTCCCACATGACCTATAGTGGATCAACGCGATCTGGTGCGACTAGGCTAAGCTGTTGCTAATTTGGCCATAACAAATATAAGTCCATCGCAAGATTGGCCAACAGAAAATGGTCATTGCATCGATTGGCTGGTGAAGTTTCGACTAGTAGAATCTGACCGTTAGATCATTCGGCAATGAGAAATGGCAAGTTCGGCCAATTTAAATAAAGTCGCATCGATTCATTAGAAATTAATTGACATAACCATTTTGAACGGTTACAGAAATGTTTCTTTGTGAAATGCACAACCTTTCTTTCTCTATAAAACCCCGTGTAAATCAAGGATTAATTATATCGTGCACTGCTCTTTCCAGAGATAGAAATCCTCTACTAGAATATCTATCATTTTCTCTTTGTAAGCACGTGAAGTAGATTGTTTGTTCACAAAACACGATCTGCTAAAATTTTAAAAAAAGCACACCGAGTTTCTATTGTGATCTCTTCATGATTGTTGCATGCAGAGCCATCAAGGCTTTGTCATATCCTGAAAGTGTTTTGCTAGTAGCTCGAGAACAATCTCACACCAATGAGAGGAGGCAAATAACGATTTAAGGAAAGTGTATCTAATCCATGTTTTGAGCCTTATTTGAACTTTCTTCTCTGTTTTATTTTATTTCAGTTTCCACCTTATTTCACCACACCCAATTCTAATCGTCTCCTCTACAGAAGTCATTTAATGAACTCTGTCAGTTATGTGTCCACTTGATGAGTGGATCACTCTGATTTTCGAGTCAAATTGTCACACCCCAAACTCGGAAACCAGGTTCATAAAATTCTCGATCGGTGAATTCGGTGTCGACAACCTCCATAGTACCCCATTCTCAGCACCTAGCATTCAGATGCCAGATTCCGATTCTGGGATCCTATAAGGAGGATTTTTCAATGTATATTTAACTCGCATTAAGCATAACCATAAGTATACTCAAATCACAAATGCAACATCATCATCACATATCCACTAATATAAACATTTGAATACAATGCTGAAAGGAAAATATATATATCGAAGTCAAAACTCCAGAAGACCACTACACGTTCCATGCTCGACGCTGTTGCAACATAACGCCACCTGCATGCATCTATCATGCATAAGCTTATAGAAAGCTTAGTAGGTGGTGAAAGTGTGTGCGCAAGATAAGTTTCGAGTATGCAATACAATGTCATAAATTATATAATATCAAAATAGACGAAGACACTAACAAGATCATGAATCATACAATATTAGAGTAAGCGGAAATATATTGATAAGTCCATAAGTGCCATCAGCCGTACCAAGGCTATGCGATGTAAGACATGAATGTTAACGGCCATATCAATGAAGAAACATGGCAACCCAAAATGCTAAATGCTACGGATGCAATGCAATATGTGGTGCAAATGAAATGAACAAGTTGGAGTGAATTCGGGATGATAGTACGTAGTATCGTAGGGTATGGGGTCCATCACAAGGGACTTCTATCAAAACCAGTCCCATACCTAAATTTGGATAGTCAGACTCAATGTGGTAAACTCCTGATCTCACGTTAGTCACGCGCACTAACCGAAATTTTGGCTGTTGCGAAGGTACAGGTAATAAATAGTTGTTCACCACCAGCCCGAGTGAACAGTGAATGAATGAATGAGTATCAACTCTTGCTCAATAAGCCCACATATCAGCACCATATATCTCTGAGATCATCACCAGGGTCTAGTACACTCCAAGCTGGCTACCACCCCAACCGGCCACATAGCCCAGCGAGTAGAAAAGACCTCACTACCCGCCTGCCAGTAGTATATCAATGCCTACCTGGCTCGTCGATAACGAACCCATTTGGAAACTGGTCAAACTCAGCCTAGCTTATAGCCCACTCACTCGAGCGGATAAAGCTACACCCCCTCTCAACTGACCACGACACAGTGGGAGACGTGGCCTACTGGTATTCGGCACTCGGGCGCTCATGTATCTACTCGGTCTAGACGTTGGGGCATCTCCTGGCCTCGAAGGTTTAGGGACTTTCACCCACGGACATCCAAAGTGCCCAGATGCTCGAACCAAACATTTTCGGTGTCCCATCTGGCCATCCACGACATGCCTGTGGAGGTCACAACCCTGATGTCGCTAGGGCGTACAGTAATCACAATCACACAATGCAAGATACATGAGTCATGTAGTCCAATCATGCATCAATCTTGTGCATACCATGCGCTCATGTGGGATACTTCACCTATCAGGGAGTCTCATAAGCCATTTGTACTATGGCATATGCAAGGGTTAATCACATCTCACAATAAACATGCAGATGATGCGTATGGGCATGTATCATGATGCTATGTTGTCACATACTCATAATCGGTATCAATAACCGTCATCAACAATCAGCCTCGACAATGTGGACATTTAACCAACATTGCCCCCAATGAATGACCCACATAAAGCCTAACAAGCTTGGACTATAAAAACACCAACCCGATAAAACTTGGGTTGGGCTCGGGTTGAGGTCTCGGGTTGTCCGGCCCAGCCTGAACTCGATCAATATATTAGTTACTTATAAATTATAATTGAGTGTGGATCGTTTGTGTCGAAGGCACACTAGTGATGTCGGGTCTCATTTGTCCACGTCATTTCCAAGTACTCAAACTAACAAGATATGCAGAATTTCTCTCTCCCAAATAGATTGCGTGCTATGCTACATGACTTTTAAAGGAGTAGTTGTCCTATATTTTAACTTATTTTTTTAAAGAAAAAAATGAAGTTCTTTATGATGAATAATCACATATATAATTAATAAAATCATAGATACAAAAAATAAGTCCTATATTAAAATATAATAAACTAATGTAATAATGAAAATATTAGCACGTATACACCCGACCAACCCGATCAACCTGACCGAGCCCGCTTGGGTTGGGCTCGGGTTGAGAATTCCCAACCCGAGATTGGGTTGGGTTGGGTTAGGGTTGAGGTATAAGAACCTTGGGTTGGGTTAGGGTTGAGCACCAACCCGACCCGACCCTTCCCGCCCAACTTTCAGCCCTAAACAACAATCGACCTCGATAATGTAGACATTTAACCAACATTGCCCCCAAGGAATGGCTCACATAGATCCTAACATATAGTGGACCCATGGCCTCACACAAGGACCTAATATACAACACCACGGGCCTCACTCAAGAGCTTAACACACATCACGATGGGCCTCTCATATGGGCCTAATATACATCACAATGGACTCTATCGCCTGACCCTTAAATGCATCACAATGGGCCTCATCACATAGACCTCATATTCATCACATTAGGCCTTAAACACGGGCTGCATATACATCACGTAGGCCGAATATACATCATAATGGGCTTTAACTACGGGTCGTATATACATCATATAGGTCTCGACAATCGGCCTTGGCAATCGAAATCGGCCTCGACAATCGAAATCGACACTTGGAATCGGCCTCGATACTCGACCTCGACAATCGGAGTTGGCCTATATAATCGGCATCGACAATTAGAATCGGCCTCGATACTCGACCTCGACAATCAAAATCGGTCTACACAATCGGTCTCGATAATTAGAATCGGCTTCGTTACTTAGCCTCGACAATCAAAATCAGCCTATACAATTGACCTCGACAAATCGGAATCGGCATATACAATCGGCCTCGACAAATCGGAATCGGCCTCAACAATCGGAATTGGTAATTGATCTCGACGCAAGGCGGGGTCCATAGATGGACGATCGATGATGGACCAAGTAATATCAATGGAGCCCATTCGTTTAACTTAACCCACTAGAGAATGATGGGAATAGGCCTAACTAGGCCTAAGGAAAAGGTCACAATGTGGACATTTAACTATCACTGCCCATCAATGTAGACATTTAACCATTACGGCCCATTATGTAGACTTTTAACCATCATTGCTCCCAAGGAGTGGCCCACATAGAGCCAAACATATAGTGGGTCCACGACCTCACACAAAGGCCTAATATACATCGCAATGGACCTCAACAAATGGGCTGAAAATACATCACAACGGGTCGCTCATATGGGCCTCATATACACCATGTGAGCCACATCAATGGGCCACACCAAGGGGCCTCAATATACAACAAGTGGGCCGCAGCAACAGGCTGCACCAATGGGCCTCAATATATAACAAGTGGGCCGCATCAATGGGCCTCAATATACAACAAGTGGGCCGCACCAATGGGCCTCAATATACAACAAGTGGGCCGCACCAATGGGCCTCAATATATCACATTGGGCCTTATCAAATGTGCCCGAAGTAAATCACATCGGGCCCTTCCAAATGGGCCCAAAATACATCAAATAGGCCATATCAAATGGGCCACTCCAGCTACACCATTCATCCATCTATAGAGATCATTTTAGAGCATTATCCAGACAAATAAATCATATCAAAAGATGATCTGGACCATACCACAAATAATAGTGGTGATAATGATTTCACTGTTAAAATCCTACAGGGCCCACCACAGAAAATCGTGAGAGCAGCCACACCCATCATTAAAACATTTATAGGACCCGCCGTGATGTATTTTGAGATCTAACCTATTCATTAGTTAACACAAAGATAGATGAAGTGAAAACAAAAATATCAGCTTGATTGGAACTACCGTGGCCCTTAAGAAGTTTTGAACGGTGGATGTGGCTGTCCCCACTATTTTTAATGGTGGGGTCCCTGGAACTTCAGATCTGACTCATTCTTTTTCTCATGCCATAAGACGATCTCTTAAAATGGTTGGATGGTATTCATACAGCACATGCATCATGATTGGTCCCACCGTCTAAGGTCTGGACGGTGTATATAAGACCCATACATCACGGTATGCTCCACAACAGGTGGTCCACTAGAGATTTGGATCATCCTCACGTCCAGAAGGACGGTGAGGAGTACATATATCAAGGTGGGTCCCACACACGTGGCCCACCAAAAATACATATAGATATAAATTATATATATATATATATTATATTATATATAGTACATATTTCAGGTGGGTCCCACATGGGGCCACCATAATGTAATATAATATAATATTATTATATATTATATCATGATATATATATATATATATAAGGAGGCACCAGCGTCCAGCATTCAGGTACACTGGACGGACGGCCTGGATCAGACACATGTACAGCTGGTCCCATCACCTGCACGTGTGACACGTGTAGGGTGGGCCTCACATATGGACGGTTGAAATATAACATGTACCTCAATGATCAAAGCCACAAGCTTGCTGCCATTAATATAGCAGCAGCTATAGCCGCTGGAGTCCACGTAGATGGATGGTGGGCCGCTGAATATGTACATTAAGGTGGGTCCCACCCTCACACGTGCTACACATGTGGGGTGGGCCACGTCCAAAGCAGATGGACGGTGAATATATAAAACACAAACATCACGACAGCCCATAGAGCTGTTGACGTTACAGTAGCTATTTAGCTATTTAAGGTACACCAGCCAATCCTCCTCCATCTCACCGTCCACAAATGGACGGTGAGGATAAAATACAAATATCAGGTGGGTTCACGTCAGCGTGGCCCACCAGAGCTCTAAATCAACTGGTATTTGTGGTTTCCTTCATTCAAGCCCGTCTACTACGGACGGCCAAGATCAGACACATGTATATATCAAGGTGGATCCCCACCGTCCATTGCTGGACGGTGGAGTCCACACAATTATCAGGTGGGGTCCACAAAGTATGGAAGAGAGGGATAGAGAGAGAGCGAAAGAGAGATCGTGATGAAGGGGAGGGACCTCGCTATTATGGGCTCTCCATTTCTTACAATACATACATCAACATGGGTCCCATCACAAGTGGGCCCTAAATAAAATTCAACGGTGGATCACCCACTAGAAAATACCCACCTTTGATCTTCCTGGACTCCTTCCACCGATACGATCTAGAGCTCCAAGGGGTGTGATTCAACGGCCGAGATCGGCTTTGAAGGGTTTGATTGAGTGGTAAGTAGTGGGCCACACAATGCTTCTCTCATGGAGGTTAGGACATTGGAGTTGCTCTCATGGAGCTTGGGAGAAAAAATGAGAGAGATATGAGAGAGAGATGATGTGAGTGATGGAGTGATGGGGAGAGGGATGGTGAATGATGGGTAGATGTACTTAGTTGTAAGAGAGAGTTGACTTTAGGGGAGAGGTGGTTGTACTTGACATTGATTGATGGAGTGATGTGATGTGTCGTAGAGATTCCCTCGGTGTTTGCAACATGCGGTATTTTCCTCGAACTAAACGCGGGCCCACATCTCCTAGCCCAGGTTTCGCCTCAGCGCGCGAGACGCGGTGTCGGAACCGCGACGACGACGCGGTCGCAATGATATAAGTCTCGGGTCGAGTTGACTCAGATATGCAGGACTTAGCTTAGGCTGGCGCGTAAACGTTGGTTACAAGTCGCTGGTTACCGAAATTCGACCGGGAGGACCGTAGGAGTATACAGAATGGTACGAACTAGGATACGGGTCTTACACAAATGATCTTCAGCGGTGTAGCCCACTGCTTACATGGATCCAATCTTCTACAACAATGACAAGTTGGCAAGAAAGATGAGTTGTGCTAAGTTAGGCATACAACCTGTTGTATGTGATCGATTCTTAGTAAAGTGAGAATCATCATGATTTCACTCACCTTTGAGCTATGTAAGCCCTAGCCCATTCACTTGCAAATATGTCTAAAATTAAATAACACGTGTACCAGATTTGAACCATGTTAACGACTACATTGTGCCATTTTTAGGAGCTGACGATGAGAAGCAAGGGTAGAGAGAATGAAGAAAAGGAGGAGATAAAGTGGTTGTAAGAAGATGAGGGAGATGTGGAAAGGTGAGATGATAGGGCATAGAAACCCTAAGCACTCTAATCCTTTTATAATGATATTACGTGGGCTTAGGCCCTATCGGCCTTATTATAAAACCTCTCCTCCTCAAGCTGGAGCATTCTAATGGTGCCTATCTTAAAATAAGGGCTAACATAATTAAACCAAGGAAAAGAAAGAAATTCTTCTCTAAAATAATGAAATTCCAAGTCTCGTATGGGCTACGAGTATAGGATCACATTCAAGCGACTAACTAATGATTTTTATCTATTGATTTACATGGACAATGTTTGGATTGCACAAATCATCCTATTGAAGTAATTTTAGTAATGCAGTTGATATTTTGATTGCTTTAGGATATCATTAGTGGGGCACGTGCACAATAAATTATGACACATGTTACACATATGACTTATGGGAGGATTTTGAGATGTAATCTTAGCTTTCACCTTGGATCTCAAACTCTCTTTTTGAGAGGATTTGAAATCCCTAATTTCACTTGCTGCGGGAGGTATGACATTGTATTAGACAAGATTAACACCATTATTGCACAATGATTGCATGTGTATGAAATTATAATGGTATTTTGGCCATCTAATCCCCATATTTGGGATAAAATTCTTGCTATGGGGAAAACACTACATTAAAAAAATTTCCATTTGGTGGACCATGGAATTGTAATTAGAGAACCAAATTCACAATGGATGTTGGTCACTTTTTTCACGTATATAACCATAATGTCACATGTAAAAGGCATATATGGATGGATGGCATGGATAAACAACATGTATTAATATGGGGCCCATTGTGTAGTAGATTTTAAAATCCATGAAAATCCCGCATGAGACCAAATGCAATTCCATCCCACATAATCTTAACCCTTCCCATCCTCCCCAAACATCGGATGAAATTTGTATAGGACTGAATGCAATTCCATCCCACAGAATAACATCTAATACCATGCGACAAATGCCCCTTTGGGTGTCAAATAGATAGGGGATATGAAATCCCCTCAAATTCTCCCAAATCCATGGTGTCAAACGACCCCCTAGGGAGTTTTTAATGGTGGACATTCAATCAACATTGTTTTCTTATAGTGTGGTCCACCTATGATTTGGGTCTGCCTTATTTTTGGGCTCGTGCCTTAAACTAAGCTAGCAAAATTGGACCGCGAGGATAAACACATACATCTATAAACACCCCACCCCGAGTCGATAAGCTAATTAAGTTTGAACCAATGAATGGTCAACCTAAACATTGATCTTAGAGGCTGAAACTCTAGGAACCCTGATCCTAAACCCTATACTCAACCCAACTCAACTCAATCAATCTAGCTAATATAATCCTAAATGCTAGGACCCTATAACCCTAGAGCCTTGAGTCAACTTAACAAGTTAACTTACTGAGTCAACTCATCCGGTCAGCTTACCCAGTCCAACAACCTAATTAAATCACCTAGTTAAGCCCAACCCAAAACCAATTCCGAATCAAAGCCTAAAATTAAGCTCAATCGAAGTACAATGCATAACAATAATACATCATCCTTCATAACAGAGCCTCCACAAGAGTATAAGAGATTACTTGCCAAAGCAAGAAATTCATGTGTGGACTGGCGGCACCCTGGTTGCCGCCTGCCACGTGGCATTCCCTCCTTGGGTTGTCACCCCTCAAGCATGTGGAATCTCTCTTCTATCTCTATATCCAAATTTATCATTTTACCATGTCATCCAACACATGAGATGACACTCTCAAATCCAAACCATTCAAACATATTTTGCCCTCCTAGACTTTGCAGAAATTACAAGAATAAAAAATTGAGTTTTGAAGCTTTAAATAGTCCATTTCTCTTCTCATTTGAGCATTAAGAAAACACTCAAGCATCCAAGAAATTCCCTTTCATGCCTTTAATAAGGAGACTGAGAGTGAGAAAAAGAGAATCCAATAGTCAGTTCGTATGCTCTTAGGCTTTCCGGTATGGCTGGACAGAAATTCAAAGTGATTAGCTATTGTCATTGTTGCATTTTTAATCATATTTATCATGAACCAGTTAGATCTTACTAAATAAAGACTATAGACTTTTATGTATAGAGTAGGTTAGAGTAGGTGCCTATTACCTTCCATATCTATTAATATAGTCCCTTAAAATTTATAAACGCAACCTCAAAAATTATTTAAGACTAATAATATTCCAGTTCTCAGTCCCAAACGTTTATTAGTCAGTGTCGACCGTGATTAAACGTAACACCCACTCGACTACATTTATGAGGCAAGTGAGCAAATTCCATCCGGATCACAACATCATGGTGAAGCCCGATCCAGCGTCCATAACATCATCGTCAGGCCCACAGAGATTTGACACCAGCTAGCTGGCTGGCGTGGGGTCATTAGCCTAACCACGTCGTATTACAAACACATCAACGTGGGCCACGGTCACTGCTGACCGAACTCTATGTTACCCGGACCTGAGCGAATCCGCTCCCGTGGATCTTCAAGCTCCAGAAACAAACGCACCAAAAGTAGCATATGTGTACGGTCGCTCTCTTCCATGGTGCTGCGTTCCTCAGCCCAAACCCTGGAGTCTCCACTCATCAAGTGGGCCACAGATGTTATAATAAATGGACAGCATATAGAAGGTGTTAGCTGAAAGTCGATATTCAAGGGGACCACCTGGTGAACGTGCCCAACCACACACGTGTCATTCCACGTAGTCACGTGTGGTGCGCTTGAAGGTGGAGGCCCTGTTCTCTACAGCTTTCTTCTCTCCCTCTGGATACTGACAGCTCGTTACCGGTTCAATCCGACTCGCCGCACTGCAAAAGATTCTAAAAATCGCCGACCCAGCGCCGTATCCGAACATCGCTCAAAGGCAGAAGCGATACACGACCGAGTGATTAGACGAGGAAGACGAAGAAGAGGGAAACCCTAATCCTAAAATTAGGGCTATCGGCTTTCAATTTCAGCACCCTTTTATCATCCTTTCAAAAACCCTAAATCAGAAGAAAAAAAAATAATCAAGAAATTACACCTACGGCGTCTCCCTCTCCATGTATGCATGGCATCCGAGCCGTTAATCGGTGGAGGTACGGACGGCCCTCGCGACAAGCACAGATGGGCCGAAAGCAAGGTGGTCTACACAAGAAAGTCCAACAAAGGCCCAAGGCCCACTACACAACGCTACCAGCCACCCTCCCCTCAAACCCTAACTCCCACCGAAGACGCCAACTCGTCTCACCATCAGATCCTCCGCTCTGCCGCGTCTGACGATTCCTCGAGCCGCCACGTCACCCGGGACCCACCTCTAACGGCCCACCACAACGGCTTCGACTCGGCCCGCCGTGTCACCATCAGCCTCTCCTCCCGTTCCAGGCAGGACCTGCGCGATCTCCGCCGCAGGCTTGCTCGTGAGCTCGATCAGGTCCGTTCGCTCGTCCGGAAGCTTGAGGCCCGTGAGGCCCACCTGACCGGCTACACGCACTCCCAGCTTTCCGCCAACAACAACAACAACCACAATGTCAATGCCGTCAATCAGGTGCATTCCGAGGTCGCGTCGGGCGGCCCTCGCCCACCTCACCAGCTCAGCGTCTCTGTCTTCTCCAACAGCCAGTGTGGCGCCACCAGCGATATTGTCGTAGACAAGGAGAAGCGGACCCCGAAGGCCAACCAGCACTACCGCAATTCGGACTTCCTCCTTGGGAAGGACAGGTTCCCACCCCCAGACAAGAGGCCGAAATCCAACGGCGGCAAGAAGCATGGGGGCGATAATTACAGGGCGGCTGCAACTGACAGGGTCTTCAAGGACTGCAGCGCTTTGCTGTCGAAGCTGATGAAGCACAAGCACGGCTGGGTCTTCAATTCGCCGGTGGATGTCAAAGGTCTCGGCTTGCATGACTACTATAGCATCATCAAGCGCCCGATGGACCTTGGCACTGTGAATGCCCGTCTCAGCAAGAACTGGTACAAGTCTCCAAGGGAGTTTGCGGAGGATGTCAGACTGACGTTCCAGAATGCCATGATGTATAACCCCAAAAACCAGGACGTCCATATCATGGCGGAGCAGCTGCTCAAGATGTTTGAAGATCGGTGGGCCGTTATAGAGTCTGAGCATAATCTCCACCCAAGGAGGTTTGATGTAGAGGACGCAGGTTGCTCCGTCGCCCGCAGGTTTGATGCAGAAGATATGGATCAATCTGCCGCCCATAAGATGAGAAAATCTCCTCCGCCCGAATTGAAGCGGACTCTCGATCGGTCGGAGTCGACTACGCTCCCTGTTGATTCGAAACCGGTGGTGTCGGTGAGTTATACGCCGACTGGGAGGGTGGCTGTACCGAAGAAGCCAAAAGCCAAGGACCCCAACAAGCGGGACATGACGTATGAGGAGAAGCAGAAGCTGAGCACAAACCTTGTGAATTTGCCACCGGAGAAGCTGGATAATATCGTTCAGATCATCAAGAAGAGGAATTCAGACCTCAGCCAGCACGATGATGAGATTGAGGTGGACATTGATAGCTTTGATGCAGAGACTCTGTGGGAGCTTGACAGGTTTGTGACCAATTATAAGAAGAGCTTGAGCAAGAACAAGAAGAAGAATGAGATTGTGGTTCTGGCAAGAGAGGAAACTGCACCCAACAATGTCGGAGAAGTGGTGAGTGATCAGATTGTATTTTTCTGCTTTCCATCCCTGCTGTCCTTCTACTTCCTTTTTCTTTAATTTTATTTATGAAGAGGTTGATTAGCTAATAATATTTTGTTTTGATTTTTCTAGGATCCAGTCCCTGAAGCTGTTGAGGCCCCAAAGGAAAGTAGAACAGGTATGAATTCTGTAGACACTGAAGGTTGCCTGCATTTCGGTTTGCAGTGTCATCTGATCGTCCACCGACCAAACAAGGTTTTAGTTTGGACCAGCAAGTGTACTGGTTGGACCCACCTTTTAGTGATCCAACCGTTCATCTGGTGAGCCCCTTTTCAGGATGATCCATCTTGTGAAGATCTTCCTTAGATGATCTCAACTATCCTCTTGGTGAGCTGTGAATTGATGGGTGGTTATAACTTAGAACCATCTGTATTCATCCAGGGAAATAGATCTTCTGATTGTATAGGTACGAGTTCTAATGAGAGATATTTAATATTTTTGGGGCATGACAAGGTCAGGATGGGTCCCACCATGTAATGGTCTGGATCAGATGAATGTGGGGGCCACCTATATCGTTGATGGTCAAATAAGCAACACAGTTTTTATTGGGTTGGGCATTTCATGTTTCATCTTTTGGTTCAGTTTTCCTGCATCACTCCAGATGATGTTGTTAATTGAAATACTTGGTTTGCAGTAGATGAAAAGAATGTCCTGTCTTCATCACCTGTGCAAGGAGAAAAGAAAGGGGACAATGCTAATAGATCGAGTAGTTCAAGCAGCTCTAGCAGTGAATCTGGATCTTCAAGTGGTAATTTTTTTGACCTTTTAAATTGAGTTAATGGCTGAGGTATACTATTCCATAAATAGTTTTATTTTTTGATGTTTGCTCAAATACATCCCAACATATTATAACAAGATACTTTGGGACTCTAGCCATTGGATTTGAGCCTTTTTCAATGCCAAAGACCATTACTTGATAGGCCTCCCCTTGGATGGAGGATGCCCAAAAGAACTCTCAGATTGAATATTCCAACCCATAATTTGTATAAAGTTTATAGTGACTGTTCATGTTCACAGCACAAGAATTAAATTATCAAAGGGTTGAAAGAATTCAATTGAGAACTTTTATTTTACGTCTTTCCACCATACAAAGTGAGACTTGCATATGAATGGTTCAGATCACTGCAAGATGACCCGGATTCAAATGTTAAATTCCTGATGTATTGTTTTGCAATATGTTGGGATGCATTTGAGCAAACCTCAGATTTGTTGATGATGTTTCCTAGAATTCATAATGAGGAAGTAGCCATCTAATTGCCTCTTTCAGATCCCACTTGAAAGTCTCGTAACTTACAATGGCAATTTGGAGATAGGCCTTCAATATTCATGCTAAAGAAGGAAATGAAAATTTGGTTACTTCAACTTTACTAGAATAATAATCAAGGTATTCAAAATCGGTTACGTAATGGTAACGGTCATAACTGTTACACATTTTTTTTTGAAAGATCACTGAATATATATTGAGAAGAAGAAGGGAGGGGGGAAGAACAAGAAGGAAACAGTTACAGGGGCAAAAAGATTTGCTGAGAGGGCAAAAAGATTTGCTGAGAAGGCAAAACTAAAAATTACACCCCAAGAAAAAGAAAATCTACTTGATTAAAACCTACAACATAAATCAGCCATTCAATCAGGAGACGCTTGGCTTTACTGACGATAAACCGTTACACATTACGGGGCTGAAACAGCCGTTACAGAAAAAACCAGCCGTAATGGCCCTGTAATGGTCCCATGACGGTCCAAAAACATTTTTTTTTTAAAACAAAAAAAAAGAAGGTTGTAACAGCTGTTATGGCCCGTATCTTAAACAGTAACAGCGGTGGCCATTACGGCCACCATTACCATTATGGAACACCTTGATAATAATTGCCATTCAATTTGTACTGCATTGAAATACTCTCTCTCTCTCTCTCTCTTATTATTATTATTATTATTATTATTATTATTATTATAAATGTTTGGTCTTTGTTCATAATCAAATTGAGTGCTTATGTAAAAATTTTGATGCACAGATTCTGACAGTGGAAGTTCCTCTGCATCTGGATCTGATGCAGCGCATTCACCAAGGACTTGAATAACTTCAGGTAGGAATAGATTGTCTTGTAGTGGAAGTTTCAATTTGTTTCTTGTTTTTCTTTTCGAGTCCTTGTCATATGGTTTTGAGATATTGATCAATACACACATGTGCCCACTTACACGTGGAGGGAATATATATGTATGCATGTATGTATATATAAAAAATCTATGTATATGTCTGTATGTATCTGTATCTCTGGCAATAAATGGGCAGGGAGTTTGGTAAATTATCATCAGCTTTATATATATGTGTGTCTACAGAGTACAGATAGTAGTCGTCACAGTCATCCTTAAGTTTTAAGACTGGCAATGAATGAGCCTTGAAAAAAGGAAAAAGAAAAAAGAAAAAGACAGGTACTGAATGGGAAGGCATGATTTCATCTTTATGATCATCTCAATCTATGGTACTGAATGGGAAGGCATGATTTCATCTTTATGATCATCTCAATCTATGTGCCTTTCTTAAAGTGGATTTTTTTTTTTTTTTCCGAAAAGTAACATGGGTGCTTGAACTCGTGACCTCAATGTTGAAACACACTCTGTCTACCTCTGACCTCAAGTGGAAGATTCTTTTTACTATCTTTGCACATCTTAATGTGTTTTCCTAGTTCAACATATTCTTCTAAATGTAGTTTTTAAATAACTATTTCCATTTAGTTGGAAACTTTTTTTTAATCCCAGCCTTCCAAAATTGCTAGAAGCTCGATCACCCAGAGCCATGTAACCTCCATTGGAAGTTTATTTGATCATTACCTGTTGCCTCTGTTGATCTTAGGAAATATCCACTATTTGCCCAATATAGTCTGTTAATCCCTTCTATCGTGAATCCCCCGGTTCTGTGAAGTGTGATCATTGAACGGGGAAATAATTTTTTTCCTGTTTCCAGCACTGTGCACCGTACTTATCTGCACAGGTAAAATGGAGAGCAAATTAAGAAGATACAAACTTCACTACAGCAAAAAAAGAGACAAAGTATGTCGTGCCAACCTTTTGGCTAGCTTCTCAGTTAACTTTATTTGAACCAATGTTTTAAACCATTTGGCTAGCTTGAAACCATGACCCTTTTTATGGCTGTTTGGTCCAAACAGGCAGACATGTGCTGACCCATCTTGGACTGAAAATCTCCTTATCTAAAATCATTAAGATAATGATTTACTCACATAAATTTTCGAGCATTTGAGGTCATGGGTTTTACCATTGACTGGCGGACTTTTCTTGATCTGAGTTTCTTGTAGTGGTCTGGTCCAGGTTTTAAAATGCTGAGTCAGACCAGGAAATCAATGCATATTTGAACCCTCCAACGCCATAGTGATGAATCCAGCTTGAGATCAGATAACAGAAGGGTTTCTGTTGTCAGGTTGAACTTATTTTACATATGGTATTTTAATTGTGAGAAATTGTTGGGTCCAGATCTTTGTAGATGGGCCCATTCCGTACATGTGGGGCCGTATTTCAGTGACCCAGACAGTTGATATGATGGCCTCACTGTGGATGCAGGGTGACCCAGAAAGCATACAAATCGAAGATTGTAACCTTTGGTCAGAGGGTTGTAAATATGTATATGGTTAAAAGAATACAGCATTGGTGTGGAAAAGGTGAAAAGATTGGATGGCTAGAAACTTCCTATCTAAGTTTTCTGAGGTATCCCCATCCACAGTGAAGCCCACCAGATAAATGATCTGGATAACAGAAGCATTGGTGCTTGTCGGGATGATATTCACATCCTGATGCATCAGAACCTGATAATTCCCCCTTAGCTTAATAGTGTGCCATATGATATATGCTATATGCATATAAGAAAACCTTGAAAGTTTGTGAACTTTTTTATTTTTTATTTTTCGCTCAACGTGTAGTGACTTTTTGGACATTTGGTGAACTTGTACAAGATCTGAACTAATCATCGGTAGGCCCAATGTTGTCAAAATCATACAATTTACAATTCAAATAGAATCCTATAGCATACATGTATGATGAAAATTTAGCTGCCCCAAATTAAAAATCTGCATGAATCACATAGAATTACCATATCGAATCGTACGGTTATTGTGGACTGTGTAAATCAATTTTTCATTTTTTATGCATGTTTTTCTTTTCTTTTCTTTCTTTCTTTCTTTCTTTCTTTCTTTTTTTTTTCTTTTTTTTTTTTTTTAAATTTTAAATTTTAATTTTTAATTTTTTTAAAATCCGGTTGGTTTTAAAACATGCAGAAGGCCTTGAAAAATCCAATTTTTGTGTTTTGAAAGGAGGGAGGGAGGCAGGGAGGGGATGATTGTTGAAATTTTATTTTAATTTATTTTTCTGTTTTATTCATATTTGCAGCTCTTTTCAAATTTTTAGAAAATTGGAAAAATCTTACGATTTATGATAAACTTTGCCATTTGATATGATTCGACCCCTTTACGATTTGCAATGTGATTTTGACCACATTTGGTGGGTCTTACATTGGATGGGCTGTATCTCAAAACTTGCATGAATTGGACCATATTCTCCTTGAATTGGGGGGTTTTTTTATTTTTATTTTTTATTTTGGTAGGAAAAAGATGGTTTTTGAAGTAACTTCATTTGTTGCCCATTCTTATCACCATCCATTGTCTTTTCTCAAGAGTCGAATGGAGTGGTTAGGATTTTTTCCCCCGAATGGTATACCTTTTTGGGTATGGCCGTCTAAGTTAGAGCCTACTGATGTCTGTTTGGATTATATGCATTTGCCATGTGTCCAGAAACCAGGTACCTATTTCTTAGTGAAAAGAAAGTGAAACACTGCTATGGGTCTATAGAAATATGGTCTACACTATATATTGCATTAAACTATACTTTGCATTAGTATTGTAAGTCGCAGATTTTGTAGTATACAACAACAGATATTCCCACATATGCAGTAAACTATAAAATACATCTCCGTTCTTTAGTTTGTGTAATGTTTGAATTTTTTTTTTTTTAATTATAATTTTTTACATAGTATTGTCATAGTAACACCTAAGTACAACTATTCACTGCGGAGCAGGATAGTTTTTCTCTTTCACTTGGCTAGGAAAATCACCCTAGTACCGATTTGTTCAGTCCTTTAGTGAGGTTGTTGAATAGACACTTATTTTGGGGGGGAGTAATTAGCTTGCTTGAGTTTCATTTGAGCCCCACCTTGGAATCACTTCTCATCCAATTAATGCTGCCATGACTTGTCAAGTCATTTTACACTACAAGTTTGTCAGGCAGGGTGCCCTGTTGAATATGTCCTACCTCATTCTCAGGTCTGACACTCACCAGAGGAGCCACATAAGTACATTGGATGTGGGCTGCTGGTTATCCATTTTTTTTCATACACGTGGCTCACTTGATGAGTGGGACAACCAGGTTATGAACTAAGAAACATTAACAGCATGTCCCCTAATGAAGGGCCCTAATCTCGTGCATGTGTGCATCAGTGCATGTCGCCATGTGCAGGACACTTGTGCTTGGTGCCCACTGAGCAGCTGCAAATAGTTTTGCAGTGGAAAAGACTGATGCTCTGGTAATAATAATATCAGCAAAACTGGAATGGCAAATCACCCACCGCACTAGGGGTGGCAATGGGCCAGGCTGCCTGGCCCAACCTGAGTAACCCAGCCCTGAAGGGCCAGGGGTTGGGCCACCAAACTTGGCCCGAGGGCTGGGGTAGGGCTTGAAATCTAGTCCCGGTGTTCAGGCTGGGTTGGCTTAGGGCCACTGATGAATAGCCCGGCCCATTTCCTGGGTGTACACTATATACTACATGGGTGTCAGTAGCCTATAGAATCTGTATACTGGTGTATATAATAATATGAAGAAACTTTGATTCTCTTGTAGTGTGGTGGATGATACACATGCACTTATGAACTGTCCAAATTGTGGACCCTACTTTATATTGTGAACTGTATATTGATGCATGTATTTAATTCCATGCATGTGGTGGAGACTCAGTTGGGACATGTACTTGGTTGATGAATATTTGACACAGGTTTGCCATAGAAAAACTTTGATTCCCTGAAGAGCATCCATGGTTCATAAACATGCACTCACCAGTTGTACATGTAGCATGCAACTTATCTTTAACTTATAGGGCCGGCCTTGGCCCGTCCTATAAGCCTTGGGGCTTTGGGCTCTAGGGCTGGGTGAGGGCCAACTTCAGTCTGGCCCTAGGCCAGCCCATTGCCACCCCTAATGCCCATCCTTTAGAAGGGTTACTATCATCCAAACACCAAAAGGCAGGGAGAAACCAGAAAGATCATCGTAGCTTTTATTTATTCTAGTAGATGGTTACTGGAGAAGGTCAATATCTTGATATTGTTGAAGCTTTTCTATTTAAGTAATCAAATCTGTTATGCTATATGAGAAGATTATCAAAGCTTATCAATAAATAAAAAATACAAAGATCATGAAATGTGTTTTATGCACTGATTTTGGTAATATCTACAGATCCTTTTATGTACTCGTCCCATATCCTCTTCTTCCACTTTGATAAGGACCGAGGTGGCTAGTAGTGGTTTATTGTGTGTTGTCTCCTTGGATCGTGGCTCTTGCAAGCACATGAGCTGAGCATCATGAAGCAACTTGTATGTAAATTTTGGGGTGATCTTTTCCAAATCCTACATCAGTTGCATGAATGAATGTGTTGATAGGCATTAGGCACACCATCAAACTTTTTTATTTGATATAATTGTGTTAGTGTGCATTTGAATGTAATATCCTGCTGGATCAATTTCCTTGAAAATACTGAAAAAACCATAGTCACCAGACATCTTGTTGTACTAGGAGTTCGGTTGACAAAAATTGCATTCCAACTCTCTTTGCAAATCCCTGAAAAAGTAGGTAGTAAGAAGGAAAAAGAAAAAGAAATAAAAAACCTCATTCTCACTGTGCCATAACGGGGCATTTTCTGCTACTGTTTATGAATGTATCTATCCATTTGTGTCTGTTGTTCCGTCCCTCAAAACTCGGTATGAGGTAACCTTCTATCTTGTATGTGATATATTTCATGGGATCAGGGCCTTTCATGAGACAAAGTGCGCAGCTCTACCATTTGGCCCACATGCTGATGTAGGACTTCTTTTACCATGCAATCAGACTCGTTCATCTCGTCACCTGGTCAGCTTCTACCTGTACATTGTTCTTGTACGTCTATATGTAAGAAATGCTGGGGTGATCTGCACAAGGATGATTGAAGAGGTGATTTTCATCACATGTGCCAACCAGCCATATCTGATTGAGATCTAGGCCATTCATCAGCTCGGGGCATTGAACATGCCCTGGCCCAGCTAAAAAAAGCCAGTCCACTGATCCTGTGGGGCACATGTTTCTGATAAAAGAACAAAAAAAAAAGAATTGTGGTCTATATCTGACGTACATGTGTGGCCCACCTGACAGGTGAAAGGCACCTATTTTTGGGCCAGGGCATTTCATGGAGGACCTACCTGATGAATTGCCTGGATCTTTGCTTACATGTGCCAATTGGCTGCAAAGTGCTTCTTCAGTCCATTCTGGTGAAAATGGCCTTAGGGCCTCTTTGGTAGATTCATTAATCATAATTATGTGTTAGAGATTGTGATTAGTGGGTTTCAAGATTATTTTAATCCGACCAACGAGTCATATGGTCTCTAATTCACAATTATGATTAACTAAAATGAGATGAACTCATTTTTAGGCATCTACCAAACAGGCCCACTGCGCATAAGTTTTTTATTCTGCAATTCCATCCACATTCTAGCCAAGGATACACATTCATCCAACACCACAGCACACAAAGTAAAGGATGCACTTGCTTTAGTTTAAAATGTTATTGCACTATTGCATTGCATGTTACTGACACCACACTCCCCATGAGCAAGAACATAGCCTAGGTGATGGTGTGTTTGGAAATTACATTGTCTGCATCCAACCCAATTGCTGGAAATGGCCAGTTACTGATATTCGCTCAGCTCACATTTTTTAGCCAGTTTTTATTGTTAAAAGGTAAGCGTGCTTCCTTATTTTGAGTGGCCCTCTGCCAAATGTTTTGATATTTTAGGCACTATTGTAGCAAAATACTATTGCGAGTGTGTTTGCAAAGTGCTATGCAGCCCTCAGCCAGCAGATCAGACCCCGTCGCAAGTCATGTGGTCAGCGTTAGAATTTCAGTCGTGAGATTTCTTTGATGAGTTGGTAAGATGTAAGTGAAGGGTGGGGGGCAGCTTCTATATCTGCAGTGTAAGATGTAAAATCATGGTGGCACAACTTCTAGAGCAGCAGTCAGCGTAGCACCGCAATAACCGAACATTTCTATTTTGCCATTTGCTTGCCTAACTGTGCCAGTTGCTGTGATTTCCTTGTGATGGTGTGATGATAACGAGGTCTATTTTCTTTGTCATGAACAGATTTCTAATGGATGGTAGGAGATATAGCCCATGGTTTGAACCCTCTGGTGATTCTTACATGGACCTGCCTGATCAGGAAGGGTGTGCGGTGGTGATTCAATCCCTGTTTAGAGGCCCTGCGGTGCAAATGCATGCCAAAATCCAATTAGTAGATAGCTTTGACGGTGACTGGGTTTGTGCGGCCCGCATGGAACACTGTAGTTGTATTGGAAACCATCAATGGGTGAGGCCCATGTTGATTGTTGTCTTTGTTATGCTTTTCCTATTTTGCCAATCTGTATGTAATTCTAGGGAATGTGATCTGAACAGCATGTGTGTGTGTTTTTCTTTTTCTTTTTTGCAATCACTCCTGCCCAAGTAGCAGTGTACATCATATTCGTTGCTGGCAGAGGAATTGGAAGGTCCTGATGAATTAGAACCGGATGCATCCAAGTGGGACCCATGTGGTGACCCAGACTGTTGATAACATTGGTCCCACCGTGGATGGAGGAAGTTACCGGAATATTTTGGATCAGATGATCCTATACATCTGAATTATGGATGTTATTTTTGGACCATTGATGTGTTTGTTTCCTTAGCTGTTTAATTTTGAGGCACCTGATTCAATGGTTGGAATTTTCCGATCTAGGAAATTTTGCAGATGCCACCCTTCAGTTGTGTGTTCCTTCAGATGAATGGTTGGGATCCCTGAGCCATGGGCCTTTAGATGTACGAAGTGGTATATGAAGACCTCGATGCAGGGAGAGGCTATAATTCCCCATCGTTAGTAATTCCACTATTCCAGTTCAAGGAAAAAAAGAAAAAAAGAAAAAAGTTGGAAGGGCCGCAGATAATTCACACGTGGAAGTAGGCACATGGGAGCACCTTTGTCGCATCGACAGAGCTTGGGGTTATCTAAATTTTTTTGGACCGATGTGGATCCTCCAAGCTGGAGAGACGAGAAGTTACTTCTCTGTCTGGTTCCACCCCACTCTGCTTTCACGTGTCAAGGATTAAGAGGGTTAACCTTTTAAAACGAGTGTATCAATCGTGTCAATGCCCTGGTCCGCTAATCACGTGGGCCGGATGTTGGAACAAATATGGTTAGAAATAAATATAGGTATTTTTTGTCATTTGAGAAAAGAGTGTAGGAAAGAAATATTACGATAAAGAGTGCATGAAAAACGCAAGTGAAAAAATATAACCCCAAAATCTATGGCTGGTTTGGTCCAGGTAACCTTTTCAAAAAAAAAAAGAAAACCTAGGATATATTATCATCAACACATTTTTTTTATTGATCAATTTCTTGGGCAAATTTAATAAAATGTTTATTAAATTTCTATATTCCCTCCTCTCTACGTATGTATAATTGCTTATACATTTAGAAATTTAACAACTTTAATTGATTTTTTTAAAAAAAAAACTTTAAACTCATTTACATATAATATAAACACGTGTACCCACACATATACAGCATATATGGCTTCTTTATTTTTATTTTTTTCATTGGTTTTTATTGAATTGGAACCATCTTATTAACAATTGGGACCAAATTAAGCACAAACGTTTCTTGTACCATTGTCTTGTCATTGTTGGATAAGATCTAATAGTTTTAGATAAATGGTGCAGATATAGCTACATGGCATGTGATATCTTCACGTGGTGAGCTGAATATATGGAAGGTAATTCATGACTGATCGAATCTCCGTAGAAATGTGCCGAGTGCATGATTTAGAGATAAAGGCTTGTAATTGTTAAAACTAGATCAGCATGAGAATGTGTAGAAAGTTATTAATGAGATAAGAAAGCATCCAATAAAAGGCATGCATTGTGTAATTGCTATTTTACAGTTGATAGCATGTGAGAGTGCAATGTAGCAGAAGAATGCATAAAGAGAAGCCTTCACAATTAATCAACCAAACTCAACACAAATAATTAGTTCAACACAATGTTGTTCCTCCGGATTATTTAGCTTATATTCATCCACCGCTCAACGGCCGTGGAATCCTTAGTCACTAGGAGTAGTCCAGTCAGTTCCTATGATCATGCTGGACATACTTAGTGATAACCAATAGTTGTAATTCTCTTTCATTTGCACTTATGTGTGAGATTTGAAGGAAGACGATAGCTCTATAAATCATCTGTCTAGGCTCATATGTTGGGTAAACATAGGGTTGTAAGTTCGATATTTATTAGTCCTTGCTCATCAGTGTACTGTTCCACGAAACACCACGACTCTCAGTTAAGTTAGTGATCCCATTTTAGTGGTAAGTTTTATCTTTTTTTTCTTTATTTTTTTTACTTATTTTCGCTCAATCACATAATTATTAAACTTTCAAAAGTTCCTTCCTAGGGAAAAAAAATCACTGGACAAATGTCTCTAACCTCCACAAGTCACCTGGTATCACATTCCATAGATGGGTAAGTAGATGGGTAAGTAGATGGGTGGTAGTATTTTTGAGCAAGCACTGCTCTATCTCAGGGCTAGAGTCACTGTTTTCAATTTGAATCAGACCCAATTTATTTGACACGTTCGCATATCCTGGGTACATCGCCTAGCTGAACTATGGGTGAACAGCCATATATCATTTTGCTAACTACTGTCTTAACATTGACCACAGCCTAGCTGAACTATGGGTGAACAGCCATATATCATTTTGCTAACTACTGTCTTAACATTGACCACAGCCTTTGTTGACCGGTCTTCCAAATGCTATCGTCACATGTTCTACGGGTAAAGAACGTATGAAGGTATAGTTGAAGTGGGCTACCCGTATGAAAGAGTTGAAAAGGAGAGATATATCCTCGGTGGAAGGACCGCACATCCCATTTTTAAAAAGTTTAGCCCTATGATTAATGGTGGGGTAATATCACGCCATAGACGACAGAGATTCAGCAAAAGAGTACCAGTTTGATAGTCGGGTAACTCTAGTTCATACGAAATTGTGGACGGTGATGAACGGTGATGGTGTGCCACATGTCCTACTTGAGTGGATTGGACCATTCATCATGTGGTGTACAAAGGTGGAGGGACAACATATTTAGATTTTGCAGTTAACCCATCTGGGACGTTTTCCCTATCGATTTGAACACTAGCCAAAACTGTCCAAATACTTCTCTGATCGTCCATTTTAGTTACGGATCAAACGGTTAATATTGTCTATCCATTGTGGCATCCCCCCGACGAACGGTATGGATCATGAATCACGCTCCACGTATCCGATTTTATTGTTGCAACATGTAAATTACACATGTAACCCCAGGAAGAAAGGCCGAAAACCCCGGAAAAAAAACGAGCGGACCAAAAGACCCGAAACAGAGGAAACCCAGCAATGCTGCTTAAACCCATGCTCTCTCTGTCGCCGCTACGGTGCGCCGGGGGCACTCTGCTCCCATCCTGCTTAATAGCCAAAAAGCGCTTTTCGTCTTCTCCCTCCGTACGATGCCGGTGGACAGGCCTCCAAACGTGGAGAGAGAGCTCTCTCAACGAAAACAGGGGATGGGGATCTAACGGCCCAGAACCACCCTCATCCGCAAATTGCGGCGACAATCCAAGGGACACCATCCCTTCTCTTGCAGAATGGGGAACCCTAATTCTCTCCACCAGCGATCCTCTCACCAAATCCAGGCTCTCCCATCTCGCCTACACCAGATATCGCCTCGATAATCTCCCCGTCGGCGTTTCTCAACCGCCGGATCGACCCGCCCGCCCTCCCAAACCTCCTTTGGTTCGTCCTTTTCTACTTTCCCTCGATAATCTACATTTCTCAGAATTCTGATCTTTTTCCTTTTTAAAATTTTCAGTATAAAATATCAATGCATGTGATCTCGTTCCATCACGCAACTCATCCAACTGTCACAGACCAGACATCTCCAAAGAGAAGGGACTTTGCCATTTTCGACTCATTCTGCACTTTAGAGGAATTGTAAACAGTGTGTAGAGAATTCTAGTGAGGGCTAGAATGGTGTAGACTAGTATAGAGATTTCTGGAATGTTCTAGACTTGTCTAGTGATGTCCTGTAGAGAGAGTAGTGTAGAATAGTCTAGAAAGTTTCTAGAGTATTCTTGGCCGTTGTTATAGCCGTTTATCTTATGTAAAATAGCTAGAAGGCTCTGAGGTTCATGTAAGGAGGGGTCTTCATTTGTAACCAACCCAAGAAAGCTGAAAACTCTCGCTTGATAGTGCAATATAAGGCTTCTTCCTTCAAGTCTCTATTTTGCACTCTCTTCTTTTCGAAGTAGCTGGGCTACACTTGGGTGTTAGGCTTACTTGTCCTAGATGAGTCTGTGGATACGTGTGTGGCACATTCTACACTTGAGGAAGCACTTTGCCTGTGACACACTGAACGCATTGTATACATGCACGCCAATCTAGACAGTTTTGAGTCACGGCCCCTGTTGCCGATGCAACATGGTGTATGCATGCACGCCAATCTAGACGGTTTGAGTCTCATATCGCTTGTCTGTCAATCTGATTGCCACATATCAGACTACTGTTTGCGTCATCTGATAAGTGTTATTTTCAGCCTTACCTCCATGCACATTGGTCTCATTACATGGTATGGATTCATGTCCATGTATACCATGTTTGTTGTGGATGTCTTGCAGCACTATGGTGAGGTGTGGGTTGCGGGACATCAACTTTCCCCTTCAAATGGAAGATCACCATTTGTAATTTCTGTTAAGATCTCCATTATTTACACCCACCCATTTTGATAAAAGCACCTTTTTCTTTACATTTGATAATTCTATAGAACAAAGTGGTACCTTTTTAAAAAAAACCATCATCATCATTGTCTAGGCCTTATCCCAATTAATTGTGGATGGTTACTTGAATTCTGTTCTGCCATTCCGCTCTATAAAGGGCTAGACCTTCGGTTAGGCCATTGGTCATTAAATCTTTTCTTACTACCTCCATCCGCATCCTTTTAGGCCTTCCCCTTACCCTTTTAGAGCCTGCAACGTCTACCAACTCACTCCTAATAGGCACAGTTCTTGTTCTCCGTTGCACATGATCAAACCATCTAAGTCTACTTTTACTCATCTTAAAAAAAGTTACACTAGTTTTATAAATTTATAATTCATTTCCATTACTTTCAAGCATGCATTCTTTCGGAGCATCCTTTTTGACCAGTCAGATACTTGGTTTTTAACTTGTGGACCCTTTTATGCAATTCAGGTTTCTCCAAAAGAAATACCTGCTCCCAAAAACTCGGGTTTCCCACTCAATGCATATATGCTTCATAATCTTGCACATGTGGAGCTGAATGCTATAGATTTGGCATGGGATACAGTAGTCCGGTTTTCTCCATTCAGGGAAGCTCTTGGGGATGAATTCTTTTCTGATTTCGCCCATGTTGCTGACGATGAGAGCCGCCATTTTGGTTGGTGCTCACAAAGACTAGCTGAGCTTGGGTTCAAGTAAGAAACGTTTTCTTTTTTCTAGCCACAAGTCTGAAAAACTGTTTCTAAGTTTATTTTGTTATTGTTTAGTCTAATACTTGGTGAATATTTTTGATATTTGACCTTTGAATTATAGTTTTTTAATTGTTGTAATTGATTAAATTTATCATAGAAATGTTTTGATGAGAAGGGTTTATTGGGTATTTATATTGCATATGATCTTGTCATTTTTCTTGGAACGGTAGGATTATATCTGATGAAAAAAAAAAAAGAAGCAAAGTTGCATTTTGGTGGAATTTCTGAAAAACTTGGTACCATTTAACGTTGGTTACACTAAAATTTCTTTCTTTCTTTCTTCTTCTTCTTTTCTTTTTCTCCCTTTTTTTTTTTTTTTCATCAATAGCTATGGAGATATGCCTGCCCATAATTTGCTCTGGAGGGAGTGCGAAAGATCATCTGGGAGCGTTGCTGCACGTTTAGCGGTGATTCCATTGGTTCAGGTAGTTTCCTGCTTCAGGCAGAGACAGCCTATAATAAAATGTGCAACTGTCAACACTCACAAGTTGTAGCAACTCATCCACTGTTCTCATGACATGCATGCATCAGCATAGCCTGAATTTACACTGATCAAATCATCCCACCCATCCAATTTTTGCCCAGCCAATTGCAGGTTCAATGGGTAAAATCTGATGGTTTAGATCTTCTGATCAGTATATTAGCAGCACATGATCCATCCAGATAGGGTCCACCTTGACGGTCTTGGTTGGCATACATGTTATCCATTTTGCAGTCCCTCTGATTGGACTGAAAGGATCATTTTGCCAGGGTATTTCAATCCTAATGCCCCTCCCGTTCCAATGGTTCTTGTGCATCACATGTGGAGCCGTTGTGCATGAAAAAGAGCTTTGCATTATAAAATATAGTGCAGTTTCTCAAACCCAGTCATTACCCTAATTGACACTGTATATTGATAGTGGATGGCTTCTATATATTAATAGTTTTAGTGATCAATTTGAGGAATGATTTAAATGGTTGTTCAAGTCATTCGTATTTACTCACCAAATGTTTCTTGAGTATTGGTAACCATTATTTGAGTTGATCTCCATAGATTCCTAAATTTGATTTCATTTGTTCCCTGTTTCAAATATCTATTCATTTAATGTAAACTTCTATCTGACAAAAAAATGTGTTATCAATGTGAAAGTTAAGATTGCTGACCAAGTACCAAAAATAACCATTTTTTTTTTATATCTCGGGTCAATAATTTGAGAGAGCAGCGAGACTGAAAAGGATATTGCCCGTAGTATTAGAATTGGGTGGATGAAGTGGAGATGTGCTTCTAGAGTTTTATGTGATTACCACATACTGATGAAACTGAAGGTACAAATTTATTGGATGGTTATAAGACCAGCTATGCTTTATGGGACAATGTTGAATAGTCGAGGAACAACATGTACAGAGGATAAGTGTAATTGATATGAGGATGTTGAGATAGATGAGTGGCAAGACAATAGAATTAGAACTTAATGAATTGAACAAAATGTTGGAGTAGCACCAATAGGTAATAAGATGAGGGAAAGTAGGCTTAGATGGTTTGGCCATGTGCATTAGAGACCTAGAACTGCACTGGTTGGGAGCTAGTTGGTTCAAGTTGAAGGTTTTAAAAGGACAAGGGAAGGCCCAAAAGGACTTGGGTGGAAATTGTAAGAAAAGACTTGATGACCTATGGTTTAATTGAGGATATGGTCCTCAAAAGAGTGGAATGACGGAAAATGATTTGTGTAGCTGACCCCAGTTAGTTGGGATAAGTTTTAGATGATGATGATTATCCCTGTAAAAGTTATTTGATTTTGGTCTTTAAAGCATGTCTGTCCATACAGTCTTCTTTTTCCCTTGAATGCTTTAGCTTTATCATTGAAGCAACTTGTCAGTGACTTGATTTGTATAAAAGGCTTCAGATACCAATCTCTCCAATGAACCACTGTTTCAGAGAAAAAGAAAGACATGGTTTAACTCAGTTCGGTCCCATACAATCTGCTTAGATTCTGACCCAGTTGCATTCATGTTGGATTTTGGTGAATTTACCTTTTTATTTCAATTTATCATGATGGTGTTTGTTTTCCATGAGATTTTAGGAGGCCAGAGGGCTTGATGCAGGGCCTAGGCTCATCCAAAAATTGATTGGCTTTGGAGATCACAGGACATCAGACATTGTTGCTAAGATTGCCGATGAAGAAGTTGCTCATGTGGCAGTTGGTGTCTTTTGGTTCCTCTCAGTCTGCCAGAAAATGGGCCGTGTACCTTGTACCACTTTTAAAGGTAAATATAACCTTGATGCAATATGAACTTTGCTTAACAACATTTATGTGATGTGTTTCGATTACATTTGCCATTGTCCATAGACTTGTTAAAGGAGCTTAATGTGGAGTTGAAGGGCCCATTCAATTATTCAGCACGAGATGTTGCCGGAATTCCTCGTGACTGGTATGAAAAATGTCTATCATAGTTGCATTTGAAATTAACATGCAGTTTAGTGTTGATTTTGATTATCGTATTTCACTTCATATCTAGGTATGATGGATCTTCTGCAGATAAGGGGGATATGAGTAAGCTTTCGGAGGTATGATTTAGGATTGACTACGACATCAATTTCTGTCTTTGCTTGCATTTTTAGGCTTCAGACGAGGTCTTGAAAAATGTGGAACTTTTGTGGTAGGTCTATGACAGGCTTGCTTGCATCGTTTCAATGGAGAAAGAGAACTCTAGTTTGGATCGTCATCCTCGGTAACTTTTTTATTACTTGTACACAGAAGAGCTGAGCCTCAAAGAAGTAATTATTAAAGGGAGCTTTGCTAAACCCATATGCATCTTCACATTTGAACTTGTGCGGGATGTTGGACCATGCATTGAGTGGGCCCTACATGCTGATGACCTGTTTCAAAATTCTGGCCGATCAGCTCAACAGGTGAGCCACTTGTATAGAAACATATGGAGGATAGTTCAGAAAAATTGCCATCACTCCCCATTCAACTAACCATCTTATGGGTAGACTTTCCAGACTCTTTTGCCATGCCATCTACACAGTTGGGCACACCTGATTTGTGGCTTGTATTTTCCATGTGTGTCTGTGGATGGGGTTAGTGCAATCTCGTAAATATTTTGGCCAATATGGCCACTTCATTTTCCTTTGTACAGACTACACAGATCTTAGTAACACAGGTAGCAGTTGCTTTGTATGACTGGTCAATTTGTTTGCCCATTTTGGAAGTCGATGTGTTTCTGATGCTTGTCGAATGTATGGACAATTTGAAGAATGCACTTGAGAACTAATTAAATATTAAGAAAACTCCTCTTAGACTGAAAATATCAGCAGGGCACTCCCACAACAATACTGACCCTTTTCCAGGAAATATTTTGACATCATTGCCCTTTGTTTTTCATTCTTGTATCAATGCGGTACCCGTATCATAGCGGGTACCAATAAGTCTGGTTAGTCTGAGTATGTTCATTGGTAATGACATGGTGTCTGTGCATTAAGCTTGTCATTACTGTTATATACTACGTCAATCACTCACTTAATATGTTGCATGACTTCATCATTCACATAGGCCAAAAGTCAGGGCAAGAGAATCGAAATATGTTCACATCTCTAATGATGGGAACCTCCTTCCGCTAAGCCTACTGCCAGTGGTATGCATGATGTTAACTTTTCTTCATTGGTAACCATATGTTTCGGGACTTCCACCAACACAACTGATGAATCAGGGACAAGACGGTCAAAATTGATCTTACAGAAGCGGCTGGTATGTGGAGGACTTGATATTTTCAGTGTAAGAGGGTTTTCTTAACTTTCTAATTATTTTTCATGGACATTCTTGAATTCATCCATTGAATTTGTTCCCCTGATGTGGACTGTTGGCTCCTCTATGTTGAGGGTGATTTGAGCATACTTTTAATTTATTCTATATAGTTTCTTTTTTCTTTTTTTTTTGCTTTTTCTTTATTTTTTTCTGTTTTTTTGGTACCAGTGAACATTAATGGAAACCATAGATGTAAGCAGGTCTAATCCTATCCAATTACCGAACACGGTTGGAAAAACCGTCTACCTTGAGCTGTAGTCATGGGAGAATGAAGCATGTCTTAAAAGCCCCACCCAATTTTTTTCATAAAAGATATTGATAAATTTTGTAGTTAGAATGCCTTGGTTTAGAGAGGAATTATAGGACGAGCGACCCGATGGCTTGACAGTATGCATGGTTTTTTGGTTCTGACAGGTGGGGCCATGCTTTAGTAATCCAGACCACTGCTCTGTTGCATCCCACCTTGGATGGACCATTTCCCAAAATCTCCTCCATAGGAGTAGGCGAATTGTAACCTTTCGATATATGGATGACTAACAAACGATTAGGAAGAGAGATACAGCAACAGTTTCACGTTCAATAGGAGTCCAAAGATCAGTGGCTAAGATGTTTGGGCCATGGTTCAACATGATGGGATGCAACAGAATCATAGGTCCCATTTGTTAGAATTGAACACCCATGTATGCTGTGCAAAGCGTCGGGTTGTGTATCAGATAATTTCCTTTTGAAGTTTTGAAAATGCTAGTGCAGTCCTTACCTGACAGCTAACCTCTTTTCTGTCCAGAGAAATGCTATTACGCATCTCTCGTCACACAAATTCCATGCAGCTCCCTCACCTTGTACGTGGCGAACTTGTGTGGTGCACTGTACCGTTGATCTGGTGGGACATAGCGTAGCTGGGGTATAGATTAAAATAATAATAATAATAAATTCTCTGCAATTGGGCAACTTTGACCATCCAGCTATCGATTTTTGGTGGTTGATTTTAGACTGTTGCTGCCTATCCTTCATTAGCAGTCCACTGATTTATGGGTTATCAAACAATCTCTTTCCTTTTTGGATATAGTATATCATCCAATCAACAGCCCAAATCATCACACACATGTGCTGCAAGGAGGATTCACAATGTGATAGACACGACTTCTGCCCTTTGATGTAATGCCTTCATGATTTGGATTGACGGCCATACTGTAGAGATGCCATAATCTAGAGGTTGCAATCATGGATAATCTTAGCCATCCAATTGGTGATGGACCAATGGTTAAAAGAAGCAAGCAATGGTACACATTCAAGTCCCCTGATCTAGCAATTTTGGATGACCCAAGGGGTGCGACTTTTGGGCTATGGCATCACTGCAGGATGTGACCAGCTATCTTGGCCGGAAGTAATAGGATACGTCTGGACTTGTGCCTTTAGATCTCGTGTCATATTTCATTGATCAAGACTGTTTATCTGATGGGCCTCATCTTGATTTTCGATGGCCAAAATAAGAACACTTAGATTAGAATATTTCACCCTTTCCTTTGATTATGGACGTTGTCCTTGAATCATCCAACTGACAAAATATTTCAACCTGAGAGTTCTTTGGGGACACCCATATGTACTGCCCACATCCTAAGCGGTTTAGGACGTTGAAAAGGACTGGATACGACATCCTATTGCAATATGTCGGGATTACATCTATCATTCCTCTTGCTAAATTCCCTTCCGTTGAAATAGTGGGGCCCACAAGCTGGACGCAGCACGCTCTGTCAGTTTTTAGGCGGGGGCCATTGTCTCTTTTCAATGGCAGTGGGGTCAGGAGTTCGTGTATGATACGTGGTTTGGTTATTCAAACCATGAGTCTGCTGTGAATGTGATCCAATAAAAGTTTGAACAGCAGGCTTGTACAAATGGGCTTATGGTGAAGCAATCCAAAACCAACGGTGGAGGGCCCACCATTCAGCTTCGTTGCGGTAGGTGGGAATGCTTTTCTTTCCGTCCATTATCGTTTACCGTTTACTGTATCTTTTTACAAGTAGCGCCCATTGTTTTTGGTGCTCAGACGGCTGATGACAGAAATGGTCATACTCGACTAAAACAGCCCACTTGATTGTTGGCTAGGATCTTCTAATCCAGAGGATTCTTTTTGCCTGGTCTATTCACAGTGGGCCCCATCTTACCAAAAGTCTAGATCATTGAACCAGGGAGTTGAGTAATGGCCCACCCTAGCTTGGATGGAGCATCCCAAAATCCTAGCCCTTAGATTGGAATCCAGCGATTAAGCAGTTGAGAAACAAGGCATATGATACTTGTTTGAGGGCTAGGCTCTTTATGTCATCATCCTCACATATGGCCCTCGTGCTGAAATATCCAGACCATCCAAATTGTTGGCCCCATAGTGGACGGACAACATCTCTAAAATCATGCTGATCAAGCAGTCTTGACCAAGTAAAATAGTGAGTGGCCCAAAGTCAAAAGGGAAAAATCGGATGGTTGATCTATCTTCTGGGTGCAAATTTTCGGTTATCCTACATCTACAGTTGTTCCACGATTTGAACGGTCGGGATTGCCATGCTTCTATATCATGCGTGCATTTGATGAGACGCCAACATTTTTTAAATGGTGCTAAACACAGCAGCCAGATTGGACCCAACGCCTCATCAGTTATCAATGTTCGAGCAAAAGCCGTTACGATTGCATTCAGCATATATAACTGGCAGTGGCTCGTCGCCAGTACACGTGGCATAATTTTAGTAAATCTAGATCGTTCAAATCTTGGATGGAGAATAGCTTTTAATCAAAATGATAGGACAATCCAAACCATCCAATTGGTGAAGTGGATAATGATTGTGAAAATGGATACTAGATGGTTACGATCGTTGCACCAGTTTGAGCTTTTCGGCCTTTTACTTCATCCTCAAGAAAAGGCGATGATTTGGGGCGTGTGGGCTTGACGAATATGAGTGACACGTGCAGGTTGAATGATTCACAGCCATTTCTGTGAAATCACTAGTGGAGGTCATGATCTTTAGGTTCATGGCTGCACATCATTTGAAAGCCTCATCGGTGGGCCAGCCATCATCTTTAGGGTTGTGGCTACAAATAAACGGTTAAAAAGAGAAACATAGCAACGGTCCGCATTAGAATCATCTGAATTTTGTATTGTGTTCATTGCCGCGTGTATATTCCATTCCATCCAATCCACTCATCTGATGCGCTATACATAGATTCGTTGAAGGACATTTCCGCCACACAATGGGAATTTGGAGATTTAGACATTATTTTATGGACGTGTGCGACCGGATCCTGCTGTCCGAAGCTAGGTAAGACCTGTCATGTTTGTGAGAAATTCACCCAATTCATCCGTTTTTACAACTTAATGTAGGGCATGATAAAAAAAAAAAAGAAAAGAGAGACAGATTCAACGCTCAAGTGGGCCACATGACACACTCAATTGGGCGACATGAGAGGAAGTAGTAGAGATTAAATGCTTACTGTTGAAGTATCCGTGGGTCACAGACACACAGAAGTTTTGTATCAAACTAATATTTTCATTCTTTTAGTTAATTTCGGTGGAAATAACCTTATGATGTGGATTTGGGAAGATTTCAAGGATAGGCATAGTCCTGTCTCCTGACCCACTTGAGTTTTGGATGAACCTCATTTTCCTTTTCATGCTTTAATATGAGCGTTAAAATTAGATGATGGAATAACTTTCTCACAAACATCACAGTAGATGACACCTAGCTTTCAATGGCAGTAACTTGCTGCAGCCGGTCGCAGGTAATCCGTATCTTTAGGGTGCAGATCGGGCTCTCACTGGGACCTAACATGAGACGAACGGTCCTGTCAAGGGTTCCATAGAGCCCACCAGGATTATATGTTTTATCCATGCCTTCCATTTCATTTTGATAGATCATTTTAAACATGAGCTAAAAAAAATGGCAGATTGCAGGCTTTAAGTGGACAACAAAATACAAGCAGTAGGGATTGAATTCCTGCTGTTGAAAACTTAATAAAGCCCACTATAATATATATTTCCTATCCAATTTATTCATACGGGCGCATAAACCTATACATAGGGAAAACATAAATATCAGCTCAAAACTTTTATAAATCTGAGAAGCTTTTCATCCCCTGCTTCTTGGAGGTATAAAAGCTTTGAGCTGATATTTATGTTTTCCCTGTGTACAAGTTTATGCGTCCGTATGGTGTGGTTCACTTGAAGCTTCAATCTAACTCCTTTTTAAGTTCAAAATAGATTAAAAGAATAGATAAAAGTAACATACACACTGATAGCGAGCCTCACAAAACCCTGATGGGACGGTCATCTCTAGCTAGATCTAGTGGGGGTGATACCTAATTCACGCCCCTTATTTTGCACCCCTTAGTATGATGTGGCTCACCTAACTCTTGAATGTGACTGCATTTAGGATCCATGGTTAAAATGTAACAGCTCACTTGCTTCACGGGATGGATCTGACATACGTTGGTCCCACTGGCCATCAATTACTGCAAGTCAGCCTTCCACGTGCCGAGTGCGGAATAGGTGATGAGGGCAACAGTTGAGTGGGTGAGGCCCTGACAATGGGGCCCACCTCAACATATGTAGTATATACACGCCGTTCATCTATTTTGCCCGCTCATATTAGGGCTAAGGTGGACCACACCATAAAAAAACAGTGGTGATGGAACACCACAATTAAAAACTTGTTAGTGTCCATTGTAATGATAGATAACGGAATATTCCACAATTAAAAACTTATTAAGACTCATTGTAATGATAGATAAAAATAAAAACATAAATAGCATGCCATAAATAGCACAGTCCAAGATCATATTAGGGAGGCATGTAAATTCTCTCAAGATTCAAACACAATACCTTCGGCTTTGATATCATGATAAATCAATACCTTCTTTAAAAGCTCAAGCCTTATAGGATGGTGTATCAATGTATATTAGGGTCTTTAGCAAGTTCCTAATAAGTTTTTAATTGTGAACATTCAATTCAGTCCACTTAGATTTGGATATGCCTCATTTTTTAAACCATTACATAAATTCAACTGGCAAAATAGATCCACGACACATACATCAAGGTGGGCCCCACAGTGGCAGCGAAAGCGGAATGCGTAGTGTACCACTAGTTAAAAAAATATTACAAATTTATAATATCTATAAAATGATTAAACCGAAAAAATCAGAATAGGCTGAAGCACATATGATTACACTGTACGTAAAGAGTTATTTGTCCATATTGAGAATGCAGATGTGTTCCAGGCAAATAGCTTCTAGGATACGATGGACTTGAGTGTGGATCAGCGTTCAGCAAATACGAAGAGCCACAAATGGAACTATGTACATAAATTTCTGACAGATAAATAAAAAGAAAAAAAAAATCCCAGAATCAGAAAGAAAATTAGAAAATTTTAGACCACTGCACTGGTCTATTTCTCGAGGTCTCCTGGCTAAGGTTCGTATGAACCTTGCTGATTGCTTAAAGCACACTTATTGCTCTTTTTTCTCTTATGTGAGTTTGATTCGAGTGTTGGTGATGGTCTGTTGAACCATCCATGTAGTATTTATATAAGCTAGGGTAGTTGACTATTTTGGTCCAGGGTCATTAACCAATTTGACTATTTTTTAGCTATTGGTGAGAAACTAGCTGTTATTGGCAATCTCTGACTGTTGTGCATGTGCGATAATTGCTGCTGCATGCTAGTCGTTTAGACTCACTGGCTAGCTGTTTTATAGCTGTTGGGCTAGCCACATGCGGTAATTTCTACGTGGTCTGAATTTATATTGTACGAGGAGTTACACCTCACTCCAACGGCTAGTTTTCAGCCTCTATAAAAGCCACACAGGTTTCATTCATACCACTAGCTCTCATCCCAACCACCTGACCCATATTCTCTATTGCACTCGTTTGTGAAGTACATAGTGCATTACTAGCGCCCCTAAAGCTATGTGCGAAGTGCGCCTTTATAGCCACACTGCTTCACATGCCCATGCCCTCGCACCGAGTCCGAGCCCCAATACTCTACGGATCAATCAAAGAAATACAATGGTACTCCACACCTCACATATAAACTCGATTTTTTCTTATCTCTTTTTCAATGTGGGAATATTCCCAAAACAGTAAAACGTAAATTAATTTTTTCAAAAAGCACTTATACTTTTATATATTTTTATATATTTAAAATATTTTTAATTAATATATTTTTTTTTACAATACCACACACCACCAATATGGCTGCTATGGTTACGTGTCATTCGAAAGATGACCTCTGACACTACTTGAGCTACGAGTTATTCGAATTGTTCAAAGGAGATCAAAGTTACATGGGCCACACAATGATGCATTTATTATATCCACCCTGTTCATCCATTTGGCAACATCATTTTAGATCATGAATCCAAAAATTGAGTTATATCTAAAGCTTAAGTGGACCACACCACAAATAGCAATGGTACAATGATTCTGACCATTTAAACGTTTGTAAGGCCCAACATTACCTTTATTTTACATCCAATTTATTCATAAAATCACACATACCTGGATAAAGAGGAAAAACAAATATAATATTGATCCAGTGGTAGACTCTCGGGAGTTTCAACACCGGGTTAGGGTTTGAATACTCATAGGGGGTGAAATTCCACTACCGTGCGAGTGTGTGTGCTTGTGTGTATATATATATATATATATATATAATATTGATCCCAAACTTATGTGACCTCCAAAATGGTTTCAATGATAGACAATCAATTTCTGGCTTACAAGCTAGCTGAAAATAATAATAATAATAATAATAATAATAAATAGAAAATCTCTCACTAGATTTTGCAGTGTGGTCTACTCAATATTTGGATTTGTCTTATTGTTCGGCTCAAGCCTTACCACGAGTTTGCCAACTGGACGGATGGTTTGAATATAACACATATCTCATGATGGGATCCACGTAACTTGGTGACATCAATACACCAGCAATATTGGTGATGTGTTACACCAGCCAATCCGCTTCCCTCTAGTATGGTCCTATTTTTGTAAAATCAGAGTTCGTACTGATGAGTAACTCAGACTAAACTATGTTAGGCCCACCATAAATATATGTCAGTTATCCATGCCTTCCATTCCTTTTTTTTCCAGCTCATTCAGGCTTAAGCCTAAAATCAAAGCATATCCAAAGGTCAAGTGGCCTCACCGCCAGAAACAATGAGGATAAAGATGTCCATAGTAAAAACCTTACTAAGCCTATGGTGGTATTTATTTGTCATCCAACATGTTTATAATGTCACGCAAGCATGCGGATGAAGGGAAAATACAAATATAAGGTTAATCCAAAACCTTTTTTGGCCAAATTAAGATTTCAATGTCGGTGTTCAATTCAGAGTATCAAGTGGTTTGGTCCCCTTAATCTAAAAGTTGATAAAATAGATGGATTGGGTAGATAGACACAACTTAGAGTTAGCCTAGTAAAGTTTACCCCGTTACCTAATATGTAATTTGATTACTATTTTGGTGGCTCTAATCGGCCAGGATTAATGAGCCTATGCCCGCAGCCAGAATTGAAATACGGGGAACATTGTCGGTCAAACATAGAAATCTATTTCTTTGTCCTAAATTCTGACCACGTTCATCTAATTGTCCAATCGATGGGACGCGGATAACCGGACTCCAACCACAGAAGCCGCCCAAAGCTAGATGCGCCCAGTATAATGTTCGTGAGAAATCCATTTCATCCGTACGTTTTCCATCTCATAGCGGACAAAAGCCTAAGACAGAGAGATCACAGCTCAAATGGTTCATACGACTGGAAAAAGTGGATGTAAGACTCTTTTTGGATGGATCATATATGACCATTAATTTTAATCTGTTTGTTGAGTTACTCAGATTGGGTGATTTAGGAAAATTTTTTATCTTATAATTATAATCATTGCAGATAGATTTAGGGTGGGATGCTTAAAATGTGGCCCATGATTATTACGCTTGATATAAAATTTATCATGTGGGGATCGCAGGGGAGAAGTATAATAGGTAAGCATGGCCGACTAACTTTTATTAAGAGATTTTTTTATATGCCATTCAAACGGTTTATAAGATTATCCACGATCGGTTGAACAGAAAACATAAAATATTAGTCAAATACAGAACTTATGGGACCCATGGCCCACTCATGTTTCAACGGTGAGCATTCAATTCCTACCGTTTCCTGTCCCGTGGTTCATTTGAGTTTTGGATATGCCTCAGTTTTGACCCACGTCCTAATACCAGCTAGCAAAATCAGATGAACGAATGGATTTCTCACGATCACCACGGTGGGGCTCACCTAGCATCTTCCTGCCGTCAGGGGTGGCAGGCAATCCGCCCCCCAGTTGATGTAATTTCACGTATGATCCATCTCAATGGGGGGCCCAATCGATGAACGCCTCTGGATGGAGGCTTTGACTGCAAAGTTTCAGGCGAATATTCTTATCTTTCCTCTATTTCCGTTGCGTGCACGGAGGCTGTAGTTTAGCTGATAAGGCAGTTTACCAGCTCGGCCACGCTAAATCGTAGAACACCTGATCAAGGAGTCACTATGGAAGGGCCACAGTCCACACATCACACCGCTGGTCGTTTGGTGGGCCCTGCAAAACGTCAATGCCAGACGGATTACCATTTTGGGTGGCCAAGCGAGTCACCAAACCGGTCCTTCGCACTTATCATTGTCCCTTTCCTTTAACGCCGAAAACGTGTCTCTTTGCGTCTGGCTTGGGAGTGGATTAGGTGCGGCCCCGGCTCACCCTAGACGGTGCGGCTCCTACCCTAAGGCCCACCTTGATGTATGTTTTATATATCCACTCCGTCCATCCGTTTTTTCGGAACATTTTAGGAAGCCCCAAGATGAATAAGATCCAAATATAAGGTGGACCATACTATAGAAAACAGTAGTGATTGAACGCCCTACTCCCCCACTTTATTGTTTATTTTCCAGACAACCAGTTGATAAGGTCACAGAAACCTGGATGAACGGAAAAAACGAATATCAGCTCGATCCAAAACTTTTATTGCCCGTTAACAATCACTACTGTTTCCTATGGTATGGTCCAATTGAGAATTGAATCTGCTTCAGTTTTGGGCTCATACTCTATAATGATCCGAAAAAAAATAGATGGACGGCATGGATATAAAATACATATATCAAAGTGGGCCCCACAGTAAGGGCCGCACCGTCTTGGGTGAGGCCGGGGCCGCACCTAATCCGCTCCCATTAGGATTAGCTTACGCGTCCTCCACCATTTCCCAATTGGTAGATTATTAATGTCAATCTGGACCGTAAAAATCGTTTCTCCTTTGTGGATGGAATATATCTACTCGATAAGGCCATTTTTCCCCATCCATCCAACCGGTTGCCATATCTCATCAGCACGATTTTTGTGTATTTTGTACGCATATATCATATAAACACCTGGGATCACGATTTCAACGGTTTAGATTAACATAAAATGACGTCATCTTACCTTAGACGAGTCGCCACCGTTTACCATTATCATCGAGTCCTCTTGTTTAAGAAAATGTATGATAGGTATCCCCATAGTTTCATAGTATACATGCGTTCTCAATTCTGTGAATCTTGGCCCATGATTTTTTAATCCAGACCATTGAACTATTGAATACCAGTGTAGATCGAGAACTTCCTGGAAATATTTTAGATTGGAAGATTATAGTAACTGATAGTAAGACCATTTTCAGATGAACGTGCACCCTAGTTTTTATTCTCTTCTAGACCGTCTATCTACCAGAAAAAATAAAAATAAAAAATCGAAAGGCTAAGATGCTTCCATCAGATTTCACTGAAAATGGACCGATTATTGACCCCACTTGTCAGGATTGGGAATGCGTGTATACAATTGAAAGATGAGGAGACTGCGAACCAAATAAATCCTCCTTCGGTGCTATCCTCCATTAAGAAATAAGATACAAGAAAGGCAGAAAAACCGAGTCTCACGAAAGCGAAGAGATCGCCGGAAAGAAGGAAGAAAAGTGAAAGAAGAAGAAGAAGATGTGCGATTGCGAGTGCAGGCCTCTGGGTTTTTTGTTGGGCCTTCCCTTCGCTTTTCTCGCTCTCCTCGTTTCCATCGTCGGCATCATCGTTTGGATCGTCGGGTTTGTCTTTCTCTCTCTCTCTCTCAATTGCTGTTAAAGGGGATATGATTGTAATTTTGATTTTGTTTTTGGGGTGAATTTGACCAGGTTGCTTTTGTCATGCATATGCCCGTGTTGCCTGTGCGTGACGGTATTGGTGGAGATAGCGCTGGAACTCATCAAAGCCCCTCTTCACGTCATGGAGTGGTTTACTTCAAAGATCCCTTGTTGATTTTCCTCTCTTTTTTATTTTCACATATATAATTAGAATTAGGGTTTTTATTTTAATTTTCTTTGTTTTTTATGTACGAGTTTTTAACGGTTTCATGGGGGGGTTTGAAGTGTGGATGTGATGTGGGTTTTCGTTTTCCCTATCTGGATTTACTACATCTGTTGCTGCTGTCTGTAAAATCCTGATTCTTTTTTCTTCTTCTTTTGTTTAATTTAATAAATTGAGTAGTTTTTTTCTTGGTTGATTGAGAAGGAGAATTCGTGATTAGGGTAAGTGCGGGTGGAAAAGGTGGGAGTAAGGGACGCCTGATCGTGTGGTGTACAAACCCTACCTGAAAGATCCATCCATCTTTGCTGCGAATGACTTCGATCTCTACCTCTCGTCCCCGAGATGTGTCCCATGTGCTTGTTAGCTGTGAAGCGTCGTCCGTGGCCTAGATAGCGAGCGGACCGGCTTGATTAATGTACAAAGCGGGACCCACCCGAAGAACAGCTTGGATCAGGCTCACTCGTTACAAGTTTCCACGTGTGGGATTAGTCTGCGACTTTCCTATGGTTCTTAGGAAGCGTGCCGAGACACGTACCAGATCGGACAGCTTGTCCGGCAGGTGCTCTGGAATGGTAAGTATATTCCTCTGCACATGTGCGCACGTGCCAGATAGTAGGCCTCGTAGATTCCCTTCCCAAAAATCACGTTGGTTTGCTCACCGCTCATCTCGCGACCGACGTGCACTTGTTGCGTGTTTGGTGAATCATTTTTGACCATCCATTCCTTTTATACATGTATGGCCCATCAGCTGAACGGAGCTGTCAACCCAGGGGAGCAGATCATCTGCAGCTAAGGTATGATCCCATCTTTTCGGCCAACTTGCTCCTTCCACTGCACACTAGTACCATTAAAACGGCAGGATCCACCATAAAGATTACTTGGCATGAAAATCAGTTTGGCCCACTCATCAAGCGGGCCACACTGTTGGAAAGAATGGACAACCGACAACTGGACTCAACATGCAGATGTGACTGACCTAGTTAGCTGATCAACCTGATTATTAAGGAGGGTAATTTCACGGCGAAAGCCTATCCTTTTTATGGTGCTGATTTCCTAAACAAGTACCATGTTAGCTGGAAAGATGGTCGAGTACCACAAGTTGTGGTACTTTTGCCCGTAGCTGGTCGATTCTCATTTTAGAAAGGCAACAAGACTTTTAAAAGTCTACAGTGCTAATTTTTTTTATTTTAAAAGAGCTTTAGTTTCAGGATCTTTGCGGAGCCTGCATGTGTGTGCAATAAAGCTCGTGTGTACGGCACAGATGTGCTGGCATGACACATCGAGTCCGACCTTTTACATGTTTTGACAAAAATTATATCTGGTCGAACCTGCATGCGGGCCCCAGTTTTGAAAGAGGTGGATGGGTTAGAAAACTTCACCCAAGTTTTTATAGCCGTACATTTGTTTTGTAAAACGTGGCCGACTTGACCAGTGAATCAACCTGGTTCTTGGGCCGAATGCATCAATATATGAGTGTCTTTCTGGTGGATGGCTTAGATCGACCTATCATGCCATTCTGGAACATGTGTGGTATCTACATGAACTTTATTGCACACGCGGTTTCTATGGGATGCTGGCCTATAAATTTTAGCGGTTGTTTTGTTGCTATACGGTAAGGATAAGGAATGAAGGAAGACATGGGGGAGATGCTCCAGTGCTCTCAGAGCACTACAAGTTATAGTGCTCCTACTTGCATCCGGCTACTTGGACACTCCAATCGATTGATCCGAACTGTCTATCAAGTCCAGGACATATTTTATGGACTATGAAGACAATTACGGTGATCAGATGAGCCAATCCATTCCTAGTGGCCATCCTTTTTCCCGAGCCATACGTGTAATGGTTAGGATTGCCTAACAAACGTGACTATTTAGAATCATAAGCAATCTGTGATGGTCCCCAACAAATGGATTGATAAAATTGTCGATTGGACCTATTTTTGTGTAAGTGATCTGACCATTTATGTTAAAGGCTAATGATCAAATAGTTACAATGGTCACATTGCTGTGATGTGCACATGGTTTTCCTTTGAAAACTCTGTTGGACCTAATGGACAGTCTGGATCGAACGATTGGATTGTCTAAGTGTCCCAATGCAACTAGGAGCACCGAAAGTTTGGTTGACTTGTTAGGCGCAGTTTGGTAGACGATCTCATTTTAGTTAACTCTAAATATCTCTAATGCTTAATGAGTACACCTTTTATAGTACATAATTACTTATAACTAAGATGAGATGGAATCATTTTTAGGTGGCTACCAAACACGGCCTAAATTTTTTAAAAGACTTTTACGGGAAGTCTGAAATCGGTTTGATTCGAGTCTGGATCCTCCGATTGCTACAACTACAATCATGGTTCACATTGCAACAAGCAGGAAATATGAGGATCTGAATTTGTTTGATTCACATTGTAATTTTCTTTAAAAAGAGTCTTTAAGTTGATTGGTTGCAACATCTCTCTACCATGTGAGGCCCACTTTTAATCAACCATGACTCCCGATAATCACATTAATTGGACCATAACTATCGATCATTGGCCAAAGATGGTTAGTCCCAATTGATTATATATTTGAAAGTATTCGACCATGGATCTAGACCATCCATCATGCATCCCTGCTTTGATTGTGCTTTAGAAGCTACTTTGAGCAGATGACTCTAACCCTTGGATCAATGGCTATGATAATGGATGGTAAATATTGATTAGGATAGAGGTCCCGTCATCGATACGGATTGCCCATCATGTGGGGACACCATCGCTTGCCCATCCATCTTAGAAGTCACTTGGGATGATCTTAACCAACGGGCTACGAAAATGGATAAGCCACGTTGCATTATATTAGAGAATGTCTAATCATTGCTTTGGATTGTCAACGATGTGGGGATGCACCTTTAATTGCCCATCAGTGATAAACTGCAAGATCTGATCGTCCTAGAAAATGGGATCAATGATTAGGAAATGGATACTGTTGTAAAATATTGATTGAATTATTTTACATTAAAAAAACTATATATAAAAGTATAAGTGATTTTTCGCAAGAAAAACTTGACCTTATATGGAAAGTGTGGAGTACCATTGTATTTCTTTTATTAATTCATGGAGTATCGTGGTTTGCGTACGCTCACATGGAAACTCCATCACAATGCAAGGGTGTGGGCATGTGAGGCAATGAGGACGCTAGTGGCGCACTTCGCATGTGTGCAGATGGGTCGCTCCTTCGTGAACCGGTGCAAGACCAATGCGAGTCGCAGTGCAATAAAGAAATGGCATAGGTTGGGCAGCTTAGATGAGTATTAGTAGTCTGAATGATACCTATGTGGATTTTATAGAGATTGAAAAAACTAACAGTTGAAGTGAGGTATAACTTCTCATGCACATAGATTTTGTCCATGCAAAAATTAATGCATGTGGCTAACCCAACAGTTACAAATGGCTAGCCAATGAATCTTAACGGCCAACATGCAGTAGGCTTTTATTTCACATGCACAAACCATGCAGCAACTGATATTTATTTTACTAGAAAATGTCTTATTAGGATCCAACCGTCCATCCTATGGGGCCTGCCTTGATTGTTGCTCCCATTAAAAGTTACTTTGATTCAATGTTCTTAACCATGTCATGACAAATGCAAATACAGTTGTATTGGCTAAACATAGGTAAAACTATCTATACTGCTCTCATACTTAATCCTATATGTATACTCTAACCATATTCCAACGAAAATATGCTCATTCCCATTACTAATAAAAGTTATTCTCATTGGATAATGCTAACAAATAACAACTCAAGTAAGGGCTTCAAAAATAGAAAGCCCATGTTGTTTACACTAAAAAAACAGAAGTTAAAATTATTTCTTACATCATGTGGGTTCATATCTATTAGAATATTAGGAAACGTGATCTGTAAATGATTTTATAGCTAGCTTAGTGTATATTTCACGGTTGTAATTCAGCTTCTGTTTTTTTTTTTTTTTTTTTTCCTTTGATCACAATTACAGGTCCAAGATATATATATATATACTTCTTTCCTAACAAAGAAAATACACATTGATTCTCTTTCACATTATGGTATCAGAGCATTATGCTGTTTGAGCTTGATCTTTTGCCATGTTGGAGAACGAGTCAGCAGGAAGTTTTAGAGAAGGGTTTTCTTGCATGAAAGCCAGGCATGGCTCTAGGGAATTGATGCAGGGATGATTGTGATGAGGTCGAGCACCGTCTTCCTTAAGAGGATAACTATTCCGAATCTACGGAACTTCTCTAGACTCCTCACAAATAGGGGTGTACATTGAGCCGAACCGAGTCGAGCTGGCCTCAGCTCGGCTTGGCTCGGTCACCAGGCACACCCAACTCGAACTCGACTCGGCTCGGTGACCAAGCCAGCATCTCCAGCTTGGCTCGGCTAGGCTCGGTCAACAATCAGGCCAGTTTGAACTAGTTTTGAGCTTTTTGAGCCGAGTTCGGCCTAAGTTAGCATGCAAATATGCTCAAACCAACAATGCAAATTCCGGTTCATACAAGGGCAAGGGCTTGCGGCTTACCGGTGGTTGGACTCGGACTGGAGAGTTGCGGCAAGGGAAGGGGCGACCGAGCTTGCGGCTTACCAACGGTCAGACTCGGACTTGCGAGTTATAGCAATGGCAGGGGCAACCAGGCAGGGGAGTTGCAGCTAGACAGTAGATGTGGCGACCGAACAGGGGAGTTAGGGACTTAGGGTTTAGGGAAATGGTCGGACGACGGCCGCAGGTAAGGGAGGAGGGAGAGAGTAGAGAGATCGGACGGCGGCCATGTGGGTAAGGGAGGAGGGAGAGAGTAGGGTTAGCCGGTTAGGGTGAGAGAAGGGGAGGAAGGTTAGGGTTCGCGGGGCGGCCATGCAGGTAAGAGAGGCTGGGAGGGTTTTTTTTTTTTAAAGTAGGGTTTTTTTTTAAGGGTATATATACCTTGCACCAAGTCGACCCGAGTTCGAGCTGGATTCGATCTGAGTCGAATCGAGGTGGGGCAAGCTCGAACTCGTTTTCGAGCTCCCAAAATCAGCTCGACTTGGTTCGAACGCAGCTTCGATTCGAGTCGAGTCGAGCTTTTTCGAGTCGAGTTGAGCAAGCGAATCGAGCTAGCTCGGTTCGTGTACACCCCTAGACATGGTGCAAGAAATTATGGCAGATGTTCCTTAGTGGTATTCTGTAAGAAATCATGACCATGGAAAATCGCGGATAAATAAGACCAGGAATATGGTCCCATCCAACGGTTGGATGATAAGTTGTCATCCATCAACGGATAACTTTCAACTTATCATGTAAGCATGACATCCATCCTGTCTGATAGGTTGGCCCCAAAATGAGAATGACCATATGTAAATCCAGCCCCATACATTCATTGGGTTGTGCAACACCATGGAAATAATGTATAGCTGCCAGTAAAGAACAAACCATAAGTGCACCTTGCCTGATGAATAGATAGGCTTATTTTTACAAAAGACAATCCTTACGATAGATCCAACCTTTTGGATGGGTTAGATGTTGCACGCACATGGTATGTTGGAACTTATTCACTAGGTGAACGGCAGCTTATGATCCAACCGATTGGATCCCATCCCCCCCCCCCCCCCCCCCCAACCCCCAACTATTTTTACGGGCTTTCCAAGTCTAGCTCATGAATGGCCTGTGGGCCCGAAAGTTAGGACCGCGCCTAATGTCACATGGGCTATATGCCCTAATAGCCTATGTGGATGTCCAACCAGACTCGAGTGTATGGTGTGGCCCACCTGATGAGTGATTTTCATTTCTCGCTTTGACCCATGTGATGAGGAGTGAATTTAGGAAGGCTGGAGAGGTGAATTGCATGAAGGCCAAGTCAATTTGATCATCCCACCTTCCTCAAATTGAGGGATTTAAGATCTTTCAAGCACATGGTGGGGGACTTGGAATAATCGACGCAAATCTTATGTGTCTCCCGTGTGTCATAATAGGCATGCGGTAAGCCACATCTTCTACGTTTCTCCCAATGTCCCCGCTGGAGTGTTATAAACATGAGCAACTAGAGTTGGCAATGGGTCGGGAAAACCCATAGGGCTAGCCAACCTATCTACTTAAAAGAGTGGCTAGTCAATTGGATCAGGTTTTGGGTCAGGGCTCATGTCAAGGGTTTAAAAAAAAAAAAAAACAATCATTTAGTCAAGTGGGGGCGTTTGGTTGACCTGTCCATATATATGATTTATATATAAATAAATATGCATCATTTAAACACCCTCATCCATAGCTAAAGTGGTAGGCCGAGTGAAAGATACCTCGTTTCAACACTAAGGTCTTGATATCAATCCCCAGTGGTGGTGGCTAACACTGAAGTGTGAACTTCCACAAATGCATGTGCAACTTGGTTAAACAATTGCTTGAAACTAGGCAAAAGTTCTTGTGTTTGAATCGCTTGACTTGAAATTGAATTTCGTTCTTGTGTTGAACTTGCGCACGTATAGACATATCTTTTTAAAGTAAAAGAAGGGATGCAACCCTAAGTTGGGACCATTGGGTTGGACTTAGGTTGAAAGTCCTTAACCCAATTCTTTGCTGGGTTGCACTTGGGATGAGTGGGTTGAGTCCTCACTCAACCTAACCCAACTTAAACCAGACCTGACATATATTACACATTTTTTTGATATGCATTAGGCATGCACATGAGTTATGACTAACATAATGCACTGCATGGGAAATAGGGTTAATGCTTGGAACCATCTATGTTGTTGACTTTATATTATATAGGTTCCTCATTGGCACACAAAATTCATGATCGAAAGTGACACGGGACTCACATGTTGAGTAATTTGATGTCTCTTAAAGAGACATTTGTTTGTTGGTAAGAGACATTTCTATTTTATTTTTTAATTTGAACTAAGGGTATTATTACAATTTAAATCACAATGGTTAATTATAACTAAACTTGTCAATTCCCTTTCACATCGTCCCTGTCTAACTACAATTTCAATTGCTACCACTAAACTACTTCTGTGAGGCTCGTATCCTAGCCCGTACTGTTCCGTAGGCTTCCACGGTCTTTCCGGTCGAATTCCGGCAACTTGCGATCTGTTATCGGCGTTTGCGCGTGACTCTGATACGTGTCCTATATATAAGAGTCGACTTGACCCGAGAGTTGTACCAGTACGACCGCGTCGTCGCCGCGGTTCTAATGTCGCGTCTCACACGTCGATGCGATACCTTGGCCAGAAAATGTGAGCCCGCATTCAGTTCGAAGAAAAACGTCGCGCGTTGCTAATTTCAAGAGAATCTATCACATCAATCCCATCAATCAAGTACACATCACACCCCATCACTCACCCATTCCCAAGTACAATTACCCATCCCCTAAGTTAACTCTCCCCATCACCGATCACTCACTCACCATCCCTCTCTCCCATCACCTCTCTCTCTCTCTCTCTCTCTCTCTCTCTCTCTCTCATTCTCTTTCCACCCAAGCAACTCTCAAGAGTAGCCAACGTCCAAAGCATTTCCAAGCACCATGAGAGCTAGGTGTGGCCCACCTTCCTGTCTCCCATCCCCACCCTTCAAAACTGATCTCGACCGTTGAATCATATTCTATTGGACCTAAGTTGAGGAGGAGCCCAAGAAGAAGCAAAAGGTGGGTGATCGACCGTTAGATTTCATTTTTTTAGGGACCATTTGTTGTGAGACCCGTCATTGATGTATGCGTTGTATAGGGAAGGCCCATAGTGGCGGGGTCCCACCCTTTCTCACCGATCTCTCTCTCTCTTTCCTTCTCTCTCTCTTTTTGATTGTTTGATGTAGCCCACCTATTAGGTGCATGCATGGCTGATTCAGACCATCCAGCCATTGGGCCAGCCCCACTGCCCAATCTAGATGAAGGGAAATCACAAATATTAAATTGATCCAAAGCTTTGGTGGGCCACCACGTGGGACTCACCTGACAGCCATGTATCATCCAGGCCGTTCGTCCACTGGCCTGGATGAAATGAAAACACAGATATTAGCTTAATTTGGATATTTTCATTTAGTAGGACTAACAATTGCAATTAAATTCGACAGTGCATCCAAACCCATCCTTCTTGAAGCTCTGCAAAATCGACTTCGATTATAAAATGCAGAATAACATCGTTGGTCCGGTCGCGCGGTTTCATTTTCTGCATTCTGTTTTGATTGATGTTGTTGGTCTTTCGTTTCTTTTTCAATGAATTATGATGTTGGCCAGTTGACTTTCGCCTTCTAGTTCTGTGGTACATGTGAGTTGCAAGGAAATATATTTTGCTGACTGACAGGCCTCCATGCATATCCAAACTGTTGATTGATTTGATGGTGCCCACCTTAGATGGGGCATGCCTTGAAAAGCTCCCAGATTGGAAGATCTCAACCTTCAATTGAAGGTCTAGAATTGGCTGGTCAAGGAGAAGATCTCAACCTTCAATTAATGGTCTAGAATTTGGGTGGGTTCATATTCAATGAAAAATAGAGCAGTGATGGAAGGGCCTTGAATCTGGGTGATTGTGGGGAATCTTCATCCAAGTTGGAGCCCATCAGCTCATTGACATTGATCACAAAATGATGTGTCTGCTTCTCCTCCTTGAACTGAGCTAGACGCTGGGACCACCACAACTGGACTTTTGCTCTTAATCTCCTCATGCACATGGCCCTTGTTTGGTGAGCAAAACCATTCGACTGGACCATGTTAAACATAGTACTTTGCCCAATCAAATGTGCAGACCTTGTCATGCTCATTAAAACCGTCCAATTGTGTTGCATTCATTGATCGGTTAGGGTGTTCCATGTACTGGGCCTATTTGGCTGACAGATTGCATTTGCTTTGGATCCCAAAATTGGGTTGTTTTGTGCCACGAATTATTAGTTTTTCAGGATCCTATCCTCATTTTTAATCTGTTTGGGATTTCAAATTTCAAACTATGTTTTTTTTCACGGGTTTACAAAGTAAAATGCTGCTTTTCCAATGCGATTCTACATTTAAGAAAGGTAATAAGAAACATCAATAATTGTTAAAGGAACTTTCTATATTTTTAAAGATTTTTTGTTTGGAAAAAAAAAAAAGAAAAAGATATGATAAGAATCATCTAAATTTTAAGTAATACCATATTTTTCATATTTTAAAGAAAATCATAAAGATCTTACAATTTACTATATAATTTGCGATTTGATTTGTTATACGAAAAACAATTTTGACAACATTGGCGGTGATATATTATCCTAGTGTATTTTTAGAGACAAATCTATCCAGCATCCGGATTCACTATTCTTGGCAAACAGAGAATTTCTGTTCCTTGCAATGTTATAGTTATTAGGCCATGCCATCACTGATGACGTTAGTTTGCATTTAATGCATCAGTGCTTACGTCATTGGTGATGACATGGCGCAATGAAAATGCATGAAATGAGAAAATCCCATTTGCCAAGAACAGAGGATCCGGACTCATTCATTTACTGTAATTCCTATTATCTTCATGGTTCAAATCCATACATAATCTTACCAAGTAGACAATGGAGAGGTGGGTCCACTGTATTCCAGTGGTCCCACTGTCTCCATCATCTCTACCATCATTCACTGTTCAGTCCTTTGCTTTGAAACATTTAAAAAAGGAGCGCGCTTTCTCTCTCACATGAGGCTTTCTGGAAAGTTGACTGCGTGTGTTATATATAAGGGACTAAGTATAAACGGTCCAAATTGTGGGGACCACTATAGATAGGTCATATACCCAAAGTCATGCTTTTTGAATTATGATGGACAAAGATTACTTGACGCTTAACATTGATTACCTTCATATAGACTGTTTACTGGAAGTACATCAATCTGCCCGTTAGGATGTCGAGCTAATTTTATTTTTGGTTTAAAACCCATCTAGAATTGCGATCTAAGATTTTTAAGGTCCAATTTAATTTACGTGGATTATAAGCGTACAATACATAAGTGCGTATGTATGAATCATCTTACTTTGCAAAGTACTTGATATGCAGTCCATATATCCATATCAGGTGGGTCATACCTGATATGCATTATAATCTCGATGAAGGGAAATCACAAATATCAAATTGATCCAAAGCTTTGGTGGGCCACCACGTGGGACTCACCTGACAGCCGTGTATCATCCAGGCCGTTCGTCCACTGGCCTGGATGAAATGAAAACACAGATATTAACTTGGTACAAGCTGGTGGGCCACACGTGTGGACCCACCAGATGTACGCCGTCCTTGGATGGTATTGTGGGAACCAATGTAATGTGTTGTATCCACCCTCCAGCAGCTGGACGGTGGTACACACCCTGACGTAAGTGTTTCATTAATGCTGACCATTCATAGGAATGGGGACCCACCTCACACGTGTGGCACGTGTGAGGGTGGGGCCCACCAGATCTGTGGATTTTATTCCCCACCGTCAGCAAATGTTGTGGACCCTATCAGGCGGTATGAGTTATATCAAACTGTTCATCCGTTTTTTTTTGGGCAGCCGTGGGACCCACTCCACATGTGCTGCACGTGTGGAGGTGGGGCCCACCAAATGTATGGGTTCCATCCATGCAATCCACCGTCCAGATATGGACGGTGGGACCCATACAACATGTGTATATTACCACACCGTTCACCTACCTTTCTACGTATATATGTAATAATAATAATAATAATAATAAATATAAAATATTATTACAAATAAGTGGTGGGCCACGTGCATGCGGGACCCACCTTCCTCCACCGTCCAGTCATAGGGCATGCTGTGTGGGGCCACCTTGATATATGTATCATTTATCAACACCGTCCATTTTTGGACTGTGCAAAGAGGGGGCCACCGAGACGTACTCAACCGTTCATCCGTTGGCAGCCGTTGTGGCACCAGCGTGGTGTATATGTTTTATATACAAACCGTCCTTCCATTTTGAGGTGTGGGCCCACCTCACATGTGTGGCACATGTGGGGGTGGGACCCACCTTGGTGAATGTATTGTATATCCATTACATCTATATGACTTGGACGGTGGAATGGATTCCACGGCAATGTACGTGCTTATGCACACTGTCTATCCATTTCAGCTGACATGGGGCCCACCCCACACATGCTGCACGTGTGGGATAGGACCCACCTTGATGATGTGTTGAATATTCACTCCGTCCATGGCAGGTGGGACCCACCTTGAGATGTATATGTTCTATCCATCCGTCCATCTGAACGAATGGCGAGAGACCACCATAATGCATTGTTATATCCAATCTTCCGTCCACTTGAGGACGTGGACCCCACTTGAATGTATATGGTTCTCCAGCCATCCATCTGTCCAAGGTGGTTTGGGAACCCGCTGTGATGTACGTATTCACCACGTCACCCATTGGCATGTGGGGCACACTATGATGAATATGTTTTAAGCACACTGTACATCTGTTTTACTAAACTACGGGTTGCCTCATTTGGCTCACTTAATATATATGAGGCCCACCTGTTGTATGAGGCCCATGTGATGGGGCTCACCTGTTTTGTACTTGAGGCTCATATGCGGGGTCCACCTATTGTGTATTTGAAGCTCACTTGATGTGTATGAGGCCCGCTAGTGTGGCCCATTGTGATATGTATTAGGCCTATAATGCATGGCCCATTTGATGTGCTCGAGGCTCAGATATGTGGCCCATTTGATGCATATGAGACCCATGTGTAGGGCCCACATGTTATGTGATGAGGCCCATGAGCAGGGTCCACCTGTGGTGTACATAAGCCCATTGATGCGGCCCACTTGTTGTATTTGAGGTCCACGGGTTACGTCTCATTATGATGTACTGAGGCCCATGGGTCGTGGTCTATTGAGACGTATACTCGGCCCATATGTCGTGGCCCATTGGGATGTATTTCTGACCCATTTAGTGAGACCCATTATGATATATTCCTGCTCATATGATAAGGCCCATTGAGATGTATTTTCGGCCCATGTGATGCTGCCCATAGTGATGTGCATTAGGCCCATGTGATACAGCCCATGTGATACTTGACCTATGAGACCATTGTGCGAGGCCATGGGCCCATTATATGTTTGGCTCTATGTAGGCCACTACTTGGGAGCGATGTTGGTTAAATATCCAAATTGATGGGCAATAATGGTTAAATGTCCACATTGTGACCTTCCATTAGACCTTGTTAGGCCCATTCTTACCGATTTGCTTGTTCTGATTATCGATCAATTCCAATTGTCATGACTGATTGTCGATTCCAATTGTCGTGACCGATTGCCTATTCCGATTGACTTGACCAATTTGCCCATTCTGATTATCGATCAATCCCGATTGTCGTGACCGATTGCTGATTCTGATTCTCGATCGATTCCGATTGTCGTGACCGATTGCCGATTCCGATTGATGACACCGATTTGCCGATTTTGATTATCGATTGATTTCAATTGTCGTTACTGATTGCCGATGGACTGACCGATTTGTTGATTCTGATTATTGATTGATCCCGATTGTCGTGACCGATTTACTGATTCTGATTATCGATCGATTCCGATTGTCGTGACCGATTACCGATTCGGATTGACATGACCAATTTGTCGATTCCAATTATCGATCGATTCTGATTAACGTGACCAACTTGCCGATTCCGATTATCGATTGATTCCGATGATCATGACCTCTGCCGATTCCGATTGACATGACCAATTTGTTGATTCTGATTATCGATCGATCCCGATTGTCATGATCGATTTGCCAATTCTGATTATCAATCGATTCTGATTGTCGTGACCGATTGTTGATTTTGATTGACGAGACCGATTTGCCGATTCTGATTATCGATCGATTTTGATTGTCGTGATCGTTCGCCGATTCTCGTGACCGTTTGCCGATTCTGATTATCTATCGATTTCGATTGTTGTGACCGATTACCGATTGACGTGACTGATTTGCTGATTCCGATTATTGATCAATTCCAATTGTCGAGGTCAAGTATCGAGACTGATTCCAATTTGTCGAGGCCGATTGTATAGGCCGATTTCAATTGTTAAGGCCGATTGTATAGGTCGATTCCAATTTGTCGAGGCCAATTTTATAAGCCGATTTCGATTGTCGAGGCCGAGTATCGAGGCCTATGTGATGAGGCCCATTGTTATGCATTTAAGGGCCAGACGATGGAGCCCATTATAATGCATGTTAGGCCCATGTGAAAGGCCTATCGTGGTGTGTATTAAACTCTTGAGTGAGGCCCATGGTGTTGTATATTCGGCCCTTGTGTGAGGCCATGGGTCTACTATATGTTAGGCTCTATGTGGGTCATTCCTTAAGGGCAATGTTGATTAAATGTCCACATTGTCGAAATCGATTGTCGATGCCAGTTATTGATATCGATTATGAGTATGTGACAGCATAGCATCATGATACATGCCCATACGCATCATATACATGCTTGTTATGAGATGTGGTTGATTATTACACATGTCATTGAGCATGTTGCTATGAGACTCCCTGATAGGCGAAGGTTATCTCACATGAGCACACGGTATGCGCAGGATTGATGCATGGCTGGTTCGTATGACTCATGCATCTTGCATTATGATTACTATACGCCCTAGTGACATCAAGGCCGTAGCCTCCAAGGCATATCGTAGTTGGCCAGATGGGACACCGAAAATTTGTTCTAGCATCGGGCTACCATAGATGGCCCTGGGTGAAAATTCCTAAACCCTCTTGGAACTAGAGGACGCCCCAACGTCGAGACCGAGTGGATACATGAGTGCCCGAGTGCCGAATACCAGGAGGCTGGGTCTCCCACTGTGTCGTGGTCGGTTGGGAGGGGGTGTGGCCTTACCCGCCCGAGCGTAGGGGGTATTGCTAGGTTGAGTTTGACCAGCTCGTGAATGGGTCCGCTATCGGCGTGCCAGATAGGTATTGGCAGACTATTGGCTAGGCGGATAGTGAGATTTCTTACGCTTACTTGGACTGTGCGGCTGGGAGAGCGGCAGTGCCATTTGGAGTGTACTAAACCCCAGCGATGTTCCAAAGAAGAACCGTACTGATACATGGACTTATTGAGCAGGAGTTGCATACTCATTCATTCATTCACTATCCACTCGGGCTGGTGGTGCGCAACTATTTGTTACGTGCACCTTTGCAATGGTCAGGATTTCGGTTGGGGCGCGCGACTAACCCGAGATCAGGAGTTTACTACATTGAGTCTGACTATCCAAATTTAGGTATTGGACTGGTTTGGATAGAAGTCTCTTGTGATAGACCCCATAGCCTGCGATACTACGTACTATCATCCTGACTTCACACTACAGCATAGTCATTCCATTCGCACCGTATATTGCATTACATCCGTGGCATATGGCATTTTTTTGGTTACCTGTGTTTTTGTATTTATACGGTTTAGATACGGCATTTGATATTTGACTCTTTATGACTCCTCATTTGTATAGTTGATCTGTACCGCGTATTTTGATATTATTCCGCATTTTTATAGTTGATCTGTATTGCGTATTCTGATATTGTTTGACTCTCAGTCTTTTCGCTTACTCTGATAACGTATAATTCATGACCTTGCGCCTATTTCGACATTGTATGATTATGACATTGCGTTGAATACTTGGCACTTATCCTGTACACACACTTACACCACCCTCTAAGCTTTCTGTAAGCCTATGCAGGATAGATGCGTGCAGGTGATGTTAGGTTGCAACAGTGTTAAGCTTGAAGCCCTACAGCGGTCTTCTAGAGCTTGATCTTCGATTTATATATTTCTCAAAGATTATATTAGTGGATATGTGATGATGATGTTGCCTTTGTGAATTGGGTAATCTTGTGGTTATGCTTATTACGAGTTAAATGTACACAAAAAAAAAAAATCATCGTAGGATCCAAGGATTGGAATCGGGCGTATGAACACTAGGAGCCGAGAATGGGGTACTACGAAAGCTATCGGCACCGGATTCGGCGATCGGGATTCCTGCGAATCTGATTTCCGGGTTTGGGGTGTGACAACTTCTGAATGTCGTCATGAGGGAGCTCGTGCGACCATCAACTTTTTACTCTATTGGTCTTGGTTGCTGCATAAATGGGGTGTGACTCAGACGCAAAATGTATTTTGATTTTTAGAGTCACCACTAGCCAAATGAAGCTTTTGAATCTACGACCGCCTAGAAACAGTAAAATTGCTTACGAATTGGGCAGTCGCAAAATTTCTTGATCCAAGTGACTCCTATAATTGATCTGCAATCATAGATTCTAGGTAAGGGTCTCAATGATAGAAGAAGAAGGGATTGACACATTTTTTCTACTCACATACGTGCAGTCTTTACTTTACAGGGAATTTGGCTTTTAGGGAATTTAATAAAACTTAATACATACTTTACATAACCCATGAGGGGATATGCAAATAAAAATAAGGAGTTCAAATAAAAATGAAGAGTTCTTATTCTTACTTTATAGAGTTTATGACCCTAGGTACGTAGATGAAATATAATAAAAGAAATACATATGTGAATAAAATAAAAAACAAAAAATAAAAAGAGAGTTAATGTGGCGGATGTGTTGGAAATATGTGGAGTAAAATACGATCTGAGTTTAAATGAGATATGAGTAAGAAAATAGGAGATCAGATACCATTTTTGTGTAAAATGGATGACCGAATATTTTCAATTTTAACCAGTTTTAATTTCACTAGCTTCTTTTAATGGGTTATTTTTCACACGACCTGACCTCTTAAGTAGGGCAGACTTCGACGTTAATGAGAAAATCTTTGAAGTTTTCAGATGAGAGGGTCCTTATGAATGCTCAGTGAAACTTTACCCCAGGCTGCCCATTAGGCATTCGGGTCGGACAGTCCGATGTTTGCATTAGTCAAACGATGGATATATGTATATATATTTGTGTGACGATAGAAATAAGAATAGAATTTACTCAGATTTCTGATGTGACAGGATCCAGATACCCAGTAAGTCACAAAGCAAATGTCTTTTATAAACGTAGAATAATGTATTCAGTTGATATGGGCGATAACATGTGAAGGCCTAGATCTGAAGTCAATCTAAATCCAATAAACCCATAGCTAAGACCTCCATACCTGAACTTCGCAAAGGGGTTAAGAAGATAGGTTAATGATTTTAGGTGCTTGTTGTTGGGGGCCTTGCACAAAACCTTAGGATCTAGCCTTCCTGAACAAACTAGAATTATGGAATAACAAAGCAATGAAATAAATCAAAGCATCAACCACACACCACACGAGATTTTTACATGGAAAACCCTCAAAGAGGTAAAAACCATAGGACCTCGTTCAGATCAACAATCCACTATGAAGTAGAACGTTACAACCGATCATAAGCACACCCAGCTATGATCAAACCTTCATCACTCACGCAGGAGTGGATAAACAGTAAGAGAAACAAAAGGAAAAACGGAGAGATCTCACCGGTTACAAGGACGTAGAAGTGCTGAGATATGGTAGATTACCTCTACAAACATAGCCTCCCTTCCACAAGCTTCATTTCTCTCTTTCCCTCTCTCTTACACCTTTGATAGCCTTCTTGTGTTTTTTCAGTCACTAGAAAAATCTTAGGAACCCCTATTTAGAGTTTTAGAAAACTCCTTTCCGCATCCCAGTTGCGGAAGGACTTGTGAAACGAAATTCGTGTCAAATCGCAGAATGAAACTGCATAACTACAACTGGTCATGTCGAGTCCACGACCGGTGGAGCACACCCATGACCGGTCGAGTACCTCCTACGACCGGTGGAGCACACCCATGACCGGTCGAGTACCTCCTACGATCGGTTGAGCACCCTGGAGAAAAATTACTCAAAGTCGCTAGACTTTGAGTCGTGTCAGGGCTCGACTTCATGACCGGTCGAGCGCTACCCACGACCAGTCGTGCAGCACGATGAACCACTCTGGATTTTTCACCCGCTGCGCTATCTCTCCTCTGAACTTAAGAGAAAAATCCCATCAAATCTCCCCCTTTCCGACTCAGGAGGGATGCACCTTCTTCAAGCCAGCCTGATTTCTATAAACCTCAAACTTGCCCTTGAGCAAATCCTTGGTCATCATGTCTGACCCATTATCGTTCATGTGGACCTTCTTAAGTTGTAACACCCTTTGTTCCAAAGTATCCCGGATCCAGTGATACCGAATCTCTATGTGCTTGGACTTGGAATGCTGACTTGGATTTTTGTTCAAGTGTATAACATTCTGACTATCGCAATAGGTCACATGCTGCTCCTGCTTCAGGCTAAGTTCCTGTAGGAACCTCTTCATCCAAAGCATCTCTTTACATGCATCTGTGACAGCAATGTACTCTACCTCTGTCGTCGATAATGCTACGACTTTCTATAGCTTACTCTATCAAGAGATCGCTCCTCCTGCAAACATGAACATGAACCCCTATGTAAACTTCCTGGAGTCTATGTCACCTGCCATATTTGCATCTGTGTAGCCTTCTAACACAGGTTTTCCGTCACTATAGCATAGGCTCAACTTGGATGAGCCTCTTAGATACCGCAATATCCATTTCACCGCTACCCAATGTTCTTTGCCAGGATTGGCAAGATACCGGTTGACAACACGAACCGCATATGCTATGTCGGGGCGTTTACACACCATAGCATACATTAAACTTCCTAAAGCTGACGCGTAAGGTATCTCCTGCATCTCTTCCACCTCTGCCTTTGTCTTGGGACACTGTCTGTCGCTCAATCTAAAATGACCATCCAGTGGAGTACTAAGGTATCTTCTGCATCTCTTCCACCTCTACCTTTGTCTTGGGACACTGTCTGTCGCTCAATCTGAAATGACCATCCAGTGGAGTACTATCTGGCTTCGCTGCATTCATATTGAACTACTATAGGACTTTTTCAATATACCGCTCTTATGACAACCAAAGCTTCTTGCTGCTTCTGTCATGGGTTATCTTCATTCTTAGGATCTATTTAGTCGGGCCCAAGTCTTTCATCGCAAACGATTTACCCAACTCCTGTTTCAGCCTGTCGATTTTCTTAATGTCTTTTCCCATTATGAGCATGTCATCAACGTATAACAACAGAACTAAGAAATCACCATCTGAAAACTTACGCGTGAACACACAGTGATCCGACTCCGTTTTGTCATACCCATGTTATAATATGAATGAGTTGAACTTCTTGTACCATTACCGTGAAGCTTTTTTCAGCCGATACAAGCTCTTCCTCAGCCTACACACCATATGCTCTTTGCCTTTGACTTCGAACCCCGTTGGTTGGTGCATGTAGATCTCTTCTTTCAGATCACCATGGAGGAAGGCAGTTTTAACATCTAACTGTTCTATCTCTAGATCCACGCTAGCCCCCAACCCAAGCAACACCCATATGGATGTCATCTTCACCACTGGTGAGAATATCTCCTCGAAGTCTATACCTTTCATCTAACCGAACCCTTTCACCACAAGTCTGACTTTAAATCTCGTCTGTGAATTCTTGTGCTCAACTTTCTTTTTGAATACTCACTTGTTGCTCAAAGCTTTCTTGCCCTTAGGCAGTTTCACCATGTTATAGGTGTGGTGCTTATGTAAGGATTACATCTCCTCTTGCATAGCTTTAAACCACTCCCCTTTATGCTTGTCGGCTAAGGCCTCAGAATAATCTTCTAGATCTCCCCAATCAGTTAGCATAATGTACTCATACGACGAGTACCTCTTGGACGACTGTCTTTCCCTAGATGACCTCCTCACCTGTGGCTCAACAGGTGGATCAAGTGGGGGCTACTCCCCTGATCCATCTTTTGAAGGAACACTCTCATCCTCTACACCTTGCTGTACTCCCCCGTCATCAGGCACCACGGGAGGAATAATCGGATCCATGTCTTCTAGTTCACCTGAATTAAGCTGGTTCTTCTCTGGCTTACCAATATCTTTTATACACTGATCTTCAAAGAATACCACATCTCTGCTCTTGACAAGCTTCTTCTCGGTCGGATCCGGTAACCTGTAATCGAACTTTTCATCACCGTACCCTAAGAACACATATTGTCTGATCTTCATATCGAGTTTGGACCTCTCGTCCTTTGGTACGTGAACGGATGCCCTGCATCCAAACACCCTGAGATGACCGTACGATGGATTCTGTCAAGTCCACACCTTCTTAGGTACTTCTCCATTCAATGGGGCTGATGGAGACTTGTTTATCAAATACACCGCCGTGTGCATTGCTTCTCCCCAGAACGTCTTGGGCAATTTCGCATGGGATAACATGCATTTAATTCTCTCAATAATGGTGCGATTCATTCGCTCTGCTACACCATTATATTGGGGGGTCCTGAAAACCGTCTATTCATGCCGTATACCCAGGGACTTACTCGTGAAAGTCGCCAATGTATTCACCACCATTGTCAGTACGAATACACTTCAATGATCTACTTGTCTCTCTCTCGACTATAGCATGAAACAATTTAAACACACCAAAGACCTCGTCCTTGGATTTTAAAGTATAAACCTAAACCCTCTTAGATGCATCATCTATAAAAGTAACAAAATAAAATGCCCCACCCAAGGTTTTTATCCTCATAGGACCACAAACATTAAAATAAACCAAATCTAATGCATGCACTTTATTAACATGAAAAGCAGATTTAATAAATGAAACTCTATGCTGTTTTTCTGATAAACAATCAAAACAGATTTTGAGAGGTGTACCTGTCACATTTGGAATGAGCCGGTTCCTTGCTAGTAGCTGAAGCCCTTTTTCGCTCATGTGGCTTAGACGCCTGTGCCACATGTCAATAGTTGAATCTTTCGCTGCGTTCAACCCACCCTTACACATACTGGTACTTGCCTTGTAAAGGGTGCAACACTTCTTTCCTCTGGCCATGATCAACGAACCCTTGGTGAGCTTCCATTGCCCACTAGCAAACTGGCTTTCATAGCCATCATCATCCAACCTTCTCGTTGACATCAAGTTGAGGCGAAGGTCTGGGATACGCCTCACATCCCTAAGAACCAATGTGCAGCTCACATTGGTCTTCACACAAATATCACCGACCCCTACAATCTTCGATATGCTAGAATTTTCCATCTTTACGGTCCCATAGTCATCTGATCTATAGCTTGTAAAGAAATCCCTACGTGGAGTCGTATGAAACGAGCCTCCCGAGTCTATCACTCAGTCGATGTCCTAACTCATAGCCGTAAGACATACATCGTGATCTGCTGAAAGAATAATTACAATGTCGTCATCTGAAGCGACCGCAGTGGAATCTGATTCATTTTCCTTCTCTTTTCCTTTTCCTTTCTTGTCGTTCTTCTTACCATAACATTCATGCTTGTAGTGGCCCTTTTTGTCACAATTCGATCAATCAACATCCTTTCTGTTACTCGACTTGCCTCTTGATTTATTTCGGGCCTTCCCGCCCTTCCTATTCTTTCCTCTCCCATATTCCTGAGTCACAAGGGCCTCTTAATGAGTAGACCCCTGAGACTTTTTCCTTGTTTCCTCATTGAAGAGACAGGTAGTTACCTGTTCCATGGATATCGTTCTGTCTGGCGCAGAGTTACTTAGAAACACCACCAATGTCTCCCAACTGTCAGGCAACAAATTAAGTAATAGTAAAGCCTACAATTCATCATCTAGGACCATCTTCATAAAGGAGAGTTGTTTCACTATATTGCTGACCTCATTCATGTGCTCGGCCACAGAACCACCATTTTTGAACTTGAGATTCACAAGTCGCCTCATCAGAAAAATTTTATTACTGGCTGTCTTCCTCTCATACAGCCCTTCTAATTTTAGCCATAGGCTAGCGGTTAAGGTCTCTGTAGATAAATGGTGGAACACAGAATCATCCAGCCATTGTTTAATAAACCCTATCGCCTTTCGGTCCATCTTCTTCCAATCATCATCAGACATATCCTTAGATTTTGCTGATATGCCTAAAATTGGAGAATATAGGTCCTTGCAATAAAGCAAGTCTTCCATCTAAACTTTCCATATGGTCTAGTTAGAACCATTAAGACTGATCATCCTTAATGAGCCACCTCCCATAATTCAAAACCTATCCTACCCGTTTAATAAACTTAGCTCTGATACCACTTTGTTGGGGGCCTTGCACAAAACCTTAGGATCTAGCCCTCTAGAACAAACTAGAATTATGGAATAACAAAGCAATGAAATAAATCAAAGCATCAACCACACACCAAACAAGAGATTTTTACGTGAAAAACCCTCAAAGAGGTAAAAACCACGGGACCTCGGCTAGATCAACGATCCACTATGAAGTAAAACGTTACAACCGATCACAAGCACACCTTGCTATGATCAAACCTTTATCACTCACGTAGGAGTGGATAAACAGTAAGAGAAACAAAAGGAAAAACAGAGAGATCTCACCGATTACAAGGACGTAGAAATGCTGAGATATGGTAGATTACCTCTACGAACATAGTCTCCCTTCCACAAGGTTCCTTTCTCTCTTTCCCTCTCTCTCTCTCTCACCCCTTTGATAGCCCTCTTGTATTTTTTCAGTCACTAGAAAAATCCTAGGAACCCCTATTTAGAGTTTTAGGAAACTCCTTTCCACATCCTAGTTGTGGAAGCACTTGCGAAACGAAATCTGCGCAAAATCGCGGAACGAAAATGCATAACTACGACTGGTCGTGTCGAGTCCACGACCGGTCGAGCACACCCACGACTAGTTGAGCACCTCCTACGACTGGTCGAGCACTCCGGAGAAAAATTACCCAAAGTCGCTGGACTTTGAGTCGTGTCAGGGCTCGACTTCACGACCAGTCGAGCACCACCCACGACCTGTCGTGCAGCGCGGTGAACCACTCCGAATTTTTCACCCGCTCCCCTATCTCTTCTCTGAACTGAGGATGAAAACTCCATCACTTGTTTGATACGAACAATAGCGTATGAAGGCCCAGATGTGAAGTTTATTCAGATCTAATATAACTCATAGTCAAGACATCCACACTTAAACCTCGCGGGGGGATAAAAAGAGAAGCTGATAATTATACTTATATCGTTCATAACCCCTCATGCAACATGCTCATATCCTCATATGCTGATCACCAGCGGGTTTGAATTTCGTTTACAATAACTCAGTATAGTTCTGGGTTGTACACCACCTTTCACAAGATTGATATAAGAGCTCGACTGAGCACTATTTTGGAGTTACCACTAGTCAAAATAGAGGCATTAAAATCCATGGTAAGTTAGAACACACGGAATTGCATTGATATTGGAAAAATTGAAGAACTCTTGACTCGAGTGACTCCTGGTTTGATCTGCGCCATAGATTTTATGTAAGGGCCTCCATTATAGAAAAGGAAGATATTAGACATCCTTTTACCACCGTCTCCACTCTACCAGGCATTTGCTTTTAAAGATGATTTAGATGACTTGCAGTTATTAAGTTCTAGATGTTTAAACTATAATAGATAAGCAAAAAATGAAATGATAACAGTAGAAAAGGGATTTTCTAATATAGCATGAAAAAGAAAAAGAACACAGTTTTTTTTTTTTTTACTCCTTTGAGTGACATATTTTGATATAGAAGATCCTGAAGAGAAGCAAACAACTGTAGAGCATACTTTACATGATGTTAGATCATAGCCTAATACCTCATGTGTTCAAAGCAATGGTGTTGGAATATATAGACTGGAAAAGGATATATCGAGAATAAAACATTAGCTTTGAAATTGAAATAGAAGAGATTGAGAGAATGGAAGAGATTAAGAGAGCAGGAGCCTCTGTCTCAAATTCTCTGAGTGTCCTCCTTCATTTATGTCTCCTTTTCCCCTTTTATAGGCATTTGGAGAGGAACATGTAAGGCTGGATGGTAAGGTTTGGTCACTCCAAGCAAGAGCTTTAGCATCAATGCCAAGGTCGGGCAAACCGAACCGCTGCTGAGACACAATAATCATTTTTATATTTGTTATGGAAAGTAACTTCCAAATTAAAGTCTTTTATAAATTAAGTTGAAACTATCAAGTTTAGTAGATAATAGTCAACTTGTATCTTATGTCAGAAAAATGATATTATGAAAATTTATAATAACTATTTGGTGAAATAATTATTTTTTATCTTTCCAAATAACCCTAGTGGTCTTGTCAAGAAAAAAAATCCCATGAATTCCACATGTCTAAACATGCACAAGCAAATTATAACATTTATACATAAATTCTTATATTTCAACCCATATGTAAAAAGTGTGCATTTCAATATTGGGGTCTTGGGTTGGCTCTTGACTTATAAACATGAGAGACAGTAAGGGTAATTGATGGCACACATTTTAGCACAAGAGTTGGGTACGGGACGACTCGACTCGCCCGACTCGTTTAGACCTGACTTGATTCGAACTGAGTAGGTTTCATCCAATCCGAACTCAAACTGAGTCGAGTTCGTGTCACCCAATAACTTGCGTCGACCCAAAATCCAACTCAGTACTAACTCATCTTGATTCAAAACCCAACTCGTGTGTGTGTGTGTACCCCAAATTTGACGTTTTAGATCTAAGATGCCATGTAGTTGATGGAAAGGTTGCAATTCGAGTATGTGCATGTAGGTTTTGAGTTGTGATTCCGGCCCGTGAATACCTGCTGCACTCGACCCAACTCGGTGCCGACTTATTACTTGTGACTAGGTCGGAGGTAGTTTGGATTAGTCCAGGCTAGACCCGGACTTGGATTGGGTCAGGCATGCCGGACCCGGTAACAAGTCGAGTCGAGTTTGGGGCAGGTTAATTTCAAAACCGAATCGAGTCATGTCATCCCTAACTCGGTTTGGCTCGATGCCCAGCTCTACTTAGCACATTTATGTACTGAATGGCAACACGCATGTCAACTTACCCACATTGATATTAGGGATGTCAACGGCCAGGCTTGGGGATGGTCTTGAGCTAGATTTTGAATTGTTTTGGGCTGGGCCATTGGGCCACCCGTATTCAAATTCTGATTTTGCAAGCCCGAGCCCAGCCCATTGACACCCCTAATTAACATATAATACCTAGTGTAGAAATATTTCTCCCAATACCAAATTTAAAGATTTGCAAATTTACAACACTATTAATCGTATAGCGAATTTTCTTTTGGATGCATTGTTTTGATTTCTTTCATTAAAATTAAAAAAAAAAAAAATACGTTCACGTCTTTAGCTGGCAGCTTCCTGGACTGTTTTTCTCAAAATAGGAGGCTGACCCTTTTAGGAACACATGTCACGAATGCCCCCCAACAATGAATTTGTGCATGTGAGAACATGCTTCAATTATTCAACCCTTTTCTTCTGACGGACCTTGCAGTGGATGCAGGATTCCCAAGACAATTTTTTTTTGCTTTGATATGTTTTAAGAGCCGCGTCAGCGTACCTTGCCATGGGTACCCTGCGCACCTAGAGCCACGTGGCTGGAGCTCTCGTGAGATCCACCCCATCCATCAGGCACACTGCCTCATGTTCACCTTTAAAACCAAAGACCATCACCATCTGGAGCTCATTTTTGGGCCACACTCTAAGAAAAAAGTTGATATGTGATGCTCCCCATTAGTTTTTGCGTAGCACCCACTGTGCTAATTACGTTCCATCTGATTCATCCATCCGAACATCACAGTATTTCAAATTTTAGGTGACTCATATCATGGGATAGAGGTTTTCAAGTCTCTCTCTCACGTAAGGTTTGAATGGGCCTGAGTCTCTTGGACGTGGATTGCGCTCTACCCTGCCCGTATATAGCCCCGAACAGGCAGATCCGTGGGAACCAACCATAATGTATTTGTTTAGCCCTACTCTTTTCTCAAATCATTTTAACGTGTGACCCCAAAAATGAGACAGACCTAACGCTATGCTACACCACATGTTATTCTTGCATTTAATGCTTTGTACATTTAATATTTGGTGTGGTCCACTTGAGCGTTGGCTCTGCCTCATTTTAAAGGGTCGTACCTTTAGCATAATATGAGAAAAGGGATGGACAGCGTGGATAAACAGATACATTAATGAAATAATGACTAGAAGTGTCTATCTTCCCCGTGAATCATTTGTTGAAGAACGGAATCAATGAAATAAAAACTAAAATCTCGAAGTTCCTGATGCTATTTGTACTGTGGACCCACAAGTGTACACAGAATTTAGATCGTTGGATCGAGTTCGATTAACCATTCATGTAATTTGTACTTGTGGTCAATGTGATTACCAGATCAGCCTTAAATTTGTGACATGGCATCAGAACAGCATCAATCGATCCAATCTTTCACATTTGGCGGTCTCCTGTACACTTGCAATCCCCTATTGCTAATTTGCATATACACTTCACGGATGTAGATTAGCAGTGAGGGATTAACCACCACCTGCAGTGGTGCGGTGACACAGTGATATGTGATTGGTGAGCCATTTGATGTTATAGATGATCCAAGTGAAGCCCGTGGTTACATATGATTGAGCCACGTGCCAATGTATGAAATAAGGCGCATGCAAAGGATGTTTGAAAGTGATTTGGTCCAGTGGGTACATGGCCTTTGTCATCGGAACATAATCACGCCCAATTTATGTTTTCATGTAAACGCCTTATCGTGTGGAGTGAGGTCATGTCTCGTCGAATCCACTCCTTACATACTTGGCCCAAATCATTAAAGAGCCTTGGGTCCATCTCTAAAAAAGTATAGCCCTCCTATAATGCTGTATTTTTTATTAAGAAAATAAATTTAATTTAAAATTTTTTAAATTGAATTTTGAGTGAGAGAGATTTGCCGATCTCATCTTATCTTTCTTTATCCAAACTCTCCCTTGTATCCTGTAATCTTTCAATGAATCATTTCCCTTAAAGTGGGAGCACGTGACAACGAGAGTCATATTAAAACTCAAAGAAATAAGGAAAGAAATTTTTAGAAAAAAAAAAAAGAAGAGAGAAAGTGGGAGAAATATTTTTAAAATTCGTATATTCAGGTTAATATAATTATTTTTTTTTATTTTCTTTCTTCAATAGTTTAATTCTGCATAGATCTACACATTGGATGGAATGAATCAATTAAGCATCAATTGTGTACATCTAACTCATTCATGTAGAAAGGTATACTGATACGCATGTCTTTATGGTTGTTATGCATAAGGTGGGATTTTTCCATGATGGATAACGATCGATGTGATCTGTACAGTTCACGGGTTTTCTAAGACTCAATCATGCAATAATTTTAAAAATAAGACCTATTCGACACTTCAATGGACCGTACCGATCATAGATTTATCAAGGTTCTTACTTAATTTAAAAAAATTAATTCTCGTAAGCTACAACTTAGTATAGAGAATTATATGATCTAATCTTAAACGTGTGATTAAATGATTATTGTTCTTCAGATTCTTAAGAACAAAATAAATTAAAATCCTAAATTCCATACTGATCGGACCATTGGATGGGTCGCATCGATATAAAAAAAAGTATACAATGAATCATATGTTAATTTATTATGTGGAACTATTGGATGGTTGAGATCTAACTCAACTTGGACGACTATCAAAATCCGGATATCAAATGATGATGACATATAAATTTAATGATCGATCTAACCATCTAGTAGGCTTTATTGACTAATTAATGTGATCATTAGGAATTGTAATTAATTAAGGTATGAATGGTCAAATCAACATAATCATCGATTGTCCCTTGAAATTGATCAAGTGACTATCAATGCGTGGCCTTGATTCGTCTATCAAATGTGATTTGAACATTAAATTGTTAAAGTAGATAAATCCTCAAAAAATTTCGTGTAAATCATCAAAAAATGTGTAAAAATTTAAAATTTTAAGAATAAATTATAATTTTTCTTATAGTCAGGGGTTTCTGATATAAAATTTAAGAATATGACAGAATACCGCCTGAGCTTTCAGAAAAATCAACTTTTATGACTGTTATTAAAAATAGCCCGAATCTGTAGAAATTCTAGGCGGCTAATTCTAATAGCACCTTAATGTGTGCAATATTATTTTCTAATTTATAAATTCATTTAAATGAGACATCTTATTATTTAAATGGATTTAGATAATCAAATGTGGGCCCCACCATGTGAATTAGTTAAATTTAAAAATAATTTTCATTTATATGATTTAGAAAATTCTAATTCAAATTAAATCATTGGTTTATAGAATCATTTCAACTGCATCAAGGTGAGTGATCTTAATGTATTTTTCCTCCATTACGTTAAAATAGATAGATTGTTTGATATATTATATACTTACCCTGATGTAGTGGCCATGCACTCTTATTTGATTTGGATGAACGTGTGATTTCTATATTAATATATTAATAATTATATGATTTAATTAATGTGTTAGTATAATCAATTATCTGATTTATTGTATTAATGCAACTTATATGTTGAATTACTAATTAAACATAAATTGAATGATATATTAATATTACTGGATAGTATGAGATTGTGTTAATTCAAATATGAAAATCAGAATGATCTATACAGTGCATGATTCACTGCTACTTGATATGCTTGACATCTATCACTTGCATGCACAACACGTGCTGAATTCTTGAAGGACCTCCCTTGATGGTATACATAGTAGAATCATTACCAGAAGTCCACAATACTAGTAGAAGTCTACTCAAGGAATATATGCAGGCCTTATCTATGCCTACTAAATGGTAGAAGTCTGTCAAAGGAAAAATGCGGGTTAACAGGTTTCCAATTCAAGCAAGTGGATGAATTTTCACTCGATTCATTTATGTATTCATGCATTGCATAACATTTGCATTTTCTTTCTGAACTTATATTGTGTATGATTATTGTTATTTTATTCTAATTTGATGTAAAGAATCATGTCGGAACTTCTCATTAAGCCTGACCAGCTTATCTCGTATTGATGTAAAACTGCATAAATGTTATGGGGGGTAAGCTAGTGGCTCAAGAACATAAGTACGTGATTGAGCCAGAAAATGACTTAAGAGACACCTGACCCTATTTGACAGAAGAAAAGGTTATTGTCCTAAATGATTATCATTTTAATTCAATTTGATGTTCTTGGATCATTAATTATTTCTTTTAAGTTGTTTGACAAAATTTATTTTATTGCATAAGACCTCTAATGGGAGGGTCCTTAGCTATATTAATAACTAATGATTGAGATTAATAGTTGATTTCTTCGACATGGCTGAGTATGAATGGAATTTAGATCTATATTAGTACCACTAATTATGTGAATTTGTGTAAATATATCAAATAGTTTAAATACACTTAGCGTACAAGTCATGATATGGATCTCGGGTCCGAAGTATATGCTAAGTATCCGAAATTTAGGTCATGAAATCACCAATCATATCTCGCCTTATCACCACACCGCCATAGAACATAGACGGACCTGTTATCTAATTTGTGTCCACATTGGTCATCTCAGACAAAGAACTAGATTAGTCGATGGCCCAACGCCAAACGGGGCATGACTTCAGTGGATCCCTAACCATGGGGTCCATTGTGATGTATGAGCATTACATCCATGTTGTCCATCCGTTTGGAAAACTCATTTTAAAGCATGATCTAGAAAATGAAGTAGATCCAAATCTCAGGTGGACCACACCACAGAAATAGTGGTGATTGACCATTAAAAACTTTTCGTGGGCCACTAAAGTTTTGCATCAATCTTACATTTGTGTGGTCTCTTCATCAAGGTCTTTGTGACCTTGGCCCCAAGAAATTTTAAATGGTGGGTATTCAATCACCACTATTTCCTGTGGTGTGGTCCACCTAAGATTTAGATCGGCTTCAATTTTGAGGCCATGCCCTAAAGTGAGCTTTCAAAACAGAAGAACGAGGATATAAGGAAAATACATCACCGTGGGTGCCTCAGTCAGGGTTCCACCAAAGCCGGGCCCACCAACATATCCCCAGTGACTTGACTCGATGGGGCCCACTATGATGTATATGTTTAATCCATGATGTTGCTCATTTTCAGGCATAGCCTAAAATTGAAGCATATAAAAAGCTTAAGTGAAATAGAATACATGAAACCATGGGACAGCCATGTTCACAGTTGAAACCTTTTAAGGCACACCCTAATGTTTATTTGACATCCTAACCTATTCATAATGTCACATGGACTTTAAATGAGAAAATATAAATATCAGCTTTAGCAAAATAGCCTACACTTAGCCTTAGCACATAGCTTGAAATGAGCAGTCAAAATAGATTGATGGGGGCGTGGGAATCGGATTTGGCTGGTGTACAACGCACCACTAATGTGGCTGTGTGCTGATGTCACCAAGTTCCATGGGTCCCATCATGAAGTATGTCTTATATCCAAGCCGGCAATTCTTTTGGCTAGCTTGTCGTAATGCTTGAGATGAAAAATAAGACAGACCTAAATATCAAGTGGACTACACTGCAAAACATAATGGGAATTAAACGTCTACCATTGAAATCATTTTGGGGTCACGTTAGTTTTGGAGCAATATGATATTTGTTGTTCCTCTTCATTCAGGCATGTGCGACCTTATGAATATATTAGGTCGAGTGGGCCCTACAAATATTTTAACCTTGAGAATCATGATGATCTCACTGCTATTTGTGGTGCAGTCCTCTTGAGCGTTGGATCTTACTCGTTTTTGGCTCATTAAGGGGGCGTTTGGTGCATGGTATTGGAAGGGATTAGGCTGGTGGAATTGCATTTGGTCCTGTGCCAATTTTACTCTATGTTTGGGAAGAATGGACAAGCTTGGAATAAATTTCACTCCATGTTTGGGAAGAATGGAAAAGCTTGGAATTAGATAAGATAGAATTGCATTGGGTCCTGTGCCAATTTCACTCCATGTTAGCAAGTTGTGTAGCTTCTACTAAGATGTGTGGGCTATATCCACACTCTCCACCCATTTTTTGAGATCATTTTAGAGCATGGGCCAAAAAATAGGTAGATCTAAAGCTCGAGTGGACCCCCACCATAGAAAGCAGCGGGAATTGAATACCTAACAGTGAAAACTTCTTTGGGGCCACATAAGTTTTGAATCTGTCTCATTTTTAAGCCCATGCCATAAAATGAGGTTACAAAACAAATGAATGGTTTAGATATAACACATGTGTTATTCTCAATAATTTCAAATGATGGTGGGTATATCCATTCAATATACCACCACATTATAAATGGGAGATGGAATTAAGCTTATCCCGTGATAACAGGGACAATCCCTACCATGTGTAATAATTATGTTTTTTGAATCCCTTCCCAAATAATCCTTTCCAATGCCATGCGCCAAACACCCCTTAGCTAAAATGATGTCTTTAAATAGATGAATGGGTGGATATGGTAATTACATCATTGTATGGCCATGTAACTTTGATCTTCTTTAAACAGTTGTTGGTGTAACTCGGAGCTCAAGGAGTGTCAGTGCTCGGCTTCCCACGGCACGTACCCCAACCACCACTGTGTGGCATATATTGGTGGTGTGTTTTACACCAGCCATCTGCTTATGTGGATGAAGCACACGTCCAGATGGGCTGGTGTAAGGTACATGATGTTGGATAGGGTTGAAAGTCAGGCGGGTTGATGCTCAACCCTAGCCCAACCCAAGCTTCCTGTACCTTAACCTTAACCTAACCCAATCCAACCTAATCCAACCCAACCTCGGGTTGGAAATTCTCAACCCAAGCCCAACCCAAGCGGGCTCAGTTGGGTTAATCGGGTTGGTCAGGTGGATACATGCTAATATTTTTGTTATTACGTTCGTTTATTATATTTCAATACATACATATTTTTTTGTATATATGATTTTATTAATTATATATGTAGTTATTTATTGTAAAGAATTTTATTTTTTTCTAAACAAACAAGCTAAAATATAAGACAACTACTTTAAAAGACGTGTAGTGTGGCACGCAATCTATATGTACCAATGAAACTTGACGGCACTAGAATTTCTTATGCCTTCAACACTGATGATCCATACTCAATTATAATTTATAAGTAACTTACATATTGATCGAGGTCGGGTTGAGTCGGGCAACCCGTGACCCCAACCCAAGCCTGACCCAAGTTTTATTAGGTTGGTGTTTGTATAGCTTAAGCTTGAGATCGGACTTGATACATCCTGCCCGAGCCCAACCCAATGATGGGTCGGTCACGAGTCGATTGGGTTGAGCCTGCCCGACTTTCATCCCTAATGTTGGAAGACGAGGGCTGACGCTCGTTAAGCTCCTGGTTGTACAAACAGTTCAAAGGAGGTTAAAGTAATATGGCCTCATAATGATGTATTTATTATATATGCACCATTCATCTATTTTTCAAGGTCATTTTAGAGTACTATTCAAAAAATTAAATAATATTTAAAGATTAACCGGACCATACCACAAATAGTAGCTGAGATGATACTTTTCGCTGTCTAGCATAACGTTTGTTTTCCATCCAATCTGTTAATGACGTTATGAAAACGGGATGAATAGGAATAACAAATTTCATATTGATCCAAAACTTAAGTGAACTCCAAAAGTGGTCGACTCGATCGTTAAATCTATTTTATTTTTACGGCGAGCTCGTGAAATGCATGGACGGTTTGGATATAACACAAACCTCGTGATGGGACCCACGGAACTTGCTGACCTCAATGCATCACCTGTGTGTGGTACACCAGCCAATCCGCTTCCCATCATGATGGCGCCACATAATCCGGTCACCAGCGATGTCAGTAGTGCTGGGTCATCACCGTATCTGGTTCCCTCGGACAGACGCGGATTTCCTGCGAAAACCTTTAAGCAGGAAGTTCCTGCTCAAGGATTCCAGTTGGGGCCCACTGTAATGTTTGTTAGAAATCAAACCTGTCCATCCGTTTTTATATTTTATTTTAGAGCATGCAACAAAAAATAAAGTAGATTCAAAAGTCAAATGGGCCACACGAGAGGAAACAGTGGGAATTTAGTAACCACAGTTGCAATATTTACATGGCCACAAAAGTTTTGTATAGGTCTAAGTTTTTTGTGTTTTTCATTTCATCGCAATATAAATGAACTTATAAACGGTTTGGATGGCATGTAAACATCAAGGTGGAGCCTTGGAAGTTTTCAACACTGCTGTTTTATCTTGTATGGTCCAGTTGAGTTTTGGATCCTCTCAGTTTTAGTCACGTGTCCTAGAAAAATGGATGGACGGTTTGGATTTCATCCCACAGCAGAAACTTCCCGTGAAAGGCTATCGCAGGAAATCCGCGTCCCTCGAGGACAACGAAACTAAAATGAGCCCCACATGCCGCGTAAACCAACCAAGAAAAGCAGATGGTGGGCTACAGCCCAAACCATTTCTTTTCCTAACCAAACAGCGGCGAATTGTCCGAATTTCATATGTAGAACGTTCCACGAGCTTGACCGACGCCCCCTCCTTTCGAACGGAAACGGATTGGCTACTTCCCCGGCCACCAGTGCTCTGTGGGCCCCACCATGATTTATGTGTTTCATCCATGCTGTTCATATATATTTATATATCATTTCATGGTATCAAAAAAAAAATGAAGTAGATCCCAATCTCAAGTGGACCACATTATAGGAAACAGTGTTGAATGAACATTAACCTTAAAAAAATTTTGGGGGCCATAAAAGTATTAGATCAAGCTGATCTTTGTTTTTTCCCTTAATCTGGGCCTTTATGACCTAATAAACATATTGGATGTCAAATAAACAGTACAGTGGGCCTTAGGAGGATTTAAATGATGGATATCCAATGACTATTATTTTCCTGTGGTGTGATCTACCTGAGATTTATATCCCTCTAATTTTTGGTATCAAGCCATAAAATGATCTTTAAAAATGGATTAACGGAATGGATGAAATATACACATTATAATGGGGCCCACAGAACACCGACCATCAGCCACAAGGCTCGTGTCAGGGGAGTAGCCAATCCGTTTCCCCAAAATTCAAAGACCTGTTCCACGCTTTAACCAAAAACGATTTTATAATCCAAACACCTCAAAAACCAGCATCCAATCTGATTCTGGTTTTATAATCGTCCTGAATTATCAAATCCAAAACCGCCCATAGCTTCCTATAACCGCCTACTCAACCCCTCCCTATAGCATCATGAATCCCTATTGACCCATCAAAAACCCCAAACACTTCACAAATTCCAACTCAAAAGCTGAAAGGAAATGGAAAACGGTATCGGTGCCGCTCCTCAACCACTCGGCGCGCCCCTGCCGACCCCACTACCGCCTTGCAAATCGGCCGGCACGCTCGGCCGTCACCTGGCCCGTCGCCTCGTCCAGCTCGGCATCCGCGACGTCTTCTCCGTCCCCGGCGATTTTAACCTGACACTCCTCGACCACCTCATCGCCGAGCCGGAGCTCAACCTCGTTGGCTGCTGCAACGAGCTCAACGCCGGGTATGCCGCCGACGGCTATGCTCGTGCCAAGGGTGTTGGCGCCTGTGTCGTTACGTTCACTGTCGGTGGCCTCAGCGTTCTCAATGCCATTGCTGGCGCCAACAGCGAGAATCTACCAGTCATCTGCATCGTCGGTGGGCCCAATTCAAATGATTACGGCACCAATCGGATCCTCCATCATACCATCGGATTGCCGGATTTCTCACAAGAGCTCAGATGCTTCCAGACCGTCACTTGTTATCAGGCAAGTTACTGTTCTACCGTCTTCTCTTCCTGAATTACTGAAAATGCCCTCAGTGAACTGTAGAACAGAATTTTATGAGCCCTGTCAAAGGGGCTCACCCACATGACAACATGGCATGCTTTTGTGAGGTCCAAGACACTCATCAGGTGGGCCGCACCATGTTCATGCACTGTCCTAAAATTCTGGCTGATCCACTCGGGTGGTGGACGATGCGTGTTTGGAAGAAATGAACAGTTAAAACTGGACCAACTGTTCACATTCATTATTAATGTGTGGTCCACAAGATGAGCAGTCTGGCCTGATCCTGTGATCATGGGCATCTAATACACAGAGGGTTATCTTGATGGGTGGTTTGGATTGCACGACGGAGGGAAGGACGTGTTGAGGTTGAGCACCGTCTTCCTCAAGGGATAGTTACTTCGAATCCACAGAGCTTCTCTGGAATCGATAAGAGAGAAAAAATAATTCTAATAAAATTAAAAATAAATTGACCGTGACTTACTATAAATAACCTCATGGTTTTCCGCCAAAAATAGTAAGTGTCCTATTTGGGTCAACCATGCTATTCACCTAATTTTTCTAAGCACTTTTCATGTTGGACAACTCTTAAAGCCCAACGGATGAAGAGTTACAGTCAAACTAAAACTTACTATAAATAGTAAAAAAGAAATTAAAATTGATTTTCGACCGTCAATCTAATGGAATCTTGCAAATTTGGCATGGGCAACCCAGCAGGGTTGGGTGGCTAAAGTAGCTTCTCCTACCCCAAAATCATATATGGCATGTCGGATAACTCGTTCAGTTTGCGAGATATGCCCGTTTTAAGTTTCTGACGGTCCAGATTGCTTCCACCACAGATCGGGCCTTCTCTGGTCCATCTTGGCCATGAAATTATCCGTGACCCACTCTACATCATGGTGGCATCATGGTTGGAAAACCCAAAAACTTGACCCAACCTGATATTCAACCAGGTCGGGTTGAATCTTAGACTCGACCTGAGTGGACTCAATGTTTAGTAATATGAATTTTAAAAAACATTATGGATTATAGTATGTACTTAACATAGTTAATATAGGTAATATGAAATTCACATTATCGTCAAATCATTAAATGGTGTGCTGGTCAGATTCATATTTCCTTTTGTAGAGACTGACCATTTGGCTCAGTTTGGGCTACTACGAGTCCTGTTGAGTTGACTGAATGGTCGAGTCAACTTGACGAGTTGTCTTGAGTTGGGATCGAGTCAGAACCCAGACCAAGTTTTGCAGTGACTTGGTTCATAATCTCACCGAGTCAAATTGACTTGGCCAAGTTTTGAGTTAACCCAGCGAATTTTAGAACCGTGGCTGGCATCTGTCCAGGAGTGCCCGCTTGTGTTGTGTTCATTTATCTCAAATTGTATAAAGGTCGGAGTTGTTTGAATTATGTAATCTGTAACGAAACAGGCAGTGGTGAATAATTTGGAAGATGCGCATGAGCTGATTGACACTGCTATCTCGACGGCACTGAAGGAAAGCAAGCCGGTATATATAAGCATCAGTTGTAACTTGCCAGCAATCCCTCATCCAACTTTCAGTCTGGATCCCATTCCTTTCTTTCTCCCACCAAGGTTGGTTGTCTTCTTTCTTGCTCTCTCTTATTCTTCTCTATTTCATGTAGAAGTCGGTAATATGCTGTTGATAAAGTCAATATTCTGTGGACTTGGATATTTTGTTGCTTGTTTTTCCTGAATTTTGTTACTTTGGAACCATGACTTTATGTATGCCAAGTAGAATTTTTTTGAAAGTTTAATTGGATGAAAGTAGGGAGACCATGTGAGTTGTTTGCTCTGCTATGGCTACTCTCAAGTGTTGGATCTTAATCCTACTCTTTTGCACATGAGCTGTGGCTTACCTGATGACCAGACTAGCCAATTTTTTTCACATACATGGTGGGGCCCACCTGGTGCATTTTCTGGATCTTGGATGCACATACCCACATTGGCACGTTTGGAGAGGTAGGACATGGGATCCTACTGTTAAGAGTGGCTGTCACATATCACAAGTTGCATTTGGTCATGATCATAACATGCATTCAGTAGAAGGAGAATTCTGCAACTGTACATCTTGATTCTACTCAAAGTCAACTAGCATTGTCGTAAGAAGATTCCCTACTTTCTCTCTCTTATCGACTCTGGTGAATTTGTTGATCTGGCAGTTTTTTAGTGATGTAGGACTTGACACCGATACATTCCTAGCATGGTTGGACCAAACGAAGGTAGGCCGTAAATTGATTATAACTTTTGATCCGGGTATCGTTACGGGGCACATAACCTATCAATATTTTTGAAACGGGCCATCCAAGGTGAATTGACCCACAAAGTGGGTCGCGTCTATCCGTTTCGTCCAAAAACGCGCACTTTTAGTTCAAAAACGAAAATTTGAGGAAAAATTACTATTTTTAGTAATTCCGATTTTTAAATTTTTTTATTTTTAGAGTCTTAGATTTTTTTCTTTTTTAGAAATAACTTGTAATCATGCTAGGACTCTTCTAGCAAAAATTTATTTGGAATTTTTATTTTTAGAAATTAGGTTTTAGAAGAGTTTTATTAGAATTGAGATTTTATTAGAGTTAGAATTTTACTATTTTTGGTGATTACGAATTTTGTTTTTTTTTTTTTTTTTTTTTTTTTCTATATTAATGGTGTAACAGGGTCACATTAGACAATTATCAATCAATTTATTACGAATTTCTAAAAATTATTCTATTTTCTTATTTTCTTCGTGGATTCGAGGTATCTCTGTGATGAGTCCAGAGAAGCTCCGTGGATTCGGAGTAGTTATCCCTCTGAGGAAGATGGTGCTCAACCTCAACACGTCTTCCCCTGCATCAATTTAAAAATGTCGTAATATTGATGTTACGCATAAAGGCCGGGATAATGTATTTATACTTATTAAAGACGGTAAAAAGATTATCGCCGTCCCTATGGGAAGGGAAAACCAACCCAAGACTTTTAAAGTGGAGGGACAATCTCTCATAACCGAATAGAATTTTGTTAAACAATCTGAGGAAATGAGAGATGTGGATGCATTAGTTGAAAAAGAAAAAATATATAGAGCCTATGAATATCACAGAGGATTTGAAACTAGTGTTGCAAGAGTTTAAGGCAATTATGCTCGATGAACTCCTTCCATACGAGACATACAAAACCACATTGATGTTGTCTCAGAGGCAAGTCTACCCAATTGGCCACATTATCAGAAAGGATGCGAGATTTTGTAGACACAAGTAAAGGAACTGATCCATACTAGTCAAGTCAAAGAGAGTATGAGTACATGTATTATGTCAGCTCAAGAGCCAATTGCAAAGTACAAGGAAAATGCTAAAAAATATCGGCGCAATAAATTATTTAAATACCATGAGCGAAGTCCCTTGAGTAACTCAACGATGAGTTTTTTCCAAGTGGAGGGGTCTGATGTAGGACATAACACCGATACATGCTCGATGAACTCCCTAATAAAGTGTCTCCCATACGAGGTATACAAAACCACATTGATGTTGTCTCAGAGGCAAGTCTACCTAATTGGCCACATTATCAGAAAGGATGCGAGATTTTGCAGGCACAAGTAAAGGAATTGATCCATACTAGTCAAGTCAAAGAGAGTATGAGTACATGTATTATGTCAACTCAAGAGCCTATTGCAAAGTACAAGGAAATTGCTAAAAAATATCGGCGCAATAAATTATTTAAATACCATGAGCGAAGTCCCTTGAGTAACTCAACGACGAGTTTTTTTCAAGTGAAGGGGTCTGCTGTAGGACGTGGCACCGATACATTCCTAGCATGTTTGGACCAAAAAAAGGTGAACCGTAAATTGGCCATAACTTTTGATCTGGGTATCGTTATGGGGCACACAAGTAAATTGGCCATAACGTTTGATCTGGGTATCATTATGGGGAGCACAATCTATCAGTGACAAAAGATTTTCGAGGTAGGCAATCAAGTTATGATCCATCAACTCAAGGAGAGATTTCCGACTACGACTTACAACAAGTTGAAGAACAAGCAGATTGGACAGGTATTGATCTTTTGAAAGATTAGTGACAACGCTTACGTTGTTGATATTTCAGATGACATGGAGATTTTGCGTACTTTCAACGTCGCAAACCTGACCAAGTATCAAGACCCGAAACATGACGAGAACTCGAGGACGAGTTCTTTTGAAGTGGAAGGGACTAATGTAGAGCGGGTCGTGGACACCTTCATGTCCAAGATGGACCAAAGAAGGCCTGATCGGAGGCAGAGGTGATCCGGACCGTTAGAACCTTACAACAGGCGTATCTCGCAAACAAGAATGAGTTACTTGACGTACAATATATGACTTTGCGGTAGGAGAAGCTACTTTAGCCAACCAACCCGTCTATGCCGTGTTGCCCATGGGTGCGGAGACACACTCGGGGTGGGTGGCCTATGTGAAGCGGAACCCATGTGAAGTGGGGCCCACAAAGGGGGGTTAGCCGAGGTCCTAACCTATGTGATGTGTGGCCTAGGCTATGAGATAAAGGGATTGATTCGCCATGCTCTATCAGTTCGAGCTTTTAGAGCAAGTGGCTAGTTGTCCCGCATCGCATGGTGTGGAGTGGGTGATTCAAGTTACAAAAGGTGCCAAGGTGATTGCAAGGGGAGATATTGAAGATCTGATTTGCAGCACACATGGCAGCATAATACCCGTATGAAATCTGGGTCCTTCATTGGATGAGGCCTACCATGAACATGCTCTAGCCCAAAAAACAGGAAAGTCTGCTAAATAAGGTGGGAGACATGTATTTGAGAAAAATGGCTGTGTAGAAAAAGTTGACCAACATCCCATGTTCAGTGTACATATATGACTAATCTAATGATGGAATGACTTGATTTATGGGACAGGGCATGTTCATGGTGGCTACACCTGACACGTGGCATGGATCTCTGTTGGAACATGTGCGTGCAGTCTCTTTCAGCTTTTTCTTGGCTACATTGCCTCATCAATTCTCCTCAGGGAGAGTACATGGGCACTTTGGAGAATACATGGGCACTTTTGAATTTCTTTTCCAAGGCTGTGGCAAACTTTTGACTTCCAATATTACCCATTTGAGTATGGTGCAATCGGATAACTACCTATGGTTAAATTTGGAAGCTAATCCAATCTGATATATGCCGTTGTGATGGTAAAGGTACATGAGCATTTGGATTGTGTAGTTTTGTCATTGTCTGGAGGGCATGTGCCTTGGTTACTCATTGTGCATGTTAGGTGTCAAATGGAGAAAATACAGGATGCAGGTTTTGAGTTCTTACTGCATCATGTTTGGTTCTTGTAATTTTGCTGCAATGTCTTATAACTTGGTAATAGTGCTGTCATGTTTGCTTTTGCAATTAACCTCATGCTTTGATTTGTTCTGTATCTTGGGTGCCTACTGACTCCTTCCAAGAGATCAGAGCTAGATGTGTTTGGTAACCTGTATTTTTCAGCAAGGCCTAATTCTCCAGTAGATTTCTCTTCATTTTTCATGGAATGGCCATATTGTTGGATTTCTACTAATATAAGGGAGGCATGTGATTTATTGGAATGACCAATCTGCCTTCCTCTACAGGTTGAGCAATCAAATGGGACTAGAAGCTGCAGTGGAGGCAACAGCTGCGTTCCTGAACAAGGCTGTGAAGCCAGTGATTGTCGGTGGCCCTAGGATAAGGGTGGCCAAGGCACAAAAGGCTGTTGTAGAGCTAGCTGATGCATGTGGGTATCCAATAGCTGTTATGCCATCAGCCAAGGGGTTGGTGCCGGAGCACCATCCACACTTCGTTGGAACATACTGGGGTGCTGTCAGCACTAGCTTCTGCGGAGAGATTGTGGAGTCAGCCGATGCATATCTCTTCATTGGTCCCATCTTCAATGACTACAGCTCTGTGGGTTACTCTTTGCTGATCAAAAAGGAGAAGGCATTGATCGTGCAGCCCAACCGTGTGACTATTGGAAATGGGCCTTCTTTGGGTTGGGTTTTCATGACTGACTTCCTGACTGCATTGGCAAAGAGGCTAAAGAAGAATAGCACTGCCATGGAGAACTATCGCCGGATTTATGTACCTCCTGGTACTCCCCTCAAGCGTGAGCCGAATGAACCTTTGAGAGTCAACATCCTCTTCAAGCACATTCAGGCAAGTTGTGAGAAACATTATCTTTGATCTTGTCTATTCTTCATTTTTACGATGTGTAAAACTACAAGAAACCTGTTTTTGAAATTGAGAACTTTGTGGTCTTATTTCTTAGAATGTATAGATCCTGATGCTGTGGAGGTTTGCTTGAATACATCCTGATGTACTGCAAGGTGATACATTTGGACTTTAGCCTTTGGATCAGGATCATCTTTCAATGATCCAAACTGTATCAATGACAATTCTCACTTTGTATGGTGGAAAGACAACAACTAGAAGCTCTCAGCTGGATTATTTCAGCCTTTTGATAATTTGGCGCTTTTGCTTTGAACATGAAAGGACACCATAACCTTTGTAGAGCCCATGAGTTGAAACGTTCAATGTGAGATTTTTTTTTTTTTTGGCATCCCTTACCCAGGGGAAGCCCTATCAAATAAGCATCTCCTATTATCGAAAAAGGACCAAATGCAATGGCTGGAGTCCTGATGTATCTTATTGTCATACATCGGGATGCACACAAGGAAAGCTCGATGCTAGAGTCCCAAAGCATCACACGGACTGATTATTTCATTCTTATTTGTTAGACATATTTCATCTGTTATTCCTTTTTATAATCTAAAACTCATGAATGAAACAGGATCTGTTGAGTGGAGAAACAGCGGTTATTGCAGAGACAGGAGATTCATGGTTCAATTGCCAAAAGCTTCGTTTGCCAGAGAATTGCGGGTAGGCTTTCTCCTGATAATGATTGATGGCCGTGGAGCCATGTCACCTTTATTTATCATATGTTTCATTTTATCTGATAAAAAGAGCAACCCCATTGTAACTTATGATGGCATCATGCAGATATGAATTCCAGATGCAGTATGGATCTATTGGGTGGTCAGTAGGTGCAACTCTTGGATATGCTCAGGCTGCCAAAGATAAACGTGTGATTGCTTGCATAGGTGATGGGAGCTTCCAGGTCAGTTTTATGACTACCTTATTCCTCTTTATGCCATAAGATGGCCCACTTGTCTGGAATCTGCAGAGTAAATCAGATATCTGTCACCAGTTTCGAATCATAGTCATTTCATTCTCCGAAAAATCAACAAACATGTGGCCTTCTTAGTTGTCCCAATAAAATGTGTTTCTCCGTGCATCGAAAAATCACGCCACACAGTCATGGCGCATCAGAATCCATCATAGTGCAAATAGTGGATCCTAGCTATTAGATCCTTGCCATACTTTTGCACTAGGTGCAATATTCAGAACGGATCCTTGCTATACTTCCGCACAAAGTGCAACATTCAGAATAAATCAATAGTCCAACATGAGTCCACCATTGCATTTTGATACTTGTCAATTAGCATGACCACTGTCTACTAGGTTGGTGGACCCAACTGATTAGGTTCAGGTGTTGGTCCACAGATCTGTCTTAACAAGATCAGATGGTTGGTGGATCACATCAAAGTTCAAAGTGGTGAACTCACCCTGAAAATTCATTTTTGTCAGAGCTAATTCTTCATCATTCTTCAGGTAACAGCACAGGACATCTCAACAATGATCCGATGTAACCAAACGAGCATCATATTCCTCATCAACAACGGTGGATACACCATTGAAGTGGAGATCCATGATGGTCCATACAATGTGATCAAGAACTGGAACTACACTGCCTTTGTCGATGCCATTCATAACAGCGAAGGCAAATGTTGGACAGCCAAGGTCAGCATTAACAAATTGTCAAAATGCAATAATCCAAAAGGAGAGTATAGTTTTGATGGATTGAATTTGTATCCAACTGCAGGTTCGTACCGAAGAGGAATTGGTGGAAGCGCTCACTGCAACCACAGGTGCACAGAAAGAATGCTTGTGTTTCATTGAGGTTATAGTGCACAGGGACGACACAAGCAAAGAACTGTTGGAGTGGGGATCGAGAGTTTCTGCTGCCAACAGCCGTCCTCCCAATCCTCAGTAGCATTTCAAGTTTGGAGACTTGGAGTGGGTGAAGAGTCACTGGCCAGAGAGGGTAGATGGGATTCTAGAGCTGCTTTTGTATTGTTGTTGTTGTTGTGGTTGACCTTGTTGTTGTTGTATAGGAGCTAGAAATAAAAGTGGTGACTGAGAGATGGTGAATCTAAATGGAGTTTCTTGTATTTATCAGGCTCATCTAGCAAGGAGATTAACATGATTCTCTGGGAAGAAAATTTGACTAGGCTGTTTGTTTGCTAGAGTGATGTATGTGCCCTATGAACTGGTATATTTGTGTTAGGGGGTATTGCTCTTGCAACGCAGATAGAGAGGAAAGGAAAGATCGGAAAGAAAAGGGTGCGGCCAGAGGTGAAGGGTTTCATTCTATCATGTTTGGCTAACTGGAGAAGTGTTTGCCAGTTGAACAGTTTTCTATATTTGAGTAATGGTAAAATGCTGTTATTAATTAGGAAGTGTTGTTTTGAATTTGAAAGAAAAGAAAAGACCTTTGGACTGTAAAAGCTTCACTGATAAACTGAATATCAGGTCAATTAGCATGCACTGTTTCCTATGGTGTGGTCCACCTGAGATTTAGATCTCTCTCATTTTTGGGCTCATGCTTTAAAATAAGCTGGTAAAATAGATGGATAGAGTGGAAAAGAACACGACATAGTGGGCAAACAGCAGTGGCTAATGGGGAGAACAGGGTCACTACCGAGTCCCTAAAAATAGTCTAATTCTATAATTACGTGGGCCCTACCATACGGAATCGCGTAAAATCACGCCTAAAAAATCTTTAGTCTTGGAATGTCCTACGGAATACATTCATCCAAGTGGACCCTACACACAATCTGGACAATTTTGCTGGTGGGAATTCCCATCGCAACTATTCTACGTGCGTGAGTTTTGAATCGGACGCCGATCTGCTGCTGAGCTCGACAGTAGGGAGTCTGGCTAAGAAGTGACGTCACCACCTTCTGTGGCCCCCACCATGATGTATTCATCGTATCCACACTGTCCATCCATTTGGAGAGATCATTTTAGGGTATGAGACAAAAAATGAGGCAGATCGAAACCTCAAGTAGACCACACCACATAAAACAGTAGGGATTGAACACCTACCATTAAAAACTTCCTTGAGCCACATAAGTTTTCGATCAAGCTGATATTTGTGTTTTCCCCCGTTCCATGTCTTTGTTAACTTATAAACGGGTTGGATCTCAAATAAACATCATAGTGGGCTTAGGAAGATTTCAACAGTGGCCGTCAGTTTTCCCACTGTTTTCTGTGGTGGGGTCCACTTGAACTTTAGATCTTTCTCCTTCCTTGGTTGTTTCCCTAAAGTGATCTCTCCAAATGGATGGATGGTGTGGATACATCACATACATCATGGTGGGGCCCACATAATATAGTGACGTCACTTCAGTAGCAAGACTCGCTACTGGCCGGTTGGGTAGCTAATCCGCGGCCGTTTTGAATCAGCGATTTTTTTGCCTTGGTCCAGAGATAGGGGAGCAGACCTGATGGACAAGGCGTATCTCATGCGCTTGAAGTCCATCCATGTCATTCGAATGGTCACGCCCCCACATATCCGTATGATTAAGGTAGTTTTGTCATTTTTGAAAAAGATAATGGACATGCATGCAAAACTCAAACAATAAAGTCAAATAAAAAAAAAAAATAGCTAACTTGTAAAGGTTATTCTTTTGGATGGTTTTCCTAAGGGCGTGTTTGGGCGGGCGTCTTACGGTGGAGTAGGTGGGACAGGGTTCTCGAATCCACTCCCGTCCGTATGTAGGTCTGTTTGGGCGGCGAAGGATTGAAGACGGATGAGATTTCTTGTTGGATTCGAGAGATTTCCTTTGCGATTGCGAAATCCCGTGGATCCAATGCTGGATTCGTATCCCTTCTCGCTGCCATCCCATGCATGTCCGCAATCCATCGTACGAACTGCGGGATCGGTTTTCAGAGGGTGGTGCTTTGGCGGGAGAGATAGTAGAGGGAGAGTTTATTTTTGGCGCAAAATAGGGTTATAAGAACCACCATCAGGTCGCGATGGCCGTCTTCAGTCGACCGGGCGCTGCCATCGCGAACAGACGGTGTGGTTGGGTTGAGGTAGGTCTTCTTCCTCGCCCATTAAGCATGAAACGCCCTGATTATGTCTTGCATGTTCCAGAAAATGTTGATTTCTGTTGCGTCTAAGAGGGCTACGAAGGATTTGCATGCATCTGATGTGATAACCATTCGTCATCAGTGAAACAGACTCTCTGAGATGGAGTTGGCATGTTTGGTTGGCTGCGACGACTTCGTTTGGAGTTCTGATATATATGTGCAATTGGATTTCTTCTTCATATGTCATATATACTGATTATTTTTTTCCTTCCTATTGCTCTTAGCTTTTCTTACAAAAATTTGATGTATTTCATTGCATCGTTTCATTGTCTTCAAGTTCTGTTAACTCAGATGGTGGTGATGTTATAGGAGTATGGTAGTGTGGGTTTTCTTCTATATCACTTCTCATGTTTAGGCCTTCTGGATTCCGATTATAATAGGCCTTTGCAATATCATGATTGAGGGGGTTTTGGGTTCTCTGAATATATTTGAGGAATTTGATTATTTGGAATTTTTTCAATTTTGTATATCTCGTATGTTATATAATCTACTAATTTCTGTACTATTTGTTATAAATTGTTCTTCTGAGAATTTCTATTTACTTAATTGGAGTGTTACATTGGTATATCTTAGATGGATTTTCTGTTGTTAGTTTTCCTTGGAATCCAGTTATGAATTTTTTAGATTAAACTACGTATATTAATCATTGTTTGATCAATGCTATCTTCATTTATTGATCTCTGTCCATGCATATTTTCTGATAAATCAAATGACATGAAAATTTTTTTCCGTGGAATGTATGCCCATAAATTTTCCTGTTTTTCACGTTCAGTTTAGACTCTGGATTGCATCAGAATATCTTTGTATATTTTGTCATCTGTTATCAAGTATCTTGTTTTCCACATCTATCGTTTTTTTTTTTTTTTTTTGCAGTACTGTTTCTCAGTATGTGGGCATATGGATTCTTACTTTGATATTGTGTGGAATTTCATTTAACATCGAGTTTGACAAATCTAAATATCTTTGAATATTTTGTCATATGGGTTTTCTTTGAATTGCTTAAAGTGGAGATTTGTCTTATATTCTACTAATTTCTTTGAAATTGATGTGGATTGTTTTTCATGCAATACTGTTAATTTCCTTGGAGAGTTACTTTGATCGAATCTCATATGTTGAATAAGTTGGACTTCAAGGTCTACATGTTACCAGAGCCATCTTCATTGGCTGAAAGTTAACCATCCATGGTTTCTATTAAGTAAAATGAGATGAACTCATATGTTAGGTGGAATGTATTCTCAGTAAATTTTCAGATTTTACTTTCCCACCCATCTAGCATATGACATGGAATTATACTGGTATTTTCATCTACTTGCATCTGTTAAGTGGTCTGTTTGTGCAAAGATTCTTATGTATCTTGTTCTTCACATTCAGATTGGATATGGAATCAATTTCTTAGTTCATATACAAGAAGAATTGTTTTCTTTAATGTCAACATATATGAAAATTGTTGTCTTTTGTGGTTTCGATTGTATCCTTTGGATTCAATCCAAATATATGCAGTTGAATTCCTTCTTTTAGTAAGGAATGCATTTTTTTTCTGTTTAACCTAAAGTCAGGTTGTTTTCATGGAATACTGCTGGTTACTCGCTGCATGGTTTTATTGACTTGAAGTTCATTGGTCTCATCTCTGGGATCTATTATACATCTTTGGTATGGTTACTCTCATCTTTGGAGTTGAAGTTCAACTTGTTCTTCTTCTTACCAGCATTCTCGGATGGATTTACTAGTGGTGGTTTCCATGGAGTCCGGTTATGAAATTTCATTTAAACTACCAATGTGACTCTTTGGTTACTAGAGCTATGTTCCTGTTTGCACTTTCCCACCCTTAAATCCTTATGATATGGCATGATATTGTCAAATTTATCTACTTCCATCTGTCAAGTGGTGTGTTTAAAAATAACATAGAAGCTATGTTCCTGTTTGCACTTTCCCACCCATTTCCATTTTTCTTTCCTTGATTTTTTTTTTTCTTTTTTCGTGGGAGGGGATGATCATATTTTTTTTAGGCTCATTTCCTTCTTCCTTTCTTGGTTTTCTTTATAATTGTTTTTTATATATTTTTTTTAATTGGTATAAATGGTTGGAGTTTGTGAAAGGGAATAGGCTATGGAATAGTATGGTAATGGATGACTTTTTATAATGGTAGAATGATGTAATCGATAAACATTATAATATAAGAATGTTATAATGCATGAATTTTATAACGGAAAAATGTTATAATGGATGAATGTGATCAATGTTAGAATAGGTAATTAATGAATTTTTATAATAAAAAAATGTTAAGATGGAAGTATGTTATATGGTGGATCATCGATATTTACTGTGAATCGCCCATATTTACCATGGATCTGTTTTCACTAAGGATCACCGATATTCAATGTAGATAGTCGATATTCACTGTGGACTATTGATATTAAGAGTGGACTGATGGGGTTTTTTGCCCCAGGCACGACCGGTCATGAGCCTCGCTCGACCGGTGGTGGGTCGTGCTCGACCAGTCGTGAGTTGCACGACTCAAAGTCTAGCGACTTTGAGTTAATTTTCTCCGGGGTGCTCAACCGGTCGTTGGGAGGTGCACAACCGGTCATGGGTGTGCTCGACCGGTCGTGGACTCGGCACGACCAGTCGTAGTTACGTAGATTCGTTCCGCGATTTTACGCGGATTTCATTTCGCAAGTCCTTTCGCAATTGAGATGTGGAAAGGAGTTTCCTAAAGCTATAAATAGGGGTTTCTAAGATTTTTTTAGATGTATGAAAAACATAAGAGGGCTATCAAAGGTGTGAGAGAAAGAGAGAAAGAGAGAGAGGATGCTTGTAGAAGGGAGGTTATGCTCGTGGAGGTTATCTACTGTGCAGTTTATATCTCAACACTTCTACGTCCTCGTAATCGGTGAGATCTTTCTGTTTTTCCTTTTATTCTCTCATTGTTTATCCACTCCTGCGTGAGTGAAGAAGGTTGTAACGTTCTACTTCATAGTGGATTATTGATCTGGACGATGTCCCGTGGTTTTTACCTCTTTGAAGTTTTTCCACGTAAAAATCTCTTGTGTGGTGTGTGGTTAATGCTTTGATTTATTTCATTGCTTTATTATTCCATAATTCTGGTTTGTTCTGGAGGGCTAGATCCTAAGGTTTTGTGCAAGGCCCCCAACATGGACCACCAATATTCACTATGAACTGTATATATTAATAGCAAACCAATAATATTTACTATCGATCGCTAATATTTTCACTGTGATCATAAATATTCACTATGGGGTACACGTCCGATGAAAATGGTTATAACTCTCTCATTACATGTTCGATTTAGATGATCTTGCATTCATTAGAAAGGTAATTTGATGAACTTTGAAATGGATTTAGAATTAGATCATTTGAATACCATTTGATTGTCCAAAAGTAAGCCTAAAGTTCATCAAGATTATTATGGTCTATTAATCTGATGAAAACAGTCATATATAACTCCCTCATTACATGTCCGACTTGGATGATATTGTGCTCGTTGGAAAGATAATTTGATGAAATTTCAAATGACTTTAGAATAATTTTTATTTTTATTTTTAAATATCATTTAAGCTTAAAAGTGGGCCTAAAGTTTATTATTCATTGTGAATATTTGATATCACCGAGGCCAATATTTGGGCTCACTTTTAAGTTTTAAGTAATCAAAGAATGTAAAAATGAGACGATTCTACAGCCATTTGATATTTCATCAAATTACCTTTCTAACGAGAATATGATCAACCAAATTAGATTTGTAACGGGGGAAAGTTATGGTCGTTTTCGTTATATCGACGATGCATAATGATCTTGATGAACTTTGGACCCACTTTCGGGCAATCAAATATTGTCTAAAAGAGCTGATTCCAAATCCATTTGAAAGTTTATTAAATTACCTTCCTAACGAGTACGAGATCACTTAAATCAAATATATAACAAGGGAGTTATGACCATTTTCATCAAACTGTAGCCCATAGTGAATATCTATGATCACAGTGAAATATTAGTTGTCAATAGTGAATATCAGCGGTCTGCTATTAATATTTGTGGTCCACAGTGAATATTAATGACCCACTCTTAATATCAGGGGTCCACACTAAATATTGGCAATTCATAGTGAAAATATTAGCGATCGACAATGAATATGGATAGTTCACAGTAAATATTGATGATCTACCATATAACATTCATTTATTACAACATGCTTTCATCTTATCATTATTTCATTACAAAAATTCATCCATTATAGCAATCATTTATTCTAACGATAATCACATCAATCCATTATAATATTATTCCGTTACAAAATTCATTCATTACAATATTCTTCTATTACAAAATTTATCCATTATAACATCTTTCCATTATAAAATGTCATTCATTACAGAATTCTTCCACACCTTATTCCCTTTCATAAACTCCCACCGTTCATACCAAATTGAAAAAAAAAAAAATCTCTAAAAAATAACTATAAAGAAACTAAATAAGGAAAAATGAAGGAGGAAAGAAGAAGCAATAAGGAAAAAAGAAGGGAGCAAAAAACTACAATCCTCCCCACTCCTGAAAAAAAAACCATGGAATGAAGAAAAAATGGTCAAATAGTCATCGTGCAGAAGGGCCTTACATTTTGAACCTATCTACATCTTAAGTGGGACAAACTGGGTTGTCTAAAAGTAAATTCATCATATCCATATGTATGGGGTTTTAATTTCATTTCATTAGCCCAAGTTTGAGAGAAAACTCATCATAAATGGACCACAAAGGAAAAAATAATTGAAAATTAATGCAAATTATTAATGTAGTTGTAGGACACAAATAGCTTAAAACATATAATTGAAAAGACCCTTCCGTGGGTTCATGACTATCCAATTAAAATGAACGGATCAAATCTACTAAATGAATATATCAAAATTCAATTTTAGGTAGGTCCTATGTTCCCTTTTAAAAGGATCATTCACTTGCCTAAGCGAAAGCCTGCGGTATGAGGGTTAGTTGTGGTAAAGAAGCGTTTTTGTCATATATAAAAAGTCAAAAAGTGGACTTAGGGTTGGAATTCCTTATTCTTATTTGTGCAGACTCTTGCTACAACCACCTCACCTTACAGGGCCATATGGACCAAAACACACATTTTGTAAAGAATAGGAGAGTAAAGCTCACTTGGAAAGCATGCTATTTAACCCCGTGTCATTCACCCTCAAGTATGTCCTAATGGGTTGACACTAAGGACCTGCTGGTTTCATGAATTAAAAGGTAACATAATGGGTTATTTGATTTTTCATTTTCATTATAAATACTAGGTAAATAGCTCATTAATATTCTTTAGGCATGTTTAAAAGTATTTTGGAATTTTGCCTTGAAAATTAGTTCAAAAAATTTGCCTTAAATTTGTAGCCCCATCATTACGTATGTAATATATCCACACCATCCATCCATAATTTGTTGGAACATTTTATGGCATGAGCCAAAAAATGAAAGAGATCTAAAGCTTAAGCAGCCCACACCTTATGCAACAGGTAAAACTTCGGTCATTGGAAAGCTTTTTCTTCGTTGGGCTCAAAAGGGATTTTTCTTTTATCATTTTACCTTAACATTGATAAAGAAAAAATACAAATATCAACTTGACTCAAAACGTTTAGACTACGATTAGTTTTTACATAAAGGCATTTAGTTCTGAGCTTTGGATCAGCTTTCATTTTAGCTGATGCATTAAAATAGTGTGCAAAAAAAGTCCGCATGGGAAGTAATGTTGGAATTATATTAATAAATTACTATTACTTATTTACACAATAACAATGGTTAACTTCTCCGTTTAACTTATTTACAATCAAATTATAATGATAATATTTTTATATTAATTTTACATTAAATCATCATCGAAATACATTTATAATGATTTTTAGCCTGCATCGAACTCGTCTGGATGATCCAAACCTACAAAATCTTTCACCACACATTAATCCATGTGTGCCCATCTACATCTTTAAGAACAATGCCAACAAGGATCACAATCTTAACCTTTTAATCAATGGCTCACGCTAATGGACGACCGTTAAATAAAAAGAAACATGATTCCCATTCAACGGGTGAAGGTATTGATCGAGGGTTCACGAAGTCAATTAACATGAACAGTGAGTTCGGACAGCTGCGTTGCCCCGCGCGAGCATTCGATAATTACAAGAGTAGGACCCTCGTTCAAGGGCAGTTGAAGGGAAATATAAAAATGTCGGAGATTTCCATGCATCCACTGCTTTTATTAAATATCTTCCCCTTTCCCTTGCCTTCGCTCTCGCTTCTACTGCTTTCAACCTTCTTTCCTTCTCCCCTGCAAAAATCCCTAAAACCGAAATCCTCCCTTCCTTCCTACCAAAATGAGATCTTCTATGATCAGATCCATCCAAACAGCCCTCAAAACAAGGACTAGTCCTTCCTCATCTCCATCTCTTTCACACTTCTCTCGCCGTTCCTACTCTTCCGACTCGACACCGGACCGCAAGGTCGCAGTCCTGGGCGCAGCCGGCGGCATTGGCCAGCCCCTCGCCCTCCTCATGAAGCTCAACCCCCTCGTCTCCAGCCTCGCGCTCTACGATATCGCTGGCACCCCTGGCGTTGCCGCCGATGTCAGCCACATCAATACCGGATCCGAGGTAAAAAATACCCCTCCCAATTCTCTTTAGTTGCTTCCTTATTTTATTCCTTATTATTAATTTTTTTTTTCTGAATTTTCCTTCCTTCTCTTTTTAGGTTGCCGGCTACATGGGCGAAGATCAGTTAGGGAAAGCTCTCGAGGGATCAGATGTCGTCATTATTCCTGCCGGGGTCCCACGCAAGCCGGGAATGACCCGTGATGATCTCTTCAACATCAATGCTGGGATAGTTAAATCCCTATGCACTGCGATCGCCAAATACTGCCCTAATGTAATACTCAACTGCTGCTGTTGCTTCTATCTTTCTCTTGTCTTTGTTTTATCCTTTTCCTTTGGGGGGATTTTGATTTCTGTGGGGCTTTGTAGGCTATTGTTAATATGATAAGCAACCCGGTGAATTCGACGGTGCCAATTGCTGCTGAAGTTTTCAAGAAGGCAGGGACATACAATGAGAAGAAGCTGTTCGGTGTGACGATGCTCGATGTTGTTAGGGCAAAGACATTCTATGCTGGAAAGGCAAAGGTTCCTGTCACTGGTATGCTTCTTCTCTTATTTAACTCTCTCTCTCTCTCTTTTTTTTTTTGGAAATTCGAATTGCATTGAGTGTGAATTTTTTATTTTATTTTATTTTTAATGTAGAGGTTGATGTCCCTGTGGTTGGAGGGCATGCTGGCATCACTATTCTTCCTCTGTTCTCTCAGGTAGTTGATTTCTATATTTGTATCTGTAGCAGAAAATTTTCAATTTCTAGTTTAGTACTATCGTTGTCATTGATCTTGTATTTCAATTTGGTTTTTGTTTTAATAGGCGACGCCGAAATCTAATGATTTGTCGGATGAGGAGATCAAGGCACTTACAAAGAGAACACAAGAAGGAGGGACGGAGGTCGTGGAAGCCAAGGCTGGCAAAGGCTCAGCGACGTTATCAATGGCGTAAGTTTGCCAACAAACTGCAAGAATAGTATCAACTGAAGATCTCATTATTTCTCTGCAGATTCATCTATATCTTGTTTTTTTTTTTTTTTTTTTCTTCTTTTTCTTTTGAAATGATTATTGCTGTTCTATAGTAGCTTATGTAGTTTTAACCCAAGGAGTTCTTTCAATATATGGCTTTAAATTTGCCAGGCTCTGTGCTGAATTCTGAAACGATCATTTGAAATTTGAATCCTAAGTTGGGATGTTGTAGTTTCACTACCTTGGCTCTTTTCATGCATCTTGAAGTGATTATCTTTGTAATCCTCTTAGTTGAGTGATTGGAATTAATTGTAAACACCTGCAATGGTGAACATCTCTCCTCTGGTTTGGATTATTACAACTACTTTCCCTCTTAAAGACGTTAGGGGAATCTGTACCAGATGACAAAAATAACCTCACATGTGGAGTTTGTTTTGCTAGTGTGTTGGGCCCACTATTATGTATAAATGGTATCTAACCTGTTCATCAGGGTTCCCCCACCATAAATATTGAACGCGCAAAAAGTTAGGCTAATCCAATCATTGGGTGGGCCACACCATAGAAATCAATGGACAACCGCCCAAAAATCTCCAATTCACATGGTGGGCCACCTGATGATTGGATCAGGCTGATTTTTTGGGTTGTCCCATTTTCATGGTGGAGTGACCAAGCGGAATGGATTGGATAACATACGCTACACAGCCCATGCATCTACAACTGGTTGCATATGAGATCGGAGTAAAATGGTCAATTGGTCTAAGATATGGTGTTAATAGGCAGTGTGGTGGAATCTGCAATGGATCTGTAACACAGAGGGCAGGTACTTGCAATAACCAAACCAGAGGGACGGTGTTTACAATTGTCATAAAGCAGAGAAGGCGGTGTTTGCAATTATCCAATATCATTTTGTACCACTAGAATGCTGTTGCAGTTTGATTTTAATTTTAGCATTTATAATTTTAGTGGTGTATGCAGGGCTGTCTGCTTCTAGATCTTTAGATGTGTTAACAGAAGGATTGGGTATGGGATGAGAAAGTTTTTATTTTACTAAGTAGTGTCATAGTTTGAAGCACTTTCTCCTGATAGACAATCAGAGTTCCATTCTTCTCTGTTTTCACCTTTACTTGGACTGTTTAAAAAATAAGATAATATGATAAGTAAACCAAAAAAGAGTCATAATACTGAATGATCCATTGTGAAGTTCTTTGCACGGGAATCTGGGTTCAACTTTGATGCTTAAGGACAATTGTAAAGGGATGGGAGCATGGTATTCCGTAACGGTAAAGGTGACTGTAATGGCCGCCCACTACCGTTACTGTCACGATGCGGCCATTACGGATTCTTCTTCTTCTTCTTCTTCTTGAAACTATGGTGATATCTAATATTGCCAAGAAATAGCACTTCTTCTTCTTCTTGAAACTATGGTGATATCTAATATTGCCAAAAAATAGCAGTAACTGGAGTCATCTCATTTCCATTTAAATTGTCATCTGAGACTAACCTTTCTGATTTCATGCAGATATGCTGGAGCTGTCTTTGCTGATGCTTGCTTGAAGGGTCTTAATGGAGTTCTGGATATTGTGGAGTGTTCCTTTGTACAATCAAGCGTCACAGAACTGCCTTTCTTTGCTTCTAAGGTGATTCGATTGAACCCATTCGTTTGATCTTTTATGCCCCTAGCGACTGTCTAGTTTTATGCAAATTGCAACATCAACTACTAGGAAGACATTTTTGTTGCATGTGAAGTCATTTCTTATACTCCATGTGATGTGATAATTTGATACATTGTATAGTGTTTGATGATTGATCCATTGCCTTCATGTGCAGTGTTTCCCTTATTTTCTTTTCATAAAATTATTTTTGTCAACCAAAAAAAAAAAGAAGAGAGGATATTTTGATTTATTGGCATAGTTATGTCCTTAAATCTATTTGTTTGCATCCATCTCCTTTGCGGTTTACTATGAATTTAATCGGTTGAACTCACAAGTCACAAGTCAGTGACAGGCTTACAATATAATCACTACCATTTCCTGTACATGCACACCAAGGATATCAGGGATAGTAATCATACCTGAATTACTCATTTATTGAGCCTATAAGTTATTTCTTTCGCAGCTCCACTCATTAAACTGGCCAGTATGCTGAGGTTTTTACATAATGCATGCAGTGAAGTCTCCAGGACTGGTTAACAGTACCAAAAACATGAGGGAAATTAAAGTAGCAAGGCGAACATTTGTAAATTAAAAAATTGCTCCAAGTTTTCAGTTCTCCTGTTTTTTCTAGGCTGGCTGATCTGTGCAACAGATGTGATTCATAATCGAATGTTCAGACTAAGCCGAGCAATACTGCTACTATGTATGCCACACGGACATACTTATTTCTGTTATCACATCCGCACTTCTATGACTTGGCACGATACTTTGTTCAGCAGCTCCCTTTTTGCTGAATTATAATTGTTGAGGCTTGTATTGTGGATGATACAATTGAAACTTACCAATTTATTTTTATCTAACAATAGGTCTTTTTTTTTTAAAAAAAAAAATTATAAAATATTACTCTTTTCTCATATGCTATTATCGTTATGTCCATACTTAAGAATGATGGGCTTGTTGGTTGCCTGAGGTGGATGCTCTCCTTAACAGTATCTGATGGAGCAATCAAAGGTTTGATTGCCATGTTTTAGAGTATGTGGATGGAAGCCACAAATAAAAATAGCGGTTGTTCTATCAATGTGGTCGGCTGGTCAAACTTCACTTGTAGATACTACCACCTCTATGTTCTCCCTTTCTTGGTAGTTTCTTGTGTTAACAAATTATACCATTTATTTGGTGCTCGCTGGATGTGAGGGGAGTGTTTGGTAATCAACCGTTTAATAATCTTGAAAAATTGTGCCAAAGATGGATTTCTGATGAAAAAGATCTTATATGCATGGAAAGAGCTTTGCCATCTCTCTCTCTCTCTCTCTCTCTCTCTCTCTCTCCTGTTTAAATTGATTACATCTTTCTTCCAATTCTTGTTTGGTGGCTAGGGATGAATGAAAATGAATTAAGAGGAGTATACTCACCCTCTCAGATGATAGAATAGGAGAACAAGGCTGCACTTAGGACATGGCTTGGTAATCAACCGTTTGATAATCTTGAACAATTGTGCCAAGGATGGATTTCTGATGAAAAGATCTCATATGTATGGAAAGAGCTTTGCCATCTCTCTCTCTCTCTCTCTCTCTCTCTCTCTCTCTCTCTCTCTCTCTCTCTCCTGTTTAAATTGATTACATCTTTCTTCCAATTAAGAGGAGTATACTCACCCTCTCAGATGATATAATAGTAGAACAAGGCTGCACTTAGGACATGCCTTCCATTAATTTTTGGAGTATGTATATTTTGTTAGGATCAATTTTAAAAAATAATGATAGAGCTTTGTCTGCTCACTTCAGATGTGTTTTCATTGGACATTTAGACAGTTGAATATATTCTGTGAGAGAGACTAATCAAGGTATTCAATAACAGGCATAACGGCCAGCCTTGTGGCTGATACAGTATGGGCCAAAACGGCTGTTAAGTCCCCTATAACCCATAGCAGCTTTATGGCCCAGTAATGGTAATTTTTTAAGGAAGAAAATGTATCGGCCCCATATTGGGCTGTTACAGGTCTGTTATGGGCCATTTTTTTTATTTATTTTTTTCGGAATGGGCATTACAGATCTGTTCTGCATAATGGGTCCTACCATTACTTTTGTGTAAGCATTTTTAAATACCATCAGGCTAATGCTGCCACTCTAGGTGGAAGCACATGGACTTATTTGTGTCAGAATGCATTTGTCTAAGATAGTGACAACATGGCCTTTGTGACTCGTAACAACTAGTAAATTGATACACCATTCAATTTTCTCATTACTCATATATAAAGTCACATGTCTAGTTTTCAAAGTAGGCATCGACGGCATTGATCTTTACAATTGGATCATTGACCTGATTAGTATGCCTCCATACTTTTATCATGACAAGAACTAGAGGAGGTGAGGCTATTAGCTGAAGCTCTGGTCCTTCAACTGCCTGAGCATTCTCGCCACTGTTTCTGGCTTCCTTACAAGGGCTTCAAAAAGCTTCTTGAAACTTGGGGTGGAGTGTAGCTGTTGTAGACTTGTTTGTGACCAAGGCATGGCTTGGAAAACATAATCTCCACCTTTGGCTTTCTCCCTCTTCTGATTTGTTGAATCACAGCTTGACGGAAACCATGGTTGATTTCTGCAGCTACCTTGAGTACTTGACAGATTCTTATTACCAGATTTTGATGGATCATAGAATGATGTTGTCAAATAGCAAATAAGAGTTTATGAATGCTGAAATGAGTGCATCATAGTTCTTGATACAACCTAGGGGTTGCACACCACAAGTGCATGGTTGCGAAGTAGTAATAACTCAGTAAGACTGAGGTTGATCCACAGGGAATGTGAGAACGTAACTAAAGCTAGTCTAAGATTTAGAACTCCAACGGATTGAGGTAGGGTAAAAACAATAATTAAAAAGCACTAAGGATCCGGGGATCCACTTCTAACAATCACAATGTATAGTTCATCGATTCATCTTCTATAACTCAACTAGAACCGAATTCCAATCGGTTATAATCGGAAGATCAAACAGTTAAATTAATCACAAACATCCAACAATATATGATTTCAATCGAACAATTCTCTCATGAAGCACTTGGACAACAATCGCAGGGAATTCAAAGCATCTATTGTGCCTAGAGTCTACAATAGATAAATGGATTTTACAGAGTGATTCCTTCTCTAATCAAGCTAAGCAATTGCACTTCAAAACATCCGATGTACTTGGAGTTCATAACGGATCTAGAAATAAACAACCCAAAAGCTTTAAATTAAATTCAAATATAATTCAATTAAATAATCATCATGAAATTCAAAATATGAATCAATAAACTAGAACATTGCAATAAACTAGAAAGCTTCACCCCTTAGCCTTAGCTAAGAGATTAGCTAGACATAGCTAACTCTAAATAAAAATAAAACATAAAATCAAACTAGGAAGAAGAAGAAGAAACTCGAAATGAACTCCACTGAGCTCTCTCTCTCTCTCTCTCTCTCTCTCTCTCTCTCTCTACCCTTGCTTAGACTCTCTAAAAATGAGTCTAGAACCGCCCTTAAATAGCCTTTAGAACCCACTTTGCACTGCCTTAGATGAGTCCCAATCGAAATTAGAAACAAGTTCCGCACTTTCGTAATTTGCTACAAAATCTTCGATCCAAACACTCAATCGATCGAGAGGCATTGAGGAATCCTCAATCGATCGGACTAAGTTAGTCGATCGATCGAATATGCACAAAAACGTCCAACAAGCAATCTGTGAAATTCAGGGGATTCTCGATCGATCGAGCGAGCCCTGGTTGTCGATCGATCGAAGGTCACAAAAGATGTCTAGTGAAATTGTGGGGTCATTTCTTGAATTTTCTCGATTTTGATTTTCTGGCCCCGCATTTCTGGACTTTGAGTTTTTGGCCTAAAATTTCGGCCTCCTTTTATGATCTTTGTTTCTTTACTTCTCTTCAAACATGGTTCATTAATCTTCCTCTTAATTCCTCCATGTGATCGGTCATCATCTCTTGGGCTTTAATTCTTTAATCTTTAGTTCCAATTCTTCAATTTTTCAGCTGATCGTCTTTCGGGCTTTAAACCGTCACTTTTAAGCACAGAATTATCTTAGACTCTGAAATTCTCCTGCATGTTGAAAACATATCTAATTAAATCAATTTAGCATTTGAATTCATGGAAAAACAATGCATAAATAGGGGACAAATATGCAATATTTAGGCGTTATCAGCTCTGTTCTCATATTTGACAATTTTGGTAAAATCTGTTTTCACTAAGAGGAAATTATGCGATGCTTGACCTGCATCTTTACACAGTGTGCATGGATTATCATTTCTGACAGGCGCCCGTGGTTTGGTAGTTCAGACCATTAACCTGTTGTGTTACACTTTGGATGGACTATTTCTCAAAATCTCCCTGATGGGACAATTTGTGGCCTGTATAGATGGCTGAGAACAGAAGAGAACAATGGTTCACATTCTTCTGAAAAGGTCTTGATATTGTTTGCTGGAATCTTCCAATCTGGGGAGGTCTTTGGGCATTATCCATCCACAGTGGGACTCAGCAGACCCATGGTCTGGATTACTGTAATATGGGTTCCAGACTTCCAGTTGTCAGAAATAGAAGTCCACCTATACTTTATAATTCCTCTTTTACTAACAGGTCTTGTCATATTTGCAAATGTTGTATGAAGAGAGATAAATTGGTTGGCTTCTACAACCATCTTTTGTAGTATATTGGGGTGTATCATGTGTGGCATCATCCTAAAGGGGGAAACAATGTTCTTTGAGAATGTAAGTGCGTGCCTGGTATACTATATATTCTTGATTGGGAGTTACGTTTTGTTTAACATTATTTGTACTGTATTACATATTTACATTTGAATGTCTAACATGATTTGTACTGTATTACATATTTACATTTGAGTGTCATACATCGAGGGAGTTACCATGTCCTGCTCATAAGCAAAGGTACAGTTAGCTGGATGCAAAGAATTCTGCATAATGCGCCCTCTGGTTCATTAATGCAAACCTTTCGTCTGATGGCCCTCATTGTGAATGATGTCTCAGAAACCTCCCAGTTTGAGGGGTCCCGAGCCATGATGACTTTGCTAATGAGTGGGAGACTGTAATTCCTTAATGCACTCATGTGTGCATATTTAAACATAGGACCCTTTAAAAGATCATGTATGGGTCCCTTCTCAAGTTAGAGGATTCATGAAGTTGGATATATCTGGATATTATATTCACAATAAACCATAACTATGTTAAAGGAAACCGTCGTATGTGATATGTAGGTATGATGATATGATATATACATCCAAAATATAGTATTGCCTTTGGATATTTAATGTATGGTATGCTCCATGATGTCTATAATATACCTAACGTTTTTCATGTTAAATGTTACAAGGTTTTTTTTTTTTTTTTTTGGGGGGGGGGGGGGCGGGCGCGGGTTTTAGCTTGTTGATACACCCCACTGTCAAATGTCACAAGGTTGATCTGCATTTTCCCCAGAATTTTCTTTTTTAATTTCCTTTTTCATTTTAGAGAACTGAAAACCCATAGGCAATGGTTACTAATGGTACCGAGCTATCTTTCCTGCCAACATGCCACCTGTGTAGGAAAACCTGTACCATGCAAACAATTGACTCCAACATGAAGATCACCATTCTTGAAAATCAAGCTGTTTTGCTTAACAGGGGGGCCACACCTCTATGTTGAGTCAGACTGTTGGGTGTCCATTGACTCCAATAGTTTGGCCCACCTAATGAGTGGATCAGCCTGAATTTTGTGCCAGGCGATCTTCATTGTAGGTCTTACCATTTCCATGGTGAGGTCCAACACAAGTTGCATGTTGGTAGGAAAGATGGTATGGTACAACAAGTTGTGGTAGCTTGCCTGTAGGCAATTGCTTGTCATTATTTATAGTGAAGGGCCTTGGTGAAGAGAGGGATATCATCCATGGGAGGGGTGAAGTTTTCATTTTGAGTGTATTTTTTTGTCAGTCGTGACGAGGGGAGTGGGAGGAAGCATGTGCCTTGCAGTGACAATTTGTCAGTGTAGAAAGGCTATCCTTAATATGGTGTATGCATGGTCTGTTTGAATGTGGTATTTACATTAACACAATGCGTGTTTGAGTATGGCCATGAACACTTTCCTCTGACCCAAGTTCAGAAGTTAAAAAAACTTCGCCTAATTGTTGTGATTTTTGATGATTGGGTCTCACAATCTGCTAATGGTTGCAGGTGAAGCTGGGGAAGAACGGAGTGGAGGAAGTACTTGGTTTGGGTCCACTTTCTGACTATGAGAAACAAGGTTTGGAGAATCTCAAGGCAGAGCTCAAGTCATCCATTGAGAAGGGGATCAAGTTCGCCAACTCAAATTAATTGAGTTTTTAGGGTTCTAGACACTCCAGTTTTGCATGTGTACTCCTGATTTTATTTTATTTTGGTTGCATTCACTAGAGTTGAGATAATTTGGCTGTTGGAACTTTTTGCCCAATAAGCCCTAACGGAGAGGCACTACACTAAACAATAATAATGTTTTCTTAAGCACTGTGTTTTATGTTGTTGCTTTTCAGTATTTTCTTCCAACATGAGTATTCTCAGGTGGAGTAAATAATATATAGCTTCTTCTGAGGGTGAAAGCCTGGTTGACTTTTGATGGGCTGGAGGGATGGACTATGCCCTGAAAATTTCATCGATCCATTGGTGGACTGCAATTAGTCTTGATTAACTAGGGAATTAGTACGTGTGTACGTTCAAACTGGAAAAAAGGCCAAAGATGGGATGACTAGAATCATCCGGTCGGGGGAGCCCCCTTATCGATGGTCTGGATGGATTCTGCTTGCACTCAATGAAATCCAAGGACGAATCATATACTGGTTCTTTGTATTACATTATCTTACCCGTAAATGAGGAATTACACTTTTAGGCTTGAAGAAAGATTACATTCTCTGCCCGCAAGTGTCTTAGTCGACACTCCGCACTCCAATTACTCACGAGAGTGGCCCACCTGTAAGAAGTAGGGCTGAAAGTTGGACAGGTTCAACCCGACCGACCTGTGACCGACCTGACAATGGGTTGGGCTTGGGCAGGATGTCTAGGGTTTGGTCTCGGGCTTGGGCCATACAAATGCCAAGCCGATAAAACTTGGGTTGGGCTCGGGTTGAGGCCTCAAGTTGCCTGACCCAACCTGAACCTGATCTGTATATAAGTTCCTTATAAATTAATTATAATTGAGTGCTGACCGTCTATGTTGAAGGCACAAAAAATTCCAATGCTATTTGGTTTCATTGGTCCACGTCATTTCTGATGACTCAAGTTAACAAGATACACTAGATTTCTCTCTTCCAAATAGATTGCTTGGTACACAATATGACTTTTAAAAGAGTAGTTGTCCTGTATTTTAGCTTATTTGTTTAGAAAAAATGTTTTTTATGATAAATAATTATATATATAAAACTTGTATTGAATATATAATAGACTAATGTAATAATGAAAATATTAGCATCTATCTACCTGACCAAACCCGGTCAACCCGACCAAACCCGCTTGGGTTGGGCTTGGGTTGAGAATTTCTAACTCGAGCTTGGGTTGGGTTGGGTTAGGGTTGAGGTATAGGAACCTAGGGTTGGGCTAGGGTTGGGCACCAACCCTCCCGAACCCGCCGGACTTTCAGCCCTAGTAAGAAGATTGCCCTATCCTATCAATGCGATTATTTGTCTACAGATGTATTCTTAAACTACGTTCCGTATTCCATAGGGAGAAACTTTTGTCCTCCTACAGTCCACTTTGGAGCCTATAAATGAACGGTGTGGATGTCTGGAAGGAGGACGCACCTGTAGGGATTGCAGTTGGAAACTGTTCCCATCATTGCTTCAGATCCTCATGGCACGTGCACCTGCTCTGCCTAGGATTGATTGGCACGAGTGATATGACTGGATGGATGAGTATGACCATCCATCCTCATGCACACTGCTTGTGTAGTAGGGAATAAAATAGCACGATCTAAGCCATCAGAATCATGCGATCCATCGTGAAGATTGACAGTCGAGAAAATTTCACTGAGAAGATGACTTAACTGCCTACCAGGTGCCTGCAAAAATGAACGGATGAAATGACAAATCAACGCTTCAAATTCAACAGGCAATTGTCCATTAATCAGATCTCAAGATCATCCAAGCAATCTGATATCTGGTTATACCCAGTCTGGGTTAATGTATGCCACGTTTTGTGTGCATGTGTATGATTGCTGATAACTTACCAGAGCCCCACTTATTTATTTATATTTTTCTCAAGGCAGAGACAGAGAGGCAACACAGCAGAAGGAGAAGAAAAAGGAGTGAACCAAAGAGAGGAAGAGAGAAAATGTAGAAAATACTGATTGAAGGTAAGCAACTCTCAGCTTCGATATCTTCGTTGTTTTTGCTGTCTTCATCTCTCTCTTTAAATTATAATTTTTGGGTTTTCGATATCTCTGCGATTTTTTTATTTTAATCTCTCTGTTTGTCTCGCGGTAGATATGGAAAATTCTTCGTGTGAATTCGTTTGTTTTTAATTTCGGATCTATGTTTAAGGTTAAGGGTGCGTTTGTTTGCACCAAATATGATGATATTTCATGATTAATCAGTCTAATTTCGCGCAAAATATCATGACATTTCATGATATTTAAACGCACCCAAAGCATTAGAATTTTAGAAATTGATATATTTAGGTTTTAGGGTTCGTATGAGCATTGGTTTCACCTTGCTTTCTTTCTATCTTTTTTTTTTTTTTTTTTCCTTTTGTCGCAGTATTTCCTTTGTTGGATTCTTTTCCCGTTCTTTCTTCGTATATGGAAATTCACCTCTCTCTCTCTCTCTTTTTTTTTCCCGGTTGTTTCTGATTTATTTTAAATTTGTAGCTGTGTTTTATGGAGAATGATCTTACTTGACTCGTTTGCGTTGGTACGCCCCCCATTATATTAGAGATGAATTGTATTGGATATCTAGAGAGTCTGAGATGTTGTTCTGGACTATTCATAAGGCCCCCATACTATAGTGGAGATGAATTGTATTGGATATATAGAGTCGAAGACATCCTGGACTACTAATAAGGCTCCCGTCATCACACTGATAAGATGATACTAAACATCTGAATGGTGTACTCTTTTGTTATAACCATCTCTTTCCGAGTCACTGATTGGATGATTATGATTTTCATAATAAGTGATTCTTGAGATCCATAAGCAATCCACGACATGGTTTACTACATGGACAGTCAACTTTGATTGGAGCTTGGGTTCATTTCTCCCTATTGGAGCCTGCTGCAATTCTTGTGGGGCCCATGCACTAGTGGTTGCACAAGGTAGTGTTGTCTCCTGGAAAACCAATATGATCCCTAATCCATTGTGAATGTGATAGGCATGATCTCAACCGTACATCATGATGACCATGTGTCCTTGATGGACAATATGTTATGCTTTAATTAGTATATGGTATTACTTTTAACATATATGAATACGGATTAAGAAGATGAATGACTCATTTGGTCATCCTTAGGAACTTGAGATTGGGTACGTTGGTTGTTAATTGGGAAGGGTCGTGGTCATGGTTCTTAATACCTTGTCATACTATGATCATCATAGGTTCTAGGACAGACCTGCGGTCATCATATGGTGAGATGTATGGTTGTCTTGTACGAGGGGATTGACTTGGGTCAGGATGAACATTCTTCACATGAGAGTGTAAGTGTGCCATGGACAAAGGATCTTGTTGGACCTTTGGATACTTGCATTGGTGGATCAAGATCAAGTCACTAGGCAAGGGGCTTATTAGACTGGACTATGATAAGACTTGGTCTTGCATAGAAAGATGATTAATCCTCAGACCCGAGGACATGTAAGGGTCATGATCCTGATTGGATGAATTTTACTCTCTTTATGATGTTATTGTGTGGCTATTAAAAGTGGGTGCATCCATTAGGGTCTGCTGATTCTTACACAGGCTGATAAAGAATTCACTAAGTTTACCTAAAGACGTGTTTATGACTAGATCTATTAGATCATGGACTCATCAAGTGGTTTTATCACTAGGCCTAACAAAGGAAAGTTTTCAACCGTTGAAGTTTTGTTTTAACCGTTAAAACTTTTTTAATTGTACTTGATGATGATCTGATGACCCAGATATGATGATCCATTATTTGATTAGGATGGGATCTAGATCTTTGATGTATGGCTGTGGCAATGAAAGGTTTGGATCATGAGTACATGTATGGATAAGAGGTTAATTGGTTTCCTTCACAGTATTGTATACCCAAAAAGTTTATAGAGTGGTGAAGCATTATATGTAGTGCATCCCTAAAACACCTAGCTTCCTCATTATGTATAGATCCTATCTCAAAGAGAGAGAACACTAGCTTCCTCATTATATATAGATCCTAACTCAGAGGGAGGGAGGGAGAGAGGATCATTCTCTCCTCTTCATCTTCTTCTTGTTGTTCTTGTTCTCTTATCCACATGTGCGTATGGAGTTCACTTTGTGGACGACATTGGTCAGCCCTCGGCCCCTACTAGAGGACTTGATGGTAGCTCTCTACTCTCCTACATCTAAGATGGATTGGCGAAAGACTTCCCAAGTTGAAGGATTTGCATCGACAAATGGGGAAACTTCACATCGCGGTCTCACTGTGTTAAGGTATGATCTAGACAGTTCATTGTAGGTTTAGATATTTGCAAATCTAAGATTATTGCAGTAGGAGGTCCTAGGCTTTATCTAATTGGATTTTTGGAAAACTCATAAAATTCGACTACTTCTGCAGTTAAAAATCCAATGGGTGGGCCCCATGGTGGCCCATGTCCAATAACTTGAAAGCTATGTGATTGCGATTTGGAACCTAGTTCTTTGAATATGAATGGTAATGTAACTAAAATTTTTCCGCTTTGTTACATTAACTACTGCAATTAAACTTGATAGCGCATCCAAACACACCCTTCAATTGTTCCACTAATCTCTTGAAGATTAATGACAATCACTCAAAGCATTGATAGCACCAATTTCTACCACTTGTCACCAAAAGTGTGGTATCTTTCTTTCCATTTTTCCTCTGATAAAAGCTCCAAAATCAGATGGTAATGCCGTAAATTACACAGATGAGCAGATGTTCAAGCACCAATTAGCTTGTTAACTTCCATGTGGAGGATAATATCCTTTCTGGCTGGTTTGCTACCCTTCCTTTGGTTATGCCATATTGAACTTGTGAATACCATTATTTGTTGGGTTATGCATCTACTTGGGTAAGTGTTCTTCTCTTCAGGAAAATTCGCAGGCTACAGGAACAATACATTGTCATGGGAAGAGCTAATCGGAGTATAATGCGTCGATGGAAACTTGTATTGATCCTTCTGCTGGTAAGACTAATGAATTGGCGGGAGGTCCTGTTGGGAATGAGTTAATTTCATCAGAAGAAGCAATGAATTCAGAACCGTACATGGGAATGCTAGTTGAATCCGATGAGGCTGCAAAGAGATGGTATAATGATTATGCCTGGCATGTGGGTTTTAGCATCCGTGTTGGCCGTCACGAACGTTCGCAGCGTACTAGAGAGATTATTTCTAGGCAATATCTATGCTCTAGAGAGGGTTCATGTGATAAGAGATGCGTACATAGAAAAGACAGGATTAGGCTAGCACGACCCAGCATAAGGGTAGGGTGCAAGGCAATGATCATGGTAAAGAAAAGAGATACTAAGAAATGGGTTGTTACAAGGTTGGAGAAAACACATAATCATGAACTAGTGGGTCCAGATAAAGTGATGCTCCTTCGATCACATAGGCGTGGATCTAGTACTCTAGAAAGCTATGTGAGTGCGTCTGATAGAAAACAGAAACTGTATGATAAGGATGCAGACTTTGAAAGGAGTTGCAGCAGACCGATTGTGAAGACCCAATCACCTATGGAGGAACAGGTAGCTGAAATATACACAAGGTCAATGTTTCTAAAATTCCAGGAGGAATTGTGTGCGAGCCTTTGTCACATTGCAATTAAAATTGAGGATGGGAACTGAGCATGAATAAGGTGACAACTGACAAAATATGGAGAAGAGAATAGCTCATACACCGTGACTTGAATGTATCCAAAACGAGAGTAAGCTGCACATGCCGTATGTTTGAATTTGTACGCATTCTTTGTAGACATGCCTTGATAGTCTTCAGACTGGCAAATATTTTGGTTCTTCCATCTCATTATATTGTGGAACGATACAAAAGAAATGGGAAGAGTGGGCCTGTGTGCGATGAAAACGACTTCACAACACATGATGATTCTCGTGAATCTCTAATGTTGCGTTTCAGTTATTTATGCCATCAAGCCGTTAGGTACGCAGAGGAAGGCTCAACATCTGTAGATGTTTATGATGTGGCAGTTCGCACTCTACAAAGGTCTTTGGAAGAGGTTCTGGCTGCAAAAAGAAATGCTGCAATGGATGCACAGTTTCCCAATCCACTGAGTGGCAGTATTCTGGATGACAATCTAGATGGAGGGAATCAAACTGATCATTCTACTAATCAAATAACCTTGCTTAATCAATGCACAAGCTCAAGAGAATGCCCTGCTAGTTGTAGAATGCCACACATTTTGGAGAAACACCCAAACGGGAGAAGAATGGGTACCATTTATGGGGTGAATGGTCATGATGACTCTGGTTGCTCCACATTGAGGTGTGTATGGTAATATCCAAAAACTCATCTTGATGCTTCTTTCTTTCTTCTTTGATGGGGATTCCTGAATTTTTCTTTTGGGAATTGATTCTTATGCTTGGCATGTTTTGCAGGATTAGCTCTGACACTGAAATTCTGAGTGCTCGCTTTGATATGCATGATCCTCCTCCTGCCTTAGAGTTTTGGTACTTCCATTTCTATACAAATATCTGTCATCATTTATGTTCTCTTTTTATTGATTCTGTTATTAACCCTCAAAAAAAAAAAAAAAAAAAACTGAAGTCGCAAGCGTTTGCTGTTTTTATAGTTTCTCATTTTTTGTTGATCTTTCCTTCCAATATTTGTTTTGTAGGAATATGCGATGGCCTGAGAATAGCAGCCATCCAAACATTCATAGATTGACATAGTTGGGGATATGATTTGATAAAACTGTCTTTTATAGGTATGCCATCTCTAACCATGATTTAAGATGTGGTCAATGGTTTGCAAAACCTTCTGTTGTAACAATGTCTACTCCCCCTTCTACGAATTTTTTTTTTCTCTGCAGATGTGGCATATGTTAATGAGATTTTTTTATTTTTATTTATTATTATTATTATTATTATTTTTTAATATAAAGCTTTATTCAAGAGAAACTAAGGTGAACAATCCTTCGGGCGGGCCCCAACAAAAAGATCCGGGGCACGCCTATCATGTGGAAACCATAGCCAAAGCTATACAAGAGGAAGCTGGAAAATTTACAAGGAGAGGGAGCTGGGGGGCAGATGACATAAAAGGGGTAGCAGACGAGCAAAACACTGGCGCAAAAGGAGCATCCCGCAGCCAAGACCAGTGGAAGACACTAGCGAGAGGGACGGCCAGGGCAGAGGCCCAAGATATGGGGGATTAGCCCACGCCTTTCTTGATTTTGCAGAGGCGGATCTGCCCTACTCCTGCTCTATCTAAAACCAAAGATCCTTTGATGTGCCTAGGGAGATCGGGACGATTGAGGAAGACTCTATCCGGGGCGCCACCGCTAGCAATGTTGGCGAGACCATCTGCTACTGAATTGCCTTCCCGAAAGGTGTGGCTGAATTTGAGGTTGAGAAGAGGCTTGAGTTGATGGATGGCTTCAAGGATATACCAAAGTTTCCATCCACAAGAAGTAGATTGGTTTGAAACTGCTTCAAAAAGAACTCGGGAGTCTGTTTCCACAATGATCGAAGAGAGACTCAAGTTCCTGCATAAAAAGAGGCCATCAATCATCGCACGGGCTTCAGCTAGCATATTCAAGATCTGACCATAGGAGTGGTGATAAGCAAAAATTAGATTGTCCAAACAATGTGGTGATAAGCACATTGAGATTAACACTGCATTCAGTTGGTCCGGTAGTATAAGGGCCATAGAGCAAAGACCACATTGTTTGGACAATCTAGCCCCTCCCCCCCCATTATCAATGAAAAGATGATGGTAGGCAACACTCACATTCAATGATGAAAAGTTCATTCATTAGATGGTTCGGAATTTGGATGAGTTCAATGAAGTCAAGTTTTGGTTGGTGGCCAGTTTCAGAGGCTGTTGGATGCATGGTTCGGATTATTATATTGACATTCCCTTGCTGTGCTTTGCACGGTCCTTTTCTTATTTTTGTAGTGTTTAATTGTGGGGCCTTGTTTTCATACAGTTCATGCAAAAAACGGTTGGAGAGGTTCTTTTCTTAATTTTCTAGCGATTAACTGAGGGACCTTGTTTATACATACAGTTCATGCAAAGAGAGAGAGCCTTGGGACTACATGCAGAGGGAGAAGAGAAGGTGCGGGCTACACGCAGGAAAGTGGTAGAAAGGGTGTGTAGTACTCACATGAAAAAAAGGCAGGAATGCCTTCCCTACCGCTCATTGATGGGGAGTGGGTAAAATCTGATCCATTTATTCATAAGCAGGTAGACTTTTAAAACCACCCCTAATGATTGTGGGAAGTCTCTTCTAATGTTCTATTAAATCTCAAAGTTTACAACGTCCCTAGGCAAAATTATCTATTTGCTACTGGGGTTATGTATAGTAGAGATTTCTTCCAAATGTAAGTTCATCTTGTCTGGGTGGTAGACTTCCAGGAGTTTCAACTCCTGGTCAAGGGTTCGAGTACCCATAGGTGGTGAAATTCCACCAGCGTGAGTGTGTGGGGTGAGTGTGCGTGTGTAAAAAAAAGTTCATCTTGTCCTTTTAATGGTAAAAAGGTTGCAAAAAAGGGTGGTGAAATTCTTTGTAATACCTAAATTGAAGGGAAAAAGATTTAATTTTGTCGCCCATCTCCAACTACAATTTGAGAAGATACTCGGCCGAACAGAAATCTTTTTTGGGATTGAACCTCCATCTCAGGGCCTCGTCTCAGGGCCTCGTTACATAAATTTTAGGGTGTGTTTGGATGCACTGTCTAACTGGATTGCAATTATTTACCTAGTAAAAGTTAGAAACATTCACCCTGAGAAATGGGATCCAATTTGCAATTTTTGTTACTTTACATGAAGTGTATGTACAGCAGCTCCCATTTGAGGGCGTAGATTGTGAATCAAAACCTTGATACTGTTATGGTTCACATGCATGCATGTGGCAGTCTGGATAGTAGTAGGTGGATCATAAACCAATGACTGGTGCCCTAGTTGCCACTGATCAAATGGTCAGGGTCCTGGTCAAAGTAATTTTTGTGAGGTTCCGGCAAATAAGGATGGCCTGCATTTGTGGACAGTCCACAGCACTGATCAGACCTTGTTCTAGTAAAATCAATTTGAATTATCCATTTTCATTGCCATTGACCCAATGGTTAGGATCATCCAATCAAAGTGATATCTGTAAGTCATGGGCAGTCAAACGACTGTCCATATCATACATCTGACTTTGCTACCGTAATCATTTTGCACTGTCCATTTTTGTAGCTTGTTGTTGATTGGCCGGGAATCGAGATCATCCAATAAAAGTATTTTTGAGAGCAGCAGGCAATAAATATAGTGTGGGTGGGCGTATATGATGTATCATGTATGCATTAGATCAATGATCAGACTTTTTCAACTATAATTGTTATGAACTGTCCATTTTCCTAGCCATTGATCAATTTGATTTTTAAGAGAATTGGGAAATCAAATGTTAGTTGCATGATGAACGGTCTAAATGAATGATCAGATCTTTTCCAATGGGATCAATTTGGACGGTTTGTTTGTTTGTGTTTTTTTTTTTTTTTTTTTTTTTTTTTTTGCCATTAATCAATGGGCATGTTGTCCAAACAAAGTAAATGTTGAGGAGTGTACCGGAAAATTAAAGCTGGGTCCAGCAAAATGGTGGACCTTTTATAATATAACCAATATGGATGGTTCATCTTCCTATCTATTGATCAGATTGTTAAGATAATTCAGATCAAAGTGATTTTTGAGAGGGATGGGCGATCAAAGGTTGGACACTGGATGGATGGTCTTGATCAAATGATTAGATCTTTTGTAATATGATTAACTGGGATTTGGTTCATTTCTTTTGCCATCGATTATCGATTGAGCCATCCAATCGAATCAATTAAGGGTGGGGCGAAAAAAACAGAAAAAAAGAAGAAGATTTGATGATCATCATGGGACAAGAAAGTGTAATCAACATGATTATATACTTGTTTTAAATAACAGTGTAAACCTGTCCTCGCCCCACCTACTTACAGAAAATACAAATTGGAATGCCTCTAACCCAAGACCTGTCCCCACATGTCCACCGCTACTGACGGTTGTGATTATTCTTTAACGAGGCCGAGTTGTTTGTAAACAACATGGCACTTCTGCATTATCCACCAAGTTTGCACCGGCTATTGATCAGACCGCACACATTGTAAGTGGCAATGCCCTTGAAATCTCTCAAATTGGAAGAACCTGGCCATCGAATCTTTGGTCTTTCCTCCATTGAACGCCCACAATTAAAAATTTTCTGGGCCCCATCGTAATGTTTATTTGCCATCCAACCTGCTGATAAGGTGACGCGTACCTGGATGAAGGGAATAACAAAAATATCAGCTTCCTGTGGTGGGGGCCACTTGAGATTTGTATCTGCTTCATTTTTGTGGCTCATAAGAACTTTTTAGTGGTCAATGGCCATTATTTCCTGTGGTGTGGTCCACTTGAGATTTGGATCTGCTTCATTTTTTGGAACATGCCCTAATATGAGCTGGAAAAACTGAGGGAGTGGATATATATATATATATATATATATATATATATATATATATATATATATATATATATATATATATATATATATATATAGCATGTACTTCAAGGTGGGCCCAATTGTCAGCTACTGAACTCTTACCCGATCTCACCTAATCCCCATCTTTGGCCATCTCTCCTCTCTTAATTTTCTAAGGAGAGGTTTGACCTTTCGTCTTACAATAAATTTATTTTATTTTCTTTCCATAAATCCTTTCTTGCTAGCATTTCCAAGCTTATAGAACCTTCTAGTTTTTTTGAGGCTCATTGGCGTGATGCTACGGCTACTCAGATCAATGCCCTTGAGCAAAACGATACTTGGATGCTCACTTTGTTGCCACTAAGAAAACACTTCATTGACTGTAATTAAGTTTACAAACTCAAGTTCCATTCTGATTATGTTCTCAAACGATATAAAACCCTTCTCATTGCAAAAGGTTATACTTTGCCGGAACGCCTTGACTATCATGAGATATTTGCTTGCAACCTTTAGACAATGACTGCCTCTCTACCAATTAGATGTCGATAATGCATTCTTACAAGATGACTTGGATAAGGAAGTTTATGTCCCACTTTTAGGTTTTTCCTGACAAGGAGTCTCGTGTTTATTGCACTCACAGGCCACTTTATCAATTCAAACAAGCTTCTTAACAATTATTTGCAAAATTTTCTGTGACTTTACTTTGTGCAGTATACACTTAATTTAAAGCTGATGATTCCCTCTTCACTCGGCATTATGGTTCCAATTTTACTGTAGTATTGTTCGTTGATGATATCATTGTTGCTAACAACAACAGTTCAACAATTGTTGTCTTCAAAGATTTCTTGAACAAACAATTTCATACCAAAGACTTTGGACCACTCATATTTTTGAGAATTAAAGTCACTTGCTGACATCAAGGTTTTTACCTCAACAAGCGAAGTACACCCTCAACATTTTATCTGATATTGATATATTTGGGTATGTCATATTGTCTTTTTATTTTTATTTTTTTAAATTATTAATTTTTAAAATTTGTTTATACACGCACTCACACCCCCCACACACTCACTCCACAGTGGGATTCACCACAATGGGTACTCAAACCCATATAGGGTGTAGGTTAGGTGTAAGTTAGGTAATAGGCTAGACTGGGCACCTAGGGAATGATAAAACCTAGAGTGGGCATTGCTACCTAAGGAAACGTGCACACTCCTAAAGTGGGTCCTACATCAAATCAAAGGCTCAAATATTACAAATGGTACATCTTTTGATCTACCCATCAGATTGCAGCACGAGATGCGGCGTTGGAACCGCGACGACGATGCGGTCGCAATGACACAAGTTTCGGGTCGGATCGGATCGGATCGGGTTTAGAGGACGGAACTTAAAGATGATTGTAAATACAATCTACAGGTTGTGGGTCGCGTGTTAAAACTCTTATGAGTCTACCACAAGGCATGATTAAGAACCCTCCTACTGTCTTACCTGTGGATTAGAATTTCGACAATGAAGATATTTTTTCTAATACCACAGTATACTAGGTTGGTTGGCATCTCATTTATCTCACTGTTTTGGGCTGGATATATTATACTATATTCACTGAGCAAACTACAATGACCACATCAACTTGCAGTCCCTGTGTTCTTCATTTTAAAAAGAAAAAACAGTACCGAGTACAGGAATGCTTTTATCTTCATCTAGTTCTTTATTCGAGGGTTACTATGATTCAAATTGGGCAAGCTGTCCCATGGCACACCGTTCTTTTGTGTTATTGTACCTTATTTGGCAAACCCCACCAACAGTGCTCTCTGATTCACTCCTGTTTGACTTTGATTAGGTCGGATGCTGGATTGACCGGATACTAGGTCACCAAGTATATACCTAATGACCCGACTTTGTGGGGGCTACTATGATGGATGCGTTTTATATGCTGTCTATCTATTTTGCTAGCTCATTTTAAGACATGAGCCCGTAAATAAGATAGATTCAAAAGCTCAAGTAAACCACACCACACTAAACTATGGAGTTAATAACAACCATTTATGAAATCTTTCTAATTTCCACTGTAATGTTTATTTGACATTAAATCTGTTTATAAGGTCAGATGTAAAGGAAAACACAAATATTAGCTTGATTCAAAAGGTGTCTCCTATGAAGTTCTCAACGGAAGATTTTCATCTACTTCAGTTGATATTTGTGTCTTAGATAGCAAAGAAACATCATGGTTGACTTTACGAAAATTTCAACGTTGGATGTCATTATCTCCGCTATTTTTTATGTTGTGATACACTTGAACTTTTGATCTACCTTATTTTTGAGGTCATGCGCTAATATCATCGGGAGAAATGGATGGATGGTGTGGATAAAACACATACATCATGATCGGTCCACGGAACTTTGACGCATCAACAAGGTAGGTTGTGTTATACTCTACTCAATCCCGAGTCCGGTGTTGCGTGTAGCTCACGGTCAGCTAATGCGTAGGCGCTCCAAACATTAGATTAGACGTCCACACCCAGGCTTAAGAAATGATGAGTGCACGGATGCGGATTAGGTACTGGCAACGTCAGTAGCCAATTTGCTGAGGGTGCGTTTGCTCATGGTATTAGATGGGATTAAGTGGGATGGAATTGCATTTGGTCGGTGACAATTCCAAAATGAAAAAGGTTGGAATTAGATTAGATGGAATTGCATTGGGTCGTGTCCCAATTCCACTCAATGTTTGTAAGTTGTGTAGGTCCTATCATGATGTGTGAGCTATATTCACACTATCCACCCATTTTTCGAGATCATTTTAGAGTATGGGCTAAAAAATCAGATAGATCTAAACCTCAAGTGGACCCCACTATAGAAAGCAGAGGGATTGATTACCTACTGCTGAAAACTTTTTTGGGGCCACATAAGTTTTGGATTTGCCTCATTTTACAAAACAAATGAATGGATATAACACGTGTTATTCTCAAATAGTTTCAAATGATGGTGGGTATATCCATCCAATGTACCACCATATTACAAACATAGCATGAAAATAAGATTCCTACCATATCTAATATTTATATTTTTTGAATCCATCCAACCTAATCCTTCGATTGCGTTGTACCCCCTCCGGGACGGTAATCTGTCTGGGCAGGGTTCTGTGGAGCCACCTTGATGTAAGTATTTTATCTATACCGTTAATCAATTTTCTCAAATCATTTTAACTCATGAGCCAAAAAATGAGGTAGTTACAGGGCTTAATTGGACCACAAATTTGGGGTTAAACGTCCACCATTAAAAACTTCTTAGGAATGGGAGAAGTTTTGGATCAAGATGATATTTGTTTTTTCACTTCATCCACGTCTACATGACCTTATGAATATGTTGGATGGTAAACAAACATAACGGTGGCCCTTAGAAAGGTTTCAACAGCGGGTGTCATTATCGCTGCAGTTTCCTTTGGTGTGGTCCATGGAGCTGTGGACCTTCTCCATTTATAAGATTATGATTGAAAATGACATTATAAAAACGAATAATGGGGTGGATAAAACATTTACATCACGGTGGGCCCCACAGATCCGGGCGGGGGTAGGACGCGGGATTGCGTCCTCCCAAACACCCCAGAAGTGACATCACCAATCTCCGTGGACCCACCATGACGTATGTGTTGTATCCATACCGTCCATCCCTTTCCATTCGGTGAGATCGTTTAATGGCATGAACAAAATAAAGAGGTAGATCTAAAGTTCAAGTGGACCCCGCCACAGAAAACAGTGGGGCAGTGACACTCACCGTTGAAAAATTTCTAGGGCCCGAGGTGATGTATTTTTGAGATCCAAGCTATTCATAAGTTAACATAGAGGTAGATGAAGTGAAAAAACAAATATCAGCTTGATCGGAAACTTCTGTTGCCCCTAAGAAGTTTTGAACGGTGGATGTCACTGTCCCTACTGTTTTCTATGGTGGGATCCACTTAAGCTTTGGATCTGCCTCATTCTTTGGCTCGTTCCCTAAAATGATCTCTTCAAATAGATGGACGGTGTAGATATCACGCATACATCATGTTAGGGCCCACAGAGCTTGGTGACGTCACTTCAGTGGCGATTTGGCTACTGACATTGTCAGTATCTAGTCCGCCTGCTGAGTGCACACGCATTCCGCATGGTATAATGGAAAGGAGTGCGAGATCCAAGCCGTTCATCAGGCGATCCCCCCAGTGTGGATGCCGCTTCCAGAGAGATGTGTCCACCTAATAATCAGGCGGGCGACATGCGTGCATATGAAAACCAATGGTTAACAGAATCTGACAAGAAGAAGAAAATCGTCAGGTGGGACCTAATCATCGGATGACCGCCTCAGCCTGATTTTTAGACATTGGATCAACAGGCAAAGGTTAACTTATGAATGGCTACACTACGCGCAAGTTTTTTTTTTTTTTCTTCTTCTTTTTTTTACACATGTGCTGTGTATTCGTTTTTCAACGAGCACTCCTTGTCTAAAAAGAAAACGAAAAAATCAGACTGATGGGTAGTGCAATGCCTCTTCCACGCGGGCGCGACTTCGGTGGATCCGGAGTGGGTGGGATTTCCGTCTTTGAGCCCATCCATATGTATGTTCCTTAAATCCACACCGTCCAGCTGTTTTGAAAAATAATTTTAAGGTACTTTTTCAGAAAAAAGAAGTAGATCCAAATCTTAGGTGAACCAGGGAACCAGAAACAATGGTAACAGAGCCACCATTATAAACTTCTTGTGGGCCACAAAAGTTTTGGATCAAGTTTGCTGCGTGGTTTTGTTTTCGACTTTACATTTGCCGGCGTGCTAGCATAGAAATTGCATATCAATTCAAGCCGCACAACTATGACCTAAGCACCATGATAGTTAGACATGTAGTGTATGATTGAGATTTGATGAGATTGGTGGCTTATTTAACCACTCACTCAAAGTGTAAACATAATCATGTGATATTCAGAGGGTGGGGTTCGTTCTTTGATGATAGGTCGCACCTTTTGCCTTCCGTACGATAGGACCTTTCGATACAGATAAAGTGAAATGAAAAAAGAATTCTTACCATCCATCGTGAAAAACAATTGCAAAACACCTTTTCGAGTGAAGAATCGAATCTAGCGTGCGAGCGTAAACTCAAATTATAGCTAAAAATTACCAGCCACTTGATTAACCCTACGGATTAAACTACAGAATGTAAACAACATGCTGAAAGTAAAAAAATTACACTAAGAAATATAATTTGCTTGACAAGAAAAGTAAAGGATTAACTATGGAATGAAAATTGACTGATAGTTGAAAGATAGATTTAGTTTGTTTGGGTTGGTATGAGATGGATTTTCTTGCTGAATTCCTCTACTATTTATAATATTGATATGACATTCTAGATCCTTCTCACGTTCTGACGATTGTTATAACCGTTCACCATTACTTGACTTCTTTTGTTTCTTCCTTTGCCATCTGTCCTATAATCATTTCTTCACGATTGCTTTTTCATTGGCTGCTTAGACATTGACATGACATTGTTTGATACGTTCCAACTGTTGTTTACCAAGAAATTTTTTCAAATCTCACTTTTGTATAAAGCACTCATAATATACTCTAATTGGCTCTTAAGAGGAATGACGATAACGGGTATGAACAAAGTTGATATTTACGTGGTCTCTTCATTCAGATCTTTTTGACCTTATCAATGGGTTGGATGGCAAATAAACTTTTGGGTGGCCCACATGAACTTTTTAATGGTGGGGATTTAATAACAAATGTTTCCTATGGTGTAGTCATATAAGATTTGGATTAACTTTATTTTTGGAATTATGCCCCAAAATAACTTTCGAAATGGATAAGCATTGTGGATTTAAGACACATATCACATTGAGCCTCACATTTGGGGATCTACTAAAATCCCACCCCCTTCTCTCGGAAGGGGAAATTAATTTAAGGAATACTTAATTATGATGTAACAAAGGTTTTAACCTTAGTATTTGAAGCTATTATTTATTTAGTTCTTTGGATACTTTTTGAATTTTTGAGGAGGAAAAGCTCCTCTGCCACCTATCCCTTTATACGGCAGTAGTTTTTCATAAAAGTCAAGAGGGCCTTTTGAGAATGACAGTATGTACCTACTAAATTAATAATTGGGGTCACCCCTTGACCGATTTGATCTGTTCACATTAATCGAATAGCCGTGAATCACAATAAAATCATTAATTTTTTTTTTTTTTTGGAGATGTCTGTGGCCCACAATTGTATTAATATTGTGAGTTAATTCTAAATTATTTCCTCCAATGTGGTCTATCTGTGATGAGTTTTGCCTTTAAACTTAGACAAATGGCATGAAACTAAAACCCCTTTCATGTGGATGACTTGTATCTGTTATAAGATGATCCAATAGTCTCCATATAAGATGTGAGATGGGTTATGGGTCCCTTGCATTGGAAGCTAATTTAGCCCTTTTTTTTCTCTTTCTTTTTCATTTTTTTTTTTCACGAGAGGGGACCAGTTGGCCGTTAAGACTATTGCAACATATGTGGGACCCACTTTAGAACCTTCCGACATCATTCCCTCCATTATGGCAAGCTTCTAAGTGTTTTTTATTAAAGATTTCTAGCCGCACTATCTGACATATCAGCTATGACAACTAAAGGTAGGCTTAGGTTAAGATAACAATAGCTTTTATATGTTGTATGTATATATATATATATATATATATATATATACACACACACACACACACACACACACACACACACACACACACACACACATATATTTTGTTGGTATGTATCAATGATTGGAGTTTGTGAAAGGGAGGAGGGTATGGTGGTTACTTTTTTTAATTATTATTATTATTATTTTTTTATAGGTATGAATGGTTTGAGTTTGTAAAAGGGATAAAATGGAAGAATGTTGTAATTGATGAATTTTGAAATGAAAGAATGTTATAATGAATGAATCTGATATATGTTGAAATGGATGAAAACGATCATAACTTGCTCGTTACATGTCCGATTTGGATGATCTTATACTCATTGGAAATGTAATTTGATGAAAATTTAAATGAATTTGAAATCACCTCATTTAGATACCATTTGATTGCCCAAAAGTGGGTCTAAAGTTACTATAGATCTCCAATACTTATTGTAAATCGCCGGTCTTACAAAAACGGTCATAGCTCCATCGTTACATGTTCGATATGGGTGATCCTGTACTTGTTGGAAACGTAATTTGATAAGTTTTCAAATGAATTTGAAATTACCTTATTTGGATACCATTTGATTGCCCAAAAGTGAGCCGAAGATTATTATGGATCACCGATACTCACAATGAATCGCTAAAATTCACTATGGGTTGTCAGTCCCACGAAAATGGTCATAACTCTCTCGTTACATGTCTGATTTGAATGATATTGTACTTGTTGGAAAGATAATTTAATGAGATTTCAAATGAATTACCTTATTTGGGCACTGTTTGATTATCCAAAAGTAAGCCCAAAGTTATAGTAGATTTGTCATGCACAAAAAGTTTTTAATGGTCATTCACCACCTTTTTAATTGGTGTAGTCCACTGGAGATTTTAATTTACTTACATTTTGGGGTAAAGTTCTAAAATGATTTGAAAAACAGCCCCGTGCACTACTTGCACAGGCAATCCACTCCCCTTTATATGGGGGAAAGATTATGCATTTGTTAGTGTTACATGCCATTTTATTGGTCGCGGATTGGGTGAGCTAGAGGCGAGACCCCAGATTCATGTAAGATTGTGCGACCCTTACCGTGGGGCCTACCTTAGATGTATGAATTTTGTATTCATGCTATCCATCACTTTAGGGCATTTTTCTGAATCATTTTAAGGCAATTTTCCAAATATTCATTTTTCTATATTATTTCAGGGCATTATTTAAAAAATGAAGTAGATCCAATTATCAAGTGGACTATACCATAGGAAATAGTGGTGATTGACCATTAATATGCCATAAAAGTTTATGATCAAGTTGATATTTATTTATTTTTCCCTATCTAGGCTCATGTGACCTTATCAACAAATTGGATGGCAAATAAACACTACAAAAATATTAAGGTGTGCCCTAATAATTTTTTAATGCCCGCCAAATAAACACTACAGAAACATTAAGGTGTGCCCTAATAATTTTTTAATGGTAGGGCATTCAATCACCATTGTTTCCTGTGGTATGGTCTATATGATAATTGGATCTGTTTCATTTTTTAGATAATACCCTAAAATGATTAAGAAATACAGATGGATGATATAAATACAAATACATACATCAAGGTGGGCCCCACAATAAGGGGGGCACCATCTTAGGTGAGGATAGGGTCTCACCTAATCCGCTTCCCATTCTATTTAATTTGGAGAGTTGATCAATTGTGGCCATGGGCCTACTTGGATGATGTGTTGTATATTCATGCTTTCCATCCATTTTTTCAACCCATTTTAGAATGTGGTCCAAAAAATTAAATCCAGATCTCATATGGACAACACCACAAAAACAGTGGTGATTGAACACTACCATTAAAAATATTGGTGATTGAACGCTACCATTAAAAACGTCCCAATGCCTGTTGTAATGTTTTCTTAATGTTTATTTGCCATCCGACCTGTTGATAAGGTCAAGACGACCTGAATGAATGATGGGATAAGACGAAAATCAGCTTGATCCAGAACTTTTATGGCCCACAAAAAGCTTTTAATGGTTAAACATCACTTTTGTGGTACACTTGAGATTTGGATTTGCTTAAATAAATTTTCATGTCGAAGTTTTAAATTGTAACACCCCGAATTTTTGCCAACTTGGAGTTAGGCGTTCTTAGGCAATGGGTCGATCTTGACACTTTATTAACTTTTCAGAACTCAATCCTAAAGTCTCAAATCCCCTTTTTAACCCATTTCCTTCAAAATCTCACCTTTCAAGACCCTATTCTTTAAAATTTTCTAAGTACTTTCATATTAGACACTAATTTTAAAGTTTAAATAATAAAGAACAATAATGAAATTAAATTTATTATAAATAGTGAATAAATAAATAAAATGGGTTTTTGACCATTAACCTTTTGGAATCTCATGAAATAACTAGGCTATTTGGATAGATCAGCTTCTCCGACCCCAAAATCATATGTTGCATGTCAAATAACTCATTTCGGTTTGCAAAATACATACGTTCCAAATATCGGGTGGCGAAACCACCACCAGATAGGATAGCGAGTCAGCGATGGTATCGCCGTGACGGCGAGGCCTTGCCATCCAGCGGGCCGAGCGGGCCACAGCGGGCTGGGCGGTCCGTTTCCTGCTGTTTTCTGTAGTTTTTTCGTCCGACTTCAAAAAGTCATATCTCCCTCGTTATAACTCTGATTTAGGTGATTCAAATGTCAGATTGAAAGTTAATAAGTCTAGTTTTATATAAAAATAAGTAAAAAATATAATAAATTTTTTTTTATAGTTAAATATAGGTCATTGTGACAACTATCCGAAAATCATTAGTTTGGACAGCTGCTGCTTTTAGAATTTTTAGAATTTTTCTATGATACAAAATCTAATGAAATTTGGTAGAGATGAACTAGACTTGATGACTAACTACTAAAAAAATAATTAAAATAATATACTAATTAAAAGTTCCAAAAAGGGTTATAGAACTACCTTAGGACCATATTCTGTTGTAATTAGGGCATAATTTAGTTAAGTACTAAACTGAATACTCAGTAGAATTAGCTTGAACTACTTTAAATACGAACTACAATATCCAAAATGAATAGAACCGCTAATGCTACGTTACCTAGAAACCTAAGATCAATCTCTAAACCCAGTTGCTCTCGGGAGCACATTGAAACTCCGTATCGGATTTGAACCGCGCGTCAAAAGTCCGATGACGGCGAAATTATACGGTTATGATCGCCTTGCTGGGCTTGACAACTATCTCAAAAATCGAGTAATTATATTATCCAGAAATGCACAACTTGAGCTCGGAGCGAAGTGTGTGAGAAATGCGAATACCTTTAGAAAGTGAACTGGAACTTAAGTAAATTGAGTCATTCACTTGCGGGCCAAATCTAAGGATTCAGACTGTCAGATTTTGACCCAATTACACCCTCAGATCAGAAAAAATTTTCAACACATGTTAGGATACTTGTGGCCCTGATCGAGTGACAATGACCATTGAACTAAAACTGGCCCTCCGCGGTCGATTTGTAAATCTGATCAGACTGAAAACTTAACCTGGTATAGATCCATCATCAGGAGACTTACTCCTGACCGTATGCAGAAAAAGAGCTTCCATATGTGCTTCGTTAGACTGAAACGGCCACCGTTTGGCTATAACCTAAGTATATTATGGCCCTAGGGCCATTACCATCAGTTCTGGGCTTATATAAGGGCCTTAAACCCATATCTCTCTCTCCCATACGAATTTCTCCAAACCCTATGTGGGAGAAGAGACAAAAGGAGAGGAAAAAGTGGAGATTGAAGGGAAATCCTTGGAGTTTGCTGCTGTCCTTCTGTTCTGCTGCTCCACGCCTCGATTCACCCTTCCACGTCACTACACCATCGATTTCAGCTATATTTTTGGGTAAGAAATCCTAACCTTAAACTGATATAGATATCCAAATAGAGTAGTGATAGGCGAAATAACTAACTTATTTCAAGAATCAGGTAGCCGTTGTGTCGTAGACAGTGACGTAGTGATCGAATCGCGTCCAAATCAGGTATACCGAAGAAAGGTGCAGACTATAAACGTTTATGTTATGATTTTTAAGGCTTTCAATATTAGTTAATGATTTATAATTGACTTCATTGCTATCACATATGCTTAGATGCAATGTTTTCCACATATTACATATATATATATATATATATATATATATATATATATATATATATATATATATATATATGAACTATGTTGAAATTAATGCATTCCATGTGTTTGTTGAAATGTTCGAATGAAAGTGAAACCTTGGTTTATGCTTACCATGACTATTAACCTATAATACATGATTGTTGTGTGTACGACAACTCCTTCGTGAAAGGATTTGCCGTAATATATACTATAACTAATTTAGTTTATGTATAATACAAAATACATTCCATGTGTTTGTTGAAATGTTTGAATGAACATGGAATTATGATTTGTGCTTGCCATGATTTTTTAGTTGAGAATACATGATCGTTGTACGCATGACAACTCCCTTATGAAAGGATTTGCTATAATATACGTTATAACTGATATATTATATGAATGTTGGTATGTGTAGTCTAAGTGTTTGATAAAATGCCTGAATGAGAAAATGCTTGTTGAACTGTATTTAATGAGGGTGTTGAGATAGGATTTTCAATCCCCTTATCTATAGTTATAGCTTTCTTTATGTAACCTATCCTACTACTGTGTGATTTAGGGATGAAATGCCTGTGTATTATAGCATGTGTACTATTTGTTTGTCGAAATGCTCAATTGAGATTTATATTTTAGATTGGTTGTCACATGCCGTCTTTGACTATCATATGTAAATACTATTGTTTGGAGTGTGATTGGGGCTACGATATAGTCCAGGCAATCGGTAATGGTTTACAATTGGTGGCCGAACTGTTTTAGCCACGACAGATACGTTCGATGAATCCGAGTCGTATGGTGATTATCGACAATTGTTAGGCCACGAGGAGTGCATATGCGCTCCATATCGATTAATTCAACGTATGCTCGTACCAGTTGAGCTTGTCAAGTAACCCGATTGGCCCAATGTATGTTCACCATGTATGAACACTACTGCTTGAATCTAAGGTACCAAACTTACCAGTGAAAAAGCCCGTTTAACCTTGGTAGCTTGATCCGCTACGACTCATGAGCCGGGTATGGTGGTATGGGATACCGTGTTCGAGCTGTCGGCCTACGCTAGGGCGACGAGCCTCCCCATAGTGACCAGTGAGTAACCCAAACTCATGAGCCGAATACGGCAGTATCAGACACTGTATTCGAGTTGTCGGCCTACGATCAGGCGACGAGCCCGTAGTGACCTCGAGTATACTCTAGGACTACGATCAGGAGACGAGCCTTTGCATAGTTACTTCGAGTATAAAAGAGGCCCGCCCCGGCACAGCCTGGCTGTGGTCCCTAGTCGGGTTGGTGACGAGCCTTCGAAAATAGACTGCCAGTTGGTAGGGCATTAGTAGTATGACCTCGAGTATGAAGTAAGTCTACGCTGACTGAATTGATAACATGTTAACCTTTGCGTTATAGTTCCACTGAATTAGCTACTCATTCCCACCTGAGACGGTGTTTTTAAAACATCACCTAGACTCTGGTTTAAATGCAGGTAATGGTGGAGTCTATGCAGCTATAATGGACTTCATGGATGAGGAGGAAGAATTCTCCTACGTTCAGCTCTCAGGTGGGTCTACGTAGACCTCGTGCTGATTTGACAGGATTACAGGGCTTTACGGATTAGTTGGACATTTATATTTTGGTATTTTGTATAATTTAACATAAAACATGTATATATTCAGCCCTGTTACATATTCATACTCGGGGGATTTAAAACCACTTATATACTTTATATACCTATCACAGTCTTCCGCTTGCTTAATTTAGTTATCCCTGGAGTATGATATGCTGTTTTAGTATAATCCCACCCTTGTTTGAATGCACTCATAACAATCATCATAATCTATGTTGCATAAGTGATGCGTTGGAACTCGGGAGTTGAGCTTTGCTCGACCTTCGATTTTCAGGGCGTTACAAAAATAATATGGAAAAATGGATGGGTGGCTTGAAAATACAACGCATTCATCAAGGTAGGCGCCACATGGTCAACGTAACAGCTAAGCTTCTTTTTACAGGAAATGCCAAAGGTACCTTTCAAACACGTGAGAGTGGGTATTACCCTTACCATGGGGCTCACCTTGAAGATGTGTTATATATCCAGGCCATCCATCCATCTTTCAAGCCCATTTTAGAAGGTGGTCCCAAAAATTAAGCAGATCCAAATCTAAGGTGAACCATACCACAGGAAACAATGGTGATTAAATGCCAGCCATTAAAAACTACCTAAGGCCTATTGTAAGCAGCTCATAATTTTATTTTCCTTCCAACTTCTTGAAAAGATCATCCGGACCTAAAAATAAAAATATCAGTTTGATCCAAAACTTGTGTGGCTTAAAAGATTTTTTTAATAATTTTTTATTATTAAATTTTCAATAGTGAGGTCCACAGGATATCTAGATTTACATAAGTTTTAAGATAACGTCTCGTAGAAAAGAACGAGCAGCATAGACATACAATGTATTCTTCGGGTGTTCCTTGGGTAACACCTACCTGGGTAACACCTAATCCACTCCCAAACATACTTACATTGGTTTCAATTTTAACAGAGACGTGCTGGCCAATCAAATCTGGCCTATGTAAGGTAACTATAGTTTCTACCTGCCTTCAATTTAATTTTGTGAGGACAAGGGAAAGGTGAATTTACTAATGTCAGTACACGAATGGCCCGCCGGCCTAAGTTGGTTGGGCCACATGTCATTTTTAGATGTAGCCATGTAAACCTTGTTGGGCAGTATTCGGATAAACCTGTTACATGTGGACTAGACCAATCAAATCTTGCCAACGATAAACCACCGATTTCAGTCTCTCATTCACCTTGCCACAGGTGTTCCCTTCATCTCTTGTTGATAAAATAAATAGTAAGTTATTTAAAATAATTAAGTTATTTATGCTTCTAATAACTTATCTTAATTTTTACTTATTAAATTAAAATAATTAAATAATTTTAAGTAAAAAAATTACTTATAATTTATCATAAATTTAACTTATTTATTTTAAATAAGTTACTTATCTACTATTGTAAGTAGTAAAAATAATTCATTTGATAGTATCCAAACAAGCCCTAAATTTATCCATCATTTGAGCCAGTCCAGTCTAAGAGGTGTGCCAAAAAGTATTACCGATTCAAAACTCAAAGTGGGCCACACCATAGGCAACAGTGGGAATAAAGAAATCCATTGTTGAAATCGTCATGGCCCACGTGATGTTTAAATGACATCTAACCCATTTATCCAAAAGCTTCGTGGGTTAAATGAAGGTTTGAAGGCAGGCGGCAGTATGGTCTACTTAAGCTGAATTTTAGGGGTCAAGTAAACATGATTTGTCTTAAACGTTGTAGAGAGTGGATTTCACACAAACCTTCCTATGGACCCACATGAATTTACGTTGCGAACATGTCCGACATTACTCCGTCGCTGCTATTGCACATTAGATTTCATTTTGCCTCTGTCGCTGCTCAAGATCGAGTGTGTGTGGTTGTTCACTGGGGCTTATATGCTAAGTAGTCCAATGATCCGAACTATTAACGTTGTGGAACCTATCCTATAAGGGCCACAGTAAGAAAGTAACACTGGGGAGATGATTTTGATTTAGTTCTCTATAGATGGATTTAAATCATGAAAAGAAATATCCATGTAATGCATTCAACTCCAAAGACGAAAGGTTATGATTATCAATTTGTTCATCCTCATTATCATCATTCCTTGTAATAACTATTTAAAGGTAGTTATGCGTGATATGTACAGATTCGCATGGTGTATTTGAAGATTTGCAGATACGTACAGAGTAGATTTTTCGATAAATGTAGCTGGAGCATAGTAGATGATGTCACGCCCCGAAATTCAAGTACAGATTATACACCCTTAGACTCGAGTTTCGAGTCATAACTCGTACACAAAGTGTACTAACTTTATTCCATTATACGATTATTCATCTACCTACTATCTCTACTGTAGATCTAAGTTCCATCCATACTCAGCAATATCTCATAAATATGAAATGATCATCCATTCCAATAATCAATTATGAGCATAGTTAAGGATCCTTCCATTCGGAATCTTATGAATGAAATAAATATGTCCAATAACTTAAAATAATTAATTAACAATTTAAGAAAATTAAATATAATTAAAGTAAAAATATCATAACTAGTTTAAGGCAGCAACTTCTTCCTCTGTCAAGTAAGGCCACATGTCCATTAAGTCTTTTTCCGACTCGATTATGTATTCCTGTTTTTGAGCCACCGGCTCACCCTCATTCACATCTGTATAGTTTTTCCATCAATAAAAAGGGTAAGCTCGGCAGGCCTAGTGAGAATTCCCGACATGGTTCTTTACATCAAATTATAATATAATGTTAATAATCATATATAATAAAATTAAAAAAATGTAAATGCAATACATCAATGCATCAAGTGGGAATCCGTTCACTTGCTTGAGTTGGAAACTCGTCAAGCCGTATCTGCCCTTTGGCAGGCTTCTACCATCTAGTAGGCATAAGCAAGACTCACATCTACTCCTTGAGTAGGCTTCCACTAGTATAGTAGGATTCTGGTAACAATTCTATCAGGATACCATCCAGGGAGGTTCTCCAGAAATTTCACATGTGTTGTGGATGTAATTGATAGATACACCAAGTAATCATGAATTATGTATTGTATAAATTATGTCGATTATCACATTTGAATCAACGTAGTCTAATACATTAATTAAATCATGTCATTATTATTACGTTTCAGAAATCACACAACCATTTAAATCAACTAAGAGTATATGACAATTAAATCAGGGTAATAATATAACATATTAAACAATCCATCAATTTTAACTTAATGGATGAGAAACACATCGGGATCACTCACCTTGATGCGGTGGAAATGATTCCATGAATCAACGGTCTGAATTGAATTAGGACTTTCTAAAATCATATAAATAAGAATTATATTTAATCTAACAATTACACATAATGAATAAAATATATGATTCATTATCTATCATTTCTTCAGATTGATGTTATCCATCTAATAGTTCGATCGGTATAGAATATAAGATTTTAATTTATTTTAAATCTTAAGGAACTAATGAATAATGATGATTTAATCACACATATCAGATTATGTCATATAATTCTCTGTGCCAAGTTCTATCTTGCGCAGAGAATTACTCTTCTTTTGTTTATTCAATTTCGTTAGATTAAGGAAGAAAACTGGTATATTTATGATCAGTATAGTCCATTAAGGTGTTGAATTGGTCTAATTCTTAAAAATATTACATAATTAAGTCTTATAATACCCATGAACAATACAGATCATACTGATCGTTGTCTATCATGAAAAAATCTCACATTTTACACATTAGCCTTAAAGTCAAGCGCATACCTTAAAATCTCACATTATATACATTAGCGTTAAAGCTATGCGCATACATTTTCACATGAATGAATTAAATCTACACAATGGATATTTGAGATTGATCCAATCCATCCAATGTGTAGATCATGTCAAATTAACTATTGCATAAATAAAATAAAGAAAAAAAATACTAACCTGAATAAGTAAATTCCCAAATCTCCTTTCCCACTTTTTCTTTCGTATTTTTTTAACGAGTTTTTCTTTGGTTCTTTTAGTTTTGATAGAACTATCGCTCTCTTCTGTTTGGTTCTTTTACTTTTGATAGAACTATTGCTCTCTTACGTTCTCCTTTTAAGAAAGAAGGTTCATTGGAAAACTATGAGATACGAGAAAAAATTTATATAATGAGAGATAAAAGGAAGGATAATGAGATCGGTGGATCTCTTTTCCACCCAAAATTTAAAACTTAAAATTTTAAAATTAAATTTTTATTAATAAAAATTGAGAGCGTTACAGATGATGCCGTGTATTGCTTAAGTGGCTAATGAGAAACAATCGTGTGCGAACGGTTATAGGACATGTGGCGATATGAGAAGTGTAATGCCCCGTCTAAAAAGGAACAGTGTCCTTACGTGCTCATGTGCGAGCCGACGCAGGACCGAATGATTCGGTTGCACGTGTAAGCCTATTACTGATAAATTAAATTCAAATTTAGCTGTTGATACGATTAAATCTAATCGTGTCCAGGACAAGCACAGGCCGTAGAGCCAGATGACTAAATTACACTTGGCGACTACCCATACGGGCCGTGTATCACCGGAGGAAGGACAAAAAAAATTCTAAAATTTTAGTAAGCCAAGGGTCTTGCTGGGCTGTTGGTCCCATGCAGATGTTAGGCTCAGACGATGCCCCGGGATGGACGAATTGCATCGTCCAGCTGTCACTTGAAAGCTGCGAGTTGCCAGGCCTAAAGAAGAAAATTCTGAAATTTGAATCAATTGGCCCCGTTTCTTGAGACAACAAATTCAGGCATTTCAGCTGTCGGATCTCTTTTAAATTCACATTGAAGGTTAGAAATAATTCTCTGCCCTTTCCCACAAAACCTAATTATTGATCGTGGAACGGTGACCATTGATCGCATATCGGGCCATTGTAGAAAAACTCAACATCTGTTGGCGATCAAACTTTGCCCAACCCTTCATCGGGCCATGGGGCATGTGATCCATGAATTGGATGGGCCAGGGGTCGAGCAGCCCCAATAACCTAAAAAGGGCCCCACAGGGCCATTGGGGGAATTACATAAAACGTTAGGGTCAGTTGCAATAAATCTGGATATATAAAAGTCCAGCCTTCTCTCTCTTAATCCCATTACTTCAGCAGCTGAGAGAGAGAAAGAGAGAGGGAGAGAGAGAGAATATGTACTGGCCATTACCTTTAGGTGACCGATTATCGCGCTTAGAGTAGGTTTAATTAATATGATTGGTGAATCGTTAGTGCATGTGGCTGGATAATCATTTGGACTACATAAATAGGATAATGCACTATAAATTGTTAAAATTATGGGAAGAGGCTTGGCCCTAATACCCCAAATACGTGACTTATGCATTTGCATGCTCACGTAGGTTACAAGTATTTAATTTTCCCCAAATTGCTGCTGGTTGGTTGTGAATTCCTGTTTAGGTGTTAATCATGCTTAGAATGAAGTTATGGAATGCTCAAAATTGCTGATTGGTTGTTGCTTCCTCGATTTATGATTAATTATGTTTGGGTAAAGGCATGAAATGTTGTGGAATGGTTGACTAGTTGTGTTACTTGCCCTGATTACCGATTTATGGATGAATTGCGTGATTCATGGTGGCCCATGAAAGATTAATTACGGTGTATTACTATATTATTATCCATGAGATTGTATAGGCTGGAATATGACATGCATGAACTATAAATTTAGGTGGAAATTAATATATTGCTGTCCATGCAATGATTATACTAAAAATGGTGTCTGTCATGTGTGAATTGTGTCCGATGATGACCCTACTTGTAGTGGGTTGACACTTATTCTACTATGGATCGGCCAACTACCTAGAATTACTTGGGCGGTCTTTGTTGGACCTGTCCGTAAGAGAATCTAGCCCGAGTAGATAAACTGTATGTCGTTGGCCATAGTTGGACTACATGAGACAGTGTTCTTAGGCCAATTAAATATGGTTCAGTCTGTTGGGGCATATTAATCTTAAAGTCGGCCATCCTTATATGTTAACCATATTTGATCATGTATATATGAACCCAAAATACCCTGAGGCTATTGCGCCCACTATTAATTGTAATTTACAGCCCACAAGACTCATGAGCCAGGGATGGTGGTGTGAGACACTATGCCTATGCTATCAGCCTACGTTGGGGTGACGAGCCTCCCCGTAGTGTCCAGTGAGCATTTAGACTAGTGAGCCGGGGACGGTGGTATGGGACACTGTGCCCGTGTTGTCGGCCTGTGCTGGGGTGACGACCTCCCCATAGTGACAGCAAGCAGGACATTAAAGTCCCAATCGTTTTCGTTTGAGATCATGTTTTCTAGAATTGACGACCCCATACAGGGCTAAGGATCGCGAGAGTCCTATGACCATGGCCCTTGAGCCACGCGATCAGGTTAGGGCAGTAACTCCACCAAGGGTATTCTGGTTTTCCCAATCTGTTGGGTGAATAAACCTAATTAACCAACCAGGCTAACATATTTCACGACATTGCATTATTATTGTGGCGATTAGGCTGTCGAGGTCGCAATTGAGGGAGTGTTGGTCATTGCGAACGTCAGATGTCGTCGCTTGAGAGAGCGTCAGTGGTGAGGGGCATGCATCATATCATTGAACCATGCATTTGCATTAAAACTAGTATTAAGGTTTTATGCTATATGTTATTCATTAAATATATCCTATGCATGATAATTTGTGTGGCTTATTGCTAATGGTACCACTGAGTTAGCTACTCACTCCCACTCTAGGATGGTGTTCTAAAACACCAACCAGAATCCGACATATATGCAGGTACCTTGGAGTGGGATGCATTGGACGATGTCGATGCAGACGACATAGAGAAGCGAGCATATTTCCAGGCATTTGACGGACCTTATTAGTGCGATGGATGGAGGTGGGATTGGGCCAGAGCCCAAATCATTTTGGGGATTGACACATGTATGGGACAGGGTCCCTAGACGATGATATTCCGGATTTGTCGGGTCTATTTACAGATGGTTATGTATTTATGTTGGAGTATTTATTTGTTTTAGTACTACTTGGATCTTATTCACCTGGTTAGTACTGAACATATTTAGTTTAATCCTTCATTGCTTGTTAATACCTACTAACTATACGTATTCGTGACTCATCATTGCACACGTGACACTTGAAATTTGGGAGCCAAGTTGCTACTCGGTCCTTAAATTTCGGGGCGCTACAAGAAGCAAAAGAGTTCAAGTAATGGAGAACGGTTACGGTAATCGTCGGAACGTGAGAATGATTTAGATGGCTAGATTAAAGCTATAAATAGAAGCAAAATACAAGAAGAAAATTTATCTTATACCAAACCAAACAAATCGAATCAATCTTTCAAATTATCCTTTCAATTTATCAGTCAAATTACATTCTATACTGTAAACCTTTACTTTTCCTGTCAAGCAAATTACATTTCTTAGTTGAATCTTTTACATTTCAGCATGCTGTTTACATTTATTAGTATATTCATAGAGGTAATCAAGTAGCTGATAATCTCTAGCTATAGTTTGAGTTTAAGCTCATGCGCTGGATTTAGTTCATTAATCGGAAATGTGTTTTTGCGATCGATAGTAAGAGTTCATTCTTCATTCCAATTTATTTGTATTGAAAAATCCTTTTGTATGGAAGGTAAATGTGTAACCCATCATTAGAGGATGAACCCCACCATTTGAATATTACCTGATCTGATTTTACACATGGAGCGAGTGACTAAATAGGCGACTAATTTCTTTACATCTTGGTCATACACTACAATGTCTACCTATCTTAGCGCTTGGGGTTATTGTTGTTCGGTTTGAATTGAAATTATAATTTCAATTCTAGTACACCCGTGCACACGTAGTGTCGAAAACTAGGGGTGTACATCGAGTCGAACTGAGTCGAGCTGGCCTCAGCTCGACTCGGCTCGAACACTGGCTGACCTTAGCTTGGCTCAGCTCGGTCCTCAAGCTTGACTGGCCAGCTCGGCTCTGTTTGGTTAGCAGCTCGGGCCAGCTCAGGCCGAGTTTGAACCAAGTTCACCATTGAGGCATTTCCACAAACACTTGAACTGCAACTTTAAAATCCCAGTATTTTACAAACAAAGGCAATGATTTTATAGGTGTTTTATCAAACACAAACACCTTCAAGTAACATAATAATTAAAAAAAAAAAAACCAAAGAGCTTGCTTACTCCTTCGCTGATGAATGTCCCAATTATATACTCGAGCGAGTGTAACTTGGGTTGTTGTCACTTGGTCTCTCAGGAACTGCAAATCAGCAACAAGGACTTCTAAACTCGCTTTAGCATTTTAAAGATTCTTACATAGAAGAGCATTTGCCTCTTCACAAGAATACCTTAGCATGACATTTGCTCCTAACCATAGATAGACCGACTTGGCATCCTCAAATCGAGCCCGTGCATATATTCCCTCAGGAACTTCGAAATTAGCAATCAACGCCTCACCAGTACCCTTCTGAGCGAGAAGTTTCATTTCGACCAACTTGTACTGCTGAAGTATTTCTTAAAGAAAAGCAAGCGAGGAGTTGACTGCCACCACCCAAGCCTTCCTTGCCACCAGCCACATTTCGTTGAGTCATTTTATCAAACAATTGGTGAACAACATCAATGGCAAAGTAACCAAGTCACCAAACTAGTTTGATCCGAGTTCGATTCGAGTTGAGTCGAGTCGAGCTGGGGCCTGCTCGAACTTGGCTCGAACTCATTTTCGAGCTAAAAAAATCAGCTCGACTCGGCTCGAACTCAGCTTCGAACTGAGTCGAATCGAGCTTTTTTGAGTAGAGTCGAGCGAGCTAACCGAGCTAGCTCTGTTTGTGTACACCCCTACCGAAAACTGTAGCAACACACTAAATTTATGATGATACCTAAAATATGGACAATTGAAATTATTGGACCTTACCATGTTTACATCCGGTACAGAAAACAATGGATTGTTAGTCGCATATGAGGCAAACAAACTCTTACTATTATTTGTCGTTGTAATTCAATTAAATATAAGGCCACGTGTTGGTAAAGGTATGTATTTAGTTAAAGTGTCTGATTAAGATAGCATGGACCTACCAGAGTTTTATACGACTCAAGTGTAATTAAATGATGATCCTGTTAAGACTCAACTCGTGAGCTCGGCCACTCTCTAAAACCACGCGTGTAGCAGTCTTGCCCATACAAACACAAGCACTCGCGCCAATATGGGAACGTTATATATCTTGATCAAATCTTTCCATTAGGTGGGCTGAACCTTTAGATCATCTTACTCAAAATTCAAACCATTTCACGGATAAAATAAATGGACAGCCACAATGACAACCGCATACAGAACAAATGTAGGCTTAAAAGCTGGGCCCTGATTTTTGAACCACAAGATCGAAGAATTATTTCCTAGCGGATGGAACTAGGAAATGTCCAGCACGGGGGATCTATATTAGCACGTGTGGCTGCGTGTGGATGGACGGAGCTCGACACTCGTGTGCAAAATTGAAATTACCAAACCAACTTTAATTTTCTCATTTTAGTCGTGATGGAAAGCAGCAATTAAATTAAAGTCGCTTTCCTCCGAGAAAGTGGGTACGACGATAGACTCGAGGATAAGACCTGTCTTCAGCTGGTCAGTTTCACTGTTGAAAGGCACGTCTTCATTTTGTCGAAGTGGGCCCCTGATGAAGTGATCAAAGCAGTAGAATTACTGGGTTCTGGTGACCGGCATTAGAAGGTTGAGATAGAAAATGATACAGCTATTAACATTCAACCATAAAAATGGACGAAGATCAAGCGGCTATTGTCTTCCATCCTTAAAAATTGCTAGCGCATGGAGCATCACGGTTAGTAACGAAATACCAACCATAAAAATGGACCAGATCATTAATACATGCCTAACCGGCCATCTAGATTCTACTTTTGATGATCACGACCATTCATCTAAACAGTGGAGGAAGTATTTGGATTGATTAAAACGCTTGCACGGAAGAATTGTAAGGTCCTGATGCATAAGAACATGACACATGCATACTTTGTTAGTGGAACTATGGTGGGGTACACATCACGGATAGTCCAAGCCAATATTTGATCCATAACCTTAACTGGACCCACATGATGGATCGTCTAGATCCATGATTAAAACTTCGTCATAAAGATTTGGACCGTCTACTTTGTTGGGCGTTGATTGGATGGTTAGATGGTGGGATCAAAGTTTTTCTTTAGATGAAATGGAATTGGACGTGAGGCCCGTATATGGACGGCCTAACATGATAGGATATCTTTCATAAATGATTTGGGCCATTCATTTTTATTGCCATGGATCAGATTGCTAGGATCGTCCTGTCAAAGCGATTCTTCCAAGTGAGGGAGCAAAAGGTGGGGACCCCAAGATCAACAGTCTAGATACATGACCAGATTACTTTTTCTAATAAGCGAACTATGTTCTTCATTTTGCTGGGTATAGATCTGAGGGTTAGGATGAGCAGATCGGAGGTGATTCTTAAGAGGAAATGGGATATCAGAGGTGGGGCCCTCAGGAAGAATGGTCCAAATCCATGTTGAGACAAAGGTAGGATAGGTCTTGGGTGTTGAAAAATTATACAGAAAAAATATTTTCTGTAAAGTATGAAAATTGAAAACCAAAATAATCTGAAAACAATTAAGACAGGCCGAAGCACGGTTGGAAGTTAGGTGGGGCCCACCGTGTTCAGGTAGATCCAAAAATAAAGAGGCCACAGGAGGGAAGCGGATTGGCCGGTGCACCACACACCACAGATGTGGCCTGGTCACCAAGCAGCTTTGATCTCCTTTGAACCGTTCATATAACTAGGAGCGACAACACTCGTCTTCACGCCCGGTACCCACACCAGCCAGATCGGTGGTCTGTGGTACACCAGCCAATCCATCCTCATCGGAGTTGGAAAACCGGAGAATTCTACCATTCAAATTAACCATCTTGAGGTCCACCTCGTTGTTTATATGTATTCAATTCATTTATAAGATCATTTCTATTAGGATGAGCTGAAAGTACCAAAAAAATTATAGCTTGGTATAAAACTGTTATGGCTGTACAAATATTTTAATGTTTTATAAGTGGTTGCTCCATTCCCACTGTTTCCTCTCATGGGGTACACTTGAGTTTTGGATTCACCTAATTTTTGATCAAATGTCTTAAACTAACGGATGAACACCGTGAATTGGTTACAAACATCACGGTGAATTATCAGTGTGCGAAGTTCTTTTTGCAGGAAAAGCCAAAAGTACCTTTCAAACACAAGAGAGTAGGTGTTACCCTTACCATGGGGGTCACATGTGTTATATATCTAGGCCATCCATCCATTTTTCAAGCCCATTTTAGAAGGTGGTCTCAAAAATTAAGCAGATCTAAATCTAAACGGTGATTAAATGCCCGCCTTTAAATACTACCCAAGGCCTATTGTAAGCAGCAAATAATTTTATTTTCCTTCCAACCTCTTGAAAAGATCATCCAGACATGAATAAAGGAAAAATAAAAATATCAGTTTGATCCAAAGCTTGTGTAGCTTAAAGATTTTTTAAATAATTATTTATCATTTATTTTTCAGTAGTGTGGTCCACAGGGTATCTAGACATACAATGCATTCATCACCTGACCTGGACATGTGTTCCTCGGGTAACACCGACCTGGGTAACAGCTAATCGACTCCCAAACATAAGTGCCTTGGTTCCAATTTTGATAGAGACGTGCTGGCCATTCAAATCTAAGATAATGTGAGGTAACAACTTCTGCCTGCCATCAATTTAATGTGAGCATTCCCAGGTCTATTTTTTAATACTAGCCTCGTATAGAAATACTTAGAAATACACGTCTTCCATTTAAAAATATAAGGAAAAGACATCTTATTTGACTTTGAATAACTATTCATGGAAATGTGCGGTTAATGTCTCTAAAAGACCATTATGCCTTTTGCTACCATTCATATCTACAGTTTGGGGTCCAATTTTCGGTGCTTGCTTTATTTTTTGACTTGCCTTAAAGTGAGTTTTCAAAATAGACGACATGGATATAAGTCAAATACATCAAGCTGGGCCCCATGGTCAAGGGTCCCACTCACTTCCGGGATCCATCGAAGCTGCGCCGGCTGCTGCTAGCCTGTATTATAGGCTGGCTGACGTGGCAGATGCGTTTAGACGATGTGACTGCCTCATGGATGGCGGGGCCATCATGATATTTGTTAAAAATCCACTCCATCCGTCAGCTTTGGCAAGTCATTTTACGCTGTGAATTAAAAATTCAGGGGATATGATGCTCAAATGGGCCACACGATGTAAAACAGTGGAAAGTAGTTGGTTACCGTTCAAACTTTTCTGGGATCCACCTGATGTTTATATGCATCCCTGACTGTGGGGCCCACTATGATGTATGTAACTTACATCCACACTATCCATCCATTTTGATAGCTAATTTTACGGCAAGATCCCAATAAACAAAGCATATCGGATTATCAGGTGGACCATAGCTTAGGAAAGAGTGGTGATTGAACTTCCAGCCATTAAAAGCTTATTATTGAGCATCTTAATATTTCCATAATGTTTATTTGCCATCAAATTTGTTGATAAGGTCAGATGAGCCTAGATGAAGGGAAATAACAAATATCAGTTTGATTCAAAACTTTTGCAGCCCATTAATGTCCGATCACACTATTTTTGTGGTACAGTCCACTTGATCACCACTATTTTTCTGGTACGGTCCACTTGATAATTAGATGTGCTTCATTTTTTTGGATAATGCTCTGAAATAATCTGGAAAGATAGATTAACAGTGTAGATATATATTAGGTGTATCAAGTTTGGCCCGACGGTGATGGCCAGACCATCTTGGGTAAGTCCGACGTCTCACCTAATCCATTCTCTCCCTCTATGAACTTGTACAGGCTGGCTGATGTGACGTGAGAGGACTTTTAATTGCGTGAAGCATTCACGACATGTGAGCCCCATGATGTTACTGAGAAATCCACTTCGTCCATCCATTTTGGCCAGTAATTTGAGATAGGAGATAAAAAATGAGTAGGATATGATACTCAATCGGGTCACACGGTTGGAAATAGTGGAAAGGGGTGGTATATTATTCAAACATTTCTGGGCTCCACCTAATGTTCATATACAATCCAAACTGTTTATAAAGCGGTCCAATTATCCATAACGTCATTGCCATTGGGATGACTAAAAGAAAAAAATATTTGAATTAATATTAGCCTAATTCAAATATTTTATGGCTGTATACACCCTGTGATCAAAACATGACCACTTGGTCTTGTAACGTGGGTGAGCCCTCGTTTTGAACAACTAAAATTGTCATAGAAAGACAACGAATGATCTGTACTGAGCCCGGGTATAGCCCAACATTGTGCTGAATGCTGACTTTACTAAGTGAAGGTTTTTGCCCAAAGGCTGCGGTGCCAGCGCTGTCTTTGCCCATGGTGCTACCACTGTGCACTATCAGAAAAAGGGTCAAAGGTTAGGATAAAAGCCGCAACTTAACACTTATGGCTACGGTATATTTCGTAGCAAGTGCCTAACTATGGTAATATAGCCATTGCATTTGATCCAAGCGCTACGGATTATATTAGATATCAAATAGCTACGGTTTTTATCCGTCACTATTTCTTCTGTAGCGAACGCCATTTTATTTGTACTAACGGTAGAATGAGATCCGCGGTAAAGGTTAAGTTACACACAGCTACGGTTTCAATTGTCAATAGCTACGGTCAATAGCCGTAGTGAGGACTGATTTTCTAACCAATATTAATTACGATCTTGCTTATCGGTACATGTCCCAATAGATCAAATCATCTATGCTAATAAAGATAAAGACTTCATTCATGGCTTACAAATCCATCTACCCATATATACTAATACAGATAAAGAATAATAGAAGAAATACATCACACTTATTTACATGCATAACAAGAGAGTATTCTGTCTTACAAGCTCTTGTGGTTATACAATTCTGTTGGAAGGGTATAGAAGGAACCCAGTGGATCAGCCTGTTACTTTGGCAACAACAGTGATATAGTGGTGCCATTCTAATGGATGGATTGTAAGGATCTGTTAAAAATAAGCTCAAAGGTGTTTGAATTTTAAAGAATCGGCTCATATGCATAGCTACCATGTCATAACCAACATGCGATTGCATTCAACTTCAAGAATAAAACTACTCACATGCTTAATTCCCAAAGGGAGTTTAAAATTACATTACCATTTAAGATCCAGCTCAGTCTATCTACATGCAAAATATCATACTTGCAAAGGTAACCTTCAACCTGCCAACAAAAATAAAAATAAAAAACACTTCCACTTCTCTCTCTAGATTCAATATTAGAACCATCAACATGCCAAGATCTCTCAAAATTCCTGTTATTTATTTTCAATTAAGTTAGAATCGTCAGCAGCCAAGATATCATACTTATAAAGACAAATCTTGAACATGCTTATTTGATAGAAGTCAAAATCAATTCCACTCCCATTTACGTTCAAGCCACATGCACAAAACCCACTATAAAATCAACATTATTTATCCACTTTAAATCATGTTGAAGCATCAATAAGCTCAAATACACTTATCCAATAAAAGAATAACTAAATTTAACATCTTTCTAGTTCAAAATTTAGATCACTGACATGGTTGAATCACAACAGAAAATAAAAAATCACATTAATCATTTAAGACTCGGCTCATATGCATTAGATAAATTGAAGTTTCAGAATGTTAATTAAGCACACAACTAAGAACATAGAAGCATGAATAACCTTATCGGCTTCTACCCATTGAATACAACATCTGGTCGAACATAAAGGAGGTCCTTGCTATTTGCAACTTTTCACGATGTAATACAACCTCCAAATAAATAAATCTCAGCTCCACTGCAAATGAAAGATTCAGTCAATGGTTGCCATGCCTCGAAATTCGGTGCCCGAGTTGGGTAGATCCGACTTCAAATCCCAAGTTGTGATTAAAATTTTTAAACATTCTCATATACAAATTTAATAAAAACTACATCAAATATTCATCTAATACAATGTTTAGACTTACTTTAGAGTTTGTTTTCCACTATACTTTTTTTTCTAACACAAATAGAAAATATCATTACGACTAGATGGATGGTTAGATCGTCGCTTCACTTCGCCCCTGATTAATCTTGAGCCTTAAAACATTGTTAATATAGGTGTGAGCATAATAGCTCGTGGGATTGTATCCAACTCAAATCTGAAATTTGTATAATTATACAAAATGTATAAATAATTAAAATAATTCATTTAAAGTTTAAAGTACGAATTAAAGTACCGAATCTTAAAATATGAGATGAATGCAATACTGGAATCGAAATGATGCTCTGAATATCAAGCTTTCCATCAAGTCTATAAATAACAAAATTAAATAATCATCATCTTTTACAACCCTGTACTCAAATGGATGACCATGCTACATTAATGCCTACGCACTGGTACCTCGTGGTGAAGGACCCATTTATATGTTAGTTGGTTAGACTACTGCTCCAGTCGTACCTCTAGCGTATGTCCGTACACATAATTGTACTCATACGCAGTACATAAAGAAGACTCCAAAGAATTCAATGGGTTCTGGGGTCTTTCACTCAAGGGACATGATCGCCCTACTTGCTGGCTTTAAGGACTTTCACTCAAGGAACACAATCACCTTACCTGCTTATGCCTTTTAGGGACATATTCAGGCAGCGCACTCACATTTCAACATTCATTCTTAATTAAAAAAATAAATATGGGTGACCACCATCCATTCAAATTAGAATGATTAAATATGCAACTTACTGTGTGTTAGTTACAAACTACATAACATTACATCACATATTCTTCGTTATTCTCAAATTATGCATATAAGTCGTTGTAAGGTTCGATGACTATTAACTCAATAATTTTTTAATTAGATAATTAAAATCATCGATTATAAATTGAGAATTAATTTTTAATATAAGTTAATAATTAATTTATCAAAATTAAAATTCCATCCGAATTAAAATTTCTTTATGAAATTGTAAATTAGTAAAGCATAGGAACTCCTAAAGTTAACCCATGTTAAATTCCGAATCCAAATAAATTAATATATGATTTAGATTTTAATAATTTTAATTTAATTAATTTAGTAATAAAAAATCTGACTATTTTTTTTTATATTTTAATTTTCTACTTTCTTCTAATAGATTATATGAAAGATCTATCCTAAACATATTAATTAAATTTTTTTTTTCTATTTTAAACCTTAAGAGTTAAATTTTTATTTTATGAAAGTTAATCCTATTAAGGTTAGGTAATTTATATATATATATATATATATATATATATATATTCTAATCTTATTGAACATTTTTTTCTCCAAATATTCCATGAATAAAAATACCAATAATAAATAATAATTTACTGTAAAATTTAATTTAAAAGAAGTTAAGTATAATGATTAAAAAAAATTAATAACAACAATTATAAAAATTTTCGACTAAAGATGGATCACCCACCTTAATAAAATCTTTCCAAAGTTCCTTTTTTTTTTTTCCCGATCATTTTTATTTTTTCTCACACTTTTTACTTATCGTGCCTAACTCATGACCCTATTTATAATACAAGGTTCCACTATACATAATGTACACATGTGGAAGAATGATAAATTATTCTTTTTAAGTGACCCCTCATGTATGTGAAACACCCACTACATTCAATTAATTCATTACAAAAATATGCATCACGCGTGTATATAGAGTGATGCATGTGGTGCATGGTTGAGCATGTGTGAACAATATCCACATGACATATATATGTAAAATAATTAATGTACAATGGATGGTTGATCAGGTGGGTGGTTTGATGGGTCAAATTAATAGATGACTAATTGAGAAGTTCTTTGGACGGTGTTGATTTGTGTATGAATTTAATGATTTCATTTTATTGATTTAAGTTAACGAACGGATGATTGACTGATCTTATAATAAAACTTGGACGATTCGAAATTGATGGGTTGGTCATTGTGATGTGTGGTCTAGAGTAGTGATCTCTGATCATACTCACACACCTTATGTTTCCTCAATTCAACATTCACGTGCTAATAACTTTACTACGAATTAATATATTTATATTTTATTAAAAATTAATATATTTAATACATACTATTAACTCTTTAAGATGTTAAAATTTAAATGGGCATGTTACACACGTTTAGGAGATACTACATTAAGAAGTTATACCGTATATGGATGGATGATTGAGATGTATTAAAAATAATATTTAAGTAGACCATGTGGTACCTTAATGAGTAGAGAGGTCGATATACGGTTGATTTTGTGAATGTGTTACCCGTTTGTAAGATATGGGGCGTCGGATTTACAATTGTAAGTATGGATACATGGATGATTTTCTACTCTTTTAAAATTATGAGTTTACCACCAAAATATGTATAATATAGCTTGTGGGCCTTTAAAACTTGTTAAATCATATTCCAATGAAAGAAGCACTCTAGTAAATTTATCTAGAGAAATATGAGTATCATCATAGTGATTTTTATTTTATTTTGGAGTGTCCTAATTAGCGAATCTAGACACTTAATCTCCGTTATTTCCTATGATGTGGTCCACTTGAACCTTCGATCTACCTCCTTTTTTAAGCTCATGCCTGAAAAGAAGTTTCAAAGTGAACGGGCGACTTAGATAAAACACACACATTGTGGTGAGCCCTATAGGGCCCCTTATAGATTATTAGTCTCTAGCTATGGAGTAAAAGTGTAGCAATATAGCTATGGTTTTCATAGCAAAAAAATTCCATAGTCGGTAGCCAAAAACTAATTTTTGGGCATTTTTCACGGGTTCTAGTCATCCACTCGCTCCCTGACACGTGGCTTGGCTCATATGAGCCTCACACATGCCCTCACCCATGCCATCATGCATGTCATGATACATGCCATCATCCATAAACCCTTTATGACCCATGTGATAGTTTGGTTCATGCGAGCCTAACATTAAAACTGAGTCTGTGGCTCGTACGATCCAAACTAGCCATCTCTATAAAAGAGAGGGGAGGGCATTAGTTTGGAGAGAAGTGAGTTTGGGCGTCCATCAGAGAGCCTTCAGAGATGGAGAGAGGACATAATCCAGGAAGCGTCTGGCCAGGGTCGAGATAGAAACAGAGACTGGGTCTCTGTTCCCTTGACCTCTTTTAATCTTTCGATCCCTTCTATCTCATTTCAATTTTGAAGCTAAATGTATTTTTAATATATCTTTTTCCAATATGTACATTCCAATATTTCTCCCACTTTGAATACTTGAGGTTGTAGGATATGCTATGACATCACGTAAAATATGCTCTATATAGTTGCCTTTCTTGAGGATCTTCTTTAACAGAAAATGTGACTTAACGGAGTAACCGAAAACTTTGCATTGTTTTTCTTTTCCGTACTTTTATCGGAAAACCATTTTTCTACTGTTTTTATTTCATTTTCAGTTTATCTCTTATAGTTTAGACATCTAAATCTTAATATTTTACCAAAAGTTCCTTGAATCCCCTTTGAAGCATATAGCCTGGTAAAGTAGATACTGTGTTTCACAAGGGGCAGTAAAAAGATGCCTAACCTCTTTCTTTTTCATAATTGGGGCTCTTACCCAAAATTCATGATGCAGATCTATCCAAGAGTCACTTGAGTCGGGAATTATATGATTTTTCTCAATCTCTAGGGGATTCCACGGATTCTAGCCAACCGTGAACTCTGGAGCTTTCATTTTAGCTAGTGATAACTTTGATCAATACATGGATATGAATAGGTTGTATGGGGTATTACGAACGGTATAAGTATAGTTATTAACTTATCTTTTTAACTCCTCTGCGATGTTCAGGTATGAAGGTTTTAGCTATGTGTTTCATTGGATATGGATAGACTTCGAGTTTGGGCCTTCAAATGCTACTGTCCGTATCAACCAAGCATCTAAAATTATAAACCTTCTCTTCTCAACCCCTCTGCGAGGTTCATGTATGGAGGTCTTAGTTATAAATTTCATTGGATTTGGATAGACTTTGGATTTGGGCATTCATATGCTATTGCTCGTATCAACTGAGCATACAATATCCATATATATCTATCACTACACACACACACATCCATCGTTCATGCAACCATCATACAGTTCGACCTGGATACCTAGTGGGGCAGCCCGTATAGGGGGGAAACCTCCCACCAGTGGCCATAGGCTGCACGAATGTCTCAATGGTGGGCGTACAATTTCCACCATTTTTTGTTGTGTGGCCAACTTGAGCTTTCGATCTACCTCATTTTTGGGGTTATGCCATAAAATGAGCAAAACATATGGATTAGGTGGATTTCTCATAAACACCATGGTGGACCCTACCTAGCTTCGGAACACCAGATGCAAACTCCCTTAGTTTAGTGAGAAAGGAGGGTATTTTTGCCATTAAAAAATACTGTTGTAAAACCGTATATAATACTCATGACAGACGGTTATACCATAATGTTATGGGAAAGATCGAATTGACCTAACGTATGAGTCACATGACAGAGAAACATCAAAACAGACTCCCTAAACCACCAAAATGTTAGGGAAGTTGGGCCGAGCCAGGAAACCTAGCGACCAAATTGAATTAGTCAACCGAGCTCGATAATAAGGTTCATCCAGTGTTCAAGTTGTCGTTATCGCTACAAGTTTTGCTGGCCGGAGATAAAGATATAATATTGTTATCATCGATAACCGAAAATGCACGGAAAAAAGGGGGGAACATGGAGAAAATGGTGGAATTTTTCAGTGAAACTTTAGGACATGCCTAAATGCACATATTTACATATTCAGGAATGAAAAAATTACAAAAAGAATACATTAAATAATAAATTTCCATTTAATGGGGGCAAAAAGGAATACGTTGTCATAAGAAATCACTCAAATAGTAACCAAAATGAGTTTATAATACAAATACAAGCTTACAACAATTAATACATGCAAAAGTAAATGAATTCAAAAAAATACACATTTTTGGCCATATTTCATCCCCCACATAGAGTGACAAGGTGACTCGTAATCATTATCCAGATCCCTTAACAGTTGAGAGTAGTACTGTTGCCGAACATGTTGGCAGTACTGTTCCCAGGTCATCCTCTGCTCGTACCAATTGAGGAACTCTCTTATGTACTTCTGATAGTCATCTTCCCTAAACTGTATGAGTACGCTTAGATGTGAGTATTGCATGACATACATCGATGACATTTGCTGAGCAGGGTGCTGAAGGAACAGATTAAGTCCAACCTCGACTCCTTGATAGTATTGCTGTCAGTCATACGGGTACCCCGAATATCATCCTGTCAAAGGGTCATGGCTCGAAGAACTATCCACGTTGTCCATCCATTTTTTTAGCTCATTTTAATAGTTGTTTCGAAATTTGAAGCATGTCCAAAGCTCAAGTGGACCACACCACATGAAACAGTGGTAATAATGATTTCCACCGTTGAAACCTTGGTAGGGCCTACATTGATGTTTATTTGTCATCCAACCCGTTCATAAGATCACAAAGACATGGATGAAGGAAAAACAAAAATAAGAGATTGATCTAGAACTTCCGTGGCCTCATGGAATTTTAGACGGTATAATTTTAAATCACACTGTTTCCCGTGGTGAGGTCCACTTGAGATTTGGATATACTTAGTTTTTGGGCTAAAGCCCTCAAATTATCTGTTAAAATGGATGGACGGAGTGGATAAAATATGCAAATCGCGGTGGACCCCACATAATTTACTCAGTACGCAATTAGAGTCCTCACACGACACATACGTACCCGAGTCCGTAGGGACGCGAATTAGCTATGACGGGTTGAGCAGCAAGACTTGCTACTAAAGTGACATCGAGCGGTTATGTGGCCCCACCATGGTTTATATTTTATATCCATGCCGTCCAACCATTTGAAGATATCATTTTAGTGTACGAGATAGAGAATGAGTCAGATCTAAATCTCTAATGGACCACACCACATGAAAACAATAATGATTGGATATCCACCATTAAAATCCTCTTAAGGCCCACTGTACTATTTATTTGACATCCAATCTGTATGATTAGGTCATACAGACTTAGATGAGAGGAAAAATCAAATATTAGCTTGATCCAATACTTTTATGGGCCCCAAAAAATTATTAATGGTCTATGTTCATTCAACACTGTTTCCTGTAATGTGGTCCACTTGAGATTGGGATACACCTCATTTTTGGTCTCATACCCTAAAATGGTCTAGAAAAATAGATGGACGGTGAGGATACAACACATACATCATGGTGGGGCCTACAGAACTTAGTGATGTCACCTCGGTAGAGAGTCTCCCTAGTAGACTTGTTAGCAGCTAATTCGCGTCTGGACAGGGATTTTTCTCCTCCACTGGGATGCTACGTGGGGTCCGCCATAATGTTTCTAAAAAATTTACACCATCCATCCATTTTTTAAGATCATTTTAGGACATGAGACAAAAAATCATGTGGATCCAAAACTCAGGGCAGCCGCACGAGAGGAAATAGTGGAGATTCAGTGACCACCATTTAAACATAATTGACCACTCATTTAGGCCCACCTTGAATGTATGTGGTCTATCCACGCCATCCATCCATTTTTCCATCTAATTTAAGGGGTTGAGCCTAAAATTGATTCATATCCAAAGATTAAGTAGATCATACCATTGTAAACAGTGGGGATAATGATTTCCACCGTTGAAACCTTTCCAGGCCCCACAGTGATGTTTATTTTTCATCCAACCTATTCATAAGATCGTACAGACATGGATGAAGGGAAAAAACAAATATAAGCTTGATTCAAAACTTCCATGGCCCTGCAAGTATTTTTCAACGGTAAACATTCAATTCAATTGTTTCTTGTGGTGTGGTCCATTTGAACATTGGATATGCCTCATGTTTTTCCTTAAGGCCTACAATTATCGGTTAAAATGTATGGACGGAGTGGATAAAATAAATAAATCATGGTGGGGCCTACATAGCACTTGTGAGTTGCGACTAGCCACCTGACAGCGTTAGTAGCCAAACCGCATCATGCTCGAACGCATATAAGTCTTCTGGGCTGGTTTTTCTTATAAAAAAAAAAACCTAAAATTTCGTGGAAGAGAGATTGCAGTCGAAGAAAGGGGGTTTTTGAAAGAGGATTGATGCCGAAGAAAGGGGGATTTTCTTACCTGTAAATCCGAACAGAATGTTTACAACCGGCGTTGTTGATCGAGGCGTTCTTCCGAGCTCCGAGTTCCGATCAACAAGTAGGAGATCTTCTCGGTTCCGATATTTTTTTCAATTTTTTGAAAGAGAGTTTTCTTAGTTTCGATATTTTTTTTTTTTTGGATTTTTTGAAAGAGGATTTTTCTTACCTATTTATTGGATTTATGGGTTGTTGGCTACAGTTTTCCTATGATAGGGATTGTGGTTGGTAGCTAAAGTGCGGAATCTCGATATTGTCAGCGTTAATCCATGATTTTTGCTAATATCTCCGATATTTCGACGATATCTGCAATATTTTGCCGATAATCTGAAGAGAAACAAAACAATGGGATTTCGGTATCGCTAGACTACCGACACCAATATTATGGGTGATAATATCGACATTTCATCGGCAATGGGAACACTGGGTTCATCGATATCGACATACCTCAATCGTGGATACCGACCTTGACCACGGATACTGACCTTGATCACGGATGTCGACCTCGATCTAGGATACCGATCTCGAGCTTGGGATGAAAATATTCAAAGAGAATCTTGTGTTGTATACGGTCAAGATTACACAGGGAGATCCTAATAAAAAATTATGCCAATCGAGGCATAATTAGAGATATAATTGAGAATAAATTCCAACTTTAATATGGACCCCTCTAACGTATCCCACAAATCTACTCAAATATACAAGCTGCCTAGAAAACCTATAAATATATCATATCATCTAAGGGAAAAGGTACATACAAAGATTCCAACTCTAGCCGTATTTACTTTGGGTTTATCTAATTGAGTTAAGCATCGGAGGGTTTCTAACCACAATCGGCGTCCCTAGTGCTATTCTATTTTTCATTAAAGTGTAGGTACTCATCGGCTTACAGGAGGTGTTATGGGATCAACTAGATTTGAGCAACAACATATAAAGACACACAAAAGGTAGGCGGATCCCTTAAAATATGCCAAAATCAGATGTGTTTTCAAAGATAGATAAAAAGATCGATTTTCTTAAAAAATCTCGACTTTAAAGCAAGCCCAGATGCTTAGTGAACTCCATCCAATCGGTTGCCTTTCAGGCCAACCCTTCCTGAGAAGACGCCAATTAGAAAATCATTCCATCAAAAATATTTTATGACTTGGAATGTTTACCCAAACACACTCTCTTTCATACCCGGTGGATCTCTCGAAAATGAGGGCTCTCTCAATCTCCACCGCACAGATGGAGGCGTGCAATGATAAAAAAAGCAATTGCTTGTTGGGCTTCGTTGAAAACGTTAGACGAGATGTTATAGTTGCACCAACCGTATAACACAACCAGTTAATGGATTACTTTAAAAAATGATGATAAAAACGACTTCTTCCTTTAAACCATACATTTCTTGGCAACGGATACTATGATCAGCACCGTTCCATAACGGCTACTTTTATTATAGTTAAATCAGCACCATTCAGCTAGGGTAGGTGCGCATGTATATCTGTACAACTGTACATACGCTAATTAGATCATGTTAGATTTACGTTCGTATTAGTTGGACATGCGTATAATTTCCTTACGTGTATATATATATATATATATCCGTACATTTAACATTCCACAGTTTAGTTGTCTATATATATCTTTGATGCCATTTGATAAGTAACACTTCAGTTTATTCATTTCATCGGTCTATAATTCTTAGGATAAGATACTATCTCTGCCCTTTGGAATGGCTTCCTTCTCTTCTCCTACCATATTCAGCCTCATTCACCTTATTACGGTTTTCCTCACATTTTCTATCTCCCATTCGTTACTAGATTGCTACACGTCCATCATCAGCTTCGGCGACTCGCTTGCTGACACCGGTAACAAGATCCGCCAATCGAATTATGCCTACTACGTGAACCGACTCCCATATGGAGAGACGTACTTCCATCATCCCACCGGTCGGTTCTCTGACGGACGCCTGATCGTCGACTTCATCGGTATGATCTAAGAGATCTTAACTTATTTGTGATTCCAACACCTTTTGATATAAGAGATTTAACGTTTTGAGGGTCAAATCTCTTAAATTCAACGGTGATGAATCATGGGACCTCAATATTTTTGATAGAAAATTGAATTTATACATGCATGTATGTGTATCTCTTTCATTCGGTCTATTCTTCGTGATATGGTACAACAGCCGAAGAACTCGGACTTCCATATGTGCCTCCGTATCTTGAGGGTTCCAGCGATGGAGATTTCCGTCAAGGAGTGAATTTTGCGTTTGCAGGAGCTACGGCACTCGATGCTGCCTTCTTCCAAGAGAGAGGGATTCCTAACGTGTACACAAACAACTCTTTGGGAATTCAGCTGGGATGGTTCGAAGATCTGTTGCCTTCTCTCTGCTCCAATCCACCAGGTAACTTTTTTTTTTTTTTTTTTCAAGGGCGTTTGGCCATCATTTTTCAGTCTCAGTCGGATTGTCTGTGTTGAAGGTGGGATTCCTGTACCATGATTAGATGGAAACTAGTAATATTTTATAATTTAAAATCTTCAAATTTTCATTAACATGGTTAGATGGAAACTATTAATATTTCATAATTTAAAATCTTCAATATTTCATTTGAAAATGCGTATATGGGCCCATCATTAATGGATGATTTGAGACGTGAGTTCACCAAGTCTCGTTGACACCTGGCGTTACAACTTTCCTCTTCGTAAAGAATATCATCTACAGAGGAACTACCCCTTTTGCCACAGACTAGCTGACCTTGCAGTGGGCCACGTATCCTGTCCAATCAAAATTTTCACGGGGCGTGGGTAATCGGGAAGCGGATTGGCTAGTGGACCTCACACCAGCTATATAGCTGCTGTGTTGACGTTAGCAAGTTTTGTGGATTATATATGTCCAAAACGTCCATCCATCTAGCGAGCTTATCATACTTGAGATGAAAAAAATAAGGCAGATATAACTATCAAGTGGAGCACACTGAAAAAAACCAGTGAGGGAATTGAACATCCACCATTGAAACCCTTTTTGGGTCATAGAAGTTTTGGATCAATATGAAATTCGTTTTTCCTCTTAACTCATGAACAGATTCGGTGGAGAATAACAATATGATGGGCCCCTACAAATTTTTTAACGGTGAAAATATTATCTCTGCCGCTATTTGTGGTGTGGTCCAAATGATCTTGGGATATAATTCATTTTTTGGATTATACTCTAAAATGATCTCTAAAAATATATGAATAGTATAGATATAATGAATACATCACTGTGGGCCCACGTAACTTTGAATTCCTTTGAACCCTTAGTACAACTCGAGCTTGAGGAGCGTCAGTGCTCGTCTTCGCAGGAGTACACATGCCTACAGCATCTATATGGCCGGTGTACCCCAGCCAATCCGCTTCCCGATTACCCAGGCCCTGTGAAAATTTTGATTGGACAGGATACGTGGCCCACTGCAAGGTCAGCTGGTCTTTGGCAAAAGGGGTAGTTCCTCCGTAGGTGATATTCTTTATGAGGAGGAAAGTTGTAACGCCAGGTGTCACAGAGAGTTGGTGAACTCACATCTCAATCATCCATTAATGATGGCCCAATATACGCATTTTCCAATGAAAATTTGAAGATTTTAAATTATGAAATATTAATCGTTTCCATCTAATCAGGTTAATGAAAATTTGAAGATTTTAAATTATAAAATATTACTAGTTTCCATCTAATCATGTCTAGCTGACAGAGGATTACAACTTGTAATGCGTCTTCTATCTTTCCCACCAACCGGCTACATGTCGCTTGTGACATCCGTGCCATGCAGCCGGGCAGGCTCATCATGAAGATCTACCAACAGAAATACCATCCTGATCCGCCCAGAGTGGCCCACATCAGTTGGGTAAATGGACAACCAGTGGCTTGAGTCAGTACACAGGTGTGGCCCATCTGATGAGTGGATCAGCCTCATTTTTTAGATGAGTGACCTTGGTGATACAGCCTCCTGCCTACGTGATATAGGTGCTCCTCAAGTGGTATATTGGCAGAAAAGATAGACCTGCATGACAGGTTGTCGTGCCTTTGACCGTTGGGATCAGTTATCTAAAATGTTACATAGAGTTTGGTGAGGTTGTTGCAATACAGTAACAGGATAAACTAACAAGGAACAACATATATAAATAAGAAGCCACCAAACCTTATCTTATTTTGACTTTGATGCACTTGTGCAAGATGGGGTTGTTTGGATGTTTTGGTAAATAGAACTGCAAATAGTTAGTTTAATCAAGAAGAAATTAGTTCTCAAATTGCAATTATGTTCCTGGGCTAACATGAAATTAACATAATTGCAATAGTCAGCCCATACGCTATATACTAGAGCTAAGGAAGCAAACCACAATTTGGTTATATCCTATATACTAGAGCTAAGGAAGCAAACCACAATTTGGTTATCTCATAAATTTCAATTCAATTCAAATGGTACATCCAAACACAAAAGTCAGCTTCTGTTGATTTTACTAATCTTATACATGCCAACCACTTCTACATGGTATTATAATCTATGTTCTAAAGAAAACTTAGGACTTGGTCCATATCGGTGTGTATGTAAAGAATTTTTGGACTCCTCCCACCAACCCTTGGACTCGAATTTCTGATCGCAGTCTGACAATAAAAATCTCTGTGAGGCGTGTGGTGATGTGATGTATGATGTATACCTGATCCATCCATGCACCGAATCACTTGGGCCGTTTGATTTTTCAAATTCAGAGTATTTACCCTGTACGTACCCCGTAAATAACCCGTTATTACAATTTCACCTGTTTGAAAATATCGGGGTATTCCTTCTTTGAAAAACGGTTTAAAATGACTGATATAAATTTGTGGATCCCACTGTCATGTATATAACATATCCGCATGGTTCATCTGTTTTACCGTAACATTTTGAGGCATGAGCCGAAAAATGAGAAAAATCCAACATTCAAGGGGCCCACACCAAAGTAAATAGCGGCTCCAAAAAGTTTTTAACGGTAAGTGTTAGATTACATTTTTACTATGGTGTGGTCCACTTAAACTTTGAATCTAGCTCATTTTTTGGCTCCTGCCCTAAAATCATTTGCCATGATGGATGGACGGTGTGGATAATCCACATACATCATGGTGGGCTCTCATATATTTGGCAACCTCCACAATATTTGCATTGGGTAAAGTAAGAGTCAAATCAACATAGGTAACGGCGAAGGTACTTCCTAGGCAAATAATTATTACCCATTTTCATTGGGTTTACCTTTTACCTAGAAAATCAAACATGCCCTAAATGAAACATGAGCTAAAATAAGCCAATTCCAAACCAAATTGGGCCATCCCACTCGGAACAGTGGGCCTGGAAGAGTCTGTCAATAATACTTTCTTGGGCCCACAAAAGTTTTAGACCAAGTTAAGTAATATTGGTTTTCAACTTAATCACAGTGGAACTATCCTTATGAATTGCGATGCAAGGATTTAAGACTCTTTGACATGCATGGGCCAGCCCGTTGGGTTGGGGTAACTGGTGTGGGTGACTTGTGGTGTCAAGCTGGACGCGGCATTTACTGATTTTGAGTTGACTTGGACAAGGTCCATCGGACAACTTGCATTGGAATCTTTCGAGTCCTAATTTCATGGTTGGTGGGAGCGGATTAGGTGAGACCCCGACCTCACTGCAGACGTTGGGGCCCTTACCGTGGATCCCACCTTGATGTATCCATTTTGTATCCATGCCGTCCATCTGTTTTTCTATATTATTTTAGGGTATGATCCAAAAAATAAAAAAAGATCCAAAACTCATGTGGACCATACTTTAGGAAACAGTGGTGATTGAATGCCCTACCATAAAAAACTTCTTAGGGCACACCTTAATGTTTCCATGGTGTTTATTTGCCATCCAATCCGTTGATAAGGTCACATAAGTTTGGATAAAGGGTGAAAAAAATATCACCTTGATCTAAAACTTTCGTGGCCCTTTAATAGTCAATTGCCACTTTTTCCTATGATATAGTCCACCTGATAATTGGATTGCTTAATTTTTGGAACCATGCACTAAAATGATTTGGAAGAAAAAAGGATGGACAGAGTGGATACAGAATGAATACATCAAGGTGGACCCATGGTAAAGGCCACCGTCCTGGGTGAGGCCAGGTCTCACCTCAACCGCTCACATGGATGGATGGCATATAGAAACTGTGTGGGTATAAAAAAATATATATGTTGAGTGTTCCCATCTCCATTCTTCCTTGTGACCTATTTACGTTTTGGATCGGCTTGACTTTTGGACACATATTATAACATAACATGAGCTGGTACAGCTGATGGACAGAAGTGACAGAGGTGGATATCGCACACACATCATGGTGGGACCCATGGCTGGTCTTAAATTGACTGTTGTTTCCTATTTTGTTAGATTGTGAAGACATTTTTGGGAGGTCACTGTTTCTTGTGGGAGAGATTGGAGGCAACGATTACAACAACCCTTTCTTACGGCGAAGGAGCATGGAGGAGATCCGGACCTTTGTACCTCTGGTCATCAATACCATTGGATCAACTGTGGATGTGAGTTTAAAACAATATAATACAAAAGAAAATAGAATAAAAGAATGAGAATGCATAAACAGTTTACACGTGGATATAGGTAACATTTTAAACCGTCAAAATGGTTTAATAGGCAGCAGGTGTAAATTAAAATGGAATACTCAACGGTCCAATTCATCAATGAAATAAAATCATTAATAAAAGACAAATACTTATGTATTGTATATGATTTTCGGGATATGATGAGCCCCGTAATTTGGACGGTAGTGTGCACGCATTTGAATGGTCGTACTCTTCCAGCGCATCAACCTACCGCGGAGTTATTTTAATTTGCTGGCCGAGTTTGACGAGCCAACCCGCCGTACATTTGCCTTTTTCCGCGGAAGCAGACCGCCGGATGTGCACACACCTCCGACCATGCGCTTACGTCACCAAGTTTTGTGAGCCCCGCCATGATATATTTGTTATATCTACACCGTCCATTCATTTGGTGAGATCATTTTAGTTCAGACCTTAACCATTAGATAGATTCAAAACTTAAGTAGACCACACCACAGAAAGCAGTGTAGACAATTATTCCCACCGGTGAAATCTTCTTAGGGCCACCATGATGTTTATTTGTCATCTAATATATTCATCAGGTCGTAAAGACATGGGTGAAGGGATAAAAGAAATATCAGATTCATCCACAACTTTTTTAGGCCCAGTAAGCTTTCAATAATAAACATTTATTCCCATGACTTTATGTGGAGTGGCTCACTTGAACTTCTGATATGCCCTTTTTAGGGCTTATGCTCTAAAATGATATCTTAAAATGGATTTAACGGGTTGGATACAAAACATACATCATGGAGGGCCCACAGAAGTTGATGAAGTGAACACACCACCCAATCCGTTTCCATTTTCTGCTTAGTGAGTTGCTCCGTACACTTTTTACGGTACTGAGTAAACTCTGTTGGGCCACCTTGAATGTATGTGACTTATCTACGCTGTCCATCCATTTTTTCAGTCATCTTAGGCCAAGTTGAAGCATATCCAAAGCTCATGTGGACCACACCATAGGAACAATGAGAATAATGATTTTCACCGTTGAAACCTTGCTAGGGCCTATACTGATGATGCTAACCATCATTCACGGACATTTAATGGTTGTGTAAGATCATGGTTTCTATGAATAATAAGAACTATGAATTGAATTATCTTCTCTCAATTAGGTGCTATATATAAATACAATTACATCTTATATATAAGAAAAAATTTATATTCTAAAGGAAACTAAATATTCTTATATTTACAAGGACTAATTATAGAATCAATTACACCTCATAGAATCAATCACACCTCATATAGAACTCATGCAGACACTCCCCCTCGAGTTGGAAGATAGATATCTATCATGCCCAACTTATCAATTATACTATGGAACACCTTTTCGAAAACTACTTTCGTGAGTATATCTGCTAACTGGTTTTCAGACTGAACAAATGGAAACTGTATAATCTTTTGATCGAGTTTCTTTTTAATGAAATGACGATCAACTTCAACATGTTTGGTGTAGTCATGTTGTACAGGATTTTGTGAAATCTCAATGGTTGCCTTATTATCACAATGGAGATTCATAGGTTTTGCATATTTAATTTCCAAATTTTTTAATAAACTTTTAAGCCACAACAATTCGCATACACCATGAGCCATACCTCGGAATTCGGCTTCTCTATTTGATCTTACCACAACCTTCTGCTTCTTGCTTCTCCAGGTGACAAGATTATCTTCACGAAGGTAAAATAGCCAGACGTGGACCTTCTGTTAGTTTGATCACCTGTCCAATCAGAATTCGTGTATCCTTCAATGTTAGAGACACTGTTTTTAGATAACAACAAACCTTTGCTTGGTGTATGCTTCAAATATCTTAAGATTCGATATACCGCATTCATATGCTCTTCACTTGGTGCATGCATGAACTGGCTTATGAAGCTCACTGCATAAGTTATATCCGGCCTCGTGTGAGACAAATAGATTAATCTCCCAACCAACCGCTGATAACGACCCTTGTCTACTAGAGCTTGATCTAGAAAAACTCTGAGCTTATGATTCATTTCTATGGGCGTTTCTGCTGGTTTGCAAGTAAGCATTCTAGTTTCGGTTAAAAGATTTAGCATATATTTAATCCCGTGTCTCGATCTTACAACCTCAATCCCCAAGAAATATTTAAGTTGCTCGATATCCTTCATTTTGAATTTAGTAGACAAATACTCCTGTAATGCTTTCATTTCACATGGGTCATTTCCTGTCAAGACCATATTATCGACATACACGATAAAAACTGTTACCTTTCATTCTTTCTGTTTTATAAACAAAGTATCGTCTGAATTACTTTATTTATAACCGAATGCCTTCATTGTAGAAGAGAACCTCCCAAACCAAGCTTTAGGTGACTGTTTCAGGCCGTACAATGATTTCTTCAATTTATAAACTTCACTTCTACACGAAGAACTGCATTTGACTCTGGGTGGCAACTCCATATAGACCCTTTCTTCTAAATCTCCATTGAGGAAAGCATTTTTGATATCAAATTGTTGTAAGGGCCAATCCCGATTTGCTGCTATAGATATGAGAATGCAAATTGTATTGATCTTGGCTATCGGTGTAAAAGTCTCTTGATAATCCACCCCATACCTTTGCATATAACCCTTTGTAACTAACCTTGCGTTATATTTATCAATACTGCCATCTGCTTTGAGTTTCACCGTGAACACCCATCTACATTCAATTGTCTTCTTTCCTTTGGGTAACAGAACAAGTTTCCAGGTCGCATTCTTTTGTAAAGCCTCCATCTCTTCGTTCATCGCCTTTGTCCATTTCAGATCAGTTAATGCATCCTGCACACTACTAGGAATAGATACAGTGGATAATTGATTAACAGTAAATGCATATGATGTAGACAATTCATGGGAGTTAACAGTAAATGCATATGATATAGACAATCTATGAGAGGACACATGGTTATTAATTGGGTATTTGGTCTTGACTTTAGGATCAGGTTCATATTGTTTCTTTGGAACTCCCTTTGTTGATCTTTATCGATATTTAAGAGCTATATCTTCTGTAGGAACATGTGTTTCATTAGACTCATCAAATTTGGGATTCGAGATTACCTGAGGAAGAACATTTTGGGATTGATTCTTCAGTTAATGGTGTGGACATGGGCAACTCTGAGAGCATCGATGATTTTGACATGTCGGGAGTACATGAATTGTTTTGAGGAAGAACTATTAACTCACTCTCAACTTCAGGAATACTATCACAACTTTGATGAACACTTTTTTCAAAACTTTCATTCACCTTTTCTAACTCCATAAACTCATTTCCTCCTCTACCTTCCACATTCTCTTCACTAGAGCTCTCCCCCTGAAGAGAAGGGTCAGAGACTTTCCCCTGTGTAATAAGGTTCTACTTCACGAAAAGAAGCATTCAAAGTCACATGTAATTTTCGAGTTTGAGGGTTATAGAACTTATACCCTTTCTGAAACTCAGAATAGCCAACAAAGACATACCATTTTGCATATGAATCAAGTTGTTTTGCAGACTTTTGGGGATGTGAACATATACTGTATAACCAAAGACTCGTGGTTCAAGATTTGGGAGATGAGAAGCTGAAAGTAAGGATTGCATCTTTTGTTGAGGAGTTTGAAAATATATGACTCGAGAAGGTATGCGATTAATGAGGTAAGTAGCGAATTTTACAGCCTCTCCCCAATAGAACTGATGCATGTTCATGTCAAAGAGAGAGGCACGAACCACCTCTAATAGTTGTCTATTCTTCCCCTCTTCCAATCCATTTTGCTGCGGAGTATATGTGCAAGAGGTCTGATGACGAATCCCATGTTGGCTTAGCAGCTTGTCAAAGGATGTATTTGTATACTCAGTACCATTGTCAGATTGCAGAACACGAATCCATTTTTAGTATTGAGTGCCCACCATATTATGAAATTCTTGAAATGCTGTACATACATCACTCTTTTTGTTAAGCAGAGACACCCAAGTTATTTTAGTGCATTCATCAATAAATGTAACAAAGTAGCTAGCTTTTGAAATAGAAGAGATTTTTGTAAGACCCCAAACATTAGAGTGAATAATCACAAAAGGTTCTGAACTTTTATTCAAACTTGGTAAATAAGAAATATGATGACTCCTAGCCAATTTACAAATGTCACAATAAAAATTCAAATCATTCAGAGTGGAAAAAAGATGTGGTTGTAACTTTCTAAGATAACCAAAGGACAGATGTCCTAGTCTCCAGTGCCATAATCATATAGTTGCTCGAGATTTGTCTTCGCTAGTAGTTTGATTTGCCTGACTGAATTTCGGTCCCCCATTTTCTGTCAACTCTAAGTAGTAGAGTTTACCCCATCTAACACCATAACTAAGAATCTTCCGAGTTAGAATGTCCTGAAAACCACAAAATGAGGGCCAAAAGGTCATGCTGCAAGCAAGACTGGAGGTAATTTGACTAACAGACAAAAGATTATATTCAAGGGATGGAACAACAAGGACAGTATGTAATGTGAGAGTATTAGATAAGATGATAGATCCCTCTCCAGTAATAGGAGAGGTATTACTATTAGTCGTGGAGATAACGGATTGAGAAGAAGGGAGAATGAAATGCAATTGATCGGAGTCACTTATCATATGATCGGATGCACCTGTATCAATAATCCAAGTACTGTTCTTCGAAGTTGCAGAGAATACAGATGCCTTACCGACAATACCTGGATGAAACACGTTTGCGGTAGGCTGCGATTGGTCTTCTTTCGTATATGTCACCATAGCTTTCCCTACAATCTTCTTTCGAGGTTTTTTGTGAAGTCCCACCACTCAGGATAGCCAATGACTTCATAACATCGCTGTTTCGAATGACCTGTTTCACCACAATAAGTACATACCAGGCCACCGGACTTTCTAGTTAATTGATTGTTTCGGTTTTTCGATGAGCCAGACGACGATCCTTATCGAGTTTGGTTAGCCAGTATAGCTGAACTCTCAGAGATTAGACGAGAGCCTCCCATTGTCTGTCTTTGTTGATATTCTCTCCTAACATATGCATACGAGCTCTTCAAATCGAGTTTTAGGTCTTTTCGTAAGATTTCTCCATGGACCTGATCAAATTCGGAGTCGAGTCCACTTAGAAAAATATGAACTCGAAGTCTAGCCATCGCGAAATGTAACTGGACCACCCCTTCAACTGTCCCTTCCTGAGAAATAGTCCTGTGATCGATTTCCTGAAAAATAGCAACAAGTTCATTATAGTATGATGATAATGGCCGACCATGTTGCGTGGTAGAAAAAGATCTTTAATTTAATTCAAAGATACAGGTTTCGTCCGATCCATCATAGAAGGTTTTTGATATGGCCTCCCTATCTCCTTGGCTGTGGGGAGACGAATAAATCGCTGCATCAGCGACGGACTTATTGAGTCAATAAGTCAACTTTTCACTTTGTGATTTTCGGTAATCCATGTTCCAAGATTTGGATATCCGAGTGCAGGCTTTTTCGCTTCTCCGGTGAGATATCTTGCTCTGTTACGAGCGTCAATACGCATTTCCATGAGTTGAGACCATAATGAGTAATTGGTCTCATCTAGTGTGATGCCGGTAGGAAACACAGAATTATCTTGGTGGACAATAATCTGTGGTGCTGATGTCGGAGCTGATTCAGTTACAGCGCTTGTGGTGATTGCCATCACACTTACAACAGATTTATGGGGGTGACTCCGGTGTCGTACGCTCTCGAAGTCACGACCTTCGTTGAGAACCGTCGAATGAAGAAGATAACCAGCGTAAAGAGTAAGGAGAGCTTGATCGTCTTGTTGATGGAGAAAGCAACAGATACAACGTCCTTGGAGTGGTCGACGAAGTGATTGGAATACGAGCTCCTTAGAATCGAACCCGCTTTGATACCATGTCAAATCATGGTTTCTATGAATAATATTAATTATGAATTGAATTATCTTCTTCCAATCGGGTGCTATATATTGATACAATTACATCTTATATAAAAGAAAAAAATCTTATTCTAAAAGAATTTAAATATTCTTATATTTACAAAGACTAATTATAGAATCAATCACACCTCATATACAACTCATGCAGACAAGTTGAATAGAGACCGTTGACTGCGTTACATTTTAACCGTCCATTAGATAATCACCAACCATAGAGTTTGGGTTATCGGAATGAACTTTTTATTTTGACGTCTATAGTGAGGCGACCATTTGGATGATTTGAGGTACATGCACCTGAGTCGTTGTGTACGTGGAGATCCAACATGAATCTGATTGGTCCCACAATACATATGCCTGGTCACATGTACATGAGGAAATTGAAAGGCGAAAAAAGACAAGACGACCCATCTTTGGTGGACACGTGTGCCTTGCCTAAGGACAAGATAGGGCCAACCGATGAATGGCATGGATCTCTCATGTGGACACCTAAGAACCAATGTTGAATATTTGAAATTCATTTAACGTTGGTCTGTTTTTTCAATGGATGTGTTGCATTCCAGACGTTGATCAAATACGGCGCTAGAACACTTGTGGTCCCTGGTAACCTACCGATCGGCTGCTCAGCGGCATACCTAACGGTCTTCGAGAGCCCAAGAAAGGAAGACTATGACCCTCGAACAGGTTGTCTCACCTACTTGAACGAATTCGCCGAGTATCACAATCGCCTACTGCTGAAGGAGCTGGACCGATTGCGGGCACTGTATCCAAACGCTACCATTATCTACGCCGATTATTACAATGCTGCTCTGCGCCTCTACCGCTCCCCACGAGATTTCGGTGCGCTCGCTCTCCTTGTTGCGAATTATCTACGCATGGGAAATATGTTATGTTGGATCACATATATTGGCAGCCCCAATCATGTGGGACTCACTTATGGTGATCCAACTGCTCATGTCACGCCTCTTTTCGATGGAACATATGCTAACAATCTGCCCATCTGGGGGTGGCCATCTATCGTGTTCAGGTTGGACCACGGTCCAGTCCAAATCTAGCCTGTTTAGTGAATGGGCCAGGAATTCTGGCCCAAAACTGATGCATAATCCGAATGCACTGTCCCCACCCGACCCAATTAATGGTAATAGGGTTCTCAATGACCCAAGCTGACCTGGCACGAATCAGCTTGTGAGGGGAATATGGTGCAAAAGGCATGATACACTACATGTATACATCATATCTATGTATCTAAACATACCTTCAGCTGGTTCTGGTTTTGGGCTGGGTCGGATTGGTTCATCTAGCACAGCGTATTGATAATTACTTACATGGGCAGATTGGATTGGGTAGGGTTCAATCCAACCTGACCCAGTTACGAATACGGGCACATTTCCTAGCCTGAGTCCTATTCCCATTGGATTATACTACAATGATTGGTTCCTTCCTTGACATGGACCTTGGCTGTACTTGTCCATTTGAGAGCCGTTAATTGGATGGTTAGGATCAACTGATAGCAGAAGTATTGTTCAATGGACCATCCCATGGTAAGGCCCACCATATGAACGAAAGTACTATTGTTGGGTAGAAGAGTTTCATAATGTGTCTTTCAATCAAGCATCAAATGATAACCCAGCATGATTTGTACCGTATATAAAAAGTTGATTACCTACAGGTAACAGCACCATGACCTGCGTGCTGGATCATTTTGTTTTTTTCTTTTTCCCATAGCCAACATGCCACTCGTGCAGGACATTGGCACTGTAAAGATCACCTGGCATGAATATCGAGCTGGTTGGATCTTGCTTTTGGAATCAATGGATAACCAACAGCTAGCCTGACTCAATGTGGTCCACCTAATCAGTTGCTTTATTTTCAAAAAAAAAAAAGAAAAAAAGAAGTGATGATCATCCACATACAGGGGTGGCCCACTTAGGGCATCAACTTATTTCTGCAAAAGAAAATCTTCATGATGGGGCCTACTGTGTCCGTAGTATGGATGTCCGGTATAAGTGATTTGGCACGGCACCCAAGTTGTATTTCCATTGCTTGTAGGCGTTCTATATATATATGTTTCTACCAGTGCAATTCAAGTGGTTCGAATTGGGCTGAGGGTAGCGCAAGCTAACCTCGAGAGGAGCCAGTCCATGGACCGATCCAACTATGGGTCCAAATTGAGCTATTTACAACCACTTTGCCCCCACTTCTCTCCACGTGCATTGCACTTGTCAACCTTACTAGTTTCTATGCTGGACGCACTTCTGTATTGTGAACATGTGCATGTCTTTGTGTCATGTAAATCTAGGATTCTACGACGGGGCTCTCACAGCATGCTGTGGAGGGGGTGGGACATACAATTACAACACGTCCGCCAAGTGTGGCTACAATGGGGCTACGTCATGTGACAACCCGTCATCGCATGTGGCCTGGGATGGAATTCACCTAACGGAAGCGGCGTACAGATGGATCGCTGATGGTTTGATAAGAGGACCATTTTTAACTCCTTCCATCACAACCCCATGTCTGTCATTGGGCAGCCATGACCAACCTTGTTACAGGCAATAGTATACTGATGTGCAGTCAATTCAAGAAAATGTTTGAATGTTACTTTCAGAATTTGGTGAATGTATACTCTATAATAGTTTTTCCTCTATTATTGAGTATATGCTGCGAAAGATTGATATCTAATAATAATAGTGGTATGGTACCCACCCTACTAATCATTGATTTGTGCACAGGGAATGAAATCTCAGATCTAAACTATTCTAGAAAAGGTTTTTAAAGAAACCCCATCCAGCATTGGCCCATCCATGTCAGTTGATCAGTGTGACTGATAATGTTTCTGATTCGTGCCAAAAGTTTCATCAAGACAGGCCGATTTTAAGATCGCCTTTAATGTCAGGTCCATTCACACCCATTGATATCATAAACGGACCGACTCTCAAGCTCAGGTGGGGCTGTCAACAGGATGTGCCTAGGATTGTCTCAGGCCAGAATTTGAACTGTTTGCCCGATCTGTTGGGCTAGGACCACTCAAAATTTGGCATTTTGATGTAGTGCGGGTCGCGGACAGTTACATGGCCAAGATGGATCAGAAAAGGCCCGGTCGACGATAGAAGTGATCCAGACCATCGAACCTTAAATCGGGCGTATCTTGCAATCCGGAATGAGTTATCTGACGTAAAATATATGATTTTGGGGTAGAACGAGCTACTGAAGCCAACCAACCCCGCTATACTGGGTTGCGTAGCCCGGAATTGCGAAAAACCCCTGGATCGATGGTCGTTTTCTCGTTTTAATTTCGTTTTTACTATAAATAGTAAGTTTTAGTTTGATTATAACTCTTCATCCATCGGGCTTTAGAAGTTGCGCCCAACGTGAAAAGAGCTTAGAATAATTAGGAGAATAGTTTGGTGAAGCCAAATAGGACACTTACTATTTTTGGCCGAAAACCTTGCGCACTAGTAGACATTACGATCGTCTATAAATAGTAAGTTTACTATTTATAGTAAGTCGCAGATTCTAAGAGTTTAAGTTGTAGTTTGATTCTAATTTATTTCCCATTGCTTGGTACCCCTATTTAAAGGGTTGTGAACTCGTTTTTATTGATCAATTAATCAATTTCGAATTTATTTCTATTTTTTGCTTTCTTTCCTTGTGGATTCGAGAAGTCTCTGTGAGGAGTCCAGAGAAGCTCCGTGGATTCGGAGTAGTTATCCTCATCACGTTCATCCCTGCGTCAATTGGTATCAAAGCGAGGATTCTCCTCGGGCTGATGGCAAACAACGAAAGTATGAATCAAAATCCTGTGGACGGTAATTCAGGGATTCGTTATCTTTCGGAAAGAATGGAAGCTTTCCACCGGGAGAGTCAGTTGACCATGCAAGGGCTGCAGGCAACTCTCGACCGTCTTGCGGATATGCTACTTCCGCCCTGAGCCTTAGGCGGTGCTCCACCACCCGTGGTGGCTCCACCACCCATGGTTGCTGTACGACACAACCCCGATTTTTATAGAGCACTACCAGTGCAAACCGTAGGGCTACACTAGATGATTCAAGTTCTAGCGACGAGGACCTTAATGAGGGTTTTGTCTGAGGACCAATCCATGGAGGTGATCATCTAGATCGTGCTGAAAAAGACTATCGAGGTAAGGCTGAACTTCCTAGTTTTAACGGTTTATTACATATAGAAGATTTTCTCGATTGGCTAGCCGAAGTAGAGAGATATTTTGATTACATAGCCGTGCCAGATCATAAAAGAGTAAAATTGGTAGCGTTTAAATTAAAATCTGGTGCTTTTGTATGGTGAGAACAATTACAACTCTCACGAGCTCGCCAGAATAAGGCGCCATCTCATCATGGCCACAGATGAGACGTCTTCTTCGATCTCGATTTCTCCCCAGTGATTATGAGCATATATTATTCCAGCAATATCAAAATTACAGGCAAGGAAATCGAACAGTCACAGATTACACTGAAGAATTCCAACGGCCGGCTACACGAAACGATCTATCAGAATCTGAGTCACAGAAGGTGACACGATTTATAGGTGGGTTGCGACCAACAATTCAGGACCGAGTTCAGATGTACCCAGTCGGGACTATGAATGAAGTAGTTCAATTGGCGGGTAGGGCAGAAACACAACTTGCAAGAGCTCCTGCTCGTCCATATCCTTTAACTTGACCCCCCATGACGGGTCCCATGCAGGATCCAGTGCTGCCACGAGGAAAAGACCCAGTACCTCAACTTCCTACAACCGCAAACCGTGATACGGGGAGCGGCTCATCCAGGCCTCAACGTGCAGCACCTACAACAGCGAGTCCGAGTAGGATTCCAAATCCTTATCCTCGGCCAAGGTCGAACAATTGTTACCGTTGTGGCCAATCAGGCCACTTATCAAACACTTGTCCTCAACGTCCCGCAGCACACTTGACTATAAACGAAGGGGGCACTGAAGATGAGGCCGTAGAAGAAAACCAACACTTTGATGAACATGAACAAATCACTGAAGAAATAGCAGGTGGCAATGAAATGACGGGCGAGGATCGTGACGAATTTCTAGTTGTGAGGCGATTGTTGTGTGCCCCACGAAAGGAATTACATCCACAACGACACAATATATTTCGTACTCGGTGCACCGTCAATGGAAAGGTCTGTGATGTGATCATAGACAGTGGTAGTAGCGAGAACATCGTCTCAAGAGTGATGGTGGACAAGTTGCGGCTACCAACGATGAAATATCCTTCCCCGTACTCAATTGGCTGGATAAAAAAGGTGAATGAGACCAAGGTAACTGAACAATGCACTATCTCCTTTTCAATTGGTAAAAATTATAAAGATCAAATACTTTGTGACGTGGTCGATATGGAAGCTTGTCATATGTTACTCGGTTGACCCTAACAGTCGGACCGTGATGCGACCCATCGGGGACGAGATAATATTTACGTATTCGTCAAGGATAGTCGAAAAATAATCCTTGCCCCTATGGCACCAGAGAAATACCCTAAAGCCTCTAAAGTGGAGGGGAGTTCCCTCTTGACCATTTGGAATTTTATGAAAGAATCCAAGGAAACCGGCGAGGTATACGCTGTAGTGGTCAAGGGCGAGGAAGAGGAACCCTCAAACATCCCTCCAAGTTTAAGACTATTGCTAAACGAATTCAAAGAAGTCTGGCCTGAGGATTTACCTGATGGATTGCCCCCCATGAGGGACATCCAACATCACATAGACCTCGTCCCTAGGGCTAGCCTGCCCAATCACCCTCATTATCGGATGAGTCCGAAGGAGTGTGAGATACTTCAGGGGCAAGTGGAGGAATTGATCCGTAAGGGTCTCTTGAGAGAGAGCATGAGCCCATGTGCCGTACCAGCATTATTAACGCCAAAAAAAGATGGAAGCTGGCACATGTGTATCGACAGTTGAGCAATCAACAAAATTATCATCAAATATTAGTTCCCAATACCACGGTTGGACGACATGCTCGATATGTTAGAAGGGGCCAAGTTGTTCTCTAAACTAGATCTAAGGAGCGAGTACCATCAGATTCGTATTCGACCCGGTGATGAGTGAAAAACGGTATTCAAGACCAAGGAAGGGTTGTATGAGTGGCTGGTCATGCCCTTCGGCCTATTGAACGCACCAAGTACTTTTATGCATTTGATGAATTAAGTTCTAAAACCGTTCATTGGCCGATTTGTGGTAGTATATTTTGATGACATATTGATATATAGCCAGGATGAGGCGGAGCACAAGAAACATCTCAGGCAAGTACTACAGGTCCTACAACTTAACAAGTTGTACCTCAACTTGAAGAAGTGTAGTTTTTTAATTGACAGCCTATTGTTTCTAGGATTTGTTGTAACGTCCACAGGCATTCGTGTGGACGATGAAAATGTGCGAGCTATTAGGGAATGGCCGATCCCGACGAACATTCATGAGGTGAGGAGTTTTCACGGGTTGGCGACTTTCTATCGTCGATTTGTGCGAGATTTTAGCACCATAGTCGCACCTATAACAGATTGCATGAAAAAAAGGACCATTCCAGTGGATCGATAAAGCTGATAAGAGCTTTCATGAGATCAAGCATCGTTTGTCTACAACACCGGTCTTGGTGCTTCCTAATTTCGACAAATTGTTTTGAGGTTGAGTGTGACGCTTCATACGTCGGAATTGGAGGAGTATTATCACAAGAAGGCAGGCCGGTAGCCTTCTACAGTGAGAAGCTTAGCCAAGCCCGAAAGAAGTGGTCGACTTATGAGCTTGAGTTGTACGCAGTTGTTCAGGCGCTGCGACATTGGCGGCATTATCTAATTCAAAGAGAGTTTGTTTTGTACACTGACCATCAAGCATTAAAGTTTATTAATAGTCTGACTAACGTGAATCGTGTGCATGCTACATGGGTTGTGTTTTTACAGGAATTCACGTTCGTTCTGAAACACAAGTCAGGGCAGCAGAACAAGGTGGCTGATGCACTTAGCCGTCGTGCATCACTACTAGTTACAATGAGCAACGAGGTAGTCGGCTTCGACTGTCTCAAGGAGCTGTATGCCGAGGATGAGGACTTCAAAGATTCTTGGATGAAGTGTGAAGAAGCTCACCCCAGTGACCTTCATATACGGGACGATTTTCTCTTCAACGGAAATTGATTGTGCATCCCCCAAAGTTCTCTGAGGGAGCAGATTATTCAGGAGCTACATGGAGGTGGCCTTGGTGGACACCTGAGGCGAGACAAGACGCGAGCTCTTGTGGAAGAGCGGTATTACTGGCCGCAGTTAGTACGTGATGTGGGAAAAGCCGTACAACGTTGTCATGTTTGTCAGACCTCCAAGGGGCAATCTCAGAATACGGACCTCTACACTCCGTTACCTGTACCTAACGGTCCTTGGGAGGATTTATCAATGAACTTCGTGCTTGGTCTCCCACGAACACAACGCGGCATGGATTCGGTGTTCGTGGTGGTAGATCATTTCTCAAAGATGGCGCACTTTATCCCATGCAAGAAGACCCTCGATGCAACACACGTGGTAATTTTATTTTTCAGGGAGGTCGTTCGGGTACATGGGGTCCCCAAGACCATTACTTCTGATCGTGACACGAAGTTCATTAGCCACTTTTAGCGGACTTTATGAAATCGATTTAATACACGATTTCAATTCAGTAGTGCTTACCACCCACAGACTGATGGGCAGACCGAAGTTGTGAATCGCACGTTGGGAAATCTTCTTCGCTGTATTTCAGGAGAAAAATTGAAGCAGTGAGATTTGGCCTTGTCTCAAGCAGAGTTTGCATTCAACAATATAGTGAATCACTCGACAGGGAGATCACCGTTCCAGATTATTTACGGACGAGTGCCTCGCCACACACTTGACTTGGTCCCTCTGCCCAAGCACCCAGGCACGAGCATTGCAGCAGAACATATGGCAGACAAAATCATGGGCATCCATGCAGAAGTGCATACCAAGCTACATGCCTCGAACGAGAAGTATAAGGAACAAGCGGACAAGCATCGGCGACAAAAAGTGTTCGAGGTAGGCGACTGCGTTATGGTCCATTTGCGCAAAAAGAGATTTCCGACCGGGACGTACAACAAGTTGAAAAATAAGAAGATTGGACCGGTACCAATCATCCGAAAGATCAATGACAACGCTTATGTTGTTGATCTCCCAGATGACATGATCTTACGGACTTTCAATGTCATGGACCTAACCGAGTATTATGAACCAGAGCATGACGAGAACTCGAGGACGAGTTCTTTTGAAGTGGAGGAGATTGATGTAGAGCGGGTCGCGGACAGTTACATGGCCAAGATGGATCAGAAAAGGCCCGGTCGACGACAGAAGTGATCCAAACCATCGAACCTTAAATCGGGCGTATCTTGCAATCCGGAATGAGTTATTTGACGTAAAATATATGATTTTGGGGTAGAACGAGCTACTGAAGCCAACCAACCCCACTATGCCGGGTTGCGCAGCCCGAAATTACGAAAAACCCCTGGATCGATGGTCGTTTCCTCGTTTTAATTTCGTTTTTACTATAAATAGTAAGTTTTAGTTTGATTATAACTCTTCATCCGTCGGGCTTTAGGAGTTGCGCCCAACGTGAAAAGAGCTTAGAATAATTAGGAGAACGGTTTGGTGAAGCCAAATAGGACACTTACTATTTTTGGCCGAAAACCTTGCGCACTAGTAGACATCACGACCGTCTATAAATAGTAAGTTTACTATTTATAGTAAGTCACGGATTCTAAGAGTTTGAGTTGTAGTTTGATTCTAATTTCTTTCCCATTGCTTAGTACCCCTATTTAAAGGGTTGTGAACTCGTTTTTATTGATCAATTAATCAATTTCGAATTTATTAGAATTTATTTCTATTTTCAGCTTTCTTTCCTCGTGGATTCGAGAAGTCTCTGTGAGGAGTCCAGAGAAGCTCCGTGGATTCGGAGTAGTTATCCTCATCACGTTCATCCCTGCGTCACATTTGATTAGCCTACTCCGGGCCCATTGATAGTCAAAATTAAGCTCAGGACATGACCTAATAGAAAATTCAGCATTGGGCCTGACACATTAACTATCGGCACTTCGAAAAGTGATGTAGGGCTAACCTCTACCCATATCAAGCAGGGACCTATATGCGTAGAGGCCAGAATAGTCAGTAGCCACCAGCTACCACAATGCACTATAAAAGGAGAAATGAGGTGGGTTCATAATTTTCATATATGGAAAGTGGATTCCCTGTCCGCTTAAACTATATACTACTAGTGCTAGGCCATGATTTTGGTTGCCTGGATAGCTGTACATCAAAAGTATGTGTTGGTCACCTACCTCTCTCTCTCTCTCTCTCTCTCTCTCTCTCTCTCTCTCTTAATGAAGTCTCACCAAAGTTTCAAGTTAATTGGAATGGTCAGGTCATTATCAAATCAACCCTAAAATAATGTAAGCGGTTCTTCTTCATCGCATCGATCAATATGTTGTCCACCATTAAAAAAATCGTAACATGAGTTGGATTTATCTTATAACATCCATTTTATTGAGTGGGTATAACACCCAAGCTTTATAGGGCCTATTATGTTATATATGTAAAATCCATTCCATCCATAAGTCGTTGATTCACCATTTAATGAATGGCCCACTTGAAGAATTTCGGCTCAAAGATGCATTGCAATGCCGCCTTATGAAGGAAGTTCACACCTCCCAAAAGCATACAAAGCTCTTGCGTGCTGCTCATAGAATTCTATGCCAACTTTTCAACTGAGTTCAATGCGTCCCAAAATTGCTATTTTGTGACGGATGTGATTTGTCGCAAAAAGGGTTTCACGATAGACTTAGGTCGTCGCTAATGGAATTTGTCCGTCGCGCTCATCTCTTTTTAAAATTATGGTGGTTAGTGGCGGGATTTAGCGACGGACCAAAATGTCTTTAAAATGAGATATACAACGAATTTTGTCCGTCACAAAATACCGCCTGAAACAAACCTGAACCATTTAGCAACGGATCTTATTCGATTTTGCGACGGTTCATGCTCCGTTGTAAAATCACTTTTGTCCCCAACCTCTTGTATTTTTTGTAGAATTTAGTGAAAATTTATAATTTATTGTAATCTTAAGTGTTCTTTTTAAATAGAATTTTAGTGGTTTAATTGTATTTATTTTTATCTAAGATTATTTTTGCATCAATTGTTTGAATGTATTGATTTTTGTTTTCTTATATCAATTGAGCGAAAATTATTATTATTATTATTTGCTTTAAAACTGATATTATTTAAATGCTTCTCAATATCACATGGAAAATCACTCTACATCCTTAGTAATTTATTAAAAATTGAGATTTTAGAAAATAAAGTTCGAAAAAAATTGAGATTTTCTATTTTGAAATAATTTTGTAAAGTTCAATAAAAAAAATTGAGATTTTGAAAAAAAATTGAATTTGAATAAACAATTGACAAGTTTTTAAAAAAAAAAAAAACATTTTGAAATAGAAATTTTGAAGAAAAAATGAGATTAAAAAGTTGAGATTTTGACAAAAAACTGACATTTTGAAATGGAAAATTGAGAACTTAAAAAATTTGAGATTTTGAACAAAAAAAAATAAAAAAATAGTGATTTTAAAACAACATTATGATTTTGAATAAAAAAATTGTCCTTTTGAAAGGAAAAAAAAAACAAAAAGTCAAAAAAAAAAAATGGACAATTTACATGGCCATTTGATCTCCTTTAAATTCTATAACCGGGCCATCCTAAAGTTAATAGAAGAGTAAAGGAGATGTTGTACTAACGGTTTAAAGGAGATATGAGTTGATAGAAGTGGACAATTATAAAAATAACTTAAAAGTTGAAAAGGAGATCTTAATAGAAGTGTAATTATAAAAATAACTTATAATGATGAGATTGATTAAATTCTATGATCGGGCCATCCTTAAGTTAATTTTAAAGGTCAGATATATTTGGAATGTGCTAATTAGGATGGAGAACAAAATTCATCCCAATCTAACATGAAACGAATCACATCTATCCAAGACACTTTAAAATGGTATGATTAGTTTGTCTAGATATAAATGGATTTTAGGAACAGATGAACCAGATTGGTATACATTAAATACATTAATTTGGCTCACATGATTATTTATCACTATTTCTATTAGTTTGGCCTACTTGTGATTTGGAGCTTCACAATTTTTGGGATCACTTCCCAAAATAAGATGGTAAAACATATGGACGGTGTGGACTTATAAAAAATACATCAAGGTGGGCCCTACACGGTTACATAAACCCACTAAGGGAGAGTGGATTACGTGCGGCCCCGACCGCACCCAACACAGTGCAGCCATGACCGTGGGGCCCACCTTGATAATGTGTTGAATATTCATGCTGTCCATCTATTTCTCTGGCCCAGTTTTGGGTGGGGTATCAAAAATTATATAGATTTAAATCTTGGGTGGACCAGACGACCGGAAAGAGTAGTAATATAGTGCATCACCATTAAAAATTACAAGGGCCCATCATAAGATTTTAATAGTGTTTATTTGCAATCCAACTTGCTGATAATGTCAAGAAGATCTAGATGAAGGGAAATTACAAATATTAAATTGATCCAAAACTTATGTGGCCTACAAAAGTTTTTAATGATTATTCATTGCTGTTTTGATTGGTATGGCCCACTTGAGATTTGGATCTTTTTATGATTTCGAATCATATGCTAAAATATGATGAAAAAAATATATGGACGGTGTGGATATACAAAAAATATATCAAGATGTGCCTTATACGGTTAGAACAACACCTATGAAGGAGTTACCCAAGTGGTAGCTAATCTGCTCCCATTTCTTACCCGGACGACGTCACCACATTCTTAGGCCCCTCCATTATGTATGAGTTGTATCCACACCATCCATCCATCTACAGAGATCATTTTAAGGTATGAGCCAAAGAATGGAGCAGATCCAAAGTTCAAGTGGACCCCACCATAGAAAAGGGTGGAATAGAGACACCCATTGTTGAAACCTTCTTACGGCACACCTGATGTTTATTTGCGATCCAACCCGTTTATAAGTTAATACAGACATGTAATAAGGGAAAACATAAATATTAGCTTGATCCAAAAGTTTATTGCCCAAAGAAGTTTTTTATGGTAGGCGTTCAATCACACTTTTTTGTGGTGGGGTCCACTTGAGATTTGGATCTGTCTCATACTTTGACTCATTTACTAAAATTATCTCTCCAAATGGATGGACGGTGTGGATGCAACACATACATCATGGTGGGGCCCACAGAATGTGGTGACGTCACATTAGTATTGACACGAGTGTCGAGTAAGTAGCTAATCAGCGTCGGACGGAAGTGGATTGGCTGGTGTACCATACACCACCGACCTAGTTGGTGTTGGTACGTGTCATGCGAAGGCGAGCGCTGGCGCTCATTGAGATCTGAGTTGCACTAACGGTCTAAAGGAGATCAAACCTACATGGACACAAAAAATGAGTCGTATCCAAAGCTCAACTGGACCACAAAAAATAGCAGTGGGACAATGATTCTCACCGTTAAAACATTCGTAGGGCCCACCATAACATTTACTTTCCATCCAATCTATTAATAATATCACGCATACCTAGATGAAGACGAAAAACAAATATCATATTGATCCAAAGCTTCTGTGACCCTCAAAAGGGTATCAATGGTAGACGTTCATTCTCTCGCTGCTTTTTTGTATTGTGGTCTATTTGAGATTTGGATCTATCTTATTTTTCGGCTTAAGACTTAATATGAGCTCTCCAAATTGACGAATGGATTGGATATAAAACATACCTGATGATGGGACCCACATAGTGACATAAACGCACCAGCAAGATTGGTGGTGTGGTACACAGCCAATTTGCTTTCGGGTCGGACGTGAATTTCCTGCGAAAGCCCGGCAGGAAGTTCATGCGCAAGATGCTGGGTGGGGCCCATTTCAATGTATGCGATAAATTCATTGTCCATCCGTTTTTAGAGCTCATTTGAGGACGTGCTACCAAAAATGAGGTGGATACAAAACTCAAGTGGGTCACCCGAGAGGGAAATTTGGGGAAAGAAATTCCTACCATTGAAATTCCTTACATCTTTACCATCTCTTTTGTTTCAATTGTGCTACGTGTCATTTGGATATTTGTAGAAATATTGAGAATAAAAGTCTCCTGGAACATAATTAAGATGATCATTTTTTTTTTTAAAGTTTTCAGGACATGATATTCTTTACATCACCCTATTTCATCGGTAGTAGACCCAATTTTGGCTATTTACTATATATATTTAGCTCAGTTTGTCGTTCAGACCGAGCATCCAAACACACATAAAATGAAATTTAGTCCAATTTCATATACAGTTGAATCTTCTGACTTTTGTGAATGGGATTCTTATTAAACAATCATGTGAAATTATTATTGGATGACCATCACATGTAACAAATTCAAAGAAAAAAATAAATAAAAGCAAATCTAACACTGTTTATATATATATATATATATATATATATATATATATATATATATATATATATATATATATATATATAATCTACAGAAATGCAATTGAATCTTGAAAGAGTGGATTCCTCAGGAGTTGGAAAAACTAACCCTTGCACATTCTACAATTGATGCATCATTTAAAAACGACATATTAGCAACAGATTTGAGTATATCGCTTTTCTTAAGATCAGTGACGGACAGTAACTGTCGCAAAATTTTATAATGATGATGGGTTTTTCTAGTTTAGCGACGGATTTTTATTTTTTGCAATGGATCCTATCCGTCATTCAATTTTTATGGCAAACAGCGATGGACAAAATCCGTCGTTAATTTGGTTTTGCGATGGATCTGGTCTGTCGCAAATTCACGATTTTATGGTAGTGAGAATAGCTTCTATGAGACATGAGAAGTCCTCTTTGTTAAGTAATACATATATGAACTACATCACATCCAATGTGGACGTTATTAAACATAATATTGAAGAAGCTGGCATGATGGAGGGCACAATGCATTCCTTTGCGTTGTGCATAACATGTCACTGAAGCGACTTTAGTAAATTCTTCATATTAGATGCTAAACTATAAATGGATTGCTATCTTGTTATGAGCCTCAAGTACAATAATATTTGATAACCAAATAGAATTAGAGGAGAGGTAGAGGCCTAATCAATTTTAGTTTTCTTAGTACACACTTATTTGTTCAAATAAGTGGAGAGTAGGCGTTGAAGTGTAACAATATTTTAAGGTGTAGTATGCACTGGATTGTGGAATGCAGTGGTTTTGAAAATTGTGGTAGATGAGTTTACTTCTTTATAAAAACTTCGTTAATTTCATATAGAATTCAGAGTTGTGCTGACTATTCAACTTTATCATGGATCTTTCTATTGCTTTTGATATACCAAAGTTTTAGTTGCTTTCTTCTTTTGATAATCTCTATATCTTTTCTTTGAGCTTACATGAAATTTTTCTGTCCATGTTACTTAATAACAATATTAAATCATAAAGCTGATTGTAATAATTCAAAATGTTTTCATCAATCATTATGAATATTTTCTTTAATAGAGGTACTACCTAGACATTTGTTTATAAGGCCACAAGTTAGTAGTAATTGTTTGTACTATTATGAAATATTAATATGAAATGACCTTTAAATATCCAAGTGGTGTGTTTGGGATCTGACATAACTTGATAATATCGAAGTTGTTTGAATATGATATTTATGTGCTGACTCGATTTTCATCTCTCTTATATAAGAAAAGTAAAAAACATGTAACAACTTGAATGGTTTGAAGAGGAGTTGGCCACATGTATAGTGACAATTGTTGCTGCGACGATAATTATTGCCACAAGAGAGTACTATAACAACCACTTATTTTAATGTCCTTCGAAAAGTGGGGATTACAAATGAGTTTAATTAATTAATGAGATAATTAGAGATGAAGATAATAATATTACATGATACATTTAAGAATGGGGAATGCAACATTCTTCCACCTATGCTCATTGCTAATCAAGGAGAAGAATTTCCTCCCTAATGAAAAATATATAAATATGGAGGAACAACTTGTCACATTCCTCCATATGATAGACCATTATGTGCGAAACTGAGTCATCGGGCATCGTTTAATAAGATTGGAGGAAACTGTCAAACAATACTTTAATAGGGTATTAGATGTAATAACCGACTTATATCCTAAGTTCATCAAACTTTCTAGATTATAAACATTGAACGAGATTTCTTCATTTCTTAGTTGGAGCACATATTTCCGTGTATGTAAATGTGGATTGTATGCTCCTTCAACTTGATCCTTGTTAAGTTGATCTACTAATGAAATTGTTACCAACGACTCTTCAATATAGTATTGTATCGTTACAATAGATATGACATATATATTTGTTTGTCCTTATATTGGAAAGTGGAACCTATTGAAATAGGAAATGGGTCATTTCTTAAAACATAATGGCCACATGTAACTTTGATATGAAGTTTTGTGTATGTACTCGTTGAACGAGAGAGATCCGCTTTCGATACATCTTAAATAATACTTTGACACATCTACATGATCAATTCAATATCCCCCATGACACTCCAAGTTATCTACTTCAATATTCATTTTAAACAATTATAAAGTTTTGAATTGATATTGATCATTATACATTATTTTTGCAGGTAAAATACTATATAGTAGATGTTGGATATGCACATTCTTGAGCTTTATGGCTCCTTACTGCGGTTTGTGTTATCACCTCAATGAATATCGCACGGGCCGTAATCCCTATAATAAGAAAGAATTATTTAACTATTAATATGATCAATTATGAAATGTCATAGAGTAACTCTTTAGAGTACTTAAAGCTCAGTTTCTAATCTTAAAGTCGACTCCACCTTATAACATATTTACACAGTTGAAGATTGTGATCGTATGTTGCATGCAACACAACTTTATTTGACAGTTTGAGGAAGACAATATGATGGATGAGGTCACATCATCAGATGTAGTGGATGGTCTTAATCCATCGATAGTAGAGATCAAGTCTCTTCATGATGGACAAATTGTGGTGAATGTCACTCAATATTGTGAGATAAACAAATAGACGACTTTAAGAGACAACTACTACTAAGATATGGAATGATTCACATCCCGTAAGTAGTAGGAATTAATATTATAGTAAAAATAATTTTTTTATAGCAGACGAAAGAGATGAAGTTATATTCGACCATCACTAGGCATATGCAGTTGCCTACTAATACTCTACCTGCAACTTTACGAACATGATTACCATAACTTTCAATATATGTTAAGTTAATTTAGAGTATGATGTGGATATTGTTTTGAAGAAGTGTTACAAATAATTCGATTTATTATAGGTTTTACTTTCCAAAACTTTTGATGTCAATCTTATCGCAGATATCTTAAGGGAGTGACATGAAACTATCATTCAACAGGTAAAATAATCCATCAACCATTACGAAAGAAATATAACAAAACCCAAATGTTACCCTATAAAGGACTTCCAAAAAATACACTACCAAATTATTTGATGAAAACACATCCTCCAATTGGATTATGCATTGGACAAATAAAATTAATGATTGCCTCATCGACACTCTTATAAAAGTCGTAGAATCTGACCAACAAAAAAAGTGCTAATAACTTCAGGAAGAAAACTTTTAAGATAATTGTAAATAATGCCAAATGTATTTTGGGGATATCACTGAACTCCAATAATGTCAAAAATTGTCTATATACTTTAAAAAAGCTTTATTTTAAAGTGTGCGATATGCTTAACGCTTATAAATTTGGTTGTGATGATAACCATAAGATTGTTATTGCTTCTAATGAGGTTTTGGAGGATTACATGGGGTAAGAAGCGCTTCATATTTTCTTTTCTTACTTATTTATAATATTAGCTTGGTACTATACAACATCTTAAAAATTTGTTCATACTACTTTTTGTTACTAATGTCAATAGTCACATCCATATGCACAACATGTATATCAAAAACTAGTGAAAATGTATGGCGACATGACATACCTGTTTAGCAATGACCGAGCTACTGATCAACGTTATTCCACTGATAACATATTATCAGGTGAAAATGTAAGGATCGGATCATATTCACCTCCTATCAAGTAACAAAAGATGAGGAACAAGTGTTCATGAAAAATGCTTGATCCTCTCCAGTTGTTAGAAAAGAAAATGCATGTTGTTTTAAAGCTCATATTAAAAAATACTTCAATGATAAAGAACGTGCTGGATGTGTCTAATATTCATTACAACTTCGTCTCTAATTTACTCCTTAACAAGGCTGGAGTTAAACTAATATTTGATTCTTATATATAAACTTGTAATGACTAAGAATGGAACCATCATTGTAAAAGATTATTATAATGATGGTTTGTTCGTTATAAATGTTTCTTATGATAATAATAAGATGTCATCCAATTCTACTTATATTGTTGAATTTTTTTCATTATGACATACTAGATTAAGATACGTGAACGAAAAACTCTATGAAAAGAATGAGATCGTACATGAAACTACTACTCCCTATACACCAGAAAAAAATAAAATAGCTGAATGGAAGAATAAAACATTGAAAGAAATGATAAACATTATGTTGAATGGTTCTAATTTACCCTTTAATATGTGGAGAGAAGGCATACTATCAACATATTATATATAAAATAGAATATCTCATAAGAAAATTGATCAGAGACCATATGAATTGTGAAAAAATCATTTCTAGTTATAAATACCTTAAAGTGTGGGGTTGTCTGGCTAAAGTGGGGTTATCTAAAACCAAGAAAAGTAAGCTAGGTCCTAAGATAATTGATTGTGTATTATAAGATATACAAAAAATAGTATAGTATATGAATTAATTAATTTTGAAATCAAAGGATAGCCTTTTAGATCCAAACACTATTACTGAACATAAAGATGTAGACTTTTTAGAAAATATCTTTCCTCTAAAGACTATATCCATAAAATAAAAGAAATTAGTGAGTCTAATGTTCCTTCAACTAGTAGAAGCATAAATATGAATAGTTAAGTAGAACCAGAATCTATAAGGAGCACGAGAGCTTGAAAGGAGACCAACGTATGAGATGTATTTTTTACTTTCTTGTTAGAAGATGATCTTAAGATCTATTCAGAATCCATTAACTCTCATAATACTTCTTTCTGGAGAGAAGCTATAAACGATGAATTAAGATCGATTATATCGAACAATATTTAAAAACTCGTAAAACTTCCTCCGGAAAATACACCTATAAGGTGTAAGTAGGTGTTTAAAAATAAACTTAAACCAAATGGGTCTATAAATAAGTTTAAACTATATTGGTTGCAAAAGATTTTATACAAAAGAATGATATGATTATTTTGATACATATTCTTCAGTAAGTACAATTATAATTATTAAGGTATTAGTTGCAATAGTATCCATATACAAGCTAATAATATATTAAATAAATGTTAAAACAATGTTTCTAAATATAGAGTTAGAAGAAGGAATCTACATGGAGCAACCTGAAGGTTATATAATTTTAGTGAAGAAAAATAAAGTATGTAAGTTAGTTAAGTCATTGTAACATTTAATACAAGCTCTTAAGCAATGAAATGAGAAATTTAACAATATTTTAAAGCCAAAAAGATATTTAGTAAATGATGTGGATAGATGTGTATATAAAAAATTCTTAATAGTTTTATAATATGCTTATATGTAGAGGATATACTTAGCTTTGGAACTAATGTTAAGTTAATCAATCTAACTAAGAAACTCTTGTCTTATAACTTTGATATGAAAGACTTATGAGAAGTAAGTATAATATTAGGTAATATAAAAAGATGATAGCATTACCCAGTCTCAATCTCATTACATTGAGAAAATATTTAAAAAATTTGATCACTTTAACTACTTACCTTTTAGTATAGTTAATGATGATAATGCGCATTTCAAGAATAATACGGAAAGTAATATATCTTAGATTGAATATGCTTAAGTAATTGGTAGCCTAATGTATTTGATGAATTGCATTAGACCTAATATTGCATTTGCAGTATGTAGGCTAAGTAGATATACACACAATCGTAGATATGATCATTGGAATGCATTAAATAGAATATTGAAACATATTAATGGTACTATTGTATATGGTATTCATTATACAGGTTATCCTCCCATGTTAGAAGGATACAATGATGTCAATTGGATCACTGATTCAGATGAAACAAAATCCACAAGTGGATATGTTTTCGCCTTTGATAGATGTGTAATATCTTAAAAGTCTACTAAATAAACTTGCATTGCTTGATCGACTATGGAATTTAAGTTTGTTGCCTTAAAAAAGAAAGGATCAGAAGCTAAATGACTTTAAATTTGTTACCCAATATACCTTTGTGGCCAAAACCTATATCTGTCATATCTATTCATTGTGATTATAGCGCAGCTATTGTAAGATATGGAAGTAAAATATATAATGGTAAAAGTAAACACATTAGACTCTAACACAATATTGTGAAACACTTGTTAAATAATGGAGTCATAGCTATTGATTTCGTATGATTAGAAAAGAAAATAGCAAATCCTATGACCAAATGATCATCTAAAGTGTTAATTAGGGAAACATCGAAGAGAATAGGGCTAGGCTTAAAAGAATGAGCTACCAATGTCAGCAACCCAATATACACAAGTAGAGATTCCATGCGATATATTTAATAGGTAAACAACAAGACATAGGAGACTGAGAAGCACTAAAGAGAACTTGCCCATTCTTATGGTGTAGGCAGTTCAAGCAGCAACCTGTGAGATGATGAGTTTTTGAATTCTTAATGAATTTATAACTAAATGTGGTGGTGTATCCAGTTACCATGTACACTTAATGGAATTCACCTATATGAGTATGAAAGTGGGATAGCTTTCTATGCAATATATATGTCATTTCTTTATAATACTCATGAAAATTCATTTAAAGGTGCATTGCCAAAATATACAAAACCGTGGAACCAGCTATAACGGAAAAGTTGTTCAAGTGGGATGTAAAGCCATTTATGTTTAAAGGGTCAGGTTAAAGATTGATAGTCACACGATTCCTTTAAACTTGTCATGCTTACTCTAAATGTTTATTGAAGTTGAATAAACATTAACACTATTACACAACTCTTCTATCTTATACTGAAGTATTTTAAATTTGAAATATGTGAAATGATTTTAAAATAATATATTTTAAAATTCAAAGTTTTCTCTCCATATTTCTTTTTATAAGTGTTTTATTTTTAGTGTATTTCTCTTATCCCACATCGAAAAGGGCTAAAGAAAAACTCAACTATATAAGAGAGAAGTTTTGCATGCGGCTTGAGCCCCTTCTAAGAGGGTATGTGAATTTGGTCCAATGGGAGGAGGGCAATACCATTAGTCTGAACTTATGCCATTGACCACACATGCATGCATGCGTTGAGCCAAATTGAGTCGGGCCGAGCTATGGCCGTGGACGTGCTTGTGCATGCGGCGTGCCATGCCACGCTGAGCTGGGTCCTGGTTTGGGTTTAGGTCTATGTGAGTACTGAGAGTACACTAGTACTAACGGTTTTATTTCGTACTTCACGAGTATAACTCACCTGTCGGTTTTGCACGGATTTTAAATCAGGGACGCATCTGTTCGGGTGCTCACACCAGATGGGTTCAAACCCAATGGAATTAACCCATTTGAAACGGTGCTTAAGTACCTAATTGTGGTGTATATATAGATGTACTCATTTTTTCTGAATTTATTCATTCAAACCAATGATTTTTTTCTCTATTTCTTCAAAAATTGGTCTATGGTTCAATTTTGTTTTTCTAACTGAGTTCACTGCCAAGTTAACTCACTTCGGTTAAGTTACGTAGGCTGATTCAAGCCCGTGTACAACGAATGCACCATTGGAACTGGGTCATAATCATTGTATCCTCGAGGCTAACTATCTAAAATTCATGTTACACTTGGGATGCAGTTCAGGGAGGACAGATTTGGTTTCAAGTTGAGTGACCTAGTCATGCCTTGACTTAAACAAATAAGTCATATTTTCTTACTTTTTTTTTATTATTTAATTTTTTATTTTTTCCAATATTATCTACTATTTTTAGTACATTATTTCCAAATGTTATTTGCTTATTTTGAGTTTTATGGTGTGTTCATAGTGTGTATGATTGTGCCGAGTGGATCCTATGCTCGCTAGAGCTCAGTGTGTTTGTGATTGTAGGGCCCACCATGATGTTACATCACCACCATCCATTGATTTTTCCTTCTCATGTTATGACATGATGCCAAAAATGAGGAAGATTCAAATCTCAGGTGGACCACACCACAAGAAATAACAGTGATTGAACACCCATCATTAAATACTTCCTGGGCCACAAGTTTTGGATTAAACTGCTATTTTTGTTTTCCCTTCATCTTTGTCAGTATTACCTAATCAAAATGTTGGATGAAAAATAAACATTGTAGTGGGCTCTAGGAAGTTTTTAATGGTGGGCGTTTAATTACTATTGTTTTCCTATGGTGTGGTCCCCTTGAGATTTGAATCTGCCTTATTTTTGGGTTCATGCCCTAAAATGATATGGAAAAATGAATGGACCGCATGGATAAACACATACATCATGGTGGGGCTCAAAGAGCGCCAATAAGAATCCAGGCGGCGACTTAGTGTGCAACCGGCCTCGAGAGAGAGATCTCTTGATTTTTGTTTATCAAGAAACTTCTTGATAATATCAACTCATCCACCGGATGCCGATTTCCTGGGAAAGCCTTTCGCAAGCACTTCCGGAAAGAGCTGGGGCTCACCGTCATATTTTTCAGAAATCCACTCTGTCCATCCATTTCTACATAACATGGGCCGAGAAATAAGACGGATCCAAAACTCAAGTGGGCCACACGATAGAAAACGGTGAGGATTGAACTTCCACCATTAAAACATTAGTTGAGCCATGGAAGCTTTGGATCAGCTATTATTTTTGTATTTTCAGTTCATCCCATCATGAATGAACTCATAAACAGTATAGATGGCATACAAACATCACGTGTGACATGTTTATGGTGGTACATTGAATGGATATACCCACCATTTGGGCAGTGGGATTAGAAGGGATTAGGTGGGATGGGATTCAAAAAAACATAATTATTACCCATGGCAGGGATTATCTCCAGTTGCCATGAGATGAGATTAATACCATAGTATGTTAATAATATGGTGGTACATTGAATGGATATACCCACCATCATTTGAAATTACTGAGAATAACACACATGTTTATATCTAAACTGTTCATTTGTTTTGTAACCTCATTTTATGGCATGGTCCTAAAAATGAGGTAGATCCAAAACTTATGTGGCCCCAAAGAAGTTTTCAACAGTAAGTATTCAATCCCCATTACTTTCTATGGTGGGGTCCACTTGAGCTTTAGATTTACCTATTTTTTGGCTCATGCTCTAAAATAATCTCGATAAATGGGTGGACGGTGTGGATATAGCCCACTCATCATGGTAGGACCTACACAACTTGCTAACATTGAGTGAAATTGGGACGGACCCAATGCAATTCCATTTAATGTAATTCCAAGCTTTTCCATTTCTTCCCAAACATGGAGTGAAATTGGCACGGAGCCAGATGAATCCCATCCCACCTAATCCCTTCTAATCCCACCGCCCAAACAGGACATTTCCCTACCTAATCATCCCTGCTGTGTGGCCCACTTGAGACTTGAGTCTCCCTTGTTTTTTGGCCCGTATGCTAATATAATCTGGAAAAACAGATGGACGGGATGGATATCTCATAAACATCACGTGGGCCCCACCTAACTTCCGGATTAAGTTCCTGGATAAGGACATAGGCAATCCGCTTCCACATGTTAGCTAACCCAGGGTGGGCATTTTTGTCCACATAAAGCAATATGTACCTTTGGTGCCATGTGGTCAGTAACACTTCAGTTTAATGCATTTCATCGGTCTAATTCTTCTTTGCCGTTTGAAATGGCTTCCTTCTCTTCTCGTACCATGTTCAGCCTCATTCACCGTATTACAGTTTTCCTCACATTTTCTACTACTCATTCAGTACTCGATTGCTACACGTCCATCTTCAGCTTCGGCGATTCACTTGCCGACACTGGCAACTCAGTCCGCGAATCGATTTACACCAGCTACGTGGGCAATTTCCCCTATGTAGAGACGTACTTCCATCGTCCCACTGGTCGGTACTCAGATGGACGGCTGATCGTCGACTTCATTGGTATGATCTAAGAGATCTTAACATATTTGTGATTCCAACACCTTTTGATATAAGAGATTCTAACAATTTCAGGTTTAAGTCTCTTAAATCTAATGGTGAGGAATGATGGGTCCTCAATATTTGTGATAAAAAATTGTATTATATATGTATGGATGTGTATCTCTTTCATTAGGTCTGGTTCTTCGTTACATTGTACAACAGCCGAAGAGCTCGGACTTCCATATCTGCCTCCATATCTTGGGTCTTCTAGCGACAGTAATTTCAGACAAGGAGTGAATTTTGCGGTTGGAGGAGCTACGGCACTCGATGCTGCCTTCTTCCGGGAGAGAGGGATATCTAACGAGTTGACAAACAACTCTTTGGGAATTCAGCTGGGATGGTTCAAAGATCTGTTGCCTTCTCTCTGCCCCAATCCATCAGGTATCTCTCTCTCTCTTTCTCTCTGTTTTTTATTTTTCGAAAATTTAATACTCAGCCTCGTGATTCGCACGTGTTAACTCAATTTTTTTTCTATTTCACGTTTCCCCATGCGCGAAAATTCTTTAGGCATCCGACTCTATTCGACTCTATTCCCAGTGCTGTAGTTGACAGCTTGCAGTAGCGACACCCTAAAAACGAGGAAAGATGCGAAAAATTGTGAAGCCCACCGGGATGTATATGGCGTATCCATGCCGTTCATCCGTTGTGTGAGCTGATATTACGGCATGAGCCCAGATCCAAATATTTAGTAGGCAACATCACGGGAAACCCGCTGAAATTGAGCACCATTTGATAGCATGCGGTACGCTAAAACCGAGGATAGATGTAAAAAAAAATGTAGGGCACCATGATGTATGTGTCATATCCATGCCGTTCATCTATTATGTCAGGATTTAGAGCATTAGTCCAAAATTGAGGTAGATATAAATATTAAGTTGACCACATCTAAGAAAATGGTTGGAATTGAGCACCATCCTTAGTTGACTGCCTCAAGTACGCTAAGGCCAGGGAAAATTGCGAAAAATCGTGAGGCCCACTGGAATGTATATGGCATATCCACACTGCCTATCTATTATGTCAGCTCGTTTTAGGGCATGAGCCGAAAAATAAAGTAGATACAAATATTAAGTGGACCTCATCACAAGGAAACAGTTGGAATTGAACACCATTCTCAATGTTGTAGTACCTAAAACCTAAGAAAAATATAAAAAAATGTGGTGCCCACATTGATGCATGTGGCATATTCACCCCGTCATCTGTTATGTTAGCTGATTTTAGGACATGAGCCCAAAAATAAAATAGATTCAAATATTAAGTGGACCACCCGGTAGAAACAGTTAGAATGGAGCACAATGGAGCACCATCTCAACGCTGTAGTTGACAGCCTGCAGTGTGCTAAAATTGAGGGAAAATGTGAAAAACTGTGGGCGCACTGTGATGTATATCCACCCCCATCCATCCGATTATGTCAGCTGAATTTAGGTTATGAGCTCAAAATTGAAGTAAATTCAAATATTAAGCGACCACACCACAAGGAAACAGTTGGAATTGAGCACCATACTCAATGTTGTAGTTGACCAGTATGCTAAAATCGAGAAAAGATGCAAAAAAATTTTGGGATCCACTGTGATTAATGTTGGATATCCATGTGGTCCATCCATCATATCAGCTGATTTTTGGGTATGAGGCAAAGAATGAGGTAGATCCAAATATTAAGTGGACCATGCCATGGGAAACAAGTTAGAATCGAGCACCTTCTATTAAAAGCTTCTTAGGGCTCCAAAAAATTTGAATCAAGATGATATCTATTTTTTCCTTTATTTATGTCTATGTGGCCTTATGAACTTGGTTTGATGACAAATAAACTCATTGGAAGCCTTAGGAAGGAAATAGCTTTTAGGGTGAATGTTTTAAGACCATTGTTTCCTGTTATGTGGGACACCCGAGTTTTTGATCTTTGGCGCATGGGAGAATTTCTCCATGGAAAATGTTCTCTAAGAAGAGATAAAAGTTGTGGTTGCCACATGTCAGCGAGAGTTGGTGAAGACATCTCAAACTATTGGGATGGTGGGCCAGAACCTAAAGACACATTTCCAAATGAATTTATGAAAATTTTAAATAATGAAATGTTACTAGATTACATTTAAACATGTTTAAACGTTGAGAAAGTTAAGATTGGTTGGATAGCAGGCATCAGTCCATGGTTGGATCGCATATTAACATATAGGTTCGGCCTCAAAAGGTTTAAATGTTGGGCGTTTCCATCTCCATTATTCCGTTGGCCCATTAGAGTTTTGGATCATTGTGGGTCCCAGGAAATTGGGGTTCCATTATGATGTAGAGCGGGTCGCGGACAGTTTCATGGCCAAGATGGATCAGAAAAGGCCCGGTTAATGACAGAAGTGATCCGGACCGTCGGACATTAGATCGGGCGTATCTCACAATTCGGAATGAGTTATCTGACGTAAAATATATAATTTTGGGGTAAAACGAGCTACTTTAGCCAACCAACCCCATTACGTCGGGTTGCGCAGCCCGGAATTGTAAAAAACCCCTGAATTGATTGTAGTTTCCCTGTTTTAATTTCGTTTTTACTATAAATAATAAGTTTTAGTTTGAATATAACTCTTCATTCGTCGAGCTTTAGGAGTTGCGCCCAACGTGAAAAGAGCCTAGAATAATTAAGCGAACGGTTTGGTGAAGCCAAATAGGACACTTACTATTTTTGACTGAAAACCTTGCCCACTAGTAAACATCACGACCGTTTATAAATAGTAAGTTTACTATTTATAGTAAGTCGTGGATTCTAGGAGTTGTAGTTGTAGTTTGATTCTGATTTCTTTCCCATTGCTTGGTACCCCTATTTAAAGGGTTGTGAACTCGTTTTTATGGATCAATTAATCAATTTTGAATTTATTAGAATTTATTTCTATTTTGCTGCTTTCTTTCCTCGTGGATTCGAGAAGTCTCTGTGAGGAGTCCAGAGAAGCTCCGTGGATTCAGAGTAATTATCCTCTTGAGGAAGACGGTGCTCGACCTCACGTCCTCTCATGCATCAGTTTGGTATCAAAGCGAGATTTCTCCTCGGATCGATGGCTTCTAACGATGGGTCGGGCAACAATCCCATGGGCGGTGCTCCAGGTAATCTACTTTTAACGGCGGTAGGAAGTAGCGCAACGAGAGAATCAGCAAGCCATACAAGGGCTACAGGCTTCCATCGACCGCATAGCGGATCTCTTGATGGAAAACCTAAGGCAACTCCGTGTTCCTGGTGGTAATCCTCCACCGCCAATTGCTGAAACTCGTAATCGTCCTGATCGTAGGATAGTACCGGCAGTGCATCCAAGGGTCATTCCTGAGGAAGGGAGCTCCAGTGAGGAAAAAATCGATGACATAATCTTCCAACATCCCAGACATGGCGGCGATCGAGTAGATCGAATAGATCGAGAATTCAAGATGCGGGTTGATATTCCTAGCTTCAATGGCCAACTACATATTGAAAATTTCCTCGATTGGCTTTCTGAAGTTGAGCAATTTTTTGACTATATGAACATCCCTGAAACAAAGAAGGTCAAGCTTGTGACCTGCAAGTTAAAAGGAGGAGCTTCAGCTTGGTGGGAACAATTACAACTTGTGCGAACCAGGCAGACAAAAGCACCAATCCGCACATGGCAGGGGATGAAGCAGCTACTACGTGCTCGATTTCTCCCTAGCGACTATGATCAGGTATTATTTCAACAATACCAAAATTATCGACAGATTAGTCGGTCGGTGAGAGAATATGCAGAAGAATTTTACCCCCTGGCGGTGCGTAACGATTTGGTTGAGAATGAATCACAACAAGTCGCCCGATTCAACGGTAGATTATGTATGGCTATCCAGGATCGGGTCAAGATGCAGTCCGTCTGGATGATGAATGATGCGATCAAGTTGGCTACTCAGGCAGAAGCGCAACTAGAACGTCCTAACACACGGACCTATCCTACTGCAAGGATCCTTGTGGCAGGTCCGCCCCAGGGAACTGCATAGCCCAAGGGGAAGGAACCCGTAGGAGCACGCACTCAACATCCTACGTCTGAGAACCGAGATCATGGAAGCGGGCAAGCTAGACCCCAAAGGGGCGTATCGATTGCTGCTGGTCCAAGTAGAATCCCGAACCCCTATACTCAGCCAAGGCCCGATAACTGTTATCGTTGTGGCTAACCGGGTCACCTATCAAATACTTGTCCCCAGCGAAAAGTGACAAACCTCGCCATCAATGATGGTAGTGCTGATAATGCTTATGAAGATCCAGATATTGAAGAACAGAAGCATACCACCGAGGATGAGGTAGATAATTCAGGTTGGGTTCAGCAAGATCACGGCGAGTCGCTCGTCGTGAGGCGACTATTATATGCGTCAAGAAAAGAAGTGCATCCACAGTGACATAACATCTTCCACACTAGGTGTACGGTGAATCGAAAAGTTTGTGCCGTGATCATTGACAATGGGAGCAGCGAGAACATTGTCTCCAAGGTCATGATGAAAAAATTACAATTGAAAACGGAGCGTCGTCCCTCTCCATATACAATCAGTTGGATCAAGAAGGTTAGCGAAACAAAGGTAACTGAACGGTGCACCATATCCTTTTCAATTGACAACATTATAAGGATGAAGTAGAATGCGATGTGGTTGATATGGAAGCATGTCACATACTACTCAGTCGGCCCTGACAATCTGACCGTGATGCCACTCATAAAGGGCAAGATAACATATATATCTTCGTCAAGGATGGTCGGAAGACCATATTGGCCCCTATGGATCTAGAGGGACCACCTGAAACTTCTAACGTGGAGGGCCGTTTTCTCCTAACCATACGAGACTTCGTGGAAGAATCCAAAGAAACAGGACAGACTTATGCATTAATTATAAAAGGGGAAGAACTCGAGCCTATCATCATCCCTGAAAGACTAAGGCCTCTCCTACATGAATTCAAAGAAATCTGGCCCGATGACCTTCCCGATGGGTTACCCCCCCATGAGGGATATCCAACATCATATCGACTTTGTCCCTGGGTCCAATTTACTTAATCGTCCTCATTATCAAATGAGTCCAAATGAGTGCGAGATTCTGCAGGGACAAGTAGAGGAGTTGATCAGTAAGGGTCTTATTCGAGAAAGCATGGGTCCATATGTTGTACCAGCTCTATTAACTCCAAAGAAAGTTAAGAGTTGACACATGTTTGTTGACAGCCGAGCCATCAACAAAATCACCATAAAATACAGGTTTCCTATACTATGGTTGGACGATATGCTGGACATACTAGAGGGTGCAAACATATTCTTTACATTGGACCTAAGGAGCGGCTACCATCAGATTCGAATACGGCCGGGTGATGAGTGGAAAATGACCTTTAAGACCAAGGAAGGATTATACAAATGGATGGTTATGCCCTTCGGTCAAATGCGCCTAACACATTTATGAGATTGATGAACCAGGTTTTGAAACCTTTCATTGGGCGGTTCGTTGTGGTTTATTTCGATGATATTTTGATATACAGTCAAGATGAAACCACCCATATGGAACACCTCAATGTCCTTCAAATGCTTACTAAAAATAAACTGTATCTCAATTTTAAAAAGTGCAGTTTAATGAAGATAGCTTATTATTCCTGGGTTTTGTCGTAACATCTACGGGCATTCGGGTGGATGAGGAAGAGGTGAAGGCAATTAGAGAATGGTTGGTTCCCACAAATATTCACGAACTGCGAAGTTTTCATGGACTGGCGACATTCTATCGTCGGTTCGTGAAAAATTTCAGTACCATTGTGTCACCAATCACAAATTGCATGAAGAAAGGGCAGTTTCAGTGGACTGACGAGGCCGACAAGAGCTTTGCCGAAATCAAGCGCAGATTATCCACGACCCCGGTTCTTGTACTTCCCAACTTTGACAAACTCTTTAAAGTTGAATGTGATGCCTCATATGTCGGAATTGGGGGAGTTTTATCTCAAGAAGGTAGGCCGGTAGCCTTCTACAGTGAGAAACTTAGCGATACACGCAAGAAGTGGTCTACATATGAGATCGAGTTATACGCGGTGGTCCAGGCACTGCGACACTTACGACATTATTTGATTCAAAGGGAATTCATACTTTACACGGACCATCAAACTCTCAAATTCATTAATAGTCAAGTTAATATTAATCGTGTGCATGCTAGATAGATCTCATTTTTGCAGGAATTCACGTTCGTACTAAAACACAAGTCAAGACAACAGAATAAAGTAGCGGATGCATTGAGTTATCGTGCAACTTTGTTAGTCACTATGAGCAATGAGGTTGTCGGGTTCGAGCGCCTCAAAGACATATATGTCGATGACGACGACTTCAAGGACGCATGGGTTAGATGCCAAGAAGGTCACCCCGGCGACTTACATATACAAGACGGGTTCCTTTTCAAGGGGAATCGACTGTGCATCCCGAACAGTTCGCTAAGGGAATAGATAATCTAAGAGCTACATGGAGGTGACTTCAGTGGACACCTTGGGCAAGACAAGACGTGAGCTCTTGTGAAAGAACGGTATTACTGGCCACAATTAGTACGTGATGTGGGAAAGGCAGTCTAATGTTGTTATATTTGTTAGACCTCCAAGGGACAATCTCATAATACGGGCCTCTACACCTCGTTACCCGTGCCTGACAGCCCTTGGGAGGATTTATTTATAAACTTCGTGCTTGGTCTCTCACGAACACAACGCAACATGGATTCGGTGTTCGTGGTAGTAGATCGTTTCTCTAAGATGACGCACTTTATTCAATGCAAGAAGACTCTCGATGCAACACACGTGGCGAATCTATTCTTCAGAGAAATTTTGCAGCTACACGGGGTTCCTAAAACTATTACTTTTGACCGTGACACGAAGTTTATAAGCCACTTTTAGTGGACTTTGTGGACTCGATTCAATACACGACTTCAGTTCAGCAGCGCCTACCACTCATAAACTGATGGTCAAACTGAGGTTGTGAATCGCACGTTGGGAAACCTCATTCGATGTATTTCAGGAGAAAAATCGAAGCAGTGGGAATTGGCTTTGTCTCAAGCGGAGTTTGCTTTCAACAACATGGTGAACCGCTCGACAGGGAAATCCCCGTTCCAGGTTATTTACGGACAAGTACCTCGCCACACACTAGACTTGGTCCCTCTGCCCAAGCTCCTAGGCATGAGCATTGTAGCAGAGCATATGGCTGACAAGATCATGGGCATTCATGCAGAGGTACAAACCAAGCTACATGCCTCGAATGAAAAGTACAGGGAGCAAGCGGACAAGCATCGGCGACAAAAGGTATTTGAGGTGGGCGACCAAGTAATGGTCCATTTGCGCAAAGAACGATTTCTGACCGGAACGTATAACAAGTTAAAGACTAAAAAGATTGGACCGGTACCAATCATCCGAAAGATCAATGATAACGCTTATGTTGTTGATCTTCCAGATGACATGGCGATCTCACGGACTTTCAACATCGCGGACCTGACCGAGTATCATGAACCAGCGTAGGATAAGAACTCGAGGACGAGTTCTTTTGAAGTGGAGGGGACTGATGTAGAGCGGGTCGTGGACAGTTTCATGGCCAAGATGGATCATAAAAGGCTCGGTCAACGATAGAAGTGATCCAGACCGTCACACCTTAGATCGGGCGTATCTTACAATCCGGAATGAGTTATCTGACGTAAAATATATGATTTTGGGGTAAAACGAGCTACTTTAGCCAACCAACCCCGCTACGCCAGGTTACGCAGCCCGAAATTGCAAAAAACCCCTGGATCGACGGTTGTTTTCCTGTTTTAATTTCGTTTTTACTATAAATAGTAAGTTTTAGTTTGGTTATAACTCTTCATCCGTCGGGCTTTAGGAGTTGCGCCCAATGTGAAAAGTGCTTAGAATAATTAGGAGAACAGTTTGGTGAAGCCAAATAGAACACTTACTATTTTTGGCCGAAAACCTTGCGCACTAGTAGACATCACGACCGTCTATAAATAGTAAGTTTACTATTTATAGTAAGTCGCGGATTTTAGGAGTTGTAGTTGTAGTTTGATTCTGATTTCTTTCTCATTGCTTGGTACCCCTATTTAAAGGGTTGTGAACTCATTTTTATGGATCAATTAATCAATTTTGAATTTATTAAAATTTATTTTTATTTTGCTGCTTTCTTTCCCCGTGGATTCGAGAAGTCTCTGTGAGGAGTCCAGAGAAGCTCCGTAGATTCGGAGTAGTTATCCTCTTGAGGAAGACGGTGCTCGACCTCACGTCCTCCCTGCGTCACATTACATTCTGAGTTGGTCTTAGATTGATTGTTGTTTTCTATTCTTGCAAGGTTGTGGAGACATTTTAAAAAGGTCGGTGGTTCTTGTGGGAGAGATTGGAGGTAACGATTACAATCACCCTCTCTTACAACGAAGGAGCTTTGAAGAGGTCCAGACCTTCGTACCTCTGGTCATCAATGCCATCGGATCAGCCGTCGATGTAAGTTAAATTTTTTTTTTTTATTTTTAAATGCCGGTGTGTAACCAGTTTACACGTGGCATTGATTGAACATTGGCTGCTTTACATTTTAACTGTGCATTAATTGACCACTAACGGGACAGTTTGGATCATCTATTCTGGGTAAGCTTTTATTTTGATACGGCTAACTATAATGATGGGCCGAGTTGAGGCACATGCAATTGAGTCGTTGTGTACATGCAGATATCCAGCATTTATCTGGTTAGTCCAACCATGCACGTGCCATATATATGCCTGGTCACACACGCATGAAGAAATTGAACGGTGAAGAAAAGATAAGGCCTGATCCACATTTGGTGTACATGTTAGCCTCACCTAAGGACAAGTCCATCTCAATCAATCTTTAGACCATGACACATGATTGATAGGGCCAAACGATGTATGGCACAGATCTCCCACACGGACATAACAACCAATGTTGAATATTTGAAATCTATTTAATGTTGATATGTTATTTCAATGGATGTGTTGCATTCCAGACGTTGATCAAGTACGGGGCTAGGACGCTTGTGGTCCCTGGTAACTTACCCATGGGCTGCTCGGCAGCATGTCTAGCTGTATCTGAGAGCAAAAGAAAGGAAGACTATGACCCTCTTACCGGGTGTCTCACGTACTTGAACGAATTCGCCGAGTATCACAATCGCCTATTGCTTCAGGAGCTGGATCGATTGCGGGCACAACATCCACACGCTACCATCATCTATGCCGATTATTACAATGCTGCGATGCGCTTCTACCGCTCTCCATACCATTTTGGTGCGCTTTCTCCCCTTGCAACAGATTATCTATGTTATATTGGATCCATCAATTGCTAGTTCCAAACGTGTAGGGTCACTACTGCTGATCCAACCGCTCATGCCGCGCCTCTTTTCAATAGAACATATACTAACAATCTTCCCATCTTGAGGTGATCGTGTTCATGTTAGACTTGGGTCCATCCCAAGAGCAGCCCATTTAGGAGACGGTCCGGAATTCTGGCCGAAACCTGTGCATAATCCAACTATCTGGCCCCAACCGACCCAAGTAAATGTAATCTGGTGCTCAACGACCCAAGCTGACCTGTCACATACAGGGTTTGTCCACTTAGTGCATCAACCTATTTTCGTAAAAGGAAATCTTCACGGTAGGGCCTACAGCTTCAATAGTTAGGATGTCCTGCACAAGCGACTTGGCACGGCAGACAAGTTGGGTTGGCCTGTCTGTGTAGGTGATTAGTTCTATATATAAGCTTTAGGGGTGCAACTCAGGTGGGTTGAGTACGGCTGAGGGTCAACCCAAGCCTAACCTGGCCTCAAGAGGAGGCAGCCCAAGGATCCATCCAACTCCAGATCCAACCTGACCTGCTTACAAGCACTTTGCCCTCACCTCCCTCACTTCACTCGCCCATTTTACAAGTGTTTATGCTATAGGCAGGACTTATTGTGTTCATGAACATCTTCATGTCTTTTTGTGATGTAAATCTAGGATTCTACGACGGGGCTCTTACGGCATGCTGTGGAGGGGGTGGGCCATACAATTTCAACATGACCGCCATGTGTGGCTTCCATGGGGCTACGGTGTGCGACAACCCGTCATCGCATGTGGCCTGGGATGGAATTCACCTAACGGAAGCGGCACACAGATTGATCGCTGATGGTTTGATAAGAGGACCATTTTTCAGTCCTTCCATCACAACCCCATGTCTGTCATCAGGCGGCCGCGACCATCCTTATTACGGGTAACCTTTGAAGTCGGTGAATGTAGACTGGATGATAATTTTTCCTTGAAATTGGATGTTCTTGAGACAAATCTGAGAACAAAACTATTCTAGAAAAGTTCTCATTTTTATTTTTATTTTTTTGAGAAACCCCATAGAACATAGGCGCATCCATGAGGCCAGCATATCAATTGATCAGTGGGACCGATAATGTTTCTGATTAAAGCCAAAAAGTTACATCAAAGGGCAGCCCCTTTTTAAGTGGGCGTAATGTTAGGTTCATTCTTGCCTATTGACACCATCCAATCATTCTCGTTACATGTGCAAGCTGTGTTGGAATTTTGGATCTATAAATCTGTAATTATAGAAATTCACATTAAAAAAATTATAAAAGAAAATTAAAATAAAAATAAAAATTCGAGTAAGAAAGAATTTAGAAAACTTATTTGATTCGAGATACAATGAAAGACAATTGGCTTGAGGTTGATTTTGTTGGACCTAGGCCAGTGGGGCCCAATGGTGAGCAATCACTAGTGGGTATGTCCCATGTTTCTTATGCCTTTTTCCTTTTCTATTATATTTCAAATTCAACTTTAAATTTGATTTATGATAGGAGATAGGGATAAGAGCGGATGATATGGTCTCATCCAAACTCTTATACCTTCTTATAAAATGGATGAGACTCTCTCTCATTAAATGCATCATAAGTAATACCGAAAGTATACAGAGAGAGATATAGTGTGTACAGTAGTCTGTCAATTTTGGCTTGTTCTTGGGACGATCTAATCCGTAGATCGCAATCCGGAGCCACTTCTACTGTAAGATCAGAGGTGTGAATAGATCCATCTGCTCCAGTAGTAGATAGGCGGGCCGTTGGAGCGTCAATCTTCTGCTTTGTGAGGGTTCTAAAACTTGTGTAGACCGTCAGATTTTGAGGGCTCACTTTCCGCGCTTCCCAACAGATTTGCCCTTCTTTGTACGTTATCCGTAATGCAAAAGAAATACCAGACAATTAACTTATAGAATACCCTTGAATGTTGTTCATAGTGCAGCAGGAATACCATACCCAAAACCTTTCAGTTGACCATAGATATTATTGTTTCACCCTTTTCACAGCTTATCCTTTGCCAAATGACCCACGGGATATTAATATGGTATTTTAGTGTTTATTTTACATATACATCAGTCCAGAGATGTGTGCAAGACGTACACCACCGAATAATTATTGTTATGTGTGCAAGCTATGTTGGAATTTTGGATATGTTATTTCGTAATTATAAAAATTTATATTAAAAATAATTGTAAAAGAAAATTTAAAAAAAGAAAAAGAAAAAAAGAAAAGAAATTCAAGTAAGAAAGAATTTAAAAAACTTATTTCAATCGATGCGCAACGAAAGTCACTTGCCGTGAAGTTGATTTGTCATCCTTTGGGCGTTGTCCGTAGTGCAACGAAAATACGAAATAATCAACCTTCAGGATACTCTTGAATGCTGTCCAGTCAGTCACACTGGCGCACTTGATGTACGTAGACCCAAACTAACAACTATGTCTAAGGCACACTTGATGTACCAAGACCCAAACCAACAATTGTGTGTCAAACCCAAAGACACCAAGACGAACAAAAGTGAAAACAAATTTTTTTCTTTTTTATAAGAAAAGTATAGAGAGACCTGAAAAATGAATTGAATGAAAAATTTGAACCAGAGAAGTTCTTTTATAGACTTCAAAGGTCACATTGAATGAGTGTGTGTGTGTGTGTGTGTGAACCCTTGCCAAGAGATATGGCCGTTGAGTTTTCAAAAAATGCCAGTTTGGTTAACCGTTGTAAAAAGAAAAATTGAAATTTCAATGGAAATTAAAAAAAAAAAAAAAAAATGTTTAGGTTTGCAAATATACTTGCATGCACATGCACTATATCATTCCACACCACATTGCATCATGGCATATGTTGGAGCGAGGTTAGCATAGCCCCCTCCCAACAACCAGATTCACGTGCCCTTGAAAGGGGCTTAAGTCTTATCCAAAATCCTCTTATAATTTCAAAGTTTCCACTTGCTTGTCTCTTGTGGGACTAAACCTACACTACTACAAGACAAAAAATCTTTTGTTGCTTTTTGAAATTTTATTTTTAAACAAAACAATAGTATTTTATTTTAAAACAAAACACTACAATAATCATCAACATATTTTAAAATAACAACTTTAAGTTAGACATGAATGATTGTACATTATATTGATGTCTAATAAACTTGAATTGACACTAAAAATAGGCAAGTTAGATTCACAAGAGTCTGGTGAAAAATAATTTTGAACCAGATTCTTATTAATGTAAACAAAATTTTATCTTTTAATACTCAATAGTTTATTTAAAATAATATGTTATTTTAAACTAAGTAAGGTAATTAATTGTAAGGTTTCCAATCTAATAAAAGATGAAATAACATAGACTACAAATTATATAACATTTAAGCAACTAGTATAAAAATGATAGCCTATTGTTTATAGACTAATTCAAATGACGTTCAGTTTGGTCAGTGACATGGATTAGCTCAAATCCATGGTTTCAAGTCAATTAGAACAAAAAAGGAGGTTTGTAACGAGGGTGCTCAGGGTGATTAAGGCAAAAATAAACTAAGGAGAGACAGATGTTGTTTTTTTGTTTATTTATTATTATTTTTTTTACAATATATAAATAAATATAATTAAGTTATATTTTGTGTCGAATCAAATCAAGTCGATTTGAGCCGAGTTGAGTCGAGCTCAGACCAGCTCGGACTCGGCTCGAACATTTTTTCAAGCCCAATAAAATAGCCCGGCTCGGTCCAAATCCAATTTTAAGCCACACGAACTGAGTTGAACGAGTTAACCAAACTTGCCAAGTTTGTGTCCGGCTCTAATGATCGTTCCAGGAGGTGGTCATTGATCCTTGAGTAAGATCTATTGAGTTATATATGGTGCAAGTGAATCCGCTTTTTACCGTCGACGGTTGCTCACGAGAGATGAACATTCTGCATTTTACACATACATATGATACTGCGGCCAGCACATCGTTGATGTGGGGTCCAGTATACTCAGCGATGCGTAAATTGATAGTATTGACCACCATGAGTAATATAAAACCGTGACATCTTGATGTTCCATAAATGGATGGCTCTCTTGATCACTTTTTGTCATTATATTGGTGTGGGCCACCTACCTGTTGTGCCGATTAAGACCTTCTAGTAATTATTACTTTTTTAGGTAACTGGAAAATCAAACGGGCCATTGTTTGAAAACCTTTTTGGGAAAGGCATAGGATGTAAATATGTGATATTTGTTAAATTCCAAAATTTTCAAAACCAGAAAAATGGGTTGTAGGTGTCCCATCCAAAGGCAATGCGCTCTGACTCGTTGATTTTGTCTCAGATCGACAGAAGCAAGTTGCAGGCAGCTCGGGTCCCATGCATACGACAGTGCTCACTCATTGCTAATCAATTATCTGCGGGAGTAGGTGAGAGGCACTTCCCCTCATTTGGGACATGCCACCCCCGTCCGTCCGATAACACAAAGCAACGGGGAGTGAACACCCACCGTTAAAAAAGCTTTCTAAGGCCCACTGTAATGTTTATTTTCCATCCAACCTGTTTATCAGGTGACATGGATGAAGGGAAAAACAATATCAGCTTCATCCAAAACTTTTGTGGCCCACAAAAATTCAATTACCACTGTTTCCTTTGTGTGGTCCATTTTGAGATTTGGATCTGCTTCATTTTTAGGACCATACCATAAAATAAGATGGGAACACGGATGGACGGTGTGGATATACAACACATAAATCAAAGTGGGCCCCACAGTCACGGCCTCACCCAAGTCTGTGTTTCCGGGCCTGCAGAATCCGTGTTCGCGTTGCACGTGGGCCGCAATGTCGTCAGTCAGTGCGTAAGCGCTCCATACGTGAGGCGTCGTCCACGCCCGCGCTCGAAAAATGATGTGTGCACATGCATCACGCATGGAATAATGGAAAGGCGAGCAAGATCCAAGCCGTTCATCAGGCCATCCCCGCATATTGTAGATGCCACTTGGAGAAAGATACTTCCACCTAATCATCAGGCGGGCGACATGCATGCAAATGAATCGAACGGTTAACAGAATCTGACCAGCAGAAGAAATTCGTCAGGTGGGACCTGATCATCGGATCACCACAGCAGCCCGATTATCAGAAATGGGATCAACAGTCAACGCCACTGATGAGCGGCTACACTAGTCACCCGTTTTCCTTTTTTTTAAATTCTTTCTTTTAAAAAAAAAAAAAAAAATTATGTTTTTGCAAAATAGGCGTACGCTTCAACGTGCACTCGAGAGAGCGCGATTGGTAGACAATCCTTGCCCATACGGATGCGGTACTGAGGAAGCGGAATGCAGGACCAGACCAGGTGTCACATGGGTTTGTTTCCCTGACCGTGGGACCCACTTTTATGTATGTTTTGTATATCCAGGACGTCCATCAGTTTTTCCATCTCATTTTAGGTTACGTTATAAAAAAATGACGCAGATCCAAATCTCAAATGGACCACACTACAGGAAACAGCCCTCATTGAATCTCATCATTAAAAGCTTTCCAGGGCCCTAATGTTTATCTGCCATCAAACCTGTTAATAAGGTCACATAAACCTGGATGAAGGAAAATAAATAAATAAATATTTATCAATGGGTTCGATGGCAGATGAAGTCTAAAATAAATTTTGTGATATTTATTTAAAATGGCTGGAAACAACCTGGATGAAGTAGACTTTGTGGTTCACTTGAGACATCGATCTACTTTAATTTTTGGCACCATAGCTTAAAATAAGCTGAAAAAAAGTTGATGAATGGCGTAAATATATAACAAATACATCAAGGTAAGTCTCACGGTCAAGGAAAGACCCATTACAAGTAACACCAAATCTACTGTCACATGGATTGCTCAGTGGCTATCCGCCCGTGGCCCAATCCACTCGGCGTCGATGTCAACAAATCGCGTTCGAGAGCGGATTAGGTGAGACCGGTCCTCACTCAAGACGGTTCGGCACTGACAGGGGGGATACCGTGGGAGTTGCATCCACACTGTCCGTCCGTTTTATGAGATTATTTTTGGGCATTATATATTTCAAAAATTAAGCAGATCCAATTATCAGGGGACCATACCATAAGAAACAGGGTTGATTCACCATTAAGGGGTCATAAAAGTTTTAGAGGAAGCTGATATTTATTTATTTTCCTTCATCCAGGTTTACGTGACTTTATCAACAGATTGGATGGTTAATGAATACAAAGAAAATGCTAAGGTGGCCCCTAAGGAGTTTTTAACAGCATAATGGTCAATTACCACTGTTTCTTATGGTATGGTCCACCTGATTTTTGGACCTGCTTAGTTTTTGGGATAATGCTCTAAAATGATCTGAAAAAAATAAAATTGGATGAATGGCATTGATACATAATACATACGTCAAGGTGGGCCCACAACAACCTTACGGTAATGGCCGCTTGGTCTCGGGTGAGGCCGGGGGCTCCCTCCTGGCACAGACCCCTTTGATAGTGATGGTGCTGGAAGACGTTGTGAGCTCCACCATTATGTATGTGTCTTATCCACGTGGTTGGTTCATTTTTTTCAGATCAATATAGGACATAAGTCTAAAAATGATGGATATCCAAATCTCAGGTGGACCACACTATAAGAAACAATGGTGATTGAATACTAACCATAAAAAGGTTTTGAGCCCACCGTAGTGTTTATTTGCCATCCAACCTGTTGACTTAGGTCATGCAGATATGGACAAAGAGAAAAAAAAACAATTATTAGATTGAATCAAAACTTTTGTGACCCCCAAATAGTTTTTAATATTATGCGTTTAATCACCACTCTTTTCTATAATGTGGCCCACCTTAAATCTAGATATGCCTATTTTTGGGATCCTATCTTCAAACTATCTAAAGAAAAATGGATGGACAGCGTGGATAAAACATATACATCGTGGTGGGCCCACAGAGATTTTTCCAAAGCTGATCAGTACCGAGCTCGGACTAGAGGGCCACTACCGAGTCTGAGTGCGAATATAAATGGTTTGCATCCTGCTGGATACTATGCGCACGCGTTGTTACATGCCTGCCTAGTGTACCACACACCACCGGCCTATGCGGTTTGTTGACGTTTCCAAGTTTTTTGGGCCCACCATGCATGATTACATCCACACCGCCCATCCATTTTGAGAGACCATTTTATGACATAGACCTAAAAATAAGGTAGAACCAAAGTGCTAATTAGGCCACAACACAAAAAATTGTGGAGAATGATAAGTCTACCATTGAAAATTTCTTAGGACCATAGAAGTTTTGGATCAAGCTGATTTTATTTTTTTATTTTTCACTTCATCCATGTGTTCGTGACGTTACAAACAGGTTGGATGATAAATAAACATTATGGTGGACCCTAGGAAGATTTCAACGGTGGATGTCATTGTCACACCTGCTTCATGTGGTGTGGTCCATTTGAGCTCTGGATCTGCCTTATTTTTTCACCCTTGCACTAAAATGATCTTTCAAAATGGATGAATGGTGTGAAAATAACAAATACATTATGGTGGGCCCACAAAATTTGGTGACTCCAGCACACCACCGATGGCGCGTGGGATACGCTGCCACCCGCTTCACATGCACGATGGACTTGGGTCACAGAGATATTCTTGTGCCCGGGTTGTGGGGGGGCGGACACAGATGTTGGTGACAAATCACCAACCAAACCGCATCCCCGAGGAGAAAGTGGGTATGCCATATACCTGAGGATAGGGCACCTTTTCAATTTGTCAAAATGGGCCCCTGATACTGTTGATGCGATTATCTGGTTCGTCCTCCTAGACCCTTGTATGCCTGCACAGAAAGAGGACAAAGGAGACCCCGGCTCGAGCAGGGGACCCTCCGATGCCAAAGTCAGGCCTGGACTCGGGGTCTCAAAGTATTGAAAGGTTTTTCGAGGGAATTTCTTTCGTACCTCTCAAGGTGACACAGGTCCTCCTTTTATAGATGCCGGGGTCCTCATGATATTGAGCGCTGAGCGCGGGATCTTCTCCTGGTATCGCGGAGATATGATCGTGCCCATCTTGAGCCATCATCCGATCCCGTGAGCTTCGGGGTCGGAGATCTTATCCCAAGATATCCGGGATGAGATCTGACCTAGCGACGGTCGGTCTTGCAAGGTGGTCCGCCCGACACATGCCCGGACGCTGATAAGTAGTCCGAACCGACTCAACCATTGTCTCGGTTTAGCGAACCATGCCTCGGATTTGACACATCCCTCGGTGACCCGAGGTATTAAGTCCGAGTCCCGAGGCATTAAGTCCGAGTCTTCGGACTTGTGTATTTTTGCCCCCAACAGTAACCCCCCTTACTCCGTGTGCTTCATATGGCACTGAGGAGTAGCGAGTTTGGAGTCGGTTCGTACCTCAGTCCGAGATGAGTCGTGGTCATTAAATGCATTCCGTAAGGCCTTTGATGGGGGACGGTTCAGCTCCTGACATCGCATGCGCCGTCAGCCGTCAAATCGCACATCCCGCCAACGAAGATTGGACACGTAGCAAAGGTATTATTGTCGCCGGTCGACGTGCGCCACGTGTCGAATGAGGCAATCGATGCAGGCGTCGAATCATTTCCCCATTAACTGTCTCCGCCGTATGGCGACCTTATATAACGTCAGGGGCCCCGCACTTTAAACTTTTACTGCTCTTGCCATTCCCGCTCCGCATTTTCTTCGGGGTTTATATAGCCTTTCGTCTCCTTTCTTTCCTTTCTTTTAACCGTCGGTACCTCTTTCCGCCATCTCCGTTTTCTTTTCTCCCTCCGGTGAGTTTCTCCTTCCTCTTTATTTGGTAGTAATGGCGGATAGGAGTTCTCAAAGTCCCCGGGGGGGAGCTTCCGGAGACGAAGGCGAAGCGCAACGTTTTTAGAACGTTGCGGAATCGCCTTCCATACTGACGGAGATAGCAGTGGACGCCAACGCTGCTTGTCTACCGGAGAGAGTCACCGAAGCTCCGGCGGAGCGCCTTGCTTCCGTCGTTCCTTCTCGGGGCTGGTCGTCTCTATTAACCCGCCCGGGAAGGCCTAACTTGCCAAGGGATATGGAGGAGGATGAAGAGGAAGAAGATGAAATTTTAATCGCCGAAGGAACCCCTGATCTTGCTCCTGTTGGTGAATCGGCGCAGGCCGAGTCTGAAGAAGAAGGATCGGGGGAAGATTTAAGCGGTCCGGTTCCCTCAGTCTTGACCGAGACGGACTTGGACAGAATCCGAGTCGGGTACCATATTCCCGAGTCGGTCATCACCTATCTCCCCCGTCCGAATGACCTGCCGGATCACCCTCCTGCCGGGGCAGTCGCGATTTACCAAGTGTCGATGCAATGCGGCTTGCGTCTGCCCCTTCAGACTATTGTTCGGGGAGTTTTGTCTCGCATAAAGATTGCCCCGGGACAGATAGTCCCGAATGGGTGGAGGAACTTACTCGGATGTGCGGTGCTATGGGCTGAGATGGAACAGCCACCGCTTACAGTCGACGAATTTCTCCACCTGTATCAAGTGCGGGTAAATCCGAACTATCCTGGCTTCTACGTCTTCGCTGCCTGGCGAGGCGGAGGCGGTTCCCTGATAACCGACCCTCCCACTTCCAACAAACACTGGAGAGAGCGTTGGTTTTGGGCATGTGGTCGCTGGGAGACGGATGAGTCCGGGTCCCACGAGGCTCGTGTCCCTCGGGCTTTCCAAAGAGCAGGTGACTTGGGTTTTTTTTTTTTTTTTTTTTTTTTTTTTTTTTTTTAATAATACCTTGAAGCTGACGAACTTATATTTGGCAGATATTCCGAAGAAGAAGCCGAAGCTCGGCAGCACTGCCTCGGCTCGGATCAAAGAGTTGAAGTCGTTGGATCCGAGGGACAGGTCTTGGAAGGTGCTTCTACAGCCGGAGCGCCTTCACCTTGCAGGTCTGGACTCGGAAGTTACAGGTAATTAAGAACGAATCTTCTGAATTTTCCAAATTTCCCCCGACTTACTTCGCCTTACTCTCCCCCCCTTTTTTTTTGTTTTTGCAGATCTGCCCGAAGCTCGTCCCAACCTAAGGATTGTCCCCGAACCGGAGATGACTGGAGCTCGTCCTGCCCTTAGACCAGTCACGAAGTTGAAGGCCCCTCCGCGGTCAGTTCTTCTTTCAGAGCCTCGGCCACCGAAGAGGCAAAGGGTGCTGCGGAAGGAGAAAGAACCAGCGAGCTCTTTTGCCCCTCCGGTCGTCGTGATTCCCGACCCGGACGAAAGGGCGGAAGAGACGGCGATTGCTGCTTCGGATCCTCAGGCGGCACCTGACTCGGCACGCGTTGAGACGACGGTGCCGAGTCGGGAAGAAGAGACCGGGGCCGCGACCTCAAGGGGGGAGGAAGAGACGAGGACTGCGTCCTCCCGAGGGGAAGAGACGAACCAGGAGGGGCCGTCAATCCTGCAGCAAGTGGTGTCGGGGATGGTTCCTTGGGCCCTGGCCCATGGGTGTGAAAGAGAGTTCGTGAAACTCTACAACGCCTCGTCGTCGCAAACCGTCAGCCACGCTGCCCGGATGTTTTTTGAACTCGCTCCTTGCTTAATCAAGGCCAGCAAGGAGCTATCCTCAACTCATCGGCTGCAGGCTCTTCTGTCTGAGGCCGAGATCCGGGTCGGCGTCCTGACAGGCGAGGCGTCCCTTGCTCGGAAAGCTGCCGAAGACGCGAGGGCAGAGGCGGCTTCTTCCAGAAGGGCCCTGGACGAAGCGAAGGCAGAGGTCGCTCAGGCACTGGTTCGACTCTCCAAAGCCGAAGAGGAGAATCAGCGAGTTCTGGCAGTCCATGCTTCGTGCGCGGATGACTTAGCTCGGGCTAAGCTTGAGGCGGCGGAGCGCATTCAGCAGGCCGAGGAGAAGACTCGGGAGGCCGAGACGGCTAGGGACCAAGCCGTCCAAGCATTCCTTGAGTCGGCGGAGTTCGAGGATGAAAGGGACCGCTTGTTCCAAAGCGGATATCTGGAATGCGTCAAGGACATAAAGAAATCCTTCCCTGACCTTGACCTTTCAGAAATCGAGGGTGGAGCAGCCTCGGGATCCGAGAACCCGGACGCCACTGCTGAAGATACTGCTGGGGACGAGGCCGGCGCATGACGACCGTTACCGGGACCCTTGGACATTTATATGTATATTTTTTTTTGATGTATTCACTTGCTTTGTACTTACATATGTTTTGATGAATGAAAGAGAAATGCCTAAGTTTTACTTATTCGACTTGGCTTCATCCTTTCTTAGTTCAGAGTCTTTAGCCGTTGAAGATAGAACTAGGGATAATAAACTTTGAGGTGTTCAGCGTTCCAAGGGTGGGGCAACGGTTGTCCGTTTAGGTCTTCTAGCTGATACGTTCCCGGTCTAATGGTGCCCGAGACAATGTAGGGTCCTTCCCAGTTGGGTCCCAGTGTACCCGAACCAAATTCCTTGGTGTTAGAAAACACTTTTCGAAGAACCATATCCCCCATTCGAAATCTTCTAATTCTAACTCGGGTATTGTAGAACCGAGCCACTTGTCGCTGCCGCGCCTCCGTGCGCAGCCGTGCCACTTCTCTTTGTTCGTCCAGAAGGTCAAGTCCGAGTGCAAGGAGTTCTTCGTTTGCTTCTGCATTGAATGTGGTGATCCGAGCCGAAGGTAATCCGATTTCAACGGGAGTGACGGCTTCCGAGCCATAGGCTAGTGAAAATGGAGTCTCCCCTGTGGCTGTTCAAGCGGTGGTTCGGTAGGCCCAAAGAATTTTCGGGAGCTCTTCGGCCCACGCTCCTTTGGCTCGGCCAAGCTTGGTCCGAAGATGTTGCTTGATAATCTTATTAACCGCTTCAACTTGTCCGTTGGTTTGAGGATGATGAGGCGAAGAGTAAACGTTTCTAATTCCGAGGTTGTCGCACATCCCGCGAAAGCTTCTGTTATCAAATTGCCTTCCATTGTCTGTAACAATGGTACGGGGCACCCCGAATCGGCAGACAATATTTTTCCATACAAATTCGGTGATCTTCTGCTCGGTTATTTTAGCTAATGGTTCTGCCTCGGCCCACTTCGTGAAATAGTCCACCGCTACCACAGCGAACTTGGTCTGACCTTTTCCCATAGGGAGCGGTCCTATGATGTCCACGCCCCACTGTGCGAAAGGCCAGGGACCAGTCATCGGCGTTAGTGCTTCGGGTGCTTGCCTCGGAATTGACGCGAACCGTTGGCATCTGTCGCATTTTTGAACGAGCTCGCGAGCGTCGTGTTGGATAGTGGGCCAGTAATATCCCTGTCGTAGGACCTTGTAGGCAAGGGATCGCCCTCCAGAGTGGTTTCCGCAGATTCCTTCATGAATTTCCCACAACACATAGTTTGCCTCGCTGGGTTTGAGGCACCGCAGCAACGGGGCGTAGTAACCTTTCTTGTAGAGGGTTCCATTGAATATGGTATAACGGGAGGCTCGAATCTTAATTCGTCGAGCCTCGGCACGATCATCGGGCAAGTTTCCTTTGTCAAGGTATTGGCGGATTGGATCAATCCAGGAAGGTTCCGAGTCGATTGTATTGATGGCCTCGCTAATTGGCTCCTCTATGCTTGGCTTGTCAACGTATTCGACAGGGACGGACCTGGGTATTTCATCTTCTTTGTTCGAGGCAAGCTTCGCTAGCAAATCGGCTTTGCTGTTTTCCGTGCGAGGGATCCGAGTCACACGACAGAATTGAAATCCGTTGATAAGTTCTTTCGCTTTCTCCATGTAAGCCCTTAGCCGGTCTTTCCGTGTCTGGTATACACCGGTAACCTGGTTGACGACCAACTGGGAGTCGCTGAAAACACTTAGGTGCGTTACTTCCATGCTAGCGGCGAGTCGGAGGCCGAGTAACAACGCTTCGTATTCCGCCGTATTGTTCGATGCTTGGAATCCGAGTCGTAAGGCATACTGTATATAGGTATGATCGGGGGTTTCCAGCACAACCCCAGCCCCACTGGCCTTCGAGTTGGAAGAACCGTCGACATACAGATTCCACGGAATAGGACAAGGGGGAGCGGTTGAAGTCGGAACTGCACCGTCTTTCAGTGTATCATTTACTGAGAGTTCGGTTGAAGACGTTCCCTCGGCGATAAAATCAGCTACGGCTTGCCCTTTGATTGCTGCCTTTGGTCGGTATTGAATATCAAACTCACTCAGCTCGATAGCCCATTTGGTGAGTCGGCCGGAAGCTTCTGGTTTCTGCAGTACCTGGCGAAGCGGAAGGTCTGTCATTACAATGATGGTGTGAGCGTGGAAATACGACCTAAGTCGTCGAGAGGAAGTTATTAAAGCCAAAGCCACTTTTTCCAAGCTTGGGTATCTCGTTTCTGCTGGCAATAACGCTTTGCTGACGTAGTAAACCGGCAGTTGCTTTCCTTCGAATTCTCGTATCAAAGCCGAGCTAACTGCTGCCTCGGACACAGCTAGGTAGAGGAGCAACGACTCCCCCGGTTCGGGTTTTGATAAGAGTGGTGCAGAACCGAGGTATGATTTTAATTGCTGGAATGCTGCTTCACACTCTTCCGTCCAACCCATCGCTTGTCTTCCTTTCAATTGTTTGAAGAAAGGGAGACATTTATCCGTTGCTCTGGAGAGGAATCGATTAAGTGCTGCGACTCGTCCGGTCAACCTTTGGACATCCTTAATGGTTTTGGGGGATTCCATATCAATCAGAGCCTTTATCTTCTCAGGGTTTGCCTCTATTCCTCGCTGACTGACCAAGAAACCGAGGAATTTTCCGGAGCCTACTCCAAAAGCACATTTACTTGGATTTAGCTTCATCCGGAACTTCCGCAGGATTAGAAACATTTCTTCCAAATCATTCACATGATCCGCCGCGTGTATGCTCTTGACAAGCATGTCGTCGATGTATACTTCCATGGTTCGGCCTATAAGTCGAGCAAAGATTTTGTTAACTAACCTTTGATAAGTTGCACCGGCATTCTTCAGACCAAATGGCATCACTCGGTAACAATAAAGGCCTTTGTCGGTGACAAAGGTAGTTTTTGATTTATCTGTTTGATGCATTACAATTTGATTATATCCCGAATATGCGTCCATGAAGCTAAGGAGCTCATGTCCGGCTGTACTATCTACTAGCTGGTCTATCCTCGGAAGCGGAAAGCTATCTTTGGGGCAGGCTTTATTTAAGTCGGTATAGTCAATACAGACTCGCCACTTCCCGTTGGACTTCTTTACAAGCACGACATTCGCAACCCACTCTGGATAGTGTATTTCTTCTATGAAATTAGCCTGGAGTAGTTTGTTGACTTCTTTCTCAATGATGGCGTATCGTTCAGGGCCGAGTGGTCGTCGCTTCTGTCGGATCGGTCGATATGACGGATCGACGTTAAGTCGGTGAGTCACCACTGAGGGGTCGATCCCTTGCATATCTTCATGACTCCAAGCAAATACGTCGGCGTATCTTCGGAGCAGGGCGATCAGCTTTTCTCTCAAAGGGGACTGCAGAGATGAGCCAATTCGTACTGTCTTGGATCCATCTGTTTCGACTAAGGGGATTGAGACAAGATCTTCGACCGGCTGTCCTCGTTCATAATTCTCGCCCCGAGGGTCCAATGATTCGATTGTTAATATGTTAGTCGGATTCTTGTCGGCGGCTCCTTTTACAGCTATCATGTAACATCGCCTCGCGTCTTGCTGGTCTCCTTTGACAACTCCGACTCCTGACTCGGTCGGGAATTTCATTGTAAGATGGTATGTGGATACCACGGCCTGGAGGAGACTCAATGAAGGTCGGCCGAGTATCGCATTGTATACCGAGGGTTGATCGACGATCAGGAAGTCAACCATCATCGTCGTCTGATGTGGGGCATTGCCAGCAGTGAGTGGTAATGAGACAGTTCCCTCGGGCAGTACTTGTCCTCCAGAAAAATCGATCAATGGGGTCCGAACCGGGCGTAACGCGGATCATTCGATCCCCATTTTGTCGAACACTTGAGTAAATAACACGTCTGCAGATGACCCCGTATCGACGAGTATCCGAAACACTTTTCGGTTAGCGATCGCCAAGGAGACGATCAGCGCATCATCGTGGGGGTGATGGATACCTCGGGCGTCTTCTTCAGTGAACGATATGCAATACCTTTCTCTTTTCTTTTCCTTTGATGGCCGATCTATAATCATGAGCTCGGACTGAGGCTGACTGAGTTTTCGTGCGTGATTCCTTCGCGCGTTGTTTGAGTCGCCCCCACATTGTGGACCGCCGATAATCGTCCGGATTTCTTCCATAGGCTGACTCTCGGTCGGGCGCGCCTCAGATGCCCCAGCTTTGACCATATGTTCTCTGAGTCGGCCGTCTTTTATGAGTCGTTCGATTTCTTCTTTTAAGTGACGGCAATCACTTGTGTTATGCCCGTGATCGCGGTGATAATGGCAGTACTTATCCTTATCCCGCCGATTAGGATTACTCCTGAGCTTACTGGGCCAACTAACAAAGCCTTCGTTTTTTATTTCCATCAGTACCTCTTCCCGAGTCTTATTCAGGGGAGTATATGTGGAAAATTTTCGATCCGGCCGTTTTCCTGACCTTCGCTCGTCACGTGCTTGATCCTCTTTGCGTTTCCTTCCCCCGGCCGAGTCGGCTTCTTTTTTGGCCGACTCTTTGGCCGAGGTTTTAGTTTCACGCAGGATTCGCGCTTCCTCGGCATTGGCATATTTATCGGACCGCGCCATAAACTCTGCCAGAGTATCGGGCGGAGTTTTGTCTAAAGATGCCAGGAATGGCTTATCCCTAACTCCTTGCATGAGTGCATTGAGGGCCGTTTCTTCCGAATGTTTCCGAACTTGAAGGGATTCAAAATTAAAACGCTTGATGTAATCTTTCAATAGCTCTCCCTGCTTCTGGACTAGGTTATTCAGATGGGCAGGGGGCTTTAATTTTTTCTTTCCGCCGATGAAGTTGGTGAGGAAGGCGTCGCTCAGCTCAACGAATGAACTGATGGACTTTGGCTTCAGCTGTTTGAACCACAGTCGAGCTACATCAGTCAATGTAAGAGAAAAGGCCCGACACATTACTGCATCCGAGGCATCATGGAGTTCCATATAGGTTCTGAAGCACTCAATATGCTTGGTCGGGTCAGTCTTGCCGGTGAAAGGAGCGATTTGAGGTAATCGAAACCTCTCGGGCAATCGGGCTTTCAATACCGAGTCCACAAAGGGGGATGCTTTCGCTTCGGACCCGGTTGAATATACGTTCCGGCCGTGCTTTATGTCCGCCATCTCTTTTGCCATCTCTTCCCGCACTTCTTTTTTGAAATTTTGAATGTCGGCTTTCCAAGGTTCGTTGCTTTCTGCCGTGCCTTCCATGGAAGGGCGATTGCGCCTTCTTCGCTCTATTTCGTGCCGAAGATCAGTCGGGGGCAGGGAAGCGTTGGCTGACTGCGCCGGAGATGGTTTTGATCCGCCTTGGGGTTGGCTTGGGCGGACAGACTGCGGCGCGGGAGGTTGAGGATCAACCGCCGTAGCCGTAGCTGGAGCGCGTGCCGTCTCCCCTTGAGGATGCGGGAGTGGCTGCATTTGCTGCTGATACATTCGTTCCAGCATCTGCTTCATCGTATTCATATCAGAACGGATTTCTTGAACCTCCTTGTCCAACCGCCCATCGTCGCGACCCCGCTGATTGTTGCTTGTTCCGGTCGCCCCTCGTCGGCGGTTGTTAGGTGCGTTCTGGGCTGGGGGAACGACGATTGGACCGGGTGGCCCTGTAATCGCGTTCTCATTCAAATCTTCTTCTGGGACCGTCCTTCTAGTCATCACCATTGGACTCAGTATAGAGGTACGGGATGGCTTTTTGCACGTTCCCACAGACGGCGCCAAACTGTTGATGCGATTATCTGGTTCGTCCTCCTAGACCCTTGTATGCCTGCACAGAAAGAGGACAAAGGAGACCCCGGCTCGAGCAGGGGACCCTCCGATGCCAAAGTCAGGCCTGGACTCGGGGTCTCAAAGTATTGAAAGGTTTTTCGAGGGAATTTCTTTCGTACCTCTCAAGGTGACACAGGTCCTCCTTTTATAGATGCCGGGGTCCTCATGATATTGAGCGCTGAGCGCGGGATCTTCTCCTGGTATCGCGGAGATATGATCGTGCCCATCTTGAGCCATCATCCGATCCCGTGAGCTTCGGGGTCGGAGATCTTATCCCAAGATATCCGGGATGAGATCTGACCTAGCGACGGTCGGTCTTGCAAGGTTGTCCGCCCGACACATGCCCGGACGCTGATAAGTAGTCCGAACCGACTCAACCATTGTCTCGGTTTAGCGAACCATGCCTCGGATTTGACACATCCCTCGGTGACCCGAGGTATTAAGTCCGAGTCCCGAGGCATTAAGTCCGAGTCTTCGGACTTGTGTATTTTTGCCCCCAACAGATACAATGATCAATTGCTGGATCATGGTGACTGACAATAAAAGGCTGAGATAGAAAATAATACATGCTATTAAAATTCAACCATAAAAATGGCCAAATATCAAGCAGCTATGGTCTTACATCCTAAAAAAATGTTAGCGCATGGTGCATCACTGTTGGTCAAGATATACCAACTATTTGTATGGGCCCCACTGGTGGAAACTTCTAACAGCTGAGCATCTGGCAGGGTTATTATCCGGTTGTGCATAGTATGATGAGAAAATTAGCAAGGGCCCAGATGGTCTGTAATACCTTCTTATATAAACGATTTGCTAATAGCATTGTGGTCCAGGTCCACATTGATGAGCTTCCATTCCAGGGGACGAGCTCCAAAGAAAGCTCTAGAGTCTTATATAATACGTATATGAAGAGTCCTTTGGTGAGACCGTCTATGTGAACAGTCTGGGTTATCTTATGGTTTGGCATGATGGACGAACCTCGCTCCTTACAACTGATAGGGAATTAGAATTTATTTATTATTATTATTTTTAAAGCTGATTTGGATAGGTGATGTGGGTGGGACCTGACCTGTATGCCTGCCTTATGCATTTTATACACACACAGTGGTGTGGCCAAATGAAGGTTTCAACTGTGGCTGATGTGTCCTAGAAAGGTTTCAGCAGTTGGTGTTTGTGTCGCCCTCAGGAAGGTTTCCACCGTGGGTGGTGGTTGTGGCCTCAGGAAGGTTTCAACATGGGTATCATTATCCTCATTTTCCCATTCGGGCACAAGAGAGCCTCCTTACAATTGATAGGGAATTGGATATGTGAGGTCTAGATTTTATTTTATTTTTTATTAGGTTAGCTGGTGCTGCTCTCTCGGGACAGTGGCAGTTACTTTTGTTAGGTTAGCTGTTGTTACTCTCTTGCTCACTACGCCTAATTTTCTCACGTTTTATATATATATATATATATATATATATATATATATATATATATATATATATATATATGGTACTATAAGGTTGACCTCATGGGAACTTCCCATAAGGTCGAGCTGGGTGGGCTCCACCGTGATTTGGGGCCAACATCAGCACTGTGCATTTGATGTGTCTCCTTTAGGTTATGGGATATTCTAAAAATCAGTCGTATACGAAATTCAGGTGGGTCATACCATTCAAAATCATGTGAAGACATGCGTAAAACATATAAAAGTACTTGGTGGGGATCACTTGAGTTTTGGATGTGGCTAAAACTTAGTCTTGCCCCTCATTCAAGTGGGACACACACAACTGATGGGCTGAATTTGTGAACCACATCTCAGTGGGCTCAATAAATGATTATGAAAATTTTAATGGGAGGGTAACCTTTCTCAACTGTTGTATGTGGTGTGGCCCACCCAAGTCATATAGACTGACTCAATTTTTAAGCCTTTGGCCAACCATGGAATGGTGCATCAGGCTAATAGGGTAGATGTTTGACCCACATCATGGTGGGGCCCACACTACTCGACTTCCCATGAGGTCGACCTCGTGGAACCATTCCCCGCACCTCATGGGAACTTCCCATGAGGTCAAGCAGTGTGGACCCATCGTGATGTGTGTGGAGCATCAACACCATCAACTAGATGCACCATTCCATGGGTGTTCAACCTCATGAGAAGTTCCCATGAGGTTGCCTTCATATTACCATTCCATATGTGCGCGCGCGCGCGTGTGTGTGTGTGTAGAGAGAGAGAGAGAGAGAGAGAGAGAGAGAGAGAGACTCATCCGTACATGTAACATTCCATAGTGTGTGATTGGCTGCGGTTGTAGATTTTGGTTGGTGGAAACTATTGAGGTCAAAATCTGAACCACCCTCCACTCAATGCCATGAACTTTTAATGAACCCCGGTCTTGCACAAAAGGATGAGCAAAGTAAACCCTGGTTCAACCAGGGGACCCTCCGATACCTAAGTCAAGTTAGGAAATCTGGGTTTAAGTCAAATGTAGAGAGAGGGTACGAGATCTTGTGTACATGTGGTAATGGGATCCCCTGGTATTTATACCTGTGGATTGGACGATTCACGTCTGTTAATCTCGGCATGATTTCCTCAATCAGCGAGATATTGTGATCATGAAGATATTATCCGCAATCCATGGATTCGTGTAGCATATCGTGTCTCAAGGGCGCGTATCCTTGGGCGAAATCTTTGGTCACATCCGTATTTAGGTTAATCTTTAGGCTCGGCACATGAAATATCCTCACCAAAGCTTAGCCTCAACCTCAGCATATGAAGCATCCGCATCCGGGCTCGGGCTCAACCTCAGCGTACGGAGTATCCACGCCCGGGCTCGGCCTCAGACTGTGTAGCTATGAGACCGAGTACCAGTGGTTGGAATTTGTCGGTAGATCACTGAGGTCGGAGTTCGCTAAATGGAGCTGAGGACGAGGGTCAGAGCTCAGCTCAACTGTCCTTTGGATGAGGACGAAGGTTCAGATCGGCCATTCAGGATTGTAGTTCTGAGTAGTGATTCATTAGTGGAGAGCTTGTCTCAGTTAGCTTACGGTCGTTACTTGGGGGTCGGCTCACATTTGACATGGTACTCTCCTTCCGAGGCCTTATTAACTGGTTCAGATAGCTTAGGCCGACCCTGATTATCCTTGTTCAAATTTCTCCATAACAGAAACCATTGAACATGTCTTTCCTATTATGTCTCAGGGAAGTAACATTTTAGTTTAATGCACTTCGTCGGTCTATAATTCTTAGGACAAGATACTATCTCTGCCCTTTGAAATGGTTTCCTTCCCTTCTCCTACCATGTTCAGCCGCATTCACCTTATTATGGTTTTCCTCACATTTTCTACTGTTCATTCAGTACTTGAGTGTTAAACGTCCGTCTTCAGCTTCGGCGACTCGCTTGCCGACACTGGCAACTCAATTCGTGAATCCAATTGGGCCAGCGACATGGGCAAATTCCAATATGGAGAGACGTACTTCCATCGTCCCACTGGCCAGTTCTCAGATGGACGACTGATCATAGACTTCATTGGTATGATCTAAGAGATCTTAACATATTTGTGATTCCAACACCTTTTGATCTAAGAGATTCTAACATTTTCAGGTTTAAATCTCTTAAATCCAATGTTGATAGAAAATTGAATTTATACATCCATGTATGTGTATCTCTTTCATTCGGTCCTGTTCTTCGTGATATGGTACAACCGAAGAACTCGGACTTCCATATGTGCCTCCGTATCTTGGGGGTTCCAGTGATGGACAATCTAGATTTTCGTCAAGGAGTGAATTTTGCGTTTGCAGGAGCTACGGCACTCGATGCTGCCATCTTCCAAGAGAGAGGGATTCTTAACGAGTACACAAACAACTCTCTGGGAATTCAGCTGGGATGGTTCGAAGATCTGTTGCCTTCTCGCTGCTCCAATCCGCATCCAACTATTACTAGTCCGCTACCGTCACTTTCGCTACAGGTCATGCAGGGGCCCACAATGTGAACCGTTTCAACACGTTGCTGCACGTGACGGCTGAATTATATAATATACGTGGCCTGCAGCTTTGCCTAGGCAAGCGTCTTAAATCCTGACAAGTGCTGCCAATTGTCAATTTTAAACTTTCAATTTGTCGGCCACAAGTAAACAGTAATAGCCAGGCTTTGCCGTAAAACTCGAACGGTGAAAATTCGAACGGTGAAAATATAAAAAAGCACACATGGTGAAGACAAAAATCGCTGGTGAGAAATCTACTTATGTAAGGAATGTATGTACCGCAGTAGATGAGAACTACTATGAGGTTTGTGAAAAATCCACCCTCATCTACTTGTTTTGCAATATAATTTTAGATTATAGGTTCAATATAAGACAGATCCAGAGCTTAAATTATAGGAAATAGTGGATATTGAATGCCCACGGTGGAGCCACAAGGGTTTTATGACAAATTCACTCTGTTCATCTATTTTTCTATCCCGTTTTAAAAAATGGGCTAAAAAAGAGGAGATGCAAAGCTCAAGTAAAAATAATGGAAATTGAACGTTGAAACATTTGTAAGCCCACCTCAATGTATAAATTTATCTTGTCCATCTATTTTGTCAACTCATTTTAGGGCACGGGCCCAAAAGTAAGGCTCGCCTAAAACTCAAAGTGCACCACACAATAAGAAACAATGGGATTGAATTCCCACAGTTGAAACAACTTGAGGCCATATCTAAGCCCATTTTAAGCTTTGGATTTACTTCATTTTTGGACTCATGGACTATAAAATGAGCTAAAAAATAGATGAACAGAGTGGATTACTTCCAAACATTAATGTGAGCCCCATGGATAATCAAAGTTAAGTGGCACGTCAATAATCCAAGTTTTTTTGAAAGTTGTGCGACCCATTGGGATGTGTCTCACATCCGATCCATCCAACAAATGTACACTAACATTATTATTATTATTATTATTATTATTAAAAGAACAAAAAAAATGGCAGATCTGATCATAAGGTGGGCAAATCCATGTAATGTATACCATTCAAAATATCCCAAGTCAAGCATAGCCCATGTGGTGATCTAATTTACCTCGTGTTTTGCTCATGTTATCACTATGGCATGGTGCATGGGTTGGATTTTAGGAGTTGTTTGGCACCGTGGATTGCTGGAGATTTGAGAGGGTTTTAAATCCGCTAGTTGTTTGGTAGCATAAAGTAACCAAGGGTATTAGAGGGTTTCCAATCTCCTCTTTGAGGGGGCTTGAAATCCATGGTGAGAGCTTGGATTAAGCCTAAATCATTTTAATAGTTGTAGCTGTAACATGTACACTATCATTCTATTGGGCAAATGACCCACTAATGATGATCAGCACTGTCCAAACATTGTCCGTGTAAATCAACACCATCTAAACATTGTCCAGCACCGTCCAAACATTGTCCATATAAATCTATGATTAAAAATCATTGGTTAGTCACTTAGAAATGATCTTGTGTTTGTGACCCATCCCAGAGTTGGAATTTCATCGTTTTTGGGCAAAGCATATATTCCAGTGGGCTTATCACAACTATTGTGTCAAAAATTACATATCTCACTAATTAGAGATATTAAAATTGATTTAGTAATTAAATTCAAACCCTTGTAAATATACCATGGATAGGTACTTTTGGATTAAAGTTGATCCACACTCCAGGGTGCCAAACACACTAGGACGATGCCAAATCCAAGGGGTTTCTAATCCCGGGGTTCGGAATGCAAGGGGTTCCAAACCCACGCCCCCTAACAGGTCCTTATACACAGCACATGGGATCCACAAGTCTCAAGTTTCACTGGTTAAGGAAAAAAAAGGTATTTTTGTAATTTCATCTCCGAAAAGGCTTTGATAATTATAGATTCCTTATGAATTTTCCCTTAAAATATTAGCAATTTTTAAATTTCCATGATTTTATCAAAAAGTATGTAGAATGTTAACTAACCCATTAATAACTATATGTTTAAAATTTTAAAAATATTTATTAATTTACAATAAGGGTCTTTGAAAGCTTTTTATTTTTAGTGAGATATTTCTATCAATATCTCTAGAAGACCGTGTATTTTAAAATCTCCCCCTAATATCCGGCGTGGGAAATTCCGCAAGAGATTTGTTACTATTCCTTACCTGCGTCCGAACACGTGCAATAAAAAACTTTATAGCTCATCCAGATGTATGTGGCATCCATACTGTCCATCATTTTTGCAAGATAATGTTAGCATTTGAGTGTAAAATCATACAAACTCAATTGGTCCACACCACAATGAGCAGCGAGGATCTGGATACTAACCTTCCTGGACCCACACAATCTTTGAAACAGGTTTTTTCATGTATGGGGCTGATCCGTGGGCCCTAGGTGACTCACACATCATGGTGGCCCACCCCATCCACTCCACTGATAAGAAATCTAACAAAAAATAATAATTGATAATTATAAAATTAATGAGGAAACTTCTTGAAAACCTTTTTGAAAAAGGTATGGGATATATATATTATCATGATAAGGTGGCATTCGTTAAATTCTTAAATTTAAAAAACCAAAAGCATGAGCTGTAGTCACTACAAGAAGAAGGACATTTAGCGGCGCTATGCAAGCGCCGATAAATGGGGGTGTCGCTAAAAGCTCTCACGGCGCTAGTATACTTTTAGCAGCGCTTGTCTGAGCGCCGAGTATTGTAAAGCCTTTTGCGGCACTCATTCTGCCTTTATCGACGCTTTGTGGCTAATAGTATTTTCTGACAGAAGCGCCTGTATAAGCATCAAAAGCGCCGCAAAAGTGTATCCAAGCGCCAGCAAAGGATAGTTCCTGAATACTTTTCCACAAAAAAGCGTCGCTAAAAGTCATATATAGATTTCAAAGGCTGCAGTAGGCCAATAATATTTATTTATTATATATAATTCAATTGAAAAACCTGCATATTTTTAATATTTGAAAGATAAAAAATGATGCAATACAATTAAAACTGCATATTAAATAAAATTTATATTACTTTGTAATAAAAAAATATAATATTTATTACAATAAATTAAAAATGGTCTCAAATAAATAAATAAATAAAAACAAATCCTCTATATGGTCTACTCATAGCACAAGTGGCATGGGATTCTTCTATTCTTCTGTATAAGATAGGTTGTTGAATGGAGCTCTTCTGTGTTTATGGGATTCTTCTATTCTTCTGTGCTTCATTAGACATGACTAAAGCTATGTGGGCCCACCATGTTGCCTATGCAAAATCCATTCTGTCCATCAGGTGCTTTCCTAGATCATAGGCCCTGCAGCAAAAAATCAGACATTTATAGCTCAACTAAGCCTCAACACAGGAAACAGTGGGATGGACCCCACGGTGGATGGACAAGTAGAGAATGTGCTTAAAGACATTTATAGCTCAACTGGGCCTCAACACAGGTAACAGTGGGATGGACCCCACGAGCCACCACTACACTTTGGAGCTTACTGGAGCCATTGGTTGAGAAACCTATGCCTGTCTAACTGAAGGAAATGATTAAGGCAACCATTCTTCTCTGTCGCTGATAAGGTACTTGCTACAATTGACCATTGTCTGGATGCATTACCTACATTCTTCATAATATTTTTTCTCTGCCTTTGCATAACAGCAACCAGCTCTTTGACTCTAGCAAGGTTTGTGAGTCCATCTTTCATCTCAGTTGGGGTGAGGAAATCTTCTAACGTCATATTGCCTTCATGCACCAGCTAGGTACTTCCAACACGCTAATACTATCATCATCTACTGTTTCTGAAATACACATCTTAAATTTGATGAGTTGGCTAAAAAATATTAATGTTAATTGATAACTAATACCAAATAATCCTGAAAGCAAGGTATAAGGTGAGGTGAGCAACAAGTTTAGTGAACAACAAGATATGTCACATTCTAGGATGAAAAACCAAGCACTGATTATTTTAGAATTCATGTAGTGATTACCTTTTTGTTGTCACAATTATATGACCCGTCTCTGTGCCATTTCCATCGACCACAACAGTTTCCATTTCCTAGAAGAAAAATTCACATTTGATAGAGAAGGCTAATATGCTATCAAGCAAGCAGAGATAAGATTATATTAAAACCTACCTTGTCATCCCTTATCTTCATATCATTCATTTCTTCAGGCAACCTATCCATGCTGATAGCATTTCCACTTGTGTTTCTCAATCCAGTCGCCGGCACCACACTAGCTGATGCCATTTGCTGCAAATGGGGAACCAAACAGATCTAGTAAAGGTGGAGATGGCGATGGCTGTCGCTGCATCTAGAGAGAGAGAGAGAGGGTCGATTGAGAAAGGGATAGTAGAGGTGGAGATGGAGATGACTGTCGCTGCATCTAGAGAGAGAGAGAGAGAGCGTCAGGACGGAGAGAGATTTAGAGAGACAACGTCGGGAGAGGGGAGAAATAAGGGTTAGGGCTTTTGGTACGTACGGTATTTATACCCGATCACTAACCGACGCCCCTTTTTAATTAGCGCCGGTAAATTAGCCACGCACATCGTTGGCTAATCCTACTTTTGTTGTAGTGAGTCTAATCCAATCCCATCCGACGGTAGTGCGCTCACTTATTGCGTTTGGTGACGACTGGGGTCCCATCCATGCTACAATGCTCACTGAATGCCAAAGTTGGTGATGCACCTTTTCCACAATCAGCCCCATGGCATTCCCGTTCAAATGACACGAAACAACGGTCGATGAACGCTCACCATTAAAATTATTCCAGGGCCACCGTAATGTTTCAGTCACCATCTTTAGTGGGTGTTTGGTGCATGATATTGGGAAGGATTAGGTGCAATGAGATTCAAGAAATGTAATTATTACATATGACTGGGATTGTCCCCTGTTACCATGGGATAAGCCTACTTCCATGCTATGTTTGTAATATGGTGGGATTCACTCTTTGGTTTGCTGTACATTAAATAGATATACTCACCATCATTTGAAACTATTGAGAATAACACATATGTGTTATATATAAACCATTCATCTATTTTGTAACCTCATTTTATGGCATGGGCCTAAAAATGAGACAGATCCAAAACTTATGTGGCCCTAAAGAAGTTTTCAACGGTAGGTGTTCAATCCTTGCTACTTTCTATCGTTGCTCGAGAACCGGGCTCACAAAATTCTCGATCCCCGAATCCGGTGCCGACAGCCTCCATAGTATTTCATTTTCGGCTCCCAGCGCCCATACACTAGATTCCGATCTTGGGATCCTACAAGGAGGATTTTTAATGAAATTTTTCTTGTAAAGAAGTATAACCACAAGTATACCCAAATCACAAGAACAACATCATCACCACATATTTACTAATATAAATATTAGAATATAGTGCTGAAAAGGAAATACATAAATAACAAAATCTCCAAAACGATCTTCCGCCGGCTCTTACCTTAACGTTGCTACAACTTAACGTCACCTGCACGCAATAGTCGTGCAAAAGTTTACTAAGAAGCTTAGAGGGTGGCGCGTGTGTGCGTAATACATGTGTCAAGCACACAAATATCATAGTATGCGAAAATACTGTCAATCCATAAATCGTGCAATATCAGAGGTAGCGGAAATACTGACAATCCATAAAGATCGTCAACCTTATCCAAACTATGCGATGCAAAGACATAATAAGTCAGATGTCATATGTTAAGGATGCAATATGTAAATCCTAACAGGTTCACGAATACCAACAGCTTTATTTAGGATAAGTAATGCAGAAACATAATAGACCAAATGTCATAAGCTGAAGATGCAATGCATAAGAAACGATAAAGCTAGAATGTGTAGTCGGGATGATAGTACGTGGTGTCACAAGCTATGGGGTCCATCACAAGGGACTTTTATCCAAACTAGTCCAATACCTAAATTTGGATAGCCAGACTCATTGTAGTAAACTCCTGATCTCAGGTTGGTCACGCGCCCAACCAAAATCTTAGCCATTGCAGAGGTACACATAATGATTTGGTTGTGCACCACCAGCCCGAGTGGATAGTGAGTGAATGAGTCAAGTGCTGAGTATGCAACTCCTACTCAGTAAGTCCACATATGACTGCCACAGCGCTTCCGATGTGGGACAAGGTGCCCCAGCATTATATGCACAGTAGCCTGTCAACACAGTAACCTGCCAACTATTAGTAGCTTGCCTATATCCTTAGGCCCTGCCCACATCAGCATCCGCCCATGTGTGTAACAGTGACGGGGCGTCACAATATCAGTACCGTACATCTTTGGGATATCACTGAGGTTTAGTACACTCCACACCAGACTGTTGCCCCATCTGGATGCATAACCATGCAAGTGGAAAAGACCTCACTACTCGCCTGTCAGCAGTATACCAATGCCTACCTGGCTCGTCGATAGCGGACCCATTTGCTAGCTGGTCAAATTTAGCCTAGCTTACAGCTCCCTCAATCGGGCAGATAAAGCCACACTCTATTCCAACCGACCACGACATAGTGGGAGACTCGGTCTACTGGTATTTGGCAATCGGGCGCTCATATATCCACTTAGTCTAAACATTAGAGCATCCTCTGATTATGGAGGTTTAGGGATTTTCACTCACGGACATCCAAAGTACCCATATGCTGAGTCTCAAACATTTTCGGTATCCCATCAGGTCATCCACGATGTGCCTGTGAAGGCCACAACCATTGTGTCGCTAGGGTGTACAATGATCATGTAACACAAAATGCGAGATGCATAAGTGATACCATCCAGTCATGCATCAACCTATGCATACTGCACAATCATATGGGGAAACTTTATCTCGCAAGGAGTCCCCTAAATAACTCAGCCCAACAACAATGTTATGATCAAACATTCCTTACAACGGACATACAAATGATGCGTATAACATGTATCATGATGTAATACTAAGCATGTTCTCAGTGTATCTTACAAGACTAAGTACAATAACATAATTATCAGATATAGCAGGCGATGATCGGCCTTAATCAGTATGTCACTTACAAGAATAGGGGCTGAACGATACGCCCCACTAGACATATAAAAATCTATATGGAATGGTCCATGTTAGACTATCATAACCTACTCAAGGTACTAGCATAACATATATCCTGAGGCGAGGTCTACTAAAATGATGGTGGATCTAACCCATGTATCAAGGTAGTCTCCACACAATGGATATACCAAATCTGATACAACATATTCTTCTGCATACAGCAATGGGTGATGATGTACTAAACAACGGATATACAAACCTAATACCACATATTCTTCCATCTACAGAAAGGGGTGATGATGTACTCTCCTCCAAATAACGGATGATCTAGATGACACACTAATGTCAAGGGTGGACCTCACACTCGTCCTAATAAGGAGATAGATGGTGTGGATGATATGTACATGTTACGAGGTCCTAACAAATGGGGTACAAAGGAAGGATACATTTCTCGTGGTGAGTTAAGTGGGTATACAATGAGGTGAGTTCACAGGGTGAACTAAAAGGGTGAACAATTGGGCTTTCTCAACCTCTTATCATGAATAAACTGGGCTTCCTTATGGGGCCTGATACATATACAAAGTGGGCTTGGTGGAGTTCATACATCTAGGATGATGTGTCCTCTTAAGCGGATTGGGTAGCTCGCTCAACACCTAAGTGGCCCTTAGGTATGGTCACTAAACTTGGGCGGAACATGTATCTAGGTAGGCCACATTCCCTATGGAAGGCTCGGTATAAACACAAGATGGTCTCCAAGGTTTGGGTAGTCCTATAGGGTATAGTGGAGAGCATCACTATCAAATGGGGCCCAACGGCTTGGGATAGTCCAATAAGGTAAGGTGGAAATCGCTACGTCAAAGTGGGCCCAATGTTTGAGATAGCCCAATAAGAGAAAGATGGGTATCGTTAGCATAATGGGGGGTGGGGGGGTGGGGCAATGGTTTGGGATAGCCCAATAAAGATAGGGTGGAAATGGACTTAATGATGGGCCCTAGGGAGGTTTACAACGTGGACATTTAACCACCATTGCTCCTAAGGTGCGGCCCATTTAAGATACGAAATTTAGCTTATAATGGGGGTGGGCAACAGTTTGGGATAGCCTAATAAAGATAGGGTGGAAATGGACTTAACGATGGGCCTCAGGGAGGTTTACAACGTGGACATTTAACCACCATTGCTCCTAAGGTGCGGCCCATTTAGGATACGAAATTTAGCTTATAATGGGGGGGGGGGGGGGGGGCAACGGTTTGGGATAGCCTAATAAAGATAGGGTGGAAATGGACTTAACGATGGGCCTTAGGGAGGTTTACAACGTGGACATTTAACCACCATTACTTCTAAGGTGTGGCCCATTTAGGATACGAAATTTGGCTTATAATAGGGGCCCACGGCCCTAATACTATCTAAAAAGTGGATGGACAACTTATGCACATCACTCACACATGGTGGGCCTCACAAGGTAGCCCCTAACATGGACATAAAACATATACATCACTATGAGCCTCTCAAGGTGGCCCATGGCCTAGGGAATGTATGGATAAGATAGATATAATCATATAAAGCAAGGTGGGCTTCTCTTGACAAAGGGACCCATGGCCCTGAAACAATGAGTGGGCCGCGTGTGTAACATATACATCATGGTGGGCCTTATAAGTCAACCCATGATCCATTAAAATGGATGGGCAGCATGTATAACATATACGTCAAGGCAAGCCTCATAGGCCAGCCCTGTGGCCTAAAAAATGAGTGGACTGTGTGCTTACAATACGCACATCAAAGTGGGCCTCACAACTGCACAATGGGCAGCAAAACATACAATAAGTGGGACCCTTGCACATCATAAATGGGCCTCATACATCGCAAAGGGCCTCATCACAATGGGCCTCATTCAATGCAGTTGGGCCTATAGCAGTCCAGCCAATGAACGGCCTGGATAACATATACATCACAGTGGGTCTCATCACATCGCAGTGGGCCGCATATGTGTAGCAGGTGGGCCTCACACGTGCAGCGGGTGGGCCGCACACATGCAGCAGATGGGCCCTGCCCACTGGACGACATACATCAAGTGGGTCCCATCCCAATTGGACGGTACAGATAAATATATATATATCACGCTAGATCCCACCGTCCCTTGCTAGATAGTGAGGATCAAATACATACATCTGGTGGGTCCCACTGTCCCATGTAACCAGACGGTGAGGACACCACACGTACGGTAGATGGTCCCACTGTCCCTGGATGGACGGTAAGGATAAAACCCATACATCAGGGTGTCCCACGTCCTTTGGATGGCGAGGATAAAACCCATACATCACGTGGGTCCCACGTCCAGGGTCTGGACGGTGTGGACACCACACGTACGGTGGGTCCCATGGACAGATGGTGTGGATGAAACACTTACATTATGTGGGGTCCCCACCGTCCCAACCTGAGGGACGGTGAGGAATACAACACATATATCATGGCAGGCCCCACCGTTCCAGCCTATTGGATGGTGGGGATACAACACATACACCAAGGTGGGTCCACGTGGGGGCCCACCAGCTTGGATAAAGCTGAGATTTTTGTTTTCCCTTCATCAGGGCCTATCCAAAATGGACGGCCAGGGTGGGTCGGTCCGCTGGACGTTAGTAAGGTGGGCCCCCCCTCAAACAGGACGACATGGATACAATACATAATCATGGTGGGGTCCACGTGTGGAGGCCACCCCGCTCCCCAACCAAGATGATATTTGTGTTTTCCCTTCGTCCATACCGGCCTGAAAATGGATAGCAAGGTGGGTCAGTTAGACATGACAGCAAGGTGGGCCTTACTTTGGACAGCGGTATGGCCCACTAAATGTACGACGTGGATCAATTCACGCATCATCAAGGTGGGCCATCAATAGGGAAAGAGAGAAAATCAAGTGGTGAAGGGAGCTCTGCCACTATGAGCTCCCTTTTACAAGATACAAAGCATACATCAAATGGGTCCCACCGAATGTCGGCCCTCAAATCATAAAAAAATCAACGATGAAAATCTCTTTCCCACCACAAGATTAAGGTCTAGATGACCTTCTTACAATAGGAAAATAAACATCATAATGGGGTTCATAAAGAATGACCCCATCATGGGATGAATATATGAATCATGGTGAGCTATTGGTCACACCTAGGGTCCAAAGTGAGATGCATACCATCAATCAGAAGGCCCCACTTGGCTCATCATCAAAATTACAAATCTAGTCCTATAAACACCTATCGATTACACTTCTTCTTGGTTCCTTAGAATGTTAAATTCTTTAACTTCTTCTTTGATAGAGGATGATGAAGTTTGAAGGGTTGAGATGAGATATTAGGGGTAAGAAGTGAGTCACACACTTGGGTTCTTGCTCTCCTTAGAGCTTAGACGTCCCTCTCTTTGGTTGCTTGGAAATGGTAGAGAGAATAAGAAGGAAAGGGAATGTGATGGGATGAAAAATGATGGATTGTGTAAGAGAGGGATGGGTGTGTGTAAGAGAGAGTTAACTTTGGGAATGACTTGTGTAAGAGAGATGGGATGGGTGATGGGTTGAGTGATAGGTTGTACTTGACTTATACTTGATTGATCGATGTGATAGATTGGGTAGAGATTCTTTCGAGATTCGAAATGCGCGGCCTTTCCTTGAAATATACTCAGGCCCACTACTCCTAACCTGGGTATCACATCAATTGTTCACTCCCCAAGTATAGGGTTGTGATGTAGTAATAAACTCGATAAGACCGAGGTCGAATCCACAGGGACTGATACCTGTACGTTATCTGAAACCAAGTAGAGCTAGAACTAGACTAAGATGTGATCTAATCCAAATAGAGTTTAAGGAATAATTGTGGAATAATTATCTAAAACTTTAAGGATTTCAGAGGAAGAAACTAGGGATTCAGAGGATCCACTTGTAGAGATCAGGGAGAAATTATGCCTGCTTCAGAAATCATGGAATTTAACTAGACTTCCTTTGATATAGTTTTCAAGAGGTGAAAGGTATATGAATTAGAATGGATTCCATCACCAAGCCATGCCCATGAGACAAAGTAAACAATAGAATTAAACTAATTACCAACCAACCAACAATGTATGAGGATCAGGAAGGGTACTGTCATCCTACCATGCCCATGGGATGATGATGAACAACAGGGGTTCCTGACTTCATAAACATAAAAAGGAAAAAGAAATACTCAAAGCCATTGCAAACCCATTGTAATTTCAGTCACAACAGACCATAAAAGACTAAGAAAAATATTCCTTTAATAATCAACTATATCAAATTCAGTTTAGAAATTTAAATTAAAGGCAGAAAGTAGGTTCTCCCATCTCGCTACAGGCTTCACCTCTTAGCCCTAGCTAAGAGGTTTAGCCACACATGATATGGGCTAAGTCTTAAAAAAAAAAATAGAAATATAAAGGAAAAGAAGAAGAAAAAAAAACCAGAACCGAGCACCCCTTGCAATCGTCCAAGCCCTGCTTTTTTCCTCCCCACTTCTCGTTCTCCTTCTCCCCTTTATTCATGAGAAGGTCGGCTAGGGGACTGTGCATACGCAGCAACCTGTTCCGCAGCCGGAACGCATAATAACACAAGCGGACTCATGTTTGGCCGAGTGTGAGCGACTAGCCGCCAAGATTTCTCCAAACAAACTTCTTAGACAGGTTTATGGCTTCCCTGTGAACATTTTGAACGGTACTGATCATTAGTCTGGCCACGATCGAGATCGTACAGTGGGCCACGGGAGTCGGTAGCGTCCGTGTTCTCCTTGGATACTCTGTCTGCGCAAGACTTGCGCTGAGCTGCTGATGGGGGCCATGATCGGTTTTATCAACGAAATCCACGCCGTCCATTGGAATCCTCGTGGAAATCCAGTCAGGAACGAGTGGTTTTGGCAGGTTCTTGTGTGGCCCACTGGATATTCTATTCCGCCGTCCATCATGAGTTTCGGCGGTCGAAATCCGCTACACGTTGCTTCCTAGAAAAATTTCACCTAGGTCTGAGTGAGAGGAGCGATTTGAGTCTCATAAACGGTTCGGATCTGACCGTTGATGCACGATGTTGGCCCAAAGAGTTCCGCCGCAAGTCTCTGTTCAACTTCCGCAGCAGAGACCGAAACGGAAGGCTCTGTCGAGAGTCGGTGGGGTCCACGTACTTGGTATCTTCAAAATCCATCACGTCCATTAGTTTCTCCTCAGAAAACCGTTGTGATATGGTCGGTTTTGGATTGGTTTGAGTGTGGCCCATTGCATTTTTAAACCGGCCGTTCATCTTATGTTTGAACGGTAATCTGCCTGTCCGTACGTTCATGGGTCGAAAAGGACACCTAGGTGACGATTACGTCTAACCAAGAGATTCAATAGACGGTCTGGATCATCCATTTGGATGATGACTGGGCCGTATTACTGAAAAACGGACGAACAGCGTCTGTGCGCTGTTATTTTGTAAGAAGGAGACGTCCCTGCCATGCCATGCACTCTTAGTGCAAAAGGTGTACTATGTACACTGGATAATGATTATGAGAAATCCACACCATCCATCTTGTTCCCCATTTCATTTGAGCCGTGGAGACCGAAGTTAAAGCATATCTGGACAGCGGGTGGGCCCCAAATCAGGATTTTATGGACTGATCTGTTAGTTCAGCCACTTTCACAAGGATCCAATGGCTGAAATTTGACGTGTACGGTTAGTTTTTGGTCCTGGAGCCATGTATAAAGTTTCGAGCCAAACAGATGATGAAAACCCAGTGATCTTGCATTTTGGCTGACTTTTAAGCCGCTTGAGCTTCAGTTTCTCAATTTTCGAGGATCCCTGGCGTGTAATTCCGTCGATCTTGTTCCCTTGGAGTCCGTCCCTTGCCTTGGTGCATTCTGAACGTTAAATCCGTGCTTTTAGCATCCTTTTTCAGTCCATGCTCGTAAATACACCTTGCATCACAAACACGATTAAACTGGTGCATTAAATAGTATCATGTCCATAAATTCAGGTAATAATTGGGTCTGATATGCAATATTTGACCCTCAACATCAATCCGTAAGATGAGGCGTTGGAACCGCAGCAATGACGCGGTCGCTAAGGTACAAGTCTCGGGTCGAGTCACCTCAAATCTACGGGATATGACTTAGGGTCATGTGCAAATACTGTTTACAAGTCACGGGTCGCCAGGATTCGATGGGGAGGATCGCGGGAGTCTAAGGAACAGTACCGTAACATCCAACCTAACAAAACAGTGTCTTATGGTGTCCACGTAGGAACTGCCACAGGACTGCTAGATCAAACCGCTCGTGTGAGGGATACTACCAATGAACTAACCCGGGTTATCCCATTAATGCGGTCGAGATTGATTATGTTTGGACTGAGTGCAGGCTGTAAAGTCGTTTCACCTTATTGTACTTGACAACTGCCTATACGGGCAGTGTAATGCCTAAGGAAGGGCAAAAAAAAAAAATCTAAAACTTGAGAAGGCAGTGGGCCTCACTGGGCTTGTGGTCCATCACTGACTACGGACTCAGAAGATGCTTAGAAATGAAATATCTGCACCGTTCAATTGGCACTTGCCAAGTGTGACTTGCCCCATCCTTAGCCTAAAGTCTAAATTTTAAATCAATGGTCATTTTGGTTGAAACAGAGAAATAGGACATTTCAGCCGTCAGATCTCTTCTAAATTTACACCAAACACTGAAAACATTTCTTTGCGCCCATCAACAAAATCTGAACTCTGATCGTGGAACGGTGATCATTGATCGCAAATCGGCCCCTTGCAATAAAACCCCGCATCCATTTGCCTTCAAACTTTGCATGGCCCTTCATCGGGCCATGGGGCACCTATTCTATAAATTTCGTGGCCAGGGGACCATCAAGGCAGCCCCAGCAACCAAAAAGGGTTCCCACAAGGCTATTTGAAAGGATTAATAGAACTTAGGGCTATTTGGCCCAGATCCAGGGTATAAAACCTTTTAACTCTCTCCCTCACACACTCCCACAACAGATTCCAGCAACAAGAGAGAGAGAAGGAGAGCGTAGTAGGAGGTGGGGCCCAAGAGACTTGGAACCTTGGAGAATCTCCTTCATCTTCCCCAAAGAATCTCACATTCACAACCACAAAAGCAAATTCCAGTTGATTAAGAGGTAATCACCCATTTTTCTCCAAAAATTTATTTTATTAAGCTAGACCCTTGCATGTGTCCTAACATGCGGGTTCAATTGACTTAGGACCTCGGCAAAATGACCCACGAGTGGGGCACCCCTAGGACGACTCCACAAGCTCTCAGCGATCCTTAGGTGCGGACCATTATCCTTAGGTGGCCAAGTACCAATTTTTGGATAAATTTAATGATTGTGGATGCTAGATTGATGTGCATGTGCAACTTAGAAGAAAATCTAATTAGGATCTTGTCTGATAAATCTACCTAACATGCATAAACTGATTAATTGATGTTAGATTAGTCTTCAAATTATTTGGACCTGGAAACCATGTTATACGTTCGTTCTTGCATCTTATTTCCTGCATATTCTTCCTTGTTGCATGCATAATTGTATTTTCCTGTAATATAGTTGACTTGTAATCTTCTTTTCTCTTAAGCAATCCCACACCGCATGCACACACGTCTAATTTCAGCTATTGACAGTAGTTTGCATTCATTTTAACATCTTGAAATTTATGCTTTGATTCATTATATGTTTATTGCCATTTGTACTTGAGGATGAATCTTATTTGCTTAGAAATATTATTGAATATAACTCATTCTCTAGGTTGGTCAGGAATCCGCGTTTTGTGAGGGCAGTCCTATAAGTTGAGTTGTCCCGTGACTAGACTGACTGATTTAGGGCTGACACGAATGGACGACAGTAGTAGGACTACGTGGGTTGCTTGCACCCGATTTCGTGCGTTACGTGCTCGCTTGAAATTAGGTGGTTTAGTCCACTTACTGACCAACCATGTTTGATAACCATGTTTGTTCATGCCTGTTTGGAACCCGGAACACCCTTCACCCTCTGACGCCCACTGACAACAGATAGAATTGATCCACAAACTCGTGAGCTAGGAATAGTGGAATGAGACACTATGCCCAAGCTGTCAGCCTACGTTGGGGGTGACAAGCCTCCTCGTATTGACGGCGAGCGATCCCGTTTCCCAGCACTCCTCACATGCTTTCATCGGGGTTAAGGAACCCGATGGGATCATGGATCGTGAGGCCCTAGCCTCGCAAGTCGCTGGCCCTGGCCTCGCAAATGGATAAAGGGTATTGATATTGTCAGGGTGAACCAGTTTCTCCAAATCTGCTGGATGAATAGAAATAACTAAACACTCGGCTAACACGTCCATAATCACATCACACTAGTCAGGTTGGTGATTCGGCAGTTGAGGTTGCAATGAGGGAGTGTTGGTCACGTGTGAACGTTAGACGAAGTCGCTTGAGAGAGTGTTGTTAGTGAGGTCATACATCATACCATAATTCACGCCTATGTATTAATAAAGATTAGTTAGAGATTTGTGAATCTGTGCTTTTCATGAAATTCATCATGGAATTATTATTTGATGTAACCTGAGGGAGTGTTGTTGGTGAGGTCATGCTTCATACTATAATTCATGCATATGCATTAACAAAAATTAGTTAGAGATTTGTGAATCTGTACTTTTCATTAAATTCATCATAGAATTGTTATTTGATGTAACTTATGGCTAATAACACCCATTGAATTAGTTACTCACTCCCACTATGGGACGATGTTTTAAAACACCAACCAGACACTTAATTAGATACAGGTGAGGTGGTGCCCGATGAGCCGAGTAGGGCGAGCATAGACGAGGAAGAGGAGCTTTCCTACTTCTAGCTTATGGGTGGATCACCGTAAACTATGCAGATTGATTATGGGTTGTTGAGCGAGGAGATATAGCGCACATTTCTTTGGGATATTTAATATGTGTATTTTGTCGGGTGACGCCTTGTGCGACCCGTTTGATATTTCCTCTTAACTCATATCCTCTAGCTGCTTTTATTTCAGTAGACTAGTTGTGGTTGTGGTTATATTCCAGTCAATTCCTTTATTGCCCATTTTAATTGAATTATATGCAAAATTACTACAATTATGATATAAGTGACACCCGGGAACTTGGAAGTTGAGTGTCGCTTGACCCCCAAATTTCAAGGCATTATAAGTTGGTATCATAGCAATGGTTTGGAATCAATTGGGTTGTGGACTGTAAACTCACTATAACACATCCACTGACGTATGAGGGAGCGCAATAGTGATACTGAGACAATAGGACCCACCCCAGGTACCCCGAATCGTCAAATCTTAGACGGAAGATCTAACTTCCGAAGGGTTTAGATTAAGGAAAGAGGGAGTGTGGAGATGGATGGGCGGAGGTTGGCCGTGATCCTTGCCCCTAGGCCTAATGAGCCAATGCCGGTTTGAACCTTACGTTACCAATTCGTTTGGGGATAATGAATGCCCTTAAAAAGGGAATTTCATAAAAATGGAGAGAGATAGAGGTCGCGGGACACTTGGCCCACGCCCGGGAGGCCAGAGGCGTGCGTGGCCCACGCCCGGGGGACCAGCGCCCCATGTGGCCCACGCCCGTGGCGTGTGGTCCCCGCTCGGGCTGTCGAATGGTGGCCCCCTTTTGGAGTTCAAATGCAAGTGGGGCCTACTTTCTTTGCTATCTTAAAACCCTATAAGCTCTTTCTCCCTCTTTCATTACACTCCATCCCTCCCAAACCCATAGAAATCCTCTTCCTCTCTAAAACCTTGAACCCTTTTCTCAGACCCATTTCTCCTTCTTCACATCCACTCTCTCTCAAACCTCCACCTTCAACAACCCACCTCTTCTTCCTCACATCGAACCCATCCTCCAACATTCAACATCGAACCCATCCTCTAACATTCAATCCCCAAAACCACCTTCCAACAATCAATCATCTTCTTCCTCCTATTTACATTACCCCATCCCAACTACCCCACACCACCACTCCATTCCTTATCTTTAACTTCCAAGAGAACCCATCTCTAGCCAAGGAAGATGACTCTCCTTGTGACCATCACCTCTATCTTTTCTATTCCCGTGGTCCTCCCTCTCATGAGAAATAAAAGACTGGCCCCCAAGGAGGCGGGGCCTTAACCGAGAGAGACGGAGCAAGAAGAAGGCCGACCCACGTGAGGGGCTAAGCCAAGAACGGCGAAACAAGCGTGATGCCAATCCAAGAGGAAGATCAAATCCCGAAGTCTGATCCAAAAGAAGAAACGATCCCCAAAGGGAGCTTACAATACAAGCCGATCGACCGCCCGTTGAGGATTTGGAAAACTTTCGTGAGTGCAAGGTAGCCTTCAAGGCCTCCGTGGATGAGAAATTGTTTAGTAAGTACGACCTACTCAACCGGCTTATAAAAAAAGGATGGAGTCCCATGTTCGACGGAAGCCTACAGGCAAGCTAGAACATTTTATACTCGAATTAGAAGCCCCCAATACACACCTTTGGGTTTTGATATCATAGTGGGTGGCCAAAACATCCACTTTCGAGTGGAGGCCTTCTCCCAAATACTTGGAGTGCCACTGAGAGAAGCACAGATCAACGAAAGGAATGTCAAAATACATTGAGGTCATGATGAGTGTGCACGCTTTTTGTGCAGCCATACGGCCCAGTGGAAGCGGAATTTTGGCTTGTATACATCAGCCATGACCCCAGAATACCGGCTTACTCCACCACATTTGTACTTATAATGTGTATTCGAGGCTGGAAAAAAGCACCGAATGCACCCGCTATATGGTAGAATTCCTCTACTAAGTGGGTTGTAGAGCAGATGTGTGCATCCTCAGCATGGTGTTACGCCGGATCGTGAAGGCCGCTAGGGCGACTCGGAAGGACACAGGCCTTCCTTTCGATCGCCTAGTCTGTCAGTTGGCTCGCCAACATGGGATAGGCGGATCAAACGGAAACCCTGTACCGACGAAATTACTGGGCGATGACACACTAAATCATATGGGAATGGGCCCCAGGCAACGACAAGCCCATAGAGAAGAATTTGGGGATGCGGATGAAGAAGAAGAGGAGGATGATGAATGTGATGAGGAGGAATCTGAGGAAGCCAGTGAAGGACCGCTCACCGCTCCAAACATACGCGAGCGCTTAGATGTGCTCGATGCTAAAATGGCTAAGATTGAAGAAAATCAAGCAAAATAGGAGAAGTGGAATAAGAAGCTATATCATGTTATAAAGGCCATGATTTGCGGCAATCAAGGGGAGGGAGCACTCCGAACTTCGTCTGACACGGAAGAATAGTAGTCTAGTTTGGCTGATAATTAGTAGTTTGTTTTAACATAGTTAGAATTACTCCCTTGTATTGAAGGATGGTTAGAACTTTTTACTTTGATTAGGCCATAGTTTCTTTATGTTTGAAGTATCTAGTGACTCATGTAATCCTTGTGCAACTGATGTGACTGACCATGGTAAATGGCATTTTGAATCTAATGTGAATGTATGGGTTTGCTTGGAATTTTTCTATTGCTTTATGGTTTCCTTTGAATGTTTGGTCATTGATAATTTTGGATGAAGTCTCTAGGCATGTGATTAGGTACGACTCTTGTAATAATATTGCTCTAGCGCTTAACCCCTTAAGGAACGTCCTTCTAGGAAATGCATCCACGAGGAGAGGGCCGCTTTGTCTACCTACCTCCTGGCGGCCTAGTCGAGAGGGATCATTCCATTTCTGATGAACAACAAGGCCACCAAGGGACAACCGACCCCCACAATGCGAGTAGTACTACCCATCAAGCAGTCCCAAAAGTGCAGCTAGCTTAGGCCGCAACATCCACGCCCCAAGCAGCCTCGACTATGGAACAAATGGGATAGATGTTATTTCTAATACAACAACAACAACAAACGCTAGCCACTTTGGCGGGAACTATGGCCCAACACATGAACATGCGACCACCAGAGCAGCCTGCCACACCCACTGCCACGGCCGTCACGAGCAACTTGTTTGAGCGGTTTCAAAGACTTAGGCCGCCCACTTTTGCTGGCACCCACTGCCCAAAGGAAGCCGAGTACTGGATGAATCGGGTCGTCAAAATGCTTAGGCCTCTCCATTGTTCCGAGGCCGAGAAAGTTGAGCTAGTCTCCTGCATCTTCGAGAAGGAGGCCGATTCATGGTAGAAGAGCGTTCTCAGGACCATTCCAGTGGATCACATATAGACGTGGGAAGCGTTTGAGACCCGCTTTTATCAAAAATATTTCCCACAGACGTACCGTAATGAGAGGGAGAATGAGTTTCTTCGCCTCTAACAAAGAGGGGTGTTCGTGGCGCAATATGAGAACCATTTTGCTGAATTGTCGCGTACACTCCCCAGATAGTAACAAATGAGGAGACCAAGATGCGGTGCTTTACTGAGGGCCTAAGGAGCAGCATCCGCTCCAAGATGTGTTGCGTCAATATCAGGTCATACATCAAACTTATAGAGATGTCTCTTCGGTCAAAACAAGATGGAGAACGAGTTTTACGAACTCAACTACAGCTGGGCCCGCGGAATAAGATGGAAGGGCAGTCCTTATCATTCGCCGGGAAAAGGCCACGCCCGAGCTCTCCTCCCAGGCTTGCAATCCCTCTGGCTCCTTTTACGTAGCCAAACTATGTATGCGACTACTGAAAGAGGGTAGGCCACTCCACACCATTTTATTAATTAAGAATGAGGGACCACGGTTTCATGCCCCCTTAACGTATCAATAGGCCCCCACAGCAAGCCATGTAGATTCCTCCTTTATAGGCGATAGGGCCTGGACAGCAGTTCCATCACCCTCCTGCACCTCAAGTTAGGCAGCCACAATGGCCTATGCAGCGACCGAATCACCTGCAGCAAGCTCGAGTCCATGCCTTGATCATAGAAGCCCTAGAAGCAATCACGCCCACCCCCACAGCTTTCGAGGTGACAGCCCAGATACAAGGTACCCCATACTTCTTTTGATTAACACTAGATCCACTACATCCCTTATATCAAATGCAACTGTTAAGCGTCTAGAGCTACATACCACCCCCATTGTAGGAGTAAGAATTATTGCGGTGGTATGGACCATCTCAGAGGCAACAAGGATTTGTCATGGCTGCCCCATAGATTTGGGAGGCAAGGTGGTGACCTGTAATACCCCAGTTTTCAGAACCTGAGTACACGACTCGAATTCCAAGAACTCAAGAGTTAGCTAAAGATAATGGTAAGCAACAAGTAAATTAAAGTGCAGATAGTGGGAAAAGAAACATAATATATATCTGAACCAATATACTAATAATATTCTGGCCCACTCAGTTGGGGGCTAATTACATAGCCTTAAGTTTCTCAAGTTCCTAAATGTACTGAAAATAAAAATAAAGAGCTAATCTAGTGGTTTAGCGCAAAATAGGTGGTCGCCTCCTGCTGCAGCTCCTCGATGCAGAGCTCCGCCTCGACCGCCACCACCTCCAAGTCAGCCGCGTACTCATTGGCTTTTATACCTGCATCCTCTATACGGTTGAACATTGATGAATGAGTGGCCAGCTCAGTGTGATCTCCCCTCAAGATTGCACACCGCCACCCTAAACAAGGAATAGCGTAAAAACACAGGTAATCCAAAATACAGTAGATGCAATCTTATTAAGTGTGTAGATGTATGGAATGCAATAATCGCCTCGGGGATGCTCATCTGTGCGGACAGTAGGCTTGTCACCCATGCAATCATTGACCTGGGAAAAGCAGCCAGTCGAACATCATCGACTTGGGAAAAGCATCCAATTGGACAAATACGTATATCACGTACGATAGTAATAGATGCTAGTCTGTGCCATATATGCATGATTAGTCAATCCGTCATTAGTTGAATTACACTCAACTAATTTAATTAAGCTCACAGTCACTATGGGGAGCACATGCCCAGCGTAGGTCGACGGCTTGGGCATAGTATCCCATGACTACCATCCCCGGCCCATGAGGCTACCGTCTTAGGGTGTGTGTAGTATCTACTAACATGTGGTCAATCAATTCAACAAAAAGGGGCCACCACCAATGCCGACTGGGAATGAAATATTGAAATTACCAAATGTCGTGATTAAAACATAACGGCATGAATGGTCCAAAGACGAGTAAACAGCAGTATTAGAAAGGTTGTGAAGTTCATCCCAAGTCAGTTAGGTGAAACCACACATGGATGGTAAACCCCATGATCATATACCAACAATCAAAACCTCCATCTCAAGGGCCTACCCACATCATAACCAATCTGATTACACCCTACGCATGGACTCTCCTTTGCTTAGAACTTCCCATAGAGAGATTCCAACAGCATGTGTGTCATAGCAACATAGATCATAATATGAAAAGTGAATGAGAAATAATACATATATTTCTATCAATACACACTAACTGAGTTAACATAAGATACATAACATGAATGACTGGATTATTCTCCTAGGCAGTTCAGAGAAATCAAGAATCTAAATGATAGTAAGCATGAAAATCATTATGTTAAATAGATAGGTTAAGTAAATGCAGTCTATTTTCACACACAGTTTATCATTAATCTAACTAGTCATTTACATTAATAAAGCTACTATTTCTGGTCTAGTTAGGGATGGAAAGCTTAAGGGGAGGAAAGTCATCACCTACAGAGTCGCGTTTGCGTAATTGGTCTAAGTTCTTTTGTGCCCCAAAGTCACCCAAGGAATTCCCTAAAATCACGGTTTAAATTTTTGTTAAGCATTCTCATAGTTTCGTCCAATTAACATGGCGTTTCAGACTTGGGCTAGAGCGAACAGGTCCACCGTATGCTTACCCAAACAAGGTGGCCCTACTGGGCTCAAGCTTATTATTACTATGGGCTGTACCGGCCTCACACGTGGACCTTAGATTCACCAGGTGAGCCTTACATGGCACCGTCCAGCAATGGACGGTGTAGGTGATCACACAGGTCAGTGGTTGTCCAACAGATGGATGACCCAAGTGTAGAGTATATACATAAGGTGGGTCCACACATGTGGGACCCACCAATTCTAGCCATATAGTATACATAAATATATAAGATATGTGATAATACTTTAGGTTTCAAACGTCCAGGGTTTGGACGTCAGTTATCGGACGGCCTGGATGACCCCAATCATCAAGGTGGGGGGTCTCATATGTGGCCCACCAATTGATGCAAGGTGCGGCCCATCTTTTGGATGGCATAGATGAAACACATCCAATGTGTGGGACCCACAAGGTTGCTGACGTCCGTCCAGCAGCTATTTGCTGCTGGCCTGGACATACCCATCAAAGGTGGGGGTCTAACACAGTGTAGCCCACCTGCATTTTGGTGAGGCCTAACACAGTGTAGCCCACCTACATTTTGGAGAGGCCCAAAATAGTGCAGCCCACTCGATTTGGCCAAGTGGTGCGGCCCACTGAGATCTGATCTCAGGTGCGGCCCACCTAAGTGAAAGGTGAGGCCTACAGCAGGTGTGCATGGAGCAACCCACGGAACTCTAAGTGAGGCCCAGTTGAATGCCAAGCACATCTCCTGCCTAGAATGGCCAGATGGGGCCGTTTTTTGCCTCAACAGAGCTACAGCTCGGGCTGCCTCTGACGTTAATCATGGCTTGTTGATGGCCTGGCATCACTTGGTCTATGGTCTAGCAGCAAGGTCCGTGCATGGACTGGAACCAAGGCCTACTTGAGACCTGATTTCATGTCCAAATCATGGCCCACTTGCTAGCCTCTCTCAACCTAATACAGTGCTCGTTCAGGAGCCTGCTACCTGTCACAACTTCAGTCTTGTTTTAGCTCAAAATAGAGCCTCAGACCCTCTCGGTTTTGACCTGACGCATGGCCATTGTTTGTCCGGGTCCCGACCCGAAACAGGTGCTGCAGTTGGGTTAGTTTTCGGTCCGATATAGAGCCATTGATCGGCTCAGCCTCGATCCAAAATAGAGACCCATCCTAACAGGTTTCTCAGTCCATCACGCAGCCATTGATTGGCTCGGGTCTGGACTGAAACGGAGTCATTTTCTAGCCTGATATAACCATTGTTTTGGCTTGTCCCTAGAACCTGTTTTGAAGCTCTACTGAGAGCTCAAAACAAAGTCTAAATGGGGCCCGAAATGCGGTCTGAAGCGGGCCATTGCTTGGCTCGACCCAAATACCATTGTTGTTGGACCAAACTCAACCAATGCTTGGCCTGGTTTCGATCTAGGCAAGTATCACCTTCACCTAGTCGAAGCTACAAGGAAATTTTTTTTTTAAAAAATGTTTTACCTGAGACGGCCACTATCTGCCTCTCTTTAGCTGAAACAGGGGGTCGGTCTCCCTATTTTTTTCTCTCTCTTTCTTTCCACTCTCTTTCCTCTCTCCTCTCTCTCTCTCCTTTGCGCCCATCTCAAGGGCTACAGGGTCCCATATATATAGCCATGGAGGAAGGGATTTCGACGGTTGGATGAGGCCCATCGGACGGTCAGCAGCCGACTTTCAAAAAGGGAAACGTTCCCTCGTTCTTTCCTTGCTACAGGTGGATGTCCGGCCATTTTTGGCAACGGATAAAACATCCATTCAACAGACGGATGGATGGGATTGCCAGCTCATCCTGATTGTGGGCTACCACGGTGGTCGCAGATGGGCCCACCATCATGAATCTCTACCGCACGAGGGATTCCGAGCGGCCCTGGTCGATTTCCCATGCCCCTATGCACGAAACCAAACTGTTATACGGTTATGGTTGGACGGGCCCTACGATCCTGATGGATGGCTTGGATTAATCAGAAAGTGGCCTGAGTGGGCCACTTTGGAGCTCAAAGGTGGTCAGTTTAAATCTCCAGATGGCGGGAGATCTTTTCATTCGCAAAGGGCTCGGTTAAAGCTTGTTTGACCAAGGCAGTGGTTTCAATGCACTTCGCGCACAAGTGTTCTCAATGCACACGCATCGTGTAGCGGCCCACTGAAATTTCAGTATCGCAATCCACATCGTCCATTCACATTAGGGACCCTACACAGCGATCCTAGCCCACTTTGGGCCGATGGTGAGGCTCAGGTGGGCCATTACACACTTCTTTGGACTATTATCGGCTTATATGACGCGATCTATCGATCGGGTGGGCCTGATACTTGTTTTTAACGTTTAATATAAGGTACTAGTTATGATGAAGGCTTGGTTTGTCACTAACTCTTAAGTGTTGCTGACAAGTGTGTTGTACTAGTATCGATCGACACAATGGCTTAAATTTAGAGTGTTTGGATAGCCTCACCTTCTTGACTGTCGTAGGGTGCATTCTAGCTCCTGGAGACCGTTGATGGATGGCCTTAATGTCGACTGGAATCTCCATCCTGTATATGTTGATTTCAAGTTATTTAGTTAATCCAATCTGATTTAAGTTGATGTGGGTTTAAAGGGTAACACCCGTGTTCTAAAGGTACGGGGTGTTACATGAACGTAGACCTAATTGCGACAAAGATCTTCCTCTACGACATTATCCTGGGCATGATTTGTTGGCTAAAATGAAGGCAGAAATTGACTATGATACACGTTCCGTAATGATACACGAAAGCAAAGGCGCCACCTTTACGTTCCCTGTCTAGGTCAGCTACTCACATAGAGTTTTGTGTTATGCTTCATTGGAGAGACTGTTGGGGATTTGTGTTGTGGAATCACACAGATTTAGATTTAGGATAACGATCCAATGGCACCAAGCACACACAAGAGAACACAAAGATTTAACGTGGAAAACCCTTACAGGAAAAAACCACGACGCAAAGCGACAGAAATCCACTATGAAATAGAAATTACAAAGAGAAAGGACTTAATCCAATTCGAACAACCTCGAATCTCACCCTTACTATATCCTTTAGAAACCCTAAAACCCTTTTAGGAACTCTTGAAAAACCTTTAGGAAGCCTTAGCATTCCTTAGAAAAGCCCCAGGGACCCCTATTTATAGTTTAGGAAACACCCCTTACGCACTTTCTAAAAAACTGACTCAAATTTACGCAGTTTGCACAAAATTCGTGCAGTATCTGCGTAACCCTCGACTATTCGAAGGAGGGCCTCGATTGGTCGAAGGACCCCTTCGATTGGTCGAGCCTAACCCTTGTCTGGTCGAGCACCACGAGACTCCAAAAAACTTCACCGCTGGACTTCGAGTCGAGCGAGCCTCGACTAGTCGAGCAGCCCCCTCGATTGGTCGAGCAGCGCGGTAAAATTAAACAGATTTAAGACATCTGTATTACAGCAATCTCCACCATATCTTCAATTTTCAACCGTGTAGCTTTTTGGCCCCTTCGCTTATCTCTGCATCACATCATAGCTTTTCGTGCACACTCCGTCCTTCGTTTCCGTCATCGCCAAGCCCAGAGAAGTTGTACAAAACTTAAACTTCTCTACAGGAACGATCTAGGTGAGCATGTTTGCCGGATCAAAATCCATGTGCTACCAACTTTACTCCTGTCTTCTCAAAAGGAAAGACGTAGTCTTCTTACCATCTCACCGCTACCCAATATTGCTTACTGAGGTATTTGCTTACAATACCGATAGTCTGTGAAATAACCGATCTAATCCAAACTATGGCATGCACTGCTAACTGCATTCGAATAAGGCTCATGAGATATATTCTATTTTTCCTCATCTGTTTTGGGACATGTCCTAAGGAAAACTTTGAGGAGAGACAGGTAAGAAATGCTCTTCGGCTTTGCCTGGTCTATCACATCCTTGATCAATACCTACCCAAGGTATTTTGCATGAGATAACCAAAGCATACTCCTCTTCTAGTCTCAATGCTGAAAACCATCTTTGCAGCCCCCTGATCCTTCATCCTGAATGTCCCACTTAACCGATTTTTCAGTACCTTGATTTCAGACATGTCATAATTGGCGATTTACATGTCATCAGCATACAATTCCTGACTCACCATAAAAGAATCAAACTTTATACTACTGCCTAGGCGACAAGTCGTACCACGACCTCCTGCAAACTCTTTTTCTCAGCCCCTTTAACTTCGAACCGCTCTAATTGTTTCATGTAGATCTACTCTTTCAATTTCTCATACAGAAGTATAGACTCTACATCCATCCTTCCAGCTTAAGATTACATTGGCCAACCAACGTCAATTACGAATCTAATAGACACCTGTTATACCGTTGGTGCGAATATTTCTGAGAAGTTGATCCCTTCTTTATAAGTATAATCCTTCGCTACTAACCTCTCCCTGTATCTATGTTGTATTCTCTTGAAGATTCACCTACATCCAACCGCTTCGCGGCCCACTGGAGGATCCACCAGCTCCTATGTGTCGATTTGGTACAACAAGTCTATCACATCACTTAGAGTCACCTTCCACTTCTTAGCACCAGGCTCACCAAGAGTCGTCTAAATAGAAGACGAATCCCCTGCCACATTGGAGTCATTCATGTACCTCACTGATATCCTGTGATTATGTTGTGTAATTCTTCTCACAGGTGGCTGCTCCACTTGCTTTATATACCTGTCTGCGCGTCTCAGCTTTCCTACCCTGCCCGCTTATGTGGCCATGCCCAGCATGCCGTACATGTGAAGAGGTGGAATCCGCTACAGCCACTGCAGCTCCACCTTTTAAAGTGCTCCCGATTAACCTGTACAGGTTACCGAGTTGTTACGCATTCATGATTACCCGTGCCCTCTTAGGTACCTTAAGAGCACCATCAATACTTGTGAATTTGTAGCCCATTACCTTAAGTATGCCAAGAGAAATCAGATTCTTCTTCATGTCAGGAACGTGCCTCACATCAGTCAAGGTACGCTCCATCCCATCAAACATCTTGATGTGCACCATGCCAGTAGCCACAACATTGCAAGTAATGCCATTGCACATAAACTCATGTCCACCATCGCACTCCCTGTAACTGATGAACCAACTTTGATGAGGAATCATGCGAAAAGATGCCCCTGTGTCTAGTCTTCATTCGTCTTTACGATTATCGTATGAGCGTCTGATCATAGACACAGACAAAACATCACTATCACATCCACTTGATCCATCCGACATGGCAACATTGGCCTCCTTATACGAAGACTCAGATTCTTCTCTCTTAGATTTAGAATTTGTACAATTATTTTTCATATATCCTTCCATCCCACAGTTCCAGTACTTTATCTTGCCTTTGCCCTTGCCCTTGGATTTTGATCTAGAACCTGTACCTTATTCAGAATTCCTACCCCTTGTAAGTAGTGCATCAGAAGATATCTCCATGTCAACATTAAGCTTTCTCATAGCCTTCCTTTGAAGGGCTGAGATAACGGTGTCGGCACTCAGGGTTTTATTCGTGGTGCACATTGTGTCCATTAATGACTCATACGACGTCGGAAGAGAATTCAACAACATACATGTTTGTTTTTCATCTTTCATCACTTCCTCTATATATATCCAGTAATTTGCAAACCAATTTATTAAAGTTGCTGATGTGAGCCTCCAGATATCCACCCTCTGCTATCTTGAAATTATACCACTGGCGCTTCAAGTGTAGGCGATTTTCAAAGAATTTTTTCATATAAACATTCTCTAACTTTGCCGATAACTTAGTCGCAGTTTTCTCCCTCATGACGTTGTACAGAATCTCATTCGTGAGACATAAACAGATCGAAGATAAGGCCTTCTTATTAAGAGTATTCCAATTATCATCAATCATAGTAGACTTTCGTTCCTCAAAAGCACCATCTTCGCCTTGCTTAATTAAGGAACTGATCATCTTGATCTTCCATAACTCAAAATTATTTTTCCCTGAGTACTTCTCAATCTCATACCTAGTGTTTCCCATTATTACTAATTCCTCAGATTCAGATATGTGCCCTAACGATTTCTCTGATACCACTTGTTGGAGATTTGTGCTGTGGAATCACACAGATTTGGATCTAGGCTAACAATCCAATGGCATCAACCACACACAAGAGAACACAAAGATTTAACGTGGAAAACCCTTGCAAGAAAAAACTATGGCACAAAACGACATAAATCCACTATGAAATAGAAATTACAAAGAGAAAGGACTTAGCCGATTCGAACAACCTCGAATCTCACCCTTGTTACACTTTTTAGAAACCCTAAAATACTTTTAGGAACCTTTGGAAAAACCTTTAGAAAGTCTTAGCATTCTTTAGAAAAGCCCTAGGGATTCCTATTTATAGTTTAGGAAACATCACTTTTGCACTTTTAAAAAAATCAATTCAAATTTACGTAGTCCATACAAAATCCACGCAGTATCTGCGTAACCCTCGACTATTCGAAGGAGGGTCTCGACTAGTCAAAGGACCCCTTCGACCGGTCGAGACTGACCCTCAATTAGTCAAGCACTTTAAGACTCCAAAAAACCTTCGCCGTTGGAGTTCGAGTCAAGCAAGCCTCGACTAGTCGAACAGCTCCCTTGACCGGTCGAGCATTCCCCTCGACTGGTCAAGCAACACGGTCAGATTAGACATCTATATTACGAAGGAGACGTTTTTCCATCATCCTACTGTTCGATTCTCAAAAGTACACCTCATCATTGACTTCAATGGTATGATCTCAAGAGATTTTAACATATTTGTGATTCCAACATCTTTGGATCTAAGAGATTCTAACCTTTTCAGAGTCAAATCTCTTAAATCCAACAGTGAGAAATCATCGGTGCTCAATATTTGTGATAGAAAATTGAATTATATCTCTTTCATTGGGTCTTCTTCTACGTGGATGACACGGTACAACAGCCCAAGGACTCGGACTTCCATATCGGCCTCCATCTCTTCGACGTTCCAGCAACAGAGATGTCGCTCAAGCAGTGAAATTTGCTGTTGGAGGAGCAACGACGCTCGATGCTGGCTTCTTCCAAGAGATTGGGATTAACTTGCCAGCAAATAATTCTTGGGAATTTCAGCTGGGATGGTTCAAAGATCTGTTCCCTAAACTCTGCCCCAATCCTCGAGGAAACCTGTTTTTTTTTTTCGTTTTTGAAATAAATTTCTAAACTCAGCCTGGTGGATTTATTTGCAATCCAACCTGTTCATGATTTTTATTTTCCATCCAACCTATGCATAAGGTCACACAGACCTAGATGAGGGAAAACACAAATAACAGTTTGATCCAACACTTCGGTGGACCACCAGCATTTTTCAGTGGTAGGCGTTCAATCCCCACTGTTTTATATGGTGTGAACTTTGGATCGGATTCAATTTTATGGATTATTCAATAAAAGGATCTCGCAAGATGGATGGACAGTGTAGATATAACACATATATCATGTTGGGGCTCATGGAGCCATGCCACGTCAACACACGGCCAATGTGCGTCTTTCCAGTGATTCCAACGGATTATGACAACGGGCCGACGGCCGTCTTATTAATTAAGTACACTGATGTGAGCTTTCCACCGCATTACTGTTCTAAGTCAACGATCCAATCATACCCTCGCTACCTTTCTGGCGGAAGCGAATTAGGTGGTGTACCACACACTGACAATATAGCTGCTGTAGGTACGGGACGCGGATTGCGTCCTACGCTGCCGGGACGGGGCTCTGTGGGCCCAACGTGATTGAAGGGCCTGTTTGGGAGCGTGGATTTGGAACCCCCTGGATTCCCAACCCCCAGGATTGGAAACCCCCTGGATTGGCAATCCCCTTGGTGTGTTTGGTACCCTTGAGTGTGAATCAACTTTAATTCAAAAATACCTACCTATACATGGTATATTCACGGGGGTTTGAATTTAATTACTAAATCAACTCTAATATCCCCAGTTAGTGAGATATATAATTTTTGACACTATGGTTGTGATAAGCCCGCTAAAATATATGTTTTGCCTAAAAGTGATGAAATTCCAAGTCTCAGATGGACCGCAAGCACAAGATCATGTCTGAGTGACTAACCGACGATTTTTAATCGTTGATTGATATGGACAATGTTTGGACGGTGCTGGACAATATTTGGACGGTGCTGATCTACATGAACAATGTTTGGACGGTGCTGATCATTGTTAGTGGGCCATGTGCCCAGTAGAATGATAGTGTACAGTGACATACATTTATACCTGCAACTATTCAAATGATTTTAGGTGTAATCCAAGCTCTCACCTTGGATTACAAACCCCCTCAAAGAGGGGATTGGAAACCCCCTGGATTCGCAATCCCCAGTTGCTTTATGCTGCCAGACAACCATGGGGATTTGAAACTCCCTCTAATCCTCTCCAATCCCCTCCAATCCAAGGTGCCAAACGACCCCTAAGTGTTTTATGGCGTCGTTAGTCACTTTTCTTAAATCATTTTAAGGTATGTATCCACAGTTCGAGTGGACCACATCCGGGAAGCTGTAGTGATAATGATATCTATCCTTGAAACCTTTCTAAGGGCCACCGTGATGTTTTTTATCATCCAACATATTAATAAGGCCATATGAACTAGGATGAAGTGAAAAAACAGATATTAGCTTAATCCAAAACATCTCACTCCCAAGAAGTTTTTAATGATAAACATTAGATCCCCACTTTATAGTCCACTTAAGTTTGTACCTTGCTCGGCGTTTGGCTCATACCTTAAAATGAGCTGAGAAAAGCGATTAACGGCTTGGATAAAACACTTATATCATGGTGGGCCTCATAGAGCCCTGCCCGAACAATACACAATCCACATCTATAGGTACGTGCCATGCAAAGACCAAGAATGTGCCTGCTCGAGCTCAAGTTGTACAAACGGTTCAAAGGAGATCAAAGTTATATGCCCCACAGTGATGTATTTATTATATTTACATCGTTTATATATTTTTTAAAGATCATTATGGAGCATTATCCAAAAAATAAATCATATCCAAAGATCATTTGGGCCACACCATAAATAGCAGCAAAGAATGATTTTTACTGTTAAAAAATTCGTAGGGCCCACCATAACTTTTATTTTCCCTCTAATCTATTCATAAGGTCACATAAACCTGAATCAAGAGAAAAAACAAATTTCAAATTGATCCAAAACTTCTATGACCCCAAAAAGGGTTTCAATAGTAGAGGTTCAATCCCCCACTGCTTTTTTCAATGTGGTTCACTTGATGGTTAGATCTGTCTTATTTTTTGTCTCAAGACTTAAAATGAGCTCGCCAAATTGACATACGGTTTGGATATAACACATACCCCATGATTAGACCCACAAAATTTACTGACGTTAATACACCGGCTATATAGCTTATGTGAGGTACACCAGCCAACCCGCTTCCCTTCCAGGCAGGTTTATGTGGGCCCGTGAGAAAAAATGAGTTGGCTGCTTTGGGGACCACACCACGATGTTGATGGAAAATCTATCCTGACCACCAGGCATGTCACCTTATATTAGGCCAAAGGTCCAAAAATCACCTCATTCCCGATCCAGGTGGACCCCATGATTGAAAACAGTGCATAGACAACATTTACCCTATTACCCTATGAACTATTTCCCTTGATATGGTACACCTGAATCACCGATGGGCCTGAAATTTTGGCCCCAGGCCTAAATATTTATGCAACATTTAATAGTTAGATTGGATTTCAAATAATCATCATGCAACTACGTGAGAATTAAGGGTAGAAGTCTGTCTGCCCTTTTTTTTTTTTCCTGTCCCACCCAAATCACGAGTCTGTCTGGTTTTTCCACCCCGGGCCTAAACTTAGATTAGGCATCTAATGGTCGGAATAGGTTTTATATAGACATCATCGTGGGCCCATCAGAAATCAAGTGGAGCCATGCTTGCGGACGGTATATTTTATGGGAAAAAGCAGAGAAAAAGAAATTTTGCCTGACACCACTCTTTGACTTTGAAGGCCCTGATGATCCCACGAATGCAACCTCCTTAGGGCCTACAGATTAGACTTATTTATTTATTTATTTATTTTTAAACTTCATCTTGGTGTGCCTCATGTCAGTAATGGATTGAATTACATCATAGTGGGGTCCACGGAACTTGGTGACGTCACTTCAGTAGCAAGTATCTAATCCGCGTCCCCTTTGTGCACTCCACCTCCCTGTCCTCTTAGGAACTTATATAGGGTGGCGCAATTGTGATGCGTACGTGAAATCTACTCCGGCCATTAGGTAACTGTTGGAAATTTAACCGTAGGACTAAGATAACAGATAGATTTATGATTAAGGTGGGCCACACTAAAGAAAACAATGAGAGAAGGATGCATATCATTGCATTTTTACATGGTCCACCATACTTTTTATGTGAAATTGACTCCAACCATTAGCTTCATTGAGAAAATTCATACATGGGGTATAACAATTATATCAATGCTTGATTTATGTGGGCCGAACGGAATGACAAAGTGTGGATGGTGAGCATCCCCGGCCTATTCCTTTCACTTGGCCCACCATAATTATTGATTTAGCTAATTCTTTAGCCATATAGCTAAACAATCTTTTTTTTTTTTTTTGGCTAACCTTATGGAGAGAGTGGATTTCACACGCACATCATGGTGGGGCCACCCTCAGCCCATCCTAGTTGGCAAGTTGGTGGGTGCTCAGGCAAATCAGGATAGGAAGAGCTTGGATGAGACCCATAGTGATGTGTATTTAAAATCCACTTTGATCACAAGGTGTGTGATGCGAATTTAGATATAGGGCTAAAAGATTAGCCACATTCATAATTCCAATGGGCCACATCAGAAAAAATAGTGCAGAGAATATCCCTCATTCAATTTTTTTCACTTGGTGTAGCTCATAAAAATCACTCATGGGCCTAATTTTTTGTTCCCAGGTATGAATTTTCATGAAAAAGATAATAGTTGGATTGGATTTCACATTGACATCACTGTGAGCCATGTAAAAATTCAACGGTAAGTGTCCCCTCTCTAATTGTTTCCCTTGGTGTGGCCTACCTGAATCATTAATTTAGATGATTTTTTAACCCTATGAATAAATTTTCATCAATAACATAATAGTTAGAGTGGATTTCACTACCTTATTATATTACATCCACCTTGTCTATGTTCCCAATACAACCGGGAATTGGACCGCACCGAGGTATCCCGTGGGATGGCTCGCAGGAGACCATTGTGTGCGCGTGTGGGGGGAGGGGAGCTCATGGGAACTTCCCATAAGGTCAAGCTGTGTGGGCCCCACCGTGATGCATGTCAAACGTCAACACGGGCCCACACAGCTCGACCACATGGGAAGTTCTCATGAGCACGACCGCATAGAACCGTATATACGTATATATTAGACACACACTCACTCATCCGTACATGTAACATTCCACGGTGTGCGATTGGCTGCGGTTGTAGATTTTGGTTGGTGGAAACCATTGAAAATGTCTTTCCTATTATGTCTTAGGGAAGTAACATTTTAGTTTAATGCATTTCGTCGGTCTATAATTCTTAGGATAAGATACTATCTCTGCCCTTTGAAATGGTTTCCTTGTCTTCTCCTACCATGTTCAGCCTCATTCACTTTATCATGGGTTTCCTCACATTTTCTACTGTTCATTCAGTACTTGAGTGTTACACGTCCATCTTCAGCTTCGGCGACTCGCTTGCCGACACTGGCAACTCAATTCGTGAATCCAATTGGGCCAGCGACGCGGGCAAATTCCCATATGGAGAGACGTACTTCCATCGTCCCACTGGCCGGTTCTCAGATGGACGACTGATCATAGACTTCATTGGTATGATCTAAGAGATCTTAACATATTTGTGATTCCAACACCTTTTGATCTAAGAGATTCTAACATTTTGAGGTTTAAATCTCTTAAATCCAATGTTGATAGAAAATTGAATTTATGCATGCATGTATGTGTATCTCTTTCATTCGGTCTTGTCGTTCTTCGTGATATGGTACAACAGCCGAAGAACTCGGACTTCCATATGTGCCTCCGTATCTTGGGGGTTCCAGCGATGGAGATTTTCGTCAAGGAGTGAATTTTGCGTTTGCAGGAGCTACGGCACTCGATGCTGCCTTCTTCCAAGAGAGAAGGATTCCTAACGAGTACACAAACAACTCTTTGGGAATTCAGCTGGGATGGTTCGAAGATCTGTTGCCTTCTCTCTGCTCCAATCCACCAGGTAACTCTTTTTCTTCTCCATTTTTTTATTTTTTTATTTTATTTTTTTTAGGGCGTTTGGCCATCATTTCTCAGTCTCAGTCGGATTGTTTGTGTTGAAGGTGGGATTCCTGTACCATACCCTTCTCATTGTTCCAAGTCATCGCCGATGACATCAACTAACATCAGTTGACAAAATATAAAGAAAATAATTTAATAAAAGATTATTTCCTCTTTCATACACTAATTTTATCTGGACACACCGTGATGTATGTGTTACATTCACACGGTCCATCCATTTTTCCAGATCAGTCTAGTGTGTTAGCCCAAAAATGAGGTAGATCTGATCTTCAAGTGGACTACACTACAGGAAGCAGTGGGGATTGGACAATTGTCAATGAAACCTTACTATGGCTCACCATGATGTTTATTTGCCACCTAACCTTTTTATTAGGTCACATAGACTTGGATGAAGGATAAACACAAATATCAGCTTGTGGTAGCTGTCAAATTTCTACTATTTTCATATGGTGTGGTCCCCTGAGCTTTGGATTTGTCTCATTATTTATTTATTTATTTATTTTAATCTCATGCACTAAGGGCATGTTTGGCCGGGTGGATTGGAAGGGATTGAATGGTATTAGGGTGGATGGCATGGATTTCAAGGTAATGATGGGGTTGTCAGTGGATTGTCTTAAGATCCATGGGATTGCTGTATCCCGGGATTGCTATATCGAGTCTGTTTGGCATGCCCAGCCAATCCCAGGATTAAACCTTCCCATCCCTTCCAATCACTCGAACCAAACACGTCCTAGGCAAATTTGAACAGATTAGAGTGGATTGGATGAGATTTAAAGGTAATGATGGTGTTGTCAGTGAATTGTCTTAAGATCCATGGGATTGCTATATCCTGGGATCAGATCACCCAGTCTGATTGGCATGCCTGGCCAATCCTGGTATTTAACTTCCAATCCCTTCCAATCCGCCCGGCCAAACAGGCCCTAAAGTGATCTTGAAAGAGGGAAGAACAGTATAAATCTAATATATACATCGTGGTGGGGCCACCAAAATTCCACCCATCAAAACTTCTGTTTTTTTTTAAAAAAAATTTTCTCTCGGCAGTTGAGATGTCATTTCAACTGTTTTGACCTTTGATGCATTAATGGGGATAGTGTGATCTTTCTTATTTTGTAAGCAATCGCGTCTTCAATCTTAAAATATTTTTGAATTTGTTCCGATGTGAAGTCTTCTACCTTATATAGTATCTTCTTCCAGTAATCTCTTCACATTGGAGGTAGTTTGTTGATAATGGTGTCAACTTGGAAAGACTAAGATATATCTATCTTTAAAGTCTTAATTTTATTGACAGTTACCTGTAATTCATGCATTTGAGATAACATAAGCTCATTATATACTATAAGAAAATTAAAATACTTGATGACAAGGAATTTATCAATACCTTCTTCTTCATCCTTGTATTTAAATTTTCAAAGTATTCTAAATGTCTTTGGTCAAAAATATATTCATATATAAATCATACAGAAATCAGATAGGGCATTGAGAATATGTCTATGGTAGATTAGTTCATCCTCCCTCCTTTTTTTTTCATTCAACAATTCTCTCTTATGAATCCTAGTCAATCCGTGGAGGAATTCTAAATAGGTTTGGGCCTATCATATAGAAAAGTTCGTGTGTCATTAGCAAGAACTTGAGTTTATCTTCTCAACAAGTAAAATTTCTGCCATCAAATCGGTTTGACTTGACCAGATCCTAAGTCATCGACTTGATGAAAGCAATATTAGTTTTAATTTCCATTAAATAGTGCTTTAACATTGTTGAAATTTTAGATAGCAGGTAATGAAATCATACAGAAAATTTAATCATTATCGGATTGCTACATCTTCCAGTATATAATAGCATTTATGGTTGCGTATGCAACAATCACGAAAAAAACATGACAGGAGCTTTGCTATTTTGCTATGCAGTTTTTCAATTCTAAAGATAACTCACTTCATGTGCTTGTAGAGAGAAACCATAGAGAATCTAAAAAAAAATATTGTGATCTTTGGAAAGAACAATGCAAGATGTGTTTAATCCTAGTTTTCATTAAGATTTATGTAGAATGAAGGGTTGTGCGAATTCACAGAGATGCTTCTAAATATTTATTCATGTAATCAAATAGTTATGACTAATCATTTTGAATGAAGAGGCAAGCTACTGACCAACCAATTGGCTGAACCGATTATCACAACAACCGTTTCTAACGGCCGATTATCACAACAATCGATTTATGTTGGTCAATCATCGCAATAATCGACATCTCGATGGAGTTACTCACCATGGTCATTTTTGCAATAGCTTAGCCCAATCACATCGGGTTATGATGGTCCGCGATAATTTGCATGGGAGCATCATTTGTGACATGCTTTGCATGTGTGAAGTGAGCCACTATAGCCTCTATAGCCTCATTGCGCCACTAACACACCTGTAGCCTCACTGCCCATGCCACACATGCGCTAGCACGAGCGTTCATTCCACACGATACCCTAATCCTCTCTAAACACTCTAAATAAGAATACTAAATAACTTGAAGCTTATAAACCCCAATAGCTTTTCCTCTCCAAGCAATATAGGAGTAAAGTATTTTAAAACGTTTCACTTTTACAAACTGAATTTTGATGGAAAAATAAAATTCAAATATTTTTAATGAGAGAGAGAGAGAGAGAGAGAGAGAGAGAGAGTGCAAGTGTGTGGACTATAAAAGAATATTTTTATTACATTAATTAAACCAATCCTAACTGAGATAAAATCTCAACAGTTGCAATAAGAAGAAATTAAAGATAAACTAACAAGACAACATATATAAATGGAAAGCAAGCAAACTTTATGTGTTTTGAACTTTGATGTGCTTGTGCATCAAAATGGGGTTGTTTGGCTGTACTAATAACTAGAGCGCAAATATTCAGTTTAATCAAGAAGAAATTATCCCTCAAATTGCAATTATGTTTCCACTCTAAAGTGTCATTAACATAATTTCAAAAGTACTCCAAACCCTATACACTAAAGCTATGGAAGCAAAACACAATTTGGTTACGAGTTTTAAATCTCATAAAGTGCGCAATGCAATTCAATGGTACATTCAAAAACACAAGTTTTCTTTTGTTTTTTAACAAGTCTTATCTAGGGAAGTCAATGGGCCAAGCTCGGGCCTGCTAAAATCAGAATTTTGATTAATTCCATGCCGAAACAGTTCAAAATTCAGGCCAAGACCAACCCCAGGCCCGGCCGTTGACAGCCTGATCTTATCCATGCAAATCGTAAGGACTACTACTGAGTATTGTACCCTTTAGTTCTAAGGAAAACGTAGGACTTAATCAATATGGGTGTGTACGGAAAGAGTCATTGGAGGACTCCTCCCACCAACCCCTTTTGAGTCCATTACATTCGACACGAATTTCCTACCACACCCACAACAAAATTCTCTGTGAAGCTGGTTATGATGTATGTCTGACGTATGCTCCATCTATAATTTGGACTATGTCACTTTACAATATGAGATTTGGAAATTTAATGTTAAAAAAAAAAAAGCCAATTCAAAACTGAAGTGGTGACACCACAGAGAACAGTGGTCCTGGAAATGCCTGCCGTTTATACTTTCTTGGAGCCTACAATAGTTTTAGACCAGGTCGGGTTTTCCACTTAATCCCAATGGAACTCGATTTATGAATGGCGATGCAAGGATTTAAGACTCATGACTAGGGCCAACCTGTTTAGTTGGGGTGACTCGTATGGGTGCCTTTTGGTTGACGTAGACAAGTGGGATCAGATCGCTTGCATCCGAATCATCCCAGTCATCAGTCCATTGTTAGATGGCATATATACATCACTTTAAATGGTGGCCATTTCCATTTACATTGTTCCGTACGGTCCATTAGAGTTTTGGATCATCTTGACTTTTAGGCTTAGATCCTGATATGAGCTGGCACACGTGATGGACAGAGATGGATGTTGCACACACATCATAGTGGGTCCCACGGAGGTCATTTATTTATTTATTTATTTAACGGGCCAGAAAAATTGGGATCCCATAACATTCTGAGTTAGTCTTAGATTGATTATTGTTTTCTGTTGTGAAAAGGTTGTGGAGACATTTTTAAAAAGTCGCTGTTTCTTGTGGGAGAGATTGGAGGTAACGATTACAACTACCCTTTTTTACAACGAAGGAGCTTAGAAGAGATCCAGACCTTCGTACCTCTGGTCATCAATGCCATCGGATCAGCCATCGACGTGAGTTTAAATCAAATAATAACAAATGACAGTATATAAACAGTTTACACGTGTCATATGGGTACCAATCTAAACCATCCAAATAGTTTGATAGGAAACATGTGCAATTGTGTTCATGCATAGATCCTAAATTTATATGGTTTGTCGACCATACATGTGGCTGGTCATCACACGCGCATGAAGAAATTGAACCGTGAAGAAAAGACAAGGCGGTCCACATTTAGTAGACGCGTGAGCCTTGCCTAAGGACAAGGCCATCTTCAGACCATGACACATGAATGATAGGACCAAACGATGAATGGCACGGATCTCCCACGTGGACGTAAGAACCAATGTTGAATATTTGAAATCCATTTAATGTTTGATATGTTATTTCAATGGATGTGTTGTATTCCAGATGTTGATCAAGTACGGGGCTAGGACGCTTGTGGTCCCTAGTAACCTACCCATCGGCTGCTCGGCAGAATATCTAACGGTCCTTGAGAGCCAGAAGAAGGAAGACTATGACCCTCTTACCGGGTGTCTCACGTACTTGAACAAATTCTCTGAGTATCACAATCGCCTACTGCTGCAGGAGATGGATCGATTGCGGGCACAGCATCCACATGCTACCATCATCTATGCCGATTATTACAATGCTGCAATGCGCTTCTACCGCTCTCCGGACCATTTTGGTGCGCTTTCTCCCCTTGCAACAGATCATCTATGTTAAGTTGGATCCATCAATTGCGAGGCCCAAACGTGTAGGGCCCACTACTGGTGACCCAACCATTCATTCGCGCCTCTTTTCGATAGAACATATGCTAACAATCTTCCCATCTTGAGGTGATCGTGTTCAGGTTAGATTTGGGACCAGCCCAAGAGCAGCCCATTTAGGAAACGGGACAGGAATTCTGGCAAAAACCATATCCATAATCCAAATACCTTCTGGGCCTACCCGACCCTTGTAATTGTAATCCGGTTCTCAACAACCCAAGCTGATCTGTCACGATTCAACTCAAGCCTGAGAAGAGAATATGGGGCAAAAGACATGATACACTACATACATCATATTGGTGGCCGCCACCAAACATGACTCTTGCATTTAACGCGTAATGTAACCCAAGCTTACTATTTGGTGTCATCCACTATAGTTATGGATCTGCCTCATTTTCGAGCACAAAACTTAAAATGATCTTAGAAAATAGATGGACAGCATGAATAAACATATACATCACAGTGGGCCCCACAGGAATCTGGTCGTTTAAAGTTTGAATGGGATTTGTCGCTTCTCATTTACTCTTGTAAACAATAAAATAAAATAATTTACCTTTTTTAAATAATTCTTTTTTTTTTTAAAGTTTTTTCTTAATGATTCTTAAAGACCCACCAATATGAAAACATAAAATGAAATCCAAGTAAAACTTAAAATAAAATAAAACATATATAATTCGAATCTTAAATCAGAATTTAAATTATAAATCATAGAATAAAATAATAGAATCATAAGATCCATATAAAAAGGGATTCAAATATAGGATTCAAATCCTTTTGCTTAAGATTGGACTCAAATAATAAATTTTAGGATTTTGACAATACTACTTGCAGCTACTTTCCCTCGCCTCTCTCCACGTGCATTTCACTTGCCAATGTTACTGTGTTTATGCTAGAGGCCGGACTTCTGTGTTTACAAGTGCAAGTCTTTTTGTGATGTAAATCTAGGATTCAATGGCGGGGCTCTTAGGGCATGCTGTGGAGGAGGTGGGCCATACAATTGCAACATGACGATCAAGTGTGGGTACCGTGGGGCTACAGTGTGCGACAATCCCTCATCATATGTGGCCTGGGATGGAATTCACCTAACGGAAGCGGCATACAGATGGATCGCTGATGGTTTGATAAGAGGACCATTTTTCAGTCCTTCCATCACAACCCCATGTCTGTCATTGGGCAGCCATGACCATCCTTATTACGAGTAATAAAACATGGGTGTGCAGTCACTTCAAGAAAATGTTAGGATGCTACCTTCCGAATTTGGTGAATTTATATTGTTTAATGCTTCATGGCTTAGCAGTAAACAGACTGTGTTTTCAACACTGAGATCATGAGATTGAGTGTCCATGAATGTGTGTGGTGTGGGTGGGTGTGTAAAAAAAAAAAAAAAAAAGTAAATGCTGATATGGTACCCACCCAGCAAATCATTGATAAATCTGTATAGTTGAACTTTGGGCATTTCTTGATATCTAATATATAGTGGTATTGTACCCACCTTATCTGTACCGTTGAACTTTTGGCATCCCTTGAATGAAACAGAGTGAAATTGGAAGTTCATGACCTTCCAATCCATGGCACCTTTTTACTCTTTGGACAAATCTGAAAACAAAACTATTTTAGAAAAGTTTTTTAGAGAAACCCCATTGAGCATTGGCCCACCCATAGGGCCAGCATATCAGTTGATCAGTGGGACTGATGATGTCTCTGATTCGGGCCAAAAATTTTCATCAAGACCCAGCCCAATTTTAAGTGGGTCTTTAATGTCAGGTCCATTCACGGCCCTTGACATCATAAACAGATTGACTCTCAAGCTCAAGTGGGGCTTTCAACAGTCCGTGCCTAGGATTGTCCTAGGCTAGAATTTGAACTGTTAGCCCAGGCTGTTGGGCCAGACTCATTCAAAATTTTGCATTTGATAAACCTAGGCCCAGACGATTGACAGTCCTAAGCTCATCTCATGCCATGATAGAAAATTCCAAAAAATCTAGGCCTGGGCCTAACATATAAACTAATTGGGCCTTGAAAGGCACGTAGGCCTAACCTTTAGGCATATCAGGCCAGGACCCATATGCCTAAGGATCAAAATAGCCAGTTACCGCCTGCTACCAAACTGCATTAGAAAAATTAAAGGTGACACAAGGTGGTCATAATTTTCATATATGGAAAATGATCACCTGTCCGCTTGAACTCTACTGCTTGCCCTGGGAGCGGATTAGGTGCAGCCCAGGCATCACCCAAGATGGTATTTTCCTTACAGTAGGGCCCGCTTAGATGTATGTATGCTACGTCCATGTTGTCCCTTCGTTTTAACATATCATTTTAGGGCATTAAGATCAAAAAAAAAAAAAAAAAGAGATCGCAATCTCAGGTGGACTATACCACAGGAAACTAGTGATTGAACACTCCATTAAAAACTTCAAGGGCTATAGTAATGTTTCGATAATGTTTATTTGCCATCCCACCTATTGTTGATAAGGTGACAGAAATCGGGACGAAGAGAGAAAAACCAAATATCAACTTATCCAAAACTTTTGTGGCCCATAGAAGCTTTTAATGGTCAATCACTACTATTTCCTATGATAGGGAGCAACTGAGTTTTGGATCCACTTCATTTTTTTGCTAATGTCCCGTAATGATCCGAAAAAAAATATAACAGCGTAAATGTAGAATACATTCATCAAGGTTCGCCCCACTGTAAGAGCCGCACCATCTTTGGTGAAGCCGGGGCACACCTAATCAGCTCTTGGCTCGGCCTCGTTGGTAAATGTGCTGATTATAAAGGGAGGATTATAAAGGGATGCTCCACGTAAGCTGCCTCTGTTTTGTTCTATAGCTTTAATAACTTTTACTTTTAAATTATTTCTTCCATACAGCCTTTTATTTGCACGGTTAGCTCCAAAATTTAAAGGATCCAGTGTACATTTGGGTCCTATGGGCCGTGGCTTATTGACTGTTATTGAAACTATCAATGGTCCAATTCTTATGCTTTTAGCCTATTGAAACGGTTGAAATTGCATTCCCAACCACTTAGAATGTCATTTCTAGTGGTCTGGTCCTAACCGCTGATTTTTGCCCTTCATCTAAAATTTTTGTGACATCATGACATCTTGAAAGGTCTAGGTTTAACATATACCGTTATCTGCCGTGTAGCCCACCTAACCTCACGATTTAGATCAGTTTTTAACCCAATCTCTAAAATCACATGACGAAAATGGTGAACTTGGATTTTTGTTTATATTTGACACAAGTCTTTCATGGGTGACAATTTCTTGCCACCATTAATTTTGGTGGGGTCTACCTCCATTATGCTTGTCTTAAATCCCAGTCATCCACCATCACCACCTTAAATCTGGACGTGGATTTCCTGCTAAAGCCTTTCGCATGAGGTTCCTGCGCTGGAAACCTAGGTGGGGACCTCTGTGATGTTTGTGAGAAATCTACCCTGTCCATCAGTTTTGTGACATTAAACTTTTAGAGTTTAAATATTCATGGAGCCACGGAAGTTTTGAATCAGTCTAATATTTATGTTTTCAGTTCTTCCCAGCAGGAATGACGTTACTAACGGTATGGATGGCTTGTAAACATCACTGTCGACCTAGGGTGTTTTCAAGAGTAGGAATTTCTGTACCCACCTTTTCCTTTAGTGAGGCACACTTGAGTCTTGGATCCCTCTAATTTTTGGTTTCAAGTACTAAAATGAGCTCAAAAAATGGATGGACGGTGTAGATTTCTCACAACCATTACGGTGGGTCCCCACCTAGATTTCCAGCGCAGGAACCTCATGGGAAAGGCTTTCGCAGGAAATCCGCGTCCCTTAAATCTGGGGTGTGGACCCAAAACCCAAGCATATTCAATGCAAAAGTACTTGGGTCCCTCAACAGGAAAACGTGGGCGTCTTACTACCGTTGAAAGTGGCAATAATCTAGTTTTGGTCTTTCTATGTCATCCAAACTATTGAAATGACATTTTCAATCGTTCAAATTGTCACTTTTAGTGGGTTCAATGTAACCACATGTTTTTATCTTTAATCTAAATTATTTTGTCCTATGATGATTTGAAGGGTTGGGTCCAATGCACTCGTACCTTTCATGTGGCCCACTGGAGCCTCCACTGTAGATCGTTTTTTGGCCAAGCCTTAAAATTATATGAGAAAATGGTGGATGTCTCAGATTTTTCTCAAATAACATGATAGGCCCACTGTCAGCAACACCATCCACCGCCACAAAGTAGAGACACGGCTTCTTCATGTATCCTTAATTTTGGTGTACCCACTTTTCTAATATTTATTGCAAATCTAAACCGTCCATCATTTTTGCTATCTCATTTTAAGTTGTGGACCCAAAATCCAGGTTGATCTGATGCAAAAGTGGATATCCAACAACAGAAAAAGTGGGTCTATGGCCTACCATGTTGAAACTATAAATGGTCCATTTTTGATATTTTTAGGCCATTCAAAGCATTGAAATGACATTCTCAATCGTTGAGAATATCATCCGTTGCACTAATTTTTGCCCCTGATCTAAAATTTTGTGGCCCCATGATGGTTTCGAAGGCCTAGGTTTAATATCTACTGTTACCCATAGTGTGACCCATCTGAGCTTTGGATATGGATAATTTTTTGGTGCGGTTATACATAAATATATACAAGGAAAATGATGGACAACTCAGATTTTTTGAAAAGAATACAGTGGGCCCTACGATCAACCATGGAGTGTGAACCATGTTATGCTTGCGTCTCATCCTTCCATGAGCCAGGCAGACGGATGGTTTAGATCTAATCTAATTATGCCACTTGTGCAATAATGGCATGTAGCTTACCAAACACCCCCCACACATAAAGGACAGTAAACACGTTTAAAAACTTGTGCGAATACATTGAAATAGGCACTGGAAATAAAATAAGATAAATGTTTGATTATTTACTTGTAAAGAGCACAAACTTGTCATTTTCTTATTTAACAGAATCTTTTTACTAGTCAAAACTCAAAAGTTATCCGAGGTTAAAAAGTCCATGAAAAGATCGGTGTATGTAAACAATAGGTGGCTCTGGAGATATGGTTTAAATGAAATAATTTTTTAATCTGTATGCCAAAACAGAAAATAGACGGGTTGTACAAACGGTTCAAAGGGGAGACGGATTGGCTACTTCCCCTGACACCAGCCCCGTGGCTGATGGTCGGTGCTCCGTGGGCTCCACCATGATGTATTTGTTTCATCAATTCCGTTCATCCATTTTTATAGATCATTTTAGGGCTTGATACCAAACATGAGAGGGATATAAATCTCAGGTGGAGCACACCGCATGAAAGCAATAGAGATTGGATATCCACCATTAAAGTCCTCCTAAGGCCTACTGTACTGTTTATTTGACATCCAATCTGTTGATTAGGTCATACAGGCCCAGATGAAGGGGAAAAAACAAAAATCAGCTTGATCCAAAACTTTTATAGTCCTCATAATGTTTTTACTGGTAGATAGTCATTCAACACTGTTTCCTGCAATGTGGTACTCTTGAGATTGGGATATACCTCATTTTTGGTCTCTTACTGTAAAATGATCTGTAAAAATAGATGGACGGCATGGATGAAACACATACATCATAGTGGGGCCCACATAGCACCGACCACCAGCCATTGGCTGGTGTCAGGGGAGTAGCCAATCCGTTTCCCTTCAAAGGATATCACAGTTCCATGGGCCCCACAATGATGTATTTATAATATTCACACCGTTCATCCATTTTTTGAGACCATTTTAGGTACTAAATAAAAATGAATCACATCCAAAGATTAACTGGACGACATCACAAATAGCTGCCGAGATAATGATTTTCACTGTTAAACATTTCATATGGCCCACCGTAACGTTTATTTTCCATCCAATCTGTTCATAACGTCACAAAGACCTGGATGAAAAGGAAAAACAAATTTCTTATTGATCCAAAACTTCTGTAAACCCCAAGAGGGTTTCAATGGCAGACGTGCAATCCCCCACTGCATTTTTCACTGTGATTCACTTGATCGTTAGATCTGTTTTATTTTTCGTCTCACGCCTTATGAAGAGCTAGAAAAATGTATGTACAGTTTGGATATAACACATACCTCTTGATAGGACTCACAGAACTTGCTGACGTACCTACACCAACTATATAGCTGGTGCGTGGTACACCAGCCAATCCGCTTCCGATTGAATGCCCACCATTAATAACTTTCTGGGGCCCACGAAAGTTACGGATCAAGCTGGTATTTGTGGTATCCCTTTCTTCATGTTTGTTTAATCTTATCAGGAGGTTGGATGGTAAGTAAATATTGAGGTGGGACTTAGGAAGTTTTTAATGGTCAACATTTCATCACAATTATTTCTTTATGGCGTGGTCTACCTAAGATTAGGATATGCTTCACTCCTTTTTGGAGCCTTAAAATGAGATGAAAAAGTGCATGGACGGTGTGGATATACAAAACATACATCAATGAAGGCCCCACAGTCACAGCCTAACCTTACCCCGACCTAACCCCGACTTTACGCATTCAGCTCCCGATGTTTTCGCTGCAGGTCACCTTCTCGGGGTGCCCGTCCTTTCCACCGTTCAGACACGTTGTTGCGCGTGAACCGCTGAATTATATAATACTAAACACATACTCCAACTATTACGGACGTGGATTGCGGCCTACCCCGCCCGTCTCTAGCCGCCGAACGGGCAGTTCTGTGGGTGGGCCCACCGTGATGTATCTGTACATCCAAGTCGTCTACTCCTTTTCTTGTATCATTTTAAGGTATGAATACAAAAATTATGCAGATACAACGCTTAAATTTACCATGCCACATATGATTGTTGCATTTAATGAACTAGCATTTAATGCTCCCTGCATTTAATGCAACCGAGCTTATTAGTTGGTGTGGTCATTTGAGCTTTGGATGTGCCTCATTTTTGTGTTCATGCCTTAAAATTATCTCCCAAAAAAAAAATGTACAGCTTCTATGTACAGATACATCACGGTGGGCCAGCCCACAGAACTGCCCGTTCGGGCTAGAGACCAGCGGAGGTAGGATGCAATCCGCGTTCAACTATTACTAGGGCCGTACATGAACCAGGCTAGCCCGGTTAACTCGCTCGACTTGGCCCGACCCGAAACTGAGTTCGGGTCGGGACGGGCCATTTTCTTCAGCCTGAAGCTGAGTTCGGATAGGTCTCAATTTAGTTTGACTCGGTCAACTGGTGTGTGTGTGTGTGTGTGTGTATTCAAAACCCTACCTGTTCCTTTTCCATTTACCCTTCTGGGATAGTTCATTACCCATATTTGACGTGACAGTGACTCATCCACCTCACAGATGTATAACTTGAATGGTCTAGATTTATCCAAATACAAAAAAGAATTATAATGTCATGACTAGTTAGATTTTTTGTAGAGTCTATAGTTTAACTATTTAAGCCGTTGATCGAGGGACTTATAATGGGACGCAAATTACCTACCAAAGTCCTTCCCATGAACTTGTTATAAGGTCCGAAACTGGCCCGAACTCGGGCCGAACTCACCCGATTGCTGACCGGGCTGAGTTTGGGCTAGACATGTTGGCCCGGTGACCGGGCCGAGCTGGGTTCAAGCTGGTTTGGCTGGTGACCGGGTTAAGCCCAGTTCGACTCAGATCAACTCGTATACACCCCTAACTATTACCAATCCGCTACCGTCACTTTCACTGCAGGTTATGCTGAAGCCCATCATGTGAACCGTTTCATGTTGAACGTGACGGCTGAATTATATAATATACGTGGCTTGCAGCTTTGCCTAGGCAAGCGTCTTAAACCCTGACAAGTGGTGCCAATTGTCAATTTTAACCTTTCAATTCGTAGGCCACGAGTAAATGGTAATAGCTAGGCTTTGCGGTAAAACTCGAACGGTGAAAAATCCACTTTTGTAAGGAAGGTATGTCCCGCAGTAGATGAGAACTACTATGAGGTTTGTGAAAAATCCACCCCCATCTATTTGTTTTGTAACTTTATTTTTTATTATGGGCTCAAAATAAAGTAGATCCATAGCTTAAGCAGGCCAGATTATTGGAAACAATGGAGATTGAATGCCCATGGTTGAGACATTCATGTCGCCACAAGGGTTTTATGACAAATTCACCTTGTTCATCTATTTTTCTATCTCATTTTAAAACATGGGCTAAAAAAGAAGGGATGCGATGCTCAAGTGGAAACAATGGAAATTGAACATTGAAACCTTTGTGGGCCTACCTTAATGTATATCATAAATTTATCAATTCCATCTATTTTGCCAGCTCATTTTAGGGCATGAGCCCAAAAGTAAGGCTCATCTTAAACTCAAGTGCACCACACAATGAGAAATAATGGGATTGAGTTCCCATAGTTGAAACAACTCGAGGCCATATCTAAGCCCACTTTTTGCTTTGGATTTACTTCATTTCTGGACTCATGCTAAAATGAGCTGAAAAAATAGATGAACACAGTGGATTACTTCTAAACATTATTGTGAGCCCCACGTATTGTATGGTCGAAGTTAAGTGGCATGTCAATAATCCAAGTTTTTTTGAAAGTTGTGGGACCAACATCACTCGGATGTGTCTCACGTCCGATGCATCCAACAGATGCACACTAGTATTATTATTATTATTATTAAAAGAACAAAAAATGGCAGATCCAAGCATAAGGTGGGCAAATCCATGTAATGTACACCCTTTAAAATATCCTAAGTCACATGTGATGATCTAGTTTACCTCATGTTTTGCTCATGTTATCACTGTGTTATGGCACATGGGTCGGATCTTATACACATAGCACATGGGATCCACAAGTCTCAAGTTTCACTACTTCGAAAAAAAAGAAAAAAAGAAGGTATTTTTGTAATATCATCTCTCAAAAGGCTTCGATAGATAGAGATTCCTTAGGAATTTTTCCTTAAAATATTAGCAATTTTTTAATTTCCATGATTTTATCAAAAAGTATGTAGAATGTTAACTAACACATTAATAATTATATGTTTAAAATTTCAAAATTATTTATTAATTTACAATAAGGGTCTTTGAAAGCTTTTTATTTTTAGTGAGATTTTTCTATTAATATCTCTAGAAGACCTCATATTTTAAAATCTCTCCCTAAAATTCGGCGTGGGAAATTCCGCAGGAGATATGTTACTATTCCTTACCTCCGTGTGAACACGTGCAATAAAAAACTTTATAGCTCATCCTATGTATGTGGCATCCACACTGTCCATCATTTTTGCAAGATAATGTTAGTATTTGCGTTTAAAATTATACAGAACTCAAATGGTCCACACCACGATGAGCAGTGACGATCTGGATACCAACCTTCCTGGACCCACACAAGCTTTGTAACAGGTTTTTTCATGTATGGGGCTGATCCGTCTTACTCTCTGATGCTCCAGCTTCGGGAAGTTCTCGTCGAGAAGTCTTTCGAAGAGCGGAAGTCAGGCGGCGAAGGTGCTGACGGAGAAGACGGTTATTCGGTTTTTAAACGGATACCTGTTTTTCAGAAAGAGGTGAGGCAGAGGCTGGAGGAGGAAGTGCCGAAGGCGAGGGATAGATTCGACGGTGGGGATTATCCGATTGCGAATAGGATTAAGAAGTGTAGGACTTACCCGATTTATCAATTTGTGAGGACTGAGGTGGGGACCACATTGCTGAGTGGGGCCCGGAAGGTGAGTCCTGGTGAGGATATTGAGAAGGTTTATGATGGTATTGCTGATGGGAAGCTTGGGGAGGTGATGATGAAGTGCTTGGCATTCTGGCGTGGGTCTGCTGGACCGTTCACGCCGAGGTCTGCTGTTGCATCGCCAGCTCAATGTAATCCTGAGTACTGGGGGTGGTTTGATAGGGTGAGGTCACCGTCTGCTACTAGTGGGAGAGGATATTGGAACCTTTGAACGGAGTGGATCAGATGATGGATAGATGGACGGATGGATAGATGGATTGACGGCCTGATGAATGGACGGCCGGATGATTATGTTTTCCTTTTGCGTTTCATTTTTATTTTTAAAAGGTGATTTTATGGTGATATTATCGTTGAATGTAAGATGATTTCATAAAAGAGAATATTTGCATGGAAGACTTTGTTTTTACGTGGACCTTGAGTTTGTACAGGTGGGCCCTACCATGGATGGACTGATCATCAAAAGCATTCAGATATGGTCGCCCTCGGAGAGTTTTTGGGCATTGTTTAGGGTCAATAGGATTAATGGTCTGGATCATCCCACTTGTATTCGGATATTTTCATCTGGTGTATTTTTTTTGGGCATTGGCCCACTTATGTCTGGCCCACCATATCCATAGGATGGGCCACTGTTCCATTGCCCCAATCATTCAGTCTTAGTAGCGGTGTACATGGAACTGGTAGAACCGGTCCATCAGACCTGAACCGATCAAACCGCGCAGTTCCGAAGTGCACCTGTTCTAATTTTGGTTTCGAAATCAAATAACCAATTAGTTCAGTTGGGTCCTCCATCTGAGGTCATGTAGAGCTGAATCAAACTGTGAACCGAGCTATAGAACCAAACCATAGACTTGAACTTAGAACCAGACCATCCCAAACAATAAATATTTAGTAAATTATATATTTTTGCAGCCCTAACCTAATATCCAAAGAATTAGTCACATATAAGGCTCCAGTGGACCCCACCAACAAAACAGTGGGGAGAGTGATGCCACCGTTAAAAACTTCTAAAGGCCACAAAAGTTTTCGATCAAGCTGATATTTGTGTTTTACCTTTTTTTACTGTCTTTTCTAACTTTTTAACAGGTTGGATTTCGAAAAAACATCCTGGCAGGCCTTAGGAAGGTTTTAACAGTGGGAATCAATCTTCCCGCTGTTTTCTGTGGTGTGGTCCATTAAAGATTTGGATCTGTCTCATTCTCTGATTCATACCTTAAATTAGTATCTCCAAATGGATGGACGTTGTGGATAGAACACATACATAATGGTGCGGTCCACAGAACTTGGTGACGTCACTTCAGTAGCCACTCTCGCTACTCAACCTGTCAGTATCTACTCCGCATCCTTCAGTCACCATCTTTACGGCTTGTTTAGTATGTGGGCTTAGATGGATTTAGGTGGGGATAAATTGCATTTGGCTCCATGCTAGTTTTGCAGGGAATGTGAAAAAGATTGAGATTAGGTTAGATGGAGTTGCATTTGATCCCAACTGGGTTTACAACACCTAGGCCTCACATTGATCCGTATGTTTTATCCATGCTGTCCTTCCAAATATGCATTGTGTTCATCCATATATTGTTGGCGTGAGCTGTTCTGGCATGAGCTGTTCTGGCAGGAGCTGTTCTGATTAGGCGTGAGCTGTTTGATTGAAGATATACAGGGACAAAAATCCCTTAATTATAAGGTCAGATTCCATTTAGGCGCAATCTCTGTATAACCATATATGATCCCTTGTAACGTTGTAATAGCCAGTTTTTCTTTGTAAAGATACACAGAATATATACAGAATTTGAAATATACAAAAAGTTGTCATGGTATCAGAGCCTTTCATTCTAATCTGACCCACTGATCGCTTCTGCTTCAATGGCTGACGCAGATTCACCGACCCCTGCCATACTAGCCGAGTTGACTACAAAGATGACGGAGGTTCTGACCAAAGCCTCCGTTTCGACCACGACCACAGATGGCGCTGCTGCACCGATCGGCATCAAGTTGGACGGAACCAACTATGCCCTCTGGTCCCAGGTTGTTGAGATGTACATCTCCGGCAAAGACAAACTGGGATATATCAATGGCGACCTCCCTCAACCTTCTCCGACCGACCAGACATTTCGACAATGACGCACAAACAACGCTGTTGTAAAAGAATGGCTCATTAATTCCATGGATTCCTCCCTCATAGGTAACTTCATTCGTTTCCCTACGCCAAGTTAGTCTGGGATGCCATTGCCACCACGTATTTCGATGGCAGTGATGCCTCTCAACTCTACGACCTCCGGCGACATGTAACAAGGCTCAAGCAAGGCGGCGGCTCTTTAGAAAAATTTTATAATGAACTTCAGGGCCTCTGGCGTGAGATAGACTTCCGCCGCCCCAATCCGATGGAGTGTCCCTTGGATATCAAGCACTACAACTCATTGCTTCAGGAAGATCGTGTTTATGTGTTTCTGGATGGGCTCGATAACATCCGCAGTGATGTTCTGCAGATGCAACCGTTCCCCACGGTAGAACAGGCCTATGCTCACATCCGCAGAGAAGTAGTTCGTCAAGCTGTGATGACGGCGGGAGATTCCAATGGGTCCTCGGGTGTTTTTTTGGCATCAAAAGCTGGAAAAAATAACATACCAGTAGGGATGCCTACCACTGGTTTCCTTTCCTTAAAGCAAGTGACAAACTCTAAGCCAAAGGTCACGGGGGACGGAGCTAAATGCTCTCATTGCGCAAATGGCAAGCATACCCGTGAAACTTGTTTCAAACTTCACGGGTACCCTGACTGGTGGCATGAACTCCAAGCCCGAAAGCGTCGTGACGAAAACGATGGAGGTCAAGGGAAGGCTGCAGTAGTTACGGCAGAACCAGAGCTCTCTTTTATTCTTGTTAACTCTTCAGGCTCCACCACAGGTAGTGTTCTTTTTGGTTCCCGTAGCTATGGTGATGGGAGCACTTGGATACTTGATTCTGGAGTTACAGATCACATGACATTTGGCGCCAAGGATTTTTTCCAACATTCCCCACCATGGTGCACTAGCATTGCTAATGCTAATGGGGTTATTTCCTCGGTTACAGGGGCTGGCACTGTAAAGTTGTCACTAGCTCATCCTTGTCTAACACTTTACTTGTGCCCTCCCTTTCTCACAAATTACTATCTGTAAGTCAAGTTACCAAAGACCTGAATTGTTTGGTGCTAATTTACCCTACCTTTTGTCTTCTTCAGGATATTCTCACCAAGGAGATCATTGGGCGTGGTACTAAGAAGGGGGGCTATATGACATGGATGACTTCGGTGTAGGCCGAGCATTTCATCTACACCATCAGAGGGACCAGAAAATACAACAGATTTTGCTTTGGCACCGTCGGTTGGGTCATCCGTCATTTGGATATTTGAAGCATTTGTTACCTGATTTATTTTCGGGATTGTCAATTTCAGACTTTACATGTGATACTTGCATTTTAGCTAAAAGTCATCGAGTTACATATCCATTGAGTATGAATAAAAGTGATATTCCTTTCGCTCTAATTCACTCTGATATGTGGGGTCCTTCCCCAAAACCTTGTATGTCTGGTGTACGGTGGTTTGTGATATTTCTTGATGACTGCACTAGAATGACTTGGCTTTACTTACTAAAAAATAAAGATGAGGTCTTCAGCATTTTCCAAGCTTTCCATTCCATGGTTCGAACTCAATTTTCTGCTAAAATTCGGATTCTACAGTCGGATAATGGTGGCGAATACATGAACAGTCGATTTCAAGATTATTTTCGACACCATGGTCTGCTTCAAAAGACATCTTGCCCTCAAACCCCTCAGCAGAATGGTGTCACTGAGTGGAAAAATCGCCATATTCTCGAAACTGCTCGTGCCCTTCTACTAGGAGCTCATGTGCCCAGCACTCATTGGCCGGATGCGGTTACCATAGCGGTTCATCTCATCAACCGAATGCCTACCAAAATTCTCGCTTTCAAGACCCCTCTACAGGTCTTGTCGACAGTCGTTCACTTACCTACGGTGTTAATGCTTCCACCAAAAGTCTTTGGCTGCATTGCCTTTGTTCATCTTCCCAAGAACCAACGCACGAAACTCGATCCCTATGCCATTCGTTGTTTGTTCTTGGGATATGCTGTAAATCAAAAAGGGTATCGCTGCTATGCTCCCTCCACCCGGCGTACCTATGTAATGATGGATGTCACGTTTCTGAAATCTGACATGTTTTTTTCTCCCGCCGCCTCCAATTCTTCCCTTCAGGGGGAGACCAATGGTGAAGAGATGAATTGGCTACTCAATCACACTACTGGAGGATCTTCAGTTCCTTCTCAACTAGTCCTTGAGGAACCAAATACTACAATTGAACCAACGACATCGTCTCCTGCGAGTACTGAGCCAACGATATCTTCGAAAACTGAAGACGAAATGACAACCCCCCACTCTCCTGTATCCAACGACCCATCTCCTGAGAATATCGCTGAGGTAAGCACTCCACCCATATTTCAAATTTCTAACAATGTGGATACTCCAGTTGGCTATGAGCTCCCTTTTAGGCACAATCGTGGAAATCCACCTAATAGATACTCTCCAAAAGTCAAGGAACGGAGGTCGAGGTATCCAATTGCCAACTATGTATCTACAGAGAAACTATCTGAACCTCTCAAGATCTTCGCAAATGAACTTTCCTCATGCCATATTCCTACTAGTGTTGATGAAGCTCTGCAAGATCCTAAGTGGATTCAAGCCATGAAGGAAGAGATGGAAGCATTACTGAAGAATGAGACATGGATTCTCGTGCCTCTAACCGAAGGACAAAAAATAGTGGGATGCAAGTGGGTGTTCTCCATCAAATACAAAGTCGATGGATCCGTGGAGTGATACAAGGCGAGACTAGTGGCGAAAGGCTATACACAGACGTACAACGTGGACTATCAAGAGACGTTCTCACCAATTGCCAAGTTAAATACTGTCAGAGTTCTACTGTCCTTAGCAGCAAACCTCGACTGACCATTACACCAATTCGACGTGAAAAATGCTTTTCTCCATGGTGACCTCGAAGAAGAAATATACATGGATATTCCTCCAGGATATGTAGCGACCTCTGAGACTAAAGTTGTATGCAAATTACAACGGACGTTATACGGACTAAAGCAATCTCCTTGGGCATGGTTCGGACGGTTGAGCTTGGCAATGAAGAAATATGGTTTTCATCAGAGCAATTCAGACCATACGCTCTTTCTAAAGCATCGACAGGGAAAGATCACAGCGTTAATAGTCTATGTGGATGATATGATTATTACAGGAGATGATTCAGAAGAAATATCAAAGCTACAGAAGCAATTGGCAACAGAATTTGAGATGAAAAGTTTGGGAGGACTCAAATACTTTCTAGGAATCGAAGTTGCTAGATCCAATCAAGGGATATTCTTATTCCAACGGAAATATGTCCTTGACCTATTGTCTGAAGTGGGATTGTTGGAGTGTAAGCTTGCGGATACACCAATGATCCAGAATCACAAACTCGGAGAGTACCCAAATCAAATACCAACTGACAAAGGAAGATATCAAAGATTGGTTGGTAAGCTGATTTATCTCTCTCATACACGACCCGATATTGCTTATGCAGTAAGTGTTGTTAGTCAGTTCATGCATTGCCCAAGTGAAGATCATATGGAGGCAGTAGTTCAAATCCTTCGATACTTAAAGTCCTCTCCTGGAAAGGGACTTATGCTTTTTAAGAATAATCACTTAAGAGTCGAAGGTTATACTGATGCTGATTGGGCAGGGAATGTCATAGATAGAAAGTCCACCTCAGGTTACTTCACCTTTGTTGGAGGAAACCTCGTGACTTGGAGGAGTAAAAAACAAAAGGTAGTGGCATTATCAAGTGCTGAAGCTCAGTTTCGTGGAATGGCTAAGGGTCTTTGTGAGCTTCTTTGGCTTCAAAAGCTTTTGACAGAGATTGGTTTTGCTCCGGATTGTGAGATGAATCTCTTTTGTGATAACAAAGTAGCTATAGAGATCTCTCATAATCCTGTCCAGCATAATCGAACCAAGCATGTGGAGGTGGATCGACATTTTATCAAACAAAACCTTGAAGCAAAGATAATCCGGTTTCCTTTTGTTAAGTCCGAAGACCAACTGGCAGATATACTAACAAAAGCAGTGTGCAACAAGGACTTCCACAGCTCACTTGACAAGTTGGGCCTCAGAAACCTATACGCACCAACTTGAGGGGGAGTGTTGGCGTGAGCTGTTCTGGCGTGAGCTGTTCTGGCAGGAGCTGTTCTGATTAGGCGTGAGCTGTTTGATTGAAGAGGGACAAAAATCCCTTAATTATAGGGTCAGATTCCATTTAGGCGCAATCTCTATATAACCATATATGGTCCCTTGTAACGTTGTTAAATAGGCTGTTTTTCTTTGTAAAGATACACAGAATATATACAGAATTTGAAATATATAAAAAGCTGTCATATATGTCCTTTACCCTTAAGATTTTAGTTATATATATATTGATGTAGAAATCTGGCTCACCCCCTTTGAGCTTCGAACGCTTGTGTTGAGCCTTGTATGCCTGCACGGGAGGAAGACAATGGAGACCCTGGCTAAAGCAGGGGACCCTCCAATGCCAAAGTCAAGATAGGAATCTGGGTCTAAGTAGTATAGATGGGGGTTTGGGTGAGAGATTTTACGTACCTTCCAATGTAAATGGGATTCTTATTTATGCCTCCTGGTTGGAGTGACCATGTCTGTCATTCTCGATACGACTGGTGCCATTAGCAGGAGTGGATCTAAGGGGTATGCAAGTGAGGCAATCACCTAAGGCCCCCTAATTATGAAGGCCCTATGTTATAACAAAATTAAAATTTCTTAATTATGAAGGTCCCATATTATAGCAAAATTAAAATTAAGAAGAAAAAAAAAAGCCTAAAATTTTTAAAATAAAATTTCTTGAAAGGCCTACAAAATATGAACATCTAAAAATTAGTTTACAAATTTGAAATTGAAAATAAAAAACAAATCCTAGAAACTAGCACTATCAATAATAACAGTCTAACTCTATCGTCTCTTTTCAAAATAATAGCATCATTCTCAATAAATTCTTCTCCTAAAACCTAGGACCACAACTACCTACTTTATTGCTAATTAAGTTCTCAAAAAATTAAATTATAATGTCATTTTTCTAAATTAAATTCTAACTTCATTTTTCTAACTTGAATATAAAAGTTTAATTAGTAATTTTGCATCTAAAAAGGCAAGAAGCAAATTTATGGTTTAATTTTGAATTTATTAATTTTTTTTATTTTTTAAACTAAAAAGCCTTATTTTTATGACTTGCCTAAGGCTCCCAAAAATGTTGAGCCGCCCCTGGCCATTAGGCGTGAATTACGACGCACGTGCTGATATTGACGGTTACCTCGCGATCGTGCGCCACAAACCACTTTTCACATACGTTATTGGAGTTGATTCGTCAACATGATTGTAGATCACGTCCTCATTCGGGCCGACCCTAAAGTCTAGGTCTCACCCGCAACAGTTTGAGCCCATGGGTGTGCTTATACTGGTAACTCGTCGACAAAGGTTTTATCGGAGGCAATGGGTGGAGTGTGTAATGACTTCTTATGGGTTCCAGGCTGATGTGAAAAGCTCTACAAAAGAACTTAGAGGCTGAACACATATTGTTATGACTAGGTCGGAGTAGGCGAGTTACTATCGAGTTGTGGCTCGATTCGTTTACTTTTGTTGTCCGACCTGCTATGGCAAGCTCGCCCAATTGACCGGGTTAGACTTTCCTCAATTGGGATTGGGATATACCTGCCCAATCGATCGAGCCAAGTGTACTCCTATCAGCATTGGCTCAGATTTTCCCATAATAATATACATCTGTTGTGAATTTGGTAGGACCAAGAATATAGTGTATAGCAAAGCAATCCTAATACTCAACTACTATGTCACATAAAATGGGTTCATCATTATAAAATAAGTTCAATGTCCAATTATGAAACCTTTAGAAGAAAATGATGAATTGAAAGCAGTGGGGGATTGAACCTCTACCATTGGACATTGAACATCGAACGATCAAGTGGACCACATTGAAAAAATCAGTGCGGATTAAACGTCTACCATTAAAAGGGGTCACAAAAGTTTTGGATCAATATGAAATTTGTTTTTCCTCTTCATCCAGGTCTCTGTGACTGTATGAATAGATTGGATGGAAAATAAATGTTACGGTGGGCCCTACGAATTTTTTTAAGGTGAAAATCATTACCTCCGTTGCTATTTGTTGTGTGGTTCAGTTGATCTTTGGATATGATTCATTTTTTAGATAATGGTCTAAAATGATCTTTAAAAAATGTAGGAATGGTGTGGATATAATAAATACATTATTGTGGCCCCCATGTAACTTTGATCTCCTTTGAACCATTCCTACAGCTCGGAGCTCAAGGAGTGTAAGCGTTCGTCTTGGCACCATACATACCCACACCAGCTATAGAGCTAGTGTGTGGTACACCAGCCAATCCGATTACGTAGTAGTCAGTCCACAATTTTATACATTCTACTTCATCCGGCGAGATTCGATAGATACAGATGTCAAATGTTATTTCATCTACACCGTCCATTCATTTTTATTTTTATTTTTCATATCATTTCACTACATGATCTGAAAAATGGAGTAGATCAAAAGCTCAAGTGGACCACATCAAAAGAAGCAGCGGAAATAAGGATGCCCACTGCTGAACCCACCATTTTCTATGGTGTGGTCCACTTGAACTTTGTGCCTGTCTAATTTTATTTGGCTCATGCTCTAAAATGATTTTAAAAAGAATTAACGAAGGGCTTGATTATAACACATACATCATAATGGGGTTATAGAGTTTTTTGCTCTTACGAGTTTTGAGTTTTGCTTGTAATTCTAAATGTAGTTTAGGATATATTTCAAACATTTTCAAACATGTGCAACTTCTCGTAATTATGATTCATTGTTTGACTGTTGCAGCAATATGAACTGCGTGCCAAATTTATTTATTTATTTATTATTTTATTTCAAAGTAAGAAACGTTTTGCACGACACTCCGCTGCGAAGATCTCCTAGCTGACAAAACAGGAACGCAAATTGCGTGCTACCCCACCCATCCGAGCCTTTGTGTGCCCAGCAAGATTTATAGGTTTTATCCATACCGTTCATTTATTTTTTACGTATTATTTTAGAACATAAGCTCAAAACTGAGGCTAATCGAGTACAAGTGGATCACACCACGGATGCAGATGTGATAATGCTCATTGTTGATACTTTACTAGGACCAACCGTGATGTTTATTGGGTTTCCAAACAATTCATAAAGTCACATAGACATGGACGAAGGTAATTTTAACTCGATCCAAAACTTCCGTGGTCCCTAAGAAAGTTTCAATATTAAAAGTTTAATCTCCACTGTGTGGTCCACTTTTGTCTTAGATCTGCCTCAGTTTTTGGCCTATATATCTGAAATGATACTAAAAATATGGATGGAAAGGTTTGGATAAAACTTATAAATGATGGCAGCCACTCTGAGCCCCTACCCCTTCCAAGCTCCGGACCGGCGGGTAGAACGCAATCTGTGTTCAAAATCTAGCCGGTCGGCTTGTGGGATGCATCATGCTTTTGGAATCAATGGATAACAGCAGCGTGATTCAATATGGCCCACCTATTAGTTAATAACCTTGATTTTAAAGGAAAGTGATGTGTATTAACTTACACAGGTGGCCACTTAGTGCATCAGCTTATTTTTGCAGAAGAAAATCTTCACGGTAGGGCCCACTGATGCTGAGCTCGAGTGGGCCACGGAGCATCAGTGGGCCACGGGACAGGAAACAGTGGCATGGAACGCCCACGTTGAAACATCTTGGGCCATCGAGGTCCCACTTTGAGCTTTGTAACTAGTTGGTTTTTAAACCCTAAAATAAGCTTGTAGAAAAATGGACGGGTGAAATTCTCGCAAACATCAAAGTGAGCACACATGCGATGAGGGTTAGGTAAGGTAAGCATGGCACGTCAACTAACGGAAGAATCAGAGGTTTAGTGGACATTAAAGTCCGAATAGAGGACGAGGGTTGCTCCACCGTGGGTGAGGTGCACCATAATGTTTTTGACCAATCCATCCTGTTCATTGAATTTGTCATTTGATTTTATATCATGGGCCAAAAATAAGCCGATACAAAGCTCTAGTGGGCCAAACAAAACCCCAAAGAGTGGCTATTAAATGTTCACCGTTGAAATATTTGTGGAGCCACAAGAATTTTAAGGACAAATCCACTCCGTCTATCTGTTTTTCCAGCTAAGTTTATGGAATGAGCTAAAAAATGAGGCACATTCAAAGCTCCAGTGTGCCACATAACATAAAATAATGAGACTGAACGCCCACCATTGAAACATCTTATGTTGATAGTGGGGCCCATTTTTCGATTCCTGTCCTATTTTGGTATTGAAAAACCGACGGAGGAGTGGATTTATAATATAAATCTATGTGTGGGTCCTGGTGGACTACGTTGGTGGTAGGTTTAGGACTATTTATATATATCCAGCAATTCGGTAAAGTAACATTTCAGTTGAATGCACTTTGGTTAAAATTTTTAGGAAAAGATAATTTTCAGTTCAGAGCTCTCTCTACCGATTTCAAAAGGCTTCCTGCTCTTCTCCTAAACCATGTTCAGGCTCATTCACCTTATAACGATTTTCCTCACAATTCCTACTGCCCATTCATTAGTAGATTGCTACACCTCCATATTCAACTTCGGCACCTCGCTTGCCGACACTGGCAACGCAATCCTCTTAGGGAAGGCGCTCTACGCTGCCCATTTCCCATATGGAGAGACGTATTTCCATCGTCCTACTGGTCGGTTCTCAGATGGACGCCTCATCATTGATTTCATTGGTATGATCTTAAGAGATTTTAACATATTTGTGATTCTAACATCTTTGGATCTAAGAGATTCTTACCTTTTCAGAGTCAAAATCTCTTAAATCCAACGGTAAGAAATCATAGGTACTCAATATTTGTGATAGAAAATTGAATTATATCTCTTTCATTCGGTCTTCTTCTACGTGGATGACACGGTACAACAGCCCAAGGACTCGGACTTCCATATCTGCCTCCATCTCTTCGATGTTCCACCAACAGCGATGTCGCTCAAGGAGTGAATTTTGCAGTTGGAGGAGCTACGACGCTCGATGCTAACTTCTTCCGAGATATTGGGATTAACTTGCCAGCAAATAATTCTTTGGAATTTCAGCTCGGATGGTTCAAAGATCTGTTCCCTAAACTCTGCCCCAATCCACAAGGTAACTCTTTTTTTCTTTTTTTTTTTTCTTTTTTTTTTGTAATGTTTAAAATAAATTTAAACTCAGCCTGGTGGATTTGCTTGCAATCTGACCTGTTCAAGATTTTTATTTTCCATCCAACCTGTTCATAAGGTCACACAGACCTAGATGAAGGGAAAGCACAAATACCAGCTTGATCCAACACTTTGGTGGACCACTAGAAATTTTCAGTGGTAGGCGTTCATTCCCCACTGATTTGGATCGGATTCAATTTTTTGGGATTATTCAATAAACGGATCTGGCAAGCTGGATGGACAATGTAGATATAACACATATATCGTGCTGGGGCTCATGGAGCCATGCCACGTCAACACACGGCCAATGTTCGCCTACCCATTGATTCCAAAGGGTTAGGACAACGGGCCGACGGCCGTCTCATTAATTAAGCGTAATGATGTGAGTTTTCCACCACATTACTGTTGTAAGTCAACGATCCAAGCATACCCTCACTACCTTCCTGGCGTAACCGGATTCGGTGGTGTACCACACACCGGCTATATAGCTACTGTAGGTACGGGACGCCGGTTGCGTCCTACCCCGCCCGGACTGTAATTTGTCCGGACAGGGCTCTGTGGGGCCCACCGTGATGTAAGTTTTTTATCCACGCCTTTAATAGCTTTTATAAAATTGAAGTAGGTCCACAGCTCCAGTGGACCACACCGGAGGAAGCTGCAGTGATAATGGCACCCATCGTTGAAACCTTTCTAAGAGCTACCGTGATGTTTTTTTTTATCATCCAACCTATTAATAAGGTCATTTAGACGTGGATGAAGTGAAAAAACAAATATTAGCTTGATCCGAAACTTCTCCAGCTCACAAGAAGTTTTGAATGGTGGACATTAAATCCCCACTTTGTGGTCCACTTAAGCCCTGTACCTTGCGCAGTTTTGGTTAATACCTTAAAATGATCTGAGAAAAGCCATTAACGGCTTGGATAAAACACTTACGTCACGGTGGGCCCCACAGAGCCCTATCCGACCGTCCGGGCGGGGGTAGGACGCAATCCGCGTCCGTAGGTACGTGTCGTGCGAAGACGAGCGCTGACGCTCCTCGAGCTCTGAGTTGTACGAACGGTTCAAAGAAGATTAAAATTATGTGGCCCCACAGTGACCTACACCATTCATATATTTTTAGAGTTCACTGTAGAGCATTATCCAAAAAATGAATGAATTCCAAAGATCATCTGGATCACACCAAAAATAGCAGCAGAGATAATGATTTTCACCGTTAAACAATTCGTAGGGCCCACCATAACGTTTATTTTCCATCCAATCTGTTCATAAGGTTACAAACACCTGAATTAAGAGGAAAAACAATTTTTAAATTGATCCAAAACTTCTGTGACCCCAAAACGGATTTCAATAGTAGAGGTTCAATCCCCCACTGCTTTTTTCAGTGAAGTCCACTTGATTGTTAGATGTGTCTTATTTTTTCGCTCAAGACTTAAGACGAGCTCGCCAAATGAATGGTCGGGTTGGATATAATACATATCCCATGATAAGACCCACAAAACTTGCTTACTTCAATACAGCAGCTATATAGCTGGTGTGAGGTACACAAGCCAATCCGCTTCCCTTCCTAGCAGGTTTCCGTGGGCCCGTGAGAAGATGAGTTGGCTGCTCTAGGACCACGACACAATGTTGATGGAAAATCCATCCCGACCACCAGGCATGTCACCTTGTATGACCCAGTGATTGAAAACATAGTATAGGCAACATTTACCCTATTACCCTATGAACTGTTTCCCTTGATATGGTATCACCAATGGGCCTGAAATTTTGCCCCCAGGCATAAATTTTTATGCAACATCTAATAGTTAAATTGGATTTCAAATAATCATCATGCTACTATGTGAGAATTAAGGGTAGAAGTCTGTCTACCCAATTGTCTTTTTTGTCCCACCCAAATCACGAGTCTGTCTAGTTTTTCCACCCCGGGCCTAAACTTAGATTAGGCATCTAATGGTCGGAATAGATCTTATATAGACATCATGGTGGGCCCATCAGAAATCAAGTGGAGCCATGCTTACGGACAGTATATTTTATGGGAAAAAGCAGGAAAAAAAAAAAAAAAAAGGAATTTTGCGGGACACCACTCTTGACTCTGAAGGCCCTGATGTTCCGACAAATGCAACCTCCTTGGGGCTTACAGATTAGGCTTATTTATTTATTTATTTTTAAACTTCATCTTCGGGCGACTCATGTCAGTAATGGATTGAATTACATATAAAAATCACTGTAAGTCCCAAGAAGGCATGGACTGATGTATTAACCTGATATGTGCACCTAATGGACAAAGTGGGCCACAAACGGGGATTATGATGCCTGATTTTTGTTGCACTCGCTTCCTTCAACCGTGTATGTTACAAAGGATCCAATCCGCATTAGTGATTGGAGCACCTGTTGAATGGAGAGGGTGGAACGCTCTCGGTAAATTGCAATTGCGTTAGTGTTAATCCTTTTATCTCTCCTTCCTCGAGGATAAAATATAATATTTAAATATTCTCTTTCTTTCACAATAGCATTTTATCTTAATTCTTTCAGCTAAAGTGGATATATTTTGAGAACTGATCACATATTAGACGCCATTCTCTTTGTTTCACAATAGCGTCCTTGCTTAATTGTTTTAGCTAAGCAGATATATTTTGAGAACTGATCACCTATTAGATGCTGGTGTATTTTAGTCGCAGGATGCAATAAAATAGAGTTAATTACTTTGATAGCCTAGAAGAGTGATGGATGATACAAAGGCAGTTAGAAAATTTTGAGAAACTACATGCATGGTAAATAAGTAGATGAATCATGAACTAAAAATTGCTTTTATTGGGTTACCTGACTTTAGGATTTCTTCACATTTATTAGATGGTTAAAGATGAAAAATATCCAATGCACTTATTACAAAAACAAGTGTCCAAAAATCAGAGGTCAGGACTGTTCAAACAATTTAGATTTTGGAGTGTAACTTGGCCATAGGTAGTTTGGCAATTTAATCATTTTATTTCGAGTTAAGATATGCTACTTGTACCATTTTTAAGTGCTTGTGTATCAAGTGTCATATGTAGCTAGAGTATCAGATAACTTTACTCTTCATATCTTTTTTTTCTTTTTTTTTTGGCATCTTGTGGCTGAAAATGGTAAAGGCAAAAATTGTAAAGTGCCTGTAGGTGATAAGATTCTCACTAGTTGGGGACCATTTAGAAAATGTGATTGGCTCATCTCCCTCACATCTTGGTGCTATAGATATCCAGACAATCCAAATTATGGGTCACTGATGTAGAGCGGGTCGCGGACAGTTACATGGCCAAGATGGATCAGAAAAGGCCCAGTCGACGACAAAAGTGATCCAGACCATCGAACCTTAAATCGGGTGTATCTTGCAATCCGGAATGAGTTATCTAACGTAAAATATATGATTTTGGGGTAGAACGAGCTACTAAAGCCAACCAACCCCGCTACACTGGGTTACGCAGCCCGGAATTGCAAAAAACCCCTGGATCGATGGTCGTTTTCCTGTTTTAATTTCGTTTTTACTATAAATAGTAAGTTTTAGTTTGATTATAACTCTTCATCCGTCAGGCTTTAAGAGTTGCGCCCAACATGAAAAGAGCTTAGAATAATTAGGAGAATGGTTTGGTGAAGCCAAATAGGACACTTACTATTTTTTACCGAAAACCTTGTGCACTAGTAGACATCACGACCATCTATAAATAGTAAGTTTATTATTTATAGTAAGTCGCGAATTCTAAGAGTTTGAGTTGTAGTTTGAATCTAATTTCTTTCCCAATGCTTGGTACCCCTATTTAAAGGGTTGTGAACTCGTTTTTATACATTAATTAATCAATTTCGAATTTATTAGAATTTTTATTATTTTCTGTTTTCTTTCCTCGTGGATTCAAGAAGTCTCTGTGAGGAGTCCAGAGAAGCTTCGTGGATTCGGAGTAGTTATCCTCATCACGTTCATCCCTGCATCAATTGGTATCAAAGCGAGGATTCCCCTCGGGCCGATGGCAAACAACGAAGGTATGAATCAAAATCCTGTGGACGGTAATCTAAGAATTCGATATATTTCGAAAAGAATGGAAGCTTTCCATCGGGAGAGTCAGTTGACCATGCAAGGGCTGCAGGCAACTCTTGACCGTCTTGCGGATGCGCTACTTCCGCCCCGAGCCCTAGGCGATGCTCCACCACCCATGGTTGCTGTATGACACAACCCTGATTTTCGTAGAGCACTACTAGTGGCAAATCGTAGAGCTATACTAGATGATTCAAGTTTTAGCGACGAGGACCTTAATGAGGGTTTTGCTCGACGACTAATCCATGAAGTTGATCATCTAAATCGTGCTGAAAGAGACTATTGAGGTAAGGCTAAACTTCTTAGTTTTAACGGTTTATTACGTATAGAAGATTTTCTCGATTGGCTAGCCGAAGTAGAGAGATATTTTGATTACATGGACGTACCAGATCATACAAGGGTAAAATTGGTAGCGTTTAAATTAAAATCTGGTGCTTCTACATGGTAGGAACAATTACAACTCTCACGAGCCCGTCAGAACAAGGCGCCCATCTCATCATGGCCACGGATGAGACATCTTCTTCGATCACGATTTCTTCCCAGTGATTATGAGCATATATTATTCCAGCAATATCAAAATTGCAGACAAAGAAATCGAACTGTCACAGATTATACTGAAGAATTTCAACGGTTGGCTACACAAAACGATATGTCAGAATCTAAGTCACCGGAAGGTGGCACGATTTATAGGTGGGTATCGGCCGATAATTGAGCCAAGTTGGGACGTATCCCATGGGTACACGTGGATGAACGCACATGTAGTGGGTATGGCGAAACACAACTTTGCAAGAGTCTTGCTCGTCCATATCCTTCAAATCGACCCCCATGACGGGTCCCATGCAGGGCTGCCACGAGGAAAAGACTCAGTACCTCAACTTCCTACAACCGCAAACCGTGATAGGGAGCGGCTCATCCAGACCTCAACGTGCAGCACCCACAACAGTAGGCCGAGTAGGATTCCAAATCCTCATACTCGGCCAAGGTCGAACAATTGTTACCGCTGTGGCCAACTAAGCCACTTATCAAATACTTGTCCTCAACCTCCCACAGCGCACTTAACTATAAACGAAGGGGGCACTGAAGATGAGGCCGCAGAAGAAGATCATCGCTTTGATGAACATGAACAAACCACTGAAGAAATAGCAAGTGGCGATGAAGTGACGGGCGAGGATCGTGGTGAATTTTTAGTTGTGAGGCGATTACTGTATGCCCCACGAAAGGAATTACATCTACAGTGACTTAGTATATTTCGTACTCTATGCACCATCAACGGAAAAGTCTGTGATGTGATCATAAACAGTGGTAGTAGCGAAAACATCGTCTCGAGAGTAATGGTGGATAAGTTGCGGCTACCAATGATGAAACATCCTTCCCCATACTCAATTGGCTAGATAAAAAAGGTGAATGAGACCAAAGTAACTGAACAATGCACTATCTCGTTTTCAATTGGTAAAAATTATAAGAATCAAATACTTTGTGATGTGGTCGATATGGAAGCTTGTCATATGTTACTCGATCGACCCTGGCAGTCGGACCGTGATGCGACTCATCGGGGACGAGATAATGTCTACGTATTCGTCAAGGATAGTCGAAAATAATCCTTACCCGTATGGCACCAAAGAACCACTCTGAAGCCTCTAAAGTGGAGGGGAGTTCCCTCTTGACCATTCGGAATTTCATGGAGGAATCTAAGGAAACTAGCGAGGTATACGCCGTAGTAGTGAAGGGCGAGGAAGAGGAATCCTCAAACATCCCTTCAAGTTTAAGACTGTTGCTAAACGAATTCAAAGAAGTCTGGCCTGAGGATTTACCTGATGGATTGCCCCCCATGAGGGACATCCAACATCACATAGACCTCGTCCCTGGGGCTAGCCTGCCCAATCGCCCTCATTATCGGATGAGTCTGAAGGAGTGTGAGATACTTCAGGGGCAAGTGGAGGAATTGATCCATAAGGGTCTCTTGAGAGAGAGCATGAGCCCATGTGCCGTACCAGCATTATTAACGCCAAAAAAAAGATGGAAGCTAGCGCATGTGTGTCGACAACCGAGCAATCAACAAAATTATCATCAAATATCGGTTCCTAATACCACAATTAGACGACATGCTTGATATGTTAGAAGGTGCCAAGGTGTTCTCTAGACTAGATCTAAAGAGCGGGTACCATCAGATTCGTATTCGACCCAGTGATGAGTGAAAAACGGTATTCAAGACCAAGGAAGGGTTATATGAGTGGCTGGTCATGCCCTTCGGCCTATCGAACGCATCAAGTATTTTTATGCGTTTGATAAATCAAGTTTTAAAACCGTTCACTGGCCGATTTGTGGTAGTATATTTTGATGACATATTAATATATAGCCAGGATGAGGCGAAGCACAGGAAACATCTCAGGCAGGTGCTACAGGTTGTACAACTTAACAAGTTGTACTTCAACTTGAAGAAGTGTAGTTTTTTAACTGACAGCCTATTGTTTTTAGGATTTGTTATAACGTCCACAGGCATTCGTGTGGACAATGAAAAGGTGCGAGCTATTAAGGAATGGCCGATCCCGACAAACATTCATGAGGTGAGGAGTTTTCACGGGTTGGCGACTTTCTATCGTCGATTTGTGCGAGATTTTAGCACCATAGTCGCGCCTATAACAGATTGCATGAAAAAAGTACCGTTCCAGTGGACCGATAAAGCTGATAAGAGCTTTTATGATATCAAGCATCGTTTGTCTACAACACCGGTCTTGGTGCTTCCTAATTTCGACAAATTGTTTGAGGTTGAGTGTGACGCTTCATATGTCGAAATTGGAGGAGTATTATCACAGGAAGGCAGGCCGGTAGCTTTCTACAGTGAGAAGCTCAGTGAAACCCGAAAGAAGTGGTCGACTTATGAGCTTGAGTTGTACGCAGTTGTTCAGGTGCTGCGACATTGGCGGCATTATCTGATTCAAAGAGAGTTTATTTTATACACTAACTATCAAGTATTAAAGTTTATTAATAGTCAGACTAACGTGAATCGTATGCATGCTAGATAGGTTGCGTTTTTATAGGAATTCACGTTCATTCTGAAGCACAAGTCAGGGCAGCAGAACAAGGTGGCTGATGCACTTAGCCGTCGTGCATCACTACTAGTTATAATGAGCAACGAGGTAGTCGGCTTCGACTATCTCAAGGAGCTGTATGCTGAGGATGAAGACTTCAAAGATTCTTGGATGAAGTGTCAAGAAGGTCACCCCAGTGACCTTCATATACAGGACGATTTTCTCTTCAAAGGGAATCGATTGTGCATCCCCCAAAGTTCTCTAAGGGAGCAGATTATTCAGGAGCTACATGGAGGTGGCCTTGGTGGACACCTGGGGCGAGACAAGACGCGAGATCTTGTGGAAGAGCGGTATTACTGGCCGCAGTTAGTACGCGATGTGGGAAAAGCCATACAACGTTGTCATGTTTGTCCGACCTCTAAGGGGCAATCTCAGAATACGGGCCTCTACACCCCGTTACCTGTGCCTGACGGTCCTTGGGAGGATTTATCAATGGACTTCGTGCTTAGTTTCCCACGAAAACAACGCGGTATGGATTCGGTGTTCGTGGTGGTAGATCATTTCTCAAAGATGGTGCACTTTATCCCATGCAAGAGACCATCGATACAACACACGTGGCGAATTTATTTTTCAGGGAGGTCGTTCGATTATACGGGGTCCCCAAGACCATTACTTCCGATCGTGACACGAAGTTCATTAGCCACTTTTGGCGCAATTTATGGAATCGATTCGATACACGACTTCAATTCAGCAGTGCTTACCACCCACAAACTGATGGTCAGACCGAAGTTGTGAATCGCACATTGGGAAACCTCCTTCGCTGTATTTCAGGAGAAAAACTGAAGCAGTGGAATTTGTCCTTATCCCAAGCAGAGTTTGCATTCAACAACATGGTAAACCGCTCGACAGGGAGATCACCGTTCCAAATTATCTACGGACGAGTGCCTCGCCACACACTTGACTTGGTCCCTCTACCTAAGCACCCAGGCATGAGCATTGCAGCAGAACATATGGCAGATAAGATCATGGACATCCATGCAGAAGTGTAGACCAAGTTACATGCCTCGAACGAGAAGTACAAGGAACAAGCGGACAAGCATCGGCGACAAAAAGTGTTCGAGGTGGGCGACCGCATTATGGTTCATCTGTGCAAAGAGAGATTTCTGACTGGGATGTACAACAAGTTGAAAAATAAGAAGATCGGACCCGTCCCAATCATCCGAAAGATTAATGACAATGCTTATATTGTTGATCTTCCAGATGACATGGCAATCTCACAGACTTTCAATGTCGTGGACCTGACCGAGTATCATGAACCAGAGCATGATGAGAACTCGAGGACGAGTTCTTTTGAAGTGGAGGAGAGTGATGTAGAGCGGGTCGCGGACAGTTACATGGCCAAGATGGATCAGAAAAGGCCCGGTCGACGACAGAAGTGATCCAGACCATTGAACCTTAAATCGGGCGTATCTTGCAATCCGGAATGAGTTATCTAACATAAAATATATGATTTTGGGGTAGAACGAGCTACTAAAGCCAACCAACCCGCTACGTCGGGTTGCGCAGCCCGAAATTGCGAAAAACCCCTGGATCGATGGTCGTTTCCCTGTTTTAATTTCGTTTTTACTATAAATAGTAAATTTTAGTTTGATTATAACTCTTCATCCGTCGGGCTTTAGGAGTTGCGCCCAACATGAAAAGAGCTTAGAATAATTAGGAGAACGGTTTGGTGAAGCCAAATAGGACACTTACTATTTTTGGCCGAAAACCTTGCGCACTAGTAGACATCACGACTGTCTATAAATAGTAAGTTTACTATTTATAGTAAGTCGCGGATTCTAAGAGTTTGAGTTGTAGTTTGAATCTAATTTCTTTCCCATTGCTTGGTACCCCTATTTAAAGAGTTGTGAACTCATTTTTATACATTAATTAATTAATTTCGAATTTATTAGAATTTATTTCTATTTTCTGCTTTCTTTCCTCGTGGATTCAAGAAGTCTCTGTGAGGAGTCCAGAGAAGCTCCGTGGATTCGGAGTAGTTATCCTCATCACGTTCATCCCTGCGTCAGTCACACTGTGGATGAAGTACATCTCTGTAACTATAGTGATCTACTAATAGTTACCATCCAATTAATGTCTATTAAATGATGGATTAAGCAAAAGGTAGCCCAAATTCAAAGGGAAAAACAAGGAAAGCTCTGATTTCTGATATTGATACTTTCTGACAGCTCCTATAAAGCTTCTCTCTCTCTCTCTCTCTCTCTCTCTCTCTCTCTCTCTCTTCTGTTTTTTTTTTTTTTTTTTTTTGAAACCAGGAATACTTGTTTTAATATTTGAAGTAAACTCCCCAGCCAGCCTAAATAATTAATCTATTTCTGTGAAGGATAAACTTCAGTTTAAGAAGATAGGAAAGGCCGAATCATAAAAATCAAACCTTCCTACTTGAATTTATAGGGTGTGGCCCGTACTCTGACTTAAAGGAGATTAGGCTTTGCAATTGTAACACCAACGAACCTGCCATCAACAAACTTTCCAAACATTCCTTTACAGCCAACTCAGCATCTTCTTCGCCAGTAAACCAAACCAAACTTTCCACACATCTCCTTCACATCCATGAATGCTGTGGCAGAATCGAAATACGCATTTCCAAATGAATTTTTAATTTTTTTAAAAAAAGACAACCGTTTCACGGTAGTCTGCTGGAGCTGAATATTCAGTCATGGCCAATGCCACATGCAAATCTGTTTGGCTCAATGCTCTTCTTCAGGATCTCGGGATTCACCATTCTCAACTCATGAGTATTCATTATGACAATCAAGCTGCTTTTTAAATTGCTAATAATCCCATTGAGATTGATTGTTTCATCGTCCGGAAAAACAATATCTTTCGGCATCCTTCACACATGCTAGGATCATTTCCATCTCTTAATTGGAAAGTTGTGTTACGGATCTCTAAGCACTAACTTGAGAAGGAGCATTAGGTAACTCATTACTCTCCATTGACTTCTTTGCTTACTTTCCTTTTCTGTTGATTATTTTTCTGCTTAGTCTCTCAATTAGGAATTTGATTAGGGGCTTTCATTCAACCCCCTTTTTTATTTATTTATAAATTTTATTGTACTCTAAATACAAAAATATAAGAAAGAGTGGTCAACAATCTTTCCCAAATTTATTATTTTGAGTTTATAAATCTCATAAATTGTAATTCAATTCATTGGTGCATCCAAACACATAGGTCAACTTCTGGTTTTTAATATATAAGTCTTACACATGCAAACCAATGGGAACTACTATAGAGTATTATTTTCCAAGGTCTAAAGAAAATGTTGGATTTAATCATTGTGGGTGTGTATGGAAAGAGTGACTCCCACCAATCCCATTTGGGTCCGTTGCATCGGACATGAAATTCCTATTAGACCTGCACAACAAAATTCTTTGTGAGGCTCGTCTTGATGTGTGTGTGAGACCTGTATATATATATATATATATATATATATATATATATAGAGAGAGAGAGAGAGAGAGAGAGAGAGAGAGAGAGAGAGAGAGAGAGAGAGAGATATGAATGTTGCACGCATCATGGAGTAACCCATGAAGCTCTCTCTGTTTTTTTTTTTCAATTACATTCCGAGTTGGTCTTTTAGATTGATTGTTGCTTTCTGTTCTTGTTAGATTGTGGAGACATTTTTAGAAAGACACTATTTGTTGTGGGAGAGTTTGGAAGTAACGACTACCACACAAGTTTCTTCCATGGAAAGAGCATAGAAGAGATCCGGACCTTTGTACCTCTCATCATCAATGTCATCGGATCAACCATCGATGTGAGTTAAAAACAGATAGAGAGAGAAGAAAATATTGCAAATGCATAACCAGTTTAGAACCAATCTAAACCGTCCAAATAGTTAGACGGGCATCAGGTGCAAAGTTAAAATGGAATAGTCAATGGTCCAATTCAACAATGGAATATTTCCATTAACAAAAGGTAAATACATGGCCAATCCATATGATTTAAGGGATATGGTGGAACCCACAATTTTGATGGTAGTATGCAGGCATAAGAATGGTCATATCTTCCTGCGCATCAAACCGTGAATGTATCCATGGGAGCGGATTCTGTCAGGCCAGGGCGGAACTTAGTATTACCCCATCTTGATTGAATGTGCTCCTTGTATGCACTGCTAAGCTCTAACATCTGATGTGATGATGCTAACTATCTATCCACAGACATTTATTGGTTGAATACAGACCATTGGCTACTTTACATTTTAACAGTGCATTAGTTGACCACCAACCGGACAGTTTAGATCACCTACTGAGGGTAACCTTTTATTTTGACACGTTTACATTGGGGCAACGATTTGGATGGTTTGAGTTGAGGCATATACTACTGAGTTGTTGGATACATACAGAGATCCAACATTTTTATGGTTGGTCCCACCAAGCATGTGCCTGGTCACGTGCACCAAGAAAAGACATGGCCGTCCACATAAGGACTAGACCGTCTCAATCTTCAGACCACGAAAACATACATGGGAATCTCCTGAGTGGACATAAGAACCGATCTTGAAACTTTCATATCCATTTGACGTTAATCTGTTATTTCATTGTAGGTGTTGATCAAGTACGGGGCCAGAACACTCGTGGTCCCTGGTATCCTACCCACTGGTTGCTCGGCAGCATATCTATCGGTCTTCCAAAGCTCGAGATCAGAGGACTATGACCCTCTTACAGGGTGTCTCACGTACTTGAACGAATTCTCCGAGTATCACAATCACCTACTGTTGCAGGAGCTAGATCGATTGCGCGTATTACATCCACACGCTACCATCATCTATGCTGATTATTACAATGCTGCCATGCGTTTCTACCGCTCTCCATATGAATTCGGTGCGTTTTCTCCCCTGTTAACAAATTATCTACGTGGAGGAAGTATGTTATGGTGGATCCATCAATTGTCAGGCCCATCTCGGGCTGGCAATAGATCGTGTTCAGGTTGCACTTGGGTCAGTCCAATCCCTGCCCATTTAGGAAACGGGTCAGGATTCCTGGTGCGTAATCCAAATACCCTGTGGTCCCACCCGACCCAATTAACTGTAATCAGGTGCTCAACGACCCAAGCAGACTTGGCACAATCCAACGCAAGTTTAAGAAGGGAATATGGGCAAAAGGCATGAGACACCACATACATACATTATATTTATGTGTCTAATATTCTTATCTTCTATTAGTTTGTTTTGGGTTTTGGTCCTGGTCGGGTCATCTAGCTTAGCCTGTTGATAACGTACATGGGCAGGCCTGGTTGGGTGGGGTTGAATCCAACCCGACCCAGTTACATTTTCTAATCTGAGCCCTTTTCCTATTGGATTATCCTACACAAATGATTGGTCCCTTCTTATATATTTGTCCGTTTTAGAGCCACTAATCAGGTGGTTACGAACAAACTGGTAGGAAAAGTGTTGTTCAATTGACCATCCCATGGTAAGGCCTATCATATGAACGGCTTAGGTGGGTCGAGTAGGGCTGAGTGACCGAATTCATCCTGGACTCAAGAGGAGCCAGCTCGTGGACCGAACCAACTCAAGGATTCTATACATGAGCTAACAGCATCTCTTCTAGGGCTGTAACTCATGTGGGTCGAGTACGGCTGAAGGTCAACCAAGCTCAACCTGGCCTCAAGAGTAGCCAGCCCAAGGACCAATCCAACTTGAGCTATTTACAACCACTTTGCCCTCACCTCTATCTACGTGCATTTCACTTGCCAATTTTACATTTTACTAGTGTTTACGCCAGAGGCAGGACTTCTATGTGTTTGTGAACTTGTGCAATCCTTCTTGTCACGTAAATGTCATGTAAATGTAGGACTCTACGGTGGAGCGCTCACAGCATGCTGTGGAGGGGGTGGGCCATACAATTACAACGCGTCCAATGGTTGTGGCCACGATGGGGTCACAGCATGCGACAACCCATCATGGTATGTGTCGTGGGATGGAATTCACCTAACGGAAGCAGCGTACAGATTGATCGCTGATGGTTTGTTAAGAGGACCATTTTTAAGTAGTCCCATCACAACCCCATGTCTGTCATTGGGCAGCGGTGACCATCCTCATTACGAGTAATAAAACATGGGCATGCACTCATTTCAAGAATATGTTAGAATGTTTCTTTGGAATTTGGTGAGTGTATACTGTATGGTTTTTCCTCAATTGTTAATTACGTGCTGTTTATGGTTGATATCTATATATGGTAATATGGTACCCGGTACCCACCCAGTGATCTCTTGGATGAAACATAGCGCCAAATTGGAAGTTCATGACCTTCTAATCCCGTGCTTCTTCTTCTTTTTCTTTTTTTTTCCCTTTTCTTTTCAGAACAAAACTATTTTGGAAAAGTTTTTTTTTTTTGGGGAGAAATCCCATCAAATATTGGCCCATCCATGAGGCCGGCCAGCATATCAATTGACCAGTCAGACTGATGATTAATGTTTCCGATTCAGGCTAAAAAGTTACATCAAAAGGCGGCCTGTTTATAAGTGGGCTTTTAGAGGGCATTTGGTGCATGGGATTAGGTGGGATGGAATTGCTTATGGTCCCATGCAAATTCAATCTGGAGTTTGGGGAGGACCGGGAAGTGTTCGGATTAGGCGTAATGGAATTGCATTCAGTCCCACACAGGGTTTCCATGGATGTTAAAATTCACTACACATGTGGGCCCCACATTGATGCATGTGTTTTTATCCATGCTGCTCATCCATATATGCCCTTTACACGTGACATTATGGTTATGAATGACATTTGTGAATCAAATAAAATTTCATTGTCCACCAAATTGGATTTTGTTTAATCCTTTGTTCTTCCCATTAGCAAGAATTTTATCCCAAACATGGGGATTTGAAGGCCAAAATACCATGGCATTTTCAGACATACAATCATTGTGCAATAATGGTGTTAATCCTGTCAAATATGAGAGTCGATTAGGTGAGACCCCAGCCTCACCCAAGAGAGTTCGGCCATGTGGGGTTATTGTGGGGCCCACCTTGATGTATGTATTATGTATTGATATTGTCCATCATTTTTTTTAATATCATTTTAGGATATTGTCCCAAAAATGAAGCATATCCAATTATTAGGTGGACCATACCATAAGAAACAGTGGTGAGTTACTTTCCTACCATTAAAAACTTCTTAGGCCACACCTTAATGTTTTCATATTATTTATTTACCATCCAATCTGTTGATAAGGTCACATAAGCCTGAATGAAGAGAAAAAACAAATATCAGGTAGATCCAAAGCTTTTGTGGCCCATTAATGGTCAATCACCACTGTTTCTTATGGTATGGTCCACCTGATAATTAGATATGCTTTATTTTCTGTTTTAATTCATGCTTGGGTTTGAATTAAGGGTTGTGAATAATGCTTGGGTTTAAGTTCTTCAACTATTGGTTAGTAAATGGTATGGGATCCGGCTTAACTTCTTGACCTGTTTACTATAACGATCTGGCCGGCTGATTTTGGTCCAACCCAAACCCAACTGAAAAATCTAAATGTAGGTTAACCAAGAGTTGAGAACCTTGGTCTGTTAAAAACCTATGGGCTGAGTCTCGACCGTAGCTTATGGCTGGTGTCAGAACCGAGGGGAGCAGAGGTCTCTCTATCCACTTTTGAAGCATGAATTATGGCTATTTCATATCACCTGTAAATACATAGGAATGGTTGACTACAGGGTAGCTTGCTATGTGGTCTACTTCCATGTGCCCTATCATGACACGCTGCAGGGATTCAAGCATAACCCTCATATGCATCCCATCATAGTAGCCCCGGGCCCAAATTAAACTACGGGAAATCTGTGAATCACAGCCCCATTTAAGTGTTTGAGTGGCCTGATTTTTGAGTGCTTATCGTCTTGATAAGATGTATAAGGTGAATGAAATAGATAATGTTGTTGTAATTTGAATAGCAAAATAAACAAATTATTTGTATATTAATAATGAAGATTGCAAACTGAAATCTTAAATGCGTAACTCTATGAGAAGACATTGAATAATTGTGTATAAGGACAGCCGTTCAAGTATTCTATCCAAAACTTATCTATATTGATCACAATGATAGTAGAGTCCATTAGATCGCTTAATTTGAATAATCCAACAGTTAAATAAAAATCAATGATCATGTATTGCTCATATAACAGAAGTCTTACATTCTTTCACTCGGGCTACACTCATCTATTTAAGAAAATAAAATATTTTATTTTATTTTATGAAAAAATATATTATGAAACATATTTATTTTGAAAGTTCCTAATGGACACTACTGGATTTCAAAATCTTATCATTGAAAAATATGAGCAATGATTGATAGATTGGGTCCATCAAGATCACTGATCTTGGATAGTAATGTGTTGACTATCATTTAATCTTTTCAAAGTAAGATGAATTACGTTCACAAATATCAATAACCTTAACCAAGTGACTGAAGAATATAAGGTGTGATATAAGGGCGTTTGTATACCGTCTATAGAGTCCACCATCACATGTGTAGAATCCACTTTATCCACTAACCTAAGAATTTTATCGAGGATCATGATTGGAAGCATGATCAACATCCACCGGTCACAAGGACCATGTCATAAAAAAATAGTTCATATTGAACTGATACCTTTATACATTATTAGATTTTGTACGCCACACTGATATGGAATGAGCAAAAAGTTAACATCTTCATACATATATATGATTAGAAAGAAAATGAATGGATTAGATTTAAGTTTCAAAAGCCTAATGACAAATCACATCCAAGTAACTTTCTCGTATTCTCAGCAAATATACACCGGCAATTTGGTTAATAAACTTTTAAAACGTGTCAGAGGATTATTGGAATATTTTTTTTCTTTCTTTCTTTTCCTGATATTTACCCCGCCACAAGGCTAGTACGGTCAAAATTCCCATTAATAATTCAAAGCAGTGTGGCTAAAAATATCTTTGGCGTCATTTGGTAAGTAACGCTTCAGTTTAATGCGTTTCATCGGTCTTTAAGTCTTAGGCTAAGAGACAATCTGTGCTCTTTCAAATGGCATCCATCTCTTCTCCTACCATGCTCGGTCTCCTTCACCTTGTTGCGGTTTTCCTCACATTTTCTACTGCTCATTCAGTACTAGATTGCTACACATCCATCTTCAGCTTCGGCGACTCGCTTGCCGACACTGGTAACTCAATCCGTGAATCGAAAAATGCCCAGTTCGTGGGCCATTTCCCATATGGAGAGACATACTTCCATCGTCCCACCGGTCGGTTCTCTGATGGACGCCTGATAGTCGACTTCATCGGTATGATCTAAGAGATCTTAATTTGGATTCCAACACCTTTTGATCTAAGAGATTCTACCGTTTTCAGTTTATTTTATTTTATTTTATTTTTTACACGACGTACCCACACACTCACGCCACAGTGAGATTTCACCGCAATGGGTACTCAAACCCATGAACCCGTGTTGAAACTCTTGTGAGTCTACCACCGAGGCATGAGTAATGACCCTTTCAGGGTTAAATCTCTTAGATCCATTGGTGAGGAATCATGTGTCCTCAATATATATATATATATATATATATATAGAAATTTGAATTATACATGCATGTATGTGTATCTCTTTCATGGTACAACAGCACAAGAACTCGGACTTCCATATCTGCCTCCGTACCTTGGGTCTTCCAGCGACAGAGATTTCCATCGAGGAGTGAATTTTGCAGTTGGAGGAGCTACGGCACTCGATGCTGCTTTCTTCCAGGAGAGGGGGATTCGTAACGAGTTGACAAACAACTCTTTGGGAATTCAGCTGAGATGGTTCAAAGATCTGTTGCCTTCTCTCTGCCCCAATCCACCAGGTAACTCCTCTCTTTATTTGTTTATTTAAGAAATTTCAAAATTCAAGCCTCTTACTTTTCCATTTGTTTTTTTATTTTTATTTTTTCTACACCACACAAGCCACCGACTTCCGTAGCGGTTGACGTCACCAAGTTCTGTGGGCACCACCATGATCTATGTGTTATATCCACACCGTTCATCCATTTTGTGAAATTGTTTTAGGACATAAACCCAGAAAAAAAAAAAAAATCACATCCAAACATCAAGTGGACCATACCACAAAAAAGCAGTGGGACAAGGATGCCCACCGTTCAAACTTTCCTAGCGCCAACCATCACGGAGTCACACAGACCTGGATGAAGGAAAACAAAAATATCAGCTTGATCTAAAACTTCTGACCTCAATCTCCATTGCTCCTGGGGTGTGGTTCAATGGAGGTTTCTGATCTTTTTAGACTCATTTCCTAAAACGATCTTTTAAAATATGTATGGACCATTTGGATATAACACATACAGTATAGTAGGGCTCATATAATTTGATGACGTCAACACACCACATGGTCCACTTCCGATCTGATAGTGCTATCACGATGGACGTGATTGCATACTGACATTGCCAGCAGCGACATCACTACTGGACGATAAGTGGATTATTGGTGGTGTGCCACACGCCACTGATATCCATGGTGTGTTGGTGTCACCAAGTTTTATGGTTCTCACACTGATGCATGTTTTATATAAATGGGGTTTATTTATTTCATGAGATCATTTTAATACATGAGACAAAAATTATATGTATCCAAAGCTCAATTGAACCATACCACATAAAGCAGTGGGAATTGAATACTTATTATTGAAAACTTCTTAAGGGCACCGAAGTCTCAAGCTTATAACATGTTTTACCCTTCATCCAAGTATGTGTGAGCTTATGAATAAGTTGGACGCATATAAACATTATAGTAACCCTAGTAAGGTTTCAACAGGGCGCATCATTGACCCCTCTAATTTTTGTGGTGTAGTGCACTTGATCTTTGGATATGCATCATGTTTAGGCTCATGCCCTAAAATCATCTCACAAAAATGAATGGATGGTGTGGATATAACACATAGATCATGGTGGAGCCCACAGAACTTGGTAAAGTCAATGCACCTCCAAAGTCAGCACACCATCAGGCAATCCACATCCTACAAGACATGCTCTGTGGACCCCACCATGAAGTACGAAACAATGGTGATTGAACACCCACCATTGAAAACTTCTTGGGGGCCACAAAAGCTTTGGATCAAGCTGCAATTTGTTTCCCTTCTTCAACTTAATGTCACCTTAGCAACGGATTAAATGACAAATAAACATTACAATGGGACTTGCGAAGCTTCTACCAGTGGGCATTCAATCAACATCATTTTCATGTAGTGTGGTTCACCTGAGATTCGTATCTTCCTCATTTTAGGGCTTGTGCCCTAAAATCATCTCCCAAAATGAATGGATGGTGTGGATGTAACTCACACATCATGGTGAAGCCTAGAGAACTTGGTGATGTCAACAAACCACCAAGGTCGGCACACCATCACCCAATCCACATCATCATACCAGATGTGCTGTGTGGGCCTCACCATGAAGTAGGAAACAGTGGTGATTGAAAGCCCAGCATTGAATATATCAAGCTGCAATTTGTTTCCCTTCTCCAGGTCAATGTCACTTGATCAATAGATTAGATGGCAAGTAAACATTACAGTGGGACCTAGGAAGCTTTTACTGGTCGGTGTTCAATCACCACTGTTTTCATGTAGTGCGGTCCACCTGGGATTTGTATCTTCCTCATTTTTAGGACCATGCTCTAAAATGAGTTGGAAAAATGAATGGATGCCTTGGATATCCAACACGCCCAATGGTAGGGCCTCACCCTGCCTCACCTTATCTGCGCCCGTAGGAGATCAGTTTTATGGACCATTTAGAAAATGATGGCAGCTCATTGTCCTCACATGTGGCACTCGTGCATAAGTATCCAAAAGATCTAAATTGTGGATTAGATTGTGGGCTCTATAATCATAGTGATCTAGCAATCCTATCCGTCCAATTAATGTCTATTAAATGATAGGTAAACTACAAAAGTAAGTGACCCAAATTCAAAGGAAAAAAGAAAGGGAGGACGGTTAGCATTATCTTCTCAGTGTAATATTCAATTACGTTCCATCCATATATGGGTGGGACAGAAATATGGACCGTCTAGATTGCCGTACGACAATGTTTGCATTTTAAGAGTCACTACCATTTTCTAAACATAGTAGCTGACCTGTCATCAGAGAAGGGAGTTACATGGTACAAGGGGCTAGGCGCGCGACTCATATCCGCTTTGAAATCATAGACAGGGCACACTACTTAAATGGGCGCCGATTAGATACTGACAAGGTCAGTAGCCAAATCACTACTGAAGTGACGTCACCAAGCTCTGTGGACCCCACTGTGATGCATGTGTTGTATCCATACCGTCCATCCATTTGGAGAGATCGTTTTATGGCACGGTAAAAATAATGAGATAGATCTAAAGTTCAAGTGGACCCCACCATAGAAAACAGTGGGGACAGTGACATCCACCATTCAAAACTTCTTAGGGGCCATAGAAGTTTCCCATCAAGCTTATATTTTTGTTTTCACTTCATCTATCTATATGTTAGCTTATGAATAGATTGGATCTAAAAAATACATCATGGTGGGCCCTATAAATGCTTCAACGATGGGTGTGACTGATCCCACGGTTTTCTATGGTGGGTCCATTTTAACTTTAGATATATCTCATTTTTTTCTCATGCCATAAAATGATTTCTACAAATGGTTGGATGGTACGGATACAACACATGCATCATAATGGGTCCACAGAACTTGGTGACATCCTTCAATAGCAATTTGGCTACTCACCTTGTCAGTATCTAATCCGCTACCTACTTATATAATCACATTACATCTCGTCATGGGAAGCCTTTCGCTGTTAAGTTCCCGTGCACACTGAAACCTAGGTGGGGGCCAACCTGATGTTTGTGAGAAATCTATCCCATCCATCCATTGTTTTAGCTCATTTTAGAATTTGAGACAAAAATTCAACAGAATCCAAGACTCAAGTGGGCTGCACAAATGGAAAAGGTGGTTAAGAAAATTTCAACCGTTGAAACCTTCCTAGGCTTGACAGTGATGTTTACAGGCCATCCATACCGTTCATAACGCCATTCCTACTAAGATGAACTGAAAAAACAAATATTATACTGATTCTAAACTTATTTGGGCCCATGAATATTTCAACTGTGAACGTTCAATCCTCAAGTTTTTGGATCACTTGAGTCTTGGATTACGTTCATTTTTTACCTCATGTCTTAGAATGAGCGTAAGAAATGAATAAACAAACCAAATTTATCACAAACATCACGGTGGCCCCACTTGACTTTCCAGGGCAGCGACTTCATGCGAAAGGCTTTAGCAGGAAATCCGCGTCCCTTTTTGTTATGCATGTCTTTCTTTCCCACCAACCGGCTATATGCCACTTGTGTAAGAAATCCGTGCCATGCAGCCGTCAGGCCCCATCATTTTATCGCCCTAAAAGAAAAACATCTTGATATGCCCAGCAGGTGGGCCACATCAATTAGATAAATGGACAACCAATTGCCTGAGTCAGCACACAAGTGTGACCGATCTGATGAGTGGATCAGCCTCATTTTCGAAATGGTTGACATTTGTGAAGCAGCCTACTGCCTATCTTGTATGGATGTGCTCCACAATTATCATATTGGCACAAAAAATCTAGATATGCCAGCAAGACAGGCTATGGTGACTTTGACTGATGGTATTGATACCTGTAATATACTATGGAGTTTGGTGAGGTCGCTGCAATACAATGAAAACTCACCAGGAATATCATATATTAATGGAAAGCCACCTAACCTTATCTGTTTTGGACTTAGGTGCAACATGCACATCAAGGTGGGCTCCACCGAGGTTTTTTTCTTTTGTTTTTACTAAATTTGCACCGGCCAGGAAATTGGCGTCTTACTACATTCTGGGTCGGTCTTAGATTGATGGTTGTTTTCTGTTTGGGTAGATTGTGGAGACATCTTCAGAAGGTCGGTGTTTCTCGTGGGAGAGATTGGAGGCAACGATTACAACTACCCTTTCTTACAACGAAGGAGCTTAGAAGAGATCCGGACCTTGGTACCTTTGGTCATCAATTCCATTGGATCAACCGTCGATGTGAGTTAGAAACCAAAATTAAAAACAAAAAAAATAAGAGGAAAACAAAAAGATGAATGCAAGTGTGTAAAATGGAATGGTCAATAGTCCAATTCAACAATGGAGTGTAGCCATTAATAAAAGATAAAATACATATCCAATTCACTTGATTTTCGGGATATGGAGAGATCCGCAAATTGGACGGTAGTGTTCAGGCATATGTACCACACACCAGCTATATAGCTGGTGTATTCACGTCAGCAAGTAATGTGGGTCCCATCATCAGGTATGTGTTATATCCAAACCGTCCCTCCATTTGGCGATCTCGTCTTAAGGCTTGACCCAAATATAAAACAGATCTAAAGTTAAAGTGGACCACACTGCAAAAAGCAGCGGGGGATTGAACGTCTACCATTGAAACCCTTTTGGGGGTCACAGAAGTTTTGAATCAATATAAAAATTTGTTTTTCCTATTCACCCCGGTATTTGTGACCTTATGAACAAATTAGATGGAAAATAAACGATATATTGGGGAAAATCATTATACCCGCTGCTATTTTTGGTGTGGTTCATTTGAGTTTTGGATATGATTCATTTTTTGGATAATGCTCTAAAATGATCTTGAAAATCTGGTGAACGGTGTGGATATAATAAGTAAATCACTGTAGGGCCAATGCAACTTTGATCTCCTTTGAACCGTTCGTACAACTCGAGCTCGAGCGCTCGTCTTCGCACGACACGTATCTATACCAGCTATATAGCAGGTGTGTGGTACACCTGCCAATCCGCTTCCAATGAATAGTCATACTCCTTTAGGGAATCAAACAACAGTAGAGTGATTTGATATGCTGGAAGAGTATGACAAGCCACCCGCTGTACATTTACTTTTTTCGCATGTTGTACACATGGACAAGCAAATGTACCCGAAAACTTATGTTACGAAAATAGATTTTTCATGTACGGAAAATATAATAATTTTTAGGTAAAAACAACTGAAAAAGTATGAGTATTTTCATCTTTATTAGTTTGTTCATATAGGTAGAGGCTTAAATTTGTAAGGTAGGTTTGTCCCGGTAAAAATAAAATAAAATTGGTGGATGGAAGGTCTTATTTAGTTGGTTTCACAGTACATGTGGCTGGCCGCGCATGTAGGAAGAGATGGAAAGGTGAAGGAAAGATAAGGCGGTCCACATTTTGTAACGCCAATATTTTTTTTTAATAAAAAATTTTAATTTTAAATTTTAAGTTTTAAAGGTTAAGAGAGAAAGAGCAAGAGTTCTATTAAAACTGAAAGAAACAATGAATAACTCGTAGAAAAAGAATACGAAAGGAAAAATGGAAAGGAAGAATTTATTTGGAATTCACTTATTGAGGTAAGTAATTTTATATTATTTTTCTTATTTATTTATGCAATATGTAATTTGACATAATCTACACATTGGATGGATTAGATCAATTAAACATCCATTGTGTAGGTTTAATTAATTCATGTAAAAAGGTATGCACATGACTTACTAAAGTATAGAACGTGAGATTTTAAGATATGCGCAGGACTTCAAGGCTAATATGTAGAATGTGATTTCTTTTTATGATGGGTAGAGATCAGTATGATCTATACTGTTCATGGGTGTTATAAGAATTAATTATATAATATTTTTTAAGAATCAAATCAATTTGACACCTTAATAGACCGTACTAGTCATATATCTATCAATCTTCTTCCTTAACTTAACGAAAAAAAATGGAAGAATAATTCTCTGTGCAAGATACAATTTGGTATAGAGAATTATATGACATATTTTGAAATGTTTGATTAAATCATCATCATTCATTAGTTCCTTAAGATTAAAATAAATTAAAATCTTAAATTCAAGACAAATCAGACCATTGGATGAGCAATATTAATCTGAATAAATAATAAATCATACGTTTTATTCATTATATGTAATTGTAAAATTTAAAGAAAATTCTTATTTATGTAATTTTAGGAAGTCCTAATTCAATTTAAACCGTTGGTTCACGGAATCATCTCCACCACATAAGGTGAGTGATCCCGATGTGTTTCTCATCCATCAAATTAAAATAGATGGATTGTTGATGTATTGTATTATTATCCTGATTTAATTACTATGATTTAATTGACATAATTAAATTGCCATGTACTCTTAGTTGATTTAAAGGACTGTGATTTCTGTATTAATAATGATATGATTTAATTAATGTGTTAGAATATGTTAATTCAAATGTGATAATTAAAATAACCTATGCAATACATGATTCATGATTTCATGGTACATCTATTAATTGCATGCACAACACGTGTTGGATTCCTGAGGGACTTCTTTGAATGGTATATCCTGGTAGAATTGTTACCAGAAACCCACTATACTAGTTGAAGCCTACTCAAAAAGTAGATGGGGGCCTTGCCTATGCCTACCAAATGGTAGAAGTCTGCCAAGGGATAGATGTGGGTTGACGGGTTTCCAATTCAAGTAAGTGGACAGATTCCCACTTGATGCATTATTGCATTATATTTGTATTTTTTAAAAAATTTATATTGTGTATGATTATTGGGCATTTTATTATAATTTGATGTAAATAACTATGTCGGGAATTCTCACTAGGCTTAGCTAGCTTATCCTTTTTATTGATGGAAAAACAGTATAGATGTGAATGAGGGTGAGCCGGTGGCTCAACAATAGGAATACATGGCTGAGCCGAAAGAGAATTTAAGGGACACGTGGCCCTACTTGACAGAGGAAGAAATTACTGTCTTAGAGTAGCCATGATTTTTTTCTTTAATTATATTTGATTTTCTTAGATTGTTAATTAATTTTTTTCAAGTTGTTGGACATGTTTATTTCATTTCATAAACCCCGAATGGGAGGGTCTTCAACTATGTTTATAATTGATTATTGGAATCAATGGTTATTTCTTCTTTATGAGATGCTTCTTAGTATGAATGGAATATAGATCTACAATTAAGCTACTGGGTAGATGAGATTTTTTGTAAGCAATTTAATAGTTTAGTGTACAAGTCATAACATAGATCTCGAGTTCAAAGTATACGCTAGGTATCCAAAATCTGGGTCATGACACATTTGGCACACACGTGTGCCTTTGGGCCAACCAATGAATGGCATGGATCTCCCATGTGGACACGTAAGAACCAATGTTGAATCATTGAAATCCATTTAAAGCTAATCTATTATTTCAATGGATGTGTTGCATTCCAGACATTAATCAAATACGGGGCTAGGACACTTGTGGTACCTGGTAACCTACCAATCGGATGCTCGGCAGCATATCTAACGGTCCTGGAGAGCCCAAGAGGAGAAGACTACGACCCTCGAACCGGTTGTCTCACGTACTTGAACGAATTCTCCAACTATCACAATCGCAAACTGCTGCAGGAGCTGGACCGATTGCGGGCACTGCATCCAAACGCTACCATCATCTACGCAGATTATTTCAATGCTGCTATGGGCTTCTACCGCTCTCCACGCCATTTTGGTGCGCTCTCTTCCCTTTTAACAAATTATCTACCGGGAGGAAATATGTTATGTTGGATCCATCAATCGCCAGCCCAAACCCAGTACATTATGTTATGTTGGATCCATCAATCGCCAGTCCAAACCCAGTACATGTAGTAAACGGGCCAGGATTAATTCTGGTCCAAACCTAATGGATAATCCAAATACCCGTAACCCTACCCGACCCAATTAATTCTAATAGAGTGCTGAATGACCCAAGCTGACCTGGTACGATCCAACTTAGTTTGTTTTGGGTTTTGGGCCAGGTCGGGTCATCTAGCCTAGCCTATTGATTACTTACATGAGCAGGTCATGATGGGTAGGGTTCAATCCCGCCCAACCCAGTTCCTTATTACTGACCTGAGTCTTATTCCCATTGGATTATCCTACACAAATGACTGGTCCCTTCCTAGACATGGGCCTCGGTTGAATATGTCCACGTGCATTGCGCTTGCCGATTTAAATTTACTGGTGTTTATGGGAGGTGCAGGACTTCTGGCCTTTGTGAATATATGTATCTCTCTGTGTCATGTAAATGTAGGATTCTACGGCGGGGCTATCACAGCATGCTGCGGAGGGGGTGGGCCATACAATTACAACACATCTGCCAAGTGTGGCTACCAAGGGGCCACGATGTGCGACAACGCATCATCACATGTGGCTTGGGATGGAGTTCACCTAACGGAAGCAGCTTACAGATGGATCGCTGATGGTTTGATAAGAGGACCATTTTTCAGTCCTTCCATCGAAACCCCCTGTCTGTCATTGGGCAGCCGTGACCATTCTTACTACGAGTAAGAGAATATGGATGTACGGTCGATTCAAGAAAATGTTAGGATGTTACCTTCGGAATTTGGTGAATGTATACTCTATAATAGTTTTTCCTCAACTATTTTTTTTATTTTTTTCTGTGAAAGGTTGATATCTAATATTTGGTGGTATGGTACCCACCTTACAGACCATTGATTTGTGCACTGGGAATGAAAGCTGGACCATTGAACTGTTGGCATCTCTTGGATGAAACCGGGCCACATTGGAAATTCATGACCTTCCAATCTATGACAGCTTTTTATTCCTTGGACAAATCTGAGAACAAAACTATCCTAGAAAAAGGGTTTTAGAGAAACCCCATTTAGCATTGGCCCATCTGTGAGGCCAGCGTATCAATTGATCAGTGGGACTGATAATGTTTCTGATTCAGGCTGAAAAGTTAATTAGAGATGCAGCGGGATTTTAAGTGGGCCTTTAGGGGGGTGTTTGGATTGTAAGTTAATAAGTTACTTATGCCTCATGTAGCTTATCTTAGTTTCTACTTATTAAACAGATACGTGTGTGTATATATATACTTATCAGCTTCTCATCTCTTGATGCCTCTCTTCCGAAACTTATGAAAAGTAGAAAAGCTAAAAAGAAAAAATTTAACTGAAGTTATTAAGTAATTTTAAATATAAAAAAATTACTTATAACTAATCATAAACCAAACTTACTTATCTTAAATATGTTACTTATCTACTGCTTTAGATAGAAAAAGTAACTTATTTGGTGGGATCCAAGCGGGCCCTTAATTTAAGGTCCATTAACGGTCATTGCCATTATAAAAATAAATAGATCAACTCACAAGCTCAGGTGGGGCCATCAACAGGCGTGTGTAGGATTGTGTTAGGCCGGAATTTGAACTATTTTCTGGGCTGTCAAGGCATTCCCATTTAAAATTTTGTATTTGACAAACCAAGACAGCACAGGTCATGCCCTAATAGAAAATTCCATAAAATTTAGGCTCGGGCCTGAGACATTAACTAATTGGGCTTTGAAAAGGCACGTAGGTCTAACCTCTACGCATATCAGGGCGGGACCCATATGCCCAAGGACCAGTATAGCTGCTACCGGCTACCAAACTGCATTAGAAAAATTGAAGGAGAAAAGGGGGGTTCATAACTTCCATAATGGAGAATGGATCACCTGTCCGCTTGAACCATACTGCTTGCACAAGGCGCCTTCTTGAAAAAGGTGCCCGACTGTAAATTCTATATTAGGTAGGCTGGTTTTTTATTTTTTAATTTCATTTTGGTAAATTAGAAATAGAATGCGTGAATACCTGTGCAGCCTTTCTATATATTAGACGCTTTTTTTAATTTTTATTTTAGATTCCAGATCCATCTCATATAGCAAAATCCAAATCCCAATCCCACGTGGTACGCATGAGGTGTGTATATGACGAGTCTCCATCTAGTCTTTCGAGACTCAGTCTAGCTAGTCTCCTCCCGGCTATCTGGGGTACTGCCGTTGTCTTAGATATATAGATGGGGTTTTGGGAATATTAGGATGAGCTGATTAGGGGTGGTTCCTCCCTTGTATAGCTTTCTTTTATGATAGGCAGCCGCCTTCTTTTTAAGTTAGTGGGCCATCCGAATGTGGGTCTTCGGCCCTCCTTGTTTCCCTCTCGCCCCCTTTTCTGGGGCTTCTAATGAAAGTTTCTTTCAAAAGAAGAGAGAGAGAGATGTGTATACGGCGATTCAATCCATCATTCATCAGAAATAAGCAACGGTGGATCATAGAAAAAATTAGTAAACTTTAGTAATCCCGACAATCCAAATTAACTAATTAAAAATTAGTGTACTAAATCACTTAGTGTCCCATTTTTATTTTGGTTACTTAGGATTGTCCAATTACTGTAACTTTTGTCCATGATCCATTATGCAGTTGACCCCAATGAATGAACCATCTTGAATCATCATACATATGGTACATGTACAGTTTATTCTCTCGCTTCTTTCATTTATTTTAAATGAACCATGTCTACATAGACGGTTTAAAATTCAAATGTCTGCACCATCTTTCTCATTGTTGATAGAAATATCATGGCCCATCATATTTCTTCACTGTTGGAACTGCGAAAATACACACATAGGTGAATCAAGTGAAGTAATGCAATCACACCAACCAAGAACAATGCAAACCCACGTGATAGTTAGAGCAGGTGCCCTGACAACCAGTTGATATTTAACGTACATGTGTCGCACAACATACGAGGCAACGATCATGATCGTTGGTCCAGGGCATTTATACGGTGCCAGCCACCTAACGTGCAATTCTTTTTTACTTGGGGGGTCCCGATTCTTTCCTGATTCGATATTCACTTCTGGGAATTCCACGCACGTATGGTAAACGTCCATGGTTTTCAGGACCATTGATAAGTCTGGCTATCATGTAAAGCATTGCGACAAGCATATCCAAGATTTTGAAGATATCATGATATTTCTAAGAAAAATTCATCAAATGATCCAGCTGCAAGAATATCTTGTGACTTTCAAAATCTTGGCGGATTTACTTTTTCCCAGTAATTTCGTGATTTTAATGAAATAGGAAATTGAAGCTTTAGATTAATTTAATCTTCTTTGAAATTATTTATTAATTTATAATAAGTCATTTTGAACATGTAAAGTACTTTAAAATACATCCAACCAATCAGGCCTCCCAGAAAAGTATCAAGCCTGTCTAGCCGGCTGGCCGAAAAAATATCATCGACTAAAATCTCAAAGTGGGCCACGCCATAGGCAATGGTTGGAATAAAGAAATCATGAACCATGTGATGTTGGAATAAAGAAGTCATGAACCACGTGACATTTAAGAAACATCCAATCAATCAGTCCATTTTGGTAGGTGTAATAAAAACGTATTACCAATGCATAACTCAAAATGGGCCTCAAAGAAGTCCATTGTTGAAATCCTCTTGAATCATGTTATGTTTAGAAAACATCCAACCCATTCATAAGACAGGTGATGGGCGGTGATGGCAAACCCACACGCCTGTACTAATCATGTCCATCCACATGCAGGCAATCGTGCCAACATGGAATATATGTTCTTGATCAGATCTGTTCACTAGGTGGGTTGTAATTTTTAGATCTTCTTACTCAAAATTCAAGTCCTTTCACAAATAAAATAAATGGACGATCAAAAAGTCAACAGCATACAGAACAAATGTAGGCCCAGAAAGTTGGGCCCTAATTTTTGAAGCCCAAGATCGAAAAGATCAAAGAATTATTTCCTTGTAGATGGAAAGGTCTAGCATGCGGGGTCTATGTTAGCACAATATTTATCGGAGTATGGCGCTGCAGAGCCGTTGGTTGCTATCCGGAACCAGTGACGTGGGTGTGACCCTGACTGTAGGGCCCACCTCGATATATGAAATGTATATCCACGCCGGCCATTTGCTTTGGTAAATTATTTTAGGACGTGATCCCAAAAAAACTTCATGGGGCCAACTTGATATTGAAACCTCACCATTAAAAACTTCATGGGGCCAACTGGAATGTTTATTTTCCATCCAACTTGTTGATAAGATCACAAAAACCATACAAATATTAGTTTGATCCAAAACTTTTGTGGCCCATGAAAAGTTTTTAATGTTTGATGACGATTGTTTCTTGTATCATATTTCACTTAAAATTTGAATCTACTTCATTTATTGACATTGCCCAAAAATGAGTTTTCAAAATGGATGAACGACGTGGATATAAGGCATATACAACTAGGTGGGCCTTACTGCCAGGGATCCCGCCCACCTTGGTGGATCCGGAGATCCAATTAAGCCGTGCCCCGCTACAGGTTGGCTGACGTGACACGACAGGCTTTTAATGATATGGCTATCCTATGGCACTTGGGGTTTATTGTGATGTTTGAAATTTACTCCATCTATTTATTTTGATAGGTCATTTCAAGACACGAGACAACAATTTTTGTGGGCCACACAACTGGAGCAGTGGAAAGGTCAAAACAATAATATTTGTGGTCAACTAGGGGTAAGATTGACTTTTCAAATGTCATCAGATTCATGATCTGTTTAGGATCTATAAGTGCGAGCTGCTGGAGGACCTAAGTAAAATAGGTAGGTGGGTTTTGGTACATGGTTCAAAGGGTTTTAACTAACTGTACTAGTCTCGCGGTAAAATTTGTTCCCTCGACTATATTCTGTAATTGGCCTTCTGATTACTTTTTGGATTATTAGTGGGCAAAAATATCCATTCATTAGAACTTGGTTGCTTATGGAACTTTTTTTCTTTTTTACTTATTGATTTTCCTTGAATTTTTATTTTTTATTTTTAATTTCTTTTTCAAACATGTCTTTTAGGAAACTTTCATCGACTGTATTTTCCGGTGTACATTCACTACCATTAATTTCTCCGGCATATGGGTATCGCCAACAACTTCCAAGGGATAATAAAAATATTACTTTTGCTCCGACGACCACATTTCTTCGAGATAAAAGCCATTAATACGTGAGAGACATTTTAAATGAATTTTTTATTTTTATTTTATAGAATAACATTTCTTTAGATATGGAAGCCACTTTTAATTATGGATGGAGAAGGATGGTCATGGTTATTGTTATTGTGGGAAGAAGTGATTTTTGAAAAGGATTCAAGGTAAATAAAGATGGTTGTGATTGTTATGTGGAAGATAATTAAGAGGATAAAATTTGAATTTTGTAATGTATTGCCTAGGTTGAAGTGGTTGTCAAGTGTTAAAAGTCTGAATTATTTGTTTTAAAGGTATAGGTTGTCATGTGTTAAGGATTTGGATCTAAGTTGTCATGTGTTAAGAGTTTAGGTGGTCATGTATTAAGGGTTTAGGTTATCATGTGGATTTGGATTAAAGTTATCATATGTAATTAAGTGCCGGATCTAGGTTATCATACGTTAAGGCTTGGATCGAAGTTATCATGTGTTATGGGTTGAGGTTGTCATGTGTGAAGGGTCGAGGTTGACACATATATAGTAACTAGACCATTAACACATGACAACCTTGAGGCTTCAAATTAAAGCAATGGCTATGATACTGATGGTTACGGACTAAAATATTTTTTCGCTACAGATCTAGTTCGTATCTTTTGCTCCATTTTGATAGTGACTGCATGACAATCTCGACCCTGAAAAAGCAATGAATAAGATACCAATGATTATGAACTAAAATATTCTTTCACTATGGATCTAGTCGGTAGCCTTTATTCCATTTTAGTAATAAATACATGACAATTCGACCCTGAAAAAGCAAAACTATGGTACTAATGAATATGGACTAAAACTATAGATATTGTCTTTTCGCTATGGATTTAGTTTATACCCTTTGGTCTATTTTTTGTAGTGAATACATGACATAATTGACCTTTAACACAAGACAATCTCGACTCTTAATACATGACAACCTCGATCCTTAATGTATGACAACCTTAACTCTCAATATATGACAACCTCGACCTTAACACATGAGCCCCGGAAGGAGGTAGACCAAAGACTTAAATGGACTACACCACAAGAAACAATGGTGATTGAATTCCTACTGTCAAAAACTTCTTAAATGGACTACAAAAAAAAAAAAACACCTTCTGAGGGCATTTGTACACTATCTATGGGGTCCACCATTGTAAATGTGTGGAATCCACTCCATCCATTAACTTCAAAATTTTATGAAAGGCCATAGTTGGAAGCAAGATCAACATCCATTTGTCACATTGACCACATTACAAAAGAAAAGAAATTTGTATCGAACGAACAATATTAGTTATCAGGTTTTATAGGCCACAAAAAGATCATGTAAGCAACGAGTTAGCATCTTTCCATATAAATAGAGGGTTATAAAAAAAAATGAACGGATTAAATATAGGTTCCAGTAGGCCCAAAAGCCAATCTTATCGACGTCACTTTCTCAGAATTTGATATTACATAACTTCTTATTCACTCAAAATCCGCATAAATGTTGATTCAAGAATAGAAGTAATTTATTCCGAAAATGTTTTCAAAACCTTTTATATAACTAAAGTCTAAGAATATTTGAAACATCCGTTCCTTTTTAGGATTTTGACCACACTAATGTTTTAGTAAGGTCAAAATCCTTAGTTTAAAAGTACTAGGTTTTCAGTCCATAGCTGAAAAGGCAGGCTGCTTTTGAAAAAAATTCCTAAAATCTTGATCGGCTAGGGTTTCAACATGGACATTTTCATTCTCTGTTTATGGTGGCGTAGCCCCTTGAGTTTTGGATTTTCTATTTTCGAATTCCTGTCTTATTTTGATCTTGAGAAACTGTGGAGGAGTGGATTTGATGCGGAAATCTATGTGGGCCCAAGCAATTTGCAAAATCTTCTGTTAGTGGACTACTGTGGTGGTAGGTTTACAGTTGTAAGTACCTTTCCTGCCATTTGGTAAGTAACACTTCGGTACAATACACATCGGTCTTAAATTCTTAGGATAAGATATTTTAGCTCCGATCTATCTCTGCCATTTCAAAAGGCTTCCTTCTCCTACCATGTTCAAGATCATTCACCTTGTCACGGTTTTCCTCACATTTCCTATTGCTCATTCACTTGTAGATTGCTACACCTCCATATTCAACTTTGGCACCTCACTTGCCGACACCGGCAACGCGATCCTCCTAAGGAAGGAGCTCTACATGGCCCAATTCCCATACGGAGAGACCTACTTCCATCGTCCTACTGGACGGTTCTCAGATGGACACCTTATCATTGATTTCATTGGTATGATCTAAGAGATGTTAACATATTTGTGATTCCAACACCTTAGGATCTAAGAGATTTTAACGCTTTCAGGGTCAAATCTCTTAAATCTAACGGTGAGGAATCACCAGATCGTGTAAATGTAGGACTCTATGACAGAGCGCTCACAGCATGCTGTGGGGGAGGTGAGCCATACAATTACAACGCGTCCAACGATTGTGGCCACGATGGGGTCACAGTTTGTGACAACCCATCGTGGTATGTGTCGTGGGATGGAATTCACCTAACGGAAGCAGCGTACAGACTGATCGCTGATGGTTTGTTAAGAGGACCATTTTTAAGTAGTCCCATCACAACCCCGTGACTGTCATTGGGCAGCCGTGACCATCCTCATTATGAGTAATAAAACATGGGTGTGCACTCATTTCACAAATATGTTAGAATGTTTTTTTTTTTTTTTTGAATTTGGTGAGTGTATACTGTATGGTTTTTCCTCGATTGTTAAGTACTTGCTGCGAATGGTTGATATGTATATGGTAATATGGTACGCGGTACCCACCCTACGAACCATTGATTTGTGTAGAGGGGATGAAATTCGGACCATTGAACTGTTGGCATCTCTTGGATGAAACATAGCGCCAAGTTGAAAGTTCATGACCTTCCAATCCACAGTGCCGTTGTTTTTTTTTTTTTTTTCAGAATGTGGCCTTTTTCTATTAAAGAGAAAAGGCCTTACAAAGCTTTGGGTGGAGTTGTCAACCAAAAACAGAAGAACAGCCCCGCCTATCCTGAGATGAACCAGGAGGGTTATCCCTCTCTCAAACTGCCTAAACCTACCCTATCCTAAAACAGTAGCCCTCTAATGGTAGAGGGGAGATCAGACTGGGACTGGTATAATGTATGCATTTGGCAGTCGCTGGCTGGGCGAACTAGAGCGTTGACTAATACATTAGATTCTCTAGGGATGTAAGAAAGCTTGACCTCTAAGATGCCCGGGAGTCCCAAGATTTTGGCTTTCCAGTACCAGATGGTCCAAGCAGGAGAGGCAGTGTTGGAAAGGGTCTCGATCATGGGCTTGAAGTCACTCTCAATCTCCACCTTGTTGAGACCCAGCTCCACACTGCGCAAGAGCCCCTCCTAGATGGCTCTAATTTCGGCCTGGGTGTTGGATCTGCCATAACTAGTTGAGAAAGAAAATAGGACATCACATGTGCAATTTCTGTAGACACCACCACCCCCAGAGGGCCTAGGATTCCCAAGAGAAGATCCGTTGACGTTGATTTTGGTCCAGCCGCTCCTGGGGCTCGCCCATTTGACCACCTGGACTGGTTTCTGGCTCTCTGACCTCCCATGGATCCTCAGAGCTAAAAGGGTTACAGCTGTAGAACAACTAAGGACTTTAGGGAGAGGGAGGAGAGGGGCCCATCAAGGTGAACCAGTGGAAGACCTTGTGAATCACCTTATAAGCGCAAATCAAGGAGTCTTCAAAGCGAGCTAAGTTCTTGGCCAACCACAATTCCCAGAAGATGAGAGCAGGGTGAGGCCCTTCAGAATTTGTAAATGGTGGGAGGGGGCAGATGACGTCAACTATCTATTTGCCAGACGCGGGCCATCGCGTGGGCCGAATGGTGCATGCTGAATATGGGGTGGAAATAATTCCACACCGTAGTGGCTAGGGCGCCAGAGGAGAAGATGTGGTCGATGGATTTGACATGGGGAGAATGGGGAAGGTGGCAGCAATTGCATTTCGACGCCAAGGAGATGCCTTTGGCTTGGATCCTGCTATCCACGGGAACCGCGTTGTGGATGATTTTCCAAGTGAGGAGAGAAATTTTCAGTGGAAGTTTGTGGTGCCACACCCATTTGGACCACGAATTCTTCACCTCGGCATGTCTTGAAATCTGCCAAGCCGATCTGACGTCGAATTTACTCGACGGAGAGTCGATCTAAATCTGCCTATCCTCCACAAGGGATGTGCAGATAATTGCGTTAGCTATGTGGCCTGGCACTACTTGGGGGAGGAGGACTCAAATTGCTGCAGGGTCTCGCCAGCCTTGTGGCCCGATGTAGCCGCTAAATTGGTGGGCGAGGGGGCCCTAAACCTGTAGCCTCCAATCCCTGAGTGGCCCTATGCCCGGCCAGTCATCTTCCCAAAAGTTATAGCTGCCCCGACCGATTAGCCAGTAAGACCAAGCATCGATAATAGAAAGCACTTACAAATATTTTCCAAAGGGGGAGGCAAAAGATGTTAGGTTGGAGCCATCGTGTGCGTGAAGGTCGATGGAATATTTGGCCCTCATGAAGGCCACCCAACAGTTGTCCTTTCCTCTGCGCGTCACTTACCATGCCATCTTTATCCTGAAGGCTTTCATGATACTGCCCAGGTTTTTTACTCCCAGCCCACCTTCATCCTTCGGTAACGCAATGGATTTCCAACAGACCCAGTGACAACGCTTGCGGGGACCCTCCCAGCCCCAAAAGAAATCTGAGAAAGCACGCTCCAGGTCCCCAAGTAAGGACACAGAGACGTCAGTCACTGCCATAGTATGGACAGGAATGCTGGATAGTACATGGTTGATCAGAAGTTGTCCTTTCCTCTGTGCGCCACTGACCACCTAGCAGTTGTCCTTTCCTCTGCCCATCTTTGACCACGCCAACTTTTGGTTGAGTGCGTGTTTTTTTATTATAAGTTATTAGATTGTTCCACCTAGCTATAAAAGTTTCTAATATAGATCATTTGATTGGTCCAGCCTTGATTTTGTTTATTTATTTATTTTGTTTTTAATTTTGTTTAGGTATGCTCTATCCAAGATGTGAATCAACAGGGGAGTGGTCAAGAATACTATTAAACCAAAGGCCCCGTCTGTCGGAATTTGAAATTCCTGTGGCTTGGCCCAAATCAATCGAGTTACCACCGACTTTTCAGTACTACTCTACTCAGGATCCAATGAGTCAATTGAGTACTTGGGTCTTGTAATCATACCTACAAATGATCATTGTTGGAGTTCTGACTCTTATCTCATGCCACTATGATATAATCTTGAGCCGCGATAAACGTAAATCAATTATAAGTATTAGAAATTCAAATCTAACACTAACGACAATTTGTGCGCTTTATAGAAGCACGTTCAACGAAAATAGAACAATCACAATAACTAGAATAACCAAACAATCAACCGAGCAAATTAAAGTGAGCTGGAAGTGGATTTACTGGCTAGGAAGGATCTTCTCCTTGAGGAGTAGAGGCCAAATAGAATTTGTCCACATCTTTCGGGAAGGGAACGACCCGGTAGACTCGTTGGCCCGCCTTGGCAGCGACTCACAGTCCACCGTCTCTTTCAACTGTTTAGCAAATCTCCCGGCACAGATTCGCGGTATGATTTTACTTCATAAAACAGGGCTAGGTGCGATTGGACAGGCTTAGTGTGCTCTCCGCGCCTCTATCGGCTTCCTTTGGCTTCCGTGTTGGTTTAGTTCACCTTTCTTCTCTGTTGTAAAGCGATATGATAGGTTTCCCCAGGTCCTTTTTCTCCTGGGGTCTCCCGAAATCAGGGCTATTGTATTTCCCCTTCTTTATCAATCATAGATACATGGTTTTAAAAAGCAGGCAAATACAGAACACGATATTTTACATGGAAAACTCTTGTGGAAAAAAAAAAAAAAACTACAGCATAAAAGGACAAAGATCCACTATAATCAAAACATTAGAGTTTACATCACTTACCTTCTTCAATTATAGGATCGCTCGATCTTCTCTTACAATGCGTACTTAGGAAAAATCCTAGTCCTTTGAAAAAATTCATTCTCAAGTCCTTACAAGTGTTTAGAACCCTATCACCTCACAAAACCCTTGCTTTAAGAGAAAACACTCGTATTAACCAAGACCTAATCGAAATTAAAATTAAATATTCCAATTTGCACTAATCTACATAAGCATTCGGTTGAATTGAATGGAACCTTCGGTCAGACAAAAAAAAAAAAAATCAATTCGCACATGTCGATCAAACTGAAAACGTATAAATCTTCACAGCGTGTACACTGAGAATCCATTCCTAATTAGGTTGGACCAATGATATACTGGTTTAATGGAAACAGGCTTTTCTATACTACCAAATTGGCAGAATCCAAGGCATCTTACAATACAATCATTTCTCTATTTCAAATAAGAAGTTATTCAAATAAATTGCACAAGCATTGCTAAAATAATATAAATTTTGCGTTAAATACATTACTTCATCTCCACATTCTTTATTTTTATAGTTTGACTAAAATGAGAATGACGTCAATAAGCTAGGTGTCTTTCTATTTCCAATAAAGGAATACATTGAAGACTTGTTTTATAGATTTTCTGTTGGAGGAGTTTTAAAATATACCACTATAAGAAAGAGGGTTTTTAGCGACGAAATTTTTTTTCGTCGCTAAAAGAGTACCTTTAGCAATGAGACTTTTAGCGATGAAAGTTTTTGTAGCTAAAAATCGTGGACGAGACTTTTAGCGACGAAAATATTTGTCACTACAGGCTCAAAACATTTTTTGGACTATTACTTTTAGCTACGAAACTTTTCGTAGCTAAAAATCGTGTATGGGCGTCGCTAAAAGTAATTTCCCGCTTTTTTAAAAATTTTCCAGCTAAGACTTTTAGCAACAAATATTTTCGTCTCTAAAATTTTCCAGCTAAGACTTTTAGCAACAAATATTTTCGTCTCTAAAACTTTCGTCGTTAAAAGTGTTGTGTATTCCAGGTTGAAAAAGGTGGCCCTAACTTTTAGCGACGAACCAAAACCGTCGCTAATAATTGTTTATTTCGAGAAGAGTTTTAGCGACGAATATTTTCGTCGCTAAAACATCTATCTCAGTTTGAAATTTTTGGCCCTGGCTTTTAGCGACGAACCAAGACCGTCGCTAATAATATTTTGAGTGACGAAAAGCTTCACTGCTAAAAGTAATTTCCAGAAGAGTTTTAGCGCTAAAAAACAAAAATTTTGGCCCCGACTTTTAACGACGAACCAAGACCGTCGCTAATAATTTTCCCTTTTTCTTAAAAATTTTCCCGCTAAAAGTTTTAGCAACGAATATTTGCGTCACTAAAAGAGTTGTGAAAATCTTGGCCTTGACTATTAGCAACGAACCATTAAGATTTTTAGCGACGAAAAGTTGCGTCGCTAAAAGTAATTTTCCGCTTTTTTAAAAATTTTCCCTCTAAGGGTTTTAGCAACGAATATTTTCGTTGCTAAAAAATAGAAATGAAGTTTTTTGTATTTCGGTTCATTTACTTTTGGCCCTGACTTTTAGCGACAAACCAAAACCGTCGCTAATAATACTTTTAGCGACGAAAATGTTTGTCGCTAAAAGTAATGTTGCTTTTGAAGAAAAAATAAGAAATTTGAAATTTTTGAGAAAAAATTTATAATATGAGAAGTTTTTTGAGATTTTGAAAATAAAAATTCTAATTTGTATTTTAATTTTTTTGAAATATTTTATAATAAAAATGATATTTTATTAAAAGAGTAAAAAATTATACATTTTGGAAAAAATGTTATTTTTAAATGTAAATTGAAATTTATCTGTGAAAAATAAAATTACTAAATTATTAGGGAGATCCACTAATTGAACCTTTAATCAACTCTTTTTGGACAATTTAATCAGTTCAAATTGAACAGTAAATAACTTCAGATGTTTAAATCAAATTCACCAATTTCTCCCAAATTGGATCACCTGCCCTCAAATTTTAAAATCTAACGTTCAAATCCTTGAATTTGGTGGAAAAAAAATGAAGAATCAAGCATTTCTTACCTATTGGCACTAATTTGGTACGATTTGAACAAAAAAATGGAGCAAAATGCAAAAATATGACATTGAGAAAAACTTTGACAATGTTTGAGAAAAAACTTTGAAAACAAAATGATGCTCTTGGAAAAAAAAAAAATCAACATTTTGAAACTTTTGAGGAAAAAATTTAAAATATAAGATTTTTTTTGAGATTTTGAAAATAAAAATTCCGAATTTGTATTTTTATTTTTATTTTTTGAAATATATTATAATAAAACATTATGGTGATCCATGGGTTTGCCATATCCCGGGACAAATTCATCGGGTTTGTTTGGCTCGTTTGGCATATCATAGGATTTTACCATCCCATCCCTCTTAATCCCTCTTAATCTGCTTGGCCAAACAGGCCCTGAATGTATTTGGTCTATCCATGTCATCCATCCATTTTTCTATCTAATTTAAGGAGTTGAGCCCAAAAGATCAAGTGGATCATATCACTGGAAACAATAGGGATAATAATTTCCACCGTAAAAACCTTTATAGGCCCCACAGTGATGTTTATTTGTCATCCAACCTGTTCATAAGATCATACAGACATAGATGAAGTTAAAACACAAATATAAGCTTGATCCAAAACTTCCAAGGCTCCCAAGAATTTTTCAACTGTAGATATTCAATTCAATTGTATCCAGTTGTGTGGTCCTTATGAACATTGGATATGCCTCATTTTTAGTCTTAATCCGAAAATTTATCTGTTAAAATTAACGGATGGACAAGATAAAATACATAAATTATGGTGGACCTCACAGAGTTTACTCGTAGTGAGTTACTCACTACGCAATCCGCTTCAATGGTAATAAGCTATATGGGCCCATAGAAGAGTTCAAAAATCAGGCAAATCTAAAATTCAAGTGGGCCACACGTCAGACAAAACGGGCAGGATGGAACATCCACCATTGGAAACTTGGCAGGACATCGGGATGATATTTGTGCCCATGGTTTTATTTGTGTGGTGATAACCTTATTAACGGTTGAGATGGTGTATAAATATCATAATGGGTTCTAGGAAGTCTCAATGGTGGACGTTTCCATTCTTAGTATTTCACTCGGAGTGGCCTAGCTTAGTTTTGAACCTACCCGATTTTTAGACCCTGTCCCATTACGAGCTTGAGAAAATCATGAACAAAGTGGTTTTGTTACTGCATTTCTGTGGGCCCACATAGCTTCTGGTCACAAGAACTTCCCATGATGCATTTCGTCATCCATCCCTTGGCATGCATTTTGCAGTGAGGATTTTGACAACTCACGGTGCCCCTTATCAGCATACATTGCTGGGGTGGGTTTTCAATATGTTTTGCTACCTAAACTATGATCTCCCCTGTTTTTGTTATAATCATGCCATAGATGCTATGGTAGCAATGCTTCATTGTTGATCCTAACCTATCATGCTTGGATTCGAATATGAGCCATTTGATCTTTAGTTCTCAATGTTTTAAATTTTCTGTCCTAGACAATCATTAGTTCAGCGAATGCTTCTTAGTATACACTAGAATATGAACAGTTTATTTCATCATCTAAGATGTATTTCGAGTTCTAAACCCATCCTCGATGGCTATGGTATGGTGGGCACCATTCTCTATCAAACCTCAAAGTGGATAATTATTCCAATTCCACGGAGCTTTTCTATATTCTTCATAAAGATTCCTCGAATCCACGAGAAAAAATAGAAATAAATTCTAGTAAATTCAAAAATAGCTTAATTGATGATAAAAAAATGGAATTACATGGGTTTTTAATTGTCACTTGCACAAATGTGATTCTTTACAATTATAAGCAAACCATGATAATCCTAACAAATGGATGAATCGAAATGTTGATTGGACCTATTTTTGTATAAATGATCTTGATCGTCCATTTTTAATTCCATTTACCGAATGGTCAAATTTACTAAATCAGTGTGATATTTTCATGGTAGTTCTTGAAATATGGATTATACCTGATGAACCGTATTGATCAATGGTTTGGACTGCCTAGGTTCTGAATAAAAATGGGAGCACTATAACTAATTGTGTTCGTAGGCACCGGAGCATTTCTAAATAAATAAATAAAAGAGTCCTTGTGGAGCAACAATATTTATGGGAGATGTGTTGGTGTTCTCTCACATAAATTTTTTTTTAAAAAAAATTAAAAAAAATTAGGGCTTGATACCAAAGATGAGAGGTATATAAATCTCAGGTGGACCACACCACATGATAACAATAGTGATTGGATATCGACCATTAAAACCCTCCTAAGGTCCATTGTACTTTCTATTTGACATCAAATCTATTGATTAGGTCATACATGCCCGGATGATGGGAAAAAGAAATATCAGATTGATCCAAAAATGTATATAGCCCCCAAAAGTAACTTAATGGTCGACGCTCATTCAACACTGTTTCCTATAATATGGTCCAGTTGAGATTGGGATATACCTCATTTTTTGTCTCATACCATAAAATGATATGGAAAAATAGATGGACGGCAGGGATGAAACACATTCAACATCGTGGGGCCCACACAACACCGACCACCAGCCACGGGCGTTGGTGTCAGCGCGAGTAGAGAGGAGATATACTCTCCTGTCTCTCACTCTCTCTGTCTCCTCTCCCTCGCGCACCCTCTCTCTCTCTCTCTCGGTCTCTCACTCTCTGTCTCCTCTCCCTCGCGCACCCTCTCTCTCTCTCTCTCTCTCTCTCTCTCTCTCTCTCTCTCTCTCGGTCTCTCACTCTCTCTGTCTCCTCTCCCTCGCGCACCCTCTCTCTCTCTCTCTCTCTCTCTCTCTCTCTCTCTCTCTCTCTCTCGGTCCCTCTCAACCGCGCCCTCTCTCTCTCTGTCTCTCTGTCGCTCTCTCTGTCTCTCTCGGTGCTCTCTCTCTCGCGCATCCACTCTCTCTCTCTCTCTCTCTCGGTGGATCGGTGGACCGTGATCGGGTATCTCTCTCTCTCTCTCTCTCTCTCTCTCTCTCTCTCTCTCACTCTCTCTCTCTCTGACCGTTCTCACTGTTGACGAAAATCCCCAATTTCTGGATTTTGGGATTCGAAATCCCTAATTTCTGGATTTGGGATTCGAAATCCCTAATTTGCCTGTATGGGATTCGGATTTGAGGATTCAGAATCGAAAATCCCTGATTTTTTGATTTTGTGGGGATTCATATCTGAAAATCCCTAATTAACAGATTTATTAGGGATTCATATCTGAAGTGGACGCAATGTACTTTAATTTGATTCTTCAATAATATCTGTTGATCTGTGTTGCGTCATAATGAGTGGTGTACCTTAGCAAGCAATTTTTACCAAGGTGGTTTTATTCAATGCTAGCATGCTTTCAAAATTGTTTTTTTGTTTGTTAGCCTTTCCCCCCATTTACAGGTTCAAATCAATCTGTTGTATAATGACATTGGTTCTTTAGGTCTTTAAGATTATATTTTCCTTGAAACTGTGGCTATTTGGCACAAATAATTTTGAGCAAGAATCACATATGTCCAGCCTTTATTCATATTTCAGGTATATAGGTATGCTGTCTGATGTTCTGAAATCTCAACATGAGGAAGGGGAAGCTTGCTTGTCTGAAATTGATGTTTGGCTTTCCTCCTTTTCTTTACATATCTTCAGGTAAAAGATGATCTAGCTTCATTTGTTTGTGTGCCCGCACACATGCAGGAAGGAGTTAGAAGATGTGTTGTCTATAGATGATCTCGAAAGCCTTAAAAACTTGCCAATGGCTAGTTTTGAGTCAGAACTTTGGAAAGTAGTTGGCCAGAATCGTTTGCCTGAAACAGACAGAAGAAAGGTGATACTTCTTGTTTGATAACTGTCATTCTCATTTACATGCTATGTCGTATCCCATTAAGACTGAGAAGTCAATCTCAGCATTATTTACCTTGTGAGGATGTTCATTATGATTTTTGTTTTTGTGTATTTGCTAAGTTGTCCATTTCATTGTTCAAGTGAGCTTGCTTTGGAAGCTTGTTAAAGTTCCACATCCTGAAAATGTAAGAGCTCAGGAAGTGCTTGTGCTCTTCCTTCTGTCTACTGGAATCAAGAACCCAAGTGTTGAATTGGGTGCAACAGTTTGAAGTCGAAGAGTGCACTACACCAAAATCATAATCATTATCAAATTCTTTTTTTTTATTTTTACAAACATCATGTCAGACTTCTTTTTTACTCTGTTCCATTTTTCTGTTTGATTTTTTATGTCCAGAGATACAGGTTCATCAACGAAAGAATTCCATTGATACATTGCTTGCCAAACAGGCTGTCCTTGTGGATATCTGTACTATGGAGGTTCAAGGGTGGACCTCACACCCCCCAGGTTCAATTGGATATGTTAGAATGGAAATATATAACCATAGTTTTTCTTTTCAATGTTTTCACAGCTGTACGGATCTACGGCACCATACAGTTATAAGTAGATGGTACTTCAGCAAATTGTCTCTAAATAATTGATATCAACTGAGTCCTCTTTTAGAGGTTGTATTTCAACCATAGCAGATCCTGTCAATAGGCTTAATATATAAAGACCCATGCATCTGTTATTCAAGAAACATGGTGGAAATCAAAGCCTTTGGTAGTATTAAATGACCATAAATATCAGTCAGGTGGTATTCCGTAGTTGCATATTTTGAGGAAAATGCTCAACCAGGTTCTTTAGAGATGGTTCAGGGAAGATCACTTTTTGTTTTCCAATAGGCTTTGTTGAGCTGTATGTATGGACTTCTGGAGTAGACTATGATGATATTTTGACTGAATTGAATCAGTTTTCTTGTTTCCTTTCATAGATTTGATTTTCTATTGGCGTGATGGCTTTAGAGCCTCTTTGGTGCAATGCCTTAAGAGTTTTGTGGCACAATTCCACATATTTATCTTTTTATTTGTTGTTTTGTCATTACTGTTGGCTGTTGCTTCATGGTAGATTTGTAGTCAATGTCTAGTATGCAGCCTGAAATTCGGAGAAAAAACTCTGAAAAGATTCCTTTGCGTGTAACGGTTAAAAAAAGATTCCTCTGCATATGAGATAAAAACAGAGAGGGGCTCCACTTCATCCAGTGTAGAAAGGTATATGAAAGTGAAAAAACCAGACATTGGACATAGAGAAGTAAACTTGCTTTATAGGGCCTTCTCTTGTAAATGGTTAGGTAAAATTTTGATCCTGTGTGAATGGTTGGGGCTACCAAGTATGTTGCGAGGAGAGTTTGGTACAGAAAAAACATTCGCCATCATATAATATTCTTCTGGAAGGCTGTTGGAAAAAATTATAATGATTTTTCTGCAAGTAATTTTTCCAACCTGCATTTCCCACCCCTGAACATTTCCCCAAGGAAGCCTTGAGAAGTGAATGAGATGTTCTTTATGCATGACTAGGACCCTATAATTATGATCATGATACCACTATGTGCAGGAAAAGGGTTTCAGCTCAGGTGATATCTTTATCAAAAGAGTTGTCGCCAAGGTAGGGGACTTTGTCGAAGTGAGTTTCCCCTCCAGCTAATTTTTTTAAAATCACTTTCATTGATCAAGAATGATTCAATATGCATTTGATTCCATACTTCATTTTCTAATGCTAAGCATCGGACATGCATGTGTTTTGCCTTTTGATAGGTTCGTGATGGAAAATTGATGGTGAATGGAGTAATCCAAGATGAAGATTTCATTTTAGAGCCACTTGAATATGAAATGGATCCTGTGGTAAGTTCTCCTTTTATAACTTAAAACTTGGCAAGAATTTTCAGATTGTCTCAACGATTTTTTTTTTTTTTAAAAAAAAGAGAGGAAGAAACTAGATCAGTTTTTGGTGTGTTGCTCATGGGAATTCAGGAAGCAATGGTTCTGTGCAGATTGGTTTTTAAAAAAATGATGAGCTGAAATGCTTTGAAACTTTTGCTGACTTCTTGTAACTGATCCTTGACCTAACATGTATGATCACTGAAGCAATCATGCTGCTGAAATGCTTTGGAACTGTTGCTGATGTCTTGTAACAGATCCTTGACCTAACATGTATGATGGGCAAAGCAATCATACCACCTAAATGCGTTTAACTTATTTACATGTAAATGTGTTAGAAACTAGTGATGATAACTTCCAACATGGTGGATACATTGGAATTGTCTTGTGGCACTTAATAATAAGACTTCTTCTTATGGGGCATGCACGTCTTCTATTAAGAAAGAGCTGCAAAGTGTAGCATGAGGTAAAGAATTTCATGGCCAGCCCATGAGAAGAAATTGTATTCAACATTGCATGGAGGTATTTAGGTGGGATAGGAGCTCTCTTTTAAGTGAGTTCAAATAGCACGGGAATCTCTGCCTTGCCCTATGCCTCGCATCTTATAGGTTAATCAGATTTTATGACCGGTGGAGGTCCTACTTCCTGGCCCCAAGAAATAGGATTATAATAACTTTTAGTTAGATGACCATCAGCATGTTGCTTGAAAGCCTTTATTAACATAGTTTGCATTTCAAGCGAGCCATTTCCACCATGAGCAGGGATTTTGATGTGTATCGTAATTTGCCTGTAGTACCGGATTTATGTCGATCTTTATTGAATAATAATAATAATTTATTTTTCCATCATGAGCAGGGATTTTGATGTCTACATTTGACATGAAGGATGAATCCAAGGTCCATCTCATTCCAAAAGCATGGTTGATTATTTCTGCAGTTCCCTTTACTATGTTCTTCTTTTGGCATGGTCACATCCACATAATCCATGCCCATGTTGTGAAAAATACTCCTACTCAATAATTTTTGATTGACTGTTTTATGAACCTGCAGGAAGTGATTTGGCAAGGTGAGATTGGTGGAGTATATGCGGCTTTGGATACATTCAAGGCTGACAAGGCATTTCCTATGTGCAAACTCACACATTTGTTGCGTGATTCATTGGGTGGGAGGACTAAGACATGTATAATTGGTGGGCCTGTCAAAATTGGACTGGGCCTGTCCTGTTCATTTGGTGGACTTAAAAATAGGCCCGTGTTTGACTTGCAGGCCTAAAATTAGATCAAGTTGGGACCATGGGGGCCAGGTTCGTACAGGACTTGTCTCTATGGGAACTGCACCAAAATGTATGAATTTAGTTTTCCTTTAAAACAAAAAAAAAAAAATATTTTCTTGGTGATTTTTATTTTCTCAGTTCTCATTTATTGGATATGTTCATTTGAATCCTTTTCTTACGTACATAAGTGTATATGTTCCATGTTTATGGTGGAGATTGTTGGAGAGTAGCAAGCCTTAATCTCTAAGGAGACTCGTGGGGCTTCCAACCTTTTCTCAACAAACCTTCTTTTACTACTGGGCTACTTGGTTAGAGCCGAAGACCTTACCTTCTTTTTTATTCTTTTTTTTTTTTTTTTTTTGGTGATCGACGATTGCATCATATTGCATTTGCAACATCAGGTTTGTTCATTCAGAACTTGCACTATGCTGATCAGCTACTGGAATGATCTCTTTTTGATTATTTTTACCATTGTCATATTTCCAAGTTTTAAGTCCTTGACTTAATTACATATGATCAGATGTTGGCAGTGGGAGGAATTCTAATATTGGAAAGGATAATGGGGTCAATCAAAGCACCGACAGAGGCCTTACATCCACCTCTTCACCAGTTTCGCAGGACAGAGAAAATAAGGCAACCATTCCAACCATGAGGTAAACTTCATTTATAGATTTTTCTGATCATGGGACCACCAGCCTTTGAGGATTTTCAGCCTTTGAATTTGAGGACTTGCAGGGAAAATTACAACAGATCAACCTATGAGCTTTATTGCACATGTGTGTTTGCTTAGCAAAGCTCTGCAATTGTTAGTCTAATAATTTCGAAATAACCAAATCTTAATTCCCTCATCGTTCATGACCTGAGCTCCAAATGACAGCAATATTCCTTTCAAGTTCAACTGGAAAGCAATGTTGCTGCCATGTGACTGATGGCTACTTTCCAACTGTGAATGCTAGGAAACATCACAATTTGGTTGGGATCAATTGGATTGTATTGCCTTGCATTTCTGTTTCTCCTAATTGCACGAGGATCAATTCTTCTCCGCCTCATAGATGTCCCTTTTGAGCATGTAACAAGGTACCACATTTGGTTGGGACATGTCACAATGGGGATCTTCACATTGCCAATATGGTTAGGAGATTTTTAGTAGGTGGGCCACATTGTTTAAAACTTATGGCCCGAAAAATCAGGTTGTTTTACTCCTAGGTATGCCACAATATGGTAATCACAGGACTCAAGAAAATGGTTAGTAATAAAAATCCTAGGAAGAAAATGAAAATCAAAGAAATGATGATCTTTTCATGGAAATGCAAGAACTTACAATCACATATTATGTTTTTCCTCTCCCAAAATGGCTTTGAGGCAAATGCATACTGTTTCTCTTGTAATGTTTTCCTTTTGCCTGCCAACAGATGTTATCATGTATTTATTTCCAAGTGGATAAAATAAAAAAATTTGATGTCCTGGTTTGTGTCCTTTATATATGTGGACATATTAGTGCATCTTTCCCACATGGTAGTGAAGCAACCATTTATGGAAAAATTGAAATCCCTCATAATTTGAAAAAAATAATTAAATGTTGGCCAAGAAAGATTGAAAATTAAATAATTTTGACATTCTTGTGTCGTTTGTACTATTTAGGTACCAATTCTCTTGGAGGCTTATATTGGGGTTTTTGCCCAAATGTATCTTTGGTTCACATTTTACTTTAAGTCATCCAATTTTTTATTTTTTATTTTTTTGAATAAGAATTTTAGGCTGAAGGTCAGTTTGATAGATATCTACATTAGTATTTTAATTGCTTGAGATCTAATTAGGAGATTTGCCTTCCATCCAGGTGGGCCACAACTCTATAAGTCACATTGGAGAATCTCCTTCTGATCAACTGGAGGAAAATCTTAATCATTTATTTTTATAAGTTGGCTTATTTTCATTTGGTCATGTTTCTATTCTTAATAACTTCTCTGAACTCTGATCAGGTACACGAATCCTTGACTTCAGGTCCTTCTCATGCTATTGACATAACAAGGGAGGTACACATTTTCCTTGAAAGTATGATACGTGAGCCTAGTTCATTTTGTCAAATTCAATGTATGATAGTGATGTTAATTTTTTGTTTTTGTGTTACCATTTCACATTTGATATTGCAATATCTTGCCTATATGTCATCGATATTCTGGCAATTTCTTTGATATTTGTGATATTGCAACTAAAATCAGCATAAATCAGAAAAAAAATCCCCCCTTTTTTATTTTTGGATTCTCTTGTAGATGTGTGTTTTTTTAAAAGGTCTTTGTAGATGTGTTTTAACAACTCTGCTGAGTTGTTTCGCATCAAAACACTAATTTAGTTGAGACATTGCAGTCGGAGAGGGATATTGAAGCATAGTTGTGTCCTCTAAAAATATGGAAAGCTATTGTGCATAGTGTTTTTTTTTTTTTTTTTCTTTTGGCGGGGTGGGGGGGTAGGGTAATGTTTTAAGTTCTATATCCACAGTCACGTGTCTTTTAACATCTCTGTACGTTTCACTAAAAAAATCCACCATTTTTGCGAAGCTTGCTCAATGTTTCCTTCAGAGTGCAATACGTTATGAGATGCATGCAATAATTCCTGATGTTTCCCATGTTGTTTCTGTATCCCAAGTGTGTGATACTGATAAATAAAACACTGGAACAACCCATTCCCCTCCAAATACTGGAAAGGGTTGGTCAATTGATAGAGTGGCCACAGCCTCTAGAAGGTCAAGAGGTTGCATGTGAAATTGTGAATGTATCCTTTTTGTAGAGTTAAGGAACTGTATTTCTATGGAAAGATGAACCTCAAGGTATTTTTTGCTTTGTGAGTATGGTTGGAAACAATTAACAGAGGGATGAAAAGTACAGTTTATAGCAACCAAATTAAAGGCACCTCTGATCCTGTTTGGTGGCGCTGGTTGCTGTAAGTTAACCTCAGATAGGCGAAGAGAAATCAGTACGCGGGAGAAGATGAAGCTTACGTTGAAAGGAAGGTAGCTACTGGTTGATTGGTGGCAGATGCTCTTCATCAAATTCCATTGATTTCAACAGGAGGGTGGATCAATTGATGAATATACTAATAAATACTTTGAGTTGGTGACTTGGGCTGGAACATGGGAAGTCAATGCCTTGACAGCACTATGAAGCAGGACTTAAAAACATAGATTCAGGATGAGCTGGGAACAACAAGATTGTGGACTGTTCTGTTGAAGGGGTACATTAGAGATCCCCTACGAAATGAAAAAAAGCTCAACAAGCAGATGGCTATCTGAAAGCTTCAGCCAGAAATTGGTGCATGTAGTGGACTAAGGGAGATAATGGCTGTAAAGTAGCCACCTTCAGTCGCATGGATCAAAATAAAGAGTGAGGAAGAGATGTGAACAGGCAAAAAAATGCTGACATCCATTGCTGTTTTCCCAATGCGGGAAGACACAGCATATGGCACACGAGTGTCCATGATGGAAGCCCAATCTAATCGAAGGAGATGGAGGTTATGAAGATTTGGAACAAGGAGAAGAAATATTATCCTTTATGCCATAGTACAGGGTGATGGGAGCATTATTGTCATTTTGCAAGTAATGTCTACAAAATAAAATGAGTGCCAATTATTTCTGCTCAAGTGGTAATTTTGGTGAGAAGACGTGTTTGGTGGTGCATGGTGGAGAAACCAGCGCGAATTCTTTTTATGCAGAACTTGTCAAAAGGTTGAATTTGAACATTGAGCAACATCCTCGCCTCTACATGGTTTTTGTGGTTGAACAAATAAAATTAAAGACAAAATAACCTTGCACAATCTAATATACATGGACTTCCACCAGGTGCGATTCACCTCAAATTGTGCGGCCCTTGCTTCCTAGCTGTTTATGCTTGCCAACATTTTGAGAATTGAAACAAATGCTTCCATGCTTATGACCTCTTGCACCAATATCTGTTGCCTGCTTCACGCTTTGTGCAACTATAGTTATGCTTTCTCTACTGGAGGCCCCATGACTTGTTCAGGCAAGCTATTAATCGTATGAAGTGTAGTAGACTAGTAGATTTTTGGACTCAATTGGAGGTAGAGCAAATATTACACACTGATTCGGAACTAGAGAGTTAAAAGAGGAGGAAGTTGATCATGGGATATGTATCATTCATTTAACAAAACTTTGCTTAGTTTTTCATGAACTCGTCCTTTTCTTGACTTTGTTTGAGAGTGATTCTATAGGCCACATGAAGTGATTTTTTTGCAGGTTCTTTGGGTGATTTGCTAATCAATCTGTTTGGTAAGATAACCTGCAAATCTATCAGTTGTGTCCACACCACTGTTTTGAATAGTGTCGTAGCGTAGCGTAGCTACGATGCTAAAGTTAGCAAATAGCGTAAATTCCTTCTGGCGTATGCTACAGTGGTCGCAGCCTATGTAGCGTCATAGTGTACACTAGGTTTTTTTGTATTTATTAATGATAATTATATTTTGTATTTAATACTTGATTTCTTTTCATACTTGTGACTTAGTACTCAAGAAAAAGAAGTACCATGGCATACCATAGCATTCACTCGAAACTAAACAGCCCCTAAAGTTTTTCTTATTTATATAATATGAATGGCGCGTTTCCTAATATTTTCTTGTTTACTCCAAACCTTTGCTTAGTTGTTCCATGTAATGGCTCAATAGGCCCCAAGGTTGAGGGTTTGAGTTGGTGCTAACACCATCAAAACTTATTTAATATGAATACAATCAACTAAAAACTTTGTAAAATTGTCATGCGATTCTTGCATAAAACATATCTAGATTCTAGACATGCAGGCCCATTTATAGAAACCCTCTTTATGAGCAGTTTGGATCCTTGAAATTGGAAACTAAAGATTTGAGTATAAATAAGTTTTAGTAAAATATTTCACTTTATAATTTACCAAAATCCACAATCTTGAAGGGCTAGTGGTTTGATGCTTCGACATAAAATAAGAAACCAATCTGTTCATGGTTCATGATATATGACTTGTGAGAGAAAATAGGAATAAATGGAATAAACCTGTAGTGGAAGACATGATCCATGTGACAATTGGAAGCTGAGGCAATTATTACACCATATCTTGATCAGCATGCCTGTAGATGTGTGGCACAGTCATTTCCTGAACTCAATCCATGTCAGGTAACTTCTTACATGTATCTGACCAAACTTAAACATGATAACTTTTTCCACATTCCTCTAACCCCAAAACAAGCATAAAACCAACTCCACTTTCTAATTTAGGAGATGCATGGATGAGAGGATCTCTACCCTATGCTTCCCATCTTAGTACTTCATGCTCATCTTCTTGCTCTTTTTTTAATATTGAAATCTGGTCTCTGATAAAGTACAGCTAATTGTTCTCATGATTTCGAATCAGTATTTATTTAAACAAATTGGATGTCATTCCTATCTTTGTTCTTACAGCAAGATGCATTTTTATTTTCTTTTATTGCATGCTCTTATTTTCTGCTTGTGTGGTTGTCATGAAAAGCGGGATGCTGCCACTGCTCCAAATGTTGGGGATCGTGTTCTGTATGTTATTATTAAAGCTGCAAAAGGTGCCAAGGTAGTTGGTTATGTGATGCTTGTTCTTTGTGAGTTGTTTTTTTTCTGTGTTCGTTGGTAACGCTTTCAAATCCACTGGTTCATAATGAAACAGGCTTATGAAAGGTCGGGGGATCCTATCTTCGTGCTAGAGAATAACATTCCAATTGATTCCCATTACTATCTCGAAAATCAAATTAGCAAGGTGTTATTTGGTATTTCCTTCAAGATTTACTTCACTACTTTCTTTGATTGACCTGGTTATTGAGTATTTTCCATGTTACAGCCGCTTTTGAGAATATTTGATCCCGTTCTGAAGAATGCGGAAAAGGAACTTCTCCATGGCAGCCACACAAGATCAGTTTCCATTTCAACTCCTTCAAATAGCGGTATCATGAAATTTGCTAAGAAACAACTTTGTTGCATTGGCTGCAAAGCTCTAATCAAGTAAGTTTCCTACATTTGCTAAGTTATGGTCCTAGTGCATAATTGTCAATGTATCGTGTGTATGACATTCACCCTCTCCAATAGGTTGGTCCTGCCATGAAGATCACCTAGCACATAAATCGGGTATATCCACTCATCAGATGTGCCACACATGTACTTTGGATCGGCTGAGCGGTTGTCCATTGTTTTTTGTGGTTTGGCCTACTTGATTATTTGATCAACCTGAAATTTGCATCAGGTGTTTTCATGGAGGTGCCAACCTTTTTGATTGGTTGGATGTTAGACACGCTTGAAGCATTGAATCTTATGTGCTGGTTGGTCAATAACCAATAGTCCAACTAGTTGCACATGAGACCTCGTGTGTATCATCGTCATCATCATAGCCTTCCCTCAGGTATTTGGGTCAGCTTTGTGAATCTCGTTTCACCAATCAATCCTAAGGCTCTATGCTATGCAACCGAACAAGCCTTCATATACTTCCTCACCACCTTGATCCAAGACCTTTTTAGGTCTTCCTGTCATATTCTTTTTGAGGCCTTTCAACTCCTATCATATTCCTTGCTGGAGCTCTCTAGTCTTTGTTGCACATGACCGATCACCTCAACCTGCTCTAGATCATTTAATTTCTTATTGGAATTATTCTTATGCTGTTCCAATGAACTCATTTTTAATTCTAAACTTTCGTCCCAAGCATAGCCAGTCAAGTAGCTGTCTTATGAAAATTTCCTAGTTTCATTGACATAGGAGCCGATCAATTTCCTTGTTTCATAGACATTCCCATGATGAAGGGCTTGATCCAAAATGACATAGGAGTCGAGAGGAACACTTGTTTCATAGACATCCACCGATGGATAAACGAACTTATATGTATTTATGCGTAAATGAATGTGATGTGGATAAGATTGTTTGTGTTTGGATGAATGTACTTTTATGTTTGGATGGATTTACTAGTTTGGGTTTATATGGATGTGAATGTGAATGTGAATATGATGCAATATACTATATAACAGGTGTATATCAGGAAAAATATGATGAAATATATTATAACAGGTGTATATCAGGAAAAATATTTTTTTTGTGAAATTTTGTGCTGGAATATTCATTTTTTAAAAGAGACTTTTAGCTACGAAATTTTTCGTAGGCAAAAGTTTTGTAAATATTTTTCAAAATCTTTTGTTGCTAAAAGTCTAACAGTTTCTTCTCACAGACGTTTTCGTTACGAAAAGTGGAACGGTTTTTTAGCAGCGAAAATTTTCGCTGCTAAAAGTCTTGTAAAGTTTTTTTTAGCGACGAAAGTTTTCATCGCTAAAAGTGGACCGAATATTTTTAGCAGCGAAATTTTTCGCTATTAAAAGTCTTGTAAAGTTTTTTTAGCGACGAAAATTTGCGTCGCTAAAAGTGGAATTTAAATGAAAATTTTCACTGCTAAAAGCCTTATAAAGTTATTATTTTTGGCAGCGAAAATTTTCGTTGCTAAAAGTCTTATGAAGTTCTTTTAGCGACGAAAATTTTCGTCGCTGTAAGTATATAATTTTCGCTGGTAAAAGTCTTGTGAAGTTTTATTAGCGACGAAACTTTTCATTGTTAAAAAGATTACCTTTGGCGGCAATTTAAAATTTTCATCGATAAGACCCTTTTGGGCCGGTGTTTTAGCGACGAATTTAGCGACGAAAATGTTCGTCGCTAAAACTTATTAGCTACGAAATTTAGGCTTTTAGCAACGAAAATTTTCGTTGATAAAAGTGGAATTTCTTGTAGTGTACACATAGAAGGTTTGACAGAATACATGCTAATGCATCGCAATAAGATAAGCTGGGATTCTAGCGTGTCTTTTTCAATAACCTAAAATGTTTATTGATTGACTAAACCCACCGGAGTAACATCAGTGAAGATAGTAAGAAACTAACAATGACCTATTATTTAATGAGAATACAGCTCCTAATGGAGTAGGGTGGCCAAACAGGATTCGACCCCAACTAGTTTGGATGAAGCTTAGATGATGAAGATGATTTTTGAAAGACTCATTAAAAGATGATTTTTGTATGAATTAGATACCTACAGTAAGCCATTCAAATCATTTTCCACCTATATCAGGGCCCACAAGATGGTTGGTTTAGATTGCCACATCACCCAAAATGTAAAGAGTCCGGATCCTCTGCCTCCCGCAATCTCATTGGTCCACCTCACCGCTCCTGCCACGTAGGACTAGCCCATCTGTTTCCGTTTCATATTTAAATAAAGAAAAAACGAAAATCTCTCTCTGCCGTCTTCCCTAACGGCAATGGCACCACTAACGGCACTTTCCATTTCCGGTTCCGGAGATTTTTCAGAGATTTCTTCTTCTCTCGTTTCTAATTTCAAATTCCTTCCTTTTACAGATGGATCTCATCAAAGCGGAAGAAAAAGAGGGGTTTTTCCTTTTGACGATCGGAGGCTCTCTTTCCCCAATCTCTCACAATCCCTCTCGCCCATTTTCCACCGGGCAGCCGATAGTCGATTTCTACTATTTCGTCTATTCATCCATCGAAGATCCACCCCACTTCACAGGTATTTTAATTTTAATTTTTTATTTTTTACAGATTATTTATGATCTGCCTCCAATGCCTGTGGTATTTCTTCTTTTTTTTTTTTTTTTCTTTCTAATGCAGACTATTAAATGGGGAACATTAGATGCTGTTTTTGAATAGCCTATATGCATGTAGACTAATAGGAGATTTTCAGGATTCTTCCTATGGCGAATCTGAATTTTTTATGTTTTAATTTGTTTCCACTCATGCATTGTTTAATGTGATATAAAGATAGGTAACGTGGTTGGTGATAGATTTCTTTGGTTTTTATTTTATATGGTTTTATATTGATGATGATAGATTGATTTCTATGGCACATGTACGTTCTAAGTATGTCTTGTTTGTTTACCCTCATTGTGGAAATCTTATTTTCAACTAGTGCATGTGAAAAGTTCTAAATGGTGGGTCATCAAAACCTGAATTCAGGATATAGGCCTATTGGGCCCACTCTTGTAACCACTAGTGGGTCGGTCCCACGTAATTTACTCTCCGATATCCGCCTTTCAATTTTCTGTCAAACTTAAAATTGTGAATTTTAAATTCAAAGAGAAGAGGTTTGAAATAGGATAGATCGAATGTAATAAGGATAAACCCTACTTCATTCAAACTCCTCACATATCCTCTCCATCCCTCCCCATCCCTCTCTTTTCATAAAAGGAGGTATTCTTTCATTAAAGGCATTCCAATCTAGAGAGTTTTTCAGAGTAAAAAGAGAGGAATAATACTCATAGCCTGTTAAGCACCCTAGAATTGGGTGTTATTAGAGGCAATTGGAGGTAAATGCACCAAAATGGTGTTTTTACTGCCTTGGATTCAAAGGTAAATGAAAACACATATTTTGGAGTGTTTTGAGATCATTTTATTTTGTCGTGAATTCAAGCTAATTGGTGTGAAATGGCTATCTTGCCCCTCTTTTAAAAGTAAGAGAGTTGCACGAGTAACAAAGGTGTTATTAGGCTACTAATATACCATACACTTGGCATGCTAATTATACCCTGAAACAATTCATTCAGCAATTGCATCACTTAAATCACACCAATTGAATGATCGAAACTGTCCAGACATAGGTAATTTAAATGCACAGTTAAAAAACATTGACAAGCCACTCGTTTGTGATCCCTAGGTTTTCGGCCTACTAGAGGCTCGGAATTTCCTCATTTTAGGTGAAAATATATATTTCAATAGGCTTACTACGATCATTCTGTCAAACATCATATATATACACTAATTTGCGATATTAAAGTAGATTTAACTAATCAAATTAAGGTTCCTATGAATATACTAAAGAGTTCTAACACATTCATGACGGACATCTAAATACAATTTTTTTTTGGGATTAAAGCGCATTCCAATTACAAGCGGCCAAATTCAACCAAGGATTCTAATTCACATGGATTCCATTGTAATCGTGAATTGGATCCCAATGCATTCCAATTAAAAAGGTGCCAAACGAGCCCCAACTTTTGTCAAACTCTCCTATTCTTTACACACACACACCCTCTTCCTTGTTTTCTGTACGTCCTTCTGCAACAGCCAAAAGGCCTGAACAGTTTGTGTACAAATGAGAAAGAGAAATGTCATTTTCAGGTCTTCAATACTGAATTGATTGCACACATTATAAGGCGGATGCTGCTTCTTTCAGCTGTGGTGGTGGTCGAGAGCACCCGCTGGTGGTCCAATATCTGATGAACCTGTTCAAATATTGGCCGCCCGTGCGCCGCAATTGTTGGGTCCACTGGATCTATAGCAACAACAACGTCTACCATCCAATCTAGCTTCTGGGAGGTATTGTTTCCAATATCGCATGCTAGCTGTTGGAGAAGGGATAGCAGGACTCCTTGACTCAGAGGAAGAGGAAGAACTGATAGAATCGCTTGCAAATCAATCTGAAGAATGAGTAGGATAGGCAGATAATAGTAGAACATTGATTTTTCTCCCCGACAGGAGTTTTGAGAGGCGCTAACAATTTTTATATGATAAAACAAGACCTCATTATACACGAATTCTATGAGGTGGCTCCATCTAGCATGGGCTATGCTTAGTTACTCAAGACCATATTTAGCAAACACAAGACGTCAAAAGAATAGTAGGGGGAAATGTTCAGGTTTAAATAGGTCTCTATCATTAAAATTTTAGTCAAAGTTTGGTAGAAGAAAGAAAGCAAAAACCCAGAAATACGGAGAATGAAAAGTTTGGGTTTAACATGGTTCCAATTCAATAAAATGGAAAAAAAACAAAAAATTTAAAAAAATTTAAAAAAAAACAAAAAAACAAAAAGCCAGCTATATATGCATATGGGTTTGTTATATTTAAAATAAGGTTAAGGGTGAATATTTCAATTAAAACGGTTAAACTTTCTAAATGTATAAGCAACTATTATAAAGGTAATCGAATAGTGGGTTAATATTATCTTTTGCCTCTGTTAAATCCTTCCTTTGAAAGTATTCCCCATACAAATTGATCTGTTTCTTCTGAAATCTTCACTATCTGCCCATCTTCTTTAAAATATGGAGTTTTAATTTGGTTTGTCCAAATATTTATTTATTAATGCCTATCTTGCTAAAAATACAGAGTTTTAAACATTTAGTCAATTTACGCTTAAAAAAATAAAATTAAATTAAAATAAGGATTTTAAACTTGAGTATTGCTAACAAGGATCATGATTTATTCTGAAGAAAATGAAGGAGAATCTTAAATATGGAAGCTCATCATGGTTGGAGTGAATTTTGATTGTTTGCACATGGAGTCCTTGGAGGTGAATGATGATAAATGCTCAATTTTTTGATGTTATCCGGGCCAAATGAGAATGGGGGATTTCTTGGAGGTGGGGGTAAATGCCCATTGAAAAGGAGTGATTCTAGAAATGAAACGTCTTCCCACAACCAATTGGAGCCTTGGCCGCCATCTGTTATGTTTGAGAAGATTTACCATTTATAGGCTGAACATTTAGTTTACCCAAATGAAAAGGAAAAGGTAATGTCATGGCCAATACCTCAGCCACAGCACATGTTGATGATCTGCTCTGTAATGGCAACTCTTTCTCTATTTTGTACTAGTTGTCTTACTATAAAAACCCTTCACTAATTCTCAGAAAGAAAAAGAAAAAGTTCTTTCGTTAGAGATTAATGACAGGTACAAAATCTTTTTTTATTCTTCTTTTTTTTTTTTTTTTTGGAAGGATGATGATAATTCATTAAGCTAAAGGAGAGGAAGGTAATTCCCAATACAGAGGGGACACTGAGCCCTGGATCTCACAAGATTGATAACCAGAGGATTAAGTTTTCCGGAAGAAGGGGTAAATGAAATGATAGGTACAGAATCTTACCCACCAAAAGAGGACAAGATCAATGGTGCTAGTGGTAATGTGAGTTGGCATAGGAGTCTTTGAAGTTGAATCTACAGCACAGACAAGAAACATGGATGGCTCTTCATTTTCTGAATCTACAACACATACAAGTCCAGCCAGCAACTTATAGGATGGTACACAATACACAGTTTCGCATTTTTGGCATTCAGATGTGTAGAAGATCCTGAATTTTAGTAATTGAGTGTGATTGAATCTTATTTGGTTTCCATTCTCTTTTTTCTGATATGAAAACCTTAATACAGTTATTTGAGTTGAATTAGTAAGGACCATATATTGGCCAATAGGAATTATGCCTTGGTTCCAATGTAATTTAAGGAGGACCGTAAACTAGGCTATATATATATATATATATAGTTACTTACATGGAACTTTGGAAAATACAAAAGATTATCCATTTAAATAAAGTTCTTAGCAATTTAAAGCAATCAAAGGTGGATTGAGCTCTTTTAACTGGTACGCTTCCAACCCCTTTCGAGTGAACCCATTTTCCATCATAAGATATCATCACAATGTCTTAGTTTTGCTCGATCTTAAACCTCCAGATGCTAAATCCTTCCTTCAAATTTCTATCTTATAATTCTTATTGTTCTATCACAGTCTTGGTTTTGCTAAATCTTGAACCTCTAGACACTGAAGCCTACCTCCAAACCTCCAACTGGAACTTGTGAGTAAGCTGGTCTCGTTGACCAGCATTACACCATCCACGAACAACACCAAGAAGGGATTCCATCCTGAATACTACTGGTGAATAATCTATAACAGGTGCAAACAAGTGCTTAATGTCTACCCCTAATGAAGAACGGATGTAAACAAGGGCTTAATGGTTGCCCCAAATGAAGACCATAGTTCTAAAAACTCCATGCATTGACTCAAAAGTCAATTGCGGGGCCACTCGACTGGATTTCATGCTGAGTCATTAAGAAACTGGATTCTAAGTGCGACTCAGTCTTGACCCAACGGCATTCACTGAATTGCTGACTAGGTCGACTCAACGCAGCTCGCAACGACTCAAACCGAGTTTCGAAGGTGCAACCGCTGTCAGACTGGAAAGCATAAGCTCCACATCTGTTTATTTCAGAAACATGTTATATTTTAACTATACATAACCATTTTAAGTGTTTATAGAAACATAAAATATTATTAATTTAACTATTAAATATCGAGTAGAGTCAAGTAAAGACCTATATAAATCCTCACATGGGCCCAAGTCGATTGGAAATCAAATCAGGTTGATTTTTTTGTGCAGCATTAGTCTGTTCAACCATCGTCTTCTGAAATGCAGCATCAACTTGCTCAAACATTGCTTTGCATGCCTGCTCAAATGCAGGAATAAAAGAAGATGCCAAGCTAGCCCTGATTGCATCCTGCATGAATTTTATAGATACTGCTGATTAGTGGTAAAATTTTCATGGATGAAATGCACTTCCACAGGAGGCATTTAATTATATTTGAATTGGAGGTATGGTGCTAATTACTGTTAATTTCATGGATAAACACACTTCCACATGATAAGATACTCAATCATGGGTCTTTTCCTTATTTTGTCCAACCCAGCTTGGTTGCAGGTGGGATGGGACATCATACCCAGAAGGGATCATTGTGATGAGGTCAATCACCGTCTTCCTCAAGAATAACTACTCCAAATCCACGGAGCTTCACTGAACTCCTCACAGAGACTTCTCGAATCCACGAGGAAAGATAGAAACTATAAACAATTATAAAAATAAATTTATTGATAATTGATAGATCAAATAAACGAGTCTACAGCCCTTTAAATATGCAAGACTTGAAGAAGTTTAGGAATTAAACTATAGCTAAAACTCCCTAAAATTCATAACTCACTATAAATAGTAAATTTACTATTTATAGTAAGTGTCCTATATGGCTTAACCACGTTATTCTCCTAATTTTTCTAAACACTTTTCATGTTGGACACATCGCCTATAGCCCAACTGATGAAAAGTTACAATCAAACCAAAACTTACTAAAAATAGTAAAAATGGAAATAAACAGTAAAAATAGTTAAAATGTTTTGACTTTGAACATATGACCTGAGTAAATTTCCTGAGTGCCCATGTATCAAGCTTCCAACTCTGCCAGAGTATAAAATATGAATGTCAAGGCCATTTCGTTATTTATAGAAATCTTCGGGGCATAAGAAGGGTACGGGGAATCGACAGCAGGGTGATGTAAGTGTTTTATCCACGCCGTCCATCGCTTATCTTAGATCATTTTAAAGTATGACCCAAAAAAATGAGACGGGTAAAGGGCTTAAGTGGACCACAAAGTGGGGATTTAACATCCACCATTACAAACTTCTTGGGAGCTGGATAAGTTTTGGTTCAAATATCACATATTTTTTTTCCACTTCATCCAAGTCTACATGACCTTATGAATAGGCTAGATGGTAAAAAAAAAAAAAATCACAAAGTTGCAGTGCAAAGTGACGGGGTTCACTTATACAAATTGACGGCCGAATTTGCGAGATTCCATCAGATTGACGGTCGAATTTTCTGTTTATTTCCATTTTTACTATTTTTAGTAAGTTTTGGTTTGATTGTAACTTTTCATTAGTTGGGCTATAGGCGATGTGTCCAACATGAAAAGTGTTTAGAAAAATTAGGAGAATAACGTGGTTAAGCCACATAGGACACTTACTATAAATAGTAAATTTACTATTTATAGTGAGTTATGAATTTTAGGGAGTTTTAGCTATAGTTTAATTCCTAAACTTCTTCAAGTCTTGGTATCCATATTTAAAGGGATGTAGACTCGTTTATTTGATCTATTAATTATCAACAAATTTATTTTTAGAATTGTTTATAGTTTCTATCTTTCCTCGTGGATTCGAGAAGTCTCTGTGAGGAGTCCAGTGAAGCTCCGTGGATTCAGAGTAGTTATCCTTGAGGAAGACGGTGATTGACCTCATCACAATGATCCCTTCTGGGTATGATGTCCCATCCCACCTGCAACCAAGCTGGGTTGGACAAAATAAGGAAAAGACCCATGATTGAGTATCTTATCATGTGGAAGTGTGTTTATCCATGAAATTAACAGTAATTAGCACCATACCTCCAATTCAAATATAATTAAATGCCTCCTGTGGAAGTGCATTTCATCCATGAAAATTTTACCACTAATCAGCAATATCTGTAAAATTCATGCAGGATGCAATCAGGGCTAGCTTGGCATCTTCTTTTATTCCTGCATTTGAGCAGGCATGCAAAGCAATGTTTGAGCAAGTTGATCCTGCATTTCAGAAGACGATGGTTGAACAGACTAATGCTGCACAAAAAAATCAACCTGATTTGATTTCCAATCGACTTGGGTCCATGTGAGGATTTATATAGGTCTTTACTTGACTCTACTCGATATTTAATAGTTAAATTAATAATATTTTATGTTTCTATAAACACTTAAAATGGTTATGTATAGTTAAAATATAACATGTTTCTGAAATAAACAGATGTGGAGCTTATGCTTTCCAGTCTGACAGCGGTTGCACCTTCGAAACTCGGTTTGAGTCGTTGCGAGCTGCGTTGAGTCGACCTAGTCAGCAATTCAGTGAATGCCGTTGGGTCAAGACTGAGTCGCACTTAGAATCCAGTTTCTTAATGACTCAGCGTGAAATCCAGTCGAGTGGCCCCACAACTAACTTTTGAGTCAATGCATGGAGTTTTTAGAACTATGGTCTTCATTTGGGGCAACCATTAAGCCCTTGTTTACATCCGTTCTTCATTAGGGGTAGACATTAAGCACTTGTTTGCACCTGTTATAGATTATTCACCAGTAGTATTCAGGATGGAATCCCTTCTTGGTGTTGTTCGTGGATGGTGTAATGCTGGTCAATGAGACCAGCTTACTCACAAGTACCAGTTGGAGGTTTGGAGGTAGGCTTCAGTGTCTAGAGGTTCAAGATTTAGCAAAACCAAGACTGTGATAGAACAATAAGAATTATAAGATAGAAATTTGAAGGAAGGATTTAGCATCTGGAGATTTAAGATCGAGCAAAACTAAGACATTGTGATGATATCTTATGATGGAAAATGGGTTCACTTGAAAGGGGTTGGAAGCGTACCAGTTAAAAGAGCTCAATCCACCTTTGATTGCTTTAAATTGCTAAGAACTTTATTTAAATGGATAATCTTTTGTATTTTCCAAAGTTCCATGTAAGTAACTATATATATATATATATATATAGCCTAGTTTACGGTCCTCCTTAAATTACATTGGAACCAAGGCATAATTCCTATTGGCCAATATATGGTCCTTACTAATTCAACTCAAATAACTGTATTAAGGTTTTCATATCAGAAAAAAGAGAATGGAAACCAAATAAGATTCAATCACACTCAATTACTAAAATTCAGGATCTTCTACACATCTGAATGCCAAAAATGCGAAACTGTGTATTGTGTACCATCCTATAAGTTGCTGGCTGGACTTGTATGTGTTGTAGATTCAGAAAATGAAGAGCCATCCATGTTTCTTGTCTGTGCTGTAGATTCAACTTCAAAGACTCCTATGCCAACTCACATTACCACTAGCACCATTGATCTTGTCCTCTTTTGGTGGGTAAGATTCTGTCCCTGTCATTTCATTTACCCCTTCTTCCGGAAAACTTAATCCTCTGGTTATCAATCTTGTGAGATCCAGGGCTCAGTGTCCCCTCAGTATTGGGAATTACCTTCCTCTCCTTTAGCTTAATGAATTATCATCATCCTTCCAAAAAAATTTAAAAAAAAAAAGAAAAATAAAAAAAGATTCTGTACCTGTCATTAATCTCTAACGAAAGAACTTTTTATTTTTCTTTCTGAGAATTAGTGAAGGGTTTTTCATAGTAAGACAACTAGTACAAAATAGGGAAAGAGTTGCCATTACAGAGCAGATCATCAACATGTGCTGTGGCTGAGGTATTGGCCATGACATTACCTTTTCCTTTTCATTTGGGTAAACTAAATGTTCAGCCTATAAATGGTAAATCTTCTCAAACATAACAGATGGCGGCCAAGGCTTCAATTGGTTGTGGGAAGACGTTTCATTTCTAGAATCACTCCTTTTCAATGGGCATTTACCCCCACCTCCAAGAAATCCCCCATTCTCATTGGCCCGGATAACATCAAAAAATTGAGCATTTATCATCATTCACCTCCAAGGACTCCATGTGCAAACAATCAAAATTCACTCCAACCATGATGAGCTTCCATATTTAAGATTCTCCTTCATTTTCTTCAGAATAAATCATGATCCTTGTTAGCAATACTCAAGTTTAAAATCCTTATTTTAATTTAATTTTATTTTTTTAAGCGTAAATTGACTAAATGTTTAAAACTCTGTATTTTTAGCAAGATAGGCATTAATAAATAAATATTTGGACAAACCAAATTAAAACTCCATATTTTAAAGAAGATGGGCAGATAGTGAAGATTTCAGAAGAAACAGATCAATTTGTATGGGGAATACTTCCAAAGGAAGGATTTAACAGAGGCAAAAGATAATATTAACCCACTATTCGATTACCTTTATAATAATTGCTTATACATTTAGAAATTTTAACCGTTTTAATTGAAATATTCACCCTTAACCTAATTTTAAATATAACAAACCCATATGCATATATAGCTGGCTTTTTGTTTTTTTTTTTTTTTAATTTATTTTTTTTTTTGTTTTTTTTTCCATTTTATTGAATTGGAACCATGTTAAACCCAAACTTTTCATTCTCCGTATTTCTGGGTTTTTGCTTTCTTTCTTCTACCAAACTTTGACTAAAATTTTAATGATAGAGACCTATTTAAACCTGAACATTTCCCCCTACTATTCTTTTGACGTCTTGTGTTTGCTAAATATGGTCTTGAGTAACTAAGCATAGCCCATGCTAGATGGAGCCACCTCATAGAATTCGTGTATAATGAGGTCTTGTTTTATCATATAAAAATTGTTAGCGCCTCTCAAAACTCCTGTCGGGGAGAAAAATCAATGTTCTATTGTTATCTGCCTATCCTACTCATTCTTCAGATTGATTTGCAAGCGATTCTATCAGTTCTTCCTCTTCCTCTGAGTCAAGGAGTCCTGCTATCCCTTCTCCAACAGCTAGCATGCGATATTGGAAACAATACCTCCCAGAAGCTAGATTGGATGGTAGACATTGTTGTTGCTATAGATCCAGTGGACCCAACAATTGCGGCGCACAGGCGGCCAATATTTGAACAGGTTCATCAGATATTGGACCACCAGCGGGTGCTCCCGACCACCACCACAGCTGAAAGAAGCAGCATCCCCCTCATAATGTGTGCAATCAATTCAGTATTGAAGACCTGAAAATGACATTTCTCTTTCTCATTTGTACACAAACTGTTCAGGCCTTTTGGCTGTTGCAGAAGGACGTACAGAAAACAAGGAAGAGGGTGTGTGTGTGTGTAAAGAATAGGAGAGTTTGACAAAAGTTGGGGCTCGTTTGGCACCTTTTTAATTGGAATGCATTGGGATCCAATTCACGATTACAATGGAATCCATGTGAATTAGAATCCTTTGTTGAATTTGGCAGCTTGTAATTGGAATGCGCTTTAATCCCAAAAAAAAATTGTATTTAGATGTCCGTCATGAATGTGTTAGAACTCTTTAGTATATTCATAGGAACCTTAATTTGATTAGTTAAATCTGCTTTAATATCGCAAATTAGTGTATATATATGATGTTTGACAGAATGATCGTAGTAAGCCTATTGAAATATATATTTTCACCTAAAATGAGGAAATTCCGAGCCTCTAGTAGGCCGAAAACCTAGGGATCACAAACGAGTGACTTGTCAATGTTTTTTAACTGTGCATTTAAATTACCTATGTCTGGACAGTTTCGATCATTCAATTGGTGTGATTTAAGTGATGCAATTGCTGAATGAATTGTTTCAGGGTATAATTAGCATGCCAAGTGTATGGATTATTAGTAGCCTAATAACACCTTTGTTACTCGTGCAACTCTCTTACTTTTAAAAGAGGGACATGATAGCCATTTCACACCAATTAGCTTGAATTCACGACAAAATAAAATGATCTCAAAACACTCCAAAATATGTGTTTTCATTTACCTTTGAATCCAAGGCAGTAAAAACACCATTTTGGTGCATTTACCTCCAATTGCCTCTAATAACACCCAATTCTAGGGTGCTTAACAGGCTATGAGTATTATTCCTCTCTTTTTACTCTGAAAAACTCTCTAGATTGGAATGCCTTTAATGAAAGAATACCTCCTTTTATGAAAAGAGAGGGATGGGGAGGGATGGAGAGGATATGTGAGGAGTTTGAATGAAGTAGGGTTTATCCTTATTACATTCGATCTATCCTATTTCAAACCTCTTCTCTTTGAATTTAAAATTCAAAATTTTAAGTTTGACAGAAAATTGAAAGGCGGATATCGGAGAGTAAATTACGTGGGACCGACCCACTAGTGGTTACAAGAGTGGGCCCAATAGGCCTATATCCTGAATTCAGGTTTTGATGACCCACCATTTAGAACTTTTCACATGCACTAGTTGAAAATAAAATTTCCACAATGAGGGTAAACAAACAAGACATACTTAGAACGTACATGTGCCATAGAAATCAATCTATCATCATCAATATAAAACCATATAAAATAAAAACCAAAGAAATCTATCACCAACCACGTTACCTATCTTTATATCACATTAAACAATGCATGAGTGGAAACAAATTAAAACATAAAAAATTCGGATTCGCCATAGGAAGAATCCTGAAAATCTCCTATTAGTCTACATGCATATAGGCAATTCAAAAACAGCATCCAATGTTCCCCATTTAATAGTCTGCATTAGAAAGAAAAAAAAAAAAAAAAAAAAAGATATACAACAGGCATTGGAGGCAGATCATAAATAATCTGTAAAAAATAAAAATTAAAAATTAAAATACCTGTGAAGTGGGGTGGATCTTCGATGGATGAATAGAAGAAATAGTAGAAATCGACTATCGGCTGCCCGGTGGAAAATGGGCGAGAGGGATTGTGAGAGATTGGGGAAAGAGGGCCTCCGATCGTCAAAAGGAAAAACCCCTCTTTTTCTTCCGCTTTGATGAGAACCATCTGTAAAAGGAAGGAATTTGAAATTAGAAACGAGAGAAGAAGAAATCTCTGAAAAATCTCCGGAACCGGAAATGGAAAGTGCCGTTAGTGGTGCCATTGCCGTTAGGGAAGACGGCGGAGAGAGATTTTCGTTTTTTCTTTTTTCTTTTTTTTAAATATGAAATGGAAACAGATGGGCTAGTCCTACGTGGCAGGAGCGGTGAGGTGGACCAATGAGATTGCGGGAGGCAGAGGATCCGGACTCAAATGTAAACTAATGATGGCACTGCCATGTTCCAATTCCAGCAAGTGTTAACTTATGGGACCCACCCATGCTCTTGGTCTCCGTGGTAGTTCCATCTCGCCAACTACTACCCGATCCGAATCTCTAAGAACAGTAGCGTGATTCGTGAAGAAGCTGATATTAGATTTGGCTTTTTATAATGGGCTAGGTGTTTTCTAAACCACGCAATTATACAGGGGAGTTTATCTACATGCGTTTGGGATGCCAGTCATCCATCAGGTGGGTCCCACTGTGTAGATGCCCCTGCCAGTCATCCATGGGTGAAGATAGTAAGAAACTAACAATGACCAAATATTCAATGCTGTTAGAAACAAAAGGATGACTCGGGAAAGCTTGTCTCTCTCCATCCATTTGATTTGTAAACTGTAGCTCAACTGACCAGCATACAGGACCCATTTTTTGTTGAGCTCATCTGAATGGTGGGACTCATCTGATTGACAGCTTGGATCTTGCAGGTGCGTGCTACTTTAGCACATCGGTGGAGTACACATGAACCTCTTGAACACCCGCGTAGGCCCAGCAGAGCTCTTTGGGCTCACTACCTGGTGTTATTGATACCATTAAATTTATTTATTTATTTTACTAAATGTTATCAACTCATCCACTCCGCATGTAGACTATTGTATGTAAATCAAGGCCATCCAAATTACGGGACCTAGTGTAGATAGGTAAATCACGCTGCCTAGCTGAATGAAGCTGTCCAACTGGTACAGTCAAATGGACGGCTGAATAGTCATTTTCGGAGTCCAAATTTAGATGCAAAATTAGATGAGTGGATAAACAGATACATCACCTCGCCCTCACAGATTTTACCTTTTGTGGCTGCCTATTGGTCAACATCTTAAATCTACAAATCATCTGGTCTGTCGATGACAAGTACAATGCTATCGTAAAAATTCAAAATTTTTCATATTGGTTGTTGGATAAGTGTTGTGCTCAATGCCATCATAAGAGGTTCGATGCCATCAAAGGTTGTTCGATGACATCAAAGTACTATTCGATGCCATCCAAAAAATCAGAATTTTTTCATGTTTACTCGGTGGAACATATTGGCGTTATGTTCAATGACATCAACAGTCTATTGATGCCATCGAAGTCCCATCGAAGGTGCTATCAAACTATTGCACAGAATTATGTAGAGTTGCATATTTGGGGGATTTGTTTCCTATTTCGATTGTGATTATCATAGAGGTTATGTATATGGGTGTAATCGGGAAGAGGTGGTATCTCAGAACTTTCTAATTCATTCCTAGGGTTTTTAAGGACTTGTAAGAGGAGATTCGACGCTTTTTTGAATTAAATATTATCTTTCTCTTGTAATTTATGCTTTCATAGTGCATTATTGTTACTTTGTGCCGTTTTTTTTTTTTTTTTTTTTTTTTTTTTTATATCTTTCTCCTTTTCCAAAAGTGTTTTTCCATGTTAAATTCGAAGTCTCAGCGATTGGGCTTGATTGTACGATCCAAATACTTTGCTTAATTTATCTGTGCTTCTAAAGTCGTCCAACAGATCAACACTCATTTGGACCACACCAAATAGCATTAAATGCAAGAGTCATCCATGGCGTGGTCCACTTGAGCATTGGATCTACCTCGTTTCTGGGTTCATATCTTAAAATGATCAGGAAAAAGGGTTGGACAGCAGATACATCAGAGTGCCCATTCTACTTATAGCTTGAGGTAAATCTCAGTTACGTGCACAAACGAAGTCAATGAAAGCTTTGCCACTGGCATTAATCAATGGTTGGCTGGAGGGATTTATAGCACCTTCGTCTTCAGTTTGTACAACCATGGCTATAGCTCTCAAATCCAAAACGTTAATTCGATGGGACCCACCGTGGATGTCTCGTGTAACATGGATCGGCGTTGGGTGATTAGTTAAGAGTCAACGTGTTTATGTATCTATAAATGAAGGTCCACGCAAGCATTCAAAGCTCCAACAGCCCTTTAGAGTCATATATGTCGCAGAAGTAGAGCTTCCACCTCCTAATCAAATTCAATGGCTTCTGCTAAATCTCCTCTTTCTATAAAGATTCTTCTCTTCTTCCACCTCCTTTGCATTTTCTGCTTCCTACAGACACATTCCATCTCCGGTTCTTATGCATCGATTTTCAGCTTCGGCAACTCCCTGGCGGACACCGGAAACTTCCTCCTCACTGGCGCAGTCCGATTCCCGTTCATTGGTAGGCTCCCCTATGGTGAGACCTACTTTCACTACCCAACGGGCCGTTGTTCTGATGGGCGTTTGATCGTCGACTTCATTGGTATCATTCTCTTTTATTCCATGCTCTTTTTCCTAAATTGGTTTTTTTTTTTTTCAGAAAGGTGTGAGCATACCATATGTGACTTTATTGATATGAAAATTTTGATATACAATTATTCGAGTGGGCAACATAAAAAAAGGTGGGCCTTACCTATCTTATAATCCACAAGGAAAACTGAAAATTTACAAAAGGATTCAAAGCGCAGCATAGACAATTTGGTTGGTAGGTTTGAGAACTCAATTTCTAGTAGTATTTTTCTCATGCAGTTTATAGAAAGCATCGAGTCTTCTGTAATTTAGGGTGTTTTCTAACACTTCAGGAATTAATATTTTTTTGAGAAATATTTCTTCCTGGACTCCAAAACATCGCTAGAATTCTCTCTTGAGAAATGGGTGTCCAAAATTAGATCTTTCTCACTCAGCACACACCTAGGAGCTATGGGACGCACATGGTGGATGGTCCAAGCTCATGTGGGCCCAGCCTTTAGTAGTAGCTAAATAAAAAAGAAGAATGGTTTCGATCCATGGATAAAACTTTTTTGTCATAAAGAACACTAATTCGACTGCTAGGGTCATCGTATCAAAGTGATTCCTGAGAGGAAAGGGGAATCATAAGTGATGTTCATATGCTGGACAACCCATATCCATGGTTAGATGATTCCATAAATGATCTTGATCATTCATTTTCTTGGCCATTGATCACACGGCTAAGATCATCAAATCAAGATTTCCTTAAGACGAAGCAAGAAAGAAAAGGTGGGCCAGAAAATGGATGATATATATATATATATATATATATATATATAAACTATGCCTTCTATTTTTGACCATTGATTGGATGGCTAAAGATAACCAAAGGTCTGATCGGAGGCAGAAATGATCTGCACCATCAAAACTATAAAACAGTCGTATCTCGCAAATTGGGATGATTTTTTCCACATATCATATATAATTTTGGGGTAGAGAAACTACTTTAGCCAACCAACCCAGCTATGTGGGTTACCCCACCGGATTTACAAGATCCCATCAAATTGATGGTCAAAAGTCCTCTTTATTTTCATTTTTACAATAAATAGTAAGTTTTAGTTGGAGTATAACTTTTGATCCTTTGAGTTGTAAGAGTCATTCCTAACATGAAAATGGCTTAGAAAAGTTAGGAGAATAACATGGTTAGGCCAATTTGGACACTTAATATTTTTGGCCGGAAACCATGAAGCCGAATAGGAATGGAGATGGTCTAAAACCGTCTATAAATAGTAAGTTTACTATTTATAGTAAGACACGTTTTTAGGGTGTTTGAGTTGCAGTTTGAGTCTAAAACTCCATTCTAGGTTTGAGTTCATTTTATTATTTAAAGGGTTGTAATTTCAATTTTATCATTAATCAATTTATTTTAAATTTATTAGAAATTATTTCTATTTTTATCCCTCGTGGGTTCGAGCAAGGAAGCTCTATGAGGAGTCCAGAGAGCTCCGTAGATTCGGAGTAGTTATTCTGTAAGGAAGACGGTGATCGACCTCATCACATCCCTCCCTGCGTCACATATTGAAGCAATTCTTGAAAGAGATGACAAAACGAGAGGTGGAGCCCACAATATCTATGGTCTAAATCTATTATTAGATGACCTCTTTTCTTAAATGTTCTAGATTGTTCATTTTATTGGGAATTGATAGAATGGCTAAGATCATCAAATCAAGGTGATTCATGAGTCCGACAAGTATATTTAATACAGGGCTTGTAAGATGACTAGTCCATATCCATGTTGAAACAATTTGTCATAAATGATATGGACTATTAATGTTGTTGGCTATCTAACATTTTTAATCAATTAGGAAGCTACTAAATCTTTTCTTTCAAAGTATTTCAAATAAAACCTTATACCACTCCTTTGAGAAGACGATAATGAGAAATGAGTTTCTTCACTTCTGTTGTGACTCAAGATCATGCACATGTTACAACCCACTAAACCCCACATGATGATCTTGGGAAACTATACTACTTTTTCTTCTATGTGAAAATTAATATGATTAACAATATAAAATATTTAATTGATGAAAATTACTTCTAATACAAACAAGCAAATTATCAAACATGTATAATGTAAGAGACATTAAAAATTTTCACATGAAAAATCCTCCCATGTAAAAGGAAAAACAACGGGACCTAATTCGGCATAAAATCTATTATAATCAAAATAATAGAAATATAATCATCAAGAGCCCTCCCATTGATATTCCAACCACATCACTTAAAAGTGCATTACAAGTAACTTAAAAAAAAGTAATTTCTTACCAACTAGAGATTGTAGAAAGTCTCCAACACAACCTTTGGAGAAGATAATTAAAGAAACATTTTTTTTCTCTTATAAAAAACCCTCTCTCCTCTTTTCTTTCTCATATTTTTCTCTAAAAAAGAAAACCCTCCATGTTGCTACAAAAATCTTTCTATTTTCTCTTATTTTACTTGTTGGGCTAAAAAAATCAAAATACCTCTCACACATGTAGCAAAAGAAACACTAATTAAGCCACACATATAAGAATAAAAGACTGCTTATGCCCACACATGTGAGTCCCACCTCCACATGAGGAGGGACCCCAAACAGATGAGTGCTCTGATAATGAGAACCAGCCATGTCATGGATTGTATGCCATACATGATGAGACCCCTATAAAAGAGTTTCACTGAAAGGATGATGTGATCAACACATCCGTAGATAAATTTAGAAAAATGAAAAGGTCACTTGGGATAAATCTCATTCAACACTAAAGACTCAAGGTTAAGATAGATTATGGGGGAATACCTTACATATGGTGGTAACAATAATATGAACGGTTCTCACAGGACTATGTCATGATGTGGGCCCAATTGGAGGCAACACAGCCTAGAGTGCCGATAAAAGCAAAAGGAACGCTTATCTAAAACATTTGACCGGAAAGTCACTAACCGCAACCATAGTTAGCAACCATCTAATTTCGATGTGCGTGGCACGCATGTACAAGATCTAAACCATTAATTTTTGGGCCATTTGGCCCTACCGTGGATTGTGTATAACCGAGAAAGTCACATTAGTCGAGTAATCGGAACCGTTGGATGGATGACTTTTTGAGGATTGGTAAGTGTCGAAGAAGTCCCACCACTGCTAAGCATCCAACCGGTAGACTAAAAATAATAATATAGCATCATGTAACGAGTACAGTCTTGGCATATGGCCTATCCATGGTAGGACCCAACAGATGAACAGTTTGGATCTGGCACTTGTATGCTGTATTACCAAGATTCATTGCTTGATATCATATAACTTAGAGATTAGGGTTTTGCACCATATCCTAGGCATGCCTGTTGAACAGAGACCATCCAAACCTACCAAACGATGGGCTGTCTTGCATGGTCAACGGTTCTTAATTCTTTATTGAATGAGGCCGGTCCTGATGAGACTATCAAATGAGAAACTTATTTTACAATTTTGTGTGGGCCACATTGTGATGTAACGTGATGTGGTTGATCACTGTCTTCCTCAGGAATAATTGATCGCAGGGAGAGACATGATGAGGTAGATCACTTCTTTCCTGGGGATAACTACTCTGAATCCCTAAATCGGGGGAAGCTTCTGGACTTCTCACATAGCTTCCTTAAATTTGTTGGGGATAAAAAAATATAAATAATTTCTAATAAATTAGAAATAAATTGATTGTCCTCCACATGAGGAGGGACCCCAAACAGATGAGTGCTCTGATAATGAGAACCAGCCATGTCATGGATTGTATGCCATACATGATGAGACCCCTATAAAAGAGTTTCACTGAAAGGATGATGTGATCAACACATCCGTAGATAAATTTAGAAAAATGAAAAGGTCACTTGGGATAAATCTCATTCAACACTAAAGACTCAAGGTTAAGATAGATTATGGGGGAATACCTTACATATGGTGGTAACAATAATATGAACGGTTCTCACAGGACTATGTCATGATGTGGGCCCAATTGGAGGCAACACAGCCTAGAGTGCCGATAAAAGCAAAAGGAACGCTTATCTAAAACATTTGACCGGAAAGTCACTAACCGCAACCATAGTTAGCAACCATCTAATTTCGATGTGCGTGGCACGCATGTACAAGATCTAAACCATTAATTTTTGGGCCATTTGGCCCTACCGTGGATTGTGTATAACCGAGAAAGTCACATTAGTCGAGTAATCGGAACCGTTGGATGGATGACTTTTTGAGGATTGGTAAGTGTCGAAGAAGTCCCACCACTGCTAAGCATCCAACCGGTAGACTAAAAATAATAATATAGCATCATGTAACGAGTACAGTCTTGGCATATGGCCTATCCATGGTAGGACCCAACAGATGAACAGTTTGGATCTGGCACTTGTATGCTGTATTACCAAGATTCATTGCTTGATATCATATAACTTAGAGATTAGGGTTTTGCACCATATCCTAGGCATGCCTGTTGAACAGAGACCATCCAAACCTACCAAACGATGGGCTGTCTTGCATGGTCAACGGTTCTTAATTCTTTATTGAATGAGGCCGGTCCTGATGAGACTATCAAATGAGAAACTTATTTTACAATTTTGTGTGGGCCACATTGTGATGTAACGTGATGTGGTTGATCACTGTCTTCCTCAGGAATAATTGATCGCAGGGAGAGACATGATGAGGTAGATCACTTCTTTCCTGGGGATAACTACTCTGAATCCCTAAATCGGGGGAAGCTTCTGGACTTCTCACATAGCTTCCTTAAATTTGTTGGGGATAAAAAAATATAAATAATTTCTAATAAATTAGAAATAAATTGATTGTGATAAAAACGAAATTACGGTCATTTAAATAATGAATTTAAGCATATGAGTGGATTTTAGACTCAAACTCCCTAAAAAGTGACTTACTATAAATAGTATATTTACTATTTATATACTATCAATATTTCTACTAGGTTTCATGGTTTTGGGCCAAAAATAGTAAGCGTTCAATTTGGTCTAACATGTCATTTTCTTAATTTTTCTAAGCCATTTTCACATTGAGCACACTCCTAAAATTCAAAGTATCAAAAGTTATAATCAAATTAATACTTATCATTTATAGTAAAAATAAAAATAAAATAGACTTTTGACCGTGGATCTAATGGAATCTCATAAATCCGGCATGGGCAACATGGCATAGTGGATTGTTTGGATAAAGCAGCTTCTCCCACCCAAAATCACATATGATATGTTAAAAAAATCATTTCAATTTGCAAGATACATTGTTTTAAGGTTCTGACAGTCCAGATCACTTTCACCTCCGATGAGGCCTTCTTTGGTCCATCTTCGCCATGAAAGTGTCCTCGGCTTTATGTACATCATGTATAGCCCACATCCACTCCATCCATAAGTTGCGGTTATCCAAGTTCACCCTTGCTCTAAAGTCGGGATGACCCACAACACAGGTGGGTCACCCCACGAGGAACAGTTGGGATGGGCACGACTACCATTAAAATCTTTCAGATTTGTGTTTGGCCCACCATGTTCCAGATATGCCATCTAATCCATTCATAAGATGCACATGAATCCAGCATCAAGTGTCGATCGAAGACTTCTTCTTTTCTTTTCTTTTTGTTTGAAAGAGAGGAACTGGGAAATTATTTGTCTGCAAATCTGAGAGAGAAAATGCTAATGAACTATGTTGAATGCCATGAATCCAGCGGATGCATATGGTCTCCCAAAGCTGCTTCCATATCTTTCTCCGCATGCAGATTTCCGGCAAGGGGTGAACTTCGCAGTCGCGGGAGCTACGGCACTCGATCCCATCTTCTTCCAAGAAAGAAATCTTACTAGTGCAATGTGGACTAACATTTCTCTAAGTATTCAGCTCGGCTGGTTCGACCACTTGAAACCTTCCCTTTGTTACTCAACGGAAGGTTTGTAGAGATTTTCCTATTATTCTTACTCTTCTTCATCTCTCCTCAATCTAAATCTCATTCTCATGAATCTCAAATTTTTTTTTTCTTTTTATAGATTGCACTGATTACTTTGGTAAATCTCTTTTTCTCATGGGAGAAATCGGTGGAAATGATTACAACTATGCGTTATTGCAAGGAACGAGCATTGAAGAAGTTCAAACCTTCGTGCCTAAAGTTGTCGAAGCCATCGAATCAGCTACCAGTGTAAGAACTGAATAAAAGACTTAAGTGGGACAATGTGAAGCACCCACAGTAGAATCTCAATATGGTTGAATCTTGGCATAGTTTTGATCTTTGGTCAGGCAGTGATGGAAAGTTTGTCCCTCATGATCCTACCCTCTTAAAGACTAAGTGGGCCACACTTAACATTGCTATTTTATCTTGATCCACTGATTGGAATGTTTCACGCATGGTCATTTTCATCTTGTTTTTAGTTCATTAGGGTCACATAATCACATTGATTGGATGAGTATGACACGACTAATCAGACGATGGCTAACGATTTTCCAGAGATTGATTGAGCAAGGCGCGGTGGATCTTGTGGTGCCCGGGAATCTACCGATCGGATGCTCCACGATTTATCTGACATTCTTTTTGAGCCCCAACAAGGCAGATTACGACCAATACGGATGCATAAAAACCCTGAACCGTTTCTCTGAGTACCACAACACACTACTTCAACACTCTTTGGAGAAGTTAAGGCAAAAATACCCACGAACTAAAATCATCTACGCTGATTACTACGGTGCAGCCATGCGGTTTTTTCGCTTCCCTCTGCAATTCGGTTAGCTTCCCTTTCTTCTCTACACTGCCTCAATTTCACCATGGAATTCAAAAATCATGACGATCCAACACTCAGGTGGGCCCAACTTGACTAGAATCGCTCTAGTCAACCTGACAAGCTGCCAAATCTTGTACAAGTCTTCAACGTGTATTCATGGGAATTCCTATCGGAATGTCTTCTTACTTGACCTTTTAAAAATCTTCATTACCTTGTGCTTTTATTAGTCAAGATCAGCCTTTGAACAAATCTTTATCTAACAGCCGTTGGATGAAGTGTCCAATGGGACACAGTTAGGGCTGTCAACGGGCCGTGTTTGGACTGGTCCGAGATCTGTCCAAACCCGGCCTTCAAAGTAAAACTTACAACTGAGGTCGGTCTAGGCATGTGAGGGGCCAAAACAAACAGGCCCAAGGTCAGCCCATGATGATTATCCATAGTCAACCTGACAAGCTGCCAAATCTTGTACAAGTCTTCAACGTGTATTCATGGGAATTCCTATCGGAATGTCTTCTTACTTGACCTTTTAAAAATCTTCATTACCTTGTGATATGTCATTGAAGCCTTTACATGGGCCGGGCTACATACAGCCACCGGCCCGTAATAAAGGAGCTTAAAATCAAAATGGGCCGAGCAGGCCCATTTAAAACTCTAGCTATGGTAGCTGGTCCGAGATCTGTCCAAACCCGGCCTTCAAAGTAAAACTTACAACTGAGGTCGGTCTAGGCATGTGAGGGGCCAAAACAAACAGGCCCAAGGTCAGCCCATGATGATTATCCATAGCCAGAGCCAGAGCCCAAGCTCCGCCACCCTCTTTTGTGTAAGATCTGGGTTGTTCTTAGGTATACCCAACCATGCATGATACTGAAATATGTCATTGAAGCCTTTACATGGGCCGGGCTACATACAGCCACCGGCCCGTAATAAAGGAGCTTAAAATCAAAATGGGCCGAGCAGGCCCATTTAAAACTCTAGCTATGGTAGCATGTCTAATCCTCACCTTTAACTGTTTGCAGGATTCAGCAGTGGGGCCTTATCGGCTTGTTGCGGAGGGGGTGGGCCATACAATTTCAACAATTCAGCACCATGTGGTTCTGCTGGTTCATCGGTGTGCAGTGATCCGTCAACATACGTGAATTGGGATGGCATCCATTTAACTGATGCCGCTTATCGAGCCATTGCCACCGGTTTGGTGTATGGGCCCTACTCTACTCCACCAATGGCGTCCCCTCATCTCAGCTGATTACAACGGATGGAAGGAGAGTGGGATGTTATTGCTTTTTAGTGTTCTGTTCCAATAATGAATAAACTGGTTGATTTCTGTATTAACATTTTATCTAATATCTAATGCTGTATTTGTATATGTGTCACACATTCACGAGATCCAGACCTCTCATCTGTTGGACTGTCACAGGGATGGTTCACACCTCAAATCACAACGGTTTGATGAACCTAGCCAGCAAATGGGGAATTCTGGTCATGGAACAAGTGATCAGATTGGATTTTCAGAAACAAAGCACGGTGTGAGTCCTATCTCATGGGACGAACCACTTCGCTGACACCCCCCAATTGAGGTGAAGGCGAATTGGGTACTGCCCTCGGTAGGAACTAGCTAGAGATGGACGGTCCTGTTAAGGGGTCTGTGGGGCCCACTGGGATGTATATGCTTTTTCAGCTTGATTAGAGCATTCTGTGGATCCTCTACTTGCCACAAACAGAAAAAAAAATATGTTTTCTTGCATTGTGATTGGTCCACATCATCACTGCCCTGCCCTTATCAACATTAAATATAATTTGTGATGATGTGGCCTAATCACATTATACTTTTCCCTCTTTGTGGCCAATAGAGGATCCGAATTCAAAAGAACTTGTCATCTTGGCACACGTAAATTTGACAGGTCAAGAATTCCCTTGATGGCTGTGTGGTGCAGCACATTCCGGAGTGAGAGAAGAAAACCCGGACGTGTGAACTTCAGTAGTGGCAATATCATGATGTATGTATCAGATTCACATGGTCCCTCCATTTTTCCATGTCATTTTAGGGCATGGGACAAAAAAAATGAGACAGATATAAATCTCAAGTGGGCCACACAACAGGAAACATTGGGAATTGAATGCCTATTGCTGAAAACTTTTTGGGGACATAGAAGGTTGTGATTGATCAAGCTGATATTTGTGCTTTCCCTTCATCCAGGTCTATATAACCTTATGAATAGGTTAGATGAAAATATATATATATATATATATATATATATGTCGGTGAACCTTAGAAAGGTTTCAACTGTAGTCATTCAATTCCCACTGTTTTGTGTGGTGTGATTCACTTGAGCTTTATATGTGCCTAATTTTTGGGCTCATGATCTAGAATAAATTGAAAAAATTGATGGATAGTGTGGATCTAACAGGTAAATCGTAGTGGGGTAGAAAAGTTCACTCATTAAAAGTTGTAGAGTGGGAGAGAAAACCGGTGCGTTTTATGAGCTACGTCAGCACCGATGACATAACCAATGAGTAGCCACATCATGCAATTTACGCCACTCACCTATGCCTTCAACACAGACCATCCGGAATTGAGAGGAAGAAATCCGGAGAATATAGAGTTGATTTTAGGATATTTTGCTAGGCGAGTATGTACTCTGCACATTTGCAACCGGTTGCAACTGATCTCTACGTAAATGTATGAGAATGGATGGGTTAAGGTAAAACGAATGATTTAGTAAATACAACCTTTAAAAGGAATTTTATAGTAAAACTAATATCTGAGAGTAATGTGCAGTCGTCTAACAATCTAAACCATCTAAAAATGGTGTACGAGATCACAATACAAAAGCTACCAATAAGGTGTAAAAGTGGCAGGACGAGAACAGGTGGACAAGATACCCACTCTTGCACTAATATTGCAACTCCTTTTATCTCCTTTTTATTTGATTTTTTTTTTTTTTCCCTTTAACAAACAGCAAAACAAATACTCGTAACTCCTTTTATCTTCTTTTCTTCTTTTTCATTTGAATTTTCCCATCTAAAGTAATCTAACGGTATCATTTAAGATTCAAACGTCCACACCATCTTCCTCATGGTCCACTAAATGCCATGACCCATCATCAGATTGCACCATGCCCTTATTTTTCTCAATCCACCAAGAAGTGGGCACAAGATACTCATCCTTCAATGCATCAATCCCTTTATTCACAAGCGCAATATCACGTTTCACTTCAAGATTAAAACCTCCTTTACTCCCTTGTGTCCCTGCAACCCCATGCAAATAAGCCTCCAAGTTATGCCAGCTCGACGCATTGCCCAGGCTCTTCAAGTAGTCCGATTTTCGGGTGTCGATCTGCAGCTCAATACCGATGTCGGTGTAACCCAACAATGGGTAGTTGGGAACGATGTCAGGCGCGTTCCTGATGCGTAGCAGCCGTAGATCTTGCATTGCGGAGAAGGCACGCTTGAAGTTTAAGTCTCCGACTCGAGGGCTTGCGAACACGATTGCAGTCACTGGGAAGGGCTTGTCAGGGAAATCGTTGGCCTTGTTGTAGCCGTTTGCAACAATGTCCGCCGCGTTGAGAGTGCTGAGGGCTGCACCCAAGCTGTGGCCTGTTATGGTTATGCTGATTTCTTCGTTCTTGAACTCTTCCACGAGTCTTGTTACCTCGCTCAGGACCTGCAATGATCAACCACTCCCTTTGTTCTTACCACAGCTACACAGTGGTTTCTCATTAAGTGGACCCCAGCACGAATCTTAAATGGACCAAAAATCAGGACGGCTCAGTGGCCTGCGATCTACATTCAATGCACAGGAATTGCATGCTTGATTCCTGGATCAGGAATCGAAGACTGAAATATTGGAGGTCCACTTATCAGCTGGGAGACAAGTGCCCCAATTGTAGGTTGAATGTTTCTTTTTTTCTTTTTCCTTTTTGAAACCATTCATTTTACTTATGCACGAGCGGCCCACCTAATGAGTGGTCAAAACTGATTTTTGGAGCAGAGAATGCTGGAAGGATAGCTTTGGACCCCATCTGATGGATGTCCTGGATCGCGTAGTGGACTTTCAATCACTGGACTTTGATGCAACTGTCGCAGGAAGTTCCTGTGCTCAGACGCTAGGTGGGCCCCACCGTGATGTTTGTTAGAAATCCACCCCATCCATCTGTTTTTCCAGATCATTGTAGGTCATGATCATGAGGCAGATTCAAAACTGAAGAGGGCCCCGCGACAGGAAATGTGGGTAAGGAAATGCCTACCGTTTAAGCCTCCCTGGGGTCCACTGTGATGTTTATATGCCATCTATACCGTTCATAAGCTCATTACTACTGGGATGAACTGAAAACACAAAAATATTAGCCTAGTGCATTTTTCAGCGTGAACGTTCAATCCTCCCTTTTTCCTGCGTGCGGCCCACTTGAGTTTTCGATCTGGCTCATTTTTATACTAATGTCTTAATGTGATCTCGAAAAACGGATCAACGGGGTGGATTTCCCACAAACTTCACGGGTGGGCCGCACCTATACTGTGACAGGGAAGCGACTTGGGGATCCACCGCCTGACAGTGGGGCCCACCGTGATGTGTGTGCGTTACATCCATGCCGTCCATCCGTTCTGAAAGCACATTTAGGGCATGATCCTAAAAATGAAGCCGATGCAATTCTCAGGTGGACCATACCATAGGAAATAGTAGTGATTGACAATTAAAAGTTTCTTGTGGGCCAGACAAAGTTTCCAATCAATATGATACTTATGTGGTCCCCTCTTCCAGGTCTTTGTGACCTTATTAACCGGTTGGATGGAAAATAGACATTCCGGTGGCCCCCACGAAGTTTTTGATGGTTGGTATTCAATCACCACTGTTTACTTTGGTGTGGTCCACTGAGATTTTAATCTGCTTAATTTTTTAGTTCATGACATAAAATGATCTATGAAAACGGATGGACGGCTTGGATTTAAATAAAATACATCTCGTGTGCCCACACTCAGGGATCCATCGAAGCCGCGTCCCTACCAGACCTTGTCGCAGACAACCCGTGTCCAGACGGGGAAGTCATGTTTCGGAATTACAGTCCCAAAAAAAATAAAGTCAAGTACTCCATATTCGCTTGTGGGTTGCTAATTGCTATTTGCTTCATGTTCATGAGTGGAATTCAAAAGCCGTACACGGCCCGTGCAACAAAGATGCACGCGGGGTCTAATTTTGTTGAGGAAGCGGTTGCATGACATCTACCTCATCTATCGTCTACGCCAGTATTTTTTTTTTTTTAGAGCACACAACCTGTATGTATATTGTTTAGGTAGCTCATGTTAGATGTGATCTCCAAAATAGATCGACACAGAACTCACGGGGAACAGCGGACATCTGTGCGTGCACCATTGAAACCTTCCTGGCTCACCCTGATTTCGTTTGTATGCCATCTAACCTTTTCATAAGGTGAGTCCCCCCAAGATGAATATCATCCTGATCCTAAACTTGTGTGGCTTTAAGAAATTCAGTTGTAGGCGTCTCATCTCCTGTTTATCCTATGGTGTGGCTCACCTAAGTACTGGATCCTCCTGATTTTTATTGTCACGTTATAAAATGATTGGGCTCAAATGATTAGATGGAGTAGATATGTCACATACATTACAGTGAGCCCCAAAGATCATTTTGTTGCGGCTCCCTACAGCAGTTCGCGTTGGACGTATAGATGCAGACATGGCACATGTCAGCAAGATACGTGGGCGTTAGTGTGATCTAAGAACGGTTAATAGTTGACATGGGCACACCGGCTGCAGGGTGGTCTCATCCAGATTTTTGTTCGAGTTCGTTTTGCCTACGTTGCATGTGTCGTCCATTGGGGCCCACAAGCAGAGATAGCATTCTAGTGGAGACCGTCCATCTTCTTGTGCTACCATAAATGAGCGAAGATGAGGCATTGAAGTGATCTTTTCAACGTCATACATGCCGCTACACATCGTGATGATCAAGAAGATGGACCGTTCAGATCGTGAGACCATCACTACATGTGGGCACCAAGGGGCGACATATGCTGGCGATCCACAGTTGGCCTGTACACCCCGGTAGGAACTGGCTTCCAACTGTTAGTACAAAGATAAGCTCCACCATTGTTTCATGATCTCCCAGGTGGAAAGATTGTAGCGGTTCATCCAGTGTACTACAAATAGACGGTTAGGATAAAAGATACAGCATAGCTTTTATTGGATCTTTTTATCTGGAATACTTCCAGGGCATCCCATGTTCATGTCATGATCATAAAATCAACGGTAACCATAAGTGGACCTCACAGCTTTCTGGACACCTGATGCATCGGAACCAATGATTCTTCATTGCTTTTGTCACGCGAACTTGACAAAAAGAGAACTTGATTCCGACTAAGGAATGAGTAATGCTTTTGAAAAAAAAGAGAACTTCATTCATCCAGTGTACTACAAATAGACGGTTAGATTACTTAATTCCGACATAGGAATGAGTAATGCTTTTGAAAAAAAAGAGAACTTCATTGACACGCCATGGAATTCCATAATGCGCATAAGGAAACACCTTGACCCCACATGTGGGATGTGGCACATGCGCATGGCGATTTGGACTGTTGATCTGGTTGGCCATCATGTGGTGAGCTAAAGTCCAAAAGGCAAGGCAATAGGACGATGGTAGCCATCCAGCTGATGGTGGCATACTAATCACATATAACCCAAAATCAAGTGAAGAATGATGAACGGACAGGATTTTCTTCTCTCCAATTAGGCTATAGTCCATCCATATGTTGACCCAACAGATCAACCATCCAGATCATCCGGTAGACGTCTGCAACATGCATGGCGGGGACCAGTGTTGGTAGAACTTATATGAAGCGTGCATCGTAATAAATTTCGTATGTATGTTTCAAAACTAGCTTAAAACGAGGGACGAGCTCTTGTGGTAGGTGCTATGTCCATATCAACAGAAAAGTGCTAGAAATGCTCACGAGCTCTGGTCCTAAGGGCCAACATGTCATGTTAGCACGACATCGCACTCGTCCAAAAGGTTGGACCTTCCTTGAAGATTCAAGCTCAACCACTCATAAGGTAGACCACACCATAGAAAACAATGTCAATTGATCCAAAGTACAGTCGTGGTCCTCCTGATGAGAGGATTGGGGTGACTTTTCCTTTGGACAGGTTGGGATCGTAGTAACATGAAACATTGGCACATTCAAGATAGTTGGACCATAACCTACCAGTCCAACTAGTTGTATGTGAACATTTTTCTACTAAATACGTAAAATACTGTATGGGCTGTAGATCACGTCCCATCGGAAAAGACAGTGGTCGAAACTCACCTGATCTCTGGCACTGGCTTTATTGAACGGTGATCGTGGATCTTCCGAGGTGTAGATAGAGAACCAGCCCTGGTGCACTTTCGGATCAGTAGCAACATCCCCAGAAGAAGCTTTACCCAATAACTTGGAGGCAGAAACAAAAGAGAAATCAAGATCATTCACCCATTCCAATGCCTGGACTGTCCCACGCCACGCGATTACAATGTCCCTCCTCCCTAGGGCCACCTTGCCTTCATCAGTGGCTACAGCGACGTACCCTATCCAGTTCGATTCTCGGCTCCATGCCTCCCTCGATAAGGACTTTATGATGAATGCATCTGGAACGTTGATCTTAGACGTTGCATACAAGAACTTGGTTACCTTGTATTTGTATGGATTTCCGTTCACTAAGCCCACCTTAGTGAAGAAGTCTGCCCGCCCATACCGGCTGCTTCCAGCGTACTTTGATGCTTTCTCCATGTTGAAGGCATCATAGGCAGCTTGGGTCAGCTCACCGTAGTGAATGATGCTTTGCCTTAGATGGATGTCGAGAGGATCAAGGAGGTTCTTCCAGTTGTCACGCCCGTTTATCTCCCGCCATCGCCTCGAAATGCTGCCCAGCATTCTTCACAGCTGAAATCAGACGTATGTATGTGGAAAATGTTGTATGTTACACCTTTAGCACTCGTTACAGCCGTACATCTATCTATTTATAAATGCCCAAGCTATCAAAACGAGTTTGGTTGTATAACATTCTCATCGATTGCTAAAACTATATATATCAAAGGGGGGGAGTTGTTTGATGCCCTGGCTACACGTAAAGATTGATACTCAGGACCCAGAATGAGTGCGGATAGTCTGCGTCGAAGGCTCTGGAAAATTCAGTGCGGTCGCTTCTCATTGATCCACGTCATCGCCGATGACGCCATCTTACAAAACACGCGGATTTCGCTTTACCAATCCGAATTGCGGACTACACAACCCAAAATTTACCGTGTGAAACTTGACTACTCCCACCGTAATTTATGTATTAGATCCACATCATCCATTAATTTTTTCAGATTATTCTAGAGCATGAACCTCAAAATGAGGCACATCCAAAGCTGCCACACCACAGGCTTGGAGAGGTTTTCAACTGTAGTCATCAAATCCCCACTGTTTTTTGTAGTGTAGCCCACTTGAGCCCTGTTGGTCTCATGCCTTAAAACGTATGGCAAAATGGATGGACGGTGAGGATCTAATATATACCTACATCATGATGGCCTATGGAAGTTCCACGTGTCAACACTTCTTTTCTTCTCTTGCAAGCAACTAATTTCTTGAAGCGTGAAATTTAAGTGTGCACCCCCACACCCTCACGACCGTAGTGGTATATCACCACCTATGCATACTAACCCTTGACCGGGTGTTGAAATTCTTGAGAGTCTGCCACCAGAGCAAGATCCATTTAAGTGTGCCTTGTGATGATATATTGCTTAGATTCACACCGCTTATCCATTTTTCAGATTATTTTAGGATGTGAGCCTAAAAACAAAAAAAAATTCAAATTTCAAATGAGCCACAGAACAAGAAACATTAGGAATTAATGCAAACGGTAGTAATTGGTGCTACCAATGAAAACTTTTTGAGGCCAAAAGGCTCTAATCGAGTTGATACTTGTATATTACATTTGTCCATATATAGGTAACCTTACGAACAGATTATAAGCCTCACTGTTGGCCCTAGGAAGGTTTCAAAGACAATTTGTTTGATCCCCATTGCTTTTTGTGGTGTGTTCTCCTTCAGCTTTGGATTTATCTCAAGTTTGAACTTGTGCTCTAAAATTATCTAAAAATTTTGATGAATGGTGTGGATATAACACAAAGATCATGGTCGGGGCCTAGAGAGGTTCCACGTGTTAAAAGTTGTATTAATGCGTGAACGAGAAAATTGGCCTATTTTGTGAGCCGGAGTCATCAGAAATTACCTGTACCAATGAGAAGCGCTAGCACTGGAATTTCTGATGCTCCTCACACGGGATCCGCACTCAACAGGAATTATTAGTGCCGGTAGTTTCATTGGTACATGTGATCATTGTTGATCAGACCAGCTAAGGAAAAAAACAACGTGAATTTTCTCTTCCCGCACACTACACATCACAAGTTTTAACGTGCGAAGCTTCTCTATTCCAATCATGATTTATGTTAGATTCACACTATCTATCAGTTTTTCCAGGTCATCCAGCAATATGAGACAAAAAATGAGGTACATCCAAAGCTCAAGTGCAACACAGCACAGAAAGCAGTGGGTAATTAACTAACTACCATTGAAACCGTCCTAGGGCCAACTGTGGAATTTATTGGTCATTGAACCTGTTCATAAGGTTACAAAGACCTAGATGAAACGAAAAAACAAATATCAGATTGATCAAAGCTTTCTGTGGCGCCAAAAAGTTTTCAACGGTAGGCGCCAATTCCTATTGTTTCATGTGGTGTGGTCCACTTGGAGTTAGAATCCACCTTATCTTTGGGCTTATATTCTATAATGATCTGAAAAAAAGGATGGGTAGTGTAGATCTAAGAAATACAATCATTGTGAGACCCGTATAAATTTCACACGTCCAGAAAACAGGAAGTGTTGACATATGGAACTTATGTGGGCCCATCATAATGCAGGTGTCAGATCCACATTGTCCATCCCATTTTCCATATCCTTCTAGGGCATAAGACAAAAAAATGAAGCAAAAAGAAAGCACATATGGGCCACACTATAGGAAATAGTGTGAATTGGATGCCTATCATTGAAGACTTTATGGAGCCTCAAAAGGCTATCATGAAGCTAATATTTGTTTTTTTTTTCCTTAGTCCAGTTCTTTCTAACCTTATAAAGAGGTTAGATAGCAAATAAATCTCACCATAGACTCTAGGAAGGCTTCAATAGTAGTTGTTCAACTCCTATTTTCTGCATTGCGGTCCACTTGAGCTTTCGATGTACTTCATTTTTGGGCTCATTTCTAAAATGATTTAGAAAAGGAAATGGATGATGTGGATTTAACATATAAATTATGTTGGGGTAGAGAAGTTCCACACATTAAAAGTTGTAGTGTAGTATGCAATCTATTTGGGTGAGAGAAAAAGGGTGTATTTTGTGATATGGTGTCATCCGCAATGGGAGCCTAATATTTTCATGTGCCTTCAGCATATATGATCCGCACATCAGCCATACATCATCTCAAATTAGAGCAGCAATTTGTGGGAATCTTTTTGGCTAAGTGGCATACCCAAAATCAGATTGATCGCCCAATCTTAACCTTTGATTCTTAGTCACTTATTTATTGAAAAGGCCCCATTGGATATGTTTATTTTCAACTGTCCAGTAAATTTCCAACAAATCGAGACAGTCATCTAATAAAGTAATAGTAATTTTTGGTTCATGACACATCTAAATTTTACCCACTTTTTGCACAGTTTAATTAAATTGTTTGTACTCCACGTGTGCATTAAATTGCTTGTACTCCACATTCTATTGCCATTGGAAAAACGAAAATACAATGAAGGGAGCCGGGGAATGGTACTAGGATGTCGACCTCACGAGAGCTGCAATGATGTCGAGCTGCGTGGGCCCCACCGTGATGTGTATCGGAAATCCACACCGTGCATTTGTTGGGTCCCATCTAGGTTATGGGATATCCAATAAATAGGCTGTATCCGGAACTCAAGTTAGTCACACCATTTGAAATAGTGTGAAATCATGACTAAAATATCTAAAAGCACTTGTTGGAGCCACCTGAGTTTTGGACATGTTGGAAACTTGTTTTGACCCGTAATCCAAGTGGAACACACACAATAGATGGGCTGGATTTCTAAACAACATCTCACTGGTTCCTATAAAAGATCATGAAGATTTCAATGAGTGAATATCTACTCTCAATTATTGCCTATGGTGTGTCCCAGCTAATTCCTGTATTTGCCTTACTTTTAGGCCCGTGGCCTATCAAGAAATGATGCATGTGATTGATGGGGTGAATGTCAGTGGCCTACCAAGAAAGGGTGCATCTGATTGATGGGGTGAATGTCCTTCACACATCACAGTGGGGCCCACACAACTAAGTTTCTTATTACTTCCACTCATACCTTTTTCCGATGGAGCCGTGGACAAAGAACCCACGTCAAGGCCCAAAGTTGGCAATGTATGTTTATTTTAGGTAGAGAGCTGTATGGTTGCGATGTCTATACCTACCTCCCGTTGGTGATTGTTCACTTTCTTTTCGTGATTCTCATGCTACATCAGTGTGGTGGTTGATGTCTGAGGCGGATTGCGCCTGTACGATAAGAAATCGGATTGCGTACTGAGTTACTCAGTAGGCTTTTATCATACTGAGTAAACTCAATTGGGCCTACCGTGAATGTGTGTGGGTTATCCACGCCCTATATCCGTTTTCCAGCTAATTTTATTAGTTGAGTCGAAAATCGAAGCATGCCCAAAGCTCGAGTAGACCACACCACAGGAAACAGTGGGAATAATGACTTCCACTGTTGAAACCTTGGTAGCCCCACAGTGATGTTTATTTGTCATCCAACCTGTTCATAAGATTACACAGAAATGGATGAAAGGAAAAAGTAAATAACAGATTGATCCAAAACTTCTGTGGCACCCAAGAAATTTTCAATGGTATAATTTCAATTCACACTCTTTCCCTTGGTGAGGTCTACTTGAGATTTGGATATAATTAGTTTTTTGTCTAAAGCACTCAAATTATCTTTTAAAATGGATGGACGGAGTGGATAAAATATGTAAATTATGGTGAACCCCACAGAGTTTACACAGTAAGCTTAGGGTGCTGATTTACTCAGTAGGCAATCAGCGTCCATACGATAATCCTTCTAGGCAGGACTCCTGGGATCACTATAATGTATGTGTTTTATCCATGCAGTATATCCATTTTTCTAAGATAATTTTTTGAGAAGGAACCCAAAATTGAGGAAGATCCAAGCCTCAAGTCGACCACACAGTGGGGATTAAACTCCAACCGTTATGAGTGGCAAAAGTTTTGTGATCAATTTGATATTTGTGTTTTCCCTTCATCCAGGGCTATATGACCTTATGAATAGGTTGGATGGCAAATAAACATTACAGTGTTCCCTAGAAAGGTTTCAACGGTGACTTTAGTCCACTTGAGAATTGTACCTGCTTAATTTTTAGATTCATATCTTAAAATGATATGAAAAAAATTGATGAACGGTATGGATAAACCCATACATCACAGTGGCTGCCTCTGATCCCGTTCCTGGACGTATTAAGCATATAATGCGCCAAGGGGCGGTATGCAATCCACTTCCGTTGATGTCCAGGGTAAATTTTATTTAAGTCAAATAAAGCTAAATTTGGGCCCAATTAATGTAACAGACGTATCAAACTTATGTTAGCTTTGCACCGTTTAAAAAAAAAAAAAAAAAAGAGCATAACTCTAGAAACATTCACACGGAAAAGTTGTACCGAAAACCATATGGTCCAAATGACTGACCCAACTATGAATGGATCATAGTCGAAATTAAATTGGATCGAGGAGATGATAATAACTATCTGATTTTTCGTTTAAATTTGTACCTAGAGCTAGGCAAAGGATGGCTGGACTCGTCTGACTCATTCAGACTCAAGTCAACCTGAAATCTAACTCGGAATTGGGTTGACATCTTCCAATCCAAACTCAAACCCAGTCGGGTTTAGGTTATCTAGTAACTCGACTCGACCTGAAATCTAACTTGGTATTGACCCGACTGAATCCGTAACCTAACTCATACATTTTAAAAAGAAAAAGAAAAAAAAAAAACTCACATACAATGTGGCTCATAAAGAGGATGCAATTCCGGCAGGTGCACTTAGATTCTAAGCTATGATTTCAGCCCATGGATACTCGCTGCACCCAACCCGACTTGATGCTGACTCGACCCGACCTAGTGCTGACTCGACCCAACTCGGTACCTATGATTGGGTCGGACTCGGTCAAGATTAGTCTAGGCCAGAACCAGTGATGTAGAGCGGGTCGCGAACAGTTACATGGCCAAGATGGATCAGAAAAGGCCCGGTCGATGATAGAAGTGATCCAGACCATCGAACCTTAAATCGGGCGTATCTTGCAATCCGGAATGAGTTACCTGACGTAAAATATATGATTTTGGGGTAGAACGAGCTACTGAAGCCAACCAACCCCGCTATGTCGGATTGCGCAGCCCGGAATTGCGAAAAACCCCTGTATCGACGGTCGTTTCCCTGTTTTAATTTCGTTTTTACTATAAATAATAAGTTTTAGTTTGATTATAACTCTTCATCCGTCGGGCTTTAAGAGTTGCGCCCAACGTGAAAAAAGTTTAGAATAATTAGGAGAACGGTTTGGTGAAGCCAAATAGGACACTTACTATTTTTGGCCGAAAACCTTGCGCACTAGTAGACATCACGACCGTCTATAAATAGTAAGTTTACTATTTATAGTAAGTCGCGGATTCTAGGAGTTTGAGTTGTAGTTTGATTCTGATTTCTTTCCCATTGCTTGGTACCCTCATTTAAAGGGTTGTGAACTCATTTTTATTCATGAAATTAATCAGTTTTGAATTTCTTAGAATTTATTTCTATTTTCTGCTTTCTTTCCTCGTGGATTCGAGAAGTTTCTGTGAGGAGTCCAGAGAAGCTCCGTGGATTCGGAGTAGTTATCCTCATCACGTTCATCCCTGCGTCAACCGGACTCGAATGGTCAGTCATGCTGGACTCAGTACCGAGTTTCGGGTTAGATCTATTTCAAAACCCGATCAAGACAGGTCAACCCTAACTCGCTCTGACTCAACTTATGCCCAGCTCTATTCGTACCCCTCTCTATTTTACTTCAAACCTCTATTTGATAGCTATTACTTAGATGGTTAGGATTGCTTGGTTGGTGTGATTTTAGATATATGTTCCATCGATAATGGGATCAATTTGGATGGTCTCGATAGCTGTACGTCACGTGTGAGGAGAGCCACCACATTTTTTTCAGATGGTGCAAAAGTTCAGCTGCCAAGAAAAATCTCATGCTTCTTTCTCCATCTCTTCCCTTATTTAGGCACTTTATCCAAGTGGGTGGATGAGATTACGTGGCCATTAGAACTTCCTGTATGAGAATTACATGACGTCCAAACGTACCTCCATGTACTTCATAAATATAGTTGTGATTTGATAGAACACACTGCCTTGATTTTTTTGGTAATGGGACAGTTAAAATACAGCCCGAGATGGGGTGCGGCTTCCTTGACCGTGGGGCCAACGACAATCTATGTTACTTATATCCATGCCGTCCATCCGTTTTGAAAACTCATTTTAGGGTATGACCCCAAAAATTAAGCAAAATCTCGGGTGGACCATAATACAGGAAACAGCAAAATCTCAGGTGGACCATAATACAGGAAACAGTGGTAATCAACCATTAAAAACTTCTCTAGCACCACAAAAGTTTTGGATCAAGCTCATATCCGTGTGGTCTCTTCATCCAGGTCTTTGTGACCTTATCAGCAGGTTGGATGGCAAAGTAAACATTCCAGTGACCCCCATGAAGTTTTTAATGGTGAGGATACAATCAGTACTGTTTCCAGTTGTATGGTCCACCTAAGATTTCGTTCTGCTTCATTTTTGTGATCATTCCCAAAAATAAGCTTTCAAAATAGATGAACATTGTAGATGTAATATACACACAGTGGGCCCCACAGTTAGGGATCCACCCAAACCGCACCCATGAGATGGAGGGACCCGTAGACAAAGATCCCCCATCAAGGCCCATGGCTGCCAATATTTATTTTAGGTAGGCAGTTAGATGATGGCGAATTTTATGCCATCTACCTACCACTAATGGTAGTTCATTTTCTTTTTAGTGATTTTGATGCTCTGTTAGAATGTGATAGTTGATGTAAAAGCATTCACCAGTGTATTATACACGCACTATACATTTACTCAAACAAAACCGCTGAAATTTGAGCCTAGTTTATGTAAGTCATGTATTAAACTTATCCTGACATATGATTCATAGGAACTTGTTTGCTTAATATGGACCGTTGGATATTTTCATCTCAACCGTTCATAAAGGTTATTAGCAAATTAGATAGCGGCCAACAACAATTAGGACAGTTTTACTTTTTCGACAGGTCTACAATTTCTTAGTTCCTGAAAATCAAGCTTATACTCCACCAGAGCATCAAAGTTCTTCCATTTTCTTCTAGAAGCGTCGATCCATAGACAATGCAATCCATAATAGAAAATTAAAATGGCATGTACTTTCATGTGGTTATGGTTGGGGATCTTATATATATTCAATGGTGTCCATTTTCATTCATAAAGTGGAACCCTTGGTGCACTCTACTTTATAAAAACTAAAGAGACAAGCCTTTTCTTCCAAGGGAGAGATATGTGATTGAAGAGGGGTTACGTGCAAGTTTCATTGGCTACATAGCAACCGGATGGTGACTACCTGTGTGTCGATCGAGTAAATGGACACTTGTCTCTCGACGCCGTCTATATATTTCTTCTATCTTGGGCAACGTTGGGTGAAAACTAGGTGATGGGGAGTACGTGTTGAACGCCTTGCCTCCACATAGTATAATGTTGAGCCACGTATGCAATGCTAGCAGGCATGGATAGGATTGTGGGGACTCGTGTGATCTAAGGTACAGCAACACTGAGATGAAAGAATAAGTGGAATGGTTGGCCGTGGATTTATTTATTTATTTATTTATTTCGGTGGAAGTTGGTCTATCAAAGGGGTTTGAATATTGAGAAATTTGCAAGTTCAACTAAGAGGCCATTTGAATGCAAGCAAAGTTATGTTCAGCATGAGCTGTCTAGGCCATATTGTCTTGATCAATAAGCAATGCTGGTCATGCTTTTTTTTTATTTTTCAAATTTTGATTTTTATTTATTTATGTGTGTGCGTGTGTTTTGTTTGTTGTGTTTTTCTTAATTGCAAAAATAAAAATAAAAAATAAAAAATGTATGATTGAAACAAAAGAAACTCACCAAAAACTTAGCTGCGCGCATCAAACATGGCAGATGGAATATAGCAAATAAGAGCTACCTAAAGATAGTTGGTAGAACATGTGCACATTGACACGAGTGGTACATGATCCATACATGATCAGATGAACATGGCAGATTTGGCACACGCTCATGTAGTTGGTGGGCTGTCAATTGGCTGGGTAAGATCCAATTTTCCATCAGGCCTGGCCTAACCAGTTCAAAATCCAGGCCTAGGTGAACCTAGGAAACTGATCCGCAGCACTATCTAGCACTCTACTGGATGATATGATCAACAACAGGATCATAATCCTTCAAACGACAACGTGCTGTGCTAGGAAAACACATGTAAATTAAGTTTTCAAGAAGTAGAAACCATTTTCATATATAGAAGTCGACCCAACTAATTGAAACAGAAACGATTAGCGTGAACCCTTGTCATCCTTCTTATAAACTATTCCAATCTCGTATTAACTAAATCTTCAGGAAATGGATGAATTACAATTCTCTATGATTAATAGAGGATTCTACTTTATTAACTGGGCTAGCTAGGAAGAGAAATCATGCAATCAATAGGAGTTGAATTAGAGAAAAAAAAAAAGAAGAAGAAGGGAGAAGAGGCAAAGCACCAGATTTAGTAAGGTCACTGCTACTTTTTATTATAGATTCCAGGTCTACACTCTGCATACGCTTATTCTAATTAAACAAGAAAACATTCAAGAGGACAAAGTCCATTCATCCATAGTACACATGACATATGTGTATGGTGATCCAAATCATTCATTCACCAGAAACAACCAAGAATGGATCATGGACATAATTCGTAAATTACATTGATCAAAACCATTTAAAAATTGGTGTACTAAATCACCTAGTGCACCATTTTTATAATGGTTAGGATTGTTTGAACACCGCATTTTTTGTCCATGATCTATCCCACGGTTGAACACAATGAATGAACGGTTACATATGGCACGTATACAGTTTATTCTCATATTTCATTTATTTATTGTACATGACCCCATCTATTTAGACCACTTAAAATTCAAACGTCTGGGGTGTCTTCCTCACGGTCGTCCAAATGCCATGTCCCATCATCATGTTGCACCATACCCTTATTTTTCTCAATCCACCATGAACTAGGGATGCTATAGTCATCCTTCAACGCATCTGTCCCTTTATTCACAAGGTTTATGTCACGATTCACTTCAAGTTCAAACCCTCCTTTACTCCCTTGCGTCCCTGCAACCCCATGCAAATAGACTTCTAAGTTGTGCCAGCTCTTGTCAGTGGACTTCAAGTAGTTCGAATCTCGCGAGTCGAATGATAGTTCCACGCCGACCTCCACGTACCTAATCGGCTTTAACAGGTTGTTATTAACAAACCCAAAAATAGGGAGGCCAGGGACAATGTCAGGGACATTTCGGACACGTAGCAGCCGTAGATCATTCATCGAAGAGAAGGCGAGCTTGAAGTCGGAGTCCCCAACTAGAGGGCACGCGAAGACGATGGCGGTGACTGGGCAGGCCTTACCAGAGATATCATTGACCTTGTTAGCACCATTGCCCACAATGTCGGCTGCATTGATAGTGGCGACCGCTGCACCCATGCTGTGGCCGACCACAGTAATGCTGATCTCTTCATTCTTATATATTTCCACTAGTCTTCTTACCTCAGTTAAGACCTGCCAGAGATGAAGATGACACATTTCGTTAGTCTGTCGAATCCAGTTCTTTTTACTCTCTTGCAGAACGGGCCAATGTGTTATATGAGTGGGGATCACCCTTTTTTTTCTGTTTTCTTTTCTTCTTTTTTTTGATTTATGGACCCCGTGGTGAGCCTGAGATGGTCGAAAAGTCAGGTTAATGTACCAAGCATGCATTGAAGGAACGCACAGTTAAAGGTTGGTTGGGGTTACAAGTTTGTGAACCTTTCTAGTGGTACGTACCTTAGTAGGTGCGTGTATAAAATAAAATATTACTATGTTTTTTTTTTTAAGAATAGCCCTTGAATTTATTACGAGAGAACTGGATAAAAATAAGAGATGAAATTGATATGATTGAAGAAATACTATTTGTAAAGACTTCTCATATAAGTTATAGAAATTGTAAAACCTAAATCCAAAGCTTTCTGAAAATATTAAACTTTCTAAAATAATAATTTATTAAGAATTCTTAAATAACTTTTTAAGCTAAGTCAAATTCTTTCTCATGATTCAAATAAAGACTATTATACTTTAAAAATAATGAAAATCTTGCTTTATTAGAAATCATAAAATTTAACTTAAAACTTTTTTTAAAAAAATTTGAAATAATATATTATTGAAATTTGTTTGGAGCAATTGCCTTGCATTGGCTAGCATGTGAAATTCATTGATGGCTAATACAATATTGAAACTCGTGTCATCTGCAACTCGGGACAGCCCAAATTTATAAGCTCCTATCATCATAATATATGAATTAAATCTACATAATGTATCCATTTTTTCATATCAATTTAGGGAATGAGACAAAAAACATGGCAGATCGAAGGCTCAAGTAGGCCACATTATAAGAAATAGTGGAAATTGGATGCTTACCGTTAAAATTCTCTTGGGACTATAGAAGACTCTAATCAAGTTGATATTAGGGGTGCACACGGGTCGGTTTGGTCTGGTTCTGGAGTGAAATCAGAACCAAACCGTTCCTAATGGCTCTAGGATATTTGGAACCGAAACCGGACCATTAGTACCCTAGAATCGAACCGAAACCAAACCGTTAAAACCAGTTTGGTTCTGGATCGGTTCTATGATTCTGGGCTTTTTATAATTCAGCCCAATTGCATTTTTTATTTTATCATCTAGCCCATGTCTATGCATATTGTGATCCATTTGATGAATGATTTAGATATTGTATAAGGTCTGCAAAAATACATTTATAAAAACAATCAAATTGTGCATTATAAACCATAAATCATGAGTCAAATATGAAAACAATTAACGGGTTCCTGGTTCGGTTCCAAGTTCGGTTCTAGGTTCGGTTCCACGGTTCGGTTCTACGGATCAAATCCATGGTTTGGTTCTACGGATCGATTCATGGTTCGGTTCGGTTCAGTTCTACATACCCCCAAACCGAGAACCGAACCGATGTAATCAGTTCTTTGATTTTTGGAACTGGCGCACTCTAGAACCGGACTAAACCGGACCATTTGGTCGGTTCCAGTCTGGTTCTACGGTTCTACCGGTTCGATGTGCACCCCAAGTTGATATGTATGTTTTTCCTTTCATTGAGGTATTTGTAACCTTGTGAAGAGGTCGTTAAATGACAACTAAACCTCACTATGGGTCCCTGCTCGTGGGTTAGTGGTAGACTCACAAGTGTTTCAACACTAAGGTCATAGGTTGGAATACCCATTGAGGTGTGGGTGGGAGTAAAGGCATTTAAATAAATAAATAAACCTCATGGTAGGCCCTAAGATGATTTCAACAGTAGTTGTTCAATCCTCACTGCTTTTTTTGGTGTGGTACACTTGAGCTTTGGATGTGTGTCATTTTTAGGATCACAATCTAGGATGATCTGAAAATTTTAATGGACAGTGTGGATCTAACACAAAAAAACATGGTAGAGCAGAGAAATTTTATGATGTTAAAAGTTGTGTGGTGTATTACACATAAAATAGGTTGTTTTGTTAGAATTGTGGTGCGCATTCAACGCAGACAATCCGTAATCTTCATTTCTCTGGTTACCTCAAAAGTGGATAATTTATTTCTCATGGTTATCGCAGCCGGACACGTGAACTTAGTTTTTAGGACACGATCGACTTGAGTGGAGCCCGGGATTAGCTCAAATATCCATAGCAGTTATGTTTCTGTGTCCATTCATTTCGCATAGAAAATTATTCCAGAAGACGCTTTACTATTATTCCATGAAGAATTCTTCTTCAATGTCGGCTTCGTTGAATTCCATGACGTGTACAGTGTGCACATGCACATATCACCACACATGTGTACACGTATGTGGTTGTTAGGACCGTTGATATGGTTGGCTATCATGTCAATGGGGGCGCCATAGCCCAAAACACAAGGAGATCACAATGATCCATCCATGTTGGTACGACAGATCAACCATCCAGATCATGCTACTGGATACATGGTGGTTGTTTGGATTTTTGGTCCCATATACTTTGTATGTGGTTTTCGATCCCAAGCCTAGCCAAAACCAAAGCACTAGCTCAGGTCACGCCTCAAAAGATCAGGTACACTAACCAACTCAACTTATGAGCTGGCTGTTTTGCTTACTGTCTCTTGACAGTAAAAGGCCATTGTCACGATTACTAAAATTCTCTATGGAATCATTTTAGTGCATCCATGGGCCAACCCACATGTTATACAAAATCAGAAGCCAAAAATTTTTGCTTAAAACCCAGATTGGCCATTTCACTGTGGGTGATTGTCAACATGATCTGAACACGACGCATGGACGTGATGAGGTCAAGCAGTCTTCCTCAAGGATAACTACTCCAAATTCACGGAGTTTCTCTGGACTCCTGACATAGATTACTTGAAGCTACTAGGGAAGAAAATAAAATATAATTTCTAATAATTTCAAAAATAAATTGATAATAAAAATAAATTTACAATCCTTTAAATATTAATATCAAACCTAGCATTAAGTTTCAGAATCAAACTCAAACCCACACCCTAAAATTGTGACTTACTATAAAACTTACGATTTATAGACCATCATGATTTCAACTAGACTTCATGGTTTCGGCAAAAAAATAAGTGTCCAATTTGACCCAACCACGTTGTTCCCCTATTTTTCTAAGCCTTTCATGTTGGGTACGACTCCTAAAATACAATGGATCAAAAGTTACTATCCAACTAAAACTTACGGTAAATAGTAAAAATGGAAATAAAATGAATTTTCAACCATCGATCTGATGGAATCTCGCATATTCATCATGGGCAACCCAGTGTAGCAGGTTTGTTGGCTAAAGTAGCTTCTCCTACCCAAAATCATATATGGTATGTCGAATAATTCATTCTGATTTGGGAGATATGCCTGTTTTAAGGTTCTGATGGTCCGGATCACTTCCGCATCTGATCGGGCCTTCTCTGGTCCATCTTGTCCATGAAATTGTCGGCAACCCACGCTACATCACAAATGATCAGATGGTACTGATGGTATGTGACCCCATATTGACTACCTTGAAGGTGATAAGGTCACTACGGCAAGCTTTGGGTGTAGGGTGTTTACACACTGGAGAATTACTGTGGTTGAAAGCATACCTGTTCTCTGGCACTAGTCTTGCTGTAGGAGGATTCTGGATCAGTGGAGGTGTAGATTGATAAGAAACCCTCGTGCACTTTGGGGTCTTTGGCGCCACCTCCAGTAGAAGCGTTCCCCAATATTTCAGAAGCCGAAACCATGTTGACAGTGATATCGTTTATCCATTCAGAATCCAGACGTGTTCCGCGCCAGGATATCACTATGTCCCTCCTCCCCAGCGCTACCTTCCCTTCATCAGTGGCCACTGCAACGTATCCTATCCAGCTCGAGTTACTAACAAAGAGAATTTCAGGAAGATCAATCTCAGACGTTGCGTAGAAGAACTTGGTCACTTCATATTTAAATGGATTTCCTTTCACAAGGCCCACCCTATCAAACAAGTTGGCCTTCGAATACCGGCTAGTGCCGTAGTTCTTCGATACCTTCACATCGTTGAAAGCATCACCAACTGCTTCATTCAAGTTACCATAGTTGAGTATGCTTCGTCGTAGGTCGAGGTCGAGAGGATCAAGCAGATTGTTCCAGTTATCCTTGCCGCTGATCTCCTCCCATCGGTGAGCGATGTTTCCCGCCATTGATGCTAGCTGGCTATGAATAATGAAGTGGGTGGCTTGTGTCCCTCGTTGCTCCCATGCATCTATTTATAGAAAAGGAAAACATGGAAACGAGTTGCCCGATCGTGAAAAACATGTGCCTTGTATCCATCAGGAAAACGATGCCATGAAGTGAGTCGGTTGATATTAGCGTTTGAGCTGAACGTGATCAGCATGCATTACACGCTCCCAACTTAGCTCTCGAGCTGAACTTGATCTTTGATTGGAATTTGAATAGCGTGAAAAGCATCCCATGAATTGAGGCTATTGTGTTAGATACGGGGAGATTTGCAAATCCAAAAACCGTGTGCAGCAAGCTGTTAGCTTAGATTTTTTCTTCTTCTAAGATTAGATTGCTAGCTATGAAGATTTCTTTCTAGATTTCTCTGAATTATTTTTTCTTTATTTAGCTACCCCTAGGATGAATCTAGACAGGGATAGTTTAGTAATTGCACACAATAAGAAAGCCTATAAATAGGCAGCAGTGTAATACGATTTTCTCATTCCAAAAGGCAGTTGCTGTTCTCTCTTCTTCTTCTTCCAAAAGTTGCTGTTTTTGTTTCATGGTGGCTGCAGCCACACGTCAGCAGGAAGCTGGGTTTTAGACCCAACAAAGTGGTATCAGAGCCGACGATCCTTGGGCCTCATCAGCAAGAGGCAGATCCTGCACTCCCGGTTTTCAAAAAAATCAGCTTTTTTTTTTCAAAAGAAATCAGATTCCAGCCGCAGGTCTTCAAAAAAAACTGTATTGAAAAAAATTAGATTGCAGCAAAAAAAAAAATCTGTTTTTCAGAAAAATCAGATTGAAAAAAAATCTGTTTTAAAAAAAATCAGATTGAAAAAAAAAGTCTGTTTTTTTTTTCAAAAAAAATCAGATTGTAGCAAAAATCTGTTTTCAAACAATCAGATTGAAAAAAATCTGCTTTTTCAAAAAAATCAGATTGCAACAAAAAAAAAAAAATCTGTTTTTTATATAAAAAAAATCAGATTTCTATTTCATCCATCTCCCTTCATTTTTTTTTCGAAAAAAAAAACAGTCATTCCTTTAAAAAATAGAAAAAATGGCTAGCACAATCCAGCCGCAGGTTCCTAAGTTGTCAAAGGACAACTATGAAAAATGGTGCATCCAAATGAAGGCATTGTTCGGGTCGCAAGAATTATGGGAAATCATCACGGATGGGTATGAAGAACCCACTATGGAAGAAGAAGCCGTCTTCACCAATGAAGAAAAGATCACTCTAAAAAATCAGAGGAAGAGAGACAATAAAGCTTTGTTTCTCCTCTATCAAGGGTTGGATGAATCCACCTTCGAAAAGATTGCCGAAGCAATATCAAGCAAGCAAGCATGGGATACCCTTGGCACCATCTTCAAGGGTGTAGATCGAGTGAAGCGGGTTCGCCTTCAAACATTAAGAGCCGAGTTCGAAGCAACTCACATGAAGGAAGGTGAGAATGTTACTGATTATTTTTCGCGTTTGCTTGTAACTGTCAATAATTTGAAAAGAAATGGTGAAAAGATTGAAGATGTCCGAGTTATTGAAAAGATACTTCGATCCCTCACAACCAAGTTTGAGCATGTGGTTGTGGCGATCGAAGAATCAAAAGATATTGAGAAACTCTCCATTGAGGAGTTGATGGGATCGTTGCAAGTTCATGAGCAACGAATGCAGAAGACTGTTCGGTCCATGCCGATGGAACAAGCTTTGGAGTCAAGATTGACTCTTAATGATAGCAATGGTGGACGTGGAAGTTCACAACGTGGTGGACGGTTTGCTAACAATCGTGCAAGAGGCAGAGGGCGCGGATACCAACAAAGTCATGCCCAAAACCAACAGAAAAATACCAATTTCCATGGAAGAGGAAATGGTAGAGGTAGATCTATGCGTGGACGGGGAAGTACAAAGAACATCCAATGCTATAATTGCAACAAGCTTGGCCACTATGCATCTAATTGTTGGAGCAAGCCGATGAATCAAGACGAGCGATCCAACTATGCCGAAGCATCAGGACATGAACAAGAAAGCTCCACACTTCTCCTTGCACAAGAGAAAGGTAGTGATCAGCAGGACGTATGGTATCTCGACACGGGTGCAAGTAATCACATGTGCGGCGACAAGAAACTCTTTGTGGAACTCACAGAAGGAGTTCATGGCGATGTAACGTTTGGAGACTCATCAAAAACACCTGTGAAAGGTAAAGGTAAAATCCAAATCTTTCAGAAGAATGGTGTTCCAAACTATATCTCCAATGTGTACTATGTGCCTAACATGAAGAGTAACATACTGAGTCTCGGACAACTCCTCGAAAAAGGGTATGTCATACACATGGAGAACTCTTCTCTTTCCATTAGAGATTTGCATGGACGTTTGATTGTAAAAGTCCAGATGGCAAAGAACCGTATGTTTCCTCTCCATATAAACACAATGCTTGAGAAGTGTTTTTATGGCAAAGCAAAGAATGATTCCTGGATGTGGCATCTTCGCTTTGGCCATCTAAATTTCAGTGGCCTAAAACTTCTGTCCTCATCAAGCATGGTGCATGGTTTGCCTACTATTGAAGCTTCAGAACATGTGTGTGAGGCGTGCACACTTGGGAAACAACAAAGAAACTCCTTTCCGAGTGGAGTATCCCGAAGAGCAAGAGAACCGTTGCAGTTGGTTCACACTTACATCTGTGGACCATTAGAGTCAATCTCTGTTGGAGGTAATAAATACTTTATTATCTTCATTGACGATTTCAGTAGAAAATTGTGGGTCTATATAATTAAAGAGAAGTCTCTGCTTTTACTATTTTTAAAAATTTTAAGGCCCTTGTTGAAAAAGAAAGTGGTCTTAAAATCAAAACTCTCCGATCCGACAGAGGTGGGGAGTACACCTCAAATGTTTTTCGAGAATATTGCAGGGAACATGGCATTAAGCAACAACACACTGCAGCGTACACGCCACAACAAAATGGAATTGCGGAACGAAAAAACCGCACCATCCTCGATATGACGAGGACCATGCTGAAGGAGAAAAGTCTGCCAAAGAATTTCTGGGCAGAGGCAGTTGCATGTACTGCCTATCTGCTCAATAGGTGTCCAACCAAGAGTGTCAGATTCCAGACACCGCAAGAAGCATGGAGTGGATACAAGCCGAGCGTGGCGCACCTTAAGATCTTTGGGTGTGTCGCCTACGCTCAAGTTCCAAAAATGAGAAGGAAAAAGCTTGATGATCGTGGCGAGAAATGCATCTTCATCGGCTGCGAAGAGTCAAAGGCATACAAGCTCTACAACCCACTAACCAATAAGCTGGTGGTGAGTAGAGATGTGGTATTTTGTGAGGAAGAAGCATGGAAATGGAACGAGGGAAACTCAGCCAAAGAAAAGCAAATCGAGGTTGAAGAATATGAAGAAGAGAGACATGAGAAGCAAGAGCAGACACCCACATCACCCCCTTCGGATCACAGAAGTCCAGGAGTACGCTCCATCTCTCCTGGAAGTACTTCATCAAATCAGAATTCATCCAGCACATCTTCATCCGATTCTCCTTCACCCTTGGCTCCCATTAAAATGAAAAGCCTCAACGACATCTATGCAGAAACCGAGGAAGTGAATTTACTCTGCCTGTATGCGGACCATGAGCCTCTCACATTCGAGGAGGCTGTGAATGAAGAATGTTGGAGAAAGGCGATGGAAGAAGAGATTCATGCCATCGAGAAGAATCGAACATGGGAGTTGACCTCACTCTCCAAAAGCCAGAAGACCATTGGTCTCAAATGGGTGTACAAAATCAAGCGGAACGCCGATGGTAAGATCGAACGATATAAGGCAAGGCTCGTAGCAAAAGGCTACAAACAGAAATATGGGGTAGACTATGAAGAAGTTTTCGCCCCAGTTGCTCGCCTTGACACTGTAAGAATGATTATCTCCCTTGCAGCTCATCACAGTTGGATGATCTACCAACTGGATGTGAAATCTGCATTCTTAAATGGGGTACTCGAAGAAGAAGTATACGTTGACCAGCCTGAAGGCTTTGTCATGCAAGGGGAGGAACACAAGGTGTATCGGCTAAAGAAAGCCCTATATGGGTTGAAGCAAGCTCCCGTGCTTGGAATGCACGGATTGACAGTTATCTTCAAGAGAATGGCTTCGTCAAATGTCCGTATGAGCATGCAGTCTACACAAAGAAGAATGCCCGTGGTGATATCCTTATCGCTTGTTTATATGTTGATGATCTGTTGTTCACTGGGAACAGCCAGGCGATGTTTGAAGAATTCAAGCAGGCTATGTTCAAAGAGTTTGAGATGACTGATGGTGGATTGATGTCTTTCTTCTTGGGCATTGAAGTGAAGCAACAAGTCGACGGCATATATATATCCCAGAAGAAGTACACAAAGGAACTTCTTGAGAAGTTTCAGATGGTCAATTGTAAAGCCGTAAATACACCTATAACAACAGGCCTGAAGCTCACAAGAGATGGAGAAGGAAGAAACGTCGACTCAACCCTATTTAAGAGCCTAATCGGAAGCTTAAGGTACCTCACAATCACTAGGCCAGATATAGTCTACAGTGTTGGGATTCTAAGCCGGTATATGGAAGCCCCAAAAGAGTCACACTGGCTAGCTGCAAAACGAGTACTAAGGTATATCAAAGGGACTATTGAATTCGGTCTCTTTTATCCATACGATGATGAAGCGATGTTGTATGGATACTCTGATAGTGATTGGGGTGGTGACCAAGATGAAAGAAAAAGTACCACAGGCTATGCTTTCTATCTTGGGTCGACAGCATTTACATGGAATTCAAAGAAGCAGAGTGTGGTCGCCCTGTCCACATGTGAAGCTGAGTACGTAGCAGCTTCATCCACTGTATGTGAGGCGATCTGGCTAAGGAATCTGCTAAAGGAGCTGAAGCATCTACAGGAGGAATCCACTGTTATATATGTGGACAACAAGTCGGCAATCAAACTTGCCAAACATCCAGTTCAACATGGAAGGAGCAAGCACATCGACACAAGATATCACTTTCTTAGAGATCAAGTAAAGCAGAAATTGGTAAAGCTGGAATACTGTCACACCACTGAGCAAGTGGCAGATATCTTCACCAAAGCATTGCCAACTGACACATTCAGGAGACTTAGATCAATGCTTGGAATGAAGCCGGTTTTGGTTTGAAGGGGAGTGTTAGATACGGGGAGATTTGCAAATCCAAAAACCGTGTGCAGCAAGCTGTTAGCTTAGATTTTTTCTTCTTCTAAGATTAGATTGCTAGCTATGAAGATTTCTTTCTAGATTTCTCTGAATTATTTTTTCTTTATTTAGCTACCCCTAGGATGAATCTAGACAGGGATAGTTTAGTAATTGCACACAATAAGAAAGCCTATAAATAGGCAGCAGTGTAATACGATTTTCTCATTCCAAAAGGCAGTTGCTGTTCTCTCTTCTTCTTCTTCCAAAAGTTGCTGTTTTTGTTTCATGGTGGCTGCAGCCACACGTCAGCAGGAAGCTGGGTTTTAGACCCAACATATTGCATGTGCACATACTGACACAATCTCATTCTTGGTAATTTCTTGGCTGAGGAAATTTTCGTATGGTTTTCAGAAAATTTACTTTCTTCTTGTGGAATTTTTGAGAAAATCTAGCCGAAAATAAAACAATAATAATATTTGTTATTAAATTAATAAATAGTTTTAAAATTACAGGTATAAAATGGTGAGAAATGCTCCAATGCCATCAGAGCACAATAGATTAATTGTGCTCTTCCTTGACGGTTAATCCACTGACACTACAAAAAAAAAAAACCCTTTTAGGGGAGCATTTTTTACCAATGGCCATCTCTAAATGCCGGTGATAATGGGAATTACTGGCGGTCATCAAAATCTGGATCACTTACGAAGTCCACAACACATTCCACGTGATATATCATGCAAAAATCTGGCCAGATGTCTAATCAATCTTGATTGGGTGTTATTTTCTATAGCCATCCTTTTCCCTAAGCTATGGATGTGATGGTTAAAATTGGCTGGCAAAAGTGATTCATTATCTAATAAGGAATCCTTGATGGATCCTAAGAAATAGATGGATCAAATTAGGGCTCTCAATGGGTCAGATCTGGATCAGATATGGCTCCAAGTTTGAAAATCTTTAACCGGTTTCGGATTTAGATTTGGATTCAGATCGGACTCAAATCTAAAAAGCGATATACATATCTGATCTACTTATAAATAACCAGAATATAAATAGTCAGATCCATTTCTGATCCAAAAATTCATAGAATCATCGAATTCAGGTCGGATCTAGGTCCCAATACACCACTTTAAAAAATATATAAGATAATATATTTAATTTAGCAACAAAATGGTACAATTTGAATCATGCAAGAGAATTGAAGTCTAAAGAAGTCGAACAACTACACAGAATTTATTACTATGGAAGTCAAAACGATTAAAGGCTTGAAAAATGCAAGAGTGGGGATCCGATCAGATCTCACTACTAGATCCAGATCCGACTTGAATATGATTCGAATTTCTTTTTGTGAACCCGAATCCAATTCATTTAATTAATTGGACCTATTTTAATATTAAATTCTGCATTAAATGAATTCAGAACGAATCAGATCTCAAATCTGACCCGCTCCATGAGAGCCCTAAATCAAATCATTCAATGGACCAATTTTCTTTAAATGATTATGATTGTGTATATTAAAAGCTATTGATCAGATGGTTAATTGTCTAGTTGGTGTGATGTTAGCATGGTAATACATTAAAATTAATTGTGTTCGACCTCATGAACAGTATAGATATTAATGGACTGGATAGTCTAAGAGCTCCAATGCAACTAGGTGCCCTACAAATTACACTGCTATGAGAGTACCCGAACATTACTCTAAAATGATACGTTTTTTAAATTATGATACTTTCCCGATAAAATCATGAAAATTTTGAAAATCTGTCATTATTATCTCAACAATTTATTTCACCAAAATCTTGTAACAATATTATAGGATTTTTGCAAAAGGTGGGAGCACACCACCATTTAAAATAATAATAATAATAATAATAATAATAATAATAATAAATAAATAAATAAATAAATTAGAAATTGTATTGATGGAACTTGAGATGTACAGCCATTCGGGTGGGCCCCTACAAACAAAAGACTGGGGCCGTACCTATCATATAGAAGATGAGCAAGCTAAACAAGGGAAACCAAAAAATTAGGAGACATAGACCAAGGGGTAGCTGAGCCAGAGGCAAAGGGAAGGGGAGCTACCCTATCCCTGTCTTGTGTTTGCTGAGCCGAATTTGACCCATACCGGCCTTGTCAAGAAGCAAAAATCCTTTGATACGCCTTGGAAGGTCAGCTGAGTTGAGGAAGATTCTATTAGGGGTGCCGCTGCTAGCAATATTGGCGAGGCCATCCGCCACAGAATTACCTTCCCTAAATGTGTGGCTAAAGTGAGGTTAAGGGACTGTTTGATTTGATGGATCGCATCAAGGGTGTACCACAACTTCCAACCACATGAGGCTGATTGGTTGGAGACAGCTTCAAAGAGGACACGAGAGTCGGTTTTGACGATAATCTATTTGAGCCCCAAGTCCCTGCATAAATTGAGGCCAACAACACGATGGGGCATACCACCTGTAACTTTAAACCCTGATCCTTTGTAAGATCTGTTTAACGCAGCAGCGGCCCAAAATGTAAAAAAGGCTATTGATGAACCTAACATGAATACCCAACTCTATGTAATTGGGTCCACTCACATTCATTAAGTCAAAATGTTGGTACATTTGGACCCTAATCCTCTGCAAGACCTGTTTAATGCAGTGGACCAAAACGCAAGCTCTTTGGTGCCCACCACCTTTTATTTGTGAAATCTACTCCTTTATCAAGCTAGCTCATCAATCTGTCTTTAGTACAAAAATCAGCTAGATCCACAACTCAGGTGGGTCACGTTACAAGGAACGATGGGGTTGGGATGCTGAATATATGCTTGTGTGTGCAACCATTATAGTTTTAACCTTTCGTCAAAGCTGTTCATCAAGTTTGAGTCATTAGGATGAAGAGAAGAAAAATAAAATTGCTTGATCCAAAATTCTGGCAGGCTGCAAAGCATGGAGTAAGAGATTTTAGGTACAATTTTACATTGTTTCAACCAGATGTATTTACACCACAAGGGTTCTCACCCGATGGATAAAGTGGATTTCACGTCTATAACATGGTGGTACCAAAGAGCATGGGTATTTTACATTCTAGATGACTCCAACTTCATTGCCAAGTTGGATGGTGCGCATTTAGAAGCTAGCTCGGGACTATTCATTTGGTAGTTACCTATTATTAAATGCCATAGAAGAAAAAAGGAATTTAAAATTTTTAAAAAAAAAAAAACTATAATTTATCTTCCCTACCATTTTAAAATATAGATAATTTGCAGAACATGGTCATCCATGTGGAGGCATCTTGATAGGGGTGAAAAGTGTGCTGGGCTCAATGCTTTGGTAAGACTCCGGATTGAAAGATGCCGACACTTGGAAATGGTGGCAGCACATGGACGGTCATGACGGAAGTACAGATAGCGGACCATGTTGTTCGACGGTGAATAGGTCAATGTCAGAGAGTTCGAAGAGTGCAAAATTTTCAATGCCTAAGATTTACTATCCATCCCACAATAACAAATGAGGCCTATCAAATGAATGGTTTTAATAATTGAACCATGGACCCCATATGCATGATGTTCTTATTCACATCCCTCTGCCTATTTAATTTTCATTACGCTACTTATACTCCCATTTGGATACCAGCAAATAAGTTACTTTTTAACTTAAGTATTTAAGTTACTTTGTTTTTCTTCTTTTTAGGTAAGTTAGTTTGGTAAGAATTAATGTAAAATAACTTAGGTGCAAAAAGCAACTTATCTTAATAAGTAATTTTATTATTACCTTTCTATTTCTTTCTCTTGCAGTACATGTCAAAGGAGGCTCTCTCTCACGGTACATGTCAAAGGAGGCCCCGTGTGGTAGACTGGCCACGCTGAAGGTGGGCCCCCCACATGATGGATACCCTATATTAATTTGGGCCCACATATGGATGATCCACATCAAAGGTTGGCCCATAATGATAATTTAAAAGCCCACATCCAAAGTGAGCTAGTATGATGGATGACCCACTTCAAAGGTGGGGCCTATATGATGGACGGTCCACATCAAAGGTGGGCTCCACGCCTGGAAAACGTTGCCATAAAAAGAACGAATGTATTGATACACCTACCAAGATAATCAGCATTTTACAAACACTCCAATTGCAACTCTACCTAAGGCATGAAAAACGCGCTCATGAAGAGGCTATCGATGCAACTTTCTATTTCTCCTTTCTAAATATGTGAACGGTACAACTTAGACATGAATATATTATTAGGATGCCTGGCGTAACAAAAAAAAAAAAAAGATAAAAGGTAACAATAATCTCATCCGGAGGTTTCCATTAGGGGACCCATCTGACTGTGATTAACTTTCTGGTCGTCAGCTAACCTAAAAGCATTAAAATATAACAAGGGCTGCTGAATGATATTCCTTCCTGTGCATGTATCATGAATCTAGGGAGTAGATTAGGTGTTACCTGGGTGTTACCCTCACGACGTGGCACTATTTCATTGGCGCTGAAAAGCTGTCAGAGTGGGACCATCAATTTTTCATGGGTCGCATAGGTGGGACCCGATTAGGTGTCACCCAGGTAATAGCTTAGTAGGTCTTACCCTAGCTACCCCTATGGACCACCTTGATGATGCGTTGTGTATGCATGCCGTCCATCCATTCCATACCATAGGAAACAGTGCTGATTGAGTGTCTCACCATTAAAACTTCCAAAGGGCCCATCATAAGGTTTTGGTAATGTTTATTTGCAATCCAACCTGTTAATAATGTCAAGATGATTGGATGAATGAAGAATAGGAACATCATATTAATCCAAACGAAGTTAAATTAAGATAAAATAAGCGTTCATGTAAGACAAAAAAAAAAAAGCTAAAATAGATAACATCGTACTAAATAAGAAATTTATTTGACCCGGAACTCTTTGTTATCCGTAGCTTTTATAAACTTTGACAGGTGATGGGCATGCGTATGTCCGCCTTGGCTTTCGAGATTGATTAGCCGTTTAATTAATAGTCTCAGCCTACTACGATTCGAATTCAGGATGAGGCTATTATTATCGTATCTAGTTATGTTTTTATTTCTCGATGGCTTTTTTTATCTACCGCATTGCAGATAGGTTTCTACACGTGTGGTCAATCATATCTATCCATGTGTCAGTACGTTATCGTCCTAGCGTTACACATGGCTCATATCCTTTAGTCATGTGTCACTGGAAGAATTACCACCTCCAGGGCTTTTGTCTTGCGTTCATTTCCAGGTGCTATGAAACCCCTAGTGAGACATGTGTCCATGATGGTGTCCTCCAAATACATATAATCTCACTTTGATTCCGTGAATACCTTTTCTAATGTTCTGTACGAGGGTACTAACATGTACCCATTTGTTTGATCTGACTCTGATAGGTTTGCTTTAAATAGGACCTACCTTGTGAATAGCACAAATCCCTTCCAAACTGGCCACATTGGACTTTCTCTCCTTTTTAAAGGCAGAAAGGGATACAGGACTGTGATGACGAGTAATCCCTATCTTCTCTTATGAGATGGAAAGAGTATGGCATGGTGTGGAGAAGGTTAGAGAGCTAGAGAGAGAAGACAGTGTAAGGTCTGGGCAGAGAGAGGGTACTATGCATAGTGTTTAAGGTAGAGAGATGAGAGGGTTTGTGGTAAGCAGAGGACTTACAGAGTATTTATGGCCTGCGCCTAATAATTTTGAAGATACCCAGATTTGGTGAGTTTTAAAAACTATATTTGATGAATATTTGCATAAAATAGAAGAAGCTTTTTCATTTTTTTCGAAAATATATCAATGTCTCACAACATAAAGGCCTGGTGGGATATTTTATGACGAACTGCGAAAAAAAGAAAGAGCTAATCCAAAGATACAAGGGAGTGGGTTTTATTGATATAAGACATAAAACAGGGATTATATATGTAAATACCTAAATATGAAAAGCATATATGAGGTTTTTTTTTTTCTTTTCTTTTTTTCTTTTTCTTTTCAAAGGTGAATACATACACTCTTACACCCACGCACCCACATGGGTTCGAAACTCAGAGTGGAAACACACAATGAGTACCTCTGAGCCATGAGTAGATACCCATGTATATGAGTTTTCTTTTATAGGAATGCCTTAGATTGTACTGGTGCATGCCTCCTCCCAAGCGCATGGCACTAAAATGCGTTCAAGTCTAGTCTATCTAAATGATGAGACCATTCAATCCAGTCAGCTGCTCCAGCAGTAAGGCACTAAGAAGATGATGCTCACCATTTAATATTGACAATCTGCACATGGACTTTTATGAACTTTTTTCTCGACTCAGACATTTAATGGTCACCAACAACACTAAAAGGATCATCTTATAATTGTATTTTTGGGCCATGTCATATACACAGAAGAACCTGCAATTTGGAGGTTCTAGATTTGACCTAGTCAGGGCTGTCAATGGGCCGGGTAGTCCCAACGTGCCTTCGGGCTTGGCTGGTATTGGCCGGGTTTGGGGTGGTGTATCAGGCCCGATGCTTGGCCTCGGGCTTAAATCATGAGCCCAATTGTAAATTGGGCTGGATAGGGCTTAGCACCCCAAAACCCCATAAACCCGGCCAACCCGATAGGTCTTTTCTAAACCTAATTTTTCCCCTTTTCTTTCATTATCTTCCTCTCTCACAAACACATGAGGCACACCAAAATATCATTTATCCACAACAATATTCAAGGCTCCAGCTCGGGCGGACTCGGGTCAGGCTTTGTATAAATGTCCCAGGCCGGATACGGGCTGGACTATTTGAGCCCGTCATGGGTCCGAGCTGGATTTGGGCTTAGGTTCAGAATTGCAGGCTGGACTTGGACGGAGATTGGCCCGAACCTAACCCGGCCCATTGATAGCCCTAGACCTGGTGAGTGCCGTGCATATGGTGGATATGTTGGTGAGTAAGATCCACCGTACACATGTACACATGCACAGCACACTTAATACAAGGAAACATCAATTTTCAGCCTGTTCGAATTCCAAGTGTCTCTGTTTCTGAAGCAGGGCCCAAAGCTCACATTGAATGGACGATGGTCTCAGTTAAAGATGTCTATTTGCCCATTTAATTTAGTCATTCCATCTCTACGGTGATCTATGATATAGGAATTGATTTGGGTGAGAGTAGGTGAGTAGGGAATCTTGGTCGCTTAGGGTCACGGAGACGAGGCCAAAAGAGGGTTTCAGGCTTGAAGACTGATAGAATGCATCCAATGTATAGAGTTTGGATATAGCACATACCTCATGATGGGACCCACAAAACTTGGTGATGTCAACACACCAACTAGGCTGGTGGTGTGTTGTACACCAGCCAAACCACTTCCGAACGAGTGGATGTCACCAAAATAGAATGGCTTGTTAGCCACTAAGTGGTCAGTGCTCTGTGGGCCCTACCATGATGCATGTATTTTATCTACACCTTTTATTTATTTTTCCATTTCATTTTATGATATGAGCCTTAAAAATGAGGTAGATCTAAATCTCAACTGGACCACAAGTGTTGATTGGCAGCCACTAAAGTTTTGGATCAAGCCGATATTTGTTTTCCCCCCTCAAATAAATATTAGGTAAGCCCTAAGTAGAGCTGGGCATCAGACCGAGTCGGATCGGATTTGGTCCAACTCGACCAGGTTTGAAATTTGTAGGTCCTGACCCGAATTCGTTCCGATTCGGGACCGGATCTGGGTCATTTAACTCGAACAGACCCGAACTTCTTCTGGCCTAAATCGATCCAAGTTCGACTCGGTCAGGAAAACCGAGTCGGATAGGATTGAGTAAGGTTCGGATAAAAACTAATGGACGGTGTGGATAAACCAAAAAAGGTTCAAAATGGGCCCCACATAATTTACTCAGTTGGAAAGAATCGGACAGTTAACTTCTTGAAGAAGCTTTAACCACAGGTAGATAGCTTCTTGGAAGAAGCTTTACACCACAGACAATAACTTCTTGAAGAAGCTTTACACCACCGACAATAGCTTCCTGAAGAAGCTTTGTAACTCTCAAGTGGCTAGTGGTCGGTGTTTTGTGGGGCCCATCGTGATGTATGTGTGTCATCCATGCCGTCCATCTATTTTTATATATTATTTTATGATATAAGAAAAAAATGAAGTACATCTCAATCTTAAGTGGACCACATTACAGGAAACAATGTCGAATGAATTTTGACCATTAAAAATGTTTCGGGGGACAATAAGAGTTTTGGATCAAGCTGATATTTATTGTTTCCCTTCATCTGAGTCTTTATGACCAAATCAACTGATTAGATTTCAAATAAACAGTACAGTGGGCCTTCGAAGGATTTTAATGGTGAATATCCATTCATTATTGTTTTGTTGTGGTGTGGCCCACCTAAGATTTATATCCCTATACCATTTTTTTTCAAGCCCTAAAATGATCTGTAAAAATGGATGAACGGAATGGATGAAACACGTACATCATGGTGGGGCCCACAGAGCACCGACCATCAGCCACGGGGATGTGTCACTCTTGCTGTCTGTAGCTAGCAGCCTAGCACCAGCTATATAGCTGATCTAGGTACGTGTCGTGCAAAGATGAGCACTGACGCTCCTCAAGCTCCGAGTTGTACGAACGATTCAAAGGAGATCCATGTTACATGGCCACACAGTGACGTATTTACTATATCTACACTGTTCATCAACTTTAGAGATCATTTTAGAGCATTAGCCAAAAAATGAATCATATCCAAAGATCATCAGGACCACACCATAAATAGCAGTGGAGATTATGATTTTCACCGTTAAAAATTTGTAAGGCCCACCATAACGTTTATTTTACATCCAATCTATTCATATGGTCACAAGTACCTGAAAAACATATTTCATAAGATCACAAGTACATGATTGAAGAGGAAAAACCAATTTCATATTGATCCAAAACTTCTGTTACCCTAAAAAGGGTTTCAATGGTAAACGTTCAATCTTCCTCTAGTTTTTGCAGTGTGGTCCAGTTGATGGTTAGATCTATCTTATTTTTTGTCTCAAACCTTAAAATGAGCTGGCTAATTGGATGGACGGTTTGGATATAACACATACCTTGTGATCGTACCAACAAAACATGCTAACGTTACCTGAGTCCATCCGCTTCGTACACCGATCAAAGCTGCGACACTCTCTCTTTCCCTCTTTCTCTATATATCTCTCTCCGGCAGATAAATCCAAGCTCCAAAACCTTCTTCTCACCTTCTTCTTCAACAGAAACAGAGAAGCAGATATGGAGAGAGAATCACAGAATAGAAAGATGGAGAGAGATAGGGAGATAGGGACAGGCTAAAGTATAAATTGGGCGGGATTTTTTGGCGCCCGAACGTAAAGGTAAAAGTAAAAAGAATATATATATATATATATATATATGCGGTCCGGATCGGGTGAGTGCCGTGCATATTGTGGATATGTTGGTGAGTAAGAACCACCGTACACATGTACACATGCACCGCACACTTAATACAAGGAAACATCAATTTTCAGCCTGTTCGAATTCCAAGTGTCTCTGTTTCTCGAGCAGGGCCCAAAGCTCACATTGAATGGACGATGGCCTCAGTTAAAGATGTCTATTTGCCCATTTAATTTAGTCATTTCATCTCTACGGTGATCTATGATATAGGAATTGATTTGGGTGCGAGTAGGTGAGCAGGGAGCCTTGGTCGCTTAGGGTCACGGAGACGAGGCCAAAAGAGGGTTTCAGGCTTGAAGACTGATAGAATGCATCCAATGTATTGCAATATGCTATTTAGTACTTTAGCCTTTGATTTGGGTCATCTTCTGGTTATCCAAATTATTTATATGACAAGTCTCTTTTCCTATTGGGGAAAGACAACAAATAAAAGCTCTCAATTAAATTACTTCAATCATTAAACAATGATGCGCTTTTGCTTGGAATGTGATTGGTCACCGTTGATACTAAAATCTAGACCACCCTTCACCGAGCTCCGAGTACTTGAAGCAGACCCTGAATCCTGCAACAAAAGGAAAACAAAGGAGACCCTAGCTAGAGCAAGGGACCCTCTGATGTCAAAGTCAGGCTGGGAATCTAGGTTTAAGTAGTGTAATGTAGGTTTAGAGTGCAAGATATTGCGTACCTGTTCCAATAGAAATGATTCTTATTTATACCTTTTATCTAAAGTAGACATGCCCGTTATTCTCAGCACCTCTTTAGGCCTTAACCGTGAATGACGGAGGTCGCATGAGTGGAGGTCATGTATATGTTGTGCAGATACGGACGGTTATGCATTTATCCTGAGAACGCGTTGTCGGGGATGATCCGAGGTCCACCTCAGAACGGTCCTAGTCGGTTCTAGCAATGGTGGCATCCCTTCCGCCAGACTTGGAGGGAGAGCCCAATACTATACTTCTATTCCGAGCCTGATCACACTTTTCTAAGGAGTTGGTGGAGATTATACCACACTGCGTAGTTCTTCGTTGACCCCAACTGCTCGGTGCACAACATGGGTCGGCTCGGAGTGACATGTAAACTCCCCCATAACAGTCACCATAACTTTTATATAATCAAAGAGTTGAACCCTGATCCATAGGTCAAGCGGTAGATTGAGTGAAGATATCTCGTTTCAATACTACGGTCTTGGCATCGATTTCCTAGTGGGGGTGGCTAGCAGTGGAGTGTGTATTGACAGTGGCTTGTTGTGTACTGCGCGACTTGGTTGGTGTGGGTACTAGTTGTGTGAAGACCAAAGAATATTAAAATTATATGGACCCCACAATGATGTATTTATTACATTGACATTGTTCATCCATTTGACAAGATCATATTTGGGCTCAACTCAAGTGGACCACACCACAAATAGCATTTATTTTCCATCCAATTTATTCACAAGGTCACACATATCATATTGATCCAAAACTTCCGTGACCCCCAAAAGGGTTTCAATGGTAGATGTTCAATCCCTCACTGCTTTTTACAGTGTGGCCCACTTGATCTTTGGATCCGTCTTATTTTTTGGCTCAAGCCTTAAGATGAGCTCACCAAATGGACAGATGCTCAAGACTTTAGATGAGCTCACCAAATGGACGGAAAGCTTGGATATAGCACATACCTCATGATGGGACCCACAAAACTTGGTGATGTCAACACACCAATTAGGCTGGTGGTGTGTTGTACACCAGCCAATCCACTTCCGAACGGGTGGATGTCACCAAAACGGAATGGCTTGTTAGCCACTAAGTGGTCAGTGCTCTGTGGGCCCTACCATGATGCATGTATTTTATCTACACCTTTTATCTTTTTATGATATGAGCCTTAAAAATGAGGTAGATATAAATCTCAAGTGGACCACGAGTGTTGATTGGCAGCCACTAAAGTTTTGGATTAAGCTGATATTTGTTTTCCCCCCTCAAATAAACATTCGGTAAGCCCTAAGAGGTCTTTAACTGTGGACAATTAATCACTACTATTTTCCCATGGTACGATCCACTTGAGATTTGATCTACCTTATTTTTTGGATCAAGCTCTAAAATGATATGTAAAAGTATATTGACAACGTGAATAAAACACACGTTACGGAGGGGACCACAATCACTAGCCATCTGACTAGTGGCAGCGTCACTAGCCAAGCCACATCAGCCAAACCGCATCAGGATGTGTGTGCCACTAGCCAAACCACATCCGCCAAACCACATCAGGATGTCTCACACACATCAGGGTAGGCCCCAAAGAGCTTTTTTTTCACGGGTTCACTACAGGGACATTTCTTCGGTGCTGACAGGTTGGTTAGGAATTTGTAGGTGTTTACAAAGTGACCGGAATTCCCAGAGAGAACTGCCAAGTACTGTGGGACCCACCAGTTGTATATGTAAAATCCATTCCACACTCTATCCTCGATTCTATTTCGTACTGATAAAAATAAACTAGATTTGAAACTCAGGTGGACCGTAATAAAAGGGGAAAATGAGAATAAGATGCCAACCATGGGTTTTCTACATAAAGTGATCATTGTGTGAATCTTTCATCAAACCTGTTAATCAGGCTGAAATACTTCGAAGTTTTAAGAGTAATTTTACAACTTTTATTGGTGTGGTCCATTGTAATATTTTATAATGTTCATATTTTGTATGTACAGTTCAAATAAAATATCAACAGGTTTGATGGGCCCACAGAGCTTAAGTGCTTTGTGCATGTGCGTAAAACAGGTGTTGTACACAATTCCCGTCCCTTTCAAATGGGACGCACGTTTTGGACCCTCTGTTCTGTAGGACGTAGATTATCTACTGACAAGTTCAGTAGCTAATCTGGATTAGCTACTGAAGTGACGTCACCAGGTCTTATGGGCCATATAAATGTGGTATGTGTTGTATCGACATCATCTATTCGTTTGAAGAGACTCCTTTAGGGCAGGAGCCAAAGAATGAGTCAGATACAAAATTCAAGTCAACCCATAATAGAAAACAGCGGGACGATGACACCAACTATTGAAACCTCCCAAGAGCCTGTTGATGTTAATCTGGCGTTCAACCTGTGCACAGGTCAACTAAGACACGGACTTAGTAAAACACAAATATCAGCTTCACAAAAACTTTTATGGCTCCCAGAAAGTTTTTAACTGTAGTTGTTCAATTCTCACTATTTACAATGGGCTTCCTTAAGCTTTGGATCTACCTCCTTATTTAGCTCATGCTCCAAAATGGTCTCTTCAAATGGATGAACGGTGTGTATACAACATATACATTAGAAGACATACAACATACATTATGTGGGGTCTACAAAACCTGGTTACGTCAATACCGAACCAGTCAGTGTCTGGATGCCGATTAGCCACTGAACCCAACCGAGTATTGCTACTGGAGTGATGTCACCACGTTATGTGGGCTCCACCATAATTTACATGTTGTATCAACACCATACATTTATTTGGAGAGATAATTTTAAGGCATAAGCCAAAGAATGAGACAGATCCATAGTTCAAGTGTACTCTATGTAAAAAAGTGGGAACAGTGACACTCACCTTTGAAACTTTCCTGAGCCACCATGATGTTTATTTGAGATCCAACATGTTTAGTTAACACAGATATGAAATAATGAAAACACAAATATCAGCTTGATGAAAATCTTATGTGGCCAAAGAAGTTTTTAATGGTAGCCGTTTAACCTCCACTGTTTTTTTTTGTGTGGGGTCCACTTGAGGTTTGAATATGCTTCATTCTAAGTATCATGCCCTAAAATAATCTTTCCAACTGGATGGAAGGTGGGTATACAACACATATATCATGGTGGGGACCACATAGTGCAGTGACGTGACTTCAGCAGCGAGCTCCTGTACAGTTCAGTGGCTAATACGCGTCCTCAGTAGGACGCGTCGCATTCAAATCCGGAAGCGCTGCGACGAGAACGTCAAGCCAAAAAGTTCACGAGGAAAGCGAGGGGAGACTATCGCCATCCACCTCGACATCGCTCCAATCTTTGGTCTCGGTTTGGCTAGGGACCCCAGCACCAGCAGCTAGCTGGTGTCAAAGCTCTGTGGCCCCACCATGATATATCTGTTTTATCTAAGCCGCCCATCCATTTTTTCAGTTCATTTTATATTATTGGCCCAAAAATGAGGCGAATGTAAATTTCAGATGTACCACACCACAGAAACAGTGGGGATTCAAAGCTACGTTGGAGACTATTTCGTGGCCACGGAAGTTTTTGATCAAGCTGATATTTGTGTTTTCCATTAAGAGGTTCGTGTAACCTTATCAACTTGTTGGATGGAAAATAAACATTACATTGAACCTTAGGAAGTTTTTAATGGTTGTCATTCAGTCAACACTGTTTTCCAGTGGTGTGGTCCACCTGAGATTTGGATCTGCCTCTTTTTGGGGTGCATGCCTTAAAATTAGCTGAAAAAACGTATGGACAGCACAGATAAAAATGATACATCATGGTGTGGCCCACAGAGCTTTGACAGAAGCTAGCTGGTGTTGGGTCACCAGACAAACCGCGTCCCCCATTTATCATCTCACCGCCAAACAACCATCGAATCTATGGTGATGTAATTAATGAAACTCAATACAAATGGTCTTACACGGGTCTCATGACAGATGGGGTGGTAGAACCAGAACGTCCATCTGAAGCGAGCCTTATGCAATGAGTAGGCTTTTCTGGCGATATGGGTAGTAGCCTTCAAATGGATGATAAAAAGGGAGATGGCTAACGCCCACATTAAATAGAGTCAGTTGCTGGCCAGGTTTTTCCATGTAGAGATCCGTCGAAGTTTTGGGGCCATGGCCCATTGGTCGGATGGGTTTTGCTTTCTTTTTTTTAAAAGTTGTTCCATATGACAGGATTTTGAACCATTGACGTCTGCAGATGTGACCCACTAGATGGACTCTCTAGATTTACCACCTTCGTGAATTGCACCCCATTGAGTGTCAAGTGCACTAGATATGGGACCGGAGTTATCTACAACATCTGTTTTATTTCTTGCTTAAAGCACCCTAGTTCTGTGGGGCCACCATGTTGTATATGTATTTATCCATTCCGTCCATTAGATGAGAACCTTTATTTAAACTGCATATGCAAAAAATCATCATGATAAAATGGACTCCAATGAGCCACACCGATGGGAACTATGTAAAATTTCTCACACAAGCATCACAATAGGCTCCAAAAATCAGTCTTCCAAATACTTTCACTAAGACATGAGCTACAGTACACAAAAGGAAGATAATCGATAGCAGGCTACTAGCATCACTGAAGTGAAAAAACACAACATCCTCAGTTAAAGAGCTAGCATCATCCCTAAATTAGTAATAAACGCTTCACCTAAGGCTAATTGTCAAGGGTAAAATTGACCAAAAGCTAACCGTGTTACATGAGTATAGATACAGAAATAAATACAACTTTTGTTACTCGTGTTCCTAATAAAGATATATTATGTATTTTTATCCTATCCTCTACGTGACGTAGTTGCTTTTCCCTTTTTGTTCCGAAGCCATTGCTTTTGTGAGTGAGTGAGACAGATGAGGCCTCGAATCATATCTCATGGATTACCATTCTTACACCGATATCTGACCCATTTGATGCTATCTCGGCAGGTCAGCGGTCCAAAACAAACGCATGTAGTGTTTAAGATACAAACACCAATTAGGTGGCTTTTTCATCGCTTGAGGATCCATTGCTTAGATGGGCCATGATGAGGCCTACTCGGGTGCACCGTCAGATGACCAATGGGTGGGCCTAATAGTCGATGGGGCCATGGTACAAAAATCATGACAATGGAGAAAATACTGGCAAACCGGTTTCTTTGTACACTAATTTTCTTTTCAACCATCTTTTTGGAGATGCCGCGACTGTGGATAGATTGGATCTTTCAGATGATGCAATATGGACATTGCTTGGTCTTCCATTGCAAGACCCATTAGATGGACGGTCTCGATTATCCGTTCAGGCAGCTATGTGGCCTCCATCATGGAATGGCCAGGCAACAGGCGCCTCAAGCACGAGGGACCAAAATCACCCAAATGCCAATGTGCCTGCCTTTCTTGCGTTGAAAGAGCCCTACACGTTAACCTAGACCGCTACATGTAGTATCATCAACGTGTGGAAAATACCAATCCTTTTGTCCTAGTCTCTTGCATGGAAAACCGTGTGTGCATGCTCTTCCGTCGCACTCCGTGCATTGACAACTTCAGCGACTGATGGGCCCCACATTATCTCATTAATTCACCATGTCCTGTTCCTTTCATATAATAAAAAACAGACACTGCAGGTAAACACTGGCATATTGTACTGTAGATAGAACATCAGAGCCATTCAAAAGATGGGTCAAAATAACTAGAAAAGAATATTAGACTAAATCATTGTGTCAGGCCATTGGCTGTCCATTAATTTTTACGTTGATTTGATTTAGAAGTGGAAATCCAGGTGTGACCCACTTTTTGCATGGATTTCCATCTCTAGATAAATGCAGCAGAGAGGGTAGTGGAAGTGGATTGCATCCGGCCCCTCCTGGGAGATAATCCATCCTGGCAAGACTTTATGGGGCCATTGTGATGTATATATTTTACCAAAGTAGTCTATCCATTTTTTTAGATCATTTTAGGTTAGAACTCAAAAATAGGCCGATCCAAGTGGACTACACTATCAGAATTTAATACCCACTACTCTGGAGCCACATAGGCGGATCCAATGTTCAAGTGGACTACACTATCAGAATTTAATACCCACTAAAACTTCTCTGGAGCCACACAGGCAGATCCAATATTCAAGTGGACTACACTATCAGAATTTAATACCCACTAATAAAGACTTCTCTAGAGTCACATAGGTTTTAAATAAAGATAATATTTATGTGTTCCCACCATCCAGGCCTATATAACCTTATTAACAGGTTGGATGGAAAATAAACATTGGCCCCTAGGAAGGTCTCACTTATCATTGTTGCTTCATGTTGTGTCATCCACTTGAACTTTGAATTTGCCTATTTTTTGGATAATAGTCTAAAATGATCTTAAAAGATGAATGGACAACATGAATAAACCTATACATCATGGTGGACCCTATAGGGCCCCGCAATCAGCTTATTGTGGTACCCAACAGATGTGTGGCTTATGTAATGTATTAAATCCATCCATCAGGGATCGCTTCATATAACCCTTGAGTGTTAATTGTGAGCCCGAACCAGCATTCAAGTAAGCCACAACACTAGGAACAATGTGAGAGAGGACTCCCACCCTCGATGTACAAAGGAGCCCAACTGAAATTTAAAAAGGTTTGGTTTCATCCTGCTGTACCCTAATTCGGGCAATTTTGTAACGGTCACCTATCACCCACATTCAATGTGTAGAGCTATCTAGCTCCCCTTCAAACTCATAAATTGGACGTTGCAACGGTTACCCATCAACGCTCCCCTCCAGATTCATAAATCGAACGGTTGCAGTGCAACGATTACCTTTCACCTCCTAAGTAACAACAGCAACGAAGAAACGAGGGCTTGTTTAAAACAATCCCTTGAGTTCGTCATTGCAGTTTTCAGTAGTCACGCGACTCACGAGAAATTGTCAGTGTATTCATGGACGCGCGGAATGCCTGTGCCTTGGAGCACACGAAATTCATGTAGTGGGAAGCTGTGTGGGGTCCATAGAAATGCCCTTAAAAAATCCACTCCGTCCATTGGTTTTGCAAGAACACATTAGGATAAAAAAATCAAGCAGATCCAAAACTTATGTGGGCCACACCTAACGAAAAATGGGAACAGAAAACATACACCATTGAAGCCTTCCTGGAGTCGACCATGATGTTTGTATGTCATCCAAACCATTCGTAGGGTTATTACCACTCAGATAAACTGTAAGCACAAATATTATCCTGATACAAAATTTTTGAGGCCCTACAAAGCTTCCAATGGTGAGTGTTCAATCCGTGCCGTATGGTGTGATATGGCCCACATGAGGTTTTGGATCTGCCTAATTTCCCATGGTTGGTGTTGAATCGGTGTTGTTTCCTGCAGTGTGTTCCACATGAGTTTGGGATCTGCTTGATTTTTAGATTCATGTCCTACCGTCGTCTTGTAAAATTGATGGATGATGTAGATTTTCACAAGAATTATTGTGGGCCCAACATACTTTGACCACAGGAACTTCCTCCACTGGGGGCACAGGCAATCCACATCCCGTAGATGCTCTGGCTGGATATTGTTATCAAGACTAGTGCACGTACATCACCCTACTATAAGTCCCAATTTAAATAAAATAGGAATTACTTATGTTGGGAAGAAAATAGATCGACTCTGGAGACTCGGCTATGGAATGGACCAACTCTGCTAACATTGCCCGGGATCTTGAGGCAATGGGCCTGACCGAGGGAAGCATACCGGAAGCCTAAAGGAGAGACTTAGCTCGGTTTATAAGAGACAAACCCTGACCGAAGCTTACAAAGTCCAAAGCCATAAGGTTGAATCTGTAAGAAGCACGAAGTTGACTCGGTAAATAAGGCAGTAACATCCAAAGAGGCCGACTAAGGCCCGAAGCTCACATGCCAAACGACCGATTATAACACCGACCCATTTCGAGGTCGGTTACTAAGTCGGCAATTGGATTAAGAAAGTACATTGGTCACGGATCAATATCATCTCATCCGACAGAGGGCAGGTAGCTCTACATTTTAGAGCCAACCGAGACTCGCTCCTCAGTTGAGTCGGCCAAGCCTGATCTAAGTAAGAAAGTAGCAGTGTAAAACGGAACCCTTTCTCGAAAATCTAGTAAAAAGATCTCCGATCCCGAAGATCTCGGGATCAGCTGCAATCTAAAATTGGATTGACATCGAATCTCCAAGAGATTAGGAAAAGAATCTTGGCACGATGAGATCCTCCCCCTCCTATAAATATGAGGAACTTCAAAGATGAAAGGCACGCAAAAAAAAATATCCCTGAAACCCTTCTGAACGATCCCAACTCTGACTTTGGCATCAGAGGGTCCCCGGCTCTAGCCAGGGTCTCCTTTGTTTCCCTCTTGTGCAGGTGATAGGTCGGCAAAGGGGCGCGTCAAATTTTTGCATCAACAACTTGTAATACTAAAATTTCTCCAAAATAGAAATCTTAATTCAAATAGAATATAATTTATAAGGATATTATCAATTTAATTATTGCCAACACAAGAATAAAGAAATAGGTTAAAAATGAAATTTTCTATAAAAAAAATGATTTTTTTTCTTAATATAATAGTGTTTATGTCACGTGAGTGTGTTTCCTAGCAAAATGGATGAATTCAGCTAGCATAGTAGGCTAGTTAATCCCAAAAATATCAATATATAAATGTTGAGGGTCAGATATTGTATATCAGATCCCAATTACTACCTGGATTTATGAACATGATATTGTTTAACGGCCCAATTTAATCGTGTTTGTGATGCGGAGTGTATTTACGAGCATGGACTGAAAAAGGGTGCTTAAAGCATGGATTTAATACTCTGATGACACCAAAGGCAAGAGACAGACTCTAAGGGACCAAGATCGACGGAATTACACGCCAGAGATCCGAGAAAATCAGGAAACTGAAGCTCAAGTGGCCCGAAAATTATCCAGAATGCAAGATCACGGGGTTCCCACCATCCGTTCCGCTTGAAACTACATACATGGCTTGAAGACCATAAAGTAACCATACACATCGAATTTCGGCCGTTGGATATTGGTGAAAGTGGCCCAACAGATAGATCAGCCTCTAAAATCTTGATTTGGGGCTCGCCTGATATCTGGATATACTTAAATTTCATTGTCAATGCCTTAAAGTGGATGGGGAAAAGGATGGACGGAACGGATTTCTCACAAACATCACAGTGGACCCCACATGAGGGTGTGCATGCATACAGTGCACGCACACTCGAGCCGCACCGGACGGTCAGCCCGGTCAAAGACGGGCTGACCCGTCTCTCCTTCTCCTTCTCTGTTTCAAACAACGGACGCATCCGGTCCGCCGGTTTCACGTAGTGGGCCCCACCCCTCATCCAAATATTTCATCTGGCCCATTCATTATGTACAGATGGGAGGTATTAACCACACCTAGGTTCCCTTTTGGTCCTATGCATGCACTCAGGCAATCTCCACCGTCAAACGCCAGATGGACGGTGGAATAGAAGATCATGTGGGCCACACCAAATCCAATTCAAAAACATTCATACCCGAATGATTTTTCGAGCAGCATGCAGTGGACGGCGTTGATTTCTCAAAACAGCAGTAAAGTGGGCCCCACCAACGTCACAGCACCACTGCGTAGGCTCTGTTTCACAACAGAGCCTGCGGAGGGATTTTTGTAGGCCACCATCAGGTATCAATGGTCCAATCTGGACCGTCCATTAGGAGTCCAAGGACCCTCTCGTTCAAGCCTAGGTGTCCTTTTATTTCCATGCACGCGAGCACGTGTTAATCATGATCAAAAGAAGGATGGACGGCGGAATGAATTCTTCCCTGAGCTGCATCGACAGACAGCCAAAACCGACTGTCTCCACTGAAATTTCGAGGAGAAGCTGGTGAACGGAGTGGATCTCCTGTCTGACTCAAGAAAGGGCCCCTAGAGAACATCAGCGTAAGTGAATTTGTCTCCTGCTGCAACAGGGAGTGTGTAAGAGCCTCTTACGCACTTCCAGCCACCGACTGGAACATCCTATAAGTGAGAAAGGTGAACGTGGAGCTAAGAACGGGTGGAGTACGGGCAATCTTTAAAGAGTTCCTTTTCTTCTCTTTTACTTAATTGTTGTTTATATTTATTTGAGATTTAGCCTAATCATGGTCGGCTAAACCTCTTAGCTAGGGCTAAGAGGTAAAGCTTGTAGTGAGATGGGAGACTCTATTTTACGCCTTTGATTTAATTTTAATTTGTGAACTAAACTTGATATTAGTTTGATTATTAAGGGAATGTTTTTAGTTTTTAATGATCTGTTGTGACTAAAATTACAATGGGTCTACGATAGCTTTGGGTGTGTTCATTTCCTTTTATGTTTATGATGTCAGGAAGCCCTGTTGTGCACCATCGTCTCCTGGGCATGGTTAGATGACAGTACCCTTACTAACCTTCGTACATTGTTGATTGGTTAGTAATTAGTTTAATTCGGTTGTTTACTTTGTCTTATGGGCATGGTTTGGTGATGGAATCCACTTTAATTCATATACCTTTCATCTCTTAAAAATTATATCAAAGGAAGTTCAGTCTTGATTTCTATGGTTATATTCTTCAACTGGATGAAGATGGGACTGTAAGTCTAATTGAGTTCTTGATGCAGGCATAAGATCTCCCTGATCTCTACAAGTGGATCCTCTGAATCCCTAGTTTCCTTTCCCTGAATTCTTTAAGTTTTAGATAATTATTTCATCATTATTCATCAATTTACACTCAATTTAAATTTCATCTTAGTCTAGTTCTAGTTCTATTTAGTTTCAGATTACGTACAGGTATCAGTCCCTTGGGATTCGACCTCGGTCTCACCGAGTTTATTACTACATCATAACCCTATACTTGGGAAGTGATCAAGTTTTTGGCGCCGTTGCCGAGGATTAACGGTTAGGAATCTTTGAAATTAATTAATTTTAGAATTAGTTTGAGATTAGGATTTTACTAACTTTAGTTTTAGATTTTTTATTTCTATTTGATTTCTAGAACTAACTTGTTTCCTATTTTGTATGATCCTGAAATAAACTTCTAAATTGGTAATCCTTTTCTAATTCCTCTACTTTTTCTATTTTTAGAATTAGGGCTTGAGTTTTAGAAATTTTCTAATTCTAGTAGTTTTCTATTTTTAGGAAATAGTTATTTTTAGAAACTTTCCTCTTTTGTTTTTAGAAACTAGGTTAGTTATTTCCTTTTTTAGAAATTCTTTTTAATTTTTGAAACTAACTTTCTATTTTTTATTTTTAGTAATTTTCTAAATCTAACTCTTTTAGAATTTAACTTTGTTTTCTAATTTATTTTAGAAATTTCCACTTTCCTTTAGGAATTTTTTCTTTTAGAAACTAGTTTACTTCTATCTTTCTTTTTAAGGATTTTTTAATTCTAGACATTCTCTATAGAAACTGACTTGTTTTGTTTTCGTTTGTAGGTTTTTAACATAGGGACTCTAATTTGGTAACTTCTTTCCAACTCTCTCTTTCTTTTAAGATTTTTTTTTTCCTTTCTTTAGATTAAGTTTTGAATTTAATTGAGGGCTGCGAGTGTTTCATGCCCAAGTGGACTCGTGACAACACTCGACATCTCTTAACTGAAGGAGGATTGGTTGAGGGGTTAACTATCCATCGCAGGACTAGACACCACTCGAAATCCCCTGAGTTAATTGAAGTGATGGCTGAAAACCAACCTCTTCTACCCCAACCTAGGGTGGAAGACATTCAGGATGAGAATGAGGTCCATCAAACACCCCCGCCTCGTACTTTACGAGATTATTTACAACCAGCAGGGGTGAGTACGCCCTCATGCATGATTTTTCCTGAAAATACAAGATATATGGACATCAAGCTAGGGGTTATTCAACTCCTTTCTAAGTTACATGGGCTTGAATCTGAAGAACCATATCTACATTTGAAAGAGCTTGATGAGATCATAGCCACTTTATATTTTCAAAATGTGTCTGAGGACACAGTCGGGCTGAGACTCTTTCCTTTTTCCTTAAAGGAGAAGGTTAAGACGTGGTTACATTCACTGCGTCCTAGATCCATTGGCACATGGAATGATATGCAAAGGGAATTTATAAAGAAATTTTTTCCACATCATAAAACGATTACCCTTAGAAAAGCAATCATGAACTTCACCCAAAAGGAGGATGAAACATTTTACCAATGTTGGGAAATGTTCAAGGATTTGGTCAGTTCATGCCCACAACACGGCTTTGAAACGTGGCGCATCACAAATTTTTTCTACGATGGACTGACATCTTCCATGCGCCAAATGGTCGAGACAATGTGTAATAGAGAATTCATTAATAAAAATGTTGATGAGGTATGGGATTACCTCGATAGTCTTACTGAAAAAATGCAATCATGGGATTATTACCCAAAATCGAACACCACGTCTAGACCAACTCAATCTAAGGAGAAAGGTGGATTGTATCTCTTGAAAGGAGAGGATGATCTCAAGTATTAAGTGACTACGCTCATAAGAAAAGTTGAGGCCATGAAAGGAAAGAAGGATAAGGTTAATGAAAGTATTTGCGGCATCTGTGATTACAACATTCATACAACTGAAAATTGTTCTACGATACCAGCCTTTCGAGAAGTGTTGAATGAACAATCCAATGTCATAAATACTTATCAAAGACCTTTCAATGGACCGACCTCTAATACGTACAATCCTAGTTGGAAAAATCATCCAAACTTTAGTTGAAGAAATGGACAAACTGCTACCCCTCAAAGTTTCTTCAATCAAAATCCAAATTAAGGGAAATCTCAAGAAGAACCGGTTCAAAATTTCATGTAAGAGCTGACCCAGGCAATGTAAGATTTTATGCAAAAGATGGATTCACGTATGACGGTTATAGAAAAGGGGATGCTTCCTGCACAACCACTCCCCAATCCTAAACCGCAATACGAGATAAGTAATCCTAGCTCTTCAAATCAAATAGAGTACGCTAAATCCATCACCACTCTTAGGAGTGGGAAGATCATTGATAAAACCCTTCCGATTAGGCCCAAAAAGCCTCAAGAACCAGAAGAGGATAATAATGATGAACCTAGTGAGGCCCCACAAAAATTAGAACCGGAACTTTTAGAAAAGTCAGTTGCTCCATTTCTGCAACGATTGGTCGCACCAAAACCTCTCTCTAACTCTCAGGATATCTTAGAGGTATTGAAACAAGTGAAAGTCAACATTCTTCTACTTGATGTCGTAAAACAGATACCTTCATATGCCAAATTCTTGAAAGACTTACGCACGACCAAACGACTGCAGAGTATTCAAAAGAAGATCTTCTTGACCGAGAAAGTGAGTGACATCCTAAAGGAAGACGTGCCACAGAAATTCAAAGATCCTGGTAGCCCAACCATATCATGTGTAATCGGGGACCATCGAATTGATCATGCACTTCTTGACTTAGGAGCGAGCGTCAATCTGATTCCCTACTCGGTATACAAACAGTTAGGTTTGGGTGAATTAAAACCCACCCTAACCACACTACAACTTGCTGATCGCTCTATTCGTGTACCAAGAGAGATAATTGAGGATGTGTTGGTCTAAGTTGATAGATTTTACTACCCTATAGATTTTATCATCCTGGACACCAAACCCATCAATAACATGAACACTCAGATTCCTGTCATTTTTGGTCGCTCATTCCTTGCCACTTCAAACGCAATTATCAATTGCAAGAATGGTGTCATGACTATGTCTTTTGGGAATATGACATTGGAGTCAAACATCTTTTTCCATAATGGCAGGAACTTAAAGGATGATGACGATTTCCATGACATTAACATGCTTGACTCTTTCGTTGAAGATACGACACCTCTGAACTTATCCTCTGACCCTCTAGAGACGTGCTTGGCCCACTCCCATGATTTTGATGATGATATGATTAGGGAGACGTGTGCCTTGCTTGATACTGCACCGGTACTTGAAGTTAACCGGTGGAGGCCACAATTTGAAGAGTTGCCCTAAACTGATGTAGTGCCTCTACTGTCTAACCTCAAGCCACTGAAGCTTGACCTAAAACCTTTACCCTTTGATTTGAAATATGTCTATTTAGGTCAAGATGAGACATACCCGGTGGTGATCTCTGCCCACCTGAAAAAAGAACAGGAGAGTATGCTCATATCTACTCTCATTGACAATAAGGGAGCCCTTGGATGGACGATAGCAGACTTCAAGGGAATTGACCCCTCGATTTGTACTCACCGCATATATCTTGAGGATAATGCGAAGACCGCTCGGTAATCACAACGTAGACTAAATCCAAACATTAGGGAAGTGGTTAAGGCTGAAATTCTTAAACTATTGGATGTGGGTATCATATACACCATATCCGATAGTCAATGGGTGAGTCCAACTCAGGTAGTTCCTAAGAAGTCTGGGATCACCATCGTAGCCAATGCCAATAATGAACTCGTGCCAACTAGAGTTACTACTGGTTGGAGAATGTGCATTGACTACAGGAAGCTAAATACTGTCACGAGGAAGGACCACTTTCCTTTGCCCTTTATTGATCAAATCTTGGAAAGGCTAGCTGGTCATTCCTATTACTGTTTCCTTGACGGGTATTCGGGCTACAATCAGATCGAAATCGCCCTTGAGGATTAGGAAAAGACCATATTTACATGTCCCTACGGCACCTTCCCCTACAGAAGGATGTCATTCGGATTATCTAATGCCCCTGCCACCTTTCAGCGATATATGATGAGTATCTTTTCTGACATGGTGGGGAAATATGTAGATGTCTTCATGGACGATTTCTCTGTTTTCGGTTCATCTTTCAGCAAGTGTTTAGAAAGTCTAAAATGTGTGCTGAAAAGATGTAAAGAGAAGAACTTGGTACTTAATTGGGAGAAGTGTCATTTCATGGTTCATAAGGGAATTGTCCTTGGACATATTATCTCGTCCAAAGGAATCAAGGTGGATAAGGTAAAAATTGATCTTATCTCTAACCTACCTCCACCCAAGAACATATGGGACGTGCGATCCTTCTTAGGACACGCTGGGTTTTACAGAAGATTCATAAAGGACTTTAGTCTCATCTCTCGTCCTTTATGTAATCTACTTCAAAAGGATGCACCATACGAGTGGACTGAGCCATGTCAGGAAGCTTTCACTAAGCTTAATGGCATGTTAACTAGTGCACCCATCATACATTCACCCGACTGGAGCCTTCCTTTTGAGCTTATGTGCGACACTTCTGTTCACACCCCAAGTGCAGGGTTGTGATGTAGTAATAAACTTGGTGAGACCGAGGTCGAATCCCAAGGGACTGATACCTGTACGTAATCTGAAACTAGGTAGAAATAGAACTAGCCTATGATGAAATCTAAATCAAATATAAATTGATGAATAATGGTGAGAGATTAATGTAAAACTTAAGAGAAATCAGAGATAAGAAACTAGGGATTCAGAGGATCCACTTATAGAGATCAGGGAGATCTTAGGCCTGCTTCAAGAATCATCGAAATTAAACTGAACTTCCTCTGATATAATTTGAAAGGGATGAAAGGTATATGAATTAGAATGGATTCCATCACCAAACCATGCCCAGGAGACAAAGCAAACAATTGAATTAAACTAATTACCAACCAATCATCATGCCATGAAGTTTAGGAAGGGTATCATCATCCAACCATGCCCAGGAGACGATGGTGAAAAACATGGTTTCCTGACGTCATAAACATAAAAGGAAAAGAATATGCTCAAAGCTATCGCAAACCCATTGTAATTTCAATCACAACAGACCATTAAAAACTAAAAACATTCCCTTAATAATCAAATCACAATCAAGTTCAATTCACAATTTAATAGTTAAATAAAAAAATAGAGCCTCCCATCTCACTACAAGCTTCACCTCTTAGCCCTAGCTAAGAGGTTTAGCCGATCACAGGCATGATTGGGCTAAATCCAAAATAAACAAAAAGAAGAAGAAAAGAAAAAGAAAAACCAAATAACTCTCTCTCTCTCTCTCTCTCTCTCTCTCTCTCTCTCTCTCTCTCTGCTCACGTCCAGCCCAAGCCTTCAATCCCTGTCCCTCCTCCCGGATCTTTCGGTCACGTGCGAACAGAGCTTTCGCACTTCTTACACTGTGATGATGGTGGGCCCCAATTAGCTATCTTTTTGAGAAATCCACTCCGTCCATTATGATCCTCTCGAAAATCCATTAGGGAATGGATGGTTTTGGATTGATTTATGTGTGGCCCACAGGAGTTTTCTCACTGCCGTCCATCTTCCGTTTTGACGGTTGAAATATGATATACGTTATCTCCTAAAATTTCATCACCTAGGCTTTGGTAGTAAGGCCTTTGAAAACCTAACGGACGGTCCGGATCTTCTAATTACATGATGAGTGGGGCCCACTAAGCAAACCTAACGCCGGACAACGTTTGGAAACTTTTGAGTTTTTGTCGGTCAGCGCCCGCTGACCGACTTTGAGTGCATGGGTGCATGGCTGGTGCACATGCACACTGTGCACATGCAATGCACATGTGGGGTCCATCATGGTGTATGCACAAAATCTCCTCCGTCCATCTAGTTCTTCATATAATTTAAGGTGTTGAGACCGAGGATGAGGCATATCCAGAGATCATGTGGGCCCCAGATTGATGATCTGTGGGATGATTTGTCCATTGGGCCACTCCCACAGGGCTCCAGGGGCTGAAATTCGACGTGTACGGTTAATTTATGGCCCTCAGGCCATATCTGATATTTTGAGTTGAACGGATGGTGAGAACCTTATGATCTTGCATTCTAGACGTCTTTTAGGCCACGTGAGCTTTAGTTTCTTGATTTTCTCAGATCTCTGGTGTGTATATCCATCGATCTTGGTTCCTTGGAATCCGTCCTTTGCCTTAATGATTCCAAAGCATCAATTTCATGCATTTAACATCTTTTTTCAACTCAAGCTCCTAAAGTCACCTTGCAACACACACATGATTAAAATAGTTTGTTAAATAGTATCATGTTCATAAATGCAGGCAATAACTAGGTCTAATATGCAATATTTGACCCTCAACAGCTTCTGATTATGCTCTTGGAGCGGTTCTAGGTTAGAAAAAAGATAAGAGGCCTTACGTCATTCATTATGCGAGTAGGACTCTAAATCCTGCCCAAGTGAACTACTCGACTACGGAAAATGAACTCTTAGCCGTAGTGTTCGCTTTGGACAAATTTAGGTCTTACCTGATCGGATCCAAGATCATTATGTACACAGATCATGCGGCACTCAAGTATCTTCTTTCTAAGAATGATTCTAAGCCCCGCTTGATAAGATGGATCCTTCTACTCCAAGAATTTGATTTGGAAATTAAAGATAAAAATGGAGTAGAGAACGTAGTGGCCGATCATCTTTTTCGCCTTAATACCTCTGATTCCCTTGAGGTGACTTATATTAATGATATGTTCCCTGATGAACAACTGTTCAGAGTCTCTCATTCACCTTGGTTCGCTAATATTGCTAATTATCTTGCCACAGGTTTCATACCGATACATTGGACTGCGCAAGATAAGAAGAAATTCTTTACCAAGATACGCAACTTTTTCTGGGACGATCCATATTTATTTAAATATTGCCCAGACCAAATCTTAAGGAGATGTGTGCCAGACATTGAGCATCAGGGTGTCATCTCTTTCTGTCATTCACAGGCCTGTGGTGGTCGTCAAAAAGACCATAGCTAAGATTTTGCAGTGTGGCTTTTACTGGCCCATTATGTTCAGGGACACTCATGAGTTTTGCAAAGCTTGTGAGCGTTGTCAGAAATTGGGAGCGTTGTCCCGTCGAAATATGATGCCCTTGAATCCCATTCTTATCATCGAGGCATTTGATTGCTGGGGCATTGATTTCATGGGACCATTCCTCCAATTTTTTGAAAATCTATATATTTTGCTCTCTGTAGACTATGTCACTAAATGGGTTGAAGCGATTCCGTGTCGGAATAATGACTATTGCACGGTCATTAAATTCCTAAAAGAGAACATCCTTTCCCGATTCGAAACGCCTCGAGCTATCATTAGTGATGAGGGCTTACACTTTTGTAATAGACCATTCAAAAGCTTAATGAAGAAATACCGTATCTCTCATAAGGTGAGCACTCCATATCACTCACAGACAAGTGGGCAAGTTGAGATTTTCAATAGGGAGATCAAACACATTTTGGAGAAAACGGTTAACCCTGACCGTAAGGATTGGTCAATCCGATTGACCGATGCCTTATGTGCTTACCGTACTGCATTTAAAACCTCTATTGGAATGTCTCCCTTTAGACTTGTTTATGGGAAGGCCTGCCACTTACCTATGGAGTTGGAACATAAAGCCTATTGGGTGATCAAAAAATTGAATTTCAATCTTGATAACGCTGGCTCGCTACGCAACCTTCAGTTGAATGAATTCGAAGAGATCCAGAACGACGCATACGAGAACTTGAGAATTTACAAGGACAAGATAAAGGCGTTTCATGACCAACATATTCTACGAAAATCATTCACGCCTGGTCAGAAAGTCCTTTTGTATAATTCTCGATTACATCTCTTTCCAGGTAAGTTTCGATCTCGTTGGACTGACCCTTACATTGTGGTCACTGCATATCCTCATGGGGCCATTGAGATAAGAGATCCTGACAATGGCAAGGAGTTTAAAGTAAATGGACATTGCTTAAAGCCATTTGTCGAGAAATTTGATTTAGAGGACATGTCCATACCTTTGACTGATCCTGTTTACCAGGATTGATCTCCTAGTCTGATGGAGGTATATATAGGTTTCCTGTTTTCACAGGACTAGGGTAGTTTGCTTTATGCTGTTCTAGGTTAATTTACTTTCTACATTGTTTAGGATAGTTTTCTTTTGCTGGTTTCTCTCTTGTGCTGACTTGCTTTCATGCTGAGATTCTTGTGTAAAAACTTCTTGAATCCCTCGTCCAGGTACAATCTTCCCATCACTTCTCATTTACTTTCATTGTCTCATGTACATTGCGAGCATATCTTTTACATTGAGGACAATGTAGATTTTAGGTTGGGGGTGAGAGATTAGGTTTTCTAATCAGTATTTTCTTGGTTTTGGGAAAAAATTGTGAAAAATTTTCAAAATTTTTCTAAAATTTCTTGTGATTTTGACGGCCATCTAGGGCACTTAAAATTTCAAGATACGTGATGTTGGTAATTTCTAACTCTTAGATTCAGTATTTGTTAGATTTCACAGTTAAGTTTGAATTGTTAATCTAGAATTAGAAGTTTTAAATATTGATTGAGTCATGATTTCACAAAACACATGTCACTTGCACATTAAGGGTTCAGTTCGATATTAAAGGATTAACTTGGTGATCACTAAGCTTGAAAGGAACCAACCTGAGAAATTGAAAGGATTAGGTGAATGGTCTACACCATAGGTTTGCTCCCTATAGGTGTAGATTTAATTCCCCATGAATGATATGTGAAAAAAGTTGGGTGTACAGTCTTCACCATAGGTGCCCCCTATAGGTGAGGATTTGATTCCCCTTCTGGGCGTTACTTTTAATAGAAAAATCAAAAGCAAAAAAAAAAAATTAAAAAAAAATGAAAAGATGATCTGTGAGGCAAGTTTTGGTTTAAGTTTTGGTAATTCTCGTGTTAGTTACCAATGACATCCTGAAATAGAAAAGTGAATTTTAATGATGATAAGCCGAGATTAGACTATACACTCATGGACCGTAATGTTTAAATTTTTTTTTTTAAAGTGATGGAATAATACTTTGAACTTGACTATGAAGTTTACCATGCGCTTGAGTTTAGGAGAAATTAATGCCCAACATTCATAAATCTTAAGATTCTAGCATCTGGTTTATTTTTCAAAAATCACTCGAGTTCATAGAAATTGTCCTATAATTCTCAACTTATTTTTCGCATGCCTTGCTCGGGACTAGCAAGATGCTGGTTAGGGGTTGTGTTGAGGGTCAAATATTGTATATCAGACCCCAATTACTGCCTAGATTTATGAACATGATACTGTTTAACGGCCCGATTTAATCGTGTTTGTGATGCAGAGTGTATTTACGAGCATGGACTGAAAAAAGGGTGCTTAAAGCATGGATTTAATACTCTGATGACACTAAAGACAAGGGACGGACTCCAGGGGACTAAGATCGACGGAATTACACACTAGAGATCCGAGAAAATCAGGAAACTGAAGCTCAAGTGGCCCGAAAATCATCCAGAATGTAAGATCATGGGGTTCCCACCATCCGTTCCGCTTGAAACTACATACATGGCTTGAAGACCATAAAGTAACCATACACATCGAATTTCGGCCGTTGGATATTGGTGGGAGTGGCCCAACAGATATATCAGCCTCTAAAATCTTGATTTGGGGCCCGCCTGATATCTGGATATACTTAAATTTCATTGTCAATGCCTTAAAGTGGATGGGAAAAAGGATGGACGGAACGGATTTCTCACAAACATCACAGTGGACCCCACATGAGGGTGTGCATGCATACAGTGCACGCACACGCGAGCCGCACCGGACGGTCAGCCCGGTCAAAGATAGGCTGACCCGTCTCTCCTTCTCCTTCTCTGTTTCAAACAGCGGAGGCACCCGGTCCGCCGGTTTCATGTAGTGGGGCCCACCCCTCATCCAAATATTCCATCTGGTCCGTTCATTATGTACAGATGGGGGGTATTAACCACACCTAGGTTCCCTTTTGGTCCTATGCATGCACTTAGACAATCTCTACCGTCAAATGCTAGATGGACAGCGGAATAGAAGATCATGTGGCCCACACCAAATCCAATTCAAAAACATTCATACCCGAATGGTTTTTCGAGCAGAATGCAGTGGACAGCGTTGATTTCTCAAAACAGCAGTAAAGTGGGCCCCACCAACATCACAGCGCCACCGCGTAGGCTCTGTTTCGCAACAGAGCCTGCGGAGGAATTTTTGTGGGCCACCATCAGGTATCAATGGTCCAATCTGGACCGTCCATTAGGAGTCCAAGGACCCTCTCGTTCAAGCCTAGGTGTCCTTTTATTTCTATGCACGCGAACACGTGTTAATCATGTTCAAAAGAAGAATGGACGGCGGAATGAATTCTTCCCTGAGCTGCATCGACAGACAGCCAAAACCGGCTGTCTCCACTGAAATTTCGAGGAGAAGCTGGTGAACGAAGTGGATCTCCTGTTTGACTCAAGAAAGGGCCCCTAGAGAACATCAGCGTAAGTGAATTTGTCTCCTGCTGCAACAGGGAGTGCGTAAGAGCCTCTTACACACTTCCAGCCACCGACTGGAACATCCTATAAGTGAGAAAGGTGAACGTGGAGCCAAGAACGGGTGGAGTACGAGAGATCTTCAAAGAGTTCTTTTTCTTCTCTTTTGCTTAATTGTTGTTTATATTTATTTGAGATTTAGCCTAATCATGGTCGGCTAAACCTCTTAGTTAGGGCTAAGAGATGAAGCTTGTAGTGAGATGAGAGACTCTATTTTATGCCTTTGATTTAATTTTAAATTGTGAACTGAACTTGATATTAGTTTGATTATTAAGGGAATGTTTTTAATTTTTAATGGTCTGTTGTGACTAAAATTACAATAGGTCTGCGATAGCTTTGGGTGTGTTCCTTTCCTTTTATGTTTATGACGTCAGGAAGCCCTGTTGTGCACCATCGTCTCCTGGACATGGTTGGATGGTGGTACCCTTCTTAACCTTCATACATTGTTGATTGGTTAGTAATTAGTTTAATTCTGTTGTTTACTTTGTTTCATAGCCATGGTTTGGTGATGAAATCTATTCTAATCCATATACCTTTCATCTCTTAAAAATTATATCAAAGGAAGTTCAGTCTTGATTTTCATGGTTATATTCTTCAACTGGATGAAGATGTGACTTTAAGTCCAATTGAGTTCTTGATGCAGGCATAAGATCTCCCTGATTTCTACAAGTGAATCCTATGAATCTCTTGTTTCCTTTCCCTGAATTCTTTAAGTTTTAGATAATTATTTCATCATTATTTCTCAATTTACACTCAATTTAGATTTCGTCTTAGTCTAGTTCTACTTCTATTTAGTTTCAGATTACGTACAGGTATCAGTCCCTTAGGATTCGACCTCGGTCTCACTGAGTTTATTACTACATCACAACCCTATACTTGGGGAATGAACAATAAATATTGATGTCCTGTGTTTTGTGATTATAGTGGAATCAAAGTTATAATTAATCTACGGTTTGCTCTTAGAATGTAAATTTCTCCTTATCGTGGATGAATTTTTATAATTTAGATATGTTTCAAGCGTCATGTCCTATGTAGGATTAGGCTTGGATTTGACGGACTACTTCCCCTTCCATTCAAGTTTCTTTCAGTTCAATTATGCTGAGAATGTCCTGCAGTAGGCTCTACATCAAGTTCTGTCTAATTTTACTGAGAAAGGAGGATGCTACCGGAATTCCCTCTTTGAGGTGCTGCACAGCCGATAGGTGGTGGGTCCGTCTCCTGTCCACGAGATCGCCTGAGGATATGGAAGTTGACCTTTTCCCAATCAATGGCCACACTCGCCAAAATGTTTCCTGGACAAATGTGATTTTGTACATGGCAACTCATTTGATCCCATCCTCATTGTGGGCCACATCCATTTCAGTGGGCCCACTGTGAACGTGTCCCGGAAGAAACGGGTTCATCCTTCAGTCGGCTCGCACCTTCATAAGATAGATGGGGTACGGACCAACATCCATGATGAATTTACGCGTCCCATCAACCAATGGCTAATATCTCATGCACCTGTGCCATGTACGCTGATTGACTCACGCATGGAAATATGCATACATATGAGAGATCGGAACTATTATCATGTAATCCTCACAGCCTATATCTTGTGTGTTAAAAAAATCAGGCCATTAAGATAATCAAGTGGTCCACATGTAATCGATTCATTTATTTCTGTAGAAGTATGGCCCCCTGATGATCAATCACATCAGCCAATTACTTGGGTTATGAAATCTACAAAGTGGGCCTGTTGCACCAGCGACTCTGATCTCAGATACGTTATATCGTCAATGCCGAATTACGCCGGAAATCATGGAAACGCTCGTAGCATTCCTTCGCATCAAATAATTCGTGCCTGTTAAAAAGACGAAGACATGATATGTTAATCCCTAGTGGGGACGGTCTGGTTCGCTTGGCCAGAGAGGCGACCATACAGCTGTGTTTTGATAGAACGGTGTCCCTGCAGCACAGATACCATACAGGGCCTAATTACCACTTATGGATGGCACGCATGTCAGAAACTCACCAGAGCCTGCTGCAATGTTTCTTTGCAATCCAAACTATTGATAAGGTCAGGTAGATTTGGATGAAGGGAAAAAACAAATATCAGGTTATTCGAAACTTATTTGGTCCATTAATGGCCAATCACTACTGTTTCCTATGGAATGGTCTACTTAAGAATTGAGTCTGCTTCATTTTTGGGATCATGCTGTAAAATGATCCGGCAAAACAAATAGATGACATGGATACATAAATCAAGATGAGCCCATGGTAATGGCTATACCTAATCCACTCCTTTCTAAGATGAGCTGAGCGTCCAATCTAACGTTGTTTTGACATCCAATCCTTCCATGATCATATGGGCCACCACCATGTTTGACATTCAATCCATCCATCACATGCGCCCTTTAATTATCTCTCCATCCATCTAAAACTAAGGTTAGTCAAGCTAAAGGGAATAATTATGATGGGGGCACTTACCATTAAAAACCTTTTAAATTGTGGGGGTTGTATATTTTATTTTTAACGTACACCCATCCACACACACTCCACATGGGCACTCGAACTTCTAATCTTATTATTAAAATACAATGCGTCTACCACTAAGCCATGCAGTGAGATCCTTGCGTGCAGGACCTGTATTTCCAATGTGTAATCTAATCCATTTAAAAATGCATCGGATGCAGATGAATGAAGATGCAAGAGATCAATGCATTCCAAAATTCGGTAGACCCACTACACTGATTATCATGTTTTAGCCTAATTTTACATGGTGTGGCTCAACTGAGTTTCGGATCAAGGAAAATAGGAGATGTTGCATATGATGGGCGGATTAGATGTCATTAAATTATAATGGTGGGCTCCACGTATTGATTTATATAGTAAGCTTGTCATAGTAAAGTCTTTATAGGATCCAACTCAGGACAAAAAAGTAATACGCGTGACTGAATAGGAATACAATTGGGGAGATAGGACGAGGGTCAAACCATCCATTATATATATATAGACACACACACACAGAGTATACTCAGACTGCTCTGCATTGATTATTTTACATGGCATGTTACCAGTGTGAATTACCAAATGCATATCCAAAGTCCAACGCACGTATGCCATATGAATCATTCCGCGTGCCCAGTCACAGGAGGTTCCTGTAGTCGGAAGCAATGTGGGGCTCAAAGATGTGACCGTGATGAATCCACTCCGTCCATCAGTTTCACAAGACCAAAATAGGATAGAAGTATGAAAATCAGGCATATCCAATAGTCATGTGGGCCACACTACACGAAATAGAGGGGATTGAGCACCTACCATTGGACGCCGTTTGGCGAGTGAGGCAGCCACCAGCCAGGTGGCTAGTAGTCGGTGCTATGTGGACCCCACCATGATGTAAGTGTTTTATCCAGGCCGTTAATCCATTTTAAAAGATAATTTTGGGGCTTGATCCCAAACATCAGGTAGATCTAAATCTAGGTTGACCACACCACGGGAAAACAGTAGTGATTGAATGTCCTCCGTTAAAAAACTCCTAGGTCCCACTGTAATGGTTATTTGACATCTAACCTATTGATTAGGTCATACAGACTTGGATGAAGGGGAAAAAATATATCAGCTTGATCCAAAACTTGTGGCCCAAGAAGTTTTTAATAGTGAGAGTTCAATCAACACTGTGCGGTCCACTCGAGATTTGGATCAACCTCATTTTTGGGTTCATACCGTAAAATGATCTAAAAGAATGGGTGGACGGCATAGATGAAACACATACATCATGGTGGGGCCCACAGAGCACGGACCACTATTGGAAACTTTTTAGGATCCACGGCAGTTTTATGTTAGGATGATATTTGCGCCTACGGTTTATCTGAGCAGTGATGACTCTACCTGGTCGGCTCCATCAAGGTCTCAACGGTGGACGTTTCCGTTCCTACTATTTCGTGTTGTGTGGCCTACATGAGTTCTGGACCTGGCTGATTTTTATAATTCTGTTCTACTGTGGTATTTCAAAGCGGATGGACGGATTTGATATGTCACGAGAATTTCTATGGGCCCACACAACTTCCGACCAGAGGAACTTCCAAAGGAACGGCGAATCCACGCCTACGGCTCGCGGAGAGGTTCCGGCCTCCTGTGGGTGATTGGCTCTTGTGGTAGAATGTATCCTAAGGAATATCGCAATAGGATGAGTTGAGGCTTCAGCCGTTGGATCAGAGTCCTTTCAATGACCCAAACCATTTATAAGATGGGACACACCATGGACAGGGACACCTAAAGAATATAGTATATTGAAACATTTTCAACCCTTCAGTTGATTGGAAGATCACGAAGACTGTACATGTCCAAAGAAAAGACAACAATGATCAAAAGGTTAGAACACTTCAGTATAAGAGTTAATAATCTCTATCCCTCATCAAAGTAAGGCCCACCGAATGAACGGTTTGATCATAAAATATTACTTAAGGTTTAAATGAGAAAACACTATAGAGAAATACGCCCGAATGTATCCTACCAAACCTCATTGGTTCCAATTTTTCCCTCCTTCCGGATTTTAATATGGGAGGTGCTATTTACACCCGCCTCGACAGATAATTGCTCCAATACTTCCACTTTTGGTAAGAAAAAGTAAAAATGTGTATTTCATCCATTACAATAAGTAGAAAAGAGAGGGTACATTTAATAGGCAGGTGGGTATTGATATCAATCCACTTTTATCTTTCTCCCCTCATCCTTTCTTCAAACAGGATCCAAGAAGGACGACCGTTCCTCGACTCCTGCGTAGCCCCTTAACTACAGTGCTTCCTCTTGTCTGTTTGGTAGAGGTGGATTTCTAGCTATTTTTCGCGGAGGACAGGAGAAAAGAAGGCAAGAAAAGGAGAGTTCTTTTGCTCTCGGTTTTCAGCCATGGTTTCTGGTAAGGTAAAAGCCGTCATGGGATTTCAGAAAACCCCACCAAGTTCAAAACCAGAGACTCCCAAGCATTTCTCCTCCTCTCCCAGCTCTCAAAAATCTCTTCCTCTTCCTCCTCCTCCTACCAAGACTGTCTTCTCTCGTTCCTTTGGCGTCTACTTCCCTCGCTCTACTCAAGTCCAGCCCCGCCCGCCCGACGCCATTGACCTCGTTCGACTGGTCGAAGAACTTCAGGAGAAGGAGTCTCGCCTCAAAACAGAGCTCCTTGAGCAGAAGCTCCTCAAAGAGACGGTCAAGATCGTCCCTTTCCTCGAGAACGAGATCGCTTCCAAGGATGCCGAGATCGAGCGGTCGGCGCGGAGGATTGGTAGTTTGGAAGCTGAGAATGAGATGCTGAGGCGAGAGGTGGAGAGCTTGAAGGATAGGGTTGTAAGAGAAGGGGTGGAGAATGAGAAGAAGGTGAAGGAGATGGAGGATGAGATTGCAGAGCTAAAGAGAGGGATAGAATCGAAGGTGTTTTGTACTGAAACGCGGGAGATTGCGGAGATTGATGACTGCGCGTCGTCGCCGCAGAGGTTCCAGGGCCTGATCGACGCGTCGGCGAGGTCTAATCTGGTAAGAAGCTCGACGAAAGGGGCGAAATCGAACGGTGTGGATTCGAATCCAGAGAAAGAGAAGCTGGAGATTACAGATCTGAACGGAAAAGATGTGGAGGCCGAAGTAATGCAGCAATCTTGCTGTAGTCGAGAGATTTCAGAATCGAAACCAAAACCGCCAAGAGTTCCTAAACCTCCTCCAAGACCTTCCTTTTCTTCTTCTTCTACTGCGGATACGCTTGGGATTGCGAAAAGCAGAGCGTCTTTGGAAAGTGCGAGCCTGACGGAAATGCCGCTGATTCCGCCGCCATTTCCGGTGGTTTCTGGCGCAAAAGCGCCGATTCCTCCCCCTCCGCCTCTTCCGCCGGCGAGGGTGAAGAATGCCGGTGCGGCGGAGGTGAGGCGAGTGCCGGAGGTCGTGGAGTTTTACCGTTCTCTAATGCGGAGGGATTCGAAGAGAGAGTCCGGTGCTGGAGTGCCTGACCTCCCGCCGGCGGCGAACGCGAGGGACATGATCGGAGAAATTGAGAATCGTTCCGCTCACCTACTCGCTGTAAGTCCAGCCTGTTACTTTCTCTTCCCTAAATCTACGAAACTGCCACCGCGTTCATGTCAGTAGTCTCACAGCCGTAACTGGTTCAGTAAGGCTTGTGTCAGTGGTCTCACTCACAGGAACTGGTTCCAAACTGAATGACTAAACTACCCCTTGCGTGCCTGTCTCGCCCGCGTCAGATAGGGCATTCACATACCAATGTGGCAGTCCTTACCGTTCGCCATTGAACCCAGATTCAGCAGGTTCGCCGATTATGTGGGCCACATATTTCCTTGGACTGCAGTCTAGAAAACGTTGCTAACCGTCTGTTTTTCCTACACTGGGCTGTCCCATCTGTTGTGGACCAGCCTAATTTATGGGTCAACGCACATTCACATCTGCCTCACTTGATGGACGGGCTAGACCGTGCACCGTCGAGCTGGTAAGAAACCCTCAAATCTCACATGATCATGTCCGGTTTTTGGGCCCAGTACACTTTTTACCAAAACCCATTAAACTGCTTTTGTTTTTTTAAGTTACGCGTCGCCGTGAAATCCGCGGATTTTGTGGTCACTAGTTGCCGTTTTGTAATGTGGCTACGATTGTAAGTGCCTCGAGCCGTCCACTCTCGAATTATGTCGGGCCTCAAATCCGTTCTTGATTTTTTCACACGCACTCACACACCGCACACGCCCGCGCCCCTACACTTATAATCGGTGCTGGAACCATGACCTCGCGTTGAAAGACTTGTGAATCTATCACTGAGCTATAGGGTTGCAGGCCTATGTCAGGCCTCAATCTTCACCGTACACATATACGGTGGAGATGGACGGTTACACGAGGGAGATGATTGCGACTGTTCACCCTGCTACATTCCACCGTTGATGGCCTAGAAATCGCCATGGTCGCTACCAAAGTTAACGTTGGGTCCTCGACATCTTCCATTGGATTGTGCTGTGGCCTGCCTATGATGGATTGTGCCGTGTGTATGGTTTCCATCTTCATTCAGATTTCAAAACGTTCATGCTAAGATGGCCCCGTGATATGAACTTGTCCATCATCTCCTTCTCGGAACTATCAATGCTTTAGTGATGATACTCTCCTCCGATTTGTAAAGTTGAATGTGGACCATTGAAAATCGTCATTTTAATGTTTTGAAGCCATCTCAGTTCACGGTAAGTTTCTTAATATGGCTAGTAAACGTAGATCATCGAGCCTTCCCAGCATTTGGGCCCCAGTGGCTCTGGCCATCAGAGTCCCGCAGTTGCAAAATGCGAATGGATAATCGTAACTAACCCCTCTATTTATTATTATTATTATTATTATTTTTATAACAATTGTAGACGCCTAATCCCTGGCTGCTTAAGTTTTAAATAGATAATTGTAACCACCTCCCCTTGGGTTTCAAATATTTTAAACACCTCTTTGATTTGGGGAGTCGCTGAATATCCTCCCACTAGAAAAAGAAAATTAGCTGGCTATCATTTTATAAAAGACCATTTTGCTCCTTAAGGTTGAAGTTATCTTGCTCGTGGGGTCAAGGTGAGGGCTATGCATATAGGGTGAGGCACACATGTGGCTGTGAGGGTAAGGTGGGCCCCACACATGGCTGTGCAGCAGAGGTGGACCATCTTCGGTGAATCCAAATTATCTTAATATTGGAAAGCAGGAGTTTTGACCACGGTGCCGGCACACCGGTCAACATTGTTGACATGGCTTGACTAATTGGGCAGAGACCGAACTGATCAATTGAGCTCCTATGAGTCCAAATGTTATAGGAGAAGTGAAGCCTTCCTAAGAATTGCGCTGTGTACAAGGTAGCAGCTCATCACTTGCTCTTATGCCTCACATGCACAAGGATGATGGGCCCACCATGTACACACAGAGGCCACATGTACACGCAAGATGGGTCCACCATCTGCATGTTCATACCACGTGTACTACCAAGCAAAGCCCATCATTTGAGCTTACTTGCAATGTGTACAAGCAAGACAAGGCAACCATTTGGACTTATATACCTCATGTATGTGCATAGTGTGCCTCATGTATATGCACAATGTGCATTCACACGTACATGCCGCGTGTAAGTAAGATGGACCCATCATTTACACTTTGATGCCGTGTGTATTAGCAAAGAGGCCCACCAATTATAGTCACAAGCCTTGCCACATTTATAAGCCAAGGCCCATCACTTGCACTTAGATGCCATGCGTATAAGGTGGGACCATCTTTTGCACTTGCATGCCATGTGTACAATAAAGGTGGATCCAAATTTTGTACACACTTACCATCATTCCTTTAAAATTTCAAAAACTAGAGAGATCCCAATTGCACACACTTTCCCTTTCTGTTGGTAACCAACTGTGAGAGGTGTTAGGAACCTTTTTCTTTGGCAAATGATAAGCATATCCTTAAATTACGAACTTCCCAAACTCAAAACAATACAAATGTGAGCCCCCTTTGCTTGTAGACATGCATTCGGTATAAATTGTGGGCCTGGCGTTTACATGTGAAATGGTATATGAGCACAAATGGTGGACCCTTGTATTTACCCGTGGCATGGTATATGAGTATAAATGGTGGACCCTTGCATGGACACGTTGCATGGTATATCAATACAAATGGTGGACTCTCTTTGCTAGTACATATGACATGTGAGTGTAGATGGTGGGCTCGCCATGCTTGTACACCTGTCATGGACATGGTACATATATGTAGATGTGGACCATGATGCTGGTATAGATGGTAAGTGCACTCGGTGGGCCTAATTTGTATGCTGGTTGCCTTGCTTGTACATGTGGCACAAAGCATTTCTTAGAGAAGTTCTACTTCTCTTAGTCACATGCATTTGGGATTCTAGGGAGTCCAATTAATCAAATCCCAACTGCACATTTGCTTTCAATTCTTTTATCAATGTCTGCCATTGTAATTTTGAGGATATTGCTAGTTTGTACAAAATAGTCATTTATGAAAAAAAGAAAAAAGATAATGGTTAATACAGAGGTTAATTTTTTTAGCAGATGAATAAATAATAAATCTCTAAACTAGAAGGGAGTTGTTTACAGTATTTGAAACTAGAGAGACGGTGTTTACAATATGTAAAAGTGGAGGGGGAAGTGCTTATAACTGTCAGAACCAATGAGGAGCTGCTTGTAGTTATCCTTACCATGAATGCATCTTCTCACTATGGCAATTCTGTCATTTCTTTCCATCCGGACTTCAGAAGAACAGGATCTCCCGCCGAGGTCCTAACATTTTTCTTCCTTTTCTTTTCGTGGTCAATCGAGTTAAGTGAATCCAAAGGCCAGATCAGCCTTTTACGCTGTTGGAAGCTAAGTAAACCTGATTTCCAAGTCCTAGTATAGAAATCGGATTGCGTACTGAGTTACTCAGTACGCTCTTATCGTACTGAGTAAACTCAGTTGGGCCCACTGTAAATTTACGTGGTTTATCCACACCTTCCGTCCGTTTTTCCACCTAATTTTAGGCATTAAGCCCAAAATTGAAGCTTATAGAAATCTCAAGTGGACCATTCCACAGGAAATAGTCAAGATAATGATTTCCACCGTTGAAACATTTCTAGGCCCCACAGTGACGTTTAGTTTTCATCTAAACTGTTCATAAGACCAAAAAAACATGGATGAAGGGAAAAAAACAAATATAATCTTGATCCGAAACTTCTGTGGCTCCCAAGAATTTTTCAATGGTATAAATTCAATTCACACTGTTTCATGTGGTGTGGTCCATTTTAGCCTTGCAATGATTCTTTTTTGAGCTAAGGCCCTAAAATTATATTTTAAAATGGTTGGACAGACTGGATAAAATACATAAATCACAGTGGAATCCAAAGAGTTTACTTAACGTACTGAGTTACTCAGTACCCAATCCGCTTCCCTTAGTATAAATAGGAGTACAATTAGTTACCTTATAAGTGTTTATTTTGAGTCCAATTTGGCTTTCTATTTTCAAGTGTAAGTTGTGTTACTTCATAAATATTATAATTGGAGAGAGAGAGAGAGAGAGAGAGAGAGAGAGAGAGAGAGAGGAAAAATCAATAAAGTATTATTATTATTATTTTTTTATTTTAGTCTCTTTTTCATCTGTTTTATGTGTGTTGTGAAGGTCAGTTCTCTTAGAACTAGACGCATGACTCAGTTGATTCAAGTTGCCATAGTAACAGGAGTGGGGTTCCATGTCATTTTCTACATACAATTTATACAATTCATTTTCTAATAATTTCAACTTTCCCCTTTCATTCTACCAGATCAAAACAGACGTAGAAACCCAAGGGGATTTCATTCGTTTCCTGATAAAGGAAGTGCAGAATGCAGCCTTCACTGACATCGAGGACCTAGTTGCATTTGTCAAATGGCTCGATGACGAGCTCTCTTTTCTGGTATTCTCTCCAAACACCTTCAAAACAGGACGAAAATTTCTACACTTATCCTTACCATGCTTACAAAGATGGCCACATAAACTCTTCCAGGTGGATGAGCGAGCAGTGCTAAAGCACTTTGACTGGCCTGAGCACAAGGCCGACGCAATGCGAGAAGCTGCATTCGGCTACTGTGACCTAAAGAAGCTCGAGTCTGAAGCCGCCTCTTTCCGCGATGACATACGCCAGCCATGTGGTCCCGCTCTCAAGAAGATGCAGGCCTTGTTGGAGAAGTAAAATACCATTTTCTTGGCTACTTCCATCTTCATGGAACACTTATATAATAACAGCCACAGCAAAATCTTGCTATGGGTTTTCTAATTTAAGATTTGACTAGACCAATAAATTACTAACATTGTGGGGCTTATGTCGTCGTTTTTGATGTGGTTGAAATAGATTGGAGCATGGTGTGTACAACCTCTCCCGTATGAGAGAAGGTGCAACGACACGATACAAAGGATTTCAAATCCCTTGGGAATGGATGCTCGAAACTGGATATGTAAGCCAGGTACGTTCATGTTCAAGTTACGACGTTGCCCTTCTTTTCATTGCGTTCTTCCCAAACTAGTCTTTCCTCTTTCCACTATCGAGTGCTTATTTATGATTAAAGAAAGCAAAAGTAGATTCCTTTGACTTTGGTAAGGGATTAAATAAGCTTCGGACAAAAACGACAAGTTAGTAATGCACGCGAGCACGCTGGACCCTTCGCTTTCCCATTTCTCTAGGTTAAAGCGGTCCACGAGGTCTTCTCTTGGCATGTTCAGTCTCACTACCATAGTGAAAAATCGTTGTTCGGCAGTTTCTCGGCGCATATATTTCTGTGGAGATTTTCGGATTTTGAGGTTTTACTCGGGATATCATCAATCAGACAATTCTTGCTAAATTTTTAAAATTATAAAATTTATATTTATTTTAAATATATATATTTAGAAAACAAATTTCTTAATTTTTCTTATATTTTTTGAGTTGATAACGCTGTAAGAACATTATATTTTAAAATCTACTGAGATTTTTGAAAGATCCGCAATATTGCGACAATATGGTCTAATGTATTTCCCGTGAGATTTTCAAACTCTCGGCGATATTTGTCACACTGCTCACTACCAGCCCCTCGGGTGAAGGAGTAGAGCATGTGTCGGAGGTTTGGCAAGATGGCAACTATCAGAAGCCCAAGTCACTCTTCGGGCTGTGCACACCGGAAACGGATTGGCCATTCACCCTGCCACTAGCCAATGGCTAGTGGTCGCTTCTCCGTGTGCCCAACATGATGTATGTGTCTCATCCATGCTGTCCATCCATTTTTCCAGATAATTTTATGTTATGAACCAAAACTGAGGTAGATCAAAATCTCAAGTGGGCCACACTGTTGATTGAAATCTCACCATTAAAAAGTTCCTAGGGCTATAAAAGTTTTTGATCAAGCTGATTTGTTTTTTTCCGTTCATCTAGGTTTGTCTCACATAATCTACGGGTTGGATGTCAAATAAACATTACAGTGGGCCTTAGGAGGTTTTTAATGGTAGACATTCAATTACTACTGTTTTCCTATGATGTGCTTTACCAAAGATTTTGATTTGCTCATTTATGGGATAAGGAATTAAAATAATGTATAAAAATGGATGGACGGTGTGGATAAAACACATAGATCATGTTGGGGCTTACTGTGCTCCTGCTACTAGCCACCTGGCTGAGGTCAGGGTCACTAGCCAAACCCCGACCGTGTGCACTGTGAAGATAAAAATGGGTACGTTCAAGATAAACTGAGCTGCACATCCACGGACTGCTGGACTTCTTTAACTGTACATCACACCTGTCTTATTATTATTTCTACAGTAATTTATCCATGGCCATGTTCTTGGTCCTCTAGCTGATTAGTTGCCTGGATTTCTAACACGTGTGATGGACGTGCAGATATTTGACACGCATTGCATGGGTGCTCTTTACCAAAATCTTGGAAGAAAAGTATTTTCAAAAGTTGCTAAACACCACACACAAACAATCGAAATTTCATCTATTTTATATGCACGGATTCATTCACAGGCAGCTGGAACTGTCAATCATTGATGGGAATTTGCTACAAGAGCACAGCACTTGTTGTGAGGGGTCCTTCCAACAAAAAGTTGTGGTGCTTGCCATGATCTCTATTTGACTTGCATTCCAACCATCAATTGCACCAACATATGTTAAGACATGAGTCGCACTGAAGGTTTTGGGTCCCGCTGGTGAGTCTTAAGAGACCAGATGGCATAAAACATCAAGGTGACCCTCGGGAATTTTTCAATGGTGCCATACACATCCCCACTGCTTCTAGTGGTTTGGTATGCTTGAGTGGGATCTGCCTAATTTTTGGCCTGGCATCCTAAATGGATGTCAAACAGCCATCATAGTGGGCCCTATAACTTTTTATTTTATTTCTCAAGCTCCTTACAACAAGCATCATAGGAAATTTGTGTCCATCATTGATAGTTAACGAGGTGAGCTTGGACCTAGATTTTGAATCAACGAATTCATATTAGTGACGATGGCCGTAAAGATCCTCACGGTTGTCGATATGGGTATCGGGTCATCAGCCATAATGACCAATACATGGGTGTAATAACCATTACAACCACCGTATCGAAACATTTGAATTTTTTTATTTTTATTTTTTGTCTAAAAAATTTTTAGTAAAAATATATATAATATAGAATAATATAAATATTCTAAATATGTATTCATTTTTTAAAAAACATGTCATGGTAGCGTAACAGTCCACTCTTTTTTGAGAGTGTTGCATCTGATTATCTAGTGAATTTATAAACATGTTATGTCTCTAATGTTTACACATCACAAATAAGTATTAGAACTAGAAATTGAAAAAAGAAGGCATAAATATTATATATATTTTAAAAAAATTTCAAAAAATAGTTCTGGGATCTTCTATTCGCCTAAATCGCTTCAATTTGTGATTTTAATCATAAAAAAAAAACTATGGTAAGGGTGGTTGAAATTTGTTATAGAATGATCTATAAAAGTTTTTGAAATAAGAAAAGTGGAAAAATGAAGAGAAGATTGAGTTAAATAGAAAAAAATTGGTCATTTTTCGACTGTAACAAGGGTAGCAGCCCTTACGCCTTCGTAATGGTTGTTATGGCTTTATAACAGCCAATACGATCCCAAAAAACCAATTGTCCCGTTGACCCCCATATGGCGCAGTGTATGACTATTACTAATACATATCGGCTTTTATGGTTGTATCATAAGAAATACAGAACACCTTGTTTTGGATTGATAAGGACGAGGCTGAAGGTTTTACTTCTGATTTAAATGGGCCAAAGCCAACCTAAGTAAGAGTCTGTCAAGCATCATAGGCCCTGTAATGTAGTTTACACACAAGTGATACATAACACATACACCCTGCACGTCATTAATATGCATTGTTGTTACCATCACATGAGCCCAGTTTGAGGAATGGTACTAAGTTGATTCCTGATCAAGGTGAAGCTTCCACCTGACCTGACCTAATGTACTTGGGAATTTAGGCACAAAGCCAAGCAACCAATTGTTTAGCCACTCAAAATAACTCAAGCAGCATTGAGGATTTTGATTGTCTGATGAGTACTTATATGTAGTATGTGCTGATGACCTCAAGTTTTCTTTTTCATCACCTGCTAACAAGGTATTCCCTATCAGTAACGGTGGCCGTAACGGTCACCACTGTTACCGCTATGGGTATCGACCATAACAACCGATATGGGGGTGTAACGACCATTGTAACGACCATTACGAACCCCTATAACGTTTGAAAAAAAAATTGCCTGAAAATTTCTGAAAAAATATTTAGAAAATTTAGAATAATATAAATATTCCAAATATGTATTCATTTTTTGTTTTGAACATATTTATTGTAGAGTAACCGTCCACTTTTTGGTGAGAGTGTTGTATATGGCTGTCTGGTGAATTTATGAATATGATTATGTCTCTAATATTTACACATCACAATCAAACATTAGAACTAGAAATCGAGAAAAAAAAATATAAATACTACCTTTTTCATTTTTTTGAAAATATGACCCTCAGAGCTCCTATTTACTTAAATTGTTTCCATCTTTGGTTTTAATTCTAAAAACTATAGTAAGAGTGGTTGAAATCTGCTATAAAATGTTCTAAGAATGTTTTAGAATTAGAAAAGTGAAAAAAATGATGAGAAAAATGGATTTAAATGGAAAAAAAGTAGTCATTTACTGTTACGGGAATAATAGCTGATAAGGCCCCTGTAATGGGTGATGTGGTCCAAAAAAAAGAAAGTAGTCATGGCCGTAACCTATACACATCGGCTTTTGTGGCCATATCGTAATGGATATAGAACACTAGCTTGCTAACCCTAAGTTATAGGATAAGCAAAACGGACTATTCTAACTGCACTCTTGAAAATATCGTACTATAGGCAGTACACAGATAGGTTTTACCTATAACAATCTTAGGTAATTGGCATGAGGACATCCAATTGTCTCATTGAACCTTGAGCCTATGCAAGTGGGTCCTGTGTGGGCCAAGATAGCCTTAGCGGACCTTGATTTCATAGTCTAATCTGTTGAGAATTATTACCAAGTCCTAATTTAATTACCTATTTAATTATCAAGCATGATTTGGTTGAGTCAAATAAGGAAAGTAGTTAGTAAATTTCGTAAGAGTTATCTTCTATATAGAGGCTTAACCTAATGCTTACACCACTAGATATGAATCAAAGCGCTCTCATCTTTTTCCTCTTACCCTTTTGATTATAGTAGTTTTTAGTTTTTTAATCTTTTTAGTTTCACTTTTTCACTAGGACTGACTCTCTTCTATTTTTTTCATTCTTCTTTTTTATGGATGCTATGATTCTCCTCTTCATAAATTATTATTATTATTATGATAATAATAATAATAATAATAATAATCACAATAATAATAATTTTTTGTTATTAAGAAAGTCTAAAGGCAGAAAAAACATAGACAACAATCCACAACGAACCAAAGACCACCCCCTTAAATCAAAGGAGCCCATTTCCTTGAACATTAGGACCCCACGGGGGTAGTCAGAAGAGATCCACCACAATTTCTGAAATAGAAATTGTTCCTCTTGGTTCAAAGAATCCGAAGACCAGCGACTGCCATCTCGGGTTTTGTTTCCTGCCAGAGATGCCTTCATGCAAAGTCGGGAATAGCCCTTATATGGAACCTGGCATCACCCAAGGGTTTTTGTTTCCTCTCCATGATTTGCTTGTATGATTCTAGTAAATTTGTTTTGCCCACATTCCAACTGTTGATCATCAGCCGCAACTGCTGAGTAGAAATTGTCGCCAGAAGGAAGTCATACCTGGGTGCTAGGATGAATGTTACCATTTGTTCGTGGAGTCGAATATGGAGCTTGAAGACTTTATTTGCTCACATCACCATTCTAGACAGTCTCAATCATCCTCCGTTTCTTGTTTTACTGGGCATTCCTATAATTGGACAAGGCTTATACGTTGAGCTGTGCACGTAATGTGACCCCACAAAACATAGTGATTTTTCATGAATCAGGACAACATGGGCATCATGAAAAAATCTCTTATGGGTGATATTCTCAGTTGGCCCCACCACAAATGATGGGCATATAATGATCAGCTACTCCCCAATCCTTGCAAACATTCCTAAAAACATTCCCTAAATCTAACGTGGACTTCTTGATGACTGTATTAGCCAGAGCTCTTCTTGGCTTTACAAAGCCTTAGATTTGAACTCACTGGACATGTAAGAATGAGAAGAGAAACTTTGCTATTTTTTTACTGTTGCTTACAAGCTCACTGACGTTGCTTTTCTTTTTTACAACCGGATACACAAGATGCCAATTTATAGGCATTTGAATGTAATGTGAAAAGACAAAACTGCCCCTACTTAGGAGCTTCCAATATTAATATTCCTAGAAAATACACAAGCATTTTTTATCTTCCAAAACAGCTCCATGGGAAGTGTTGCTGGGCTTTGGTTTGCAATTCCAACACTCCCCTTCAAACCAAAACCGGCTTCATTCCAAGCATCGTTCTTAGTCGTTTGAATGCATCTGTCGGTAATGCCTTTGTGAAAATATCCGCCACCTGTTTCGTAGTATAACAATACTCTAATTTCATTGTTTTCTGCTTCACGTGATCTCTCAGAAAATGATATCGGGTATCAATGTGTTTGCTTCTTCCATGCTGCATTGGATTTTTGGATAGCTCAATTGCCGACTTGTTATCCACACATATGACTGTGCATTCTTCCTGCGGATGCTTCAGCTCCTTTAGTAGGTTTCTCAACCAAATTCTTTCATAGACAGTGGACGATGTTACCACGTACTCCGCTTCACATGTGGACAGAGCGACCATACTCTGCTTCTTGGAATTCCATGTAAAAGCAGTCGTTCCGAGATAGAATACATAGCCAGTGGTGCTCTTTCTTTCATCTTGATCACCTCCCCAATCACTGTCTGAGTATCCATATAATATTGCTTCATCATTGTACGGATAGAAAAGGCCGAATTCCATTGTTCCTTTGACGTACCTAAGGATTTTTTTTTGCTGCTAGCCAGTGTGATTCTTTTGGTGCTTCTATGTACCTACTTAGAAGCCCAACACTTGTGATTGTGAGGTACCTTAGGCTTCCAATCAGACTTTTAAACATAGTCGAGTCAACGCTTCTTCCTTCTCTGTCCTTTGTCAGTTTTAAGCCCGTTGCTACAGGCGTGTTTACGGCATTGCAATCAGCCATCTTGAACTTTTCAAGCAATTCCTTGGCATACTTCTTCTGGGATATATATATATATATATATATATGCCACCATGTTGTTGCTTCACTTCAATGCCCAGAAAAAAGGACATTAGACTTCCGTCGGTCATCTCGAACTCCTTAAACATGACCTTCTTGAATTCATCAAATATCGGTCAGTTATTTCCTATAAACAGCAAATCATCAACATACAAGCATGCTATAAGCATATCGCTATGAGCATTCTTCTTGATGTAAACTGCATGCTCATATGGACATTGGGCTAAGTTGTTCTCTTGAAGATAGTTGTCGATGCGTGCATTCCAAGCACGTGGAGTTTGCTTCAACCCATAGAGGGCTTTCTTCAGTCGATACACCTTGTGTTCCTCCCCTTGCATAATAAAGCCTTCAGGCTGGTCAACATAGACCTCTTCTTCCAGAAATCCATTCAAGAATGCAGATTTCACATCCAGTTTGTAGTTCATCTAACTGTGATGGGTTGCAAGGGAGATAATCATCCTCACAGTGTTAAGGCGAGCAATAGGAGCGAAGACTTCTTCATAGTCCACCCCGTACTTTTGTTTGTAGCCCTTTGCTATGAGCCTTGCCTTGTAACGATTGATCTCACCATCAGCATTTCGCTTGATCTTGTACACCCATTTGATGCCAATAGTTTTCTGGCCATTAGGAAGCGTAGTCAGCTCCCATATGTCATTTCTCTCAATGGCATGAATTTCTTCTTTCATAGCAATTCTCCAACATTCTTCTTTTATGGCCTCCTGAAATGTCAGAGGCTCATGATCTACATACGGGCAGAAAAGATTGACCTCTTCAGTTTGCATATAGATGTCGCTTAAGCTTTTCATTTTTATAGGTGCCATGGGTGAGGACGAGCTGGCCGGATTTTGACTTGATGGAGTACTTTCAAGAATGATGGAATGTACTCCTGGACTTCTGTGTACTGATGATGCGGCCGAAGAAGGTGTTCCGGGCGTTTGCTGTTGACGGTCATGCCTTTCTTCATGTTCTTCTGTTTCGACTAGAATATCTTTGGTCGATTCTTCATCATTTTATTTCCAAGCTTCTTCCTCACTACAGACCACATCTCTACTCACCACTACTCTATTGGTTAGTGGATTGTAGAGCTTGTAGGCTTTAGATCCTTCATTGTAGCCGATGAAGATGCATTTTTCGCCCCGATCATCAAGCTTCCTTCTTCTTGCTTCTGGAACTTGAGTGTAGGCAACACACCCAAAGATCCTTAGGTGCACCACGCTCGGTTTGTAGCCACTCCATGCCTCCTGTGGTGTCATGTTTCTGACACTCTTGGTTGGACACCGATTGAGCAGGTAGGCAGTACATGCAACTGCCTCTGCCCAGAAGCTCTTTGGCAGGCCTTTCTCCTTCAGCATGGTCCTCGTCATGTTGAGGATGGTGCGGTTCTTCCGTTCCGCAATGCCATTCTGCTGTGGCGTGTAGGCTGCAGTGTATTGTCTGTTTCGCTTCTAACAGTTGTGCTACCGACCACGTTGGAGGATCTTCTTGCTCTGATACCAGTTTGATGGTTGTATTAGCCAGAGCTCTTCTTGGCTTTACAAAGCCTTAGATTTGAACTCACTAGACACGTAAGAATGAGATGAGAAACTTTGCTATTTTTTTTTACTGTTGCTTACAAGCTCACTCACGTTGCTTTTCTTTTTTACAACCGGATATACAAGATGCCAATTTATAGGCATTTGAATGTAATGTGAAAAGACAAAACTGCCCCTACTAGGAGCTTCCAACATTAAATATTCCTAGAAAATACACAAGCATTTTTCATCTTCCAAAACAGCTCCATGGGAAGTGTTGCTGAGCTTTGGAAGATGAACAGTCACAGTAAATGCTGGGCTTTGGTTTGCAATTCCAACACTTCTGATGGTATCTATTATCAACCATCTGTTTGTGCCCCACCATAAATGACAGGCATATCGAGATTAGCTACTCCCCAACCCTTGCAAACATGACCTATATCCAACGTGGACTTCTGATGCTCTCTATTATCAACCATCTGTTTGTGGAACCAATGATCTCAGGGATAAGGTTGTCCCGTAAAGGAGATTTCGGGGGCATGGTCATTCAACCATGCGTCCATCATATTATGGGTCATCTATTGCGGGTCCTAAGATTTTTCTTCTCTTCCATTTTGCTACTTTGGGTTTTCTATTGCGGGTCGATATGATTTTTCTTCTCGCTGTTTTGTGGCTTTTGCCAATGTTGCGATGATGCAGAAGCCCATTAAATAAAACCACCCATAGCTATTTTGGGATCACCTATGGTCTAGTGTTGGATCACATATTATCCCGTAATCGTGCTGTATGAAGGATGACCCTGACTATTGATTTATGGACTCACACGTTGGGCAACTGTACATAACGATGGCGATGTCATGGAACCACAACATGGACGGCTCCTACTGTTGGATCATATAAACATATGGTGGCACATGATGGTTTGTTATTATGATTGTTATTGTTGCAATGAAAGTTCAATCAATGTTATTTGTTGTTGTTGTTATGGAAGTTCAATCAATGTTGCAAACGTATATGCAGATAAAGCTAGCATCTGTTAAGCTGGCGATGAAGTACATGAAGAGAGTGTCTGCTGAGCTGGAAGCTGTTGGTTGTGGCACCGAAGAAGAGGAACTGATGCTGCAGGGCGTCAGGTTTGCCTTTCGAGTGCATCAGGTGATTCTCCTCTCCTATCAATATCCAGTAACAGATTCTTTGTTTCCCTAGCATCTATCATCTTGACGGGTGTTTTAGCAGTCTCAAAGACAGTTCCTAAGTGTTTTTTCCTTGGTCACTGCCAGTTTGCAGGAGGTTTTGATGTGGAAACAATGAGGGCATTTCAGGAGCTAAGAAACAACGCCCGTTCCTGTCATCTTCAGTGCCAAAACCAGCAGCAACACAAGCTCATTTGCAGGTCTACATCTTGCTAACCTTTGACAAAAAAATGCTTCTACCAACAGCAGATTTCATTGTAAAGATCCATCACGTTTTTTGATGAAATGCACCATCCATTTCATTTTCATGACCATGCCACTTAACGATATAAATGCAAAAATAGAAACACTAGCATACATCTAATATATTATACATAGTTCTCCATTTCTCCGAGACCCGAGCATGTTTGGAGATTTCTAATCCTTCTGGTTGGGGCCTGGACCGATCGCTAGATATTTAGTTGTCTGTACTATCTCAATCACTGTCTCGCCCACGGCTTCAAGTAAGCCTTCTTTTTTTTCTTTTTTTTTGTTAGCTTGTTAGTACACCCCACTGTCAGTTGACACTTCACTGTCTCGCCCACGGCTTCAAGTAAGCCTTCTTTCTTCACTACATCTGTCTTGACTTTGACACACTCCACCGAACCAATTTCATCTTCCTTCAATCTCTCCTTTTCTGATTTCTGTAGCTCATCTTCTGCACCCTTCCAATGTTGAACACCTGCACCATCATGCGCCTCTTGGGCAGCAGCTGCATCTCCATTTATCTCCTCTTTTCCTTTGGTTGGAATGTTGTATGGCTCCTCTTGAGTGGCTTGTCCCTGCTCTCCAAGCTTTTGCTGTATATAGCCCCACCATTCGAGGTAATGAAAGATGCGAGCTACCCCATGGCCACACCTAACAATGCAGGGGATTCCTAATAGGGCGTTGTGCCACCTACCACGGCTCTGCCGGTGGTGTGAATCTGTAGGTTGATCTGAACTATTTGTGTTCTCTTTACTACCGTATAGAAGCTGATGGACTTGTTTGTGCTTCGTTAATGACCCTGACTTTTGAATCTTGGATTTAAGTATAAGCCATTAAATATTCATCTTCATGTACAATCACTTGCTCTACAAATGTTTCTTCCTATAGACAGGGTAGCATGGAATCCAAACCATGTCACGTACCAAAAAAAAAAAAAAATTAGTGTAACACCTCCATCGAGGCTAGCATATACTTGAATGTGGATTGGATTTCCTTTTTAACCGTTCATTTTGCTAGTACGAGTACGATCAACCTGATCAACAGACTAGCTTTATATTTTGGTCAAGGGCAGTTTCACAGTGACTAAACCTGATGATTGGCTAGGATCTCTTACATGTATGCCGTGGGACCATGGGAACCAGGCCTCACATGGTAACTTTAATCCGTGCCATTCTATCATATTCCCTGGAAATTAGTTTGTCCATGTCACTAGGACACGTGTGGAAACATCTGATGTCGAAGATCGATCTAGCTTCCACATTGGATGTGGCAGCTGGATCTCTCAGATAAAAACTAAATGAATGGCCCGGATCTGACATGCGGGTGGCGCATTGGCATGCATGGTTGCCATAGTATTCCGAGGGGACAAACGATACAGCGGAGCCGTAAGAATAGATATGTGGTTGGGTTATCTCTCCACATTACAAGTTTCCTGGTTATCCCCCAATCAGAACTGTCCAACTAGTGTGGCCTCATTATGGTTGGGCGATGTTTCAAAAATCATAGTTTATCAAATGGCCATATATTCGTTACTTAATCTTTATTGGCCCTTCTTAAATCACAAGGTCAGGCTCAGATCATGCTTTGCATTAATAGTTTAATTTGGGCTGATCTGGCCCAGCCCAAGCCTGGTCCATTAACACTTTGGCCAGTCACTTGGTCTTCATGCACACATGATTCGTAGCCAAATGCAGCTTATCTCGCTTGAGAGCAGCCACGTGAAATTATGGACCTTATTAGAAAAATTTGTAGAATGTAATCAAAGGCCTGACCCATTAGCTAATTGAGCCTTTAACAAGGTTAGGCCCAAACTATGGACCTTTATTACAGGCTTAAGCCCGGCATTTATCAAGCTCGAACTACTCAGCCGGTTTGCTAGTCTTTGTTGGGAATTACTGCTCATATCAGATGAAGGGGACAGTGCTTTTGATTATCCTTGTTTAACATCATTTGCAATTTCAACTGGGTTTTATACAGGACTGGCCCAGACTCAAATCAAGCCCACTCCCACTTTGGGTTACGTTTGATGTGATCATTCAGAGTCAAGGGCATGACTGGCTCAGGCGAACAGTTTTTACATTCTAGGCCTTGTTTTTTTTTTTTGGTGGACACTGACTTGGATTGATTGACGCTTTCCCACCTTTTTCACTGAGGATTATGTCGTATTTAAAATTGTGACGGGTAATGTCCAGAAAGATGAGAAGGCTTCCATTTGCTAAGATAACGTAGAAAGAGGGTCGAAGGGACGTGCGCAATATAACTTTAACGCATGCAAACAGAATCAGTGTGCTTTCAACCTGGAATGATAAAGATAGCAATCATCACACAATAATCGAAAGGTCAGGGTTGTTTTCGTTAGTGCCCCATTTTTTCATCTTATCCTAGCCCTGGTTTTCTAATAACTTGATAAAATATGCAATAGAAGAGGAGAATCTGATTAGTCTTTAATGAGATGCTAACATCATATCAATATTTTATCAATTTAATTAGCCTTAGGGCCTGTTTGGAATCCTGGACCTTTTTTTTTTTTTTGGAGGAAGATGGTGTTTTTAGGAAACAATATTTTTAGTAACAATGAGATATGAAAAGCCATTTGCATTAAATATTTTTCAACAAGATATCTATATATAAAAAACAATCATTCTTCTTTATCTTTGAATCTATTATTTGGAAAAAAGTTTTAAAAAATAAATTATTCTTTATTTTTAAATATATTTTTAGAAAGAAAATTTTCATGAAAATTTTACTTAAAGATAGAAAAAGAAACATGTCACATTGTCGGATGTAATCAATTGGACATACAGGACACCGTCACACATGCAACGCCTAAAGATGAATGAGGTCACATGATGCACATGTGGCATGTTGACATGTGTAGCACATTGGTACACTTGACAATGGGTGATTTTACATATCACACATATGACCTGTTGGTATTTGCATGGTATAAATACGTTGAGGCATGTGGGATATTTAAATAGAAGTTTACATATATGCAGGATATGAATGTGGTCAGTGGCACATGTTGCATATGTTACACATTGGCACATGTTATATATATGAAATGCATAAAGACGGACATCGGTAATGTGACACATGTGGCTCAATGGAACATGTGGTACTTATATAGCATTTAAAGATGAAGGTGGCACATGTTGCAAATGGGTATTATGGTGTAACAAATTGAAAATGGATCATGAAAAGATGGGAGATGACACATGCTATACATGTGGCACAATGGCACATGCATAGCTTTTTAAAATGGATGGTGGGATATGCTAGTTATGTAGCACATTAGCACATGTGAGCGGCTTCAAGGCAAATGGTCACACATGTGAGCACTTAAAAGAGGAGCGGTCATTCATGTAGCTACTTTATAAAAAGTGGTTATTTTCACTTAGTTCACTCTCTTTTTTAGAAATGACGTTTTTGAAAGAAACAGAATAAGAAGAATAATAATGGTTATTTAGGGGTGCAAATAGGTTGGGTTGACCTGACTTGATGATTAGTGGGCCAGGGTCCAAAATTTAGACCCATGAAGCAGGTACGGATCCAAAAAGTTCGACCTAAATTTGTAAATGGCATGATTTTGGGTTCTTTGAGAAACAATCAAACCTAAATTTGTAAATGGCATGATTTTGGGTTCTTTGAGAAACAATCAAACTTGGACCTGCTTTTAATAGTTCAAATTGAGGTATGCTAAGTTGGACTAGATGCCAACACAGCCTGAGAAAAGTAGTTAAGTGAACATGTGAGTTTTCTTTCGTAGCATTCACATCAATGGTCCACCACCTGTTTTTTTTTCCTAAAACATGTTTACCCATTCAGTTGTTGTGACAACCTGGACAATGCAATCGTGGGTTATTATCAATTGAGAAGATATAAAAAAGCCACACTAATTGGAGAACAACAACCATCTTACTTGTTGAGTTTGGATTACTTGGATTACTGGCCTTTTTATTCTTTACTAATAAAATTGAAAGCTATTAGCAATTGGATATCTTGGAGCTTTATTTGTGTGAAAACTCAAATTGTTATTTCTCTATACTGGACCCATAAAGCACAACCTAGGCCTACAGCATGTGATAAATGGGTTGGTTTGGGTACTCTCATACCAGCCCTGATCCATTTAATAAATGGGTTGGCTATTTTTACCTGATCCTGCTATCTAGAAGATGAGTGGATTCTGACCCAAAATGTTACTCGACTGTTTACACACAGGGCTATTCCATATGGTGGTAACTTTTCAACCATACACACGGCATTTGTACCACAATCCAGACAGACATAAAATGCACTGAGAAGGTGATATTACCAATCTGATTTTTCCATTCAAATTTATACTCATTATTTTACTTGTACCTTCCATTTGATAGCCATTAGCAGGTATAGTTGGGCCAGCGTCAAACCCAGCCAACTCGAAATTGATATATATATATATATATATATATATCCATCCAATGCCCGATTAGCACATAGGCCAAGCCCAGCCCAAAGCCCGGTGGGGATAGTCCCCGACTAGGGACGCGGATTAGCTACTGAAGTGACGTCACCACGCTTTGTGGGCCCCACTAGGATGTATGTGTTATATCCACACCGGCCATCCATTTAGAGAGATCATTTTAAGGCATGAAACAAGGAATGGGTTAGATCCAAATCTTAAGTGAACCTCACCGTAGAAAACAGTTGGGATTGAACCACTACTCTTAAAAACTTCTCAGAGTCATAGAAGTTTTCGATCAAGCTGATATTTGTGTTTTTCCATTATTCCATGTCTTTGTTAATTTATAAACAGGTTGGATCTCAAATAAACTTCATGACGGACCTTAGGAAGGTTTAAACGGTGGGCCTCATTGTCCCCACTGTGATCCACTTGAGCTTTGAATCTCACTTATTCTTTTGTTCATACCCTAAAATGGTATCTCCAAATAGATGGACGGCGTAGATACAACAAATACATCATGATGAGACCCACAAAACGCGGTGACGTCACTTCAGTCGGAGTTCGCTAATGTCGGGTTAAGCAGCTAATCCGCGATCCCTGGCTAGAATGTGAGTCAGCAAAACTCCCGTGAAAGAGAGAAAAATTATATTCAGTGGCAACGTAAAACAGAGAGCCGATCCAGTGCAGTTGGAGGGATGGCTTTGTCGTACCTCAATGATACCATACATGTGTCTCATCCCAACCATTCATCAGAGGGATGTCTTCACTGATTATCGTTACTAAAACTTGCTTTGATTGGACCAAATGAAGCTTTTTTCATTAGATGTCAGCCGTTGATAATGTTCTGTCTTTTGCATTCTACTTTTATACCACAGATTAAAAGGTTAGGCTCGTTCTCAACATTCATTTTTCTCCAACGGCCCATTTGGAGTTGGACCCATCGAATTAGCGGTTTTGATCTTATCCACACATGCCAAGTGTGTAGTAAAGACCTGAAGGCACTGTGCCTCCAATGTTCCCTGTTGCGCAAGATATGCCGGTGTTTTCATTGGAAGCGGATTGGCTGGTGTACCACACACTACCGATCTGGCTGGTGTGTTTAAGTCTCCAAGTTCTGTGGGTCCCATCATGAGCTATGCTATATCCCAACCGTCCTTCCATTTGGCAAGCTCATCGTAAGTCTTGAGCCAAAAAATAAGATAGATCAAAAGATCAAGTAGACCACAGTGCATCAAACAGTGGGGAATTGAACGTCTACAATTAAAACCCTTTGGGGATCAATATGATTGTTTTGACTCTTCATCAAGGTCTGTGTGACATTAAGAACAGATAGGATGGAAAATAAACAGTATGGTAGGCTATATGAATATTTTAACAGTGAGAATAAGTGTCCCCAGTCATTTGTGCTGTAGTCCACTCGAGATTTGGATATGAATCATTTTGGGACGAAGATCTAAAATGATATCATTTATTTTGGATATAATAAATATATTATTATGGGGTCATGTAACTTTGATCCACTTGGATCATTACTCTTGCTCCGGTGGTAAACTCTCCATAAGGGTTCGAGAATCCATAAGGTGGTGAAATCCCACTGCGGCGTAGATGTGTGGGGGTGTGTCTGCGTGTGTATTAAAAAAAAAAAAAAAAAAACCTTTGATCTACTTTGAATTGGGCCGTAGATTTCTACGGCCTAGAATTTGTAATTAATAGTACCGAGAAATGCTGTAGTGCTCTTAGAGGACTATAATTTATAGTACTCCTAGTTGCTTAATTTCGGCTAGACAATCCAATTAGTAGATCTGAAATGTCCATTAAGTCAAGAATAAATATCTCCGGTCACTGTGTAGAAAAAAGAAGCATGGATTGGATGATCCAATCTAGCATTGATTTGGACTTATTTTCCATACCTATCCTTTTTCTAGGCCACGGATTGGATAGCGACGGTTAAAATCTATGATGATCTCTAACTAGAAGATGGGTCAAATGGTTGATTGGACATATTTTTATGTAAATTATTTTAACCGTTCATATTAATGATCATTGATCTAATGGTTGCTATTAGTCATATTGTGTGATTGTGTCCTGGTAGAGCAATGGATATGTTTTGGACATAATGAACGGTCTAGATCTACGGATTGGAGCACATGGATGCCCCAATGCAACTAAACGCAACTAGGAGCACTAACAGTGCTATCAGAGCACCGGAGCATTTCCTAATAGTCTAAAAAGTACATTAAAGCATTAATTAAAATTTAAGCATGAATGTCGGTGTTTTTTAAAGCGTAATAAAATGAGCCGCGCTAACCTAACTCGCGTTAGGTACCTCGCTCTTGAAAGCCAAGTGGGTGGAATTTTCATGAGATCCACTCCGTCCATCATGTACACAGCATAATGTTTACTATGGTATTTGTAAATAATGACCATCCAGAAGCCAGGTAGACTCCACCCTAGGAAAACGTTGGGATTGGATGACGACCATTAGTGTTGTTAAGGCCTTACCATAGTTTTTACATGCCATCAAATCCATTCATCTAATGTACCTCATCGAATGTAAAGAATCACCCACAAAATCACACTATTCAGAAACTCATCTGGTCCATACCATGTGAATCTAGAGGTTTTTAGGAATATTCTATTTGGTGGCCCTTATGAGTGTTCAATCATCCTAAATTTTGGTATTAAAGCTAAAATCTAGGTGATACACATGATGGACGGAGTGGATTTCATGAATATTAACTCCTTTTTACCAACTTTTGACCCCGGTAGGTGCGGAAGAAAATGGGTATTGAACGAAAACATGGGCGGTGACGCGATGCGAGTCACGGGCCCTGCTCGAGGCGAGGGTGCACCACAATCACGGGGCCGACTCACATGCATTGACATTGACTCTTGTCTCTTCTTTGCTGATTGTGACAGCACGCATGAGGTCTGTAGAGAGAGAGAGAGAGAGAGAGAGACACTGACAATCGATTGCTATTCTGGGACCGTCCAAAAGGTTCCTTGTGCATGGTTCATGTTGCGGCGTCCTGGGTTCAATGCATAAGGGCCATGATCCAGAAAATCGAAACCGTTAATCTGGTGGATCTCACAGTGGATGATAGACTCCCAAAAAATCCCTCATATTGGACGGTCACAACCGTTGATATTTAACTTAATACTCAATGTCTCACAACAAATTTACCCTAATTTTTAAATATTTCAATACGTGTAAAAGAAAAATAATGGCAAATTATATTTTAAATATGATGAACTCATAGATCCGTAATTTAATACAACAATTTACGGCTTTAGCTACTGAACAGATTTCCAAGAGTTGACATCAATTGATTTTAAAAGTGGGGCCACTGATTATTCAAATCCTAGATTCTTGTGACAAAAACCCTTCTACTTATCACTAATCTATATTTTTATTTTTTATAAAGTTTTCATATATTTATTTAACTTCTTAAAATAAAATATTTTATTATTAAAATTTATTTTTCCTTAAAAACATAACATTTGATTCGAGAATTATTTATGTTATCCCCCCTACACATGGAGGGCCATCACAACATGGCCCCACATGCAGGGACTCACTTGTAGCATGTAAAATGCACACATGAAGTATGCTATTTATGATTCAAAAAAAAAAAAAGTCCCGCAATTTCCGCTAATAAGCAAGAAATCAATATATTCGCAATTAAAAATACAATTCCTTTCAAATCATACATTCATGGACCCTTTGGGCCCTCTACAATACATGTCCCACCTTTGTTATTAACAACATCCTAAATAAGAAGAATATAAAAAGTTAGAAAATAAAAAAAAAATGAAAAAGAAAACAAAAGGTGGGATAGCATTATAAAATATTGATAAATAATGGCGATTTGCATAATGAAATTGCTTTTAGAAATTTGCAATAAATCTCCACCCATTTTGAAATCATGATTAAAGGGCTGCGTATAGGAGCTGATTCCATGTATCAGGAAGACCGGCGATGCACCAGTGACTACAGTCCATGCCTGAGTGGTCCCCACTATATGCAGACGGGTGCGCGTCTTTCCGAAGCTGAGATAGCAACGTTACATCAAGCAAGTAGACCGGTTTCGACATCCTGCTTAGGACCGCCTTCACGACGCGGTCTTCCTGAAGAGTACCGCCCGGGTAGAACGATCCACTCACTGGCTGTGTCTGACCCCTGCAGTCCCTTGCATTGGGCTGGTTCCAATCCCTTCCACTGATTTTCAACACAAAATGTAAGTCAGATAAAGGGCCACCTGATCAGACGGTTAGGATCATCCTACATGTACGTGATCCACACCATTGGTCTGTTGGGTTCCATCGTGGATGGACTAAGCCACATAAAGCATTACTGCCGACGAAGGCTATTTTCTTAAGAGGAAAGGTCTCAACGCATCAGCGTCCGAAAGTCACCTCGTGTCATTCCACGGGTCAGTAACACAAACAAGAAAGACAAAAAGGCACAAGGGGAGATGATTTGGTCAGTTATATCTTTATTTCTGACGGTAAAATCGAAATAGATGGACACGGATCGCTAGTGACCCAGTCAGTCACCAGAGGCCTACCGTGATTTATGTGTTTCATCCATGCCGTCCAGCCATTTTGATGGCTCATTTTAAGGCATGATCCAAAAAATGAGCCAGATGCAAAGCTCAAGTGAACCACATCATAGTAACAGTAAAAATTGGCCACAGAAAATTTGGATGAAGCTGATACTGGTATTTTTCTTCATCAAGATTACATGTGACCTTATGAACAGGTTGAATGGTAAATAAACACTGGTATTCAAGCAATGGGCGTTCAAACTCACTATTTAGTACTGTATGGATCTTCCTAGTTTTGGGGCTAATGCCGTAAAATTAGCTGATGAAATGGATGAATGACGTGGGTAAAACACATATATCATAGTGGGCTCCAAAAGGTAGGCCAAGGGGTTATCTACCACCACTGGTAGGATTTGACTGAGCCTAGAGGTGTTTAAAAGGTGGGCCCAAGCAAAGTTGTCTAGTGAGGATTGTCCTAATCAAATCCCACTTGGATGGCTGGCGGTCTTGAAGAGAGCACACACGAGTTCTTATGTTCTCAAATCAGCCCTCTCTTCCAAAAACCTCCCTTCCAGTTAAATCCCACCACGTGCATTTGAAATAAATGTCCTTCCATTGGTGCTGTATAGCCGATTAAGGAGCTCCACGACGTAAAGACAAATGGGCTTGCCTCCACTCCATCCATTAGTTTCACCGGCACATGTTACGGATATGGATTACGTACTAACACCCTACCTGTTCCGGGCTCAGGTTACAGCGAAAAGACTCTTGGGGTCCACCATTGAAAACTATTTTAAACACACGTAAGTTTGGGATTAAGCTGAGATTTGTGTTTTACCTTCATATTAGTAGGAATCACTTCGTGAACGAGTTGGAACACCATTGGACGTTATGGTGAACTACACCAAGCTTTCCAAAGGTTGTATTTTTATCTCTTGTGCTTGCGGTCCATCTGAGACTTAGAATTTCATCATTTTTAGGCAAAACATATATTTTAGCGGGCTTATCACAACCATAGTGTCAAAAATTATATATCTCACTAATTGGGGATATTAAAGTTGATTTAGTAATTAAATTCAAACCCCCGTAAATATACCATGTATAGGTATTTTTGAATTAAAGTTGATTCACACTCCAGGGTGCCAAACACACTGGGAGGATTGCCAATCCAGGGGGTTTCCAATCCTGGGGGTTGCGAATGCACGCTCCCAAACAGGCCCTTAGTTTCGCCTGCACATGTTACGGATATGGATTACGTACTAACCCTACCTGTTCCGGGCTCAGGTTACAGCGAAAAGACTCTTGGGGTCCACCATTGAAAACTATTTTAAACACACGTAAGTTTGGGATTAAGCTGAGATTTGTGTTTTACCTTCATATTAGTAGGAATCACTTCATGAACGAGTTGGAACACCATTGGACGTTATGGTGAACCACACCAAGCTTTCCAAAGGTTGTATTTTTATCTCTAAATTTTTTTGTATTTTTATCTCTATTTCGGAGTCTTAGATTTACCTTATGGGTTCTCATCCAATAATTAGATGAGGAAACTGATGTATGGTACAATAGGTGTTGCACTCCAAATGAAACCATACAATAGGACATGACGTACCGGTACCTTAATCCGCTGCAGCGTGCCTTACTGTATACAGATGTGAGAGCCTTCAGTACGGTACCACCCAATTTTTTGTTTTTTCATTTATTGTTATTATTATTATTATTATTTATGCCAGATTCGGTGGGGAGCGGATGCGGTGAGGATGAAACTTTCCACTCTTAAGCTTAGCTTTGCTGTGAAACGCGACACATCTAAGCAGTGCATCAATTGGGTCCCATTATATAGATGACATGGCCCGAAATTAAACCCAACAACTCATAAGGTGGGTCTGGGTCATATACCTACAAAAACATTGGACGGCTGCAACACAAGAAACGAGAAAAAACGTACAACACTGGACGGTTGACCGTGTGTACGCCCCACCCGACCAGATCATCATATTGATTCGAGTGCAATGTGATCTTCTCAAATCGACCCACCAGCTAGGTGGATCAGATATCACAAACACGTATTATGGGTGTCCACATGAATAGATCCATGTGTGCCGTCAAAGACTCCGAAATTAATCTGAGCCGTAGAAATGCGAAAACAAAACAGAAGTGTGGAGCAGAGCATACTTGTAATGCGTTGGAGAAATCCCCTGGAAGAACACTTTGGTTCTGGTGGGGTCGACGTTGAAGTCAACCCATCTAGCCCAAGTAGAAAGACCCTTCTCGAACGCAACCAAACGGTCCATGTCCTTGTGAAACGTGTTCCCTTCTTGTATGTAGTCCCATCTGCACCAATCAAAACCGTCCATTTTCCACTCTCTGGTTAACGTCAGACTCCTCTCAAACCGAAAAATAAATAAATAAATAAATAATCATAGACTTCTAGGTGGGCCATGCTCATGTAAAATCGGAACCGTTCAAGAGGTAGGTCCAACCGTCGATAAGGTTGGGACAGATAAAATCTTAGAATGTCCAACGTTTTAACACTGAACTTAATTCTTTAGGCCGGATCCACTAAAGGCTTTAAAAGTTGGTGCAACGTGGTGTGTGGGGCCTACTGTGAGTATGCATCACATCGACTCCGTCCGTTGTGTGCTTCCCCTAATTTTCTCATTTCCATTTTAAAATCAGGCCGATCCAAAACTCAGATGGGCCACACCATATAAAATAATGCTTAAAACCTTTAAAATCATGTGGTGTGGCCTACAGCTACCATGTGTTTTGTAATTGCTTGATTTTTGAGATGTCTATTCATCGTGGTGGGGTACATCTCCTGAATGCATTGGATGGAATAAAAAGAACATGGCGTCCTCCACACACGATCTCGAAGGTTTTTAGTGGGTGGCTGTCACCATCTCAATTGTTCCCTTCTGTGTGGCCCACCTCACCTGTTAGCATTGCAGGTTAAGCTGAACCTACAAAGTTTCCTTGTGGGTCTGGCCTTTTTCTTTTACAAAATGCTAGGATCATCTTGCAGGAAAGATTAAAGGACAGCCATCCATGGTGGGGCCTACAATCCGAAGTGGGTCTTACACTGATACACATGGCCCAGCTAGAAGACTACCATTTCATTTCGGCCCTTTTAGGCCTGTGATTTATAAGCAAGCATATGAGTTTGGAGAGTTCTCACGGTTGACTTTTTCCTCTGTGGGTCCACCAATGCCACGTGTTGAATATCAACATGTCCATGCCCATCCATGCATTTCCACTCGTGATTGAGTCGAGTCGGAGGACACGGCCGATCTTCGTGCTCACCAGGTCGACCAGATAGGTACTCCGAAAGTACATCACCGACACTTTGTAGTCCTGAGATATTTTCGTTAGTCAATGTAAGAAACATGATACATGCCGATGTGTGCACATGCTTCCATGCACTAAAAACACACCCACCACCGTCGTTTTGTGACCAGTCGATTCCCTGTCGTGTGGTCCACATGGCTGCATGATCCGTTGATCTCAATCGTCCTTTTAGTGGGCCCTGGATGAACGTACGCAACCCATACTGTCGGGTACTGTTCAAGTGATGATCAGACATTGAAAGGCACCGGTGGGTGCGAGACAGCAGCCAGTATTGGACAACTGATGTGATTTCTTATAGCTAACCCAAAGATAGTAGGGCCCACCACGTGGACGTTCTAGTTTCTTCAAATTGCAGCGACATGGGACCCATACGGATACGCCCAGGGATCGAACTCGAGCGTGATTAGTGCAAAACGTCCTCTTTTACATATAAAAATAAAGAAGAAAGATGGAGTGTAATCAGTGGCTGGAGACTTGAGAGTATAGAAGGGGCCACCACTATAACATGCTGGTTCCCCCCTTCCTTTCAAATGGGGTCTCCATGTAATAACCGTCCAATATCAAGATCCAATGGTTCTTAATAATCCCTCCAAGAGCGATTGCACCTAACCATTCCTTTAAAAAAAAAAAAAAGAGATGGCGGCTGGATTGAGAGAGCATTTAGATTTACTAAGCCCACACGCGTGTACCAGGGATCCTACCAACAATTCCCATGTGTCAAATTGGCACAATCCAATCCGTCCATCAGATGGGTCCCACGATGCAGATGCCCTCCACTAGAAATTTTGCCTCTCCACTGATAATTTAAGGTGAGTTTGGTTGCACCAACTATCATGAAACATGCACCAACTTAGACATCAATGATGAAATATCACTCAACCTCAGTTAAGTTTTTTATACTCCAGTCTGTTTTGATTTTTGGATAGGGATATCTACACGTTCTCTTCCAACTGATGGACGGCTTGGATCTTGAACACGTTGTACAAGTGGTCACTTGATATGGCGGGTGGTTGGTTATTTTGTACATGCGTGTGGGTTTAGTAAACCTCCGAAAATCAAACACACCGGCAGCGGCACCAACCACAACAAACATAAAAACATAAAAATAAAGAAAAACAGCTCAATTACTCGGGAGCATATGGTAGTGATTATGCATGCATGCTAGATAAAATGGACATTTGTTTTCGGTTGTATACATCATTGTTAATTTGTATTCTCATCATCTCCTAAATGGTGGTGACTCGCTCGTCCAACAATAGGCATGGATGTCCGTCAATCCACACCGTCCAAACCTCGGGCCCCATTGTGTAGGTAACACAAGTCAAAAGACGAGCTTAACCATTTGATATTGGCCAATCAATCCGGACCATAAAAAATCTCTTTCAAGCAGCCCATTTGATAGCCATCAAATAGATAGTTAGGATAACCAGATTAGTGTGATTTTTGGGCCATGTTCCATCCACAGCAGAACCCAAGGAATGGATGGTATGGATTGAGATACACTCACACCGCGTGTGAATGGGGTAGCCACCATCATCTATTTAGATGACGGTTGTAGAAGATACTTATATAGTTATATTAATCTAGCCCGGATTTCAATTATAAAAATCTCATGGATGGGCCCCACGAAAAAAACAAAACAAAAGGGAGAATAAGAAAAAGAGGCACATCCACCGGTGGTTTGACGTTTGCACCCTTTCCATAGAATTCCCAAAAGCAAAAGGCACCGTGAAGAGAGAGATAGAGAGAGAGAGAGAGAGAGAGATATGCACAGATAGTGATGAAAGGAGAGGCAGTAAGAAGCAGAAAAGAAAAGACTGACCATGAATGTCAATGAGGAGAGGTCCTCTTTTCTCACAAAGGTGGTTCGGGCCTGTGGCACTGCTGCATGAAGCAGGCATGTCAGTGACTGCCACTGGTTCAAGCTTAGAGAATCCCCCACAAACATGATCTTCTTGCCCCTATTCTTCCACAAGAAATCCTTGCCGTTGAATCTTAAATCATCAATTCAAGAATCCCATATCAGTATCATTAAAAAAGACAAATGAATCTTATCATCAAGCGAATGGAATAGGATCCAAAAGTCACCCATTACGCATTAAAAATTGGGGTTTTTTATGTGCACGTTTTTGTCGGTGGGATTCTGTTTTATCCAAAATCTCAGTGGTGGGCGGGAATCCCTATACAATTCAAATTCCATTAATGAATAGTGGAGTTCCTATAAGCTCCAAATCATACAAAGAATCCACGACCCAAAACATAAAACTCAAAAGAAAACAAATAGTACAAAAAGAAAAGAAAAAGTGCCACACAAAAACCTAAACTCTGACAGAAACAGTTAATACACGGGCATTAAAAAATTGCACACGTAGAATTAAATAACTCAAATTTAACTGTCCAAATTGTGTACCTTTAAATAGATTATAAGCAAAAAATTACTCTAATTATTTAAATATAAATATATAGAAATTTATTATGCAGTCGAATGGAAACTTGTTTCTTCATATCTACCTAGACCAGCTCATACACATTTGACAATTTAGTTTAACTTACTCCATGACAAATATACAATTTCTAAATGCCCCTCATCAACCGTCATATAAATTGAATGGCAGAGTATGACGGTTGATGCAGGGGCACTTAGAAATTCTATATTTGTCATAGATTAACTTAAATTAAACTGTCCAACTTATATATATATATATATATATATATATGGAAGAGTAACAAAAGGCGTAGGTAGCTAGGTAATTCACAGGTATAGAACAGACCAATTTATTACCCTCATTAGGAAAGTTGAAAAATCATCATTTGAGGCTAAGTTATGAACCATGTGGCTCCCTAAAACTACTGGCTGGAATATCTCAAAATAGATGTCTTGAAAGAAAAATTCAAAGTTATCTTGAGAGCTAATCAAGCTGAATTGAAAATTTGGAAATTGCAAAGTCTCAACAAACGTAATTTTAAATTTCCTAAAGCATTTCCTTTTCGTGGTGGGTTTTCTAGGAAAGAGAAAAACCATGAAAAAGGAAAAGCAAGAGAGGGAAGAAAAAGAAAACAGTACCTGGGCAATACACAAGAACTAGGCTGCCATCGATATTTCAAGTAGAGGGTATCAGGTCTACCATACTTCTGGCAATTGAATTCTGGATCAATGTAGGGACAGGACGAAGAATCATAGAGAGGATATGAAGCATCGTAAACCCAACTTCCTTGAAATAAATTACAGCCACCCACTTGCTTTCCTTCCCTCAATCCCGTCTCATTGTAAAAATGGTCGGCATAGGTTCCGTGGAGAAGCGCTAGTAGCGAGAGAGTGGCGAGAAAACAAGTAGAAAAGACGGGAAATCCGAAACCCATCTTGGATTCCGGTCCCTTAAAAAGAGAGAAAAGACTGAGAGATTAGGGAAAGAGGGTGTGTGTGCTGCAAAGGGAGGAAAGGAGGGAATTTAAAGGCAGTGAGGTGAGTGAGACAAGCCCGGGTATTCACATGGTTCGGGCCCATAAACCCTATTTCTTTTTTATAAATATGAGTTGGGTTTTGAGTGGAATCTTGGATAGATTCTTGGAGAGAGAGAGAGAGAGAGAGAGAGAGAGAGAGAGAGAGAGTTTTGACAGATGTTAATGGGAACGTGTGAAGCAAGGATGCTGGTGGGTGTTGGTTAGTGCTCGGGCCAAGCACATGTGGTGGTGGGATCCACTTCCCACGTGTCATGAAACGCACTGTTTCATCGGTTGGCCTAGTTTTGTTTGGAAGGTAACCTTTCTTTGTCTGGGACTTGTTTTCTAGGTACGTTCTATCTCCTTCTGATAGCTGTTGTCCACAAGCCGTCGAATGTGGGTAACATGACTCAGCGCAGCTATTGTAAACCCTTTCTTAATTGAAAATAAACCCAGTTAGAAGAAAAGGATTTTGTAATGGCCAGTAATTCAAATTTCCCTGCGGAAAAATAGTAATTTTCTGGAATAGATAAACAAGAACCTTTGAAGTGATGTGCGTGATTGGTGGAATGGATGACACACAGCTTGCAAGTTACCACAACTCGTGGCATGGTGCTATCTGTCCAGCCTTGTGCAGGATATCAGTACCATGAAACTGGTTGGTACGGACAAAATTAGATCGTTCTATTCAATAGATGGGCCACAACTTTTAAATCAATGAACAATTGATGTTTTTGGATTAATTAATTGATCAATCTAATTTCCGAGAAGGTGATTTCAGGGTGGGAGCGTTTATTGCCGATTAGGCATTGTAAGATCAGACGGCTATAAAGCAAATTTGTGGCGGCACCTTGTACATAAAATCCGGACAAAATCCATAGGCGGATATGACCGGTACGAAGAGAATGAGAGAAGCCAGGTAAAAGACAAAGTCAAGCTAGCTATATCCATGCATGCATGGACACGCCCTTACGGCCGATATGACTAGTGGTAGAAGGAGATTGTGAGAAGCCAGGTAAAAGATAAAGTCGAGCTAGCCGTGGCCATGGACACTTGTGACACGATTGGAAAAATAAGAGAGGACATTAATTACCATTTATAGACGTGGTGAGATACAAATGATCACAATTGTGTAATGGTTTGAAAAAGCGCACGATCGAGGGGCTAGCTGGTAAGAACAGTAGTTACACTTGTCAAAATGTACTTGGTCACAACTATTTAGTGGCCAAGATGATTGCTCAGATGACATAAGGAGTGGTTAAGAAGATAAATCTTCCACGATTATCCCACATATCTATAAGTAAGGCTAGGAGAGGAGATCAGGGCGCTCGTTATTATTGAGGTGTACATGAGTGGATCGGAGTTGAGCTTGGCACAACTCAACTCGGCTCGCCCACTAGCTGACCTTAGCTCGAACTCGGCTCGGCTCGGCCCTCGAGCCTGATTGGCCAGCTCGACTCGGCTCAGTCAGCAGCTCGGGCCAGTTCGAGCCGAGTTTGAACTAAGATCGAGACGAGTTCATCCATGCAGTGTTTTTACAAACACATGGACTGCACCTTCAAGTTTTCATTGTATGCAAAACACTAGCAGCAGTTATATAGGTATTTAATCAAACACCTTGCAGGCAATATTAAAATCAAAGAAAAATGGTATTTGTTTGATGAAACATACATTCCTTGTCATCAGCCGACACTTCCTTGAATCATTTCATCAAACACTTGGTGAGCACACTTGGTGAGCAACATCAATATCAAAGTAACCGAGTCACTGAACTGGTTCGATCCGAGTTCGATTCGAGACGAGTCGAGCTTGAGCAAGGTCAAACTCGGTTCAAAATTTTTTCGAGCTAAAAAAATCAGCTTGACTCGGCTCGAACTCAATTTCAAACTAAGTTGAATCGAGCTTTTTCGAGTCGAGTCGAGCGAGCTAACCGAGCTAACTCAGTTCGTGTACAGCCCTACTCATTAACCTAACCAAGTCTAGCATGATGCTACTTATCTCATGTCCCTCATGAATGCATGTTCTTTTAGTTTATTATAACCATATATTACTTGCATGCTCTTATGTTGCATCATAACATGGGTCATGTTCTTTAATATATCTCACCACTTCTCACTTCGCTGACACTTTCATTTTATAGTTAGGAAGATTGCTCAACTTGCAATGAAAGACTGTGGGGGCATTCATGCTACGTGATATATGATTCCATTGACTTCCTCGTCATGTGCCCTACATTTGCTGATTTTTTAAGCAAACAGTCGACTTACCATCGTCTCGCCACGAGCTTGGCCCTATGAAGGTCTTTAATAGACCTCCTGTTACGTGCTTGGCTCTTGATATGTCTTCAAACAGAAGGTTGAGGATCCACCTGCTATCGATCATATCTCCACGGGCTCGACTTTGGTCACAATCACCCTTTCCACATCCTCGACCATCTTGCATAACGCTTAGCTTATGTTAGGCAAAGAACAAGCTGTTATAACTTGCATGATCACTATCACTTAATTGAAATCTTTTTAATAAAAAGATGAAAAAGCTATTTAAAGGGTGAATCCTTCTCTTTGCAAATTACTTGACCTCTTCTAGTTGATGAATGAATATGCGGCTGATTAATATGAAACTCAGTCTCTCAGTCTATTCTAATGCCCGGGGTTATTACATTTGGTTGGATTTGAACTGCATTAGACTGCCCAGCGATGCTTGACCGACTTTGAGGCAAACAGGGGATACTTTTTTCAAGCATTGATGTCCCTCACAAGTGGCATGTGAGTGAAAAAGATGCATACAGCATCACCAATTTCCATACGGTTGCCAGCATGTGATCAGTTTTTAAAATGGTCAGGTACCTTCAAGGATTTCTATAGAAGTGAACCCCATGTTTCAGTGATTCTACCCGTTAGCATGATGGGACTCACCATGGATGGGCCATGCACCTAAAATCCCCTTGATTGAATATCCCAGCTTTAGAATACACGAACGGCCAATGGTTGAATATATATACGTGTGCATGCACTATTCAAAGTGGGCTTATAGTATCAACGGTTTGGATATGTGAAAAATGGGCCCACAAAGTCCAAATGGTATTGTACAATCACTCAGCCGGAGCATTGTATAGTATACTTAGGTAAGAAAATCATAGTTTTGCCTCTTGGCGATGGCTATTAATGTTGACTGGGATAGCGACTATTCGGCCGAGCACAGGATTGGTTGGCTTATTCAGCCATCACCATTGTACTTGATGGAGAATACAATAAATTTAGCGGTGCAAGGAGCTAAAATTGGACACGTGGCACCACCGGCCCTTGATCGGCACCATTCACTGATTGGATCTCGTTATGGATGGATTACTATCCACAAATGACACAGATAAGGTCATCCTGCTTGTCCAATTCGTCCACCTTTCACAATCAATGCAGATTGGTATCGGGTAACGTCCAATTGGTCCACCTTTCACAATCAGTGCAGATTGGTATCAGATGTTACCCGAACTATATATATATATATATATATATTTATATATTTATATATATATTTATATATGTGTATATATATATATATAGAGGCCTGGTCTCCTGCTTACGTTATCGCATGAGATATTTTGTGCACTAGCCAACACAAGTAAAAAAGGGAGGGCTGAGATTAGGCCCCACCATGCTGTGTTCATGAAATCTATCCCGATCATTATCCTTGTGATAGAAATTTACTAGCATATCTCAAGAAGTAGGTAGATTTGTGATTCATATGGGTCACACCAAGTGAAACCATTTGAATAGTGGCATCCCCTACATTATTTTTGTCCGTGTGGCCCACCGACATTATTAATATGGATGATCTTTTACCCCTGCGACTAAATTATTGTCACAAACCTTATGGATGAAGCGGATTTCAAATAAATATCAAGTTTGGCCAACCCCGAGCTGACTCACCAGTGGTTGGGATGCGTAGAGACGTGGATTGCATGCCCGTCCCTCTTAGTAACTAACTTCCTTACTACTGGTTGGTGCTAGTGGGTCAATGATAATGTATATATTTAATCCAAGCTGTCCATCTATTTTTTTAGCTCAATTTATGGCATGATCCAAAAAATACATAAAATCCAAATTTAAAGTGGACCATTTCTTTGATGGATATCTCTTTGGACATGGATCCTTTCTTTGATGGATATCTCTGTGGATGGACAACCTTCCGCATATGGCACGAACTGGACCGTCCATCCCATTGGTGGTCCTTTTTCCAAATCCATGCAGATTGTTGTCAAATATTACTAAAATTCAACGCAAGGCACAAATTGTCCTTGATCTGAACCGTTCACTTAGCGGATCTCACTGTGGATGGATCACTGCCCGTAAATAGGAGTTGGACAATCCTACCTGTACAGGTGCCCCAGATGTCCCTGATCAATGCTGACCGTTGTCGATATTCTTTTCTATTGTCTATTTGTGGATCACAGTTGGGTGATTAGGATTGTTCAATCAACAATTTTTTTCTTTTTTCTTTTTTTTTTTAAATTTTTTTCTTAAAAAAATAAAATAAAATCTACTTTGGCCTATCGAGCATGGGGTCCAATGAACGGTTCTGATCATGAAAGACTAGTTGGGCGACAGGTCTCAGATTCGGTTTTCCTAACCAGGATGTTTCCTTTAATTGCTTCAATTTCTACGCTAATTAACTGGGTGAGGGTACTAAAAGTAAAAGGTGTATCTTGGATCTCTTTCGTTACTTCCTACAAAAATAAAGGAAAATGATATAGTAAGTCATGACCTACCATAATCTGAGCCGGTAAAACACTTTTTCAAAAAATTTCTATGTTCTACATTGGACATGAGCTGTCTTCTTACTATTGAATATATACCCTATTATGGTAGGTTGAGGCAGGGGTATGTCACTGGGTAACCCCCTGAACGTGGGGCCTGCATCAATAATGTGTTGTATATACATGCCATCTATCTATTTTGCCATATCATTTTAGGGCATGGTACCAAAAATAAAGCCGATGCTAATCTCAGGTGGGCTACACAGTTTTGGATCAAGTGGCTATTTGTGTTTTCTCTTCATCTACGCTTGTCCAACCTTACCTTACCAACAAGCTAGATGGCAATTAAATATGTATTACCACGGACTGGGTCCCTACTCATGGCTTAGTGGTAAACTCCTTGGGTTTGAGAACCTGTGTGGTGTGTGTAGGTGTGAGGGTGTGAGGGTGTGCATGTATTTATTATTATTTTTTAAAAACTGCATTACTGTAGACATTAAAAAAAAACGTGGTAATTGAACAAAGTAACAAGCTGTAATATCGATGAAACAGTGTGACGAAATAGTTCCATCGTGGAAGAACCTTTTATTAACAAAGTAACAACACACCTCAATATACTTCATCCTCTCATAAAACACAGAATTACTCCTTATCTAAATAGTGCACTTTTGTTATTACAAAAAGCATATGCCTTAGTAGTAGACTCACAAGAGTTTCAACACAAGATCATGGATTGATAACTGTTATCGTGAAATCCAACTATAGTGTGAGTAATGTGTGTGTGTGTGGAGTTGAGTGCACGTGTAAAAATAAATAACTAAAAGTAGACTAAGACCCCTCAATTGAAAGAATAAATGTTAATTGAACACTTAGTCTGCAATTAGCTAAACACCCTCAGCCATAATCTATGCCATAACTTTAAATTCAAACTTAGCATTAGATCATGCCACAATATCTTGCTTTATGCATCTTTGAAGGACTTAATCTTTTAAGAATTACACAAAAGTTGGTAGATAAATGTTGATAAGAAAGATCACTTGTCCCAATCTGCATTTGCTTAAGCTCTTTAACTACAAGGATGATGGAGAAGAAAAGAATAATCCTAAAAAATAGTACCATGGACATTTCTAATAATAATATGATTAGTTGCAAATGAATTGTTTGAGGGGAATGATAAGGTAGGATGGATGGGCCAATAGGATTTGATGGTATCTACATGATTTTTAGGATTTTGCACAAGGTCGAATATGGACAATCTATGTCTAGTGATTTGCTTAACCACTATGGGAGCGAAAACAATTTGATTATTCCTCTAATTCTATGGTTAGAATGGTCCCCGGATATGACCAATGATTTAGATCTTCTAGAGCACTAATGGACAATACATTTTCTTATTATTCCTCTCTTTATTTTTCTCTCTAGAAATTCTCCCGGATGGGATGTGTCTGCCGAAAGTTCACATTTGATGTGTTTGCCAAAGGTACTGTTTCTTTTTTTTCTTTTTTTTTTTTTAAATAAAAATAAAATAAAGGGAGGGATTAAGAGGATATGGGAGGTGTTCATATGTGATAGGATCTCTCTCCCTAATGGTGGAATTCGAATTCAAATTTCGGCCTTTAAGAGAATAAAAGAGAGTTATCCACTCAAAAATATTAATTGGCAGTCAAAACCTATTAGTAATTGTCCACAAGTAGGCTTTATAAGCTTATATCCAATTGTGAAGATGCATGTGAAGTAGCTTACCATGTGAATTAAATATGAAATGTTAGATAGATTTTTTTTTTTTTCAAATGAAACAATTTGCTAGCAATCCATTGATAATGCATTGGATTTGAAAGTGGCATTGTATTGTATTCTGAAGCTTAATATTCTTAGAGGAGGTATTAATTATCTTCTACTTATGGTATCTAGTAAACTACTTTTTAAATAAAAGTTAGCTTGGTAACCACCTTTGTAAAAGTAGCTTATTAGCTTAAACTTACTTAATGCTATTTAGCATGTCTACTAATAAGAGCGTATTTGCTTCTTTTTCATCTTTTTATTTATTTATTTATAAAAATTGTCATATTTTGAAAATAGACTTTTGACAAAGCTATAATTTTTTAAAAGCTAACAAAGAAAGGATGTGCTTATTTAAGATGGAGTTGTTGCAATTTTAAAAGTGAAACCAACTTCCTCTGAAAAGTTCTTATTTGAATTTTTATCAAATGCATTTATTTCAAATAAGAGCTATCTTTGGGTTATGAAAAAGTGATTAGAAAACGAGCTTATTGTAAAACAAGCGCCGGAACAAAAATTATTAACTCTCTAGCTATTATTAGATTAGTTCTTATTCGATTAGATAAGAAATGCCAAATGGGCCTTTATGGGTATAAGATTTTTTTTTTTTCCTTGTTCAACTCTCTCTCTCTCTCTCTCTCTCGGCATAACATGACAGTGCATATCAAAGGTACCTAGTATAATAATGAACGGTCCACTCAAAGGTAGGCCAACATAATGGACAGTTCACATTAAAAGTCGACCCCTAATGATGAATGGTCCACATTAAAATTGAAAGAGGAGAGATTAATGCAAGAAATTTGAAAAATATTTATGTGATGTCTTTTCTACTTGTTTGCTAATAAGTATATTGTTTACCAAACAAACTTTTTTATTGGATAAGTAGAAACTAAGATAAGCTACTTTAGACATAAGTAGTTTAAGCAAAACGACTTACAATCTAAATAGAATCTCACGAAGATTAGATAATCTCTAATCTCGAAAAACACTCGAGGGGACTTAAACCCTTCACCTCAAAAAGATGATTATGGCAAGGCTTAGTGGATGCAAGGATAATTAAATTGTCTCTTGCGACAGAGGCCTAAAATTATAGTGAAATGATGCAAAACATACCTAACTTATTAAACTACCTACGAAACAAGCCCATGATCAGAAGATTCTTATATATTATCGACGAAGATTTGGTTGAAAAACTTGTAAGATAGAAGTAGGAAAACTTAATAAGAACCTTCAAAAATATACAAAATAATAATAAAAAAACTCTCCATAAATTCCTTATTATATTATGATAATCAACTCTAACTCTCTACTTTGATGTCATGATAAATTGAGAAAAATATCAAATAGATGTGTTTGGTTAAGATCCGGTAGTTCTATATTTACAGTGCAGATATAGCCACGTGACACTATGACATCTTCATGACATGCAACAAATATTTGGAAGACAACTCATAGTTGAGCAAATCGTCAAAGAATCATGCTGCTTATATAATTTAGAGATAATGGCTTGTAATCGTTAAAGTTATGCCAACACTAAAACACATATGAGAGACTCTTGATGAGATAAGAATGCATTCGAGAAAAGGGCGGGCATGATCAAGTGGAAGTAACCGTCAACTTATAGTTGGCAATATGTGAAGTTGGCATATAAGTAGTGGTTATTCTCACGACTTTATAAGTAGTTTACAAATAACAAGCAAGAATATGAAGTATCACAGCATCAACCCAAAACATAACAACTAAACAATCAATCCAACACAACACAACATTGTTTATCCAACCCTTTGATGCATTTAGTTTTCTCTACCACTTAGTAGTTGTGGAACACTTAATCCATAGGATTAGCTCAATCTGTCATTGCCTTAAGATGGAGCAACTTAGTGATAGTAAGTATTTATAATGCTCTTCTATCTGCGCTTGTGTGCTAGATCTAAAGGAAGATCATAATCTTAGAAATCGTTCACCTACACTTATACGTTGGGTTAACAGTAGCTTATAAGTTTCGGTATTGCATTTTAATTGCTTATCAACGCGCTGCTCAACGAAGCTCCGCAATGCTCTCAACCAGGTCGATGATCCTGTTTTAGTATTAGGTCTCACTTTTCCACATCCATCTTCAACTTTTTCCTGCTTAATCATCTAATTGTTGCACTTAAAAGCCCTTAGTTTTCAAGGGAAAAAAAAAATCATTGAAGGAACCACCCCAACCTCCACAAACCGCTTGATTAGTGCACTTAATAGTTGGTTGAATAGATGATTAGTCTCCTGACTAATTGATCAAGCACTGCTCAATCTTGATGTAAGGAGTCCGTGGCATTCGGTTTGAATCCGACCATAAATCAGATCTGACATGCCCACAAATCTCACACACATACCACATGGCTAAATTCCAAACCAACAAGATTAAAAATAAAATAAAAAAATGCGTCAACTGATTGGGATGCTAACATTGGCTAATCTACCAGTAACAAATGCATGTATCAAACATTTGTAACATGCCAGTGCCATAATTGGACGCGCCCTCATGTAGCATCAGAGAGACGACGTTTGAGCTGCATTTCGAACATCCATGTGATCATCTGTCTTTTTGGCCCGTGTATCTTTCAGTGAAGTGACCAAAGCGCTATTAATTAACACCCTCAATTTGCAAGCAATATCCAAACCGTGCAACTGTAAGCATGCCATTGCAATAAATGGCAATGCAAGGGGCCCACCTCAAATGGACAGGTGTGGTAGGAGACAATCCTAACAATTTGACATGGCCGGAAAAGGCTACCTATACTTTAATAGCGATGGGCACATGTTAACTACCTTGGCAAGGCCAAATTTTAGAGATGTTAATACATTGAATAACTCAGAAATAAATGTGTAACCACTGTTGATTGAATAGGTATATGGCACGCTTGAAGTGACATGAACGACTAAGAAGAGGACAACGTCATTGCCTTTTATGTGGCCAAGGGCCCAACGGGTCCACGCCTAAAGGGACTGGTCATATATATATATATGGGCGCACTCCTTTAACACATGATTGAAGGTTTGTAATTATTCAATCCTGGAAATTTCTTATCCCATAATAGATTGTAATTGCAGGTGGGCCTACCTGCCCTGCCCACCAAGATTTAAAATGGCCCATTTGGGATGAAAAAATATATGAATTAGCTCATATCATTTTGAAGATATGACAAAGTAAAGGGGCTGACTGTGAAAAATCCCACATGTGTATCATGCGATAAATATATAAGTGGTCCATCATTTTATTTTCTCAAAAGAGTTTTTTTTTTTTTTCTTAATCATGTAGTAAGTATATACTTAATTTCTAAAATATTTTTAAAGTTCTATTTAAAAGCACCTTAAAAAGAGGCATTTGACACCTAAATGCCTCTTTGAGCCCAACCCAATTTTGTTTCATGCAATTTGGATATACTTTGACGAACCCCATTTGATCCTCCTTTCATTAAAATAAGCCCTGTAATGTTCAATTACTGACTTAAATTAAACTGTCCTTATTATGGTCCTAGTTTGGATGTATCAATAAGAATTTACGTGAATTTAATTGTCCTACTATCAGATTGGAAGAGATTTATTGAATGGTTAAAAAAAATGATAATAATAAATCCAATGGTCCTATTTCCACAAACAAATATATAATTAAATCAGAGGTTCTGATTGTTCAACCAATAGCCAATATGATTTTGGGGGTGTACACCACGTGTAGAATTTCTTAGGGCTGCATATCAAGTCGTAATATGCAGCCAGAGTATGAAATCGCACCCGTAAAAAAGTTTCCTAGCCCATTGGTGGACATCTAGATGTGGATTAAAATGACAATTAGTCAACGGATTGAATTCGTCGAACAAATGTCTATTAAAAAAGGTAGGGTCTTTTAACCAATTTGAATTTTGGGTTTCGACCTGTCAATGGTGGGCCCAATGATTTACAAGGCGCCCAACTGGATGAATTGAATGAATGACTTGAGATCAGTCAGGGATATACAGCTGTCTTTAATAGACGGCTATCTTCTAATCTAATAGAATTTTGAGTTTGTTAAAGAAAAGATGAAAGAGACTTATAAAGCAACGGTTCACCGTTAATGTAACGAAGACTACAGATTTGATGGGTTACGATCTTCTAATCTGGGAGACTTCTATGGTACCTAGATCCATGCATGGTTGATGGGTCTAGATCTTATAATGATCCTGACCTTTGATTCTTGAATTTGAATATGAGCCATCAAATATATATCTTCAGACACAGTCACACGTTCAACAAACGTTTCTTACTGTGCCCGGGTACCATACAATTTAGACGATGAACGGTTCAGATCATTGTTTAAGATCCCCGCCCACCCCCATCAAAACCCCCATTTTCAGCTGGAGTGCACAAGACTTCAGCAAAAATCTATCAATAACAAGCCGTCATCAGTAGGAAAGTTGAAGATTCTAATATAAAAAATGATTTTTAACCCATCATTGAGATAGGTGGACTCCATCGTCTTGTTTCTTGTGTCATCCACGTAGCCATTCTTTTTTATTTTTTTAAAAAAATGTGAATTGCACCGGATCAGATGTGGACGCGGCTACGGTGGATTCCCGGATCCACAGACGTTGGTGTATCTCTGACTGTTGGGCCCTTTATCATGCATGTGTCTTATATCTACGCCATCCATACGTTTCACCACATTAATGATCCCCTAAATTCAGCAGATCCAAATTTCAGGTGGACCACACCACAAGAAATACTGGTAATTGAACGCCCACCATTAAATTTTTTTTAAGGCTCACCCGAATGTTCATCTTCCATCTAGACTGTTGATAAGGTCACAAAAACCTTAGATGAATGGGCCAAAAAAATAAATATCAGCTTGATCCATAACTTCTGTGGCCAACGATAAGTTTTAGTGGTCAATCACCACTCTTTCCTGTCGTATTCTCCACCTGAGATTTTTATCTGCTGCATTTTTAGTCTTATATATAAAAATGATATGGAGAAACGGATAGACGGTGTGGATATAATACACATACATCAAGGTGGGCCCCACAGTCGGAGATTCATCGAACTAGGTGGATCCCGAATCCGCGTCCGGTGGGTTCACTTTCTGGGTGTGCTGGCCGCCAGAGCGCCACAATATCCAAAGGCGACAATATAGAATTTCTGGGTACGTTCATACAGAGGGCCATGAAGACGTTGAATGTGGAATGCATGTGCCGACGTAATGAGTAGACCAGACTCAGGTATCTTCTCGCACGTTGGAAGTGCGGGGGGGTCAGTACAGTAGCAATGGTACCAGTACGAGTGCACCGAACTGGGCCCATCGTACTTTAGAAACCACGCCATCAAAGATTCAAAAGGTGTTAGAAGCTCTCTCATGGTCAAATTAGAGATCATGCATGTGCACCACCGTAACCGAAATATACACTTAAGAATTGCCTGGTTTCCACACGTGTCAATGATAAGAGCCATTCATTAGATGGGCACACTGTGAACATGAATTGCCTAGTGAGATGCATCTTTTGAATGGAGTGGATGGCATATACAAATCAAGTTGGCCCTACAATTCAATGGCCAGTAGCTCTATCTCAAGTGTTTTTAAAAGAATATATATATATATATATATATATATATATATATATATATATATATATATATATATATATATATATATAGGAATGCTCAGCTACGCACCGGTTCATACATCATTACGTGCGAACTTTTCTATCAACCGTCGGATAAGGCAGACGATTTAGATGAAGGCGCTATTAGCACGAGTTTGAAAAAGGGAGTTTCTCTCTCTCGCACGCCTCTTCACCACATCAGATTTGCATCTGCCTCAGTTTTGGAATGCCCTAAAATTATAAGGAAAAACGGATGGACGAGGTAGATTTCTTAAAAACAACATGACGGCCCCCACCCTAGGTTTCAAGCGCATAAAAGGCTTTCCTAGGAAATTCATGTTCGAAAAAACCGCGCTGCGGATTTTATGCGAAAGCCTTTCACATAAAGTTCTGCAATGGAAACCTGAGTGGGACCCACCGTGATGTTTTTGAGAAATCCAATCCGTCCATCCGTTTTATGAGATCATTTTAGGACATGCAAACAAAAACGAGCCGAATCCAATACTCAAGTGGGCCGAAAACGTGAAGATTGAACTTACACAGTTGAAATATTCGTAGGTCACAGAAGTTGTGAATCATGATAATATTTGTGTTCCCAACTAATCCTAGTAGGAATGACGTTATGAATGGTATAGATGGCATGTAAATATCATTGTCGACCCCAAGGAGGTTTCAATGGTAGGAATTTCCCTACCCCCTTTTTCCTTCGGTACGGCTCAATTGAGTAATTTATGTTGCTCACTTTTGGTCTTAAGTCCTAAAATGAGCTCAAAAAAAATGGATGAACGGGATAGATTTCTCACAAACATCATGGTGGCCCCACCTAGATTTTCAGGGAACTTAGCAAATTGCGTGTGTCATCAGGGGACGCGGATTGGATACTAACAGGGGTTAAGTAGCTGACGCGGATTGGATACTAACAGAGGTTGAGTAGCCAGACTCGCTACTGAAGTGATGTCACCAAGTTCCGTGGGCCCAAACATGATGTATGTGTTGTATCCCCACCATCCATACATTTGGAGAGATCATTTTAAAATATGGTCCAGAGAACGAGGTAGATCCAAGGCTGAGGTGGACCCCACCATAGAAAACAATGGTGAGAGTGACGCCCACCATTGAAACCTTCAAAAGGTCCACCATGATTTTTATTTGAGATCCAACCTGTTCATGTGTTAACGCGGACATGAAAGAAGGGAAAACACAAATATTTGCTTGATCGAAAACTTTTACGACCCTTAGAACTTTTTAATGATGGGCATCACTCTCCCCATTATTTTATGTGGTGGGGTCCTCTAGATCTTTGGATCTGACTCATTCTTTGGATCATGCCCTAATATGATGATGTAGAGTGGGTTGTAGACAGTTTCATGGCCAAGATGGATCAGAAAAGGCCCGGTCGACGACAGAAGTGATCCGGACCGTCGGACCTTAGATCGGGCGTATCTTGCAATCCAGAATGAGTTACCTGACGTAAAATATATGATTTTGGGGTAGAACGAGCTACTTTAGCCAACCAACCGCTACGCCGGGTTGCACAGCCCAGAATTGCGAAAAACCCCTGGATCGACGGTCGTTTCCCTGCTTTAATTTCGTTTTTACTATAAATGGTAAGTTTTAGTTTGATTATAACTCTTCATCCGTCGAGCTTTAGGAGTTGCGTCCAACATGAAAAGAGCTTAGAATAATTAGGGGAACGGTTTGGTGAAGCCAAATAGGACACTTACTATTTTTGGCTGAAAACCTTGCGCACTAGTAGACATCACGACCGTCTATAAATAGTAAGTTTACTATTTATAGTAAGTCGCGGATTCTAGGAGTTTTAGTTGTAGTTTGATTCTGATTTCTTTCCCATTGCTTGGTACCCCTATTTAAAGGGTTGTAAACTCGTTTTTAGTCATCAATTAATCAATTTCGAATTTTTTAGAATTTATTTTTATTTTTCTGCTTTCTTTCCTCGTGGATTCGAGAAGTCTCTGTGAGGAGTCCAGAGAAGCTCCGTGGATTTGGAGTAGTTATCCTCATCACGTTCATCCCTGCATTATATGATATCTCCAAATGGATGGGCGATGTAGATACAAAACATACATCATGGTGTGGCTCGTAGAACTTGGTGATGTCACTTCATTAGGGAGTTTGGTTACTCAACCCGTCAGTAGCTAATCCATGCCCGTCATTAGGGATATGAGGGATGCATATTGAGTCCTACCTCTACCCGTCTCTAAGAACAGGCAAGGTCTTTGAGTGGCCACTATGATGTTTTCTATGGTCTTAAATATTTTTCAGGACCCACCGTGATATTTATTTGACATCCAACCTTTAGATTAGGTCATAAAGACCTGGATGATGATAAAACAAATTCAGCTTGATCCAAAAAATTTGGTAGACTTGGGAAGTTTTGAATGGTGAGAGTTCAATCAACATCGTGTGGCCCATTTGAGATTTTGATCTACCTTAGTTTTGGGTTCATACCATAAATTTATTTTTAAAAATGTATGAACGACGTAGATTTATAACTAACATGTTGGTGGGACCCGCTTAGCATTTGAAAAGGCTTCCGTCGCATACTTGGGAGAATTAGAGAATACGGTGAAGAGGCGTGCAAGAGAATGAAACTCGCTTTTTTAAGCTCGTGCGCCTTCATCCAAACCGTCTGCCTTATCAGACGGTTGATAGGTAGGTTTGCATGTAATGACGTGCGAATTAGTGCGTAGCTGAGCGTTCCTCTATATATATATATATATATATATATATATATATATATATATAGCTATGTGGGCCCCACCGTGATGTGTGTCAAACATCTACCACATAGTTCAGATGCACTATTCTATGGTGGGACACGGGATTAAAAATCAATTCAATTCATGACTTGGGTGGGCCACAACACATACAATAGTTGAGAGTGTTACCCTCCCATTAAAACATTCATAATCATTTATTGGGCCCAACTAGATGTGGTTCACAAATTTAGACCATACATTGTGTGTGTCCTACAAAAATGAGTTGTAGAACCAAGTTTTGGCTGCATCCAAAAATCAAGTGGTCCCCACAAAGTGTTTTTATATGTTTTAAGAATGTCTTCATATGGTTTTAGATGGTATGGCCCACCCGAGTTCCTTATACTGCTGGTTTTTGGAATATCTCATAAACTAAAGGTGACACATCAAATGCATGGTGTTGATATTCGAAACACATCACGGTCCGGATTGGTATTGACCCGAACTCGACCTAAAAAGATTTCGGATCTGGATTGCCCTACTCGATCCGCACCAATCCAGGCCGTCAGATCGGGTCAGATTTGGTCGAATCGGGTTGAATCCACGGGATCGAGTCAGGATTGCCCAGCTCTAAGTGTGAGCAATCGAAAATTTCTTTTTAGGGGTCTATAGTCAGTTACACATAATTAGGGTCGAGACAATCTAGAGGAGGGGATGGACGATCACGATGAATGGATCCTTGTCTTCATATGAGCCCCACCTCAACTCCATGATTTTCATGCCACAAAACGGATCCTTATATTTGAGACTGTTTTGTTATTAGCTTTGACCGGTAAAAGCATCTTATCGAAAAATACACACACACACACACACACACACACACACACACACACACACACACACATAAATGATAAGGTCGACCGGTTTTCTTACTTTCTGTCATCACATTGAGATTGCTACAAACTCCGTTTTGAAGGTCCACCGATTGTTTTCTTCTTCCAATCCGTTAGATGGTGAAAGAGAGAGTTTCTCCATCACCATCCCACATATGCATTGTAATGCATTAGTGGATCATCCAGAAGAGATTTTTCTACCAGTTATTCTATATAGAAGGAGATCTCACCAAAGAATCTTCAATAGTAACAGAATCCAAGTTCGATGAGTTATCTGGAATCAGATTCCATTAGATATACATTGGGATATATCTCGCGCATTGTTAAAATTGCACCAAAAACCCTAAATGTTACTGGATCTATGTCGAGAAGCCCTAAAGGTTACTGGATCAGTGTTAGATCCCACTCCATCATCACCGGATACCATAATCCATTTCTTTCATCGAATCTACATTGGGAATCTTTCAGTGTCATCAATTTCTCCTTCTAAAGCCACTTGCATTGCCATATTCAACTCCTGTTGTTCTTACTGTCACCGAAAGTCTCATTGCCCAATCCTTTTCCATCCCTATGTGGACCGATCTGAACCATGCCCAATCCGATCCGACTCGGTTTTCTTGATCGAGTCAAACTTGGATAGGATCATGCAATGCACATTTCGGATCGGTCCAAGTCAGGTAATCCAGACTTGGTCCCGGATCGGATCGAGTTCGGGTCAGGCCATTAGGGCCCGTTTGGCCGGTCGGATTGGAAGGGATTGGATGGTATTGGAAGGGATTGGAAGTTAAATCCCGGGATTGGCCGGGCGTGCCAAACAGAGTTGGTGATCTGATCCCAATCCCATAGATCTTAAGACAATCCACTAACAACACCATTGTTACCTTTAAATCCCATCTAATCCACCATAATTCGTTCAAATTTGCCTGGGACGTGTTTTGTTCGAGGGATTGGAAGGGATGGGATGGTTTAATCCCGGGATTGGTCGGGCGTGCCAAACAGACTGGATATAACAATCGAGGGATAGAGCAATCCCATAGATCTCAAGACAATCCACTGACAACACCATCATTACCTAGAAATCCATGCCATCCACCCTACTACCATTCAATCCCTTCCAATCCACTCGGCCAAACGGGCCCTTAAGATTTCGGATTAGATTGAGTTCGACCCAATCCGATCCGACTTGGTCCGATGCCTATCTCTACTCACACTCAACTCCCCATACTCAGGATCATTCCTTCAAAGAGTTAATGATGTAAAGCGGGTCGCGGATAGTTTCATGGCCAAGATGGATAAGAAAAGGCCCGGTCGATAACAGAAGTGATCCAGATCGTCGGACCTTAGATCGGACGTATCTTGCAATTTGGAATGAGTTATCTGACGTAAAATATATGATTTTGGGGTAGAATGAGCTACTTTAGCCAACCAACTGGTAGCCAACCAACCCCGCTACGCCGGATTGCGTAACCCGGAATTGTGAAAAACCCCTGTATCGACGGTCATTTCCCTGTTTTAATTTCGTTTTTACTATAAATAGTAAGTTTTAGTTTGATTATAACTCTTCATCCGTTGGGCTTTATAAGTTGTGTCCAACGTGAAAAGAGCTTAGAATAATTAGGAGAACGGTTTGGTGAAGCCAAATAGGACACTTACTATTTTTGGCCGAAAACCTTGCGCACTAGTGGACATCACCACCGTCTATAAATAGTAAGTTTACTATTTATAGTAAGTTGCGAATTCTAGGAGTTTTAGTTGTAGTTTGATTTTGATTTCTTTACCATTGCTTGGTATCCCTATTTAAAGGGTTGTGAACTCATTTTTACTCATTCATTAATCAATTTTGAATTTATTAGAATTTATTTTTATTTTCTATTTTCTTTCCTCGTGGATTCGAGAAGTCTCTGTGAGGAGTCCAGAGAAGTTCCATGGATTCGGAATAGTTATCCTCTTGAGGAAGACGGTGCTCGACCTCACGTCCTCCCCTGCATCAGCTAATTGGACCACATGCGAAACAAAATAGTGCCTGTAGCATGGACGGCTCCGTTTATCTGATCATCTCTAAATCCAGCCCGTGGAGCAATACATAATGGTGATCCTGAAATGCCAAACCAGACTAAAATGAGATAAGCTAGATTTTTGTAACAACCTGAAGCCACGATTATTTGATCCTGATTGAATGGTGATTAGCCAACAGGCCCACCACTGACTAGTGTAGGTCTAAGACCTTATCAACCCTGGCTGGTTGGTGGGTCCATCCAAGACGCCTGTCTGTTCTAGAATGACGTAGGCTTACACCAAATTTCGATGTGACTGACTCAGCGCTTCATATCACTACTTTTAATTAAACGATAAACACAGCAAAACTTTCATATATCAAAGGTAGGCCCAAATGCATACGTGGCTCCTTTGTAAATAGAAGGCAAGGAATATTCTAACCCAAGCCAAGTCTCCCTCAATTCGGCCAAAACAAGGGGCCCACTCCATGTTTTTTTGGACGTTCGCTTATTAGACAAGTAACATTCATTGATGTGCCTTGGATTGGGATATGCATCTTTATCTCTAATTATGGCAACGAAACCCTTTCTCCATTCACCATAACAACCCTCCGTTGAATTAATGGCCGCTTTTTATTTCCATCCGGCCGCCGGGTCCATTGCAAAGCATTGGAGGTTAAGCTTAACCTACAGAGCGACCTGTAAGGCCCATCTTGATGTGTGCATAACATCCAATCTGTTTATCATTTGAGTTCCCCCATTTTAACATTGGAAAATAAAAACCAGGCGGATCCAAGACTCAGGTGAGCTACACTATTTATAATCATGCATGAAACCTCTGTAATTATGAGTTATGGCCCATCTGAGTTTTGAAATGGTTTGAATTTATGGTGTCCGTTCATCCTCATGAGGCACATCTTCTGAATGGATTGGATATCATGTACAAAACACTGTGACCCCAACACAAAATCTGAAATGTTTTTAATAGTGAGCATCCCCATCCCAAATTTTCCCTATGGCGTGGCCCACCTGAGTTTCAGATCAATCTTTTTTTCCATGATCTCGAATAAAAGTAGAGAGCACACATGATAAACGGAGGTGATCTCATGGAAACATCACGGTGGGTCTCTTCCATAGCATAGTAGGCAAAGCTTAACCCACAAAGCTTTGTAATGATCCGGCCTCTATCAGCAATAGTGGCGGACCTAACTCCAAATTATAAGGCGAGTCATTTCATACCCCATGGCAGATTTAGACAGTTGACACTCATGAACTCAGGAATCGTACACATGGCACCTTGTAATTCAAATTAAACCGTCCTGATCGTGAGACACACAGTAGATAGTCTAAAACCATGAGATCAGATTGATTGGATGCACTCAATGGATAATTTTGTTTATTGAATTTGGACTGTTGACTGCTTCTCACTTTAAGCAGATTGATATCAACCAATCGTCTAGTTCGGTTATTTCATTTTATTTAATTTTTTGTTCATGAACCATCCAAGGTGGATCCCACAATTTGGACGGTCAGATTCGAATTACATTTGTGCTCAGTGTACAGTTTCTAAGTGCATGTGTATGAACCATTACGTTTTCCAGATTATCTATCTTTTGTCGAATTAAAAGGCACTTATGGCCCGTAGCTAATCTAGTTCATGTAATTAGCAATGTATTTGTTTTTTGTATTGATGTCCTTGTAACGGAGTGTCCAAATCGGTGTAGAAATGAGGTGCTGTGGACCTACGCGCGGGATTTTAATCTCATGTTCATGCCATAGATGTGTCAACATGGAATATTTTATCATAGATCCAATCCATCCATCAGAACCGCACCGCTATATTGATTCCCTGGACAAAGAACTAGGTAGATCCAATCATCAGGTAGCCTATAGTTTGAAAAATAAATGTACGGATCTAACAAACTTGGCTGAAATTTTCTAGCCCGTCCATCTGTTTCCATTGCTGGGGCTTATATGTTGAGAGAAGAGGGAAGAAATGTTCAAGGTCTTACCAACTTGATGGATGAATTGGATCTTGTACCTATATTCCATGCTGGCACATGTTCGTCCTGCACTTACACACGCGTGTGTGCCTGGTAAAGCCCTTACTAGTGGAGTGGTTGAACTTGAAATGATTGGGGTGTCGTTCTTGAAGAATTAGACCATACTCAAACTAAGAAGTGCCCAACATACTCGAGTTTGCAGTTTGTAGAAGAGGGGTTTATGGTTTAGCGATCAGGAAAAGTGGTCTGTTGGGCCCTGCTTGGATGGTCCGTGCTTAAAAAAATTTCCATCATAGAACAATCTGGTTGTCCCAGTTCTCCCTGAGAAGGGACGGTTGAAAAGTAAATACAACAACGGTCCAAATTCAACTAAAAAAGAAGCAGAGATGGTTATTAAAACCATCTAATTATGAAGATTTTCAACATATGGTACATCTGTGATGGTTTGCATCAGACCAGCGGTCTGGATCACTATATCATGGGCCCACTCGTACTAAGTTTTTATTATTATTAAAGAGTACTGTGTATATCCCAGTGGTATTTGCATATTTTAGTTCCTCCATTCTCAACGGGTGGTTGGGACACATGGAGCTAAAATATCTAATTGGGACTTTTTCCAGCGCCTGTAAGATTTTGTGCGATACAGTAATGACTGGGCGAGGTGTGGCATATGGAGGTTTGGTTTTGCAAGCCTGGCGAGCATGCCCATGTGTTGCTTTCTGGGCCCCACATGAAGTGACGGTGGGATGACTGAAGATGTTCCTATGCTCGGCACGAGTGTGGGTGGTCCCTCATCCCATGATCACACTCGAAAATATGTTTATGACCGTCGATTGCGCCCGTTGGAGTTTTATGCTTTCATTGCCCATACTTGTGTCAGGTAGTAGACCATCAACGCTGGAATGGATTTGTGATCTGTATGAAATGGCGCTGAATCTACGTTGGATGATGGTATATCAGGTTGAATGTGGACAGGTTGGTTATTTTGTTTTAAAGCTGTTGGTCTGATTGCCACTGACGGTTAGGATCATCCTTTCATTTACGGTTGCCATGTGGAATCCATTCAGAACAATTGATGGACCTTCTGGGCCTGGATTTGGGCTGAGACTCAGGAGTTTGCTAAGGGGCCCAGCTGGGACCAGTGTCGTGCTGGCCCATTTGTATCTCTAACAATATAATAGCCTTGTTAAGCCCACGTCCACATCTGCACGACAATCAGCTTCCCATATTTTTTGCCCATGTCATCTATGGGTAGCCCCACCTTAGACAAAGATGGGACATCCCGCACGTGACAGGGATACCTCTGAGTTTTACCCCAACTTCCCAACTATATCGGTGAAAGTATAAGAAGCCGCAATTGGTGAAATGGCCCAGCTTCATGGGTCCAGCCTGCCCGATTTGGTGGGACGTGCCTTCGGGGTGCAAAATGGGCCTGGATATATTAACTAACGCTAGGGGTGTACATCGAGTCGAACCAAGTCGTCGACTCGGCTTGGCCACTAGCTGACCTCATCTCAGCTCGATCCTCTAGTCTGACTGGCCAGCTCGACTCAGTTCGGTCAGCAACTTGGGCCAGCTCAGGCCAAGTTTGAGCCAAGATCAAGCCGAGTTCACCATTGTAGCATTTTCACAAACACCTAGACTGCACCTTCAAAATCTCATTGTATTTGAGATAATAGTAATGGTTTTACAGGTATTTTATTAAACACCTTCTAAGTAACATAAAAATCAAGAAAAAAATGTTATTATTGAGGCAGGAAAATGGAAAATGAATCACTTAAAGATATGCTTAAGGCGCGTTATGATGTCGCTATCTTTAAGGCGATATTTGCACCTAACTGGTAATTAAACCAATTTGCAAGAGGGTTACAACAAATTCACCTCCAAAATACAATCAGTCTCTTCTCTAAGACCGGAGAAATGTGGGTTTCGGCCTGTAAAACCGAAAAACCGCACCCCAAACATACTTTTACAGCGTATAACCTTTACTTCTATGCTGTTATAATTTATCTTTTGAAAACTGTTTGTAATTTACTGGCTGAATTAGCGCCTGAAAACTGTATCTTTCTAAAAACCTTTCAAAAAATGAAAATAGTGAAGAAGAAGAAGATGGAGAGAAGATTGTTGGAATTGTGAATTTGAATTAACCCAAAGATGAGTTTATATAGAATCATAAGAAATGCTTAAGGCTCTTTTCATGAAAAGATATCTTCTTCCATAATGTCTTTTCATTAATAGTGGTGTCTTTCCAACAATGATATTCCTCCATTTCAAATTGAAAAGATGCTTTATTTACCAAGAGGCATCACCATTCACACCAACAATCACCAAAGCCACAACCATTCTTTTCCCAAAATAAAATTTCTTTTATTCTTATTTTGAAAAAACCCAACAAAAAAGGGTGTTGGTTTCATATACATACCTTCCTTACCACCGGCCATACTTTTTTGAGTCATTTCATCAAACACTTGGTGAGCAACATCAATATCAAAGTAACCCACTCACTGAACTGATTCGATCCGAGTTGAGTCGAGCTGTGGCCAACTCGAACTCGACTCGAACTCATTTTCGAGCTAAAAAAATCAGCTCGATTCGGCTCGAACTCAGCTTCGAACCGAGTATAATTGAGCTTTTTCGAGTCGAGTTGACCGAGCTAACAGAGCTAACGCTACTTCATTTCTGGATTTTCCAGTGAAGGTATGGCTGTCAATAGGCAGGGCCCAGGTCTAGCTGAAGTCTGACCAGACCCAACTTGATAATAAATCATAGGCTCAAGCTCGGCCTAGTCCTTGACAGACCAAAACAAACATCAGAGCTTGGCCGAAATTTCTGATTGATTTGGTGTGCCCCATTGTGCATGATGTTTTTTGAAATGCTAAAGGAGATGTGTTGGGACTTGGCTTGGTCTATCATAGCTTGTTTAAATTTTAGGCCTACGCCTGACCTTAGTCCTACTATTTGAGCCCAAACCCAACCCAAATAGGCCATGCCTGAAAGTTTGGCTAGCTTGCTGGGACCATTGATTGCGCTATTCGATGGGTTTCGGCTGTACATGACCGTGAGATGGCTTAAACTAACTTATTTAGAGATTTTTACAAAAAAAAAAAAAAAAAAACTATTTACTTAATATAGAATTTATATTCTAATACTTTTTTCTAGTACCTCTCATAGAATGAGCGATTTGAATGGGAGTAAATGGAGATAAATGAGGAGAATTAGAAGTAAATGGAGATAAATGAGTTTTGAATTTGCGTAACTTTTTGCAATCTCATTTGCTCACATTTCATTTCATTTCATTTCCCAAATTAGGAGTAAATATTCATTTGCTAGCTTATTCACTCCAATTTCATTTCATTTAATTTCATGGAGGTAAATGTGAGTCTATTATAATCATTATATTAAATTTTACATATGTATAATAATTTACTATATTAAAGCTAATTTAGAGTATCATATGCATTCTCGTGAATATATTGAAAAATTCCACTACATATTAATTTCTCCCATGTACTCCTATTATTTAGATTTTAAATGCATTTTATTTACTCTCATTTAAACACAACTCAGTAAGTCATATATTCCTAATTTATTTACCTCCAATTCTATTTCCCATTTACCCCATTTATAACCTCCCTTTTTAGGATGAGGTCCACAGTGAGAGCAAGGGGGTCGGCAGCTAGGGTGGGTGCCACCGCCGGTGGTGTTTTGGTGAAGTCTTGCTCTTGTTACTAGGTGGATCACCCCAAGTTAGCATCAGTGCCCAAAAATCAACCCCACCTCGATTCAAGTGGATCACATGATTGGAACCAATGTGCAGGCACAACGCTGACGTCCAAACTGTTTTCCCTTGGTGTGGTCTGCCTCAATCACAGTAGGCCTGAAATTTGAAAGCCAAGCTTAGATTTTGGCCTGACATCTTATGATTTCATACAATAATTAGGGTGAAACCTGTCAAAATCAAGGGTGAATGTCACTCTCCCAACTATTTCATATGGTGTGGCCCACCTGAATCACAGTTCAACCTGATTTTTTAGCCGTGGTGGGATTACTCATCTAACGATGGGAGTGGATTTCACGTACGCATCACCATGGGCCCTTAAAAAATCAAGGATGGGCATCCTCTCCCAACTGTTCCATATTTCCGCAGATATATTCAAAGGGTATTATAGGGACGCTCATCCCTCATTTTTGGTGGGCCCTACAGTGATGTGTACGTGAGATCCACCACACTAAAGGAAACATTAAGAAGAGAGACGTGGGCCTTGATTTTTTCCTAGCCTACCATGATTATACAAAATTCACTTCTTGTCACATCAAACTTTAGGCTTGGGCTCAAATATAAGGCCTATGAGTAAATCATGTGTGCCGCACCAAGGTAAACAACTTGCAGGGGTATGTGCGCATTGTACACTTTCTAATCACGTGGTCCACCGGAATCAGTCCCTCACCTTTACCTTAGGTGACACGCATCTCATGGTCAAGGTGGATTTCGCGGAAACAATTGAAATTAGAACTTATGTTTTATGCCGTTGGATAAGAAGCCTCCGTGGTGATGCCACACAGGCCTTCCTTGGCATCAACATCTCGTTCCATCCTTATGTATCCTTCTTCACCCTACCCAGTGCCCCATGAATTCTTTACCAACCAGTACTGGATCCCATCCTCAGCTGTCCCATATCCGATGGCGGTCACACCATGTTCTAGATCAGTACCACGATCGCCCATAAAGACACCACTTGAGTAGAATTGGAAGGCGAATCCGCCTGCATCAATGGCGACAGAAATTGGCTGGTTGGCCACAGCCTTCAGGAGCGCATTCTCGCTGTTGGCTGGTACATCTTCCTGACTGTCGATCTTGGCCACATGGTCGGAAGCCTTCTTGGGGTTGCACGTGCCATCAACTCCCTCGTATGGGTAGTTAGCTTCTGTTGTAAGTCCGCCGTTGAGTTGAATGAAGTCGAAGACGTCATCCATGAGGCGACCATTGCAGCCTTGATCCATACCTTTGGTGTCGCAGTCCACTTGCTCTTGCTCGGATAGTGAAAGCAACTTACCCGTTTTAAGTTGTGTAATTCCTTCTGTGGCTGCAACGGCTGAGAATGCCCAACAACACCCTATTTTGAAACATTTGAGCTACAATTAGTAAAATGACTAAATAACAATGTCATCTTCCCTTTTCTTATTTGATAAGTGTGTGTATTAACAATGTTACGGATACTTGTTTGGGTTTTCTTATTCTTCATCGGGTTCGAGAGGTGGCCATCACTTGATTTACTCATTGCTCCTGGCCATTCATTAGACTTGCCACCTCTTCCTCTTGGATAGGCCATTTCCCAAAAATCATATTCACTTTACGGTATTAACTGTTATGAGAAAATATAGCCCGACCACCTTCAAGGATAGCTCGGCCCGACCACCTTCAAAGTCAGTTCAGCCCGACCAACGCTTGTCCCCTAAACATTTCACCTAGGAAAACTGCCACGAAGCCGAGGCCCCTCCCATGAACATAGCCCTCAGTAGGATGTGGTCCTAAGTTCCTGTTCACTCGCACTCACTAGAAATTGGATGACCTGACATGGCTAAGGGGCTATTGAGAACAGCTAGATTCGACGAGAGATCAGGTCCGAGCCATAGTTTGGACTGATTTAGTTGTGATTGGATCAGCTCGAGTCATCTTCGACTGAACAATAGAGCCCGACTCTGATAATTAAGCTCGGTCCTCCTCGGCTGCTCGACAGAGCTTGGCTTAGATGAGCTTGGCTTGGATCATCTTCGGTCGAGCAAGGGAGCTCAACCAGCTGATTAGCTTGGCGCAAGACCCTCTCCCAGTAACACACGACGAAAGTAACTGCCCAATGCACAATTCCAATGTAACCGCCAACATTCACCACCAATGCACATCTCGCCTAACGGCTGAGATAGTGCCTGAAATTACGATCCATGCGGCCCTACGAACACTATAAATATAGGAATCGTTGATAAGTAAATCTTCTGCCCCAAACCCCTTGGATACGACTAGACCTAGAGTTTAAACTTGACTTTGACATCGGAGGGTCCCCTACTATAGATGGGGTCTCCTTTGTTTCTGTCTTGTGTAGGTGCTTGGAGTGTTGGGGGCCATTGTACAAAACCTTAGGATCTAGCTTCCCAAAAACACCAGAATTATGGGATAATAAAGCAATGAAATAAATCAAAGTACAAACCACACGACACAAGAGATTTTTACGTGAAAAACCCTCAAAGAGGTAAAAACCACGGGACCTAGTCCAGATTAACAATCCATATGAAGTAAAACGTTATAACCGATCACAAGCACACACCGCTTAGATTAAAGCTTCTTCACTCATGAAGGAGTGGATAAACTATAAGAAAATAGAGAAAAACGGAGATATTTGACCGGTCATGAGGACGTAGAAGCGCTGAGATGTTGATTGCATATTAAATCACCTCCACGAGCATAACCTCCCTTCCAGAAGATTCCTCTCTCTTTCTCTCTCTTTCTCACATCTTTAATAGCCCTAAACCCTTTAGCAACTCTTGCAAAGCTTTAGGAAACCCTCTTGCATCACTTAGAAAAGCTCTAGGAATCCCTATTTATAGTTTATGCAACTCCCTTTTGCATCTCTTGCGAAAGCACCTCCAATTTACACAGTCTACACAAAATCTAGAATGGATCTGCGTAACCTCGACTAGTCGAGCAGAGTCCTCGACTGGTTGAGCCGGCCCTCCGCTGGTCGAGCACTGTTCATTGAGCTCGCTGAACTTTGAGTCGAGTGACCCTTGACTGGTCGAGCACTGTTCACTCGACTGGTCGAGCAGTGCTCTCCAATGGTCGAGCAGCGCGGTGATTCCACTATTTGTGGCATCCGAACCGCACTATATCTTCTCTGACCTGAGGAGGAAAACCCCATCATGGAGGTCGGAGGAGGGCATCCCAAATTTGTGCATTAACATTAACCATGCAAAAAAAAAAAAAAAAAAAAAAAGTGGCCTACAATGCTCCCATTAATTCAATGGCTAATATAATGTTACCCTAGAATTCTTATTATTATTATTATTATTATTTTATTTTTTATTTTATTTTATTTTATTTTATTTTTAAAGATAGACTTAGTATTGGCCATTCATTTTAGTAAAATTGTTGGCTACTCTTTGTATGGTTAAAAATTGGAGTTTGGCCATGGCCCATCTAGAGGTGGCCCTGATGGATGGTCCAGAATGACGAGGTCAGTCACCGTTGAGGGTTAGAGGGCAGGTGAAGGTTAATGGTCTACTTAGTACCTACCACGTTGTCCCTGATCCTTGATGAGAGTCGCAGCACCTTTCTTTCTCCAGTCCATGGTAGATGGTGCAGTAACATTCTCATACATGAAGGATGTGGCCTATGATGCCCTTGATTGGGTGGGCCTAAATCCGTTACGAGCAGCCCTAAACTCATAGTTGGTCAGATCAGCAAATGCATTGACGCTTAACTTGTATGATCTTCCCTGCGCTGTTAAAAGATTCTATCAACTCCACATTGCTCTTGAATATCTTGAAACGTTGTTCCTTTTCGGCCACATTCTTGTACGTGCGTCCATATTGAGCCATCCATTGCTCATGGAGATCGGACATGGATGAGTCGTGGAGAGTGCGGGCCATGGCTTGAGAAGCCCAAGCTCCCAAGATGAACAAAGCCACAAAGAAACGATGGTACATGGAAACCATTGTACAACGTAAGATGTCGTGATGCATGGGCTGAGGATGTATGGAGGGATGCATACAATCAAAGGAGGCTTTGCTTTTATACAGACATTGCATTGCACCACACAGAAGTCGTTGCTCTCCCTTGCTTTCTTGTTATTGAGAGAGAGAGAGAGAGAGAGAGAGAGAGAGAGAGACATCCTACGTGCCGTGGCAAATGTAATCCTACGTGCCGTGGCAAATGTAATGGGGTGGATGGGTACGGGGACAGGCTTCCTTTCGTCTATGTTCTCCTTTGTTTACACACACTATATCAGTGGCACTATCAAGGTTTAATTACCGTCCATCTCGTCCACATGTAATTGTGTACAACATCTGAGCTGTTTAGGAGGCAGGGACATAAACATCACCATGATGTGATCCACCTGATTGGCAGAACAAACTATTTTTTGTGTCAGGTGATGCGAATGGCGGGGCCTACCTTCTGGATGGCTTGGATATCATACACACGCAAAGATTTAGATCTACTTCATTTATCGGATCATGCCCTAAAATGAGTTTTCAAAACGGATGGACGGCGTGGATACAAGGCATATACATCAAAGTGGCCCCACGGTCAGTGATGCCACCCACCCTGGTGGATCCGGCGATCCACCGAAGCGGCGCTCATTGCCTTCTACAGTTTAACCCACCTGATTGTCAGATCAGCTTGATTTTGGAGCGTCTGACCATCTGTTGGATGGGTCAGATGCACACGCAAAAAACTTGTGGGCCCCGCAACAGCTTAATACTTTGGTACACGTGTGTAAGGCAATGTAGGTTCCCGTCTGGTTTAATTATCAGGTGGTTTTGAAACAATCGAACGGTTAAGAGTTATTTTTATCATTTAGTATCTGTCATTTTTACTCATTAGGTGGGCCACAATGTAAGAAACAAATGAAAAGATAAGAGAAAAAAAAAAAAAACTTGTTTTATTTATCCAATTGTTTCTTACACAGTAGCCCATTTGATGATTGGAATGGCTTGATTTTCGGAGCCCACTTGATGGACTACTCAGATCTGGCACATATTTACCATTTTGGAACATGTGCTGACGTGTACAGTTGTTTTTATCTATTAATTGACGTGTTTCTTAATTCACTTGATGATTGGTTAGAATATTGGCTTTATTTTCGCAGCCCACTTGATGGACTACTCAGATCATCTTGCAAATGTTTACCGAAATCAGATTGCGTACTGAGTTACTCAGTACGCTTTTATGTGAGTAAACTCAGTTGGGCCCATTGTGAATGTATGTGGTTTATCCACACCATCCATCCATTTTTCATGCTAATTTTATGGGTCGATCCCAAAATTTAACTAAATACAAGCGCAAAAGAACCATGCCATAGGGAACAATGTGGAATAATGATTTCCACCGTTGAAACCTTCCTAGGGCCCACAGTAATGTTTATTTGTCATCCAACCTGTTCATAAGATCACAAAGACATGGATGAAGAGAAACCACAAACATCAGCTTGATCCAAAACTTCTGTGGCCTCCAAGAAATTTTCAATGGTAAGGTTCAATCACACTATTTCCTGTGGTGTGGTCCACTTGAGCTTTGGATATGATTCCATTTTGTGTTCTAAGTCTAAAATTATCTTTTAACATGCATGAACGGAGTGGATAAAATAATAAATAACGGTGGATCCCACGGAGTTTACTCAGTACGCTAAAGGTACTGAGTTACTCAGTACGCAATCCGCTTCCATGTATACCGTACTGGCACATTTGTTGACGTGTACATGGACCAGAACTTTCTTTATTGCCAACGTGTTAGCCAGTGCATTACCGCCCGGTCTTTCAAAAGGTGGGGCAAACCTTGTAGATCACCACCAGCGAAAAGTACATAATGGTCTGATCATCAGTCAGCTTACACCACCAAAATCAATCGGTAGCCGATGGTCTGACTCCGAATCAATGTAGGCTGTGGCCACCGAAAGAGAAGAGTGGTCATTGGTCCGATTTTCACAACAGGTTATCCTTATGATGTGACCCACCCTTTTTCACGGGTTGGATGTTCTACACAACTGACCCATTCCCGCAAAATAAAAGCATTGCATGTGAAAGCTCACAACCCAAAGTTGTGGGTGAAATGTCGAATATTCTTAAGATAAGAGAACCGCAACGTACACGATCGAAATTTAAGTATATATAAGATGGGTTAGATTAGAAAACGTCATTTTAGCCATCGAAATCAATACACTTGATCAAGCACGTATATCAAGTCTTAATCTTCACCAAAGTAACAATAAAGCAATGGAGATTAGTGAATCATGTGGGGCCCAATATCCCGCATATAAACTCAGCTTAGTGTAAGTGTATGCGTCGACCTCCATAATCACATCATCAGATCATCCATACACTCCTCAGCTAACACCATGGCTTCCTTAACCAAATCTTTCTTCTTAGCCTTGTTCATATTGGGAGTCTGGGCTTCTCAAGCCATGGGCCGCACTCTACAGGAAGCGTCCATGTCCAACAAGCACGAGAAATGGATGGCTCGATATGGTCGCACGTACAAGGATGCAGCTGAGAAAGAGCAACGTTTCAAGATATTCAAGGATAATGTGGAATTCATAGAATCCTTCAACAATGCCGGGGACCAATCTTACAAGCTAAGTGTAAATGCATTTGCAGACCAAACGAACGAGGAGTTCAAGTCCACCCATAACGGATTTAAGCCCACTCAAACAAGAGCATCGAGAGCCACGTCATTCATGTATGAGAACGTGACTGTGCCAGCTAGTGTGGATTGGAGAAAGAAAGGCGCTGTAACCCCAATCAAAGACCAAGGACAATGTGGTAAGCTTTATAACCTACTCATGAATTTAGCTGATTTTCTTCCATTACTGCAACTTTGTTCTAGAAAGGGACATGAAATTGTTACCTACTGTTAGCTAACTTGCTATCGGATGTCGCCAAATAGGATGCTGCTGGGCATTCTCAGCGGTAGCAGCCATGGAAGGAATTACGCAACTCAAGACAGGGAAGTTGGTTTCTCTATCCGAGCAAGAGGTGGTGGATTGTGATACCAATGGAGAGGATCAAGGCTGTGAAGGTGGTCTTATGGATGATGCCTTTGATTTCATCCGACACAACGGAGGACTTACAACCGAAGCCAACTACCCCTACGAGGGAATTGATGGCACTTGCAACTCGAAGAGGCAGCCAACCATGTGGCTAAGATCAACGGTTATGAAGATGTAACGACCAACAGTGAGAAAGCTCTATTGAAGGCAGTGGCCAACCAACCTGTTTCTGTCGCAATTGACGCTAGCGGATCTGACTTCCAGTTTTACTCGAGCGGTGTATTTACAGGAGATTGCGGTACCGAACTAGATCACGGAGTGACAGCTGTTGGATATGGGACGACAGATGATGGGACAAAGTATTGGCTAGTGAAGAATTCATGGGGAACTTCATGGGGTGAAGATGGATACATAATGATGGAAAGGGATGTTGATGCTGAAGAAGGGATATGTGGTATTGCCATGCAAGCTTCTTATCCCACAGCCGCTTAATCCCCATTAGTTGCATGTCTCATGCTTGTTTATCCTATGCTTTGATCACAAAAGTATTGTGAAGAAATGTAGAAATGTGTAGCTTCTTTATGTAATTGATCTCATACATGTAATAGATTATTTCCATTATAACTCATAGTATCCAAATATCTGTAGGCTATTGTAGCCTTTTAATTTAGAAAAAAAGTAACTTAGAAGGGAATAGGAGAATGCTGATTTTTGTTGTATTGCTTCTTCATGTTTGAAAATGAAATCCATACACATATTTATAAGCTTTTGGATACATTCAACAAATAAAAGCTATTTAATAGATGCATAAAAACCTAAGGGACCTGTGACTCTTCAACAAAGAGACATGAACCTTTTCACAAAATTCTAAGCATGAATACATGCATCTATTGCAACAAATACATGCATTCCAAAAGGTACATGTATTGGAACAAATTAATACATGTATCTCATTAAGTACATATACATGTATTGGAACACATACATGTATCTCTCTTCAAGTGCATTAATTCAACAATGTCTACTTTTCTATTGGCTCATGACATGAAATTGATTGGGCTCATCAATGTCTAGTCATGCCGGGATCGACTCCAAGACTAGGATGAATATTTACTTCATTCAGCTTGATATTTAATAACTAAATTAATATGCCTAAAGATGCAGTGGTTAGGCCTGACGTGCTGGGTGGTCCGTCCCCTATGTTTTTTCTATCCTCGACGCTCTTCTTTCGATCGAGCTTATGTTGTTTATTTAGCCCTTGGGCTCTCTAGACAGGAGTAGTGCTGAATATGCTCATAAATTTTGTCATATGGATGTTCTTAAATATGCATAAAATTTTTATGGATCATGTTCTACTAATTTCTTTGAACTTGATGTGGAATGTTCTTCGTGAATTTATAATTACTTCCTATGAGATGTTACTCTGATTGAATATCATATATGCTGGTATAGTTGGAGTTGAAGTTTAGTCTGTTATTCTTCTTACCAGCATTCTATTGAGGGTCAAATATTGCATATCAGACCCAATTAATGCCTGAATTTACAAGCATGATACCGTTCAATGGCCCGATTTAATCGTGTTTGTGATGCAGAGTGTATTGACGAGCATGGATTGAAAATGATGCTAAAGGCATGGATTTAACACTCAAGCATCACCAAGGCATTGGACGGGACTCCATGGGTCCAAGATAGAGGATTTACACGCCGGAGATCAGAGAAATTCTAGCCACTCACTTTAAACAGGCCTAAAAGACGTCCATAATGCACGATCACAGGGTTCCCACCATCTAATCGGCTCCAAACTTTATACATGGCCTGAGGACCATAAATGAACCGTACACGTAAAATTTTAGCTCATAAATCCTTGTGAAAATGGCCCAATGGATAGATCAGCCTATAAATATCTAATCTGAGGCCCACCTGATATCTGGATATGCTTCAATTTTGGTCTAAACCCCTTAAATCATATGGGGAAAGAGATGGACGGGGTGTATTTTTCACATACATCATAGTGGACCCCACGTGTACATGTGGGAGTGCACAGGCGGTGCACTCTGCAACACACCAGGCTGGTTGCCCAGTCAAAACGGAGGCTGACCCGTCTCTCCGTAAAACGACCAGCGGACAGACAGCGTCCATCCGGTTTTGAGTTGTGGGGCCCATACATCGTTCAAAAGATAGATCTGGACCGTCTATTCGATCCTTTAGACGGCCAAGACCAGCGCCTAGGTGTCATTTTGTCACTATGCAAGCGTCTTCACGATCCCATCCGTTAAACGCAGGATGGACGGCGGAGTAGAAGATCTTGTGTGCCCCACCGATTTCACTCCAAAAATCACCATTCCTGAATGGTTTTTCGAGCATAATGTAGTGGACGACGTCGATTTCTCAAAAAAATAGTAAAGTGGGCCCCACCAAATTCACAGCGCCGCTGCGTAGGCTCTGTTCGCAACGGAAAATCCGGGCGAAGCTCGGTGGGCCACAACTATCATACCATTCAATGATCCAATCCGTTCATTGAAACTAGGGAGTCAAACTGATCGTACAGTGATCGACGGCCTGAGTATCTCGAACGTTGCATGTGCATGAAGTAGCAAACGCTGATCGGATGGTAGAAGCACGGATTCCCTGGGCCACTTCAACGGACAACCAAAACCGTCCCTTCCTAGCTTAATTTCCGAGACAAAAACAATGATCGGACTGGATTTCCAATCTAGCAACGATCAGGGACCCCATATCTAACACAAATGGGTTCGGTTGCATGTGTTACGCAGAAGGCCTCACGTCTGCAGAAACCGGACATTTCGTGTCCGTTCTATGACCATGGGTGGGATCGACCTAATGATCCTGGCCATCCAAACCCTTCATATGGGGCAATCGATCACCCCCAAGAAGACTAAACGGAGCAGATCACACTATCAGTTCCCCGTTTTTATTTTTACTGGTTGCTGTGCAAGAAGGTTTCTGGAGTTGTAGCTGCGCACTGACTCCAGCTGTCCACGTCCGATTTCCAATCGACCTCCAACAGCTACAAAAGAGAGGGATATGAAGAGAGAAGGATATTCACTTTTCTATCCAACCAGGGGGTAGAGATCAGATTCAAGGAGGAGGCTTGACTTGGGGAGGCCATCAGACAGAGAGCAAGTTTTTCTATTTTGTTTTGCTTATTTGTCTTTTATTATGAGTTTTGAGAGATCTAGCCTTCCCATGTCAGGCTAAACCTCTTAGCTAGGGCTAAGAGGTGAAGCTTGTAGTCTGATGGGAGAGACTTTACTTGTGCCTCTTATTTAGACTGACTGATGTTGATTTTAGTTCAATTAAAGGGATACTTTCAGTTTTTTAATGGTTTATTGTGATTGAAATTACAATAGATCTACAATGGCTTTGAGTATTTCTTCCTCCTTTTGATGTTTATGACGTCAGGAAGCCCTGTTGTTCACCATCGTCTCATGGGCATGGTCGGATGACGGTATCCTTCCTAACCTTCATGCATTATTGATTGGTTGGTAATTAGTTTAATTCTGTTGTTTGCTTTGTCTCCTGGGTATGGTTTGGTGATGGAATTCATTCTAATTCATATACCTGTCATCTCGTGAAAACTAGATCAAGTAAGTTCAGTTTAATTTCCATGATTCTTGATGCAGGCATAAGATCTCCCTGATCTCTACAAGTGGATCCTCTGAATCCCTAGTTTCCTTCCTCTGAATTTCTTAAGTTTTACATCAATCTCTCCCCACCATTCATCAATTTATATTGATTTAGATTTCATCTTAGGCTAGTTCTATTTCTATCTAGTTTCAGGTAACATACAAGTATCAGTCCCTTGGGATTCGACCTCGGTCTCACCGAGTTTATTACTACATCACAACCCTATACTTGGGGAGTGAACACATTCTCGGATGGATTTACTAGTGTTGGATTCCATATAGTCCAGTTATGAAATTTCATTTAAACTACCAAAGTGACTCTTTGGTTACCAGAGCTATGTTCCTATTTGCACTTTCCCACTCTTGAAACGTTATGATATGGCATGATGTATATAAATTCATCTACTTACATCTGTCAAGTGGTGTGTTTGTGCAAAGATTATTTCGTATCCTGTTCTTCACATTCAATTTACTACGGCAGAAGTTTCTTGGTTTATATATAGAGGAAGAATTGTTTTTTATTTGGTAAGTATGTATGAAAATTATTATATTTTGTGGTTTGAAGAGTATTCTTTGGATTCAATCCAGATATGTACAGTTGGATTCCTTCTTAAGACATCAATATGACTTATTTTTAACACATAAAGTCAGGTTCTATTTTGTGGATTTCTCTTGGTTACTCGCAGCAATGTTTCATGAAGTGTGCCAGCGTTTTAAAGCCCCCGTTTGTTAGTATGTGGACTAGAATTCAACGTAGATCTATGGCCTTTGGATTAGCACACTGACTTAGACTAGGGCAAACAGTGGGGTTCCTCGCTCTTGTTGACTAATGAAAACGTGATTGAAGCGATATAGTGTTGGGCCGTTGTGTGTTCCAAACCGCCAATGATGTATGGTTGAAATTAAAGCTAGCCTACAGTCCTAATTCGGCAAACGAGTCTCCACTAATTAGAGGTCAGGATCATCATTCAGCCAAATTGGTCTTAGGGCTAACGACGCAGCAACATAACAATGGCCAATGCACTTTTACTATTTGATTTGAGTTAGTGAATGATGCATGGTTGATTTCCGAGTACCCGCGTATCACCATCACACTCTGTCAGACTATCAAATGCTGCCATTGAAATGAACATGCAACGGTCAGCATTTAATACACCCATGTCACCCCGCTGGGTGAGATGGACCATCCAAATTCTTGAGTATGGCCATCTTTAAGGTGGGGGCACCTCATCAATATACTCTTGTTAGTAAGGTGACATAGGGATGAACGTGATGAGGTTGATCACCGTCATCCACGAGGATAACTACTCCGAATCCACGGAGCTTCTTTGGACACCTCAAAGAGACTTCTCAAATACACGAGGAAAAGAAATAGAAATAATTTTAATATATATGAAAGAAACATTTTGAATGATTGATAGATGGAATAAACGAGTCTACAAGATACCAAGACTAGGAGGAAGTTTAAGAATTAAACTATAACTAAAACTCCCTAAAATTCGTAACTTATTATAAATAGTAAATTTATGTTTTATAGTAAATGTCGTATGTGGTTTAACTACGTTATTCTCTTAATTTTTCTAAAGACTTTTCATATTGGGTGCAACTCCTAAAGCTCAACGGATGAAGAGTTATAATCAAAATAAAAATTACTATTTATAGTAAAAACGGAATTAAACATGGAATTTGACCGCCGATATGATGGAATCTCGCAAATTCGGCATGGGCAACCTAGCTGGTTGGCTAAAGTAGCTCGTCCTACCCCAAAATCATATATGGTACGTCGAGTAACTCATTCCGGTTTGCGAGATATGCCAATTTTAAGGTTCTGACGGTCTCAATAACTTTTACCTTCGATCGGGCCTTCTCTAATCCATCTCGGACATGAATATGTTTGCGACCCGCTCTACATCATAAGGGTACTAATTTGAGAAAAACTTGATTACTCTATGACTCAAGGAAGGATGTGATGAGGTCGATCGCCGTCTTCCTCAAGGATAACTACTCTTAATTCATAGAGTTTATCTGGACTCCTCACAAAGATTCCTTGAATCCACATGGGATAAAAATAGAAATAATTTCTAATAATTCAAAAATAAATTAATTGATGATAAAAAAAAACATGAAATTACAATCCTTTAAATAGTGAACTCAAACCTTTTTATTTTTTTAAGGGAAAGGTGGAACAGAGCCACCAAAAAATTTATAGCAATGAGGAAGATGTACAACTTTCGGACGGGCCGAACATAAAGAGCCGGGACCACCTATCAAAATAGTGAACTCAAACCTAGGATGTAGTTTTAAACTCAAACTCAAACTACCTAAAAATGTGACTTATTATGAATAGTAAATTTAAATATTATAGACTATCATAATTCCTACTAGGCTTCATAATTTTCAGCTAAAAATAGTAAGTGTCCAATTTGGCCTAACCACGTTATTCTCCTAATTTTTCTAAACCCATTTCATATTGGGCACAACTCCTAAAACTCAAATGATGAAAAGTTATAATCACATTAAAACTAACTATTTATAGTAAAAATAGAAATAAAATGGACTTTTGACCATCGATATGATGGAATCTCACAAATCCAGCGTAGCCGGATTGGCTGGCTAAAGAAGCTTCTCCTATCCTAAAATCATATATGATACGTTGAAAAACTCACTCTAAAAAACTCACAACTTGTCCGGCATAGAAGCAACCTTAGAAAGATCCATAAAACGCAGAAGGGAAAGAAATTTCCAAACAATCACAGTGAACACATGAATTTTACGTTTTAAAAAAAAAAGAAAAAAAAGAAAAAAGAGAAAACCTCTTGCTTGAAAAAAAGACCACAGCGGCTAACAATCTGTTATATCATAAAGTTACCAAGATTCAGAAACCCTGGTTTCCTCCCTTCAAAATCATTGACTCTCAAGTTCTCTCATGTTCTAAAACGTCCTGTATTAACCCTAATCTATACTTACAAGAGGCTTATATACTCTCCATACATAATTAGAAACAAAATTGGTATTTACACATTAAGTCCAGTCGAACCGAATGAATTTTCGGTCGAATCGGATCAAACCGAAGTGTAAATTTGACTTGAACTGAAATCAGGCAAAACATCACAGCGGGCAACAATACAAATCCAGAATTTTGGTTTGATCCGAGAAAAGGTTCGGTCGAACCAAAAATTACCCTGTCTAGGTAGATTAAGGGCACTGGATCAACATCCATACCCTTTGTAAGAGTGCAACTCATGGTTTAGTGATCCAGACCATTTGATCTTATGACCCATTTGGGAGATTTTAGGAAAGGATCAATTGGCAATTATTAGATAGTTGAAATGAAAAATATAAAGTCATCCTTGTTCCGAAAGCAGGATTGTTTAGTGTTCCAAAATTTTAAGGCGTGATAAGTTGAGCAGCTTCAACAGATCCATGCAATCCACTGGTTTTCGCCAGATAATTTTAGGGCGTGAGCCCAAAATTATAAGTGGGCCAGATTATAATTTAAGAAAAACTCGTTCTTATTATCTACCATTTTTACTCACAATTTAAGGAACAAATGTAAGACCAGGAATAAACTTGTTTGGTTTAATCCAATGTTTTTAAACTGTGGCCAACCTGAGGATTGGAATGGCTTGATTTTCACAACACACTTGATGGACTGCTAAGATCTTGCACAAGTTTACCATATTGGAACATGTGTTGACGTGTACATGGAACAGAACTTGACTTCTTTACCGTCAACATGTTAGCAAGAGCATTAGAGTTCAGTCGTTCGAAAGGTGCATGGGACGCAGCTTGTAGATCACCAAGAGCAAAAAATTAGGATGGTCCACTCATCTAGCAGGTAACACCACCGAAATCAATCGGGTCTGACTCTGCATCAATGTCGGCTGTCGGCCATCGAAAGAGTAGAGTGGTCATTGGTCCGATTTTCACAACAGGTGATCTTTATGTTGCAACCCCACCTTTTTCAAGGGTTGGATCATGTTCTACAAAAGTGGCACATTCTCCAAAAAGAAAAGCATTGTATTTGAAAACTCACACACCAAGTTGTGTGTGAACACTTCTCTTAAAACGGCGATAAGATCAAAATGCCCCCGTCAAGTGTGCTAGAAATATAGAATGTTAGAATAGAGAAGCGCAACGTACACGAAATTTAAGTATAAGATGTGTTAGATTAGAAAATGTCATTTTAGCCATCTAAATCAATACACTTGATCGGGCATGTATATCAAGTCTCCATCTTCACCAAAGTAACAATAAAGCAATAGAGACTAATGAATCATGTGGGGTCCGATATCACCTATATAAACTCAGCTTAGTGTAAGTGTATGCACCCACTTCCATAATCACATCATCAGATCATCCATACACTCCGCAGCTGACACCATGGCTTCCTTAACCAAATCTTTCTCCGTAGCCTTGTTCGTATGGGGAGTCTGGGCTTCTCAAGCCATGGGCCGCACTCTACAGGAAGTGTCTATGTCTGACAGGCACCAGCAATGGATGGCTCAATATGATCGCACATACAAGGATGCAGCTGAGAAAGAGCTTCGTTTCAAGATATTCAAGGACAATGTGGAATTCATAGAATCCTTCAACAATGCTGGGGACCGATCTTACAAGCTAAGTGTAAATGAATTTGCAGACCAAACCAACGAGGAGTTCAGGGCTACCCGTAACGGATTTAGGCCCGCTCAAACAAGTGCATCGAGAGCCACATCATTCATGTATGAGAACGTAACTGTGCCAGCTAGTATGGATTGGAGAAAGAAAGGCGCTGTAACCCCAATTAAAGACCAAGGACAATGTGGTAAGCTTTATAACCTACTCATGAATTTAGCTGATTTTCTTCAATTCTTCTAGAAAGGGACATGAAATTGTTACCAACTGTTAGCTAACTTGCTATCTGGTGTTGCCAAATAGGATGTTGTTGGGCATTCTCAGCGGTAGCAGCCACAGAAGGAATTACGCAACTCAAGACAGGGAAGTTGCTTTCCTTATCCGAGCAAGAAGTGGTGGATTGTGATACCAACGGTGAGGATCAAGGCTGTGCAGGAGGTTTCATGGATGGCGCCTTCGATTTCATTCAACACAACAGAGGACTTACAACAGAAGCCAAGTACCCCTACATGGCAGTTGATGGCACTTGCAACTCCAAGAAGGAAGCCAACCCTGTGGCCAAGATCAACGGTCACGAAGATGTTATGGCCAACAGTGAGAAAGCTCTATTAAAGGCTGTGGCCAACCAACCCGTTTCTGTCGCAATCGACGCTAGTGGATCTGCTTTCCAGTTTTACTCAAGCGGTGTGTTTACAGGAGATTGTGGTACCGAACTAGACCATGGAGTGACGGCTGTTGGATATGGGACGACAGATGATGGGACAAAGTATTGGATAGTGAAGAATTCATGGGGAACTTCATGGGGTGAAGATGGATACATAATGATGGAGAGGGATGTTGGTGCTAAAGAAGGGATATGTGGTATTGCCATGATGGCTTCTTATCCCACCGCTGCTTAGTCCTCACTAGCTGCATATATCATGCTTGTTTATCCTATGCTTTGATATAAAAGTGTTATGGAGAAATGTCAATGTAGAAATGTTTAGCTTCTTTATGTAATTCTCATATATGTAATGAGTTACTTCCATTATCACTTATGGTATCCAAACTACCTTTCCAGTATCTGTATTGTACACAGAGAACTTTCTATGTTGGTGAACCCGGAATTGGTCAGATAATGCCCCCACCTTGAAGGCCGAGGGAATTTCCAGGGGTTGCCTTTGGGATGCAAATGGCCCCTATAGCTTATCTAACACCCCTTCATTTCTGTTAGCACCATTGAAATTTTGCCTTTTTATCATTATACCAGATCTGAGTAGTTTTTTTTTTTTTTGGACTTTTTTTCCCTATAAGTTAATATCAAAGGGGAGAAGGAAATCATCCCAATTATTCCGTGAATATATTATTACATGATATCATAGCAGTGATTAAGTTTCATTGAGCATCACCTGTCGGGAATCCAATCCCAAATCAACCCACATTACCATTGCCGCTAACCCCACATCGAGTAACCCCAGATCCCATCCATCTGTGAAGACCACTAATATACTCTAACAATTTCTGGATCTGGCAACATTATAGATGGTCCACATCCAAGGTGAGCCCCACATGATAGATGACCCCACATTGAAGGTGTGGCCCACATGATGGACAAGCCACATCAATGGTAGGCTCCACGTAATGGGCAATGGATATTGAAGTTGGGACCCACATGATGGATAGCCCACGGGAAGGTGGCCCCATATAATGGATGATCTACATTGAAGGTTAGTCCCTAATGATGAATAGCCCACATCCAAGGCAAGGCCTGAATGATGGACGACCAACTTCCAAGGTGGGGCCGACACGATGGATGGTCCACATCAAAGGTTGGCCCTCAATGATGAATGGCCCACATCTAAGTCAAGCCTTGCATTATCGATGACCCACATTGAAGGTGGGACCCACACGATGGACTGTCCACAGCAAAGGTGGGCTCCATGTGATGGATGGTGGATATCAAAGGTGGGCCCATATGATGGACAATAACATTAATGATGGGCCCCACATGTGCATAGTTCCCATTGAAGGTTGGCTCGTAGTGATGAATGACTCACATCCAAGGCGAACCCCATATAATGGACAACCCATATCCAAAGTGACCCCACATAATAGATAACCCACATCGAGATGGGCCTCTCAATGTGAATGGTCCACATTGAAGGCTAGTCCGACATGATGGATGGTTCCCATTGAAGATAGGATGAAGGACGGCTTAACATAATTAATGGTCCACATCAAAGGTTAGCCTCACATGGTGGATGGTGGATATTAAGAGTAGACCAAACAAAATTAAGAGATAATTACTTCTGTGATGATGGAAAACAAACATACTTTTTATCTTTTTGGTCAATAAGTTGTTTGAACATGCTTATATGTTGAATAAGTAGAAAACTGGATGAGATACTTGAGGCATAAGTATCTCATGGCTTGTTTGGAAAGATGTGTTGCATTACATCCATTAGACGGAATTAAAACCATTATTATACAGTGATTATGTCTGAAAATACCATGATATTTTAACCATCCAATTTCACATTAGGGATTGAATTTTTCAACACTATAATTGGTGAAACCAATATTTAGTGGATGGTGAAATTGTAATGAATGGACCAGGTTTCACAATTGATGCCAATCACGTATATTCATATGCAACTCGAGTGTCACATGTAAAGGGTACTTGAGTGTTACATGTAAAGGGTGCATGTGGGTGGGGAGAGTTGACAAAAAACAGGTATCAAGGTGGGGCCCCATGAATGTAGTGGATTTTGAAATTATCTAGAAATCAGATTACATCTCTTGCTAGGATTGGGAAGTCAAATTCCTGAATTAATCTTACCTTTCCTGTCAATTCCTGGGGCGAAATATAATATATATCCCAACCGATGCAATGCAATACCACCTAATCTCAGGTCCCAAGCAGACTCTTAGGTAAAGTAACTTACTATCCAAATGATCCCTAAACAAGCGGTGTTGGGACTTCAAACCATCAAGCCAATCAAACCAATAAGCGGGCTTAAATTTAGGTATGCCCAAGCACAACCCAAACGAGGAAGGCCCAAAGTTCAGTGGGCATGCTCGGACCATTGATTTCCCTGTGGCTTGTTCCACAGGCAATCCACTTCTGAGAGGGATTAATAGTACCAGGCAAAATGTAATAGCTTGGACCGGTTTCCCTTTGTTATAGCAATCTTTTCATCCACGTTCTCCCCTGATTTCAGAAACTATCAGAGCGGGCCCCATATAATTGCCGGTCCACATCAAATTAATTTAGGTTGGCCACTAATGATGAATGGCCCATGTCCAAGGTGGGCCCTGTGTGATGGATGACCCACATTGAAGGTGTGGGCCATGTGATGGACAATCCACATCAAAGGTGTGCTCCACGTGATGAGTTGTGGATATATATTGAAGGTGCGGCCCACATGATGGATGGCTCACATCAAGGCCAGCCCCATATAATGAACAATCAACATCAAAGGTTGGTGCCTAATGATGAATGGCCCACATCCAAGGTAGGCCCCGCATGATGGATGACCCACATCCAAGGTGGGGCTGACATGATGGACGGTCAAAGGTTGCCCCTAATGATGAATGGCCCCATCCAAGGCAGGCCTTACATTATGGACGGCCCACATTGAAGGTGGGACCCACACGATGGACAGTCCACATCAAAGGTGGGCTCCACATGATAGATTGTGGATATTAAAGGTGGGCCCTGCATGATGGACACTAACATTGATGATGGGCCCCACATGTGAGTAGTTTTCATGGAAGGTTGGCCCATAGTGACAAATGACCCACATCTAAGGCTAGCCCCCACATAATGGACAACCTACATCCAAGGTGACCCCACATAATGGATAACCCACATCAAAGATGGGCCTCTTACGGTGAATGGTCCACATTGAAGGTTAGTCCCAAATGATGAATGGTTCCCATTAAAGATAGGGCCAAGGTACGCACAACATAATGAATGGTCCACATCAAAGGTTGGCCCCCCTATGATGGATGGTGGATATTAAGGGTAGACTGATGTATAGCGGGTCGCAGACACTTTCATGGCAAAGATGGACCAGAGAATGCCCGATCGGAGGTAGAAATGATCCGAACTGTCGTAACCTTAAAACAGTTATATCTCGCAAACTGGGATGAGTTTTTTGACATATTATATATTAATTTGGGGTAGGAGAACCTACTTAAGTGCCATATGTGAGATTCCATCGTATCAACAGGCAAAAGTTCCATTTACTTTCATTTTATTATAAATATTAAGTTTTATAACTTTTGATTATTTGAAATGTAGAAGTCGTACCCAACATAAAAAGGGTTTAGAAAAGTTAGGAGAATAACATGGTTAGGTCAAATTGGACATTTACTATTTTTTGTTAAAAACCATGACGTCTAGTAGGAATAGGGGCCATCTATAAATAGTAAGTTTATTATTTATAACTATTTATAATGAATTATGTTTTTAGGGTATTTGAGTTGGAATCTAAGTCTAAAGCTCCATCCTAGGTTTGAGCTCATTATTGGAAGTGTTGTAATTTACTTTTGATCATCAATCAAATTATTTTGAATTTATTAAGAATTATTATCGCTTTTATATATCCCTTGTAAATTCGAGAAATCTCTACAAGGAGTCCAGAGATCATCTTGATGGGGTTTTTTTCCCCAGGCTCGACCGGTCGTGAGCGTCACTCGACCGGTCGAGGGCTAGTGCAAGACCAGTCGTGGACTACTCGACTCGTTTTCCAGCGAGTTGTGGTTTTGAATTTCTAAGGTGCTCGACTAGTTGGGGGATGTACTCGATCGGTTGAGGGTGTCGCTCGACTGGTTGAGGACTTTGCACGACCGGTCGAGGTTACACAGATTTGATTCTGTTTTTGTGCGGGATGTGAAAATCTGAGGCGGTTTCACAAGATGTGCGAAAGGAAGTTTCCTAAACTATAAATAGGAGGTACCTAGGGCTTTCTAGGAAATGCAAGAGGGTTTTCTAAATCTTTGTAAAGGTTTGCTAAAGGGTTTACGACTATCAAAGGTGTGTGTGAGAGAGAGAGAGAGAGAGAAAGAGAGAGAAGAAGCTTGTGGAAGGGAGATTATGCTCATAGAGGTGATCTATTGTGCATTTGATCTATCAGCGCTTCTACATCCTCATAATCGGTGAGATCTCTCCATTTTTTTCTTTTATTCTCTTATTGTTTATTCACTCCTGTATGCGTGAAGAAGGTTGTAACGTTCTACTTCATAGTGGATTGTTGATCTGGACGAGGTCCTATGGTTTTTACCTCTTTGAGGGTTTTCCATGTAAAAATCTCTTGTGTGGTGTGGTTTGTGCTTTGATTTATTTCATTGCAATTATTATCCCATAATTCTAGTTTTTTTTGTGAGGCTAGATCCTAAGGTTTTGTGCAAGGCCCCCAATAAAGTGGTATCAAAGTTAAGTTCATTGAATGGAGTGGGATCGGTTTTTGAATTATGGAAGGTGGCTCATCTAGGATGATCAACCTCAATGGTTTTAACTGGACCATATGGAAGGCTAAGATGGAGGACTTGCTTTATTGCAAGGACTTATATTCTTCAATTTTAGGCATATCAGAAAAATCTAAGGATATGTCTGATGATGATTGAAAAAAGTTGGACCGGAAGGCGGTGGGATTTATTAGACAAAGACTAGATGATTCTGTGTTCCACCATGTGTCTATGGAGACCTCAGCCGCTAGCCTATGACTGAAATTGGAAGGGCCGTATGAGAGGAAGATAGCCGGTAATAAAATCTTCCTAATAAGACGACTTGTGAATCTCAAGTTCAAAGATGGTGGTTTTATGGTTGAGTACATGAATGGGGTCAGTAATATAGTGAACCAGCTCTCCGCTATGAAGATGGTTCTGGATGATGAATTGCAGGCTTTGTTATTGCTTAGTTCATTGCCTAACAGTTGGGAGAAATTGGTGGTGTCTCTAAGTAACTCTGCGCCAAACGGAAAGGTATCCATGAAACAGGTTACTAGCTATCTCTTCAATGAGGAGACAAGGAGGAAGTCTCAGGGGTCTACTCAGTAAGAGGCTCTTGTGACACAAGAACGGGAGAGAGGAAAGAACAGGAAGGGTGGGAAGGCCCGATATAAATCAAGAGGTAAGTCAAGTACCAGGAAGGATGTTGAATGCTAGAATTGTGGCAAGAAGGGCCACTATAAGCATGAATGTCGTAAGAATAAGAACAACAAGAAAGGAAAAGGAAGATGAATCAGATTCCACTGCGGTCGCTTCAGATGGCGACGTTGTAGTTATTCTTTCAGCAGATCATGATGTTTGTCTTACAGCTACGAGTCAAGACACCGACTGGGTGATAGACTTGGGAGCCTCGTTTCATGCGACTCTACGCAGGGACTTCTTCATAAGCTACAAGTCAGGTGACTATGGGACCGTGAAGATAGGAAATTCTGGCGTATCGAAGATCATAGGGGTCGGTGATATTTGTGTGAAGACCGATGTGGGCTGCACATTGGCTCTCAGGGATGTGAGGTACATTTCAAACCTTCGCCTTAACTTGATATCGACGGGAAGGTTGGATGATGATGACTATGAAAACCGGTTTGCTGGTAGGCGCTGGAAGCTCATCATGGGTTCATTGATCGCAGTAAGAGGAAAGAAGTATTGCACCCTTTACAAGGCAAGTGCCAGTGTGTTCAAGGGTGGGTTGAATGCAACGGAAGATTCAGTTGTTGACATGTGGCACATGTGTCTAGGACACATGAGTGAAAAAAGACTTCAAGTACTAGTGAAGAAGCGGCTCCTTCCAAACGTGACAGGTATACCTCTCAAAACCTTTATTGATTGTTTATCAGGGAAACAACATAGAGTTACATTTGTTAAAACTGCTTCTCATGTTAATAAAGTGTATGCATTAGATTTGGTTTATTCTGATGTTTGTGGTCATATGAGGATAAAAATCATGGGTGGGGCATTGTATTTTATCACTTTTATAGATGATGCATCTAGAAGGGTTTGGGTTTATTCTTTGAAATTCAAGAACAAGGTCTTTGGTGTGTTTAAATTATTTCATGCTATGGTCGAGAGAGAGAGAGAGATAGGTAGATCATTAGTGTGCATCCCCACTGACAATGGTAGTGAATACATTGGCAACTTTCATGAGTATTGTAAGTCCCTGGGTATATGGCATGAACAGACGGTTCCCAAGACCCCCCAGCATAATGGTGTAGCTGAGCAAATGAATCGCACTATTATAGAGAAAATCAGATGTATGTTATCCCATGCGAAATTGCCTAAGACGTTCTGGGGAGAAGCAATGCACACGGCAGTGTATTTGATAAATGGGTCTCCATCAACCCCGTTAAATGGAGAAGTACCTGAGAAAGTGTGGACTGGACATGATCTATTGTATAGTCATCTTAGGGTATTTGGATGCAGGGCATTCGTTCACATACCAAAGGACGAGAGGTTCCAGCTCGATATGAAGATCAAACAGTGTGTGTTCTTGGGGTATGATGATGAAAAGTTTGGTTACAGATTGTGGGATCCGACCGGGAAGAATCTCTTCAGGAGAAGAGATGTGATTTTCTTTGAAGATCAGTGTATAGAAGACATTGGTAAGTCAGAGAAGAACCAACCTAGTTCAAGTGAGCTAGAGGACATGGATCCGGTTATTCCTCTCATAGTGCCTGATGACGGGGGAGTACGACAAGGTACAAAGGACGAGAGAGTTCCTTTAGAAGATAGACCAGGGGAGCAGCCCCCACTTGATCCACCTATTGAGCCACATGTGAGGAGGTCATCTAAGGACAGACAGCCGTCTAAGAGGTACTCGCCGCATGAGTACATTATGTTCACTGATGGGGAAAAGTCAAAAGATTATTCTGAAGCCCTAGCCAATGAGCATAAAAGAGAGTGGTTGAAAGCTATGCAAGAGGAAATGAAATCCTTACACAAGAACCACACCTATGATATGGTGAAATTGCCTAAGGGCAAGAAAACTTTGAGCAACAAGTGGGTGTTCAGAAAGAAGGTTGAGCAGAAGAATTCACAGACGAAGTTCAAGGCCAGACTTGTGGTGAAAGGGTTTGGTTAGAGGAAAGGCATAGACTTCGAGGAGATATTCTCACCATTCGTGAAGATGACATCCATACGGGTGTTGCTTGGGTTAGCGGCTAGCATGGATCTAGAGATAGAGCAGTTAAATGTTAAAACTGCCTTCCTCTATGGTGACCTGGAAGAAGAGATCTACATGCACCAACTAGAGGGGTTCGAACTCAAGGGCAAAGAGCATATGGTGTGTATGGGCTGAAACAAGCTCCACGACAATGGTACCAGAAGTTCGACTTGTTTATGTTGAAGCATGAATATGACAAAACAGAGTAAGATCACTGTGTATTCACGTGCAAGTTCTCAGATGGTGATTTCTTAGTTCTACTGTTATACATTGATGACATGCTCATAATGAGAAAAAACATCAAGAAGATCAACAGGCTGAAACAGGTGTTGGGCAAGTTGTTTGCGATGAAAGACTTGAGCCCGGCTAAACAGATCTTAGGAATGGAGATAACCTGTGACAGAAGTAGTAAAAAGCTTTGGCTGTCACAAGAGTGGTATATTGAGAAAGTCCTAGTGTGGTTCAATATGAATGCAACAAAGCTGGTCAGTACTCCACTGGATAGTCACTTCAGATTGAGCGACAGACAGTGTCCCAAGACAAAAGCAGAGGTGGAAGAGATGCAGAAGATACCCTACGTGTCATCTGTAGAAAGTTTGATGTATGTTATAGTGTGCACACGCCCAGACATAGCATATGCGGTTGGTATTGTCAGTCGGTATCTTACCAATCCTGGCAAAGAGCATTGGACAGAGGTGAAATGGATACTGCGGTATCTAAGAGACTCATCCAGGTTGAGCCTATGTTATGGTGACGGAAAACTTGTGTTAGAGGGCTACACAGATGCAGATATGGGAGGTGACATAGACTCCATGAAGTCTACATCGGGGTTCATGTTCACATTTATAGGGGGAGCGGTCTCTTGGTAGAGCAAGCTACAGAAGGTCGTAGCGTTGTCGGCGACAGAGGCCGAGTACATTGCTGTCATAGAAACATGTAAAGAGATGCTTTGAATGAAAAGGTTCCTACAGGAACTTAGCCTGAAGCAGGAGCAGCACGTGGTCTATTGCGATAGTCAGAGTGTTATACACTTGAGCAAGAATCCAAGTTAGCACTCCAAGTCGAAGCATATAGAGATTCATTATCACTGGATCAGGGATACTTTGGAACAAAAGGTGTTACAGCTTGAGAAGGTCCATACGGACGATAATAGGTCAGACATGATGACCAAGGCATTGCTCAAGGGTAAGTTTGAGGTTTGTAAAAACTGGGCTGGCTTAAAGATGACGGATTTCTCCTGTGTCAAAAAGGGAGAGATTTGATGGAGTTTTTTCCCTAGGCTCGACTGGTCGTGAGCTTCACTCGACCAGTCAAGGGCTGGTGCATGATCAGTCGTGGATTGGCTCGACTCGTTTTCCATCGAGTTGTGATTTTAGATTTCCAAGGTGCTCGACCAGTCGTAGGATGTGCTCGACGGGTCGAGGGTGCCGCTCGACTGGTCGATGACTTTGCACAACCGGTCGAGGTTACGCAGATTTGATTCCGTTTTTGTGCGGGATGTGAAAATCTGAGGCGGTTTCGCAAGAGATGTGAAAGAGAGTTTCCTAAACTATAAATAGGAGGTACCTAGGGCTTTCTAGGAAATACAAGAGGGTTTCCTAAAGCTTTGCAAGGGTTTGCTAAAGGGTTTAGGGCTATCAAAGGTGAGAGAGAGAAAGAGAAAGAGAGAGAGGAAGCTTGTGGAAGGGAGGTTATGCTTATAGAAGTGATCTATTGTGTACTTGATATCTCAGCGCTTCTACGTCCTTGTAATTGGTGAGATCTCTCCGTTTTTTTCTTTTATTCTCTTATTGTTTATCTACTCCTGTGTGAGTGAAAAGGTTGTAACATTCTACTTCATAGTGGATTGTTGATCTGGACGAGGTCCCGTGGTTTTTATCTTTTTGAGAGTATGAAAAAATCTCTTCTGTGGTGTGGTTTATACTTTGATTTATTTCATTGCAAGTATTATCCCATAATTCTGGTTTGTTTTGGGAGGTTAGATCCTAAGGTTTTATGCAAGGCCCCCAACACAGCTATGTGGATTTAGAGTAGTTATTTCCTAAGGAAGACCGTGATCGACCTCATCACGTCCCTCCCTGTGCCAACCCGCCCCAGGAAGTTTTCAATGGTGGGAGTCATTGGCAATGTGGCCCCAAAAAAGTTTTCTATGGTAAGTGTTTAATCCCCACTCTGTGGTCCACTTGAGCCATGGATCTTCCTATTTTTGAGCTTATAACCACAAATTGTCAAGCAAAACATGGGCGGTGTGGATAAAACCCATACATCACGGTGACCCCATCAAGCCCACAGCCTGTCCAGAGCTCGGGACAGACGGGTAGTACCCAAACCGCGTCCCTGTCAAAGTGTACCGGAAATATACAATGTTAGCATAGAGAAGCGCAGCGTACACGAAATTTGAGTATAAGATGAGTTAGATTAAAAGATGTCATTTTAGCCATCAAAATCGATACACCTGATCGGGCACTTACATCAAGTCTCCATCTTCACCACAGTAACAATTATAAAGCAATGGAGATTAATGAATCATGTGGGGCCCAATATCCCGTATATAAATTCTCCATAATCACATCATCAGATCGTCCATACACTCCTCAGCTAACACCATGGCTTCCTCAACCAAATCTTTCTTCGTAGCCTTGTTCATATTGGGAGTGTGGGCTTCTCGTGCCAAGGGCCGCACTCTACAGGAAGTGTCTATGTCCAACAGGCATGAGCAATGGATGGCTCAATATGGTCGCACCTACAAGGATGCAGCTGAGAAAGAGCTACGTTTCAAGATATTCAAGGACAATGTGGAATTCATAGAATCCTTCAACAATGCTGGGGACCGATCTTACAAGCTGAGTGTAAATGAATTTGCAGACCAAACCAACGAGGAGTTCAGGGCTACCCGTAATGGATTTAGGCCCACTCAAACAAGAGTACGTAGAGCCAAGTCGTTCATGAATGAGAACGTGACTGTGCCAGCTAGTATGGATTGGAGAAAGAAAGGCGCTGTAACCCCAATCAAAGACCAAGGACAATGTGGTAAGCTTTATAACCCACTCATGAATTTAGCTGATTTTCTTCAATTAGTGTAACTTTCTTCTAGAAAGGGACATGAAATTGTTACCTACTGTTAGCTAACTTGCCATCTGGTGTTGCCAAATAGGATGTTGCTGGGCATTCTCAGCAGTAGCCGCCACGGAAGGGATTACACAACTCAAGACAGGGAAGTTGCTTTCTTTATCAGAGCAAGAGGTGGTGGATTGTGATACCAAAGGTGAGGATCAAGGCTGTGCAGGAGGTTTCATGGACGGTGCCTTCGATTTCATTCAACACAACAGAGGACTTACAACAGAAGCCAAGTACCCCTACATGGCAGTTGATGGCACTTGCAACTCCAAGAAGGAAGCCAACCCTGTGGCCAAGATCAACGGTCACGAGGATGTTACGGCCAACAGTGAGAAAGCTCTATTAAAGGCTGTGGCCAACCAACCCGTTTCTGTCGCAATCGACGCTAGTGGATCTGCCTTCCAGTTTTACTCAAGCGGTGTGTTTACAGGAGATTGTGGTACCGAACTAGACCATGGAGTGACGGCTGTTGGATATGGGACAACAGATGATGGGACAAAGTATTGGATAGTGAAGAATTCATGGGGAACTTCATGGGGTGAAGATGGATACATAATGATGGAGAGGGATGTTGCTGCTAAAGAAGGGATATGTGGTATTGCCATGATGGCTTCTTATCCCACCGCAGCTTAATCCTCACCAGCTGCATGTCTCATGCCTGTTTATCCCATGCTTTGATATGAAAAAAACAAAGTGTTATGGAGAAATGTCAATGTAGAAATGTTTAGCTTCTTTATGTAATTCTCATATATGTAATGAGTTCCGTTATCACTAATAGTATCCAAACAGCTACGTTTCCAGTGTCTGTATCGTACACAAAGAACTTTCTGTTGATGAACCCGAAATTGGTCAAATACCCTCAGCTTCAATGCCGAGGGCATTTCCAGGCCCAGCCTGCCTGATTTTAAGGGGTTACCTTTGGGATGCAAATGGGCCCCGATTGCTTAACCAACGGCCCTTCATTTCTGTCAGGGCCATAGAAAATTTTGCCTTTTGTCATTAATTTACAGTTGTACATGACTCGAGTCAGCTGGGTCAGCTTGGTTGACTCGACTTGAAAAGCTCGACTGTCCTCAGCTCGAAATTGAATTCGGACCAAGTCGAGCTGGTTTTTGGCATTCTAAGAAATTTTGAGCTGAGTTCGAGCTTGCCCGAGCACGACTCGACTCGGTTCGAACCTCAGCTCAAATCGACTCGGATCGAATTGGCTCGGTGACTTGGTTCTTTTGATATTGATGCTGCTCGCCAAGTGTTTGATGAAATGACTCAACGAAGTATTGTTTCGAGTGCATACATTCTCCATGGGATCGGTTGGTGGTGAGGACGTTATGGATATGAAACAGCTTACTACTACTACTAAAAAAAAAAAAAAAATTCACATTATAAGACTGCCCTCACATCTTGATTTTGATGCTGCTTGTCGAGTGTTTGAATAAATACATGTAAAGTGTTATTACTGTTTTGCATTCTATGAGAAATTGAAGATGAACTCTGTGTTTGAGGAATTGCCTCATAGGCTCGAACTCTGATGCAGGGAAGGATGTGAGGTCGAGCACTAACTGTTCCGAATCTATAGAACTTCTCTAGACTCCTCACAGAGAAACCTCGAATCCATGAGAAAAAGAAAATAGAAATAATTCTAAAATATCGAAATAATTTCATTGATGATGAAAAATGAGTTTACAACTCTTTAAATAAGGTTATGAACCTTAGGGAGAAGTTTCAGACTCATACTATAACTAAAACTCCCCGAAATTGCGACTTACTATAAATAGTAAACTTATTATTTATAGATGGTCATGATTTCCACTAGTCCTTATGGCTTTCAGCAAAAAATAGTGTCTTATGTGGCTTAACCATGTTGTTCTCCTAATAATTCTAAGTACTTTTCATGTTTGACGCAACTCTAAAGCCCAACGGATGAAGAGTTATACTCAACCTAAAACTTACTATAAATAGTAAAAACAAAATTAAATCAGGGATTTGACCGTCAATCTGGTGGTATTTCACAAATTAGGCATGCGCAACCCAGCTAGCTCATTCCGGTTTGTGAGATACATCCGTTTTAAGTTCCGACGATCCGAATCGACATCTTCGATCAGGCCTTTTCTGATCCATCTTGGAAATGAAAGTGTTTGCAACCCGCTCTACATGAAACTCAACTCGAAGTAACCCGAGCTGCTGACAGAATCGAGCCGAGCCATGCCAAGCTCACTTGGTTCGACATGTGCATAGCTTTAGTCATTATACCATATGTGCACAAATTTCATTTTTGTTTGTATTTGTTTTTCATATAAGTTAATATCAAAGGGTAGAAGGAAATCATCCCAATTATTTTGTGAATATATTATTACTTGATATCACAGCGGTGATTAAATTTCATTGATCATCACCCGTCGGGAATCCAATCCCAAATCAACCCACATTACCATTGCCACTAACCCCACATCGAGTAACCCCAAATGTGATCCATCCGTCAATACCACTGATATACGCTATAAATTTCTGAATTTGGCAACATAATAGATGGTCCACATCCAAGGTAAGACCCGTATAATGGATGACCCCACACTGAAGGTGGGGCCCACATGATGTATGGTCCACATTAATGGTGGGCTCCACAGGATGGTAAGTGGACATTGAACGTGGGCCCCATATGATGGATGACCCACATCAAGGTGTGCCCATATAATGGTCGGTCCACTTCAAAGGTTGGCCACTCATGATGAATAACAAACATCCAAGGCTGGCCCTGAATGATGGATGGCCCAAATTGGAGGTGTGGCCCATGTGATGGACAAGCCATATCAAAGGTGGGCTCCACATGATGGGCGATGGATATTGAAGGTGGGACCAACATGAAGGATGGCCCAGGTCAAGTTAGGCCTCATGTAATGGATGGTCTCTAATAATGAATGGCCCACATCAGAATCTGATCTCGGCACCTATCCCGGCTGCCCTTAGGATGCTCCAGGAGAAGCATTTCCTAGACGGGACTGGCCCTTTGCCTCCCTCCGCGGTCTTCCAAATTCTCCCCCAAGAAGTTATTAGCCACATGTTCCAGTAAGGTTTTTGCACTTCAGAAGGTCCGGACGTGCTGGTATGGCCTTTTACCCTATCGAGGACTTTCTCAGTTAGTTCAGCTTGGGCAGCGAGCAGAGCTTCCAGCGAACAAAAAGGGTGGGCACAATGGGTGTGGCATGTGAAAATGCCTCCTAGAATTTCGGTATTTCTTTGGAAGGTCCTGAACAGGGCAATCCCAGTGGATGTGGTTGTCCAGCACCGTGGAATTCATCTTGCTTCAAAATGTGAATGTTGCAGGTCCAGCGGATTTGATGTTCCTGCTGCTGAGTCTCTTCAACATCTTCTGTTGGACAGCGTCATGGCTAAGCAGACTTGGAGATGGCTAGGTGAGCAATTCGGCATCAATATCTACTCAACATCCTCTGTTGAAGCTAGGTTGTTGTAGTGGTGGGGAGCTTGGTATGGGAGCACAATTTCAACCAGACCTGTAATCTCACCCCAGCCTTCCTGCTGTGGGAGCTTTGGAAGTCGAGAAATGCTGCCCGATTTGAAGGCAAAGATCCTAATGTAGGTTCAATTATTCGGCAAGTCCAATGGTGGATGTCCATCAGCACTGATCCCCCTGGAAATGACCTTCATCATCATGCTAACGTCCATGTTTCTGGATAGTAGGGGAGACCGTTAGCTAGCAGTAGGGGCATACCTCCGATCATTTCTTCCAGGCCTTCTCCTGCTGGTTTCACTGAAGTGGTGAAGTGGGTCAGGCCTTGCTGCAACTGGGTAAAGATAAATGTAGATGAGTCCTCCAGATCGAACCTGGGTGCAGCGGGCGGCGGCGGTGTATGTAGAGGTGATATGAGCTAATTCCTTTTTGCCTTCTCCTTGGGGTACGATGTCAGTACAAACACCTATTCAGAGTTGCGTGCGGTGTATGACGGGGTAAATTTTTACTTAGCCAGAGGTTACAAGTAGGTCAGTATCGAATCCAACTCTCAGCATGTAGTGAAAGTGCTTAATGGGCTATCCCAGCCGGGTTGGAAATGGAGTTACTGGTTAAATCAGATAAAAAGGTTGAAGAGAAGCGGTCGGATAGAGTTTGCCCACATCTTTTGGGAAGGCAATGCTCCTGCAGACGCCTTGGCCAGGCAAGGAAGTGACTACCAGTCCTCCTCCTTATTTGAGCATTTGGAGGATCTCTCACCCCAGATCCACGGTCTCTTGTTTCTGGACAAGATGGGGCTAGGAGCGATTAGAGAGCGTTTGCGAGAATAGCTGGTTTGATTGTGGTTCGTTGGTCTTTTTGGTGTTTTCCGATATGATAGGCTTCCCCAGGTCCTTTTTCTCTTGGGGATCCCCGAATCAGCCTTTGTATCTCCTTTTTTTTATCAATGTGTGTGTGTAATTATATATATATATATATATATATATATATATATATATATATATATATATATATATATATATATATATATATATATATATATAAATGGCCCACATCCAAGGTAGGCTCGAATGATGGACGACCTACATCCAAGGTGAGGTTGATACGATGAACTGTCCACATCAAGGATTGGCCCTTAATGATGACATCTAAGGTAACTCTCATATTATGGACGACCCACGTTAAAGGTAAGACCCACACGATGGACGGTCAAATCAAAGGTGGGCTCCATGTGATAGATTGTGGATATTGAAGATGGGCCCCACATAATGGACATTAACATTGATGATGAGCCCCACATGTGGAAAGTTTCCATTGAAGATGGGCCCCACATAATGGACATTAACATTGATGATGAGCCCCACATGTGGAAAGTTTCCATTGAAGGTCGGCCCTCAATGATGAATGACCCACATCCAAGGCGAGGCCCTACATAATGAACAACCTACATCCAAGGCGAGGCCCTACATAATGAACAACCCACATCCAAGGTGAGCCCCTACATAATGGACAACCCACATGGAAGATGAGGCTCTCAAGGTGAATGGTTCACATTGAAGGTTAGTCCCACATGATGAATTGTTCCCATTGAAGATAGGGCTAAGGTAGCCTAGCATAATGAATGGTCCACATCAAAGGTTGGCCCCACATGATGGATGGTGGATATTAATGGTAGACCAAACAAAATTAAGAGATAATTGCTTTTGTGATGTTAGAAAACAAACATACTTTTTAGCTTTTTGATTAATAAGCAAGTTGTTTAACGAACATGTTTATCTATTGAATAAGTAGAAACCTTAATAAGCTACTTACGGCATAAGTAGCTCATGTCTTATTTGAAGAGTTGTATTGCATTACATTAGAGGAAATTAAAATCATTATTAAATAATAATTACATGTTGGAAAATGTTGTGGTATTTTGATAATCCAATTTCACGTTTGGGATTGAATTCTTCAACTTTATTATGTGTAATCAATATTTAGTGGATGGTGAAATTGTAGTCAATGGACCACAATGCCAGTCACTTATATTCATATGTGACTCGAGTGTCATGTATAAAGGGCGCATGTAGATGGATGAGGTGGATAAAACATATGTACTCACGTGGGGGCTCTATAAATGTAGTGGATTTTGAAATCCACCGGAAATCCCGCTGCATCTCCTATCACAACTGGAAAGTCAAATTCCTGAATTAATCTAATCTCTCCTATCAATTCCTGGCGCCAAATAGAATTTATATCCTATCTGATGCAATGCAATACCACCTCATCTCGTGTTCTAAGCAAGCTCTTAGGTAAAGTAACTTACTATCCAAATGATCCCTAAGTAATCGGTGTTGGGACTTGAAACCACCAAGCTAATCAAAACAATAAATGGACTTAATTTAATTTTATTTTTTTGATGTCTTAAATCTATCAGTAAAAGTGTAACACTCTGAAAATCAAGGGTCGATTAGATGTTCAACTCCCGAGTTCTAACACATCAATTATGCAACATAGATAATGATGATTAAATGTTATCCATATTTATTCATTAAACATGAGTGAGATTATACCAAATCAACATATCATACCCTAGAGGTGATTAAATTAAGCAAGCGGAATACTGTAATAGATATATAAAGTGTATAAGTGGATATAAACCCCAGAGTATGATCATGTCACCAGGTTGAATAATTACATGTATAGTTCCAAAATATACAAAATGATAAAGTATAATGTCATCTAATCCATATCCCTGTAGCCCCGGTGACGCAACTCCAGGTCTACATAGACCCGCCAAAGAGTTGCAGATAGTAGAACTCCTCCTCGTCATCATATAAGACCGGCTCCAACTCGTAAATCGCATCATCATCTGCAATTAAAACAGAGTCTGATTGGTGTTTAAAACACCGTCCTAGAGTGGGAGTGAGTGATCAACTTAGTGGAGCTATAAGGCAAAGGTTAACATGTTATCAATTCAGTCAAGCAGTAATGATAAAACAGTACAACAAGCATTTCTAAGTACTCTAGTTAATACAAGGATAATATGTATTAATGATGCATACCCTCGCCTGCACTCCCTCTACGACATCATCTCACGGTCGCACATGCTAAACTCTCACTGTGCTCAACACCCACGCCAAAGGCACATGCAATGTGGTGCATGGTCCTGTTAGCCAAGTTCTTAATTAGACCTGTTCATATAGCAGATTCAGGAAGCTAAGGTACCACCCTTTATATCATTTATCCAAATAATGATCCATCTAGGGTCGTTAATCCTAGTTAATCACATACGATAGCCAAGTTCGCGAGTTTACACTATAGGTTGCTACGAGAAGCTCGTCACCTCAGCGTAGGCTTAATTCACACTCGAGGATACTATGAGGAGCTCGTCACCCGATCGTAGACCTATTTTATACTCGAGGTCACTACGGAAAAGGCTTGTCACCTTAGCGTAGGCCAACAGCTCGAATACAGTGTCTTATACCACCGCATTCGGCTCACGAGTTTGGTTTGCTCACTGAACACTACGAGGAGGCTTGTCAACCCAACGTAGGCTGACAACTCGACCACGGTGTCCCATACCACCATGCCCAGCTCATGAGTCTTAGCGGATCATGGTACCAAGGTTAAACAGATTTTTCAATGGTAAGTAGTACCTTAGATTCAAACAGTAGTGTCCATTCATGGTGAACACACATTAGGCCAATCGGGTTACTTACAAGCTCGACTGGTACGAGCATACATTGAATTAATCGACATGGAGCGCATACACCCTCCTTGTGGCCTAACCACTGTCGATAATCATCGTACGACTCAGATTCATCGGACGTATTTGTCGTGGTGAAACTAGTTTGGCCACTTATCGTAAACCGTTACCAATTTCCTGGACTAATATCAGTCCCAATCATACTCAAACACAATAGGCATTCATATGTGTTAGCCAAAAATAACATGTGACAATTAATTCAAATATAAATCTCATTTGAGCATTTTAACAAACACATAGTGCACATGTTAACATACATAGGCATTTCATCCATAAATTACATAATAGTAAGAGAGGTTACATAAAGGAAACTGTAGTGCTAGATAAGGTAATTAAGAATCCTATCTCAACACCCTCATTAAATACATTTCAACATGCATTTTCTCATTCAGGTATTTTATCAAACACTTAGACTACACATATCCGCATACATGTAATAAGTTAGTTATGACGTATATTATAGCAAATCCTTTCACAAGGGAGTTGTCACATGTACAAAAATCATGTATTCCCAAACAACAATCATGGCAAGCACAAATCATAATTCCATATTCATACAAACATTTAAATAAACACATGCAATGCATTAATTTCAACATAGTTCATATATATATGTAATACGTGGAAAACATTGCATCTAAGCATATGTGATAGCAATCAAGTCAGTCATAAATCATTAACTGACATTGAAAGCCTTGAAAACCATAACCTAAATGTTTATATTCCGCACTTTCCGTCGGTAAACTCGTATCGACCTCAATTCGAACACTACGCCTTCGTATACGGCACAATGGCTACCTAAATCATGAAATAGGTTAGTTATTTCACCAATCTACTTATTTGGATACCTAAAATAGATTAAGGTTAGGATTTCTTATCCAAAAATGGTTTCGGATTCGATGGTATAGCGATACAAGAGGGATGATTCGACACGTGGAGCGGTGGGAACGAATCCCAGCAACTATCTCTCTCTCTCTCTCTCTCTCTCTCTCTTCTTCTCACTCTTTCCTTCTCTTTTATCTCTTCTCTCTCCTAGGGTTAGGAATTTCGTATGGAATGAGAGAGGGGTGGGTTAAGGCCCTTATATAGTTCCAAAACTGATGTCAATGGCCTCAGGGCCATGGTATACTTACGTTATATCTAAAAGCTGTTTGTTTTGGGGCAACGGAGCTCATCTGGAGGTCCATTGCCTGTATACGGTCTGGAAAAAGTTTCCTGACAATGGATCTATGCCAAGTCAAAGTTTTGGTTTGATCAAATTAGTGGATCAACCGTAGAGGACCAGTTTCAGTTCAACGACCATCGTCACTCGATCAGGGCCACAAGTACACTGACATGTGTATGAAAATTTTCCTGATCCAAGGGTGTAGTTGGGTCAGAATCTGACGGTGTGAAACCTCATATTTGTCCTGCAAGCGAACAACCCAATTCACTTAAGTTTGAGTCTATTTTCTGAAGATATTCGCGTTTCCCACATACTTCGCTCCGGGCTCAAGTTGTGTGTTTCTGGATACTATTTAGACTTGATTTCCAGATGGTTGTTAAGCCCAGTAAGGCGGTCGTAACCGTATAGTTTCGCGTTAATTGGGCTTTCGACGCGTGGTCCAGGTCCGATACGGAGTTTCAAGATGCTCCCGAGAGCAACTGGGTTTTAAGATTGATCCTACGTTTTTAGAAAATGTAGAGTTAGCGATTCTGCTAGTTTTGGGTCTTGTAGTTCCTATAGAAAGTGATTCGAGCTAATTCGCCGATTAATTCAGTTTACTATTTAATTAATTTTCGTCTAATTCCTTCATAATTTGATCCTTAGCGGTTTCTGCTTGAGGTGTTACTTGGGTCTTTGTACAGATTTTTTCGAGATGTTACAATCTATCCCCCTTAAAGAAAAAATTTCATCCTCAAAATTAGTACCTTTTTATACTCCTCGAGAATCTGAGGGTAGTTCGGACCTCGGCTTTTGTTTCCCAAGTAGCCTTTTCCTCGGTGTGATGTGTCCACAGTACCTTCACAAGCGGAATAACCTTACTTCGCAGCACTTACTCCTTCCTATCTAGAATCCGCGTCGGTCGTAGTATATAAGTAGCATCTTCACTCAACTGTACCTGCTCCCATTTGATAATGTGGGAATGATTATGAACATATTTCTTTAACATTGATACATGAAATACGTTGTGCACGCCTGCGAGTGGGGTGGGCAAAGCAAGGCAGTACGCTACCACACCCACTCGATTTAGAATCTGGAATGACCAATAAATCGTGGCGTGAGCTTCCCCTTCTTGCCAAATCGAAGGACTCCCTTCATGGGGAAAACTTTAAGAAATACATGGTCCCCGACCTCAAACTCCAGCGGTCGCCGCCTCATATTGGCGTAACCCTTCTGTCTGCTCTATACTGCCAGGAGTCGACGCCTGATAATGTCGATCTTCTCTGAAGTTGCCTGTACTAACTTTGGGCCAATCAAACTCTTCTCGCCAACCTCTGCCCAGCAATGCGGTGCTCTACACGGATGCCCATATAGTGCTTCGTAGGGGGTCATGCAAATACTTGCCTGAAAGCTATTGTTATAAGTGAACTCAGTATAGGGAAGACAGTCATCCCAACTGTCCTTGAAATCAAGCACACAAGCTCGCAGCATATCTTCCAACACCTGATTCACTCATTCCATCTGCCCATCTGTCTGTGGGTGGAACACGGTACTGAACTTCAGTTTCACACCCATTGTTTCCTAGATATGAGTCCCGAAGATAGATGTGAATCGCGTGTCTTGATCCAATACGATCTCCATAGGCACTCCATGCAGACGTACTATCTCCTTAATGTACAGCCTGACCAACTCGTCTGCAGAGTTTGAGACTTTAATCGGTAGGAAATGAGTCGATTTTGTCAACTGGTCCACGATCACCCAAATGAAGTCATGCCCCTTCCTCGTCTTCGGTAACTGTAACGTCTCAAAAAAATCCATATAAAGACCCGAGTACCACCTCAGGCAGAAATCACTAAGGACCAAATTCTTTAAGAATTAGACGAAAATTAATTAAGTACTAAACTGAATTAATAAGCAGATTAGCTTAAACTACTTTCTATATGAACTGCAAGACCCAAAACTAGTAGAATCGCTAACGCTACATTACTTAGAAACCTACGATCAATCCCAAAACCCAGTTGCTCTCGGGAGCATCGCGAAACTCCATATCGGACTTGGACCGCGCATCGAAAGTCCGAGTAATGTGAAACTATATGCTTATGACTGCCTTACTGGACTTGACAACTATCTAAGAAATCAAGTCCAAATAATATCCCGAAACGCACAACTTGAGCCCGGAGCGAAGTATGTGAGAAACACGAATATCTTTAGAAAATAGATTCAAACTTAAGTAATCTGGGTCGTTCACTTGCAGGCCAAACATAAGGTTTTAGATCATCAGAATCTGACCCAATCACATCCTCGGATCAGAAAAATTTCCCTACACAGGTTAATGTACTTGTGGCCCTGATCGAGTGATGACGAACGTTAAACTAAAACAGGTCCACCGTGGTCGATCCATTGATCCGATCGAACCGAAAACATAACCTGACATAGATCCATTGTCAAGGGACTTTCTCCGGACCGTATGTAGGAAATGGGCCTCCAGATGAACTCCGTTGGACTAAAACAGGTGCCCTTTGGTTATAACCTAAGTATACCATGAGCCTGGGCCCATTGGGGTCACATATGGGCCTATTTAAAGCCCTAAACTCACCCCTCTCTCATTCCATACGAAATTGCAAAACCCTAAGAGAGAGAAGAGAGAAAAGAGAAGAAGAGAGTGAGGAGAAGTGAGAGAGAGTAGTGGTCTGTTGCTGGGATTCGATCCCACCACTTCACGTGCTGAATCACCGCTTCCGTGTCACTATACTGGCGATTCCGATTTCGATTTGGGCAAGAAATTCTAACCCTAATCTGTTTTAGGGATTCAAAGTAGATGAATTAGTGAAATAGCTAACCTGTTTCATGGATTAGGCAGCCGTTGTGTCATAGACAAAGACGTGGTATTCAAACTAATTTCGATACGAGTATACCGGTGAAAGGTGCGGATTATAAATGTTTAGGTTATGGTTTTCAACGCTATCAATGTCAGTAATGATTTATGAGTGACTTGATTGTTGTCACATGTGCTTAGATACGACACTTTCTGCATGTATATTACACATATATATAAATCATGTTGAATATAATGCATTTTATGTGTTTATTGAAATGTCTAAATGAATATGGAATTATGATTTGTGCTTGCCATGCTTATTAATTGAAAATATATGATCGTTGTATGTGTGGCAACTCTTTTGTGAAAGGATTTGCCATAATATATGTTATAACTAATACACTACATATATGTTGTAATGTATAGTTTGGTATATTGTCTTAATAAGTAGTTGTTTGATGAAATGTATTTATTAAAGGTGTTGAGATAAGATTCTCAATCACCTTAACTATTCGAATAGATTTCTCCATGTAATTTACATTAGGCTTAGTGATCCATATATGAAATACTTATGTTCGATGATATGTGCACTATGTGATTGTTAAAATGCTCAAATGTGATTTATATTTGAATTGGTCATGAAGTGTTGTGTTGACTACCATATATGGATGCTTATTATGTTGGAGTATGATTGGGACTGATACGTAATCCAGGCAATCGGTAACAGGTTCCAATCAAGTGGCCACACAGACACGTTCAATGAATCCGAGTCGTACGGTGACTATCGACAGTAGTTAGGCCACATAGAATGTGTATGCGCTCCATGTCAATTAGATTAGCGTGCGCTCGTACCAATCGAGTTTGTCAAGTAACTTGATTGGCCTAATATGTGTTCACCATGTATGGACGCAACTGCTTGAATCTAAGGTACCACTTATTAATGAAAATCCATTTAACCTTGATACCACGATCCGCTAAGACTCACGAACCGGGCATGGTGGTATAGGACATCGTGGTCGAGCTGTCGGCTTACACTGGGGTGACGAGCCTTTCGTAGTGACCTCGAGCATACTATAAGTCTATGCTAAGGTGACGAGCCTTTCCATAGTAAACTAGAGTATAAACCAGACTTGTACTGAGGTGACGAGCCTCTCCATGGTGACCTGGAACTGCCTATCGTATGAGACTAACTAGGATTGACGACCCTAGATGGATCATTATTGAGGTAAGTGATGTATAGGGAGGTACCTTAGCTTCTCGAATATGTTGTTTGAATAAACTTAATTAAAAAATGGGCTAACACGATCATACATGCATTACATGTGCTTTAGCGAGGAAGTGCACGTGTCCTGAGTGGTGCATGCCGTGATCGTGAGATGATGTCGCTGAGAGAGTGCAGGCGAGGGCATACATTATTATCACATACCATTCCTACATTAACAAGAGTACTTAGGATATGATTGTTGTACTACTTTATCATTACTGCTTGATTGAATTGATAACATGTTAACCTTTGCCTTATAGCTCCACTGAGTTGGTCACTCACTCCCACTCTGGGACAGTGTTTTAAAACACCAACCAGACCCTGTTGTAGTTGCAGATGAAGACGAGGCTTACATGACGGAGCCTGACTTCGTTGATGACGAGGAGTTCTCCTTTTTGCAGTTATCAGGTGGGTCTGTGTAGGCCATGTTCTGATCGACGGGGGTCCAGGGATGATGACTAGATGCCATTACACTTTACCATTTTGTATTTTGGGGATACACATGTATATTCATTTTGGATATTTTAGAAATTGTACATGTATATATTTAACCTGGTAACATGTTCACACTTTGAAGACCTACAACAGTTTATATATTTTATATATCTATCACAGTCTTCCGCTTGCTTAAATTTAATCGTCTCTGGAGTATGATATATTGTTTTAGCTTAATCCCGTTCATGTTTAAATGAACTAACACGGATAACATTAAATCACCATTTTCTATGTTGCATAAGTGATGTGTCGGAACTCGGGTGTTGAGCTTTTGCTCGACCCTCGGATTTCGAGGCGTTACAGTAACCCTGAGATAAAATCCATAGAAATGAAATTTCATTTCCACTCTGCTATGGGCATGGGCTGAAGCAGTCCAGGAGGTCAGCGGTGTTCGACTTTGACCTGCTGGCACGTGAGACAATGGGATACATAGTCTGCTATGTGGGCCTTCATGTTGTCCCACTAGTATGAGCACTTCATGTCTCGATACATCTTCGTACTACCAGGATGCATCGCCATCTTTGAATTATGAGCAGCTTCGAGAACTCCCCTTCTCAAGTCATGAAGATTAGGGACGCATAGGCAGCCACGATAACGTAAACCCTTATTCGTACTAACTCTTCATTCCGAGTCTTCATTGTCGCTCACTTGCTCACTCATCCTTGCCAATAGTTCATCATCTTTCTAGTCGTAATAATCCTGTCATCAATGAGCGCACACAAATGTGTGTGACACTCATGAACGACTCCTCTACCGTTAGCTTCTGCTCGAAGTCTTGCACAAATTCTATCATGTTCCACTCGTCTATTATTAGCAGAGCCGTAAATGCTAGTCTTCTTACAGCTTAACGCATCTGCCACAAGGTTAGCCTTACCAGGATGGTAGGAGACCTCAAACTTGAAGTCCTTCAAGGTTTCCATCCATCGTCGCTGCCTCATATTCAGGTCCCTTTGCGTAAATATGTACGTGAGGCTCTTGTGGTTACAAAAGAGTTCGAACTCCTCTCCATAGAGGTAATGTCTCTAGAGCTTCAATGCAAAGATGACGGTCGCTAACTCCATGTCGTGTGTAGGGTAGTTTTCCTTGTGTTTCCTCAACTGTCGCGATGCATAGGTAATAACCCTGTCCTTCTGCATTAGAACACAACCCAAACCAACACAAGACGCATTGGTGTATATCGTATATTTGACCCCTTAATCTGACAATACTAGCACGGGTGCGGATGTTAACTTATCCTTCAGTTCTTGAAAGGCTACTTCCGCCTTCTTATTCCAAGCAAACTTAAGGTCCTTCCGAGTGAGCTGAGACAACGGTCTGACTATCTTGGAAAAGTCCTTAATGAATCGGCAATAGTAGTCAGCAAGTCCCCAAAAACTTCTCACTTCTGTAACAGAATCAGGTTGCTCCCAGTCCTGAACTACGGTGACCTTAGCAAAGTCCACAACTATAGCTTCCTTAGACACCACATGTCCCACGAACTTGACCTCTTCTTTTCAAAAGTCACACTTCTTGTATTGGGCAAACAACTGGTTCTTCTGAGAGTATCAAAGACTACTTACAGGTCCTCCTCGTGATCCTCCCTACTCTTGGAGTATATCAGGATGTCATCTATAAATATGATGACAAATCGGTACAGATACGGCTGAAACACCCGGTTCATCAGATCCATGAACACGGCCGGTGCGTTTGTGAGTCCAAACAACATCACAAGGAACTCGCAGTGCCCAAAGCTGGTTTTGAATGCTGTCTTCTGCACATCCACACCCTTGATGCGCAACTGGTGATACCTTGACTGTAAGTCGATCTTCAAGAAATACTATGCCCCCTTCAACTGGTCGAACAGATCATCTATCCTGGGCAAATGATACTTGTTCTTTTCTATCACTTTATTCAACCTGCGATAATCAATACACAATTGCAGTGACCCATCCTTCTTCTTCACGAATAACACGGGTGCTCCCCAAAGAGACACACTAGGCTGTATGAAACCTGAATCCAGTAGATCATCGATCTGTCTCCTTAGTTCCTCCATTTCACAGGGAGGCATGTGATATGTCGGTAGGGAAATGGGTGTCGCACCAGGCACAAGGTTGATGGTAAAATCAATCTCGTGCTGAGGAGGTAATCCGGGTATCGTCCTGAACATGTCCATGAAATCCTGAACTACAGGCATGCTCCTAAGTGTCAGACCATCAACATTCTCCAGTAAGGAAGCGTAATAACTCATGCGGCAGGACAAACTGACTTGAACTGGAAAAGTAAAGGACATGCCCTCAGGTGAACGGGCTATCACCACTCTGGTATCATAATCGATCTCTGCCTTCATCTCGGTGAGCCAATTCATACCAAGGATAACGTCGTAATGGTATAGTGGGGCAATGATCAGGTCAACGAGTACCGTCCTACTTCCTAAGTCTATCGAGCAATCCTTACAAATCTTGGTAGTGTATGAAAAGGTCCCTATGGTGGTAAGGATTCTCACCCCCTTCGTAGGGGCTGTTTCCAATACTAGTCGCTTGACTGCTGCATATGATATGATTGAAATAGTGGACCCGACGTCCACCAATAAGACTGGTATACCTTGGATATGTGTCGTGACTTCGAAGGCCAGTGGTGTTGTAACTGCCGTCTCAGATGCCTCAGATGAGAGTGAGTGCACACCAGCTTGTTGAGAACGGTTCGGCTGCGGTGCCATAGGTCGCTGAGGCAGCCTAAATCAAGGTGTAGTGGCCTGTAAGAAGGTTGTGCAGGCGGTATAGAACGTAAAGGTGGAGCCAAGATAGCTGGTGGCATCTGACGGTTAATCTTCTGAGGGGGCATGAAGCCGTTGTCCCTCATTCTGGTAAAGCAATAAGTGTCAGAATGGCCTGACCTCTTGCAGTAGGTACACCATACATCAGGTCTCCTCGGCTGTGTCGATGGAGCCGTAAGCCGAGGAGGAGAATTTATATGAGGCCTCTTACCGAGGAACGGCCTGCTCGGTAACTCTAGTCGAGGCTTAGGAATCATAGGAACACGTGTATGGGATAACTTATCCCCATCCTGCTCAGCTCGCAGGGACATGCTCACTAGCTCAGCATTGTTGTTAATGCTAGCATAACACATCTTCGAGCGGATCTCAGGCCGCAAACCCTCAGAGAATTGCTGCATCTTCATCAGCTCGTTTCCTAGGATTAAAGGAGCGTATCTGGCCAGCTCCGTGAACCGATTCTTGTACTCTGCCACGGTCATTCCTCCCTGTCAGAGGTGAAGGAACTCTCCCTCCTTCTCATTGCGGTAAGTGAGAGGGAAATACTTCTTGTAGAAGCATGTCTCAAAAGCTTCCCATGTCCATACGTAACTAACAACAACTGTACGTAAGATGCTGTCCCACCAGAGACTGGCCTCTTTCTCAAACATGTAGGTGACCAACTCGACCTGTTATGCCTCAGTATAGTGCAGCGGCTTCAACATCTTAGAGATGCGGTCAAGCCAATACTCGGCATCCTCGGGTCTATGAGTACCTGCAAACTTGGGAGGCCGGAAGCGCTGAAATCGCTAAAATAGGCCGCTGACACTCATATTCTTAGTAGAGTGTATAGCTGATGCAGGCGGAACCACACTCATATTCTGGGCAAGGGCGCCTTCTATGGTGGTCCAAATCTGCTGCTACTGCATAAGGAACATCATATGCTCCAACCTATCAGGAGGAGGAGCCACCTGAGGCACATGTGGCATTGAGCTAGACGTGCGGTTCTGCTCTGGAACCGGTGGTGCAAAAGGTGTCGGCCCATTTGTAGGGCCATCAGCTGGTTGAGAATCGGGCATAGTCTCATGATTCGGGCCCAAACTAGGGTCCGTATGGCTATCGCTTAGGGGAGGTGCCCCGTCAATCGAGTCGCTAAGTGTAAGACCTGCCGTACTCTATGTGGCCTTAGGTGACAATCTCTATATACAACATAGGGTGCAACGTACATGATATTTATCATACAACACTCAATTTCTCAATCATTCTACACATTTCATAATAAAAGGAGCTACATGCATTTCGTTTAACAAAAGTTGTCACAATACATGAGATGTAGTATTACATGGATTATGACATAAGATGCATGTGAACTAATCTAAGCAAGCTTTTAAACACTAACATGCCAACCACTCTACCATATTACTAAGCCTATCAAGGCTATAATATAGAAAACAGAAAAACAAGGAAAACCCAAAGACGACTACAACATGGGATTAGTCGTCCGAATCTAGTGATGGTGGAGGTGCACCCTTGTCCTGCATACAACACAGGATAACGTTCAAGGTGCGAGACACCTTTTTGAATTTTCGTTTCATGAAGGCCTGACCCTCTTCAAGCTTGGCACGAGTCTCACCGACCTCCTGTCGCAGAGCGACCTGGCCCTCCTCTATTTGAGCCAAGCGGGCTTCTATAGTAGCCCGATCATGGTGGGCCTCATGTGTAGCAAGTGGAGAGCCCTCATCAAAGTCTTGGGCCTCCTCTTCTTCCTCTTCCTACTCTTCCTCTTCCTCACTTTCTTCCTCTATCTCATCTCCGCCTTCTTCATCACTCACTTCCTCTTCACTTCCCGTCTCATCCTCACTCTCATCGAGTCGGGCTTGACGTTGTCGTGGCCCAATATTCATGTTGTTGAGAGTAGTGTCGTTGATGAAATGGAACGGCGCAAGCCTTTCTGAGCCAAGTCTGTAGCCGAATTCACGAGCAAGCTTGCATATAAGTTGACTGAATGAGAGTGAAATGTCTGTCCTAGGAGAGCATGTGGTCTAAACTATCTGTAGTAGTACATACGTAGGTAGGCATAACTTATCTCCTTGCCCAACTCGATATAAGAAGTCCACCATCAAGCGCGTGCATTTGGAGCGATTGCTCCATCTAGGATACACATTGTGCATGAATATGTGGTGGAGCAGGCAGAAGTCGTGAGTCATCTTGGTCGCTAGGAGGCAGTTGCCTCGACTCCAGTGGACCAATCGGCTACAAAGAAATCGCATAGGACGATCTCTTTCATGCACACTTTTGAGACTCTTCTCGCTAGCATGAACCTCACCAAGTGGCATCCTCATGAGTCGGGCTATCAAGCCCACATTGACAATGGCTTCCCGCCTTCCCACGAGGATAGAGAACTGTAGGGGCTCCAGCAGTGGCTCTCGTATATGGGCATAGAAGGCTCGGACAGTGCCCTCATTCGCATGAAACTTGCCCTCAAATATGGGACCCCACCCGGCGTCCAACAGGAGATCCACCGCTGGATAAAGCCTAAATAGTTTCTCATCTACATGTGCTTCAAAGATAACCTTGTGGCCTTGAAACCTTCCATGTGTTATATCCGCCAGTAGAGCTCTTTTGAGAGAAAGCTGGGGATCAAGATCCCACTTTGTCCTTAGCTCCTAATCGATGCTTGTGATAGCCTCGGTGCCTTTCTGCCTCCTTGAACGGGTAGGGCGGTTAGGTCCGGCTTCATCCGTGGAAGCCCTCTTCTTTCCCATGAGAGAAAGAAGTGTGAAAAGTGAAAACACAACCGCCACAATCTCAAAAAGAGCCATGAGAGTGAAATAAAATGGAGGGATAGGATGGGTTGTTGGACCTTGAGATTTTTGAGACACCAAGGAGGGTTTGTGTGCCCAATAGGAGAAAATAAGGGAGATAGGAGATGGGTTTGAAAGGAATGGTGGGAGGTGTGTATGTAGTGATAAAGAAGAAGATATGAGAATGGAGGGGAGATTAGAGAGAGAAAAATGAGATTTTTAGAGGTTTGGAAAGCTTGGAGGGGTGTAAAAGGGAGAAATGAAGCAAATGGGAGGGTTATAGGGGGCCCCACATGCATGTACAAGGGCCGGTCCGACCGGCCCACTGCGGCCCGACAGGCCCAAACAAACCGGACCGGAGGGCTCGCGGTTGGGGCGATGCCATCGTGGTCCACTAGACCTACGGCAATGGCATCCCCCCAGGGTGCCAGAAATGTGTAGGGTCCACTTTGGTCCCCCCTCGATTTGCGTCGTTTAGGCCCCTGAGTCTGTTTGAGTCGTTTCGGGTCCTATTTCGCGCACATTCACGCTTTTCGAGTTATTTGAGTGTGAAATATGTTAAATTATCATCTAAACCCGTCAATTAACGGTCTAAAAAGAACTGGGATCACCTCACATGATCACAGATGCGTACGGGTCCTGTTTCAACAGACAGTTTTGCCCGTTGGCGAAACTTGGAATCCTACGATCATTTCTACATTTTAACGCTCCCCCCTGAGACAAGGTATGTTAGTGTGCGTCGTGTGTCTATAACCCAGGTCCAGTTTAATCCAAATCATGCTCTGATACTAACTTGTAATACCCTGCAAATCGAGGGTTGAGCAGATGCTCAACTCCCGAGTTCCAACGCATCATTTATGCAACATAGATAATGATGATTAAATGTTATCCATATTTATGCATTAACCATGAGTGGGATTATACCAAATCAATATATCATACTCTAGAGGTGATTAAATTAAGCAAGCGAAAGACTGTGATGATATATAAAGTGTGTAAGTGGATATAAACCCCAGAGTATGATCATGTCACTAAGCTGAATAATTACATGTATAGTTCCAAAATATACAAAATGATAAAGTGTAATGTCATCTAATCCATATCTCTGTTGCCCCGGTGACGCAACTTTAAGTCTACATAGACCCACCAGAGAGTTGCAAGTAGGAGAACTCCTCGTCGTCGTAGAAGACCGGCTCCAACTCGTAAGCCGCATCATCATCTGCAACTACAACAAAATCTGGTCGGTGTCTTAAAACACCGTTCCAGAGTGGGAGTGAGTGATCAACTCAGTGGAGCTATAAGGCAAAGGTTAACATGTTATCAATTCAGTTAAGTAGTAATGATAAAGTAATACAATAAGCATTCCTAAGTACTCTGGTTAATGCATGGATAATATGTATTAATGATACATGCCATCGCCTGCACTCCCTCTGCGACATCATCTCACGGTCGCACATGCTAAACTCCCACTGTGCTCAACACCCACGCCAAAGGCACATGCAATGCGGTGTATGGTCGTATTAGCCAAGTTTTTAATTAAACATATTCATACAACAGATTCAGAAAGTTAAGGTACCTCATTTTATATCATTTACCCAAATAATGATCCATCTAGAGTCATCAATCATAGTTAATCACATACGATAGACAAGTTCACGAGTTTACATTATAGGTTGCTACGGGAGCTTCGTCACCTCAGCATAGGCTTAATTCACACTCGAGGTCATTATGAGGGGCTCGTCACCCGATCGTAGGCCTATTTCATACTCAAGGTCACTACGGGAAAGGCTCGTCACCTTAGCGTAGGCTGACAGCTCGAATATAGTGTCCCATACAACCGTATTCGACTCACGAGTTTGGTTTGCTCATTGGACACTACGGGGAGGCTCGTCATCCCAACATAGGCCGACAGCTCGACCATGGTGTCCCATACCATCATGCCCAGCTCATGAGTATTAGCAGATCGTGGTACCAAGGTTAAACGAGTTTTTCAATGGTAAGTGGTACCTTAGATTCAAACAGTAGCGTCCATTCATGGTGAACATACATTAGGCCAATCGGGTTACTTGACAAGCTCGACTGGTACGAGTGCACATTGAATTAATTGACATGGAGCGCATACGCACTCTTCGTGGCCTAACCACTGTCGATAATCACCGTACGACTCAAATTCATCAGACGTATCTGTCGTGGTGAAAGTAGTTCGGCCACTTATCGTAAACCGTTACCGATTGCTTGAACTACGTATCAGTCCCAATCATACTCAAACACAATAAGCATTCATATGTGCTAGCCAAAAACAACATGTGACAACTAATTCAAATATAAATCTCATTTGAGTATTTTAACAAACACATAGTGCACATGTTAACATACATAGGCATTTCATCCATAAATCACATAATAGTAAGAGAGATTATATAAAGGAAACGGTAGCGATAGATAAGGCAATTGAGAATCCTATCTCAACACCCTCATTAAATACATTTCAACAAGCATTTTCTCATTCAGACATTTTATTAAACACTTAGACTACACATATCCACATACATGTAATAAGTTAGTTATGACGTATATTATAGCAAATCCTTTCACAAGGGAGTTGCCACACGTACAACAATCATGTATTCCTAAACAACAATCATGGCAAGCACAAATCATAATTTCATATTCATACAAACATTTCAACAAACACATGGAATGCATTAATTTTAACATAATTCATATATAATACGTGGAAAACATCGCATCTAAACATATGTGATAGCAATCAAGTCAGTCATAAATCATTAACTGACATTGAAAGCTTTGAAAACCATAACCTAAACGTTTGTAGTCCGCACCTTCCGTTGGTAAACTCGTATCGAACTTAGTTCGAACACTATGCCTTCGTCTATGGCACAACGGCTACCTAAATCATGAAATAGGTTAGTTATTTCACCGATCTACTATTGGGATACCTAAAACAGATTAGGGTTAGGATTTCTTACCCAAAATGGTTTCAGATTCGATGGTGTAGCGATACAGGAGGGATGATTCGGCACGTGGAGCGGTGGGAACGAATCCCAACAACTATCTCTCTCACTCTCTCTTTTCTCATCACTCTATCTCTCTTGAAGATATTTGCGTTTCTCACACACTTCGCTCCGGGCTCAAGTTGTGTGTTTTTGGATACTATTTGGACTTGATTTTTGAGATGGTTTTCAAGCCCAGTAAGGCGGTCATAACCATATAGTTTCCTATTAATCGGGCTTTCGACTCGCGGTCTAGGTCTGATACAGAGTTTCAAGATGCTCCCGAGAGCAACTGGGTTTTGAGATTGATCTTAGGTTTTTAGAAAATGTAGAGTTAGCGATTTTGCTGGTTTTGGGTCTTGCAGTTCATATAGAAAGTGATTCGAGCTAATTCATCGATTAATTCAGTTTAGTAGTTAATTAACTTTCGTCTAATTCCTTCATAATTTGATCCTCAGCGGTTTCTACCTGAGGTGGTACTCGGATCTTTATACGGATTTTTTCGAGACGTTACAAACAGGGTCTATCAATTCCATCAACAGACCACTCGATACCATCAAGCAGATGTCGATCCCATCAACAAATGCTCAATCCCATCGAGAAAATCTAAAAAATCCATATTGGTTATTGATGAAAGGGGATTCATTTACTTTTCAAGAAGCTCTTGATGAGCTAGAGTCGAGAAGTGAAAAGCAATGATGAATGATGAAATGGACTCATTGTACAAGAATAAGGCATAAGAGCTGGTGGAGCTTTCTATCTGCCGAAAAGTGATCGGATACAAGTAGATCTTCAAGAAGAAACATGATAAGTACAAGGCAAAGTTGGTAACGAAGGGATATGCTCACAGAGAAGTTGTGGACTTCACTGAGATATTTACGCTGGTGGTGAAGCAACTATCAATCAGATTCGTATTGGCGCTGGTTGCCTAATACAATCTCGAGCTAGAACAAATAGATGTGAAGACTGCTTTCCTCCGTGGAGAATTGGAAGAACAGATTTACATAAAGCAATCAAAAGGTTCAAAATACACATATAACAAGGTTTGCAGGTTGAAGATGTCATTATACTACTTGAAACAGTCGCCTAGACAGTGGCATAAGAAATTTGATTCTTTCATGATGAGTCAAAGGTTTGCCAAGAGTAAGTATGATTATTGTGTCTATTACAAAACACTAAATGATGGAAAATTCATTATCTTGATTTTGTACATCGATGACATGCTCATCGCTAGTCATAGCATGTCTGAGATCAACATACTAATGACTTAACTATCAGGGACATTCCAAATGAAAGATCTGAGGGCCACAAGGAGTATTCTCGACATTGACATATACAGAAACAGGAAGATAAGCAAATTATGGCTATCTCAGATAGAATACTTGAGAAGGTATTGATGAAGTATAGGATAAACAAGGAAAATCTGGTTAACATTCTCTATGCAACTTATTTTAAGATATCTTCTTAACAGTGTCTTAAAATAGATAAAAAAGGATTTGTCTCATGTGCTTTATTCGAGTGTAGTTGGCAACTTCATGTATGTCATGGTCTGTACAAGAATGGATATTTCACATATAGTGGGTGTTGTTAGCAGATACATGTTTAACCCTGGCAAGTAATACTAGGAGGTAGTGAAATGGCTACTCTGATATATTCGATGTACGAAGGACTACGTCTTAACATTTGAAAATCAGGGGCCAAGCTAAGTAGGCTATATGGATTCAAATTATGCGAACGGTATGGATAATAGAAGGTCGACCTCTGGTTACTCATTTCTGCTAATGGGTGGAATGATCAGTTGGATTTTTAAGTTTCAGTCTATGGTGGATTTTTCCATAATCGAATTTGAATATATGGTAGTTACAAAAGTATTTAAGGCAGATGTTTGGTTGAGGGGGATGATAAATTAGTTGAGACTTCAACAAGAGGCTGTTCTGGTCAATTGTGATAGCGAAAGTACGATCAATCTAGCTAAAAACTTTGTTTATCACTCATGTACTAAACATATTGATATGCGTCATCATTTTATCCAACATGTGCTTTAGGAAGGAGGTGTGTCTCTAGAAAAGATCCACATAAGCGTGAATCCAGCTGACATGCTTAATAAGATGGTTCCCACAAAGAAGTTCAAGTTATGTGTAATTATGTACTTAGCGAAAGCATAAATGAAAGACAGAGTGTGCACGAGAAGCAATAGTGGAACTATGATGGAAGGTTGGATTAGAGATGAGGATTGATAAGGAGTTATGATGAATGAAAATTGAAGACATGATGGAGATTGTTGTTGATGTCTTAAATATGTTAGTAACAGGGTTTGTCGATGCCATCAAACAGAGATCAATGCCATCGACAGATGTATTCGGGATTTATGCTGCAGAATCACACAGATCTAGATCTAGGATAGCAATCCAATAATGTCAATTAATCGCAAGAGAACACAAAGATTTAATGTGGAAAACCCTTACGGGAAAAAAGCACAGCACAAAGCGACAGAAATCCACTATGAAATAGAAATTACAAGAGAGAGAACTTACCCGATTCGAACAACCTCGAATCTCACCCTTGCTACACCCTTTTATAACCCAAAAACCCTTTTAGGAACCCTTGAAAAACTTTTAGAAAGCTTTAAAATACTTTAGAATAGCCAAAGGGACCCCTATTTATAGTTTAGGAAACTCCACTTACGCACGTAGTCTGGAAAAATCCAGAAACCGCCTCAAATTTACATAGTCCGTGCAAGATCTGCGTAACCTCGACTAGTCGAAGGAGGTCCTCGATTGGTCGAGCAACCTGCTTGACCTGTCGAGCCTGACTCTCGACTGGTCGAGCATCACTGACACCAAAAAAAGCGAGCTCACTGGACTTTGAGTCAAGCGGGCCTCGACCGGTCAAGTGGACCCTCGATTGGTCGAGCGGTCCGCTCGACCGGTCGAGCAGCGGACTGAAGACTTCTGACAAGTACAAGATGATCTATCCCATTGAGAAAATCTGAAAAATCCATGTTGGTTGCTAGAACGTTTTAGTGTTGCTACCTGATGGCATCGAAGGAGTTCGATACCATCAACTATTCCTCAATGGGGTGTCAATGTTATCGAAGATGTGCGCAAAATTGCTTAAGTGCATAAGTTTTTTTGTATTCTGGTTATAACACTAGTATATATAACAAGTGTAATCGGGATTGGGAGAAAGATGTGTATTAGGGTTTTCTAAATCATTCTTAAGAGTTTAAGGGCATAGCTAGGGCTTGTAAAAAGATATTCGAGGCTTGTTTGAATTGGTAAGACTCGATCTCTTATAATTTTTATTTTCATAGTGCATTACTCGTCGCTTTGCACTATGGTTTTTTCATATAAAGGTTTTTCTATGTAAAATTCATATTGTTCCTATCTAGATTTGGTTATGCGATTGCATGTACTTTTCTTAATTCATCTTTGGGTGTTTCCATAGTTTCCAGCAAAAATTTTGTATGCCCAAGCCCAACTCAAATGAGGAAGGCCCAAAAGTTCAGTGGGCATGCTTGGACCATTGATTGCCTTATGGAAAATTCCACAGGCAATCCGCTTATGCGAGGCAGCCATCGCAACGGGGGCAAATGTAATAGTTTGGACTAGTTTCCTTTGTTATAACAATCTTTTCATCCACATTCTCCCCCTGTTTTCACAAACTACTAATGGTGCTACTAAAGTTTATTTACCGTCCATCTCGTGCACATATGATTATTTATGACATTTGAGCTGTTTCAGAAGGAGACAAGTACAAAGACCTACGCCTCAAGTTGGCCTGGACTCTTCTCCGCAGCAGTGCCCCCATTATCTGGGCTGCGTTTGTTTCCTCAAAATACGGTCAGCCGCAGACCGCTGTATCTGGTTCCGTTCATCAGTATGCCTCTTCTCCATTATGGAAACAAGTTACAAAATTGCCCCACATTATTGAAACTGCTTCACAATGGTTCGTCGGCCAGGGGGAGATAAATTTCTGGAGCTGCAATTGGTCTGGCCTCGGCCCTCTGCTGAATTTCACCCTCCATCCCATCCCTGCGGATCTTCTTTCTCTTTCAGTTAAGGATGTCCTCAATCAGGATGGCCTACTTATCCTGAATCACGTCTCCACTCTTCTGCTTGAGGAGATTATTCACCATATTATCGTAAGTGGCTTCTGCACTTCATCAGCCCCGGATAAGCGTTTTTGGCCTCTCAATCGCACGGGTTCTTTCTGAAATGGCCAAGCTTTATGTCCTAGAAGGGGGGGGGGGGGGGGGGGTGAATAGGACTATGCCAAATTTAAAATAAATACAACGGAAATAAAGAAAGAGAGATAGCTAAATAAATAAATCAAATATACAACGCGGAGTGCAACCTCAAAATATTGATTGTTCTAAGGACAACCATGCACCATAAAATGACAGGGCAACCTTACTAGAACAAATAGAGAAACTAAAGGTCAACTGATAAAGAGATAGCAATGAATAAATTGCAGAAATATAAATCTAAACTATTACAACATTCCCCACTCAGCTTGAAATAAAATGATTACAACATTCACATCCACATATACATCCCACAAATGAATAATTAAAGATATAAAATATAAACCACACAACCACAAAACACAAGGGATTATAGTGGTTCGCCTGTGTGTACACCAACTGTTAATAAACAACCACACAGTTACTCCACTCCTAATATCCTCACACAGGGGATATCAGCGTTCACTATCAAAGATAGGTTTTCCAGGTTCACCCAAAACCTTCACAATTGTGTCTTTCTCTGTGGGCTTACACAATTAAAAAAATCTCTCTTCTGAGTTTTCCTGGCTCTCCTCAGATAATCAATACAATGAGATTTTTCTGGCAAATCCCAAAAGAAAACCAAATGAAAGTAAATTACATAAACGTAAAATACCTGAATTTCTCCTTCGATGTAGCAGCCCAAAAGAACCAAGTTGGAGTAGAGATTTGAATGTCAAAGTTCAATGTCCAATACTCACTTTATAATGGTTCTAGGTTCTAATAGATTTTAAATTAAACCAAATGGGGCTAGTTCTAATTGATTTTGATTCTAGAAAAAGGAAAAATGAAACTTCCTCTTTTTCAGATCAGATTGGAATACAAGAAACAAAATCAATTTGAAAAGCTAAAGAAAGAGAATATTAAATACGCACACTTAGCTTAAATGGAGCACAGACTTATCTCTCAGAAGGCCGAATTAAATTAGCTTGAATTTTTTATTTTATTCTGAGATTCGTGCTCTATTTATAGGTGAGCAAATCACGTCTTTGACTGGTCTAAAGATCTCTACGACTGGTCATAGAACTAACAGATATTTGAAAATTCAGGCGCGATGAGATCTGCCAGTTTCACGACTGGTCGTAGGTCTCCTTCGACTGGTCGTAGGTTGCTCATGACTAATCGAAGCTAGCCGAATTTCAACAATATACTTTGAATCATAGGTTTACGACTGGTCAAAGTAACAGTCAACACTGTTTATACGACTAGTCGGACAGTCCCTAAGACTAGTCGAAGCCTAACAAAAAATTTCTGAAATTTGCAACAAACTTACGACTAATCCAAGAAATTCTTAGACAAGTCGAAGCAGTGCTAGGACTAGTCGAACAAAGTTCAGGACTAGTCTTAGAACAGACTAAACTCACTTATATAAAATATATGAATTATGTATCCAAAATGGCCTACTCTAAAGGTCAACCTAAGGTCAGTCATACCTCAATAGTGAAGTAAGGACATTGAAACTTAGAGACGAGAGACCTTTGAAAGTAATGAAACTTGAAGTCTAGATGTAGCTCAAACTTGAAAGCTTCTTGAGATCTTGAGGTTGAACTTAAAAGCTTCTTGAGATCTTAAGGTGTGAACAGTGCTTGTCAATCAAAGCTGATCTTGAGTAGAGCTTTGTTCTTCACATATGCAAGCTTCATAACAGTGTCTTTTGCACCACAAATTTGACAACAAAAAGGGGCTATAAACTATAGCACTTACACTTTCTTTGTTAAATCAGCCTAGAATCTATGTCGATCTAGACACCAAGAAATGGTGGGAGCAGCAAATATCTGTAACCCTCTTCTCCCCTTAAAAATATCTATGTTTGTATGGCGATTGGCACAGCGAGCGATTCCAACAGATGACAGAATTTAGCGGAGGGGAGACAGCCTTGCATCGAAATGTTGTTGTTGTGGGCACGATCACTCTTCGTCTTTTCCTCATCCGAAAACCATCGACCACCTCTTTATCAGAGGATGCCTTACCGGCGGTGTGTGGGTGTATTTCAATGGCATTTTTTGCTTCCACCTTCCCCATCAGCAATCTATTTTGGAGCGGTTGTCCTCTTGGTGGATCCTCCAGCCCTTTAATCGAAGGCCTTCTAAAATTCAGTGCATCATTCCCTGTCTTATTCTTTGGGAGTTATGGAAGGCTCGAAATGCAACTCGTTTTGAAAATGTTCGCCCCTCCGTGCAAACGGTTGTCAACCGCATAAATTGGTGGCTCGCTCGTCTCAGCCGCGTCATCACTGACACCGGATCTCTCAGCCGGTCTGACCTTTCTCTCCTCCAACGTCTTGGTATTCGGCAGAACCCCCTATGACTAAATTGTTTCAGGTGGTCAAGTGGTCCAGACCAAAAGAAGGTTGGATTAAGGTGAACGTGGATGGCGCAGCTTTTGGAAATCCTGGTCTAGCTTGGGGAGGCGGGATTGGTAGGGACGCTTCCAGTTCCTTTCTTTTCACTTTCTCCCATGGTTACGGTATGGGCACCAACAATAGAGCACAACTCCGGGCCCCTTATGATGCTATGTCTATTTGTATTAGCCAGGGTTATAATCAGATTTTTCTCGAATCCGATTCTAAATGTGTGGTGGACACGTTCATTGGAAAATCTTCCCCAGCCTGGAAATGGAGATATTAGTGGACGCGGATCAGAGACTTAAGAACCAGAGGTACTTTTGTGATTTTCCTTGTCTCGAGAGAAGCAAATGGTCTGGCTGATGAGCTGGCTAAGGCAGCTGCATCGTCCCAACAAAACTTCACATACCTTTCTTTCTCGGACCTCCCGATTAGAGTTAAGGGTCTTAATTTATAGATTAGATAAGTTGGGTTTTGGCTCTTTATGAGAGACATAAGGGCTGTGCTCTCGTTTCTGCTTTTTGTACACGGTTGTTTGGGCTCTCCTGGCTCCTTTTTGTCCCCAGGAGCCCCTCATATCTTTCTGTGCATCTTTCACTTTTTAATATAAAAAAAAAGAAGAAAAAGGAGACAAGTACATGAATATCTCCTCGCGGAAAAATTAGTAGGATCTGAACATCAGGGATGCTAACCAATGGCATGATCCACCTAATGGGCAGAACCGCTTGTTTTTGTGCCGGTTTATGCTAAAAATTTGCGCCTACCAAAGGGATGAGGTACCCGGCCTGTCCGAGGGGCCACTGTGATGTATGGCTTTTATCCACACCATCCATCCAATTTGCCATATCATTTTAGGCTTGGAACCCAAAAATGAGGAAGAGATAGAAGGGTCACGTGGACCACACAGTTGATATTTGTGTTTTCTCTTAATCCAGGTATATATGACCTTATGATCAGGTTGGATGGCAAATAAACATCACAGTGGACCCCAGGAAGTTTTCAATGGTGGAACCATTGACAAGGTGGCCCCAAGAAAAAAAGAAAAGAAAAGAAAAAAGGTGGCCCCAGGAAGTTTTCCACCCTAGGCGTTTAATCCTCACTGTGTGGTCTACTTCAGCCCCGGATCTGCCTCATTTTTTAGCTCATAACCTAAAATTGTCTGGCAAAATATGGAGGGTGTGGAAAAAACCCATATACCACGGTAGCCCATTATAGTCGCAGCCGGTCCGAAGCTCGGGACAGGCAGGCCAGGGGTAGTAGCCAAACCGCGTCCCTGTCAAAGTGTGCTAGAGATATACGATATCATGCATGTTAGCATAGAGAAGCGGAACGTAAACGAAATTTGAGTATAAGCTGGGTTAGATTAAAAAAGGTCATTTTAGCTATCCAAATCAATACACTTGATCGGGCACGTATATCTAGCCTCCATCTTCACCACAGTAACAATAAAGCAATAGAGACTAATGAATCATGTGGGGCCGATATCACCTATATAAACTCAGTTTAGAGTAAGTGTATGCACCCACCTCCATAATCACATCATCAGATCATCCATACACACCTCAGCTAACACCATGGCTTCCTCAAGCAAATCTTTCTTCTTAGCCTTGTTCATATTGGGAGTTTGGGCTTCTCAAGTTATGGGCCGCACTCTACAGGAAGTGTCTATGTCTGACAGGCACGAGCAATGGATGGCTCAATATAGTCGCACATACGAGGATGCAGCTGAGAAAGAGCTACGTTTCAAGATATTCAAGGACAATGTGGAATTCATAGAATCCTTCAATAATGCTGGGGACCAATATTACAAGCTAAGTGTAAATGAATTTGCAGACCAAACCAACGAGGAGTTCAGGGCTACCCGTAACGGATTTAGGCCCTCTCAAACAAGTGCATCGAGAGCCACATCATTCATGTATGAGAACGTAACTGTGCCAGCTAGTATGGATTGGAGAAAGAAAGGCGCTGTAACCCCAATCAAAGACCAAGGACAATGTGGTAAGCTTTGTAACCCACTCATGAATTTAGCTGATTTTCTTCAATTAGTGTAACTTTCTTCTAGAAAGGGACATGAAATTGTTACCTACTGTTAGCTAACTTGCTATCTGGAGTTGCCAAATAGGATGTTGCTGGGCATTCTCAGCGGTAGCAGCTACGGAAGGGATTACACAACTCAAGACAGGGAAGTTGCTTTCTTTATCTGAGCAAGAGGTGGTGGATTGTGATACCAAAGGTGAGGATCAAGGCTGTGCAGGAGGTTTCATGGACGGTGCCTTCGATTTCATTCAACACAACAGAGGACTTACAACAGAAGCCAAGTACCCCTACATGGCAGTTGATGGCACTTGCAACTCCAAGAAGGAAGCCAACCCAGTGGCGAAGATCAACGGTCACCAAGATGTTACGGCCAACAGTGAGAAAGCTCTGTTGAAGGCTGTGGCCAACCAACCCGTTTCTGTTGCAATTGATGCTAGTGGATCTGCCTTCCAGTTTTACTCAAGCGGTGTATTTACAGGAGATTGTGGTACTGAACTAGACCATGGAGTGACAGCCGTTGGATATGGGACTACAGATGATGGGACAAAGTATTGGATAGTGAAGAATTCATGGGGAACTTCATGGGGTGAAGATGGATACATAATGATGGAGAGGGATGTTGGTGCTAAAGAAGGGATATGTGGTATTGCCATGATGGCTTCTTATCCCACCGCTGCTTAATCCTCACTAGCTGCATATAACATGCTTTTTTATCCCATGCTTTGATATAAAAAAGTGTTATGGAGAAATGTCAATGTAGAAATGTGTAGCTTCTTTTATGTAATTCTCATATATGTAATGAGTAACTTCCATTATCACTTAATAGTATCCAAACAGCTACGTTTCCAGTCTCTGTTTCGTACACAGAGAACTTTCGACCATGTTGATGAACCCGAAATTGGTCAAATACCCTCAGCTTCAAGGCCGATCGAGGGCATTTCCAGGCCCAGCCTGCCAGATATTAAGGGGTTGCCTTTGGGATGCAAATGGCCCCAATTGCTTAACTAACTCCCCTTCATTTCTGTTAGCACCATATAAGTTTTTACCTTTTTGTCATTATACCATGTGTACAATTTTCTTTGTGATTGTATTTTTTCCTATAAGTTAATATCAAATGGGAGAAGGAAATCATCCCTAGTATTAGGTTAATATATTATTACATGATATCATATTGGTGATTAAGTTTCATTGATCATCACCTGTCGGCAATCCAATCCCAAATCAACCCACACTACCATTGCTGCTAACCCCACATCGAGCAACCCCAAATCTGGTCCATCCGTCAGGACCACTAATATACATCAACAATTTCTGGATTTGGCAACATAATAGATGGTCCGCAACATAATAGATGGTTCACATCCAAGGAGAGCCCCGCATGATGGATGACTCCACATTGAAGGTGTGGACCACACGATGTATGGTCCACATCAAAGGTGGGCTCCATAAGATGGTCAATGGACATTGAAGGTGGGCCCCACATGATGGATGACCCACGTCAAGGTGGGCCCATATAATGGCCAGTCCACTTCAAAGGTTAGCCACTAATGATGAATAGCACATATCCAAGGCAGACCCTGCATGATGGATGGCCCACATTGGAGGTGTGGCCCATGTGATGGACAAGCACATCAAAGGTGGGCTCCACGTGACGGGTGATGGATATTGAAGGTGGGACCCACATGATGGATGGACCTTGTCAAGGCATGCCCCAAATAACAGATGATCCACATTAAAGGTTGGTCCCTAAAGATGAATGGCCCACATCCAATGCAAGCCCTGAATGATGGATGACCCATAACAAAGGTGGGGTCAACAAGATGGACGGTCCACATCAAAGGTTGCCACTTAAGAATGAATGACCCACATCGAAGGCAAGCCTTGCATTATGGACTACGCACATTGAAGGTGGGACCCACACGATGAACAATCCACATCAAAGGTGGGGTCCATGTGATGGGTGATGGATATTGAAGGTGGGCCCCACATGATGGACAATAACATAGATGATAGGCCCCACATGTGGACAGTTCCCATTGAAGGTTGGCCCGTAGTGAGGAATGACTCACATCCAAGGTGAGCCCCACATAATGGACAACCGACATCTAAGGTAACCCCACATAATGGATAACCCACATCGAGATGGGCCTCTCAAGGTGAATGGTCCACATTAAAGGTTAGTCCACCATGATGGACGACTCCCATTGAAGATAGGGCCAAGGTAGGCCCAACATAATGAATGGTCCACATCAAAGGTTAGCCCCACATGATTGATGGTGAATATTAAAGGTAGACCAAACAAAATTAAGAGATAATTACTTATGTGATGTTAGAAAACAAATATACTTTTTTAACTTTTTGGTTGATAATTAAGTTGTTTAAATATGCTTATTTGCTGAATAAATAGAAACCTTGATAAGGTACATGAGGCATAAGATCGATGCGTCGCATTGCATTAGACGGAATTAAACCCATTATTATACAACAATTATGTCTAGAAATACCGCAGTATTTTAACCATCCAATTTCACATTTGGAATTGAATTCTTCAATATTATATTATGTGAAATCAACATTTAGTGCATGGTTAATAACTAACCAGATTTGACAACTAATGCCAGTCATGTATATTCATATGTAACTTGAGTGTGACACATAAAGGGCACATATGATGGATGGGGTGGATGCATCAACAATCCACTAAAAATCCCACGAAATACAATTTATATCCCATCTGATGCAATGCAATACCACCTAATCTTACGTTACAAGTAGGCTCTTAGGTAAAGTAACTTACCATCCAAACGATTCCTAAACTATCAGTGCTGGGACTTGAAGCCACCAAGCTAATCAAAACAATAAGTGGGCTTAAATTTTGGTATGCCCAAGCCCAACCCAAACAAGGAAGGCCCAAAATTTCTGTGGGCACGCCTGGACCATTGATTGCCCTGTGGCGGGTTACACAGACAATCCGCTTTGAGCAATAGAACCGGGGCAAATGTAATCGTTTGGACCCAGTTTCCTTTTGTTATAGCAATCTTTTCGTCCTTGTTATCCCCTGTTGTCACAAACTATCAATGCGGGCCCCATATAATGGTCGGTCCATGTCAAAGGTTGGTAAGGTGGGCCCTACATAATGGACGACTCACATTGGAGGCGTGGCCCACGTGATGGACAATCCACATCAAAGATGCGCTCCATGTGACAGGTTGTGGATATTGAAGGCGGGCCCCACATGATGAATGGCCCAGATCAAGGCAGCCCCATATAAGGGATCGTTAACATCAAAGGTTGGCCCTAATGATGAATGGCCCAAATCCAAGGCAGGTCCTGCATGATGGATGACCCACATCCAAGGTGGGCCTGACACAATGGATGGTCCACATCAAAGGTTGCCCCTAATGATGAATGGCCCACATTGAAGGTGGGACCCACAAGATGGACAGTCCACGTCAAAGGTGGGCTCCACATGATAGATTGTGGATATTGAAGGTAGGCCCACATAATTGATAACCCACATCGAAGATGGGCCTCTCAAGGTGAATAGTCTGCATGCATTGAAGGTTAGTCCCACATGATGACCAGTTCCCATTGATGATAGGGCCAAGGTAGGCCCAGCATAATGAATGGTCCACATCAAAGTTTGGCCTCACATGATGGATGGTGGATATTAAGAGTAGACCAAACAAAATTAAGAGATAATTGCTCATGAGATATTGGAAAACAAACATATTTTTTAGCTTTTTGGTTGATAAATAAGTTGTTTAACGGACATGTTTTTCTGTTGAATGAATAGAAACTGTGATGAGCTACTTGAGGCATAAGTAGCTCGGGTCTTGTTTGGAAACATGAATTTAAATGAAACTAAAACCATTATTAAATAACGATTATATGTTTGAAAATGCCATGGTATTTTGATCATCTATTTTCAGGTTAAGGATTGAATTCATCAACACTGTATTATGTGAAATCAATATTTAGTGGATGGTGAAATTGTAATCAACGGACCAAATTTCACAATTAATGCCAATTGCCTATATTCACATGCAACTCGAGTGGCACATGTAAAGGGTGCGTGTGGATGGACGGGTTGATAAACATATGCATCAATCGTGAGGCAAATAAAAATGCAGTGGGTTTGGAAATCCACCAAAAACACACTTACATCTCGTGCTAGGATTGGAAGGTCAAATTCCTGAATTAATCTAATCCTTTCTATCAATTCCTAGCACCAAACAGAATTTATATCCCGCCTGATGCAATGCAATACCATTACCACCTAATCCCAGGTTCCAAGCATGCTGTTATGTAAAGTAACTTACAATCCATGGTGAGCCTAGGAAGTTTTCAATGATGGGCCTCATTCGCAAGGTGGCCTCAAGAAGTTTTCCACAGTATGTGTTTAATCCTCACTGTGTGGTCCACTTGGGCCCTGGATCTGCTTCATTTTTAAGCTTATAACTACAAATTGTCTGGAACAATATGGAGGGTGTGGATAAAACCCATAGATACCATTAGAGCCACAGCCAGTTTGGAGCTCGGGACAGGCGGGCCAGGCGTAGTACCCAAACCACGTCCTTGTCAAAGTGTGCTAGAAATATACGATGTTAGCAGCGAGAAGCGGAACGTAAACGAAATTTGAGTAGAAGATGGGTTAGATTAAAAAATGTCATTTTAGCTATCCAAATCAATACACTTGATCGGGCACGTATATCTAGTCTTCATCTTCACCACAGTAACAATAAAGCAATGGAGATTAATGAATCATGTGGGAGCCAATATCACCTATATAAACTCAGTTCAGATTAAGTGAATGCACCCACCTCCATAATCACATCATCAGATCATCCATACACTCCTCAGCTAACACCATGGCTTCCTTAACCAAATCTTTCTTCTTAGCCTTGTTCATATTGGGAGTCTGGGCTTCTCAAGCCATGGGCCGCACTCTACAGGAAGTGTCTATGTCTGACAGGCACGAGCAATGGATGGCTCAATATGGTCGCACATACAAGGATGCAGCTGAGAAAGAGCTACGTTTCAAGATATTCAAGGACAATGTGGAATTCATAGAATTCTTCAACAACGCTGGGGGACGATCTTACAAGCTAAGTGTAAATGAATTTGCAGACCAAACCAACGAGGAGTTCAGGGCTACCCGTAACGGATTTAGGCCCTCTCAAACAAGTGCATCGAGAGCCACATCATTCATGTATGAGAACGTAACTGTGCCAGCTAGTATGGATTGGAGAAAGAAAGGCGCTGTAACCCCAATCAAAGACCAAGGACAATGTGGTAAGCTTTATAACCCACTCATGAATTTAGCTGATTTTCTTCAATTAGTGTAACTTTCTTCTAGAAGGGACATGAAATTGTTACCTACTGTTGGCTAACTTGCTATCTGGTGTTGCCAAATAGGATGTTGCTGGGCATTCTCAGCGGTAGCGGCCACGGAAGGGATTACACAACTCAAGACAGGGAAGTTGCTTTCCTTATCCGAGCAAGAAGTGGTGGATTGTGATACCAAAGGTGAGGATCAAGGCTGTGCGGGAGGTTTCATGGATGGCGCCTTCGATTTCATTCAACACAACAGAGGACTTACAACAGAAGCCAAGTACCCCTACATGGCAGTTGATGGCACTTGCAACTCCAAGAAGGAAGCCAACCCAGTGGCGAAGATCAACGGTCACCAAGATGTTACGGCCAACAGTGAGAAAGCTCTGTTGAAGGCTGTGGCCAACCAACCCGTTTCTGTCGCAATCGACGCTAGTGGATCTGCCTTCCAGTTTTACTCCAGCGGTGTATTTACAGGAGATTGTGGTACCGAACTAGACCATGGAGTGACGGCTGTGGGATATGGGACGACAGATGATGGGACGAAGTATTGGATAGTGAAGAATTCATGGGGAACTTCATGGGGTGAAGAAGGATACATAATGATGGAGAGGGATGTTGGTGCTAAAGAAGGGATATGTGGTATTGCCATGATGGCTTCTTATCCCACCGCTGCTTAATCCTCACTAGCTGCATATATCATGCTTGTTTATCCTCTGCTTTGATCACAAAAGTGCTATGAAGAAATGTAGAAATGTGTAGGTTCTTCTATGTAATTCTCATATATGTAATGGGTTACTTCCATTATCACTTATAGTATCTAAACAGCTACCTTTCCATTATCCATTATCAATTATTCGTATATAGGTGAAAGTATAAGAACCCGGAATTGGTCTAATGGCACAGCTTCAAGGGGCCGAGGGAGTTTCCAGCCCCAGCCTGCCCGATATTAAGGGGCCTGCCTTTCGGGTGCAAGTGGGCCCTCATAGCTTAACTAGCACCCCTTCATTTCTGGATTTCACAAGCCCGCCAAAATCGATTGATCGTGACCCTTCAGTTAGTGGTGTATCAATAAATATATGACAAAGATTGGATACACTGGATCACATCAAATCAATGGTTTTGGTCATCGAACCATGGGTAATATTCAACAGTGGTCAACGGTTTAGATTATCAACAACCTTGGCCATCTAATCCTCGACTTATTTTTTCTGTAAAAAATAAGAGGTAGCATACGACTCAGGTGAAACAACATTTTATCTTCCTAATTAGATTATCCTAGCCATCTAATGTTAATGGACGATAACAACCAATCGTCCACTTTTAATGGGTCCAAATTAGATGGTGGTGATCATCTGAAAGAGTAGACTTCGGGGATCTCCCACTCATCATGGGGCCCACCGTATGAATTAGCTGGGTTAGCAGAAGTGGGCCTCACATGTAAAGCTTGTTGGACCAAACAACACCAAGATCAAGAAATGAATATTCCTCTAGATCTAAACCTGGACCTCTGTTTCATGTTTGGCAGTGCGGGTATCCAGTGCTTCCCGAGGCCTCCATCTTATTGTTATGCATGTAGCATCATTGAATTGAGAAGACGAAAATACCCCTTGGTTGTAGGCCCAGACACACCTAAGATGTACCTGTTAACACCCCCAATAACTAATTTTAAGGGTAAAATTGGTCAAACGCTACCGGCGTTATGTAAATATAGAAGATAAGGACATGAAAATATCAACTTATTAATTCCATTAATGCTTTAAAAATAAATAAATAAATTTACATTAATGAATGCTAAATGACGAATAAAAAATCACATTATTGCTAGAAGCTTCTAAATCTAACATTAAAGAAGTGGACAATTGAAATTAGAACATCTATATCTTATGCAGTTGGATAAGAGGCTTCCATGGCAATGCCACACAGTCCTTCCTTGGCATCAACATCCCTTTTCATCCTTATGTATCCGTCTTCACCCCACCAAATGCCCCATGAATTCTTCACCAACCAGTACTTGGTCCCATCATCATCTGCCCCATAACCAACGGCTGTCACCCCATGATCCAGATCGGTGGCACAATCGCCGGTGAAGACTCCGCTCGAGTAGAATTGGAAGGTGTAGTCACTAGCATCAATGGCAACAGAAACTGGCTGATTGGCTACTGCATTCAGTAGTGCCATCTCGCTGTTGGCCGGTACATCTTCGTGGCCGCTGATTGTGGCTGCATGGTTCGAAGCCTTTGTAGTGTTGCAAGTGCCACGATCAGTTCCCATGTATGGGTAGTTATCTTCAGTTGTAAGGCCATGGTTGCTTTGAATGAAATCAAAGGCGTCGTCCATGAGGCCACCCTCACAGCCTTGATCCTCACCATTCCTGTCGCAGTCCACTAACTCTTGCTCAGATAGTGAAAGCAACTTACCAGTTTTAAGTTGTGTAATTCCTTCCATGGCTGCAACTGCTGAGAATGCCCAACAAGACCCTATTTTGGAACATTTGAGCAACAATTTAGTAAAAACATTACATATCCATCTCATATTCCCTTTTTTTCTTATTTGAGAAGTTTGTGTATTAACAAAGTTACAGATTCTTGTTTGGGTTTTCTTATCTTTCATTGGGTTTGAGAAGAGGCCATCACTTGATTTACCCATTGATCCTGGCCATTCATTAGACCTGCCTCCTAATGGATAGAGCATTGCCCAAAAATTATATTTGATTTTGTTGTATTAACCATGCAAAAGAAGTGGCCTGCAATGCCCATTAATTCCATGGCAGATATAGTGTTATCCTAAAAAGTTGAAAATGATAGAATTGTACTGTCCATCCACTTGAATGATATTGTTGGCTACTTTTTGTATGGTTCAAAATTGGACTTTGGGCTGTGGCCCATCCAGTGGCCGTTCCGATGGATGGTCCAGATAGACGAGATCAATCACTAATGAGGGTTAATGGAGGGCAAGTGAAGGTTAATGGTATACTAAGTACTTACCACATTCTCCCTGATCCTTGATGGGAGTCACAGCGCCTTTCTTTCTCCAGTCAATGCTAGGTGGTGCAGTAACATTCTCATACATGAAGGACGTGGCTTTTGATGCCCTTGCTCGGGTGGGCCTAAATCCGTTATGAGTGGCCCTGAACTCATCCTTGGTCAGATCAGCAAATGCATTGACACTCAACTTGTATGATCTGTTCCCTGCGCTGTTAAAAGATTCTATCAACTCCACATTGCTCTTGAATATCTTGAAACGTTGTTCCTTTTCGGCTGCATCCTTGTAGGTGCGTCCGTATTGAGACATCCATTGCTCATGGCGATTGGACATGGATGAATCATGGAGACTGCGAGCCATGGCTTGAGAAGCCCAAGCTCCTAAGATGAACAAGGCCACAAAGAAACAATGGTATATGGAAGCCATTATAGAAAGTAACAGGGTGTGGTGGATGAGCTGAGGATGTGAATATGGAGGAGGGATGAATACATTCAAAGAAGGCTTTCCTTTATATAGACATTGCGTTGCACCCCGAGAGAGAGAGAGAGAGAGAGAGAACACGTAACGCGGCAAATGTAACGGTTGGTTTGGATGGTTATAGTGACAGTTTTCCTTTTGTTGTGGCAATCTTTTCGTCTGCAAACTTCCAAAATTCATGCTCATTCGATTATGTGGCTACCGGATTGGTGATGGACGGCTAAAAATGAAAATATCCGATGGTACTATTTGGACAAACAAATGGCTACGAATCAACGGTTAGGGCATAGTGTTGTTCGTTCAACCAGTCTTAATTTTGGGGTTGTAGCTTGAAGACATTATTTCTAAAATTTAGTCAATTTAATTTGAGTTAAAGTTTTCCACTTGCATTCTTCTGAGTGCCTGCGCATCGTGTTGTTAGACTTCTGGGGTATTAAAAAACTGCCCATTTGAATTCCCGGTTCCAATATTCAACGCAATGCATGTTATGCGCGTTTCCTCTTCTTTTTTTTTCGTTTCGTGAATTTTTGAATTGTTCAATTCCTTTGACAGAGGATTTCGGTCTTCTCTCGTGCACACAACAGGGCGGAAAACTTGGATTCTCTAACAGGATGTGATGGGCAATGCTCAGTTTCTTTGACTTCTTCCGGTTTAGATGTGTGAAGAACCAAAGTATATACTCATTTCATTATATGGCTGTTGGCACGCAGCTTGTTTTCTGTCATGTATAGTGGGTGTTGGGTACCAGAATTATATTTTCTGTCACCTATAATGTGTGTTGGGTACCAGAATTGATATAATGAGTGATTCAAACCAATCAACTTTAAACATCCCAAGTGCTCCTGAAATAGACAAATATGTCTAACTTGATAATATATGACCAAAATATGAGGAGATTTGTTATCTACTGAACTGCTCGTAAAATATTTATATAGATCAGGTGATAACTGGAGGATGGGGTTCTTCCTCCAAAGATGAATTGCGCCTTGACTTTCTTAAGAAAGGACTGAAGTTCTTCCTTTTAGGATGGGTCGTGCGTTACCTTTCATAAGAAATGACTTTTTAGTGTACCGGTGCAGTCAAATAATAATAAAAAATACTTATAATCGGATACGTACGAAAGAGCAACTACAAAAATCTTTCTTCTAAAATAATTGTTTGTATTGGATAAGGATCAAGTCCAACGTATGAGCATAGACTTGAATTACAACTAAAGATTATTACTACTAGAGCTACTTGATTATGCTAAAATAAGATAAATTTGATTTATTTGATGTGTTTGTTAGATTTGATTGTATTCCACTAATCATCTAACTATTTAGAGATCTCTGTTGTAGCTATTCCTTTAAACGCTTCTCTTCTTTATTGAACAATTATGGCAATCAAAGAGTCATCGTCTAGATCATTCTCTTATTACGTTTATATTTTTTACTATTTCTCTTCTCTCAGCTAAGCTTTGTTCCTCTCAGTCACAACTTGCAACTCGATCTCATCTTGTAGCTCAGCCGCATCTGCAGCCAACTACTCGCATTATATTTGTAATGATCAAGTGATACTCAAAGGGTGGAGTTCTCCATCTAAAGATGAGTTGCGCCTTGCCTTTCACATGAAAAGACTTACAGTATACCGATGCAATCAAACAAAAGGAAATACTTATAATCAGTCATAAAAGAGCAACTGCAAGAATGCTTCTTCTAAAAGAAATGCTTGTATTTAATAAAGATCAAGTCCAACATATGATCATAGACTTGAATTACAACTAAAGATTATTACTACTGAATTATCACTGCTCCTAAGATATAGCTACTTGATTATGCTAAAATAAGAAGATTTTGATTTGTTTGATGTGTTTATTAGATTTTGATTGTTGTGTGTTCTGCTAATCCTTTGACTATTTATAAATCTATGTTGCAGCTAATCCTTTGGACATTTCTCTTCTTTATTGGACGGTTGTGGCAATTGAAGAGTCGTCATCTTGATCCTTCTCTTGTTACATTTCTCTGTTTTTTACTATTCCTCTTCTCTCGGCCAAGCTCTGTTCCTCTCAATCACAACTTGCAGATCGATCACATCTTGCAGCTTAGCTGGATCTTGTAGTTATCTTCTCGGCCATGTCTTGCTTCTGGCTTCTCGGTCGCATCCTGCTTATGGATTCTTGACCACGCATCGATCAGCGCTAGTTGCAATTCCATGAAAAGTGCTCTCAATATCTCCTAAAAATATTTTGCATGTTATGTCTTTCCCTACAATGCTACATGTTCGTTCCTGATTGACTATTCAAGAATGGTCAGGAAAAAGGTACAACAATGGCTATCTTATTGATGGACATTCATTGAATAGTTAAAATATAATAATAATAATATTATTATTATTATTAATAGATCTAATAGTTATATTTCAATAGATAAGTGTCCTTGAATGAGAGATTGGGATTGTACAACCAGACTGATTATGAAAATGTGATTAAGGAACTATGTTCTACAATTTAATCAATTTATTTTGAGTGAACATATGCCACATGTGCAATTTTTGAGTACCCGCTTATCAAGGGTATATATTGTAAATAACTTGACTCCAACAAGCCCTCCCTCTCATGCAGATATGACACAGGGAGGGACGTGATGAGGTCGATTAACGTCTTCTTTATGGGATATCTACTCTAAATCCATGGAGCTCTCTGGACTCTTCCTCAAATCCACGAGGGATAAAAGTAGAAATAATTTCTTATAAATTTGAAATAAATTGATTGATGATTAAAATAATGAAATTACAATTATTTAAATAATGATCTCAAACCTAGGACAAGAGTTTTAGACTCAAAGACCCTAAAAATGTGACTTACTATAAATAGTAAACTTACTATTTATAGACGACCTCCATTCCTACTAAACTTCATGGTTTTCGACCAAAAATAATAAGTGTCCAATTTGGCGTAATCACATTATCCTTCTAATTATTCTAAGCCATTTTCATATTGGGCACGACTTCTACAACTCAAAGGATCAAAAGTTATACTTGACCTAAAACTTACTATTTATAGTAAAAACGAAAATAAATTGGACTTTTAACTGTCAATCTGATAGAATCTCGCATATCCGATGTGGGCAACCCGACATAGTGGGTTCATTGGCTAAAGTAGCTTCTCTTACCCAAAATCATATATGATATGTTGAAAAACTTATCCCGGTTTGCAAGATGCAAGTGTTTTAAGGTTCTGACAATCCAAATCATTTTCGTTTCTGATCAGGCCTTCTTTATTCCATCTTTGCCATGAAAGTATCTGCAACCCGCTCTACATCAAACCCCTCTACTTCAAAAGAACTCGACCTCAAGTTCTCATCCAACTTTGGTTCATGATACTCAGTCAAGTCCGCAACGTTAAAAGTACATGAGATCTCCATGTCATCCACAAGATCAACAACCTAAGTGTTGTTATTGATATTTTGAAGGATCGATAGCAATCTAATTTTATTTTTCTTCAACTTGTTGTAGGTTCCGGTCAGAAATCTCTCCTTATATAGATGCACCATAACATGGTCGCCCACATCGAATACCTTTTATTACTAATGCTTGTCGGCTTGCTCCTTGTAGTAGTTGTTCGAAGCTCATAACTTTTTTTTAACCAAAACGAGATTGATATATTCATTTTGAACAAAATTACAATGCTTCCGGTCTTCCTAGGAAAAAAGGACCTAAGGAAGACCTATTATAAGGGAAAAAAAATCGGGACATGTAAGCTGAAAGAAAAACACCAAAAAGAAAATCCCCAAGGAAAATACAAGTTTTAAGTCTTCCTCTCCCTTAACACTCCTAGACCAACCTTGTCTAGGAAAAGGAAACCCCCCACCTGCTGAGGTAGATCCACCCTATAGGAAGTATAGAGCCGAGCTTGGGACATGCTAGCCGCCCGAGCAAGAGCGTCAGCCATTCCGTTGCCCTCCCTGAAAACGTGCATGAATTTCACCGTTGCGAGACCCCAGAGCCTGTCCTTTAGAGATCTCCATCCCTTCCATCTCCAACTGATGTTTGCTCCCTCCTTGAAAACCTTAATCACCAATTCTGAGTCTGACTCAACTATAATTTGAGAAAAACCTTTCTCCAAGCACATAAGAAGCCCATCATGAGCCGCCCTGAACTCAGCGCCAATATTTGACATCGTTCCATAACCAAAAGCGAAACCACAAATAAACTCCCCCTTGTTGTTTCTACAAACTCCGCTACCCCTTACCAACCCCAGGTTTCCTCTTAAGGACCCATCAACATTTACTTTCACCCAAGCTACAAGAGGTTTCTGCCAAAAGACCACAGACTGCCACGTTTGCTTTGGACAGGTATATCTATCGTTCAACAAGCCGCCCAAGGATGGGTTTTGCTGGACATACCTGTTTCTGAAAACATCATCACTAGCGCTGGAGAGCCACCAGGAGACTTTTGCAATGTCCGATTGGAAATTCATAGACCTATCATCATAAACCGCCCCATTCCTGGATCTCCATAGCTCCCAAAGAATGTATGCCGGAGTGTAAAGGTGACTAGCCCCTTGATTTCTCCTAACCATGGATGCTCTCCTTCATTGCATAATCCTTGTTTCAACCGTCAACGCCTACATGGTGAAGATCCCAGCCTGCACTCCAAAATAACCCCAAATTGCTTTAACAAGTTGGTCGTCCATAAAGAGATGAGAGCATGATTCTTCAGGTTGGCCCTGCTCGGAACCGTTTTTGCAGCATACACACTTTGAAGCAAGGGACACTCCTCTTCTTAGACTGCTTTCTCTACTGGAACAGCGTTTTGAAGTACCCTCCAAACAAATAGGGATATTTTTGGTGAAAGTTTACCGTGCCATATACCCACCGCGCCCAGCCCTTTCTAGGACCGATCAACCTGCTAATGTCCTAGGCAGACTTAACGGAGAACGAGCCTAAAGAGGTAAAGGGCCATAGGGGGGAATCGGGCTTAGCCGAGACGCAGAAACTATGATGAAAAATAAAATCAAACACCTCATTGGGGAGGAAGGACATGGCTATCGATGGCGGGAGAGGACCACTCGAGCCCAGCACTTGATTTACCTTTAAGGAAGGAACAACGGCTGCAATATCTGACGTCAGAAAATTCTGAATAGGGCCAAGGCCTGTCCAATTTACTTTCCAGAAACTGCACTCACCTGCTCCAACACTCCATTGGACCTTATCATCAAGGAACGAAAACATGTTCATGATCTTCTTTAAAAAAGGGGAAGCTTTTCTAGTGTTGATTTCAACCCTCATCGGTTCTTGATTTAAGTTGTATTTTGCTGCCATAAAAAAGGCCCATATGCTGGATTCCTTGTGAAACTGTAGTACCCAAGCCATTTTAATTCGGAAGGCTTGCATCACTTCAGCTAGCTTCTTGATGCCAAGGCCACCTTCTTCTTTTGGCATTGTGACAAGCTTCCAGCTCTTCTAATGTAGCTTGCTTTTAACCTCAGCCCACCCCCAAAAGAAATAGGCAAATCTTCTCTCAAGCTCAGACAGGACCTGCTTTGGGATGCAAGAGGCTGCCAAAGAGTGAATGGGAATACTACCCAACACATGCTTAATAAGGACTGTTCTCCCTGCTTGCGACAAAAATCTGGATCTCCAACCATTTATACAACCTCCCACTTTGTCCACCAATGGATGAAAAGCAGAGGATTTTAGCCTTCCAACAGCCAGGGGAACTCCTAGGTAGCAAAACAGGCATGTGGATCGCCGATGCCTAATAAACTGGTGATAGCACGAATCCAGGAGGCCGGGATCTTGTCGGAGCAAAAGAAAGAGCTTTTACCTTTATTAATGCATTGCCACGAGGATTTTTGGTACTCCTCCAGTAAAATCGTAATCCTACGCATCGAGGCCATACCTCTGTTAAGAAAAAGGAGGGTATCATCCGCATAGAGTAGGTGAGAAACTCGCGGGCAGTCCCTCCCGAGAGAGAACGGAACACAACTGTCATTTGACACCATATGATGAAGGCTACGACTTAAAACATCCGCCCCTAAAATGAAGAGGCTCGGCGATAGTAGGTCACCTTGCCTCAGCCCACAAGAGGACTTGAAAAATCCGATTGCTTCCCCATTAATCAGCACAGAGAACCAGCAAGTAGCCCAACAATTTTTGACAATGTTTACCCATCTGGCACAAAAGTCGAAGCGCATCAATACTTGCTTTAGAAAGGTCCAGTCCACCTTATCGTACGCTTTTTTCATATCCGACTTTAGCACCACATTTCCTCCTCTGGTCTTCTTATTGACCTCCCTAAGCAATTCCTGGGACAACGCAATGTTTTCTGAGATAATCCGCCCTTTAATGAAAGCACCCTGCTCTGGTGATATCAAGGCAGGGAGAAAACTGCTTAGTCTGATGGCTATGATCTTAGAAAAGATTTTATATAGGAAGTTGCATAAACTTATAGGTCGGAAATCAGCCCATTTCCTAGGCGTGGCCCCCTTGGGGATCAAACAAATCAACGTGGAGTTAACTGCCCGAGGTATCTTTCCTCCCTAGAAGAAATATGTTATTACCTTGTGGATGTCCAGCCCAATGATGTCCCAACAGACAGAGTAAAATACTCCTGAGAAACCCTCTGGGCCAGACGCACTATCTGTCCGAATGGCTTGAATAGCTGATTTTACCTCTTGGATGGAAGGAGGTGTGATGAGAAAATTATTCATATCTTACGTCACTAGCTGCGACACCAAATCCAGCAAGTCCAAATTAACCGGGCTGGTTCTTCCATTAAAGAGTTCCTCAAAATAATTGATGGCTTCCCTCTTTATTTCCTCATTTTTCGTCACAATCGCCCCTGACTGTAGTTGAATATTTAAGATCCTGGCTCTTCTCTGTCTCTCAGTAGCCGTTGCATGAAAAACTTTGTGTTACGGTCCCCTTCTTCTAGCCAGCTTACCTTAGATTTCTATTTCCAGAAGATCTCGTGTTTTATTTCCCACTAGTTTAGCCGTTCCGATGCTTCTTGAAATTTGGTTTGCAAGGATGTGAAATCTCCTTAACTCATGTCTGATTGTTGTAGTTGTAGCTCTATCTCTACTACGTCAGATTCTGCTGCCTTTAGCTTCACAAAAATATCACCAAAATGCTCTTTGTTCCAGGTTTTCATCTATGCTTTCACACTTTTCATATTGGCCAAGACGTGGAAAACCAGATGATAAGAATCCACCCTGTCCCAAGCCTCTTTGACTACCTGCAAGAAAGGAGTTCTCCCTCGTCCACATCGTCTGAAATTTAAACGACTTCAGCACGCTCGACGAAGGAGGAGGAAAGGACAGAAGGAGAGGGTTATGGTCTGAGTTAGTCCATGGAAGATGTTCTACTTGGAACCTCAGGAAAGTGGAGGCCCAAGCTGTGTTGATGAGCATTCTATCCAGCCTGGCCCAAATCCTTAATGTGTTAGACTGGTTGTTGCACCATGTAAACCGTGGCCCCGTGAAACCTGCATCAAACAGACTAGCATTCTCGATCGCCTCACAAAAGTTCCTAGCACTCTGTCTGTCAAAAACTCCTCTGCTACATCTTTCTGTTGCTTCAGTGATAGCATTGAAATCACCACAAACACCCCATGGCCCCTGTAACAGGTTATACATATTCGCCAATTCATCCCAAAGAAGCCTCCTGGTTAGCCTAGAGCAACTTGCATAGATACAGGTTAGGTTGATGGAGATCTGCATGTTTTGAATGTACATATTGACATACAGGAGCTGGTTAGTTGCCTTAATAACAGAACAATAAGCAGAGTTTCTGTAAAAGAACCAGATTTTTCTCCCCTTGTCGTCATTTGAAAAGGAGAGGTGAAAACCTAGCGAAAGACCAATTCTTACTCTACATGCATCCCTGATCATCGGTTCAAGGATCACCACTATCTAGGGGTTGTGAGTTCTCATCATTCGTTTCAGCGTTCTAATTGTTCTTCGATTATCAACTCCCCGGGCATTCCAAACGAGAATCTTATCCATCCGTGATACAACCTGTGTTCACTGTCCTACGTTTGAGTCGTCTTAGTCTAGACTCCCAATCACCTCTGCTGTAAAAAAATCTGCGGCTTTCTCTTTGGGACCTTGCTCAGATTGTTTAACAGCTTCCCCTGGAGATTTCCTTTCTGGGTAGCCATATTGTTCAGGTTGAGATGTTTGAATAGGGCTGCTCTGAGTTTTGTTTCATGCCTACTTGTTTCTGCTGAGATTCCGCATCTTCCTCTGCCTGTTCACCCTCCTACTATTGAGACTTCTAAGAAGATCTGTGCTCCTTCCTAACTATTATTTCTGCTATCTCATTTGCCATGTTGTGGTTTGAAAAGAATGAAGATAAATCATTCTCCAAGTGATGGTTGAGCAGCAAGTCCACTCTCCCTGGAGAGTGATAACCATCAGACAATTGTGAACCTTCCTGAGAATCATATGGATTTGGAGAGCATTGTATCTCTTTCATTTCATCTGCTGAATTTACACTAGAGTCTTCAGCTGATGATTGTTCATTTCCCTCCCTTTGTTGGGTCTTTTCCCCAAACCTGTATGAAGAATTTCCAGCCGATCTTATTCTACGACTTCCATACTTTCCCACCATCTTGCTGCTATTTTTTTACCCCATTTCCACACCTTGCTGATTGCCTTGAAAATTAGCTGAGAGTGGGGCAATGTCCCTGCAGAATAAATCTCTGGATATATCAACCATATCCCTCTGCTGCTGGTGATTAGGTTGTTGGATTGGACTGAGCGGCTGGCACTAAATGATTGACAGGCTGGGACAAATAGACCCACCATCATCTGCCTTAGAACGAATATTTCCTTCAGTTCTGCTCCCTGTAGACTAATGCTATTGAGCATCAGTGAACTAAGCTGATCCCACTTCCTGACGAGCTCTATTCACAATAGGTGGAGTTTTGTTTCCTGGCCTAATTTGATAATCATCAAAAGGAGCTTATCCCACTTCATGATTTAAATCAGGAGTTGAACCCATTTCCTGAACTATCCCATTCACTACGATCACAGTTTTGCTTCCCAGACACTGATCTGCTACTTAAAGAATCGCATCATCCCTTTCTATTAGTACCCCTTCCTTTTCCATCTCCTTCTCATTTAGATGTGTTGAAATTTCCCCTGTGCTTTTTTGTTTTTGAAATCCACTCTGAGAATTGTTGTTTTGCACGCCCTGCATGTCAGTTGCTGTGTCGGCCGCCACTCCAGTTTTTTCACAAACATGTGGTTGGCGAGTAATTGTGACGGTCTGTTTGGTGCTGAAGCTTCTTTCCACTCATTCCTTTGTGCTTTCCTTTCTTACCTGATCAGTATTAGGAGCGTTGGCTCTGATGGTGGGTTCCAATTCAACCATAATCAAGAAGCATTTTCCCAGAACCAGAAGGGACAGGGCCTTCTATAGATTTGTTCCTATGCGAATGACCACTCTGATTCAAGCGAAGCTTTGGAAGATCCCGTACGCACTTATCGGATCAATGTGGGTCACCCTACCCAGCTGAATTCCCAAATCCAACAAGACAGACTCCATCCCAGCGTGAGCCAGTATGCCAAATAACCTCAACTAAACTACTTCCCCTCCAAGCATTTCCTCTGGGGACCATTTAACCACATCTTTAGTCTGCTCGAAGCTCGTAACTTGGATTGCACATCTGCATGAGTTCCGAGCATACTAAAGTTGTGAATCACATGTGGGCATTCTGACGTAGGGATGAACGTGATGAGGATAACTACTCCGAATCCACGGAGCTTCTCTGGACTCCTCACAGAGACTTCTCAAATCCACGAGGAAAGATAGCAGAAAATAGAACTAAATTCTAATAAATTCGAAATTGATAAATTAATTAATAAAAATGAGTTCACAACCCTTTAAATAGGGGTACCAAGCAATGGAAAAGAAATTAGAATCAAACTACAGCTAAAACTCCTAGAATCTGCGACTTGCTATAAATAGTAAACTTACTATTTATAGACGGTCGTGATGTCTACTAGTACGCAAGGTTTTCGCAAAAAATAGTAAGTGTCCTATTTGGCTTCACCAAACCGTTCTCCTAATTATTCTAAGCTCTTTTCACATTGGACACAACTCCTAAAGCTCGACGAATGAAGAGTTATAATCAAATTAAAACTTACTATTTATAGTAAAAATGAAATTAAAATAGGGAAACGACCGTCGATCCAAGGGTATTTCGCAAATCCGGGTTGCGCAACCCAGCATAGCAGGGTTGGTTGGCTAAAGTAACTCGTTCTACCCCAAAATCATATATTTTACGCCTGATAACTCATTCCGGATTGTGAGATACGCCCGATCTAAGGTCTGACGGTCCGGATCACTTCTGTCGTCGACCGGGCCTTTTCTGATCCATCTTGGCCATGAAACTGTCCGCGACCTGCTCTACATCACATTCATTCTTGTAAAAATGTGAACCATCTAGTATGCATATGATTCATGTTAGCTTTACTATTAATAAACTTTAAGGTTTGATGGACAGCATAAAGAACAAATTCTCTATAAATCAGATAATGCCACCAATGTCATAGCGCTTAAACTACTACAAACTGCTCAAGCTCATATGTTGACCACTAATTTCAGGCTTCACTGAGCTTTTCGTTGTACAATGCTACCGTCCTGCCTTCCTATGATAAGACTCCTCCAATTTCGATATATAAGGCATCACACTCAACATCAAACAACTTATCAAAACTGAGAAGAACCAAAACCGGTGTTATGGACAATTGATGCTTGATTTTAGCAAAGCTCTTATCAGCCTTATCGATTCATTAAAATAGGCCATTTTTCATATAATCTGTAATGGGTGCGACTATAGTGTTGACATTTCACACAAATCGATAATAAAATGTCGTCAACCCTTGGAAACTCCTCAGTTCGTGAATGTTAGTCGGAATCGATCATTCCTTGATGGCTCACACCTTTTCATCGTCCACACAAATGTTCATGAACATCACAACAAATCCTTATAACAACAAGCTATTCGTTAAATAAAAACTGCATTTCTTCAAGTTGAGTTACAACTTGTTACCTATCAGGACCTATAACACCCGCCTGAGATCTTCCATATGCTTCGTCTCACCCTTTTTATATATCAGGATATCACAAAATATACTAGTTTAAATTGGCCAATGAACGGCTTAAACGCTTGATTCATCAGACACATAAAAGTGCTCGGTATATTTGATAGATTAAAGGGCATGACTAGCCACTCATACAACCTTTCCTTGGTCTTAAACATCGTTTTTCACTCATCATCAGGCCGAATACAAATTTGATGGTATCCGCTCCTCAAATCTAGTTTAAAGAACACTTTGGCACCTTCAACCATATCAAGCACGTCATCCAACTACAGTATCGGGAACCGATATTTAATGGTAATCTTGTTGATTGTTCGGCTGTTGACACACATACAACAGATCCCATCTTCTTCGGCATTAATAAAGCTGGCACGGCTCATGTGCTCATTCTCTCTCTCTCTCAAAAGACCCTTATGGATAAATTCTTCTACCTGCCACTGAAATATCTCACACTCTCTGGTTGAATTTGTTTGCTTGATTGTGATTATCTTGTTTAATGTCTCTCCGTGTGCTTTTGCAAGTCCCATGCTACTAAGAACTGAAGTTTAATACAAAAACAAATAATTGGATTGAGGTGATAAATATCATACATTAGCAATCACATAATAGCAAAGAGTGATAGAGAGAAGATTTCCCTTCTTCTCTTAGTTTTATATCCCTTATATAATTACAATACATTGTCTCATAGCATTACATAAGAATCAGAGACCATAGCCAATAAAATATAAGCCCAAATACCCACAAAAGCAAACAGAACATAGCATTTATAAGCTAAACGGATGTAAAGGGAGCGCTTGGACAATGTGGCCGGGGCCTTCTTTGACATGGACCATCCATCACGGAAGTTGGAAAGTGAAAAGGTTGAAAAGAAAAAAAACTACAACTTTACGGGGATAAGTAACTTTCAACACATAAGTTACTTTAACATCCATCGTCTGTGGATTATCTATTACGCGGTTGGGTAAGAAGGAAACATGGCAATGCCACACACTCCTTCCTTAGCATCGACGTCTCTTTTCATCCTCATGTATCCGCCTTCACCCCAGTTAGTGCCCCATGAATTCTTCACCAACCAGTACTTGGTCCCATCATCAGTGGTCCCATAACCAACGGCCGTCACGACATGGTCTAGATCGGTTCTGCAAGGGCCTGTGAAGACACCGCCGGAGTAGAATTGGAAGGCAGATCCGCTGCCTTCAACGTAGACGGAAACTGGCTGGTTGGCCACGGCCTTCAGTAGTGCCTTCTCGCTGTTGGGTGGGACATCTTCGTAACCGTTGATCTTGGCCGCAAGGTTAGAAGCTTTCTTGGTGTTGCAACTGCCCTTAACCCCCTTGTATGGGTAGTTAGTTTCAGCTGTGAGGCCACGGTTGCGTTTTATGAAATTGAAGGCGATGTGTAAGTAACCACCATTACAGCCATAATTCTCAGTGTTGCAGTCCACTAGCTCTTGCACGGATAGCGAATGTAATTTACCCGTTTTAAGTTTTGTAATCCCTTCTATAGCCGCAACGGTGGAGAAGGCCCAGCAACATGCTGTCAATGACAAGTTAGAAAGAATAAGAACAACAGAACAACTACATCAACTCTCTCTCTCTCTCTCTCTCTCTCTCTCTCTCTCTCTCTCTCTCTCTCTCTCTCTCTCTCTCTCTCTTATTTGACATGGATGTATTTGGATGCTTAACTAAAATGAATTGCAGTAAGTGACATAAATATTCCAATGCTTTGAAGCTTGACCTTGAATGGATTGGATCTCAATTCAGTTAAGCATCCAAATGGAACATAATACAATAGTACGAAGCAGTAAATCAGGGAAAATCTATAGCAAGTAAGGTATGTTTGCTCACCACAATCTCTTTGGTCCTTGACAGGAGTTACGACGCCTTTCTTTCTCCAGTCCATGTTAGAGGGTGCAGTAACATTCTCATACATGAAGGGCGTTGCTGCCGACGCCCTTGCTTTTGCAGGCCTAAAGCTGTTGTGTGCGGCCCTGAACTCTTCATTGGTCTGGTCTGCAAATTCATTTACGCTTAGTCGGTAGGATTGGTTGCCATCATTGTTGAATGATTCTATAAATTTCACATTGTCTTTGAATATCTTGAAACGTCGTTCCTTCTCAATTGCATCAGTGTACGCACGCCCATGACGGACCATCCATTGCTCGTGCCACTCCAACATGGATGGTTCAAGGAGTGTGCGAGACATGGCATGGGAAGCCCAAACACCCAAAACAGATAAGGCTACGTAGAAAATTTGGTACGTTGAGGCCATGTTTCATGGGCTAAGAGAGTTGTGTATGATAAGATCAGATAACGATGTGATTATGGCAATGTCTTTATATAGGCGAGAGAATTCATTACACCTCTGAGACAGATATTAGCGATCATGAGTGGTGGATATTGAAAACGATTGCGTCGATGTCATATTCCACACCTGTATGATTCGTTGGATAATGTTTTTGACCATTGACCTACCTAGGCTATCAAAGGGCGCGTATTGGGTACGGCAACACGACCGAGCTAGAGACGGACGGTCCTGTCAGGGGCTCCGTGGGGCCCACCGTGATGTATATTTTTTAACCAGGCCGTCCGTCCAATTTAAAGATCATTTTATTGCATGATCAAAAATAGTGTACATATTTTAGGTTCAAGTGCACCACACCACAAGAAGCAGTGAGGATTGAAAGCCTATTGATCGTTGAAAACTTATTGGCGGCTACGGTAATTTTGGATCGAGTTGATAATTACTTTTCCCTTCATATAGGTGTACGTGCGCTTCTTCTTTTTTCTTTTTTCTTTTTCTTCTTCGAAACGAGTATATTTCAATTACAGCAACTTTACAAAGGAGATACAAGTAAGATTAATCCCTCAAAACTGAAAAGAGATGAGGGACGAATGAGATATGGGGAAAGAGGCTATGTTCTCTCTAACTATGCCAAGCGTGTTCGACCCGCTCTCCTCAGGGCAAGAGGGAGAGGTCAGCAGCGAGGGTGAAGTCTCTGTCCTGTTGTTCAATGCTGCCTAGACGAGCCAAATCATCGGTCATTCTACTCACCTATCGAAAAGGGTGGATGAAATGAACCGAGACTAATCCCTGGATGTGGTATATCCTTTTCATCCAGTAGAAAACGTTCCAAAGGACAACAGTGGACCACAATCGCTTTCGAGTCACTTTCTACTATAATCATGTTTAGGCTCTGATCCACACATAGGTGGAGGCCGTCCACCACCGCCTTAGCCTAAGCCTGAAAGTTGGATAACACTCGGTATCCTCTAGAGAAAGCGAAGATGAGATCTCCTTTGTAGTCGCCGCAGGTGTATGTGAGCTTGTTAACAGGTTAGATGGAAAGTAAACATCACATCGGGGCCTAGGAAGTTTTCAACGGTAGGAGTCCAGTCCCCACTATTATTTGTGGTGTGGTCTAGACTTCAATCTGCCTCATTTTTGGATTTATGCCCTACATTGATGGGTTAAAATATATGGATGGCGTGGATAAAACATATACATCATGGTAGACCTCACAGAGGCCCGTGACGGTCCCTCTCTAGCTAGGTCGTGGTGGGGTTGTACCCAATCCGCGCCTGCCATAAAGCCCGACTCCACGTCGGTACTGGTCGGTGCTGCAAATGCTTCGTGGTCCCACCACGATATATGTGTGTCATCCACGCCGTCCATCCAATTTTCCAGCTCATTTTAGGGCATGAAGCGAAAAATGAGGCACATCCAAATCTCAAGTCGACCACACCAAAGAAAAAATTAGTGATTGAACGCCCACCATTAAAAAGTTCTTGGGGGGCATTGTTTGATAAGGTCACTCAGACCTGGATGAAGGTAAAACACAAAACATCGTTTGGGGTCGAAGCCGTCTGGACGAATGACAGGGCGTGGACCGTAGACATGGTGCACGCGAGTTCTTCCAGAGTAACATATGATTCTCAATGGAAGTGCACGCACGGTACACGCCGGTTTTCGATTTGTACAAGTGGGTTATGTTTTAGTGATCCAGACCATTGATCTTCTGGGTCCCACTGTGGACGGTCTGTAAACCGAAAATCACTCTGACTAAAAGATTCTAGCACCAAACTTGGGCCTTTTGAGTAGAACGCGGACCATTGCTGGGTTAGCCTTCTCAACCATCCATTTGAAGGCTACAAATGGAAAGGTTGTCCTCTCCCATAAAGGAGCTTTTGATGAAATAGTCGACCCAAAGAGGGTCCCATCAGACCAACGGTAGAGATCACTTAACTGTGAGCACCAGTTGTGTGAACTGCCGAAGTTGTCACAGCTTTAAAAAAAAAAAATTTAAAAAAAAAAAAAAAACTGCCGAAGCTAGTGCTCTATGCATATATCCGGCTGAGAATCATGTATTAAGTGAAAATAATTTTTTTTTTAAAGGCCCATTCATTCGACGCGATTTCTCTCCCACTCGCAAACGGTTCTTATTCGATTATACCTTTTATGGTCCAAGTCAGCGGAAGTCTCGTGTGATGTTGGCGAATGACAGGTCGTGGACCCTAGCCGTGTTGCACGCGGGTTCTTCTAGAGTAACAGATATAATTCTCAGTCAAAGGACACGCATGGTGCACTCGGGTTTTCATTTTGTACAAGTGGGCTATGATTTAATGATCCAGACCATTGATCTTTTTTTGGGTCCCACTATGGACGGTATGTCACCCGAAAATCACTTGCACTGGAAGATTCTACCACCAAACTAGTGCCTTTTGAATAGAACACAGACCATTGTTGTGTTAGGGTTCTTAACCATCCATTTGAAGGCTACAAATGAAAAGGTTAGTATGTCGAATAGAGGAGATTTTAGGGAAATAGTCCACCGAAATAGGATCCCAACAGACCAACGGTCCAGATCATTAAGCAAGTGTTGTATGCATATATACGGGTGGAGGATCATGTATAATTCATGTTGAAATATTAGACCTCTTTTTCAGAGCCAAGATTCCTTTGGCAAGTCATTTTCGGTGGTCTAAGTCACTTTCAATGTGGGGCACGTATGGATATATCGAAATCGTTTGTTTCGTGCTTCTAACAGTGATTTTGGTCCATGGTCCAAAACTTAGTGCGTAGAAAAGTGGACGCTAAAAGACAAATTAACAAAGGATCTTATTAAGTGAAGAAAAGGCCAATTGATTAGATCGTCAAGATATTTCTTTGGCTGGCTGTCAATCAACAGCCGATTTCATAGAATATATGGTATAGATCATATGCATGTGTGCAAGGTATGTGGTGCACAGCCTGGAGGAACTAAAATGCCGTTCTATCATTGGTACTCGTCTGTTTGGATGGCATATAAACGTCGTGGTCAGTTCTAGAAGGTTTCAATGGTGGACGTTTCTATTCCCAGTATTTCGTATGTTATGGCCCACGTGAGTTTTGGATCTGCCTGATTTTAAGATCACGTCGTCCTATCGTGGTGTTTAAAAACAGATGGACGGAGTGGATTTGTCATAGACATCTCTTTGAGCCCCCACACAGCTCCTGCACAAGAATATCTTTGCCGGGGTTAGAGGCAATCCGCTCCCCTTTTTGCATGTTCCATTTCCGGGAGCGGATTAGATGCGGCCCGGCCACACCCAAGACGATGCAAACTTTGCTGTGGGTCCCACCTTGATGCATGTATTCTATATCCATGCCGTCCATCCATTTTTACAGATCATTTTATTGCATGAGCCAAAAAAATAAAGTAGATTCAATTTTCAAGCCGACCAGATCATAAGAAACAGCAGTGATTGACCATTAATAATGGGCCACGAAGGTTTTGCATATATTTTTGTTTTCAATTCATCTAAGTTTATGTGACCTTATCAACAGGTTGGATGGAAAATAAAAATTACAAAAATATTACGGTTAGCCCTAGGAAGTTTTTAATGGTAGGGCATTCATCATCACTGTTTTCTATAGAATGGTCCACCTGAGATTTGTATCTCCTTCATTTTTTGGATCATACCCTAAAATGATCTGTAAAAACGGATGGACAGCGTGGATATAGAATAAATACATCAAGGTGGGCCCCAAGGCAAGGGCTGCACCGTCTCACGTGTGGCCGGAGACGCACCTAATCCACTACCCCCATTTCCCATCTCATTCGTAAAAGGAACCATATCGGGTCCTTGACCCAAGGATCTGGGGAGGTTACTTAGGTTTTCACTTGTGTCAACGGAACTAATGGTCTGATAATCCAGGCCATTGCTTCTTCCATCCTACCTGACAATGGACTTCCCCAAAAAGATATCACCCATAAAATGATCTTAACTTTTTTAATTGTGGCCCACTAATTGATGGTTGAGATTTAGACTTAGTCCATATTCAACTAGATACAGTACCAATATCAGAATCTAAGATTTTCCAATCCCGAACATCTTTCAAACTTTCGCAGCACGTGGCAAGTGGGTTGAAAGAGCTCACACTCCACTTTTTTCTCTTTTTGACCAAAGAATTCGTCACAACACGTGATTTTGCCGTCGGTAGGCCCTGCTACGGGAAGCCCCTGTAACTCTATGTTCTGTGAGGCTTACTAGGAATGTCTACATGAAATCTAGTCCGCGCATCAATATTTCCAAGTCATTTTACGATGTGTTATCTTTTTCTACAATCTGGTATGACTTTTTCTACAATTTGGTATGACTTTTTCGGCATATTATATATGATTTTGGATAAGATAAGCTACTTAACCCAACCAACCTTGTTATACCGGGTTGCCCGCATCTTATTTGTGAGATTCCATCATTTTGAGTCAGTAGTCTCATTTATTTTTATTTTTTCTATAAATACTAAGTTTTATTTGGAGTATGACTTCTAATCTTTGAGTTGCTAAGCCGTCCCCAACACCAAAAGGGCTTAGAAAAGTTAAGAGAATAACGTGGTTGTGCCAAATTGGATACTTACCATTTTCAGTGGAAAACATGAAGCGTAATAAGAATAGAGACTGTATAAATAGTAAGTTCACTATTTATAGTAAGTCATGCATTTAGGGTGTTTGAGTTGGAGATGACTCTAAAACTTCCTCACCCCTTTTTTATACTTTTTGAAGAAAAAAAAATCTAAAATTTCGTCCTAAGCTTATTATTTAAAGAATTATTATCTATAATTTTATTTTTTTATTATCAATCAAATTATTATGAATTTATTAAGAATTATTCTTGCATTTATCTCTCATGGGTTCCAAGAAGCCTTGTGAAAAGTCTAGAGAGCGAAGATTCATCGGAGTAATTATTCCTTTAGGAAGATCATGATCGACCTCATCACGTCTCTGCCTGCACCACATTGGGGATTGAACACCCACCATGGAAACCTTCCTAGGGCCCCCCACAGCAGTTTTGTACCTGTGTTTTCCCGTGGCCACATTGGAATCACCTTATGAAGAGGTTGGATGGCATATACACATCACAGTGAGCTCTTGGAAAGTTTCAGTGACAGGTGTTTTCATCCCACTTTTTTCAGTGGTATGAGCCCACTTGAATTGTAGTTCTACCGGTATTTTAGCTCACGGCTTAACCTGAGCTGAAGAAACTGATACTGGGAGTAGATGCCACCTGGACATGGCAATAGCCCCACAGAACTTAGGGTTACAGGATTATCTGTAAAGGCACTTTTGATCAAGGAAACTGAAACAACAACAACAACAACAAAAAATAAAAATAAATAAAATAAATAAATAAATAATCAGGAAATGAAAAGATCAGCTTGCAGTTGGACTTTGATAAATTTGAATGGCTACGTACATTGTGTATACACATGCATGAATATAAATATACGAATAAGATTGAAATAAAAATTGATTAAAATTTGATGCCGTATTAAAATCTCACTTGGCCACTCGTGAATTATGCCACGTTGTCCCTGCAAGGAATTGGAATTCTCTACAACACCTATTTTAAGCAGTGAATAAAACACCCAAGTCTATAGGGCCCAATATCTTGTAAAATTGAAATCCATTCCATCCATAAGGTCCTATCCATAATGTTAGGAAGTGAGATCAAAATTCAACTAGATGCACAACTCATATGAGCCAAACCACATGGAACAGTGAGAATGGGATGCCAATCATAGGTTTTTGTGTGGAGCCACTATGTGGCCTATCTTTTATCAATTCCATTAATCAGGTCTAACTCACCGAGGCAAAGAGAATATACATACATCAGCCTCACAATGGGAGTTACCCTTGGTACATATGGTCCCCATAGTGGTCCCCACCTGATGGAAAGAGTGGATTTTATACGTGTGTATATATATAATATGGTGGGATCCGGTCCTCTATTAGAATATTGACAATGGTCCACAATCAGCATAGATGCATGGCCCTCATATTAGCATACCGTCTCATCTTTGGACCACCGCAGGTAAAGAATGGCCTTCTCTGCCCCCATTGGCTAGTGAGTGTGGGACCTTGCAATAAAGATGGGCCATTATTTCCCCCATTGAGTAGGAAGCCGTCTGCGTGTGCAATATACAGTGGACCCCACACATCTAGAAGGATTTTAATGGGGGTGCGTCCAATCACAGATGTTCCCTGTGGTGTAGCCCGTATTAGTTTTGGATCTGCTTGAATTTTGGGCACCAAGGAGAAGCTGAGGCTACATTATGGACGAATTAGATTTCATTCAAATATGGGCACTAATGTTCGTACTCTTTATAAATTAAAGAGACATCCTACCATGTTCGACCCAAGTATAGTTGCATCTGACTTGAATAAGTCCGCTATCCATATATGCCATGGGGCATGTCCACCACGAAAGTCCGTGCAGAAGAGTGAGCCCTCAAGATCGGAAGGCAAAATGCACATAGAATAATTCAAGTGTCCTCACTTTTTTTATATTTTAACACACATACTCACCCCCACACACCACAGTAGGTACTCCTACCATGACCTCTGTGCTGAAACTCTTTTGAGTCCTCACTTTCCATCTAAGGGTTATATGATTTTAAACCATATGGACTATCACTACACTGTGGAAATAGAAATTGTATTACTTTATATGAGAATGATATAAATATATAAAGGAGATAGGAGATTGAAGAGATTGGGAGAGATCCTCATAGATGCTCTATTTAAATAAATATAAAAATATCATTAATTTAATCTAATATTCAAATTTAATTCTAATATACTCTAATACAAGAAAACACATTAAAGCTTGATAAGCTCATTTCACTACAACCCATGGTTTTGCAGGGAATGATGGAACACGTGTTTTTAATTCATTTGGTCTGCACTGTCATGGGGGACCACCCTAGGTGGCCCATACCATGATGGGTCTTTTTCGGCCATTGGTGTGTATTCAGTGACACGGATTCGAGTAACGTGCATTCATGATTTCACACCATTTGAGTCATCTGCATTCCCTTCTTGTGCATACATGAAATCGTGATGCCCATTGCCCCTCATTTTTTAGGCTGAAAGAATTGCAGGTTTGATATCAGGAGAACTTCGGCACGCTGTGAGAGTATAACCATGCATGCACAAGAAAATGAAACTGGCCCACTTTACACGTGGCATACTTGCACTCTAAACAAATGGTTCTATATAGCGTGTCTGATTGTACATTGTTCTTAAGACTATTACAATTGAAAAAAAAAAAAAAAAATCCATAAAGAAGATGCCAGATTCATCCAGTTGACCTGATTTTGCCAATATGCCACATCAACGGTAGACCCACGATCTTGACGGTTTGGATTGCGCCAAGTGCATGACATGTACACAGTAGCCATATGATCAGGCCTTTTTTTTTTTTTTTTTTTTTGGTTGGGGGACAAATATCAAATAACAGTATAACCTCAATTCTTCATTGAAATTAGCCATTGCATATCTGCATCATCCTTCACTATCCCTGTCATTTAATTGTGTCCTTTTTTGGAATGCGTGGATGAAAGTAGTCAACGGACAGATGTTTTTCTTCCTAAATGTGTATAGGTCCTCACATGGCCTGCTTATGTCCTTCGTTTCTCACAAATCCATGTCATCTCAACCGTTAGAGCGTGAACTTCCATACAAAGCTATGCATGGGAGATTTGCAAAAGAGAAAAGATGGGAGTGGAGTGTGCACGCTGTGCATCGAGTATTCGAGTGTCAGTGCGCACCTGCCTGCCACCATCCAGTGGTGATGGTAGGAGCGTAGGGAGAGGATTAGAATCACTCCTAGTGTTCTCTTGACTTCTAAAAATCAGATTTATGGAGCCCACCTTGATGGATGTGTTATATATCCCACTCCATTCAGCCGTTTTGACGGATCATTTCAGGGCATGAGCCTAAAAATGAAAAAGATTCAAATCTTGGGTGGACCGTACCATAGGAAACAGTAGTGATTGAACGTCACCCAATTAAAAACTTCTTAAGGCCCGGTTTAATGTTTCCATGAGTTTATTTATGATCCACATAAACTTGAATGAAGGGGAAAAAACAAATATCATCTAGATCCAAGTTTTTATTATCCATTAGAGGTTATTAATAGGTAGAATCAAATTTTTGTGGTCTATTATAAGTTATTAATAGGTATCTCCGTGGATAGAGAAAAAGATAGGAATCCATCTAGATTTTTAGAAATTGAGTTATAAGGCCCAGCTTAATGTTTCCATGTTGGAAAAAATGTATTGAAAATACCGAAAATAAAAATACAATAAAGCTAATTACTTTTCGTTTCACCCCGGCGGAATCACCTAAAATCTATGTTGTCCTTAAAATGTGATTCACCCATTTATCAATTGTCGATGGGTTACAGGCAAATTGCTTCTAAGATAAGACAAGCCTATCTGGATCTTGCATGGAGCAATCATGAAGGGTCCACTTAAGAACAATTCAACGTAGCAGATCTTCTAGTAGGCTTAAACAGTGGACGTGTTTGCAGTATTTTACGATAGAAATAATTTCCGGAGGATTTTATAGATAAGGAGAGATCTGTTAGAGTTGATCGGGATTTGGACCGGAATGGTTCAGTTTATATAGGCACCAGGGAGTGGACCATTGTTAAGTAGCCATCAATAGTATAGAACGTTTGAAAAATGTTTCTAACTATTAATCATTAATTTGAGTCATTTCATGTTGTCAAATTAAAAGATCTGACCGTTGAATCATTATAACATAATCCGACCGTTCTCAGTAACCTATGAAACACCGGCTTATTTCAGACCCCTTGCACCTAGGCTCATATCAAATCACTCACGCCAACTTTGTGACACGATGAACACATGCGAAATGCAAAGTGCGCCAACTAGCGCTACTACAACCACACGCCCATACCCTCGCTCGTGCTCGAGCGCCTCAATCTCTAAAATTCCAAGTAAGAATACTATACACACCTACACATATAAACCACGAGATTTCTCTTCTCATTTCCGACGTGGGACAAAAGCACACACTGCACTTTTCATTTGAAATTTTTCGAAAAGCGTTTTAGCTGCAAAACGAAAATCTTGAAATTTTTTCGAATATTTTTTATTTTCAAAAACCAAATTTCAACATTCCATGATTTTTATTTGCAATCCAACCTGTTAATAAGATCACAAGAACCTAGGTCCTTACTCATGGCTTAGTGGTAAACTTTCATGGGTTTGAGTACCCATTGTGATTGTGGGTGTGAAGGTGTGTGCATAGAAAAAAAAAATAAATTCACTTGAAGCTGGACAAAGGGAAAAAAACAAATATCATTTTGATCCAAAAAAAGTAGCCCACTATAAGTTTTTAATGATAAATCACCACTATTTCCTATATGGTATGGTCCACCTGAGATTTGGATCTACGTACTTCATTTTTCGGCTCATGCCTTTAAATGATCTGTAAAATGGATGGAGAATGTCAATATATATATAACACATTCATCGATTTGGGCACCGCAATAAGGCTGCACCCTCTTGGGTGAGGCCGGAGATCTTAACCCATATTTCCAAATGGGCTTTTAGATTTTACATTTTCAAATGCGTTCTAGATTACCGCCAACTGAAAGACAACTGAAAACACACAACCTATATCAGATTGTTGACCCAACTGAAAGGCAATTGAAATCACACAAACCTACAAGGCCCACAAGGCCCCTTATTGAATAAAAAACTTCCTAAGACTCACTGTATACAAACCTTAATGAATAAAAAAACACAAATGTCAGCTTGGCTGAAAACTTATGTGGCCCACAAGGCCCCTTATTTTTTTTTCTTACCTTCTTAGCTTAGGCTTGCCTTTTCTTCATCCTACCTTTTCTTAGCTTTGGTAGTTAATCACCTACTAAAAATATAGTTGGCTAGGACTAGAGCTGTACACAAGCAGACTTAGTTCGGTAACTCACTCGACTCGACTCAGATCGAAACGCTGTTCGAACCGAATCAAGCCTTTTTTTGGGAGCTTAGAACAGTTCGAGTCGAGTCTGAGCTGGACCTAGCTCGACTCGGCTCAACTCGGTATTGAGCTCGACTCGATTCAGATCAAATTTAAGTAAGTATATAAGGGTTTTTTTTTTTTTTTTAAAAAAAAAAAAACCCTTATTCGCCCGACTCATTTCGCCCTACCCTACCGAGCAAGCAGCAACCTAGCCCTAACCTATTTCTTTGCCCAAATCACCCTACCCTAACCCAAATCGGCCGTCCGTTCTCCACCGCCCGGCGAAATCCCTTCTTCCAACATCTGTCCGGACGATCTCCTCTCTTTGGGTGAGTAATCTCCTCCACTCTTTCCATTTTTTCCGGCGAAGACTCAGCTCAAGCTTGGCTCGGACTAGACCGAGCTACTGGCCAAACCGAGCACGAGCCGTTGTTCCAAGCTCGAAGGCCGAGCACGGGCTGAGACTTGGGCTGTCCGAGTTGAGCACGAGCTAGGCAAAGCTCGGCTCGGCTTGGCTTAACTCGTGTACACCTCTAGCTAGGACCCCTCTTTTATTAGGAGAGAAAAAATAAAAAAAGGGTGAGCTGGCAGTGAACTCATTAATCAGGGAATTAAAGAAGGGGTGAAAGTTTGTAATGATCAATCCCCACTGTTTCGGACGCGGATTGAGTCCTACCCCCGCCCGCCTCTAGTCCCAAATGGGCAGTTCTGTGGGTGGGCCCACCATGATGTATCTGTAGATCCAAGCCGTCAATCCCATTTCTCATATCATTTTAACGCACAAACACAAAAATGTGGTGGATCCAACGCTCAAGTGGACCACACCAAATAATAAGCTTGGTTGGATTAAGTGTAAAAGGCATTAAATGCAAGAGTCATCGGTGGTGTGGTCCATTTGAGAGTTGGATTTGCTTCATTTTTGTGTTCATGCCTTAAAATGATCTGAGAAAAGGGATGGATGGCTTGGATATAAAGATACAACACGGTGGGCCCACCCACAGAACTGCCCGTTTGGGGCTAGAGACGGGCGGGGGTAGGACGCAATCCGCATCCCCGCTGTTTCATGTGGTGTGGCCCACCTGATATCTAGATATGCTTCTTTTTACAGCTCATGCCTTAAAATGAGCTGAAAAAAAAAAAAATTTGGACGGCACAGATATATATCAGCTACATCACAAGTTGGCCCCACTGTCAGGGGCCTCATCTAGCAAGCCATTACCCTGACCTCATCTAAGCCTCGCCTAATCCAGAAGGATTTTAACTGTAGGGTCCACATCCCAACTGTTCCTTACAGGGTGACCCACCAGAGTTTCGGTGCAGCCTGATTTTTGGGCCCAAAGAGAACGTACGTACGTAAGTGAGCATACAGGATGGATTGGTTATCATTTACACATCACGTTGGGCCCCACAAAAAGGTTTGTAGATTAAGTCTGACCTACAAACCATTCTAGTGATCCGCCCTCATGGCATTATCAATCGGTAACATAACACCACTGTGGTTGATAGAATTCCTTTTATACACGATGGACGGCTCTTATTTAACAGCTTTTTTTTTCCATCACATAAAAAAGTAGAGGACCTCTCCCATTAATAACGACGGTTACAAATACGACGGGTGTTATGATAGTTTTTGGGAAGCTGGTAATTGATATTATGAAAGTTGCAGACATATCCACTCAGAAAAGAATGGTCCAATACCTATTTGATCCGGAGCTGATCAATTTCTGTTACGTTTCACTTTCAATGCAGATTCGTGTTTATTTTCCTTCCATGGTATTAAGAATTACACTTGAACAGGAGAAATTTTTATTAAGAGGATGTTTGGATGAAAGAAATCTAAAATGTGGATAGAAGTATGGGCCATCTATCATGGGGTCTACCATACGGACGGTCTCGCTTGACAAATCAGCCTGCCAAGTGTACTGTAGAAAGATAGGTATACCATGTACCGGTTCTTCTCATCTCACTAATCACCCTAAGGCACGAAATCATGTAATTTCCTTTTAATTGACCATAATAACCTCCATCATCAGCTTTCTCAAATAAGCGAAACAAATAAAATCAAGATATTTAAAACTACCCCATCAGGTAAATGAATTCAAAAACCTAATAAAAGTAGCCAAAGGTGTCATTTTCAAACCTGGTGTACTTTGGGTGTTTCCGAAAAATGGCAGTGTAATAAAAGCAGGCTGCAATGAGATGATAATGGTTACTCTTCCCGGCGTGTGCCAACACCTCGCTTGTGTGAGGAGATTTGGGCTGTTCATCAGGTGGGCCTCACTTAGTGCGTTCCATTTCCTGAAGGCCAAGTCACTTGGTGGACCACACATTCACAGTTGAATGTGAGGACGCGATCAATTTCTTTTGACCCTCCTTGTTTTCAGAATGCTTGAGACTCAACCATGCAATGACCTGACCAGCCTGATTTTTTTGCCACAACACGTATGCAGTGGGACCAGCAGCTGAACAACCTTGATTTCACACACTTGCTTCGTTGGCACGTTTGTAGGTAGTAGGATTCTGGAATTTCTCGACTATTATATATTTGTAGGGCTTCAAGATTGCCAGGGTGACAAAAATTGCTCAGTGACCACATCTCTACCATCCTATAAACTAACCTCTCTCCATCTCTCGCTCTCTCTCACCACATCTCTACCATCCCATAAACCAATCTCTCTCTCTCTCTCTCTCTCTCTCTCTCTCTCTCTCTAACACAACCATGGACACCTCTCTCATCAACAAGAAATGGATGATTTGCACCTTCATGAGCTTCCCCGGCTTACTCATCCTCATCTTATGTCTCAAGCATGGCGGCTGTGGGCCATGTGGCGCAGGCCTTATGTCTTTCGCGGACCTAAAGATGCCATCTGAGAACATTAACATCAGCATCAACGGCACCAGGGAGTCGATGAAATCCAACATGAAGTTATCCCAAACACTACATGGAATCTATGATGATGCGTCAACTAGTGGGCCACATGGGATGTGTGACATCTTTGATGGGAGGTGGGTCTATGATCCAACGGCTTATCCTCTTTACCAAGCAACGCAATGCCCGTTCCTCAGCGATCAAGTGAGTTGTCAGAAGAACGGACGGCCAGATTCCGAGTACGAGAATTGGAAGTGGGAAGCCAGGAAGTGTAACATTCCTAGGTAGGTAACGAGGGGTTAGTTTTCAAATGATTTCAACCACATTTTGAAAACCTTGATGAATCGATTCGGCTGAGTTAACTCAACTCAGTTGATTTTAGCTCGATTTTTTTTTATAAATATGAGAAAATTAGATCAAGTTTTCAGTAGTACCGACATGAACTAAAACCATGGATCATCCCTTTGATAACCTTACCATGTGCCATGTGAACAATTTATCTAGTAAGATGAGATTAGCCAAGTCCAAACTCGTGTATGGTCGTGCCCATCTACATGATGGCACGTGTCCCTCAGGTGGGCCACACTACCTTTGCTGAAAATTTAGGCTCGTTTGTCAAGTAGACCACAGAGAAAACAAATGAACAGAGAAAAAAAAAAAAAGCATTTTAGGCTTCCATTTGTTTGTAGACTGTGGCCCACCTTATGGTGTAGCTGCCTGATTTTTGGGCCAGAACATCTGTATGGTGTGACCCAGTTAATGGACTGATCTGATCATGCAATCATGTGCCGGTATGTATATTGATTGGGCTCTCCATTGTGGGCCTGCCTGATTTTGGGCCGGAATATCTATCCAGTGTGACCCACATGATGGACTGATCTGATCGTGCATTCGTGTGTGGTTGTGTATATGGGTGGGGCTCTCCATGGGTGGGGACTTCGATCGCCATCTGATAATATGTTTTTATAGTCATTCTCACTGCATTATGTTAATTATTTTCAGTTTTAATATTTAGTAAGGTGGATGGAGAATGATGACATACATCCGGACGTATGTGACTTCCCATATGGTCGAGCTTCTATGGTTGACGATGTGATGTGTGTGTGAAATCCAAACCGTGCATCAGGTGCATCACCTCATGTTATCCCAAATGTCAGGCGGATACAAAACTCAAGTGAGCCACACCACAGTGAACATTGTAAATTCATGCCAAAAAACTGTAAATTCGTGTGGGGTAGCCCAACTGAGTTATGTGATCAGGAATCTCTTCATCCAGTGGGTCATGTCTGTTAACTGGATTGGATGGTGGGTGGGTGGGTGGGTGGGTGTGTCCCTTCATCAAGTTGGGTCCCACACAAAATATGAAAGTTTTGATGGTGAGCATCCCCTCCACATTGCTCCCCCTTGTCACCTGTTGTGTGGCCCACCTGAGTTTTGAATAGACTGATTTTTGGTGGGCCTAACATTGGGGGAGGGAGGGCGATTTGATGGACCGGTTGAATGGAGAAACATGGCCCGCAAACAAAACGCTAGTGTATGTCGAATCCAGACGGTGGGCGATTTTCATCCTTTCCATTTACTGTGACCTACTTGATGAGTGGATTTGCCTGATATATCATCCAGGATAGGCTTAAGTCCATCCCTATCTAATGAATGGCCCGGATCTCTCACACGTGTTGTTAGTGGTGTTGATTGGTTATGTTGCGATGAAAGGTTTGATGGGAGGGAAATGCTAGAGAGATGGAGAGGAAAGCGTATAATCATCGTAGGAGACTCGCTCAACAGGAACCAATGGGAATCTCTCTCTTGCCTCCTCTACTCCGTACTCCCTCCCACACGTGTCTACGTCAACGTGCGACGAGCTGTATACAAGGTCTTCCGAGCCATGGTAATTCTCTACAATCCTTAGCATCATTGATCAAAGATAAACGTATGTTATATGAGAAAAATATGCTATCCATACCATTGATCTGGTGGGCCCCACAGTGGATTTGGCATCATCAGAAGATTTCCCCTTTCGATCAATGGCCCACAGAAGATAAGAAAAAAATAAAGAAAACACTTAGAAGAGAAGGTCAATTGATGGATGCCCAGGATCTTCCAACCAAGATGAGCTTTGAAGCATCCCCAATCCATGGTGGAGCCTATCAGGGCAACGGTTGGGATTAGGAAGCGGATTGCGTACTGAGCAACTCATTACGCTAAGCGTACTGAGTAAACTCTGTGGGGTTGACGGTGATTTATGTATTTTATCCGGTATGTCCAACCATTTTACAAGATAATTTTAGGGCCTTAGCTCAAAACCGAAGCATATACAAGGCTAAAATGGACCACACCACAGGAAACAGTGTAAATTGAATTTCTACAGTTGAAAAATTCGTAAAGGCCACGGAAGTTTTGGATCAAGATTATATTTGTTTCCTCCCTTCATCCATGTTTTTTGATCTTATGAACAGTTTGGATGAAAAATAGACATCACTGTGGGGCCTAGAAAGGTTTCATCAGTGGAAATCATTATTTCCACGGTTTCCTATGGTATGGTCCACTTGAGATTTGTATGAGCTTCAACTTTTGGATCAACGGCTAAAATTAGATGGAAAAACGGATGGAAGGTGTGGATAAACAATATAAATTAACAGTGGGCCTAATTGAATTTACTTAGTACTTGAGAGCGTAGTGAGTACCTCCGTAACATTCACTGCTGGCTAAACTATTATAAGTAAAGCTGAAGTACTGAAAAGGGAATTTGATTGTATTGGCCTCAATGTTTGGTCAAATCCCCTAAAAAGATTTAACCGTTCAAATATTTTAAAGGTGGCCTTCTAACAAGCTTTGGAAAATCTTTTAAACCAAAATGCCTTTGTTCTTGGTTCAGTAGTTATACGGTTTTATAATGAATAGAAAGTTACGTCATATTTAATGTTAAGAATGTGATATGGACAAAAACCTTTTTTGGGCGTGGCCAGACCCAACTCCTGGGGCCCACATTAATGTATGTGTATAATCCATGCCGCCCATCCTTTTTAACGTACCATTTTAGGGCTAGGGCCCAAATATCAGCCTGATCCAGAGCTCATGTGGGCCACATAATAGAAAATATTGGTGACAGTAGCACTCACTGTTGAAACTTTCTATGCTCATTGTGATGTATGTTAAAAGTGAACAATGCCCAAGTCAAAACTTTTTGAGCCCTACAACGAGTTGGCCGAAAAGGTGAATGGAACAAATCATCCCATTGTGAGCCTTAGGGTATGGTACAAATGGCTAGCTTTTCATTTGGTAGTAAAGGAAGTGAACATGTAACATGACAACTACAACCTATATAACAGGATAACTACAACCCATATAACTGGACAACTATGACCCATGACAACTACGACCCATATAACATGAGAACTACGATCCATATAATAGGACAACTACAACCCATATAACAGGATAACTGTGACTCATATAACAAGACAATTGCGACCCATATAATATGACAACGGTGACCCATACAACTACGACCTATATAATAGGACAACTACGACCCATATAACAAGACAACTACGACCCATCTAACATGACGATCACGACCCACATAACATGGCACTTTCTTTTCTTTTTCTTTTTCTTTCTTCTTGTATGTGTTTTTGTTTTCTGCTATGTGGGGTCTACGAGTGAATAATTCTTTCCATCTATTATGTTGGCAACTCTCCATGGACCAAAAGAGTCCAATGTTGGTTAGTTCTATCACATACACACACAACATTAGGCCTTAAAAAGTTCCAATAGTGGGACTTTGTTTCCCTCAGTACGATCCACTCGAGACTCGGATCTGTCTCATTTTTTAGGTCATAGCCTAAAATAACATAGAGAAGGTAGTGGACAGCGTGGATTAAATATATACATCAAGGTGGGATCCACGTCACATGGCAACCTCAACCTTTATAAACTCCACACGCCACATTACAACTATGGCCCATATAATATGGTAACCACAACCAATATATCATAACAACCATGACCCATATAACAAGACAACTCCGACCCATATAACAAGACAACTGTGACCCATACAACTGCGACCTATATAACAGGACAACTGCGACCCATATAACATGACAACTGTGACCCATATAACATGACAACTACAACCCATATAATAGGACAACCATGACCCATATAACATGGTAAGGGTTATGGTTGTAATGTGGTAATGGTCGTGGTTATAATGTAGTAAGGGTCATGGTCGTCAGGTTGATGTAATTAATAACTTGATTATTTTTAAATAATATGAGTCGATGCCCACAATAGGGTAATCTGTTTCATCCACCTTGTCGGTCAGCTCCCCATGGGACCAAAAAGTCTTGACATGGGTAGTGTCCACTTATAATAAACATCATAGTGAGCCTAAAAAGTTTCAACAGTGGGTGTCACTGTCACCATTGTTTTCTATTATGTGGCCCACACGAGCTCTGGATCATTCTAATATTTAGGCTCTAGCCCTAAAATGACACAGCAAAAAGGATGGACGGCATGGAATATACACATACATCAATGTGGGCCTCACGAGTTGGGCCTTGCCCACGCCCAAAAAAGGTTTCCGTCCACATCACTCTATCAGCGTTAAATATGATGTAACTTCTTATTTACTCAAAAATCATATAACTACTGAACCAAAGGACAATAGCATCTTGGTCCAAAAGATTTTCCAAAGCTTGTCAGAAGAACACTTTCGGAATATTTGGAAGGTTGAATCTCTTTAGGCAAAATGGATCAAATTCCCAACCCGAAAAGGTAGAGCCATCAGCCAAGTACACGTGGCAGAATGATGTATCAATCTGATCCATCCATAAAGTTAACCCTACTGTGCATGATAAACGGTTAAAAACAAACATGTATTGGATGATCCTATCCATCTGATCGGTGATACCTAAAGTAAGGGTAGGAAATGAAAATGGTTAAAGGTCAAATATACAGTTGGCGACGCGGATTGCCTGCCACACCCGTCCTGCCGTCGAAAACTAGGTGGGGCCCACCGTGATGTTTGTAAAAAATCCACCCCGTCCATCCGTTTTGCCGGGTCATGTTAGGATATAAGGCCAAAATTGAGGTTGATCCAAAACTCAAGTGGGTCACACGAAAGGAAACAGTAGAGATTGAAAGGCCACCGTTGAAACATTCTTGGGGCCACAGAAGTTTTCTATTATGCTAATATTTTTGTGTTTTTAGTTCATACAAGTGGTAATGACCTTATGAACGGTTTGGATGACACAAACGTCTGACCCACCTGATGAGTCCATGACCACTGTGTGCCCTGCCTGGTGAGTGGCATGACTATTGCCACATGTGCACATGTACTGCTAAGTCAGAAGTAGTCCATTGATGAGATGAACGTGTAGATCGGCTTGTGTGTGGACAGGACTACAATTGTACGGTCGAGTTTTTTTGGAGCCCATTTCTTGTCCAAATGGAGGAATTGAAACAGAAAGTGATGAAGCTGGACACTATTTCAGCCTCGGCCCAGCAATGGAGAGGGGCAGATATCATGGTTTTCAACACCGGTCATTGGTGGGTCCACCGTGGGAAGCTGAAAGCGTAAGTCATCGTACATCCAATCCAGACCATCTAAATTGCTGGCCCATTTGTGAATGAAGCAGAACCCCATAATGCCTGCTAATCACATGGTGGTGAGCATCTGATTTTGCCAGTTGGATTCGGACCACTCATTATTTTACATTGCCGCCAATTGGATGGTTACCATTGCTTGATGAGTATGATTTTCGAGCGACGCTCCATCCACAAGGTGTCCTACAGTTTGGACAGTCTGGATAGTCGTATACGGATACCACATGTAAGAAGATGAGTCTCGTGAATAAAAGAGAGAGATATTGCAGGTGGGATTTCTTCGAGAATGAAGGGAAGCTGGTAGAGAATATGGAGGTGGAAACGGCGTACGAGATAGCCATGAAAACGTGGGCCCACTGGATTGATCACAACGTGGACCCTGCTAATACAACTGTCTTTTTCAGAAGCATCTCACCTGAGCATAAAAGGTAGAGGTAATTTTGCATTATCTGCCGTTGATCAATCACTTCAGGGGCCATAGAAACACATGTAACACATGGGCCTGACAAAAACCAATCCATTCCACGGACGAGATTCTTTGTAGGGCGTGGGTTACCAAACTTTAAAAGGACGAGGAGTGTCTGATATATGTACTTGAATCATTTTGGACCGATGATACTCCCAATTGATATGACTCAGGCCCCAAATATGAGCAGGGCTGTCCACGGGTCAGGTTCAGTTCAGGTACCATACTCGCGTTATCCAGGTTCGGATCTTATCCAGGCCAGGTTTTAGTTTTTAATACTCAGATACCAACGGGGCATCATGATATAAATTTGAACTTGGGTTAAGGAAAAATAAGAGCATTTACATGGTTGGGACTATCCACCGGATGGATTAGATTGCACACAGATGGGCAACTTTGAAACGTGTAGCCGTAGGGTGTGTAAATGGAGTCTCTTACATGTGATGGGGGAATAGAAACGGTTTCCATCAACAAGATACTTGTACCTGTTTGGAAAGCAGATTCCACTTGGACCAGGCTAGGACCCAGCCCAAGTTGGCCAGGATGCGGTTGTAGAGCCCTAAGCCATGGCCTTGGCTTGGTCTAAACCCTAACAGGCTAAAGAGTCCCCGGTGCTGGTCCTGAGTCTTGATGGCTGAGCTGCGCTAGGACTCATCTAAGGGTGTGCTGGATCACAGCCGGGCTAGGTCCGGTCTTACAAGTTAGAGATTATTTGCATATATGCTACTAGACAATTAGTTTTGATTTTCATGATCATCATACTTTCTAGAGTAGAAAAGTCTTTTTTGTGGCACACCTGTGTCAAATAATATCATTCATTTGGCAAACATATGCCCCACTTAATTATCCACTATATGCACAAAGTTAAATGAGTTCCTCAATGTATAATTTTGGATAGCTTATAAGTCCTTGTACACCTTTTGCACGGGAAAGAACTTACCCGACAAGGAATTTCGCTACCTTAAGACTGTTATAATTATGGCTGCCATTCACCAGGGCTTCAGTCACGGGCTCCCCCATCATCAGGTTACCAACCATCCCTCATAACTTACGAGTGTACAAAAGCTCTTATTTTATTATATATACATTAGTATATGACCCTAGCCTACATTACCAATGAATATATACCATAGAGTAGAAACTAGGGCACCAGGCAGGGTCTGGGCAATGTCTAATTGGCCTTAGCTCAGATTAGTTATCTAGCCCTAGATCTCAAGGCCAAGCCTAAGCCCAGTCCTCTAGCCAAGTTAAACAGGAGACCTGGCCCTTCTGGGTCAGGTCACCTGGGCAGCCCGGCCTATTGCCTCCCCTAGATTTAAATGACTATTTTGGAAGGAAAAAGGTTTGTCCTCGTAGGACTGCAATCCAACAGGACTTTTCTTTAGTTGCGAAGACTTGGACTTTCCAACTCCCATTGGATGGAGGCGTGGACCACAATAAAAGGACACAAGGCCCAATTGAGAGAGCTAAACCAGGCCTGTTTTGCTATACTTGCAGGGGGAAACAATGGTGCTACAACCAAACGCAACCAATCATGGACAAATCCTATGTGAACCACTATCCCAAGCGCATGATAGGAATAGCAGAGAGTATACTTGGAGAGATGAAAATACCAGTCAGGTACTTGAACATCACAAAGCTATCCGAGTACCGAAGAGATGCCCACGCTGCACTGTACACGGCAAGGCAAGGAAAGCCACTGACGGAGGAGCAGAGAAGACAGCCCAAGGCCCATGCCGACTGCAGCCACTGGTGCCTGCCTGGCCTGCCGGATACATGGAACACACTAATGTACGCCTCTACCGTCCTTGAAACATCTGAAGAGATTTTATAGTCTCTCTCTCTCTCTCTCTCTCTCTCTCTCTCTCTCATTAAACCACCCACCATCCATTCATTTTGGTGGGGCTACCCTGTTTGCTAATCATTTTTCTTTGTTCATATGAAGTCATGACACATGCGATATAGAATATAGCTAGAAATATTTGATCAAATATATGATCAATGAATTCCCTGATGAATGTGGACCATCAGCTAAAGCATTCATTGGCAGACCACAAAATGGACAGTTAAGATAGCCTGATATGGGCAATACTCAATTACCCATAAATAATGATGTCCATCAGATGGATGGTCCGGATCATCCAAATGTAGGTTCAACCGGGTGTCCATGTAAACCCAGGAAACTCCACCAAATGGCAGAATCAGACTAGCAAGTCCGCTATTTTGTGTTATTACCCTACAACGCTAGCACTGAATCCGACTAGCAAGAGCTCAAGGATAGTAGTTGCAATTCCAAGTACAATGCAGAATGTATCTAGCAAAATCTACAATGTCTGATCAGTTCAATGCCGCCCCATCCACTGATTATCCATATCATTCATATGTTGGGTCCCCATGGATTAGAGATAACCCAAAAATCTCTCCCGATCACATGATCCTAGGCATCCTGTCAGGCGCACCTTTTTCCACATCTTAAATGCACCAATCCGCCACTCTGTTTACAATCTAAAATGGCCAAGACAATCCAATTGGGAGAGATGATGGGGCTTGATCCACTACCATCCATAATGGGGGAGTGTTTGGAAGAAGGTTGCAATTGTTGGGTCGAAAGAAAAACACCATTTCTTTCACTCTGAATCTGCCCATGGTGACATCTAAGAGCCAACAAAATCCAGTTCCAAGTCCAACCAACTCCGGCAAGAGAAGGTTTTGACATATCAAAAGTAGCTAGTGCATCAACTAAAGGCAATAGCAAAACAGATTTATACACTGAAAGACATGATAAAACAAACTCTCCAGCTAACATCCACAAGTGGAATATGATAACATTAACAATGGTGTCTGAGTTGTGTGGTCGTGAAGTAAAATATCTAAGAGAAATCAGTCATTTCACCTCTTTGTAAAGACTATTCCACCAACCATTAACCTTATATTAAAGAGTCCGTTGATCTCTTAATCTCTAAACAATTTATTTATCTGCACAAGAAAAGGTTATGCAGCATCACGGTCATATGAACGATGGCTGAATAACCAGTTGGGTAGAGCTCAGTTACTTATAGACTGCTTGCCTTTTTATTTACAAAAGCTCCCATTCAGATTCATATGAATCATGTGTTCCTGATTTCTTTGGATCCAAATCAACAATGACAGTGGAAGATGTGGAAATTAACCCCTTCTGTTTGATTCCTGTATTGAACTCACCAGTCCAAGTTGCCATTTGCCTGTCGTAGTCGCGTTTCTTCGCAAACCGTAGTTTCGAAGAAAAAGCGTCCCGGAGTTTTTTCTAATAAAGAAGAACATTGATAGTCAAGACAGCTTATATCGGTTGTGAAAAACATTCTGTGGTGTGGTCGCATGCGTGTGAACAAGATGATTACCTTATATGATCCTTTTTTGCTATTCTGACGAGATATTGAATGTGCTCCGTCCTTCACTTCTGCATCGACAGAGTCATCTTCAAATTTCACATCCTCAAATTCTTCTTCACTTTCGGTGCTTGGCTCAAGAGCATCAGTAGTCTTGGATGCTTCTTCCCAATCAAAATCAATCGATCTTCCTGTAACAGCTGCACTAGTATCAGTTGACAAATTCTAAATTTAAAGTCCCTATGCATATTTCAGCATCAAGGTCTTAGGTTCAAGCCCAGCCTTAAATAAAATTTTAAAAGAAGAAGTAGAAGGGGACCTACCCCATGTTTGTAATTGGATGATAATTTCCATTTATTTCCTTAGGCCCTACAGGCCTGAGGATTTTTTTCTTTCGTTCTTTTTTTTTTTTTTTCAAAAGATTATTTCCGAAGTATCTCTTCCACACATTCCTAAAAGATACAGCACATTCCGAGGAACACAATTTGTTGTGAGTTCGAATCAGATAATACATCACATCAATGTGAAACATAATTAGGAGCAAAGCCCTAAAAGAGCATAACCCTATAGATTTGAATATTAGGAACACAATTTGATCAATAAGAGCATTAACATGGTCGGGTCCACCCAACGGATGGATTATATTGCATAGATGTGTCACTTTGATACATGCATGGTGTATAAACGGGCTCTCTTTAATGCTTCTCTTAGAAAACCTCATTTTGTTGTTAGAATTATCGAACATAAATTTTATATATACAAAAGTGCTATTAAAACTAACTGGACCCGACCCGAACCGACTTGACCCAACCAAATTTTAACTGGGCCCATGTAGATGGACCCAACCCGAATCCAATTGGACCCGACTTTTAAGAGGTCCGAAAGGCAAGAACCTGAACCCTGATTTCTTATTGGGTCCGAGAAACGATACCCACACCTGCTAAAGTCATTCAGGCCCATCGGGTACCCATGGGTCCAGGTACTGATTGATTTTGGGGTTTAAAAAATTGAGAAGTTGGAATCCTATTCCAACAAAAGGCCCATGTTTTAATTCTCGGGCAGAGGGTGGTTTGCAAATTGCAGGCTTACCAAGTCCAGCTAGCCATCACATTTTTCAATCATTTACCTATTCCAAGCCCATTTCCCAGCATCCAACAGCCGTTTCTGGATTCCAGGCCCATTTCTCATAATCAAATTCCAGGTTGCCAAACATGACTGACAGGATCCAATTCTCATGGAATCCAATTCCTGAAATTGAATTCTTAAGTAATTCCCAAATTCCAGGTTGCCAAACAACACCAAGATATGAATTGTGCAACGTGTATACCTGTTTCAGGAGATGCCAAAACAGTGTCTAGCACAGCAGGTTCACTTTGTTGATCATGTCCATTTCCTGAAGGTTCCACCATAGACCTAGTCTTTTGTAATTTCTCATGTCCCTTTCCAGAAGACTCCACCAGAGACGATGTCTTGAGTGATTTCCCAGTGCCTGGCATAACATCAGTTAAAGGCAACCAAGCAACACAAGCACGGGAAGCAGACAAAGAAATAAAGAAAAAAGACAAGGTAGTAAAATAGGGAAGGGAAAATGAATACCAATGACATCGGTTGACATGACATGGCCCAATGGTACTGGCCGATTTTCCACAACTTCGTTTCCATGGGATGTAATTAGAACGACCGATGCAGATGGGTGGACACTTGAAAGATCAGCAATATCTGCAACTACCTCTGAAGCATTAATATGCATGCATTCCACATTTTTTGGGTAATTTTGTGTTATCACATCAATTGGAATCAAAACGGATTTCTCAGTCAGAGCACCACATTCATCTCTGTGATTCACTTCTTGTGGTTCAGCCAGGAATGGTACAGAACTCGAATCTTTTCCAGAAAAAACAACCACTTCAGATTCAGTATGTAGCATTGTCTTCTCATTTACAGGACATTCTTCGAAACCTTCCTTTGTCTTTTTATACATCCCAACATCAATGTCATAAATTAATGATAAGTCAGAAACTGGTACTTTAACAGAAGAGGCAGGCGGGAGAAGCAAGTCTTGCACTACTTCTGCACAGAACTTACGAACATTTTCACAGCTTGTTTGCACCTGGCTTTCAACATACTTAGCTTTTTCCTGTCCAAATAATCATTTTAATTCTTACAGAGAAATCATACAATCAATAGAAAGACAAACAACCAGTTTTTTCTTCTTCTTTTTGTTTGTTTTAAAGACCACTGCCATGTTGTTTTATTAACTGCCTATAAGTAGGCCATTGATCCAAGGACGCAGATTGCCTACAACCAGAGACTGCAGGAAGCCTTGACATAGCCTAATGAAAAAATGTCATGTGCACGTGTCAGCCTCGGGCCTTGCAGTGAAAAGCACATATTCCCATATGTGAAATGACCTTTTTGCCCTTTTCACAGCAAGGCCTGCATTGACATGCATGCATTGCATTTTCATGGGCCACATCAAGGCTGCAGGAAGATTCCTGAAGCCCCTGGTTGCAAGCAATCCACGTCCCTGATAGAAGGGCTAGGATATTCCAATACAGAAGACTTTTGGGGCATCCTCCATCAGGGTGCACCCATCAGATCAGGGTCCATCACACACCATGGAGCCCACTGAGAGGGCCAAATTCTGGGTCCTATAATTCCACATTATCACTGCATCCCATAAAAATGGCATGCTATCAGGAACAATTAAGAGAGGGCAAAACTCCGTAAGTAACAAGTGGACTATAGAAGAACCACCTCTCCATGCTGCCCCGAAAAAGGGTATTGAACAGAAAGATGAATATACCTGAATCATAATACCATCCACCTCCTGGTACACATCCTGGCATATAGCTTCAAACTTCTGGTATATGTTTCCAACCCAATTTATCCCTTTAGATGTCAAATCCATCTCGAACATATATAAGCTTCCCTTAAACGGATTGTAATCTTCCTCCAGTCTCGAGGGAATATAAACAGAGTACACCTTCGCTAATTTGTCTCAAGATGGCACTCCACACCTGTGCACATCAGATGACAATTCAATCAGACTAAACATGAACTGGGACTACAACAATTTGTTTCTCCAGCTGAAGCAATTCTTTCTTGCAAGAAACATATCAAGAGATGCAGATACTGTCCAAGAAAAAATGCATACATCCACCAAAGCACTTCAAAGTGAAAATGAATTGACATGCTAACTGAAACTAGTTCACTTGAATGCTCCAAGGAGGATTATTGCAAAACCCAAAAAAAAAAAAGCAACCAATCGAAAAAAGATGCCAGCATCCATTTTCCAATAACATGATAGAGAGAGAGAGAGAGAGAGAGAGAGAGAGAGTATATTCGCCATTCTAATTAGAGAGAGTATATTCACCATTGTAATTAGCGCACAATAATTGTGCTGGACATCAACTGTTCACAAACTTCCCTTTGTAGGTAATGCAGAGGTCTAGAAGGGGGCCTGGCCGTTCTAGTATGCGAGTCGTGTTGATAATCATGCATTGGCCGGTTCCCTTCAACTTTGAGCAGCCAACAACTCAGGCATGACATTTGACGTGTTTGGTTGTTTTGTGCTTAGCAGTTTGCCCTGCAACTGCCAACTGCCCCTTCATGACCCTACTTTGCTTGCTCGCACGTAATGGCCTAGGCTTGGGGTTAATATTAGGAGGGACCATGTTAGCATGTGAGTGGTGTCAATGTGAGACTCTACCATCGCTGGTTCCAAGAGCCTGAGTAATAGAGGGAGGTTGATGTCTGATGGAGGCTGATTTTAAAGCTTTTGCTGATCTACAATTTAAAAGACAACCTCAAATTGTTGGGAAAAATGCCAAAGATAAAGATGATGATAAGGATTATGATGAGAATTTAAAAGAAGAAAAAAGTACAGAAAAGATGTCAAGTGCAACATAGGAAGAACCAAACCCAGATGAACAAGCAGAAGGAAAACAAGGTTATAAAACGCAGCTCATCGATCTTGTTTCCTCGAACTACAGCTGTGGAAATATTTGAACTATGCTTCCAATCCATCCCCCTTCGTAACCTTATGATTCTTAGATGCATCTCCCCATAAAATCGCTTTCACCACTTTTACTGTTGGCCTATTTCCTGTTGCCTCAACTAAGCCTCGAAAAAGTAGGTGGTAACCTTCCCAAGAAGCATGAATCACTACCAGTTACCTCACTTGCAGACATCCTCCCTTTTATCAAGAAGAGCTGCAGAGTGTCATAAAGACTACTTTCAGGTGGAGTTTTGGAAAAACAAGACACAACCCCCTAACAGTATCCTAGACAACAATTAGTCCAGGTAGATGGGTGGAGCAACCATCTCACCATAGGAAGAACGTGCACTCATTAAGGATGCTTTACACTTTTATAATGGGAATTCCATTGATACAGCCAATTTATAATCCAGGACTAAAAATAAAATACTCTATGAGGAGATTTGAAATTTCATGAAGATGGCAATGATTTTCATAGCATAACTTCATAGTAAAGTAGAACTTTGAATGTAAACAGAAATTGGGAAAAGAGAAGGTGATGAGGTGTTCCTCAAGTCCTCTTGCAACAGGTGGACATGGCAATCTTGGATTGGAAAGAAGCTCCTAACATGAAAATAAAATGCCATGTGAGCCCCAATTTGAAATATTCAATATTGGAAGTCCTCCTCCTTTTCTTTCTGTTTGCTTTTCTGATACTATAGCTACCCCTCTTTTCTCTACTCTCATTCGCACTTAAGATGGCAAACCTCATATGACAATATTCAAGGAAAAGAAAAAACACAAACTGTCAAACCTTCATTGTTAAGTTTTTTTTCCAACAGAAACCTACTCCGGTCTAGTTTACTTTAAACAGCTGCACCAAAATCCCTCCTCTTCATTAAGAGTATCTCTAAGCCCAGCTCTGAGTTTAAATGTTGTGAAATGTGCATGAAACAACCACATGTCGTTATGTTACAGGTATATTTACCATTTAAAAACAAAGTTACAGGTATATTTCCTCAGTTCTGGGTCTGGCAGTAAAATATTTCTAATAATCATTGGAGACACAAGGAACTTGTATATTTGTCTGTGGAAGCACATGCTACATTTTCACATGATTTATGTACCTCCCAGGCAGTTCTGAATGTCGATAGCATATCAGCCGATACATCCATATTGTATCGGTATCAGGCTGGTATGATACGTGATATAGGGTCATATCGGCCTGACCCAAAAAAATTGTACAATATCAGCCCGTATCAATACCGATATTTCGTATGTGCATCGGTCAGACCAATACAACTATATCTCTTCACGGGCTCCTCAAAACTCCCCTTTTTCCTTCTTTTTTCAAGTTTTACCTTCCACCTAACTATTGTAGGGCCATTTCCAACCAAATCCCTTTAAGAATTGAAGATCAAAACATATTATTTTGGATCAAATTGAAGAATAAAAGTGCCGGATGCAATTTTGAGGAATCCAAAAAAGAGGCAAAAATCATTATTTTTTTTCGAAAAATCCAACTGTAAATGATGCGGACATCAGTAGTGCACCCTTTAGAGTGTACCAGATGAGGAGGCATCGCCGACAGAGTACCAGAGCAGAGGAGTTGATGTGGATGGATGTTGGGTCCATCGGACGATGGACCCATTTTCTGACATGCTACGAGTGCAGGAGCAACATAATCGCACCCTGACCATAGATTCATGGGTCAAATTTCATACCCCACCACACAAGCGTTCTAGTTTTAGGCGTTTTTGTTCTTTTTTTCTTGTTTCAGGGGTTTTATTGCACTTTCTTTATTTTTCGTCTTTTTGTTATTTTTCTTATTTTCAGAAGCTTCAGTGCACTTTTACTTTTTTCATAGCTTATATATACGTTGTGAGAAACTTTATTCTCATTATTATTGAATGAATAGAAATTCGTATTTCTTTCTTCCTCTTTATTCAAGAGATTAAGGTTTCAGAATTGGCCTTTGAGTATTGAGGATTCCACTCCGATTTCAGGTTTCCTTCTTTTTAGATTTTCGAGGTGCAGAAAAAAGGTAAGAATCATCCTCCTCATTTTCTTTTGACGACAAAAAGACTTGTACTTTCTTCATCTCGAACCCTTCATTCTTCACTCCTTTCGTTCCCTCTCTGGATATCCTCTTTCTAGTTTGAACGGAAAAGAGAGATGGTCAGTCATTAGAATTAGATCCAAACTTGACCATGAATTGACTTATGCTAGATATGGGATATCCTCATATCCCTAGGTCCTCCATTTTTACTGTTTACGCAATTTTATGCTTAAGAGCATGATCCTGATGAAATAACCTCATCTTTGTGTTGAAATTTACCTAATCTCTTTGATTGGAAATGGTTAGCTGATTTGTATATTTATTTGAACATTCTTTAACCTGATTATACATGATCTAGGATTAGATCATCATATGTCCCTGCATCAATAAAAGGTGTTGAATCAAGCTCTTAACCCCAAATCAACCAATTCTTGTTTGATTTGGGGTTGTTTTCATTTTTTACATACATTTTTTCAATTTTTCAGCAATTTGCTTAATTATTGTAAATTTTCTTCAAATCCTTTTCTAAATCAAACATGAATAACCATGTTCCAAGTCTAGATGTACAAATTCATGTGTAGGAAAAGTAGTTTGGGGCAAAAAAAAAAAAAAAAAAAAACTTATTTTTCTGTATTTTCAGGCTATTTTTAGCCCTTTATGATAATTTTGTATTGTTTGAACTTAGATTTATTTTCCTTGAACATGAATCTACCATCCTATGTGATGTAAATTTTAAAATGTATTTTAGGCTATCTTCTGGAAATTTTCAAAAAAAAAAAAAATCAAAATTTAATTTGGGACAATGAAACATCAACAATTTATAGCCAAAAGACTCAACATCATAGCTTACAATAGGTCAATTCGACAAACAACTTTCTTACCAAAGAATGGTCCAATACACCATTGAATACATGTTCAAACCACAAAATATATGTGTGTTAGATTCTTGGATGTCTCATTTTTTTTCCTTTTTTTCTAAATATTTTTCCTGTATTTATTATTAATATTATTATTATTTTGCTCAAAAAATTTTGTTCAATACGGACTGATATTAACATGCAACATCATATCATATTGGTCGTTAGCTTGGCCAATACGCTCACCGATACCGATATTCAAAACCATGCCCTCAGGGCTGCATTGAGAGCATGAATGGCATAAATGTATCAATGATGAAGAATCAAACTATAAAATACTCAATTACTCATCATATCAAATGTCAAAATAGTGTCATATAAGACTTTTGTCACTGCTTACCAAAATGCCATATTTCTAGTTAGCAACATAGAAGTTTTTTCAAGAAATACAAGATATGATTTTAAACCATGGTTGCATTTTGATTTACTGGAAAATAAAGGGCCAGTGCAAAAGCTTCCAACTTAAAAGCTTTAGAACCTATACCAATCAAAATCAAGATTCTATGGGAATCACATATGAACCCTAGAATGTCTTCTTGTCGAAACTCAAACAGACACCAGACATACAAATTATCATAAAATAACCAACATTAATGCTTCTAACATTAGTTTATTGCTACTACTGCATGAAAAGGAACAATGATTACTAGTACCATGATCGCCAACCACATTACCTGAGTACAGCATGGCAATGGTACAAACATGACTTTGGTCCAGCTTTTGCATTCGAGCAAAAGTGCAGCACCAAATTTTTTTTTTAACATTCATTTAATATTAGAGCCTGGCTATGGACCCAAGCTCAGGTAGTACAACAAAATATCCCTAAATTAGAAAGACAAGATGATGGTATGGTCTTATATCATGTAATATATAACATATTGCTATAATATACATAAGCATTATGGCGTATGATAAACACACCAATTCTAAGTGTTCCATACTTGCAAACCTTTTAGGACATATTTACTTCATGTCTCTTACAGATGGCATACCCAATATGTGTATATGATAAATATGTATAACCTAATTGTTTTTAGGTTATGCCCCATCCCAACAAGGTACCCAATGTCATGTTGACAGGTGTAGAGTTGGCATGTGTTGTTCTACAAAGATGTGACAGCATAGAAAGCTACAAAAGTAGAATATCTGCAGTAAGATAGAAAACGTGCAAAACAAGACACAAGCAATTAGTTCAAAAAGCATATCTAAAAATCATCTACAAGCAAAGCTAACCTCAAATGTGAGATTATAGTGAAAGAAGGCATTCCAAGAGCTAAATAGATTTAGGGGAATCCTTTTCTCTTTTGCAATGAGAGCATTGGGCAAGCTTTTGTTATAGGTAAGCTTTGGGCAAAGCTTTTCTAATAGGTAAACTTTCTTTTATAGGTAAGCTTTGGGCAAGCTTTCCTAATAGGTAACCTCTGGGCAAGCTTTTCTAATAGGTAAGCTTCTTCTTCTTTTTTCCTTTAATATATAGGTAAACTTTGGAGAAGCTTTTTTGTTATATATAGGTAAGTTTGGGCAAAGATTTGCTGTAGGATTTATTTCTCTAGGTAAGCTTTGGGCAAAGCTTTCTTGGAATGATTTATTTCTCTTTCTAATGCTTCAACTATTCTTGCATTGAAAATTTTTTACATCAAAAAAAAAAAAAAAAAAAACACACACACACACACACACACACACAAAGTCGGCCACAGATTCCTATCCATGACCAGTCATGCCACAGCACTTTTCATCAAAAACCATAAGTGAATCCATATGATGAAACTCATCATGCTTTTCTTGTGAAGATCAATTACACACTATCGATTAAACAAAAAAAAAATTTATCTAAAACAACAATATATGACTAAATTCATTTCTCCAAAAGGTGTAACATTCCCCCAAGTGAACAGAACAAAACCACCTAACTGCCGAGTGGAATAAACAAGTACTGCAAGACCAGCTGCCCAACTGCATAAAACCCATGTCTGCAACATTTTAGCCATTTTTACTAATACTTCTATGCTCAAGGGAAAAAACAGGGCTAACCCAGGAACCGATGTTGATAGCACAAAAGGTTGAACTGAAATGTGTTTTCCGACATCCTGCCATGATCAAACCACAGGTGGGCTAACTGTCATAGGGTTAATCACCCAACTCAAAGTTTCACACGTCTCTGCATGGGTGAGTAGTGGTGTGGTTCCAGTTTCCAGCCCCTGGCAACTCGCACTCCCAAACTGGTATTTAAATCAATGTTATACATAGCAAGTGCTAACCTGGTACGTGTGCAGGACATCTGGACAGCACATAAGGTGGCCCCACCGTGCAGATGACCTTGCAAAAAAATCAGGCCAGATCTCTACAAAAACCAAAGGGCATAATTATTTTTTTTTTTCCAAAAGCCCACATTCAGCATGCAGATGTGAGACCTGATAAGTAGAACTGCCTAATTTTGTACCAGGACATCTGCACAGTGGGCCCACCGGATGCACAGTTGAGATGCCCCCCACACGTCCAAGGTTACAAATGTCTGTCTAACTGACATCTAACAACACAATCAAGCCCTATGCACCAGAACCAATAATATTATCATGTATCATTACTACTCTCTCGACCATGGTCACTCGCACATGGTTGGTTCAATCCACAGGGTTCACGATCAGCTACAATCTGAGTCAAATTAAGATAGAAATAGCTTAAAAACTCACTAATTAGTCCACATCATTCAGTTTGCACTTCAAAGGGGGTTTGTCGAACATGGGAATTACTACGTTTCAAAGCTTAAAACATACAAATTACGCAATTCAGTCCATTTCCTTAGATATCGCAGAAGAAAGGTCCTACCAAAAAAAAAAAAGGATAAAAAAGAGGTATCTTCAATAACTAGCCATTACAAGGTGCAGCGAACCTTCGTACCAACACAATTTATGGGTTTTAGTGATTCTTTTACCTCAAAGCTAAACAGTTTCTATAATTCAGCAGCTATAATTTACATAGAAAAAATCCCAAATTTCTAGGGTTTTATGATCAATTTACAAACAATCGCATGGGATTCATTTAATGTTTTTGCTCTATATTTTTACTCAGATATTCATAGGTTAAGCACAGCAAGCAAAATAGTACCTCAACAAACAATTTCGGGCACAAAAAACCGCCTTCTCTCTATAAAATCATGAAAAAAAAAAACACAAAATCGAGAACTTGATCAACGATATACAGTAGTGGATCATCAAACGAAAAACCCCAAATCAGAAACACTAAAACAAAGCAAGATATACAAAGAAACAGAGAACAAAAAAGTTAGAATCGAGAAGAACATGCAACCGTAGAAGATAATACAGTGCTTTTCAGGTTGTGGACTTACGGATTCTATAGATAACGAAAATCCCAGATAAATATATACAATTGAAGAGAAAGGGAACCCAAATCAGATGAAGAAAACCCACCACAAAAAGAAGAAGACTGAAAATAGCCCGAAAATTTCACAGCTTGGAGCTGTAGAAATAAAAAATAAAACAAAAATAAAAGAACGGAAGGGAGAGGAGAGGAAGAAGAAGCGAGAAGAAAAAGAAATCCTTTATAGTATTGGATATTAGAAGATGTTTGCTCCCACACGCGTGTTCCCATCCACACGCATTGAAACACGTGTGGAAGATCTGAGCTGCCCATCAGGTGGGATAAACTGTTTAGATCCTCTGGACTAAAATTTAAGCCGGATTGCGCCTTAGGTGGGCCACAGAATACAAAACTATTGGACGGCCAAAAAAATTTCGTATAAACTTCCGTTTACTTTGTTCGTCGTGGCCCACCACGTATGGCACGGCTTTCATATCAAAAGATCTAAATAGTGTAGCCCATCTGATGGAAGGTTCAGATCTTTTGCACCGGTTCCATACTAGCACGTGGATGGCAGTGCTCCCATAAGCGTGTGGAATTAGCAAGCCTCGTCAGTGAGGATTTAAAGGCAAAGTTTTTTTTGCGGCCAATCAAATATGCGAGGAAAAACTTTTATACTCTGGCTGAGAGGGATGCATGATGCGCAGCCCAAGTTTTTACTGGGAAATTGCAAACGTGGCATATAAACAATCCAATCCAACACCCCAAACTGTGGTTTCCCAGTTTACATGTATCATGAACAAAAATAACCTTATTTTATTATCTAAATATCGGATTATCCAAATTTTATTGGACCGTTCGAATGATAAAAAGAGTCGTGTACAACTTGGAGTACAAACATGCCATGTGTACAATTTTTAAGTGCCTGTGTATCAAGCCTCGTTAGCTGCTGAGTATCGTATAATTTACTCTCCTGTGGATAGAATGTATTAGACTAAGCTGTGGCCCAGAGTACAAGTGGGCCATGGTTCAGTGATGAAAACCGTTGAAACGAACGCATCCCGGTGGATGGCCATGCACCGAAAATTCAGCGGATTGCAAATCATGGGCATGGATTCTTTCGGCTTTTTCGGTTGAATGTAAGCGACTGTAGTATTTTCTTTTTTAATTCTGTGGGCCATCTATCTAAGGGTTAAGATTGTTCACAAGGAAGATTTTTGGTGCATAGGCCATCAACAGTGGGGCGAATCATATCAATGGATTGGATCAATGAGACTGGTTCACGAAACCGTGGCAAGTAATCTACGGTAAACAGTGTAGAGTAGTAGGCAATTCAGACATGGACCCCATCCGAAGCAAATCCATCTGACCTAAGGGCGATTAGGTGGGATGGGATTCATCTTGTCCCGTGCCAATACCACTCCATGTTTGGGAACAACGGAAATGTTTGGAATTAGATTAGATGGAATTGCATTGGGTCCTATGTAAATTTCACTCAATGTTAGCAAGTTGTGTAGGTCTCACCATGATGTGTGGGCTATATCCACACCGTCCACTCATTTTTTGAGATTATTTTAGAGCATGGGCCAAAAAATCAGGTAAATCTAAAGCTCAAGTGGACTCATCATAGAAAGCAACAGGGATTGAATACTTACCATTGAAAACTTCTTTGGGGCCACATAAGTTTTGGATCTATCTCATTTTTAGGCCCATCCATAAAATGAGGTTACAAAACAAATAAATGGTTTAGATATAATATGTGTGTTCTTCTCTGTAATTTCAAATGATGGTTGGTATATCCATTTAATGTACCACCGTTTTACCAACAAAGCATGGCATTAATCTTATCCCATGGCAACAAGGTACAATTCCTGCCATGGGTAATAATTATATTTTTTAAATCCCATCCCACTTAATCTATCCTAATCCCACCGCCCAAACTGGTCCTAAAGATCATGACCATCCATTTGGAGGAACTCCATTTAAAGGCTATAAGGGACCGCTGTGGTCCAAATTCAGTGGGTTCAATCAGATGGTTGGGATCATATGGACAGTCGTGATTCTCGGATTAGATCACGGGGTGGGGCCGTGTAACAACTCTAAATTTTGATACATCATAAAAAAAAAAAAAAAACTAAATTAAATATTTAAAGATTTTATTTTTAAATAAAAAATAAAAACAAGTCAATAGTTGAGTTGGCAGTAAAATTCTTAATTGAGAGAGAAGTTTAGGGATTGATTCTTAAAATAGTAATAATAAATTTTTTATTAAATATCATTAAAAAAAAAAAATTTAATTCAGGATAAGGGAGGATATGCTCATCCTACTTTACGAAGCCCTAAAGTAAAAGGAAAAAGAAATTCTAAGAAGGTCTAATCAGGTAAGTTCTAATCGTTAGATCTTTTTATTATGTTGTTAATTTCTTCTTTATCTATACAATGGATGACATGGATCATCCATACCATCATTGTATAGGTGTGTAGAGTCAATTTTAATAAAGTGATGTTTTTATGATTTCGATCTAATTAGTAATATTTTAGGAATAAATTAAATGGATGGAATCTGATTGTACTAAAATAGATCTGTACGGATCATATGATCCTTAAGGCCAAAATATACAAAGGCCATAATTTTTATATCAATCTAACAATCAGATAGGCCACATTAGTCAGATCTAAAAGTGTTTAATAAAGGAATCTTAAATTTTTGCACAAGTGTTGGTATCACTTGGCGTAGAAGGTCGAGATGGGTCATCGGTGTATGTGTGGTTAGATCCACACCATCCATCTCATGTGTAAAGGCAAAACATGATAATATCTCAAGAATCTGGATGATCCAATCATCCGGTGGGCCACCCGGATTAATTATTTGACATTCAATTTCAGGATCTTAAAAAGAAAATCTAAATCTTGACAATTAAATTTACATAAACATATAATTTTAATTATTTGATTATTTTAGATTTGACCACTTAGAATGTTAATTAAAGGTGGACCCCACCATGTAATACAAATAAATGAATAATAATATTGTTGATATAATTGATGGGACACAGGAATTCAAATCAACCTAATTACATTGCAGAGTCAATATTACCAAACTCAGGTGAATGTAATACAAATAAATGAATAATAATATTGTTGATATAATTGATGGGACACAGGAATTCAAATCAACCTAATTACATTGCAGAGTCAATATTACCAAACTCAGGTGAGTAACTCAACTTGTCTCATAATTCATTAAAATTAAAATAAATTGTTTGATTGATTTACTGGTTTGAATATTTTGATATGATAATTGTACGATAAATTTATATGTGAATATTTTAATCGAGACAACTATGCCAAATATGAAAAATATGCATTTACATATCATCCCTCATTCATTGCATTGCATAATGCATGGTAGATCCTAGGGGCCCTCCTGGGAAGAAATGTCGATCCTGGTAGAGCGTTACCAGATGCGAGCTATGCCCAAGCCTACCGAAAGGTGGAAGCCTACCCAACAGGTGGATGCGGGTTGACGACCTCCAACCCAAGCAGATGGACGATCATCTCATCTGATGCATTCATACATCATTTTACATTCATATCATTGTACATGTATTTATGTATTATTTTAATTGCTATGATTATGAACCATGCTGGGTTATATCACTAAGCCTGGTCAGCTTACATTTTTATTGATGGAAAAACCGTACAGAGGAATATTAGCAGATGATGTGACGCAAGAACCGGAAAGATATACTGTACCTGAACACAACCCACCTGAAACATAGGCATACTTATCTAAAGATGAAGTGGCGGTATTAGACAATTTTTTATTATATGTTTTATTTTGTTAGCATAGTTTGATAATGCATACTAGCATTTATTTTGAGACTTTAAGCAATTATTTAGATTTATTTCTCTAAAATAATGTTAGCATGAAATAAATATCATTATAATATAATGGTATAATAAGTGAATGATTTTAAGGTTCATTTTATTTTAATGGTCGTCAAGATTTATATAGGTTTAGTTGATTGGTGCTAAGTATTTATGTATGTGTGATTGAGATTATGGTGGACCTTATATTGAATATAATTATCATTTCTGATTAAACCGATTAAGGAATTAAATTAGTACACTTTGTGTACGAGTTACAAACTGAAACTCGGGTCTGAGGGTGCACACTTTGTACCCGAATTTTGGGGCATGACAGGCCGCGGTTGGGAAATGGTCTGCGGTTGAGCTCACTGGGCGTGTTTGGCCAGACTGATCCCACAATTTTAGGAGGGATGAGATCGTGATATCCCGGGATATGCATGGCGAGCCAAACAGTCCCAGTGAAATTGTCCGGGGGATCTTAAAATAATCCACCAATATCACTATCATTACCTTAAAATTGATCCCATGAAGGTAAAATCCCGGTATATGCTGGGCGTTCGCCAAACCGACCCAGTGAACTTGTCCTGCGATATAGCAATCCTATGCATCTTAAACCAATCCACTGACACCACCATCATTACCTTAAAATCAATCCCATATCTCCTGATCCCATAGGATTCGCCCGGCTAAACAGGCCCTGAGCTTGAGATCTAACTCATGCCCTAAAATAATCATGAAAATGGATAAATAGGGTGGATATATTACATACATGATGATGAGGCCCACAAAGTCAGTTGTCCGTGCGACATCAGGCAATTCACTTCCTTTTCAGATCATGCCGATGGGACCCACAAATTCGAGCGTGCATATACAGTGCTCGGTTTTGTACAGTTCTGGATTTAAGGGATGCACGTGATTCAATGATCCAAACCGTTCATATTGGTTTTGCCCGGAGATGGCTGATAAACCAAAGCTCTCCCAAGGCAAAGAGACATGAGAAATTGAGCAACTCTTCTCATCCCCCCCAAAAAAAAAAAAAGGCTAGAGTTTTACAATTTCTGGGAATTTTTGTGCATGGACCACTTATGGTGAATCCCATCGTAACTTTCTTGAACGCTGCATAAAGGGCATGGTACGGCTAAAGTGCAAACCCAAAATGAATGCAGAAAACCTTTGTTACACTAGCACAATGCAATGGATGATATACAGACACTTTAGAAATTGCACATGTTGCGTGCAAGTGATTTAAATTAAACTATGCAAATAGATGTATTGTGAACTCTTTTGATTATCTGAATAAGCGGTTGGTGGACATTTATTGGACGGTTAAAAATGAAAGTATCCAACTGTCATATTTCAACATTGGATTCCACAATTTTGCCAATTTAATTTAAGGTAACATATATATGCCACGTGTATAATTTTGTAAGTGCATGTGTATCAATTTTATACTTACCAAAGTACCAAACCATTTCAATTGTACTAGGCGAGCCGTCCTTCCATATGAAGGGTTATTTGTCTAAGTGGCCTTCTAAGATGACGTGGTCGTTGCATAGCCTAAATGATGAGATTTAAAGAATTATAGCTTTGAAACTATTTTTTCATATTTTTTATAATGAAAGTGTCATTTTGTTGTAACTATCCCTCATATGGTATGCTCTCATCTCAAAAAGTGAAAGCTCATTTGGAAGAAAGCTCATTTTGAAAAGGAATAGGGCTCTTACTAAAAATTGAAATTCAACTTACTCTTGGGTTGATTTGATTTGATCATTTTAATTGGTCAATCATGAACCCTTAGAAGGGTCTTTTTAGTTTTATGTTTAAAGATATTTATGACCCATAACTACACTAACGATGTGCATTGATTCTAAAATCTTTTCTTTTGGTGTGGTTTATTTGTGATGAGTTTTGCCTTCAAACTTAAGTTGATAATATGAAATTAAAATCCGTTATTTATGGCGAGTTGGATTTGCATCAAGAAAACCTAATAATCCTTGCAATAGATATGGATGGGTTCAAATGTGGGACCTTTGCTGCATGAGACCATTTGATCATTTCCTTCTTCCTCTACTTTTTATCTTCTTTTTTCTTCAAATTATGGGACCACACGAAGCCAAAAAGCTTCTTCGATAGTTGGTAGTTGTACGATCATAGTCCACACTCTCTCGAGAATGACAAAAAAAACTTCAGTCAAGCTTTAACGAAATTCAGACAACTCCCTAATTAAAAAATATTTTTTTAAAAGTTTTCCGACCACAGTCTCTAAAGTAAAAGCTATGGTGAGCAAAAATAAGTTTTTTGTGTTTCTTTGTTTTATCTTTATTGTGGGCATGAATGGTGAGAATTGGTGAACGAGATGAGGGTGTGGTGAGAGTTGGTGAAATGAAAGAGGATGTGGTGGGAGTTTGTGAAATGAAAGAAGGTATGGTGGTTCCTTTATAGGTGTTGTGGGTTTTTCTTATTGTATGAAAGGTGAGAGTTTGTGAAATGGAGGAAATTGTGTGTTAACGATCCGCAGTAAATATCCTTCAACGGTTCATTTTTTTTCAAGATCATCATTAAGCTTAGTTCAAATATATCTCTATTAGGCTGCACTGACGAGATCTCCGTTGGAATGGATCCATTTTAGTCGATAAGAAACACATACAATATATGTTACACGTATCTTTATGTTGATGTTACCTAAGAAATGATATGATGATGGTGGGATCCACGGAATGGACAATTGCCATGAGAGAGTATACCTCTTCTCGCAAAAAGTATAAATTAAATAAGGCATGAGAAACTCAATAGAATGGATGGAATGATGCCGGTTGCTCATCGGAGTGGGTCCCACGAGGTGGCACAACAATCTTAACTACCATTAAGGTTGATGCTCCCCACTCTCCAACATAACTATCAAAAATAAATTTGAATACAAACAAAATTGGTCTTTATGGAGTTCACGTATCTTTTGGACCATTCCTTTGGGATTCATAGTATATCTCCTTTGAAATCTGCTACGATCATTAGCTATGAGAAAGAATTTTAGTGCATGACCCCAAAAATGAGAGAAGAAGACATTAGAGGTGGGCCACACTAGAGGAAACTACTTTAAGAGGAAAGACCACTGTCATCTCTATTGATAGCCACACCGATCTTAGATGAAGATAAAATCAATGTCCCCAATAACTCAAGGAGCCTCGAATCATATGAATGGATCCGATCGACCAAGGGGCAGTTCTTCTTCTTATTTTTGCGAGACTGAGAATCTCCTTCCAAACCCTTTTTCTCATTACGAGATAAGTAATGTCATATGAGGAGTAGTAGTCACAAGGGATCCAAAGGAAAAAAAAGGTGCCCTAAGGCTATTGGGGAGACCACTGGATTTTTTAAAAGGAAAAATTCAACTCATACACAAGAAAGTGGTTTTAAAATATCATATTATCAATGTAAGTTTGAAGGGCAAAACTCTTTATAGATAAATCACACAAAATGAAAAAGTTTAAAATTAATAAACAAAATTAGTGTAGTTGTGGGCCACAAACATCTTCAAACATAAAACTAAAAAAACTATTTCATAAGTTTATGAATTAAAATAAACAGATTAAATCAACTATTGGTGGGCTAAGTTTTAGTTTTAAGGGGGCCACCTCCCTTTTCAATTGGACATTTCACCGAGGGACACTTTCTTCATCAAAAATATGAAAAATTGTATTCAGGGCTAGAATTTCTCAAGTCTTGTTCATACATACTCTAGCAATGTCCACGTCACCTTATTAGGCCACCAGGACAAATAACCCATGAACCAAGCCCTTGATCGAAGGGAGCTGATAAGGTGTTACTTCGATGACACCATGGCAAGTGTTACCCTTATCGTGTGGGGACCACCTTGATGAAGTTTTTGTATATCGATGTTGTACATCCGCTTTCCCATATCATATCATTTCAGGAGGTGATCCACAAACCTAACAAGTCCAAATCTCAAGTGGACCATACCTCTGAAAACCAAAAAAAAACCGTTATTTTCCTATTTTCCCTTCGTTAAACGGGTTGAATGAAAAGGAAACATTCCGGCGGGCATTACGATGGCCCTTAGAAAGTTTTTAATGATAGGCATTCAACCAAACATTGTTTCCTGTGCTGTGGTCCATTTGAGATTTTTTATCTTTTTATTTTTTAGGATAACATCCTGAAATGACATGGGAAAACGGATGGATGATGTGGATATAAAAAATAATAAAAATAAAATAAAATCATAAAGGTGACCCCACCGTAAGGTAACACCCAATCTGCTGCCTTGACGGAATGCCCAATGTGAATGGCTCATGTACCGAAATTCTCCCTTAAAAAAGAAGAAGAAGATGAAGAAACCGTATCTTTAAACGGGCGGTCACAAAGAAATACAGGGTCAGTTCCCATTCAACCAATAAAGGGTCAATGCAATCTACGGCTAGGATCTTCGAATGCGGATGATCTTTTGTCCGTGGACTCTCCGCATTGCCGTCCATCGGATTTACGTTTTGGATCAGTAAACCTTCGTCCATGGACCATTCTACACTGCGGCGAAATTCGTTCCGGGACTTGTACCAGACAGGCCAAATCGTGGGGACGCGGCTTCGGTGGATCCCGGACTGTGGGGCCTACCTTGATGTATGTGCCTTACATCCACACCGTCCATCCCGTTTTGACAGCTTATTTTAGGGCCTGTTCCTAAAAATGAGGCAGATCCAAATCTCAGGTGGGCCATATCACAGGAAACAGTAATGATTAATCATTAAAAACTTCTTGTGGGCCACAAGTTTTGTATCAAACTGATATTTGTGGTCCCTTTATCCAGGTCTTTGTGACCTTATCAACAGGTTGGATGGCAAATAAACATTGCCGTGGCTCCCAAGAAGTTTTTAATCGTGGTGTCTAATCAACACTATTTCTTGTGGTGTGGTCCACTTGAGATTTCTATCTGCTTCATTTTTTCTAATCATAACTTAAAATGAGGTGTCAAAACGGATGGACGGCATGGATGTAAGGCACATACATCATGGTGGGCCCACAGTCAGGGATCCACCGAAGCCGCGTCCAAATCGTGGGCCTTATCGTGAATGGAGAAATATCTCAAAGATCAAAGTGATCCGATGATTTTTCCCACGTGATCTCGACCGTCGAAGTAGCTATATAATTTGGTGTAGCCGCCCACTCGATTGCCGGCAAATCAGATGGTCGGGATTGTCCCATTGGAGGAATTTTCGTTATGTGCTACATCCCACTTAGAATTAACGATTTTGGATGCCACCATTGGGCTGCAGGTGGGCCAGTCGTACAGTCATTCGGTGACCACAAACCTTGTCTACTCTTTTTGGTTTTTCCTTCTCCCTCTGCTTTTCTCGGCTCAACGACAAAAGCCAAAAAGGATCGTGATGGAAAACCGCGGAGGGGAGAAGGGGTTTTTGATAGCATACATTGCCACCTACCACAGTACGGTGCAGGGATGGATCAGATTGCATCTTAGATGATAGTCTGAACCGTTGAAGATCTCACTATAGTCTTATGGAAGCTATGCCCATAAAATCATGCTTATTGATGATCTGAACTAGGGAATCTTGGATGTGAACATGAACCGTTCAAACCATTCGTCTTCGTAAACAATCATCCTCTCAACAAATATTCTACAGTATGGAACCTGTAACGTAGAATCAAGAATATGAACAGTTTAGATCTTTCTTTAAGATGCATGCGGGGTGAAACCCCACCCCGGTGTGGTATCTGTGGTACGGCGGGCATCGTATCCTATCAAAACCCAAAGTCAGAATCGCACCTGCGACGTCATTGCTTCGATTTGAGAAAGTACGCGCCTTTATCGTCTCACGCGCAAACAAGTGACATTTGTCTGATATCGGAACCGCTGGTTCCTGCGGTTTGGATGCCATTCGTTAAAAATGGGTCTTATCTGATCATGAGATGGACCACGTCTATGCACTAAATCGAACCGTAGGTTAATGACTGTCAAATCTTTGCATTGTACACATATAGCCCTCCTGATCACTGTCTTGAGCCCAGTTTTGAGATTTGGTATCTGTAGAGTGACGATAGCCTGATGGACGGGTCGGATATCACACAAGCGTACATCGCTGTCATATGTGCCCGTGCACTAGGCATTTCTGAGCCTCCTTTGCTTACTTCTGAGTTGGGTCATTCTTGGTAGGGTCGGGTTAGGTGAGCCTGACTCAAGTACAATAAAATGGAGACGGGTCAGGTGAGCCTGACTCGAGTACAATAAAACGGAGACGGGTCATGTTTGGGCCAGTATGCTTTTCTCGATTTATTTGATGGATCCGGACAATGATTGGCTAGTGGTCGTAGGCCAATCTATATGATTTTATGGTACTAAGTCCAAAAATGAGATAAATTCAAATCTCAAGTGAACACAAAACAAGGTGTGAAAACCACCATTAAAAACTTTTTAGGGCTACAAAAGTTTTGGATTAAGCTGATATTCGTTTTTTATAATCCAGATATAAATGACCTAATTAACAAGTTAATGTCAAATAAATATTACAATGAGCCCTAGGAGGTTTTTAATAGTGAAAATTCAATCACTACTGTTTTTCCCTAGTGTGGTTCACTTGAGATTAAATCTGCCTCATTTTTTGGATCAAGCCCTACAATGATCTAGAAAAATGGATGGACAGCTTGGATAAAACATATACATCATTGTGGGGCTCATAGAGCACCAATCACTAGCCACCGAACTTGTGGGAGCCTCACTAGCCAAACTGCGCCCATGGACCGGGCTAATGCTGACCAAAGCCCAATTCGAAGCGGACTGTTGCCATCCTACTTGCCTACCAACATGGTGACTGAAATCTTTGCCAGTTGCATCCCTATTCTAGAACCTCATTAAGATTTTTCAAATATATATCTATATTCTCCTATTCCCATTTATAATGTCAGTAGCCATGTGGCAATGGACAATTTTTATCCCTATTTATATTTTCTTATCCCTTATCCGGCCCGTTGATAAATTTTTTTTACAACAATGTAATTATTTTTCTTATATTCATGCCACAGTAAACATGTATATTTAATCTAAATCTTCCTAATTTAATTACTAGACATTTAGTGGATTTCAATCGGGTCATTGGGTACACCAAACCCATCTGATCACCAAGTTTTCAGGTTTTTGAAATATGCATGCTACCAGCCATCATGTCACCGAGCATGACTCGGTGGTAGTTGACCATCATTTTGAAAATGGTGGTGGCTTATCTTCCTTACACGCGGCAGAAATGTATGGACATTCATCCAAATTGTAGTGCAAACCTTGGTGGAGAATATTATAAATTCACACCGCGAGAATCCTAACCATCCAATTGGTGGATACAAAATGGATGCTTAAAACTAAAGTGTTAAGTGGTCCAAATTTAACACGCAAGATCATATGGTCAATGTTGATGCAAGAATCTAAACCGCCCTCTCTCGACCTCCGAGCACCTGCACAGAAAAAAGACAAAGGAAACCCTGGCTAGAGTAGGGGACCCTCCGATGTCAAAGTCAGGCTAGGAATCTGGGTCTGGTCGCGTTAAGGGGTTTAGGGTGAGAGATTCTGCATACCTGTTTATGTAGGTGAGTCCCTTATTTATAGTGTTTGCAAGATAGGATGGCTCGTAATCTTAGGCACGATCTCATTGTCGATGGAGCTACTTAAATGAGTACGCTTGTCGGCCCAAGCGGACCTCAAAAGTGGTCGGGTCATATTTTCCCATAACAGTTAATATCATGTATACGGTGGATGAGTTACAAGCTGTCATGTGTGGCTGAGTCATCACCATTTTAATGGTGGCCATGGGGGACAGAGCCCACGTTGTTGTTATTATTATTATTATTATTATTATTAGTATGAGTATGGGTTGGAGAAACAAAGGCGCCTTGACTCCAATCAAGGACCAACGACAATGTGATAAGATAAAATACACTCATGAGGATGTGTTTGATGCAATATGGAGTTGAATTGTGATCATCAGTCTAACAAAGTGGAAATAATCCAATTGTAATCTGCTTCCTCGGCATTCATGTTGAGAGAGTGTCTAGGCTCCAAATTGCATTTTAAGGGCTGCTTCCTTCCTTGTTATGAATTCTCGGTCCATTTCCTCTCAATGAACTGAATTTTCACAACTAATTTCCCTTGAGCATCCGAATGCAGCCTTACTCGCAAAAAAAAAAAAAATTCCGATTTCCTCCGGTAACTAGCAAATCTATTTATTGAATTAATCAGAAAAAAAAATAGAATGACATGGAATCTTCAACTGTTTAACAAACTAGTTAACAAATGTGCCAAACAGGATGTTGCTGGGCATTCTCAACAGTTGCAGCCTAGGAAGGCATTACCCAACTCAAGAGAGGTAAGTTGCTTTCTCTATTGGAGCAAGAGCTAGTGGACTGCAACACCAAGGGTTGAAATGGTGGCCTCATGAATGATGCCTTCTGTTGATTCGAAAAACTAGGTCGACCTCTTCCTGTACTTCGACCTGCAACACAGTGAGGGAGAAAGAGAGACCCTGGCTTGAGCCGGGGATCCTCCGATGCTTAAGTTAGTAAGGGCTCAGGAAGAGGAGTCTCTTAAGGTTTTTCTTACGTACCTTTAATCCTGGAGAGCCCTCTCTTTATCGGAGTGGGAGGTCCCAGCGTAAGGGGATTCTCTCTTGATTTTCCAAGAGATTTGATTTAGGTGATGTTTTGTTTACGGATACTTCCCGATCTCAAGATTTTCGGGATCGGAAATCCTTTTACAAGATTCTGGCTTACAGAGGAGACTTTTAGCCTACTGTTGGATGAAACTGAGTCGATTCAGGACCGATGTTTTTCTTCTATCCGATAGCCGATACCACAACCAACCATACATAGATCGATTTCATAATCGGTCAGGTGGCTTTCTGATTCAGGACCTTTAATAGGTCCCTTTAGACATTGTTGCCTCGTTAACCGAGTCAACTTGATGTGTCTTATACTTGCCTAAGGCTCTCGACTCTCTCACTTTCGGTCGGGATTCATTTCCTACAAATCCGAGCAAGTCTCTCCTTTAGGCTTTATTTTATCTCGGTCCGAACTATTGGCTCAGATCCCTCGGACAGTTTCAGTAGAGTTGGTCCATTTCATAACCAAGTCTCCAGACTTGTCATATTTTTCCCCAACAGTAAGCCCCCTACTCATTATGTCAGTTATATCGGCACTAAGGAGTAATGCATTGCAGACCGAGGTTATGATGGGGCATTTATTGCTTCTTGTGTCGTTCTTGACGTGCGATGGATCGTTACTTGAGGTCGCACAAGCGGACAGCCGTCAAGTCGTTTTGTCCGCTTATGAGCGTCGGACACGTGACGAAGATGTTACTTGCGTTAGTCGGTGTGCGCCACCCGTCAGGCGGGGGAGTCGAAGCAGGCGTCGATTCGACTCCTCCTTAAATGCTGCTGCCATGTGGCTCGGCTATAAAAGGAGGAGCGGGATCGACTTTCACACTTTCGTCTACCCCCTTGATTCCCTTTTCTTTCGTTCTCTCTTCTTCCTTCTTTACTGTGCTTGCGATCTGCCAGTATTCTCCGTCCTTACTTTGTTCCTTCCTCCTCAACTGTGTGCTTTCATCTTTCCAGTGGTCTTCTCTTCCTCCCTTTTCTTTTCGACGTTCAGTGATAATGCACCCTTCAAGTCCCCGGGAGGGGATTTCCAGTGATGAGGGCGAAATAGAGCATTTTTGGAATGTTTCGGAATCGCCTTCTTTACTGGCGGAGATGGCGATGAGCGCCAATGAGGCTTTCCAGCTCACCGCTAGGATGTCCAGTGGGATTCTAGTAGAACGCCGTGCTCCAGAGGGTCCCTCTGTCTTAAGACATGCCCCGGGCAGGCCTACCTCTTTTTTCCCTGAGGATGACTTAGAAGAAGAGGAAGAAGAATTAGAAACCTCTGAGTCAGCTCTTCCCAAGAGACCGGTGAGGGCCGAGTTTGGGGGGACCACTGAGTCGGTTCCCCTACGGAGATCGGCTCGATTTGCTGAGTTGCCAGTTGAAGAAGGAGAGACTGCCGAGAGTGAGGAGGTCGGAGACGAGCAGAAGGGGCCGGTTCCCTCAATTTTGACTGAGACGGATTTGGATAGGATCCGAGTAGGGTATCATGTTTCCGACTCAGTAATTCTTCAACTTCCGCTTCCGAATGAATTGCCTGACCATCCTCCTCCTGGGATGGTCGCAATTTTTTAAGTTGTCATGCAATGTGGCTTGCGTCTGTCCTTACAACACATTGTTCGGGATTTTCTTTCCCGGCTCAGAATCGCTCCCGGGCAGATAGTCCCGAATGGATGGAGGAACTTGTTTAGATGTGCAGTGTTGAGGGTCAAATATTGTATATTAGACCCCAGTTTTTGCCTGGATTTACAAATATGGTACTGTTTAACGGCTCAATTTAATCGTGTTTGTGATGCAAGGTGTATTTACGAGCTTGGACTGAAATAGGGTGCTAAAAGCATAGATTTAATGCTCAGAATGCACAAAGGTAAGGGACGGACCCTAGGAGACCGAGATCGATGGATATACACGCCAGATATCCGAGAAAATCGAGAAACTGAAGCTCAAGTGGCCCGAAATTGGTCCAGAATCCAAGATCACAGGGTTCCCACCATCTGCTTGGCTCGAAACTTCGTACATGGCCTGAGGACCATGAATTAACCGTACATGTCGAATTTCAACCGTTCGATCCCTGTAGAAGTAGCCCAATGGACAAATCAGCCCATAAAACTCAGATTTGAGGCCCGGCTAATATCTGGATATGCTTCAAATTTAGTTTCAACATGATAAATGAGCTGAAAATACGAATGGATGGAGCAGATTTCTCACAAAAATCGCCATGGGACCCACACATACAGTGCGCGTGCAAGGTGCACAAGTGCACCGGACGAGCACAAAACGCTTAGTGTTCTTGCGTCTGATTGACGGTTTGTGATCGTGGGCCCCACCCATCATCCCTTTGGCAGATCTGAACCGTCCATTGCATCCGGAATGGGGGTTTAACCCACGCTTAGATTTCCTTTTGGCATCATGCAAGTTTCTTTACTTTCCCAGTCGTTAAACACAGGATGGACGGCGGAGCAGAAAGATCGGTGGACCACACCTAATCCAAGCTAAACAAACCCTTTCCAAACGGTTTTTCGAGGGCACTTCAATGGACGGTGTGGATTTTCTTCCTGACGTCAATCAGTGGGACACCAGCCATCACAGCGTGACGTGCATCAACTCTGTTTCGCAACAGAGGTTGCATTCCGTTCCTGTAGGCCACCATGGTCGATGATTCAGATAATTGGGACCGTCCATCAGGCTTAAAAGGGCCCTATAAACATGGCCTAGGTGGCGAAATTTCAAGATACACCGGAGATTAGTCTCGATTCGTCCAAACAGAAGACTGACGGTGCAACGGAAAGACGGGTGGGACACCAAATTCGGTTTAAAAATTGTCCAATTTTACCGAATTTTCAAGGGCGATCCAATGAATGGATTGGATTTTTCAGTAATTCCCGATAATGGGCCCCACGTTCAACACAACATAAGACCGTATGCAGGGATTGCGTAAAACTTCCGCACCTGATATGCGCAAAGAAAAACGTCTGCTGCAAGTTTCCACTGACAGCTGCGTAGGAATTCACCGACATCACGCGGCCACTGCCTCCATCAGCCTATAAAGAAAGACGTCAGAAAGAGGAGGAGGGGATGCAATTGGAGCTGGGACGTGGAGCAGAGAAAGAGAGTATCATTTCAAATTATTTTTTTAACTGTTTCTTTTTATTATTTCTTTTGAGAGCTAGTCCAATCATGTTGGGTTGAACCTCTTAGCTAGGGCTAAGAGGAGAAGCTTGTAGCGTAATGGGAGACTTTTTGCTTGTGCCTTTTGTTTAGACTGAAGTGATGTTGATTTTGGTTTAATTAAGGGAATATTTTTAGTTTTTAATGGGCTGTTGTGACTAAAATTACAATGGGTCTGCGATAGCTTTGAGCATGTTCCTTTTCTGTTTATAATTATGACGTCAGGAAGCCCTATTGTTCACCATCATCTCCTTGGCATGGTTGGATGTCGGTACCCTTCCTAACCTTCATATATCTGTTGATTGGTTGGTAATTAGTTTAATTCTATTGTTTACTTTGTCCCCTAGGCAAGGTTTGGTGATAGAATCCATTCTAATTCATACACCTTTCATCTCTTGAAAACTATATCAAATGAAGTTCAGTTGATTTTCATGGTTACACCCTTCAACTGGATGAAGATGAGACTCTAAGTCCAGTTGAGTTCTTGAAACAGGCATAAGATCTCCCTGATCTCTACAAGTGGATCCTCTGAATCGCTAGTTTCCTACCTTTGAATTCTTTAAAGTTTTAAATAATTATTTCATCATTATTCCTCAAATTACAGTCGATTTAGGTTTTATCTTAATCTAGTTCTAGTTCTCCTTAGTTCAAATTACGTACAGGTATCAGTCCCTTGGGATTCGACCTCGTTCTCACCGAGTTTATTACTACATCACAACCTTATACTTGGGGAGTGAACATGTAGTGTTGTGGGCTGAGACAGAATAGCCCCCACTGACCATGGACGAGTTCCTCTATCTATACTATGTTCGGCCGAACACTTCGCAGCCCGACTGGTATTTTTTGAGCGCTTGGTGGAACAAGAGTGGCTCTTTGATAACCGACCCTCCTACCTCCAACAAGCACTGGAGAGAGAGGTGGTTCTGGGCATGCGGTCGCTGGAAAACTGCCGAGCCTGGACTGTTCGAGCCTCTCATTCCCCGGGTGTTCTCTAAAGCAGGTGACTCGGCACGCCTTTTCCCTCGTTTTGTCTTGATAAAATCCTCTTGAGTCTGACTGAACGTATTCTGCAGATATTTTCAAGAAAAAACCGAAGCTAGCAGCCAACGCTTTAGCTCGGATTAGAGACTTGTGGACGTTGAGCCCGGAAGATAGGTCTTGGAAGTCTCTTTTACAACCAGAGTGTCTTCTTCTTTCGGGCCTGGATTCATCCGTAACAGGTATCCTTGAATTATCTAGGCACATCCTTCTTGAATTTTTCTGACTCTACGTTTTATCCAACACAGAAATGGCCGAAGCTCGACCCCTTCTGAGGCCATCGTTGAAGTTGAAGGCTCCTCCTAGGTCAGTGCTTCTGTCGGAGCCTCGGCCTCCAAAGAAGGCGAAAACTGCTCCCTCTGTCGCGGAGCCTTCCGCCCCAGTCGCCATTACTTCGGCCGTCCCGACCGTCGTCGATCTTTCTAACCCCGAAGAGAGGGCGAAGGACGTTCTGGTCGAGTCCCGGGCAACTCTTGAGCCAGGACCTGTAAGACCCGTGTCCTAATCCGTACCATTCTGTTAGCTTCCGCGGTCCTTCCGGTCAAATTCTGGCAACCTTTGCACCGAATTCGGTGTTTGCGCACGATCCTAAGCCAGGTCACGCGCACCGACGTCGGCTCGATCTGAAACTTATGTCTTGGCGATCGCGTCATCGCCGCGATTCCAACGCCGTGATTTGCGCACCGAACCGATACCCAGGTAAGAAGATGCCGCTCAGCGTTTATTCCGAAGAAACACCGCGCGTTGCGGATTTCGAGGGAATCTCTACACAATTAGTCCCACTAATTAACCATAAATGCAACCATACCTCAAAGTACTCCACCCATTCCCTCTTTTTCCAAAAGTCCACCATCTTTTCACCTCACCATTCCTCTTTTTCTCATTTTCAACCTCAACCATCCCTCTTCTCCACCAATTTCAAACTAAACCATACCCCTCATCACTCTTTTCTTACAACCATCACTCCACCCATCCCTCCACCCATTATTTCTATCTCTCCCTCTCATTCTCTAGCAACTTTTCCAAATTCCATGAGAAATTTCACACATCCAACACACTCTCTCAACTTCAAGTGTGGCCCACCCTCTCATCTCCAATCTCAACCATTCATCTTTCATCAACCTCCATTAAAAGTGAAGGTAAGGAGCTAAGGAGTCCAAGGGAGCAAGGAGAAGGAAGATAAGGTGGGTGATTTTCCATTATTTTAAGCTTTAGGCTCACTTGTTGGTGGGACCCATTTGGATGTATGTGATTTAATCAAGAGCGCCCATAGTGGCGGGGTTCCTCTATCTCACCGTGTATCTCTCTCTCTATCTCTCTCTCATTCTTTCTTTGTAATGGTGTGGATCCCACCGATATGTGTTACATCTCCCCCGTCCATCCACATCAGACGGTGTGGCCCATTCTATTATAGGTGATGATCCGCACCCTCCACTGTTGGGATGGGCCCAATGCATCTTTTTATATGTATATATATATATATATATGTATGTTATATTTTATATAATATATGTATATAATATATAATATAATATGTACTTATATATATATATATACAATATAAGATAAATATTAAATGTATCTGTATATATATATATTGGTGGGCCACATTCACGTGGGACCCACCACATTTTGGTGACTTTAAAAAAGGGGAAAAAAAAAAAAAAGGAAAGGAGTGGTGGGCCTCTCATGCAGGCCCCACCTTAATGTTTCTATACAATCCAAACCGTCCATTCTCTTCCTCGGGTCACTTAAGCGTTGAACAGAAAAATGAGATTGATTTGGTTTTCTGGCGGGACGTGAAAACAGATCCCTACCTTTGATTTGCTCCCTGATGCTCCTGTACGTCTGAAAAAGCTCAATATTGGACTCTATGGGTTGGTATCAAGCCACAGAGACCAATGGATGGAGTGGATCGTACTGAAGCGGGCCCCACCTAGGAAAAACCGTAGAAAAACTGATTTTCAAAAAAAAAAAAAAAAAGAAGAAGCAAGCAGCAGCCGCTGCCGCTGACGGACAGACGGTCGGGCTGGGCTCACGGCCCCAATCGTGGGCCCCACCGTGATTCCTTTCGACCATCAGCACCGTGCATTTGATGGGTCCTCTCAGTCCACACGTCCACCCCGAAAATCAGCCTTATACGGAACTCAAGTGGGCCATACCATCTAAAATCATGAGAAAACATGCCAAAACATATAAAATCACTTGGTGGGGCCTACGTGAGTTTTGGACGTTCCTGAAAATTGGTCTGGACCGTTAGTCCAGTGGGACACACATAATGGGTGGTCTGGATCAGTGGACCACATTACAGTGGGCCCCCAAATCATGACCCTATGAACGTTTTTTTTAATAAAATAAAATAAAATAAAATAAAAAGGGGTTCCAGTGACCCTGTGACAGGTTGGATGGCAACAGACATCACTGTGGGCCCTACCCACCTATGGTCCACGTGAGTTGTTTGGATGGCAAACAAACATCGTAGTGGGTCCTACTCAAGGTCCACGTGACCTTAGGGATGGATTGGATTGCAAATAAATAAATAAATAAATAAATAAATAAATAAATATTACAGTGGGTAATAAATATTACAGTGGGCCCTATCACATGACCTTATGAATAGGTTGGACGATAAATAAATATTACAGTGGGCTCTACCCTGGTCCACATGACCCTATGAATAGTTGGTTGGAGAATAAACATTATAATGGGCCTTAAGTTGGGTGGAAAATAAACATCATATTGGGCCTTAGGCTGGGTGCAAAATGAGCATTTTGGTGGGCCCCACTTATGTAAGTATTGTAAACCATACCCTCTATTAGTGTGGGCTCCATCATAATGTATGTGTTTCATCCCACTGTCCAACTGTTTTTGGAGATAATTTAAGGCCCATTATGGAGGCCCATCTTCATGCATTAGTGGTCCTTGTTGAGGCCCACCTTAATTTGTATTAGGTCCATCTTGTGAGGCCCATTGAGGCCCACCTTGATATAGATATGGGGCTCATGTTATGTAGCCTATTTGATGTATTTGGGTCCTTGGGTCAAAGCCCAATTAGATGTATAAAAGGCCCATTACAATATGTGATTCATGGAAGGCCATTCCTTGGGAGCGATGTTGGTTTGACGTCCACATTGATAATGTTGGTTAAATGTCCGCATTATAGCTCTCCCTAAGGCCCACTGATAGGCCCAAACTTGTGGTAAGTAGGCCGTCTAGACCCATCTCCATTATACCTAGAACCCATCTCTTATTACATGTTTAGTATAGATTCATGATCATTCGCACCATATGTATGGATGTGAGGAGTGACCGATCATAGCATATACCTTTGGATAGACTATTTATGGGCTCCCCGATAGGTGGAGTTGCCTCATATAAGTGCATGGTATATACGGGTTGCATGACTGATGGTGTGACGCATGCACTTGCATTTGTGTGATTGTAATTTTGTATGCCCTAGCGACATCGGGCCATAGCCTCCATGACACATCATGGATGGGGGTTGGATACCAAAATGTTTGGTTTCAGCATACGGGCGCCATAGACGCCCCCGGTGAAAATCCCTAAACCCGATGGTACAGGAGGATGACTCCAACGTCGAGACCGAGTGGAGATACGAGCGCATGAGGGCCGAATACCGGAGGCCGCGTCTCCCAGTGTCGTGGTCGGTTGGAAAGGAGTGTGGCCTTACTCGCCCGAGGGTAGGGGCAATACTAGGCTGAGTTAGCTCCCGAATGGGTCCGCTATCGACATCCTGGATAGGCAGGCCGATATTGGTCGGCGGATAGTGAGGTTTCTTACGCTCACTTGGGTTGTAAGGGAGCGGCAGTGCCATTTGGAATGTATTAAACCCCGATGATTCTATGAGAACTATACTGATACATGTTGAGGTTTGGCATGCTTGAGTTGCATCTTGCATCGCATGGCCGTGTTATGGCCGATAGATTCATATCTTGCACCGCATAGCCCATTGCATTCATGTGCTCATCACCATGATTCCGCATTACTCTGACCTTGCATTTTGAGCACGTTTATATTGCGCACACACTTACACCACCCTCTAAGCTTTCCATAAGCTTATGCACGATTGATGCGTGCAGGTGACGCCAGGACGCAGTCGCAGCCATAGTCTCGCCGTGGTCGGACCGTGCAGACGAGCTTTTGGAGTTTTGTTTCTTTTATTACATTGTATTTTCCCCTTCCAGTCGTATTGTACTCAAAAGTTTTTGATCATAGTGGATTTTGTGGTGGTATTCTTGTGGTTATTGTTTGTGGGTTATGCTTTTGTTATGCTCATTATGAATCAGACTGATGATTTGAAACCCTCCTTGTAGTATCCCAGGATCGGAACCTGGTGAATGGGTATCGGGATCCGAGAACGGGGTTCTACGGAGGCTGTCGGCGCCGGATTCGGCGATCGGAAATTTTGTGAGCCCGGTTTCCGAGTTCGGGGCGTGACAGGACCTGTTGCAGAACAGGTCTCGGGGTGAAGAGAGAAGCAGAGAGCAGAGAGTTCAAGGGAGGAGTCAGCTCCACAGGAGCAATCATCCTTCTGTCGGGCCGTGACAGAAATGGTTCCTTGGGCTGTTTCTGCCGAGAGTGAAAAGGAATTCGCTTTCATCTTCGAAGCTCCCAGGAATCGGATACTCTCCAATGCTATGAAGGTCTTACTTCAGGTAGGATATCAAATTTATCCTTTGCTCCTTGTCTCTTTCGGCTTTAATCGGACTTTTTTTTTGTGCAGCTCGCTCCTTGCCTGTTGATAGCCCGCGTAGATTTGACCGAGGCTGAGAAGGCCCAGAAACATGTGGCGGACGTCAAAGCGGCTCGAAAATGGGCAACAGTTGCAGAGGCTTAACTTAAGATTACCTCAACTAGGGTCAGCCGTTTGACTGGCGAGTTGAGCGTGGCTCAAAAGGCAACTAAAGATGCTAGAGCTGAATGTGCTCGGATGACTCAGCTGCTGAATGGAGCCCTTGATGAGAGTCGGTAACTACGCCTGGCTCATGACGCCTCCAAGGAGAAGCTAGCTCGGCTGAAGGCCGATACAAAAGCAGCGCTCGAGGTGGCCAAGAAAGAGGCAGGAGAGAAGGCCGTAAAAGACTTCCTTGAATCTCTGGAGTATGAAGATGAGAGGGATCGCTTATACGTGAGCGGGTACAAAACTTGCATCCAAGTGGTGAAGTAGTTTTTTCCCAACCTTGATCTCTCGAGATTCGAGGAAGGGCCTCCCGAGGATCCGACGACTGAAGCGACTTAGTCTGATGATGCTGTGGATGGTACCGGGGTCGAGTCTGAAGCAGCTCAGGCTCCAGAAGTCATTCCGAGTGACCCTTGATAGTCTCGGAGCTCAGTTTTTGGTACCATCATCAGGTCCATTTTTGGCACTCACACCAGCTTCGAGCAATCTCGAGAATAGTATTAACCGAAGAAGAAATTCGCACGTTGTGGCTGATCTTTCTTTCGCCCTCAACCCTTTCTAGTCTAACAATGTAATGATGAAGCAAGATATAACTTGATGTAATATACTGATAAATGAATATGCTTAGTTTCATTTTTCATTTTTGACTTAGTTTACATGTCTGTTATTTTTTAGCCTTTTTCATTGCTTTGCCGTGTCGACTTTAGGGTAATAGACTTTTAGATGCTCGGCATTCCACGGATGAGGTAGTAGTCATCTGGTTAGGTCTTCCAACCGATACGTCCCTAGTCGAATGGTGGCTGAGACGATATAGGATCCTTCCCAGTTGGGTCCCAGTGTACCTGAGCCAACTTCCTTTGTTTTGAGGAACGTCTTTCGGAGAACCATGTCTCTAACTCGAAAACATCTGACCTTGACTCGGATGTTATAGAACCAAGTTACCTGCTGTTGTCGAGCTCCCATACATAGCCGAGCTCTTTCTCTTTGTTTGTCCATAAGATCGAGTCCAAGTGTTAAGAGTTGTTCATTATCCTCTTCGTTAAACGAACTGACTCGAGCTGAAGGCAACCCGATCTCGACCGGAGTGACGGCTTCCGAGCCATAAGCAAGGGAGAAAGGAGTTTCTCCTGTGGCGGTTCGAGCTGTAGTTCGATATGCCCACAATATTTTCGGGAGTTCTTCAGCCCATGCTTGTTTGGCCCGGCGAGCTTGGTCCGAAGATGCTATTTGATGATCATATTGACTACCTCAACTTGTCCGTTCGTCTGAGGATGGTGGGGCGATGAGTACACATTTCTGATCCCGAGGTTGTCACACATTTCACGAAAGCTCATATTGTCGAACTGCTTTCCATTGTCGGTAACAATGGTCAGGGGTACTCCGAACTGACAGACAACATTCTTCCACACAAAATCAGTGATCTTCTGTTCGGTTATTTATACCAGTGGCTCAGCCTCGACCCATTTCGTGAAGTAATCCACGGCTACAACAGTGAACTTGGTCTGGCCTCTTCCCGTTGGGAGTGGCCCTATAATGTCGATTCCCCATTTTGCGAAAGGCCAAAGACCAGTCATAGGTGTTAGCGCTTTGGGAGGTTGTCTCGGGATAACCGCGAATCTCTAACATATATTGCATCTCTGAGCGAGCTTACAAGCGTCGTGTTGGATAGTCTGCCAGTAGTATCCCTGACGTAATACCTTATGCGCGAGTGACCGTCCTCCTGAATAGTTTCCACAGGTCCCTTCGTGGATTTTCCGTAGTACATAGTCCGCTTCACTGGGGTTTAGGCATCGCAGCAGTGGAGCATAATAATCTTTCTTGTATAAAGTCTCATTGAATATGGTATAACAAGAGGCTTGGATCTTTAATCATCGGGCCTCGGCACGGTCTTCAGGCAACTTACCCTTGTCGAGAAATCGAATGATCGGATCAATCCAAGAAGGTTCCGAGTTAATCGTATGTATGACCGAGCTAACTGGTTCACTAATACTCAGTTTGGCGACGTACTCAACTGGAACAGACCTGCGTATATCGTCTTCGTCAGCAGAGGCGAGTTTTGCTAATAGGTTGGCTTTGGCAGTCCGAGGGATCCGAGTGACGACATAACACTGAAAGCTGCTAATCAATTCTTTAGCTTTCTCCATGTATGCTTTTAATTGCTCTTTTTGTGTTTAATATACACCGGTAATTTGGCTAACAACTAGCTGAGAATCACTAAAAACATTTAGATGCGTAACACCCAAGCTGGCCGCGAGTCGAAGGCCGAGCAACAACGCTTCATATTCTGCTGTATTGTTCGAAGCTTGAAATTCAAGTCTTAAGGCATACTGCATGTAGGTTTGATCTGGAGTTTCCAGAACTACTCCTGCCCCGCTTGCCTTAGAGTTGGAGGAACCGTCGACATACAGCTTCCAGAGTATTGGGTCGAGCGATGACGTGGGAGAAGCAGTAGTCGATTCTTCAACAGGCTCGGTCATATGCTCAATCAACGGGTTGGTTTGTGGTGTTACTTCAGCAATGAAGTCGGCCACAGCTTGCCCTTTGATTGCTACTCTCGGCTTATATTGAATGTCGAATTCGCTGAGTTCGATCGCTCATTTCGTTAGTCGGCCGGATACATCCGGTTTCTGTAGAATCTGACGCAATGGGAGATCGGTCATAACGACAATGGTATGGGCTTAGAAATATGGTCGAAGTCGGCGCGAGGAGACAACTAGAATTAGGCTCACTTTTTTCAAGAGTGGGTATCTTGTCTTTGCCAGTAATAGTGCTTTGCTGACGTAGTAAACCGGTAGCTGCTTTCCTTCATACTCACAAATCAAGGCTGAGCTAACTGCTGCCTTGGACACCGCTAGGTACAGCAGCAGATCTTCTCCTGGCCCAGGTTCCGATAAGAGTGGTGGAGATTCGAGATAAGACTTTAATTGCTGGAACGCTGCTTTGCACTCTTCCGTCTAATCCATTGTTTATCATCCCTTCAATTGTTTGAAGAACGCGAGACATTTATCCGTGGCTGTGGATAGGAAATGATTAAGTGCCACTACTCGTCTAGTCAGTCTTTGTATATCTTTAATCATTTTCGGAGATTCCATGTTGAGCAGGACTTTTATCTTTTTCGAATTTGCCTCTATTCCTCGCTGTCTGACCAAGAAACCGAGGAACTTTCCCAAGCTTACGCCAAAGGCACACTTACTCAGGTTCAGTTTCATTCGGAACTTGCGTAAGATAAGAAAATTTCTTCTAGATCGGCTATATGGTCGGCCGCGTGTACACTTTTGATGAGCATGTCGTCAATGTACACTTCCATGGTTCGGCCGATCAGCCGAGCAAAGATTTTGTTCACCAATCTTTGATAAGTCACATCAGCATTTTTCAAACCAAATAGCATCACATGGTAACAATAAAGGCCTTTGTCAGTGACAAAGGTAGTTTTAGATTTATCGGACTGATGCATTACAATTTGATTATACCCTTAATACGCATTCATAAAGCTAAGAAGTTCATGCCCCGCAGTACTATCTACCAACTGGTCTATCCTCGGAAGAAGAAAGCTATCCTTTGGGCAGGCTTTATTTAGATCGATATAGTCAATACAGACTCACCATTTCCCATTGGCTTTCTTCACAAGTACGACATTAGCTACCCATTCCGGGTAGTATATCTCTTCTATGAATTTTGCATTGAGGAGATTGCTAACCTCTTCTTCAATGACAGTGTACCTTTCAGGGCCGAGTGGTCGTCGCTTCTGTCGGATTAATTGAAAGGTTGGATCGATATTGAGTCGGTGAGTGATCACTGACGGGTCGATTCCCTACATATCTTCATGGTTCTACGCAAATACGTCAGCATATCGTCGGAGCAGGGCTATCAAATTATCTTTCAAGAGTGATCGCAGAGACGAGCCAATTTGCACTGTTTTAGATCCGTCTGTCTCGACCAAAGGCACCGAGATAAGATCTTCAACCGGTTGCCCTCGTTCATGCATCTCGACTCGGGGGTCCAGCGACTTAATCATCGATACTTCGGTTGGAGCTTTCTCGGTGGAAATTTTTACAGCTGTCACGTAGCAACGTCTCGCATCCTGCTAATTTCCTTTAACGACTCCTACTCCCGACTCAGTCAAAAATTTCATGAAGAGGTGGTATGTAGATGCCACAGCCTGAAGGAGACTCAGAGAGGGTCGACCGAGTGTACGCGGACGATTGGTCAGCTATCAGGAAATCAACCATTGTCGTCACTTGGTGCGGAGGGTTTTTCGTCGTGAGTGGCAGTGAGATGATCCCTTCCGGGAGTATCTATCCCCTCGAGAATCCGACCAATGGGGTACGAACTGGTCGTAATGCCGATCATTCAACACCCATCTTGTCGAACGCCTAAGTGAACAATACATCAGTCGATGATCTTGTGTCGATGAGTATGTGGAACACTCTTCAGTTTGCGATGGTGAAAGTAACGACTAATGCATCGTCATGTGGATTATAGATGCCTCAGGCATCTTTATCAGTGAACGAGATACAGTACTTTTCTTTCTTCTTTTCTTTTAAAGGCCGAGCTATGATCAGAATTTCGGACTCAGGTTGGCTGAGGCTTCTAGCGTGGTTTTTTCGGGCATTATTTGAGTCGCCTCCGCACAGGGGTCCTCCGACTATCGTCCGGATTTCTTCTGTGGATCGGTTGTCCCTCGGTCGTTCTTCCGTTGCTCCTGTTTTCTTGACATGTTCTTTGAGCCGGCCTTCTCGGATAAGCCTTTCGATCTCCTCCTTCAAGTGATAGCAATCACTTGTACTATGACCATGATCGCGATGGTAGTGACAGTACTTGTCCTTATTTCATCGGTTCGGATCACTCCGAAGCTTATTCGGCCAACTTACGAATCCTTCACTTTTGATTTCCATCAACACCTGTTCTCGAGGTTTGTTAAGCGGGGTGTATGTAGAAAACATTCGGTCGGGTCGCTTGCCTAACTTGCGTTCGTCAAGCGCTCGGTCGTCCTTACGCTTTTTTCCTCCAGCTGAGTCAACTTCCTTTTTGGCTGACTTTTTGACCATGGTTTTTGCGTTCTGGACAGCCTCATGCAAGTTCCGCGTTTCTTCGGCGTCTGCGTACTTGTCTGACCGAGTCATAAACTCTGCCAAAGTTTTGGGTGAATTCTTGTCCAGGGACGCCAGAAACGGCTTATCCATCACACCTTGCATGAGGGAGTTGAGTGTTATCTCCTTCGAATGTTTCTGAACTTGGAGTGATTCGAAGTTGAATCGTTTGATGTAATCTTTCAGCAACTCTCCCTCCTTCTGAACTATGTTGTTCAAATGCACTGGGGGCTTCAACTTCTTCTTTCCGTCAATAAAATTGGTAAGGAAGGCGTCACTAAGTTCTGCGAAGGTTCGGATGGACTTCATTTTCAAGTGTTTGAACCAAAGTCGGGCTACGTCGGCTAAGGTGAGGGAGAAAGCCCGGCACATCATGGTATCCGAGGCATCATGTAGTTCCATGTATTTTCGAAAGCATTCGATGTGCTCAGTCAGGTCGGTTTTACCAATGAAAGGTGTAATTTGTGGAAGACGGAACCGTTCCGGTAGCCGAGCCTGCATCACTTCCTCCACAAACGGGGATGCTTTTGTTTCGGGTTGATTCTGACGCAAATCCCGACCTTGTTTCATGTCCTCAATCTCTTCCCACACTTACTTTTTGAAATCTTGAAGGTCGGATTTCCAAAGTTCGTCACTTTCGGCCATTACCTCGACCGGAGGCCGACTGCGCCTCCGCCGATCGATTTCATGTCGAAGATCAGTGGAGGGCAGCACGGTAGTAATGGAATGAGCGAGCGCTGGCTCGGACGGACCTTGGGGCTGACTTCGCTAAGGGAATGTCGGTTGCGGGGCGATAGACTCGGGATCAGCAACTTGTTGCAGGACGTTAGTCGTTTGAACACCCGGCGGAACTTGCTGCCAGTGTATCTGTTCCAACAGCTGTTTCATGACGTTTATGTCGGATTTGAGTTCCTGGACTTCTTTATCTAGTCGCCCATTACCTCGGTTCCGCTAGGTGTTTCTCGTCGGAGCGGAGGTCGTTGGACGAGCAGCGGAATTCTGACCTTGATTCTCTCGGACAGCGTTCGCATCCGATGGTTCAACGGCAGCGGCCTCATTTAATTTTTTCTTGAACCGTTCTTCTAGTAATCACCATTAAAGCACATTTTATGGCCTCTGGATAGAGCGTAGAAAATAACTTTTTGTATCGTTTCCCACAGACGATGCCAAACTGTTGATGCGAAAAACTGGGTCGACCTCTTCTTGTACTTCGACCTGCAACATAATGAGGGAGAAAGAGAGACCCTGACTTGAGCCGGGGATCCTCCAATCCTTAAGTTAGTAAGGGCTCAGGAAGAGGAGTCTCTTAAGGTTTTTCTTGCATACATTTAATCCTGGAGAGCCCTCTCTTTATAGGAGTGGGAGGTCCCAGCGTAAGGGGATTCTCTCTTGAATTTTCGGAAGATCTAATTTAGGTGATGTTTTATTTACGGATACTTCCTGATCCTGAGATTTCCGGGATCGGGAATCCTTTTACAAGATTCTCGGGACGATATTTACGATTACACTGTCTCTCCTTTATTTGGCTCGACCTCAATAGATTCATAATCTCGGCTGGCTTACAGAGGAGACTTTTAGCCTACTGTCGGACAAAACCGAGTCGGTTCAGGACCGATGTTTTTCTTCTATCCGATAGCCGATACCACAACCAACCATTAGGTCAATTTCATAATCGGTCAGGTGACTTTCTGATTCAGGACATTTAATAGGTCCCTTTAGACATTGTTGCCTCGTTAACCGAGTCAACTTGATGTGTCTTATACTTGCCTAAGGCTCTCGACTCTCTCACTTTCGGTCGGGATTCATTTCCTACAAATCCGAGCAAGTCTCTCCTTTAGGCTTTATTTTATCTCGGTCCGAACTATTGGCTCAGATCCCTCGGACAGTTTCAGTAGAGTTGGTCCATTCCATAACCGAGTCTCCGGATTTGTCATATTTTCCCCCGACAGATCTCTCTCTCACCCATTGAATTTCAATTGGAGTTCAACCCTTGCAAGAGCCAGGCAATAGAAGAAAATAAGGCAAGCAGATGCTTAAAGTCGGAATCGCAATTCCCATTGCTAGATTACCTTTAGTTGCCATTCAATTCAAGTAAATTGCTCACTCACATTGCTATATTACTGTTGATTGCAATTCCATTGACTTGCGCGTCCAAACACAGCTTGTAACTTGAAAAGAATCCTGTTATGATGCAGGTTTCATTGATTTGCATGAAGTGCACACCGAAACCCGATCAAATGGTACTTTGCAAAGTGATAAAGGCCATCATGTGAATGGGCCATAGTCCAAAGATCAAGAGGATTATCATGCTATGCTAGTGGCAATGACAGTTTCTTAGTGCCTGTGTATCAACCGTCACTATCTGCTAGAGTCACCAAGTTTTTCTCAAATTACTACCCTGTCTACTCACAAGGTATACAGATAAGGTGCCCCACCATAAAGATGACCATACGCAAGAATTGGCTGGTCCATCTCACCCAGGAGGGCGGCATGGGTGTATTGATAGCTGACCGTGGTATGTTTGTTTCAATGACAGCATTTGATGGTCTGACAGAGTGTAATGGTGACACGCGGGTACTCAGAAATCAAGCATGCATCATTCATTAACTCAAATTAAACAGTAAAAGTGCATTGACCACTTTTATGTCGCTGGGTCGTCAGCCCCAAGGTCAATTTGGCTGAATGATGATTCCGACCACTGATTAGTGGAGACTCGTTTGCTGAATTAGGACTGTAGGCTATTTTTAATTTCAACCATACATCATTGGCCGTTTGGAACACACAAGCAGCCCACCACTGTATTACTTCAGTCACGTTTTCATTAGTCAACAGGAGCGAGGAGCCCTACTGTTTGCCCTGGTCTAAGTCAGTGTGCTAATCTAGAGGCCACAGATCTACGTTGAATACTAGTCCACGTCCTAACAACCGGGGGCTTTAGGACCACGGCACACTTCATGAATAGGCCGGCCTTGTTTAGTCTAGGCCTGCCAAAGACACCACAACAGCACTACTCCCGTATAGAGAGCCCAAGGGCTGAATAAACAACATAAGCTCGACCGAAAGAAGATCCCCGGGGATATGGAAAGAAAAAGAAAAAAAAAACAGGGGACGGACCACCCAGTACGTCAGGCCTAACCCACCATTGCATCTTCAAGCATATTAATTTAGTTATTAAATATCAAGCCGTGTGAAGTAAATATTCATCCTAGTCTTGGAGTCGATCCCGGCATGACTAGACATTGATGAGCCCAGTCGATTTCATGTCATGAGCCCATAGAAAAGTAGATGTTTGGATACCACGAGTTATAATGGAAGTAACCTATTACATATATGAGAATTACATAAAGAAGCTAAACATTTCTACATTTCTTCATAACACTTTTGTGATCAAAGCATAGGATAAACGAGCATGAGACATACAACTACTGAGGATTAAGCGGCGGTGGGATAAGAAGCTTGCATGGCAATACCACATATTCCTTCTTCAGCATCAATATCCCTTTCCATCATTATGTATCCATCTTCACCCCATGAAGTTCCCCATGAATTCTTCACTAACCAATACTTGGTCCCATCATCTGTCGTCCCATATCCCACAGCCGTCACTCCATGGTCTAGTTCGGTACCACAATCTCCTGTAAAGACACCGCTCGAGTAAAACTGGAAGTCAGATCCACTAGCGTCGATTGCGACAGAAACAGGTTGGTTGGCCACTGCCTTCAATAGAGCTTTCTCACTGTTGGCCGTTACATCTTCGTAACCGTTGATCTTAGCCACATGGTTGGCTGCCTTCTTCGAGTTGCAAGTGCCATCAATTCCCTCGTAGGGGTAGTTGGCTTCGGTTGTAAGTCCTCCATTGTGTCGGATGAAATCAAAGGCATCGTCCATAAGACCACCTTCACAGCCTTGATCCTCTCCATTGGTATCACAATCCACCACCTCTTGCTCGGATAGAGAAACCAACTTCCCTGTCTTGAGTTGCGTAATCCCTTCCATGGCTGCTACTGCTGAGAATGCCCAGCAGCATCCTATTTGGCGACATCCGATGGCAAGTTAGCTATAACAATTTCATGTCCCTTTCTAGAACAAAGTTGCAGTAATGGAAGAAAATCTGCTAAATTCATGAGTAGGTTATAAAGCTTACCACATTGTCCTTGGTCTTTGATTGGGGTTACAGCGCCTTTCTTTCTCCAATCCATACTAGCTGGCACAGTCACGTTCTCATACATGAATGACGTGGCTCTCGATGCTCTTGTTTGAGTGGGCTTAAATCCGTTATGGGTGGACTTGAACTCCTCGTTCGTTTGGTCTGCAAATTCATTTACACTTAGCTTGTAAGATCGGTCCCCGGCATTGTTGAAGGATTCTATGAATTCCACATTATCCTTGAATATCTTGAAACGAAGCTCTTTCTCAGCTGCATCCTTGTAAGTGTGACCATACTGAGCCATCCATCGCTCGTGCCTGTTGGACATGGACGCTTCCTGTAGAGTGCGGCCCATGGCTTGAGAAGCCCAGACTCCCAACATGAACAAGGCTAACAAGAAAGATTTGTTTAATGAAGCCATGGTGCTTGTTAGGTGAGGAGTGTATGGATGATGTGATTATGGAGGTGGATGCATACACTTACACTAAGCTGAGTTTATATACGGGATATTGGGCCCCACATGATTCAGTAATCTCCATTGCTTTATTGTTACTTTGGTGACGATTAAGACTTGATATACGTGCTTGATCAAGTTTATTGATTTCGATGGCTAAAATGGCGTTTTCTAATCTAACCCATCTTATATATACTTAAATTTCGATCGTGTACGTTGCGGTTCTCTTATCTTAAGAATATTCAACATTTCACCCACAACTTTGGGTTGTGAGCTTTCACATGCAATGCTTTTATTTTGCGGGAATGGGTCAGTTGTGTAGAACATCCAACCCGTGAAAAAGGGTGGGTCACATCATAAGGATAACCTGTTGTGAAAATCGGACCAATGACCACTCTTCTCTTTCGGTGGCCACAGCCTACATTGATTCGGAGTCAGACCATCGGCTACCGATTGATTTTGGTGGTGTAAGCTGACTGATGATCAGACCATTATGTACTTTTCGCTGGTGGTGATCTACAAGGTTTGCCCCACCTTTTGAACGACCGGGTTCTAATGCACTGGCTGACACGTTGGCAATAAAGAAAGTTCTGGTCCATGTACACGTCAACAAATGTGCGAGTATGGTAAACATTTGCAAGATGATCTGAGTAGTCCATCAAGTGGGCTGCGAAAATAAAGCCAATATTCTAATCAATCATTAAGTGAATTAAGAAACACGTCAATTAATAGATAAAAACAATTGTTAACTGTTAAAAACCCACCTTATAATTAAATCAGATGGACATTTGGGCCAGGGAACCTACATTGCCTTACCCACCTGATGTATTACTCATACACTGCGTATTGCAGTACATGCATGTGCGCTCGGCAATACTTATGCAAATACACACCCGTGTACCTAGGTATTAAACTGTTGTGGGACCCACATGTTTTGTGTGCGCATCTGACAGTTGCGCCCATCATGATGGTCAGACCCTTCAAAACCAGGCTGATCTGACAATCAGATGGGTCAAACCGTAGAAAGCAATTTAAAATTAACCTCATAAAAATGTCCAAATTCAAGAAGCGGGGCCCACCTAATAATTGGATTGGCCAGAATTCTGGGTCTTCTAACCATTACGGCTGGGAGACCCCGTTGGACGGATTGGATTCTTTACACATACCACGTGAGCCCCACTTCGGTCTTTAGGATGTTGTATATGGGTTTCTAGGGTGAATTGATGAATGGAGTGATTTTCGGGTTGGGTGTATATCTTTGCGTGTAAGTGCCAACTTGTAACGTGTGTATGCTATCCAAGTCATTCGGAAGGTATAGGCCCGCCATTAGCATCACCAAGCACAAAAAATTAGGGTGTTTCTACGTATCAGGTGGATCACATCATAAGATGTTTATGTCCCTTCCTCCTTCTAAACAACCCAGATGTCATACACAATCAGATGTGTACAAGATGGACAGTAACTAAACCTTGATAGCGCCATTGATAGTATGTGTAAACAAAGGAGAACGTAGACGAAAAGATTTCTATAACAAAAGAAGCATGTCCCTATAACTATCCACACCATTACATTTTGCCCCGGCACGTAGGCTCTCTCAATAACAATAAATCAAGGGAGAGCAATGATTTCTGTGGGGTGCAATGCAATGTCTATATAAAGCAAAGCCTCTTTTGATTGTATGCATCCCTCCTCCATACATCCTCAGCCCATCCATCACACCCTCTTACTTTGTACAATGGCTTCCATGTACCATTGTTTCTTTGTGGCCTTCTTCATCTTGAGAGCCTCGGCTTCTCAAGCCATGGCCCGGCGCACTCTCCATGACTCATCCATGTCCGATCTCCATGAGCAATGGATGGCTCAATATGGACGCACGTACAAGGATGTGGCTGAAAAGGAACAACGTTTCAAGATATTCAAGAGCAATGTTGAGTTGATAGAATCTTTTAACAGCATAGGGGACAGATCATACAAGTTAAGCGTCAATGCATTTGCTGATCTGACCAACGATGAGTTCAGGGCCGCTCGTAATGGATATAGGCCCACCCAAGCAAGGGCATCAGAAGCCACATCCTTCATGTATGAGAATGTTACTGCACCATCTACAATGGACTGGAGAAAGAAAGGTGCTGTGACTCCCATCAAGGATCAGGGACAATGTGGTAAGTACTAATTAAGTAGACCATTAACCTTCACCTGCCCTCTACTAACCCTCATTGGTGACTGACCTCGTCAATCTGGACCATCCATCAGAATAGCCAGCTCCGGATGGGCCATGGACAAAGTCCAATTTTGAACCATACAAAGAGTAGCTAGCAATTTCACTCAAATTAATGGGCAATACAAGTCTATCTTCTTTTTCTTTTTTCTTTTAAAAATAAATAAATAAATAAATAAATAAATAAATAAAAACTTTCTAGGATAACATTACATTCGCCATTGACTTAATGGGGGCATTGCAGGCTACTTTTTAATGCATGATTAATACCATAAAATCAATATGATTTTTGGGCAATGGTCTATCCAAGAGGTGGAAAATCTAATGAATGGCCAGGTTCAATTAGTAAATAAAGTGATGATCTCTTCTTGAACTGATGAAGACTAAGAAAACCCAAACAAGTATCTGTAACATTGTTAATACACACACTTATCAAATAAGAAAAGGGCAGATGAGATTGTTATTTAGTGTTTTTACTAATCGTGTCTCAAATGTTCCAAAATAGGGTGTTGTTGGGCATTCTCAGCCGTTGCAGCCACAGAAGGAATTACACGACTTAAAACAGGTAAGTTGCTTTCACTATCCGAGCAAGAGCTAGTGGACTGTGACACCAAAGGTGTGGATCAAGGATGCAATGGTGGCCTCATGGATGATGCCTTCGATTTCATTCAACACAACCGAGGACTTACAACAGAAGCTAACTATCCATACGAGGGAGTTGATGGCACTTGCAACCCCAAGAAGTCTTCCGACCATGCGGCCAAGATCAACAGTCATGAAGATGTACCAGCCAACAGTGAGAATGCACTATTGAAGGCAGTGGCCAATCAGCCAATTTCAGTGGCCATTGATGCTGGAGGATTTGCCTTCCAATTCTACTCAAGTGGTGTATTCACGGGTGCTTGTGGTACTGACTTAGACCATGGTGTGACAGCCGTTGGATATGGTACTGCTGATGATGGGACTAAGTATTGGTTGGTAAAGAATTCATGGGGCATTGGGTGGGGTGAAGAAGGATATATAAGGATGGAACGAGATGTTGATGCTAAGGAAGGCCTGTGTGGTATTGCCATGGAGGCTTCTTACCCAACAGCATAGTAGATTAGGGTAAAGAATTCATACTCGATGTTTACAACCTTTCAGCTTATAAATGCTCTGTTCTATTTCAGACTGCTCTAATATGTAATTATATTGCAATGTATGATCTTATTACCTCAATACAATCATCTGGCTTCAGATTAGATCTTCTAAATTAGTTCGACCATCTGACCACGGGAGGCACGATATGGAAGGTAAGGATCCATTCCCATGATCACGTGGGCAACTGTGACACATTGCTCATTTCAAGGATGTCTACAAACATAAAAACCATTCTTATAAGGCTGTGTTTGGATGTACAAGTGATCGATCAAATTACAAAATTTCAGCTCAATTTTAACCAGGAAACAAATTTCAGAGCATTTAGTAGTCTGCCAAGACGATAGTCCTCACATTATACGGCAACTAACCTCACTACAAGAAAATGGAGCTTAGCCGACGCATGGGGGTATCCTTTGCCCGCAGCCAATTTTAACGGCCGCTTGCAAAGGGGCCCTACAAGGACCCAATAAAAAAAAAAAAAAAAAAAAACCCTATCTACAATTTTCATTCCGGCCCTCACCGCCCCCGAGTCACTTTCTCTGCCTCTCCCTCTCCACTCGCTCTCCCTCTCTCTCGATCTCTCTCTCTGCCTGCCCTCTCTCTCTCTCTTAAAACCCTAGCGCTATCTCTCCATCTCCTCTGCTCTCTGCTGCAGTTCAACCTTCTGTTGCTCCATGGATTCACCAAAACCCTAGAAGCGCCATCTCCTCCCATTGGCTCATCTTCTCAAATCCTAAGCCCGGCCATGGAAACCTCTGGATCTTCGTTGTGGCTGTCGTCATCATCCTTGCCGTATTCTTCTATCTTTCGACTGTGACAAGAGGCTCCGGAAAGAAAGGGTATGGGGTCGTGATTGATGCCAGAAGCACCAGGATGCGAATCCATGTTTTCGAGTTCTCGATGAGAAGAGGATTGCCCATTCTGAAGTTTCGGTATGGGGGATCCACGACAATGAAGGTGAATCCCGATCTGTCGGACTTGGTTGCTGATCCCAGCAGCGCCTGTTTATATGCTATTTAGATTCGAAATTATTATCTATAGTTTATCTTGGGTTTGGAATTTTGTTTCTGTACTTGATTATTTCATTGCTTCATGTATGTTTAACAAGTTAATAATTTCAACAGTTAAATAACTGATTAGAGTTTTTTGTCCATTCAAAACATTGGAACTGATGCTTCTTTCATTTTCAGCCAACTGAGAGTATCACTATTCTGTCTACCTACTATTACGGTGAGGATCAAACCACCCAAGATCCCATAAGTTTATGATGTGCTCCATATTTCTTTTTCTTTTCATTTATTTCTATGAATAACGTGACGGAATTCACCATATCTTCCTGCCAATGGTGTTTTGGGATTTGAGTGTATTCCAAATCCCCATTTTGCAGGGTTTTTGAAATGCAATTTTGAGTTGAAGACTCTTTTTTGCAATGTGCTCTGTTCCAATCTCTCCGTCCAGTCCTGGACTGCCATTGCTGCCTGCTGCAACTTGTTTCTACAAGTGTCAAATGTGTCTTTGATTTTGGCAGCATTAGCCCAATGATGTCATTAGAGCATTTAAGTGTGATTTTCTATTTATGTGGTAGAACTGATTGCCAAAAGCTTGCTGGATTGTGATTTTCATTACCTTTAATTTGGTTGTCTTTAATTGTGTGATGCTGGTAGTTGATTTATCTAGGTTGTTCATTAGAAAGATGCAGAAGTGCTGAAAGATGCAAAGGCCTTAGTTGACGGAAATTTGGTAAACATCTTCAACCAATTGCAGGTTGGTACATTAATGCTTGCTGAATGATTCAATACATTTTTCCTACTCAAATTATTTTCAGAATATAATTTTGAATACAACATATATCTTTTACATTAGAGGGATTCTCATCTCGTTGGATATTCAGGTCCATTTTCATAAACATGGATGGCACATTTACTTCACATGGGTTCATTTGTAAGACATATTTACATAAAAATATTCATTTCAAGCTTGGATGCCCTACTTTTGATAACAAAGGTTTTGTTTTATGCATTGATCTTCTTATTTCTTCTACTGCAGTTATTCTATGATTTCTTCTTTTACACCTTATTTCATGATTAAATTTTCAGGTTTCAAAGTTTAAAGATCCTCGTGATGCATGTGCTGCAATTGTTGCTGAATCATATCGTCTTTTCTTCCATGATCCGGTTTACGATTCTCATTGTTCCTATTTGGCTAGTCATGCATTTTATTTTAAGTAACTATTTTCAATTCCATGCCAGACAAGTGGGTCTCACATTTCAGCAATCTATTTATTGGGCTGTTAAGTCTCACCGTGGATGGGGAATGCCCAAAAAATCTCTCACATTGGATCTTTTTCAGTTGAATATGGACCATTGTTCAATTTCTCTTCTTAACTGCTTCTATAGGCTACAAATTGGCAGATTAAGATTGCCCTATCAGTGGGATTTTTAAGGCATAGTCCAATTGCTGATGGGTAAAATTGATCAATGGAATGGATTCTGATCCACACTACCCACTTGTCTGAGTTGAAAGCCTGTGTATACCATGCAAAGATGCATGCCACATATCCTGTAATTCCTCAATTATGGAAGTTAGCTTAATCGATATTAAATTTGGATATGCAGGAACTGGGATGCAGGAAGATTCTTCAAATGTCTATTCATTCATGGTTTTATAAAAGAAATATTTGTTTAAGATGTATTATTGCTTCAAATGGATCATATTGTTTGGCACTATAACTTTATATACAGTGCATGTTTCAGCTTGTCAAGTGCATATATCAGTCAGTTCAAACCAAATATGGTTATAATTTATTTGGTCTTTTCTTGTAGAACCTAGTGGAGGAAAGCATTTGGCCAATGCTAGCTACAGACAGTTTAAAAGCTCTAGGTGGACTTGGCCTGCTTTCCCTTGGAGGAAAATACCTACTCAGGCGTATCTTTGAAGTTGGTATCATATTCCTAATAATAACTTAGTCTACAGTCTTGGTTGTTGTTGCATTCGTGGTTTTTGTAGATAATTCACAATAATCTCTTATTTTTGTGGTTCCATGTACATGGACAGTATGTGAAATGCCTTCTTCCATTCTTCTGTTAATGGATCATGCATTTGTATGTCAGAGGTGGCCAGAGATCAGAGGTTCTAGTGGAATGGCTAGGCAGTTATGTATATGTTGGTTAAGAGGAATTGACATCATGTTGTATGTAGAATATCTTGTGAAGCTTGGGGTGAATGTTGAGAACTGCTGAACAGTAGGTATTTTATTACAGGCGTCCTGAGTAGGAGGTTTTTGGGTTGTTGGCTGTGGGAATATTATGTTGGATCTCTGTTTCTTAGAAGATCTGGTTTGTGCTTGGTGGTATCATGGTATGTGAGCTAGCTTCTCAATTGTTGTGTTTAGTGTCTTAGATGTACTCTCTCTCTGATGTTGTGTTGTCAACACGTGTGCAGGCTTTGTGGGGGCCTTTTTTCTGTTGCTAGTCAAGGAGTAGCTCTTGGTGTTTGTCCCATGCTTGCTACAGGTTCTTAATATGCCTATTTGATGAAATAAAATGCCTTTCTTACATGTTTTCTTCTACTTGCGGATGTGGTAATGTCTTCTGAATTCCACCCTACTCAGTGTAAGTATGAAATTCCACAGAATTTAATGGTATCCATGTTTGTTTACTTTTTAATTGTCCTTACTATAAAATATTTCACTTTCTTAGCAACTCACTGCAGTTCTGCTCTACTCCTTTATTCACAGGGCACTTGAACTTATATTAGGAGTAAATAAATATTCAACAACTATTGGCAGGTGGTCATTGGGCTGTAGAATGGCTGAACTGCAAAGGAACAATTATTCAATGGGAAAACTGAATTCGACCAGCTTGACAAGGTAATCTCTAGTCCATCAAATTTTTTGTTCATTCCCAATCTTTGCCACATTGGCTCAATATGCTCATCTGATTTCTACATGATTGCAGATATTTAGGACTCTCGGCACACCAAGTGAGAAGATATGGCTGGAATTTGTCAAATTGTCGGGTGTCAAGGTCAACTTCGTTAAGAAGCCATAAGTGCTTATTTCATACAGACATAATATTCAAAAGTTTCCAACAATTTATATAAACTGTTATCTCTAATACATAGTCAATGTTAACTAAAATGAGATAAAATCCATCACAGTTCTGCAGCACCTCTCATGCAGCAATTCAAGATACCATGAGCATCAGTCCAGCTAGAGTGAAATCTACCAAGTCCCAAGGGAAAAGACAAGCAAAAAAGACTGGCAGCCAAACACATCTATCTTAGTATTTTAATAATGAAGGGTTGAAATTTTAGGGTTCGTTTAGGTAGGGAAGTCGCATGCCCTCCACATCAGCACTTCTCTCTTAAAAGCTTTTGGAGGAAATTTTAGAAAAACCAAAAACACCACTAATTGCTTTTATGCTGAGGAATGTACTTGTGTTTAAGTGCAGCGAATCCTATGTGGAGGGCATTATAATTTGACTTAGGAGACACGTCTATTATTTCTAAATAGTTTTCAAGAGCCCATGCGTCATCTTCGTACACTACAGGAAAGTAGGCCTTTAGCCTCAATTTGATACACATTACCTCTCCTTTTTTTTAAAGCTCGAAATTCAAGGTACTGAAATTGGATGGATCTAGTGGATGAACTTACTTGTTCAGGCAAGTATCTATTTTCTCTTATACCTTATGAAAACCTCAGAGAATTAAATGATTGTAATTATATGGAGATTGATTGAAACTGAAACTCCTGTTCTTAATTATGTTGTAGGCAAACTGTGAGATTACTAGTGCAAGAAACTAGGTGATCATTGTCAAACAAATATGAGTTTTCCACTTGCTATCCTAAACATGACCCCTAATAATGGAATCCATGCCTCAACATCGAAAAAATCATTACCTTTCTTTTCTTTTCCCTTGGAATACATGTATCCAGACAAGTATCCAAGTTATGAAGCACTCCATCTACATATCTATGCACCGAAATACAAGGTCTCAACCATTAATTTGTCATGCCCTACTGATTGGAACAACTTTGCCACCAATTGGAAGGCTTCTGTCAATTGAATGTTGACCATTGGTTGGAGTTTTCCTAGCCATCCATTTGCATCCTCAAAAGTTCTCCGAACAATGGATAGGATCACCCGAATTGTGTGATTTCTGGAGAAACACTTTTTCAACTTCAAATTTGGAACATTTTCCTAATCCACAGTGGGCCCATTAGGTCAATGGTATGGTTCACCCAAAAATGTTCCATGGATCACCAAACAATGTTTGAGACTTGTATGAACGGGCACATCCAGACTCGATAAATCCTCATTGTTTAGAAGAATTTGAACAGGGCAGATCATGCTTCACAGATTCTGCATGTTTTCACTTGCTAACAAAAACAAGCAGTATGTTTGATAATTCAAGAAATAACAAGACTTGTCAGTTAAAGATATAACAAGACTTGTCAGTTAAAGATATACTTCCAATCTAATTAGTGATTGTTGATGTAGGTTATACTCTGCATCTTTTCTGTTGCAAATTCCCTTTTAACCTTAGCAAGGGCATTCTCATTTGCGTTTGGTGGTTTACGTGCTGCAGTTCAGGTGCATACTAAGCTTCTGAACAAGCTTATCAATGCACCTGTAATATCTCAAAGCTTCATTCTCTTTTGTATGGTTTTGGTGAGCCCTCATGAACCTCTCTACATGCAGCTTACATGCCAACCTGGCACATGTAGCAGACATCCGAACCATGCAAACAGTGGGGCTCACTGTGTAGATGAACTGGCCCAAAAATCGGCCTTGTCAGCTCATCAGGTAACACATCTATGGGTGAATCTTATCCACTGACAATTTTTTAAACCCATCCATTATGTTTGTAAACGTGTGGCCACCTTATGAGTTAACAATCCAAATATCTGATTGGACTGTTTTAGTTCTGTATGATCATATTTCTTAATACTACCTAGATAAAGTATGTTGTTCAGACATTTAATTGATATGTGCAGATTCTGTTCTTGCTTCTATTATGACCGTTTTGGTATATCTACAAAAACTTGCAGGTATGTGTCTAATACAATTTCTTTCTGCTAATATTTATTCCTTAATGATAAGCATACTTGGATTTCAGGGAGATTTGGCAAATTACCTTCAAAAGAAAGGACGTCCACAGCCTTCTAAAGTTCTGAGATTTGCTCTTGATATTGCTAGGTAAGATCATAACTTGATATTTGGCCACCGACTGATTGGTTTTTTAATTGAAGATGATGTGGTTTTCACTGACTTTGTTGGTGACAGCAAGTAATCAAAAGCTATATCACTTTTCCCTTAGTTTTCTTTTCTTTTGTGGGGACCTATGATACCACCAAACCCACAAGATCTGACAGTGATGTATAGCTTCATCTACAATTAGGTCAGCAATTTGGACAATCTGGATTTCTAAACAGCTAAAAGTTGTAATTTATCAGATGTGTATCATTACAAGCTATGTAGTAGATACTTTGTATTTAGAGAATTCTATAAGAATATCTGTATCTCTTGTCTGATCCGGCATTTATTTATTTATTATCTGTGGACTCACAAATCAGCCATTTAGATTTTCTCAGAACATAATGTGTGGAATTTCAAAAACCTTCTCATAATTACATTTTTATATGGGTGATTTTTGTATCTAGGTGTGGCTTCACGCAATGGATGTTGCAGGCCTTCTACAGTTTGTTGTTATCTTGCAATCTAGCATGAAATCAACACTCAAGGAAGACCTTTACTGGTGTGCTGCAACCCTTTACTTTTTCAAAAAACAGGTGATGAGTTCTCAAATAGAACAAATACGTGCACACACATACCAATAATAAAACAATACATGCATAAAGAATGTCAAGAGCATGCTTGATATAGGGAATGACACTCTCTACTTGAGTTTTTCTCGTAGGCAAATAAATAGCTTTGCAAATAATCCAGTCTCATGAGTTGCTTCCACTGTTCCACATGAAAATCTTCCATTGAAACTCTCAAGATCTTTTTAGAATGCTGAAATTTTTATTGAAAATTAATTGAAAGAAGGAAAGCTATCCATTAAGATAATGGACAACTATTGCCAATTAGAAGAGAGTACCTTACTTTCAGATAGCTATCAGATCATTAAATAACCATTTTGAGTTCAGGAGTTTTTCAGATAGCTCTTCTTGATCTTGATAAAGCTCTTTCTTCTGATTGTTTAAGTTATTTAGAAACTGAAATGCTTGCAATGGCTCTTGTTTTAGTGGAATGGGATTCTTTTGAATATCTAATCTGAATCCTTATTTTATCATTGACAGTCGACAGATGTATTTGCATGTGTTATGACAGATTTCTTTTTTGGAAAGTAACATTACCAGGGATTGAACCCTGGATCACTCACACACACTTCTTAATCTTATTATGACAGATAAAAATTTTCCTGGTTCACTGGCTTCCTTTTACCTAAATAGTTTGCTATCTTGATGAGGACCCAAAGACTTTGAAGGTGTTTCCCATTCCACTTCATGATGCCAGTGGCTCAACTCTGCATTATGATCGGCTTAGCATTTCACCAGATGGAAAGATATTGGCAGCAACCCATGGTTCCACATTCTGTCATGTGCTGAAACTGGAAAGGTTTTGGATACAGCTGAAAAATCACATTAAGGTTTTGGATACAATGTATAAAGATTTGTTTCAGATATTTTGATATGTAACCATGTGCTAATATTTGTTATATGTTCTATACTTTAATTCACAGAAACTGTTCAATTAAGTTTTGATTTATTTCACTATAGGCATTGTCTGCTTGTAATATGTTAGTTAAAAACTGAAATAGGAAGCAATTTCTTTACAGTATATGCCTAGGAGGGCTTCCATGAATTTTATTCATTGCTTATCATATACCTAGAATAACTAAGAGTTTCCCTGTATCTTATTGGGGTAAGCTGATATGGATTCAACACTGCCGTTTCAGCTGATGTGAAACTGATTTTCTGCACCCCACTGAGCAGGCTATGCATTTACTGTGGTACCAATGGCTACGGTCGTACTGTGGGGCTAGTCAGATTTAGCTACAGATTTTATCCGTAGCTTTTGACCATTTTAACAAAAAACTGATGATTTAGCGGCGTCCAGCACAACTGTCAGCAAAGGTCCTGGCCGCCGGTAAAGCCTTTACCGACTGAGGCTTTGCCGGCTGTTAGATAACCGCGGGCAAAATATTTGCCGGCGGTTTTATTGGTCTTTGCCGGCGGTTTTGACCGCCGGTAAAGGCCAGTTTTCTTGTAGTGCCTATTGGCTGCTGAAAAAGTGGGCCACTGAGCAGGTATAGACAACAGAATGCTAAGTTCTCGACCTAACCAGGCCATTCCCACAAACATGCTAGCTATGCAGGTAATCCGCACCATGGAAACAGTGGGGCTCACCATAAAGATCGAATGGAGAATCAGGCTGGTCCGTTCATCAGGTGAGCTACACCGGTTGAATCAGTGGACAACCGATGGTCTGAATCAACATTTAGGCAAGGCCCACCCAATTAGGAGCCGGCCTTTTTTTCTTTTTCTTTTTTCCAGGTGATCTCCATGGTGGGCCTACCGATTGCATGGTACAAAGGTGTCCTGCAAAGCTGGAATTTTCTGTGGGAAAGTCGCGATTGGACGCATGTCTTTGGTGCTACTAATCATTTCTTCCCCTCGACAGCTACACTTGATCCCTTTCATAGTTTCGTTCGATGACTGTTACGTAATGCTTCACGGAAGAATGCGGGAACTGCTAAGGTTTTTTCTTTTTTATTTTTTATTTTTGCTTGTTTGGCAACACTCTCATAAGTGCCTTCGCTTGCTTATGAAATAGGAAAGTTATTTTTTTAGTTAGTTTGGAAAGCATCTTTTGAAAAGTAAGTTAACATATTAAAGTTGCTTATAATCTTATGGAATTTTGATCAAAGTAGAATAAGTAGAATAGCCCAAAGCCTAAAAAAATGGGACCTTTACAAAAAATGCCCTACCTGACCCGGACGCCTTTTTCGAAAGATTTAGGACGAAATTGCCCATATGGATCGCCGTCTTCTTCTTTTGTTGTTTTCCTAAAGACTCTTCTTCCACCTTTTCAAGTAGGTCTTCTAGGGACCCACTACCACCTCCTTTGATAATATTTTTCCGCATATGGTCACCACCATTAACTTCTCCAACGTATGGGCACCACCAACAATCTCTACAGCCCTAAAAATGAGTGTTAGTTTTGCTCCTATGACCACATTTCTTAGAAATGGAGATCACTGGTAGGTGGAAGATATTTTGAATGAATTTTTTAATTTTTTAATTTTTTTACAAAATAGTATTTTCTTTGAGATGAAAACCACGTTTAGTTGTGGATAGAGAAGGATGGATGTAGTTGTTGGCATAACGAGAGGTGATTATCAGAAGGGATTTGTGGTGAAGATGGATGGTCGTATTTGTCATGTGGGAAATAACAATGGAAAAAGAACTTGAATTTTATAATGTATTGGCTTAAAGAAATAAATATTTATCATTTGTTAAAGGTCAAGGTTGTCATGTGTTAATGGTTTGGATTGTGGTTGTCATGTATTAAGGGTTGAGCTTGTCATGGACTGAGTCATAGTGGTCATGTGTTAAAGGTCGAGGTTGTCATGTGCTAAGGGTTGAAGTTGTCATGTGTTAAGAGTTTGGGTCGTGGTTGCCATGTATTAAGGGTTGATGTTATCATGTATAAAGGGTTTAGGTTGTCATGTGTTAATGGTTGTGAGCTCATATATGTTCACTCCCCAAGTATAGGGTTGTAATGTAGTAGTAAACTCAGTAAGACCGAGGTCGAATCTCAAGGGACTGAAACTTGTACGTAGTCTGAAATTAAGTAGAACTAGAACTAGACTAAGATGAAATCTAAATCGAATGAATTTGAAGGAATAATGATGAAATATTAATTTAAAACTTAAAGAAATCAAAGGTAAGAAACTAGAGTGCCAAGGATCCACTTATAGCAATTGGGAAGTTACCTTACACTGATTCAGGGACACAACTAGAATCAGAGTCCTATCTTATCCAGTTGGTAAGAAGAGATTTGTGAGATCTCTGAACTTCTCATGAATCTAATCATCAACAGATAAGATTGGTGAAGATTTGGAAGTGATTCCGTCACCTAACCATGCCCAGGAGACTATGTCAAACAACAGCAATTTATCAATCTTACAGCCAATCATGAGAGAATTGTGAAAGTTAGGAAGGGTTCTATAACCCAACCATGCCCATGAGACAATGATGAATAACAGGGCCTCCTAAGTTCACAATCTCATAACAAAAGGAACATACTCAAAGCTATTGCAGATCTACTGTAATTTGAGTCACAATAAACCATTAAAAATTAAAAGTATTCCTTAATAATCAAACTAGAATCCATAAGAGTTCAATAACCATGAATCAAAACAAAACTAACACCTCAATGACGCTATAAGCTCTACCTCTTAGCCCTAGCTAAGAGGTTTAGCCTAACAACATGATTAGGCTAAATCCCGTAAACAAAAATAAAATAAACAAAAGAAAAAATAAAAAGGAAAAGGAAAAAAACAACTCTATTCTCTCTTCCTCATTCTGTGCTTCACGTCCAGCCCAAATCTCCTCTCTCACGTTCTCTCTTTCTTATAGGTAATTAGGCAGTGGAGAGGTGTGCTGGCGTGCGTCAAAAGATAGCCAGCTGTACTCCTTTCGCAGCAAACAAGTTGCTCCCGCCTCAATCTGCGTTTTGGCGCTGTGGAAGAACCCAAACGGTAGATCTGAGCCATTCAGTCTTCTTAAGCCAGGTCGGTCACACCTTGAGACTAGTTTGGACGGTCCAGATGGACAGACCGACTATCTTCTCGACTGTAGAACGGCCCTACAACGATCGGTTCTCGCAATGCGCAACAGAGCCTGCGCAACCGTCTGTTGTGACGCTGGTGGGGCCCTTTTCGATGTCGTGTTGATAAATGTACGTCGTTCACTGAATTCTAATCGAAATTTCTGTTGGAAAAAGTTATTTTTGGCCATCCTTTGATGCGGTCCACTGAATCTGTAAAGTCATTGTCTGTCTTTTGTTTGAGCGGTTGGGATCTCATCATCTTTATTTCTTCAAATTTCGTCACCTAGGCCTTAGTAATATGGGCCTTGGGATCTAATGGACAGTCCAGATTCATTATCTGGACCACAATGGTAGCCCACGATGATCACCCGTAAATGTCCATGCGAATGCTGGAAAAGGAAACTGATGTTTCCATTTTGTGAAGAAGACTCAGACAAACAGAGTTTGACCGGCTTGAGCGGTCCGGTGCACATCCAGTATACATGTGCTCATGTACACACTACCAGAGGTGGGGTCCACAGTGATGCAGTGTGAGATATCTGCACCGTCCATCTCCTTCCTAATCTGATTTAAGGGGTTGAGACTAACATTGAAGCATATCCAGATATCAGGTGGGCCCCAGATCAGATATTTATGGGCTGATCTGTCCATTGGGCCACTTCCAAAAGGATCCAATAGCTAAAATTTGACGTGTACGGTTAATTTAGGGTCCTTAGGCCATATATAAATTTTCGAGCTAAAAAAATGGTGGAAACCTTGTGATCTTGCATTCTGGACGATTTTCAAGCCTGTTTAACGTGAGTGGCGTGATTTTCTCAGATTTCTGCCATGTAAATTCTTCGATCTCGGTCTCCTGGGGTCCGTCCCTTGCCTTGGTGACTTCGGAGCATTAAATCCATGCTTTTAGTACCATTTTTCAATCCACACCTATAAATTCACCTTGCCGCACAAACACGATTAAAATATGCTGTTAAATAGTATCATGTTCGTAAATCCAGGTAATAAATGGGGTCTAATATGTAATATTTGACCCTCAACAATATATGTGTCGAATCCAACATTTGTTAGATTCAAATTTTAATTTCATGCCACAGGCCAAAGAATAAATTACATCCAAAAATCATGTCCTAAGAAGTTTTCAATAGTAGGTTTTCAATCTCACTATTTTCTGTGGTGTGGTCCAATTGAGCCTTTGATATGCCTCAATTTTTGGCTCATGCCTTAAAATGATTTTTCAAAATGGATGGATAGCATGGATAAAATACATAAATCACAGTGGGACCCATTGGAACATTCATCTCTAGTTAGGCAATCCATGTCAGATCCCATCACATCCCATTGGAATTCAAGCAAAAGCCTTTTGCAACAACTTTCTACCATCAGAAACTATGTTGGGTCAATCGTAATGTTTGTGGGAAATCCACTCTATTCATTCATTTTGGAACATCATGTTAAGACATGAGACCACAAATTAGACATATCTGAAACTCATGTTGCCTCCCATTCAAACCTTTTTAGGCTCTACTGCGACGTTCATAAAGTAGTCCAAATGCTTATATGTTCCTTATCATGAGAATGAACTGAAGGAATAAAAGTATTAGCTTGATGCAAAGCCTCTGCAACCCCATAAATGTTTCAACCATGGGCATACGATCTCCACTGTTTTCTGTTGTGTGGCCCACTTGAGCTTTGGATCTACCTCAATTTTGGGTTCATGTTATAAAATGATTTGGCAAAATATATCACCTTCTGGATTTCTCACCAACACCATAGTGAGCCCCACAGTGTTTACCCTGTCCAAAGTCGTCCCCTGTCAGGCGCCGGGCTGAACATAGAAGGTATTCATGGGCAATTTTGTCCCAAAGATTTTGAAAAAGCTATCAAAGGGTATGCCTGAAAGTATTTTAAAGGTCCCCATATTTTGGGTATTGGCATTACCACATTGCTACTTTGGTAGATCCAAATATACTTAAAATGTCATTTACCTCCATTTACTCCCAATTATTCCCATTTACCTCCATTTACTCCCGTCCAATCCGACCATAAGTTTTGTAAAAAGAGTCGAATTAGCAAGTGCGACCGTTCGTTGAGGCCGGCGCCTCGCCTACAGGGCCATCCCCGTAAAAATTTAAACCTGCCTAGACAAAGATCGTCAAACAGCTCAAAGTCCGCAAAAGACGCCACGACAGCACTATCCCTGTCTAGAGAGCCCAGTGGCTGACTACACCTACAACAACAGAAGCTCGCCCGAAAGAAGATATCCGGGGAGATTAAAAACACAGCAGACGTATTCACCTACAAGGGATGGACCACCCAGCACCTCAGGCCTACCCCCACCACCGCATCTTCGAACATATTAATTTAGTTATTAACTATCAGGCCCAGTGAAGTAAATAGTCTTGCAGTCAATGCTGACACAACTAGACATTGAGCCGAGTCGAGTAACCATGTCATATGGCCTACAGAAAAGTAGCCATTTGGATATTGTAAGTGATAATGGAAGTAATTCATTACATATATGAGAATTACATGAAGAAGCTAAACATTTCTACATTGATATTTCTCCATAACACTATTATATCAAAGCATAGGATAAACAAGCATGATATATGCAGCTAGTGAGGATTAAGCAGCGGTGGGATAAGAAGCCATCATGGCAATACCACATATCCCTTCTTTAGCACCAACATCCCTCTCCATCATTATGTATCCATCTTCACCCCATGAAGTTCCCCATGAATTCTTCACTATCCAATACTTTGTCCCATCATCTGTCGTCCCATATCCAACAGCAGTCACACCATGGTCTAGTTCGGTACCACAATCTCCTGTAAATACACCGCTTGAGTAAAACTGGAAGGCAGATCCACTAGCATCAATTGCAACAGAAACGGGTTGGTTGGCCACAGCCTTCAACAGAGCTTTCTCACTGTTGGCCGTAACATCTTGGTGACCGTTGATCTTGGCCACAGGGTTGGCTTCCTTCTTGGAGTTGCAAGTGCCATCAACTGCCATGTAGGGGTACTTGGCTTCTGTTGTAAGTCCTCTGTTGTGTTGAATGAAATCAAAGGCGCCGTCCATGAAACCTCCTGCACAGCCTTGATCCTCACCTTTGGTGTCACAATCCACCACCTCTTGCTCAGATAAAGAAAGCAACTTCCCTGTCTTGAGTTGTGTAATCCCTTCCGTAGCTGCTACCGCTGAGAATGCCCAGCAACATCCTATTTGGCAACACCAGATAGCAAGTTAGATTCCACAAGATAACAATGTCATGTTCCTTTTTAGAACAAAGTTACAGTAATCCAAGAAAATCGACAAAATTCATGGGAAGGTTATAAAGCTTACCGCATTGTCCTTGGTCTTTGATTGGGGTTACAGCACCTTTCTTTCTCCAATCCATACTAGCTGGCACAGTCACGTTCTCATACATGAACGACGTGGCTCTCGATACCCTTGTTTGAGTGGGCCTAAATCCGTTACGGCTGACCTTGAACTCCTCGTTGGTTTGGTCTGCAAATTCATTTACACCTAGCTTGTAAGAGCGGCCCCCAGCATTGTTGAAGGATTCTATGAATTCCACATTGTCCTTGAATATCTTGAAACGTAGCTCTTTCTCAGCTGCATCCTTGTACGTGCGACCATATCGAGCCATCCATTGCTCGTACCTGTCAGACATGGACACTTCCTGTATAGTGCGGCCCATGGCTTGACAAGCCCACACTCCCAAGATGAACAAGGCTATGGAGAAAGATTTGGTTAAGGAAACCATGGTGGTAAGGGAGGAGTGTATGGATGATCTGGTGATGTGATTATGGAATTGGGTGCATACACTTACTCTTAAGTCGAGTTTATATACGGAATATTGGGGCCCACATGATTCATTAATCTCCATTGCTTTATTGTTAGTGTGGTGATGATGGAGACTTGATATAAGTGCCCGATCAAGTGTATTGATTTGGATGGCTAAAATGACATTTATTAATCGAACACTTCTTATACTGAAATTTCGTGTACGTTGCGCTTGTCTATTCTAACATTCTATATTTGACAGTGCCAGTTTTTAAGCAACAACTGGCACAGGAAAAAAAAAAAAAAAAGGCAATTCTGCCCATCAGGTGGATCACACCGTTAGCATCCTTGATGGTCGGATCGTCCTAATTTTTTGAACTAGGTGATGTTTATGTCCCTGCCTCCTTCTGAACAGGTCAGATATCATACATAATCACATGTGCAATAGATGGACAGTTACTAAACTTTAATAGCACCATGGATAGTATGTGAAAAAAGAGGAGAATGTAGACGAAAAGACTGTCATAACAAAAGAAAACCTGTCCAAACCATTACATTTGCCCCGGCACGTAGGCTCCCTCTCGGAAGTGGATTGCTGTTGTCCAGGCATGCATGCCTACCGATCTTTCGGGCCTTGCTCGGTTTGGGGGCTTGACCCCAAAATTTAAACCCGCTTATTATTATTATTATTATTATTATTATTTTGCCTAGGTTGGTGCTTTCAAGTCCCATCATGGACCGTTTAGGGCTTGTTTGGATCATAAGTTACTTAATATAAGCTATTTAAACTACAAGCAGCTCATCTTTGTTTCTACTCATTTAGCAAATTAGTATCTTTGGTAAACAAGTTACTTATCAGTCAAAAAAAAGAAGAAAAGCAAGTTTGGTTTCCAATATCACATAAGTAATCATCCCTCAGTTTTGTTTGGTCCAGCCTTAACATCCATCATCCACCATGTGGGCCAGTGAATCATTCATTATGTCGGGCCTACCTTAGCCATGTCTTCAATGTGAACCATCCATCATGTGGGGCTAACCTTCAATATGGACCATCCAACTTGAGTGACCCATCTTTGATATGGGCTATCCATCGTGCAATGTCACCTTGGATGTGGGCCATCCATCATGTCCGGCCTGCCTTGGAAGGGGGTCATTCATCATTATGGGCCGACCTTCGATGTGAACTATTCTCATGTGGGGGCCACCTTAATATGGGTCATCTATCATGTGGAGCCCACCATCAAAGTTAGTGTCCGTCATGCAGTGCCCACCTTAAATATCCACCACCCATCATGTGGAGGCCACCTTTGATGTGGACCATTCATCATATGGGCTCCACTTCAATGTGGGTCGCCCATCATACGGAACCCATTTTGGATGTGGGCCAATGATCGTTAGTGGCCAACCTTTGATGTGGACCATCCATTATATAGAGCCTGACTTGATGTGAGTCATCCATCATTTGGAGCCTACTTTCAATATCCCCTGCCCATCACGTGGAGCCCACCTTTGATTTGGACCGTCTACCATGTGGGGCACACAATCAATGTGGGCCATCTATCATGTGGGGTCCGCCTTGGATGTGGGTCATTCATCAATAGGGGTCAACTTTTGACATGGACCAACCATTCTATTGGCCCGTGTGATGTGGGTCATCCATCATGTAGGGCCCACCATCAATGTTCATTGCCCATCCTGTGGAGCCCACCTATGATGTGGACCTTCCATTGTGTGGGCCCCACCTTCATTGTGGAGTTGTCCACCATGGATGAATTGGGCCCATCTCCCCTCCTTGTGGACGTTGATTGCCTGCTGGTGTTGTCTATTGGAGGATGCTCCGTGGGCTCCACCATGATGTATGGGTTCTATCCATACTGTTCATCTATTTTTACAAGCCATTTAAAGACATGATCCCAAAAATAAGGCAGTTCCAAATCTCATGTGGACCCACCGGCAGGAAACACTGGTGATTGAACACCCCATCTTTAAAAACTTCCCGGGGGCTACAAAAGTTTTGGATGAATTAAGCTTATATTTGTGTTTTCCCTTCATCCACGTTTGTGTGATCTAATCAAGAGGTTGGATGGAAAATTAACGTTATAGTTGACCCTAGGAAGTTTTCAATGGTGAGCGTTCAATCACCACTGTTTTCTGTAGGTGTGATCCACTTGAGATTTGGATCTGTCTCATTTTTGGCTGATACCCTAAAATGATATGAAAAAATAGATGGACAGCGTGGATAAAACAGGCCTACTTAGCATTGTCCAGTAACCACCTCGTTGGGGCCTCTTGATTTTCCATGTCCCCGGTAAATACATTTACAAGGGTAATAATTATTTACTTAAATAATTACCTCCCAGTTCCCCCAAAAATTCAGGCAGATCAAAGCTCAAGCGGACCACACTGTAAGAAAAACTGGGAATTAAACACCTACTGTTAGAAACTTCTTGGGGCCTCAAAAGTTTGGGATCTTGTCTTTTCCCCTTATCAATGTTTGTGTGGCTTTATGAACAGGTTACATGACAAATAAACATTAATATGAGCTAGCGAAGGAAACAACTTTCAATGGTGGTGGACTTAGCAAGCAGAGCTCAGCATGAGAGGACTCAACTTGGCAAACTCGACTCGTCTAACTCGTTTAGATTCGACTCGATCTGAACTTAGTGGGTGAGCCGATCCGAATCGAGTTGACTTCATCCATTGCGAACTCAAACTGAGTCGAGTTTGAGTCACCTAGTAACTTGACTTGACCCGAAAACCAACTTGGTACTGACTTGACTCGATCTAAAACTCAAACTCGTACATATATATTTTAAAAAAAAAAAAAAAAAAAAAATCATGTATTTGACTGAGAGGCTACAATTCTGGCAAGTGAATCTATGTTTTGAGTTGTGATTTCAGCCCGTGGATACCTGCTATACTCAATCTGACTTGGTGTAGACTCGACCCGACTCGGTACTTGTGATCGGGTTAGACTCAATCCGGATTAGCCCAGGCCAGACCTGTGATTTAGGTGAGGCCATGCCAAAGGAAATAGTAGGCAGAGAGACATCCATCTTTGATTTTTACAAGGCCCACCGCATTGATTTTGTAAAATCCACTCTAACCATTGGATGTCATACCAAAATTTAGGCCTGGATCCACAATTCAAGCCTATACATGATCCGGTCCGCCACATAAGGGAAATAATTTGAAGGATTAGCATGGCCTGTACACTTTTTCTAAGGACAAGCACTTTTTCCAATTGTATGGTAAACTTGAATAACAAATGGGACTGATTTATGATAGTAGAACTAACTCCAGGTTTGTTGAAAATATAACTTAAAAATAAAAAGTATTTTAGAAATATCTAGAATGTTTCTAGAAAGTGTCTAGAAAGTATCTAGAATGTGTGAAGAATCTAAAATGTGTCTTTTGAGTTTCCTAAGTAATTAATGCTTATTGTAGAAAACTGTAATGCATTTACTCTTATGTGTAGATTATTCCTCAAGAGTCTATAAAAAGAAACTTGATGTACATAAAAATAAACAAATAAAAACAAGAAGATAATTCCTCCCTTCTAACCATTCAAAGCATTGTAATATCCACTTTTATAATACGAAATATACAAGAGCATTCTACTTGCAATACTCCAAGTCTAAGAAAATCTCTTCTTCCTCTCCTCTTCTCTAACAAGGTGGTCGGGTAAGTCTCACATAAACATCATGCATGTACCCATGATGTTTATGGGAGATCCACTCCTACCAGTAGATGTGTAATCCCCTTAGGCTGGAGGTCCAAAAATCACACTGACCAGTGATTCAGGTAGTTCACACCAAAGGAAACCGTTGGGAGAAGACATGCACCTTTGATTTTTTTTATCTGGGTCATTTGCATCAAAGTCAACACCTGGAAATTCCCTCGGCCTTGAAGCTGGGGGCATTTTACCAATTCCGGGTTCAACAACATAGAAAGGTCTTTGTATACTATACAGATACTGGAAAGGTAGTTTGGATACGATTAGTGATAATGGAAGTAACTCATTATACATATATGAGAATTACATAAAAGAAGCTACACATTTCTACATTGACATTTCTCCATAACACTTTTTGATCAAAGCATGGGATAAACAAGCATGATATATGCAGCTAGTGAGGATTAAGCAGCGGTGGGATAAGAAGCCATCATGGCAATACCACATATCCCTTCTTTAGCAGCAATATCCCTCTCCATCATTATGTATCCATTTTCACCCCATGAAGTTCCCCATGAATTCTTCACTATCCAATACTTTGTCCCATCATCTGTCGTCCCATATCCAACAGCCGTCACTCCATGGTCTAGTTCGGTACCACAATCTCCTGTAAATACACCGCTTGAGTAAAACTGGAAGGCAGATCCACTAGCATCAATTGCAACAGAAACGGGTTGGTTGGCCACAGCCTTCAACAGAGCTTTCTCACTGTTGGCCGTAACATCTTGGTGACCGTTGATCTTAGCCACTGGGTTGGCTTCCTTCTTGGAGTTGCAAGTGCCATCAACTGCCATGTAGGGGTACTTGGCTTCTGTTGTAAGTCCTCTGTTGTGTTGAATGAAATCGAAGGCGCCATCCATGAAACCTCCTGCACAGCCTTGATCCTCACCTTTGGTATCACAATCCACCACTTCTTGCTCAGATAAGGAAAGCAACTTCCCTGTCTTGAGTTGTGTAATCCCTTCCGTGGCCGCTACCGCTGAGAATGCCCAGCAACATCCTATTTGGCAACACCAGATAGCAAGTTAGCTAACAGTTGGTAACAATTTCATGTCCCTTCCTAGAAGGAAGTTACACTAATTGAAGAAAATCAGCTAAATTCGTGAGTAGGTTATAAAGCTTACCACATTGTCCTTGGTCTTTGATTGGGGTCACAGCACCTTTCTTTCTCCAATCCATACTAGCTGGCACAGTCACGTTCTCATACATGAACGACGTGGCTCTCAATACTCTTGTTTGAGTGGGCCTAAATCCGTTACGGCTGACCTTGAACTCCTCGTTGGTTTGGTCTGCAAATTCATTTACACCTAGCTTGTAAGATCGGTCCCCAGCATTGTTGAAGGATTCTATGAATTCCACATTGTCCTTGAATATCTTGAAACGTAGCTCTTTCTCAGCTGCATCCTTGTACGTGCGACCATATCGAGCCATCCATTGCTCGTACCTGTCGGACATGGACACTTCCTGTATAGTGCGGCCCATGGCTTGAGAAGCCCAGACTCCCAAGATGAACAAGGCTATGAAGAAAGATTTGGTTAAGGAAACCATGGTGGTAAGGGAGGAGTGTATGGATGATCTGGTGATGAGATTATGGAAGTGGGTGCATACACTTACTCTTAAGTTGAGTTTATATACGGAATATTGGGGCCCACATGATTCATTAATCTCCATTGCTTTATTGTTAGTGTGGTGAAGATGGAGACTTGATATAAGTGCCCGATCAAGTGTATTGATTTGGATGGCTAAAATGACATTTATTAATCGAACACTTCTTATACTGAAATTTCGTGTACGTTGCGCTTCTCTATTCTAACATTCTATATTTGACAGTGCCAGTTTTTAAGCAACAACCGGCACAGGAAAAAAAAAAAAAAAAAAGGGCAATCCTGCCCATCAGGTGGATCACACCGTTAGCATCCTTGATGGTCGGATCTTCCTAATTTTTTGAACGAGGTGATGTTTATGTCCCTGCCTCCTTCTGAACAGGTCAGATATCATACATAATCACATGTGCACTAGATGGACAGTTACTAAACTTTAATAGCACCATGGATAGTATGTGAAAAAAGAGGAGAATGTAGACGAAAAGACTGTTATAACAAAAGAAAACCTGTCCAAACCATTACATTTGCCCCGGCACGTAGGCTCCCTCTCGGAAGTGGATTGCTGTTGTCCAGGCATGCATGCCTACCGATCTTTCGGGCCTTGCTCGGTTTGGGAGCTTGCCCCCAAAATTTAAACCCGCTTATTATTATTATTATTATTATGCCTAGGTTGGTGCTTTCAAGTCCCATCATGGACCGTTTAGGGCTTGTTTAGATCATAAGTTACTTAATATAAGCTATTTAAACTACAAGCAGCTCATCTTTGTTTCTACTCATTTAGCAAATTAGTATCTTTGGTAAACAAGTTACTTATCAGTCCAAAAAAAGAAGAAAAGCAAGTTTGGTTTCCAATATCACATAAGTAATCATCCCTCAGTTTTGTTTGGTCCAGCCTTAACATCCACCATCCACCATGTGGGCCAACATTTAATGTGAATCGTTCATTATGTCGGGCCTACCTTACCCATGTCTTCAATGTGAACCATCCATCATGTGGGGCTAACCTTCAATATGGATCATCCAACTTGAGTGACCCATCTTTGATATGGGCTATCCATCGTGCAGTGTCACCTTGGATGTGGGCCATCCATCATGTCGGGCCTGCCTTGGCAGGGGGTCATTCATCATTATGGGCTGACCTTTGATGTGAACTGTTCTCATGTGGGGGCCACCTTAATATGGGTCATCTATCCTGTGGAGCCCACCATCAATGTTAGTGTCCGTCATGCGGGGCCCACCTTAAATATCCGCCACTCATCATGTGGAGCCCACCTTTGATGTGGACAATTCATCGTATGGGCTCCACTTCAATGTGGGTCGCCCATCATGCGGAACCCATTTTGGATGTGGGTCAATGATCGTTAGTGGCCAACCTTTGATGTGGACCGTTCATTATATAGAGCCTGACTTGTTGTGAGTCATCCATCATTTGGAGCCTACTTTCAATATCCCCTGCCCATCACGTGGAGCCCACCTTTGATTTGGACCGTCTACCATGTGGGACACACATTCAATGTGGGCCATTTATCATGTGGGGTCTGCCTTGGATGTGGGCCATTCATCAATAGGGGTCAACCTTTGACATGGACCAACCATTCTATTGGCCAGTGTGATGTGGGTCATCCATCATGTGGGGCCCACCATCACTGTTCATTGCCCATCCTGTGGAGCCCACCTATGATGTGGGCCTTCCGTTGTGTGGGCCCCACCTTCAATGTGGAGTTGTCCATCATGGATGAATCGGGCCCATCTCCCCTCCTTGTGAACGTTGATTGCCTGCTGGTGTTGTCTACTGGAGGATGCTCCGTGGGCACCACCATGATGTATGGGTTCTATCCATACTGTTTTTTTACAAGCCATTTTACGACATGATCCCAAAAATAAGGCAGTTCCAAATCTCATGTGGACCCACCAACAGGAAAAAGTGGTCGTTGAACGCCCCATCTTCAAAAACTTACCGGGGGCTACAAAAGTTTTGGATGAATTAAGCTTATATTTGTGTTTTCTCTTCATCCACGTTTGTGTGGTCTAATGAAGAGGTTGGATGGAAAATTAACATTATAGTTGACCCTAGGAAGTTTTCAATGGTGAGCGTTCAATCACCACTGTTTTCTGTTGGTGTGATCCACTTGAGATTTGGATCTGTCTCGTTTTCTATTCATACCCTAAAATGATATGAAAAAATAGATGGACGGCGTGGATAAAACAGGCCTACTTAGTATTGTCCAGTAACCACCTCGTTGGGGCCTCTTGATTTTCCATGTCACCAGTAAATACATTTACTAGGGTAATAATTATTTACTTAAATAATTACCTCGCAGCTCCCCCAAAAATTCAGGCAGATCAAAGCTCAAGTGGACCACACTATAGGAAAAACTGGGACTTAAACACCTACTGTTAAAAACTTCTGGGGGCCTCAAAAGTTTGGGTTCTTGTCTTTTCCCCTTATCAATGTTTGTGTGACCTTGTGAACAGGTTACATGACAAATAAACACTAATATGAGCTAGCGAAGGAAACAACTTTCAATGGTGGTGGACATAGTAAGTAGAGCTCGGCATGAGAGGACTCAACTTGGCAAACTCGACTCGTCTAACTCGTTTAGATTCGACTCGATCCGAACTTAGTAGGTGATCCGATCCGAATCGAGTTGACTTCGTCCATTACGAACTCAAACCAAGTCGAGTTCGAGTCACCTAGTAACTTGACTTGACCCGAAAACCAACTTGGTACTGACTTGACTCGATCTAAAATTCAACTCGTATATATATATATATATATATATATATATTTTTTAAAAAAAAAAATCATGTATATGACTGAGAGGCTACAATTCTGGCAAGTGAAGATAGGTTTTGAGTTGTGATTTTAGCCTGTGGATACCTGCTACACTCAATCCGACTTGGTGTAGACTCGACCCGACTCGGTACTTGTGACCGGGTTAGACTCACTCCGGATTAGCCCAGGCCAGACCTGTGATTTAGGTGGGGCCATGCCAAAGGAAATGGTAGGTAGAGAGACGTCCTGAGGACCATAAATTAACCGTACAAGTCAAATTTCTGGCATTCGATCCTTGTGAAAGTGGCCCAACGGATAGATCATATCATAAATTTTTGATTTGGGGCCCACCTGATCTCTAGATTTGCCTCAATTTTGGACTTAACGTCTAAAATGATATGATAGAACAGATGGACGGAACGGATTTCTCAAAACATTAATTTGGGCCCCACTTCATGTGGATGGTGTACACAACATGTGTACACCTGCCATGTACTGAAATAGCCAAAGCCAGTCAGCTTACGCTGACCCGACGCTGGCTCCAATTCAAAACAAAAAATGAAACAGGGACTTGCGGTCCTCAATTGTGGGCCACCATCACGATTAGAAGGTCTAATCCGGACCATCCATTAGACTATCATGGCCTATATTACCATCGCCTAGGTGGTAGTATTTCAAATGACAGCATATATCGGTTTTTAATCGTCCAAACACAAGACAAACGGCAGAGAAGAAAACAACGTAGGCCACAACGAATCTAACCCAAAACCAGTCAATTCCAACTTTTTTTTCGATCTGAATCTAATGGACGGGGTGGATTTCCCAGAAAGCACGGGCCCACCGATCACGTCAGCGCAGCCTCATGCGTAAGCCTACGCACGTCCGTGAAAAATCAGATTTCCAGGCGGTTGTGGCCCACCATCTTTGATCAGATGCAAGATCTGAACCGTCCATGGTGTATAGCATTCAAAACTTCCCAAGGGACGGTGTTTCTTTGAAAAATGAGCAAGGAAAGTGGTGCTGTTTCGTGTGCCTTCTTGGCTACATAAAGAAGTTACGCACACTGGTGCGTAAAGATCTCTCCACCGACCTTCTCTGCTACTATAAAGAGAAGAGAGAAGAGAGAAGATGGGATCAATGTGGAACGTAAACGTGGAGCCAAGAAAGGGTGGAGCACGGGCGAGCTTCAAAGAGTTCTTTTGAAGCTTGTAACGTAATGGGAGACTTTTTGCTTACGCCTTTTGTTTAGACTGAACCGATGTTTTTTTTTTTTTTTTTTGGGTTAGCTTGTTAGTACACACTCCATGTTAGCCACCCCTACTAGGGATCGATACCAAGACCTCAAGTGTTAAAATGAGGTATCTCCACTCAGTCTGCCAGTTGAGCTATGAATTTGGGTGTTAGACTGAACTGATGTTGATTTTAGTTTAATTAAGGGAATGTTTTCAGTTTTTAATAGTCTGTTATAACTAAAATTACAATGGGTCTGCGATAGCTTTGAGCATTTTCTTTTTCTTTTGATGATTATGATATCAGGAAGCCCTGTCGTTCACCATCGTCTCCTGGGCATGGTCAGATGACGGTACCCTTCCTAACCTTCATACATCTTATGATTGGTTGTTAATTAGTTTAATTCTGTTGTTTGCTTTGTCTCTTGGGCATGGTTTGGTGATTGAATCCATTCTAATTCATATACCTTTCATTTCTTGAAAACTATATCAAAGGAAGTTCAGTTTGATTTTCGTGGTTACACTCTACAACTGGATGAAGATGGGACTCTAAGTCCAGTTGAATTCTTGAAGCAGGCATAAGATCTCCCTGATCTTTACAAGTGGATCCTCTTAATCCCTAGTTTCCTACCTCTGAATTCTCTAAGTTTTAGATAAATATTTCATCATTATTCTCTCAATTACATTCGATTTAGATTTCATCTTAGTCTAGTTCTAGTTCTACTTAATTTCAGATTACGTATAGGTTTTAGTCCCTTGGAATTCGACCTCGGTCTCTCCGAGTTTATTACTACATCACAACCCTATACTTGGGGAGTGAACAATCTTTAATTTTTACAAGGCCCACCACATTGATTTTATAAAATCCACTATAACCATTGGATGTCATACCAAAATTTAGGCATGGGTCCACAAGTCAAGCCTATACATGAATGGGTGCGCCACATAAGGGAAATAATTTGAAGGATTAGCATGGCCTGTACACTTTTTCTAAGGATTAGCATGGCTTGTACACTTTTCCAATTGTATGGTAAACTTGAATAACAAATGGGACTGATATATGATACTAGAACTAACTCCAGGTGTGTTGAAAATATAATTTAAAAATTAAAAAAATATTTTAGAAATATATAGAATGTTTCTAGAAAGTGTCTAGAAAGTATCTAGAATGTGTCTAGGAAGAATCTAGAACATGTCTTTTGAGTTTCCTAAGTAATTAATGCTTATTGTAGAAAATAGTAATGCATTTACTCTTGTGTGTAGATTATTCCTCAAGAGTCTATAAAAAGGAACTTAATGTACATAAAAATAAACAAATAAAAACAAGAAGATAAATCCTCCCTTCTAACCATTTAAAGCATTATAATATCCACTTTTATAATACAAAATATACAAAAGCATTTTACTTGCAATACTCCAAGTCCAAGAAAATCTCTTCTTCCTCTCCTCTTCTCCAACAAGGTGGTCGGGTAAGTTTCACATAAACATCACGCATGTACCCATGATGTTTATGGGAGATCTGTTGGTGTGAGTTGTATATTAAAGTGATTATAGGAGTAAATGGTGGTTGTAATATTAGAGAGATTGTAATCGCCTAATTAGAGGGTTAAGTTTAGCATGTCTAGGTGTAATATATGTGTAGCCTAATATAGGCCATAGCCGACTACTATATGTAGTATTCCATACCTATACAATGGGATAATAAAAAATACACAAAATATTCTCTCTCTACAAGCTGTCATGGTATCAAAGCAAGCATGGAAGACAGCAGATGTGATCCCCTGCTTCTTGTTATTTGTAGCCTCCTAAACTAAAGTCTTCCCACCCTACTTCTCCCATGGCTAACACTGATTCCAACCTTGGTGAGTCTCCATCATCTTCTACCCTGATGGAACTGACCACGAAGGTGACTGAAGCTTTAAATAAAGCCTCAATCTCGACACCGACAGCAAACGTGGGTGTTGTACCGATTGACATAAAATTGGATGGATCCAATTATGCTCTTTGGTCCCAAGTGGTTGAGATGTATATTGTAGCCAAAGATAAATTGGGATATATCAATGGTGACTTTCCTCAGCCGTCTCCAACGGATTCCACGTTCAGGCAGTGGTGAACCGACAATGCAATAGTCAAAGGATGATTAATCAACTTTATGAAAGCCTCTCTTATTAGCACCTTCATTCGATATCCAACCGCTAAACAAGTGCGGGATGCTATTGCCACCACATTTTTTGACGGAAGTGATACCTCTTAAGTCTATGAACTCTGGCAGCATGTAAGTAGATTAAAGCAAGCTGGTGGTTTGCTGAAAAAGTTCTACAACGAATTGCAGAGACTTTGGCGAGAAATTAATTTTCGTCGCCTAAATCCCATGGAGTACTCGATTGATGTACAACACTATAACTCCATCCTTCAAGAAGACAGGATGTATGTTTTCTTGGATGGCCTTGATCACCGCCTGGACCATATCCACTGTGGAGTATTACAGATGCAACATTTTCCTACAATAGAGCAAGCATATGCCCATGTCCGTCGAGAAGTTGTTCGACAGGTTGTGATGACAGCAACTGGCGGTGTGGATGACACACCCACAGCAGTCTTGGCTTCCAAAAGCATTAAGAATGGCTTTAGTTCTGCCTCTAATGGTGGATCTTTGTCTCTAAACAGAAGCAGGTCAAATGCTAGTCCACATCAGAAGCAGAAGAAAAATACCGAAGGGGACAAAATGCTCTTATTGTGGGAACACTAAGCACACCCGTGACACATGCTTTAAATTGCATAGATATCCAGATTGGTGGCACGATCTTCAAGCCAAGAAGAGGAGTGATGGAGCCACTAATGATGCCATTACTGGTAAGACTGCAATGGCAGTAGAAGAACCACACTTGTCCCTAATTCCGACCGAATCCTCCACCTCCAATGCAGGTATGGCTCTACTTGGGTTTAAAAGCAGTGATGATTGCAACACATGGATTCTTTATTCCGGAGCAACTGACCATATGACATTTGATGCACGAGATTTCTGTCAACATACTCCTCCTCGACGGGCTAGTATTGCCATTGCCAATGGGGTTATCTCTGCGGTAAAAAAGGTTGGCACTGTAATTTTATCACCAGTTTTATCATTATCTAATACCTTACTTATACCTTCCCTTTCTCACAAGCTAATATCTGTGAGCCAAATTACGAAAGAGCTCAATTGCACCGTACTGATTTACCCGACATTTTGTCTTATTTAGGATATTCTCTCGAAGGAGATCATTGGGTGTGGTACTGAGAAGGGGGGCTCTATTATATGGATGATTTCAGCTTGGGCCGAGTACATCATATTGGTCAGTCATGTGATACCAAGGCGGATCAGATTTGTCTTTTGCACCGTCGGTTAGGCCATCCTTCGTTTGGTTATTTGCAGCATTTGTTTCTTGATTTATTTTTAGAGTTGTCTGTTTCGGATTTTAAGTGTGAGACTTGCATTTTAGCCAAGAGTCATCGAGTACCTTATCTTTTACGTATGAATAAAAGTAAAGTTCCATTTTCTTTAGTTCACTCTGATGTGTGGGGGCCTTCTCCAAAGCCTACTTTGTCTAGTTTCCGCTATTTTGTGATTTTCGTTGATGACTGCACTCAAATGACTTGGCTATACTTAGTACAACATAAGGATGACGTCTTTACTGTGTTTCGATCTTTTCATAATATGATTCAAACTCAGTTCTTTGCTAAGCTTCAGATTCTCAGGTCCGATAATTATGGCGAGTATCTAAATCATCAGTTTCGTGCTTATTTCAATCATCATGGACTGATTCATAAGACATCGTGTCCTCAGACACCTCAGCAGAATGGTATTGCTGAACAGAAAAATCAGCACATTCTTGAAACGGCTCGAGCTCTTCTACTTAGGGCGCACGTTCCGCGCTCCTACTGGCCTGATGCAGTAGCTACTGTGGTGCACCTAATCAATTGGATGCCCTCCAAAGTACTCGAGTTTAAGACCCCACTACAAACTCTGTCAACCTATGTCACCTTACCCATGACATTGATGCTTCCACCTCGCGTCTTTGGGCATGTTGCCTTTATTCACCTCCATAAAAATCAACGCACGAAGCTTAACCCGTGTGCTCGTCGCTGCCTCTTCTTCAGATATGCCGTCCATCAGAAAGGTTATCGTTGTTACGACCCGACTACTCAGCGCACCTATGTGACTATGGATGTTTCTTTCCTTGAACTGACACTTTCTTCTCCCCTACATCCCCTTCTTCTCTTCAGGGGGAGACACGAGATGAAGAGTTGAATTGGCTGAAGTTTGACTAGTTTAGTGGCACTGAGATTACAGAAACAGTTATACCAGTTAACAACCCATCTCCTGATATATCTCCTAACGCTGCAAATATATCTCTTGAAGCTGTAATAGTACCCCCTTCCCCAAGTGCCTAACGACCCGTCTCTTGAGAATATCACCGAGGTAAGTTCTCTTAGCTACCACACCTCTTATCTCAAATAACGAGGTTAATTGTAGTTATGAGCTACCTTACAGGCATAATCGTGACAAACCACTAAATAAATACTCACCTGAGATCAAGGCACAGAAATCAAAATATCTCATTGCCAATTATGTCTCTACAGAGAGACTTTCTGAACCACTCAAGAACTTTGCGAATGATCTATCTTCGCACCATATTCCTACAAGTGTTGACAAGGCATTAAAGGATCCAAGATGGGTTCAAGCAATGAAGAAATAAATGGAGGCACTAATTAAGAACGAGACATGGATCCTTATTCCTTTACCTGAAGGATAGAAGACAGTAGGGTGTAAATGGGTATTTTCTATAAAGTACAAAGTTGATAGAACAATCGAGCGCTCAAAGCACGACTAGTAGCAAAAGGCTATGCTCAGACATATGAGATAGATTATCAGGAGACGTTCTCACCAATGGCCAAGTTAAATACTATTAGAGTTTTGTTATCTCTTGCAGCAAACCCAGACTGCCCGTTGCATCAATTCGACGTGAAGAATACCTTCCTCCATGGAGATCTTGAGGAGGAGATCTACATGGATGTTCCCCTAGGATATAAGGCGACCTCTGGTTGAGTTGTGTGTAAACTGCAATGAACACTTTACGGCTTGAAACAATTTCCTCGAGCCTGGTTTGGACGGCTTAGCTTGGCTATGAGGAAGTATGGTTTTCGACATAGTAATTCAGACCATACTCTCTTTCTGAAACATCAAGGAAGCAAGATAATAGCTTTAATAGTGTACATAGACGACATGATTATTACAAGAGATGATCAGGAGGAAATCTCGAAACTTCAAGAACAATTGGCAGCCAAGTTTGAAATGAAAAATTTGGGAGGGGTCAAGTATTTTCTGGGGATTAAGGTTGCTAGATCCAAGCAAGGTATATTTCTTTCTCAGCAAAAATATACACTCGACTTGTTATCAGAAGTTGGATTATTGGAATGTAAACCTGCAGATACACCAATAGTCCAGAATCACAAACTGCGAGAATACCCCGACAAAGTGCTAACAGACAAAGGAAGGTACCAAAGATTGGTTGGGAAGCTCATTTATCTCTCACATACACGACCCGATATTGCTTATGCAGTGAGTGTAGTGAGCCAGTTTATGCATTGCTCGAGTGAAGATCATATGAATGCAGTAATCCAAATCCTCAGGTACCTAAAATCCTCCCCTGGAAGAGGACTTATGTTCTCAAAGACCAATCATCTAAGGATTGAAGGCTACACAGATGCTGACTGGGCGGGAAATATTTCTGATAGAAAGTCTACCTCGGGATATTTTACATTTGTTGGAGGGAACTTGGTGACATGGAGAAGTAAGAAACAGAAGGTAGTAGCATTATCAAGTGCAGAAGCAGAATTTTGTGGGATGGCTAAGGGTCTTTGCGAACTCCTATATCTAAGAAGGTTGTTGACAGAAATTGGCTTCACTCCAAAATGTGAGATGTCTTTTGTGACAACAAAGCTGCTATCGATATCTCTCATAATCTCATCCAACATGATCGAACCAAACACATGGAGGTAGATCGATATTTTATCAAAGAGAACCTTGAAGCCAAGATAATCCGATTCCCGTTTGTCAAGTCCGAAGATTAATTGGCAGATATTCTTACCAAAGCTGTGTAGCAAGAACTTCTACAACTCACTTGACAAGTTGGGCATTAGAGATCAATACGCACCAACTTGAGGGGGAGTGTTGGCGTGAGTTGTATATTAGAGCGATTATAGGAGTAAATGGTGGCTGTAATATTAGAGGGATTGTAATCCCCTAATTAGAGGGTCAAGTTTAGCATGTCTAGGTGTAATATATGCGTAGCCTAATATAGGCCATAGCCGACTACTATATGTAGTATTCCATCCTGTACAATGAGATAATGAAAAATACACAAAATATTCTCTCTCTACAAGCTGTCAAGATCCACTCCTACCAGTAGATGTGTAATCCCTTTAGGCTGGAGGTCCAAAAATCACACTCACCAGCGATTCAGGTAGTTCACACCAAAGGAAACCGTTGGGAGAAGACATACACCTTCGATTTTTTTATCTGGGTCATTTGCATCACAAAGTCAACACCTGGAAATTCCCTCGGCCTTGAAGCTGGGGGCGTTTTGCCGATTCCGGGTTCAACAACATAGAAAGTTCTTTGTATACTATACAGATACTGGAAAGGTAGTTTGGATACTATAAGTGATAATGGAAGTAACTCATCATACATATATGAGAATTACATAAAAGAAGCTACACATTTCTACATCGACATTTCTCCATAACACTTTTTGATCAAAGCATGGGATAAACAAGCATGATATATGCAGCTAGTGAGGATTAAGCAGCGGTGGGATAAGAAGCCATCGTGGCAATACCACATATCCCTTCTTTAGCAGCAACATCCCTCTCCATCATTATGTATCCATCTTCACCCCATGAAGTTCCCCATGAATTCTTCACTATCCAATACTTTGTCCCATCATCTGCTGTCCCATATCCAACAGCCGTCACTCCATGGTCTAGTTCGGTACCACAATCTCCTGTAAAGACACCGCTTGAGTAAAACTGGAAGGCAGATCCACTAGCATCAATTGCGACAGAAACGGGTTGGTTGGCCACAGCCTTCAACAGAGCTTTCTCACTGTTGGCCGTAACATCTTGGTGACCGTTGATCTTGGCCACAGGGTTGGCTTCCTTCTTGGAGTTGCAAGTGCCATCAACTGCCATGTAGGGGTACTTGGCTTCTGTTGCAAGTCCTCTGTTGTGTTGAATGAAATCGAAGGCACCGTCCATGAAACCTCCTGCACAGCCTTGATCCTCACCTTTGGTATCACAATCCACCACCTCTTGCTCAGATAAAGAAAGCAACTTCCCTGTCTTGAGTTGTGTAATCCCTTCCGTGGCTGCTACCGCTGAGAATGCCCAGCAACATCCTATTTGGCAACACCAGATAGCAAGTTAGATTACACAAGATAACAATGTCATGTTCCTTTTTGGAACAAAGTTACAGTAATCCAAGAAAATCGACAAAATTCATAAGAAAGTTATAAAGCTTACCGCATTGTCCTTGGTCTTTGATTGGGGTTACAGCACCTTTCTTTCTCCAATCCATACTAGCTGGCACAGTCACGTTCTCATACATGAACGACGTGGCTCTCGATACTCTTGTTTGAGTGGGCCTAAATCCGTTACGGCTGACCTTGAACTCCTCGTTGGTTTGGTCTGCAAATTCATTTACACCTAGCTTGTAAGATCGGTCCCCAGCATTGTTGAAGGATTCTATGAATTCCACATTGTCCTTGAATATCTTGAAACGTAGCTCTTTCTCAGCTGCATCCTTGTACGTGCGATCATATTGAGCCATCCATTGCTCGTGCCTGTCAGACATAGACACATCCTGTAGAGTGCGGCCCATGGCTTGAGAAGCCCAGACTCCCAAGATGAACAAGGCTACGAAGAAAGATTTGGTTAAGGAAGCCATGGTGTTAGCTGAGTAGTGTATGGATGATCTGGTGATGTGATTATGGAAGTGGGTACATACACTTACTCTAAGTTGAGTTTATATACGGAAAATTGGGGCCCACATGATTCATTAATCTCCATTGCTTTATTGTTAGTGTGGTGAAGATGGAGACTTGATATAAGTGCCCGATCAAGTGTATTGATTTGGATGGCTAAAATGACATTTATTAATCGAACGCTTCTTATACTTAAATTTCGTGTACGTTGCGCTTCTCTATTCTAACATTCTATATTTCTAGCACACTTGACAGGGACATTTTTCTTATGGCCGTTTTAAGAGAAATGTTCACACACAACTTGGTGTGTGAGCTTTCAAATACAATGCTTTTCTTTTTGGAGAATGTGCCACTTTTGTAGAACATGATCCAACCCGTGAAAAAGGTGGGGTTGCAACATAAAGATCACCTGTTGTGAAAATCGGACCAATTACCACTCTACTCTTTCGATGGCCGACAGCCTACATTGATGCAGAGTCAGACCCGATTGATTTCGGTCGTGTAACCTGCTAGATGAGTGGACCATCCTAATTTTTTGCTCTTGGTGATCTACAAGCTGTGTCCCATGCACCTTTCGAACGACTGAACTCTAATGCTCTTGCTAACATGTTGACGGTAAAGAAATTAAGTTCTGTTCCATGTACACGTCAACACATGTTCCAATATGGTAAACTTGTGCAAGATCTTAGCAGTCCATCAAGTGAGTTGTGAAAATCAAGCCATTCCAATCCTCAGGTTGGCCACAGTTTAAAAACCATTGGATAAAACCAAACAAGTTTATTCCTGGTCTTACATTTGTCCCTTAAATTGTGAGTAAAAATGGTAGATAATAAGAACGAGTTTTTCTTAAATTATAATCTGGCCCACTTATAATTTTGGGCTCACGCCCTAAAATTATCTGGCGAAAACCAGTGGATTGCATGGATCTGTTGAAACCGCGCGACTTATCACGCCTTAAAATTTAAACCGCCTAAATTTTGGAACACTAAACAATCCTGCTTTCGGAACAAGGATGACTTTATATTTTTCATTTCAACAATCTAATAATTGTCAATTGTTCCTTGTCTAAAATCTCCCAAATGGGCCATAGGATCAAATGGTCTGGATTATTAAACCCTGAGTCGCACTCTTACAAAGGGTATGGATGTTGATCCAATGCCCTTAATCTACCCAGACAGGGTAATTTTCGGTTCGACCGAACCTTTTCTCAGTTCAGCCCAAAATTCTGAATTTGTATTGTTGCTCGCTGTGATGTTTTGCCTGATTTCTGTTCAATTCAAATTTACACTTCAGTTCGATCCGGTTCGACCGAAAATTCTTTCGGTTCGACTGGACTTAACGTGTAAGTATGGATTTTGTTTCTAATTCCGTATGGAGAGTATATAAGCCTCTTGTAAGTGTAGATTAGGATTAATACAAGATGTTTGAGAACATGAGAGAACTTAAGAGCCAATGATTTTGAAGGGGGGAAGCTAGAGTTTCCGAATCTTATAACTTGATATAATAGATTGTTTGCCGCTTGATACCGTAGTTTTTTTTTTTTTTTTTCTGTAGTAAGAGTCTTTTTTTTCTTTTCTTTTTTTTTAAACGTAAAATTCATGTGTTCTCTATGATTGTTTGAATTTTCTTTCCCTACTGTGTTGTATAGATCCTTCTGAGGTTGCTTTTGCACTGAACAAGTTATGAGTTTTTTAGAGTGAGTTTTTCAACGTATCATATATGATTTTGGGATAGGAGAAGCTACTTTAGCCAGCCAACTTGGCTATGCTGGATTGCCCACGCTGGATTTGTGAGATTCCATCATATCGATGGTCAAAAGTCTATTTTATTTCTGTTTTTACTATAAATAGTAAGTTTTAATATGATCATTTGAGTTTTAAGAGTTATGCCCAATATGAAAAGAGTTTAGAAAAATTAGAAGAATAACGCGGTTAGGACAAATTGGACACTATTTTTAGCTGAAAATTATGAAGCCTAGTAGGAATTATGATAGTATATAAATAGTAAATTTACTATTTATAATAAGTCACATTTTTAGGGAGTTTGAGTTTGAGTTTAAAACTACATCCTACATTTGAGTTCACTATTTAAAGGATTGTAATTTCATTTATTTTTTAATCATCGATAATTTATTTTTGAATTATTAGAAACCATTTCTTTTTTTATCACGTGAGGATTCAAGGAATCTTTGTGAAGAGTCCGTAGTAGTTATCCTTGAGGAAGACGGAGATCGACCTCATCACATCCTTCCTTTTGTCATAGAGTAATCAAGTTTTTCTCAAATTACTACCCTTACTACCCACGAGGTATACTGATAAGGTGCCCCCACATTAAAGATGGCGATATGCAAGAATTTGGCTGGTCCATCTCACCCAGCCGGGAGGCATGAGTGTATTGAATGCTGACCGTGGCATGTTCGTTTCCATGGCAGCATTTGATAGTCTGACAGAGTGTGATGGTGATAATCGGGTACTCGGAAATCAAGCATGCATCATTCATTAACTCAAATTAAACAGTAAAAGTGCATTGACCACTTTTATGTCGCTGGGTCGTCAGCCCCAAGGTCAATTTGGCTGAATGATGATTCCGACCTCTGATTAGTGGAGACTCGTTTGCTGAATTAGGACTGTAGGCTATTTTTAATTTCAACCATACATCATTGGCCGTTTGGAACACAACACGGCCCACCACTATATCGCTTCAGTCACGTTTTCATTAGTCAACAGGAGCGAGGAACCCTACTGTTTGCCCTGGTCTAACTCAGTGTGCTAATCCAGAGGCCATAGATCTTCGTTGAATTCTAGTCCACGTACTAACAAACGGGGGCTTTAGGACCACGGCACACTTCGTGAACAGGCCGGCCCATGCTCGACCGAAAGACACCACAACAGCACTACTCCTGTATAGAGAGCCCAAGGGCTGAATAAACAACATAAGCTCGACCGAAAGAAGATCCCCGAGGATATAAAATAAATAAAAATAAAAACAGGGGACGGACCACCCAGTACGTCAGGCCTAACCCACCACTGCATCTTCAGGCATATTAATTTAGTTATTAAATATCAAGCCGAGTGAAGTAAATATTCATCCTAGTCTTGGACTCGATCCGGCATGACTAGACATAGATGAGCCAGTCGATTTCATGTCATGAGCCCATAGAAAAGTAGATATTTGGATACTATATGTTATAATGGAAGTAACCTATTACATGTATGAGAATTACATAAAGAAGCTACACATTTCTACATTTCTTCATAATACTTTTATGATCAAAGCATGGGATAAACAAGCATGATACATGCAGCTAGTGAGGATTAAGCAGCGGTGGGATAAGAAGCCATCATGGCAATACCACATATCCCTTCTTTAGCACCAACATCCCTCTCCATCATTATGTATCCTTCTTCACCCCATGAAGTTCCCCATGAATTCTTCACTATCCAATACTTAGTCCCATCATCTGTCATCCCATATCCCACAGCCGTCACTCCATGGTCTAGTTCAGTACCACAATCTCCTGTAAATACACCGCTTGAGTAAAACTGGAAGGCAGATCCACTAGCATCAATTGCAACAGAAACGGGTTGGTTAGCCACAGCCTTCAACAGAGCTTTCTCACTGTTGGCCGTAACATCTTGGTGACCGTTGATCTTGGCCACAGGGTTGGCTTCCTTCTTGGAGTTGCAAGTGCCATCAACTGCCATGTAGGGGTACTTGGCTTCTGTTGTAAGTCCTCTGTTGTGTTGAATGAAATCAAAGGCGCCGTCCATGAAACCTCCTGCACAGCCTTGATCCTCACCTTTGGTATCACAATCCACCACCTCTTGCTCAGATAAAGAAAGCAACTTCCCTGTCTTGAGTTGTGTAATCCCTTCCGTGGCTGCTACCGCTGAGAATGCCCAGCAACATCCTATTTGGCAACACCAGATAGCAAGTTAGCTAACAGTAGGTAACAATTTCCTGTCCCTTTCTAGAACAAAGTTGCAGTAATGGAAGAAAATCAGCTAAATTCATGAGTAGGTTATAAAGCTTACCACATTGTCCTTGGTCTTTGATTGGGGTTACAGCGCCTTTCTTTCTCCAATCCATACTAGCTGGCATAGTCACGTTCTCATACATGAACGACTTGGCTCTCGGTACTCTTGTTTGAGTGGGCCTAAATCCATTACGGGTAGCCCTGAACTCCTCGTTGGTTTGGTCTGCAAATTCATTTACACTTAGCTTGTAAGATCGGTCCCCGGCATTGTTGAAGGATTCTATGAATTCCACATTGTCCTTGAATATCTTGAAACGAAGCTCTTTCTCAGTTGCATCCTTGTATGTGCGACCATATCGAGCCATCCATTGCTCGTGCCTGTCAGACATAGACACTTCCTGTAGAGTGCGGCCCATGGCTTGAGAAGCCCAGACTCCCAATATGAACAAGGCTAAGAAGAAAGATTTGGTTAAGGAAGCCATGGTGTTAGCTGAGGAGTGTATGGATGATCTGATGATGTGATTATGGAGGTGGATGTATACACTTACACTAAGCTGAGTTTATATACGGGATATTGGGCCCCACATGATTCACTCATCTCCATTGCTTTATTGTTACTGTGGTGAAGATTAAGACTTGATATACGTGCCTGATCAAGTGTATTGATTTCGATGGCTAAAATGACGTACATATTCTAATCTAACCCATCTTAAACTTAAATTTCGTGTACGTTGCGCTTCTCTATACTAACATTCTATAATTCTATAGTAATAATTGGTTAAAGGCGTGTTCGCTTTCACATACAGTGCGTTTGATTTTGCGGGAATGGGTCAGTTGTGTAGAACATCCAACCTGTGAAAAAGGGTGGATCACATCATAAGTATCAGCTGTTGTTAAAATCGGACCAATGACCACTATACTCTTTCGGTGGCCCACAGCCTACGTTGATTCAGAGTCAGACCATCGGTTACCGATTGATTTTGGTGTTCTAACCTGCCTGATGATTAGACCATCTTGTTTATTTTGGCTCCTGGTGATCTGCAGGGTGCGCCCCACCGTTTGAACGACCGGACTCTATTGCTCTGGCTGACACGTTGGCGGTAAAGGAAGTTCTGGTCCATGTACACGTCAGCACATGTTCCAATATGGTATACATGTGCCAGATCTGAGCAGTCCATCAAGTGGGCTCCGAAAATCAAGCCATTCCAATCATTAAATGGGTTAGGACACAATTGGATAAATAAAACAAGTTTTTTTTTTTTTTTTTAAATTATTTTATTCTAGTCTTTTAATTTGTTTCTTACGTTATGACCCACCTGATGAGTAAAAATGACAGATATTAATAGATAAAAACAACTCTTAACCGTTTGATTGTTTCAAAACCCACCTAATAATTAAACGAGACGGAAACTTGGGCCAGGGAACCTACATTGCCTTACACACGTGTACCAAGGTATTAAGCTGTTGCCGTCCAACAGGTGCGCCCCATCATGACGGTCAGACGCTCCAAATCAGGCTGATCTGACAATCAGGTTGGTAAAACTGTAGAAGTGATGTAGAGCGGGTCACGGATACTTTCATGTCCAAGATAGATCAGAGAAGGCCTGGTCAGAAGCAGAAGTCATCAAAACCATCAGAACTTTAAAACATGCATATCTCGCAAACTAGAATGAGTTAGTCGACGTACCATATATGATTTTGGGGTAGGATGAGCTACTTTAGCCAACCAACCCAGCTTTACCCACGTCAAATTTGCAAGATTCCATCATATCAACAGTCAAGTTCCATGTTTATTTCCATTTTTACTATTTTTAGTAAGTTTTAGTTTGATTATTACTCTTTATCTGTTGGGCTTATTTAGAAAAATTGGTAGAATAACAGGGTTAAGCACATAGGACACTTACTATAATAAATTTTAAGTTGCGAATTTTAGGGAGTTTTAGTTATAATTTAATTCATAAACTTATTCCAATCTCCGTATCCCTATTTAAAGGGTTGTTAACTCATTTATTTCATCCATCAATATTCAATCAATTTAATTCGACTTTGTAGAATTATTCCAAGTGTCGGTATCCCTAGCTTCATGGATTCGAAGTAGTTATGGTTGAGGAAGATGGTAATCGACCTCATCACGATCATTCCCTGAGTCAGGAAGGCAGTGAACGGTGGATCGCCGGATCCACCAGGGTGGGTGGCATCACTGACCATGGGGCCCACTTTGATGTATATGCCTTATATCCACGCCGTCCATCCATTTTAAAAACTCATTTTAGGGCACGATCCGATAAATGAAGCAGATCTAAATCTTTGCGTGTGTATGCTATCCAAGCCATCCAGAAGGTAGGCCCCGCCATTCGCATCACCTGGCACAAAAAATAGGTTGTTCTGCCAATCAGGTGGATCACATCATGGCGATGTTTATGTCCCTGCCTCCTAAACAGCTCAGATGTCGTACACGGTAACTAAACCTTGATAGTGCCATTGATATAGTATGTGTAAACAAAGGAGAACGTAGACGAAAGGAAGTCTGTCCCTGTACCCATCCACCCCATTACATTTGCCCCGGCACGTAGGATCTCTCTCTCTCTCTCTCTCTCTCTCTCTCTCTCTCAATAACAAGAAAGCAAGGGAGAGTAACGACTTCTGTGTGGTGCAATGCAATGTCTATATAAAGCAAAGCCTCTTTTGATTGTATGCATCCCTCCTCCATACATCCTCACCCCATCTATCACACCCTCTTACTTTGTACAATGGCTTCCATGTACCATTGTTTCTTTGTGGCCTTCTTCATCTTGGGAGCTTCGGCTTCTCAAGCCATGGCCCGGCGCACTCTCCATGACTCATCCATGTCCGATCTCCATGAGCAATGGATGGCTCAATATGGACGCACGTACAAGGATGTGGCTGAAAAGGAACAACGTTTCAAGATATTCAAGAGCAATGTTGAGTTGATAGAATCTTTTAACAGCGCAGGGGACCGATCATACAAGTTAAGCGTCAATGCATTTGCTGATCTGACCAACGATGAGTTCAGGGCCGCTCGTAATGGATATAGGCCCACCCGAGCAAGGGCATCAGAAGCCACATCCTTCATGTATGAGAATGTTACTGCACCATCTACAATGGACTGGAGAAAGAAAGGTGCTGTGACTCCCATCAAGGATCAGGGACAATGCGGTAAGTATTAAGTAGGCCATTAAACTTCACCTGCCCTCTACTAACCCTCATTTGTGACTGAGCTCGTCAATCTGGACCATCCATCAGAATGGCCAGCTCTGGATGGTCGATGGCCAAAGTCCAATTTTGAACCATTCAAAGAGTAGCCAACAGTTTCACTCAAATGAATGGGCAATATAAGTCTATCTTCTTTTTTAAACTTTCTAGGATAACATTACATTCGCCATTGACTTAATGGGGGCATTGCAGGCCACTTTTTAATGCATGGTTAATACCATAAAATCAATATGATTTTCCGGCAATGGTCTATCCAAGAAGTGGCAAGTCTAATGAATGGGCAGGATCAATGAGTAAATCAAGTGATGATCTCTTCTCCAACCGATGAAGAATAAGAAAACCCAAACAAGTTTCTGTAACATTGTTAATACACACACTTATCAAATAAGAAAAGGGAAGATGAGATTGTTATTTTGTGTTTTTACTAATTGTAGCTAAAATGTTTCAAAATAGGGTGTTGTTGGGCATTCTCAGCCGTTGCAGCCACAGAAGGAATTACACAACTTAAAACTGGTAAGTTGCTTTCACTATCCGAGCAAGAGCTAGTGGACTGTGACACCAAAGGTGTGGATCAAGGCTGCAATGGTGGCCTTATGGATGATGCCTTCGATTTCATTCAACACAACCGTGGACTTACAACAGAAGCTAACTACCCATACGAGGGAGTTGATGGCACGTGCAACTCCAAGAAGTCTTCCAACCATGCGGCGGAGATCAACAGTCATGAAGATGTACCAGCCAACAGTGAGAATGCACTATTGAAGGCAGTGGCCAATCAGCCAATTTCAGTGGCCATTGATGCTGGAGGATTTGCCTTCCAATTCTACTCAAGTGGTGTATTCACGGGTGCTTGTGGTACTGACTTAGACCATGGTGTGACAGCCGTTGGATATGGGACTGCTGATGATGGGACCAAGTATTGGTTAGTAAAGAATTCATGGGGCATTGGGTGGGGTGAAGAAGGATATATAAGGATGGAAAGAGATGTTGATGCTAAGGAAGGCCTGTGTGGCATTGCCATGGAGGCTTCTTATCCAACAGTATAGGAGATAATACATCATCCTCTACGTTTACAACCTTTCAGCTTATAAATGCCCTGTTCTATTATGTAATGTTCTTTAGCTAGAAAGTGGTCAGACTGCTCTAATATGTAATTACATTGCAATGTATGATCTTATTACCTCAATACAACCATCTGGCTTCAGATTAGATATCTGATCTTCTAACAACTTGGTTTAACCATCTGACCACAGGAGGCACGATATGGATATGGACGGTGAGGATCCATTCCCATGATCACGTGGGACACAGTGACACATTGCCAGTTTCAAGGATGTCAACAAACTTAATGACCATTCTTATAAAGCTGTGTTTGGATGGAGAAGTGATCAATCAAATTACAAATTTTCATCTCAATTTTAACGAGGAAACAAATTTCATAGCATTTAATTAGTAGTCTGCCAAGACGATAGTCCTCACATTGTACGGCAACTAACCTACCGGATGCTGAAAAAGTAGGCTTCGTACGTATAAGAGAGAGAAGTTTGGGGGGGGGGGGGGGGGGGTGGGTTGGTGTGGGCGGGCTTAAGGCCATGGCCAACCAACCAGTTTCCATCGCCATTGATGCTGGTGGATACACCTTCCAATTCTACCAAAGCAGTGTCTTCACAGGTGATTGCAGCACTGATCTAGACAATGGTGTGACGAAATATATATGGGACAGCTGATGATGGTACCAAATATTGGCTGATGTAGAATTCATGAGGCACACTGGATGGAGTGAAGATGGATACATATGGATGGAGAGGGGTGTTGATGTTAAGGACTGTGTGGCATTAACATGGAAGCCGCTTACCCAACTGTATAAATCATCAAATATCCCATTTCATGAAGTTCACATCGCATGTGTGTTGTTTTATACCTAGTAACTCATAATATTCATTTAATCCTTTACATGTACTTACCATAGATAGTTAAGATCCTTGAATCTTATTTATACACTAGCCTTGAGTTGGGAATCGGGACCAATGGACCCGTGGATGAGTTTAGACCGTTGATCCGATGGATGCTGATGTTGATAGACCACGACCTGAAATATATCCCCTTTTTTTTTCTTTTCTTTTCTTTTTTTCTTTTTTTCTGGAAAAGGAACTTAGAATCCTATTTCTTTTCTAAAATCCCACTTCAGCATTCCTCAAGGTAGTAATTCCGGGTAGTCACACGTGTCAAGCTGCAACAATATGGGATCGAGATTGTTGCCTGTGTAAGGGTCAAAGCATGGGAAAAACAAGCATGACTGCTATATGCGCTCAAGCAAGCATGTAGAAGTTGGAATTACAGATGTCGTACAAGCTGTAACAGTTGGACAAGGTATGCAAGCTCAATAGATTGCTATATGGGCTCAAGCAAGCATGTAGAAGTTGGAATTACATATTCAACAAGGCAGTGCGCACTTATAGCTTTGTGAAAATCATGTGTCTACCTCAAATCCATTAAAGTTGTGCTTGTTCTTTATGTGAATAACAACCTATTAATCGGAAATGATATTGGATATATGAGGGAGGTGAAGGTTTAGTTATCAACCACTTTTGACATGAGGACTTAAAAGAGGTGTCTTACATCCTTGCATTAGGCTCTAACGAAATTGAGCTGCAATGACCCTGCTCCTAAGTAGTTTACATAGTCAAGATTTTTGAGAAATTCTCCATCCATGGCCATTGCCAAGAACGCTAACATGCCTTTCAAGCACAACATTAGCCTATATGGAAATAACATTCCCAACATTCCTAAGAAGAGACAGGCAAGAGAGAATATTCTCTTTAAATCCATCACTGAGAGCCTTATATAAGTGATGTTGTATAAAAGGCAGGATATTGCTTTCTTAGTGGGAGTGGTGAACCAATACCAAAGCAATCCCGATATGAATCATTGAACAGTTGTGAAACAAATCATAAAACCTATGGGCATGGGAATCTATCTATCATTGGGTACACTGATGACTTTCATACAGATCTGGATGAGTCGTGTGTAGCAATCCATAGCAGGTGGTGTTGTCACATGGGACAGGCAAAAGTGCATCATGATCTAACAATAGAAACAGAGTATGCAGCGTCCAAGAAAGCAATTTAGCTTGGGAAGTTTGACTTTGAGTTTGGTCATTGCTTATTTATTGTGACAATACTAGAGCAGTTGCATGGTACAAAGAGCCACGTTTATAACGACGAGGCCAAGCACATCTATGAGGCCTCACCAATTGAGAACACAAGTTTCACGGCTTGGAAATACATATGGCCTTTTTCAACAAGTTTCAAAATTGCTCTAACTAGGAGAAGCAGCTACTACCTTCGTTGGTTACAAGACCATTACTTCACACTAACCCTATCCCTGTCATTTATTTGGTTGATCACCATTTTGCAGTGAAACTAACGGCCTACAAAACCTATCATTATTCAACGTTCCTCGCTTCCACTTCATTTTCCTAAGAGGCAACTACTTCCACCTAGAGGTGTACATGAGTCAATCTGAGCCGAACTTTGCCCAGCTTGGCTTGACTCGACCAGCTATAGTCCTCAGCTCGGTCCAGTTCAAGTGTCAAGCCGAGTTCGAGTTTGAGTGGGGTCTGACCGTCCGATTGGGCCATAGCCACCAGGCCGGTGGTCAGGTGACGTCTGCTAATCGGACAGACATTGTTTGTCACTCGCCACACCCCGGCTAGAGGGCGGAGGCAATGTGACTGATGAGATGAAGAGAGGAGTAGAGGAGACTCACCTTTCAGTTGTTGGTCGTCCGAACAAACATTGGAAAATGGAGAGAGAGGAGGAAGAAGAGTAGTCGCAGGTCAGGTGCTGGAGAACGGTGGGAAAGAGAGGAGATGAGAGTAGTCATCAGTCGTCATTCGAACACTGAAGAACAACGAGAGAGAGAGAGATGAGTGAGGTTAGGGTTTTAGGGTTGGACAAGCAGCCGAGGCGAGAGTTGGCGTTGTGGTTAGGTTTTTTTTTTAAAACTTGTTTTGAGCGACCGGGTAAATATTATATATACCCGGTCAAACAATTGATCCAAGCTAATTCAAGTCAAGTTCGAGCTCAAGACCAAGTCGAGTCGAGTCAAGCTAGGTCTAGGTCGGACTCGACTCAAAATGTTTCCAGCTCAATAAAACTGGATTGACTTCGCTCGAACACAGTTTCAATCCAAGTTGAGCTTTTCCGAGTCGATTCGAGGGAGCTAACAAGCGCTCTTTCTTTTTTTTTTTCCTTTTCTATCAAGGGCCGCGCTGACGCGTACCCCCTCTACCACAAATTATGATCCCAGATCAGCCCCATCCAGGTAAGTATCGAGCTAACAAGCTAACTCAACTCGTGTACACCTCTACTTCCACCATTCGCTTGGCATTTTATTACCTACGCTACACCACTTGTTGAGTTGGGAGTTACCTTGTATGTATACCAGACAATAATCGGGGGGGAAATGGGATGTAGCTTCTAACCTATCAATCTTGTGAACAGAAGCAGAAAAGAAATCACATGTTACATTCCACTAAAAAGTGGCCAAGAACGGTCGGGTCAAAGCTTTCTATATGCGTGGTTTTAAGTGACATTCCAACCATAGTAGGTCCCACCAGGCCAACGGTACAGATCATGAGAACATGCACACAGCAAAATGAAAAGCCTGTGTAGCTTGCAAAACCTCAGTGGCATTCTAATTCCACACTACAATCTCAAGTGCCAAACACAGATCCCTTACCCTTACCATTGCTATGTTGTGTCCCACTTTCCGCAGCCACAAATATTCCCTTCAAAAGGAGTCTTAAACTTCTAAAATAATGATCCGTCTAAACCTTCTAAATAATGAACTACAAGTGGACAATTAATAAGAAAAATATGGTAACCATATAAATTTTAATGGCTGCAATTTTCCTCAATCTAAGGGATTACTTTTCTTCCGCACGCTCAACTAAATTATTCCTCAATAGATAAACAGTCCTAATTACTGAATATATGGGGCCATACTTGCCAAAGCGAACAGCAAGAGTAAAGTTTTTTATTGATGGAAAGCAAATGGTAAAACAAGGAAATCATTGGTCTTAGGAAAACTATTTTAAAAAATGGTCAACTATGGAGAAAAAAAATCCTCAAATGATTTGTTAATTTTAGTGTACATGATTTCCACATAAATGTGAAAGGTAAATGGTTTAAAAAGTGAGAATTCGTCTTTTAAAAGGGGTAGAAATCTCAATTACAGGACAATGGTTTAAAAAAGTGAGAATTGTCTTTTAAAAGGGGTAGAAATCTCAATTTCTTAAGTTCTAGATGAAAAATAATGACATTTTCTATGAAAATCTGATAAAAAGGAAATTGATTTCCCCCAATCATTGGCAAATGAGGAAAACCATCACATCTAAGGAAATCAATTTCCTTTTTCTCATTTACAACAATCCAAACAGCTCTTAAGGGCACTTCCATCTACTAGCAACAAAAGTTTTACCAAGTACAAATAATTCTGATGTTCCCCAATTCCCCATCAGATGGTCAGGGTATGGCCTACCCATGACAGCTGTGGTGGGTACCACCGTTAGATAACAGGCTCAGACATAAAAATCCCACTTTCCTTGATCTGTATAATAGCACCTCCCATATTTAAGAGAACAGGTAAGGATTGGATGGTTCTTCTGGTTTGAGAACTAACTAGAAAATTAAATAAATAAATAAAATAAAATGGCCGATGAATCAAACGCTCTTCAAACTAAAATAAAATTCAAAGCTGCATAAAGACGTCAATACAGCAAGGAGATCTTTTACATTCTCTTTTCCCCTCCATTCAATTCCAATAAGCTCTAATAAGTGGCTTTCATACTTTTCCCTCCACTATTGTATTCCAACAAACTGTAGTCTGTAGCCTCCCTTCTTCGGTGAGTACTTTGATTCAAACCCAAGACATCAATCTGGAAGGTGAACCTTCTAATGAGCTACGGCTCCAACTGGGCTCATGCCCATTGTCAATCAATCTCATTATCAAAGTGGTAAGTTTCAACCTGATTTAAATGGCAATTTGACATTCTTGCCCCTGCCGCCTGACACAGGTTGCCAACCAATCACTTGTATGACTGCAAGAAGTACTGTTTTGGGTAATACATGGAGAAAGTTGACCACAGCGAGAGAAGCACCACAATGATAAAGTAAATGGAGTTTTAAGTGGAGGATACACAAGTGCAAGACATCACAGTAGAGAAACCAATCATGCGAGCACTACCACTCTTATCAATCATTCCATTGGAGCCGTCTCAAGTGTAGCAAGAAGGTAAGATACATAGGGCCGTCCTAAGGCAAACCTGTGTAGAAGAGAGTCACTGATGGCACATGATTTTAACATGTACAAGACGTTGCGCTTTGCCAATCACCTGTCATCTTTTTCTTTTTTTCTTTTTTCCTCCTTTCTTCTAAAGAAACAATGTCATCCTTTTCTTTTTCTTTTTTTCTTTTTTACTCCTTTCTTCTGAAGAAACAATGTCATCTTTTTCTTTTTTCCTTTTTTATTTTTTCCTCCTTTCTTCTGAAGAAACAATCTCCCTGGTGAGATGCAGAAGTCAACGTATGTAGTCCACCCCATGCGATCCTCGTAAATCTATTAAGCATGTCTACCATTAAGAAAATGCAGTATCCAACACCGACTGTCATCCCAACCACACTTGTCTTGTTCTCTGGTTTGCTGTAGTAGTTTTAGAAAGTTTCAGGATAAATAGTAGATAACAGCTTCCATATTTTTCTCACCTGTTGCAACTAGTCTTCTCCAAGCCATGGCTCGAATGCAATCAACATAAACAGCTACGGTGTCCCAGCCAGTGTTGCAGTATCGGTGTCAATACATGTATCGCACCCGTGGGATATAGAAGCATATCGGTATCACAAGGGGAATATTGCATGTATCGTACATTGTATTGCTGTTTAAGGGAATGATTGGGAAAATGATAGAATTTTTCAATGAAACTTGAGGAGATGTTAAAAGAGTCATGGTTACACAGTCAAAACACCACAGAAAACAGTTATGCAAAGGAAGTTTCCTTTTCACAGGGTCCTAAACTAAGCACTATATGATAGAAGTGATGTAGTTATATCCAAAATGAGCTCATCTAATTCAAATACCCCACAACTAATTCATATTAAACCATTCAAATAACGGATCCTGATTTAGATCTATGATGAACCAAAAGTAGCACTTATTTATCAGACTATCAGATTGGTGGGCCAACAATTTGGATGGTATAGAAGTCATACAATATGCAATGCATATGATCAAAGAGTCACCACCATTTTTTATATGGTGTTAGACTGACATAGTTTATTCTAAATGGGAAAAGAGACTCTGATACTCCGGGAGCATGATGGATTTAATGCAGGCACTTGGAAATTGCACACATGGCGTACATCATCATCTACGCCTTATCCCAATTAATTGGGGTCAGCTACACGAATCCTGTTCCTGTTTGGATTCATGATGGAACTTATGGCATAAGTTCGATGCCAGCTGCCAACTTGATGCAACCCTCCTTTATCCAAGCTTGGGACAGGCAATGAAAGCACAAAACTCCCACAGGCGCAATGTAATAGACTATTACATAGGTTGATTACAATCAAGCACTATCTAATAATCCAGTACCAATAGTCAAATTAAACCGTCCAAATTATGGTAACCAGTGTAGATGTTTAATCAACCAAAAATTAAGCTTTTTGATTATCTGAACGTCAGATTAGTGACATTTATTGGACAATTAACAATGAAACTATTCAACAGCCCTGTTTCCACAAACTAGTGGAAATGAATAAGAGGTTAGGATTGTTCAACAAATATGATATTTGGACTGTGTTTTGGCAACAGTGTGCTGCACAATATAGTCAGTTTATTTAGTGACATTATTGAACAGTTAACAATGAAATATCCAACAGTCCTATTTCCACAAACAAGTGTCAACAAATCAGAGGTTGGGATTGTTCAACCAGTCTGATCTTCGGACTGTTTTGGCAAGACGCTGCTGCACGATTTAGTCAGTTTTATTCGAGTCAATATATGCAGTGGCTACTAGTTTTTTGTGCATGTGTATCAAGTGTCATAGGCAGCCTGAGTACCATATAACTAATAAGAGGTGCCATGGATGACAGAGCCATTTAGAAATTATTTCAAATTTGCAAACGTGGCATGCAAGTAATTCAAATCAAACTGTCCAGATTATCTTTTGTACCTTAGATGATCATAACCTTAAAATTAGGCTTATTTCATCATCTGACAGTCAAATTGGTGGACATTTATTGGACAGTTAAGAATGAAAGTATCCAATGCTTTTGTATTAAGAAACAAGTGTCTACGATTCAGAGGTTAGGATTGTTCAAACAATCTGATTTTGGGACTGGGACTTAGTGATGAGCATTCCACAAGTTAATGGGTTTAGTTTGAGTAAATATATATATGCCACGTATACAATTTCTGAGAACCAGTGTATCAAGCATCATACACTGCCTGAGTATCATAAAACTCCCCTTTCTAATGTGTGTGTGTGTGTGTGTGTGTGTGTGTGTGTGTGAGAGAGAGAGAGAGAGAGAGTATCAATGATATCATCTCCAGAAAAAGGGACTTCAGTTTTTATTTTCCATTATTCTGGAATTTTCAGAGGGATTAGTGTATCATCTCTATCGAATATCGCACATATCAATGATACAAAGGAATTCTATAAAAAGATTCTGGCAATACATTGATATCGTGATATATCATGTGATACCATCAACATATCGTACAACACCATATTTACCGTATAGGAGACATGCTAATGCATATGCATTTTCACACCGGGCTCGAGTGGAGTGGCCTGTGGGATGCAGGGGCATACTCGGGGTGAGCAGCCTGTGCGAGGCGAGCCCCACCCGTGTGAGGCGGAACCCATTTAATGTGGGGCCCATGAGGGGGGTTCAGCCGAGGACCTAACCCTATGAGATAAAGGGATTGATTCAATTCACCACACTCTATCAGTTCGGGCTTTTAGAGCAAGTGGTTAGTTGTCTTACATCAAAGTGGTATCAAAGCGGGAGGTCTAGTGTTCGAGACTCCTCACTGGGACACACGCGTGAGACGCGGCGGAACCCATGTGATGTGGGGGCCACAAGGGGGGTTCGACCAAAAACCTAACCAATGGGATGTAGGGCCTAGGATATGAGATAAAGAGATTGATTCGCTGAGATGCAGGGGCAGCCCAACCATGTGAGGTGGGTAGTTCATGTGAGGTGGAACCCATGTGATGTGGGGCCCACGAGGGGGGTTTGGCCGAGTACCTAACCCATGGGATATAGAGACTGGGCTATGAGATAAAGGGATTGATTCGGCATGCTCTATCAGTTCAAGCTTTTATAGCATGTGGTTAGTTGTCCTACATCACATACGCTACCAATAATATCGGGCAATATATTGGCCGATATTTTCAATACCATCAACACTGGTCCCAACCCATGCATGTACATGGTTTCTTCAAACACGGCCCTGTGTTCTATTTGGCTTTTTGTAATTGCATACAACTAACAAAAATTCTCCTATGATGATGGTTTAACATGTCTCTTTCAGGAAGAAGCGGCAAAAGGAATAATCGATGCAGAACCCCTACAGGTGCGGGCTGCCTCTCCCGCAGATCAGTTCTAGGATGGTGAAAACAACCAGGAAGACGAGCTGTTCAGGAAGCGCCTGATTGCTACAATCCAGAAAAAAGAAGTGGATAAGAGACGCTATTGGCCACGTTGGTCGTGCCATATGCCTATCCTTTAGGGACTGTCCTAAAGACTTCATCGCCCTTTTCCAATGCGTGAAAGCCCGCGACAGACCCCTCCCAATGCCGCGAACACCCAACAAGCACACCGCCAAGTCCCTCAACAACAGAGAGCTCTTTCCAAATGCGGCGAGTCCCACATTTAGCGCGGACTATGAAGTTCAGGGAAGGTGGGGCAGTATAGTTTCCATATGAAGCTAATATCCTGGAACGTGAGGGGAGTGGGATCTAAACAGAAACGGAGGCTCATCAAATTCTCTTGTTCGCGTAGTCGTCCAGACGTCATCCGTATCCAGGAGACCAAAGTCAACCACTTCAGCGACACCCCACTGGGATCTATATGGAAGTCCAAAGATGTCAAATGGGAGGTTTTAGATGCTTCAAGCAGCGCAGGTGGAATATTGGTAGCCTAGAACAACGTCAGATGGGATCTCCTCCTGCTGGACCGGTCTCTTTTCGGTCTCAGTAATTCTGAAAGACATCTCTTCAGACCTGCAATATCTAATTTCTTCTATTTACGGCCCCAACTCAAAGAGCAGCAAAACGGAATTCTGGGAAGAGTTGACTAATATCAGATCCCGCTTCTCTAGTCCCACTTGCTTCACAGGAGACTTCAACATGATCAGAGCAGCAGAGGAAAAATCTCATGGCAACAAAGTTTCTCCTGCTATGAGAACCTTCTCAACTTGGATCGACGATCAAGAACTTATCGATCTCCCCCTTCTGGGCTCTCGCTTCACCTGGTCCAATGGCAGAGCTTCCCCTACCATGTCCAAGCTAGACAGATTTTTGGTTTCTCCAGATTGGTTGAATGTTTTTCCGTCTATTTCTCAATCTGCTCTCCCGAGAACCACCTCGGACCATTGCCCGATCCTCCTGTCTGCCGAGGAGATCAACTGGGGTCCTAAACCGTTTTGTTTTAATGCTTCCTAGGTCAAAATTAAGGGATTTCGCAATCTGATAACGGAATGGTGGGGAAGCTTCACAGTCGACGGTTTCGCTGGTCACAGATTAGGCATAAAGCTCAGAATGTTGAAAGATAAACTCAAGCAATGGAAGATCCAGGTTCTCCATTCAAGGCAATTGGAGACGGACGACATCATGAATGAGCTGCAAAAGATAGATGTGGACATTGAGAGGGGAGATTCATCTCTGGCAACGCTGGCTCAAAGAATCCAACTGATCCAATCCCTGTCAGAAAGGACTTTGGAAGACGAAATATCCTAGAAGCAAAAATCCAGAGTAAAATGGATAAATGAGGGCGACAGAAATTCTAAATTCTTCCACAACATGGCCAGCATGCACGCCCGTTCAAACAAGATAACCAGCATGGTGATTGACGACATTTGCGTTGAAGACAAAGAAGCCATTACAAATGTCGTTGTTTCTCATTTTAGCTCTCTTCTCAATTCTGCTCATCTCAGAAGGCCCGGTTTGGACAACTTAGCGATAAACTCAATCTCAGCAGTAGACGCAGCTTCCCTTGAAGCCCTATTCACTCCTGAAGAAATTAAGCTGGCGATTCTCTCGCTCGGGGGAGACAAAGCTCCCGGCCTGGACGGATTTCCTATTTTATTTTTTCAACTCTTCTGGGACATGATTCATTTGGACGTCATGGAATTCTTCCAGGAGTTCTACGACAGAAGCAGACTCTCTGCTGGTTTGGGTGCTACCATTCCCAAAATGGCAGGGGCAGCGTCCTTCAATCACTTCAGGCCGATTAGTTTAGTTGGGAGTCCATACAAAATTCTGGCCAAAGTTCTATCCACCCGTCTGACGAAAATCATCGGCAGTATCATATCTAGCAACCAATGCGCCTTCATCCCCGAAAGGCAGATCACTGACTGTGCTCTAATTGAAAATGAATGCACCGACTCCAACTTCATATCAGCGACAAAATCCATCTGCTACAAATTAGACATCGAGAAAGCCTACGACCATGTAGACTGAGACTTCCTGCAATACATGCTTCTCAGAATGGGATTCGGAGCCAGATGGCGAAGCTGGATAGGGGAATGCATCAGCTCTGCTAGATTCTCAGTCCTGCTGAATGGCTCTCCTTTTGGATTCTTCAAAAGTTCAAGGGGCATCCGTCAAGGGGGCCCTTTATCTCCTTTCCTCTTCCTCATAGTAGCTGAAGCGCTGTCTAGGATGCTTCAAACAGGGCAGGAAGCAGGGATTCTCAAGGGCATAAGCATCAAAGGTATGGCTGATCCCATCTCACACGTCCAATTCGCTGATGATACATTGATTCTCATCGAGGCTACTCAAGAGAGGGTCAGCAATCTTCTTACCATCACCAACTGCTTTGAGGCAGTATCCGGGCTGACAGTAAATTTGGCTAAATCTAAGCTTATAGGGGTCAACATGGAGGAAGAGGAGATTAGAAGATGGGCAGTCCTCCTCGGTTGTTCGTCGGCCTCCTTGCCATCCACTTTCGTCAACCTCCCATTGTGCTTGGGCATCCCTCCAAAGTCCTCTTGGGACAGAGTAATTTCCAGATTCGACCACTTCCTCGCAAAGTGCAAATGTAAGTTCTTATCGCTGGGGGGTCGCCTAACTTTAATCAAGGCGGCCCTATCAAACCTCCCCATTTACTTAATGTCTCTATTCAAATGTCCCCCAGCAATTCTGAAGATTATCGACAGCAAGAGGCGTGATTTTCTATGGCACAATAAGGGAGAGGAACAAATTCCACCTGGTCGAATGGAAAGCTGTGTAAACATTACCATCAGGGAGGGGCGGGAATCAAAAATCTGAAGCTTATGAATTGCGCATTGCTAGGAAAGTGGATTTGGAGTTTGGGCACAAAAGATTATAGTCTGTGGAATAAAATAATCAAAAGCAAATACGTCAGATCTGAAGGTGGCTGGTGGTGTAAAGCCTCGTCCCGCTACAGGGCCTCGGCTCTTTGGAAAGGCATCACCTCCATGAAAGAGGAAGTCACTAAAGGAGTCGAGTTCCAGCTTGCAAAGGGATCTAACATTCGGTTCTGGATAGACAGATGGGTAGATAATGTCCCGCTAAAAGATAAATTCCCGAATATCTTCTCCCTTGCCCCAAACCCGACAGTCTCGGTTGTTGATTCCTATTCAGTTGTAGCAGAAAAAATCATCTAGTCAGTGGAATGTCGGAGAAATCTCCAAGACTGTGAGATACAGGAATTCGTGAACCTTCTAGATTGCATCCACAAGGCCTCTCCTCATCCTTCTACGGAAGACAGTTTGATATGGACGAACTCCAAATCCAGCAGATTTTCTGTGAGATCCTTCTACAGCCAGCTGGACCAAGTTCCTCCAAACCATATCTCTCACTGCAAGCAAATATGGAAATATTCGGTCCCGCCCAAGATCATCGCCTTTGGTTGGTTGGTTACGAAGAAAAGGATTTTGACAGTCGATAATCTTAGGAAGAAAGGGATGTGCTTAGTAAACATTTGCTTGTCCTGTATGAGGTCGGAAGAGTCAGTGGACCACCTATTGCTCCACTGTCCTTTCATATCATCCATTTGGGACGAGTTCCACGCCTGCTTCGGTGTTAACTGGTGCTTCCCTGATTTTGTTGCCTCTCTGTTTCACGCTTGGCATGGGGCTAACTTAGTAAACAGCGGTCCAGGCTGTGGAGAATGGCCCTTCTGGCAATATGGTGGTCTGTTTGGGAGGAAAGGAACGGCAGGTGCTTCAGGGACACCACTAATTCTGCTCGCCTTATATCCTCTAGAGCTAAAAGTCTTATTGTAGAATGGGCTGTGAATGTTGAGTCCCTTAAGGACTATAATCTTCTTTTTCTGGGCGTGTAGTTCGATCTGCCTCCTCAGCAGATTTGTGCTTTCTTTCTCTGTTTTGTTCTCTCTTTTCGCTCTTTTTTAATAAAAGTTATCTTTTAAAAAAAAAAACAAAAAACAAAAACAAAAATTCTCCTATGAGCAAAACATTCAAGTGAATTCAAAGATCATTTACATTCAAATTAGCAACGTTTCCTAACATGGGGCATTAACTATCCATTTACAAATTACATAAGCACCGATCAAAATCAACAAATTTTTACTGAGTTTTCGCTAGGGGAAACCTCTTTCCAGAATTCAAGATGTTAAGAACAAGAAAGACTATTTGATCCCCACTGCAAGGCTCAGAGTCACCCGTAAATCTCGTTAATTTTCACATTTTCCAAAATTAAGCGGAGGTTATAAACAATAGTTCAATATTGTAGGATCCATTGAACATACTAATGTACTTATTGCATTCCTAAAGTAATTGAAAAGTAAAAAAGCTACAGTATCAAACACCTAACCGCCTCCATACATTCAACATAATAACATTCTTCCCCAACTCACAACAAATAGAATTTTATTAAAGAAACTTGAGAGCAAAACAAAAGCAAGAAAGACAACCCCAAGATGAGACCACGAAGCTGATGACAAGCAGTCGGAGCCTACAAATTTCAGTCATCTACATTCCACAAATCCTCTTACCCTTCTAAATCGCATCTTGCAAAGACAGGAATAATACCTTTAGCCCAAGCCATAACATTACTACAAGCATGAAGAGTAACCTGTTCTGCCAGCTTAGATTTGACATGACAACCTCCATTGTGCCCCTTTTATACTGCCCACAAACCCACTAACAAAGCTAACTTCCATAAAGGTTTCCTCCTATCAAATCACTCATCACTCCATGTTTCAGAAAAGGCCCCAAATCAAACATGGATTCATTCCCACATTCCTGCTCCAAGTGTGATTCATTGTAGGAAAATTATCCTGCCCCACGAGCCACCTGAATGCAATACCCTAGGACCATGATATTGCCAAATCACAGCAGTGGGAGCCACTTTCTTTTTTTTTCCCTTTTATTTACTTTCTTTCTTCTTCTTTTTATGATGAATGGGAGATTTTAGTAAGGTAGGCCTAAAAAAGACAGCTGCACGCCAAAACAAGAGCCACAATGGCCAAAGAAACCTACAGAAACACACATACACAAAAACAGGCAAGCCCCAAGCCCAGATACAGGATATACAGCAGCCAAATTTGGCAACTACTACCTACTGAGAGAACCTGGCAGAGACTCGGGAATTATAAGTTCCCTAAGATCAACCCCTTCTCTGGCAAACAAATCAGCTGGATTGTTGGCTGAACGATAAACAGAACTTGCATATAAGGAAAACTTGCGTCTCTGAGTTCTTCAAGCATGTTAGCCGCTCTCCAATAATATTGCCCCGATTTATGCAAGAGGCAGTGGGGGCGCTGGGGACCACTTCCCCCTACTAGTTTCTCAAGTTACAGAATGATTTTACAGAGAACCTACGTGCCTATAATAATAGAATGAGATAACCAGTATAATCTAACAATCTTCAAGTCTATGACAAGTTTAAAATATTCTTACTCTGCAGTTCTAATACTTCATCACAGTGTCTACCAGATGACAAAGGTGCTGATCATAGGGAAGTCAAATAAAATACAGAACAACTATTATAAACTTGCAGGGAATATGCACCAGGGTATAGAAAACTTTTTCTAAAGCAAGTATAGGAAACTTAAGTATCAAAAATAAAGTACAAAAACAACTGATAATATTTATTAAATAATCACCTCATATAAATAGATGTGCAGGATGCACACTTATACAGTAACTATACTATTTGTGCATATGTACAATATATATACAATTAGTAATTCCATGTGCACTACACCAATCTGTACATAGTATATACCCCAATGCAAACATCACTGGTCACGCTGTCGAAAGCAACACAATTCATCCAAGAAACGTGAGCCGTATATATCCTAGAACAACACATTGACTTCCTATCAGTTGCATTTTTCTTCTTTTAGACCATTAACTTGAACAATGACTCCATGTACCTTCTTAATGAGTCTGCCTCATGCAAATACAAAAAAATAAATAAATAAAAAATACAACATTGGACAGTTCATCTTAGCAAACAGCATGATTGCACTGAAACATGAGTGTCTATATCCTGAATGTAGGATTGAGTGGCCAATGTCACGTTTATTCAACATTGCTCAAGTATTTCCGACACTAAACATAGCAGACACAACAAACAAGTAGATTGTCAACTACCAAGCACATAGAAACAGTAAGGACTCTTTAACTAATTGTGGATAACTAAAAGTAAAAGCAGAGCTGTCCATCATACATCCGTGAACCAGATGGCCCTGCGACAAGGGAATCTAGGATGGAGGATTCGTGGTATCTCTCTAGATCTGGCAAAAGCCACGCCATACGACTCCGTCCAGGAATCTGGAGCTTCCCTTTGACCAACAGGTCCTCAAAATCATAACCAGAGGTCCAGCGCTATATTCACCCTCTTTTCCTTCTTTGTTCTTTCTTCTTCTTTTTCTTCTAGTATATTTTACCTGAATGTTAGGTAGTCTCATCACTACACACAAGTGATGAGCTAGCTTGCATTGAGAATGAGGGGCCCTCCGAAGGACTTTTTAATATCCAATAAGGATGACATAATCATGGCCAATGCACAACATGCATGTCCCAATAAAATGTAGAGGAGAACCAAAGCATGGTGAAACACAAAACATGCACAGAGGTAGAAGAAACAAAGAACAAAAGGCATAACCACGCATGGAAAATCATGCAAAAGTCAAAACAAATATGCATGTGCAAAGTAGATAAGTTGGAATTTATATAAGTACTAATGGATGGCTCCTGCACTATCAAAGAAGTTAATAACTTCTATATACTAGACTACTTTCCTCATGTTCCACAACCAACCATCACAAACAAACCGCATCGTAAAGGCAGAGCACAGAACCAGCCAGAAAAGTTTGGCAAACGATTCATCAAAGTAGACTACATGTCTGATTCACCACAACCATTTAAAGCATTCGCGCCGAAGAGCTGTGTCATAAACCTGAATCACACACCCATCATAACTCAATCCATCATTCTACATTTTACAAACAAAATAAAGTTCAAGCATCTGCACAGTACAATCATTAAGCAACACAACTAGACCTATGCTGCGGTAGCAAAGTAACATACAAAAATCCACCCAAACACCAACAATGAGCAGAGATAGAAAACACAGGGAAAAGCAAAACAGATTTTATAACCACAGGAAAAAAAAAAAGGGAAGGAAGATGCTAGAGAAAAGCATTTAAATAAGATGACTAATTCAGGCTGAAAAAATAATAATCGTTCCTAAATGTAATCATAAATCACATGAAGTATTACAACAAGCATCCTGACACTCGAAGAATAAAATCATGAATCACCAATAAACAAGCAAGCATCTCCACCTTTAATGGTGATAAGGTTTAGAGTGAAAAGCTTATTAACCAAACCACCCCCATGGTCCAGGAACCAGGATATACGATGCAAATCCTTGCATGGGTTGTCAAAGACTTCCCTTCCCGATTCAATCCCTTGCTCAATGAGATTGAATTTTCACAAAGGGTTAGCATTGAGTTTGTATCTTTTTGCATTCATTGCAAATGACTTAACTAGTCATTTAGAACAAAAGATCCCATGGTGTATATTATTTGCAGATTAATTTTGAGTAATGAAACAAGGGGGAGGATTAAATGTATGGATGGATGCTTTTTTGTGGTTTAGAATATAGGCGGTTTAAAATTAGTCAAACAAAAACAAAGCATATGAAATGCAATTTCAATAATAATAGGAGCGGAAACAAGGACTTGGTCAAGATTGATGACCAAGAAGTACCCCAATATGACCACTTCAAGATCTTAGATCGATAATTCATGAGAACAAAAGATATTAAGAGGATGTTGCTCATAGCCTCTCGAGTTTCCCGTCTCATAACAATCAAATTGAAGGGGAGGTTTTAAAGGACAGCTATAAGATGAGCCATGCTTTATGGATTATAACATTGGGTAGTCAAGTAACAACATATTCATAGAATGAATGTAGCTGAAATGAGGATGATAAGATGGATCAGTGGCAAGAGGACGAAGGATAAAACTAGAAAGGAACACATTCGAGGGAGCTTAGGAGTAGCTCCAATATGCAAGGACCTGCCTCTATCATCTAGTGGTTCAGGAATTCTCTTTCAAGGCAATAGGGGTTTGATTTCCCTGGGGGTAGGGTAGGGTATTACAAAAGGAAGTCAATAGGCCTAGAATTGATTCTTCCTGGGTCGATGCCAGAGCGGTTAGTGGGGATGGCCTGTAAATTCGATGGCAATACATCTATGCTGGTTCAAATCCAGCTCTGCCCAATAATTCACTGATTCATGGGAATGATACAACTAATTTGTCCTCCAAAAATGCTTGCTATAGAGGAATTAACAGTCAACTTTTTCTGATAACGATCAATGAATTTATTTTGATTCTACATATACATGTGTTGAATCTTAGCAACAGCCTAGTCCATAGATATTTGGGCTGGAATTGACAAACAATCTATTCCATAAATATTTGGGACCGGAATTGACGAACAACCAATACTCATGTTAGTGTTATTAGTGTTACATGGAAATCTCAATGGAGCATGGGCAAGTGGTAAGGCAGGTTTTTGTCCCGTTACTCAAGAGGTTCGAATCCTTCCATCCCAGACCGATTGTATCATAACAAAGATATTTCCCTTTTCTTTAACATTACACTCTTTATGAGGAAAGTAGACATAGTAGATTGAAGACCAGGAACTACACTGAACCACTGGTTAGAAGGGGAGCTGGTTAAGTTGAAGACAATAGAGGAGCAAAGGGAAGGCCCAAAAGGACAAGTGGAGTAAGTAAAGATATGATGACCTGTGATTTGAGGAAGGATATTGTCCTTGACAGATGGACTGCAAAATAAGATTCACATAGCCAACCCCAATTAGTTGGGATAAGGCTTAGATAATCGTCATCATCTAGCCTAATCCCAATTGCTTGAGGTTGGTTACACAAAACTCAGCCATTCCACCCTATCATTGAAATCAGATTGTCATGACTCATGACAAAGTAGTGGCGAAATTGATACCAGCTGCCAACCTGATGCAACCCTCCTCCATTTGGGCTTGAGACTAGCAATGAGAGCACAAAACTCCCACTGGTGGAGTTTAGGATGAGGCTTAGATGACGATCATTAAATAAATAAATAAATAAACAAATAAATAATGACATCAACAAGGAGGCATTAGCAATTATATATGACAATGATCTGGGTGTCATAGTTACTCATCCAAGCCGACCCCAATAAGTCAGGATAAGATTAAGGCTTAGATGGTAATGATGAGTTACTCATCAAAACATAATTTGAGGACGAGCAAAAGAGCAGTCTGAAACATTCAGGTAGAGAGGTTCAAAGGTCAGAAACCAAACTATAGAATCATAGCTACAAGGTAATGGGAATAAGACTGTCCTATATCTAAACCTGCAATGTAAATCAAGTGCATAAAGAAAATCTTGAAAGCTTAACTTCCATAGTTCTGTATTAATTCATTTTGTAGCTTAGAAAAGCATGTACAACAGCATATATTAAATAATACTGAATGCAAAGAACATTACGCACCACACACTAGCATAAAAGTGAGGTTGTGCTCTACCTTGACAAAACACATGTACTGTACCCATCACATATGTATACGTGTGGTGAGGGTGCATGAAGTGCATTGTTCAAGTCAAATACAAGAAAACTACTGCACAAAATATCACATGTGATATAAAATAATACGCAATACTCTACTTTTTATTATAGTACTATTAACATTCCATTCTCTGCATTCTATCAGTCAACGCATGATATCATGCGTATCACTACAACAATCACACATTTAGAACAAATATAATAAGCAAATTGTAAAGGTGCAAGATTGCCAAACATAATAGCACAACACCATATGATGGGGGCCTTAAAGTCTACAAATGAAGAACCAAGGTTGGGGTGGGACCCACAAGTCTTCTCCAGGCTCCACAGGTCAACCAGCCACTTACAATCCAACTAGGTGATGCGGTTGGGCCCCCTTGAGCCCAACAAGCGCACACGCGCTTTTTGTTGAGAAAAGTCTTTTGCAGGGGGTATCTTTGTAACAAGTCTTTTGCAAGGGGGTTTTTGTAATATGTTTCTTAAGTCAATCGGGTAGCCTTATATAGGGTTTTCTTGGGGAAAAATAAAGACATTGTAAGCTGATTTTCTTTGGAAGAAAGAACTTTTCCTTAGTAGAGGTGCCGACTCCTCTTCCTCCTCTTGGTGCTGACTCCAAGACCACCACCAGTGCTGATTCCAGTGAGATCTATCCCTACCCCTACTCTAATCTCCTCTTCTAATCTCCCACATCCTTCTTCTTCTCTTCTAATCTTCACATATTCTCTTAAAACCATTGGATTTCCGTTCTTTCTATTATTTTCTTTATTCTTGTTGCCCGTCCACTATCACCATATTTCACGATAAAGGGGCACATAACCAAATCCCAGCAAAAATTAAAAAAATAAAAACAAAAACAAAGTTTGGAGTTCCCATTTAGAAACAATCTCTGTATAGCAGAGACAAAAGGCAGATGCTCCTGACAAAAATAAGCAACAGAAAAAGGCTACATGGACATGCAAATTGGAACAAAATTCTTGACCTAGTCTTCAACCCAACTCAACAAACTCTTGGCTCTTTGTAAGTTGTCAGCTTCTTATATCATGTATGGATATGCTGAAATTAGAGGTTTTCCTTGCACAAATTGTTAATGGTAACCCAACAATATGAAGCAAAAGTGTTCAACCAAGGTTCCATACAAACATGACATGTGACAAAAAACAGTCCGTCAGCAATTGTAGTGCAATAACAAGGATATAGGCTAACGATTTGCTATATAAGCTACAGCATAAGGTGGACAACGCTCCCTATTCAATTATGTGGCTGAGTTGAGATAGCTTGGTTAAAGTCAAATCTTTTTGTTTAAACACTTTCCAAATTGCAAAGAGAATTCAGCAATGAGATTCATGAGAACTGTGGGGATTCCTTTTCTAATGAATATGGTCCCAAATTATATGGCTCTACAATAAGGAAGACATGCTGTCCACCAAGGCTAACATGTACAATCAGGAAAGACATAATCGCGATATTTTATTTTTTTAAAGGCGACATAATCGCGATATTGCGAGTAGAATTAAACTAATCTGTTGAATCCATCAAAATCAAAACATAGACCGTACCAGCAAAAATAGCATCCAAGAAAGTAACAAGAAAAGGGGCAACAAACATGTAGAACACAGTTATAGGATGGCAAAAACAAGCAAAGTTATATTTGACAGTATCAATTCCTCCTAATTCAAGGGGAGCGATGTAGCCCAAGACCCCAGGTAAGCCAATGTAAAAGTCTTAATGAACATCCAAAAGGTCACATTAAGCATCATTACTCAAGAAAAAATGGACAGAAGAAGACTAAAAGAAGATCTATACACAGAAATTGTACATGTAGTCTTGCAAATCAACACACAAACCATCCGAGCGGATCTTTGTGGTTGTTGTACATTTATAGTCATGTTTTGCTCATCAGGAAGGCCTTTCCAAGAACATGACAACTATTTCTGAAGATTGGGTGCTACCCTATACCTTTGTATCAGCTAAGATAATGAGCTGGAGATAAGCGGACTAGATATTGGGATATTAGGTTATTTCAAGCCTCAAAACATCACCTAAACATCTATGAAGAATATTATACTTATGGGTCTTTTTGAGATGATAGGATTAGCTGGAGTTTATGGTAGTGAATTTGTAGGGAATTCTAGTTTATGGACTATACTATTTAAAGTAGAATGATACTGTAAACTTGAGGCTTTTTGGAAGAAAGAATGCGATTTTCAGGCTAAGAGTGTGAGTCTCAATGTGAGTCTCAAGCAAGGTTTTGAATAACAGTATTGGCTGGGTATGTCGGCCGAGCACAACAAACCACATGACACACAGTTATGAGACACATGACAACAGACCAAACATATTCTCTCATCCCAACTCCAAGCAGAAAGTTCAACCCATGTAGCACCGATATCTCAACTCTATACAAAAGCTACACTACAACCGCAAGATAAACAACACCAAGTGGCAAGTCACATATTTAACAAGAACAACTCAGGACATGTCACAACTTCATCAAAGTCATGAGACATGCACGGATGCACCACATGTTGTAGGTACAATGATTCGAGAGGACACCTTTGTCGGACTGATACAGGAACAGAAAGGCATATAATGATCACATAGAACCTACAGAACAATGAAACAAGCAAAAGCAAACAGAACACATGCATTAAAAATAAATAAATAAATAAATAAAAAGGGACTCATTGCAAGAAAGATCAGCAAACATATATCTAAGTACCACAGAAGAACATAATACTAAAATATCCAATGTAATGTCCACATTCAAGTTGACACATGCCACCATATGCATTAATTTACACCCTCAAAAAGTAATATCATGTAATTAGTAACAAAAACAAGAATTCCAATAGTCAAGCAAGCCAGAGACAAAAACATAAGATGCATACCATCACAAAATGAAAGAACAATCACATGACGAAAACACATGTAACAAAAAGCAAGATCGTGACATCACACAACCCAAATCCATTACCAAGATTACAAGATTCACAAATAAGCAGTTGAAACAATACATAACACCTGACAGATGCAAAAGCAAGCGCCAATTACATCTCAAAGAGCAATATACCCATCCAATAGCAAAGTCTACAAGCTTAAAATTAACATCTGAAAATGCCAAGCATCCATTAAAAGTCAAGGCAATCAAACAATACAAAGAAATGTATGGTGATGCAGAACATGAATACTCTATAAAAGAATTAGAACTATCAAGATATTGGACCTAATTCAAGTATCTAAAGCAGAATCATGTCAAATATAATAATAATAATAACAGAAGAATAAATATATATATATATATAGAGAGAGAGAGAGAGAGAGAAATCAATGGATATGCTAACAGTTAACATAATATCAAGCATGGAAATGATGAGCAAAAGAAAAGGCACTATACCTTAGTAGTACGGGTGCATGCCCTGGTACATCCCTCCAGAAGGGACCCTAGGAGCTGGTGATGAACCTGACTGCTGATTGTGCTGGCTCTGGAACGCCGCCGACGATGAAAGCCCATAATGTCCACTTTCCGGATAACCACCAGATGGCATCCCAGTTGAACTTGCGGGCACCCGGTACAAGGATGAACTGCTGCCCATCCCACCGTACCCACCTGCAGCGGACCCACCATACTGTGAAGACCCATAGGGACCAGCTGCCAAGCCACCACCATACCCTGTGGCACCACTGCCCAACAAAGACGGAACCTGACTCCCAACCGACGACAGCCCCGGCCCACCCAGCCCACCTGTTGATGACTGCAGTGTCGAGCTCAGATGCTGATGAGTCAAGCCAGGGCCCTGACTCCCGCCTGGAAAACCCAAACCGCCAAACAAAGAAAACCCTCCAGGCCCACCATACTGAGAAGGCAGAGAACTTGGCATGGAAGAAGGCTGCGGCAATCCAACCCCATCACCGATGATATCACCCGCACCCACTTGTGGAGCCTGAATCCCTCCGAGCCCTGGCAGGGCCCCACCAGGCTTCCCCTTCTTTCCATCAATCGCCAGCTTACATACCAAGTGATGCCCGTCGATGGTCTTCGTGGGGTCAACAAGCGATGCCTGTGCAGCTTCGGGCGTCTTGTAGACAAACAGCGCGAACCCTCTAGACTTGCCCGTCTGCTTATCGAACCCCAGTGGACCCTCCTCAATCTCTCCATAGGACGAGAAGTGCGAAAGGAGACGGTCTGCCGGCATGTCGGGCGGCACATTTCCTACAAAGATCTTCCGTATGGACACGTCGGCAGTGGGAGTGTTCGCAGTGGGGCCAGACGATCCAGACGCAGCGAGCTGCGTGACGGTCATCCGGCCGTCGATCTTCTTGCTGGGCTCCTTGAGGGCGAGGAGGGCGCCATCGATGTGCTTGAAGGTGACGAAGCCGTAGCCCTTGCTCTTGCCGGTGGCCTTGTCGAGGATAACGACGGCCTCTTCGAGCTCGCCGTAGGTAGAGAAGAGGGAACGGAGGCCGTCGGTGGTGGTGTCCCAACCAAGGCCGCGGATGAAGAGCTTGCGCTGGGACAGGTCGCGGTCCGCGATGGATCGGACAGCGTCGAGGACGTCCGTGTGGCGGGAGACAGCGTCCTGGAGGATGTCGAGGAGCTGGTCGGTGGAGAAGGGCTCGATGATCTTGCGGGCGTCCTCGGGCGTGAGCTTTGAAGGGGAGACGGCGTCTGCGATGCCGTTCTCGTCAGCCTTCCGCTTCTTCGATGAAAGATCCATGGACGAGAGGAAGACGGAGAATGTTTACAGAGAAACACTAGATGGAAAGAAAGGAAGGAAGGAAGGAGATGGATTCAGGCAAAAACCCCTAACCCTAGCTGAGGGGAGGAGTCTGAAGTTCGAATGGTCGATTTGTGGGAGAACTTCGGGCGTGCGTATAGGGGCGGCTTAGGTGCATCGGGGGTCGGTGATACCTCACTGTGGGGCCCACCGTGACGTATGTTCCTTAAATCCACGCCGTCCATCCGTTTTGAAGGCTTATATTAATGCATGATCCGAATAATGAAGTAGATTAAATTCTTCGTGGACCACACCACAGCAAACAGAAGTGACTGAATACCCACCGTTAAAAGTTCTTCGGGTCCACCGAAATGTTTATTCTTAATCCAACCTGTTGATAAGTACACGAAGACCTGGATGAAGGGACCATACAAATATCAACTTGATTTAAAACTTGTGTGACTCACAATAAGTTTCTAGGTCAATATCTACGGTTTCCTATGATGTGGTTTCCCTGAGATTTGGATTTACTTTATTTTTGTAATTATTATTTAAAATGATATTTCAAAACAAATGGACGGCTTGGATACAAGTAACATACATCACGGTGAGTACATGGATAGGAATCCACCGACCTCTATGGATCCACCGAAGCGGTGCACGAGATGATACGTCGATCGGGCAGAAGCTTGGAATATCGAGAAATTTACGACTGTACGACCCATCTATGGCCTATTTAGGGGACTAAGCCCACCTCATTTTCCCTTGCGAGAATACGCCCTAGCTGTACGGATGGCTTGCCAAAGGTCGAAAATGCCCCTGCTTGTTCCGTCAAGCGGATCGGTGGTGCTCCAAGGCGAGCGCTGAGAACTCCGCGTTGTACGAACGGTTCAAAAGATATCAAAGTTACATGGGCCCCACAGTTACGTATTTATTATATCCACGACGTTCATCCACATTTCGAGATCATTTGGGAGCATTATCAAAAAAAAAAAAAATCATATCCAAAGATCAACTGGACCACACCACAAAGAGCAACGGTCCTGTTAAAAATTTTGTAAGGCTCACCATAACATTTATTTTCCATCCAATCTATTCATAAGGTCACAAAAGCCTGAATGAAGAGGGGAAAAAAAATTTCATAATGATCCAAAACTTCCGTGACCCCTAAAAAGTTTTCAGTGGTAGACGTTCAATCCTCTACAGCCTCTTACAGTGTGGTTCACTTGATAGCTAGATCTATCTTATTTTTCATCTCAAGCCTTAATACAAGTTCGTCCAATATATGGACGGTTTGGATATAACACATATCTCATCATAGGACCCACAAAAAGTAGTGGGGATTACAAGAGTAAAAAATAAAATAATAATAAATAAATAGGTCAGGAACTTATGGCTACAGTGTTTTCTATAGCTACGGATTATAACCGTATCCATAACCGTAGCCCTTGCCACTTCGATATGTTCTTTTATATGTATCGAAGGTCTTTCGATTAATCGAAAAAGGTCCAGAACTGTCTAGCGAGTTTGCCTCAAAAATCCTGCAATTTTCGATACATACTCTTCAATATGTATCGAAGATGATATGACCAATAGCTACGGATTATAACCGTAGCCATAACTGTAGTCTGTGCTAGTTTATGAATTTTTTTTTATTTTTTTTATTTTTTATTTTTTATTTTTTATTTTTTTACATAGATAAATTTATTCAACCTACAATTTTCTCTAATACATATTTATATAAATATTTATATATAAGCATATAAAAAAAAAATTCTCTCTTTTTTTCATTTATTTCTTTATTCATTTAACAAGAATATCTCCTAAACCAAAATTAGTTACTTGACGTACCCTATATGATTTTGGGGTAGGAGAAGCTACTTTAGCCAACCAACCTGGTTATTTTTCAAGAATCCATTAGATTTATGGTCGAAAATCCATTTGATTCACTTCGCGGTCAATTTCAATCAGTTCGCGGTCAATTTCATTCATTTCATTTACTTCGCGATCAATTCCATGCATTTCACGGTCAATCCCAGCGATTCCGTTTTGATTCACGGTCATTTCCATGCATTTCACGGTCAATTCCCTTCACTTCACGGTCATTTGCATGCATTTCACGGTCAATCCCTTCACTTCCTGATCATTTGCATGCATTTCACGGCGATTCATGATCATTCCCATGCATTTCACGGTCATCCCAAACTATTGTGTTGATTCACGGTCATTTTAAGGCATTTCATGATCAATTTCCTTCACTTCACGGTCATTTGCATGCATTTCACGGTCAATTCGCTTCAATTCATGATCATTCCCATGCATTTCACGGTCATCCCAAACTATTCCGTGTTGATTCACGGTCATTTCGAGGCATTTCACGGTCAATTCCCTTTACTTCACGGTCGTCCCAAATTTCGAGGCACTTCACGGTCAATTCCCTTCACTTCACGGTCATTTGCATGCATTTCACGGTCATTTGCATGCATTTCACGGTTAATTTGCTTCAATTCATGACCATTCCCATGCATTTCACGGTCATCCCAAACTATTCTGTGTTGATTCACGGTCAATTCCCTTCACTTCACGGTCGATTCGCTTCAATTCATGATCATTCCCATGCATTTCACGGTCATCCCAAACTATTCCGTGTTGATTCACGGTCATTTTGAGGCATTTCACGGTCAAATCCCTTCACTTCACGGTCATTTACATGCATTTCACGGTCAATTCGCTTCAATTCATGATCATTCTAATGCATTTTACAGTCATCCCAAACTATACCGTGTTGATTCACGGTCATTTTGAGGCATTTCACGGTCAATTCCCTTCACTTCACGATCATTTGCATGCATTTCACGGTCAATTCACTTCAATTCATGATCATTCTCATGCATTTCACGGTCATCCCAAAATATTCCGTGTTGATTCACGGTCATTTCGAGGCATTTCACAGTCAATTCCCTTCACTTCACGATCATTTGCATGCATTTCACGGTCATTTTGCTTCAATTCATGATCATTCTCATGCATTTCACGGTCATCCCAAACTATTCCGTGTTGATTCATGGTCATTTTGAGGCATTTCACGGTTAATTCCCTTCACTTCACGGTCATTTGCATGCATTTCACGGTCAATTCACTTCAATTCATGATCATTCCCATGCATTTCACGGTCATCCCAAAATATTCCGTGTTGATTCACGGTCATTTCGAGGCATTTCATGGTCAATTCCCTTCACTTCACGATCATTTGCATGCATTTCACGACCAGTTCACTTCAATTCCTGATCATTCTCATGCATTTCACGGTCATCCCAAACTATTCCGTGTTGATTCACGGTCATTTCGAGGCATTTCACGGTCAATTCCCTTCACTTCACGGTCATTTGCATGCATTTCACGGTCAATTCCCTTCACTTCACGGTCATTTGCATGCATTTCATGGTCAATTCGATGCATTTCACGATTAATTCCCTTCACTTCACGGTCATCCCAAACTATTCCGTGTTGATTCACGGTCATTTCGAGGCATTTCACGGTTATGCCCCCTCACTTCACGGTCATTTTCACGCATTTCACAGTCCAATAGCTTCACTTCACGGTCATTTCCACGCATTTCACAGTCCAATCGCTTCACTTCACGGTCATTTCCATGCATATCACGGTCATTCCCGCCTATTCCGTGTTGATTCACGGTCATTTCGGTGCATTTCACGGTCACGCCCCTTTACTTCACGGTCATTTTCACGGTCCAATCGCCTCACTTCGCGGTCATTTCCATGCATACCACAGTCATTTCCGCCTATTCCGTGTTGATTCACGGTCATTTCGGCGCATTTCACGGTCATGCCCCTTCACTTCATGCGGTAAGAAAGGAAATTATCCTCTCACCCTTGTTGTATGGTTGTATGGTTTCAGTTTATGGTAATAGCTCTCTCATGCACATATTATCCTCTCACCCTTGTTGCTAATGCAGTGAATCATTGAAAGGCCTTACTTATGGGTGATTAGGGATTGCTTTTCTTTTAGAAGAAATCTATATGGAAGATGCTTCCATATCCACTATGTGATCCATGCAGTAAGAAAGGACTAGGAGGATTTTCATAAACAAAGTCCTCTCTTGCAATGGTATTAACATAGCACTTGCTTTTGATAGTTGTATGGGCTTTATGCAAGGGCTTAATGGAGATGACTGTGGTAACAATCAATAATATTCACAACCTTAACCCGACTAGCAATAGTATTTGGAGTGCATGAGCAATGAGATGCCCTTTTGGCTGTTAATGTAAAGTTTCATTTGAAATTCAGATTACTTGTTGGAATGGACAAGGTTGGGCTCATATTGATCATGTCAATTGATTGGTTTCAAATGCAGAACAGAAGCTCAGCACAATTGAGGAATTTGAAGTTGTAGTTTTACTGTTTGTCTTTAAATAGAAATGGAATATCAGTCACAATCATTTGTTTAAAACCATTAGCTGTGATTTTATTCTCTACATACAGCGGGGTTTTTTGAGTTGCAGTAAGCCCGTGAGCTTATCCCAGCTAATTTTGATTGGATTAAAGTAGATGGTGGAGTAGCGGGGGGTTTTTTTTTTTTTTCTACATTCAGGTTCTTGACTTGCTAATTCTGGCCACCATATATATTTTTATCCTAGTGATTTAGTTTTGTGCTGGTTTGCAAAATCTGGATTACCAGGAGCTAATTTTGCAAAACCTGCAACTGAATGTACAACTTCTGCAAACATAACATGGCTTGAAGTCACCCGCCATACACCAAATTTTAGAGAGAAGACCAAACAGGTAACTTAAGTAATCCAAATGTGGGCTATTCAAATGGAGCAGAAATATGGTCACGTTGATGGTTCGAAATTATTTGAGGAGACCTTTTGCAGCGATGTATCATAAAAGGTGGCCCTAGGAATGACATTTCTTACACATGGACTTGTGTGGAACCTTTTTCTTTTATATTTTTTGCATTGAACCTCGAAGGTTTACTTTCACCATCAGTGAAATTACCTTTGATTCACTAACGACCGCACTTTTTTTCCATACTTCTCCTAACCCACAATATTGCAAGATATCAACCACTGCCTTTCACTGTAAACACACTGTATCGAGATCGTCGATATCGATACAAAATGCGAAAAACTTTGTGAAATTCAAGAGAATCAGGAAAAATTCAGAAAATTAAATAATAATAATGATACATGAGGGGTTTCCACTTTCCACTTTATATGTACCAAGACCATGCTTTGTTAGACAAAACCAGTACAATTATATCCAAAATGAGTTCGTATCATTCATACAATGAATAATAAAGTACAAAATGAGTTTGTATCATTCATTTTCGGGCATTTCGCGGTCCAATCGCTTCACTTTACGGTCATTTTCATGCATATCACGGTCATTCTCGCATATTCCGTGTTGATTCACGGTCCTTTCCGTGCATTTCACGGTTATGCCCCTTCACTTCACGGTCATTTCGACGCATTTCACGGTCCAATCGCCTTCACTTCACGGTCATTTCCATGCATTTCACGGTCATGCCCCTTCACTTTACGGAATTCTAGTCTCAGCTAAGCATTTCCTTTCCCAAAAATCATGTTTTGTTCAGTCATCTTGATATGTCGACAGTTGCCGCATTTCGATATCTCGAATGTCAGACAATATATCAAAATCAGTCCAAAACTGTCCAGAGACAAAATGATGTTTTAAAATAAATTTTCGATTATATCGATATAGTTTCGATCAATCGACTGAGGAAATTTCGATATCAATCGAAAGATACTCGATTATAAAAACAGATTTCACTGAATTTTTGTAAGGAAAAAATAAAAGTACGCTTCGATGTTATCGAAGTCTAATCGATGACATCGAGCTTAAGTTGTCGATAACATCAAACTCTAGTCGATGATATTTAACTAAGTCATCGTTACAACGGTTCGATACATCGTCTATCAATCGATATCATGTGTCGATATATCGAGTATATTTCGATTTATCGAAAATGGTCAGAATATGTCTAGAGACAAAATGCGTTTCTAAAAGAAATTATCGATAATATCGATAAGAGTTCGATATATTGAACTGACGATATATCGACTAAATTACGATATATCGAAAATGTTCCTTAATTGTCCAGAGACACACTGCTCTTCTGAAACGAATTATCGATAATATCGACACTCCGTCGATTTATCGAATCTTCGATATATCAATTAAACTTCGATTTGTACGTCCATATGCATCGAATGGTTTACGATATATCAAATAACACCAAAAACTGTCCAGAGATGAATGCTCATTGAAAACGATTTTTCAATATTATCGATTAATATTTGATATATCAAAGAACTTGTCGATATATATATCGAAGTAAACTCGATTGTAAAAGATTTGAAAAGCCATAAAACCTTTGCATGGAATTGACCGTGAAATGCATGGAAATGACCGTGAATCAAAACGGAATCACTGGGATTGACCGTGAAATGCATGGAATTGATCGCGAAGTAAATGAAATGAATGAAATTGACCGCGAACTGATTGAAATTGATCGCGAAGTGAATGAAATGGATTTTCGACCATAGATCTAATGGAAATTTGAAAATTAACCAGGTTGGTTGGCTAAAGTAGCTTCTCCTACCCCAAAATCATATAGGGTACGTCAAGTAACTAATTTTGGTTTAGGAGATATTCTTGTTAAATAAACAAAGAAATAAATGAAAAAAAGAGAGAATTTTTTTTATATGCTTATATATACATGTTTGTATAAATATGTATTAGAGAAAATTGTAGGTAGAATAAATTTATCCATGTAAAAAAATAAAAATAAAAAATAATTTTTTTTTTCATAAACTGGCATAGACAACAGTTATGGCTACAGTTATAATCCGTAGCTATTGGTCATATCACCTTCGATACATATCGAATACTCTTCGACAGTTTCTGACAATTTTCGATATATCGAAATCCAGTCGATATATCGATAACTAGATATATCGACATCTACTCGATTATATCGATAATACAATTTAAAAAGCATTTTGTCGCTGAACGGTGTGTGACCATTTTTGATCAATCGAATACTAGTCGATATATCGGTCGGTTGTAAGGATGACTTACTACGATTATATCGACTAGATTTTGATATAATCGACAACTGACGCTATGATTAATCGATTAGGTTTCGATTATATCTAAATGTACTGAGTTTCGATATATCGTGTTATATTCGATATATCGACATGTAATTTTTCCGTTTTTTTTTTCTAATGTGTTTTTTTTTAAAAAATTTTGTTTTGCTTTTTTAGGTTAGCTTGTTAGTAAACGCCCATGTCGGTACACACTCCATGTTATCCAAGTTGTGTTCATAGTGTGCTTCTTCTAGTCTCTTAAGTTACAATTGCATTCAGTGCTTTTGACTTGGGGCAAAAAATAAATGAAACTGCAATTTGGTGGGCACTTCCTCATTATGAATATGCTTGTTAGGAAATGTCATTCATCATCATTATCATAATTTCATGGTCATTTGCATGCATTTCGCGATCAATACCCTTCAAACCATGATCATTCTCATGCATGTCACGGTCATCCCAAACAATTCCGTGTTGATTTACGGTCGTTTCGAGACATTTCGCGGTCAATTCCCTTTACTTCACGGTCAATTGCATGCATTTCGCGGTCAAATCGCTTCAAATCATGATCATTCCCTTGCATTTCACGGTCGTCCCAAACAATTCCGTGTTGATTCACGATCGTTTCGAGGCATTTCGCGGTCAATTCCCTTCACTTCACGGCCAGTTGCATGCATTTTGCGGTCAATTCGCTTCAAACCATGATCATTCCCATGCATAACACGGTCGTCCCAAACAATTCCGTGTTGATTCATAGTCGTTTCGAGGCATTTCGCGGTCAATTCCCTTCACTTCACGGTCAGTTGTATGCATTTTGCGGTCAATTCGCTTCAAACCATGATCATTCCCATGCATTTCACGGTCGTCCCAAACAATTCCGTGTTGATTCACGGTCGTTTCGAGGCATTTCGCGGTCAATTCCCCTCACTTCACGGTCAGTTGCATGCATTTCGCAGTCAAATCGCTTCCTCACTTCACCGTCAGTTGCATGCATTTCGCGGTGCCTTCAATTAGGTAGTGTTTTTTCAATCTCTTTCAAGCATTTCAGAAAAGGCATATGAATATCATGAATGTGTGCCTTCAATTAGGTAGTGTTTTTTCAAGGGACCCACATATGAGACCCACTGTTTGGTAATCCAGAGTCCTCACGGTGGACAACCTTCCGAAAGGCATTTCAGAAAAGCCATATGAGACCTACTGTTTGGTAATCCAGAGTGTTGATCTAAGGGACCCACATTGGATGGACTATTCACCAAAAATTCAGATACTGACCATAGGCCTTTTCCCAAAAATTTAGGTTATTTGTGCCCTTCATTTAGTTCAAAATAGTAAAGATATAAGAGGGTTCTTTGCTAATTTATACTATAAAAATGTATAAAAATGGCAAAGTCTATTCTAATTTGAACGGAATTGTTTGGGATGACCATGAAATGCATGAGAATGATCATGGTTTGAAACGAATTGACTATGAAATGTATGCAACTGACCGTGAAGTGAAGGCAATTGACTGCGAAATGTATGCAACTGACCGTGAAGGAAATTGACCGTGAAATGCCTCGAAACAACCGTGAATCAACACGGAATTGTTTGGGATGACCATGAAGTGCATGAGAATGATCATGATTTGAAGCGAATTAACTGCGAAATGCATGTAAATGACCGTGAAGTGAAGGGAATTGACCGCGAAATGCCTCGAAACGACCGTGAATCAACACGAAATTGTTTGGGACAATCGTGAAGTGTATGGGAATGATCATGGTTTGAAGCGAATTGACCGCGAAATGCATGTAACTGATCGTGAAGTGAAGGGAATTGACCGCGAAATGCCTCGAAACGACCGTGAATCAACACGGAATTGTTTGGGATGACCGTGAAATGCATGGGAATGATCATGGTTTAAAGCGAATTGACCGCGAAATGCATGCAAATGACCATGAAGTGAAGGGAATTGACCGCGAAATGCCTCGAAACGACCGTGAATCAACACGAAATTGTTTGGGACGACCGTGAAATGCATGGGAATGATCATGGTTTGAAGTGATTTGACTGCGAAATGCATACAACTGACCGTGAAGTGAAGGGAATTGACCGCGAAATGCCTCGAAACGACCGTGAATCAACACGGAATTGTTTGGGATGACTGTGAAATGCATGAGAATGATCATGGTTTGAAGCGATTTGACCGCGAAATGCATGCGAATGACCGTGAAGTGAAGGGAATTGACCGCGAAATGCCTCGAAACGACCGTGATCAACCCGAAATTGTTTGGGACGACCGTGAAATGCATGAGAATGATCATGGTTTGAAGCGATTTGACTGCAAAATGTATGCAACTGACCGTGAAGTGAAGGGAATTGACCGCGAAATGCCTCGAAACGACCGTGAATCAACATGGAATTGTTTGGGACGACCGTGAAGTGAAGGGAATTGACCGTGAAATGCCTCGAAATGACTGTGAATCAACACGGAATCGCTGGGATTGATCGTGAAATGCATGGAATTGATCGCGAAGTAAATGAAATGAATGAAATTGACCGCGAACTGATTAAAATTGACCGCGAAGTGAATGAAATGGATTTTCGACCATAGATCTGATGGAATCTTGAAAAATTACTAGGTTGGTTGGCTAAAGTAGCTTCTCCTACCCCAAAATCGTAAAGGGTACGTCAAGTAACTAATTTTGGTTTAGGAGATATTCTTGTTAAATGAATAAAGAAATAAATGAAAATTAGAGAGGAAATTTTTTTATATGCTTATATATACATATTTATATAAATATGTATTAGAGAAAATTGTAGGTAGAATAAATTTATCCAAGTAAAAAAAAAAAAAAAAAAAAAATTATAAACTAGGACAGACTACAGTTATAGCTACGGTTATAATCCGTAACTATTGGTCATATCACCTTCGATACATATCGAATACTCTTCGATATGTATCGAAAATTGTAGGATTTTTGAGGCAAACTCGTTGGACAGTTCTGAACCTTTTTCGATTAATCGAAAGATCTTCGATGCATATAAAAGCACGTATCAAAATGGCAGTGGCTACGGCTATGGCTACGGTTATAATCCGTAGCTATAGAAAACACCGTAGCCATAAGTTCCTGGCCTATTTGTTTATTATTATTTTATTTTTTACTATTGTAATCCCCACCGCTTTTTGTGGGTCCTATTATGAGGTATGTGTTATATCCAAACCGTTCATATATTCGACAAACTCGTATTAAAGCTTGAGACAAAAAATAAGACAGATCTAGCTATCAAGTGGACCACACTATAAAAGGCCGTGGAGGATTGAACGTCTACCATTGAAACCCTTTTAGGAGTCACCGAAGTTTTGGATTATTATGAAATTTGTTTTCCCTCTTCATCTAGGTATTTGTGACCTTATGAATAGATTGGATGGAAAATAAATGTTAAGGTGGGCCCTACAAAATTTTTAACAGTGAAAGTCAATTTTCCCATTGCTCTTTGTGGTGTGGTCCAGTTGATCTTTGGATATGATTTTTTTTTTTTTTTGCTAATTCTCCCAGATGATCTCGAAACATGGATGAACGTTGTGGATATAATAAATACGTAACTGTGGGGCCCATGTAACTTTGATATCTTTTGAACCGTTCGTACAACTCGGAGTACGAGGAGTGTAAGCGCTTGTCTTCGAGCACCATCGATCCGCTTGAAGGAAAAAGCAGGGGCATTTTCGACCTTAGGCAAGTCATCCGTACAGCTGGGGCTTATTTTTGCAAAGTAAAAAAAGGTGGGCTTAGTCTCTAAATGGGCCATAAATGGATCGTACAGTCGCAAATTTCTCTTGGAATATATCATAGGGCGGGCCACATAAATTACAGAGTGAAGAATCTCAACCGTCCAGCCAGTGGGCCACGTTACGACGGACAATCTTTCTAGAATTACACGCATCAAGAGTCCGTAGCCATCACGTATCTTTACTTTCGACTTACCATTAGCTATTTGTTAGCTAGAAGGCCACTGTCAAGGTACACGTAATCAAAACCGTCCACCTTACGAGTATCTTGAATCAATTTTTATGGGTCTGCCAGGAAGGACTATCTGATGGAAGGATAATCCTGCCACGTGTAAGGTAATATTATGATTTTGCCGTATGAACATGGGCTCTACGGTATCACCTCCATAGGTCTTTTTGTGGGGACGTGCATGAGTGACCCGATGTGGTGGAATTTGATTGCCTAGTTACCCTGCTTTATTTGTTCCATTTTTAACAAACGCACATATTTAATTAAATTTTGTGGCATCAAACCTACTCAAATAAGGTTTGTAGAAATGGAAAGCTTCATGTATCAGGCCGGCTTATGGCTGTCAATGAGCTTAGCTTGGAGTTGGCTATGGCCTAAATTTGGAACTGTCCGAGCTGAGGCTATTCAAAATTTTGATTTTGTCAGCGCAAGCAGGAGCGATTGACAGCCCTACACTGACCCAATTTTGAAGTGAGCCACACAATAAAAACGATAGTCAACATACCCAAAAAGCCTCCACATTTCCTTGGTGATCCAACTTGTTCGACAGATTGGCCTATTTTTGGGCTGGTCCATGGGCCACATGGGTTTTAGGCCCATTTCTCATTGTTGGGCCTGGGTTTGTATATGTCAAGGGCCAACAACTATGATGCCCGGACCCGGCTGGCTAAGCTAACGTTGTCCAAGGCCTGTTAGTAGCCAACAGGATATCTAACCTTCCATGCACCCAAATAAGGCTTGTTTTGTTACCATCAAAGTTCTGTTTGGATAGGCTAACCACATCCATCCAACCAAAGGCCTGTCCAAATTAGTCTACGGTCATGCTTAGCAGGTTCACCTAGCTTTGGTCAATCATAGCATTACTGTGCAACGAGCATTTTTCAGAATGGCCGAAGCCCTCATCAGCGGGACTTAACAAATCCAACTCAACTCTCCACTTAGATGCTCACTATCCATGGATCAGGCTGATTATCACATTCATGATCTCAACCTTCTAATTTCACACTTTGATGGCTAATAATTTTCGATTAGATAGTTAAGAATGACTGGTTTCTGTAAGATGAGGCCCGTGACTGTCCAACTGCAGAGAATATATATATGTATGACGTCATATGGTGATAAATTGCCATAATGTAGTCTTCGGCGTATTGATGTAGAGCGGTTTGCGGATACTTTCATGTCCAAGATGGACTAGAGAAGGCCCGATCGGAGGCAAAAGTGATCCAAACCATTGGAATTTTAAAATAATCGTATCTCGCAAAACTAGAATTAGTTATTTAGCGTATCATATATGATTTTGGGGTACGAAAAGCTACTTTAGCCACCCAATCCTGCTATGCTGGGTTGTCCACACTGAATTTGCGAGATTCCATCGTAACAACGGCATCAATAACTTTTGATCCATTGAGCTGTACAAGTTGTGTCCAACTCGAAAAGTGCTTAGAAAAAATAGGAGAATAACATGGTTAAGCTAAATAGGACACTTATTATTTTCGGCCAAAAATCGATTACTTTATTTCTGATTTTATTATAATTTATTTCTATTTTCTCTGTCCACGTGGATTCCAAGAATCTCTGCAAGTGGTCCAAAAAAGCTCCGTGGATTTGGAGTAATTATCCCATTAGGAAGACAGTAATCAACCTCATCACACCCATCCCCGCGTCACATATGTATCTGGTTCTCCCTTTTTCTTTTCAGATGGTCTGGATTTTGTGATTGATTCCCATTGGAGCCTCCCTCAAATACCGTAGATAGCTGTGCAATCAGCTCAAAAAGCACACATCCAAACCTGCAATGCTCCGTCACGGGGCCTCCACCACTAACAAACATGTCCTGGACCAGTAAAAAGAATCCAAGCTGGTCGGCTCATCATGTGGGCCACAAGTACATTGAAGGTGGATTACCGGTCCAATAATGCCATATAACCAGCTCGTGCACCTACCTGTACTGCATGTCTGGGTACGGCTTAAAAATGAATTCATCTCATTTTATTCCCTTAGTAATTATGTATTATAGAGATTTTTTCTTTTTTAAAAGATCTCTAATACACAATTAGAATGGAATAAAATGAAATGAACTCATTATTAGGTGGCACGTCTTCGTCATCTAAAATCCAAGGCTATAAATCGCCATCCGCACGAGTTCATGTTCACCCGATTGGTATTAATGGTGCTAGGCAAAAAGAAAAAAAAAACATCCGGCGGCCTGTGATCTTTTGCAAGAGAGCATGTTATTTATTTCATTGCCTCATATTTTATTTTCCAAGAATTTACAATCTCCATGTGCCATTGATCAGAAGGTACAATTTCAATGGAAATTTCAACAAATTGAGAGAAATTGCATTGATAGGGACCTTAGTAAGGCAAGCTCTTAGAGCTCGAGCTCACAACTAGACCCTTGAGCTTAGAGCAATCGCTAGGAGCATTAGCTCTCTTCATAATCAATTCCATATTTTTATCTAGGCTTTGTTTGACCATCTTTTTAATGGCTATCTTTCCTTCAAGTGCGTCCTTCTCATTTACAGGCGAACCGATCATGAGCCTGCCTGTTTGTGGCCCGGAGTGGGCCCCTACTTTCATCTGCCGCTCGTCTTTGAACAATTGCAATATCTTGACTGCCCTCTTCTGAGCCAAGGGGCTCCCTAACAAGGCCACTTCAAGAAGGACTGGAACCACTCCCAATTGCGCCATCTTTTCTCTCTGGGCCCGACTCCTGTGTGATAGAATCATGAGCATGTACGCAGCCAGTTCTTGGCATCGCGGCTTCTCTTCCCATGTGATTGTCTCAATCAAGACTTTTGGGACCATTGGATCATTTTCCATGGCCTTCTTTCCTGCCATGGTCACCACCAAGTTCCCCAGAGTCATAAGAGCTCTCTCTGAAGACTCTTTCTCCGACACCAATCTGAGGAGAGTGCCGACCGCACCACTCGATACTAGAGCTCCCGCATGGTCAAGTATAGTTGAGAAGTTGTAAACAGTAGCCAGGCACGCTGCCCTCGTTTCATCGTTGACATCTGAATCATGGACCTCGATGAGGAATGGAAGGAATTCCAAAGATGGAAATGGGAATTGGGTACTTGCAAGAGAGGACAAAGATAGGAGGAGGATCGCCAGCTCTTGTTTGCTAGATGGGTCTCGCGTGCTAACGAGCTGCGGCAATTTTGCAAGGATTCCTGCCTCTACCATGAGAGCCTTGTTCCTGATTTTTTTTAAAAAAGAAGAAGAAAGGAAAAGCTGAGATCGGACAAGGATCAGAGATAAACAATTGCAAAACTATTGAAAGCTGATGTGGATGTTGTTCTGTTTCAACGTTGTTGAAAACTTGCATTGAAGTGTTTTTGTTTGCAAGCAAAAGGTCAATGGTTTTGAGCATCGAAGGGTCATGTTCTTTGAATCCTTTTAGTATAAAAATCCTATAGTGGATCTGTTCTTTGGAATGACATGAACTAAGTAGAAAGTAGGCACTTTCTTTTGACTACACATAGTGTGGTTTTAAGTCATTAGGCAGTTTTTTCTCTAAATTTGGAGGGTTCTTAAGTTGGGACCCTCAAAATTGTAATCTGCATAATCTATACCTTCAGCGATCAGGAGTGGTTCGTTTAGTGGGGCCACTGAAAAATGCTGTTGATTGGATGGTCCTAAGTATCCAATTGGCTTTCTCTGCGATTGGATTGTCAAAACTAAATGGCCAAAATTGCGTCATTAGTCAGATTGCAAGTCACCGCCTGTTAGCCCATCCATGATGGGGCCCATCCGATGAATTATAATTGATCAGGCCGGGCATCGTCCAACAGAATCGTGGCTGGTCAGAGATGATCTTCCCCTAACATCCCTTTACATTTTATACCATGTCTTCCAAAATTGTCGCCGAGCTAATACACACCCCGCGTACTTTGTATTTAATCCCTTCCCCATAACTAAAGTAGTTTGAGGTATGTATCGCACCTATGGTGGCAAATGGGTCTGACCGAGCCGGGGCTGAAGAGTGCCCAGGCCTATCTCATAAGAATGAGCAGACTCCAGGTCATGGTTTTCCAACTCCGCGGTTCTTCCCGTCGAGGATTAACCAATCTTAATGGGCCTGATCAAACCGGATTGGACTCGACCTCGCTACTAGTCGGGTTGGGCGAGGCGCATCAGACCCAAACCAGTGCGGTAATCCATGGCCCAGGTCCAGCCAGTCCAAATCATGGCCTGCCAGACCAGGCAAGCCCAACCCATTTGCTACCTTAACCGCAGGTGTGTCGTGCATAACCAGATCAGAAATTTGGGACGCATGGACCCCGCCGGAATGTATATGTAACATCAATCCGTCCATTTTTTGCACCAGATCATATTACAGCGTGAACCCAAAATTAAGGCCGATCCAAAAATGAAGTGGACCAAACCATAGGGAAATGTGGGGATGGGACGCCTACCATTGAAACTTCCCTGGGAGCCACTAAAGTTATCGATCAATTTGATATTTAATTTTTACCCTTCATCCCACCTCATGAACGGTTTGGATTGAATATAAACATCAAAGTGGACCCCAAGAACGTTTCAATGGTGGGTGTCTCAATCCCCATTTGTACCTATGGCGTGGCCCACTTGAGTTAGAGAGTGGCTGATTTTCTGGATTTACCATAACATGAGCCGGAGAAAATGATGGACGGCCTGGATGGTGTCACACATACATCGAGGTGGGCCATACAGAATTTTTGTTGAACGGGCTTCCTACAGCAACTGTAGGAAGACATTTTCTCCCAAATGCCCCTAGAATTCTGTAATCTAATCCTGCAAGGTTGTAGGAAGACATTTTCTCCCAAATGCCTCTAGAATTCTGTAATCTAATCCTGCAAGGTTATTTTCGTCATTTGGACAGTCCCCAGCCCGGAAACTGTTTTGACCCTCGATAAGTTCAAAATATCCGGCCAAAATCAACCCCTCACGAGAAAAAGGCCGCGTTCTATCCCAACATCCGACGGTGTGCGTCAGACTCCGGCCGCCACAACAGAAGGCTCTCAGACTCTCAGTCTTTCTTCTTAACAGAAGCATGGTGCGTACTACGCACAGCTCGTCTCCGTGCTTCTCCTTTGGAAGCACGAGCAAGGACATGCGCATCTTAGCATCCCAAACCAAACCAAAATCAAAACAATCAACAAAGAAATTGAGAATCAACGGCCGATCGAACTTACGTGTAAGTCCCGTTAGCAAGCTCGATCAACACCTGAACTGCCAATCTCCGTTGCTCGGAAACCTCCGAATCGAGCATCGATACAAGCGTTGGTATGACACCGAGCGCCGCGAGCGATTTCCTCGTTCTCAAATCCTCTTTCGCTAATCTCTTAATCTCTCTCGCCGCGGCATCTTTATCTTTCAAATCTCCGAAATGAAGCAGCTTCACCGATCTCTGCAATACAATACACCCGTCTTCGATTCCTCCATCTATCCCTTCTTCCTTCCTTTCTTCCATTTCTTCCTCTGGTTTCGCCTTCTCAAATCGATCCAATACGACGCAGCTCTTTCGGGCAGTCTTGAATCGAAGCAGGCGTCGGATTCTGGAGAAGAAGAGGAGATTTTTGGAGAAGGAGAAGAAGCGGGGCGATGAGTCGCCCATCTTTCTCTTGATGAGACGGTTAGACATTGAGAAACCGTTGTTTTTTGCTTGCCTTAAAGCGATCTATGTATTTATGAGAGAGAGAGAAAGAAAGAGAGAGAGAGAAACAGGGCTTTCCCGCTTGCAAGGAAACAGAGATCTCAGGCATCACATGCAGAAACGCTGTTTTTAAAGGCAGCGAATCCTACTGAACTAATATATTAGTTCATTGAAGTATATAAAACCTGAGGAGGTTTTGGCTTCGACTCGCTGCCTGGTGGATCCAGACCGTCCATTAGGCCCATCCAAAATAACTTGATGACCTAACGACTCCCGCTTTCCACAATGACGGCAGCCGTTTGAGTTGGATGGTCAGAATGAAAATGGACTCAAAAGAAAATATTGATGGCTAAGATCTTCAGTTGGGTCTATTTTGACCATTGCGAGCTGGACCCACTAGTTGGACGCTGGATCCAAATCTCCACCTGCCGGTGTTAAGAACGTTTAACACTATTTATCGTAACAGGGATGGAGATTCCTTGTCTGCTGTTTCAGGTATATTTACTGACATGCCACTGCCTTTCTGCTGTCAGTTTTCGGTGTGGGCTACTTGTTTATGGGCGCGATTAGGTGAGGCAGGCTAACAGCTTAGTGGGTGAGGCCCCGACTGTGGGCCCACCTCGATGTATGTGTTGTATATCCACGCCGTCTATTCGTTTTCAAGATTGTTTTAAGGCATGGTCCTATATATGAGGCAGATGAAAATCTCACGTGGACCACACAATCTGGATTGAATTCCCACAAAAGTGTCGGATCAAGCTGCTAGTTTTGTTTTCCCTTCATTTAGTTCTATGTGACCACATCAACAGTTTGATGGGCTATAGGAAGTTTTGAATGGTGGGAGATCAATCACCATTGTTTACTATGGTATGGTCCATCTAAGATTTGGATATGCCTCATTCATGGGGATCAAGGGAAGTTCCTGCCTAAGGATGCTGGGTGGGGCCACTGCACTGCAACGTACATGAGAAATCCACCCCGTCCATGCATTTTGCGATATTATTTTAGGACGTGCCGGGAAAATGATAAAGTTTGTCACAGGAGTGTACTCTTCTTGAAGCATTCTAATGGCCTAAAAGTTTTGTATCATGCTATTATTTTGGTGTTTTCACATCATCTAATTGGGAATGACCTTACAAAGGGTTTGAATAACGTATCAATATCAAGGTGGAATTTCTTTTTCCAAATTTCTCTCTTGAATGACCCAGTTGAGTTTTGTATCCCTTTCATTTCTGATTGCTAGTCTGAAAATGAAAATGAAGTCGGAAAATGGACGGGCAGAATGAATTTCTCACATATATTAAAGGGCCCCTCCCAGTATCCTTGTGCAGGAACATTCTGCTAGAGGCTTTAGCAAGAAATCGGCATCCTAAAATGAGTCAATAAAATAGATGGACCCTTTGGACATACAACACATACATTGAGGGGATCCCCGCGATCAGAGCCTCACCAACTAAGGTGTCATCTCCCTCCCTCTTCAAAGGGGGACATGATGACGAGGTGGGGGATCCGAACAGCATATAGCACCTGCTCTTTGAGGCCTGCCATGTTGGAGATGTCAAATCCACTCCGTCCATCGGGTTATAAACCCGTATCCTCACCATACAAACGAAAAGATCAATCTGACAAAAATTCACATGGGCAACACTAATTTTATTAATGTAAAGTTGTGACTAGAACCTCTAAAGTCATGCATCGTGGCCGCCTGAGTTTGGATGTAGGATGACTTTTGCATGTTCCAGCTTTGTCCTCCCGAGTCACACTTGATCAATGGATTGGATGAAAGATACACACCCTGTTGGCCTCACATATAGACCTATAATTAGTGTCCTATCTCCGTCATTCCATTCCCTGTTGTGTGCCCCACCCGAGCTGTGGATCAGAATGATTTACGGTTCCTGGGCCTAGAATTGAGGAGCACATCTGATGTACGGAGTAAATTCGACATATACAACATGGTGGGCCCTAAGGTACTTGCGTGTTTTGGCCGCTGCCTAAAAGAGGTGCTGCAAAGATTCCGGGTTGGGACCAATAGACACTCTTGGCATTGTTGAATTCAAGGATGGTGGGCCAGCTTCATATAATTGTCTGAGATCTGATGTCATGGTCTCGTAGCAATTGCTGCATCTTTCTGTCAATTAGAACATATGCCACCCCATCGATTTGTATAAGTTACGGGGAAACATGCACAAAAATACTTGAGTGTCTTGGATATTTTATCGAATGTGGTTTCTTTTTTTTTCTTTTAATACGGTGAATGACAATGGCCCACCTAATGATATGATAAGTGGGCCATTACATTAGATGACGGGAGTGTAGATGGATTGGGTCATCTGGATCGATGAACATGCATCTCTAGGGCATTGGGGAAATGATTTATGTACCAAAATTCCATTGGATTGTGTAGATTCTATTTCTTCTCTCATACGCCACGCATGTAGTACATCCGTATGATGATCCGAACTAGGAGACCGTTGGACTCAGCCGTCCATCGACCCCTAATCGGAATTGGATTTGATTTGATTATCTTGACCATCCAATAAATGGGCCTCTTCGGCAGTTAATGACATCTGTAGCTGATTTTGTTTATTTATGCCAACAATTAAAAGGATAGGATCATCTAAACGATGAGTTTTTTGGACCATGGTCCATTCACTACTGGAAAGTGGAAACACAAAATTGACTGTTTAGATCGCATCAATTGATGCCACGTGTTCAGAAATTACGTGGAGACAAAAAATACGGATACTAGTCGACGATGTGATTTTCTACCAGACGAGAGGGGTATTCATTATTTTTTAACTAGGGGAGCGGATTAGGTGCGTTCCGGCCTCACCTAAGACAGTGCGGCCCTTAGCGTGGGACCCCAGCCTGATGTATGTATTCTATATCCACACCGTCCATACGTTTTTTCAGACTCCTTTATAGTGTGACTCCAAAAATGAAGGAGATCCAGTTCTCGAGTGGACCATAACATAGGAAACAGTTGTGATAGACTATTAATGAACCACGTAAGTTTTGGACCAAGTTGATATTTGTTTTTCCCTTCATCCTAGTTTACGTGACCTTACCAACAGGTTGGATGGCAAATATAAATTGCGGAAACATTATGGTGGGCCCAAGAAAGTTTTTAATGGTAGAGTGTTCAGTCACCACTGTTTCCTATGATATGGTCCACCTGAGTTTTGGATCATAATCTAAATTATCTGTAAAAATGATAATTTTACCATATGTACATAAAGTAGGCTCCACAGCAAGGGGTCGCACCATCTTGGGTGAGGCCGTGGTGCACCTAATCGGCTCCCATTTAGCTACGCTCGCGGATCGGGTACTATCCCACCCAGAGACGGACGGCTTGTGAAGGGTTGTGTGGGGCCACCATCATGTATATGTTTTATCCACGCCGTTCATTTATTTTGACAGACCATTTTAATATATGATCCCGAAAAGGAGGAAGATTGAAGGCTGAAGTTGACCTCACCAAAGAAAGCAACGGGTATTGAACTAAGGTCCACCGTGATGCTTATTTGGCATCCAACCCATTCACAAGGTCACATAGGTCCATAAGAAAGGAAAATATAAATACAAGCTTGATCCAAAACCTCTGTAACTTCCAAAAAGCGTTCAATGATAGGATTTCAATCCCGACTGCTTGGTGTAATGTCCTTCAATGAACCTATATGACATTATGAGTAGGCTGTATAGCAAATAAGCATCTGTGGGCCTTTGGAAGTTTTCAACGAAGAAGTTCAATTCCTCCTTCTCATTGTTTTATGTGGTTAGTTCACTTTAGCCCCTTTGGGTTCATGCACTGAAATAGTACGTGAAAATAGATGGACGACGTGAATAAAATATTTTCGTCACGGTGGGCCCTACAGGTCCCCGACATGACCGTCCGTCTCTAGCAAAATACTGGTGAGGGTAGTCGTACCTAATCCGCGCCCGTTAACTACGCGCATTTCACAGAAACGACAGCATTTCAGCTACCATGTTCCAAACACATCTTCGCCGGCTGTGTGTCATCTTCAGCGACAACCCTGCCCGGACTTTGTGTTTGCTCCTGTTACCGGAGGCACGTGGGTCAGATCTCAGATGACGGGATCTCAACAGACACCCCGGAAATCGTTCCATGTCCTGTCGTTCAAGTGTGCCACACTGCGATGCTACATGAGCCGTCCATTTTCTATCCAACATTATTTTGGGGAATGCTAAGGGCGTTTACTCCCGTGAGTCAGATGGGACTCACGGCCGAGTCATTACAACATGTCTCTTATCTTTTTAGTTCGTTGTCCTAAGCTTTGTACATGTCCACTCATCAGGGGGCCACGCTACGGAGGAAATAGACAAACCAACTCGGCTATTCATGGTGTACTTGTGGTCCATCTGAGGATAGAACATAAGCACCGTGAGCCCCATCTGATGAATGGACACGATGTCTCACATGCGTTCACGTGGCCACGTGTTACTCAGAGCCTGACAGTGAAAAGAACCTTTCTGATTCCTATAAGATAAGTTATTTGATACTCGGGTGTGAGTATTGATATGCGGGCACTAATAAACTATTCACGCCGCACTAGTAAATTGTTGATAACAAAAGTAATGACTCAGATCAAATGGTAGAACTGGGAGTGTCACTGTAGATAGGTCGTCGTGCAAAATTCAGATTGATTGAGCGATCCTGACCTCTTATTAGTAACCCTTTGTTTGCTGAGTTTGGAACTCCTTGACTTTTTCATTTTGATATGAATAAAAGCAGTGCAACGACCCATCTAAATTAGTCCATGATTTGGACGGTTTAATCTGATATACTTGAATACTACGTGTACAGTTTCTAATACCGGAGTATCAACCATCATACTCAGCCAGAGTATCACGTTTTACTTTTCCTTATATTTTTTTCATCGAATCCATGATGGCAACCTAGATTTCCGGTCGGAATCACCTCTCTCTCATAGTTTCCAAAATTTAATATAATTATAACTTTGCCATCCATACGGTAGCTTTTTTGTTATTATTAAAATATTTTAGCATGCTAATATGGTATAGATTCATGCACACGCACCAAGCAGCTGTATACATAAATGAGGTTAAACCGCTCTAATCATGAGACCCACTGAAGGTATTTGATAACTCCACATTGGACAATTCCAGCCTCTGATAATCGACAATTTATTTATTTTATTAAATTGAGACCCTCAACTACTTTTCATTTTGAACGTCCAATTTTATGTCCTTCGATCTGGACATTCAGAACCCCAAGTCAGGTTAATTGCCTTTGGTAAGCCATCTAAGATAGGGCCCACCTTTTTAGACGGTTTATTTTGAATGAAACCTAATCCAGGTGTACATTTTCTAACTACACCATCACACTCTGCTGGAGCGTCACTATTTCTTTTTCCCTTAATTTCCATTTTCTCGAGTGACAAATGAGTTACGGTGAATCTGAGTGCGCACTTAAACGCCAACGTTGACCTGTGAAACGTATGGACCATGGCTGCTTTGGTGGGAGTGCATTTAGAGTCCATGACAACGTGGAGGTGCAACGTCAGATCGCACTACCTCGACCGTTCACCTTCCATGCCGTTGTTTGGGTCCAAGACGAGTGATATTTTTTTAAGGGTTTTTGAAGTTGTATTTATACTCTGGCAGAATGGGATGGATGATACGCAGGTACTTGAACTTGTATACGTGTCACATATCATGAAACCCACTGTAGATAGGTTACAACCTAAAATAATATTAGTTGGATGATTGTAGTCTCAGATCTATGAAAAATTCTTCCTTGAAATAGATGCATTGATTTCTTTTTCTATGTTAACTATCCATTAGATATCAGCTAATCGTATTAGCTCTATATAAACTTTTTTATATAAAACATTTAAAATGGGGTCTACTATCTGGACGGTTTGATTTGAGTTACATAGATAGGAAGTGTATAATTTCTAAGTGCCTGTGTATCAGTTATCACACTCAGCCAGAGTATCAAATTATTTCCGTCTCTACCCACATGTGCAACAGTCGTCACATTGCTTGGCTTGTTCGGTTGATAAACACGAGAGCAAAACGACGGAAGTGGTGATGTGAGGTGTACCACAAAGGCATCTCCGGTAACACGTGCATGCAATAGTAAGTTGCGCTTATCCTCTCCGCCACTACACGTGTCATGCTGCGTGACGTGCCACGTGCGCATCGTGATCGATATTTGATTTCCGGTTTGAAGCTACCGAATCAAGGCTACAAATGGCAGTTGGATGATATAAAGGCCGGTTCTTAAGTGGATGAATCGGACAAACACGCTTAAACCGACCAGTTAGAAAGCCATCTCTTTCCTGGTCTTCTAAAGTTCGAATTTCGAAAGGTCCAAAACGAATGATGGATCTGAATTGTAAATTTTCAAGTGACAAGGTTCACGGGTGATGACTCTCTGAAGATGTGGCCCACTGAATCGGCGGCTGTCGTCTCGTGAATCATTCGTTGATTTGAAGGTTGAATTCATGTTTTGAATAGTGATTTAGAACTTGGAAAGCAGACCCAAAATAGCTGAGGCAAGGTGACTATTATGTTGATAGAAGGGCAGCTTATGCACTACGGACTAGTATCATTTACTGTACATGTTGCATGTATTCAAGGCATCACGATGCAAAAATCATGCAGAATAGGTGATCCTAACCTTTGAAATGTTAATCTAACAGAACCGTATGTTCTTACCGGCCAGAGAGGAGTCAATGGCTATCATCATCCAACCAAAGTGCCAATGGGCGACAATCTCACCGAGTAGACATCTGAGGAGGACTTGACCTCTGGTTTTGAAATTCCTTTTGACTATTAATGCTCCTACTGTTGATGGGACACTGAAGATCGTTTCAATGTTTATACCGTGACTTAGTATTAAAAGTGGTATTGACTAAAGGAAGATTCTGTATCGGTAGCCTGTATCATTTAGGGCCTGTTTGGATACTAAGTTACTTTTCATTTTTCTTTTTTTTCTTTTATTTTTAAAAAAAAACTTTAAGCAGTAGATAAGTAGCTTATTACAAATAAGTAAGTTTATTTTATGATTAGTTATAACTAACCTTTTTACTTAAAATCACTAAATCACTTTGGTCAATTTTTTTAGCTTTTCTAATTTTATAAGTCTCTAAAGAGAGATATAAGGAAATATTAAAGAGAGGTAAACGTACTTATCTACCTAATAATTAAGTTGAAACTAAGATAAGTGACTTGAGCATAGTAGCTTAAGTAACTTATGATCCAAATGACCCCCTTAGGGCCATTTGGATACCTCCAAATAAGTAACTAATTCTCTTTACAATAGTAGATAAGTAATTTATTTGAGTTAAAGTTTGTTTTATAGGCAATAAGTATTTTTTTTATTTGAAGTTACTTAATCACTTCAATTTAATAAATAGATATTAAGTAGTTTATTTTAAATAACTTATGATCTAAAATGCCCCGTTAAGATCTTTATTGAGATTTGCAAACTTTTTCTGTAAGTGTCAAAACACACTAGATGTGATGTATTAGGAATAGTTGGAAAGCAAAGTGGGAGCTGCCAAAACACACTAGATGTGACGTATTAGGAGTCATTGGAATGTTGGTAAAATTTTAAGTTGTAAAAACTTTATACGTGTAAAGAAATTATATATATCTTGTTTTATTTTATTTTAAATGAAAAAATATTTATTGATAAATAGTTTTTTGTGTTTAGATAACTTGTAAAGTATATACTATGTCAAAAATAGATATTAACATCATATAACTTGGATTATAAACTCTACCAAAATCTTCAAATAACATAAAATGAGCCTAATTTTTTTAGTCTCTCTCACAACATCAAGAGACGCTAGATGGATTACCTGTCTTAACAATCACAGTAGCCCACACTCAATCTCAAGAGTTTTTAGTGTTGGGGTTTCATCCCAGCTGTTCCACGTCGTGTGGACCACCTGATGAATTAATTGACCTATTCTTTTGGGGCTTAGGAAGCATCAAGGGACACACATGATAGATGGAGTAGACATACATTACATATCATGGTAGGCCCCACAAACAATACGTGTATACCAATCATCAGGCTTTGTCATTTATAAGTAGTAAGCATATTTTCTTTAACTATAATCAAAATTATAAGATTTTTTCAAGGAGAAAATGGAGTGCTTATCTTAAAAATATTTACAACCTTTATTCTTTTCTCTTTTCTCTTTTTGTCAAATGCTTTACACTAAGTTTTCCATCCAATCAGTAAACCCTATATGACTAAGGGGTCATTTGGAGGTCCTCAACACCTGTTTTACGCTGCACGTGAAATACCTTATCTCTGACAGGTCCACCATGTCGCATATTTAAACCCACTCTGTCCATTAGAGAAGAACTCTTAACTTTAACTGCATGTGCAAAATATCATCCCAATACAAAACTCTCATGGGCAATGCCAATGAGAACAATGTAAATTGCTCCTGATTAATGCTTCCATATTCATACTGTGTGGTGCGCCCGAGTTTTGGATCAGGCTAATTTTTGTACTTTACTTCTTACACTTGATTAACGAGTTTGATGAAAGACAAATGCTATAGAACACAAATCAATGGTTGGCATCTGTCTCCATTGTTTTCGATGTGTGGCCCACCTGAATTCTAAATCTGCCAGATTGTTTCCCGGTGCCTGGAATTGAGGACGAATCCTGATGGATTGAGTGAATTTTACGTATAAAAGATAGTGGGCTCCACGGCGCTTGGATGTTTCACGCCCATTTGCTGTAGACAGTTGCGGTCCGGGACCACTGGCAGGTAGCAGTGGACGTTTTTTGATAGTACGAACTATACCTTTTGATCCTTAAGTGGGCCGCTTAGAAGCAGTGCCACGTGGCGTTCCTGATAGCGAACTAGTGGCTCCTGTGGTTGCAAGGTGCTGGATGCCGTAATATAACACGTGAGTTAGGGCAAAAGGCAGTTTAATGGACTTTCCACTATACTTGCAAACAGATAGGTAGGAAATGGTCTAAGTCCCACTGGTTGGACTACAGTTACAGTCCATACATTAGATAACTTCCGACATATTAATTGAATGTAACATCCGAACCTTCCAATATGTTAGTCCCACCATCAGGAGTATCTCAAAAGAAAATGAGGCTATTTACTCATCATAGAAACCGCCATTGAATAAAATCATTTATACCCATTGATAAGTAGCAAAATACAAGTGTCATTGATTCAATAAGTGGATGTGGCTGATGTTTTTCATAATAAAATATTCATGTGGGGATAACCCATTGGACGTATTAGATGTGGCAAATACATGAAAAGTTGGATGTACCAGATGGAAGGACTACATGTGGTCCAACCGGTTGGACTGGAGACCATCTCTTTCGGTAGGGAGAAACTTTGCTACTCTGGAATAGCGTGATGGTTGATGAGCAGACAATGATTTACTGCCAATATGACATACAAGTAATTCAACCTATCCAACTTGTGGGTCCCGATTTTGATGGTTAGTAAACTGAAAATTACAAAGATCTGATTCAAATGGTTGGTGATCAATGGTGGACGTTGAAGGGACGGTCTACAAATTAAACCCCATTAAATTGGAGGTTAGGTTCATTCAATTAATTTGAATTTTGGAAAATGAACTATTTCCATTGGTTCCCACGATTTGCATGGTTTATTTTGAATTAGCATGGATCACATATATGATTGGTGGGCGAATCTGAGCATCATCCATCATGCTCTGCCAGAGTATCAAACGAATCCCCATTTAGGTATGGGTGCTCCTAATCAGATCCAGAATAACCTTCTTCGACCAATGGGCGGAATGGAATAGCTTGTGTTTGATGAAATAATCACTTGAAGAGGCTTCCAACTTACAGAGGATGTGATTGGATAAACAGCATGCGCGTGATGGGGCCTACTCTGCTAAGATTTGCTAATTCCACACGCCGGTGTGGCCATCCATACGCGGGCACACGTGCTCAATATTTGAGCTTTAAATCAGGTGAGCTAGACCATTTAGATCAAGACATATCATATGTCAGGTGGTCCACATCATACAAAATAAATGGACGGTCAGAAAATGTTTTACCCGTCAGTTTATTTTGTACATTGTGGCCCACCTAGGGAATAAAACGGCCCTGAAGTTTTGAGTCAGAAGATCTAACTGTTTCCAACCAGATGAAAAGCTCAGATCTCTCAGTCTTTCATATTGCCACGTGTCTGGTGTCTGGGTGGCCACGTGTGTTGATTAGTCCAAAGGTCATTTGCCTATGTGGCGACCTAGGATCCAGAGTATGTAGCCACCCAACGGGGCACACATGCTGAGATGCCACAGTAATCAGTTCAGCAAAAGTTTTTGAAGATGGACCCAGTTGCGTAGACTTCACAAGATGCACGGTTCTGATCATTGGGCTTGTTGTCCGTATGTCTTCAATCCGTTCATAAAATATGGGAGCTTGATCCATTGAATAGGTTGTTTGATTGATTGACTGAACTTCGGATTGAACGGATTGATCTTTGGACAGTTTTAAACAGATTCAATTAATCAATTTTAGAAGTTCCATTGATTAATAAAATTCAAAAAATTCACATAAACTCTTTGGATACCTTTGAAAATGTATGATTAATTGAACATGGTGGGCTTGAGATATTGATTGATTAATATTTAGATCGATGGCGTGCACATTTATAGATAGCTGCTTGAATATATATATATATATGAATCGGTGTAATTGCGAGATTAGGGTAAGGACAGGGAAAGCTAAGTTGATTTTAAGGTTTAAAATGGAGAAAATAAGGGTTTTCAAGTATGTAAGTGATTTCATATCTTGTACTTTTATTTTCATAATGGATTTAGTTTGTCGTTTTATACTGTGGTATTTTCCTGCAAGAATTTTTCATATAAAATCGTGTGTTCTTATGTATGTTTTGTTTGTGTTTGTTTTTTGTTGTGTGATTCGAATTCAAGGTTTGCTTCCACAGTTCCCTAACAAATGGTATCAGAGTTATACGATGTGATTTGAATTTGAATTTGTAACATGACGATGAAATGATCTAATATGAGTATGAAACAGAGAAGTTTATCAAGAAAAATAACCTTGAACCATGAAAGGTGAAGATGAGAGGTATTCTAGTTTAACAATGATTACAATCAGCACTTCTTAGTATAATGAAGCGTCTTGCGACTATGAGCAATGAAGAATAGAAAGAACTGAATAAGAGGGTAAACACCTTGATCTAATTATGTTTTGTGGATGACATCCTTTATAATGTCCTTGATCAAAAGACTACCGCAGGGCTTTAGATGAAGTTAAAAAGCTTGTACATAACGAAATCTCTATCAAATCATATGTATCTAAAAAAATAATTCTATAATATGAAGATAGCAGAATAGTTTAATCTTAATAAATACATCAATGCGTTCAATTAGTTACTTTGCAAGTTGACGAGTGTGGAGGTGTAGATGGATGAAAAAAACTAAGCCCTAATTATGTTGAATTCTCTTATAGAGTCATACAAGAGTCTCGTATACACTATGTGCTACGTAGGGAGACCACTGATGTACTATTATCCCAGTCATTCATTCGAAGTAATTGAGAAATAATGAGAGTGACGAAGTTCCTCTACGGATGCGTTGGTAGCTAGGAAAATAAATTCTGAGCAAAAGAATGGAAATTGGCGATTTAAGTCCAAGTTTAAAAGCAAAAGGAAGATGAAGTGCTAGAATTGTGGAAGAATGAGGCATATGAAGATGGATTGTTAGAATCCTAAAGCCCAAAAAGTATATAAATCAGAAGATTCACTAAAGGGAGGGCAACACAACAAAATCTAATGAGGAGGCAAGTGGTTGTGATGTTGTGACCACATCCAAATACAAGTATCTCAGCAACGAGTGGATTTTGGATTCAGAGGCTTTATACCACATGACCTCTCATTGGAGTTAGTTGATCAGTTACAGTGAGTACGATTGTGGCCAGGTGTTTATAAGCAATAAGGTTGTTGATGTCAGAACGGTGCGTATCAAGATGTTTGATGTGACGGAGCGTATACTAACGAATATAAAACATGTTCCTGATATAAGGAAGAATCTGATATCCTTGAGGGCTTTCGAGGTACTTGGGTACAAATTCACCGGATTTGATCTTGTTTTAAAAGTTTCAAAATATGCACTAATTATGATGAAAACACAATGGAATGGTAACCTTTATAAGCTGATCTGGATTACTATATTAGGTGGAGTTAAAACATTTATAGTGGAGTCCACATCAGTATGTTTGTGGCAAGTGCGCTTACATTACATAAGGAGCATGACATGAAGGTGCTTTTTTTAATTATTGTTTGATTTCTGCATTTAAAAGTATTAATTTTAATATATGTGAGCATTGTGTATATGATAAAAAATCATGGTTATCTTTTAAATCTAGAAAACATGTAAGTAGATGTGTGCTTACTTATGTACATTTGAATGTATATGGACCATCTTCAGTGATTTTTGGGAGAGGATCATCGTTCTTTGTCACATTCATTGAAAATTTTTTAAGAAATATGTGAATTTATTTTTTAAAAAATAAATTCGATGTTTTTGCCACCTTTTAGATATGGAAGACAGTGAAAGGAAAACAATCAGGGCGAAAGTTGAAAGTGTTGAGGACAGACAATGGTGGTGAATATATTTATTAGGAATTCAATCAATTTTATAAATATAAGGAGATTATAAGGCTTAATACAGTAACGTATACACCAGAGTAGAATGGTGTGGCTGAATGAATGAATTGGACTCTCTTAGAGAGAACCTAAAACATATTAAGTAATGCTACATTAGGTAACGAGTTATGGACTGAGGTCGTCAATACGACTTGTTACTTAGTGAATCGATCTACTTCTATACCGATTGACTGTAAAATTCCAGAATAAGTGTAGAGTGGTCATGATGTAAACTACTCAAGGCTGCGAGCATTTGGTTGTGATACTTACTCTCATGTATCATCAGTTGAGAGAGATAAACTAGACCAAATAGCGAAGAAGTGTACCTTTGTGGGATATGGTGATGGTATGAAGTGATACATGTTGTATGACTAGATCACACGGAAGATTACGATAAATCGTAACGTCAGGTTTGATGAAGATTCCTTATTCCACAAGGATGAACATAAGGAAACGAGTAAATCCATGACACTTGATATTGAATTTTTTTTTTTAAAAGGTGAGACACAGATAGAAACCATGTCGTAAAAAGAGGTATAGGAATAAGTGAAGTAGCCACCCATGAGGAGAAGTCCACCAAGAGACCGCAAATTACCGATGAGATATAGAGATGACTCAAATGTTCCATTCACTCTTATTACAGATGATTGAGGATCCATCTACCTTATAAAAAGCACTAGAACATAAACACACTGAGAAGTGTATGACGGTAATGCATGACGAGATGAACTCTTTATACAAGAATGAAACATGGAAGCTGGTGGAGCTTCCCGTTGGGCGTAAAGCGATTGGTTCTAAGTGAATCTATTGAAAGAAATATGATAGATACAAGGCTAAATTGGTAGCGAAGGATTATGTGAAGGAGTGTATCGACTTCAGTGAGACTTTTACACAAGTGGTCAAACAAGTATCTATCAAATTTGTGATGGTGCTAGTTGCCTAATACAATCTAGAACTTGAATAAATGATGTAAAGAATTATTTTCTACATGGAGAATCGGAAGAACAGATATACATGAAGCAACCAAAATGGTTCAAGATACATGAGTTTAAATAATAAGATTTACAGGTTGAGAAGGTCGTTATATAACCTAAAATAGTCACCTAGGCAGTAGTATAAGAAGTTTGATGCTTTCATGGTGAGTTAGTGGTTTATCAGAAGTGAATATGATTATTGTGTTTACTTCATGATATTGAGTAATAGATTATTCATTATATTTTTATTATATGTTGATGCCATACTTATCACCAGTCATAACATATCTGAGATCAATAAATTGAATACTCAATTATCATGGACATTTGAAGTGAAAGATTTGTAGGCTACAAAGAAAATTCTCGGCATTGATATACATAAAGATAGGGAGATGAGCATGTTACAGTTATTTCAAGCAGAATACCTTAAAAAAGTGTTGATAAAGTTTGAAATAGACAAGGCTAAACTAATTAACATACCACATGCTGCTCACTTTCAGCTTTTTTCAAAGCAATGTCTTATTACAGTTGAAAAAAAGTGGTTTATATTCTATGTGTCCTATTTCAATGTAGTTGGTGGTTTAGTATATGTCATAGTTTCTACAACACTAGATATTTCACATGCAGTCGGTATTGTGAGTAGATACACGTCAAACTCTGGCAAGTAACACTGAGAGGCAATGAAATTGTTACTTCAATATGTACAAGGTATAGTGGACTACGTCTTGACATTCGAAAAATTAGAGGAAAAATTTATAGGTTATGTTGATTCGGACTATGCAAGGAATATGGACAACAAAATGTCGACTTTTAATTACTTATTTGTATTAGTAGATGTAGCAATTAGTTAGTTGTCAAAGCTTTAATATATGATTGCTCTTTTCGCAACCGAAACTGAGTATATAGCAGTGACAGAGGTATTCAAGAAAAGTGTTTGGTTGAGGGGAATGATGAATGAATTGATATTTCAACAAGAGGTCGTGCTAATTAATTATGACAACAAAAAATGATCAATTTTGCAAAGAATTCAATATATTATTTTTATACTAAATTTATTGATGTTCGTCACCATTTTATTTGGCACGTGCTTGAGAAAGATATTGTTACTCTTGAGAAGATCCATACGAGCGTAAATACGACAGATATACTTACTACGGTGGTTCCCACAGAGAAGTTTAAATTTTGTTTGACTTCTCTAGGTCTAGCAAAGGTTTGATAAAATAGAGTGTTCATGAGAAGCGACAACGGTGAAACTATGATGGAGACGATTAGAGATGGGAGCTTGGAGTTGTGGATCATGATGATTGAAATCATTTTGGAGATTGTTATATGGATGTCTTCAATCTGTGTAGAAATATGGGAGTTCAATCGACTGAATAGGCTGCTTGATCAATCGAGTGAACCCTAAATTAGATAGATTGGTTTTTGGACAGTTTTGGATAGGTTTAATCGATCGAACTTAGAGGTTCGAGTGATCGACAAATTTCAGAAAATTCATATAAACTCTCTGAATACTTTTGAGCATGGTCGATTGATTAAACATAGTAAGTTCGATCGATTGAGGGTTGCTTGATCGATGTTGATCGATCAATGCTTAAATCGATGATGTGTGCAGTTTTACGTAATTGCATGATTTATTTTCTATTCCAGATGTAACACTATATATATAAGTGTAATTGCAGGATTATGGTAAGAAAGTGAGAGCTAAATTGATTATAGGGTTTGGAAGGGAGAAACATGAGTTTTCACATCTGTAAGTGATTCGATCTCTTGTACTTTCATTTTCATAGTGTATTAAAAATTGCAAATAATTTTCACGTAAAACCATGAGTTCCTATACATACTTTGTTTGCGTTAATTTTTCAATATGTGATTCAAATTGAGGATTTGCTTTCGTAGATCTTAAGAGGGCTGTTTGGGCTTGAATTGCCCCGGAACACAACCAATTTCTGGCTTTGGAAATTGAAAAGGAGCTAAAGATCTTTTAGAGGACTTTATTTGTTGAAGGGGCACGACTTATCTCCATTTGTGAGTGCTTGACCATTGATTTTCAACATTTCTATAAAGAGATACGATGACTACTGGTACCACATTCCAAAGCCTAGTTGCTACACACATCCCATGGCTGAGATCTTGATCGTTCATCTAGTGGGCCTCACCATGTATGCATGGTGGCGCAGTAGTATCAGGTTGGTCCACTCTGAAAGTACACGCGTGACCCACTTAATAACTTAACTTTGTTGTGGTACATACCAAGTGGGGCCACTTGAAAAAGAACTAGGATCTCCTACGCGCGTGCCATATTTGCATGCCTCCCGGCATCTTCCGAAGTAGTTAGCCGCAGAAATCTTCTGTACTTCTTAGTCAAGACTTTCTGGTCATCTTTGTTAGGCTGCCCTAACTTCATTTGCCCTTTAGTCAATTGACCTTGGCCTAAAAGTAGCTACAATGGATTATTATATTTGGACGACGACCGACCTTTAATTTTATTTTTTGCACAGACAACTATATTAGTACACAATTAATATATACCCCTGGGCTGATATATATCATTCCACTGAATGACACGTGCAACACACGTACAAAAGATGGAGAAAAGAGATAATGGGAAAGAAATGGGAGAGGGGGTGAAAAAATAGAAGAAATCTAAGGAGAGAGAGAAATGATAGGTCATGATTTTAATTGTGGAGACCATCTTTATATTTTCTTGTGCTTTAGCCTACTCTAGTTTTAGATTTATCTTCTTTTTTTAAAAAAAAAAAATCTATCCAATGCATTACAAAGGGCTGGCACGGTGGATGTGCACTGTTCATTTCACACAAGCCTTTATTACATTGTCTCCTTATTACTCCTAGCGAGCTGCATGCAAAGGTAAGAAATATGAGCAGGCTACTAACATTTAAAAATGATGGAATAACCAGTCTATGCCTAGGGGTGCCAATGGACATAGTCTTAATTGCCCTAAAGCTCTCTTGGCCCAGGCCAAATGCAAGCCATAAAGATAATTCATTAACTAAGCATATGATCCAATCAAACCCAAGCCCAGTCCTTAAGCCATCAGTAGCCCAAACCCTTGGGTATTCGGGCTGTCAAAACCGAAGTTAGCTGGAGCACTGTGGTTAGATTTTTTGGGCCTGAAATTTAGGCCCAGACTGGCCATAATCCTGAAACTGAAGCCCAAGCCCAGCCTTCGGCAGATTTTTTCATGAATTGAAGTTGAGCTCGGCCTCCATATTAATTGAGAATTTAAAAAAAAAAAAAAAAAAAAAAAGCCGATTCTAATTCACGGGCCTAAAGCCTAGAGCTAATCATAACCTACGAAGCTAATGGGCCCCAGAGAGTAGACCGGCCAGCATCCACCGTTCAAGTGGTTGCCATATATCAACCGTCTGGATCATCTAACTTTGGAAGACACTTGTAACAACTCATCACATGCCACTGATCTCTAGAGCATCAGCACCCTTGATTCTGACTATAGAAGATATATAACTTTTTTAGTCAATTAAAACATCAACAAGCACCAGTGGTCTAGTGGTAGAATAGTACCCTGCCACGGTACAGACCCGGGTTCGATTCCCGGCTGGTGCAAATTTTATCTTGTTTTGGGTGAATTAACGCAAGCGACACATATGCCAGCGAGGCACGTACGTTTGAGAGATTCCGTCCATTCTTTTGGCTGGCTTGATGATTGGACTACCTTGATTTTTGGCATTTTGTATATTCACAGTGCGCCCTTCCTGATGAATGGCCCTGATCGATGACACGTATGCCTTACGGACGGATTCATGATACGTATTCCTCCCCACATGAGGAGCCATTCCCGGAATCACGACCCGGTTTCTTCTTGGAAAAAACCTGCCGCAGCACTGCAGACATCAAAAACCTTGCAAAGTCAGCAACGAATATTCGCATTTTCTATTTATGGATCAATGCAAAGTGCGCGCGTGCGAGTTAACACGCTCAAGCATGGAAAACGAGTATTATATCTGAACCGCTTGTCAGTTAGGACGCACGGTATAGATCAATTCGTACATCAATCTGGACTGTCCACACATCTAATCTAATCACTCATATACAAAGCAAATGGCCCCTTAAAAGAAGTGTCTGATGGTCAGTATTCAACGACTTTGCGTGGCGTATTTTATTGAATTAAAGCCCGAATTTTTATTTCTACAATTACGCTCGGTGGGGCTCTCCAGATGAACGGATTGGATCTTGCACACATATGATAGTTTCGCACCGGTCAGCAGCCAAAATTGGACGTTGGGGGAGTCGCATTTCTATTAGTTACATGTTTAATATATGGTACATGCTGCCGTATGTTATGTATGCGCGCTCGCACAAGAAATGCGACATGTGAGAGATTATCCGGTGATCCAGACCATTAATATGATGGAAACGTTAATTAATATATTTAAAATAGTATTTTTAGATATAATCATCCCATCCATCTAATATGGGAAAAGAAAAATTAAAAGAAATAATTGCAGCATTGTTTATTCAATATAGGATCTAAAAAGCAGTAGTCCAGGAATTTTCAATTAGGATGTTATCATATGTTAACCATCCAAAAGTGATAAAACATGATGAACGGTTAGGATAATCTATAAAGTCACTACTTGAACGGTGCACAAAACAGATAAAATCGTTCCTCATTGTACAATTCATTTCCAGAAATTCTTGAAATGTTTATATACAACGTTATACATTAACTTTACCATACGCTGCTTATATTTTATTATGATTTTTTATTTATATATAATATCCTATCCGTTGAAATGATATAAAAAACTAGATACTGATCTGAGACAAAAAATAGAATAATCCACTTTTAAAGTTGGCCACAAAATGAGTTGAGTCAGATCATCAAATGTCGATTTATTCTGACGGAATATCCTACATAAAGAACGGACCATTCTGGTTTCCATCCAAGACGATCTTTCCAATGTGCCCCACCTTTTCCACGGCTACGATGTTATACAAAACTCACACAACTCAGCGGAAACAAAAACAAACGTTGTAGGTGAACAGCTCTCAGCAGTAATTTTAGAACGGTGGTCTTCGATTCCATACACCGGCGCGAACTCGCAGATTTCTTCTCACCCAAACCTTTCCCTGCTTTCTCTGTTCTCGATTATATCCAGATCTGCCTTTCTCCTCCTACTTTCTCATCGAAATCTCTGAAAATGGAGAAAGAAGAGCAGAAATCCCCAGAGTCGGAAGTTGACGGAAATGAGAAGGTAGAAGAAGCGGAGGCAGTTGAATTCATGCTCTTCCAAGTCGCAGAATGCTATGTCTATCTGGTATGTTGTTGAATTCCTTAATTGTTGAATTCCTTAGTTTGCTTTTCCCTGCAATCGTTGGAAATTCGAATCCTTGAAAACATGCTTCAATTTCATCTTGAATTAGTCACGTGATCCAACGGGTCAGTTACGAATTCCTACCTCAATTTCATGCAAGCCGTAAGGAATTTCTAAGATCTGGATCGAGATTCCGGACGTTTCACCGATCGCCGTTGATTCGAATGTGTTCTTTTGTAGAATTGGTTTCAGTATTTCTTGAATTGACTATGATTGTGAATGGACTAGCAAGAAAGCTAGGGCTGGCGATGGACTGGCTTGGTCTGTTGGGCAGGTCTGATGTTCGGAAGGCCCGTCGATTTTGAATGGGCTGACCTTGGGCCCAATCGGGGCGGATTCTCCATTGAGCCACAGACCGATCTTGATCACGTTGGGGTTGAATTCTCAACTGATGGATGAATGTCCTGGGCCTGAATTCCAGGCCCAAAACGTAAACTGGCCGGGCTATTCAGTTGGTTTTTGTTGCGGCATTGTGCAGATTTCATTGAGTTTGCTTCAATCTTAAAAGACTTGTTGGTTTTAAGCCTTGTGGATGGTATTCGATATTGATATGTGCATGGGTCTGAAAGGAAATTTTGGTAGAAAGTGTAATTGGTGTAATTTAGTTCTGTTGGATTGGCAGTGGACTTAAATTTGTGCTATTAGGGTTGGATATGATGAGTTAAGTTGTTTACATTAGCAAATGAGTGATTGGAAAAAGTTTATGAACCCATGGGTTCATGTAAGTAGGTTCGGAATGTTGCGGTTGAAGTTGTGCATAACTACATTTAGTGGAGCAGAGGGCAATATTGCTGTGACACAAACGAGGATGGATTATTCTATGACATTCTTCAAAAAATGATGATGATGTTATATTATGTTATATTTAGACCAAAAGATGTGAAGATCCTTGCCAGGAAATTCCTAATTTCTTTGCCTTCTCGCTAATGCAGCACTCACCCAACACCACAATTCTACTCTAGTTAGTCTCTTCCCTCATGCCCTAAGTGCTTTGACTAGAGCTTGGCTAGGATGGATGAAGAACATAAGATTGAGTGTGTAAGAAAACATGTATTGCAAGAAGAAAATATCACGAGTTGGGTCCCAAAATTAGGTATCTCACCTATCAATGTATGTACTCTGCAAAAAAAAAAAAAAAAAAAAAGTTTAGAAAACTTGGCGTGAAAGTTATGTGCCAGCTGGTTCCTATCCTTGGTAGAACAGGGCTGATGTCAGGAGGGTAGTCTCTTGTTTACAAAATTGTCTCATTTTTTATTCTGTCTGATTAGAAGAGTAAGATCAAATATTATTTGCCCCCAAAAGTACCTTGTTGAAAGGCCTTTATTAATTCTGGGAACAATACATTCCAAACTGTGATCTCGCACAAGCCCTTAATGACATCACTTGAGGAAAACCCTTGATTAAAGGGAAAAAACCAAGTATATTAGTCATGGATGCAAATGATGCAATGTATGAGTGCATTGCTATGATACCTGTGTCAGAGTTTCCACATTTGTAGATCTAGTGATTTTTGTGTTAGTGTTTGTATCTATAGCGGTAGCATAGAGAATCTATTTAGCTGTGTACCTTCAAGAACTTAGTAGTTGACTTCAGGTGCTTTGTAGTTGTTGGGCGTTATGGTGTTTCACATAATTGTTGATCTCATGCATCTCATATAGCCAGAGGGTGTCATTGACTTATCCAAAGAGGCAATGTGATGCAGGACAATTAACCACTTGCTATAAAAGCTCGAACTGATAGAGCAGGGCGAATTAATCCTTTTATCTCATAGCCCAGGCCCCAAATCCATGGGTTAGGTTCTCGGTTGAACCCTCGTGGGCCCTAAATCCATGGGTTCCACCCCCTCGTGGGCTCCAAATTCATGGGTTCCACCTCACACGAGCCACCCGCTTCACACGGGCCCCAAATTCATGAGTTCTGTGGGCCGCCCACCCTGAGTGTGCCCTTGCATCCCACAGGCCACCCCACTCGAGCCCGGTATGAAAATGCCCTCGCATTAATCACCCCCGATGAGGAGTCTTGAACATGAGACCTCTCGCTCTGATACCAATTTGATGCAGGACAATTAACCACTTGCTCTAAAAGCTCAAACTGATAGGGCATGGCGAATTAATCCCCCTTATCTCATAGCCCAAGCCCTAAATCCATGGGTTAGGTTCTCGGCTAAACCCTCCTTGTGGGCCCCAAATCCATGGGTTCCACCTCACACGAGCCATCCGCCTCACACGGGCCTCAAATCCATGGGTTCTGCGGGCCACCTACTCCGAGTGTGCCCTTGCATCCCACAGGCCACCCCACTCGAGCCCGGTATGAAAATGTCTCTGCATTACAATGGCTTAAGATAGTCATGTACCTAGCGAGGTATCAGATAGCCAATGTGGTCGGATCAGGATAATAGCATAGGGCATCTTTGTATCCTTATTAGTTGATCAAAGCATAGATAGCCATTATCCATAAGACATGCTGGTTGCGAGAGACATGGAGCTTCTTAGTTGTTTACCCCGTTGGATAGTTTCTTACAACGCTGTTGTAGTTGGGAGTTTCGTGTTCTAGCATTGCCATGGGTCTCATGTGTTTTTTTTTTTTTTTCAAACGGATGTTGTTGTATGCACTGAGTGAAAAATGTTTAGTGTTGCTCATGGTGAGTCTGGTGACAGCTCAATTTTGGTTAATGATGTTGCAAAACCAATTAACAAAGTAGGTCTAATTAATTCTACCACCTGAGTGGTATGCCTTGGAGGCTTGTACCCATTCTAATATTGGAGGCATGAAGTTGTTCCAATGAGTTAAATGATATTGCATGCCTCACTTATTGATAAACTAGATCCAATCATTTGGTCTCCATTATTTATCAAGAATTATGATGGCAATTTTGCATTATGTGTGTGCGTGCGCGTGTGCACGTGTATGTGATGTAGTATCTTTACTTTAGCTACCCCCTAATAGCTGGGACAAGGCTATAATGACGATGATGATGTTCAATCTTTTCTTTGGAAGTTTGTCCTCATCATTTTCGCCATTCTTGCATGAATAGCTAACTAATTCTGTACCTTTTATTTGTAATCTAACCATCTGATACAAATTCATTATGCTAACTTTTTTGAGTTGGGCAGATACCACCAAGGAAAAGTGCAGCTTCTTACAGGTAATGATCTTTTTTATCTTTTTTATTTGCATTCGTATGAATATTTCCGCAAGTCGAGATGATTGATATGCTTGAGATGGGATATGAGTTATCAAAATTATGACTTGATGGTCACATTGGATTTTGCTCTCTATTGTAGACGTCTGTGCAAGTATTAAAAAATATATATATATAACACATTTATAGTATGATAAATTAAATCCATTCCTATCCTTATCCAAGGAACGCTAATGTTCTCCAAACTGCCCCAAAAGTTAGTAAACAATCCAGTTGTAATCTTCCGGCACTGTACGACAATGAGGTAACAAAATAGTCTTTCCTTCACACAAAATACTCTCCTATTTCATATTCATAGTTAAATCATGACGTAAATAAGCTGGAAATCTTTCGGCAAGAGAAACCTCACCATACCAAATATACATCCCATACTTGATCTAAATCCTGTGCAGGGTACCAAATTATTATAATAGGCTTCAATGTACTTTTTTCACAACAATCATTCTGTTGTTTAATGTGCCCTCGTACATACATATGCCTCCATAGACAAATTGTAATTATGCAGATACACATGAATGTTGGAACAATACCATTTGTAAAGAAAGGTTGTTGGAACAATAGCATGCAATGGCATGTTCAGTGGGTACCAATTGGAGGTGTGCTTTGCTAATTCAACTGTTGTTTCATTTCCTCAATGATGAAAATATCTACTCTTTCCCATGTTGATCTGTTAGTGCACATTGGGGTGCATTTCTCCAAAATATCTACTCTTTCCCATGTTGAAGGAGAAGAATCTACTTGTAGTAAAAGGTGTGGTTGTTCCAATAGGTGCATTGACAATGCTGCTAGAGTATATCTTGGTCCCATAGATGTCTCTATGAAGCAGTCTGTATTGGTGAAAGGGAGTTAGCACAGATAAATCAACAAACTACAAAGGAAAAGTTTCGAGCTTTACGAAAAGCCAAATGTAGAGGAACCTAGATACAACCTCTTTGTTCACCTACCTAACAATCTTGAGATTCCAGGTGATACAATCAAATGAGTCTATAACAGAACACTGGAGAACAGGGGTGACAAATATCGCTAGTGGAGAGAAGCAAGCATTGATCATAATCACTAATCACTGTTGAAATGGGGTTTTGAAACACTTTGTCAATATCTTCCATCTCCATCAATAGCAGAAATTGATCTGTTTCTGCAAGAGTAGGAGTTTGACTATTATTCAAGTGCATCCTTTTTCTTCTTCTGGAAGATGGAGGGTTGAAAAAACTCAGAGATGCAACCTAAGTCAAACACCTTCAACTTAGTCTGGAGATATAATTTATGCTTGTGGCAATTTTAGCCTGCCATCCAACGATGTTAGTTCACCTCCAAAGAACCAAATTCCAGAAAACATATATCTAAGCTTAGAGAGCAAATCAGGAGTCGTATTTTTTTCTTCAGAATATTGCATGTTCAATGCTTGTACAAACCATGAAAATGTTTCATGTAATGATGACTACTGAAACTGAAGACACTTCACCCCATGACCTCTTGAAATTTTGTTCTCTCTTCTGCATCTTTATGTTCAATCTGATGGTGGTTAGTCAATGCAACGTTTCTGCCCATTCAGTTCTATTGTTATGGTCAAAGGAAATATCACAAGGGATGAAAATGCAACCTAAAAGCTTTGAGAATTGTGATGGATACTGCTGAGAATGTGCCATGTGTGTGCGAGAGACCTAGGGCATTCCTCAGGTGGGGCTGCCATGTATGTGCCAAAGCCTCAGGTATGTATGGTCATCAGATGGGCCATGTGTACAAAGAAAGGATGGTTGGGAGAATTGATCAGTGTTCCACATTCAATGTACGCATGGTGCACTTGATGACTGGATTGGTCTGATTTTCAGGTGATAGAAGATATGGTAGGTCCAGCAACTCTTGAGGAATCACTTGGATCTGTCACCCATGGTACATTTTAGGAAGTTGGATTGAGATCCTACTTTCATGGGTTGCCATAGGAGCTTAGGAGCACTTAAAAGCATTGCACTTAATGGAGACAGTTTCTAAATAATTATGTTTGTTCTAGGGCTGATGAATGGAATGTCAACAAATGGGCATGGGAAGGGGCATTAAAAGTAATCAGCAAAGGGGAGGAGTGCATTATCAAGCTTGAAGATAAGACCACAGGTTCAATAATCTTTTAGTTACAATTAAGAGGAAAAGAAATTGATGCAGTCTTAGACAATACCATTGTTTCTATTATGCACATGGAATGTTTTAAGCAGGAGAGCTTTATGCTCGAGCATTTCTGAGAAACGGGGAGCCACATCCGGTGGAGCCTGTGATTGACAGCAGCAGGTTTGGTTCTGTTTGTTATTGGAACTAGGGTTAGTCTATGATATCTCAATACTCAATCAGATGGGAAAATTACAGTTTCCTCAATTATGTGTTTGCCTTAAGTTCAAATTACTGATATTGTAATAGGGTATGAGTTTTCATTTCTGAATTTTTATCCCATGCCTACGCAGATACTTCGTTCTTCGGGTGGAAGAGAATATAGGTACATTGCTATTATCTTTTTGCCACTGATTTATTCCTTGGCATGCAAAGGCTTTCTTTTTTATTTTTATTTTTAAACTTGAAGTTATGGCCCTTGATAGAGTGGAATGGCAGAACAGGATTCATGTAGCCAACTCTAATTAGTTGGGAGAAGTCTTAGATGACGATGATGGTGTTCTTTTTTAAAGTGTGCTCAGTGGGCTCATCTGGCACTACATGCTCTAGACATCAATTGTTGCAAACTTCCTTTTGTGGATAATGTACAATAGTTGTGCTAAAGTGTGCATGGGTCTGACCATGTTGGCATGTGAGTCATGTTGGTGATCACGTGTTCGCTTCCTTGCTATTTTGAGCAGCGAACTACTTGAGCCTGACCTTTCATGCATGTGGGTGCTTCATGCATAGGACACAATAGTTGTGCTGAGGTTTGTGCTGGCTCTAACCGTGTTGGCATGTGTGCTGTGTTGGTAATCATGTATCGGTGGGTTGCTTGCTATATTGTGCAGCCAACTACTTGAGCCTGACCTTTCGTGTGTATTGGTGCGTCATGCTTCATGTTTGCCTGGCAACTGCCCCTCCATGAACATACATTGCTTGCTCACCCTTGAGGCATGTATGTGATAGTCTATTAAATTGTGCCTATGGGAGTCTTGTGCTCCCATTGCCAGTCCCAAGCCCAGATAATGGAGGGTTGCATCAGGTTGGCAGATGTCGCCATAACTTCCTGCTTAGAGTGGTATGGCAGAAAATGATTCATGTAGCTGTCCCCAATCAGTTGGGATGAGGCTTAGATGATGACGTAACAATGTTATCATATTGTCTGAATCAGTAGATAGCAATAACTGGTCACCTTTTTCTGTCTTCGTCATTCTTACTCTTGAACAATTGCAGGCCTTTATGGATGGATCAAGGAAATCAAATCATTGGGTTTTTTTTTCTTCTTTTAATGTGCAACCTGCATTATTATTTTGGTAATTATCATAAATGAAAAAAATTGTGTAGACAGGTTTAGTTATCCGCAAGAACCGTGGAGCATACACAGAGGGCACCATCACTTTTCAGTCATCTCCGCTGCCTTCTGCCAATGGCAGAAGACTACAGTTCTCCCAAACTACCAAACTTCAAAGTGCCCATTATTATTAGAATGTAGCCGAACACTGTTCTCCTCTGAGTTTAGAATCGAGAATGTGGAAACTTGCCTTTGTGATTCACGAAATCAGGGAACTTTTCTTGACATTAAACATTTCATTTTTCTTCATTGCTGGAATTGTAATTGTGGTGCATATTCCCTTGCTAAGGAAAGCGCTTATTGGACGCCATTCCTCTTTACGGTGGTCCACTTTTTCTTTGATGCTCATGGGGTTGAAACGTGTGCAGGTGGTCGTCTACGGCATGCTTTCATTGGTATAGGTTTTCGAGAAAGAACCCAAGCTTATGACTTCCAAGCTGCCCTTCATGACCATATGAAGTATCCTTTTGTGAATTCTCGTTTTCTCCCTTTATGAAGTATCCTTTTGTGAATTCTCGTTTTCTCCTTTTGTTTGAAGAACTGCTATTTCAAACTGTTTCGTATGGTTGAACCTTTTGTTCATGGGTTTCGTGGACCAAATCACAATTTTGGCTATCAAGATTGAACTAGTAAATGCGACCATGTGAAATTGTTCCTCCTTCACGATCCAAAAGATACCTAAACAAAAAGAAGACTGCTGAAGAGATGGAGCAGCATTATCAGAAGACGTCCTCAGTTGATTACAGTCTAAAAGAAGGGGAAACACTGGTGTTGCAAATAAAGAATGTAGGATTTCTTGCATCGAGGAAACTATAGGTTCCTGAGCCGCGGCAAATGTACAGTTTGCTGTCATTCCCAATCATGCACGTGACCCTTTGGTGATTCAAACTGTTAATATGATGGGCCCCAACCTTGGGGGGGATGCCCCAAATAACTCCCAGAATGGAAATTTTTGATCTGTCCTTTTTCAGTTGAATTGGTGGACCATATCTTTTTTTTTTTTTTTTTACACTCTACATGTTTTAGGTCACCGGTCGAAGGCTTAGGATTTCTAATCTGAGAATCTTTTGGGGCTCCCTCCAATTACAGGGCCATCAAATTATTGGTCTGGATCACCAAATATGGGGTCAACATGTACGGAATTGGGACCATCGAAGGCTAGCAACCTTACAAGTCCTCTTCTTGCTTCATTAACTACCTACTGCATTAGAAATGACAAGTACTATTGATTGGAGCAAGGTTGTGATAATCACGTACTCATTGTAACTGCAGAAGGGATCTCGCAGTTCCAAGTCTACATTTTTTGAGCAGGGTCTCAACAATCTCTCATTGGAAGAAAAGGCAAATATGAAAGAGCCCACAATCTGTCTCAAACCACCACCGCCCCCACCAGCTCCACTTTCACCTGTTGGCACTGCTCAGAAAGCACCAGTAAACTTTCCATCTAATTTCAGTCTTCAGGGGACTACTGATGATTCTGACCCACATGGTCCGAAAGAATGTCAATCCAAAGAACCTTCTTCACAAGAAGATAAGAACTCTCAAGATACCGTGGAAGATGACTTTGGAGATTTTCAGGTGGCAGATTAACTTTGTTTTATGAATCTCAACTTTTCTTTGCTTGAATGCTTGAAATGGTTGCATGCTTCCATTGGGAAGTATGTCTTGGTTTTGGTCAATGCACCGATTTTATACCCGTTAGTTTGGTTGAGAGGTTCTACACTTTCGGAGATTGATGATCTCGATTTACTTAGAAAATAGAATTTGTATAAAATTATTATAGTGCGTTTTTTTACTGTTGCTCGGAAAGCAGCTTGATTCATTGTTTTCTGGTGGTAGAAGCTTTTTTTTTTTGGATGAATGTTAAAAGTAATGGTGGAGCATAAGCCTACCTGCAGTTATGCATTCACCTGGCATGTGTGTGCAAATCCCGGACATGCAGCAGATGGGCCCCAGTGTGCAGATTACTTGGCCTAAAATCAGGCTAGTCGGCTCATCAGGCAGGTTGTACCTGTATGTTGAATTTGTTGCACCATTATTGAACCATCCGTTGTTCTAATACATGCTTTGCTGATGCACGTGTTCCACTGGACCTTCCACATGCATGCTGGTGTGGGCATGTGTGGTCATGCGGCTGAGCAAACTCTGGAAGTCGGTTTCATATTTCTGAGATGAGGTTATGGGTCTCGGACGTGGAGAATGGGTGAAGAGGTTGACAAGTTTGTGGTGGTCGCATGCAGCCCTGTTCAAAATTTTTTTTTTTTTGTTTGGTGAGGGCCCAAGCCGTTGAGAGGGCATCTACACAGTAGGACCTTCCTGATAGACGGCCTGGATGCTGCACATTTACGTACCCTGTTGTGTCATGTGCAGGCATGGGCTACACGAGCTAGGATAGCAAAATTTTCAGCACTGGATGATGATTTTGTAATATTCTCGGATCCAGTTATTTTCCAATCTGTTTAGAGTAAAAGTTCGATAACAAATAACTAATCTATTGGAGAAGCTTCCAACTCTAATGACAGTTGCAAATTATCAAAAGCAACAAGTGAGGTTTCGGCAAGCATTGCGAGCATTTTGTTCTGATAACCATGGATGGTTTCTGATGATGATGAATTATTATCAAGGTCATGTGGCAATAAATCAGAAAGAAGCGTTTATGCTGCGTTAAGGGAAAAAATAATTTGAAACTTGGGAATGGGAACAAGCTGCGTAAAAAAATAGCGGAAAGATATTAATAAATGCTGAAGCAATTGGGTTGGAAAGAAAATTGATTCATTACAAATTGGGATTGTGCGGAGCTAAATTGGTTTTTTAATTTAGCCGGTATAATTTCAATTAATTTATAGAGCATGTCCAACTTCTGAATACGTTGTGTCATGACTCTGTCAAAGTATCTAATATCTAAGGGTGGCAGTGGAACAAGCTAGCAAGCCCAACCTGTCTTTCTAACCAGGCTTGGACCTATATTACCTTGGCGCATGATATAGGCTTGATTAATTTTCAGGCCAGGCATAGGGCTCAAGTCATTTTAGCTGAACCCAACTTCATATGGCCCTGTTCTTTCCTGCAAAAAAGCCATTATTCCAATACTCGATTAGGCAGCCCATGCATCATGAATGTAGAATCTTGGGATTATTCCAAAGTGCCTATCTCTTTGGGCGTATGAGGCCCACTTTGTCAACGGGGATATTATCAAATTACGGGTAAGGCCTGATTGGGTTGTGCCCATCCACCCAACCAATTTTTCCTGGCTTGAGCTTGAGGCTGACTATGCTAGGTCCACGTGGTGCTCAGGACGTGATGGCCAGGTCTAGTTGCCACCCCTACACATAAATCCACATCCTCCTTTTGCCTCTACCAAACGGGTTCACAAGAGGGAGAACGTGCACAAGTGCGAGATATGGGTCATTTGTCAGTTGGTCCCAATATTGAAATTCCAATGATGAAGGGGTGGTGGGCCACACTTGTAAATTGAACAAGTTTTGCTGAAAAGGAAAGCATCAAGAAACCAAAATATGAATATGAAAAATCAATTGTCCCATCAGACAAGATAATTCCCTTAATAAAAATTCCATATTAACCCGTTTGTTGTAGCAAAAGTGATTTCCATACAAATGTTAAAAGATCAAATGATTAACATGTTTTGTAAGCACAGGAACCTAGAATTAACAGTTCCATTTCCCATAGATATGGAAATAGATTTCCATTCCACATTTTTCCGTTGTTTCCACCAATCCAAACAAGGAACCATGGCACACTTCATGTAGTAAATGAATCCCAATCACGCAAAGATAAACAAACAACGTTGTTAACAGTTAGAAGGGAAGCAACACAAACAATTACAGAACTCCAACAAGGAATATACAACAGGATGCACTATATGCTCAGGGCATTGCAGTATAAACTTTTAATAGTTATAACGAGGCAATAATAATGTCACAGTTGGGAATTCTTAACCAACAGAATTTCATAATTATTGTGCTGCATAAAATCAAAATATACAAAATCAGGTGAATAAGCAAGCGTAACAATTCCAAGTGAAAATGGGAAGGGTGCCAATCATAAGTCATCCATGTAATTGCTTCCCACCCAGCATTGCAAAATGGAATGGTTAATTTTTGTTGATTAAAGAAGTTCTAACTCATCGCCTTTTCTTGCAAAATGGTTGGTTTTCATTTATTAAAGAGCTTTTGCTAACTTGACACCTTTTTTGACTGGTTCAAACTCAGAGAGGCATTTGGACCCATACATCCAAGTTCGACGCCCTTGATTTTTATGCCAGAAGATTCAAATAGCAATACTCATCTAGCGGATACCTCGTACATCAAACATGTCACATTATGACACGTGTGCACGTGGAATTAGGAAAATCTCTTAGATAATAGTTTTATAGGAGTATGTAAACTGTTGCAACAAAAGGGTTTGAAAAAACTCATTGGGATATAACCAACATCCAATACTACTCTTCACAAAAACAACTTACTTGATAAGCACTATCACTCTGCATGCTCCCCATATCAGACCTACTGATAGTCTCTGTTTTGCAATGGGGGCAAATCTCTCCCTGGCGTATCTCTTCCATGATAAGCATTGCCACTTGGAATGTTTCCCGCATCTCTATTTGGCATGTAGTTGTTCTGGTACTCTTTGTTTGGTATCTCCCTGCTTTGTTGAAAATCCCTATTAGGCATATATCCAGGGCCACTGTTAGGCACGTTCGAATATCCCCCGATCGGCCCACCGCTGTTGGGCATGTTCGAATACCCACCGCTCGGCCCACCACTGTTGGGCATGTTATAATCCCCCCCCCCCCCCGCTGCTGTTGGGCATGTTTAAGTATCCCCCACTTGGACTACCACAGTTGGGCATGTTTAAGTATCCTCCACTTGGAGCACCGCCGTTGGGCATGTTTGAGTATCCTCCATCCGGAGCACCTCTGTTGGGCATGTTTGAGTATCCTCCACTCAGAGCACCACTGTTGGGCATGTTTGAGTATCCTCCACCCGGTCCGCTGTTATTCGGCATGTTTGAGTATCCTCCACCTGGTCCGCTGCTGTTGGGCAAGTTTGAGTATCCTCCGCCCAGTCCAGCATCTCTATTGGGCATGCCCCCAGCAACATTCTCTCTAGGAGGCAACGAGCTCTACACGTCCCGATTCTAGAAATCCCGATTGGGCATTGGAGGTGCATCTTTGCTTTGAAAATCACGGTTCTGCATATTCTCTCTTCTTCTCTCAAAGTTCCTTGATCGATCGAATTTGCGAGGCCTATCATTGCGCCTAGACCTCTCATTTGCACGTGCATTGTTTCGAACCCATTCCTCATGGTATTTAGGATCATACTTTAATCAAGTGGTCCAAATTCAAAGCGGTTGGTTAGATATCCTCATCTAGTGGTAAATAATTGATTTAACGGTCAGTTTGATGAACGGGTGAGAATTCTAAGGTATTCAGGGGTTTGTCCTATTAATCAACCGTTGAAAAATGCTCCCTATGATTAGATTCAGGTTAAAGCACATAAATATTAATGGATCTATAAGTGTAGAGTTGAATAAGTGTAATCGTACATCCTTATGTATAGGTAAACTTGCACCTAAAATTTCGGGATGTTACATTCTACCCCCCTTAAAATAAAATCTCATCCTCGAGATTTGAAATATAGTATAAAAAAATAATTTCTGGTTACATTGATGTTATCAATAGTTTTAAACACTGGATTATTTTATAAGATTATTATTATTATTATTATTATTATTATTATTATTATTTTTGAAGCTCCTATTATAAGTTTACTATCTTTGTAAAATTTTACCTTATTTCGCTAATTATAAATATTTTAAAATTCTTACCGTCAGATCTGATTAAAACAAACAAATTTAAGCTAAAATGTATCAACTCCCTAAATCAGTACAGTTAATATCAAATTCATTTTTTTAAAAAATATTTTCTTTTCATTAACATAGACCCGTTTTTTTATTTTATTTATTTTATTTTTATTTTATTTTTTATAAACCTACGAGTAGGCTTTTGAATCACCTATATCAAAATTTTATTTATAATTATAAAATTTATAATTACAGTATCTACTGCTGTCCATTTTTGTCCAGCAGGACTTTAGGGTTACGGTAATATTAAATCAGAGTACATGGAAACATCCTAACGTAGTTTTGTACATTTTTTTAAAGTAATACATCAATGAATAGGGAATCTTTTTTTTTTTTTCTACATTCTCCCTAATACACAATATTCAAATAGGAAATCCCAAGTGTACAATTTCTAATTAAAGAGGATCTGCCAATTATGTATGTATGTTGGAGCATAACCTAAAGGTTACAATAAGTTTAAAATGAGTCTCTCTCTGATAACATTCGGTCATGCTCCGAAATTCGAGTACAGAGTGTGCACCCTCAGACCCGAGTTTCGAGTCGTAACTTGTACATAAAGTGTACTAATTTCATTTAATTATACGATTATTCATCTACCTACTATTTCTACCGTAGATCTACATTTCATTCATACCTCAACAACATCTAAAAAAACGGTCATTTATTCCAATAATCAATCATAAACATAACTAAGGACCCTCCTATTCGGGATCTTATGAGTGAAATAAGTATATCCAACAACTTAAAGAATTGATTAATGTAACACCTTGAAAATCGGGGGTCGAGTAGAAGCTCAACTCCCGAGTTCCAACGCATCACTTATGCAATATAGATAATGATGATTAAATGTTGTCCATATTAGTGCATTAAACATGAGTAGGATTGTACCAAATCAGCATATCATACTCCAGAGATAGTTAAATTTCGCTAGCAGAAGACTGCGATAAATATATAAAGCATATAAGTGATTGTAAATCTCCAGAGTATGAATGCCACCAGGTTAAATAATTACATGTATAATTTCAAAATTTACAAAATGATAAAGTATAATATCATCTAATCCATATCCCTGTAGCCTCAGTGATGCAACTCCAGATCTATATAGACCCGCTAGAGAGTTGCAGATAGGAGAACTCTTCATCACTATAGAAGGTAGGCTCCATTTCGTAAGTCTAGCCGTCATCTGAAACTACAACAGAGTTTGGTTGCCCCGGTGACGCAACTCCAGATCTATATAGACCCGCCAGAGAGTTGCAGATAGGAGAACTCTTCATCGCTATAGAAGGTAGGCTCCGTCTCGTAAGCCTCGCCGTCATCTGAAACTACAACAGAGTCTGGTTGGTGTTTTAAAACACTGTCCCAGAGTGAGAGTGAGTGATCAACTCAGTGTAACTATAAGGCAGAGGTTAACATGTTATCAATTCAATCAAGTAATAATGATAAAGCAATACAACAAGCATTCCTAAGTACTCTTGTTAATGTAAGGATGATATGTATTAATGATGTATACCCTTACCTGCACTCCCTCTGCAATATCATCTCACGGTCGCGTATGCTAAACTCTCACTATACTCAACACCCACGCTAAAGGGACATGCAATGCGGTGCATGGTCATGTTAGCCAAGTTCTTAATTAGACCTATTCATACAGCAGATTTGGGAAGTTAAGGTACCTCCCTTTGTATCATTTACTCAAACAATGATTTATTGAGGGTCGTCAATCCTAGTTAATCACATATGATAGGCAAGTTCGCTAGTTTACACTATAGGTCGCTACGGGAGGCTCGTCACCTCAGTGTAGGCTTAATTCACACTCGAGGTCACTACGAGAGGCTCGTCACCTGATCATAGGCTTATTTTATACTCGAGGTCACTACGGGAAAGACTTGTCACCTTAGCGTAGGCTGACAGCTCGAATACAGTGTCCCATACCACTGTATTCGGCTCACGAGTTTAGTTTGCTCACTGGACACTATGGGGAGGCTGTCACCCCAACGTAGGCCTACAGCTCGACTACGCTATCCCATACCACCATGCTCGGCTTATGAGTCTTAGCAGATCATGGTACTAAGGTTGAAACGGGCTTTACATTGGCAAGTGGTATCTTAGATTCAAGCAGTAGCGTCCATACATGGTGAACATACATTAGGTCAATCGGGTTACTTGACAAGCTCGACTGGTACGAGCGCACGTTAAATTAATCGACATGGAGCGCATGCGCAATCCTTGTGGCCTAACCACTGTCGATAATTACCTTACGACTCGGATTCATTGAACGTATCCATCGTGGCGAAACTAGTTCGACCACTGATCGTAAACCATTACCGATTGCCTGGACTACATATTAGTTTCAATCATACTAAAAAAAATAAGCATTCATATGTGATAGTCTAAGCAGCATGTGACAACCAATTTAAATATAAATCTCATTTGAGCATTTTAACAAACACATAGTGCACATGTTATCATATATAGCCATTTCATTTATAAATCACGTGGTAGTAATATAGGTTAAATAAAGAAAACTGTAACTATAAATAAGGGAATTAAGAATCCTATCTCAACATCTTCATTAAATACATTTCAACAAGCATATTTCTCATTAAAGTATTTTATCAAACACTTAGACTACACATATCACATACATGTAATAAATTAGTTAAAATATATATTATAGCAAATCTTCCTACATAGGAGTTCCCACACCTACATCAATCATGTATTCTCAATCAACAATCATGGCAAGCACAAATCATAATTCCATATTCATACAAACATTTCAACAAACACATGGAATGCATTATTTCCAACATAGTTCATATATATGTGTAATACGCGGAAACATCGTATCTAAGCATATGTGATAGCAATCGAGTTAGTTATAAATCATTAACTGACATTGAAAGCCTTGAAAACCATAACCTAAACGTTTATAGTCCGCACCTTTCATCGGTAAACTCGTATCGAACTCAGTTCGAACACTATGCCCTTGTCTACGGCACAATGGCTACCTAAATTAATGAAATAGGTTAGTTATTTCACTAATTTCTCTATTTGAATCCCTAAAACAGATTAGGGTTAGGATTCCTTACCCAAAAGTGGAGTCGAAATCGCCAGTATAGCGACACGGAAGAGGCGATTCAGCACGTGGAGCAGTGAGATCAAATCCCAGCAATTATCTCACACACACTCTCTCTCTTTTCCTTACTTTCTCCTTCTCTTTTTCCTCTTCTCTCTCCTAGTGTTAGGAATTTCGTATAGAATGAGAGAGGGGTGGGTTAGGGTCTTATATAGGCCCAAAAGTGGTTCAAATGGCCCCAGGGCCATGGTATACTTAGGTTATAACCAAAGGGCATCTGTTTCGGGCCAACGGAGCTCATCTGGAGGTCCATTTCCTGTATGCGGTCCAGAGAAAGTTCCCTTGCAATAGATCTATGCAAGTTTAAAGTTTTGGTCCGATCGGGTTTGTAGATCGACCGCGAAGGACCAGTTTCAGTTCAACGACCATCGTCACTCGATCAGGGTCACAAGTACACTGACATGTGTAGGGAATTTTTCCTGATCCAAGGATGGAGTTGGGTCAGAATCTGACAGTCTGAAACCTTAAATTTGGCCTACAAGCGAACAGCCCAATTTACTTAAGTTCGAGTTCATTTTCTAAAGATATTCGTGTTTCTCACACACTTCACTCCGGGCTCAAGTTGTGCGTTTCTGGATACTATTTGAACTTAATTTTTGAGATGATTATCAAGCCCAATAAGGTGGTCATAACCGTATAATTTCGTGTTAATCGGGCTTTCAATGCGTGGTCCAGGTCCGATACGGAGTTTCAAGATGCTCCCGAGAGCAACTGGGTTTTGAGATTGATCCTAGATTTTTAGAAAATGTATAGTTAGCGATTCTGCTAGTTTTAGGTCTTGCAGTTCGTATAGAAAGTGATTCGAGCTAATTCGCCAAGTAATTTAGTTTAGTACTTAATTAATTTTCGTCTAATTTCTAAATGATTCGGTCTTTAGTGATTTTTGCCTGAGGTGGTACTTGGGTCTTTGTACAAATTTTTTCGAGACGCTACAATTAACAATCTAAGAAACCAAATAAAATATCATGATTAGTCTAAGGCAGCAACTTCTTCCTCTATCAAGTTGAGTCATGTGTCCCTTAAGTCCTTTCCGGCTCGACTACGTATTTCTGTTCTTGAGCCACCGGCTCACCCTCATTCACATCTGTACGGTTTTTCTATCAATAAAAAGGATAAGCTGGCCAGGCTTAGTGAGAATTCCCGACATGGTTCTTTACAGCAAATTATAATAGATGCTAATAATCTTACACAATATAAATTTAAAAAGAAATGCAAATGCAATGCATCAATGCATCGAGTGAGAATCCGTCCACTTGCTTGAGTTGGAAACCCGTCAACCCGGATCTGCCCCTTGGCAGGCTTCTACCATCTGGTAGGCATAGGCAAGGCCCTCATCTACTCCTTGAGTAGGCTTCATTAGTATAGTGGACTTCTGGTAACGATTCTACCAGGATATACCATCCAGGGAGGTCCCCCAGGAATCCAGCACGTGTTGTGCATGCAATTGATAGATGCACCATGTAATCATGAGTCATGTATTGCATTGACCATTTATCACATTTGAATCAACATAGTTTAACACCTTAATCAAATCATATCATTATTAATACAGAAATCGTAGTCCGTTAGATCAACTAAGAATACATGACAATTAAATCATGTCAATTAAATCATGACAATTAAATCAAGATAATAATATAACACATCAAACAATCCATCTATTTTAACTTGATGGATGAGAAACACATCGGGATCACTCACCTTGATGTGGTGGAGATGATTCCGTGAACCAATGGTTTGAATTGAATTAGGACTTCCTAAAATTACAAAAATAAGAATTTTCTTTAATATTACGATTACACATAATGAATAAAATGCATGATTTATTATTTATCATTTATTTAGATCGATGTTGCTCATCCAATAGTCTGATCACTCTAAAATTTGAGGCCTTGATATATCTTAGCCTTAGAAATCATATGGTCAATATGAATCTAATCTGATTAAACTAGGCAATCCCACACCAATCTCTATAGTAATAAATTTTGCCTAAGATTTACTATTTTCATCATATGTATCAATAGGCCGATGCAATGAACGTGTGGTCAATCCAACTCGTTCATTGCATAAATCTTAAAGAATAATTCTAAATTATGAGAAAATAAAATTAAAATATCCATCACTAACTTGTATCAAAGGTGACTTAAAGTTTCTTCATCTCTCTCTCTCTCTCTCTCTCTCTATCAGTTTCTCTTTTAACTTTCTCTTCCTTCGATCTAGTTTTGATACTGGAACGTCTATCTTTGGATAGAAGTATTATATAGAATTTAAAGAACCCATGTGTGAAAGGTAGCATCGTACAGACGCTCTATTATACAATGTGAATGAGTCACGCATGCTTAAGTGGAGGAAGATCTGGAAGATCTTTTGTTCTGAGTTGGTAGTTGTATGGTTAGATGGACGCATGGTTTTATGGGTGCGATGACATTTGGGATTTGATGATTAGTTAGACCATTGAGGGATGGATTGGATTGTAAGATGGTTAGGATTTAGATAGAATGGATGAGTGGATGATCAATCTTGATCTACGGTTTAGATTTGTAGTGGATTAGGAATCCCCGCTGTATAGCCATTTGAAACTAAAATCATGATAGCGGTTATCTAATTGGCTGTGAGTTAGAGAAGAAGTAAGAGGAGAAAATGGAGAAGGAAACGGGAGGCTGGTGAGTGGTATGCTTGCCGAAGAAAATATTTCACAGGGTCTTCCTGCAACCATAAAATCAGGTGGGGTCCACCCTGATGTTTATGAGAAATCACCCCGATCATTCATTTTGCCCATTCATGATTTGACACGAACACAAAAATGAAGTGGATCAAAAATCTAAGTGGGCTGCAGAATATGAAAAGTAGTAGGGAAATACGTACAACTGAACCTCCTTCTACTCACGTTAGCTTTACGTTTTGTATAAGTGAATGAAATGGCTGGACTTTTGAAGTGTTTTTGATGGCTGGATGGTTATGACATAGGGATGGATGATTGGATAGTGGGGCAAGGGTCGAGATGTTTGGACAAACTCGGTGGTTTGATCTTGAGTTACCTTTGAGTGGTTATTAATTTCAACAATATAGATGTAGTTTCTTGGATTATTTCAAAATGGATGGTTAGGTTTGTGGGTTTAAAATGATGTACGGACCAGATTGATGGGATCTTGGGCTCTAGCTCCGTGAGTAGATTGTGTTTGGTTGGCGGGTCCAGTTATCATGTATAACTCCCACGCGTGAAGTACCTTAGAAACATGGGCGCGTGAAGTACCTTAGAAACATGGGTTGTTTGGTAACCCCAACAACGTATGCTACCCTCTCTCTCTCTCTCTCTCTCTCTCTCTTTTAAAATTTTAAATTTTATTTTATAAATATATTATATAATATCTTTATGGTGGAGACGAATAAGTCTTATCTCACATTTCTACTAAAAAAATTTCAAACTTAAATATTTTCTATTCAGACCGTCGATTTAGCGCGAAACTTTACCAAAGATCACCATTTTAGGTGCTCTATAAACAGACTAAGTTTGGACTTTAATCTCTCAAGGATGACCAAGATGCCTATTTAGTGGCTTGCGTCTATTTATAACTCAAAATAACGTTTTCTGACATCCCATGTAAAAATTAACCGGTAGTTTTGATGTATATACTATGATCTACCTAATGAATGGTTCATTTAGACATTTGGATGGCCCAGTTGGCAGATCTAACTGTGATGGATGATCAATTGATGGTCTAAAATTTAAATAAATAGATGGTTAAAATGTTAATCATATTTATGGGTTATTGTACGGTCATTTTTGTAAATAGATACGTATAAATTAGTTTTTGGATGCGATCTATGTTAGAAATGTATAATGTTAGATTTAAGTTATTGGTTCACATGTGTAAAATGTGTAGATCATGATTTTGACGGTAAATTAAGCATGTTCATAATTGACAAATAAGGTGAACAGATCAGAATGTTAATTTGACGTCTGTACGAGTAGATATGAAGATCTAGTAGTTACTTTACTTTGATCAAGTGGTCCAAATTCAAAGTGGTCGGTTAGATATCCTCATCTAGTGGTAAATAATTGATTTAACGGTCAGTTTGATGAACGAGTGAGAATTCTAAGGTATTCAGGGGTTTGTCCTATTAATCAACCATTGAAAAATGCTCCATATGGTTAGATTTAGGTTAAACCACATAAATATTAATGGATATACAAGTGTAGAGTTGTACAAGTGTAATCGTACATCCTTATGTATAGGTAAACTCGCACCTAAAATTTCGGGACGTTACACAGGGGGTTTCTAATCTTGTGGCTTCCGAATCCAGGGGGTTCCAAATCCACGCTCCCAAACAGGCCTTAAGACTAGTGTAACAGTCACATGTGAGGTTGCAGTGAAAAACAAATTCCCTCAGTGAAATAATATTTTCAAACTTCCCACTGCAGCCTCACCTTCATCATGAGTTCGCCTCACCTAACAGGAATGGTGAGGTACTCATCCTAAACGAATTTGGTTGGGCCAAACGCCAGATGAGCTACATCGCTATGCGGATCCCTTGGGGCTTGTTTGGCCGGACCGATCCCGCGGTATTAGGAGGGATGGGATCGCAATATCCCGAGATATGCATGACGAGCCAAATAGACCTGGTGATTTTGTCCCGGGATATAAGCAATCCCCTGGATCTTAAAACAATCCACTGACATCACCATCATTACCTTAAAATTGATCTCATCCCTTGGTTAGATGGATTGGAAGGTAAAATCCCGGGATATGCTGGTCGTGCTTACTGTGGGGTGAAAACTTTACGCAGTTGCCTTATATCCACTCTTTCTATCTCTTTTTAATTCTCATTTTAGGGCATTATCCCTGAAATGAAGCACATCCAAATCTTAGGTTGACCATTTCACCTAATGAATGGATTGAATTTCACACATACAACATGGTGGGTCCCATAGAACTTGAGATTTTATTCTCTATGCAAGCCCAAGTGTTGTAAATAACTTCCATATCCACAGCATTTGCTTTACCCAGCGTGTCAGAGCCAAAACCCTTTGGGGCGCACCATGGGTGTATGAAATTTTAATTTGTCCATCAGGTGATAATCTTTATGTTCATCATGTATACAAAAGATTAGCCAATAAAATTCACATGGGTCACACCAATAGAAATTTTCCAGTAGGATTCATTCTCGTATCTTAAACTAGTTTGGGGATTTGGCATAAGACCTACTTTCACCACTGGCTTGGCATACCAGGTATACTAATTTGTTCGCATAAGCCGACTAACCAACCATTCAATCCTCTTCTTTTCCCGGTGATTATACGGATGGAAGGACCACTCGGTTCTGCATAAGGCTATTCTTGGCTAGGAGTTAAAATCACATGTTGTGGTCTACTTGAGTTTGGAATCTAGTTAATGTTTGTATTTTCCCTTTTTCATCCCAATGATTCAAACTTGGTGAATGGGTTTGATGATATATACCCACTATGATGGGTCTACATACAAACTTCTGGTTGTCATCCATCTACACCATTCTTATACAGGGATTAGCTACTGACAGCTTCACTAACGAGATCTCGCTACAACTGAAGTGACATCAACGAGTTCTGTGGGCTCCACCATGATGTAAGTGTTGTATCTAGAGGTGGGGATCGAGTTGAGTCGAACCAGTTTAGGTCCAACTTGACTCGATCCGATTTTTGCAAGTATCTGACCCGAACTCGATCCGATTCGGGACCGAGTTCAGTAGGGCTAACTCAATCCGAACCGATTCCTTGCTAGCCTGACCCGAACCAGGTCTGTGTCGGTCAAGGAAACAGAGTCGGATCGAGTTGGGTATGATTCAGATCGAGTCTTCTGTTTTTATTTTTATTTTTTTGAAAAATTTAAAAAAATAAAAAAATATGGAACCTACCTGATGTCCCAAGCCAAGGCGGGCCACCAGCTGCCTGCACGGCTGCACCCAACGTCCCAAGCCAGGGCGGGAGCTCGAAAATACACAAAAAAAAAACATATAAATGGAACCTACTTGATGAATGGATGAGGATGACCGCTGAAGATAAGGTGTTGGGTTGCTAAGTGGCCTGCATTCCGATCGAGTTCGGTGCGGCGCCAGCTCGAGTAGAGTTAAGGTTCAGATAGAAGAAGGGTAAATGTTTTTTTTTTAAAGAAAATCTGACTTTATACTACTCGATTCCGGTCCAGATCGGTTTGGATCGATTTCCTACATGACCCGAACTCGACTCGGTCGGGCGTCGAATCTGAGTGGGTCTACTCAATCCGACCCGACCCTAGCTTTCGGTTCGGGCTAAGTTGGATCCGACCTGTTTAGTTGAGTTGTATCCTACCCACCTCTAGTTGTATCCATGTTGTCCATCCATTTGATGAGATCATTTTATGGCATGACTCAAAAATGAAGCATATCCGAAGCTCAAGTGGACCCATTATAGAAAACAATGGGGACAGTCACGCCTTGAAACCTTCCTAGGGCCCACCATGATGTTTGTTTGAGATCCAACCTGTTCATCAGGTCAAATGTACATGTATGAATGTTTGTTTGAGATCCAACCTATTCATCAGGTCAAATGTACATGTATGAAGGGAAAACACAAATATTGGCTTAATCGAAAACTTCCGTGACCCTCGAGAAGTTTTTAACGGTAGGGGTTCAATCCCCAGTGATTTCTGTGGTGGGGTGCATTGAGGTTTATATCTGCCTCATTCTTTGTCCGATACCCTTAAATGATCTCTGCAAATGGATGGACGGTGTGGGTACATCTTGATGATGTCACTTCGGTGGCCAGATAGCTACTGAAGCCGTCAGTAGCTAACCCGCTCCCACTATTCTTGTGGTGCGGCCCACCCAAGCTGTTGATTTGGATGATTTATTAGCCCAGGGCGTAGTGCCGAGTTTTATCTGTTGGATTTTTTTAGCCCAGGGCTGATTTTTTATCTGGATCCCATCTTTTGGAACCGTTAAGAATTTCTCTCACCTTTCCCCTACGGTTAAAAATCAAGTCCGGTCCATGTGATGGCCCAGTTAACCTAATTTACGTAGGGTCAGGTTTAGTTGGGTCTTGCCAAGTTTTTATAGTATAATTACATATATTTAACATATTGGTGAGTTTCGAAATCAAAAGCGGTTTTCAAAGCCATATACATGTAAGCAGTCATGTTCACCTGTGCACCTTTTTACGTGAGCATCAGTGCTAACCTTTCCACACGTGTCATGGGTATAAAATCCGAACGGTCCATGTGATGTGGCACCCCATGAAACTTTCAGGGCCTAACTTTCAACCTGATCCAAAACTTTAGTAGACCATAGAAAACAGAAAGAAAGGCAAGTCAAGGGAGGTAATTGTTTACTTCTTTCATGGCCCATCAAAGTTTTGTATCAAGTTGAAAGTTGGACCTTGTGGGTTTTTTGGAGTGCTTCATCACATGAACAGTTCAGATTTTGTGTTCACATCGCGTTTCAAAAAGTTCTCACGAGAACCTGTACCCAGCTGAGCATTTCACTACATGTAATGTAAGAGAGCCTATCTACAAACCGTAAACATGTCCAAGTAGCAAATGTGTAATTAATGGATGGGCCCAACCATATAGATGCTATTATTTTTCCCAATCAGAGTCAGATCCTAGACCCAAAGACCATATGAGTACCAAACCCAATCAGATCTGGGACCTGAACGGATCTGGACCCAGCAAAGCCCAAACTGAGTCAGCCTGGGTACGACCCGACTAGTTGACAGTCCTATACAGTTGACATACTCTAGCTCGATGGCTCACGTTTTTAAGAGATCGTAAACCAAAAGTTGCATTGCACTGATGTTCTAATAGACCAAGCGGCGGAACCTATATGGTTGGTTAAAGTGAGAAGTAGCCAACTCAGCCATTGTATTTCATCAATGCAAAGTCTAGGTAGTTTGATTTGTGGAATATATGATGTAACTACACTCTTTTAGGTAGTGTTTGGATCATAAGTTACTTGAGATGAGCTACTTATGCTTCAAGTAACTTATTTTGGTTTCTACTTATTAAGCAAAAGTATTCAAGTAATTTTAAATAAAAACTTTATTTATGATTGATTTTAAACCAAATTTACTTATATCAAATAAGTTATTTATTTATTATTGCAAGTAGAAAAAGTAATTTATTTGTTAGTATACAAATCTGCCCTTAGGTGGTGTTTGGTTTGTTAGTTGCTTAAGATAAGCTACTTATGCCTATCTATTAAGAAGATAAGTATGTTTCGTAAATAACACTTTTATTAGCTTCTCCTCTCTTTCGTCTCTCTTGATGCTTCTCTTTTAAGTAGAAAAGTAACTTATTTGATGGTACCCAAATAAGCCCTTTGTTTGAGTTGTTGAGATTCCGTCTATCATGCTCCATCGCGTATCTAAAAGTGGTGGTCACTACGAGAAAGTCAACTTTTTCCGACAAAAAAACTCGCCGCTAAATGATGATTGGCCATAGGTAATGAATTTTACCGATGAAATTTTTCGTTGGTAAAAGGCAGGGAAAAGGCTTTTACCTTTCTTTTGGTCAGAGAAGGTAAGACTTTTACCGACGAAATTTTTCCTAGGTAAAATAATTTGACAAAACTTTTATCGACGAATGTTTTCATCTATATAAAATTTTGACCAAACTTTTATTGACGAATTGTTTCGTAGGTAAATCTATTCACGCAGCGCTTACCTACAAAATTTAACGGTAAGAAACTTTTACCTACGATATTTTTCGTAGGTAAAAAGTAAAATTTTCTTTATGATATACAGCCCTTACAGTATATTCCATCATATTCTTCACCATATTCTATGTTATTCACGTTGACATTCATCTGAACACAGGCTACCAACATCCATCCAAACATAAACTATCAAGATGCCGCCAAACAACAGAAGATTTGGAACCACTCAAATCCATCCTATCCATGGTGCCAAACGACACATTACAATAACAGTGACAGCTGGTACGGCATAATGCATTTAGAAACGGAACACCTGACAACACCTGAAAAGCCTCCGCATGTCGACCGAGAACGTGTACGGTCGATTGGGATCAGCAGGTAACGTCTCATCGTGAGGCGTGGATAAGGCGACGGATGATGGTGATCCTGAGTCGCGACAAACGACGGCTAATCAATCGGTGTAGAGGTCAAAGAACGCCATCCAATTGCACTGCTGTGGGTTGTGATGCTGTGGGGCCCACCGTGTCTCTTTCGTTTGTAGGAGAGACGGCATCCATGAAATCTTCATCCGACTCGAGTGCGCTCATCACCTCCGGCGCAAGACAGATCTCCATATCAGCGCTTCCGCCCCCTTCTCTACCAGGGAATGCTATCACCCTCCCATCAAACTTGTTATCCTGACCGCTCCTAACCGCTACAGCCTTTCCCCATCCGAAATCCACACCGTACACGTCAAACCTTGGCGAGCTCCCTATCACCACCGCCCCAGCATCCAATATCCTAAGACTGTAAACGAATGGCGCTTCGATCCAAGCTCGGTACGCCTGGCGCGCGGTAGCGTCGCTGTGGCTCACCACGCTATCGTGCAACAACCACGCTGCCCATCCGAGGCCGTTGGCAAGCAACTCCCCCACGGTGGCCGTCACAGGTTTGGATTGGATGCAATTACCAAAGTAGTCACGTGACAGAGGCGGATCCAACCTCGATCTATTGTCGATAGCGTACCTGCAGCATGTAGTCAGATCATCAGGCAATCTTCGGGCCCGCGTCATCGATCTCCATAGGTGGGCCATCAAGGCCTGGAAGGATGAGATCTTGTTACCCGTCTTCTGTTCTTCGTTGGCCTTAGCTTTCAGCCTAGCTATCGACTCAGCTGCGAAATGGAAGAACCTCTCCCGGAGTGGTGGGAGCGAAAATCTATCGATGAATTCGTCAGGGTGGGAGAAATGTAGTCGGACGGGAGATTTTTCGACGTCGTGGATAAAGTCACGTGCGATGACTGGTGGCCGTGTGATCTCGACATGGTCGCTTTCTAATGGTATCGATTTTCTAGAGATCTCGGACCAGGAATTGAAGAAATGCCAGAAAGAAGAGCCGTCGCCAACGACGTGGTTGAACGAGCATGCTAGAAAGAAGCCATCGATGAGCTCCGTAAGCTGCACAGCGAACAATGGAAGGGAGTGGCCGTCGTGATTGACGGCTCCGGTGAGAGGGAAGAAAGAACGGACGATGGGAGGCACGTCTGGAGGGGAGAGGACGTTAGCAACAGTCATATCAGCGGCGGCGTGAATGAACTCACCTCCTGCGTCGTTGCAGTCTATGAAGATGTGAATGAAGGAAGAGGAGGGATCCATCTCCGTCACGAGGCGGCCGGCGAGGGGGTAGAAGTGAGCGATCGCGTGAGAGAGGGAGTGCTTGAGTCGTTCGATGATGGTGGTGATTGTGAGCCCTTCTTGTTCTTGGCCGTCTGATGAGTTAGGTCTGTAGAAGAGGAGGCCCTTTTGGATGTAGTGAACGGAGAGGATGGAGAGATCCCAAGGCGTTAGGTTGCACCGCTGCGGTGGTTGGTAGTGTCGTGAGAAGCATGGTTTGACGGTGGAAGTTGAGATGAGATGGACGGCCGGCGTAGGCATCTCCGGGTGGGAAGCTTGCTTGCCTGAGAAGATAGAGACGTCCGAAAAGGTGTTGTGGCGCGGGCCGTAAACACTCCAAACCTCCCTGGAAACAGCGGCGATTTTGTTTTTTATTTTATTTTTTAATACCGTGCCAGCCTGGATCAAAAATCTGAAGTCTCAAGTATATTTCTTGTGGACGAAAATGCCCTTCTTTGGAACTCCCTGGCAACACCGATTTTTTTTTTTTGTTCGTTTTTTTCTGGAGGTCTTGGAAAAAAGAGAAAAGAAGCCGCTGAAGTGTGGAAGACGCCTTGGGCGAGGCCAGGGTCTCACGTAAGCGCGCGGACTAGGTACCCCGCCTGTTCGGAGGCTTCGAGGGCCACTGAGGGGACAACGTGATGTATGAATTTTATCCACACCGTCCATTTATTTTTCCATATCATTTTAGATTAGTGGACCAAAAATAAGGCAGATCCAAGTCTAAAGTGGACCACACCACCGGAAGCAGCTGTGCTCTGGATATCCACTATTGAAACCTTTTCGGGGTCCGCTGTGTTGTTTATTTTCCATCCAACCTGTTTATATAGTCTTATACACCTGGATGAAGTGAAAAAAATAAATATTATCTCGATCCAAAACTTATGTAGCTCCAAGAATTTTTCAATGGTAATAATTCAATCCCAACTTTGTGGTCCACTTAAGCTTGGATCTTCTTTATTTTAGAGTTTATAAACCAAAATGATAGGTAAAAATAAATGGACGGTGTAGATAAAATTTATACATCAGTTTGGCCCCTCAGTGGCCCTCAAAAGCCTTCCCCTGTACCGATCTCGGAGCAGCCGGGGTGGTACCTAATCCGTGCCCCTCACCTAATCCCTCGTAGCATCAGAGTTACGGAAAGAGATTGGTTAGTGACCCTGCTACTAGCCAATGGCCAGTAGTCGGTGCTCTACGGGCCTAACCATGATATTTGTATTTCATCGATGACGTTCTCCCATTCTTCTTGATCATTTTATGGTATGAGCATAGAAATGGTTGATCCAAATCTCAAGTAGACTGCAGAGTGTTGATTGAACGGCCACCGTTAAAAACTCAGTAGAGTATACAAAAATTTGAATCAAGATTATATATATATATATTTCCTTCGTTCAAGTTTGCATGACCTAATCAACCAATTAGATGTCAAATAACCATTTCACTGGCCCTGGAGATTTTCAATGATGGACATCGTGGTGTGGTTTACATAGCACCGACCTCTCGCCGCGGATTGCGTCCAGCCCACCGTGATGTAATTGTTTTATCCACTCTGTTCATAGTTTTTATGATATCATTTTGATGTATTATACAAAAAATGAGGCATTTTGAGATCTTAAGTGGACCACAAAGTAGATATTGAACTTCCACTGTTAAAAACTTCTTGGGAGTCCGAGAAGTTTAAGATCAAGCTTAAATTTGTGTTTTCAACTCATCCACGTCTAGGTTGGATGGTAAATAAACGTAGGTAGCCCTTGAAAAGATTTCAATGGTGAGTGTCATTATCGATGCACCTTCCTTTTGTGTGGTCCACCGGACCTATGGACCATCACGGTGGATAAAACACTTACATCACGGTGGTCCACCCTACATAGCCCTGTCCGGATGAATTAACGTCTGGGTAGGACGCAATACGCCTCCACTAGCCACCTGACTGGTGGCAACGTCACTGGCCAACCCGAAACAACGTTGGACGCGGATAAACCAGTGACCAGTTTAGTAGCGAGACTACTATTAAGTGAGGTCACCAAGTTCTGTGGGGCCCACCATGCTGTATATGTTACATCCATACCATCCATCCATTTGGAGATATCAATTTAAGGCATGGGCTGGAGGAGTAGTCAGATCCAAAGCTCTAATGGGCCCCACCACATAAAACAGTGGAGAGAGTGACACCCGCCATTAAAAATTTCTAAGGGCCAAGAAAGCCTTCGATCAGGCTGAAATTTGTGTTTTCCAATCTTTCATGTTTGTCTTTTTACTTATCAGTACGTTTGATCTAAGATAAACATTTGGGAACGCTTAAACGGTAGGCCTCATTCTTCCGACCTTTTTCTGTAATGGGGTCATTTCGATTTAACTAGTGTGCAAACCATTCTTTATCTCATGCCATAAATGGATAAATAGTGTGCAAACCATACATACATCATGGGAAGTGGATTGCGTACTGAGTAACTCAGTACGGTAAGCGTACTGAGTAAACTCCGTGGGCCCCTGTGTCATTCAGGCATTGTATCCACTCCGTCCATCTCTTTTAAAACATAATTTTAGGGCTTCATCCAGAAAAAGGATTATATCCAATTCTCAAATGGACCACACCACCGGAAATTGTGTGAATTAAACATCTACCGTTGAAAAGTTCCTGGGGACAGCAGAGGTTTTAGAACAAGCTGATATTTGTGTTTTCCCTTCATCCATGTCCATTCTGATCTTATGAAAAGGTTGGATGACAAATAAACATCACTGGGGCCTTAGAAATATTTCAACGGTTGGAATCAATACTTCTACTTTTTCCAGTGGTATGGCCCACTTGAGCTTTGTATGTGCATCAATTTTGTGTTGAACCCATAAAATGATCTGGAAAAATGAATGGACGGCGTGGATAAACCACGTGCATTTGCAGTGGGCCCAACTGAGTTTACTCAGTACGATAAGAGCGTACTGAGTAACTCAGTACGAAATCCCATTTCTACATCACGGTGGTTCCACCGAACTTGGCGGCGTTACTTCCGTAGGAGTCACGCTAGTCAAGCTGTCAGTTTCTAATCCGCGTCCGACAACATTGGGGTTTTCTTGCAGCCGCCCATTTGTCTCATATGCCAAGACGCACACAAGCAGCGAACCGGCCTTATGTTTGGGCTAGATGATCCGGATTCGTGTGGAACACAAATCAAGTCTTTAACACGTGCCACGTACAGCTGTGCAGGCCGGCTAAGCAAACCTTCCCAAAATCTAACGAAAACATGATTTTGACTGAGCGGCGAAGTTTGTGAAAACATGGTTTCGGCAACATTCTACCGCACTAAACGAAAGATGCCTTTCTATGTTCTTGTGCTAGACTCAATACATAGTCCCTAATTGACGGTCTTGATCGTATCATTACCATTGATTTTGACGACAGTGGGCCACATCGACGGTCTCGATCAACCGTGCCCTTGCATCGGAAGGCAGATTGTATCGGAGACGAGACGACGTTAGTGAATCATTTCACAGCTAAAATAACAGAGTCGGAAGAAACGATATCCATGAACTCCTTATCGGTCTCGAGTGCCCACATCACCTCCGGCGCAAGACAGAGCTCCAGGTCCATGCTCCCTCCGCCTTCTGTTCCTGGAAACGCAGTTACCTTTCCATCCAACTTATTATCCCAGCCGCACCGTACGGCGACTGCCCTTCCCCATCCGAAATCCACACCGTACACATTGAACCTCGGAGAGCTCCCGACCTGAATGTCGCAGTTGTTCGGTCTGCTCAAATTGTAAAAGAACTGCTCTCTGGACCATGCATCGTACGTGCTACGGGCTACATCATGACTGTGCTCCGCCACACAACGGTGCACCAGCCACGCGGCCCACCCCAAATCGTGGGCCAGCAGCTCACCTGCTGTGGTCGTCGCTCTAATCCCTTGAATACAGTTTCCGAGATAGTCCCGTGACAGAGGCGGTTTCAGTCTCGATCTGTTATCGACAGAGAACCTACAGCTTGTGCTCTGATCGGCGGGCAAGTTCCTCGCACGAACTACAGATCTCCACACGTGTGCAGATAAGGCCTGAAAGGACGAGATCCTATCAGTCTTGCATTCCTCGTTGGCTTTCGTTTTGAGTCGCGCGATTGACTGTGGTGTGAAATGGAAGAACCGGTCGCGGAGAAGCGGAAGTGAAACTCTCTTGATAAATTCATCTGGGCGAGAAAATGGAAGGTAGACAGGACGTGGTTTTTCCGAAGGAGACCAGCGCTGGACGACTGGGGGGCTTGAGATATTGATGAGAGATTCATTTTCTGCCGAGATGTTGGATCTGCAGATCTCAGACCAGGAATTCAAGAAATGCCAGAAGGAAGAGCCGTCACCGACTACATGGTTGAAAGAGCAGCCGAGGAAGAAGCCGTCCGTTAGTTCCGTTAACTGCACTGCAAGCAACGGCAGAGAGATTCCGTCACAGTTGACGGCTCCGGTGAGGGGGAAGAAGGACTCGACGATGGGATGGACGTCGATAGGGGAAAGGAGGTGGGCCACGCTTATATCAGCGACGGCGTGGATGAATTCGGCTCCTGCTTCGTTACAGTCTATGAAGACATGGGAAGAAGAAGAGCCGTCGTTTTCGAATACGAGGCGGCCGGCGAGGGGTGAGAAGTGGGCAAGCACGTGAGAGAGGGAGTGTTTCAGTCGGTCGATGATGACGGTGATGGACTCTTCTTCTTGACTGTCTGATAAGTGGGATCTGTTGAAGAGGAGACCCTTTTGGATGTAGCGGACGGAGAGCAAAGCGACATCCCAAGGCGTCAGCTCACAACGTTGTTGGGCTACTTGTGCTAGCATACGCCATGGGCGGATGGTGCAGGTGGACATTTGACGGATTGCCGAGGGAGGCATGGTTTGAGGCTGATGGCTGTATTAGCCAGATCTTCTCTTGGCTTGACAAAGCCTAAGATTTAAACTCACTGGACACGTGAAGAGAAGAAGAACTTTGCTATATTTTTCACTGCTTACCAGCTGACTGAGTTGGTTACGACTACAAGAGCTCCCTTATATAGACTTTTTCCACCAATGTGAAAAGACACAAATGCCCATTTAAAATGGGCTACAGGGGCATAGCATTTACTACAGTAACAGAACCAAAATAAAATATTAAATAACTGGCATCAGAACCGAACAGTCACATGGAGGAACTGATCGGTTGCATGGAGGAGAACGCCAGTTGCTGGAATCAGTCACATGGAGGAACTGAATGGTTGTATGGAGGAGAACGCCAGTTGCTGAAATCTTCTTTCAGCATTTACTATCTTTGAGATTGCACCGAATTAAGAAAATAAAATAAAATAGCAAAGTTCCTCTTCTCTTCACGTGTGCAATGAGTTTAAATCTTAGGCTTTGTAAAGCCAAGAGAAGTTCCGACTAATACAGCCATCAAACTGGTATCAGGGCTAGAGATTCTTGTTCATTTCATCAAGAGATTTCGTAGCGTCTTCCAAGTGTGATCTCCAACGACCCCTTCTTTAGGCTCTCATGAGCTGCTGCTGCATCTTTCAAGTCTCTCGTCACAGCAACTAGCTCTTGCTTCGCTTTTAAGTAGAACTTCTTTAACTGAAACGAGTTCATCCAACAGTGCTTTCAAAGTCAATTTTGCCTCATTTAGGCTTTGACTATGCAAATTCTGCCCAAAGCATGGGGATATCCCATACAAGTTCTTTGCGTGACTGTTTTGACTGTTGCTTCGGCAAATTGGTGGCCTCAAGTCTAGACACTCCCAAATCTGTTTTTTAAAAAAATTGTTTTAAAAAGGAAAATCTGTTTGGAAAAATTCAGATTGCAAAGTCAAGTCTTTTGCTGCTTGAAGTTGCCCGTGGTTTTTTGTTTTTCCCAGCCAAGGAAAGATAAAGCTATTTCAGCAGTTTTTCAGCCGAGAAAAATCAGATTTCAGCTGTTTTGTATTTTCAGCCAAAAAAAAAAAAAAAATCTGTTTGAAAAAAAATTAGATCATCTATCATTCTCTCTCTTCATTAAAAAATCAATTATTCTTTCCTTAAAAAATAGAAAAGACGGCCGGCACAATCTAGCCGCAGGTTCCTAGTTATCAAAGGACAACTATGAAAAGTGGTACATCCAAATGAAGGCGTTGTTCGGGTCACAAGAACTATGGGAGATCATCACCGATGGGTATGTAGAACCCACTATGGAGGAAGAAGCCGCCTTAACTAACGAAGAAGAGGCCGCTCTAAAAAATCAAAGGAAGAAAGACAGCAAGGCTTTGTTCCTCCTCTATCAAGGGTTGGATGAATCAACCTTTGAAAAGATTGCCGAATCAACATCAAGCAAGCAAGCTTGGGATACTCTTGGCACCATCTTCAAGGGTGTTGATCGAGTGAAGCGGGTTCGCCTTCAAACACTAAGGGCCGAGTTCGAAGTGGCGCACATAAAAGAAGGTGAAAGTATCTCTGATTACTTCTTACGCTTAATTGTTATTATTAATAATTTAAAAAGAAATGGTGAAAATTTTGAAGACATATGTGTCATTGAAAAGGCACTGTGATCTCTCACAACCAAGTTTAAGCACGTGGTTGTGGCGATTGAAGAATAAAAAAACCTTGAAAAACTGTCCATTGAAGAACTAATGGGCTCGTTGCAAGTGCATGAGCAACGAATGCAAAAGAATGCTGGTTCAATGCTTGAACATGCCTTAGAGTCTAAGTTGACTCTAAAACAACAAAAGAATGGTCATACACAACGAGGCGGCCGTGGCACTAGCAATCGTGCAAGAGGCAAAGGGCGTGGATATTATCCAAGCCATCAACAAAATTAACAAAAGTCTACCAGTTTCCATGGAAGAGGAAATGGTAGAGGCCGATTCATACGTGGTCATGGAAACACAAAGAACGTTCAATGCCATAATTGCAAGAAATTCGGCCATTATGCCTCTGAGTGTTGGAGCAAAGTGGATCAAGATGAACGATCCAACTATGCTGAAGCATCACACCATGAACAAGAAGACTCTACACTCCTCCTCGCACAAGAAAAGCCTTGCAAACGACCAAATGTGTGGTATCTCGACACGGGTGCAAGCAACTACATGAGTGGTAACAAAAAATTGTTCGTGGAACTCACAAAAGGAGTTCGTGGCGATGTATGTTTTGGAGACTTATCAAAGGTACCCGTGATAGGCAAAGGAAAAGTTAAAATATATCAGAAGAATGGTTAGCCAAATTACATTTCTATTGTGTATTACGTACCAAACATGAAAAATAACATCCTCAGTATCGGCCAACTCCTTGAGAAGGGGTATGTCATACACATGGAGAATTGTTCTCTCTCTATAAGAGATGCTCACAAGAGACTTGTGGCTCAAGTCTAAATGGCGAAGAATCTCATGTTTCCGCTCCATATTAACACAAAGGTTCAGAAGTGTTTGTATGGACTCGTGAAGAATGATTCATGGAGATGGCATCTTCGCTTCGGGCATCTCCATTTCAGTGGCCTCAAACTCTTATCCTCATCAAGCATGGTGCATGGCTTGCCGGCTATTGAAGCTCCAAAACATGTGTGTGAGGCGTGCACACTCGGAAAGCAACAAAAGAACTCCTTTCCAAGTGGAGTGTCTAGAAGAGCAAAAGAACTACTTCAGTTGGTTCATACTGATATTTGCGGACCACTTAAAACACCTTCTCTTGGAGGTAATAAATACTTTATTACCTTCATTGATGATTTCAGCAGAAAACTTTGGGTGTATTGCATCAAAGAAAAATCTTCTGCTTTCACTATCTTTAAAATTTTCAAAGCTCGTGTTGAAGTTGAAAGTGGTCACAAAATTAAAGTACTCAGATCTGACAGAGGTGGAGAGTACACCTCAAATGCATTTCGAGATTTTTGCAGGGAACAAGGCATCAAGCAGTAATACACTGCAGCCTACACGCCATAACAGAATGGCATTGCGGAACGGAAGAACTGCACCATCCTCGACATGACGAGGACCATGCTGAAGGAGAAAGGCCTGCCAAAGAGCTTCTGGACAGAGGCAGTTACATGTACTGCCTACCTGCTCAATCGGTGTCTAACCAAGAGTGTCAGAAATATGACACCACAGGAGGCATGGAGTGGCTTCAAACAGAGCGTGGCGCACTTAAGGATTTTTGAGTGTGTTGCCTATGCTCAAGTTCCAGAAGCAAGAAGAAGGAAGCTTGATGATCGTGATAAAAAATACATCTTCATCGGCTACAATGAAGGATCTAAAGCCTACAAGCTCTACAATCCACTAACCAATAAAGTAGTGGTGAGTAGAGATGTGGTCTTTAGTGAGGAAGAAGCTTGGAAATGGAACAATGAAGAATCGACTAAAAATATTCTAGTCGAAACAGAAAAACATGAAGAAAGGCATGACCGTCAAGAGCAAACGCCCCCAACACCTTCTTCGACCGCATCATCAGTACACAGAAGTCCAGGAGTACATTTCATCACTCCTGAAAGGACTCCATCAAGTCAAAATTCGGCCAGCTCGTCCTCACCCATGGCACCTATAAAAATGAAAAGCTTAAGTGACATCTATGAGCAAACTGAAGAGGTCAATCTTTTCTACCTGTATGCAGATTATGAGCCTCTGACGTTTCAAGAGGCCATAAAAGAAGAATGTTGGAGAATCGTTATGAAAGAAGAAATTCATGCCATTGAGAGAAATGACACATGGGAGTTGACTATACTTCCTAATGGCCAGAAAACTATTGGCGTCAAGTGGGTGTACAAGATCAAGAGAAATGCTGACAGCGAGATCGATCGCTACAAGGCAAGGCTCGTAGGAAAGGGCTACAAACAGAAGTACGGGGTGGACTATGAAGAAGTCTTCGCTCCTGTTGCTTGCCTTGACACTGTGAGGATGATTATCTCCCTTCCAGCCCATCACAGTTGGATGATCTACTAACTGGATGTAAAATCTGCATTCCTAAATGGAATTCTAGAAGAAGAGGTCTATGTTGACCAACCTGAAGGCTTTGTTATGCAAAGGGAGGAACACAAGGTGTATTGACTGAAGAAAGCCCTCTATGGGTTGAAGCAAGCTCCATATGTTTGGAATGCATACATCGACAACTATCTTCAAGAGAATGACTTCACCCAATGTCCATATGAGCATGCAGTTTACATCAAGAAGAATGCTCATAGCGATATGCTTATAGTATACTTGTATGTTGATAATTTGCTGTTTACAAGAAACAGTCGACCGATGTTTGATGAATTCAAGAAGGCTATGTTTAAGGAGTTCGAGATGATCGACGAAGGTCTGATGTCCTTTTTTCTGGGCATTGAAGTGAAGCAACAACATGGTGGCATCATATATCTCAGAAGAAGTATGCCAAGGAATTACTTGAAAAGTTCAAGATAGCCAATTGCAATGCCGTAAACACGCCTGTAGCAACGGGCTTAAAACTGACAAAGGACGGAGAAGGAAGAAGCGTTGACTCGACTATGTTCAAAAGTCTGATTGAAAGCCTAAGGTACCTCACAATCACAAGGTCGGATATCGTCTACAGTGTTAGACTTCTAAGTAGGTACATGGAAGTACCAAAAGAATCACACTGGCTAGCCGCAAAAAGAATCCTCCGGTACGTCAAAGGAACAATGGAATTCGGTCTTTTCTATCCATACAATGATGAGGCAATTCTATATAGATATTCAGACAATGATTGGGGAGGTGACCAAGATGAAAGAAAGAGCACCACTAGCTATGTAGTCTATCTCAGAACGACTGCTTTCACATGAAATTCGAAGAAGTAGAGTGTGGTCACCCTGTCCACATGTGAAACAGAGTACGTAGCAGCATCGTCCACTGTTTGTGAAGGAATTTGGTTGAGAAACTTACTAAAGGAGCTGAAGCATCCACAGGAAGGATCCACAGTCAAATATGTGGATAACAAGTCGGCAATCGAACTAGCCAAAAATCCAGTTCAGCATGAAAGAAGCAAATACATTAATACCCGATACCATTTTCTGAGAGATCACGTGAAGCAGAAAACTATAAAATTAGAGCATTGTCATACTACGAAACAGGTGGCGGATATTTTCACAAAGGCATTACCGACAGATGCATTCAAATGACTAAGAACGATGCTCGAAATGAAGCCGGTTTTGGTTTGAAGGGGAGTATTAGAAGACCAAACCAAAACGGTGCAATCTCAAAGACAGTAAATGCTGAAAGAAGATTCCAGCAACTGGCGTTCTCCTCCATGCAACCGTTCAGTTCCTCCATGCAACTGTTCGGTTCTGATGCAAGCTATTTAATATTTTATTTTGATTTTTGTTACTATAGTAAATACTATGCCCCTGTAGTGTATTTTAAATGGCCATTTGTGTCTTTTCACATTGGTGGGAAAAGTCTATATAAGGGAGCTCTTGTAGTCATTTGAAACCAACTCAGTCAGCTTGTAAGCAGTAAAAAATATAGCAAAGTTCCTCTTCTCTTCACTTGTCCTATGAGTTTAAATCTTAAGCTTTGTAAAGCCAAGAGAAGTTCTGGCTAGTACAGCCATCATAGACAAGCAAATGGTGCGACGATCACAACAGTGCAGAGAGTTTTATTTCGGTAGCATGCAAAAAAGTGCCGGCCACCGAAGGAAGTGAAATACCTGTCTTAGAAGGGGAGCGGATTAGGTGTTAACCACTGTTACCCTTACCGTGGGGCCACGTTGATGATTTTCTGTATATCCACGCCGTCCATCCGTTTCTCCAGGGGGTCCTAAAAATTATCTATATCCAAATCTCAGGCGGATCACACCACAGGAAACAGTGGTGATTGAGTGACTCGCCCTATAGTAAGGTTTAGATAATGTTTATTTGCAATTCAACCAGTTGATAATGTCCAGAGGATTTGGATAAAGAAAAATACAAAGATCAGCTTGATTAAAAAAATCTTCTTAATATTTGGGAAGTTTTGGATCTACGGATGAACTACATGGATATACCACAAATGTATCAAGGTGGGCCCCACACGGTTAGCCCCCACACGGTTAAGGGTAACACCCCCGATTAGCCGTTACACGGGCAACACCTTAGCGGGTGTTACCCGTACCATGGGACCCACGTTGATGATATTATGTATATTCATGCCGTCCTTCTGTTTTTCCTGCCCATTTACGGTCGGGCCCACCTTGATGTATGTGTTCTACATCCATGCAATCCATTTACTGTCGGGCCCACCTTGATGTATGTGTTCTACATCCATGCAATCCATTTACTGTTGGCCCACCTTGATGTATGTGCTCTACATCCACACAATTTATTTCTACGCCTCACATGACCCTAAAAATAATATAAATCCAAATCTCAGGTAGATTGCACCAAGTAAATGGGATCATTGACCCACCACGTTAAAAACTACAAGTGCCAGACGATAGTGACGAAAGAAAAACAAAAATATCAGCTAAATCTAAAACTTTTGTAGCTTAAGAAATGTTTTTAAAAGATTGTTTTGTGCCATTGGCATGAGATTTGAACTTCCTATTCAACACATGCATCCAAGTAAACGGTACAAAAGACATTTTAAGTTTTTTAATTACAGCTGTAGATGATTATGAGTCATACTTATTTACTGTTGTAATTGTATAGTCGTATCATTTGCAGTAGACTGTGATAATGATTTTGTTACATTGTTTATTTGATAATAATAATTTTATAATGTGAAAATATAATAATTATATTTTACTTCATGTCCTTCATTTTACAAGTGTATCTAACCCACTGGGGGCAATAATTAATATTCAAACATATGCCTGAAAATGATAATGATAAATCATTTATGTTCCATTTCATCCAAAAATTGGAAAATCAAACAGGCCCTATCATAAAAGTTATTCAACAAAGGTTTTTTTGTTTTTTGGTTTTTCTTTTTTTTTTTTTTTTTTGTTTTTTGTTTTTGTTTTTGTTTTTGTTTGTTTTTTTTTTTTTTTTTCCTGTGAAGCACCCTTTGCCTATTTCATGTTTATTCATGCAGGGCCTATATTGTCACGTGTATTCTATCAACCCACTCATTCAGCGAGCGGTCTATAACGATGGGATGCTCCAGAAATTAAGCTTACCCAATCATTAGGTGGATAAAGTAGTAAAAAATAATTAAAAACCACACGTAAACCCGTAACCATATAGTAGCTGGCATATATGGCCACGTAATGGTTTGATCTGCATAATTTCTGAAGCAACCTTGCTGGGATAGGATGGATGCCGTAAATAAAACAATGAGCCTTATGTCTGATTTCATGTTACTACCAAAGGTGAGGTCTACATGAGTTTGAATAATTTGATATTGTGCTACACAGGGAACATGATAATGGATGGAATGGATTTCATGTTAAAATTACATTGGGTCTTCATAAAGCTAAGGGATATTTATTTATTTTTTTCTCAAAAAGGAGCCTCATTGAATATACTGACTCCGGGCAGCCTAGTCAACAAAAATAGAAGGGGCCGCCTATCGTAAGAAGAAAACAAAGAAAAGAAAAGGAAAATCTGATCATTTCTCTCTCGAGAAAGTCAACCCTATTTTGTCCAAAAATAAAAGCCCCATAGCGGATTTGGGGAGAGAGTTCTGATTCTGAAAGAAAATACTGGCCTGGGATGCAATTTCCCTGCGCACCAGGTCATCTGCACCGTATTTGCCTCCCTTGGGGTATGTACAAAGAAACCTCTACCATTTCTGATAGTGCTTTAACTCTCGCCCTCCGGTAGCACATGTACCACGCCGCATCCCCAATATTGGAGGGAAGAAAGAACGGATGATGGGAGGCACGTCTGGAGGGAGAGGACGTTAGCAACAGTCATATTAGTGACGACGTGAATGAACTCAACTCCTGCACCATTGCAGTCTATGAAGATGTAATGAAGGAAGAAGAGGGATCTCTCTCTGTCACGAGGCGGCTGGCGAGGGGGTAGAAGTGAGCGAGCACGTGAGAGAGGGAGTGCTTGAGTCGTTTGATGATGGTGGTGATTGTGAGCCCTTCTTGTTCTTTGGCCGTCTGATGAGTGAGGTCTGTAGAAGAGGAGGCCCTTTTGGATGTAGTGAACAGAGAGGATGGAGAGATCCTAAGGCGTTAGGTTACGCCGCTGCGGTGGTTGGTAGTGTCATGAGAAGCATGGTTTGATGGTAGAAGTTGAGATGAGACGGACGGCTGACGGAGGCATCTGCCGATGGGAAGCTATTATGAGAGGAATTTTCAAGAGATATTTCCGTTCTTTAAAGTCATTAGAATATCTGGATTGAATAAATATTTTGTAATGTTGCTGTAACTATTGATTGTTTATACATTATTTTTTTAGCTCTTTTTGTTAAAGATTTTCCTATATAAAAAGACATATGGAGGAAGTGGAATGGATGAACTTTTGTTATCAATTCTTTACAGATATGTCTGGAGGGACGGTTGCCCTCGAAGAGAACCTTTATTTCATCTATTATTTTTATAAGGCCTGTATCCTATTTCGTACCGTTCCTTAGACTTCCGCGATTTTCCTCGTCGAATTCCAGCGACCCGCGAGCTGTAGTTGGCATTTACGTGCGACTCTAAGTCGCATCTCATAGATCTGAGTTGACTCAACTCGAGACTTATACCTTAGCGATAACGCCGTGGCCGCGGTTCCAACGCTACGACTTACGTATCAATGCGATGCCCAGACTAGGAGTTATGGGCCTGCGTATATTTCGAAGAAATACCGCGCATTGCTAATCCCAAGAGAATTTCTACTCAAACATCACATTACATCAATCAATCACAAGTCAAGTACATCCTATCACAACCCATACCTAGCCCATCCCTCTCTTACCAACAAGACATGACACCCATCCCTCTCTCACCCAATAGTCAACCAAGCCCATATCATCCATGTCATTTCTTCTTACAACACCCATTCCTCTATCCCATCTCCCACCCATTCCATCTTATCACCCTCCGTTTCCTAAGCAACCATGAGAGAAAAATCCTAAGGAGAGAAAAGAAGCTAAGTGTTAGGCCCACTTCTTGCCCCAAGATCTCACCATCCAACCCTTTAACCTTCATCATCCTCTATCAAAGAGGAAGCTTAGGAGCTTGGGAGATCAAGGAGCCAAGAAAAAGTGAAATCGGTGGGTGTTCATAACACTAAATCTTGATTTTAGTTTGAGGCCCACATGTGGTGGGACCCACTTGATATATATGTTGTGGCCTCTAGGAGAGCTCATAGTGGCGGCTCCCCTGCCTCACGTTTTCTCTATCTCGCTCTCTCTATCTCTTTCTTTCCCATCTAGTGGCCCACCTTGATGCATGACATTATCCACGCTGTCCATCATCTGATGGTGGAAATCCCACCCTGATGAATGTACGATGGGGGATCCAGCATGGGCTAGGTGGGCTCTGGCTAACCAGGACAGTTGTTGTCCAGACCGTCAAGTAGGTCTGGACGCAGCTGGAAAACACAAATATCACCCTGTTTCAAAACAGGTGGGCCACACACACACTAATGTGGACCCCACATGCTGCACGTGTGGAGTACCCACACCATCCAACTGATGGACGTGGGACTCCACTGTGATTTATGTGCCTTATCCTCACCGTCCAGCAGGTCTGAACGGTGGGAATATACAAATAGCAGCTTGATTCTAACCATGATGGCCTGTCCACGTGGCACCACTGAGGAATGTGTTATATCCAAACCGCCTATCCGTGGATCCCACCAGATATATGGCTGATGTATTGATGTCAGCAAGATTTATGGGTCTGATCATGAGGTAAGTGTTATCTATACTGTCCAAACATTTGCAGAGTTCGTTTTACGGCATTAGGAAGAGAATGAGATAGATCTAAATTTCTAATGGGACCCACCATGTGTATGTGGGACCCACCCTGATATGTGTTTTATCCACCGTCTATCTGTGGACGGTGGGACCCACCAAACGTATAGCTGTTGTTTTGACGTCAGCATGTTCCATGGGTCTGATGACGAGGTATGTGTTATATACCAGTCTGTCTGTCCATTTGGGCAGGACATGGGGCCCACCCCACACGTGCTGCACGTGTGGGGGTGGGGCCCACATTGATGTATGTATTTTGTATCCACACTATCCAATGCTGACGGTGATGTGGAGCCTACCATGATGTATGTATTTTACATCCTCACCGTCCAGACTGCTGGACGGTGGGACACACTGTGATGTAAGTGTTTCATTCACTCCGTCTGCCCATGGACCCCACCTTGATATTTGTGTTTCATCCAGACCATCCAACAGTGGGGCCCTGACATGATGTACGTGTTCTATCTGAGTCGTCCAGTCCAACTGGACGTGGACCCCACTAGATGTATGTATTTTGTATACACACCGTCCATCCAAGGTGGGACTCCACCTGATGTATGTGGTTTATATCCACGCCATCCATATATTTCTAGACGGTGGGGCACATTTTGATGTATGAATTCTGCATCAGCATCGTCCAGCGCTCCTGGACAGTGGGACCTGCTGTGATGTATGTATTTTATCCATCCTATTCGTCCATGGACCCCACATGATGTATCTGCTTTATCCAAGCCACCCATCCAAGGGCTGGACGTCCAACTGGCCACCATGATGTGTGCATGTTTGATCCGAGCTACCCATCCATTTGTGTGGCCCGCCGTGATGTATGTATTGTATATCTATGTCGTTCATTTGATGAGGCCCAATGTGATGTATTTGTGGCCCATTTAGAATATGTAGGGCCCACCTTGATGTGATGTATTTATAGTCCATTGTGACGTATTTTAGGCCCATGGATGAGGCCCATTATGACGTATTTGAGGCCCATTGTGACGTATTTGAGGCCTATAGATAAGGCCCATTGTGATGTATTTGAGGCCCAGGTATGAGACCACCGTGATGTATTCGAGGCTAATGGGTTATGGCTTATCGTGATGTATTTCAGGCCCATGTGATGAGGCCCAACGTAATGTATGTAAGGCTCAATTGTGATGTGTAAAGCCCATCATGATGTATGTGTTATCTTCACGTCGTTCATCCATTCTCTAAGGCCGTGGGCCCCATTGCCTTAAGAGGCCCACCCTGATTTATGGGCTATATGCCCACCATAGGGCTACCTTATGAGTCTCATCATGATGTATGTGTTACATACACGATGTCCATCCTTTTTCCCGATTTGTATAAAGGTTGTGGGCCCAATAGAGATTTAGATTCAAATCCCAAGTGGACCACACTCTAGGAGACAATAGTGGTTAAAAGTCCACCTTTGAAATCCTCCCTAGGGTTCGTTATCAAGCCCATTACCTTGGGAGCAATGATGGTTAAATGTCCACGTTGTAATCTCCCTAAGACCCATTGTTAGGCCCATTCCCATCTCCTCTTATTGGGCTTACCCCAAACCTTTGGGCCCCCATTTGATGATGGTGCTTTCCACTATACCTTGTAGGATTATCTAAACCTTGAAGCCCATCTTGTGTTCACACCAGGCCTTCCATAGGAAGTGTGGCCCATTTAGATACTTGTGTTTGCCCAAGTTTAGTGACCATACCCAAGGTCCACTTAGGTGTTAGGCAGGCTACCCAATCTGCTTGGAAGGACACATAGTCTTAAATGTATGAACCCCACCAAGCCACCTTGTGTACGTATCAGGCTCCCAGTAGGAAAGCCCAACTTCTTACATGATAGAGAGGGTGAGGAAGCCCACTTGTTGTACATAGATTCACCCTCTTAACTCACCTTGTAGTACACCCACTTGACTCACCCCATGAGACATATCTTAACCTTATATCCAGTTGCGAGGACCTCGGTGTCACGTATATATCATCCAAACCATCCATTTACTTCTTTAGGACAAGTGTAAGGCCTATACTTGACGTTAGTACACCATCACTTCTTGTCGTAGATGGAAGAATATGTGGTACCAGATTTAGTATATCCACCATATAGAGCCCATCTCGATGTATGGGCAAGATCCTCCGTCCTCCCAGTGGACCTCGTCTTGGAATATATGATATATCAGTACCTTGGAAGGCTAATGTTAGTATAACGTGGGACATACCGCATGGACTCCTATAGTTGTAGAAGGAGCATATTGTTTAGTTTATACTCTGGGTATGTGACATCTAGGTGAAGGTCGATTGTGAATTACTGTCGTCTGCCTTATCAGATAATCATGCCTATGTACTTTATTACATTGTGATACATGCATATATGCACCATATGTATGCTTGTTATGAGGAGTGATTGATCATAGCATGTGCCGTTGGGCTGGTTTATTATGGGACTCCTTGTGAGACAGAGTGACCCCACATAAGCACGCGATGCGTGTAGGTTTGATGCATGACTAGATAGTATGACTTATGCATCTCGCATTTGTGTGAGATGACCACTATTCACCCTGCGACATCAGGTCTGTGGCCTCCACATGCATGTCATAGATGGGAAGATGAGACACCGAAAATGTTTGACTCGAGTATCTGGGCACGTTAGTTGTTCATGGGTGAAAGTCCCTAAACCTCCGTGGCTAGGAGACGCTCTAATGTCTAAAACGAGTGGATACATGAGCGCATGAGGACCTTATACTATTAGGTCGCGTCTTCGATTGTGTCATGGGCAATTGGAAGGGGGTGTGGCCTTCTCCGCCCAAGTGAGGGGGCTGTAAGCTAGGCTGAGTTTGACCAGCTCTTGAGTGGGTCCACTACCAACGAGCTGGGCCGATATTGATAGGTGGGTAGTGGGGTCTCTTTCACTCACTTGGGCTAGGGAGGCGGCGACCAGTGTGGAGTGTATTAGACCCCGGTGATGATCCCGAAAATGTATGATACTGATATGTGGACTTACAGAGTAGAAGTTGCATACTCAGCATCACATTCATTTATTCATTCACAATCCACTTGGGCTGGTGGTGTGTAACCAGATCATTATGTGTACCCTTGCAATGGCCATAATTTTGGTTGGGTACGCGACTAACCTGAGATCAGGAGTTTACCACATTGTGTCCAACTATCCAAATCAGGTATGGGCTAGTTTGGATAGAAGTCCCTTATGATAAACCCCACAGCTTGTGATATTACGCACTATCATCCTGACTTCACACTCCAGCTTCGTCATTTCATTCACACCGCATATTACATTGCATCCTCAACACATAGCATTTGGTTTACTATGCTTCTGTATTGCATATCCTGAATAAGGTTGATGGTATTATGGACTCGCTAGGATCTGCATATTGTATTAGATCTGTGACATATGGCATTTGGGTTGCTATGTTTTTGCATTATATGGCCTAGCTGAGGCTGATGGTAATCGTGGTTTATTAGGAATTGTATATTGCATTGCATCATTGACATCTGATATTTGGCTCTCTATGACTCCACATTTGTATAGCCGATCTGCATTATATACTATGATACTGTATGATTTATGGATTTTTCAGTATTTTCGCTTACTCTGATATTTGTGTGCTTGACACTTATCTTGCACACACACTTACACCACCCTCTAAGCTTTCTATAAGCTTATGCACGACCGTTGCGTGCAGGTAACGTTAGGTCGCAGCAGTATTGAGGAAGGAACTTGTGGCAGATCACTTTGGAGATTTTGTTATTTATGTATTTTCCTTCCAACATTGTACTCGAATGTTTTTATTAGTGGATATGGGTGATGTCGTTGTTTGTGACTTGGTTATGCTTGTGGTTATACTCCTTTACAAAAAAATTTCAAACTGAAAATCCTCCTTATAGGTTCCAGGATCGGAATCTGGCGTTTGAGCACTGGAAGCCGAGAATGGGGTACTATGGAGGCTGTCGGCACCTGATTCGGGGATCGGGAATTCTGTGAGCCCGGTTTGCGAATTTAGGGAATGACAATTTTAGTTCATATAGCCATAGGCCGACGAAGAAGATTTAGGTCTATCACTTTGGTATCAAAGCTAGATGAAATGGTTGATTCATGAGCTTCTTAAGCCACAGAAAACATTAATGTTCAACAGGCGCTCTTAGATATCATACAACAACTCGCTCTTCTTGATGACCGTTATGAGGAGATTGCCAGTTCGCTTAAAAAGGGGAAGGAAACAACCATTGATGGACTTGACAACACTAATGGATCATCCCATTCGGGGTCCACAGGGCCCATCCAATTCAGAATAGTAAAGCTCAATTTTTCAACATTCAGCGGAGATGACCCATCTGGATAGATTTACAGAGCAAAACAATTCTTCACCCATCATCAAATGCCAACAGAGGAGCGATTAACCATCGCCTCATTCCATTTGTAGGATGACGCCTTGCAATGGTATCAATGGTATAAGAAATCACAAATTTACATGTCCTGGCGGGAGTTCTTATCAGCATTGAATGATCGTTTCAAGCCGACCAAATATGAAGATCACTCTGGAGCACTTGCCAAGTTACATCAAACTTCTTCGCTACGGGAGTACCAAACTGAATTTGAAAGGTTGACTAATTAGACGGATGGTCTGACTGAGGCTTTTCTCATCAGTTGCTTCATTTGTGGCCTGCGAGACGACATCCATTTAGATGTACAAATGTTTCATCTTGCTACCTTAACACAGGCCATAGCCTTGGCCCGACTTTTGGAGGAAAAAGTAGCCATAAGACGACGTTTAGGCTGACCAGATTCTAGTAAGGCCCCTTCCGCGACTATCAAAGAAAGATAGTCTAAGGTGCTATTACAACCCATCAAACGACTTACTCCTGCTGAGGCAAAAGAGCACCAAGATCAGGGGCTTTGTTACAATTATGAAGAAAATTTTTACGCCGGGCACCGATGCAAAACCTAAAGGCTTTTCCTGATCGATGGGCCATGGGAACCAATGCCTGAAGACAACACCAAAGATGCAGATGAGGTAAAAATCAGCCATGAATCAAGCACTCCACTCGAACTTTCACTTCAAGCGATAACGGGCTCACCCACTCCTCAAACCATGCGTGTTTAAGGCTATTTATACAAGAATCCGGTCATTATGCTGATTGATTTTGGGAGCACCCACAATTTTGTGGACCCTACTACCATCAAGAAGGTTGGAAATTTTGCTTTAGACGGGGATGCATTTGAAGAAATGGTTGCCAATGGTGATCGGTTAATGACCCAAGGTAAGTGTATGAGTCTATCATTACGGTTGCAAGACTTCATGTCACGCCCCGAACTCAGAAACCGGGCTCACAAATTTTTCGATCGCTGAATCCGGTGCCGACAGCCTCCATAGAACCCCATTCTCGGCTCCCGGCACCCATTTACCAGGTTTCGATCTTGGGATCCTACAAGGAGGATTTCTAATATCAATTTAATTCATAATGAGCATAACCATAAGTATAACCCACGAATAATAACCACAAGAACACCATCACAAAATCCACTATAATAAAAAACTTTTAAGTACAATGCGTCTGAAGGGAAATACAAGATAATGCAAATAACGAAAACTCCAAAAGCTCGACTGCACGCTCCTGCTGCTCCTATACTACGGCTGCGTCCTAGCGTCACCTGCACGCATTAATCGTGCATAAGCTTATAGAAAGCTTAGAGGGTGGTATAAGTGTGTGCACAATATAAGCGTGCTCAGAATGCAAGGTCAGAGTAATGCGGAATCATGTTGATGAGTACATGAATGCAATCAGCTATACCAAGGCTATGCGGTGTAAGATAAGAATGTTATCGGCCATAACACGGCTATGCGATGCGAGATGCAACTCAAGCATGTCAATCCTCATCATATATCAGTATAGTTCTCATTCTGGATAATCACCGGGGTTCAGTACACTCCAAATGGCACTGTCGCTCTCCTAGCCGCACAGTCCAAGTGAGCGTACGAAACCTCACTATCCGCCTAGCCAATAGTCTGTCAATACCTATCCGGCACGTCGATAGCGGATCCATTCACGAGCTGGTCAAACTCAGCCTAGTATTGCCCCCTACCCTCGGGCGAGTAAGGCTACACCCCTTTCCAACCGACCACGACACAGTGGGAGACGCGGCTTCCTGGTATTCGGCCCTCGTGCGCTCATATATCCACTCGGTCTCGATGTTGGAGTCAACCTTTAAAACCATCGGGTTTAGAGATTTTCACCTAAGGACATCTATGACGCCCGTATGCTAGAACCAAACATTTTTGGTATCCAACCCAGCCACCCACGATGTGTCTGTGGAGGTTATAGCCTTGATGTTGCTAGGGCATATAATAATCATGATCACACAAATGCAAGTGCATGAATCACTCTACCAAATATGCAACAATCCTGCGCGTACCGAGAGCTCATGTGGGGTGACTCTGCCTATCAGGGAGCCCATAAACGATCTGCCCGAAGGCATATGCTATGATCAATCACTTCTCATATCAGGCATACATATGATGCGTATGATCATGAATCATGGATCTATGTTATACATGTTATATGGTGATGGGCTCTGATCAAAACAAAGATGGGCCTAGACGGCCTATACCTTGCAAGTATGGGCCTATTAATGGGCCCTAGGGAGAGTGATAATGCGGACATTTAACCGACATCATCCGTACAATGTGGGCATCTAGCCAACATTGCTCCCAAGGCACTGCCGCTATAAGGGTCAACACATAAATCATGATGAAATCACGTTATAATGGGCCTCATGTACATCCCATTGGGCCTCGACCCATGGGCCTCCAATACATCAAATGGACCATAACTACATTAAATGGGCTTAATCATATGGGACTCATATACGGGCCATATGTACATTGCAATGGGCCATAACCCATGGGCCTTGCACACATCACAATGGGTTTATACAATTTAATGTGGGCCTCAACAATAGGCCTTATACAAATCAAAGTGGGCCTCAATGAACGACCCATAAATACGCCAAGATGGGCCTCTTCGCATGGCCTAAAAATAATTTCCAAAATGATTGGACGGTTTGGATGAAACACAGGCATCATGGTGGGGCCCACACTAATGGAGGGTGTGGATTACAATACATACATAAGTGGGTCCCATGTGGGGCCTACCATAATGTTTATTTTCCATCCAACCCATTGATAAGGTCACTCAAACCTGGGGCCTACAGTAATGTTTATTTTCTACCCAACCTGGGCCCATTGAAATGTTTATTTTCCACCCAACCTGGGCCCACTGTAATGTTTATTTACATCCAATCTGTGCATAAGGTCACGTGGACCAGGGCTCACCATAACGTTTATTTACATCCAATCTGTTCACAAGGCCACGTGGACCTGGGTGGGACTGGGGCCCACCGTAATGTTTATTTGCCATACAACCTGTTGACAGGGTCACACGGTCAGGGAGCCCACTGTGATGTGGTTCACAAATCCAGCCCACTCATTAAGTGCGTCCCACTTGGCTGAGGGTTCAGACCAAGTTTCAACTGCATCCAAATTTCAAGTAGGCCCCACCAAGTATTTTTATATGTTTAGGCATATCTTCACATAATTTTAAATGGTGTGGCCCACCTGAGTTCCGTATACAGCTGATTTTTAAGGCAGCCTCCTGGTCCGAGGGGACCTATCAAATGCATGGTGTTAATATTCGAAATGCATCACGGTGGGGCCCATAGCTGGGGCCGTGGGGGCCAGCCTAACTGTCCGCCCGCCCACTGACAGCGGCAGCAGCAGGTGCTGCTACCTTTGTTAATTTTTTTTAAATCATAATTCCGACGGTTTTTAGTAGGTGGGGCCCGCCTTAGACAAATACAACCTAGCCAATGGTCCCTGTGGCTCGATACAAACCTATCAAGACCAATATTGGATGGTTTTTGATATACAGGAACATCAGGGAGGTATTTTAATGGTGAGAGTTCTTTTGTCCATACTATGGCCCATCAGGAAATCAGATTGGCCTCAAATTTTGGCTCAACGCCAAAAATGGCCTGAAGAAAAGGATGGATGGCTTGAATTGATTACATACATCAAGCTGGGGACTGCATGTGCGGCCCACCTCAAGACGCCTCGTCAACAGAATGGTGACCCCACTGAACTTTCACCAAGGGAATGACCTTGGTCCGGAGGATCTGCTCCTTCCGATTAAGGATACGAACTGGCTGCTCAATGTAAGAAGCGTCCTTATGAACCTTCAACGGCTGCTTTAATAACGGGAACTACATCTGACCCACATTTTCTCAACATAGAGACATGAAAAACGTTGTGGACACCAGATAACTGAGATGGTAAGGCAAGCCGATAGACCACGACGCCAATGCGCTCAGTGATCTCGAAAGGTCCAATGAATCTCGGGGCAAGCTTGCCCTTCACTCCAAATCGAACTACGCCCTTCATGGGCGAGACCTTGAGATACACGTGGTCCCCTACATCAAACTCCAAGGGACAACGCCGGCGATCAGAAGAACTCTTCTGCCGGCTCTGAGCTGTGCGCATCCTCTTCCTGATGATATTGATAATCTCGGATGTCTCCTGCACAAGCTCGAGACCTAGGAGACGCCAGTCTCCAACCTCGGTCCAACAACTCGGAGATCTGCACGGTCTGCCATATAATGCTTCAAAAGGAGCCATGCCAATGGTCGCCTGATAACTGTTGTTGTATGCGAAATCAGCCAATCACAGATGCTCATTCTAGCTACCCCCGAAGTCAATCACGCATGCCAGAAATATATCCTCAATGATCTGGTTGACTCTTTCGATCTGGCCATCGGTCTGCGGAGGATACGCGGTGCTGAGCTGCAAATCAGTGCCCATATCTCTCTGAAAACTCCTCCAGAACTGAGACGTGAACCTCAGGTCTCGGTCAGAAACGATCGAGACTGGAACGCCGTACAGTCTCACAATCTCCTCGATGAATATTCTCGCAAGCTGGTCCAGAGGCCAAGTCGCACGAATTACAAGAAAATGTGCCGACTTCGTCAGATGGTCCACGACAACCCAGATGGCGTCATGATCGCGCTGAGTCCTTAGCAAACTCATAATAAAATCTATAGATATGTGCTCTCACTTCCACGTCGGGACACCTAATGGCTGCAATAGACCAGGGGGTCTCTAATGATTGGCCTTGACACGCTGGCATGTGTCACACTCGGCCACAAAACTGACGATCTGGCGCTTCATCCCGGCCCAATAATACCGTCTCATCATATCACGATACATCTTTGTCGAGCCAGAGTGGATGAAAAACCGTGATCGATGTGCCTCGGTCATAAGATCTCTACGCAACTCAGGAATATCCGGGACATATAATCAACCTCTGAAGCGAAGTTCACCATCAGCACCAATCTGCCAATCTGCTGAGCCTCAATTACCCTTGCGATAAGAGAGGGTTGAATCGATAAGCTCGATAGTTGAACAATAGAAGACTGCAAACCAAAATCAAAGTCGTACTCTGCTATATCCTAGAGCATCCTCTACTCTTGAATCATCATATGTGTCACCAGGCCTCATGGCTGATGGGTGAGGGCATCCGCTACCACATTTGCCTTGTCTGGGTGGTACTGGAGGTCGAAATCATAATCCTTCAGGAGCTCCATCCAGCGTCTCTGCCTCATGTTCAGTTCGGATTGAGAGAATAGATACTTCAAGCTCTTGTGGTCAGAGAAGAGCTTGAACCTGACCCTATAAAGATAGTGTCTCCACACCTTTAGTGCGAAGATGACTGCTGCCAGTTCCAAATTATGCGTGGGGTAGTTCAGCTCATGGACCTTGAGCTGACGAGACGTGAAGGCTACAAGCCTGCCGTGCTGCATCAGGACAGCACCTAAACCAATACGTGAGGCATTTGTAAACACAACAAATCCATCACTCCTAGAGGGAAGAGTGAGGACAGGAGCGGACGTCAGACGGTCATTCAGCTCCACAAATGCTTGCTCACAAGCGTTACTCCAAATAAACTCTACGCCCTTTCGAGTCAACCTGGTCAACGGGGCTGCGATAGGGAAGAAGCCCTCAATGAAACATCGATAGTATCCTGCTAAACTAAGGAAACTGCGGATCTCAGATGCAGTCATGGGCTGACCCCACTGATGCACTGCCTCAACCTTCGAGGGGTCTACTGCGACACCCTCCCTTGTCACCATGTGACCGAGGAATCTCACCTCCTTCTGTTAGAACTCGCACTTCTCCAGCTTCGCATATAGCTGGTCGGCACGGAGGGTCTGCAAAGTGATCTCCAGATGCTGCTCATGCTCCTCACGGGTCCTTGAATAAATCAGAATGTCGTCGATGAATACCACAACAAACTAATTGAGATACAGATGGAAGACCCCATTCATCAACTGCATGAAGATCGCGGGTGCATTGGTCAGTTCAAAGGACATGACCTAAAACTCAAAATGACCATAACGCGTCCTGAAAGCCGTCTTCGGGATGTCCTCCTCTCGAACCCGAATCTAATGATAACCAGAACGCAGGTCAATCTTTCAAAAGAACTATGCACCCTGCAACTGATCAAACAAATCTTCTATCTTCGGGAGCGGGTACTTGTTCTTAATCGTGACCCAGTTGAACTCGCGGTAATCCACGCAGAGCCTCAACGAGCCATCCTTCTTCCTGACGAAGAGTACCAGCGCTCCTCACAAAGAACTGCTCGGACGAATGAATCCCAATTCACGTAACTTGTCCAACTGCCGCTGTTGCTCACGCAACTCCATCTGTGTCATACGGTACGGGGTCTTTGAGATAGGCGCTGTACCGGGCACAAGATCAATCTGAAACTCAATATGACGGCTGGCGGCAATCTTGGAATCTCCTGGAACACGTCGGGAAAATCACAGACTACCGGCAACTGATCAATACAAAGGGCAACAGGCTCCTCAACTATGCAGGAAATGAGGTAAGATAGCGACTCTTCTCTGAGCTCGGCAATGAACTGAAACTGTGACAAGTCGGGTATAAAGAATGTGACAGTTCTCGCGGAACAATCCAACATGGTATGGTACTTAGTAAGCCAATCCATGTCCAAGATAATGTCGAAGTCTGACATCGGCAACACAAATAGATCGGAGGGTAAAAAGATATCACCGACCAGAACCGGGCAAGATGAATAGAAACAGCCCAATACTATAGTCTTCCCTAAGGGCATCGATACGGTCAACTCCTCGCGAGCAGACTCTGTTGGCAATCCAGTCGAATGACAAAAATCCTCAAACATGAATGAATGCTATGCACCGGAATCAAACAGTACACGTGCGATATATGTGGAGACGGAAAGAATACCCTCAATGACTCCTCTAGATGACTATGGATCCTGCTGAGTCGCGTAGAACCTAGCCTGAGCTAGCTGGGGAGGTATCTGTCCCCTCTGAGGTCTCTGGTGCTGTTGTTGCCTCTACTGTGACCTGTACTATTGTCTCTACTTCTGCTGGGGCCTAGGCGGCTGAGGTGGCTGCGGTCGCTGCTGATGGGGTCGCTGCTGTATTGGAGGCTTGTGCGGTGCTCTCGGCTGCTGCTGTGAAGACTGCTGTGGTGCTCTCGGCGGCTGTAGATGAGGGCGAGGGCACTCAGATAGGCGGTGCCCTGTCCCACCACATCCAAAATAAGCCCCCGTAAACGGATGCTGGGGTGTCGCTGGAGGTGCTGCTGGTGCTCTAGCAGGTGGGTGGCTCCTATACCTCTATAGCCATCGATGCTGCTGGGAGCTACTAGAGGGGGCCTGCTTCTTTCGATTCTAACCCCTCCTTTGATCTCTGTCGCTCTGCCAGCCGGCCCACTCAGTCTCATAAATCTGAGCCCTCCGCACTACTACATGGAAAGTCGGAAGCTCATGTCCAATAACACGGCCTCAAAGACTGTAACGTAGGCCGTTCTCAAAACGGCGGGCCTTCCACCCCTCATCATCAACCATATATGGCGCGAACCTTGATAGAGCTACAAAACAGGCCGCATACTGCACCACGGTCATGTCTCCATGCACTAGAGTCTCAAACTCCAGTGCTCTCTGACGTCATATATGGTCAGGGAAATACTGCTCCTCGAATGGGTCGATAAAGTCCTCCCATGTCCAGACATAGTCAGGTCCTGCGACGTGGGTAACTAAGGTCCACCAGTGCTCGGTCCCGCCCTGAAAAAGAAACACTGCCAACCGGACTCGCTGCTCTGTCGTACATGACATGGTATCAAAAATCTTCTCCACATCGGAGCGCCATCTCTCAGCTACTGTCGGATCTGGCTCGTCCTAGAAACGCGGAGGATCGAGCTGTCGGAACTCACGAAGAAGGGCGCTCGCGCGCTCCTGCTTGGCCTGAGCTGGAGAAACAACTGGGCGTCTGCCCTATCCCTGAAGTGCAGCAGTCACAGCCTGCAACATCTGTTGTAACTGCGAGGCACTCACAGGTACAGTCGGATCCACACCGGCATCAGGTGGAGGAACGTCATCCTCAGGCAGGGTAGCAGGGATCTCTGACGGTGGAATGGGAGGCGCAGGTGGTAAAGCTGGAGCTTCAGGTGGTGGAGGGGGGTGCATTCGGGTCGCTCTCCTCATGTCCTATAGGAAAGAACAATGACGCCAATCAACCTTGAGAATCGCATGTTGGGGAACTCAAACGATAAGTTTCTCACTCAGAACTTAATCGTCCTAAACTCATAGCAAACATGTGATGTTATTCTTAGTTATTCCTAAGTTATGCTCTGATACCAACTTCTGTCACGCCCCGAACTCGGAAACCGAGCTCACAAAATTTTCAATCGCCGAATCCGGCACCGACATCCTTCGTAGAACCCCATTCTCGACTCCTAGCACCCATTTACCAGGTTCCGATCCTGAGATCCTACAAGGATGATTTTCAATATCAATTTAATTCATAATGAGCATAACCATAAACATAACCCACGAATAATAACCACAAGAACATCATAAAATCCACTATGATCAAAAACTTTTAAGAACAATGTGTCTGAAGGAAAATACAAGATAATGCAAATAACAGAAACTCCAAAAGCTCGACTGCACACTCCTGCTGCTCCTATATTACAGTTGCGTCCTGGCGTCACCTGCACTCATCAATCATGCATAGGTTTATAGAAAGCTTAAAGGGTGGTGTAAGTGTGTGCGCAATATAAGCGTGCTCAGAATGCAAGGTCAGAGTAATGCGGAATCATGCTGATGAGTACATGAATGCAATCAGTCGTACCAAGGTTATGCGGTGCAAGATAAGAATGCTATCGGCCATAACACGGCCATGCGATCTGAGATGCAACTCAAGCATATCAATTCCAATCATATATCAGTATAGTTCTCATTCTGGATAATCACCGAAGTTCAGTATACTCCAAATGGCACTGTCACTCTCCTAACCGCACAGTCCAAGTGAGCATAAGAAACCTCACTATCCGCCTGTCCAATAGTCTGCCAATACCTATTCGGCACGTTGATAGCAGACCCATTCACGAGTTGGTCAAACCCAGCCTAGTATTACCCCCTACCCTCAGGCGAGTAAGGCCACACCCCTTTCCAACTCACCACGACATAGTGGGAGACGCAGCTTGTTGGTATTCGGCTCTCGTGCACTCATATATCCACTCGGTCTCGACGTTGGAGTCATCCTCTGGTACCATTAGGTTTAGGAATTTTTCACCTAGGGACATCTATGGCGCTTGTATGCTAGAACCAGACATTTTCGGTATCCAACCCAGCCACCCACGATGTGTCTATGGAGGCTATGGCCCTGATGTTACTAGGGCATACAATAATCATGATCACACAAATGTAAGTGCATGAATCACCCTACCAAACATGCAACAATCCTGCACATACCAAGCGCTCATGTGGGGCGACTCCGCCTATCAGGGAGCCCATAAACGATCTGCCCGAAGGCATATGCTATGATCAATCACTTCTCATATCAGGCATACATATGATGCGTATGATCATGAATCATGGATCTATGCTATACATGTTATATGGTGATGGGCTCTGATCAAAACGAAGATGGGCATAGATGACCTACACCCTGCAAGTATGGGCCTATTAATGGGCCCTAGGGAGGGTGATAATGCGGACATTTAACTGACATCATCCATATAATGTGGGCATCTAACCAACATTACTCCTAAGGCATTGCCGCTATAAGGGTCAACATATAAATCATGGTGGAATCACGTTATAATGGGCCTCATGTACATCCCATTGGGCCTCGACCCATGGGCCTCCAATACATAAAATGGGCCATAACTACATTAAGATGGGCTTAATCATATAGGCCTCATATACGGGCCATATGTACATTGCAATGGGCCATAACCCATGGGCCTTGCACACATCACAATGGGCTTATACAATTTAAGGTGGGCCTCAAGAATAGGCCTTATACAAATCAAAGTGAGCCTCAATGAACAACCCTTAAATACACCAAGATGGGCCTCTTCGCATGGCCTAAAATAATTTCTAAAATGATTGGACGGACAATACATACATAAGTGGGTCCCATGTAGGGCCTACCATAATGTTTATTTTCCATCCAACCCATTGATAAGGTCATTTAGACCTGGGGCCCACAGTAATGTTTATTTTCTACCCAACCTGGGCCCATTGAAATGTTTATTTTCCACCCAACCTGGGCCCACTATAATGTTTATTTACATCCAATCTATGCATAAGGTCACGTGGACCAGGGCCCACCATAATGTTTATTTACATCCAATCTGTTCACAAGGCCACGTGGACCTGGGTGGGACTGGGGCCCACCGTAACGTTTATTTGCCATACAACCTGTTGACAGGGTCACACGGTCAGGGAGCCCATCGTGATATTATTTATTTATTTCTTTATTTTTTATCATGTGGACAAGGAGCCCACCGTGATGTGGTTCACAAATCTAACCCACTCATTAGGTGCGTCCCACTTGGCTGAGGGTTCAGACCAAGTTTTAGCCACATCCAAATTTCAGGTAGGCCCCACCAAGTGTTTTTATATGTTTAGGCATGTCTTCACATAATTTTAAATGGTGTAGCCCACCTGAGTTCCGTATACAGCTGATTTTTTGGGCGGCCTCCTGGTCCAAGGGGACCCATCAAATGCATAGTGTTGATGTTCGAAACGCATTACGGTGGGGCCCACAGTTAGGGCCGTGGGGGCTAGCCCAACCGTCCGCCCGTCCACTGACAGCGACTGCCTTTATTAATTTTTTTAAAATCATAGTTCCTACGGTTTTTAGTAGGTGGGGCCCGCCTCAGACAAATTCAACCCAGCCAATGGTTCCTGTGGCTCGATACAAACCTATCAAGACCAATATTGGATGGTTTTTGATATACAAGAACATCAGGGAGGTATTTTAATGGTGAGAGTTCTTTTGTCCATACTATGGCTCATCAGGAAGTCAGATTGGCCTCAAATTTTGGCTCAACGCCAAAAATGGCTTGAAGAAAAGGATGGACGGCTTGGATTGATTACATACATCAAGTTGGGGCTTGCATGTGCGGCTCACCTCAAAAGCAAATATATCTTCTTCTTTTTTTAGTACACACCCACGTCAGTATGCACACTCCATGTTAGCCTCGCCCGTCCAGCGTCTAAGGACGCTGGACAGCATGGATAAACACATGCATTGTGGTGGGTCCCACATGGACGTGGCCCACCATCTATATATATATATATATATATATATATATATATATATATATATATATATATATATATATATATATATATTTTTATATATTAGCATAATATATATATAAAATATTGTATGTACACACACACACACACACATATATATATAATGCAAGTGGGACTTCCCACTGGACAGTGGATTTTTATCTAAAATGTGGTGGGCCATACTATTGATGAATGGAGTGGATTTAACATGATTTTGTAGGGCCCACTTCATTCTAGGGAGAGGAAAGAGAGAGAGAGGAGAGAAAGAGAGAGAGAGAGGAGGGACCCCGCCACTATGGGTCCTCCATTAATACATCACATATATTGAAATGGGTCCCACCAACAAGTGAACCCTTAAAATTGAAAACAACGGTAGATCACCCACCTCTAAGCCTCCTCCTTGCTCCTTTAGCCTTCTATGCTCCTTACCTTCACTTTTGATGGTGGTTGATGGAATTTTGATGGTGTGGATGAGAGATGAGAGGGTGGGCCACACTTGTGGTTATGGATGGGAGCTTGGACGTATGAAATTGTTGCTTGTGAGAGTGTTTTAGTAAATGAAAGAAAGAGAATATTAAGAGTGATGGATGGAGTGATGGGTGTAAGGAAAAGTGATGGGAAAGTAAGATTGTGTTTGAAATTTGTGAAAAGAGGTATGGTTGTAGTTGAAAATGAAAAAAAGAGGAATGGTGAGGGGAGAGAGAGTGGACTATTGAAAAAAGTAGGGATGGGTTGTTGTACTTGGGGTAAGGTTTGTACTTGACATTGATTGATGAGACATATCGTAGAGATTCCCTTGATATTCGTAACGCGTGACGTTTTTTCGGAATGAACGCAGAATCACATCTCCTAGCCTGGGTATCAGTTCGGTGCTCAAGTCACGACGTTGGAACCGCGGCAAAGGTGCGGTCGCTATAATACAAGTTTCGGATCGAGCCGATGTCAGTGTGTGGGACCCTGCTTAGGTTTGCGCGCAAACGTCGAATACAGGTCGATGATTGCTGAAATTCGACCGAAAGGACCTCGGAAGCAAACGGAACGGTATGGACTAGGACATGGGTCTTACACTTCATTACCTCCACCGATTGCTATGTACTTCCTTTAGGTGGGTACGATTTATTTCTAGGAGCACATTGGTTACAAACTCTTGGGACAATTTTGTGGGATTTCTCTCACATGTGGATGTGGTTCACTGTTGATAAACAAGAATATACTATCAAGGGTATGATGCAAACTGCACTCCAATTGGTGGATGGATCCATATTTAATTAAAAAAAGCTAAGAAAGTGGGGTGGGGAATGGTGTTATGTCTTTGTAAAATGGAAGGTTTATGTGATCCTACCTTCCCGGCACCTAAGTTAAAGTCTATACTCAATACCTATCAAGATGTCTTCAAAGAACCTCAAGGGTTGCCACCTCCTAGGTCCTATGACCATTGAATACCGTTGGAAAATGGGGCACGACCTATTAGTGTGAGGCCTTACCACTACCCGCATTATCAAAAAAATAAAATCAAGCGAATGGTACGAGACATGTTGGCAACTGGAATAATTTGGCTTAGTTCAAGCTCGTACTCCTCACTAGTGAGCTTGGTACGTAAGGCAGATGGTAGCTGGCGATTATGTATTGATTATCGTGCCCTTATTCAAGTGACCATCAAGGATAAATATCCCATACCGGTCATTAATGAGCTTCATGAATCTTATTATTATTCGAAGTTAGATTTCAGGTTAGGGTATTATTAAATCCGAGTGGCAGAAGATGTCCCCAAAATAACGTTCAGAACCCACGAAGGTCATTACAAATTTATAGTGATGTCATTCGCCCTCACTAATGCGCCATCGACATTCCAAAGTCTCATGAACGATATTTTTCGTCCTTACCTGCGAAAGTTTATACTAGCATTCTTCGATAATATTCTCGTCTATAGTAAGACATGACAAGAATACTTGGAGCATTTGGCCATTGTATTGGGCCTTCTGTGGTCTCATCAACTATATGCAAAAATGTCCAAATGCAAGTTTGGTCAACGGAAAGTTAAATATTTGGGACATGTCATATCTGGTGTTGGAGTAGCTGTGGAGTCAGAAAAAATTCAAGCCATGTTAGACTGGCCCAAGCCCAACTCGCTCGAAGCCTTACGAGGCTTCTTGGGCTTGACAGCCTATGACTGTAAGTTTATCAGAGATTATGGCAAAATTGCTGGTCCACTAACAGCCCGCCTAAAAAAAGATTCCTTTCATTGGAATGAGCAAGCTAACCAGGCTTTCGTAAACCTTAAGAAGACCATGACAAATCCTCGTGTTTGCTTTGCCTGATTTCTCAAAGCCCTTTATAGTGGAGTGTGATGCATCAGGTGGTGGGATTGGTGCAGTATTAATGCAAGATGGTCATCTAATTGCTTTCATTAGCCAAGCCTTGCAAGGGAAAAGCCTAGCATTATCCACATATGAAAATGAAATGTTAGCCTCGGTCCATGCAGTCCAGAAATGGAGGCCATACTTACTTGCCCAACTGTTCATCATCCGTATTGACCACAAAAGTTGAAAATTTTCTCTTAGAGCAGTGGATCGCCACACCAACGCAACAAAAATGGCTTGTCAAACTCATGAGATATGATTACAAGGTAGAGTACAAAAAGGGTATGGAAAACGTTGCAGCCGATGCTTTATCTATAGTTGGCGTACCTCACACCAGCTATATAGCTGCTGTAGGTACGTGTCGTGCAAAGACGAGCATAGACGCTCCTGAAGCTCCGAGTTGTATGAACGGTTCAAGGGAGATCAAAGTTACATGGCCCCACAGTGATGTATTTATTATATCTACATGTTTCATCTATTTTTAGAGATCATTTTAGAGCATTATCCAAAAAGTAAATCATATCGAAAGATCATACCATAAAATAGTAGCGGACATAATAATTTTTAGGAGTTTCAACACCGGGTCAAGGGTTAGAGTATATATAAGTGGTGAAATTCCGCTAAGGCGTGAGTGTGTGGGGGTCTGTGTGCCTGCGTTAAAAAAACTAAAAAAAAGAAAAAAAAAAAAAAAAAAAAAGCAGCAGACATAATAATTTTCACCGTTAAAAAATTTCTAAGGCCTACCGTAACATTTATTCTACTTCCAATCTGTTCATAAGGTCACAAATACCTAAATGAAGGGGGAAAACAAATTTCATGTTGATCCAAAATTTCTGTGACCTGAAAAAGGGTTTCAATGGTAGACGTTCAATCCCCACTAGTTTTTTCAGTGTGGTCCATTTGATAGTTAGATCTGTCTTATTTTTAGTCTCAGGCATTCGGACGAGCTCACCGAATGAATGGAAAGTTTGGATATAACCACAGAACTTGCTGATGTCAATACAGCAGTTATGTAGCTCTTATACCAGCCAATCCGCTTCCCTCACCTGGTCCGTCCCCCGTAGCATCAGAGTTACGGGATCGGATTGGCTGCTGACCCTGCCACTAGCCGACGGCTAGTGGTCTGTGTTATGTGGGCCCCACCATGATATGTGTTTCATCCATGCCGTCCACCCATTCTTCCATATCGTTTCATAGTATGAGCCTAAAAATGAGGTTGATCCAAATCTAAAGCGGACCACATAGTGTTGATTGACAACCACCGTTCAAAACTCACGGGGAATACAAAAGTTTTGGATCAAAGTGGTATATAATTTTTCCTTTCATCCAAGTCCGTGTGACATAATCAACAGATTAGACGTCAAATAACCGTTACAGTGGGGCATAGGAGGTTTTTAATGGTGGACATTCAATCACTACTTATTTTCCCATCGTGTGGTCCACCGAGATTTACATCTACCTCATTTTTTAGATCTAAGTACTGAAATTATCTTTCAAAAGGGTTGAATGGCCTGGATAAAATACATACATCATGGTGGGTCTACGTAGCACCAAGGTAGCAGCGTCACTGGCCAAACCGCGTCCCAGACTAACCACACAATCGAGAGGGACATTGGGGTTTTCTTGCAGCCACCCGTGGATTAGAGGAGACATTGTTTGTTTGGCAGGGGATTTCCAGGGGGTTTGCAGTACGGTGAGAGCTTGGATTGCACTTAAAATCATTTCAATAGTTGCAAGTGTAACATATGTGTCACAATACACTATTATTCTATCGGGCACATGACCCACTAATGATGATCAGCACCGTCCAAACATTGCCCATATAAATCAGTACCGTCCAAACATTATCCATGTAAATCAACAATTAAAAGTTAGTCACTCAGGCATGATCTTGTGCTTGTGGCCCATTCAAGACTTGGAATTTCATCATTTTCAGGCAAAACATATTATTTCATTAGGCTTATCACAACTGTTGTGTCGAAAATTACATATTTCACTAATTAGAGATATTAAAGTTGATTTAGTGATTAAATTCAAACCCTCTAGGTATGCCATGGATCACTTTTGTATTGAAGTTGATTCACACTCCAGGTACCAAACACAGCCGGAGGATTGCAAATCCAGAGGTTTTTAATCCCGGGGTTCCAAATCCACGCTCCCAAACAGGCCCTGAGACGCAATTCAGCAGCGAACCAGCCTTATGTTTGAGCTAGATGATCCGGATTCGTGTGGAATACAAATCAAGTCTTGAACACGTGCCACGTACAGCTATGCAGGTCGGCTAATGAAACATGTAGTCTTAAGCAAAAATAAAGATGAGATATGACTAACGGAGATAAGAAAACATGATTTTGACCGAGTGGCAAGGCTTGTAAGAACATGCTTTCGGGAACATTCTACCGCACCAAACGCAAGATGCTTTCTATGTTATTGTGCTAGACTCAATACCTAATCCCTAATTGATGGCCATGATCGATCAACCGTACCCTTGCATCGGAAGGCAGATTGTATCGGAGACGAGAAGACGCCAGTGGATCATTTCACAGCTAAATAACAGAGTCGGAAGAAACGGTATCCATGAACTCCTCATCGGTCTCGAGTGCGCACATAACCTCTGGCGCAAGACAGAGTTCCAGGTCGATGCTCCCTCCGCCTTCCCTTCCTGGAAACGCAGTCACCTTTCCATCCAACTTATTATCCCAGCCGCACCGTACGGCGACTGCCCTTCCCCATCCGAAATCCACACCGTACACATCGAACCTCGGAGAGCTCCCGATCTGAATGTCACAGTTGTTCAACCTGCTGAAATAGTAAAAGAATGGCTCTCTGGACCATGCATCGTACGTGCTGCGGGCTACATCATCACTGTGCTCCGCCACACAACGGTGCACTAGCCACGCGGCCCACCCCAAATCGTGGGCCAGCAGCTCACCTGCTGTGGTCGTCGCTCTAATCCCTTGAATACAGTTTCCGAGATAGTCCCGTGACAGAGGCGGTTTCAGTCTCGATCTGTTATCGACAGAGAACCTACAGCTTGTGCTCTGATCGGCGGGCAAGTTCCTCGCACGAACTACAGATCTCCACACGTGTGCAGATAAGGCCTGAAAGGACGAGATCCTATCAGTCTTGCATTCCTCGTTGGCTTTCGTTTTGAGTCGCGCGATTGACTGTGGTGTGAAATGGAAGAACCGGTCGCGGAGAAGCGGAAGTGAAACTCTCTCGATAAATTCATCTGGGCGAGAAAATGGGAGAGAGACACGATATGGTTTTTCCGAAGGCGACCAGCGCTGGACGACTGGGGGGCGTGAGATATTTACGAGAGATCCATTTTCTGCCGAGATATTGGATCTGCAGATCTCAGACCAGATATTCAAGAAATGCCAGAAGGAAGCGCCGTCGCCGACTACGTGGCTGAAAGAGCAGCCGAGGAAGAAGCCGTCCGTTAGTTCCGTTAACTGCACTGCAAGCAACGGCAGAGAGATTCCGTCACAGTTGACGGCTCCGGTGAGTGGGAAGAAGGATTCGACGATGGGGTGCACGTCGATCGGGGAAAGGAGGGGGGCCACGCTTAAATCAGCAACGGCGTGGATGAATTCGGCTCCTGCGTCGTTACAGTCTATGAAGACATGGGAAGAAGAAGAGCCGTCGTTTTCGAATACGAGGCGGCCGGCGAGGGGTGAGAAGTGGGCAAGCACGTGAGAGAGGGAGTGTTTCAGTCGGTCGATGATGACGGTGATGGGCTCTTCTTCTTGACTGTCTGATGAGTGGGGTCTGTGGAAGAGGAGACCCTTTTGGATGTAGCGGAGAGGGAGCAAAGAGACATCCCAAGGCGTCAGCTCACAGCGTTGCGGGGCTGTTTGTGCTAGCATGCGCCGTGCGTGGATGGTGCAGGTAGAGATTTGACGGATTGCCGATGGAGGCATAGTTAGAGGCAAGCAAATGGTGCGACGATGACAACTGTGTAGAGCGTTTATTTCGGCAATTGCGTGCGAAAAGGCGCCGACCGCTGGAGGGAGTGAAATACTCTCTAAAAAGGTGTGCGGATAAGGTATTAATGTTGAAATCCGTGGTTCTTTGAAAATATCTGAAATTTCAAATTTTTGGAATTTCGCCAAAATGGTTTTTTGGGAATTTTGAATTAAAAAAGTATGATGTGTGCTTTTAATCCCAAGTTGGAAGCAGTGTTTGAGGTTTACACGGATAGTATTCTTACTTCGATGTGATTGAGATGGAGATTTTGGGATTGCATGATCTAGTTTGTAGCACTGAGACGCATGCATGCCTGATCGTACTTGGGCACGGACGTGGGCAGTGTGATTGTAGTGGTGCTACTTGGTGCACTTTGTATTTTGGTGCGACTTTATGCGAACTGTCGTGAGACAGTGTGATAGGTTTGGTAAGAGCCTAGGTGCGGTGGGTCTGAAATGAGTCAGGGCTTTATAGGCGACTGAGAACGGTCAGATCATAAATCTGAAATGTTCAGTAGTTTCTGAAAACGGCTAGCTGCCTTAAAAGCCACAACGATCTAAAAACGGACGGGCCATAATGATCTAATGGTTAGATCTTGTGATCCGACAACTAAAAACTGTTGGAATTAATGGTCAACGGTCAGAAACATTTTTCAAATGTTCTGAACCATTGATAACCACCTAGCAACGGTCTACTACCTGATGCCTATATAAAATGAACCATTCCGGTCCAAAATCAATCATCTCAACACCATCTCTCCCATCAGATACTCCAGATCTCCTTTTTAGAATACTGTGAACATGTCCACTGTCTAATTCTGCCATAATAGATCTACTGCGTTAAACTGTTCCATAGTGGACCCATCATGATTGTTGCACGCCGGATTCAGACAGACTTGTCTTATTCTAGAAGCAATTCGCTTGTAACCCATCAACAATTGATAAGGGAGCGAATCACGCTTTAAGGACAGCATATTGTTTTACATGATTCAACCTAGTAAAACGAATTTCATATTTTATTTTATTTTTTCTATTTTCGGTGTATCCAACAGATTATTTTCTAACAATCTTAAAGCGTGATTATGGACACCGAAAGCGTTGTATCAGTCAAATTGATGAACCAGGATCTGATTCGATTGGACCGATTTGATGGTTCAAATTTCACTAAGTGGCAGGACAAGCTGAAATTTTTGCTAACTACTTTGAAGATCTTCTACATTATTGACCCGACTCTCCAGCCTTTGCCTGAAGCAAAGGATACTGACACTTCAGAACAAGTCGCTGCTAGGATCAAGCGCAAGAAGATGAACTGTTGTGTCGTGGCTATATTCTCAACGCTCTCTCTAATCGATTGTACGATCTGTACACGGGGACCACGTCTGCTAACGAAATCTGGAGTGCACTGGAATACAAATACAAGGCTGAAGAGGAAGGTACACAGAAATTCCTAATTACCAGGTACTTCGACTTCACGATGATAGACAATTTGCCGTTGTTAGCCCAAATCCATTAATTACAATTAATTGTAAACAAAATAAAGGCTTTAAAAATAGACCTACCTAAATCCTTTCAAGTTGTAGCTATTATCACAAAATTACCTCCGAGCTAAAAAGACTATAGGAAGAAGCTATTGCATAAATCTAAAGAATTCACTCTTGAACAAATCCAAAAGTATCTTTGTATTGAAGAAGAATCCTGTAACTGAGACAAGAAGGATGACGCTAATGGTGCATCATCATCCAAGGTGAATGCAGTAGAAAGACCATCCCAAAATAATAATTATGAGAAAACTGATTCCCTTAAACCTAACAAAGATCAAGAAAAATTCAAGAAAATCCAAAAGAAAAAAAACGACAAACCCAACAGATCTTGCTATGTTTGCGGCAAAACCGGACATTTCACCCGAGTCTGTAGGGATAGCAAAAAGCCTAAGAAAGAGACTAATGTAGTAAACGATGATATCGTAACAATGGTCACAAAAGTAAACTTAGTTCAAGAGAAAAATCCTGGTTAGTGGTATGATACAAGTGCCACAATCCATGTATGCAACGATCAATCTACCTTCAAAACCTATGAAAACGTGACCAATGGTCAAGAGGTTCAAATGGAAAATGAAGGCCAATCGAAATTTATAGGCAAAGGAACCGTGGAATTACTCTTTATCTCTAGAAAGAATGTAATCCTGAACAACGTACTGCATATCCCAGACATAAGGAGGAATCTTGTCTTAGGGGATCTCTTAAGCAAACCTGGGATTAGGGTTGTGTTTGAATTGAGCAAGCTGATCTTGTCCAAGAATGAGAACTTTGTGGGTAGGGTTATGCTTGTAATGAAATGATTAAATTTTCTTTAAATGAAAAGAATTCTTCTGCTTACATGATTGAGTTTGTTACGCTATGGCATGGTAAACTAACTCATATTTGCTACAGTACCATAAAACTCATGGCTAAGGACGGCCTAATATTACACAATAATAATAACAAAGATAATTGTGAAGTATGCATACGATCTAAAATAATTTAGAAACCATTCCCTAGTAGTGAGAGATCATCTCAAATATTAGATCTAGTGCATACTGATATATGTGAATTAAATGACGTTCTTACCCGTGGAGGAAAGAGGTACTTCATAATGTTTATAGATGATTGTTCAAGATATGTATGTGTATATCTATTAAAATCAAAAGATGAAGCATTTAATGCATTGAAAATCTAAAAATCCGAAGTAGAAAATCAATTAGTTAAAAATATTAAAATCCTTTGTTGTGACCGAGGAGGAGAATATTTCTCTAATGAATTTTCTACCTGAAGAACACGGCATAATACATCAGTATACAACACCATATACACCACAACAAAATGGTGTAGCAGATAGAAAAAATAGGACCTTAGTTAAAATGGTCAACTCAATGCTAATACAAGCACAGTTGCCATTAAACCTATGGGGAGAAGCGGCCGCATGTCATGTTTTAAATAGAATCCCATCTGAGAAAACCAAAACCTCTCCATATGAAATATAGAAAGAAAGAAAACCAAGTATAGGGTATCTTAGAGTGTGGGGGTGTCTTGTATACTGCAGAACTCCAGAACCTAAAAGAAATAAGTAAGGACTAAGAGTTATCAGATGCATCCTTGTAGGATATGCACAACATAGTAAGGCCTATAGACTGCTAGACTTAGACTCTAATGTAATCATAAAGTCTAAAGATGTATAGTTCTTTGAGAAGTCTATATTCACGGAGAAAAAGAATACTGAGATTCAATTTTCTAATAAAACCATAAAAGAAACACAACTAGAAATAGAAACACCAAGTGAACCTTGTACGAGTCAAAGAGTAAGAGTAGAGAAGAGTCTTAATCCTGATCAGATAGGTTCTCAGCGACTCTCTTTTCATCTAGTTGAAGATGATAGAGAGAAGGTCAGTAGGAAAATACATATGGTTTTAACTATAGAAAAACCTAAAACCTTTAGTAAAGCTATGACTTTAAGAGACTCCGCTTTTTGGAAAGAGACCATTAATGATGAAATGGATTCAATTATATCTAACCAAACATAGGAACTGGTAGATCTACGTCCAAGTTCTAAACCAATGGATTGTAAGTGAGTATTTAAGAAAAAATATCACACTGATGGTACAATTCAAACCTTTTAGGCAAGGTAAGTTGCTAAGGGTTTCTGACAAAAAGAAAGAATCAATTATTTTGACACTTATTCGCCAGTGGTTAGAATAATATCGATTAAGATCTTATTCGCTCTAGTATCCATACATAATCTTCATATCCATTAAATGGATGTGAAGATAGCATTCCTGAATGGTGATCTCGATGACGAGGTATACATGGAGCAACCAGTAGGGTTTGTTCTACCAAGCAATGAAAGAAAAGTGTGTAGACTTGTTAAGTCTTTGTATGGATTAAAGCAAGCACCAAAATAGTGGTATGATAAATTTGATTCCAAAGTTGTCTTATGGTTTTGAACATAATATTGTTCATAAATGTATATATTCAAAAGTATGTAATGATTATGTTGTAATGATATGCTTGTATGTACATGATACGTTAATAATCAGTAACAAAATGGAAAGTGTAACTGTAATAAAGAAGTTTTTCTTCAGTTTTTAAAATGAAGGATCTTGGACAAGTGAATATTATATTAGGTATTAAAGTTAAAAAACATAGTGGGGGTTTTGCATTGTGTCAGTCTCATTATATTGACACCACCAAAATCTCTCTTTAGGAACGGTTTCAATCGTAGCTAAATAAAGTGTCGCAAAAAATTAGGGATGGTTGAAAACCGTTCCAAAATTTACCATTGTGCAACTCAGGGCGTCGCAAAACGTTAGGGACGGTTGAAAACCGTCGCAAAATTTTAATTTCCAGCTACTTTTTCAATTTTTGGATATGTATTTTTTTTTTTTCTTATTTCAGAACAATTTTAAACCAAAAAAACCTGCGGTAAGATATAAAAAAAGAAACAAATAAATCTGAAACAATATTCATTTAAGAATCAAGAGTTAAAACAACCATGATGTAATCTAAAGTAGTATTTATCTGACTTGCAAACTTGATAGTAAAAACTAAAGTCCACAATGAAAGACTTCAAAATAGAAAGACATGCTCAATTCAATGAAGTCCGTCAAGCAGATGAAGAGCTCCACAATGTGATGGCCTTTTACGTACCTAACTAACAAGCAATTAAGTTAAAAAATAAGAATAAAAACATGTGAATAGATCGAAAGAACAATAATCCACTATCAAAATAGTGTGAAAAAAAATTGTGACAATTGAACATACATATGAGGGACTATTGTTAGTTGACTCACCTGGTTTTTGGAGAGGGGAGCTCGTTCTAGACCAAGCGGGGCTACGAATGATAAGGGAGACGTAATCAGCTCTAGAGAAAGATTTTGAGGTTAAGATAGTTTGCCATGTTTATTGCGAAAACCAAACCCAAATGCTGAGCCTATAATACAAAAAACAAACAAAATAAAGCAATGTCTAGCCGAATCATGTGAAGAGGCAATCGATGGCAAACATGCCAGCATGGCATGCTCGAAAAAGGATTTGAGCAACTCTTTTGGTTGGGACCACCGTAAAAATGCCATGTCCTAAAAATAAATATGTTCTATCCATTCGGCTGGCAACATGCATGCATTAAATTTAGATAATATATTTTCTTCAACAGACCACTTCTCTTGTAGAAGTACGATCCATCTGATGGACTACCTTATTTTTAGCCCAGGTCATGTTTGTGGTGTCTTCCACCTGATGAATGGCTCTAAATCTCACTCGCACATGCCACATTGGCTGTGTGCTTTACATCCACCTCTTGAAAAGGTAGCCTGAAAACTGGTAAAAAAAGGAGCACATGCATTTTATTGTTCTTTTGTATACTTCGAATTATTTTTTAAATGCAATGCACATGCATTTTACTAATAGTATCTAGTTACGAACATTAATTAGAGGAAGGTGTAATACTTTGCTTATGAAGCTCAAGTTTTCCTCCATCTTTTGTTGCAGAACATTTGCATGAAAGAGTCACTCCATGTTTGTCAAGCACCTACATTAAATAACAAAATAAAAGTTAAAAAAAAAAAAAAAAACTTTTAAGCATTACAACTTCCTCTATTCAATGAAAACTGGTAACAAAGAAGCCACAGAGGCTAAAATAATACCTTCACATGGTAATGCTCTCTTTGATGCATTACCAAATTCAGTCCTTGGGACAACCAGATCTTCAACATTGCATGTATTCATCAGGAGCATTTGTATAAAATGTCTTCCTCACTTTATCCGTATCTTATGGCCTAATACTTTCTCCAGAATGATGTCCTTGCTAACAGTGTTTCTTCTGCATCACAAAGATGTAGGCTTACATTAGAAACACAAAAGATATTTGACTGTCATTCCATTTTCAGTTACAGATGCTTTATTTTTTTAAAACGCAAAAGATATTGAAGGAGTTGTTTGAAGTCCTACTAGAAATAGCCTCTCATGATTTAAGCAGAAGCATGTTTTAAGAAGAAAAATGGCAGCTTGAGTAGCGCAAGTATCTTGAAAAAGAAAAGGAGCATTTTCACCCGAAATCATGGATGGAGTTGTTTTTTGTCATACAAGAAACAGAGCTGCTCATGATTTGAGCTGAAAGCATATGTTTCCCTTGAGGTTTCAAGTGATTTGAGCAGAAAAAATCAATTTCACACGAGGTTTTATCTGTGGCTAATTACTCCTATAGCTACAAAATTTAACCGAACATTGCTAAGCTCAACTGAATTTCAATACTCTTCTATCAGAATATCACTTTCCAAAGCATCAACCTTCTTTATTGGGATCACAAAGTAGGAGGCTTTGATGACATCCTTACTTGCCCCCCATGTAAATTCAAATCTGGTAAGCACAAACAATATCACCCAGTAGAAACTAATTGAGATTGATAATACATGCTAGAAGATGGAAGCTAATAATATAAACCAAGCCTAGTACAAGGCATCTCGTAGGGAGGTAAAGAGAAGAACGTGAACTATACAATGTTTGACTAGACTAAACATTAGTTTTGACAAGCAACCATACAGGCAGATTGATCTTTCTACAATCCAAGATGTTCATCAAATGTGACTCATCTTGAATGAGCATATCCCAAATATCTCATCCATCATTGGAAGCAAAAAAAAAAAAAAAAACAAACAAACCATATGCTAGATGGTTTTTTTTTTCATTTTTTGGCCATTGAATGTGAACCATTGGCTAAACCACCATTTCCACGTCACTAATTAGACTTCCAAAGCATCTTCTGTCAATGATGGGCCCAACAAATGAACTTTCTAGATCACCATAAGAGCCCCACCCATATAGTTTCTTGGCCAAGCAAAAAAAAGTTGTGTTCAATGGGGCATCATAATTCATAACAAAACTTCAAAAATATATCCAACAATAGTAGCTTGGATCCTCAAATAGCATCTTTGGATAGAATCTTAAAAACTGTACATGGAATACCCTAAGGAACCGTCAGCAAATGGAAAACTGCAGAATCCAACAGTAAATTCATTGTTTTGTTTGGAGTGTAGTTTTCTATGGAAAATTTAAAAGATCAATAGTTAAAGGGAGAGAGTCCATCATCATCATCTAAACCTTATCACAACTAATTGGGGTTGGCTACATAATCCTGCTCCACCATTCCACTCTATTGAGGGTCACACCTTTAGTTAGACCATAGGTCATCGAGTCTATTTTTCACTACATCAATGAAGTTTAAAGCATAACCTATCATCCATAACTAACCGTCCTGACTGAGAATAGAAATAACATGCCATTGGAAGCATAAAAACCTCAAAAGTAGGCAAAAGGAGTTTTGTTTTTTTGTTTTTGTTTTTGTTTTTTTTTTTTCCTGGTAACATACCGAAAGATATTGAAACAATCCCTGTAAATGCTGGGGCTTCAGATGGTCTTGAACTCATCAAGGTCCTGGAAAGGAAGAAAATAAACACTGCCATGCCAAGTACACAGGCGAAAGGATATCAGAATAAGCATAGCTTTGAGCACACAAAGGAAAATAGCACCTGCCAAACTAAAATATACTTTGTTGATCAAGACTAGAACTCATCTTCCATCTAGTCTGATATGCAAGCAGAATCAAACTATCGACATGTTAAAGGAGTTCAAATGTTTAGAACAATATATTTTCAGGAATCTCAACATACACAGCAAGAAAACAGAAGTGAACACACTCAAATCATCCAAATCCAATCCAAGGTAATTAATCCCAATGATCCCTCAAAATCAAATCATAATTCTTGTCTAACAGAACCCATGATCAAGATGAAAACTAGCAAGTGCCATGAAAGAAAATAAGAAACAACTTTTCATGAGGGAGATTGAAACAGACCTTGGTAAATCGATATCCTTGGTAAACAGACTGTGTGAATGGCTCCAATGTCCTTCCTAGGAGAGCTTCTCTCCTCAACCTCTCCTTCTCTTCTAATTCCTTCTCCCTCTGCCTTTGCCTCTCAGTGATCTCATCCAGCTTGGCTTTCCGCTCTGCATCTTCCTTCTTACGCCGTTCGGCCTCTGCAGTACAAATCAAACACTCACCATAGATCAATCAAAACATAAGATGATAAATATGAGAAAAAAGTGCAAGCATGCTTTCAACAGAAGCAGCCTACTTACACAAATCACTCGTAATAATCCAGTTTTTGTGACAAGGCATGTTTTGTTCCTCAAGACTATAATGCAGATGCATAAAAGATTAGGTTATCTGGCAAGTAATGCAAATGCATAAGAGATTAGGTTATCTGACAAGGCATGTTTTGTTCCACAACACTCTAATGCAAATGCTACCTTGATGCCTGGTGGAGATGCTGAAAGTAATGAAAACCAATAGAAAAAGGTTAGCATTTCCAAGAAATGAGCTTTTCTTGAGATATAACCATGAGAACATTGCATTAAGTTACAATTATAAAACACAGTTTGTGAAGCAGAGCCCTCTCAAAAGGAAATTGAGGTTTTCAGTTTTAAAAAGAGATAAATACATCTTGGTTTTTGGTTGGCATGCACGATTGGAAAATCAAGTATACTTATGATGAAAGGATTGAATTCATCGTCTGGAACTCAGTTCTGGAAACTGTTGCAAATTTCATTCACTGAAATGTCCTGTTCATAGCCATTTACTTTCCTTGTCATTCAGTTAAATACCTATGCCAATAAAATCTATCAAGTTCTACCATGCATCACAATATTATGTGAATCCACCGCATCCAACTTATGTGAATCAGTTGGATCATGCCACAGTCAGAAGAAAACAGATTTGATAGACACGTGACTGTTGATGAAGGGAAAGTACCATAACTAAAGTCAACAAGTCCTAATTATATAATTGGATCAGAGAAGGCCAATGCATCTCCCATGAATTGAGATGCCATACAATAATAAAGGCTTGGACATGACAATATGCAGTTCTAAGGCATATAGGAAGAACTGCAGATTGAAACAAAGCATTTTTGGGCTACATCCAAAAAATGATCTGACAAAACTGATAGACAGTGGATGTTATACGAACATCATGGTGGGCCCCAAAGTGCTTTGGGTTACAAGAGCCTAAAAGTAGTTAAAGTGTAAAATTTAAATAAATCCAGCATTGCTTATTCCAAAATAAAAATAAAAATAAAAATAAAAATAAAAATCCAAACATGAACCAAGCCATTGATATCTTTTCGTAAACATAAGCTTGGCAGTGTATTAATAGAATGAGAGTTACCATGTATTCAGGAGTCACACTGATGGTCACTTGTGAATCATACACCACTGATTATATATTTTATTTAGAATGCTCAATGCTCATCTAATGACCGGGAAACATGAAGAAGTAAATGAACATCAGGCAATTCTTACCTTTGACCACTTGCTTAATGGGTCTAGATTCACTCCTCTGTTTATCATAACACCGACCAGGTCTCATCTCTGAGTCTGTTCAAAAACAGGGGAAAAAAGAACATGAATGGTTGCATCTTTGAAGCCTAATTTGCAGTGATAGCTGTCACAAATGGTTGTACAGGTACCTAGTTAGAGTTCTTGCGCTTAGGCAACCTCTACTAGGGGACCCACTGATTTGGAGTGGCTCCACAAAAGTGTAGAAGTGTTCTCCAAAAAACCGTCCATACAGTTTTGTGGGCCCCAGATGATGTCTGAATGACAAAAAATTGGCTAACCATTTCATACTATATTCAAAATTATGAACCTGAATCAAAAAAATAAAAGAAAAGAAAAAGGAAAAGAAAAAGAAGAAGAAGAAGAAGAAAAGAAAGCATCACTTGAAAGCTTGTTGACAATAGACTGGCTAAAGAAGAATTTTCATATATAAAACTGGAATTATTGGTTAACCATTTCAAACAGTACCTATTATCAAATGATGAAAAAGTGTAGCACATTCACTATCAACTCCACTGTAGCAGAATCTGCCATGGCGGTATCTGTCATGTGAGTGTGTTCAACCTGTATATCAAGATCGTTATGGACCATCGAAGATAGCTTACCAGAAATTTCTTAATTTATAAGAATGTAACATTCATGCTTGATGAAGGGGATCTCTACTTGCAAAAATACGAATTACTTTTACAAAAAGCAAAAAAGCAAATATTTTTGTAACGTTTATTTGCCATCCAACCTATTGATAAGGTCAAATATACCTGGATGAAGGGGAAACAAAAATATCAGCTTGATGACAGATCTTCTCCATGTCATCCCAATTACAGTCCCATACTTCAAAGTGAGAATACCTCTCTTGGACTGGGCCTCATCACCAACACAAGCATCTTTCTGTCCCATCCCAACTATAACACCTGTATGACGAGGCCAACCAACGATGCTTGGGAGTTATAGAGCTATGGTGTAGGTTAGTGCCATTATCTATTCAATAACACAAAAATTGAGAAACCATGATCAAGCCAGAACTCATATGGATCATACAAGTACAGAGTGGCATGAAAACTTACAATGGCCAATAACACCATCCAAGCAATTGAATGATGAAAGAAACTGAAAACCAACAAAACTATATTTTCTCTTGATATGTAGAGCTTGAAATCAATAATGGCCATGCAAAGTTTGGTTAAGTTTCAGTTGACTTTCTAAAACTTGAAAAGACATGAGACATAATTACCAACACTAAATCCCACCACAATCAGCAAAGAAACAAATGCAAACAGGACTCAGACATTTAGAAATCCCATCGGATCAAATGGCAAATGTTTGTGAGATCCAAACCCTTTGTCCCTCATCCATGCATGTCCTCTGGCCCATAAGTTGATTGGTTAAGAAAACTGACAAAAGGTCCACATCCAATGTACTCTAGTGGTCGACTTGATGACTGACTAGCATGAATTTCAGGTCATAAGATGTACTAGGTTCAGAGCAGCCTGGATATCACAAATGCACCACATTGACATGCATGGGAAGCGTATGAATTTAAGGTCATAAGAAGTATTAGGTTTGTGATTGGTACTGTACACCGAAACCAAAATTCAGTCCTTGGTCACAAGTAACTAGAGGGCCATTCAACATAAAAAGGTAACATTTTTGTAAGCTGAACAAAAGAAATGAAGAAAGAATGAATGGGTTGAGGCTTTTACCATTGTGACTGCTTCTGAATTGTGAGAGAGTCGAATGCAGAGCATGAGAATGATTGATACAGATATTTGACAACAGCTCACTTCTCAATCAAATGAGCACTCAGAAAGAAAAAGTAAATTTAGCAAGCAATTGAGATAGTTAATTATGTTAATAGTCAATATAGATAATTATATAGCTTATGGACTCCCTCCCCCCTCCCTCCGTGTGTCTGTGTGTGTGCGTGCATGTGTGTGTGTGTGTGTGTCTATCTATCTATCTATCTATCTATACATATATATATATATATATATATATATATATATATATATATATATATAAAAGCAGTGAGATTACTAAATCAAAATAGTTGAATGCTGAAATTTTGTTACATCCAATACCATCCTCGAAAAATAAAGATGTGTCTGTAACTTCTCAAACTACATATATACTTTTCAACTATTTCATGCTCTCATCGTCTGCAATTCAACACCCATGCCCATATATCAGTTAAGGCTGCATTTGGATCATGATTGAATTGAATTTCTAACTATCATTTTGATTAAGAGGATAAATCAAAAAATGATTTTCCCCAGCATCATTGTGAGGAAGTTAAACCTCAAACTACATTTACTTTCCTCTCAAATCCAACTTCAAAGCAATGAAATTGCAATTTGGGCCCCCCATTTGGAGTCTGGATACTCAATATGAATGCAAAACAAGGAAAGTTCAATTTGGTTATTTCCACTTTATTGGATTAGTATTGCAATAGAGTCATTATCATAAATTCATGTTAATGGATCTCGTAAGTTTGGCAGAACTTCCATTACCATATGCAGTTGACATTCAAGACCAAATTAATAACAATAAAGATATATAATAATCATGGTTTTTTTTCCTCCTTCAAAATAGCTGAAATAAAATTGTGTTGAAAGTGTGAATAAATTTCTGGGTGGGTAATTCAAATGTTCACCTATTTAGAATTCAAGTTCGAGCTTAGAGCCCCCAAAAAAAAAAACAAGGAGATTGAATTGACATAAATTCCTAATTTATTCTCTTGTTCAGCTAACAATATCAGCAAAAAGTTCTGCACTAAATGATTGTTACATACTTGGTTGTGTTTGGTTAGAAGGTTGGTCATGGGCCCGATGAGCATTGAATCCTTTGAAGCCTAGCAAAACTGCTTAACCTGCAACCCACGAAACGAGAGAACACCATAAATGAAAGGACTAAGAAAGGGAAATGAAAACCAATCAGTATATTGAAATGATAATTATCCAGCGTAAAAAAAGAGATGTTGAGCATTCAATTTCATACAAATATTAAAAGGTAAACAATCGAATATCAAGAGTTAGAAAGTCGACTCTATGAGTCTTCTTGACTTGAGGATGAGTCGGTCTCAAAGGATTCATCTGCAAATCTTGCCAAGTCAGGTTGACTCAATCAAGTTTCAAGTCGAATCAGGTTCTGCTTTCATGTATGGGTTAGCACCATTGGTTGCATTACGTCTTGTAGAGCTGTACACGAGTAGAGCCGAGCCAAGTATTACCCAGCTCATGCTCGGCTTGCACTGCCAAACACCCAGCTCGTACTCGGCTCGGCTCGGCCTTCGAGCTCGGATGCCCAGCTCATGCTTGGCTCGTCTGAGGTCGATTGAGTTCGAGCAAATATCGACCCGAGTTCAAACAAAATTTTCGAGTCGAGTTCGAGTTCAAGTCTTCGAGCATGTTTCGAGTATGAGTTTTTGAAACCCAGTGATCCATCCATCCCAAAACAGAATAATAAAAAAACAAAGCTTTGAAAATCGCAGCGTTGGAAGCCTAAGAACTAGAAAAGCCAAACCATCTTCGGATCTCTAGACTCTTCTTTAACGCGATCTGGGGTGGTTATTTCTGATGGAGGGATGGAATCCAAATGAAACCGAAATTCAAGACTTCAATGATATATGGAAAGCATCAGTAAAGGGAAGGCCTTAAAAGAGGAAGCTGGAGAAAAGAAATATATCTCAGAGGTTTTGTCTTTCTAAAGCTCTGGATCGTTTGTGGAATCCAATAGATTTGAATTTTCTTCTGGGAAGAAATAAGAGTTTTAGAAGGGTTTTGGGATGGATGGGATAAGGGAATTTTGTGGAAGGAAGGACGGATGGCCTTCAAAGGGTGTTGACTGGGAAATGGTTGTCTCCTGTCTTGTCTCCTTGGGTTTGTAGAGACTGCTGGCTTTTCGTGCATGTCAAGTTCTCTCCTTAGGGCTTTCTGTTTTAGGGTATATATACCCCTGGTCGAGTACCGAGTCGAGTCGATTTCAAGTACTATTCGAGTCGAGCCGAGTCGAGCAGGGTCAAGCTCGTGCTCGGCTTGAACTCAATTTGAGCACCAAAAATCAGCTCGTGCTTGGCTCTAACTCATTTCGAGCCGAGCTAAGTCAAGTATTTCCGAGTCGAGTCGAGCGAGTTAATGAGTATACTCTGCTCGTGTACAACTCTAATGTCTTGGTCCAGCAAATGAACCCCCATAAGATTGAGGATTTGCAACTGAGTCTGGTCTGGGCTGCAGAGGTGTTGCACTCATTACATTCTGTCCTGCGACAGTGCCACCAGGAAGTGACCCACCATAAGATTGTGGACTTCCAGCTGCTATCCCTGATTGATCCATGGATGATGACTGTGCAGGCATGGAAGCTCTTCCCTGTGTAGGAGCACTGGAAGTAGTGCCATCCCCATACTGCTTTGGTTCCCCAATAAGATCGCACTTTTCAACTATTACTTCCAAGTTGATGATAATAATGATCCTGATTGCAGTGAATGAAATCATCATGAGAGAGTATAATTTTAAAAATAAAATAAAATAAATTTAAAAAAAAAAAAAAAAAAAAAAAAAAAACACCTAGATGAAGAATAGATATGATATGCATATGCTGAGCATTTTAAGAAAACGGGGAGAGTTTGGATATCTTGAGAACGAGGCTGGGCAGAATTAGCTTCAGCCCAAAAGTAACAGCCACATAGCTTTCTGTCTTACACAACCTAAGAAGAATATTAATTTTAGAAGGAAGAAAATGAATGGCCTTCCTAATAAGAAAATCACTTTCTGTGCCCTGCACACCTCCCGCCTTTACAGTGGCAAGTAGCCTTTTTCTTTTTCCTGATACAAAATGCTGCCAATCAATCCCTTGACCTTCTGTTTGACGGATTAGCTGCTCATTTAAGACTGGTCTGTGGCAGATAGCATCTAAAACTTTCTGCTACTAAAATGGGAGCTCTAATAATAATAACGCAAAATGAAAAGGAAATGTTGAGGTCTACAATGTTAAAAAAGAAACTCCTGAGAAATTCATGTGATACAAAATAAATAAAAATGAATAATTGAGGCTGAAAAAAAAAAATAAAAAAAATTGTACAGAACTAGTAGGGAAAAACAAAAATTGAGAAAGCAATGAATAATCCATATTGTACATCTTCCAATGAGGCATTTGAGCATCTTTCTACTTCCTATCTCATGCTTATTTGTCTCATATGTTAAATCAATAGCCCATATTTCAACTTCCAACAAAGCAACCAGGTTGAGCTATTGCTCCTACCAAGTTCTGAGCCAATAACAACCAAATATTACACATCCACCTTAAGATCAAAAGTTAGGGGGTGATATTTGGTGAGTCTATTCGCTCTGCTACTGTCTCATTTCTATTTGGACTACATTCTGTATTCTTTTCCACATCCCCATTCACTATGGCATTTTTACAAGCATCTAGAGTGCACTCTACCGTAGAGATTTTCTCCCTTAAATATGAATTTTCTGTATTTATCCCTTGATGTCCAACCTTCCCAAATGCTCTCTCCACCAATTGGATATGTAGGATCATCCAACAAGCAGAATTTCTCGCTAACGGCCAATCCATAGCAGAACCCGACAGAGAAATAGTCCAAATCACATAACTCGCACACTGGGCGTTCAAATTGAGTTCTGAAACCAGTGTACCGCCCTCAAATTAGAATTCCCCCAAATCAAACCCATTTAATTTCTCAAAATTTCGATAAATTCTCACAAATTATAGCAATTTAGATTGAAATGTGGGGAAATAAGAAGGAATCGATCTGTGCCTGTTTATACTAGCATTTGATGGTGTAAGATAAGAGCATGGGGCGTTGACATTGGGCAGGACACCTGTACGTCCGGGCCTTTGGAAATTTCTCGAAGATCCAGACCAGTTTGGAGCCTCTACGGAAGGAATGGGTGGACCATAGCAACGAACTTGGTGGCTGGATTGCATCTGGATGTATCGATACCTAAACATGAACTACTCGAAAGCCATTGAAGAAAGGTTCTTCTTCTTCTTCCTCCGATCTGAAAAATCATGGAGGAGATTCGATGCGGTTGAAGAGATGGAGAGCAAGAGAGAGAGAGAGAGAGAGAGAGTAGGAGGAAGGAAAATGGGGCAGGGAGTGAGGGAGGGCTTTATAAAACTGATAAAATAAAAAACACTTTCGATGGGTGCTTTTTGGTTTCTATTTCGTAAACTTAGAAGTGTTTTAAATCGTTTCAAATTTGAAACGACTTATAGAGCCGTACCTAAACTAAAGAGCGTGGCGTTCCAAATTTGATATTTTGGTATAGTGCGAGAAAATTCTAAACAAGTTTAATCACTTGAAAATCAAAGAGGTAAAAACCCTATTTGATCCAAGTTTCAAATAAAAAGAAAACAGTGGAAGAGCGGTTGCACAACTAGAGTATACTAGTGCTATATGCAGTCTCATGTACGCGATGCAATGCACAAGACCGGATATAGCATACGCTGTGAGTAAACTAAGCAGGTTTACGAGTAATCCAAGTGTTGAACGCCAGAAAGCTATAAGTAGAGTTCTAAGTTATCTAAAAGAAACCAAAGAACTAGGGCTATTTTACTCAGAAATTCCAGCAGTGTTGGAAGGATATACTGATGCAAGTTGAATATCGAGTGCAGGGGACAACAAGTCCACTATAGGGTGAATATTTACCTTGGGAGGTGCAGCTGTATCTTGGGGATCTAAGAAACAAACTTGCATAACGCACTCAAATATGGAATCTGAGTTCATAGCTTTGGCTGCTACAGGCAAAGAAGCTGAGTGGTTAAGGGATCTTTTATTAGAAATCTCATTCTATGCGAAGCCTACACCGGCTGTTTCACTTTATTGTGATAGTGAAGCCACTCTAGTAAGAGCCTACAGCGGTACCTATAATGGAAAGTCCAAACACATAAGTTTGAGATTTGATTATATAAGACAATTTATTTAAGATGGAATTATTGCGATCTCATTTATAAAGTCAAGTAATAACTTAAAATCTCTAAAGATTGGGTTCAATGGGTAACAACAAACCACTGATAAGTGAAAAGTTTCAGCACTAAATCTAAATAGCCTCATCCAGGATGAAAGTGCTAGCCATTATAAAAGAGGGTTGAGTATTAAAAACTCTTAATGAAATTCAGTCAAATAGGACAAGTGTTTTAAGTAACGGAAACACTGGAAGGATTTCACCTATGTGAACGTAGAAGTGGTGCCACTTCTCATGAGAGTTAGAGTTATCTCAGAATCGTTCATGAAACAAGATGGGCATATGGCCATAAAAAGTGTTAAGCAAGTAATATGGAGGAATACATAACGCAGAAGTTATTATGTGTCGTATTTTCAATTACATCATATAGGAATAATTGGTTCAATGCTGCAGCAATTAGAAATTTCGAAATAACTTTAAAATATTTACACTGAGGAAAGATTCAAATCGTAGGATATCTTTCTTTATGCATAATAACTATTATTCTGGCAGAGACTTTTCTATTGTTTTTAAAAAAAAAAACCAGTGGGGGATTGTTGAAATTTGTGGTTTTTTGAAAATATTCAAAATTTCAAAATTTCGAGATTTTGCTGCAATTCGGGAATTTCAAATTAAAAAGTGCGGTGTGTGCTTTTAGTCCCACATCGAAAATGGTAGAAAAGTTTTTGGGTTTTATATGTGGATTTGTGGGTAATATTCTTACTTGGATGTTTTGGAGATGGAGATGCTTCGGTTGCGTGCGCACTAGAACACACGCACATATGCACGCATGTGCTCACACTCGGGCACAGGCACGGGCGTGGGCGTGGGCTCGGGGAATGTGGCTGTAGTGGCACTAGTTGGCACACTTTGCACTTTGCACGTGGTAAGAGCCTAGGTGCGGTGGGTTTGAAATGAGTCAGGGCTTTATAGACGACTGAGAATGGTCGGATCATAAATCTGAAATGTTCAGCAGTTTCTAAAAATGGCTAGCTGCCTTGAAAGCTACAATGGTTCGAAAATGGACGGGCCATGATAATCCAACGGTCAGATCTTGTGATCCAACGATCGGAAATGGCTGGAATTAATGGTCAAAGGTCAAAAACGTTTTTCAAACGTTCTGAACCATTGATAGCCACTTAGCAACGGTCCACTACCTGGTGCCTATATAAATTGGATCATTCTGGTCCAAAATCAATCATCTCAACGCCGTCTCTCCCATCAAATACTTCAAATCTCCTTTTTAGAATACTGTGAACATTTCCATTGTTTGATTATGTTAGAACAGATCTATTACGTTAAACTGTTCCATAGTGGACCCATCGTGATTGCTGCACACCGGATCCAGACAGGCTTGTCTTATCCTGGGAGCAATTCACCTGTAACCCATTATAATTGATAAGGGAACGAATCATGCTTTATGGACAGCGTATTGTTTTACATGATTCAGCCTAGTGAAACGAATTTCATATTTTAATTTATTTTTTCTATTTTCGGTGTATCCAACAGATTATTTTCTAACAGTTACGCAGTGTTACCCTTACCATAGGGCCTCCCTTGATTATGTTCTGTATATTCACGCCCTCCATCTGTTTCTACACCCAATTTTAAGATGGGTCCCAAATATTATGTATATCCAAAACTTAGGTGGACCTCACTACAAGAAACAATGGTAATTGAGTGCCTTACCATTAAAAATTTCACAGGGCCATCCTAAGGTTTTGGTAATGTTTATTTGCAATTCAACCTCTTGATAATGTCAAAAAGATTTGGAATAAGGAAAAAATATAAATATCAGCTTGATAAAATACTTTTGTGACCTAAAAAAAGTTTTTAATGATTTTAATTTTTTGTTTTTTATGATATGATACACATAAGAGTGTATCTTCTTAATGTTTGGGATCTACGGATGGACGGCATGGATATACAACAAATATATAAAGGTAAAAATATCTAAAAGCGAGCCGCACACGATTAGGGTAACATCTGTGTAACAGCCCCCAGGTTAGATGTTACTCGGGAACACCTTAGCAGGTGTTACCCTTACCATGGGGCCCACCTTGATGATATTATGTGTGTCCACGCCGTCCTTATGTTTTCCGTGCCTGTTTACTTTGGTATGTTGATGTTGGTAAGTTTTATAGGTTATATAATAAAGTATGTGTTATATCCATCCATCCACTTGGCGAGCTCATAGTATGGTTTGAAATGAAAAGTAAGACACACTAACCATTTCAGAACGGTTTTCAACCATGGTTAAATAAGACGGTTTAAAACATTTTGGAACGGTTTTAAACCGTTCTTAAAATATTAGTCGTAAATTTTCAAAATTTCTTTTTTCCCACTTGGAACCTGTATTTTTTAAATATTTGATACTCAAAAAATGTTACAGTAAAATTAAAATTAAAAAAAAAAAAAAAACTGTAAAAATATAAAATAAAAATGTAACAAACAAAAATCAAATCTTTGTTAACCAAAAATATCACAAATATCGCAAATCATGTAAGATAAATCTATCAAAATATAAGTTAGTTCACACTTTTCTTAGTTATATTAACGATTACATTCAAACCAGGTGTAAAGAAAAGTTAGATTAAGAAATAAATTTTGTATAGTTTGGATTAAACCACCAAAATGATTGATGTAGTTGAATTCTAAGTCTTGAATGGACCCGAGTTTTGGGATATAAGAAGAAAATGTGGCGGCGAATGTGATGTACAGATTGGATATCACATGCACAACTTACGATATCTAGTGTAGATGTGTCATGAACCAAAAATTAATCCTCGTAGTTGAGGTCCAATCATCAATGGAGAATCGCTCTAAAATCACACTAATCCAGTGGTCCTAACCATCCATTTTTAAAGGGCTATCAATTGCATTGTTAAATGTAACATTGTGGGTGGTTCAAATCCAAAGGGAAAACCTGAAGGTTAATATAATCTGTGCAGTTTTTTGGTCATGTTCCAACCACAGCTTGCACCTCCTCATGGCCAGTGCTAATGCGTGTGCCAAACATACAAGTTTATTTCAAAATATGTGAAGAGATCAGAACTACAAAGAGAACGAATCTAACTAAAATTTCATGTTTGTCATGCCACAACACCATAAATGGATACACAAAAAATGAAAAAGCAACTTACCTTAGTAGGGTCAATTTTTCACTCGGTGTCTTTCCCAAAATTCATAGTTTGATCCCCTCCATACCTGGCTTTTTGTTGCCAACACCAAGCTCGAGATCTCTGTTATTTCCAATGCTGCAATTAATCTTCACCACCACATCTCTACGATCGGCCAAACTCGCCCTATCTTCTACAGGACTGAGGATGGGCTGTTCTTGGCCATCACCTAACACTAGCCATGTTCTTGCAAGCTCCGTCAGTTTTGAAAGATTTCCTCAGAGAATCCATGCATGAGAAGTGCTTCTTTCATGCACTAAATGTGGATAAAATTAGAGAAGCAACATGCCCGGATGCTAATCTTTTAACTGTTCATCTTTAGTTTGCAGATACCTACCAAAATGCAGACATTAAAAGAGCTTGAGAAGCATAGTATTTATGGCCAGAAACGCCTTTCATGCATGAGAAATGGATGCCAATGGATTGGAATCCTCTACAATGCCTGTTTTACACAAATCCTCTACCTGTTTTACACAGCATGTAAAACACCAAAGCTCTTTGGGCGCACCATGTTGTATATGTGAAATCCACTATTCATCAGGTGATAATCGTTACATCCACTATACATGCAAAGCAAAAGATCAGCGTGATATATATATATGGGACATGTAAAATTGTGCCTAAAACCTCTAAATTCACAGGTTGTGGCCTGCCTGAGCTCTGTATCAGGATGATTTTTGTATCTTCACTTCATCTTGGTGATTCAAACCCGATGAATGGGTTTGATCATCCACCATTGTATCCTCAATAAGAATTCATGCAGTGCAATCATGACTACTATTTAATTGTATCAAACAAAGGACCAAAGTCAAACCATCAGCATTCTCTTACTTCATTGCTTTAAGCTGCTTGCCTTTAGGTTTTTCGGAAAATTCAATAATCCAACCTTCTTCGTCAATCTTCATCAGACCGAATGCAGTTGCACGTTTTTCATCCATTGGCAATGTAGCCACAGTGATATCTGCATCAGTTTCTCTGTGCGCTTGAATGAAACTCTCATAATCCATATGATATAAATGATCTCCAACAAGAACCAGGAATTCCATGACATTGTGTTCCCCAAATAGCCATAAATACTGCCTCACAGCATCAGCAGTTCCCCGTAAAATACATCACAGAAATTCATTCAGCACAGTCCATTAGCAGAAGACAGTTCGGGCAGAAGGAAAAGAGTTCAATACCATCACATCATCACACACATGCAACAGGCTCGTGAGCATGCGTGTCTACATACATGCATGCATGCATACATACAGGGAAACGATTCCATGGTAACGTTACAACCATAATTGTGGTGGTAAAATTATAGAATAGGCCCCACGGGATGCATGTAAGACATCCACTCCAACCATCTTCCATGCACTGCCTCATTTGTGCATGGCTCCATAAATAGGCTAAAGGGAAACTCAGGTGGGCCGCACCATAGGAAACAGTTAGAATGGACGCCCACTTCCAACTGTTAACACTGTCATTATGGCAGTAATGCTAAATCATTTGTGTACATGGATGCATAAGTGGGATTTGTAAGAATAGAAGTGCAAGCACATGTAAAGATACTCTTAAGAACAATCAGAATTGAGATTGGTATTTCTAGGAAGCCATATTTCTTCGAAATTTTCAATCCAAACAGCCCCATTACAAAAGCAGAATTGAACTTTTGAAATCTTAGGAAGAGTATTGATTATAATTTTTATTTTTTACAAAAAAAAAAAAAACTGTGGAAAAACAGAGAATTTCCTGCATGCTTTCTGGCAAATTTGATCATTCCATTAGCCTCTTTGTGAACCAAACAGAATGAACAACTTGGTTTCTGAAACACACTATTTATCTGTACATGAATTCTTATTTTATTGCATATTCCATTACATAAATATAAGAACCAAGTATACCTAACAAGTTTGATGTAAATTTCACAGCAAATCTGTAGATTCACCAATTCTCTAAGATTCACTGATGATAACAACATCGATGTAAATTTCACAGGAAATCCATAGATTCACCGATTCTCTAAGATGAGAGTGGGGCGCATTGGCCTCTGGTGTGAGGATTCTTAAATTTTGTGAGGGAGAGGAAAGCACCTTGTTGTTCCGAGCAATGACACACGTTTTGAAGCTTAAAATACACATGTAGAATAGATCTCTTCTTTGAGGTCTACTCCATCTTCATCCTAGTCCTTTTTAAAGTTTACTCTTCTTCTAGCATAGTGGAACTCACTTTTTCAAGTTTAATCATACATTACACATTGATGGGCACTCTGTTTATAGCTACCAATTTTCTAATATAAAAAATGCTCTGTTCCAAATCAAAATTGCATACATCTAAAAGGATAAACAGTACCAAACCCATTCAGAAAATGAGCCTATCAGCAACCATTAGGCAGAGTATGTATGTAAACATTACCTGGAACCAGTTTGGATTCTCAGGGCTCTGCTGAGCAGCAAGAACTTCAACAAAGCCTTAATTCTTGTATCCACTCATGTTACTTCCATATGCACGGGAAAGGTGGCGGTTAAGAGATGCAGAATTGAATTGTGTTAGAACATAGATCTTTGATATGTTACTGTTCAAGCAATTGCTAACAGGAATATCGATTAGCCTATAGTTGGCTCCTAAAGGAACAGCAGGCTTTGCTCTCTTTTTGGTGAGACGGTACGAGCAGGTACCAGCTCCGCCTCCAAGTATAATTCCCAATACGCTCTGCAGGAAAAAAAGAAACGGAGAAACTCAGGTGGGCCGCACCATAGGAAACAGTTAGAATGGACGCCCACTTCCAACTGTTAACACTGTCATTATGGCAGTAATGCTAAATCATTTGTGTTCATGGATGCATTAAGAGCATCTTCTACTCTCAACTTCTTCTCTTTCAGTTTTGTCTCTGTTTGCGCTCCAACCTGTCCAACAGTGCCAAGAATGTTGGGGAATTGAACACATTTATACCAATTTGTAGTTCAATCATAACCATCTTGGATTATTTGGTTGAAACCAAATCTGATTGTGTTTTTAAGATTTGTTGGGTTCTGTTTTGTAGTTTAGATCCCACCAATTGTTTGAGTTTTCAGCCTTGTTTGGATAGAAGTTCTTCCATATTCTGAGTGAAGAGATCTTCCCCAAAGCAACGAGAGAGAGAGAGAGAGAGAGAGAGAGAGAGAGAGTCTGAAACAGATGATTTTCTGGGACGCGGATTGCGTCTTACCCCCGCCCAGACAGTAATCCGTCTGGGCAGGGCTATGTGGGGCCCACCATGATGTAAGTGTTTTATCTGCACCGTTAATCATTTTTCTCAGATCATTTTAAAATAGGATCCAGAAAATGAGGCAGCTCCACAGCTCCTGTGGACCACACCAAAGGAAGCTGCAGTGATAATGACACCCCACCGTTGAAACCTTTCCAAGGGCCACCGTTATGTTTTGTACCATACAACCTATTAATAAGGCCATGTAGACATGGATGAAGTGAAAAAACAAATGTCAGCTTGATCCGAAACTTCTCCGGCTCCCAAGAAGTTTTTAATAGTAGACGTTAAATCCCACTTTGTGGTCCATTTAATCCCTTTGCCTGCCTCATGTTTTGGCTCATAACTTAAAATGATATGAGAAAAACGATTAACGGTGTAGATAAAACACTTACATCATGGTGGGCCCCACATAGCCCTGCCTGGATGGATTACCGTCCGGGCGGGGGTAGGACGCAATCCGCGTCCGATTTTCTGAGAAGTTTCTGATCAGGATTGATTAGCTATCCCTTCAACTAGAAACATAGAAAACAGATTAGGATTCTATTACTATTTCAAGCAAATATTCATCCTCCAGATGCAAATTCTGCTTTCTTTACTTCGTTGCATATAAAGACAAACAGTTGTATTTTTTGAAAAGTTATAAATAGTAGCACTTGTTTGCTAAAGAATCTTGGATTATAAATGCCAATGTGGCACATGTGCACAAGATCCTAGCCATTCACCAGGAGTAGCCACCATGAAAACGCAGTCATCAAGTGGGCCGTACATGGACAGTTGGAAATGTCAAATCCAGATGAGTTAACAGGCCTAAAATGTCAAATCCAGCCCTAACATGGATCACAAATATGTTGTTTGTATTCAAACAGATGGTGAAAAGAAAGAAGGAACAAAAAAAAAAAAAAAGAGAGACAATGGTCAAGATCAAAGCGTGATTTTGGCATCATGGCCCATCCAAAATAGCACCCAGTCAGATGGACTGCTCCAGTCAACTGTCCACTGCTTATGCTGCTAAGACAAATTGTATCCTATTATCCAACCAAGAATATAAAATTAGAGACGAACACACCTAGCTCAGAACCGGCAAGACGCATAATGGCCCTGGGGCTGCTTGGTGTTTTTCTTCTAAGTTTCTTGGCTCTCAGGGATGTGTGTACGTGTGGCAAAAAAAAAAAAAAAAGGTGGCCCCAACTTGCTTCCAAGTGGGGGTGTACATCAAGTCGAACCGAGTGGAGTTGGCTTGGCTTGGCCACTAGCTGACCTCAGTTCGAACTCAACTCGGCTCGGCCACTAGCTGACCTTAGCTCGAACTCAGCTCGGCTCGGTTCGGTGAGCAGCTCAGGCCAAATGGTGAAGTGTTTGATCACCACTGTTTCCTGTGGTGTGATCCTCCTAAGATTTGGATCTGCTGTATTTTTGGGCTCATTCCTTAAAATGAGATGGGAAAACAAATGAATAGCCCGGTTATCAGATAAAAACACCAGTGGGCCCCACATTTAGGAATCCACAAGCCTCGGACTGAAGCCTCGTCCACATCTGATGTAAGACCCGTATCTTAGACCGTACCATTCCGTAGGCTTCCGCGGTCCTCCAAGTCGAATTCTGGTAACTCTCGACCTGTATCCGATGTTTGCGCGTGATCCTAAGCCGAGTCCTGCATACCAAAGTTGGCTCGACCCGAAACTTGTACCCTAGCGACTGCGCCATCGCCGCGGTTCCAAAGCCGTGACTCGCGCACCGATCCGATACCCGGGCCAGGAGATGTGGGCTCCTGTTTATTCCGAAGAAACGTCAGACATTGCAAATTCTAAGAGAATCTCTACAACCCATCACATCAAATCAAGTTAAGTACACCACCCATACCCCATGCAACATCACCTTAACTCAAGTACAAACACTCACTCCTTTTCCACAAGTCAACTCTCTCCCTACCCATCCCTTTTTTATCAAAATTTCAAACAAATCCATACCTCTTCATCCCCTTCCTTACAACACCCATTCCACCCATCCCATATCAATCTATCACCTCTCTTTCTCTCTCGTTCTCTAAGCAATCTTCCAATTCCCATGAGAGCTTCCAACGTCCAAGTCCTCTCTCCCAAAAACAAGTGTGGCCCACTTTCCCACCCTATCATCTTCCATCTCAACCATTCATTCTCCATCAACCTCCATTAAAATAAAAGGCAAAGAGCATAAGAGTCCAAGGAGCTAAAGAAGGAGGCCGATAGGTGAGTGATCTACCGTCGGGGTCCCTCCATCATCGTTTCTCTCTCTCTCTCTCTCTCTCTCTCTCTCTTCCTTTGTATGGTGATGATGATAAGGAGGTGTGTGTGGCCCACCTAGTATGTGTGTGTGGCCCACCATGAAGTACGTAATATATCAATGCCATCCATATATCGGCCCACCTTGCTAGACTGTCCAACGGCAAGCCCATTGGCCTGTCCGTCTGGATAGGCCCAGTTGAAGAGAACTCAAATATCAATTGATGAAAACGTGGGGCCCACGTGATGTTTAGATCATCCAGACTGTCCACTGGGTCTGGACGGAGGGAAAACACAAATATTACCTTGATCCAAATCATGGTGGCCCACCCCCGTGGCACCACCATGATGCATGTGATCTACCCTCACCGTCCATACGTTAAGGACGGTGGGCCCCTGATGCCCTGGTCCTACATCCAGCCGTCCGTCCAGGACGTTGGATGACTAGCATAAAAAATAATAATAATAATAATAATAATATAAAATATAACAATTAATATTATATAATATAATATATTATATTTAGAGAGAGAAGTGGGATGGCCCACCTATGTGGGACCCATCCTGGTGTATGTATTGTATACCCACCCCGTCCATATCATTGATCCAAACCGTCCAGCAGTCTGGATGTGGGTGTGGATACACCGTGATGTATGGGTTGTATCCCCACCGTCCTAAGGTAAGGACGGTGGGGCTAGCTATCACGTGTAGGGCCCTACCTTGATGTATAATTCGTATCTGCTTCGTCCATTTGGACGGTGCCATGTGGGCCCTGACCATGATGTAGCACTGATATCCTGACCGTCATTTGTTAAACGTGTGGGAGCCAGCACACCACTGTCCATTCATTTGGTGAGCTCGTCATAGGCTTGAGACCAAAAAAAATGAAGCAGATTCACATCTCTGGTGGGCCACATACGTGGACCCCACCCCTAATGTATGTGATCCAGCCAAACCGTCCATTCATCTAGCGAGCTTGTCTCAAGGCTTGGGCCACATACGTGGACCCCACCCCTAATGTATGTGATCCAGCCAAACCGTCCATTCATCTAGCAAGCTTGTCTCAAGGCTTGAGACTGAAAATAAGACAAATCTGGTATCATGTGGACCACACTACAGAAAACAGTGGATTAAACACCCACCATTAAAACCCCTTTTGGGTTACAGAAGTTTTGAACCAATATGATATTTTGTTTTCCCTCACTGTTCAGGTCTTTGTGACCTTATGAACAATCTGTATGGGAAATAAATGCTATGGTGGGCCATCTAATTTTTTAACAGTGTGAATCATTATCACCACTGCCATTTGTGGTATGGTCTAGATGATCCTTTGGATATGATTCATTTTTTTATGCTCTATAATGATCTCTAACTATGGATGACTCGGCCCATTTGAATCAGCCCACTTGACTCGACCCATTTGATTCGGCCCATTTGATCAGCCCATTCAAATCGGCCCATTCGACTTGGCCCAATGTGATGCGTATATGCCTCTTAAGTGAAGCCCATGATGATGTATATTAGGCCCTTGTATGAGGCCGTGGGCCCATTATACGATTGACCCTATGAGTGTCATTCCTCGGGAGCAATGTTGGTTAAAGGTCCACATTGATGGGTAACTCACCTAAGGGTCATTTTGATTTCTCATTGCAAGTGCAAATACCAGGTGAATGGGTAATTATGACCCTTTCACCCGTTTGGAAATTTTTGGAAATTCCTACCTTGGAAACAGTTCAAAAGTGCTAGTTGAAATTTTTGGACCTTACTGTGACATATATGACACATCTGTTCCGTCCATCCATTTTATCACTACATTTTAAGACATGAGCTGAAAAATTATGTAGATCCAACACTCAAGTGGCCCACACCAAAAGAAACAATGGCCCTAAGAAGTTTTTAATAACAAGTATTTGATTCACTTTTTCTTTTTTTTCTGTGGCGTGGTCCGCTAGAGCTTTGGATATGCCTCATTTTTTGGCTCATGCCATAAATTCATCTGGCACAATGGATCAACGGTGTGGATAATGAAGAAATCATTATCCTTCATGTTTATCTTATTTGTTGGGTTCAAATCTTCCATTTGCATTAAGGGCCTACCATTGGCGAAAAAGAGAGCATTTGATGGAAAAAATGGAAGGGCATGATGCATTCGGATGCGACAATGTCCTGTTGCAGCATGTCCATGCCAGTGGACCCACAGTGGTAATTGTCACATGCTGCACTCTGATGTCTGCTACAGAACACTTCTTTATAACCCAAACATTGATCCATAGTTTCTGAAAAAATCAGCATGTGAAATACCCATTATCTGTTGGGTCCATTGCCAACCAGTCCAAGCTCAGCCATATAAGGCCTGGCACAATCATTGGGGCATCCAGTTACCACTATTACTACTGACTCATTGTACTTGAGGCCAACCTATAACAACAAAACACCATTTTCAAGCGTCTGGGCGACCCTATGGAAAAACAGGTTATGCCTACTTCTGCTCATTTTGAATTACTTGATAATATTTACATCTAAGTTAAACACACCCACATGCCACACCAAGGATTGACTATAAGGCCTCTAACCCCATTGGAAGAATTCAACAATGCATGGTTAAATAGTTAAAAGAAACAAACGAAACAATCGAAGAAGATCCAGATTTTACCTGTGGAGCTTTATCCAGTCCTTGATGACCACTGAGCGATCACTATTTCAAAACTGTGTTACTTTCACACAACAATGCTTGTGAGGCCCTCACCAGTTCCTCATCATCATTGACAATGTATTATATATAAAAAGGTCATTAATCACAAGTCACAATGACCAAGGAGTAATAACAGTACCGTCTCTAATAAAAGAATTCTTGGGTATTTTCAGATCTCTATTTTTATAGGGTCATTGGTATAACCACCTATATGCAGCCCATAAATCAGATGGATATGATAGTATGATAGTCTGGTGATAGCTTCTCATAACCTCACTCACTTTGTGGACTGTCCTGCAACTTACTCATTTTGGATTGGAGCTTCACATGAGACAACGTGCTCTTCCACCATCATTGAGTTTTGGATTTCCAGCAACTCAACATATGTTTGAGAAAGCCTCCATATAAGATAAACTGAGAAATATAGACACAAAGATGGAAAAGAGAAGAAAAGAAAACCAACATCAAAAAATTCCATAGAAAAGAAATTAAATAAATACCAAGGACGAAATTGGAAGGACAGAAAAATTAAATTTTTTAAAAAAAAAGGAATATAAATAGAAGAGGCATTGATGAGACAAAGATGAAGATTCAGAAAAACAACCCAAAGGATTCTGATGAATTGACTTTATTGGACCAAAATAAATGCTACGTACATCAATGGGCAACTACCCTTGTTGGCTAATCGTATTCCATCCTTGATGATTTCCTTCACGACCATACCCTATGAAGTGGCAATTCATACACAGTCCAGAAACCCCCAAGAGAAGTGATGGCCAAATGAGGTAGTACATCTAACGAGGAACAAAAAATGGATAGTACACAAGAGTTACAAGGGTAACCAATAAGCATTTAGAATTCCAAACAAAGAAACAATGGTTTACTATCGCATAAATATCTTTTTCGGCTCGAGAAGGCTACCATTACGAACTTTCTAGCCAACAACTTTTCAAAGCATTACCGCTTTGAACTAGGATAGGTAGTGGTTGAGCAGTGCATGATCCCCAGCGTTCTTTGCAGCCACGGCACCAAGGGTGCACACACCAGCCCGACCACAGATGAATGTCACATGTCTGCATATAAAAAGATGCACACAGTAAGCAGCAAGATGATAATAGTGCAATACCCATCAAGGTCCACCTTAAAACAAAATGCTCCTTCTAGAGGCTCCTTTCACGCACAATCCACAGCATATCCCAAGATCGTTAGTTATTACACCATATAGTCACCCAGATAATGCATATTTTTTATTTTATTTTGAAAGATCAATGCAGAGTTTTTCAATGATTTCTCATAATAAACATTCTTCAGAATCATTTTAGAGATAGCCTAGATATTGTACATATGCAAAGATTCACATCAATCGAGTAAGATAGGTGAAAGATATACGAAATTAACTAAGAAAAAGATTCACACAAGTACCCTGATACTCGTGAAGCAGTATCACAGGCCCTCACAATTTCAATGCAGAGATTGAGATCATTCTTTTTCTTGGTGACTTCGTATGCTTTGAAAAGTAAGAATGCTGTCCCAAGGGAGCCAATGTAGAGAGTGAAATCCCTAACACACCGTCCAGCCCGTACCCAAGTCTCCTTCACAATCTGAAAAAAAAATAGGTAATGGGAATGATGTAAAGGCAGAAGTCACCAAGCCTTGAAAGTGAGATCCATTTTTCAGCACGAACCAATCTCACGCTTTTTATGTCTGCATTCAATAGAAATGTGACCATCTAAATAAGAGGGTCACTAAGCCTGCAGGCATGTACAAGGCAGCTCATCTACATGCAATCATGGCATATTGGCACAAGATTCCCACTGTAACAATGCCTTGGCCAAAATATCTAGCCGATTCACTTATTACGCAGGCAATAGGCCACAGTTTATGAGACAAATTGATGGCTACAAAAACTAGGCAAGGTTCTGCTCGGCCATCTGCCTATTTCTAACATTGTGGCCTCAAAAACTCGTTTGTTGAACCAGATCATCAAAAAGGCCAGACCCATCTAATCGACGGCTTGGATCTTGTTCCCTTATGCTGAACTGAGACATGTAGTGGCTTGTGGATGGGAACCTTGTACATGCACGTGGGCTAAGCAAACCTCTCTAAATAAGGTATCCTAAATTATATAATCCCAGTAGCTAATCATAGAACTCCAAAATGAAGACCATGACAAACATTTTAGGGTTATTTTTTAATAATTTCAACTTAACATGAATCTAGGTCCAATGGAACATTTTGTAAATATGCGCATCAATATGGGTATTTTAATGTGCCATCCTAATTTGTCCTATATATGCCTAAAAGTTGGAAATATGGAGGGATGTTTCAGAATCTAAAGGTTCAAAAACGATGGGATAAAAATAGAGTTTGTGGAATGCAATTTTAGCAATTTAGTAATGATATGAGTGCAAAGTGAGGAATTAATTAAGATTGATTGCCACAAGGTAACCCAAAATGACCATTTCTGACATCTTGGGTCAATAATTCATGACAACAAAGAGATTGAGAAGAATGTTGCTCATTGAATTAGAGAAGGTAGATGGAAGAGAGATGAGCTTAAGAAGTTTATGCAATCCCTGCATACCAATCAAAATGAAGGGGAGATTTTATAGGACAGCTGTCAGATCAGCCATGCTTTTATAGAACAGAATGTTAGACAGCAAAATGTTTATATAATGAGTGTAGCTAAACAAGGATGTTGAGATAGATGAATGGCAAGGCGAGGAAGGATGGGATTAGAAGTGAATGCTATGACCGAAGAATGCAATTATTGCAATTTAGAATCGTAGACTCACTGTAATTTTCGATTACATGGATGACCCAACAGATTGAATTATTGCAATTATGTTCAACTGAACACCCATATATCAAATGCTTTCCACACACACACAAGAAATGAATGTAAATATTCAGCTCAATCAAGAGACGAGATTTTTTTAATAACATCATATTCTTGCAATCAACTGTGCATCCAAACAAATCATCCATGACAAGAATAAAAGCAGCTTGCTTTTCAAGTACAAACCAAAATGGTTTAATAAAGAGAGTTGAACCTTGCAAAGTTTGTGTTTGTGGCTGAAGGAAATGAATTAGAAATAAATGTTCCTCTGCCTCTGCTGGACAGGACAGCGGAGCCTCATTCTTGAACAATAACACTCTGTTGGAATTACCTCCTCCTTGAACAAAATAAATTGCTGGCATACCAATTAAGCCACATTCTGTTGGTAAGTTTTTTCTTTCTAAAACTGCAATGTAAGCAAATCTGAACATTCTCATACCATCAAAATGATCCATAAGCCTGTATTTAAATTGAGAGTGTTTTTTTTAGTCCATAAGCCTGTATTTAAATCTGAACAAAATAAAGTATTCTTCTAATGGGCTGAGCCAAACACAGTTCAATTGAATTGTGCATTCAAATGATCTCCATGTTGAAACCACCTTACACTCAGTTGGAGTCAAAAGAAACATAACTGCATTTTGAGGGCTCCGTCCTCATTATAATAGTAGGACACATTTTCATCATTTAAAATTGAGTGAAAAGCTGCACTTGTGGCTATACTAATTTGTGATTTTGGAATTTCTACTCTTAGTAGATTTCCAAGAATCACAAAATGGGGATGTTTTGTGTTGTATTAGGAAAAAACAAAAGAGTTCTTTCAAATCCACATCAATATCATTTAACTGTTTTTGGATTTTCTAGTAATAGTGTAAGAGTAGAAATCCAAAATCACATATTAATGTTCTCAGAGGCTGAGCCAAACACAAGCTAAACTGATTAATGGTTCCTTTTTTTCTTTTCTTTTTTGAAATGTGAGAACACAGGCACTCTTACACCCCCATGCACACTTTCAAGAGTACCCCATGGAAAAGTTTCGAAATGAAATACCCAGATCAGAAATTATCCATATCCGATTTTTCTGGCCATCAACATGAGAATCCAAACAAGGGTTTCTCATGAAACAACTGCTGGAGAAAGATAAAACCTAGAACACTTGACGTAGTTTACTAGTTACCTTTCTTTTCTTTTCTTCTCTTTTCTTTCTTTTTTTTTTTTTTTCCTTTTTTGTCTTTTTTTTGTATCAAAGTTACCATTTCTAAATGTGGTAAATGTGTATGAAATCCGAAACAATCATCCAGTGGCGTTGCTTAAATGGACCATATATACCCATAAAAAACAACAAAAGACCCATAAAAACAACAGAAAATGAAAAATACCCAGATTATAATTAATCCAGTAACATTATCTCAGCACATTCCAAATACAAAACCCATAAAATCAACAAAAAAAAAAAAAAAAAAAAAAACCGAAAAATACCCAGAACATAATTCATCCATATCAAGCAACCAACACAAAAATCCAAACATGATGTGCTCGAAAAAGCAAAAAAAGAAAAAGAAATCTCGAAAACTACTGTTCTTCGATCCAAACAATAATAAGAAGCAGAAATCGCAACATAAATGAGAGAAAAAAAACAAACCTGAAAATTTCTCCTATCATTTCAAATTCGAAAACAAACCCAACAAAGGAAATGAGAATCAAAGCAGTATCTGGTGATTTTAGCTTACCTGAGAGAGAGAGAGAGAGAGAGAGAGATTGAGATATTTGCCATTAAAAACCCAACGTAGGGTCCGTGGACACCATTAAAAACTTCCTAGGGTCCAATGTAAGGTTTATTTGACATCCAACCCTAAATCCCTAAATCCCCAAATCCCTAAATCGGTACTGAGATTGAGAGAGATTGAGAGAGAGAGAGAGAGATACCTCACGGTTAACCGAGCTTCAGAGAGAGATAGAGAGGGCGTGCGTGGGTAGGGCGTTCGGCAACGGTCAGCGACAGAGAGATTAGAGAGAGAGGAAGAGAGATACAGAGAGAGAGAGAGAGGAGGTAGAGGATGCGAGAGAGACAGAGAGGGGACAGGGTCGAGAGATCAGAGAGAGAGGAAGAGAGTCAGTGAGAGAGAGGAGGGAGAGGATGCGTGAGCGCTGGGAGAGGGGCGAGAGAGACGGAGAGAGAGAGAGAGGGAGTGGCGTTGGGAGTAGGGCGTCTATGGGACGCCCTACTTTGACTGACGTCACCAAGTTCTGTGGGCCCCAGTCTGATGTATTTGTTATATCCACACCGTCCATCCATTTTGAGATATCATTTTAAGTCATGAACCAGAGAATGAGGCAGATATAAATCTGTAGTGGACCCCACCACAAAACAGTTGGGAGAGTGATTCCCACTGTTGAACCTATCTTAATGCCCATCTTAATGATTATTTCAAATTCAACTTGTTTAAAAGTTAAAAATACATGAAATAAGGGAAAACATAAATATCACCTTGATATAAAAATTTTGTGGCCTTTAGAAGTTTTTAATGGGGAGCACCACTGTCCCACTGTTTTTTGTGCTGGGGTTCACTGGAGCTTTGGATTTAACTCATGCTTTGGATTTTGCCCTAAAACGTTCTCTCCAAGTGGATGGAAGGTGTGGATATAAAACATACATCATGGTAAAATTAGAGGTATATAAATCTCAAGTGGACCACACCACATGAAAACAATAGTTATTGGTTATCCATCATTAATATCGCCGTAAGGCCAACTGTATTGTTTATTTGACATCCAGTCTGTTTATTAGGTCATACGGGCCTAGATGAAAGGGAAAAACAAAAATCATCTCGATCCAAAATTTTCATGGCCCCCCAAAATGTTTTAAATGGTTGATGCTCATTCAACACTATTTCCTATAATGTGGTCCTTTTCATATTGGGATATGCCTCATTTTTTGTCTCGTGCCGTAAGATGATCTTTAAAAATAAATGGACGGCATGGATTAAACACATACATCATGGGGCCTGCAAAGCACCAACTACCAGTCATTGGATGGTGTAAGAGCGAGTAGCCAATCTGTTCCCCTTATTTGTGGTGTGATCCATTTAATCTTTGGATATGATTCATTTTTTAGAAAAAATTCTCTAAAATGATCTCGAAAAATGGATGAACAGCGTGGGTTGATCTCCAATTTTCAGTAAATTCGAAAGTCAAGTGGACCATGCCACTTAAAATAGTGTGGAATAATGATTTCAACTGTTGATACCTTCCATGGGTCCACAATAATTTTATTTGACATCCAACATGTTCATTATCTGTTAACATAGATTAATGAAGTGGATAAAATAAATAAATAATGGTGGGCCCCACAGAATTTACTTTAGTAAGGGTAATGATGAGTAACTCACCTAAGGGCCCGTTTGATTTCTCATTGCAAGTGCAAATCCTAGGTGAATGGGTAATTATGACCCTTTCACCCGTTTGGAAATTTTTAGAAATTCCTGCCTTGGAAACCGTTCAAAAGTGCTAGTTGAAATTTTTGGACCTTACTATGACATATATGACACATCTATTCCGTCCATCCGTTTTATCACTACATTTTGAGACATGAGCTGAAAAATTATGTAGATCCAACACTCAAGTGGCCCACACCAAAAGAAACAATGGCCCTATGAAGTTTTTAACGACAAGTATTTGATTCACTTTTTTTTTTTTTTTTTGTGGCGTGGTCCACTAGAGTTTTGAATATGCCTCATTTTTTGGCTCATGCCATATATTCATCTGGCACAATGGATCAATGGTGTGGATAAGCGACATGCATCACGGTGGGGCCCACAACCATTTTGTAGCCTTTTCGATTTCTGTATATAAAAAGTAAGCAGTCAAATCAAATATAGGGAAGAGTGCTACAAATACATAAGGAAATGATCATTATGCAGTTACACTGCTTTTACCTCTGAATTGGAAAATCAAACAAGCCCTAAATTTAGTGGAGAGAAAGGTTTCTTTAAAACATTCATAATCACATATTGGGCCTGCCTAAATGTGATTCAGATATCCAACCTACTCATTATGTGTGTCCCACTTGGATGAGAGGTTAGACCAAGTTTCAGCGGCATCTAAAACTCACGTGGGCCCCATCAAGATCTTTTATATTATTGATAAACAATTTCCATTCACAATACCGAACCTAAATCATGGACGTTCCTAATCATCAGATCATCTTAGCATATGGGCCCTAGTGGGGCAATGCATGGACAACTAATGTGGTTAATGCAAACAGCCAATGTACAGTTCAAGCACAGCCATTTCTTTCGTGGACCAAATCTAAGTCCTCCTACACTTAGACTCGACCCATTAAAACTATTTGCAGACATCCTAAAAAATATAAAAGCACTTGGTGGGGCCCACATGAGTTTTGAATACGACTGAAACTCATTACCCTTAGCATACTAAAAAAGATATTGGGCATACCATATCCAAAGATTAAATCAACCACACCACAAATAAGGGAAACAGATTGACCACTCCCCCTACACCATCCAATGGCTGGTGGTTGGTGCGGTGTGGGCCCCACCATGATTTTTAATCCCTGGGCCCACCATGGAATGGTGCATCTAACTGATGAGGTAGATGTTTACTTTTTTTTTTTTTTAATAATCTACTATAATCTAAAATGATATAAAAAAAAAAATGAATGGATAGTGTGGATACAATTCATACATCTCTCCGAATTGATGGATGGTGTGGATACAAAACACACATCATGGTAGAACCCATATAACTAGTGACAACACTTCAGTAAGACTCTTGCACAGATTGGCTATTCCCCTTGCCACCAGCCAATGGCTGGTGGTCAGTGCTCCGTGGGCCCCATCATGATGTATGTATTTCATCCACGAGGTCTATATATTTTTCTATATCATTTTATGATATGAGACCAAAAAATGAGGTATATCCCAATCTAAAGTGGACCACATTAGAGGAAACAGTCTTAATTGAATGTTGACCATTAAAATTTTTTTTAGGGGCTATAAAAGTTTTGGATCAAGCAAATCTTTTTATTTTCCCTTCATTTGGGTCCGTATGACCTAATCAACAGATTGGATGTCAAATAAACAGTACAATGTGCCTTAGGAGGATTTTAACGGTGGATATCCAATCACTATTCTTTTCCTGTGGTGTGGTCCACCTGATATTTATATCTCTCTAATTTTTAGGATCAAGCACTAAAATGATATATAAAAATGGATGAACGGAATGGATGAAAAACATACATCATTGTGGGGCCCACAGAGCACCGACCACCAGCCACCAGGCTGGTGACAAGGAGAGTCGCCAATTCGTTTAGCATTTTCACTTATCCTGAGAGAGGGAACCCACAAACCCCTCCCGCCTGAAACGCCCTAACCCTAATCCCTCTCTCTCTCTCTCTCTCTCTCTCTCTCTCTCTCTCTCTCTCTCTCTCTCTCTATCTTCTTGCAATGAAAAGAGGGAGAAAATGGCATGGAAGATCCATTCCATTCCCTTCATTCTCACGCTCTGTCCTTCTCTCTCATTCCCACAGATGCCCTCAAACACAACTCCTCGGGCCTGAGATTCATGAGCAGGGCAACACTTTCATTGTCCATGGAGGCAGCGAATGCCTCTACGCCACCTCCATTTCTACCCATAACAGAAGTTTCACAACGGGCAACAATGATTCTTATATACAGTAATTCCATCTATAACCCTCGATCCTCTTCGGATTATTCCAGGCTATGCCGTAAATGCTACCTTGGCACACGTGTGAGTGATCTAGGATGCCGATTGAGTGGTCCTGTGGTGTGTATATTGGGATGGACCGTTCATCATGTGAATGATGTGTGCATGTTGAGTGTAGGTCATTGGTTGTGATTTTCTTTTAGGGACGTGCAGGTGTGCTAGTAGATTTTCAGGTTGAGGGGCATTTCTCATGTGGCTGTTGCGTGAACGCTTCAGATCTGACACGGTTTTGAAAATGGAGCATTTGGGATTACTATTCCTCGGTTTTACATTGTCTTGATGTGATTTTCGAACTAGGGTTTGGTTGGGGAATGTTTTGAAAGCTTGGAGGCGGTGAGTTGTTGGGATCTGTGATGGTTCTTAGTTTGAATTGATGGATCATGGCAATGCTCAATAGTTTGTGATCTGAAATGTCTGGTGGGGTCCATTGAATTGGCCATGGTAGGAAAATCTCATGAACAAATAATCTTAAACATTCAGCCGGTTATTGGCCGCGGTCAATTGATTGGGAAAATGTTCACTGATGGGACAAGTTGTTGGATGTAGACCATTCTTGGTGGGACCTATCCAATGGTTGGTACACATCACCACCAAACTGTTATGACATTTTCCTGGTAGTACATTTTGATGCTTCCTACTGTGGGGAATACTTGGACAATCTGTGATGTATATGCTGAGATATGTTCAACCCACATGGATTGTGCAACTTGCTCATTTATACAGAAGCTAATGTGGCAATATAACATAACTGCAAATAGGCCTGGACAACTTCATCAAACCCATCATTGACAGTTTTGCACATTGATTGAGTATGAACGTTTAGGTCTTGAAAGATTTGACTATCTTGTTTTAAAATGTTAAATCCAAGTATGTAGTTAGATCTAAATCAATTTTTAGTAGTATATTAGGACTAAAGACTGTAGAGGTTTCATATGCAGATGCACCATGCTCCCATTGTAGTAATCTGGCATTTTGATCACCTGACATCTTCTTCCTTTTCCACTGATAAATGACATCATTACTAAGTTTGCAGCACGTGGGACATGGGCAGTCTATAGCTATTGCCAATGTGGTTTGTTCTTTTAGTCTACAGTCCAATATTGCCAATTTACTTGTCAATTTACTATCCTTTAATTGGTTAGGTCCAACTGAGCTGACAGTTCTATGTTTTGATATTTCACAAGTTTTGGGGGTCCAAGTATGGATCTGTTCAAACAAGTCCAAGTATGAATTATAAGTATCGATACTTTCTAACTTGGATTGCAACCTGTAGGTAGTGCCCTTGGCTCTATGGAAGGTCGGGTTGCTATGAAGTTCTTTGATTTATCCGAGGCCTTCCACCCCATGTAAATTTTGCATGCTTTTGTTATGATAGATGGGAAGGCTACTTACAGGCACATTTGCCCGCATGGCATGTGTAAGTGTGTGGTCTAGGTTACATCCTATGTATGTTGAGGATGGGCAAGTTTGCGCTGGTTGAAAAAAAAAGGGGGCCAGTTTGGTCATTATTGCATTTGTATTTTGAGGATGGACCTTTTGTCATTTCTTTTTCAACAGCCCTTCTCTTGTTGTAGAAGGGTGGGTCACATATAGGCAGAACAACCATTTTTAGGCAATGACATGACAAAGACCACCTGATGACTAGCTTACATCTTGCACATTTTGGCATATGGCGCATATGCAATAGTCATAATAACAATGGTTGCTTATTCTCGCTGACTCATTCCCTTGCAGCTACAGTACATTTTCCACTGGAGGATGCGACAGATATGTAAACGTGAATTTCACATGGGAATAAATATACATGCTCATAATGGCGGGGCCTACTTTCTTACCGCTAAAAGTGAATTTCTATAGCTAGGAAACAACCACAGAAACCATAAAACTAGAGCCTTCTTACTAGATGTTGTATCCATGCCAAGAGTTTCTAACTTGCATGGAAAGAACAAAACTATCAAGTGTCTTTTTGTCTTTTTGGATGAACAATGAAGCTAAAGATGACCCGAGCAAGGAATGTTGGCATTTTAAACAGCTCGATCCACTGTGGGGAAATGGAAGTGCACATAAAAAATCTGTGTATGTAATCAACCTCTTCCTTCTATTCAGCTTCCGGCTTGCTTGGATTGATCTCTATAATGTTTGTTCGAAGCACTTAATTATGGTTTTGTCTTCATATTAGGTAGTGAATATTATATGATGGGACCTTATTGTTTTACCTTGGGTTTCATTGTAGGCTCGACTGATCGCAAATGAAAACAACGTGGTTCAAGTAAACAGTAGATAAGAACATTTTCTTCTCTTATTTTCTTTTCTTTTTCAGATTTTTGAATTATGACATTTTTAAATTTCCAAGGTATGGATTTTACGTCAATTTTGTTCAATATTCTCATGACAAACATTTTGTTTGTACAAATATCTCTCGATTGTTTCTACAAATAGCTTTAGATTAGAATATAAATTAATGTTTTATTTGTTGTATTTGATTTTTTGAAGTTTAGATTTGATTTTATCTTCCCTCTCAACTCTCCACAGACTTTTTACATTGAAATTTCTTCATAAAATTGCTTATTGGACTCTGGTCATTATATTCTTCTGCAGACCGCTTTGAAGGAAGAGCACTTCTTGTGGCAACTTTTAAACATTGAAAAGGATATGAAGAAGTTGAATGATGACTTGAAGGAGAAAATGAGAACCTATCAAGAGGTTTTGAAGGTACAGGAGGAATGTGAACTTGAAGCAATTGCTAAGAAGAAAGAATAAATTGCTAAAACCTAAACCTAAACCTAAAACCTAAATGTATTCTCAAATCCCTAAACCTAAACCCACACTTAATCCTAATCTCAACTCCTTAACCTAAACCTAAACTTGAAAACCCAAACCTAAACCCGAACCCGAACCCGATTTCCTAAACCTAAACCTTAACCTATTCTTAATTCCCTAAACCTTAACCTATAACCTAACTTAAACCTAAACCTATAACCTACACTTATAACCTAAACCTAAACCTATAACCTATAACCTAAATGTATTCTCAAATCCCTAAACCTAAACCTAAACTTGAAAACTGAAACTTAAACCCGAACCCGAACCCAATTTCCTAAACCTAAACCTTAACCTATTCTCAATTCCCTAAAGCTATAACTTATAACCTAAACCTAAACCTTAACCTAAACCTATAATCTAAACCTTAACCTAAAGCTAAACAACCTTAACCTAAACCAAAACCTATGACCTAAACGTTAACCTATAACCTATAACCTATAACCTAACCTTAACCTTAACCTTAACCTATAACCTAAAACCTAAACCTAAACCTAAAACCTAAATGTATTCTCAAATCCCTAAACCTAAACCTATACCTAATTCTAATCTCAACTCTCTAACCTAAACCTAAACCTAAACTTGAAAACCCAAACCTAAACCTGAACCTGATTTTCTAAACCTAAACCTTAACCTATTCTCAATTCCCTAAAGCTATAACCTATAACATATAACCTAAACTTAAACCTAAACCTATAACCTTAACTTAAATCTAAAACCTAAACCTAAACCAAAACCTAAACCTGTAACCTTAACCTAAACCAAAACCTATAACCTAAACCTTAACCTATAACCTAAACTTATAACCTATAACCTAACCTTAACCGTAAACCTAAAACCTAAACCTAAACCTATAACCTAAACTTAAAACCTATAACCTAACCTTAACCGTAAACCTAAAACCTAAACCTAAACCTATAAACTAAAACCTAAACCTAAACCTAAAACCTAAATATATTCTCAACACCCTAAACCTAAACCTACATCCTAATCTCAACTCCTTTTTTTTTTTTGGTGCATTTGGATATACCACCAAATCATAGTTTGAAGTTTTTCCAGACCACTAGCTTTGGTGGTACCCTATCAAATATCTTTGGTAAATGGGAAAATCCAAATGTGGCCTACTCATGTGTTTGAATGCACAAGTCAATTGAATTGCAAGTGTTCTATCTGATCAAGAGGAGATAACGATTCAAACCCTAGATCCTCAATATGAATGTTAAGGAAACTAAAATATGATGTTTTTCACTTTATTAGATGTACGATTGCAATTCGATTTGATAGCACATCCAAACACACCCTAAATGTGCCGATTCCATTCATTTGGTTCAATTTTTTTCAACCGGGTATATTTTTATTTCCTTAAATTTTTCTTATGATTACTAAAATAGATACATTCAAATCCAATGAGCAATCAAAATAGATGTAACCTCAACTGCTAATGGTATAAGTGTTTCTAAGCCCATGTATTGGATTGAAGTGAATGTATGAATGCAACCTATATTTTTATGTGCATTTGCAAAGTTTTTAAGAATGGGTACCAGACCAAACACTTTCAGTTACGCAGAACTGAAGACCGCCACCCAAGACTTCAATCCTACAAATATGCTGGGTCAGGGTGGATTCGGCCCCGTTTTTAAGGTCAGTTTGTTTTTATTCTATGTAAACTACAATGATCATTAGATTTAAATGGTTCAGAGCCTCAGTATGGTGATTGCATGCATGTGGGGCCCAACTGTAGATGAGGGAAGCCCACTCCCTGATGGAACAATCACAAACCCTTGATAGGTAATCTACGGAAAAAAAAATGCAACCTATGAAAAGATGGTAAAGGAAAATAAAAAAACCCCGGCAATTGTTCACATTCAATGGAACAAAAGACAATGATCAAATGGTTGGGATCTTCAAATTTGAGAGATATTTAGGTCATCAGCCATCTTTAATACTACACGTCAGGTCCATGGTTTGCATCACATCCAAATCATTCAATTCCTTAGGTTGAGTATGTGTATGGAAATTGTCATACACTTTTCTACTACTACAATTCCCAAATGAAAAATGCTTAAGGAAAACCAATTGATCTAATTTGCACCACAAGGCACATTACTAAATGGGCGGATAGTGGCTGTGAAACAACTCTCAGTAACATCTCACCAAGGAAAGAGTCAGTTTGTAGCGGAGATTGCTGCTATATCTGCTGTCCAACAACGAAACCTCGTGAAGTTGCACGGATGCTGCATCAAGGGAGCACATCGGCTACTTGTTTATGAGTATCTGGAAAACAAGAGCCTCGATCAAGCTCTCTTTGGTACATTACTGTCCTCTCCTTTCTTAATGAAGTTATATGCTGGATTATGCAATCAGTGATGTTTTTGCATTGTAACCCCATCAATTTTTTTCCAAACTTAAATGGATAGTTCAGATCGACTGATTAGACCATCCAAGTGAATAGATGCAACTAAGAGCGCTATAACTTGAAAGTGCTTTGAGAGTACTGAAGCATTTCTCTGTATGAATTATGGGTTATCAAGATATTTTTTTAATCCTTAGCACTGAAGGAATGGCCTGGACCTCTCACCCACATGCCAGCAGTGGCGCATGGGACACAGAGTACAATTCAAAATCCTACTGTAACATGTAGATGTAGGAGAGCTTGATTGTACTATATTTCAATGCTAATGGCTGTCATTTCCTTGTAGGAGAGAGTAAATTGCAACTGGATTGGCATACCCGCTTTGAGATATGTTTGGGGACAGCAAGAGGTCTTGCTTACCTTCACAAGGAATCCAAGCCTCACATTGTTCATAGGGATGTCAAAGCCAGTAATATTCTGCTCGACACAGATCTCAATCCAAAGATATTAGATTTTGGTTTGGCTAAGCTCTATGATGATAAGATGACCCACATCAGTACAGGCGTCACAGGGACAATGTAAGCATTGATGACACTTCCCATTAGCCTTCCTCTCTTAAGGGCACGTTTGGATGCTTGATTGAACTAAATTTCAAGAACTCAACTCAATGTAGAGTGAAAGACCAAGGCAGAAGTCGTTCCATTTCATATTTTCGATGTTGGGGTTAGTTTGTCATTATGAATGCAGTGGACTTTTACAGTTTGGTAATTTCCACTTTGATTTGAATTATTGCAATGCAAGTCAATTGAGCATCCAAACACAACCTTTCTTATTACGCGATATTCGTTACGTGATGTAGTTTATGTTTGGATGGATTTACGTACTTTGGGTTTAAATGGATGTGAATGTGAATATGATGAAGTATATTACATAATAGGTGTATATCAGGAAGAATATGATGAAATATATTGTAACAGGTGTATATAAGGAAGAATATGATGAAATATAAATATTAGGAATTTTGTGCTGGAATATTGAAAAAAAAAAGACATTTTTATTTATGAAAATTTTCATAGGGAAAAGTCTCAACCACGTTTTCTACCTACGAATATTTTCGGAAGTAAAAGTGGAAAAATATTTGTAAATATTTTTACCTACGAAAATATTCGTAGGTAGATGTTAAAAGTTTTGTAAATAGTTTTTAACTACGAAAATATTCGCAGGTATATGTTTTATAAATATTGAAAATATTTGTGGGTAGAAGTCTTTTTATGTTTTTTTAGCTACGAAAATATTCGTAGGTAGAAGTCTTCTAAATAATTTTATATGTATTTTTAGCTACGAAAATATTCGTAGGTAAATGTCTTCTAAAATACTTTTGGCTACGACAAATTTCGTAGGTAAAAGTTACAGAAGTTTGCCTAACCAAAATTTTTGTCGGTAAAAGTCTTACGAAAAAGGCTTTTAGCGACGAAAACTTTCGTCGGTAAAAGTGACTTTTCTTGTGCCATTGGCATAACTACAATGAAATTAATGACATTGCTCTTACTCTAGGCTAGTCTAGTGTATTAGCATAGACAGGCTGGATCATACTACTTTGATGTTAAAGCTAGTTTAGCATCATAGTGTAGATGATAAATTTTCCCTGGTCATGATTTGATGTGTTAGGTTTGGTAAGAGATTGGAGCTCTTTGATATTCTTCATATTGATAGAATTTTAAGATAATTGCATGGAGATGGATCTTTATAGTCACTAATTATCATGTCTGCTAATGTGGAGATAACCATTTAAACTTGAAGACAGTCGTAGCCCATCAGATAATACATATGCCGGTTGTTCGTCATGAGTTGGTTGTCGCACGTTTTACTTCTATTACGTGGACATGAGTTTCTCTTGAGTTACCACATGTTAGTAATAGACATCGTGTTTAATATGCATGAATGTAAATGATGCGTCGTAAAATTAGGCCAACTTAGCATGATCATTACTTTGCTCCTAAAATATTTTTGATCATAGTCTCTGTAGTATTGGTTGAACTTAATTATCACTTGTCGTGACTGTGTTTTAGTCGAGACCCAACTTTGGCCATGAGGCCACTATAGTAGTTAGTTAGCTTTGCCACATGGATGTGATATACTGTACGTGTATTTTTACCTTGGTTAGCTAGGCTTATCTTTTTTGGACTACTCATTATTTAAGGATTTTGATCTCATTCGAATAATAGAGCTATAGAAGAAATCTTTCTTCTATCTCTTGCTGAGATTTCATTACCATGTTCAATTATATGAGTCACTGGGACTGAGTCAATTAATGTCGCCGTGGGACTGAGTCAGAGCCTGCGAGTTTCACAATTTAGTAAGTTTATTTTAAGTAAAGGCATCTCGCCTATACAATTTTCAGGCCACGGTGCATCAAATGTTTCATTCTTCCATAGTGTTAAATAACTCCTGACATTGAATTGGTAATAAGATGAAACCTGCGTCTGGTTGTTCCAGGACGGTATCCAAGCTGATGGACTGGAATACTCTGCAAAACGTTTTCAGCGTGTGCGTGGATTGCTATGACTTCAAGGATTAGAGATGGAACACCGGCCATCATGGTATTTATCTTTCATCAAAAACATTAATCCGGTGTGGCTTATAAAGACAATAAAAATAAGCTTGGAAAAATTTTACATTGTTTCCAAGGCTGTGGCCCATCATGATGGATGGAGTGGATTACCATATAGAATATGATGGGCCCCACAGAGCTTGTGCATACTCTATTGACGCTGCGTGAAAGCAAACAAACATGGGGATGGTAGCCCATCAACGTGAGGTACACTCAAGTACTCGTAAATAAGTTAACCCTATGACACATCAACTTGGGAGCGGATTAATTACATGTGGCCCGGCCTCACCGAAGACGGTGCAGCCCTTGTAATTGGGCCCACTTGAGATCTATGTATTCTATATATCCAGAGCGTCCATCCGTTTTTTCTTATTATTTTAAAGCATGAGGACAAAATTGAAGTTGATCTAATTCTCAGGTGATCGCTATACTAAAGGAAACAGTAGTGATTGACCATTAATAAGCCACGAAAGTTTTGGATCAAGATTATATTTGTTTTTTTACCCCTTCATCTATGTTCATGTGATCTTATCAATAAGTTGGATGGTAAATGAAAATTAGCAAAATATTACTGTGGGCTTAGAAAGGTTTTTTAAGGTAGAGTATTCAATCACCATTGTTTCCTATAGTATGGTCCACCTGATATTTAGATCTTCTTCATGATCCGGTAAAAATGGATGGACGGCATGGATAGAGAATACGTGCATCAAGGTCTTATGTGGGGTTGGCTGCACCAACTTGCTCCCATCTAGCTTTATCTACCATGTAGGTGTTGGAGCAGATTATGTGCACTTAGAGGTGGGCATCGAGCCGAGTTGAGTTGAGGTGGGCCAAGCTCGGCTCGGCTTGTCTATGCTGTACTTGAGTTCGAGTTCGACCTTGAGCTCAACAATGAAGCCTGGCTTGTTTGCCAAAGCTGTTAAGTCAAGTTCGAGTCGATCTAGTGGTTCGAGTCAAGTCGAGCTCGAGCTTGTTGGGTGAGAGAGTAATGGATTCTGTTCTTGATCCTCCTCCATTGATGAAAAATTTAAAAATCTTAGGAGAATAGAGCAAAACCCGATGAAAAAACCAAATAAAGCTTCGAATCAGATGAGGAAACTTGTAAGAACCGATCTGTTCTTGATCTTCTTCCACCAGAAGAAATCCAAGTACTAAAAAAGAAACAGAGCAGAACACAGATAAAAAATCCAAGTAAAGAGCTCTAGCCAATCAGATCATTGGATTTCCTTGAAGCTCTAACAAATCTGAGAAGAAACCCATCTCGGATTTCTTGGGTTTCTCACCCAAGAAGTAGATCTCAAGAAATTGAAATCATACTATTGTAGAGTTGAAATGAAAGTTGGTGGTGGTGGTTCGGGCAGGCGTGCAGCTGGCAACGGGTAGATAAAAGAAAGGGAAAGGGAAGCAAAAAGGAGGTGCATGCGGTCGGGTAGAGACTTTAGGGTTTTTTTTATAGTTAAAACTTGAAACTTATATATATATATATATTGAGCTCGAGTTCGAGTTTCAAATCGAGTCGAGTTGAAATGCGCCCTGGTCGAACTCGGCTCGAACTCAACTCGAGCTTCAAATAATTAGCTTGACTCGGCCTGAATCGGCTATTCAAGCCAAGTCAATCTGAGCTGAATTGAGCCGTCGAGCGACTTTTTCGAGCTATCTCGACTCGTGAACAGCCCTATGTGCACTCTTTACTATGGGACCCAATTTGGTGAATTTATTCTACATCCACTCTGTTCATCTATTTATTAAATATCATTTTATGGCTTAATCCTAGAAAAGAAATAGATAAAAATCTCAAATGGACTATAATATAAGAAACGGCGGTGATTGAACGCTCCACAATTAAATTCTTCCTAAGGCATAACTTAATGTTTTGGAAATATTTACCTGCCATCTAACCTGTTGATAAGGTGAGACAAAAATGGATGAAGGTAAATACCAAATATCAAATCCATAAAAAACTTTTGTAGCCCACATGAAGCTTTTAATGGTCAATTATCACTGTTTCCTACCATATGGTTCACCTTAGATTTGAATTTGATAAAATTTTGGGCTCGTCCTAAAATGATAGGGAAAAAAAATTGATGGAGAGCATGAATTTAGAATATGTACATCAAGATGAGCCCCACGGTAATGGTGCATGTACCATCTTAGGTGAGGCCGGGACCAAATGTAATCCGCATATGAGGGACGCCGCAAAGATGGATCCTTGGATCCACCGACATGGGTGGATACCTGACTGTGGGGCCCACTGTGATGTATTTGTCTTATAGCTATGCCATCCATCCATTTCACTAACTCATATTAGGGCTAGAGCCTAAAAATGCAGTAGATCCAAATCTCGGGTGGACTGCACCACAGAAAGCATTAATGATTGACAAATATTTAAACATGTGCCACAAAAGTTTTGGATCAAGTTGATATTTATGTTTTCCTTCTGTCCAAGTCTTTATGATTTTATCAATAGTTTGTTGGCCCCCACAATTTTTTTAATGGTGGGTGTTCAATTACCATTGTTTATGTGGTGTGGTCCCCCTGAAATTTGGATGTGCTGCATTTTAATTTGGGCTCATGCCCTAAAATGAGCAGGGAATTAAATAGATGAATGGCATGGTTATAAGACAAATACATCACAGTGGGCCCCACATTCAGGGATCCATCAGCCTCGGTGGAGATACATCATGGTGGGCCCCACATTCAGGGATCCATTGGCCTCCGTGGAGATCCGCCCATGCCATGTCTACATCTTAGCTACACATAAGGTTACCATGAGTGGACATCTACTGAAGTTGGTGGATCCATGATTGTGTGGCCTGCCGTGATATATGTGCCTTACATCCACGTTGTCCATCCATTTTGACAGCTTTTTTTAGGGCATGATCCAAAAAATGAAAACATCGTATGAACTAGAGGTGATTGAATACCCATTATTCAAAACTTCTTGGGGGCACTAGAATGTTTATTTGCCATCCAAGTTGTGGCAAGACATGGGTGAAGGGACCACACAAATATCAGTTTGATCCAAAACTTTGTCTTTAATGGTCAATCACCATTGTTTCTTGTGGCATGGTTCACCTGAGCATTTGATTTGCTTCATTTTTAAGATCATGCCTTAAAATGAACTATCAAAATGGATGGACAATATGAATGTAAAGCACATACATCACCGTGGGCCCCACAGTTAGGGATCCATATCACGGTGGAAAACCTTAACCTAAAGCATTTGGTCGGTGCAATGTTTTGCAACTTTTTAAATTGTCCAATCTTGGTATAGGTGTAATCCATTTAATAAATGGGTTAGGCTAAGCATATATTAATCTTCATGATGGGGCACCTTATGAGCAGTTACATGTCCTGTACACCTTTCAAGTGGGCACACGTGCTGTGCATTAGGGAGTGGCACATGTGCCATTCAGGCACATCTTGTCAACTACTGAATGGCACATGTGCAGTGTTTGCTGCATGGGCACACGTGTTGTGCATTAGGGAGTGGCACATTGTTTGCTACAAGGGCACGAGCTCTTCCCTAATCAGCAGTTAAGCGAGGACCCAACTAATGATTAGGGTATAAGAACTCTATTTAGTGGACCTCACTGATCAACGGTCTGGATTGTCATACAGTTGGACTGGATGATTGAGTAGACCAGTGGGCCCCACTTTAGGTGATGCGCTGCGCAGTCTATCTGCGCAGCTTTGCGTACTAGGGCTGAAATGCTATAACTGTCTTATGCAGACAGCAATTTGAGTTGTACTAGGATACTACAATGTGGAGCGTGGGAGAGAGTTGTGATGGGTTTCAAACTCTCTCTACAGATTCTATAAAAGAGAGCTGGGTCCCCAATCCTACACCACAACAGAAATTCGAGTCCCATCTACTAATTTGCAGAAAGGGTGTGAAGGAAAGGAAGATCCTAAGTTCTACAGGTATTCTGGTATTCTTATCCGGCTTCCATGGCGGCATCTCAGCTAGGTAAGCTATCCGACCCCTGATCGCCATGTCCCATGCGCAGAAAGATCCATGGGCCTATTCCGCATATAGATTAAGTCCCACAATTGGTATCAGAGACATCTGTGCATAGGTATGGATGATCATATTCAGTCATATCACATCAGCATCAGAGATTTTCGAATTCCTTTAACAGTTGAAATCAGGGATTTTTCCCTGAATTCAGAAATCAACTATTAGGGATTTTTCCCAGAATTCAGACCTGAGTAAAATAAAGGATTTAGGATTCGGAATCCCCAAATCAGATAAATTAGGGATTTCAAATCCCAAATCTCAAATTGGGGATTTCATATCTACAACCCCAAAATCAAGTTGAGATTAGGAATTTTCGAATCCCTGGATTATGAAATTAGACTTATTAGGGATTTAGATTCGAATCTCCAAATCCGGATCCAGTAATTAGGGTAATCTGGAAATATGAAACCCACATCTATTTAGGATTTTCAGATTCCAGAATCCAGGACTTGGATTCGCATACGATTATCCCAAATTGGGGATTTCATATACCCTTACCTGCATTTCTGGGAGATGACCATGGAGACTGTAGCCGCCATCTCTGTTGGACAGCTATGCGTCTTCTACTTCATCCTCATCCACACTAGCATCTCCATCTCTCTCTGCGGCAACCGTTAACGTCGCATGGAGAAAGTCTCCTGGTAGATGCTGGCAGCACAGCTCTCGCTCGAGCTCTCTCCCACCGATTCCCTCTTACAGTCGAGAGCGACTGCATTCTCGTATGTTAGGTCGAAAACCGCTCGACATAAGGATGGGATATACAGACCCGATTTTCATGTATTCAGGTTTAGATTTGGACCCGATTTGATATGTACGGAATTTTCAACTGGACCTGATGTATATTCTGAGGCCCAGTCTCGAGTTTTGGATCCACCTGATATTTATTATGGGCCTGTCATCAGTTCAAGGCCCATTAAATCCCACATATTTATGAAATCTCAGGTATTTTGTTTCGGCTCTGTCAAAACAAATAGGCCCATCGTTGCATTCTCGGCCCATTCTTCTGTATATTTAGGCCATTAATCTTTTATAGACATTCATGGACCCAATTTTTTCATAACCTTTACTAGCCTAATATTTCATAAGGCTGTTGGGCCAAACCCGTATGTAGTTGACATTGTAATCATTATGTTTACATTATAAACATTAATGGTTGATCTAAACCATCCATGATGTATTCCATAGGCATCTCATATAGAATATTCACTAGGTGGGATAAGGGTGTGTATACACTATAATTGAATTAAACGGATTATTGATTATTACCGTCCATCTTTTGATAATCTAATTATGAGTGCCTTAAGGATGATGTATAGATCATTCAGATTAAATCCTAATTCGGCCCTATAGTTGGCCCAGCACCCATCTTTAAGTATTGATATGGACCGTTGGAATATAAGTTTCACTTTAAAGATTTTCAAAAGGTCAAAATCAACTAACTTATGGACCGCATTGGACTGATTAAGATATAATTCATATAGAGGCAGGATTATAATAGCAATCCTAAAGTCTATATTTGTAGTTTTGGATTCGGTTGTGTTAGCCACCATAGTGACCTCAATCGATGAAAACTTTACAAGTACATACTTATAACATTGGGATAATGAGGGTTGCATACAGTTGCGTTCACTTTTTCATGCGTACGGTAACGAAAATGCAGACGATTACCGTTTGGCAGTCATGTGAATGGGTGAAGTAAATGGTGCTAGTAATGTAAAGCTGAAAGACTCATCTAACCCACAGGTGTTGAGTGTCTCGGATTTACATGACTGACATCACTTAGCTTCATGTTAAGGAGGATCACTAGCATGTTATTATTACCACCCACAGGAGGAATAATGATGATGTAACAGATTCTCACTAAGATGTGATGGTTGGGCCCATCTTTATCTTGGAAGATTCAGTCAATGCCTCCCTTAGCAACTGAATCGGTTATCTTTGCCTGATATTTTATTCACTAAACTGTTTTGTGAAATAATGAACTAATGTGAGTATATGTGTATCTCTTATATTTCAGTCTCAATTCCAACTAACACGCATTAAGTCCCTGCCTTAAATGGGTCTAATTATACTCAATGGAAGAACGCCATTGAAGTTGTACTGGGCTGTCTTCAATTAGATCTTGCCCTGATAACACCAGAACCGCCAAAGCCATCTGATAATTCCACTGAAGCTGAATATAATAGATGGGTTGCATGGTTTAGATCAAATGATACATGCCTGAAAGTCATTAAGTATTCAATTTCTGAATCGATGAAGGGTGCCATGCCTGAAACAGATAAGGCCAAAGTTTTCCTGACTGAAATGGGAAAACGATTCTCGTCATTCTTGGTCGCCCATTCCTTGCCACGTCAAATGCAATTATCAATTGCAGGAATGGTGTCATGACTATGTCTTTTGGAAATTTGACATTGGAGTCAAACATTTTTTTCAATAACGGCAGCAACTCAGAGGATGATGACGATTTCCACGACATTAATATGATTGACTCTTTCGTGGAAGATACGACACCGCTGACCTTATCCTCCGACCATCTGGAGACGTGCCTGGCCCACTCCTATGATTTTGATGATGACATGATTAGGGAGACGTGTGCCTTGCTGGATACTGCACCGGTACTTGAAGTTAACCGGTGGAGGCCACAATTTGAAGAATTGCCACAAACTGATGTAGTGCCTCTACCGTCTAACCTCAAGCCGCCGAAGCTTGACCTAAAACCTTTGCCCTCTGATTTGAAATATGCTTATTTAGGTCAAGATGAGACATACCCGGTGGTGATCTCTGCCCACCTGGAGAAAGAACAGGAGAGTATACTCATATCTACTCTCATTGAGCATAAAGGAGCCCTGGGATGGACGATAGCGGACCTCAAGGGAATCGATCCCTCGATTTTTACTCACCGCATATATCTTGAGGATAATGCAAAAACCACTCGGCAACCACAACGTAGACTAAATCCAAACATGAAGGAAGTGGTTAAAGCCGAGGTTCTCAAACTATTGGACGTGGGTATTATATACCCCATATCTGATAGTCAATGGGTGAGTCCAACTCAAGTAGTCCCTAAGAAGTCCGGAATCACCATCGTAGCTAATGCTAATAATGAACTCGTGCCAACTAGAGTCACTACTGGTTGGAGAATGTGCATTGACTACAGGAAATTAAATACCGTCACGAGGAAAGACCACTTTCCTTTACCATTCATTGATCAGATCTTGGAAAGGTTAGCTGGTCATTCTTATTACAGTTTCCTTGACGGGTATTCGGGCTACAATCAGATAGAGATAGCCCCTGAAGACCAGGAAAAGACCACATTTACATGTCCCTACGACACCTTTGCCTATCGAAGGATGCCATTCGAACTATGTAATGCCCCTGCCACTTTTCAGCGATGTATGCTTAGTATTTTTTCTGACATGGTGGGGCAATATCCAGAGGTCTTCATGGACGACTTCTCTGTTTATGGTCCATCTTTCAGCAAATGCTTGGAAAGTCTTAAATATGTGCTGAAAAGATGTGAAGAAAAGAACTTGGTACTTAATTGGGAGAAGTGTCATTTCATGGTTCAGAAGGGAATTGTCCTTGGGCATATCATCTCGTCCAAAGGAATCGAGGTAGATAAGACAAAAATCGATCTTATCTCTAACCTACCTCCACCCAAGAACATCAGAGACGTGCGATCCTTCTTAGGACACGCAGGATTTTACAGGTGATTCATAAAGGACTTTAGTCTCCTCTCTCGTCCTTTATGTACTCTTCTTCAAAAGGATGCTCCGTACGAGTGGACTGAGCAATGCCAGGAAGTTTTCACCAAGCTTAAGGGCACGTTAACCACTGCACCTATCATGCAGCCACCCGACTGGAGCCTTCCTTTTGAGCTTATGTGCGACGCTTCTGATTATGCTCTTGGGGCGGTCCTAGGCCAGAGAAAAGATAAGAGGCCCTACGTCATTCATTACGCAAGTAGAACTTTAAATTCTGCCCAGGTGAACTACTCAACTACAGAAAAGGAACTGTTAGCTGTAGTGTTCGCCTTGGATAAATTTAGGTCGTACTTGATCGGATCCAAGATCATTATCTACACAGATCATGCGGCACTTAAGTATCTTCTTTCTAAGAATGATTCTAAGCCCCGTTTGATACGATGGATCCTTCTACTCTAAGAATTTGATTTAGAAATTAAAGATAAAAAGGGAGTAGAGAACATAGTGGCCGATCACCTTTCTCGCCTTAATACCTCTGAGTCCCTTGAGACGACTCTTATCAATGACATGTTCCCTGATGAATAACTATTCAGAGTCTCCCATTCACCTTGGTTTGCTGATATTGCTAATTATCTTGCTACAGGTGCCATACCGACACAGTGGACTGCACAAGATAAGAAGAAATTCTTCACCGAGGTGCGCAACTTTTTCTGAGATAATCCTTACTTATTTAAATATTGCCCAGACCAAATCCTAAGGAGATGTTACCAGACGATGAGCATCAGAGCGTCATCACCTTCTGTCACTCACAGGCCTGTGGTGGTCACTTTTCTGCTAAAAAGACCACGACCAAGATTCTGCAGTGTGGCTTTTACTGGCCCACTATGTTTAGGGACACTCATGAGTTTTGCAAAGCTTGTGAGCGTTGTCAGAAATTGGGAGCATTGTCCCGTCGAAATATGATGCCTTTGAATCCCATCCTTATCATTGAAGCATTTGATTGCTGGGGCATCGATTTCATGGGACCATTCCCCCAATCGTTTGGAAATCTGTACATTTTGCTCGCCGTGGATTATGTCACTAAATGGGTCGAAGCGATTCCGTGTCGAGCTAATGACCATCGCACGGTCATTAAATTCCTAAAAGAAAACATCATTTCTCGATTCGGAACGCCTCGAGCCATCATTAGTGATGGGGGCTCACACTTTTGTAATAAACCATTTGAGAACTTAATGAAGAAATACGGTATCTCTCATAAGGTGAGCACCCCATACCATCCACAGACAAGTGGACAAGCTGAGATTTCCAATAGGGAGATCAAACATATTTTGGAGAAAACGGTTAACATAGATCGTAAGGATTGGTCAATCCGATTGACCGATGCCTTATGGGCATACCGTACTGCCTTTAAAACCCCTATTGGAATGTCTCCTTTTAGACTTGTCTATGGGAAAGCTTATCACTTGCCTGCGAAGCTGGAACATAAAGCGTACTGGGTGATCAAAAATCTTAATTTCAATCTTGACAACGCTGGCTCGCTACGCAAACTTCAATTGAATGAACTTAAGGAAATCCGGAATGATGCGTACGATAATTCGAGAATTTATAAGGACAAGATGAAAGCATTTCATGACCAACACATTTTGCGAAAATCATTCACGCCTGGTCAGAAGGTCCTTTTGTACAATTCTCGATTACATCTCTTTCCGGGTAAGCTTTGATCTCATTGGACCGGCCCTTACATTGTTGTCACTGTTTTTCCGCATGGGGCCGTTGAGGTAAGAGATTCCGACAATGGCAAGGAGTTTAAAGTCAATGGACATCGATTGAAACCATTTGTCGAGAAATTTGATTCAGAGGACATGTCCATGCCTCTGACTGATCCTGTTTACCAGGATTAATCTCCTAGTCTGATGGAGGTATAGGTAGGTTTCCTGTTTTCTTAGGACTAGGGTAGTTGCTTTATTTGTCTGGCTGAAGACAGTAAACTTAGCGCTCCTGGGAGGCAGCCCAGCTCTTCATTTCATTTCGTTTATATCATTAGTTAGTTCAATGTTTGTGGGTAACATTACTGCAAACCCTCACGAGACTACAACTCGTCCACTAGGGGCAACCTAGGGGTTTAAAGGCTTGTTGCATACACTAAATGCAATCGAGAACACCTACGAAAGTGGTATAGTTAGGATTTTATTTTTGTTATTTTTGTGTTGCCTTCTCTCTCGTGCTGACCGACGCCCATGCTGCGATCTCTTGGAAAGTGTCTCTCGATTCATCATCCAGGTACTATCTTCCCATTACTTCATATTTACTTTTCGTTGTCCCAAGTACATTGCATGTTTATTTCTTTTACATTGAGGACAATGTAGATTTTTGGTTGGGGGTGGGAGATTAGGTTTCCTAATCAGTGTTTCCTTGGTCTTGAGCAAAAGTTGTGAAAATTTTTAATTTTCAGGCTTTCTGATGAATTCGAAGTGATTTTGACGGCCATCTAGGGCACTTAGAATTTCAAGATGCGTGATGTTGGTACTTTATGACTCTTGGATTCAGTTATCTATCAAGTTTCACAGCTAAGTTTGAATTGTTAATCCATTATTAGAATTTGTAAACATTGATTGAGTCATGAATTCGTAGGACACATCTCGCTTGCATATTAAGGTTTCAGTTCGATATTAGAGGATTAACTTGGTAATCACTAAACATGAAAGGAACCAACTTGAGAAATCGAATGGATTGGGCGAACAGTCTTTACCATAGGTTTGCTCCCTATAGGTGAGGATTCGATTCCCCATGAATGATTGTGAAAAAGTTGGGTGTACAGTCCTTACCTTAGGTTTGCTCCCTATAGGCAAGGATTTGATCCCTCTTCTTGGCGTTACTTTTAATGAAAAAGTTAAAAAATTAAAAGAATAAAAAGATAATGTGTGAGGCAAGTTCTGGTTATCGTGAATTCTCTTATTGGTTACCAATGATATCCTTAAATAGAGAAGTGAATTTTAATGTTGATAATTCGAGATTAGACTATGCATCCATGGAATTTAATGTTTAGAATTTTTCTAATTGATGGACTAATATTTTGAACTTAATTATGAAGTTACCGTGTGCTTAATTCTAGGAGAGAAAGTAATGTCAACATTCATGAATCTTAGAATGCGAGTATCTGAATTGTTTTGCATAAATCTCTTGAGTTTGTAGAAAGTGTCCTGTAATTCTCAATTTATTTTTCGCATACCTTGCTCGGGACTAGCAAGATGCTGGTTGGAGGTTGTGTTGAGGGTTAAATATTGCATATCAGACCCCAGTCATTGCCAGGACTTACAAACATAGTATTGTTTAACGGCCTGATTTAATCATGTTTGTGATGCAGGGCATATTCACGAGCTTGGACTGGAAAAGGGTACTAAGAGCATGGATTTAACAGTCTGAAGTCACCAAGGCAAGCGACGGACCCTAAGAGACTAAGATCGACAGATTTGCACGCTAGGGATCCAAGAAAATCGAGGAATTGAAGCTCAAGTGACCTGAAAAGTATTCAGAATGCAAGATCATAGGGTTCCCACCATTTGATCAGTTCAAAACTCCATACGTGGCCTGAAAACCATAAATGAACCATACACGTAAAATTTCAGCTCCTGAATCACTGTGGAAGTGGCCCAACGGTCAGATCCACCCATAAACAGTTGATTCTGGGGCCACTTAAGATCTGGATATGCTTCAAGTTTTTCTCAACCCATTATATGAGGTGAAAAAGCTGATGGACGGAACGGATTTCTCATTAACATCTCCGTGGGGCCCCGCCTGTGATGAATGTGCATAACATCACGTGCACCAGTCGCGCACCGGTGCACTCAAAGTCGGTCAGCTGGCGCTGACCGACTCAAACTCAAAATTTTCAAATTACGCAACAGCGTAACGTTGCCCGACCGTCGGTTCTGCTTGTGGGCCCCACACATCAGGCATAGCATCAATCGGGACCGTCCATTGTGTGTGTAGGTGGGGTATTTACCTCACCAAGGCGGCCTTTTGAGACCATGTAAAATGTTGCAGAATCCTAACCGTTAAAGGCATGATGAACGACGGAGTAGAAGATCTTGTGTACCCCTTCGATTTCACTCCAAAAATATACCTTCCTGACTGAAATTTCGAGGGGAAACCAGTGGACGGCGTGGATTTCCCAAAACGAAAGCTATGTGGGCCCCACCATCAGCCAGCGCAAGTGCGTAACGCACTCTGTTTCGCGATCGGACGCCGTCCGGTTTTCACGGCGAGTTGTGCGCTCGTGGGGGCGATCGGACGGCTGATCTGAGCCGTTCATCATGTAGATCTGCCAAAAATCTCCTAGGGGACGTTGTCCTTTTGGAAGGAAAGCAAAGAAGAAGAAGAGTGGAAGGCTCCGAATTTAGCTGCTGTGCGGAAAGAAAGCTTCCGCAACTGACTCGTCCGCGGACTCCAGCCTTCCGCACCGACCTCCTGGCTCTATATGAGGAAAAAGAAAAGAGAGAGAAGGGGATCTACGGCTGGAACGTGAGCAAGAGGGTGGGGCTTAGCTTTGAAGGAAGGAGACGTGGAAGAAGGGAGGAAGAGCTTGGCCTTTGCTGCTGGGACGTAGCACAGGTTTGCGGCTAGAGTTTTTTTTGTGGCTTGGGCTGCTGGCAGCGTGCGGAGAAAAGAAAAGGAAGAAAAGAAGAGCAGGACCAGAGGCTGTTGGAGATGAGAAAGGATTGAGGAGGTTGGCTGCCTTATTCTTCTTTTCTTATTTTCTCTTAGCTGTTATTCCTTTCTTTCTTTATGAATCCTAAGGATTGTAGCCTAATCATGGTCGGCTAAACCTCTTAGCTAGGGCTAAGAGGTGAAGCCTGTAGCGAGATGGGAGACACTATTTCATGCGTTTAATTTGAATTTCTGAACTGAACTTGGTTTTAAGTTGATTATTAAAAGAATATTTTCTCAGTCTTTAATGGTCTGTTGTGACTGAAATTACAATGGGTTTGCAATGGCTTTGAATATCTCTTTTTCTCTTTTGATGTTTATGACGTCAGGAGGCCCTGTTGTTCACCATCGTCTCCTGGGGATGGTTGGATGATAGTACCCTTCCTGATCTTCATACATTGTTGGTTGGTTGGTAATTGGTTTAATTCTGTTGTTTACTCTGTCTCCTGGGCATGGTTTGGTGATGGAATCCATTCTAATTCATATACCTTTCTTCTCTTGAAAACTATATCAAAAGAAGCCTAGTTGATTTCCATGATTTTCGAAGCAGGCATAAGATCTCCCTGATCTCTACAAGTGGTTCCTCTAAATCCTTAGTTTCCTTCCTCTGAATTCCTTAAAGTTTTAGATAATTGTTCCACAATTATTTCTTAAATTCTACTTGGTTTAGATCACATCTTAGTCTATTTCTAGTTCTACTTGGTTTCAGATAACGTACAGGTATCAGTCCCTGTGGATTCGACCTCGGTCTCACTGAGTTTATTACTACATCATAACCCTGCACTTGGGGTGTGAACACTTATACCAGCTAGACTTGATTGCCTCTCACGTCTATAATATTAATACCTTGCATGGAAATGTAGTGGGATCCAAGCGAAGACTAGACTATGAGAATTCCTCCATGTTGTGGCACAGGTGGCTATGCCATATATCTCGTGAGAGATTAGACAGGCTTGTGCGAGAAGGAATTTTGCATTCTCTAGACTTCTCTGACTATAAAGTATGCATTGATTGCATAAATGGAAAACAGACTAGAACGAGAAAGAAAGGTGCAACCAGGAGTGTAGATCTAATAGAGGTTATACATACAGATATCTGTGGACCATTCCCTACAGCCTCATGGAGTGGCTACAAATATTTCATTACCTTTATAGATGACTACTCTCGCTTTGGGTACCTATACCTTATCAGTGAGAAATCGGATGCCCTGGATGCTTTTAAAATCTATAAGGCCGAGGTTGAAAATCAACTCGATAAGAGAATTAAAGTTGTCAGATCTGACCGTGGTGGTGAATATTATGGCAGATATGACGAATCGGGACGCAATCCAGGGCCATTCGCTAAATACCTGCAGGATTGTGGCATTGTTGCTCAGTACACTATGCTTGGTACTCCAGAGCAGAATGGAGTTGCTGAGAGACGTAATCGCACCCTTATGGATATGGTGCGAAGTATGGTCAGCAATTCAACATTGCCAGAATCTCTGTGGGGTGATGCGATCAAAACTGCAGTTCATATATTAAACAGGGTTCCCAGCAAAGCAGTAAGCAAAACTCCTTTTGAGTTGTGGAATGGGAGAAAACCAAGTCTCCGATATCTACATGTTTGGGGTTATTTTGCTGAGGCCAAAATTTATAACCTGCATGAAAAGAAGCTTGATCCTAGAACCATAAGTTGTTTCTTCATTGGATACCCAGAAAGATCAAAAGGCTATCGATTCTACTATCCTTCCCACTCCATCAGGATTGTTGAGACTGAGAATGCTAGATTCATTGAGGACACTGAAAACAGTGGGAGCACGAACATAAGAAATTTGTATTTGAGGAACAAAGGACTGTGACTCCTGTCATAGTCAATCCAGATCACGTGGACATTAATGATGCAGTCGATTCTGCAGTCACTGTATAGCACCACGTAGAACTTGATATACAAACCACTGATGAGGAAAATCAAGATCAGACCTAACAAGCTGAACCATTAAGAAGATCTGAAAGAGAGAGAAGGACTGTAAATCGAGACGATTACATCGTATACTTACAGGAACATGACTTTGACATAGGGGTGGAAAAGGATCCTGAATCCTTTACACAAGTCAAACAAAGTGCTGATCCTTCTCGTTGGTTTAATGCCATGAAAGATGAGTTGAAATTCATGCAGGACAATAAAGTATGAGATCTTGTAGAATTACCTACTGGAATAAGGCCGATTGGTTGTAAATGGATATTTAAAACCAAACGGGACTCCAAAGGTAATGTCAAACGATATAAAGCCAGACTTGTTGCCAAGGGTTTTAACCAACGTGAGGGCATTGACTTTAAGGAGACTTTCTTACCAGTATCCAAGAAAGACTCATTCAGGATCATAATGACTCTTGTAGCTCATATGAATTTAGAGTTACATCAGATGGATGTAAAGACTTCATTTCTCAATGGGGATCTGAATGAGAATGTGTACATGTTACAGCCCGAAGGTTTTGTAGCTACTGGCTCAGAACATTTGGTTTGCAAACTTAAGAAGTCCATCTATGGGTTGAAACAGGCATCGCGACAGTGGTACCTTAAGTTTCATGAAGTAATTTCTTCATATGGCTTTGTAAAAAACATTGCAGATGAATGCATCTACATTAAAACTAGTGGGAGTAAGTTCATTATGATGATTTTGTATGTTGATGACATTCTGTTAGCTAGCAGTGATACCAGGATGTTGAGCGATACCAAGAAATTTTTATCTCAAAGATTTGAAATGAAAGACCTTGGTGAAGCTTCTTACGTCATCGGCATTGAGATTCGCCGTGACAGAACACTTGGACTGCTCAGCTTGTCACAAAGGGCCTATATTATTAGGGTACTCGAAAGGTATGGCATGCAAAATTGTGCTTCAGGAAAATTGCCCATTGTGAAGGGCGACAAATTTGGTTTATTTTAGTGTCCAAAGAATGATTTAGAAAAGAATCGAATGAAAGAATTTTCGTACGCATCAGTAGTAGGGAGCATCATGTATGCTCAAGTCTATACGCGAACGGACATTACCTTTGTCACTGGAATGTTGGGAAGATATCTATCTAACCCAGGAATGCAACATTGGATAGCTACAAAGAAAGTATTATGGTATCTTCAGAGAACGAAAGACTTCAGACTCACATACAGAAGATCTAATCAATTGGAGTTGATCGGATATTCAGACGCAGACTTCACAGGCTGCGTTGACACTAATAAGTCTACTTCAGGATACATCTTCATGATGGTGGGAGGAGTTGTATCGTGAAAAAGCGTGAAACAATCTACCACAACCTCATCCACTATGGAAGCTGAATTTATTGCCTGCCATGAGACATCTAATCAGGCACTATGGTTGCAGAGTTTCTTCTCAGGTTTGCGGGTACTAGAGCATATCCCGAAACCATTGAAAATATTTTACGATAATTCGGCTGCTATTTTCTTCTCTAGTAACAACAAGCATTCGTCAAGGTCGAGGCATATCGACATCAAGTACCTTGTTGTAAAGGAAAGAGTTCAGAATCATCAAGTGTCCGTGGAATTCATTGGCACTAAGCAGATGATTGCAGATCCGCTCACTAAAGGTCTCCCTATCACGCCATTTCAGGAGCATGTAACATCCATGGGAGTCATTGATCCCACAGATGTGTTCAGTTAGTGGGAGTTGAGTGTACTTTGATTTTCACAGACACTTAGAGATCTCGTTTTATACAGTTTGTTTGGATGATTTTGATATAAAAATTTATTTCTACTTTTCTATATATATGCACAAATTTTGAGTAAGTAGAACTACAGTCGTGTCTCGTTGGAGATATTAAATGCTTCAGGACCTCTTAAGGATAGACATATATTGTCACACTAAAATGTGTAATCCTTATACCACATTTCCTAGTTTGTGATCTATGTTGTTAAGATTGAAAGTATTTGTGATCGCGCTTAGACTCACTTCGTCTAAATTAAATGTTGTGATGACTACCGCGTTTTGATACTGACTGTCTTGATGGACCAGATTGAATAGCATTACTCATACTGTCCAATTGTTTTCATTGGTTAACCATTTGGATATTTTCTTTAAAAGATAAAAACTTGTTTTTTCAAAACAATTCTATATGACTATCATTAACGTTGTTCAATGAGGCCCAAGTGGAAGAATGTAAGAACTCTATTTAGTGGGCCTCACTGATCAATGGTCTGGATTGTCATACAGTTGGACTGGATGATTGAGTAGACCAGTGGGCCCCACTTCAGGTGATGCGCTGCGCAGTCTATCTGCGCAGCTTTGCATACTAGGGCTGGAATGCTATAACTGTCTTACGCAGACAACAATTTGAGTTGTACTAGGATACTACAATGTGGAGCGTGGGAGAGAGAGTTGTGATGGGCTTCAAACTCTCTCTCTACAGATTCTATAAAAGAGAGCTGGGTCCCCAATCCTACACCACAACAGAAATTCGAGTCCCATCTACTGATTTGCAGAAAGGGTGTGAAGGAAAGGAAGATCCTAAGTTCTACAGGTATTCTGGTATTCTTATCCGGCTTCCATGGCGGCGTCTCAGCTAGGTAAGCTATCCAACCCCTGATCGCCATGTCCCATGCGCAGAAAGATCCGTGGGCCTATTCCGCATATAGATTAAGTCCCACATAGGGAAGAGCTCGGGCCCTTGCAGCAAACAATGCAGTTGGTGCAAGTCTCGTTTGTTCAATTAACTAAGGTCATGGATGACAAACATAATCGTGGTAATGAATGGCCAAGACTACTAAAGGGGTTCATGGTTAACTACTTCGAGGTCTAATAAGTATATACTCATACCAGACCATAGGCAACAACCCTATATAGGCGAGATTAATTAACAGAGCTAGATTTTATTATTTTAGCCAATTAAATGTTGAAGAAGAGTGGACATATGCAGCTCAATATGTATCTCTTGGGGAATCCAAGATGAAGAAGAAGAGAATATCTATACAGATGATGGAGTGTGTCTTGATGAGTTTGTTGTCAAATTGCTTGATAGATTTATGAATTTATCAACTGATGGATTGGTGGATGATCTAGAAAAGGTTATAATTAAAAAGATATTAGAGTTTTAGAAATGCAGGGAAAATTTAAAAAAAAATAAAAATAAATTAATAGTACATCCAAATTAATTGATTAGGGCATAAAGTTCTCCATTTAGATATTGCTAAAATTTTACAATAAGCTAAAAATACAAGGTCTAGATTTAACCATATCTTTTAAATCCCACTGGATTGCTGATGCAAGATCTTTAAAGAAGAAGTTTCCTTTCTAGATATATTCTAAATGAGGAGATGAGAAAAACCGTAAAGCTAGGCTATTGCCGTGTGGAGTGCGGATCCTCTATGTCCTGGAGGCAGGAACTCTCTAACTCCAATGTTTTCATTGGTCAACGTCACTATAAGTGCCAGGCCATTAATTTTTAAAATATATTTAAAAAAAGTACATTTAAGAAGAACTATAACGGAGACATTAAACGGAAGTGGTTTGCGTGCCGAGTAACTCAATATGGTAAGCGTACTGAGTAAAGTCTGTGGAGCCCACCGTTATTTTTTTTAGCTCAAGCCTTACACGAGCTTACCAAGTGGATGGATGGTTTTGATATAACTCATACCTTATGATGAGGCCCACATAACTTGGCCATGTCAACACACTAGCCACATGGGTGGTGTTTGTACGCCATCCAATATGCTTCCCAACCGGAAGCAGATTGCGTGGCTTATCAAACACACCTAAAGGCTTGTTTGGCACAAGGGATTAGAGTGTATTGGATTGTATTACATGGCATGAAATTTAAAAAAGGTAATCATTGCATATGGCAGTGGATTGTCTGGTTATACCATTAATTTTTAAAATTCTACTCCAATGCTGTGGGCAACATATCGGATGTACAGCCTTTGAAAGTATGTTAACTGTATTAAGGAATTATCTTTCTATCTAAGACTGCCACGAGGCCCTGTCAAAAAAAGACCAATGCCAATGGTTGTGCAGCGTAAAAGCCGTCGGCAAAACCAATAAGATAATATTGAGTCCTATAGCCAAGAAAAAGTGCAGTGTAACAGTCATCATAATATTTGTATTTTATCTAAGTCGTCCATCCATTTTGAAAGCTCATTTTAAGGTATGATCTAAAAAAAGAAGTAGATTGAAGGCCTAAGTAGACCACACAATGGGAAATAATATATATTGAGCATCTACCATTGATACGTGGTGTCCCACTCGGTGCTTTGATATGCCTGTTTTTTGGGATATTGCCATAAAATAAACTGTAGAAATGGATGGATGGAGTGGATAAACAATATCCATCACGGTTGGCTCCACACAGCCCTTATTGGACCGCCCCTCTCTAGCTCTCCGCGCAGTACGGAAGCGAATTGGCAAGTGTATCACACACCAGCAGCCTATTTTGGTGTGTTGACGTCACTAAGTTCTGTGGGTCCCACCGTGAGGCATGAGTTATATCCAAACCATCTGTCCACTTGATGAGTTAGTCATAAGGCTTGATTCGAAAAATAAGACAGATCCAAACATCAAGTGGACCACAACATAAAAAGAAATGAGGAATTGAACGCATGCCATTGAAACCCTTTTGGGGTCACCAAAAATTTGGATCAATATGATATCTGATATTTGGGGTGTGGTCCACTTGAATCTGAAATTACTCATCCAAGTGGGACAAACAATGGATGGGCTGGATTTGTGAACCACATCTCAGTGGGTCCAATAAATGATTATGAATGTTTTAATGGGAGGGAACCCCTCTCAACTGTTGTATATGGTGTGGCATACCCAAGTCATGAATTGACTTGATTTTTAAGCCCATGGCCCACCATGGAATGGTGCACCTGGCTGATGGGGTAGATGTCTGAACACATCACGGTGGGGCCAGACAGCTCGACCTATACCTCATAGTACCATTCCCATATATATATATATATATATATATATATATATATATATATATATATATATATATATATATATATAAAGTAAAATATCTTTCAAACAGCTGGGGAATGGCAGGATCGTAAATCATTTATCATACAACGGTGCAGTGCTGTAAAACTTCTTTGGACCTACAATGATACGTGTTTTATCCACAGCACACATACAATTTTCTAGATCGCTATAGGGAAGAGTCTAAAAATGAAGAATATCCATGTTCAAGTGGACTACACCATGGAAAACAGTCATTATTGCATGCCCACCGGTAAAAACTCATCGGGTGCTATAAAGTTTTGGAGCAAGTTGATATTTGTGTTTTCCTCTTGTCAAGGTTTGTGAGACCTAATCAACAAGTTGGATGGAAAATAAATATTACCGTGAGCTTAGGAAAGTTTTAATGGTGGGTGTTCAATCACTACTTTACCTGTGGCGTGGCTCACCTGAGATTTGGATTTACTTTATTTTTGGACTCATGCCATAAAATGATATAGAAAATGGATGGATGGCATAGATAAAATACAAATCATGGTGGCCGACAAGGCTTTTCCAGCACCAAAGTAGCTACCTCGGCACACTACGAAGTGGTGTGCATAGAGGCACCTCTGCCATGTTTGGTGGGGCCAACCATGATGTGTATGTGAAATTTATTTGGACCGGAAGATTTGTAATCACATGTTAGCATATAGCCGAAATCTCAGACTGACATGTGACTCAGATAAGTCATGCCAGGAGAAAAAAAATGTTGGGAAAGAGACATCCACTGGTGATTTCTTACAGAGGCCATTGTGATGATTATGCAAAATCCACTTGAAACACTATATGTCATGCAAACATTTAGTCATGTATAATTTACATGTACCTTTTGTAATTGTTTGGTCCATCTCAATCGAGAAGGTTTTTGAGCCCTATATTTTAAATTGTCTCATGCAGCCCTTGGTTGATGTGGATTTTAGAAATACATTATGGTGGGCCCACATACCTTCATAGCGAACATGGAATTTAGGGGTGCCATTGTTTTCAGTTATACATGATTAAATTAAACTTGTTACCTCTTAACGGCACCCTTGATACAAGGTAGTAGGAGGAATTTTCGTATAAAATTCTCTCTCTCTCTCTCTCTCTCTCTCTCTCTCTCTCTCATTGACTTTTAGGGTACGTTGGTTCCATTTTCACCAATGTTTTCCCCAATTTCATAAAACGGGTATAAATTTTCGGACGTGGATTAGCTACTGACAGGTTGAGTAGCTAGACTCGCTACTGAAGTGATGTCACTTAGTTACATGTGTCCTATCATGATGTATTTTTTGTATCCACACCGTCCATCCATTTTGAGAGATCATTTTAGGGCATGAGACAAAGAATGAATTAGATCCAAATCTCGAGTGGACCCCACCACAGAAAATTGTGGAGATAGTCATGCCCACCATAAAAAACTGCTAAGGACCACAAAAGCTTTCAATCAAGCTGATATTTGTGTTTTCCCTTCTTTAATGCCTGTGTTAACTTATGAATAGGTTGGATCTCAAATAAACATCACGGTGGACCTTAGGAAGGTTTCAATGGTGGGCTTCACTCTCCCCACTGTTTTCTTCCGTGGTGGGGCCTACTCAAGCTTTGGATCTACCTTGTTCTTTTGATCATGCCCTAAAATGATATCTTCAAATGGATGGACAATGTGGATATAATAGATACATCAAGGTGGGCCCCACATAACTTGGTGATGTCACTTCAATAGAGTCTCGATACTCAACCTGTAGAGGTGTACATAGCTCGGCTCGGCTCAGCTCGACTCGGCCAGCAAGATACCCCAGCTCGAACTTGATTCGGCATAGTTCTCGAACCTGATTGGCAAGCTCAGCTTAGTTCGATTAGCAGCTCGAGCCAGTTCGAGCCGAATTCGCCTATGCAACATTTTCACAAACACATGGACTTCACCTTCAAAATCTTACTATATGTAAGACAACATCAGTGGTTTTATAGATATTTCATCGAATACCTTGTAAGCAATATAAAAATCATGAAAAAAAGAAGGAATATTTGTTTCATATACATACCTTCCTTACCACCGGCCACACTTCGTTGAGTCATTTCATCAAACACTTGGTGAGCAACATCAATATTAAAGTAACCGAGTCACCGAATTGGTTTGATTCGAGTCGAGTTGAGCTCGGGCAAGCTTGAACTTGGTTCGAAATTTTTTCGAGCTCAAAAAATCAGCTTGACTCGGCTCAAGCTCAGTTTCAAACCGAGTCGAATCGAGCTTTTTCGAGTCGAGACGAGCGAGCTAACCGACCTAACTCGGTTCGTGTATAGCCCTATCAACCTGTCAGTAGCTAATCTACGTCCTAAATTTTCTCACTAAATTAGACTGATTAACAGACTCTGATTACCTAGTGTGGCACACAACATTGACTTCGATATTGTGTGGTGCTGGAAAAACTTTATGCACCCCACTATGATATACATTGTTTTATTCACCCTGTCCATCCATTTTGCTAGCTATTTTGAAGGCATGATCCAAAAAATGAGGCTGATCCAATTCACAGGTGAACCACGCCACAGGATACAAATGCAACCTTAAAAGGAATGAGCATTGTGCCCTGGTTCTAAGGTTTGCAGAAAGTGTCTTCTTACTTGGGAGTCATCAATGGGCCAGGGTTCTTCAACAAATGAAGGCAACATATACAACAATCAGTCATACACACTACATTTCAGAGTTGACAATCTCTGTATACTTATTAAAGATGCATGCACTGTATGTGTAGTTCAATCCCTGATTGTCTTTTCTTAGTCAAAAAAGAAGAAAAAAAAAACCATATGACATGTAATGTAATACACAGTAGTTCAAAATTGCACACGAGGCAGAGATTGAAACCCACGGTTAGGGGTGACATTCACATTTCCAGTATGAGATTGGTTGATCAATCCTAGCTCCAGTTTCTCTTTGTAGAAAAAGGACCATTGGATACTTTTATTTTTTAACTGTGTAATTAGAGTTGGGCACGGGATGACTTGACTCGTCCGACTCGATTAGACCTGACTCAACTTAAATCGAGTTGGTGAGTTGATCCGAACCGAGTAGGCTTCATTTAATCCAAACTCAAATTAAGTTAACTCGACTCAACTCAACCTGAAAACCAAGTCGAGTAACAGTGTAATCAACATGATACTCCAAACTATCAAAGTTTCTCAACAATAAAATGGCCAGCCAAATGGATGCGCAGGCTAGGGTTGTTAACGGGCTAGCCCTACGGTAGGTCTTGGACTGTTTTTGAACTGTTCGAGCCAGCCGTTGGGCCCCCTGTTCAAAATTCAAAATTTAAGGCCTGAGCCCGGCCCATTGACACTCATAACCACTATGATGTTGAGAAGCTCACTCCATTCATTCGTTTTCATTCGTTTTGCCATCCCATATTACATAATAAGACGGGGGACAAAAAATGATGTGAATTCAAAAACACTAGTAAGCCACGTAGGAGGAAAAAGTGAAAGGAAATGTTTAATGTTGAAATCTTTTTGAGGCGCACCTGATGTTTATACGCCATTCAAACCATTCGTAAGGTCATTTCCAATCCTAACGAACTGATAAATAAGAAACTTCACTTGCTACAAAAACTTCTATAACCCCACAGATGTTTCAATGATGGTTGTTTGATCCCTCCTTTTCCTCACATAACCCTTGAGTTTTAAATCTGCCTCAATTTTGTATCATATTCTAAAATAATTTAGGAAAATAGATGGATGGGATGTATTTCTCATAAACATCATAATAGGCCCTAACTTGCTTAATCCACCTATTTTTATTTTCATTTTTATTTTATCCCAATGGCCTAAAATAATATTGGAAAACAGATAAATTGAGTGGATTTGTTACAAAAATCATGGTAGGCTCGGCTGGCTCACTGCTTAATAAGGAACTTTTCTGATAGGGTTATACGGCCTTATAGCAGTCCAGGACGGCCCGACCTATGAACCACCGAAAAGCAAGACGTGGAGAGACTTCAGTGATCTGGTAGCGAGGATTGTCGGTGCGGGGCACCTAAAAATTATACACGTGCTATGTAGGTAATCAAAACAAAACCATTCAAATAATGGGGCCTTGTTCAATTACTTCAGCGATAAATTAGACTGATTAACCACAAATATTGTGATGTTTCCTGAAATTAATTTGGTGAAACCAAATGCAACCTTGTCCTTATGACCTACGGAGTATGGATATGTGCACGTGATGTTAAAGGTTTCTCGATGGTGTCTTCTTATATGAGAGACTTGAATGAACTAGGGTAGATCAACAAATGGAGACAACGTAAGAATGAGTTGGAATATGAGAATCTTGAGACTTAGTCCTAGTCCTGTCAGGACGGACTTGGTCTAGGCAAGGGTTTGGTAGCGCATTTAGTGATGCATGTGTTTTATCTCCCCGTCTATTCATTTTAATGGATCATTTTAAGGTAAAAATGAGGCAGATCCAATGATCAAATAGGCTAGCTATACCATAAGAAGCAGTAGTATTGATGATGATGTTGTTGGGGGATTGCATGGAAGCAAACTCAAATTCAATAAAAAAAATGTTAAATCGAACATAAGCAAAACTTACGTAGAAAAAAAAATACACGATAATAAGAAATAAGCAATCTATTATGAAATAATATTATAAGAGATGGATGGACTTACTGATCCGAACAATAGCTTTGTCCTAAAACACCTTAACATTCAATTAGAATATCTTAATCTTGATTTTTTGGCTTTTGCTTGCTGGACAATTTCTTGGTCCAAATCAATATGATCGAAGGTGGCTTTGATACTATCAACAGAAGTCAATGACAATTGATATGATCGAAGCTCCCATCGATCGACTTGCGTAGTTTTACGAAATTGCTGGTTTTGTTTCCTATTTCGATTTTTAACCTATTAAAGGGTTTGTAATCGCGGATTATGGTATAAAAATGTGTCAAGGGCTTTTGGAGAGCAAATGTATTTTCAAAGCTAGGGTTTTTGTGATATTCAGGGTGTATTCTCGATCAGTAAGCTCATCAATCTCTTATAAATATTGATTTCATAGTGGATTCTCTATCGCTTTATGTTGTGATTTTTTCTGTGAGGGTTTTTTCGTGTAAAACCTTGTGTTCCATGTATGCTTGGTTTGATTGATATCTTATTGTTTGATTATAACTCGAGATTATTTTCTAAGAGATCAAACATTAAGTATGAAACGGAAAAGTTTACTACGAGAAATAACTTTGAACTATGAAATGTTAAGATGAGAGGCCTACTAGTTTAGCAAGGATTGTAAGAAGTTTTCCTTAGCAAGGCGAAGTGTGCCACATCTTTGATAAATGAAGAGTGAGATGAACTAGATGAGAGTTTTACAATCTCGACTCAATTATGTCTAGCGAATAATGTCTTATATAATGTCCTAAATCAAAATATCATCATAGGAGAATAGATGAAACTAGATAGTTTGTACATGAAGAAATTTCCGTGCAATCATTTGTATCTTAAGAAATAGTTCTACAATCTTAAAGAGATAAATGGATCTGATATCAACAAATATATGAGCACATTCAATGAATTGTTGTATAAACCGACGAATGCGGAGGTTAAGATCGGAGATAAAGATTAAGCCTAAATTATATTGAATTTGCTTCCATTGTTCTACGAGAATCTCGTAGACACTCTGATCTATGGTAGGGATACCATTGATGTGGAAACTATCATATCAACCCTTCTGAGAGCAGCTGAGAAAGAAAAACCATCACAAAGGTACCTTTACAGATACTTTGGTTGCTAGGGGAAGGAATTCTGAATAGGAGAAGAGTAATTCTTGATCGTGGTCCAAATCAAAAGGGATTGACAAGATGAAGTGCTGGAATTGTGTGATGACGTGGCATATGAAGAAAGACTGTGAGAACCTTAAGGCTCAAAAGGGAGAAAAATCTGATAATGTGTCAAAGAGGCCAACACAACGCAATCATGTGAGGAGGTAGATGGTGAATATGTCTAGATCGTATTCAAATCTTATTACCTTAGTAATGATTGGATTTTTGATTCGGGGACCTTATACCACATGAGTTCTCATAGAAATTGGTTCACCAGTTACAACGAGTACGAAGGTAAACGGGTTTTTATGGGCAATGATATTGCCTATAAGGTGATTAGTATCATTTCAGTGAGCATCAGAATGTTCGATGAAATGGAGCATATCCCAACGGATGTGAGATACGTTCTTCACCTTAGGAAAATTCTTATCTCCTTTGGGGCTCTTGAGGCACTTGGTTACAAATTCACTGGTTATGACAAGGTCCTTAAAGTTTTAAAAGGGGCACTTGTAGTACTAATGAAAGCGCAATGGAATAATAATCTCTATAAGTTAATCGAGACTACCGTATCGGGTGGACCTACAACATTTATAACGGAGTCCACATCAGCATGTTTGTGGCATGCTCGACTGGGCAGTGAGCGCAGTATAAAGGTACTTTCTAATCGTAACTTAATTTCTATATTTAAAAGTGTTGATTTTCATATACATGAACATTGTATATATGATAAAGAATCTTGACTAACTTTTACAACTTGAAATCATGCATGAAAGGGAGTACTAGAATATATGCATTCAGATGTATGGGGCCCATCGCCGTTGTTTCAATTGGGAGGTCTTCATTTTTTATCTCATTCATAGATGACTATTCTATGAAAGTGTGTTTATTTCTTAAAAATAAATCCAATGAATTCACCAAATTCAAGGTGTGGAAGGCAAGGGTTGAGAAGCAGACATGGCAAAAGCTGAAGGTTTTAAGTATAGATAGTAGAGGTGAATTCACTTCAAAGGAATTCAATCAGTTTTGTAAGGATAATGAGATTATGTGGCATAATACAGTTAAGCACACATCATAGTATAATGGTGTGGCAGAATTAGATGAATCGGACCCTCTTGGAGAGAGCTTGAAGCATGTTGAGCAATGCCAGATTAGGTAAGAAATTATGAATTGAGGCCATTAACATAGCTTGTTACCTTGTTAATCGATCCCTGTCTACGCTGATAGACTATAAGATTCTAGAAGAAGTGTGGAGTGGTCATGAAGTGGACTACTCACAGTTGTAGGTATTTGGTTATGACGCTTACTCTCATGTACCATTAAATATTGATGAAGAGTCCTTGTTCTACAAGGACAAATGCAAGGAATCGAAGAAATCAACGGTCATTGATGTCGAGATTAAAAAATGAAATACACAGGCAAAGCTTGAGCCACATGCCGAGGTAAAAGATCTAGTGGAAAGCCGCCACTTAGAAGAAAATCAACTGAGAGATCGTAAATTGCTAGTCAGATATAGGGATGACTTGAATGTAGTATCCGCTCTCATTACGGGTGAGGGGTATCATTTTACTTTCTATAAGTATTAGATGGTTTTGATGCTGAGAAGTGGATGACGGCCATGTATGACGAGATCGACTCTTTATATAATAATGAGACAGGGAAGCTAACGGAGTCTCCAATATGGTGAAAATCGGTTAGTTGTAAATGGACTTACAAGAAAAAGCAGGATAGATATAAGGTGAGATTGGTTAAGAAAGGTCATGCACAGAAGAATGATGTCGACTTCAGTAAGATTATACACAACAAGATTGAGATATTGGCTTTCTTATCTAACTTGTTTCGTTCTTCTTCTTTCATTGTTTTTAATTACTTTTCAAGGTGTGCATCTTCCAATTTTTATTGAACTAGGATGTTATTCATCTTAACTTTTCATAGTTCAAAATAATTTTTATAAGAATACTTATCTATATCGAACTTCATATTAAATGCCATTAATACATTACTTTCAAATTTAATCTGTTTCTTAACGATCACTTTGATACCACTTGTTGGGACTCATAAAAGCATATAGAACAGAATCAAGCAAGGTAATCACAATCACACAAACAAACTCAATAAGAAGGCAATTCGAATTTTATGAGAAAAACCCTTTCGGGAAAAAAACCACAACACAAAGTGACGAGTAATACACTATGAAAGCAATATTACAAGAGATGGTAGATCTTACTGATTCGAACAACCCTTGAATTTCCTTTGAAACCCTATATATGCTCTTGAACCATTTAAAACACTTTAGAAACCCCTAATCATCTCCCTAATTCCAATTACACCACACACACACACACACAATTTAACTAGAATAGGAATTAAATTGTGCATTTATGCAAAATTGTGCGTGCCTTCAAAGGATTCTTCGGGCATCGACGGACATCGAAGATCAGTCGATGACATCGAAGATCCTCCAAAGTCATTGAATAGCGACCTTCAATGTTCAACAATCGACTATTTTTTTTTTTCCGAATTTTTTCGATGGGATCAAGCGCCCTATCAATGGCATCCACGACCCTGATTTAAGGCATCATGCAACATGATGAATAAAACTAGCCCATGGTTCAAAATCTGGCCCTAAGCCACGTGTCCGTGAACATTCCACGAACATTCGAGGCTGCGTTTATTTTCCGCGGCACCAGTTTCAGCCTCAATCACGAGGCGTCCACATGCTGAGATGGTTTCATGGCTAGATTTATCATTATTTTATAATATAATTAATACAATCAAAGCTATTAACTCACGTAGCTTTGATAAGCCCACACGTGTATATTAAAATTCATGTACATGCCACACGTGTGCTAGCATATCCAATCCAATTCATCAGAATTGCACCACCGTATCAAGACCTATATCAGGAACCAAATTGATCCACCAACAGGTTGGGCCGCAGTTTGCAGAATAAATTGGCTTTTAAAAGGTTGGCTGATGCTTTCCAATCCCCAGTTACTAATATTAGGTCCACACGCAGATTGGATCAGATTTATTTGCGGTAACATGCGCAAGACCAGACCAACCTGATGGATGGATGAGATCTCGCACTTATGTACCATGCTGGCACGCGTGTAGCGGATACACGAGCTTTATTCGAAAGCACTTACCAAAGTTCCATCTCATAATCGTACTTTTGTGTGAATTTCACAACAAGGGATTGAAAAAAAAAAATCACAACAATGGCCCACCAACAGCTGGTGCACCACATGGACAGTCCTGATCCAACGTACTACCGCAAACCAAATGCTGTTAGGTTGTATTTGAGACGACACGTGTGGAGCATTTTGCAACTAGAGTATGCGCGGAGGGGAAGAAACCGTGTCCATGAACTCATCGTCGGACTCGAGTGCGCACATCACCGCCGGCGCAAGGCAAAGCTCGAGGTCTACGCTCCCTCCTCCTTCCCTTCCTGGAAACAAGGATATCTTCCCATCCAGCTTATTTTCTCCGCCGCTCCTTACCGACACCGGCCTTCCCCAACCGAAATCCACACCGTACACGTCAAACCTCGGGGAGCCCCCGATCACCACGCTGACGTTGTCCATCTTGCTCAAGTAGATAAAGAACGGTGCTTTCGCCCACGCGTCATACGTGCTGCGGACTACTGCATCGTTATGCTCCACCACAGTCCGGTACACAAGCCACGCGGCCCATGCTAAATCGTGGGCCAGCAGCTCCCCTGCTCTAACCGTCGCTCTTTTCCCTTGAACACAGTTGCCAAAATAGTCACGTGACAGAGGCGGTTCCAGTCTCGATCTGTTATCAATCGAAAACCCACAGCTTATAATCTCATCTGCTGGCAAGTTCCTTGCACGTGTCACCGATCTCCACATGTGCGCGGACAAAGCTTGGAAAGCCGAGATCTTGTTCGTCTTGCCTTCCTCGTTTGCTTTTGCTTTCAATCGCGCGATTGACTTGGGTGTGAAATGGAAGAACCGATCGCGGAGAAGCGGACGGGAAACTGTCTCTATGAATTCGTGTGGGTTAGAAAACGGGAGTGAGACAGGAGATAGTTTTCCTGAAGGAAACCATCGCTGGACGACTGGAGGTCGTGAGATATTGACGAGAGGTTCATTTTCTCTCGAGATATTGATTCTGCAAATCTCGGACCAGGAGCTGAGGAAATGCCAAAAGGAGGTGCCGTCAGCGACGGCGTGGTTGAAAGAGCAGCCCACGAAGAATCCGTCCGTCAATTCCGTTAACTGCACTGCAAACAAAGGCAGTGAGATTCCGTCACAGTTGACGGCTCCGTTAAGAGGGAAGAACGACTCGACGATAGGGTGCACGTCGATTGTGGTAAGTACGTGGGCCACACCTATATCAGCAACCGCGTGGATGAACTCAGCTCCTGCATCGTTACAGTCTATGAAGACATGGGAAGAAGAAGAAGACGAGGCGTTGTTTCCAAATACGAGGCGGCCGGCGAGAGGTGAGAAGTGGGCAAGAACGTGAGAGAGGGAATGTTTCAGTCGGTCTATAATGATGGTGATGGGCTTTTCATCTTGACCGTCGGATGGGTGGGGTTTATGGAAGAGTAGACCCCTTTGGTTGTAGCGGAGGAAGAGTAAAGAAACATCCCAAGGTGTCAGCTCGCAACGTTGTGGGGGTGCTTGTTCTAGCTTTCGCAGTGGGCGTATGGTGGATGTGGAGAGCTGACGGACTGCAGATACGGTCATGACTGCGGGTGAGTAAATGAGATGGCTTGTAGGGTGAGATCTTTTCCCGTTTGGCTACGACTAATTGCTTTCAAGCTCCTATATTTATGGTGCATGGCACCTGAAACAAATAAAGAGGAAAGAGATTTCAGCGACTAAAACGTGGAGAGAGAAATGGAGATATTAGGGCTAACGTGGAGAGATTTGATCAGGTGACGACTGCTTTTAAAGATAAACGTGTGGCCCACCTCAGATTTGATGCGCCTATTTTTGTGGTTGCGTCCTTAAAATAATTGTACAAAACGTACGCATTTGTGATATTTCCCTTAAATAATGATCCAAAACACGTTGCTTTCAAACATGCTTTGGGCGTGGATTCAGTCAAGGCACTTAAGGGCCCGTGGTAAATGGGTAATAATTACTTACCTAGGTAATTACTGCATGAGTGCGGATCCTCTGCCTGCCAACGTTACTATAAATGCCACGTTATCATATTTTTTAAATATATTAAAAAAATACATTTAATAAGAAATATAACGGACGTTAAACGGAAGCGGTTTGCCTGCTGAGTAACTCAGCAGGGTAAGCATACTGAGTAAAGCCTGTGGAGCCCACCGTCGTCATTCGTGCATTGTATCAACTCCATCCATCTCTTTTATCATCTAATTTTAGGGTTTTACAACAAAAATTAATCATATCCAAAGATCAAGTGGACCACACCACCTGAAACAGTGTGAATTGAATTCTACCGTTGAAAAGTTGTTGGGGCCCACAGAGGTTTTATATCAAGATGATATTTGTTTTTTCCATTCATCCATGTCTTTGTGATATTACGAACAGTTTAGATGAAAAATAAACATCATTGGGGGCTTAGAAACATTTTAATGGTGAAAATTAATACTTCCACTGTTTCCTTTGGTATGGTCTACTTGAGCTTTTGATATACTTCAGTTTTGGGCTCAACCCCTATAATGATTTGAAAAAACGGATGGACGGTGTGGATAAACCACACGAATTCACAGTAGGTTCAGCAGAGTTTACTCAGTGCGATAAGACTCGTAGGCAATCCAATTTAGACACGGGGATGCGGATTTCCAGCCAAAGCCTTTTGCAGTAACATCCTGGGCAAGGATTCCGGATGGGCCAACTACGGCATTAGTGATAAATTCAACCCGTTCATCCATTTTTAGATATCATTTTAGGATATAATACCAAAACTAAGGTGTATACAAAACTCAAATGGGCCACACGAGAGGAAACAGTGGGGATTTAGTGTCCACCGTTGAAATATTTATATGGCTATAAAACTTTTGCATTGGTCTAATATTTTGGTATTTTCACTTCATCTTAGTAAAATTGACCTTATAAACAGTCTGGATGGCATATAAACATCAAGACGCCTAGGAAGGTTTCAACTGTAGGAATTTCTTTCTCCACTGTTTCATCTTGTTTGGCCTAGTTGAGTTTTTGATCATCCTATTTTTTGGTTACATGTCTTAAAATGAGCTTTAAAAGTGGATGAATGGATTGAAATTCTTATAAACATCATGGTGGACCCAACCATACATCCCAGTACTGGAATTTCATGCAAAAGGCTTTCTCCGGTGAATTAGCATCCACGGTTTTCATTGGAAACGGACTGGCTACTCCCCTGCCACTCGATACTATGTGAGCCCACCATGATGTATGTGTTTCATTCTTGCTGTCCATTTATTTTTCTAGATCATTTTATGGTTTTTTCTCATCTTCTAAAATAATAGGGAAAAAAAATGAATGTACGGGGTAAGTTTCTCACAGACATGATGGTGTCGCAATCGGTGCGGTCGGCAGTAGGAACCACTGAACAGCAGCACATGGAGAGAAACTTTTATGCTCTGACAGCCAGTGGTACGTTATTAGATATTGCACAGGTGTGTCATATTGATAATTCAAACAAAACCATCCAAATCTTGGGTGCTTATCTTATTACTCCATTGTCGGATATCTGTTTGAACGGTTAAAAATTAAAATATCCAATTATCCTGTCTCAGCAATCAATCCCATTTTGGGACTTAGAGGCAGTGGGTTTCACAATTTAGTTTTGAGTAAATGCATCTCACCTGTCCAATTGTGTGCTACACTACGCAATCGGGGTCCTGATTAACCAGAATATTGCCATGTTTCCTCAAATTTGGTGAAACCCCATACAATGCAAACTGTAACCTCTGACCATATGGGCCCACCTTAATAAATGTGTTGTATATCCATTCTGTCCATTCGTTTTTACATCTCATTTTAAATCTCCACCCAAAAAAAAAAAAAAAAAGCAGATCAAAATCTCATGTGGACCACACCACAAACTGTGGTGAGTGATTGACCATTAAATTTTTATTGTGGGTCATAAGATGTTTGGATCAATATGATCTTTGTATTTCCTTTCATCCATGTATTTTTGACCTTATCAACAGGTTGGATGGCAAATAAACAGTACGGTATGCTTTGGGTGGGCCCTATGGTTTTTAATGGTGAACATTCAATCACCATTGTTTCCTTTGGTGTGGTCCACATGAGATTTGAATCTAAATAAATTTTGGGACCACATGCTAAATTGATCTAGAAGAACATGTGGGCCACATGCGTATATAACACATTCATCAAAGTGGGCCCCACAGTCAGTCAGGGTAACACCCACTAACGCGTTAACAGGTAACACCTAATCCTCTCCCATGCAAGAAGTTGTGAAGGATGTATACGAAAAGGAATCATAAATAAAAGTATGTTTGGATAGGATTCATACATAAGGGCATGGATACCACCAGATAAGGGATTTTTTTTATTCACCACCATATATAACACATTCATCAAAGTGGGCCCCACAGTCAGTCAGGGTAACACCCACTAACGCGTTAACAGGTAACACCTAATCCTCTCCCATGCAAGAAGTTGTGAAGGATGTATACGAAAAGGAATCATAAATAAAAGTATGTTTGGATAGGATTCATACATAAGGGCATGGATACCACCAGATAAGGGATTTTTTTTATTCACCACCATATATAAATAAGTTTGATTTATGATTATTTATAAGTATCTTTTTTACTTAAAAGTATTTAATATCATTTTATTTTTTATTTTTTGCCTTTTCTATTTTTCATAAGTTAATGAAGAGAGGCGAAAGAAAAGAAAAGTAAGTAATTTGTTTACCAAAAATACTTAACTTCTTAATAAGTAGAAACTATGATAAGTTACTTCATGAATATCTTAAGCAAGTTAAGATCGAGACCAATCCTAAATATAAACATTACTTTTAAGGTTTCTTGACAGAGACTTCTTGTTCTTTCTTTTCTTTTTTTCTTTCTTTTTTTTCCCGGGGGGGCGTTAGCTTGTTAGTACACACCCCATTGTCGGTCCACACTCCACTGTTAGCCACCCTCACTAGGGAATGAGGGTGTTCTTGGCTTAAATGAGCCAATGTTCCGCAACGCTACTTTTAAAATTTGGTGTGTACATCTATGGCAGGACACTTAAATGGGCCAGTGTGAGACAACAAATGGAGGGAGGAAACGGATTGGCTACTCCCCCGGCACCAACCCGGCTGGTGGTCAGTGCTCTGTGGGACCCACCATGATGTCTTTGTTTCATCCATTCCGTTCATCCATTTTTAAAGATCATTTTAGGGCTTGATCTAAAAAATTAGAGGTATATAAATCTTAGGTGGACCACACCACATGAAAATAATAGTGATTGGGTATCCACCATTAAAATCCTTCTAAGGCCCACTATGCTGTTTATTTGACATTCAATCTATTGATTAGGTCATACAGGCCCAGATGAATGGAAAAAATAAAAATCAGCTTGACCAAAAACTTTTATAGGCCCCAGAAGGTTTTTAATGGCTGACACTCATTCAACACTATTTCCTATAATGTGGTCCACTTGAGATTGGTATATACCTAATTTTTAGTCAAATCATAAAATGATCTGTAAAAATAGATGGACGGCATGGATGAAACACATGCATCATGGTGGGGCCCACAAAACACCAACCACCAGTGCTCTATGGGACCCACCATGATGTATTTGTTTCATCCATTCCGTTCATCCATTTTTAAAGATCATTTTAGGGCTTGACCCAAAAAATTAGAGGTATATAAATCTTAGGTGGACCACACCACATGAAAACAATAGTGATTGGGTATCCACCATTAAAATCCTTCTAAGGCCCACTATGTTGTTTATTTGACATCCAATCTGTTGATTAGGTCATACAGGCTAGATGAAGGGAAAAAACAAAAATCAGCTTGACCAAAAACTTTTTTGGGCCCCAAAAGGTTTTTAATGGCCGACACTCATTCAACACTATTTCCTGTAATGTGGTCCACTTGAGATTGGTATATACCTAATTTTTGGTCTCAAATTGTAAAATGATATGTAAAAATAGATGGACGGCATGGATGAAACACATGCACCACGGTGGGTAACGCTACTTTTTAAATTTTGGATATCTGTGTGTACGTTTAAGGTACTTGACAGGAGACTTAAACGGGCCAGTGTCAAAAGACAAATTGAGGTAACGCTACTTTTCAGATATGAGAATATCCATGTACTGAATAAAGAACCCCGGTGCCCATCCTCATAGTTTCCTGTCAAATTCGAAAGCGGATTAGGGAAGAACCCGACTCAGAGGTTGGTGGGACCCCTGAGTGTGACGCCCACTTTGATGCATGTGATTACTTGCCGTCCATCCGTATTAAAAGCTTATTTTAAGACATAATTTAAAAAAGAAAGCACATCTAAATATCAAGTGAACCATAATGCAGATAATAATAGTAATCCACCATTAAAAACTTCTCATAGGCAACAAAAGTTTTGGATCAAGTTTATATTTGTGGATCTTTGTGACCTTATCAACCGGTTGAATGAAAAATAATTATTCTAGGAAAAAAATGGAGTCTGTCTAAAGAAATGCATTGAGAAATGTCAAATTTGCCCCCAAAAAGCTTTTAACAGTGGCGATTCAATCATTATTGTTTCCTTCAATATGGTCCGCATAAAATTTGGATCTGCTTCGTTTTTTGGATCATGACCTACAGGGGTCCAACCCACCTCAGTGGACCACGGGTGTTACCTAATTTGCTCCCAGCAAACTGATAAAATATTACTAGGTCTCCAACTCTTTAGCTGAGCTAGTAATTAGTATAGATATCCAATGTATGTAGTTTGATCCTAGATTGCCTTGGCACATGAGAAACTGGTTCACATTTTCAAGATGAGATTGATTGGCTATCCTAAGTAGTCTAATTTTTCAACATTTGTTTCTAGAAATATGTCTGCATTGTACGGATGGCTCTTTTTTTCCTTAGGTTGTTTCAAAGGTAAAATATTATTTAAAAAAGTTTACTATTGTTGAAAAGTTACAAACTAAAAGTTTAAAACTTCTATAAATCATATTTAAGGCTTTGTAAATAAATTTTATTCTAACTCTTTATAATAATATTAATTTATCTCTTATTTTAGAAATTTCTTTTGCTGTGGTTTCAAGGGTCATATTTTAAAAGACGGTAATGACATACTGATGTGCATTGTTATCAAACCACGTTAAAAAACAAATATATATATATATATATATATATAGACACACACACACTCAGATATCCAAGAAAACACCCCCATTGACATCAAACTATTTTTTTTTTTCAAATACACTTACATACAGAAGTGGATTGTGTACTGCATAAACTTTGTGGGCCCAACTATCATTCATGCATTTTATCCACTCTGTCCATCTCTTTTAACAAATAATTTTAGGACTTTATCCTAAAAATGGAATGTATCCAATCCTCAAGTGAAGCACACCAACGGAAACCATGTGAATTGAACATTTACTAGAAAATTATTGAGGGCCAAAGAAGTTTTTAATCAAGCTGTTGTGTTTTCCATTCATCCATGTCTGTCCGATCTTCCGAAGAGGTTGGATGACAAATAAATATCACTAAGGGCCTTAGAAAGTCTTCGGTGGTGGAAATCAATATGATATGCATCAATTTTGGATTCAACCCCTAAAATGAATGGACACCGTGGATAAACTACATGCATGAGAATTTTCTTACTCTGTAAGATACTCAGTATGCAATCCGATTCCCTAATACCCTTGCACTCAAACTACCGTAGTTTTTCATCACAATGGATACTTGAACTCATGACCTCATGTTAAAACTCTAATAACCCTGTCATTGATGCATGAATAAGAATGCATCTGATATATCACTTGATACACCTGATGCATGGAGGAAAAGAAATATCGAGATATCACTGTGGGTCTTTTCTTGGGTGTACAGGCCACATCAGTTGATATCAATGCGGGTCTTTTTTTGGGTATATAGCTTCCAATAGAAAGTTGGGTGATGTAGTCTTATGGACGGTGTCTCTTAGAATTAATCATGCCCAAGAAAGAGATCGTGCCCATCTAGTAAACAATCTAAGAGGTGCAAGCAACGGTTGAAATCATGGATTGCAAATATAATTGTGGTAATGAATGGCTCACGGCTGTCAAAAAGAATCATAGCCAATTACTTTAAGGTCTAACATGTATAATACCCATGCTAAACCATGGAGCCAAATGCTTTTCAGTCGATTAGCTGTTGAAGTGTAGATTTATGCAGAGCAATGAGAACCTGTTGAGGAACCCATGGCAAAGGAGAGTGGACCGTTTAGATGAAAAAGAGTGCCTCTTAATGAGTTCATGTCAAATAGCTTGATGGATCTGCAAATGTATCAAGTGATGGATTGGTGGATGAACTAGAAAATGTTTTAATTAAAAGAGTGTTAGAGAAGACAATTCTACAATCAAGATTGTCACCCTTCTGCGTATTTTATGTGGTGGTCCTTAGAGTACAATTCCTTTCTTATTTTCCCTTTATAAAGAGAAATTTACAACTGTACGACCCATATATGGCCCATTTACCTTTTTAAGCCCACTTCTTTTTACCTCTCAAGAATAAGCCCCATACATACGGACAACTTCCCAAAGGTCGAAAATGCCGCTGCTTTTCCTTCCGCAAGAGGATCGGCTGGTGCTCAAAGACGAGCGCTGACGCTCCTCGAACTCGAGTTGTACGAACGGTTCAAAAGAGATCAAAGTTACATGGCCTCCACAGTTATATATTTATTATATCAATAACGTTCATTCATATTTTGAGATCATTTTGGAGCATTATCAAAAAAAAGAAAAAAAGAATCATATCCAAAGATCAATTGGACCACACCACAAAGAGCAGTGGGAAAATTAATTTTGACCGTTAAAACTTTTGCAGGGCCCACTATAATATTTATTTTCCATACAATCTATTCATAAGTTCACAAAGGCTTGGATGAAGAGGAAAAATAAATTTCATAATGATCCAAAACTTCTGTGACCCCTAAAAGGGTTTCAATGGTAGACGTTCAATCCTCCACTGCCTTTTATAATGTGGTCCACTTGATAGATATATCTGTTTTATTTTTCATCTCAAGCCTTAATACGAGTTTGCCAAATAGATGGACGGTTTGGATATAACACATACCTCATAATAGGACCCCACAAAAAGTGGTGGGGATTACAACAACAACAACAACAACAACAAAAAGGAAAAAAAAAAAAAACCTATAGCTATGGAGCTCTTCTAGCTACAGATTATAACCGTAGCCCCTGCTTTTTAAATATGTCGTTTGATATATATCGAAGGTCTTTCAATATGTACTTCGATATGTATTGAAGTCATTAAATATGATCGAAAAAGATCTAGAATTGTCCAACGAGTTTGCCTCAAAAATCCTCCAATTTTTGATACATATGTATTTTTACCTATGGCTACGAATTATAACTGTAGCTATAACTATAGTACGTGCAAGTCTATTAAATTTATTTTTATTTTTATTATTTTTTTTTTAACATGGAGAACTTTATTCTACCTACAATTTTCTCTAATATATATTTATATAAATATGTATATATAAGTATATAAAAAAAAATTTCTCTCTCTTTTTTTTTTTTTCATTTCTTTCTATATTCATTTAACAAAAATATCTTCTAAACCAAAATTAGTTACTTGACGTACCCTATATGATTTTGAGGTAGGAAAAGCTACTTAAGCCAAAAACTTGGTTAATTTCCAAGATTCCATCAGGTTGAAGGTTAAAAATCTATTTCATTCATTTCATTTACTTCGTGATCAATTCCAAGCATTTCACGGTCAATCCCGGTGATTCCGCTTCACTTCACGGTCAATTCCCTACACTTCACGGTCAATTCCGTGCATTTCATGGTCAATTCCCTTCATTTCACGGTCAATTCCATGCATTTCACGGACAATTCCCTTTACTTCATGGTCAATTCAATGCATTTCATGGTCAATTCCCTTTACTTCACGGTCATTTCACTGCATTTCACGGTCAATTCGCTTCACTTTACGGTCATTTCCATGTATTATATTTCATGGTCATTCCATGCATTTCACGGTCAATTCCCTTCACTTCATGGTTAATTCCATGCATTTGACGGTCAATTCACTTCATTTCACGGTCAATTCCATGCATTTCATGGTCAATTCCGACAATTCCCCTTCACTTCATGGTCAATTCCCTTTACTTCACGGTCAATTCCATGCATTTCACGGTCAATTCCTTTCATTTCATACTCAATTCCATGCATTTCACGGTCAATTTCGACGATTCCGCTTCACTTTATGGTCAATTCCATGCATTTCACGGTCAATTCCCTTCACTTCACGGTCAATTTCATGCATTTCACAGTCAATTCCCTTCATTTCATAGTCAATTCCATGCACTTCACGGTTAATTCCGGCGATTCCCTTTCACTTCACGGTCAATTCCCTTCATTTCATGGTCAATTCCATGCATTTCACGGTTAATTCCGGCGATTCCCCTTCACTTCACGGTCAATTCCATGCATTTCACGATCAATTCCCTTTACTTCACGGTCAATTCAATGCATTTCACAGTCAATTCCCTTTACTTCATGGTCAATTCGCTTCACTTCACTGTCATTCCATGCATTTCACGGTCAATTCCCTTCACTTCATGGTCAATTAAATACATTTCACGATCAATTTCCTTCATTTCACGGTCAATTCCATGCATTTCATGGTCAATTCCATGCAGCTTTACACAAGTCAAAAATGCCGGTGCTTTATCAATTTCACTCCATTCACTCCCTTACACTCAAATACACATCCGAACTCATCTCTGTCATCCCTATTCCTTCTTTTCACCCATTTTCTTCATTAAATCTCCATAGGGATGGCAGAGATGAGTTCGGATGTGTATTTGAGTGTAAGGAAGTGAATGGAGTGAAATTGATCAAGATGCGTCTGCTGTGAGAACCCACTTCCCATCATCTCCTCACCCATCATTGGCAGTCACCAACCTCTTCAAGCCTTCCAACCACCTCCCTCTCACCCTTGCACACCCTCTGTTGTTAGACCTGCTACCAATACCCAGCAAAAATCGCATCTTCTGCCTCCGTAATCCCAGCATATCTCAGCCAATACAGCCTATGCTCCTGCTTCCTCCACCCCTCCATTCAGCCCAACATTCTCTCCCCACTTCAGCCTGATCAACTCCACTTCCACTCTCCTCTCTCCCATCAACCCTCAGCTATCAGCCCAGCCTCTTGTCCACGTTCATCCCCAGCCTACGCCACAGTCATCCCACAACACAGAAGATTTAGACTACCTCCTATGTTATGGGTTGGTTGCGTCCCAAGTCTGGAACTTATTCGCTCGTCTTTTCCAAGTCCAAGTTACCTAGGGCCAATCTATAATCCACAGAATTCAGTAATGGGTAGCGTCAGCCAAAAAAATCTTTATCCTGAAAAGTGCTTTGGGGCTTCATTCCCTCTCTCATCATTTGGGAATTATGGATTGGTAGGAATGCTGCTAGATTTGACAACTGCTCTTTTTCAACAGGCCCAACGATCCTCAATATCATTAAATGGCTTCATTAGCTACCTATCCAGCTACCTTTCTTTGGTACTTCCACATTCCAAGGCACGTTCATCATGCGGTCGTTGGGATTGAATATGAGCACCCCTTCCACCCTTAATAAGACTCAAGTCATTTCTTGGAAAAAACCCCAACCTAGTTGGGTTAAGCTCAATGTTGACGGCTCCCCAAGAGGGAACCCAAGTGACGGGGGTGGTAGTGGAGTTTGTAGAGACCACCAGGGAAACCTTATCTTCGTCTTCCATAATAATTACGACCCTGTTTCCAACATAGTCTAGAAGCCTATGCTTTGGTTGATGCAAAGATAGGGGCCTCTCAAACATCATAGAAGAAATGGATTCTCGAACAATCTTCAATGCGGTGGCCAATCCAAACCACTTTCACAGTTGGAACATCTAGTATCTCCTAGGAGATATCCAATAACTATCTCAGACCCTCAACATCTGTTTCTCCCACACCCTCTGGGAAGGCAACTCAGTGGCGGATGGTCTAACTAAATGTGCCAGCAACGGCATTCCAAATAAGCTCTTCCTTGCGCTGAATGATCTTCCCAAACTCGTTAGAGACAACCTCCTCCTGGACAAGGCCAACATTGGCCAGATTAGGCTCTCCAGAGCCAAGAAAGGGATTGGCTGATCATCAACTCCTCTATGCTCCCCTTCGGTTCTCTGTTGGGGCCATCTCCTTCTCAGTGCATTGCAGTTTGGTCGGTTTTATGTCAGTTTTGCTACTTCTGATCGCTCTTTCTCTTTCCTTTTCTCAGCCGTTCTATGAGCCTTACCTCCCCTGCTTCGCCCTGCTCCCTGTCAGCCCAAGTTTCTACTCTCTCGTCGCTTTTGGGGGTTCAAATAGGCCCTGTTTTCAGCGGGTTGCTTCTAGTTTCTTTTCTTCTTCTCTATGCTAGTCCTTTACCATATGATTGGTAGGGCTCGGTTTTTCGTGGTGCCCACCTGAAATTCTGTTATGTTTTCCCCTGTTCTTATTTTCAATGAAATTGCTCTTTCTTTAATATGAAATAAATAAATAAATAAAAATAAAAATCTTCTACATCCATCTAATCAAACTATTGATCTTAACCATTCATCTCCGTCTTCAGCTAGCTCAAATATTGGACCATTGATTAGGATGTTGATCTTCAACTTTTACCTAATCAAACCATTTTTAGATTATTCTAATTGGCTAGGCTTGGGCCTAACAAATTTCAAAATTTGAAGCGTACGGCCCAAAGGCCAAGCTTGATCAGTTCAAAATACAAGCGCGGGACTCACCCATTGCCACGCTTAAACAGTACATATAAAAGATTGGTCCAATAAGGGAAAAACTCAGATGGGCTACAGCAATTGGAACAGTGTAATTTTTTAAACCTCTAAATTTATGTAGTGTGGTCCACCTCGATCAGCTTGATTTTTGTTTTAATCCTTCACTTCGGAAAGTTACATCTGATTAACAGTTTTGATGAAAGATCCCCTCCATGTTCCTTCCACACACAGACATGGTTAGCATCTATTTACGTTAGCTCCTTATGGTGTGGCCCAATTGAGTTGTAGATATGGCTGATTCTTTACGTTAGTTCCTTTTGGTGTGACCCACCTGAGTTGCAGATCCTGGCTGATTCTTGTACCCAGAACCTAGTATGGAGGAGAGCACCTGACATGATTCCTCTGTCTATCAATAACTCCATGCATTGCACGATGGATGTGAAGAAGTAGACCGTTGTTGTCTCGGCAATAATGATATAAGCTAGTATTTGCAGTGAATCTCCCGTTAAGTGGTCATGGATTATGATACGAAGTCCCAAATCATTGGCGAAAGGACGAAGTAGATTTTACAAATAACACATGGTGGGTCCCACAAAGCTCGGGTGTTTATCGCACTATCTAAAACAGGTGTTGCAGAGGATTCCAGTTCCATATTTTTCTGACGTGTATACAGTACCGGAGGAGATGCATAGTAGCACATGAGCATCTCTTTGGTAAGGGTAGCAATGGGCTGCATGTTTCAACATTACGGACTCAAGGCCCATGCCTGGTACGGTCCAAGTGTAGTAGGTCCGAGCCTGAGCCTGAAAAGCTTTACTGGAGTGTTAAGTGCATTGATATACATTGATACAACATCTTCCAACTGCTTAACTGCTTGAGCTTTTAGAGAAAGTGATTGTTTGATATGATACCAGAGTGGTTGCAAAACAGCTGGAATTTCGACGTGACACTTCCTCTAAATTCGATGAAGGATCTGAACAACTTTGATTACATATACACACGTATATACACACACACACACACACACACACACACACACAAATACACAATATGCTGCCCCTCACACTAATCACCAGTGGACCCCACACTAATCACCAGCGGGCATGCCTTCTTAATATGTTCCCTATGCTATGGCTCATCTGAGTTTTGGGTTGGTCTTATTTTTGGGCCATGGAGGTTTGTTGAGCTGCCACATCTTGTAGACGGATTGATTCAGTGACCACATCACTGGAGCCCACTTCTTCCTGCTGCCACTGGAGTGCACCATGCAGGCACGCCTGAAACGTTATTTTCTTGACAAATTATTGTCCTTAATACAGTAAAACGTGCCGAACATCTTTCAATATCAAGAGCAATACCATGCATCCAAAGTGCTTGTACGCGTGCACGCAGAGAGGATATATGGATAAGGCCTGGATTCCCTTTCAATCAGAATGAGGTATTTAGATTTATCACCATGCTTTCAACACGGAAGTGGAAGCTAGAGCCGTGTTAGGTAGGGCAAAGATACGTAAGAATTTCAGACTGTCTAATGTTTATATTGAAAATGACTGAAAGGTAGTAGTTGCTTGCATGAATAGTGAATCCACCATGTCTATTAAGAGCTGGTGCATTTTGATACTTCTGTAGGAGACATCTCCAATCAGGAGGCGTCCATTAATCTCCTTTTGCGTTTGTATGCTAGTAAGTATAGCTATGAAGCCTAGTTCTTCTAAGATTTTGACTCATGCACTCTTTTGTGATCATTTGATCTATATTTGTGGTACATAAATAGAGAGAGGCATTATCATCTTTTAAAAATTTTAGATGAGAGTTTTTTTTTATATAAAAAGAATGTAAGAGAGATAAGTCTTGTATTTTTGTTTCTCTTATTTTAATAAAAGAAGATATGTTATTGTCTAATATACATAAGTATATTATTTATGTCATATTATCAAACATGTGTACATATATGTACCTCTTCTTTTTGTCTTTTTTTTTTTTTTTCTTTTTCCTTCTCTTTATCTTTTAGGTATTGATTTGACAATTTTATTTTATTTTTGGTAGTTTGGCTTGTCTTATATTATTGTTGTGCAGTTATTTTTCTGTAACACATGCATTAACATATATCACTCCATTTCTCACACTTATCAAAAAAATAACACCGTAGTTGATGGATTAACCCTAGTTAGGATTGACAAAATGAAGAGAGAATTATTCATCACTTCAATATATTGGTTGAATGGAAAGGGCTCCGAGAATATTCTAGTTAGGAGATTTTAAGTTAGTTTGCTTCTTTTTGTGCAAGGATTTTGTAAGTTTGTTGGTTGAGAAATGTAAAAGGAGAAAAAAAAAAAAACACAGAAAAAGAGGTGATTGTATATATTTATAGTAACCAAAATAAAATGGGCATATGATGGTATGGAGGAGCGGTAAGGCTACTTTTTTTAGTCATCAAAGTCCTGCCTTTCCCATGTGCATACAAAACTACAGTATTGTGCCCAACATCAAGGCTATTTAACAGCTTGGCCTTACTTGGGAAGTGTTTGGCTCAATAGTTGAGCTCTTAATGGTTGGTGAATTAATTTTTTTCAGTCCTGCTGATGGATGGCATTGTGAAAAATCTCGCTAAAAATAAAAATACTAATATTAATAAATAATTTTAAAATTTTAAATATATAAAGGAATTAGCTGAAATTTTATATGACTTTTCCGTAAATATATATCGAGATATATCTGTAATCACAAAAATTAAACAAATTTTTTTGATGATATTTTCAGATAGTATCCTGATAACATCATTTCCTTACTTTGCTTGATAATGTTGTAACATTTTCAAATTCTCGGTGATACTTCTCATAGTGGTAAATGAACTGGCTTGATTGTTTTTTTTTTTTTTTATTTTCCCACTAAAACACACGAGTGTGGCTCCCAGAACGTATGAACTTGCAGGGAGCGACGTATTATTTGGCTACTGGCTCTCTCTTCATGGTTCGCAAATACATGAATTCACCATTTTTCTTCTTTAGAAAAAGTTGATGAACAAGATTGTCTCGTAAGCCATCCATCTTAGTGCTAGTATATGAGTAACCTACAATATATGCTAATTAAGAGATGACTCTAACATGTCATGGTTCTTTTGGCTCCACGGAATCATCGAGGTGAAGAGAGTAGTGGACGGCTTGGATCTTCTATGCCTATGCCATTATGGCACATCTGGTGGCGTGTAGCTGGGCTGCCCTGTAAACACATGTGCCAAGCAAAGCTCTGTTCCAGCTTCCTAAATGACGTTGAAATCCGGAAAATCACATGAAAACACATTGACGGGAAAAGATGCAGTGCTCTCAGTGATCCTAGTATTGGGATGTTAGGACAGTCCATTTGGTTTAATCCCAACTGTCCATTAGGTTCAGTTCGTGGGCCACAGTCTAAAAGCCAGACTGATTAGATTATCTAATCCCAACTGTACATTATGTATAGCGCTTGTCGGGCTAGCCCCTAAGCTTAGCTTGAGGATCGGTTCCGGGCTTGAAATCTAGGCACAGGGCCAGTGATGAACAGCCCAACGAGGCCAGTGGGCTTGACTGTATCGTGTATATTATCTTTGTCACGGTAAGTTAATGTGTGGCTGTCGTATTTGGGCAAGAAGGGCAATGGGCCAGGCAGACATTCTTGGGCAGCCCGGCCCATGTTGGGCTACGTGAGGGTTAGGCCTAGGCTTGAAATCTAGGCCGTTGTCTAGGCGGGGCTAAGTCCGGCTGATGATGAATGGTTTGACTGACCCGATTGGTCCGGTCCAATCATCAAGTGTGCCACTGTTATTAAAAACCGAAAAAAAGGAGAAGAAGAAGAAGAAGGGAGGTATAAAGATACCTGTGAGCAGCTCACATTTAACAGAGACGTACGAACTCTTATCTATCTATGAAAGATATTCAAAGGGAGGCAAAGGCAATGATTCTTGCAGATAAAACTGGCTAATTTGTCATACTTTCAGGGTGTCCTATGATCAAAGATGTTCAAAGGGAAGCAAATGGAATGATTCTTATAGATAAAACTGGTTTTTTATACGTTCGGGTGTTCTATGAAAGATACGCAAATGGAGGTAAAGGGAATGATTCTGGTACATAAAACAAGTTTGTCATACTTTCAGCTTGTTTGAACTGGGAGGTTTCATTATTCCAAGGCTGACTGAATAAATTACACATTTATCACAAATTCATGCCAATCAAGGTAATAGTTCAAATTTTGATGTAAAAGATTTATCGATAAGTTAATTATTAAAAGCTACGGAAGCAAATTTCAAATTCAAATCATACAAATGAAATATAAAAGCAAACAAAGCAACACAAAGAATATATGATTTTACGTGAAAAAAATATTTATAAGAAAAAATCACAACACAAAGTGACAAGCAATCCACTATGAAAACGGAAGTACAAGATATGCATCAATTTATATACACAAAAACCCAAGTTTTCTCTATTCAAAACCTTGAAAATGATTAAGCACTCTTTGTTCTATCCTAATATCATATTACACCTGTGTGTGTGTGTGTGTGTGTGTGTGTGTGTGTGTTACATCCGGAATAGAAAATAAATCCACGTAATTACACAAAACCGCGTGTGCCGTCAATCTAAGCATCGATCGATCGACATTGATCGAGTAACCCTCAATCGATACAGCCCCCATGTTCGATTGAGCCCAATGTTAACTCAAAAGTATCCAGAGAGTTAACATCAATTTTTTGAATTATGTCGATTGCTCTAACCTCCAAGGTCAATTGATCAAACCTGTCCTAAATTGTCTAGAGACCAATTTATTTAATCTGGAGTTCACTCGATTGATTAAACAGTCTATTCAATCGATCGAAATTCTCTATTTTTACATAGATTGAAGACAACAATCTACACCATGACTTTGATTATCATATAACCACAGCTCCGAGCTTCATCTCCATCATAACTTTACCGTCGTTACTTCTCGTGCACACTCTATATTCATCAAACTTTTGCCAAGCCTAAAGAAGTATAAAAAAATCTAAACTTCTTTGCAAGAACCACATTTGTGAGCATATTCATCAGATTCACACTCGTATGGATCTTCTCAAGAGTGACATCGTCTTCCTCAAAGCACATGTCAGATAAAACGATGACGAACACCAATCTGTTTAGTACGAGCTCAAACTACATGTCGGATAAAATGATGACGAACATCAATATGCTTAGTACGAGAATGATATACCGAATTCTTAATTAACAAATTAATCGCACTTTCACTGTCACAATTAACCGACATAACATCCTGTTAAAGCCCAAGCTCGTTCATCATTCCTAAAAACAAAACAACTTGTTTAAATGCCTTTGTCATTGCCATATACTCACCTTCGGTTATAGAAAGAATAATCTCAGACTAAAGCTTCAACATTCAACCGATCGCTCTACCCGATATCACAAAAGAGTAACACGAAATCAACCTTCTATTATCAACATTCCATGCATAATATAAATTAACATAGCGTACAAGTTTTTCTTCCGATTTTTCAAATGTTAAGACATAGTCTGTTGTACCTTGTAGATATTTAAGTAGCCTTTTCATTGCTTCCAATATTACTTGCCCGGATTTGACATGGATCTTCTCACAACACTGACTGCATGTGAAATATTCAGTCTTGTAGAGACCATGACATACGTTAAACTGTCAATGGCACTCAAATAGGGCACATAAGACATAAACTATTTTTCTTCATTTGTAGTGGAACATTGATCTAAGGAAAGATGAAAAGCGAGCAGCATGTGGTTTGCTAATTAGTTAATTTATCCTTGTCCATCCCAAACTTAACTAACATCTTCTTAAAGTATTATGCTTGAGACAACTATAACATATTCATCTCCATATCTTTGTGTATATCAATGCCAAGAATTCTCTTTGTAGCCCTCATGTATTTCATTTTAAATGTCTCTGATATTAGTGTACTTATTTGTACATCTATTTATCAATCACGTGAGTTTGTATGTCAGTGAGTCGGTTGAGTCCTTATAAGCTGAAGACCGAAAACACATGAAAACATGAAGCATTAATGAGTAAAAAATAGGTATATTAAGGTGCCTTAATGACCATAATCTTAAATCTAAAACAACATTAACCTCTATATGATCATGCCTTAATAGGTAAACTGTCACGCCCCAGACTCGGTAACCGGATTCACAAGAAACCAGATGGCCGGTTCTGGCCGCAACAGCCTCCGTAGTACCCCATTCTCGGCTCCTGAAGCAGGTTCCGATCCTGGGATCCTACAAGGAGGATTTCCATAACAATATAACCATTTCCAATACGAGCATACCCAAGATCACAACAAGTAAATCTGAGAATAAAAAAGGCACTTATCACAAAATCCACTAAGAATTTGAACTTTTACAAGTTTACATGAGATCCAAAAGGACATACATAAGATAATAGAAGAAAGAAAGGAAGGATGCAATACTGGGTCCTCAAGCTCAGCTCTAATCCAAACTCTGCCACTGCAACACCTGCCTAGGATCTCCTGCACGCATCAATCGTGCATAAGCTTATAGAAGCTTAGAGGGTGGTGTAAGTGTGTGATAATAGTGCACAGAAGAATAATAGGAGATACAGGAAGGAGACATGCTCAATGAGAATATCACTAGCCTTACCAAGGCTTATCATGAATATGATACAATGAGTACTGGACGCCATACCAAGGCAATGCATGAAGGGGCTTACATAACCAATACTAATGCGATGCAAGTAATGCCAGTGTTCATAACCAAACCGTATGTCAAGTATATTTCCAATCATAAGGAAATCACCGGGGTCCATTACACTGCTGGATGACTGCCGCTCTACAGACCCGCTGACCAAACGAGCGTAAGAGACCTCACTACTACTGTGGACAACCAATCACCAGCAAGGCCTGACGGTAGCGGACCCATTCACGAGCTGGTCAGACTCAGCCTAGCAATGCCCTCTTACATCAGGCGAGTAAGGCCACACCCCTATCCAACCGACTACACGACAGTGGGAGTCGCGGCCTAATAGTATAAGGCCCTCGTGCGCTCATATATTCTACTCGGTCACGGCGTTGGAGCAGATCCTTGGTACCATGGAAGTTTTGGGAATTTCACCCATGGGCATCCTATGCACCCGGTATGCTCAAGTAACATTTCCGGTGTCCAAACATGGCCATCCATGATGTATCTATGGAGGCTACAACCCTGATGAAGCAAGGGTGATAATGCTCATATTATGCAATGCCAGATGCATGAATCACACAATCAACTATGCATCAATTCCAAGCATCCAACATGCTCAAGAGGGAATATTACGTCCCTCGGGAAGATAGCAGCATGCAATGCCCAATGACACAATCATAACCACACACAGTGTCATCCAAGCATACAATGATGCACATGGGTCATGAAGATGGGTCTAGGCGCATTATGCGGCGATATACAAAGTAAATTACATTCCTCCTATCCAAGAAGGAACCAAGACTAGGTACTTAGACAATATCCATAAGGAATCCCACCTCTAGTGGGGGCCCATTTACAGGGTAGCCCACAAGACTAAGCATACAACTACGGGTCTAAGTAATATAGAAATTAGCTTAGCAACTGTCTAAGATAAGTATCCAATCACTTTAAATACAACCGGACCTAGAGGGGTCCATAATGGGGACATTTAACCACCATTCCCCAAAAAGGCATATCTACCATGAACTATATGGATAAAAGGCCCAAGGCCTACATTTAAGATAAAAATAAAAGTAATTACATACATATATTCCTCATAATAGGCCATAAAAAGATATAATACCACTTTTAACAACATGGCTCTAAGAGGGGAATTAAGGCCCAAGGCCCAATTCCCAATGGCCATAGAATCCATGCATTAAGTTGGACTTAGTGGGCAGCCCGCGTACACAATATACGGCCCAAAAATAAGTTTAAGTTTGGATGAAATGGGCCCCACTACATCAGCCCAATAATTAGTAATTAAGTAGGCAACCGAGGGCCCAATACTATCCTTACCTCAGCCCACAAGTCCATCAAAATGGTGGAAGTCGGCCCGTATGGTTGGGCCAAGCTGGGATATCCCTGCCCAATCTGGGCTCACTAGATGTCCCAAAATTCTGATCTTAAGATGGGGTCCTCATAAGATCACTAAAAGTGACCCAAAGAATGCACTGATTAAGCCCAAGGATTATAAAAAAGCATAAGCATGTAACACGTACACAAGTTCTCAATATGGTGAGCCCCACAGCCAAATAAAGTTGTAACCATAAAATTGTACATTGAAGGCCCTTTGATAAACTTTTGGCCCGTTTGACTTCCTGGGCCTGCTAAGGTCCAGAAATTAGTTGAGTATGTGAAAATAATCTCATGAAGGCCAACTATACTCACTGGGGGACCGCACCAGATGGAGAGTGTGTATATATCATGAAAAGATCAAGTAGGCCTACTACTGGATTGTGAGTCCAGCAGCAACCCAAGGCAGAGAGTGCTTCCACAATCGGGCGATCCAAGGCTTGGACGGCCTGGACCAAACATGCATTAAGGTAGGTTCTACATACATGCATATTGAGCCTTAAATAAATAGCCTAAGGTCTATGGTGGGCCTTTAACCACCCATAGAGAAACCTATGAGCTTACCTTAGGATCACCCAGGAGGACATCCAACCTCAACTGGTTTCCAAGAGGTAGCTCACCACTACCCATATAATGAAAGATCTAAGGCCTAAGCAATGTGTGGACTAGTAGGCCATACACCAAGCCCAACTCATAAGCCATATAGTGGGCCCTCAAGTAAGGTTTGGGCCCAACCACAAAGGTCATAATTCCACATATTGTGGTGGGCTTCATGGGCAGCCCAGTAATTCATTTACATGGGCAAGTTTCACATTTAACACAAGTGAGTTGGGCCTCACTTTTGGCCTAAGTACAGGGTCAGTTTAATGGGCAGCCAAGGGCCCGACTTCTTGTGTATCATTGCCCCTAAGCCCATCACAATAAATAGGAGAGTATAGGCTCAAGATCAATGGGCCTATCCAAAAGAACTGAGTCCACAAGGCCTACTTGCTAACACAAATATGCATATACTATATCACATAATGGGCCCTAAAGAAATGGCCTAAAACCAAAGTCATCCAATTCATACATTATGGTGGGCTTGAGGGCAGCCCATAAACCCAAGAATACACATAGGCAAGGCCTATACTGACAGTGTGGGCCTTGCCACATCAGCCCAAAGACTTAGCAAGGCCCTCCACAATATACATTTATGTGGGCCTCGCAAGTCAGCCCGTAATTAAGCATTTCATGAGGGCATCACGGCTAATAAATACACACGGTCAGCCTGTAGACGGCCCGTTGGGCCTGTGAAATAATAAGGTCTGGCCCTGCACGATCTTGGGCTCAAGAAATAGGTTTCCAGCCCATTGGGCCTATAAACTACCAAAAATCTGGTTAAGGCTAACCCCCAACATCACCACAAAGGTGGGCCTTAAGAGGAACTAATTACGCCCAAAAATATCTAAGGAAATAAGGCAAGGAGTATGTGCAACACTCCCTTAAATCTGGTGGGCCACAACAGCTCCAAAACAATCAACTATGGAGTAAATTTGGGCCCCTTGTTGGAATTCCAGCCCACCCACTTCCTGGGCCTGCTGGAAATCCAGAAATTTATGTAATTCAGATGGGTTACTGGCCCATGGTGACCCACACATATCATAGTGGGTCCCACCGGATGAGAGGGGAATGCACAACACATATTAGAAGTGGGCCATGCCGCTGGAATACAGGCCCAGCAACAGCCCAAGGTAGGGGCGTCCCGTGATGGGTAGTCCTACGGGCCTGAGTATCTGACCCAAAACTGACCCAAGTTTGCAGGCCACACCACGATCAGTACAGGGGCCCGATGGCCATGAAAATTTACAAGATGGTCCTCCCATAGGTGGACCACGAATCCTCAAAATTTTGTGATTTTTGGACGGTCAGAAGTATTTTAATTAATTTAAATAATACAGACCATCAAGAAAATCTGGTGAATCGGGACACCTGAACGTGGTGAGCCATTCCAGCACTTGTCACGGTGTACACAGGGCTCCATTGGCCCCAAAAATTTGTAGGTGAGTCCCACCATGGGTGGACCACCTCTCTGTAAATTTTCATGATTTTAGGATACTCAAAAGTATTTAAATTAATTTAAAGAATACAATCTATCCAGGGTGAAATATTGCTGGAATATAACTGTCCTGAATTTGGGCCATCCAATGGGTGGGTTCTGGGCCTCCAAAATTCCTGAAATTTGGACCTAAGGTCCCTCATCAAGCCTAAAACAAGTTGGCATCCAGAAATATGGCCCAACTTCTTAGAAATTATTTTTTTTAATATTATTTTTATGGGACTATGCTGCTGGACTGCACAGCAGAAATTTCTGGCAGTCCAGTATGTTGGCCCACCCTTTTGGATGCCCAAATAGGATTCCTTGGCCCTGAAATTGTGTGGATAGGTCCTACCATGGGTGGGACACCTCCCTACAAAAATTTAGGATTTTTGGGATAGTAAAAATATTTTATTTAACTCATGCAATTTATGGACAGCAAGGTCCAGATTTTTATTTTCCTGCTGCAGCAATGCTGCTGTCCTTGACTTTAGCACCCCATTTGAGTGGGCCCAGGTCTATGTAAATTTGGAAAAAATGCAAGGACAACCTTCCTATACAAATATACAATAAGTTGGGGTCCACAAAGGTGGCCCACTATTTCAAAATCAGACTGATATTTATGATTTTCCAGCAAACAGTGTGGCTGGACAGTCCAGAAAAATCTGGACCGTCCACCCTCCTTGGCCCACACTTTTGGGTGATCAAATAGGGACATTTGAAGCTGAGGTTTAGCATACTTTTAGGTGGGGTCCATACCTCAAAGAGAAGTCTAAGAAATCAGGAAAAAGGAGACCACAAACAAGGCCTACAACACATACATTACAGCATAAAAAAATTCCAGCAATCTGGACAGCAACATGTTGCTGTCTAGATCAGCCCAAAAATATAATAAATGGGAAATAAATCATAGATTCCACAAGGTGGGGTCCACCCTGATGTGTCACACAACTCCCAGGCCCAGCCCCTCCCCAAGAAAATCCAGAAAATCAAGCCCAAAGGCTTTCCAAATCAAGCAGCAAAACTAGGCAGCACAGTTGGGCCTGGATGTCCAACAACTTGGGCCTGGATGTCCCAAAATTTAAAAATTCTGGTTGCATGGCACATCAGGTGGGCCACATAATCATTACATCCAAACCATAGAAAGTGGAGAAGAGAGGAATAAAGGAAATCTCATCAAGATGGGGTCCATGGAGAATGGCCCCATCAAGATCACATGCATGCAAGTGATGGCAAAAAAAAAAAAAAACTTATCCAAGGAGTGGTGGACCTTCACCATTGATGTGGTGAGTCCTACACTCTCCATATGAAGCAACAAAAGATCTATGACAATAAGAATCATGCAATCTATCCTACATGCTCACCCACTTGTTGGATCTTCAAGATTCTTCAACCACCATGCTCCTTAAGCTACAAGGAAGGAGGTTCAATGGTGATGATGGATCTTTGATGGTTAGATCTAGGGGAGAAGAAGAGGATAGAGGGCTGGAAAAATTCAGCAATGGAGGACATTTGCAAAGAGGAGAAGAGAGAAATGAAGAAAGAGAGAGGGAGATGAGAGAGTTTCTAAGGTTGAAATGATTGCTTTCTTAGAAAAAGATGAATTTTTGAAAAGAGAAATAATCATTGCTCATGGGATAAGGTGGCTCATCATTGCCTAGAGAAGCCAATCTCATCATGGTTTTCTTGAGAAAAGAAGCCATCATTGCTAGGCTAAAGGTGGCTTACATTGGGAATAGTGCACATGGGGAAATGTGCAATCAGGTGGGTCCCACCAAAAATGCAATCAACGGTCCAAATAATGTGCGGCCCATAACTTTTGATGGACATGCCAGATTTATGCATGAGACACGACGCTGGAACCACGGCGATGATGCGGTCGCAATGGCATAGGTCTTGGGTCAATCCGAGTTGGGTCTACATGACCAAACTCGAGGGTGACCGCAATCACTATCCGAAGGTCGCGGGTCGTTGAAATTTAACCGGTAGGACCGCGGGACCAAAATACACGAGATGCATACTCACACACACACACATGCAAACATGTGAACTCGGGTCAGGTCTCACATAAACCTTTGATTGATCATCCCATAGCCTTAAAAGAATTAATTGGAACATTATAAATATAAGTTAAAAGATGTGTAAAGCTTATGTAAATTAAACAACCCAAAACAACATTTTTTGAATGGTCATCAATCCTATCAACAGGCTTTCGATTGGCCTCAATAAAATTAAAGATCAGCTCGATGCGATCAAAGAAACAATCCAGCAACTAAAAAGAAAATTTTGGAAGTTTTTCAATGGGATCGAGGGACAGCTCGATCCTATCGAATGGCCTTTCGATCTTATTGAAAGAGTCGTTAACTAATTGTTTATAGTCGTTGCAACACTTTTTCTATAAAATGGGCATATAGTTCTTGGGTAAGGTGATGATTTTTCAGTTAATTAGAAATGTGTCTCAATACTTCCTGACACTTCTAAACTTTCACCTAAAAGGATTCAAGTCATTTTGCATGTGATTAATCACTCTTATGAATATTCCAATGTCTTTATGAAGATAATAATTGTTTCTTATATTCTCTAGAGAATAGACACCAATTCAATAGATAAATGGGTTATCATGATTATGATTGCCACTATCCATAGGCAAATTAAACATTGAAAACTGCTTGCATTCAACTCTAAAAATTAAAGGTTAAGTTCATCTTTAAAAATTAAAGGTTAAGTTCATCTGTAAAGATTGATTGTGATATGCAGTAATGTGAATCTGATGGCTCAAATCAAAGGATCATCTCAGCATAAATCCAATGGCAGTTAAATTTTGCATCACCACGTAGATAAATGGAACTCTTCCAAAAAGACTTAGTTCTTGTGCGGAGAGGAACCACGAGCTAATCTAACTTTTCTTTTGCGTGCCTTGAATTTGAGGGCCTGTTTGGCTGCGTGAATTATGATGAATTACAAGAGATGGAATTATGGCCGAACCTGCATTTATGAGTTGCAGTGGATTGTCGGTTGCATATGGTGTACACCTTTATCCCATGCGCAGCCGGTGAAGTGTTTGGGTTTTGTGGGATGACAACCATCCCATGGGTTATCTCATATGGGGTTGTTTAGATTTCCCATGATTCAACTGGATTTCAAAAATGGCGTTACTCCCTGTAACTTCATCCACTGTACGGATGTCATGTGGGACCCACCATGATTTATGTGTTTTATCCGCTCTGTCCATCCATTTCATTAGATAATTTTATGTGTTCAGTCGAAAATTGAAGCACACCCAAAGTTCAAGCGGACCATACCATAGAAAACGATATGAATTGAACTTCTCATCGGCAACAATCCTCATCAGGTATGAATGTTCAGCTAGGTGAGTTGAATTGCACTCCTGAACAATTGTCGTCTTGCTTTCTCAATCTCAATTGGGAGAGTTCGTTAGACCAGAATGTCCTGTTCAAATCTGCCCTGAGCTTGATTGTCTCATCGCCGCATCAAATGTTGTCGTTCCTGTTGAGAGTGTTGTCATTCGGGAACTGATAGGGCGGTTGGGGAGCATTTGTGTCTCTGGCAAGATCTCGCCATAGTCATAGACAATGGGTGCCACCAGCCATGCTTCTTACATTGGAGGAAATAACAGTACTAACACCTCATGTTACAGCACGCCTCTGAATTCCCCACCTAAGTTCAATCTCTCCACGATGGATCATCAGGCCAGGGGAATTTTGCCCGTTTTGGGGGCTTCAATAGCGGGCCACCCGAGTCTAGCCCCTTTCTCTACTGATCCTGGCTTTGCAGAGAGAGCTGCCAAGTTCTCTTCCTTTGGCTAAGGCCAACGCTCGAGTCCGATTCGACGGGATAGGGAAATCTCTCAAGGAAGAAGGGATAGGACATCACAGTTTCCTAAGCGTTAGTGAAATTCCTCACTTGAACCAATGGTTATGGTGGTATGACACATTTCGTATCATCCAAACATGCGTATGGATTACGGATGGTGGATAGCCTCATCCCATCCCACCTAATCCCATCCAAACCATTTGTCCAAACAGGCCCTTATATCTGGTTATTCGGAAGTGACACCGTGGTGGAAATCAAAGAGTTGTATATGATAACTCAAATGCAACATTTTTTGGGGGAGTTTTCACTCTCAAATATGGGTTTTGATAGGACTAAATGGGAATAGTACCAAACTGTTTTGGCGGTGGAGACCTAGTGAGAAACGTCTCTCTCTCCTTCCCTCTCGATACCTCTTGCATGAGTACGGCTGTGTAAGGCATTATGATGTTGTCACTGAATCCAAACCGTCCATAAAATGCATCACCTCATAAAACGCTTGGGCAAAAAAATTTCAGACTAATCCAAAAGTAAGATAGTCCACATAGAAGAGAACAAGATGGAAGGCAATGCCCACCCTTGCGTGTCACAAAACAGGCTGAATTTAATCCAACCCTTCATTTGGACTGTATAAAGAGTATGCACAGCATTTGATTATATATACAAAACGAGGTGGCCCCACTCTAATTAACCGTAGGAGTTCCCTCTCAATATGTTCCATGTGTTTAGGAGGCCCATCTGAATTCTTGACAGAGTTGATTTTTAGAGCTTAGGAAGCTTTTTGAGGTGACAAATCTTATGGATGGTTGGATTCCAATAACACATCATTGGACCCCAAATCTTCCAGAATCCCCATCTAAGGAAGCGGATTGGCTGGTGCAACACACAACAGCTATATAGCCGGTGTAGATACGTGTCGTGCGAAGACGAGCGCCGACGCTCCACGAGCTCCTAGCTGTACGAACGGTTCAAAAGAGATCAAAGTTACATGGCTCTATGATGATGTATTTATTATATCCACATCGGTCATAAAATTTTAGATATCATTTTAGAGCATTAGCCAAAAAATTAATCATATCCAAAACTCAAATGGACCACACCAAGGATCAGGGAATAATGATTTTCACCGTTAAAAAATTCGCAGGCCCACTATAACGTTTATTTTCCATATAATCTGTTCATAAGATCACAAATGCCTGACAAATTGGCCTATAACGTTTATTTTCCATATAATCTGTTCATAAGATCACAAATGCCTGACAAATTTCATATTGATCCGAAACTTATGTGAACCCCAAAAGGGTTTCAATGGTAGACTGCTTTTTGCAGCGTGGTCACTAAAGCCTTACGACGAGCTCGCCAAATGGATGGACGGTTTGGATATAGCATATACCTCATGATGGGACCCACAGAACTTACTGACGTCAATTCCCCATCCGATACTCAACTTGGCAAAAGATCTAGAAAATCCAAGGCATGTAAATCTACTCTTTCAGAAGAAAAGGAGAAACGAGATTCATGAACTCCTTGTCCGACTCAAGCGCGCACATCACCTCCGGCGCAAGACACAGCTCAAGGTCCATGCTCCCTCCACCTTCCCTCCCTGGAAAAAACAACACCATCCCATCGAACTTATTATCCCAGCCACTCCGTACGGCCACGGCCTTCTCCCAACCGAAATCAACACCGTACAGGTCGAACCTGGGGGAGCTCGACGCACCAACATTGCGGTTGTCAAGCTTGCTCGGCAATACAAATTCTCTCCCCAACCCCGCATACGTGCTGCGGATCACATCATCGTTGTGCTCCGCCACGCACTGGTGCAGCTGCCACGCGGCCCATCCCAAACCGTTGGCCAGCAGCTCGCCTGCATTTACTATCGCTACTGCGATCTGAGTACAGTTGCCCAGGTAGTCACGTGACAGGGGTGGTTGCAATCTTGATCTGTTATCGATGGGACACCCAAATACTGTCAGCTGATCTGCGGGCAAGGCCCTCGCACGTGTTATGGATATCCACACGTGTGCAGATAAGGCCTGGAAGCACGAGATTCGGTCCGTCTTGTACTCCTGGTTGGCTTTTGCTTTCAATCGCGCGATCGACTCTCCTGTGAGATCGAAGAACCTCTGACGGATACGCGGGAACGAATGTCTCTCGATATATTCATCCACGCTGGAAAATGGAAGGGATACGGGAGGTGGGTTTCTCGAAGGAAACCAGCGGTGGATGACTGGAGGGCGTGAGATATCGACGAGAGGTTCATTTTCTCCCGAGATATTCGATTTGTAAATCTCAGACCAGGATTTGAAGAAATGCCAGAAGGAACTGCCGTCGCCGAACACGTGGTTGAAGGAGCAGGCAAGGAAGAAGCCGTCCGTCAGCTCCGTTAGCTGCAATGCAACCAAAGGCAGCGAGCTTCCGTCGCAGTTGACGGCGCCGTTTAGGGGGAAGAAGGATTGGAGAATGGGGTGGACGTCAACCGGGGCAAGGACGTCGGTCACGCTGATGTCAGCAAAGGCGTGGATGAATTCGGCCCCAGCATCATTACAGTCTATATAAACATGGGAAGAAGAAGAAGAAGAAGAAGAGGCGTCGTTTTCGAATACGAAGCGACCGGCGAGAGGGTAGAAGTGGACCAGCACGTGAGAAAGGGCGTGTTTGAGCCGTTCGATGATGTTGGAGATGGGCTCTTCTTCCTGACCGTCTGGTGGGTAGGGTCTGTGGAAGAGGAGGCCCTTCTGACTGTAACGGAGGAAGAGTAAACGGACATCCCACGGCGTCAGGTCGCAGCGTTGTGGGGGTGCTTGTGCTAGCTTGCGCCGTGGGCGGATGGTGCAGGAAGAGATCTCGCGGACTGCCAGGGGATCCATGTTGGTGTATGGAGATCATAGAACTGGTATTTATGGTGTTCTACTATTTCATTTCGGCAGCGGATCCCGGGTAACACCTTCCCTTGCCGTAGGGCCCACCTTGATGATCTGTTTTATATCCACGCCGTCCATACGTTTTTTCAGACCATTTTAGAATACGGTCCAAAAACTTAAGCAGATTCAAATCTCACGTGGACCACAATTAATGAAAAAGTGATGATTAAACGCCCACAATTAAAAACTTCTCAGGGCCCACTGTAAGCAATTCTATAATGTTTATTTACCATCCAATCCGTTGATGAGCTCAAACAGACCTGGATGAAGAGAAAATATAAAGATTAGCTTGATCCAAAACTTTTGTGACCTACAAGAAGCTTTTAATGGAAATTTAGCACTTTTATCCATTGATATGGTCCACTGGAGATTTGGATCTGTTTAATTTTTGGGATAAATAATATGAAATAACGAATGGGCGGCGTGGATCTACAACACATTCATTAAGGTGGGCCCCACACGGTAAGGGTTAACACTCCTCTCTCCTTCATTTCTGCATGCTCGACCACATCTTCGCTGAAGACGTGGTCAAACAAGAGGTTCAAATCCTAAATCCTAAATCCCTATCATTGCGTGCGCGCAATTTCCTCCTTTGTACATTGCCGTGCGCGTTTGGCTGCACGGGCAATGTAAGAAGATGTGACCATGTGTTGGCCCCACCATAAAAGTGCACGTGGCATTCAACCCTTCCAACTTGTTGGCCCCACCATAATGATCACCTATGCAAAACTTAGCCCTGTCCACTCATCAGGTGGCCCACACCATAGGTAATAATTTCTAATAAAAAACATAAGTATAAAGTTTTAATTTACCCAACGGGTGATGTGGCTGATTTTGCGCTCGGTGACTATCATGCATTCGATAGGAGTAAGCCCTTGTGGATTTTGACCTATCTATAGGAGTTCCTGGAAGCTTGAGGCTTCGATTTAGCTATCGTTAGCAACTGGTCCAAAATTTGAGTGCTCGAGTATCAACCATCCCCCTCTTTTTTGGGATCAAGCTATGAAATGATCTTTAAAAATGGACGAACGGCATGGATGAAACACATACATCATGATGGGGCCCACAGAGCACCGACCACCAGCCACCGGGCTAGTTGCAGGGGGTAGCCAATCCGGTGCTGCACGCAATCCACATCCTGTTCATAATCGAAGAAACCCAATGAATGGTCCATATTTGAAATGGTAAATGCCGTGTAGAAAAGTTATAATTACTTTCCCAAACACTTACAACTCACCTGATTTGACCACTTACCTGATTTGACCACTTACTTTTTACAAGAAAATCAAAAATATTACAAAATATCTGTGGGTCCCACTGTGATGCATTTCGCTTATCCACACCGATCATCCATTATTCCAGTTGAATTCATAGCATGAGTAAAAAATTTAGGCATATCCAATACTCAATTGGACCACCTCATACAAAAAAGGCAATCGAATAATTATGTTAAAAACTTTGTAGGGCCACTGTTTCTTTTGGTGTGGGCCACTTGAGTGTTGGATCCGTTTCATTTTTTGTCTCATGCTGCAAAATATTGTAATAAAACAGGCTGATATATGTATTACCTCGCAATTCTTAAAATAAAATTATATCCTTTGAACCAATTTCACAGGCACAAAGCTCTACGAATTTTCAAACGCAGTGACATCGTAATAATTTCCATTCCCCTGTATTTCCCATTTCTTTGAAAAAAACAAACAGGCATGTTGTAAGATAGGACGTGCAATAACAACGAAGAAGATCACGTATAACTCAAAACATGGACGACTTTGAATTCCTGATAATCATAACATCTCGACGTATAACCAGGTGACAATGTCCAAGATATAGTGATCCCAAGGCCCAGCTTAACATTAGAATTAGGGCTGAAAGTTGGGTGGATTCAACCTGGCTGACCCATGACTGACCTGACATTGGGTTGGGCTTGGGCAAGATGTGTAGGGCCGGGTCTCGAGCTTCGGCCATACAAATGCCAACCTGATAAAACTTGGGTTGGGCTCAGGTTGTCCAATTCAACCCGAATCCGATCAATATATAAGTTCCCTATAAATTAATTATAATTAAGTGCGGATCACCTACGTTGAAGGCATAAGAAATTCCAATGCCGTTAGGTTTCATTGGTCCACGTCATTTCCAATGACTCAAGCCAACAAGATACACTGGATTTCTCTCTACCAAATAGATTGCTTGATGCACAATGTGACTTTTAAAAGAGTAGTCCTATATTTTCGCTTGTTTGTTTAGAAAAAAATATTCTTTATAATAAATAACTACATATATAATTAATGCAATTATAAGTATAAATAATAAAACTTGTATTGAAAATATAATACACCAATGTAATAATGAAAATATTAGCATATATTTACCCGACCAATCCGACCGAACTCACTTGGGTTAGGCTTGGATTGAGAATTCCTAACCCAAGCTTGGGTTGGGTTGAGTTAGGGCTGAGGTATAGGAACCTTGGGTTGGGCTAGGGTTGAGCATCAACCCAACCCAACCCAACCCGCCCGACTTTCAGCCCTAATTGGACTAGAATAACAGGCCCAACCCCAAGACTGAATTTTTTGGTGGCCCCATGCCCGGCCCATTGACCCACTTGCAGCCATCGTCTTCCTACCATTTTAAGAATGGAATATGAGGCTAGAGATATACCCAGCCCAGCTCAATTAGTGAACACATGGCCATCTATACTTTCGTCTATTAGTCGAATTAGGTCATCTGGTTCAGCCCATTGATAAGATATATGGGCAGATCGGGGTTATGTTTGATCACTCGCACCCAATTCAATTACTTAAACAGGCCACATTTCTAACACAAGCCCAACCCACTACTCATTTTTTTAAGTGGCCAATTCTGCCTCAGAAACGGCTCCGACCAGTTAACCTTTGGACCTTCCTGACCCATCAAAACCCATATGTACTGCTGAGAGATGACTTTACCATATTCGGCTTCTTCCAGATCCACCCACTCATCGAATAGCCCCACACATAGTCGCAGTCTACTATTGAATGGTTTTGATTGTAGAGAGGTGGGCCACTAGCACAATCGTCAGAGCAACATATAAATACCTCACAATACCAGGTTTTCTAGCCCGCATGCACGTGCCAATAGGTTAGTTACATGCTTGCAGGATTAGAGCTTTTTCCGTACTAATTATATATTCTGGACAAAAAATCCAGGCCGTTTCACTACCGAGGCAGATCATATTGTAGGTAATAAACGTCAGCCAGAACCATTTTCATCCAGCCGTCCGTTTGTGTAGTTGACTGTCGTTCATCAGAGGAGTGAAACAGCTTGGATTTTAGGGCAGGAGGACTAAACAGTTCGAACAAGATCCTGCACACGTATGATATATTGGCACGCATGCTTGCATGCGACGGGCAGGGCACTGCACGTGTGTGCCACGAGCAATGTCATCATGTAAAGCTTGATTATGTTGCCACCTTGGGCTTGGGAGAATGGACTGTTGCAACTTCGTGGTTGCAGCTGCTTTCCCAGTTTTTATCTGGAAGTGCAAGAATTGTCACCGTACACGTGTCAGCATTGGACTTGTTCCCCACTAGGAATACAAGCAGTTGGAAACGTGGCTTTCGAACAGAAAGTGAAAACGAAAAGCAAGCAGCCTACATCAACTTTTCGAAGGAAACCATCCATGAACCAAACGTCTATGATCATCCAACATTTTGTGCACTTGCCGGTGGGGTTCAGGTCTGGGGTGATCCCACTACGCAAACGGTGTACTATGTAATATTGTAATATGCATGCAGTGATGAGTCATAATAAACGATACACGTGAGCGGGAGAAAGGATAGCTAATACCGAATGAAAGTGTGTGGGCTACATACAAGAGGAAAAAGAAAATAGATAATTTTAAGGGAAAGGGTGTGCTACACACAAAAACAAAATAAAGGGTGAGGCAAGAGAGAGGATAGACAATTTCAAGTGAAAGGATGTGGGCTTCACATGATAGGGTACCGATTAAAGAGGTAGAATTTTTTCTAATTGAAGAGAAAGACATTCAGATTATCTAACTATCCTCTTTTCCTTTTGAAAATCTTTTTCAACGTCTTTTTTAACCTATAGTTCATAATCTCCAAAGATTAATTGTATGGGTAAAACTATCATAGTTACTCACAATTGATATAAACAATTGAATGCAAAAAAGAGAGGAAAAAAATAAAAATAAAAATGCACCGCTTCATCATGGATCATGCCAAGTAAGGGAGGTTTTTTTTTTTCCCTAAATTTTAATACCCTACGCACACACCCTCACACCCACCCACAATATAATGATACTGGAACCCATGACCTTGATGATGAAATTTTTGTGAATATGTCACCAAGCCATGGGAAGAAATAAGGATTGACATTGTTGATGAATATTGATTAAAGAATATGCGTTTAGAATAATGTCTTAATCATCATTTCCCACATAGTGGGATCGATTATGTATGAGTTATGTTAAAGAAAAAAAAGTATAACTCAACGCATGGACATCCATATTATGAAAAAAACCTTTTCCATAATAAAAATCCTAAACAATATCCTCTTAAAACCCAAAGTTTAGAACTCTGCAAAGTCTAATTGCATGAGTAAAATTTTCCTTTGCTACTCACCTTAGACTTAAAATTTAATGAGGAAATGAAAAGAAAGAGATAAAAATGTACAACTTCATCATGGACCATGGGAAATAAAGGTTGTTTTTTGTGAAGAATATTTCATAAACAACACACCTGTGGAACAACATTTTAATTGTCATGTTCTGTCCAACAATGTTAAAGTTCCTTAATATACATTGACATACCATCTTCTAACAGCCTAAGCTTTTAGAGAAAGTGGTTAATCTACATGATATTAAAATGAAAGGTCTTGTGCTCGAATCTTGATAACAGCAAATATGCTTCTCTAATATATTCTCTCACAGGCCCAGTTGTAAATAATTATTATTATTGAGCAATTCTATCTATCAATTTCTTTTTCCAATATCTCCATCATTGTTTTCGATCTGCCCGTATATCTTATGGACGGCGTGGATATATATCATTAACTATTTTTACTTTTCACCATGCTGATTGAAATGTCATCCTCAAAATTGTCTTCGATCATCAATATTTGAAAGGGCCTCCTTAAAATGCCTTTTTGTACGTCTTTTCCGGAAATCATGTGCCTTCCTTTTCCATATTTAAATCCTTACATCTAACATCCCTCTGTAATATGAAAATTAACATGATACTTTTCAATTTTGCAAATATTTTCCCTATGCTACCCTCGATTGAAAAGCATTAGATGAATCTGTATCAAATGATCAAAGTATTCCCTTCTCAGTTCACAAACAAACGACAATAGACAACTGATAAAATGTCAGATTATTCTACCAATCTGATTTTAGAGTTATGTGCCATTTAAGGTAGGAGGTCCACACTTAAATAGGTTAAAAAGACATGTCCAGGCCACATGTACAGTGGATTTGTCTGAGTTAGTTTTGTCCGATATTAAGTTGAAAATAATGGGTTCCTACTCATGGCTTAGTGGTAGATTTACAAGAGTTTCCACGCTAATGTCTTGGGTTTGAGTACCCATTGTCGCGTGTGGGTGCATGTGAGGGTGTCTACTAAAAAAAAAGTTGAAAATAACAAAAAAGAGTAAAAAAAAAAGTCATTTGCTCAAAGATAACGAGTCCAATAGATGGACTCCACGTGCCATCAATAGACGGACTGCGGATTGCTTGGTGTTGGGTTTCCCTGCCCTTTAGTACATGGCAGTTTCTTGTACAGGGAGTCCGTATGAAACTCATGATAAATGAAGCAGATTAGGTGGGTGAGGAGACTGATAAGATATGATTGGTGAGGCGTATGCTGTTAGAGATGGGCTGTGTACATCCTCAATAAATAAATAAATAAATAATCATAAAAAGGCCGGGTCATCTATGACAGCACGCGACCTTACCATTCACATCTCGCCACGTCCCCTCACCACCGTACTTACCACCTAATCTGCGTTCCATGGCAAGGGTTGTATGTGTAGAAATTAAAAACAAAGGGGAGGTATATCACATTCTAATGTAAGAGTGGAAGATTGAAAAAACAAAAGAAAAGAAACGAAAAAACAGAAAAAGTAAGGTTAAAGTCTGCGCGCATGAACCTTTGATAAATAATAATAATAATAATAAGAGGCTTTACTACCTCTTGATCATGGCTCTTTTAGGTTAGAAAAATACATGAGTACCTTGGGTTATGCATGAAATCCACGCCCTCCATCAGGTACACCATTTGTTGGGCATTCATCCTAAAAAACAGTATGGTTGGACCCTCAGGTGGACCATCCAAAACTTTATCCCTAAAATCTCTAAATTCACATCATACCGCCCACCTGAGTTTTAGAATACTGTAATTCTTGGATGATGCTTTCATCCTTAGAGCCACTTTGAATGAATGGACTGCATGGCATATAAATACCACAGTAGGTCCTACACAAAATTAATATTGGGTTTTCCATCCCAACTGTTTCATGTGGCATGGCCTACCTGAGTTTTGGATGACCACCATTTCTGAGTTTAATGGGTTAAAATGAGGCAGCGGACCTAATGAACGCGTGGATCTCATGAAAGTTCCACTCACGTGGCTCTTGGTTTCGAAGTAACCACCTAGGCTCAAAGGTATCAGCTGGTGATTGTTTCAAAAACATAATACATATATGATGAGAAATGCTCACAAGGAGACAGGCTCCCACGAGAACTCGTGAAAACTTTTTGAGACATTCATGGCACAAAACCTAATCTATTAGATGAGTCACTTCATGAAACTCTCAAGGACCAAAAGTCTGCCTAACTTAAAAATCTTATGAGGCATAGCACAATGTGAGGTAAATCAAGGGAAGGAATTCTCATCCAATTTGCTATGACCTACTAGATTTTTGGATCAAGCCAACTTTTAGGCCCTGGGATTTCATGAGGTGATTTATCTAGTGGACCATTCAAATTTTGTGCCTACATCACATGTCAAAAAGTGCTCACGTGTTTCCATAAGAACCAATTGCCATGTGAGCATTTCACTACATAGAGCCCTTTTGGGAATTTGGAAGCTTGTATAAATATACAATACTGTTGGGATTTTGCTGCGGAATCACACAGATCTAGATCTAGGATAGCAATACAATGACACCAAGTAAACACAAGAGAACACACAAATTTAACGTGGAAAACCCTTTTGGAAAAAAACCACAGCACAAAACGATAGAATTCGACTATGAAAGCATCAATTACAAAGAGAGAGGACTTACCCGATTCAAACAACCTCGAATCTCACCCTTACTACACCTTTTAATAACCCTAGAACCCTTTAGAATATCTTTAGGAAGCCTTAGAGTCCCTTAGAATAGCCCTAAGGATCCTTATTTATAGTTTAGGAAACTTCCCTTTCGTACCCTTGCGAAACCGCTTCAGATTTCAGCATTCCGAACAAGATCTGGACTCGAATCTGCGTAACCTCGACTGGTCGAGTCATCCCCTCGACTGGTCAAGCGGCCTGGATACCAAAAATCATAAGACGCTAGACTTTGAGTCGAGCAATCCTCGACTAGTCGAGATGCCCACTCGACCGGTCGAGCAGCCCAAAAAAACTGTCAGATTGTAAGGCATCTGATAACAATCTCCAACATGCCTTCAATCTTCAATTGTGTAGCTTACTGACCTCTTCTCTTTTCTCTGCATCACATCATAGCTTCTCATGCACACCCCGTCCTTCTTTTCCACATCGCCAAGCCCAGAGAAGTTGCACAGAACTTGAACTTCTCTAAAGGAATGATTTAGGTGAACATATCTGCCGAATCTGAGTCCACGTGCCCAACCACCTTTGTTCCCGTCTTCTCAAAAGAAAAGATGTAGTCTTCTTACCATCTCAGCGCTACCCAATATTGCCTGTCGGGGTACTTGCTCACAACACTAATAGCCTGTGAAATAACCGATCTAATCCAAACCCTAGCATACACTGCCAACCGCATTCGAATAAAGGCTCATGAGATATCCTGTTTTTTCTCATCCGTCTTGGGACATGTCCTGAGGAAAACTTGAGGAGAGACGTGTAAGGAACGCTCTCCGGCTTTTCCTGGCCCATCACATCCTTGATTAATACTTACACATAAGGTATTCCCCATGTGATTACCAAAGCCTACTCCCCTTTCAGTCTCAATGCCGAGAACTATCTTCGCAACCCCCCGATCCTCCATCCTGAATGTCCCACTTAACCGAATCTTCAGTACATTGATTTCAGATATGTCATAATTGGCGATCTATATATCATTAATTCCTGACTCAATATGAAGGAATCAAAACCACTGCCTAGGTGACAGGTCGAAGCATGACATTCTGCTAAGTCTTTTCTCAGCCCCTTTAACTCCGAACCACTCTGGTTGCTTCATGTAGATCTGCTCTTCTAATTTCTCTTACAGAAGTGCAGACTCCACATCCATCCTTCCAGCTCAAGATCACATTGGCCAATCAGCGCCAATCACGGATCTAATAAACACCTGTTATACCATTGGCGCGAATATTTCTGAGAAATTGATCCCTTCTCTCTGAGTATAACCATTTGCTGCCAACCTCGCCTTATATCTATAATGTATCCTTCTGAAGATCCACCTACACCAACCTCTCTCCGACCCACTAGAAGCTCCACCCGCTCCCATATGTCAGTATGGTACAACAAATCCATCATATCGCCCATAGTCACCTTTCACTTCTTAACACTAGGCTCACCTAGAGCCATCTGAATAGAAGATGAATCTTTTTGCGATATTGGAGTCGTCCATATACCTCGCTGATATCCTGCGATCATGCCGTGTGATTCTTCTCATAGGTGACTGCTCCACCTGCTCTGTATTCTTATCCACACATCTCAGCCTTCTTATCCCGCCCGCTCATGTGGTCATGCCCAACATGCCACACACGTGTAGAGGTGGAATTCGTTACATCCATTGCAGCTCCACCTTTTGAAGTGCTCCCGATCATCCTGTACAAGTTACCGAGTCGTTGCGCTCTCATGATTACCCTTGCCCTCTTAGATACCTTAAGAGCACCATCAATACCTGTGTACTTACATCCTTTTGCTTTAAGTACACCAAGAGAAATCAAATTCTATTTCAAATCAGGAACGTGCCTGACATTGGTCATGATACGCTCCACCCCATCAAACATCCTGATGCGCACCGAACCAATAGCCACAACATTACAGGCAATGTCATTGCCCATAAATACCTGTCTACCATCGCACTCCCTGTAACTGGTGAACCAACTCCGATGAGGAGGCATGTGAAAAGACGCTCTTGTGTCTAGCATCCACTCGTCCTTACGATCATTGTATAGCCGCCTGATAGTAGACACAGACAAAACATTACCATCACATCCACTTGATCCATCTGTCGTGACAACATTGGCCTCCCTGTATGAAGCCTCAGAATCTTCTCTTAGATTTAGGATTTCCACAATCCTTCTTCATATGTCCTTCCTTCCCACAATTCCAGCACTTTACCTTTCCTTTGCCTTTACCCTTAGATTTGAATCTAGAACCTGAAGAACCTGTACCTTGTTCAAAATTCCTACCCCCTGTAAACAGTGCATCAGAAAATATCCCCATGTCGACGTTGAGCTTTCTCATGGCCTTCCCTTGAAGGGCTGAGATAAGAGTGTCGACACTCAGAGTTTTATTCATGAAGCACATTGTGTCCTTGAATGACTCATAAGAAACCGGAAGAGAATTCAGCAACATACATGCCTATTCTTCATCTTCCATCACTTCCTCTATATCCAGTAATTTGTAAAATAATTTATTAAACTTGCTAATGTGAGCCTCCAGATCTCCACCCTTTACCATCTTGAAGTTATACCACTGCCGCTTCAAGTGTAAGCGATTTTCAGAGAATTTTTTTCACATAGACATCCTCTAACTTCGCTCATAACTTAGCCACAGTTTTTTCTTTCATGACGTTGTAGAGAACCTCATCCGTGAGACATAAACGGATCGATGATAAGGCCTTCTTATCAAGAGTATTCCAATCATCATCAGTTATAGTAAACTTCCGCTCCTCAAGAACATCATCTTCGCCTTGCTTGATTAAGGAACTTATTATCTTGATCTTCCATAATTCAAAATTATTTCTCCCTAAATACTTCTCAATCTCATACCTAGTGCTTTCCATTATTACTAATCCCTCATATTCAGATCTGTGCCCCAACGATTGCTCTTATACCACTTGTTGGGATTTTGCTGCAGAACCACACAGATCTATATCTAGTATAGCAATACAATGGCACCAAGCAAACACAAGAGAACACACAGATTTAATGTGGAAAACCCTTTCGGAAAAAAACTACGGCACAAAGTGACAGAATTCCACTATGAAAGCATCAATTACAAAGAGAGAGGACTTACCCGATTCAAACAACCTCGAATCTCACCCTTGCTACACCCTTTGATAACCCTAGAACCTTTTAGAATACCTTTAGGAAGCCTTAGAATCCCTTAGAAAAGCCCTAGGGACCCCTATTTATAGTTTAGAAAACTTTCCTTCTGCACCCTTGCGAAACCGCCTCAGATTTTCGCAGTCCGCACAAGACCCGGACTCGAATCTATGTAACCTCGACTGGTCGTGGGACCCCCTAAACCGGTCGAGCCATCCCCTCGACTGGTCGAGCAGCCCGGAGACCAAAAATCATAAGACACTGGACTTTGAGTTGAGCAATCCTCGACTAGTCGAGATGCCCACTCGACCAGTCGAGTGGCCCAAAAAAAAAAAAATTTTGTCAGATTATAAAGCATCTGACAACATACAACCCCTTGAGGAACTTATATTTCAAATACCTAAATTTTGAATCAAGGTGATTCCAAATAAGTGGTGATTTCCAATCCTTCTATTTGTTTGGTAGTTTAGATTCAGAATGCATTCGAATCCAATAATAACAATCATTGAAATTATGTATTATATTTATAAGAGTTTAAATTTGATTACTAAATCAATTTTAATATTCCTAATTAGTATATATTTATGATGTTTGACACGATGATTGTAATAAGCTTATTGAAATATATACTTCGGTAACAAAAAATGATGGAATTCTAAGCCTCGGATGGGCTATAAGCATAGGATCACAACCAAGTGACTAACCAAAGTTTTTGATATGTTAATTTACATGGCCCATGTTTGTACCACTCAGATCATTCTATTGATGTAATTTTAGTGATGCAGCTGATAATCTCATTGTTTTGTATCAATGGGCCACACGTACAATGAATTAGTAGCCAAGCAACACCTATGTCACACATGCCTTTAAAAATGAGCAAAAAAGGGAGAGCATTAGCAATCTCAGTAAAAGGAAGAGGATTCCAAATACTTTTGAATCCATGTTGCCAAACGACCCCTATCCACAGGGCCTAACGACCGAGATTATGTATGGATAAAAGGCAAATCCTACCTTCTGTGGAGTTAAAGGATTCAATTCCAAGGGTCAGCTAAGAGCACATTGCTGTTTACTCAGCTGCACATGAATAGGTGTCACATGAAGGGGTGAATGTCTGTACATTACAGTTCATGCTTTTCAGTATGTACAAATGGCTCATGTGAAGCACATGGTCTCACTTTCAAGAACTAAAATCCAAACCATACCATACAACGACTGGGCCCGATCATTGTACAATCCTTTCGAATGATAATTACAATAAGCAAGGGTGGGCCACTAGAAAGCCTTGCTTTCTATTGGCTCCACTATCCCCTTCCTGCCGCTGCCCAGTCCTCTTCCTTCTTATCCCCATCTGTTTCCGCTCCACTCAAAACCATACCCCTTAGCCAATAGGTGTACTATCCTCTCTGACTCTTATCATTTGAGAATTGATCACCTACAGGCACCTGCACCACTCCTTGTGATACAAGGTGTTTTTAGTTATTTGATGCACTAATTATTATTATTTTTATTTCAACACGTTGGTAATGAAAGGTAATGTACTGAGAAAGCGCAACTCTACTAGGCCAAGCAAGAAATAGACGTGAAAAGCCAATAAACAAGGCCTCCGGTAACCCTGATGTTGTCCAATGAAAAAGCGTCAACTGTGTACGAGTCAAATATGGACCCGTAGTGAAAACGGAAAATATTTAATTTTGACTCTGAGTCTCACATGCGTGTGGCACTTTTTCATTACACCATGTAAGGTCCCGTAACCTTAATTACAGGCAATTCATGTCTATAAAACTGCCAGATTGCCATTTTTCGGTTTACATCAATCTAATGCAGTACATATGGCACTTAGAATACAAGATCCAAACTCTTGGCCTGATGAGTTCATGTTAACAGTAATCATGTATTAGAGATCAAGATCTCTATTACAGAATTTCTTTTAACTAAAATGAGATGGGACTCATCTTAGTTGGTAACCAAACAGGAATTCTCATAAATTAAAACAGATGCACTACACGAGGAAATTATATACACAAAACAAGAGATGCAAGATTTTTACTGACAGAAAATGTTACCAAAGATGTACTACAAGTTCAAATTACACATAAGAGATACAAGCAGATAGCTGATAGATCCTTCTCACCTCTTTTCCACGAACTACTCCATTTTATTTTCTCTGTGGAGGTAAGCTCTGCAGACGCTGGGAAGACTTCACACCGCACTAGCTCTCCACACTTTTAAATCAGAAGCGGCTACAGACCTTCTCAATGACAACGTATGGAATTGAAATGAAACAAGTTTTTGCTAGTTTACAAGTAAGCGCCTGCATTCTTTTACAGCTTCGGATGCAGACATCGAGGAACAGGACTCTATGACTGTCATGGCATGTGTATATATCAGATTGCCTATACATTATGTAAGGATTTATATGATCCCTCAACCCAAGGACATGAAGAGTATACTCAGATTTTCAGTTTCTAAAAGTGGGGTCAATGATTCAATGATTCAGAGCATCGGTCTATTGTGCCCCACTGCAAATGGGCCATGCCCAGAAAATCTTCGGTATCAGAGAACCTAGCCACCAATCTTGGGCCTTTCTAAAGTTCAGGGTGGAGTACTGCTGCATTTCTCTAACTTCAGCATCTATAGAAAGACTTTCAGAGAATGGTCCATCAAGTGTGGGGATTAACAGACCAATGGTCCAGATCATTGACCATGGACCCCACTTAGACAAAGTGAAACTAACTGTGATCATATAATTCCACAAACATAAAGTGGAAATACTACAACAGCATACATCTCAGCAATAAAGAAGACAGCAACTCTCATTAAGAGGAACTCGAAAAATCAAACAGTGACATCCTCCGCCTTTTGTTAGAAGGCGGTGTCCTTGGAGAGAACTCTGGTGACGAAACTCTATCCAGAACGGCCTTCAAGGCCTGGTGAATGGAATTTGCAAACATTCGCCGTTGGATGTCGTTGGCATTCCCTTCAAATCTCATAACAAAAACATTCTTTACCCTGCCTCCCAGGGTTGAAATCTCTGCCTTCACCGTCTTCAGACGAAGGGCCTGTAGTGTTTGTTTCAAGTCAGATAAAAGTTCCGGTCGATCTTCGCAACAAAGAGATGCCTTTATGGAAAAGCTTCCTTCATTGATTCCATCCCCATCAGGTTCTACTCTCACTTCATCAACATCCATTGGGACGACATGCCCTTTACTAGAGTCAGTAGCATGCCTTTTCAGTTCCTTCACGTGGTTGATCACTTCAGCAAGCAATGAAGCTTTGTCCATCTGCATTAGATAGCAAGTTCAGCTGTTTCTACTCTATTTTATTTTGGAAATATTTAAGTAAAGAGTTCGTAACCATTTGTAAGGAATGAAATCTACTTGAAAGATCACCACACAACCAGCATGCAAGACTTCATTCCGAACAAAAAATGGGAAACAAGTGATTTCAAGCATATCAGTCATTCATGTAGTAGCAATAGTTAAAATACATAGGCCCACATAAAGAAGGCAAAATTATAAAAGATATGGTTCAACTATGCTGCAGGCCAAAACATGGTTTTTTTTTTTTCTATGTTCTTTCTTCATCCAAGGAAACAGAATGGAGGAAAGTCTTATCCATTTTCAAAGGATAAGACCACAAATAAGCAATGTTATACATGAACTAATGGAATGTAATGAACTTATACATAAACCAACCTAATGTGTGTTTGCACATGAGAACACAATGTTATTCGTGAACTGGTGCAATGGAAAATAGTGCAAATCCATGAAACTATGCTTTCCCAAGAACAATTAACTGGTCCTGCCAGCGTTTGTTTTGAAGTGGAGACAGTAAAAATCTGAAAATTAAGGGCATATTTATTTTCGTTTTAACCATTTCAAGGGCACAGGAAATGGGCATGGAATCACAGGGAATGGAAAACTATTTATTCCATGGGGAAATCTGTATGTTCGGTTTGCAATGCAGGCTCCGTGGATTCATATAGAGATATGAAAAAGTGAACAGTCAAATGGTCACTTTATTTCCTTTAAGCAGTTGTAAATCTATCTGTCGACTTTTTTGAGAGGCATTGACTCCCCCCTTTTCTGTGAATTAACTTTGAAATGGAAAATGGATTCTGTTTTCATTACAAAGGTGTTGCACAGAGACAAACATGCCTTAACTGGAAAATGAATCATTGTCAAAAGAGCAGCCAAACTGAGGAAACATGTCAAAAATATTATAATAATAATAATAATAATAATAATAACAATCATTAGTCTGATAGGGTACATTTGGTAATATGACTAAAGGTGGCCGATGGGGTGAATTCTGCCCAATTGCAACTGATGTATGATCGGGTTTGTCACTTGAGATTTGATGCAGATAAAGCAGGAAATGGAAACTGGCACCCAAACTAATATGGTTTCTCTCTTCCAGGCCACCCAAACGTGAGAGGGTTATCTCTGCCAGAGAACTGAAACAAATCCCAATTTGGGGATACATCTTAACAGGATCATAGCACAGAAAATGAAGAGATCTAATTTCCAGGCCCATGATACCATTTTCTCAAACATTAAATCAAAAAATAATAAATTATAAATTATAAGAATCAATGAACCAAAAATAGAAATAACATAAGACTATTTAAACAAAGTCAAAGATCCAGAATTAGAAAAAGGTGTTCTCATGAAGGATTATTATGTGTTCACAATACTACCATAAATGCAGAGGAGGCTCAACAACCAATTCAATTCATTGACTAAATAAGTCGAGGGGGGGGGGGGGGGGCGGGCGCGGGGACGTCCACAGCAGTTAACAATTTCCTATTTTCAATTTCATATGTTTTATGCCTAGTTCATATAGCTAACGTTCATGCTACAAACAAAGAGGCGAACACGTCATTTATTTCCTCAATAAACATAAACCAAATAGTGAATTGAAGGCAATAGATCTTTTGCAGATACTCAATTTCATCGAATCGATCGTTCTTCAGAGAATTAAATATTCATGTCATCAGTTAAAGTGCATAGAAAATTCAAATAAAAATAACTTAATCATTCCAAACCAATTCAATTTAATAAAACTACTAAGAAAAAATGATTCATTAGAATAAAAATGGAAAGAAATTAGAAAAGAAAAATCAGCTATGGAACAAGGACAGAATAATTCAATAACCTGAACCTTATCAGTGCTTGGCACAAGGCTCCTCAGCGTCGCGAGATGAGCATTGATCCTCTCTCTCCGTCTCCTCTCTGCCTCGCTATGGCTTTTCAAAGCTGCCTTTGCCTTTGCCTCCGCAATCCCTTTCTGCATCAAATTCGCCGGAGCTTTCACTAGTTCCCCCCTCTCACCATCCAAAATTAATGAGGAGGATGACGATGAAAGCCCACCTCGCCCCGTACTCCGAAACCCAACATTCTGTGGAAACCCACTGAAATATCTTGAAAGTTCGTTGCTGTAAACAATCCCAAAATCACCAGGATAAGAACACATCTCTGCAATCAATCTTTTAAGAACCGCAACAGAAAAATCTCAAACGAGGATCGAAACCAGGAGGGCGATTCGTGGGGGCGGGCCAGAACGAGAATCTTCGGCGACGCAGCTTCTCTTCTTCTGTACCAATCAATCCCGTCCTCACTCCGCTTTTCTCTTCCATTCCGCAGAAAACAAGCGATTTATGATTGCGATCAATTATAAAACCTTTTCATTTTCTTACGCGGGGTTCTGAATTCATGCATTTCGAGCTAGATTTCAAACAGTTTGTAGATATTTCAAAAACCCACTTGCTGAAACCTCGAATCTACAAGACCCAGCTTCAGAATCGACGTAAATTGAAAAACCAGGAAATCAGTTCAAAAATCTGTTCGATTTTAACCAGGAAATCAGTTCAAAATTCTGTTCGATTTTCTCCGAGCTCGATTTGGAACAGTGCTAGGAGATTTCAAGGACCCAATTTCAAAATCTGTAAATCTTCAAAACCCAGTTGCAGATTTTAGCAGAGACATCAATGGAAGAATCTATTCATTTCTTCCACCTGCGTCTGAATTGTCGAGACTTTCGAGCTGGATTCCGAACGGTTTGACTAGATTTTGAAAACCCACTTGCAGAACCCGTGAATCTACAGGATCCAGTTACAAAATCCAAGGATATTCAAAACCCTCGAATCAAACCAGCCACACACATACAGAGAGAGAGAGAGATAGAGAGAGAGAGAGAGAGAGAGAGAGCTGAGCGATCGATGCGAGAGGGAGGAAGGCTTTTCAAAAGAGAGCAGGTCGGATGCCGAGTAGAACCGACAAACGACATTTAAGGAGCGCAAACCAAGAGCCGCGCTGGGGTAACTCTCGCCAGGATCCTACCAGAGCTACTTTCACGAAGCGAGAGCCGCTTGCAACTTTAATAAGATCCACTCCGTCCATCAGCTACGTTGCCTCATTTCAACCATTCAACCTAAAAATTGTGATCAAACAAGAATCAGAGAGGCCACAACCCAGGAATCTGTTCGGTGTAACGCCCCACATTAGTTTTGTGGAGGACCCACACCATCTAATCCATTCGTCTGATGTGTCTCATCAAGATTAAATTACCCAAAAATTATAAAATTAATAATTAGGTGGATGGTACTTGGACATCAGAGTCGCCATTGCCTTTGGAATTCACTTCCTTTATCTATCTATTTACACTAATCACATTATTAATAATATCAATACTAATTTAATTATCATAACTATTTCAGACCTGCATAATCAATCAAGTACTATTTAACGATAAAAAAATAATAATAATAATAACAGCATAAGAGCCACAGTGCCCATCTAGTTAAATTGGTCCAAGAAAGCCACACACGGAGGAAGAGTTTGGATGGGACCAGCCCACTATAGTGTATGTTGAAACTCAAGTGGCCTGTATAATGTGAATTTAGAAGTTTCAAGGGTCATTTGGATGCCTATAATTTTTTAAATGGTAAATACATTACATTTGAAAAGAGTTTTAGATATAATCAGTCTACATGCTATTTCAACTATTTTTTAATATGTAATCGGTTTACATGAAAATAAATGGTATGTTTGGCTAGAATGTAAAATGTTTACAGTAAATAAAGTAGATATTCATACCATAAAACTTAGAGGTAAACTTTTCAAAATCTGTAAATCATATAAGAACTTTGATCTTTTAATCTATTTATTTTTATTTTTTAAAGACTTTAAGAGAGCATTGAAACATGCACACACAGAAAGGATTACATATCTTCCACCCATCATGGTGGCCCGAAATGCAGTTTAAAAGTTTTTAACACCGGGCATCCCATCCTTCTCTTGTGTGGTTCAGTTGATGATAATAGATGAACTGTTTTTTTTTATTCGTATGAGAGCATCAAGGGAAAAACATGATAAATATATTAGATGTATCATACACATTATGATGAGCCCCACATATCATGAGTGTATACTAACTCTTATGTTATGTTCTAACATGCATAATACATTTTAGTTGTAAAGACTTTACAAGTAATTTGAAATATTACTTTTTATCAATTTTCAAATTTACAGTTTATAAAGCTTTTATAGGTAAATGCATGCGTCCAAACAGCCCCTGTAATCTTATGTGTTATTTCTTTACAACTTAAAGACTCTACTAGCATCCAAATGACCCCTCTAATCAAATTTACGTTGTTTCCTATGATTATGCCCACTTGAATTTTGGATCAATGTAATGTTCAGGATTAACGCCTAACTTAAGATGGCCAACTAATGGACGGGGTGGATCCCATCCACGTGAATGCATGCAAGCATTTTTGCCTCACTGTAAGCGACGTGGGTGGAACTCTCCTGATATCCACTACTACTCATAAGTTGTCTCTAATCCATTCATGTGAGGTGTCTCATCAGGATTTGAGAATTACCCAAAAATCATAGCATTCCAACACTCAAGTGGGCCATACGCCTTGAGTTTGGGTGTGGCCCACCTGAGGGTTGAATCAGCCTTATTTTTGAGTATGATGTGCTGGATGCTTGGGATTGAAGCAACGGACCATTTCTCCTTCATATATACCAGTTTAATTCAGTCATTTTTCATAAGGTTAAAAAAAATTTGCAAGAGCCAAAGACATTGATATCCTTGAAAACTGAAATCTTCCATCCATGGATGCGCAGACTCTTCAACTCATTTCGTAATTGGTCTCGAAATCTTCTAATCCCAACATTTACTACTGGAAATTTGAAAATGTCTTCTCAAGTTAGGATAAGGACAAAACACCCTCTTTGAATGAAGAGCCAACACCCATCCCAGCATCGACGAGACGACGACCTTCCACCCGAAAGGACACGACAGGAACTTTGATACTCGGGTAGAGTGATGCATGATACTCAGGCGCTTGGAAGTTGCATGCGTTTGCATACAGGTTAATTCAAGTTAAACTGTCTAAGGCCTTAGGTTAGGTGCACCATGAACCAAAAATTATTCCCTTCTCAACAAACAAGGGTCCACCGTTCAGAAGCTAGGATTACTAAACGAGTCTGATTCTCTGACTGTGACTTGCCGACAGTTGGTGGTGTACACAATCTTGCAGTGTCTGCGTATTAAGAGTCATACTCTGCCAGAGTATAAAAAAAACCCTTTCCAAACCCCACCCCAATCCCTCGTTGACATTGTTTTATAGAATTGTAATACATCCCCAATAAATAAATAAATAAAAACAAAACAAAATAATAAAATAGAGAAAGAAAATCCAATACTCTTGTAGAATGTAATGCTACAAACTCACATTACATGAAGCAACTTGAGGCCCACTTTGGATGGGCCTGAGTATATGATCTTAATTTGCTGAGTCAGTGGGTTGTCCAAATAGAAGATGTTGATTGTCTAGATTCAACAAACAATGTTCCACTAATTAAAGGTCAGATCATTTAACAATTTGATTTTAGTGTTGTATGGCCCATGTAAACTACTGGGTCCCACTATTTGAACGGTTTAATTTGTGGAAAATGTATACCACGCTTGAAAATATTTATGTGCATGCGTATTGGGAGCATCAAAGTCCAACAGACTATCAAATGACACCTCAGTGCAATGGCCTTATTTGGATCCTCTGTTTGCCACACCAACATGGATTTCTTGTTTGCCTGGATTGTCATCGTGCCACCTTATCTCGGAAGCAGATTGGCTGGTGTACCTTTATTTTTATTTTATTTTTATTATGGGTTAGCTTGTTAGTACACACCCATGTCAGTACAAACACTTCATGTTAGCCACCCCTACTAGGGATCGATGCCAAGACCTCAAGTGTTGAAACGAGGTATTTTCACTCAATCTGTCATTTGAGCTATGGATATGGGTGTGATTGGCTGGTGTACTTCACACGCTATATAGCGGCTGTATTTACGCCTGTAAATTTTGTGGGTGTCATGATGAGGTATGTGTTATATTCAAATTGTCCATCCATTTTATGAGGTTTAAAATGAAAAAATAAGACGGAGTGGACAGCACCACAAAAAGTAGTGGGGGATTGAATGTCTACTATTAAAATCATATTTAGGGTCACAAAGTTTTGGATCAATATGAAATTTATTTTTCCTTTTCATTCATGTCATTGTTACCTTATGCATAAATTGAATAGGAAATAAATGTTACGGTGGGCTTATGAATTTTTTAACAAAGAAAATCATTATCTCCGTTGCTATTTGTGGTGTGATACATATGATTTTTTGATATTATTTATTTTTTAAATAATGCTCTAAAATATACTCTAAAACTAGATAAACTGCGTGGGTATAATAAATACATCACTGTAGGGCCACATAACTTTGATCTCCTTTGAACCGTTCGTACATCTCGGAGCTCGAGGAGGGTACTGCTCGTCCTCGCACGACACGTACCTACAGCAGCTATACAGCTGGTGTGTGGTACACCAGCCAATCCGCTTCCCCTAATCTCTTACTGTTGCATTAAATGCTGGACGTAGCCCAATCACCAATACAGGTAAACAGGATATCTCTGTTCGGGATAAAGGGAGGATCGAGACTCAAGCTTCTTTAATAGGCTGTATCTTGCTTGCGTTCGCGAGCTTCCAACTTTTTTTTTAAACACGAGTTAAATGCTACGGTAGAGGAGAACCAGAATAATGTAGAGCCATCTGTCCGCAATGCACGTCCATGCATGAATCAGGCTCACTCATCTATGAATCTTGGAATGGATAGCTTATGTTTGAAAACTCAAACCTACTAGACAGTCCTATACATCAGTTTTCTTCAATTTTACCCTCTTAATATTGGATCCGTTAATTATTTTTGGTTATATTACATTGTTTGTTTTATCTCCTCCGATCAAATGAATATTATTGTCTTATAGGTGTAATTTTAGACATATAACCCATCTATGCTAGAATCCATAATATGAATGGATCCGATTGACAATTCACTTTGCCAGGTGTACCCTGAAGAGATGGGTCTACCGTAGTCAAGTTCATCCAGCTCTACCATATCACCTCCGGGGTCACCCACCCTCTCAGTGGAGCAGGTTAGGTGCAGCCCCGGCCTCACCCAAGACGGTGCAGCCCTTACCACGCGGACCACCTCGATGCATGTACTCTATATCCACTCCGTCCATCTGTTTTTTCAAATCATTTTAGAGCATTATACGAAAACTGAAGAAAAATCCAATTCTCAGGTGGAACATATAATAGGAAATAGTAGTGATTGACCATTAACAGGCCAAATAAGTTTTTGATCAAGCTGATATTTTTTTTTCTCCTTCATCCAGGTTTATTTGACCTTATTAACAGGTTGGATAGAAAATAAATATCATATAAACATTACAGTGGGCCTTAGGAAGTTTTTAATGGTTAGGCGTTCAATCACCACTGATTCCTATGGTATGGTCCACCTGAGAATTAGATCTGCTTCATTTTTAAACTCATGCTTTAAAATGATATGAAAAAACGGATAGACAGCATGAATATAGAATACATACATCAAGGTGTGTCCTACGGTAAGAGATGCACCGTCTTGGGTGAGGCTAGCGTTGCACCTAATCTACTCCCCCCACTGAGACGGAAGCCATTTTTTATACTATATTTATCATTTATATTGTAATTGTGTCTAGATACAATTTATTAAGATAAGATATCAGTATTTTTAATGACACCCAAGACCTGTCTATTTTCTTCATACATCACCTACTAATATTGTCAAAACGCAAGTCTCAATCCCAGTGTGTGGCCCACCACACAAACTAAACGTAGGGTTGAGAATTTTCCATTGGAAACAATTGACAAGAAAGGATATCTACTTTGATACTACTTTAGTTGAGGCAGACGCACTTTGTGAAAGGAATGTCAAGGCTGCAAATAAAGTAAAATAGCGATACACCGTCCGTTTCATTAATAAATCCACTACTGTTGCTCTTCAGAGCAGCTACAGTTACAAATCTCGCTCTCAGCCGCAAAATTTCACAAGAGATTTTTAAAATTTGAGGTTTTTAAAATATATTATTAGCAAAGATCTCGTCAAAAATAATTATTTATTCTGTATTATTAATTTAAATATACATTTATTAACAAATTCCTCAATATTTTTATTATTTTTGAGTTAATGTCATGATATTATCATGATAAAAGCATAATAAATAAAAATCTGCTTAGATTTTGAAAGCCTCGTGTAGTATATTTATGGCCGTATTTTCAACTCTTTCAGGAAAATTGAAATTGAAACTGGACCATTTGTGCCCTAGAACCAAATTAGAACCGAACCGTGAAAATTAGTTCGCTTTCGGATTGTTTCTACGATTTTGGTCTTTTTATAATCTAGTCCGATTGTGTGTTTTTTTAAAAAAAATCTAGCCTATGTCCACTTGTGTTGTGATCCATTTGATGAATGGTCTAAATATTGTTTAAGGTATATAAAAATACATTTACGGAAATAATCAAAAGAGTTATTGTAAATCATAAATCATAAGTTAAATAGACAACTAAAATATATTGTAAACTCAAAAAATAGCTTTAAGACAAGTCCAATTAAGATATTAAGTTTTTTTTTCATTTTTTAAAATAATTATTACTTGAGATGGTCCCATTCCAAGTTCATTTCCAAGGCTGGTTTTACAGTTTAGTTCACGGTTCAGTTTGATTCTATATAACCTTAAACTAAGAATAAATTCAAACTAATCAGTTCTTTAATTTTTAAAATTAGAACTGAAACCAATGCACTTTAGAACCGAGCCAAACTATGTAGTTCGGTAGGTTTCGGTCCCATTTACCGTATGTAACCCTACGCTGCACTAAGAGCAAAGTGAATATCCATGCTCCAAGAATATATCATCCCTCGGTAAATAGCAAGAACTTTGCTACACCGAACTTTTGCAACCCTCCAGTGGTGATCGTAACCATCCATTGGGTAGCCATCAAATGGATGGCTATAAAGAAATTACACAAAAAAAAAAAAAAAAAAAAAAAAAAAAAAACTGATTACCTATGGAATATTGTATTATATATAGCTTGTGTTACTGTACCATTTTTAATGCCAAATGCTAAAATCAGTACCACAAAAACAATAGACTTTCCTGCAAACATCGCCCTTCTTGAAAATCATGTTCATCTTATCACTAGGTGGGCTAATTCTATATCTTGAGTCACACCGTCGATTGTACATTGATTCCAATGTCATGGCCCACCAGAGCCTGACTTTTATGCTAGGTGATCTTCTTGGGCGCGGGGGCTTGCTTCTTTAATGTTACTCATGTCCTACCCAAAGTGCGTGTTGGCGGGAAAGATGGTAAGGTATCACAAGTACTTGTTGTACACATGATCAGTTGAAAAAAAAAAAAAAAAAAAAGAAGCTCGATGGTAAGAATTCACGGGACAAATTAGATGGTTGAGATTGCCTAATAGTTGTAACTTTTGGGTACAGGGTCTAAAGACTTGAATGTTCTCGATTGGCTTGTATGAATGCTACCTGTAAGGTTAATGACCGGTCACAGTGTAATAGGGTAAAACGGATATATTTGTAGATGATACATGAGAGATGCTAAAGTAGGCGTGCTTCAAAAACATCCTGAGAAAGTCAAAATTGTGGTGATTGGAACCATCAATGTGGTGGACCCAGCACATCATCGGCTTCGGAAGCGGATTGGCTGGTGTAGATACGTGTCGTGCGAAGACGAGCGCCGACGCTCCTCGAGCTCTGAGATGTAAAAACGGTTCAAAGGAGATCAAAGTTACATGGCCCCACAATGATGTATTTATTATATCCATACCATTCATCTATTTTTCAAGATCATTTTAGAGCATTAGACAAAAAATGAATCATATCCAAAGCTCAAATGTACCACACCAAAAAAAAGCAGCAAGGATAATGATTTTCACCGTTAAAAAATTCGTAGGCCCACTGTAACGTTTATTTTCCATCCAATCTATTCATAAGGTCACAAATACATAGATGAAGAGGAAAAAAAATTTCATATTAATCCGAAACTTCTGTGACCCCCAAAAGGATCTCAATGGTAGACATTCAATCACCTACTGCTTTTGTTTCAGCTCAAGCCTTTAGACAAGATCTCTAAATGGATGGACGGTTTGGATATAACATATACCTCATGATGGGACCCACAGAACTTGCTGATGTCAATACACCAGCTATATAGCTGGTGTGTGGTACACCAGCCAATCCGCTTCCTTCTTTAACCGACCTGTATGGATGCCACGTACAGTAACCATGTTTCGGTGCGCATTTGTGTCTGTATCATACGATCCTAAACTCTGATTAGCATATAGGGTCATTTTTTGGCTGATTTAAGGACCGCTGACTATTTTTCATTTCACCGTTAGTTCAATGACCACAAATCACCCAATTAGGAAATCAAATCACTGTAATTTTCATTTTAAAGGTCACCGAAGTTGACAACCACCACGTTTTAATTAAAGTTGCGATATTCCACGTGTGTAATTTCTTTTTATATATTAACCATCGTACTCTTGCAGAGTGTCAAAGTTTCATCGAGTCCCAATGGCTTGGCCCATCACCAACTGCCATCTGATCACCATCACACCGTGATCCGACGGTCAGTATTCGACTACACCTAGATGACTCAAATGCATGCTAGTGAAATTGTGATACTGGGAGGGACATCGACAACTAGGAGGGATGGCACGTGTGCATGTGGAGAGTATAGGGTAGAGAGATGGAAGATGGAGGGGAAAGTGCGGACACAAGTGCATACAAGAGAGAGAGATGACCCACTCATCGTGTAGCCTATTTGAGTTTTAGATTTGCCTCACTTTTGAGTTAATATTCTAATATGAGATGGCACAACAAATATATAAAGCAGATGTCTAGTAGTCAACACAATAACCTATAATGCCTTTCTTACATGGCCTTATTAATACTACAGTACCTGTGTTGTGAGCCACATATAGGCAGGATGAGATGTGGAGCGGTCTACCCTATTGAAAGCATATTGACATGTGACAAAAGTGGACCTTGTTAATTAAAGGCAAGGCTCATCTCATTCACACTCACATCCATAGCTCAACTGGTAGATTGAGTGGACATACAAGTGTGTGTACTGACATGGGTGTGTACTAACAGCCTAATCCAAAAAAAAAAAAAAAGTCACAACTTTTTTTAAAAAATAATAATAAGTAAAATATATAGAAGTTGTGGAAGGTTTATAGACATTTGAAAGACTTTAATAAATACACATCTTAACAATTATAAAAGATTCCTAATATAAGATGGTTATGTTAATTTATTCTAACATTTCTCTTTAGACTCAATGTGCTTTAAAAGAGTAATTTAATTTTAAATGGTATAATGAACATTTATAATTTTTTTAAAAAAAAAAAAATCAATGATAATCATTGATGCCACTTTCTATAACTAGTTTGGCTAAACAACACTCGCATTGCATTCAATAGAGTACGTAAGGCAAAACTGAATTGGATACAACTAAGGTTACAAGAATCCATTATAACCTCTGACATGAGTAATATGCGCGTGTCAAAAGTGAACCATGCAGTTAAAAAAAACAAAGGAAAAATCATTATTTCACATAGAAAAATCTCATCCCTTTACTGTAGACCATGTCAGGGAAGGCAATTTTCTGAGAAAGAATTGAAAATGGGTTTTCGTGTTGAATCTTCCTATATTACCTCCTATTAGGGCGATATGGAGGCGAACACGGTTATATTAATGTTTATGGATGAAACCAATTCAAACAAGTTGATACTTGTTTAATACAATACTTTTAAAACCTTGAACTGAGGATGCAGCTTTTTTGCATGCATCTGAAAGCACATAGTTTACTCCATTGGCACAGGTTGAGCCAACCGTGTCATGGTCCTAGCCGTCGATTGGATGGGCCCTAGAGTTTTGCCCGTGAAACATTTCGGGTATGAAGAACTTAACCTTTCAATAGTTTGCCTTCTTAAGTTAAATGTTGGCTATTGTAATACAAGAATCGATTGTAACCCTTAACACGGGCCATGCATGCGTATCAAAAGTGAATCATTTCACACATAAAAATCTCCTCCCTTTACTATGGCCGCCAGGTCATTTCACACATAAAAATCTCCTCCCTTTATTATGGGCACCATTCCAACACACCGACATGACACTTTTTTCATTAGGCCACGTCAAGAAAGACAATTTACTTCTATATGAGGTTGGTAAATAATTAAAAATTAGTTTTCATGTTGAATCTTTCTATATCATCTCCTATTAGAGTGCTCTGGAGGCAAATATAGCTGTATTGTTTATGAATGAAACCAATAATTCAAATCAGGTGATACTTACTGGTTTAATACAATACTTCAAAACCTGATACAACCCAAGTATCTATTTAGTTTCCATGCATCAGAAAGCACGTAGCTTGCTCTATTGGCACAGGTTGAGCTGACCGTGCCATGGTCGCAGCTGTCCATCAGATGGGCTCTAGAGCGTTTTGTCCGTGATACTTCCCGAGCAGGAAGATCCTAACCTTTCGATAGTTTTCGATGGTGGGACACATCAGATCAACAGTTTGGATGGCAGAACCATCGCGATGCATTGGATCCTCCTCGCCTCAATAGAGTATACATTTGCATATAGGCTGGACCCCATGACCTCTCATTAATTAATGGTAGGTCAGTGTGTGGGCTTCCCATATTGAAATGGCCCACTGTTAAAAATAAAAATAAAAAACAAGAAGAAGAAGAGGTAATTTGTTCACCATGCATGCAGCATAGATATTAACGGCAGACTGTTGGTTATCATTAATCTAATTGTCCATTTGTTTACAAGTATGGTCCACGCAATAAATAAACCATATGAAATTAGCATTTCTCTTCTTCTTTTTAAAATATGGAAGTTGAATATCATATTCAACTGTTTATGTAGTTATTTATTTATTGTTAGGTAAGGGATCAGTGCGACCACCTCAACGTTGGGACACAGAGCACCGTCCAGCTGAGCTAAGGCTGACCCCATTGTCTGACTGTGATGAAAATGATTGCTTGTCGTGTGATTGATGGCCCAGTAGTCAACGAGCCAAACAGAACCAAAGGTTTACCTAACGTTACAATGACAACAACAACACCCAAAACAAAAAATAATAATAATGATAATAATAATAATAGATAAATAAAGGTTCTGGAAAGCCAAAAGATCAAGTGATTTTAGGGCACAATTCCTTAATTTAATTTTACCAAACAATGCATCTACTTTGTAAAAGTTATAAAAAATGCTTCTTGGAGTGTGTGATGACAAACCTACCCTCATCTCTTCTTTTTTTTTGAGAATCTCGATGCTTTGCTTGCCACAAGTAGGAAAGTCCTGTTTGTTGCAATCTAATTGGACCACATCATCATACACTGAAGTTAACGCAGTAGTGTTGACAATGTTAGTGATGACGTGGATCAATCACGATGCAAGAAAGTGGAATTTTTCCGCTTGTGGCAAGTAGAGGATCTAGATTTTTTAATTTTTTTAAGGGTGGATCCAATATGAAGCTTAACCATTGATTCGATACCTTGATACACAGTTACTCGAAAACAGTAGATGTGTCATGCGTAACTTAAACTGACTAAATTGTATGTAACTCACTATCTCTAATTCAGGCCCAAAATCATACTGGTCGAGCAATCCTAGCTCTGATTCATGCACATTCGTTTGTTGATCAAATAGAACCATGCATTGGACATTTTTCATTTCTAGCTGTCCAAAAAATGCATGTCAATCCAAGAGTTAGTCAAATTAGTGCCACTTCTGGTTCATGCCACATTTCAACTTGGGCCCATAGTTTGAACCATTTAAGTATATTACTTGTATTTCACATATGCCTTGGTGACTTCTAAGTGCATGTGTATCAGCCATCGTGCTTTGTCAGAGTATTGAAGATTTTCTCAAATCCAATAACACGGTTCCTACCTTAAGATTAAATTAGAAATCTATCCGTGGGGCCATTGTATTTTTCAATGACATCTAATCTATATATCATGTCATTGCGCCCAAAAATCAGGCAGGTCCATAAAGTCAGGTGGGTCACATCTCAAGGTACAGTTAGGATGGGGATGCGAAGCTAATGTAGAGCGGGCCACAGGCTTATTCCTGACCTGAATGGTCAGAAGCGAACGTAATCCTTCAGATTTGGGCTCAGTATTACATGGGGCATCATGTAACTGGCCCCAGGCGTGTAAGAATCAGAGAAATCTATTTTAGATTGAGAAAAATTATTGTTCAAAGCATAAATCATAATCAACCATAACTTTTGATCCGGGATGAGTTATGCGACGCATGACATATGAATTTCAACTGAAATTTCGTTATGGGGCCTACCGACAGCCATAAGTATGTCGCGTTACTCTGTTTCAAGAGAAAATGACTCATTCTTACTAAAGTTTTCAATTTTTCAAAAAAAATACTTACTAAAAAAACTTATTATTTTTAGAAAGTTTTAGGACAGACGTAACTTTTTATTCTTAAAATTTTAGTATTTGATGTTTCCTTAGGGTTTGCTTTTTGTCATGCCAGGAATCATCATACGTGGTTAAATTAAAATTTTTTATTTTTAGTAAGTTTTACTATTTAAAAAAATGTTATGTTTATTTGCATAAAGACTCTTAATTAGGGTTTTGTTTTATTAATTAGATTTTTGTAATTGTGTTTGAGAAATAGATTTCAATAAAATATTTTTGAATTTTCTTAACTCTTATAGGTTCGTTTAACTCTTATAGATTCGAGAGTCATTACACCTTGTGGATTCAAGGTCTTCTTCACTTAAGGAAGACATGATCTCCTGTTTATCCCTTCACACCTTTTTTTGTGTTAGAAACTGTAATCCTAATATACAAATTGACTTGTGGAAACCACCATAATGTTTTAATGACATCCAATTCTTCTTTCATAAGTGTTCCTATTTTTCTTCTTAGCACAAAAATCAGGTTATTCTAGAATTTAGATGGGCCATACCACAAAGAATGGTTAGGATGGAGATGCCCACCATTAAAAACCTTCTAGATAATATGTGGGGTGGTTGTGTTTAGTATATTCCATTTAAACCATTCAAAAGGTGCATATTGTAGCGTGAATGAATAAAAGAAAGGCCATTCAACAACTCAGGTTGCCACATATGATTTTAAAGGTTTTAGGCATGATTTTACATAATATAACCCACCTAAAATTTGGATCAACTTGATTTTTATGATCCAACGAGATTAGGAGGGAGCACACATGATGGATGGATTGGATGTCATCAAAACAATAGTCGGGCCCACACATCAATTTGTGCGTTACACTTAACGTAGAAATGTCTATATTGACGGACCCAACCTAGAGGGCAAAAACACGTATAGTCTTTAAGAGTGTGATGGATGATACATAATTCAATTGACATTTAATTGAATCCTTCATCTTCAATAGCGAGGTAATTAAGCTACTTAACTTTTAATTGGACAAAGTTCAATGGACACCATTGCACTTATATGCATAGAAATGTATTTTGTTTTGAATTTGGTGCAATTAAATAGCATTTTGATGGACTCCAATGTACTTCGGCATACTTCAATGAACTTTAGTAGAATTCAACAAACTTTGGCTCACTTTGGTGGAGTTTGGTTCACTTTGATGGACTTAAGCAGACTTCAACTTGGCACACTTCAGCCGGCATTGACAATCTTTGTGGGACTTTTGTAGACTTTGGTAGACTTCAATGGACTTTGGATGACTTTAGTGAACTTCAGCATACTTCACTGAACTTCGATAGGTCAAATTCTGTCAAAGACAACCAAAGTTTGTGAAAGTCTATCCAAGTCCACTGAAGTTTGTCAAAACAAAGTTTAAAAGTCCACCAAAGTCTGCCAAAGTTCATCAAAGCTATTGAATTTGGCCTAAATCTGCTTAAATTTGCCAAAGTCCACTGAAATCCTTCTAAGTGTGTCTGAGTGTTGTTTTAAAGATCACCAACTTCCACCAAGTCAAACAAAGTCCCTCAAGGTGCATCTACGTGTTGTTTAGGTAAATCGACATCTATTCAAGTCCATTTAAGTGTGTTAAAGTTTGCTTAAGTTCATGCATTTGCACTGATTTGAAGATGAACTATTCAATTATGCTGATATTAAATGTGAGAGTTTCCATTCAATTGATAGTAATGAGGGATATATGATTAGCTAAGCACACGTTAAATATCAAATGTATAATCCCACCGATAAGACATGCTGTTTAATGAAGGTCGGCAATCTAATTAGACGCTAAGAAGAATGAGAGGGGTGCACACATACACTTCAGAAGATGCACCTGACAAGATAAATATGACTTTTCATCTCGAACATTGGCCTAATGAAAGACTTGGGTTGAACATATCAAAGGGAATGCTGTGAAATCTTATCTAAAAGATGTAAATTTATGTGGTTTGTGTCACATGAGCCTTGGATTGTCCTAATTTTTGAGGAATCCATTCATCCTAGTCTAATGCATCATTTGAGTAAATGGTATATGGCATATACACACCATTGTGAATCACACATAATTTGGACGATTTTAATTTTAATGGTCTGACTTTCAATCTCAACTATTTCCTATGGTGTGGCTCATGAAAGTTTTGAATCGGCTTGATTTTTGAGACTTGGGCCAAACATTGGGTGGCAAATTGTGCATGAAGTTTAAGAACTTCCATACACTTTGTGAAATTTTGAAGTACTCAAGTACTTTAATAAACTTCTACATATTTCAATAGACTTCGACATATTTTGACGGAATTTAATAGACTTTAACACTCCCAATTGTACTTATGTGCATTGAGATCATGTTAAAATCCATCAAAGGCCGACGAAGTGTAAATGCAAGTCCTTCAAATTTTGTCTAAGCGCTTACATATGAGTGAAGCGGAACAAGAACAAGCAAGTACCCTTTTTCTTTGGCAACAAAGAACCAATGGATTGGTGATTTTCATGAGATCCACCCTGTCTGTTAGGCAGGCTGCCGATGATGAAAGCATTACCTCTTGATGTTCCAAAACTGAGGTGGGATATACCACATGAATTTAGAGGTTTTAGGTGTTTTTTTTTTTTTTTTTAAAGATGGCCCACCTGAGATTTGAATGATCCTGGATCAAGGCCAAACAAGGAACAGTGTACCGGATGGACAGCGAGATTTCATGCACGCTATGTAGTTTCCCCTACGTTAGAGGTACGCAAGCTCTCTCCACAGGAAAACGCTTGTGCAACCTTCTGTTTGGCCTGGAGCCCAAAAATCAGGTGGGCTACACTACATGAAACAGTTGATACGGGAAATCCCACCATTAAAATCGTCCAAATTGTGTGGGGTCTACCGTAGTGTGTATAATCCCGTTCATCTGACGCACCAAACTATTGTGAATTGATTCCAAGACTCATGTGGGCTACACCACGTGAATTTAGATTTCGTAAAAATGATCTTACACCGTTATCTATGGTGTGACCCACATGAGTATTGGATGGGCGGGTAGATCTGATGCACGTTCTCTCCACGTGATCCTCCCTTAGTTTTAGGTACGCCCTCCATATGACTAGTCGTAGACGGGCCAGGGGAGTCCTTCAAAAACCTACTGCATATTCCAAAACCAACTACGTACAGCTAATCCTACAGAGACTCTCAAAAACCGAATACTCTATGGGCCCCAAATAGGTGAAACATCCACTCCGTCCATCATTTATTCCAACACAAGTTACTAAAAGAATCCAGAAAATAGGAGATCCGAAGTTCAAATGGGCCACATCAAAGGGAACGGTGTGGTTTGAGACTCCAGCCATTGAAAACCATATGGGGCCCACCCTAATGTTTACATGCCATCCAATCCTTTCATAAAGTGAGTCCCAACAGCAGGGGAAAAAAGCCTCAACTAAGACATTCATCGCGCCTAAGAACGTTTGAATTGCAGCATCCCAAAATCACTTTATCCTGTGGTGTGGCGTACATTAACCTTTAATAGCCTACATTTTTTGTCGCAAGTGCTAAGATAACCTGAAGAAAATGATGAACGGATTGGATTTTATAAAAACACATCAAGGTGGCCCAATAAAGTTTTTATAGTTGGACCTGTCCCCTTCCACCAGGTGTGAGTGCGGTCAACACGCAGTGGGAGCAGGCTACTCGCACCAATAATTTCAAATACCCCTCATGACGGTTTTTTATTTATACAAAGCGTTGTATTGGATCGGGCCACCTCTCTCTATATAAAAACCAGTTATTGTTGAGCATTGTGGGCCCATGTGGCATATGTATGGTATCTCACCCTTCGAAGAGGTACAGCCCAAAGTGATGATAAGACAAACAAAAAATAGGCCGATCTAATCTTCAGGTGGGCCGTGTATAGAAAACAATCTGTACCATAAAAATAAAAATAAAAAACCTCCAAATTCACGTGTGGTCTACCTGATGATTGGAATGGCTTGATTTTCAGTTTATATGGTCATCAAGATGAGATGCACCTGTTGTGCGGCTTGGATGTCATGCATGCACGAAATGGTCCCCAGAATGTTCAACTCCACTTTTGTGTGTGTGTGTGTGTGTGTATATATATATATATATATATATATATATATATATATTGACAGACAATGTCATTTCGATCACGTCGCACTAAGAGACGCACATTTTAAGACTTTAAAAAAGTCTAAGCGTGGTTCGGTAAAATCAGAAATTTGAGGCACTTTCGCAGGAAGCTTCCTAAGAAGGAATAAATCAAAACAAAATGGGGGAAGAGAAAGATGCATTGCGTATGTTATTCAGAAAGAAGAACTATACAATAGGTGGGTTCTCATCATGACGCCTGAAGGACATAGTGATCCCAATCAGTGTTTTGTTGCACCCAATGGATGGAGTAGGATCCTCCAAGATTGGATGAATTCTAACCACAAAAATAATAAATTTGCATATATATATATATATATATATATATATATATATTACTGGTATTATAGGTGAACATTGAATTATGCCATTATCATACACATATTGAGTCCCTACCGGGTCCTTACTCTTGCTTGGGTGGTAGACTGTTAGGAGTTTCAACACCTGATCAAGGGCATGGGTGGTGAAATCCTACTACGGTGTTAGTGTGTGGGGGTGTGCATGCATGTGTAAAAAAAAAAAAAAAAAATTTAAAATAAATAAAAAAATAAATTATGCCAATATCATACATATTAGGTCCCTATTTATGGTTCAATGGTAGACTTTATGAGTTTCAACATTGAGATGATGGATATGAGCGCCTAATCTAACATGAGCATGTGTGTAAAAAAATAAAAATAAAATATCATACAAATATTATATATGCATGTTAAAACGGTCAATGTGTTTACCCATTTTTTTTCTATTCAAAACCATTCCTCTGGCGTAGAAATCAAAATATTCAATCCCTTTTTTCTTCTATATTAAACTTTTCTGTCCTCTATTTTAAAGGTATAGTTTTGAAGTTTAAATCACCCCTTCTACTTACGTATAAGACACTTCATAGTCTCCAGCCAATTCTACAAATAGCTTATATTTTTTGTTTCAGACTTTTCAAGTAAAACCATATTATATCTGATTTCATTACCTACACCAAATGATTCCAAACATTTATGTTAAAATGCTAACTATGGTCATAAATCCTTAGCCATCATTGAGTTGAATGCAGACCAACCTCATCTTACAGGGATAATTTCAGGCATTATCAATCCACCGCTCTATCAAACAGGCAGTGAATTTGATTTCCCAAGCATGAGCCTGAAAACTATCATAGGGCCCCCGCCCAAGGCTATCCACAGCATTCTCAAAGCTCTCAATTCTTACTACCATGACCAAAATCATCAGGATTTTAAAAATCTCATAATATTTTCAGAAAAAATCAATTACACGATATTATTGTGTTGATATTGTGTGAAATATGAGTAGTTTTTAAATTGGTAGTTTTATTACAAAATTATATACCCAAATATTAATATGAGATTTTTTGATTAACCAACTCAGCTTATTCATTGGGTTTTGCCATCGCCCCACCTTCGTGGGAGGTGAGCCTTTTAAATGGCACATCGGGTTGGCCTATTGTTGATCCAAACCATTCATTTATGCATATAAGTAAGAGCAAGTCATGGTGCAAAAATGTGACTCTAAGCTTCAAACTAATAAAAAAAAAATTTGACAGTTTTGACAGTAGAAACACAATAACTCCAATCATGATCTTGAAACATTTATCAGGTAGATGATATTTTATATTTCTTATAATTCTAAAGTAACACTTTAATTTGATAATTCTAATTATGTAATTTATATATCATAAATAATAGATTGTCGTAACAAATTGGCCCTATTTAAAGGGTTAGCAACATCTTATTGGCATGATTCTTGCACCATACCTCGTTTATGTTGTGCGGATGAATGAATGGTTCGATTCTAAAGTCTCTAAAGAAATTCACTATAGTTCTGACAAGTTAGGCCTCCAGAGTGGCAAATCAAGACCTAGATCTGCTGCCACTGCCCGCACATATATAATGCGACGAAATTTCCTTGGCTGGACAATCCTCACTTTCCATCGTGGAGTTATTGGATACTCCAGCTGCATATGATGCTTGATACACAGGCACTTAGAAATTGTAACGATGGCTTACATTCAATCAAATTGATCTGATTAAATTGTGGAAATCACTATCTCTAAGTCAAATTTGGAAGATTATGTTGGCTGAAAAATATTGGCCTCTAATTCAAGAACACTTGTTGGTTGATAAAAGGCAATTGGACATTTTTCATTTTTAACCATCCAATAAATGTCCACCAATCCAATAGTTAGATACTCAAATAAGCATAACCTTTTGGGTCATGATATATCGGGAACCATAATTTGGATAGTTTAATCAAATAACTTGTATCATAGGCTTGCAAAATTTTAAGGAAATTTTAAGTGCCCGAGTATCATCCATCACACTCTGCCAGAGTATCGACATCTTTCTCTTTTTTATTTGTGGTATGAGGCTACCTAAAATTTCCTTTGATGAGACAAGACAACCTATCCATTTATCACATGTGACGTGAAATATATGGCTACGAAGAGAAAATTAACCAACCGTCCACATTCAACCGAAAGAAGTTCAGAGGCTGTAAAAGGGAAGAAACAAAATAACAGTCCTTAGAGATTCAAATCTCGTTGGATGGCAAATAATTCAAAGAAGTTGTGATCCACCCTTCTTAGCTTGATTATTGTCCAGAAATATTGTGGACCACAAGTTGTGGTTTCGATCAACATGCCTCTTGTGTAAGGGATGATCAGTGCCATGAATATGTTCGGTCCCACCATGAAGGTCACCTGGTGGAGAAAAAATAGGCCGTTCTGCACATCAGGTGGGCGCCACCATTGTAATCAATTCACAACCTAGTGATGGGCATTCTAACTCAACATACAAATGTCAACCGCGAGAAAGGTGAACTTCATGGTGGAGGCTACCACTTTCATGGTGCTGTTGTCGAAGATGGTACAGTACCTGTCAGCCATGACTTCTCTACCATTCTCAATCAGGACCGTTTCATCTAGTTTCCTGTACTATGGTTGGAAGATGTTCCAAAATGTACATTCTTCAGATGATCCTAGGCATACGATCAATATATAACATTCAACATTCAATTCTTCAAAGGTGAGGGCAGCAATTAACAAAAAGCATGGTTACCTGATACATGTGATTTTTGTTACAGAGCCCATCCATGATAGGTACCAATAGATGGATGGCATGGATTGATGCATAGCTGACATGGGTATGGACGTGATGAGGTCCATCACCATCTTCCTCAGGGGATAATGAGATTCCTCGAATCCACAAGAGAAAATAGAAAATTGGAAATAAATTCGAAAATAAATTGATTTATAATAAACACAAATTTATAATCATCTAAATAGTGATATCAAACTTCGGAAGAAGTTTCAAAATCAAACTTCAACTCAAACTATCTTTAATAAATTATTTAAAAATAAAAAGAAATGCGACTTATTAAAATAGTCGAACTAAAACTTATCATTTATGGACGGTCATAAAATAGCTTTACCTACCCCAGAATCATATATGGTACGTCAAATAATTTATTGTGGATTACAAGTTACGCCTGCTTTAAGGTTACGATGGTCCTGATCACTATCGCCTCCAATCGGGCCTTCTCTAGTCCATCTTGGCCATGAAAGTGTCCGACCCGCTCTACATCAATCACGTAGCCACATGTGATGTGGTGTGTAGACATGATTCTACTATCTTCGGTTTCTCCAGACCCTACCACGTCATCTTCCTACAATAATTGATTGAATGTGGTTTGGGGACGAAGAGGGAGAGCCACTACAAAAGTTCAGTAGCCTTATCAGCATCACCGGTGATAAGACGCAGGACCAACTCCATTTTGCACTTTTGTAGATGACCGTGGATTGAGTGCGGCCCACTAATTGACGTCCCATCTTGATTTGATGGGTTTCAGCATTGCTGGAGACCCATTAATTATTGGTGCCCCCAGACCAAACATCTACCTAAAGATATTGACATTGCATCAGATGAAAGGTTACAGTTACATTCATGCAAAGCAAAGGTTCAATGATTTTTTTAATGCAATGCAAACAAATCCATAAATAGAAGGGTGGGGAATGTTAATGTCCAGTTTACAAGGAGTCTATACAGCTACTTCCCCATCATACACGTGGCAGACATGTGAGGTGATCAGGACTAGTTATCAGGTGGGCCACCGTTGCATTACAAAAGCAAAGGGCCTTGGTCTTCCCGTTTGTGCGAGTAAAAGAAAGGTCAAGATTCAATTGGCTAAAATCACAACTCAGTGACCTGAGTTGTCCAAGTCATGAGGTGGACAGAGTGCAATATATTCATAGCACTGCCCATCTCAGCATATAGAAAAGGATCTCACTATCATCGTCATATCTTACCTACAACTCAAAACGAAAGTTCGAAGAAATTGCGAAGATACACCTGTACACCTAGCAGGCAATGCAAAACCGTAAAAACTAATATACCCAAAAGATAAGAATTAAAAATAAAAAATAAGAGCCACAATAATTTATAAGATTAGGCAATATACATATTCCACTAGTAGTAACATAGAATTTTCTTCTTAACTGAAGGCTTATTTGGAACACGCAATTAAATGGTATGGAATTGCATTAAATAAAATTAATACCATTATTGCACAATGATTACATGTCTGGAAATACCAAAGTATTTTGACTGTCTAATCCTACATATGGGATCAAATTCTTCCTTTGTGAGAAATATATTGTATTAAGTGAAGTGTCCATTTGATGGACCATGGAATTGTAATAACAAACCAAATTTCACAATTGATGTTAGTCACCTATACACACATGCAACTCAAATGTCATGTATAAAGGGCACGTGTGGATGAACGGCATGGATAAAACACATGCATCAACATAAGGCCCACAAATGTAGTAAATTTCAAAATCCATTGGTATCTACTATATATTAGCACTAGATGATATGATGCTAGGATTAATGCAATCCTTCTAATCGTTTCTAAACACCATATTGAATTTGCATGGGATCAAATGCAATTCCATACCACCTAATACCACACACCAAAGAGGCCTAAAACAAGATAAACAAATTGAGTATTATTTTCACTCTTTTTCTTTGTGGTTTTCTGTTGCTTACATCGATTGTGTGTGGTGTTTTTCCATATAACAAAGAGATGATATAATTGTACAAATTTATTATTAATTTCTCCTATGAAATACCAACATGCTTTAGTTTCACAATCAATGGCTGATATCACATGGCCTTCTGCATTCATAGAATCATGGCCATAGGATGGTGACAAGAACACCATCAGTTCTTGTCAAGTCTTCACCACGTTACATGACCTACAGCATCAGTACAAACAATACATATGTTGTAGCTTACAAGTGTTCATCAGGTTACAGTAAACCTTTGTTCCAGTAGCAAAGAGCATCATCCCGATAACACAGTTTTAGGTGAGGAAATCGGTTGCTGACTGCATCATCAATGGCTCTTTAGATTGACGAACTAATAGAAAATTTGAGGAGAACCTTATGCGTCTGAGGTTAGTAAAATGAATTGCTATGTGGTTAAATATCAATGGTTCAGATAGGCGCTCTTGAATATAAACAAGGATATTTTATGACCATCTACACTAGATTCCGCTTATCCTATGTGCATTCGTGTTTGGGCGGTGGGATTAGAAGGGATTAGGTGGGATGGGATTTAAAAAACATAATTATTACCCATGGATTGTCCCCTGTTGCCATGGGATAAGATTAATGCCATGCTTTGTTGGTAATACGGTGGTACATTGAATGGATATACCCACCATCATTTGAAATTACTGAGAATAACACACATGTGTTATATCTAAACCGTTCATTTGTTTTGTAAAGTCATTTTATGGCATGGGCCTAAAAATGAGGTAGATCCAAAACTTATGTGGCCCCAAAGAAGTTTTCAACGGTAAGTATTCAATCCCCGTTGCTTTCTATGGTGGGGCCCACTTGAACTTTAGATTTACCTGATTTTTTGGTGCATGCTCTAAAACAATCTCAAAAAATGGGTGGATGGTGTGGATATAGCCCACACATCATGGTGGGACCTACACAACTTGCTAACATCGAGTGAAATTGGCACAGGCCAATGCAATTCCATCTAATGTAATCCCAAGCTTTTCCATTCTTCCCAAACAATTCTTCCCAAACATGGAGTGGAATTGGCACAGGACCAGATGAATCCCATCCCACCTAATCACTTCTAATCCCACTGCCCAAACACGCCCTTAGTTCTTTAGACGGGACTCTTCAATAGAACTGACCAAATGCCGTTCTTAATGAATTTATTAAGAGGCCCATTACTTTATAAGTCCTTGAACAATAAACTACTATTAGTACGTAATAAAATTGAGAGCCTCTACTCATGTCCTAACTCGTCTGAGAGCTAGAGTCGCCTCAATTGCTTCTCTTACTTTCAGCTATACTCAAGTTAGCATAATATTTCAAGATGTTACAAGTTATTCACTGGCATATCCATATGCATAAGCAGCTGCATATATACTATTTCCTATGTGAAGCCTACCGTGTCGTGGGTATGCCATCCAATCTGAACATTAAGCAAGCCCACCATGATGATGGGATGCTCCGAAGATCAAACCTATTAAATCGTTAATTAGGTGGATTACACTATAGAAAACAATTGACAACCACTCAAAAACCTCTAAATTCATATGGTACCTCACATGATGGTTAAATCAGCCTCATTTTTAGGGTATCTAACTTTCACGGTGGGGCAGCCATGCTGAAGATGTGCACCATACATACACCAGAGTGCAAGCTAATATCTACAAGGATTTGTAGAAGAAACTGGCTCATTAATTAAGTAATAAAATACAAAGTGCATGCAACTAAACAAAAGCTTTCAGAGAGGGAGAAAAAATAAAAAGAGAAGTGATATTATCATGACATGGGTTATGATCATATTCCACCAACTAAAGTTCACTTATCACGGCGGTCGTTGATAAGAAGTGATAAGAAGCATGCCCACTTGGAGTTTTTTAGGTGAGTGGGTAACATGGATAAAAGGGAAAGAAGATACTAAAAGAAAAGAAAATCATTAGTACAAGGAGCAAAGAGAGAAGGTTTCACTTCATAAATTTCCATCCAATACTAGGGTAATTATAAAAAAGCCATGCTCACCAAAAACACAAATTTGCTAGTATAAAAAGAGAACTGAATTTCCCTCTTATCGCTAATATAAGACTATCCAAAAAGGCTAATTTACATGATTATAGTCCCCCATGAAGCATGCCTATATTCAAAACTTATCATGGACCACATGAAATTATATCAAAACCATATACATTTAAAGCAAAACAGACCTAGACTCCCACAAAATCTCCCACTATTAAAATTCCTAAGAAACTGCTTTTTTCCCATGATAACTATGAAAGTTTCTATACTTCTCTCTTTCCTAATAGACTATTTCCCGTGCATGCTAATAAAGGAATATTATTTATTGGCAACTTCTTAAATGTGAATTGGTTTGACCTCCTTTTCTCCTTCAAATGGCCCACCCACATGGGCCCACCAAATCTTCCACGTGTCCTACTTTATGTATGCCATTATCACGCGCTATATCAGTGGGGGCCACTTATAACCGTCCTGATATGACGGGACCACAAATACAGATGTTTCACTAGTGGTGTCTGATGTGGGATCATTTACCACAAGATATTTATATCCATACAAATCCAACGGTCGCATTCACGTTTAAACAATAATACAATAATTACATAATGAGTTTTACAATTCAATGCCAAACAGTAGGATGAATGGAAGAAGAAAAAAGGCAATGATCACCATGGCAAGATAATCCCAATGGCAATAGTAAGAAGATCTCAACAGCAAGATAATCTCATGGTATGAGTGCTGGCCATGGTTTTAAGATTCCAATGATTGACGTGTGTTCAACTCATCTGAGTCGACTCAGACTCAGTAGCATTGAACTCATTAATTCCATACCACGAGTCACCCCAACTCAAGGGAGTCGAGCCAACGTCTTAACCTGACTCTGGACAGACTGAGTCATTCTGAGTTGCCGAGTTCTTTAACCCGGTGGTGGCTGCGTCACAAGAACGTAGCTAGCCCATCTTTTCTTTTTCTTTCTTCTTTTATCTTTTTAGTTTTTCCTTCAGATGGTTGATATCCACACAGCATGACAGCCCAACAAGAACAAAAGGCCTCGTGGACATTGCGAACACGTCAGCTCCCACTCACTTACCCGAGGGATGGCGATTGAATTGCAGGCCAGTTGATAGCAAGGTTCAACGAATCATCCAATACCGGTACATATTGCTGGTATCGTCCATGAACGATACAAACACAAAGGCGATACAGGGTGATATGATTCTGTTACTTCTGTACTGGTGGTGAAGGATACCATATGCAAAATGAGTTTCAAACCATGGTCTATAGCCCTGCCTAAATGGGATGGCTCCTTACACTGAGAACACAGATAATGTCGTAAACTTAAAAATAAAATAAATAAATAAATAACAGAGAGGGAACTTTAAGAGCTTTAGACAACCTTATTTCTTGAGAGACGAAGGGTCGTAGGAACAAAATTGAGCGTCGGATAGCCTATCTAGGATCATGCTGTCTTGGACTAATTATTCATATATTATTTGTCTAGTATTTAAAATAAAGATTATTTGACACATGTAGTGCGTATATATGTTAAAAATTTTGATCCATGGCTCTTAAAATCAATGAACTAAGAGAGGTAGATGGCTACCTAATGCTCGAGAGGATGGTTTAAAAATTAATTTGACAAGTCTTATCATTTACCACCAATACATTATCATGTTGCCTGAATCACATCATATTGGTTGTTTCATGTTAACAATCCTAGCTTATCTATGCGATCTAATTCATTGTGTTGAACTCTAACATTGCATTTCTATATGGTATCAGAAGTCCTAAACAGAATATTACTCCTATTCTTTGATCTTGCACGTCTGCTTCTTTTCATTTATGCATCTTGACCGTCCGCCCCTGGTACCAAAAGTGCGACCTCGGCCATGCAACATGGATTAATTACAATGTGGTCAGATTGTAGCGTTCACAACAGATGTACTTTGAATAAACAAGGAATCCATCATTGAATAAACAAAGGAATAATAGGGAATTCAGCCTCTGATATGATCATTGGAGGGTTTCTTTATGTCCTTCTTGCTCTGCTTATCCTATGTGAATTACTTATCAAGAGGAATGATCACATGCATCTGAACGTTAGTAGTTATTATAAATTAAGCTGTGTGTGGCCCACATGTTATGCGTATGTGGAATCCAAACCATCCATCTGGTGCACATCCAAATCTTCACCATACGTCACTAGTATCATCTTGATCCAAAAGTCAGGTGGGAGACTGCAGGAAACAACGTGCTATCACCCCTAAAACCTACATATTTACTCTTTGTACACACCCAAGTTTTGGAATAGCATGTGTCTCGGCTTCCCTTCATCTCGATGGTTGGATTGGATGACTTGCACATGACTTTTGTCTGTTCTTCTCTTTGGTATGGCCCACCTAAACTGTGATTAGGCTGGAGTTTTGGATATTGGCCTAAGATGAGCACTAATGGACAGGTTAGGTGGCATTCACACATCACGTTGGGTCCCACACAGCTCGTAATCACCATAGTATTTATATTTGAACTTGCATGATCACTTTCCACTTATCAAAACAAGACTCTTGAACAGATTATCAAATACATGTTTTTTATTAATTACATTATTAAATATTAACCTTATTGAGTAATTAAATATAAAAGTAAGCAAACAAAAGCTTTCAGAGAAAAAATATATATGTGTGTGTGTTTTTTTTTTATTAAGGATCAATTACTGTGTTTATAGAGATAGTGACATTATAAAGGTAAGGGTGATTATCAGTGTCCACCAACTAAAGTTCACTTATCACAACCCACATTGACTTTATTAGGGAATGGGCACCACAAAACTGTCCTGTTTTGATAAGAGAGGACTACAAATGCCAAAGTTTGGTTTTAGTGCTGTCTGACGCCCCATGCATTTACCTAAGATATTGACAATCCTGCAACTTGAAAGGTCACGGTATCACCGATTAAACAATAACAAAATTATATATTAGATAATGCGTTTTTATTATTATTATTTATTTATTTTCAATTCAACGGAAACAGTATCATGACAACAGGTGAAATAAAATAATAATATAATAAAAGAAAAGACAGTAGCAAGCAACAGAACTTACAGCAAGATAGTGCAACAACAGCTTACAATAATCACCCGGTCCTAAGTGCCGGACACACAAGAATTTCAACACCAAGGTCATGGGTTCGAGTGCCCGTTGTGGGGTGTGCCGGTGCGAGGGTGCGTTACGCATTGTGGTGTGTGTGTGGGTGTCTGCGTGTTAGGGTGTGAACGGGTTGAGCTCGGCCCGGTTCGGCCAATAGCCTATCCTAGCTCGGGTCAGCTCGAGCTTTCGAGTTCAAGTTCAAGCTTTTGAGACAAGCATTTTCTTTGTGTGTGTGTGTGTGTGTGGGAAATGGTACTATACGGTCGAGTGCATGTAAGCCTAACTTACGGTCGAGTCGTGTCACATTTTCCATCATTGGATGATAAATTTGGAAAATACACTATGCATTCCAGCGACATAAACAAAGGCAAAACCGGCCCAACCGGCATTGCCCATTTACTACTTATTGGGTAAGTTCTCGATTCAGTGTGATATATATCCACACCGTCTATCATTTTAGATATATTATTTTAAATCATGAACTCATCCAACACTCAAATGAATCACACCACAGAGGGCAGTGGGGACAATGATGACCACCGTTGAAAACTTCCTAGGACCCACCACGATGTTTATTTGTTATCCAACCTGTTCATGCTGTCACACAACCTAGGAAAGTTTCAACGGCTGGTATTTTTTCCCAGGTTTTCCATCTCGGGTGGTCCACTTGAGTGTTGGATCAGGATCAATTTTGTTTTTATGTCTTAGAACGAGCTCACAAAACGGATGAACGGGTGGATTTATCACAAGCATAACGATGGGCCCCACCTAAGTTCACAAGAACTTCCAGAAAAGCTTTGCGGGAAATTGATGCCCAGGCATTTTGCTTCGACACGGTGGGAGCAGATTATATGCAACCCCGGCCACACCATTGACAGTGCGGCCCTCATGTTGGGCCAACTTAATCCATTTATTTTATATCCATGACGTCTATTTGTTTTTCACAATCATTTTATGGCATAAGTCTAAAAATGAAGAAAACTTAAATCTCAGGTGGACCATATTATCAGAAACAGTGGTGGTTGAACACCTACCATTAAAACTTCCTAGGGCCCATAGTAATGTCCATTGTAATGTTTTGTTTCCATCAAAAACCCATTGCTAATGTCAAACAGACATGGATGAAGGGAAAATGTAAAGATCAAATTAATCCAAAACTTTTGTTGCCCATGAAAAGCTTTTAATAGTCATTCACCACTGTTTCTAGTGGTGTTGTCCACTTGACATTTGGATCTGCTTCACTTTTGGGATGGCATCCTAAGAATATATAAGAAAAAGGATGGAAGGAATAGATATACAAAACAATCATCAAGTAGGCCCATACAGTAAGTGTAACAAAGGTGTCAACACCTAATCCTCTCCCCTACTTTCTTTCTGTAAGCGGCTTGCACAGTGTGCCACGCACTACCGACTTAGTTGCCACCACGACGTCGCCAATTCTGTGGGCTCCACTATAATTTATGTGTTATATCCACACCGTCCATTTATTTGGCGAGGTCAATTTAGATCATGAGCCTGAAAATTATAAAGATCCAAAGCTCAAGTAGATCTCACCAAAGAAAGCAGTGGGGCACCATGACACCCAGCTTTAAAACCTTCTTAAGGCCTACCATGATTATTATTTGCAATCCTACTTGTCGATAGGGTCACCCAAACATAGATGACGAGAAAAAAACAATATCAGCGTGATCCAAAATTCTATGGGCCCTAGCAGTTTTCAATGATAAGCATTCAATCCCCAATGCTCCCTGTGATGTGGTCCGCTTGAGCTTTCGATCTGCCACATTTTTATGATTATGCCTTAAAATAAACTTGGCAAATGGATGGACGGTCTGGATATAACACATTCATCATGGTGGGTCTAACGGCAACGCACCGCTAAGGTCACACCACGCAATCGAATGCTTGATCTCTTTCTTGGTAGGCGAGTAAAATGCTCCACCGGTTTTGTCGGTTTCCTTTTTCATTAGAAGCTATTATCTGAACAGTATATTTTTCAAATTTAACATCCAACGTTGAAAAACGTGACACGACTCGACCGTAAGTTAGGCTTGCATGCGCTTGACCGTGTGGTACCATTTCCATATATATATATATATATATATATATATATATATATATATATATATATATATATATATATATATATATAAAACCCGTGCCGAGCCAAGCTGAGTCAAGTTCAGGCCGAGCTTTGAGCCTACTCGAGTCGAACTCAGGCCAGCTCCAGCTTGGCTTGAAAGTCTTTCGAGCTAAAAAATCGAGCTTGTCTCAAAATTCTTTCGAGGTAAAAAAATTAGCTTGGCTCGGCTTGAGCCACTCTTTCAAGTCATGCTTATCCGATCTTAGCCAAGCGAGTTCACCAAGCTAGCTCGGTTTTTGTCCAGCTCTAGTTGAAACCTTCCTAGGGCCCACCGTAATGGTAATTGTCATCCACCATGTTCATAAGACCACATAGACCTGGAACATCAGCTTATCCAAAACCTTTTTGGCCCCAAAAAGTTTGTATATGTTTAATCCCCTTTGTGTGGTCCACTTGAGCCTTGGAGCTGCCTCATTTTTGGGCCTGTACCTTAAAATGATACGAAAAAATGATAGAACGTACCAATAAAACCCATACATCATGGAGGCCCCTCTGAGCCCCAGTCCGTTCCTAGCTAGGGACAGGCGGGATCCGCGTCCATTTAAATCTGCACCAGTGGACTCTTCATTCTCGGTGGCCGAAGTTGCTGTGAGATCACCCACATGAGATTATGACCCTGCTGGTACGAATGGAGGCCACGTCGCCAGAAAGGTTTCTCATGTCCCATCTAATTTTATTTTATTTTTCCTTTAGATGGTTGACGTCCACCACAACCTAAAGAGAAAAGTGCCCGCACGACCTTTATAAACAAATCAGCACCCACTTTATTGAAGAACAATGACCATACGGCAGGACACTCCATGTGCAATGGTTAGCTCCCCATCACATGCGAGCCGTGCATAGACAACAGGACGAACTTAAAAGAGTTTTAGATGCCTTGGGTCACAAGGGACAGTTTATTTAGATACACACAAGGTTATCCATGGTCAATAACTTGTCCATGGTTAGATAAATCAACATTTCACAGGGACCAAGAAAATAGGGACAACAGACTTAAATTTTATTGATTACAATCATATTTTCGGAAGGAAAAAAAAATACAAATAAAACCTGAATAAAGATGAGGAAAGCCTATCTCCAAGTCATTGCATGTAAGAATACACTATCCATGTAAATGCATCATTAGTCAAATGTACCACATGTGGACCATCCATGTTCAAGCACTCCACATTTGTCATGTGTCACCATTAGGCTCCAAGCCCTTTATATAAGTGTCACCATGCACATTCTTCATCAATGCTACATGTGCTACCATGTACATGTCAATTCATCTTTACTTCCTGTTTTACGGCATTTGACAAATAAATAATAAAATAGCTAGTCCAAGACAACATAACTTAAACAGACAGCATGACCACCTTGATAGCTTGTCTTGATGGCCCATTAGGAAAAGACAGGACAGAAAATAGGGAGAATGGCCCTTTCCACATTGCTTGTTAGGAGTGGATGGCTACATTTTAGGGTTGGTAAGGGGAAACTGATGCCTCTCATAAGATTCGGGCACTCCAGTTGAGGAACTGCCTAGAATATTTCACGAGGACCATTCAATTGCAACAGGCATAACTTGTGAGTCAGCACCAGGTGATGACTCACTTACGACTTCCTGTGGCCACTTGTCGACTACAAGCACATACTACTTGTCAGTGGTTTGGAAGATGCTAGTGGAACAAAAACCATTTGGTACCTGCATGAAATCACCTCAAGCATCAAATACCTAGACACAACCTACCAACGTGCCAAATTTGAGGCAAACATTCCTACCCATTGGCAAATTACAAAAGTTAAATCCCCATGCAATGTTCAAAATATCAGTATCACATTACATATCACACACCCTTAAAATACGAATACATACCAATTATTGCATGAAATATATCAGTTGTATCATGTAATGTATCTTCACTGTTGGAAATATGGAAAAACATAAAGGAATTTGTTGAAACTTTCAATGAAACTTTAGTGATTTTTAAAAAAAGACATCAATACACATGTATAAATCAAAACATTACAAAAAACATGTGCACGTAATAAGCTTTCTTTATATGGGATCCTAATGTATGTGTTGTCTAACTGAATTGGTGCAAGTATAGTCAAAATCTATTCATATAATTTATAAATGCAAGAAAATATGTGGAAACACAAGCAATATATTCAAAAGCAAAAAAATAATCACTAGATAAGGTTACATACATGTTTGATTTTATGTTTGGATATAAAGATTGTAACCAATTTGCGAGAAAATTTAAAAAAGAAAGAAAAATATTTTTTTAATTTTCCACAACTTGGCATGTTTCCTCCAAATCTCAAAATCGAAGCTCACAATGCATGATTTTTACCACGAAAAATGAAAAATTATGGATTTGTAATAATTTGACACTGATTTAACATGATTTACTATAAAAAAAAAAAAAAAGGAAATGAAAATCCAAAATATTCACTGGATTTAACACATGAGATATATCTTACTACTTATGCATTTCATATCGCATTAGTGGGATGCGAGATATATCATGGGATACACGGCTGATATCGTTGATACTTAAAACACTGAACGAGGGTTCACTCAACATTATTCTTATAAATACATTTGTTATGTACATTGCTGCATATCTAATATCCATTCTAGTATGCATTTGATTGTCTACCTGTGTCCACACAAAGCTATCATATTTGCTATCAAAACCATTCACGAGTTCAAGTTGCCATACAGGTAGGTTTCATGAGAACTTTTAGGTTGGTTGATAAGATAATAGTTATATTCTCAATGCATGGCAATAAGCTTCACTACGGATATGTGAAAACCATGACTTTCGCAAGATCCAATGCCTTCTCGCGGCTGAATAGCTTCTCAATAATTGCAAGCGAGAACTCCATGGCCGTCCCTGGGCCTCTGCTAGTTATCAGTTTGCCATCAACCAACACCCTATTCTCAGCTTCACTTTGATCCGAAAGCTTGCTGCACATGGCTGGGAATGCTGTCGCCTTCTTCCCCTGTATTGAGAAAAACATATTTTAATATAAGCGTGTATGCAGGTGAAACAACAAGAAAAGAAATGAGAGAAATAGCACAGCAAACATGCCTTGAGTAGCCCATGGGGTTCTAGGACTAATGCGGGGGATGCACATATTGCTCCATAAGGTTTATTCGACTCTCTCTGCTTTTTCAGTAGATTTATCAGCTTTTCTGAACTTGAAAATGCTTGAGCACCACCAAGTCCGCCCTGTAAACACTCAGATATGCCAGAGAACTAATATGTTGGAGTACTCAAACCCTCCTAAAACCAAGCAAGCACTGGATATGAAAGAATGCAAGCCTTACTAATAGAATGCTCAATAGTTTCCACTCCTTGAAAGTGTGGATATGCAACATGTCTCAAACTGTAAGGTCTTCATGACTTACTGGCAAAACAATAAGGTCATATTGCAGCTTCTCAGCCTCCTCGAAGAGCATATCAGCCACTAGTTTCACTTTTCTAGATGCCACTATTTCTAATTTATCTTCAACAGATGCTACCACCACATTTGCCTTTGCTCTCCGCAGAATATCAATTATCATAACAGCTTCCATCTCCTCCGAGCCATTGGCAATTGGTACCAAAATCTGCAAGAAAGCGCCAACTGTTCAGAACACAGCAAATCTGTGAATCCATCAAACCACAAGTACAAAGAGATGACATATGAGTAGCAGCTGCATATGAAATCATAGTTCTAAAATTTGCTGACTCAACCCAGTCAACTTGACTCGGCCAAATTTCTAGCCAAGTAATCAGGAAACACAGTACTAGAAGAAGCTCAATGCGACTTGTTGTGGTTCGCTGTTCGGATTTATAAAAAATTAATAAGCAACGAGCAAGAATTGAACCCCATCTTCCCTCTAGCTAAGCAAAACTCCTAACCAGCAAAGCACATCCTCAATTGTTGTTACACGTTATGTTTTATGCTACTTATACTATATAAATCTATTTTATATAATTATTAAATTGTCGGATAATCATTTATAAAAATTAACTATTGAATCAAGTCAGGTTGAGTCTTCGAATCAACCCGACCCAACTGAATATCGAGTCAAGTTCTCGAATTTTTGAACTATGGATGAAATACCAAACTCCAACGCAAGAATTGCAAGAGCAAGCACTAAAATTATATGAAGGTAATTGCTGATCACAATAAATAAGCTATCGATTCACCGGCCAGGATGATGATCTTGGAAATATCAGGATTGCAGATTCAGACCACAACATGTGTCCCGGATTGATCTTATGAAATATCAGGATCTTATCAATGATCCTGATAAGTGTTTAAAAATGGATCGATGGTTTGATTGACCTGTGGCACCCACAGTCGATCGTATTACTGAAACCATATAATGAACTTTCTTTATTGTGGAGTCCCTATACCCACAGAATCCTCACAGGTTCGAAAGTGAACACCCTCCTCCGGATCTCTTATGAGTGCAAGAGAGCCAATGGGAGGATTTATGGAACCGTGTGATGCCTAAGCATAGAAATTCAACAAGCAGTCCGAAAGAATAAATAAATAGAGAATCCCACCTCATACAGAGGAGCATTAATAATTTAATACCATAATAGGATGGTAAGCATAAGTTCACTTCACCCACACTAGAGGCCTACAATTTTATATATATATATATATATAATTGAAAATGGACAAAAGTTAAAAGCTTGCATCACCATTCACCAAGATGATCAGTGTGACATAAAAACACTCTGGAACCATGTATCAAGACTCCATATCCTCACCTGTGGAGTGTTGTTGCATTTCCAGTCCAGTGAATTTATCTCAGTCAAAGTATATTCACCACCGTGGTTAGCACGCATCACCTGAACAGAAAACATGCAAATGTGTCAGTCAAAGGGAAATGAAAATTGTGTTATACACACAAACAAATAGGTTTGGATAAAAATCTAACGGACCAAAAATTTATATATATATATATATATAAACTAAAACAATCATGCATATACCAGCTACCAGGAGTGTTATCAACTCAGTAAACAGGTAACAATATTGACACTGACATGATACAAATCACAACTATTACATGTTTTTGTACACTGTTCAAGAGAATGTTTCACTTCTCAAATGGAGCTGTTAAGACTGATACTAATAAAATCCCCATAGGCACAATAGCTTTTTTGATGGGGACATCACGTGCACATGCACGCCCCCCCTACACACGTACGCAAGGAGGAGGAGGGCCCTACCATCGATCTGGATCGATGATGATATCCAGGGAGGGCCTCCTAGTTAAAGGACTACGTTTGGTTTGTTAGAGTGAACCCAATAGTCATGTAAATCCCACCATGGATTCTCATGATCGTGGCTCACTAGTCTAATTAAGCTAGTACTTTGGGTTTTGCTTATTATTATTATTATTATTAGGAATATCATGGACGGTTTAGATTGCTTTGATTAGTTGTTATTTTTTATTACTTCGTCTCCAAGTAATAGGTTGTGCGCATGGCATGAGTTTTGGGGTATAGGGTTTTCTTATAAATAGGCACTCATTATAAGTTTTTTTTCTCATCAAAGATTAATAAAATTTCTACGTTTTTCTGCTCCTCTAAATTTTAGAGTTTTAGAAATTCAATTGGGTGTAAAAGTCTCCCTTCCTCGAAGGGCTGACTACCGTGGTGCGAAGTCACACCTATCCCAATTTGCTCCCACCCTCTACCATACATATTTCTCTTCTCCTACAATCATCCCATCTGCAAATCCATCAGTATTTTGTAGATGTTTCTCTTCTACAACAGAATTCCAGAATCTGACCCTGTAGGAGGGCTAAAACTTCGGCAGAACACCACACACAAACCGTGCATCGGATCAAACTGAAATTTAGAGGTTTTGTAGCCCCCCCTGGCCAACCAGGGCCAAGCTAGTTGTTTCCTGATTTGTGGGCCCCACACACGTGCGGACACCTCCAGCACACATGGGTCAAGGCCTTCGCCGTTGTCCACGCGTGTGACGCTTCTCTGGTTCGTCTCTCTCCTCTCTTTCACTCCTCTTTCACCCCAAATCCCTAACCCTAACCCTGAATTACTCAAATCCCCAATTTTATGCCCTTTCTTCAACCCTAAGATTCCCCGAATTGAAATCTGTGAACCCCTTGGATTGGGGAATTATTTTTGTGCATGTGTGGATGAATTTACTCTCCTTTGAGTATTGTTTGGTCTATAATTTTTATTGATCTAGCCCTAATACGTGTAGGCCTGGACCCGCATAGATTCCCCTTGATTGAATGCTTGAACTTTTGTGTGGGATATGGAATTTTGTGTAATTGTTTCTGAACTAACGTGATCTAAGCCTGAAAATCTTGCACATCATATTTGAATCTCATGTCCTGCATCAAATTTAGTATCAGAGCATAAGGTTTTTTATAGGAGAATGCATTGCATGTTTAGGGTTTAGTTTATTTGTATCCATTATGCATTAAGTAGCATCATATAGAGTTGTTTAGAGGTCCATAATTTCTTATATAAGCTGCTGAATTTTCTGCTATCAGAAAATCCACATATCTCTTTGCTGGATTTTCTGTTGACAGATTCTTTGGACGGATAGGGTGCTGGAAATTGAGTATTATTGTGCCGTATCCCCCATATAGAGTCACATAGGAGCATTTAGTCCCATCTAGGCGCATATAGTCGTATTAGAAGGTTCCTAAGTTGAGTTAGTAGTTGAATGCCCACACGTACAGGTCATGGTTTTGGCTTGCACCCTACACTAAACATGGAGCAATTGCAAGAGTCAATGAACAAGCTAACCCAGCAGTTTGAGTCTTTAGATAAGCGTTTGGAACAACATATGGACCAACGCTTTGAGCAATTTAATGTGCATGTTACCCAACTAAAGGCCTCCACCGGAGCAAATCCCACCATTGGGGAAGATACCCAATCTCAGGTAGGTGATCAGGACGTTAGGTCAAGGAATGGAGGTGGCTAAGGAATTGGTCATAAGCACACACCCGTGCACCCACCCCACGAGGGACATCATGATCAATATAACCCAGATGCACAACTCCTTAAGAGAGTTAGAGTAGATGCCCCTACGTTTGATGGCAACTTGGATCCTAAAACTTTTTTAGACTAGCTGGCGGATATGAACTACTATTTTGAGTGGTATGGCATGTCGGATGCTCGTCAAGTCTGATTCGCCAAGATGAAGCTTGTGGGCCAAGCAAAGAGGTTTTGGACTACTGTAGAGCGAAAGAAAAAAAAGAGCGAGGGAACTCCCAATAGTCCATTGGGGAAAAATGAAAGAAACTCTCAAGAAGTACCTCCCCTTCTCTTATCGCTTACGGTTGATTAAGGAATGACAGTCTCTTCGACAAGGTTCCATAAGTGTTTTTGAACACATTGAGAAGTTCGAAGAGACCCGTTGTGAGGTTGACAAGGACCCCGTACTCACCCTCGCTCAATTTAAAACGAGCCTCCATTCTGACATTAGGAGAGAATTACTCGCCAAAGATATAAACACTATTGAACAGTTGTATCAAGTAGTGTTGGAGGTTGAGCAATACCTCAAAACATCTGTGAGAAGGCAGTTTGACTTTCGAGATTCTAGTGCTAAGGCCAACCCTACTGGGGCTAAACCTAACATTTGATACCAAAACAAATCTTCCAACAGTTTTCAGTCCAAGCCCAAGGATGATAAGGGTAAAGAAATTGTCAGGTCTAGCTCACATAGAAGTGGAGCAACTAGGTGTTTTAGGTATCAGGGGTTTGGTCACTTTGCCCAACAGTGTGGCACAAAAGAGGGCACTAAGGTGCTCTTTATTGATGGGCAAGTAGAAGTAATGCCCCCAGAGAGCGACGGTGAAGAGGAAGAATATGAGCCAGTAGAAACCCCTAGTGATAAGGAAGAGGAAGCGCATGAGTCTGTGACCCTCGCAGTTGTGTGTTGCGCCTTTGCTCAAACTAAGAACACTGATGATTGGTGCTACAACACGATCTTCTATACTTAACGCAAAATGCGGGGAAAAGAGCTGTAAGATGATCATGGATAGTAGTAGTTGTGTCAACGTGGCATCGACTAGCATTGTAGCCGTTTGGGCTTGAAGCTTGAAGCCCATCCTCAACCCTATAGAGTATCATAGGTTGATGAAATTTCCATTCCAGTCTCGCTCCATTGTCTTGTTACTATTCAGTTTGGATCATATAAAGACACTTTGGTGTGATGTTGTTCCCATGGATGTTGGCCATATCATTCTGGGTAGACCTTGGTTGGCTCTATGACAGGGATGTCACCATATCTGGTCGTTTGAATGTGTATACATTCTGATTTAAGGGCAAGAAAGTCAAGTTAAACCCACTTCCACCCAACAACATAACTGGAAAGGAGGCCACCACAGAGATTAGTGTGAGCGGTTCAAAAGAATTGAAGAAGTCAAAGTCCAAGTCCAAACCTCTTCATATTCTAAATGTCAAAGACTTTGAGTAAAAAACAGATGTGGACTCGATGGTATACGCCCTTGTGGCTAAGAAAAGTGTACCAGAGGCTAGTGTAAAGTTACCCACTGAGGTCATTCACATAGTGCATGAGTTTCTTGATGTCTTTCCTGACAATCTACCAAATGAGCTTCTCCCTATGAGGGATATACAGCATGCCATTAATCTAGTCCCTGGGACAACTCTATCAAACCTCCCTCATTACAGAATGAACCCAAAGGAGCATGCAGAGTTGAAGAGACAGATTGATGAGCTCCCAGAAAAGCGTTTCATTCGAGAGAGCATGAGCCCGCGTGTCGTGCCCGCTCTTTTTACACCTAAGAAAGATGGCACATGAAGGATGTCTGTTGATAGGAGGGTCATCAACAAAATCACAGTCAAGTATCAGTTTCCCATACCGCGTCTTGACGACATATTGGATATGATGGCTAATGTTGCTATCTTCTCGAAAATTAACCTCAAAAGCGGTTATCACTAAATCCGTGTACAACCTGGTGAAGAGTAGAAGACGGCCTTCAAGACGAAGGATGGGCTATACAAGTGGCTAGTTATACCTTTTGGGCTGACTAACACCCCAGGCACTTTCATGCGTATGATGACCCAAGTGTTGAGGCCCTTCATAGGGAAGTTCCTGGTCATATACTTTGATGGTATCTTGATTTATAGCATGACCAAGGAACAACACCTCAACCATTTGATGCAGGTTTGTGAAATCCTTAAGAGCCGAGAAATTATACGCCAACCTAAAGAAGTGTGCATTTTTGTCTAGTAGTGTTATCTTCTTCGGTTTTATTGTGTCAACTGAGAACGTATCGACGGATCCTGAGAAGGTCAAGGCCATTGTCAATTGGCCTAAACCCCGCAATATTCATAAGGTGCGCACCTTTCACGGCTTAGCCGCCTTCTATTGGTAGTTCATTCGAGGTTTCAGTTCCATTATGCCTCCTGTAAAGGGTCGAATATTGTATATTAGACCCCAGTTATTACCTGCTTTTACGAACATGATACTATTTAATACCTTATTTTAATCATGTTTGTGCTGCAAGGTAAATTTAGGAGCCTGGACTAAAAAAGGGTACTAAAAGTATGGAATTAACGCTCCAAAGTCACCAAGGCAAGGGACGGACCCCATGGGACCAAGATCGAGGAAGTTACACGCTAGAGATCCGAGAAAATCGAAAAACTGAAGTTCAAGTAGCCTGAAAGTCATCCAGAATTCAAGATCACAGGGTTCCCGCCATCCGATTGGCTTGAAACTGTATATATGGCCTAAGGACCATAAATTAACCGTACATGTCAAATTTCAGCCATTGAATCCTTGTGGAAGTAGCCCAACGGACAGATCAGCCCATAAAACTCTGATTTGGGGCCCACTTGATATCTGGATACACTTTAATTTTGGTCTCAACCCCTTAAATTAGATGATGAAGCGGATGACCGGTGTGGATTTAACCCAACATCACTGTGGACACTACCCTGAGTGGTGCGCGTGTGCCAAGGTGTCCCATATCGGTATCGGTTGGCGTAATAGTGCCCTCCGAAACTGATACGGATACGGGAGCGTAACGACGATACGGGGGTGTAACAGTGCAAAAAAAAAAAAATTTGCCAAAAAAATATGGATTAAATCCGGAATATTCTAAGCATTCCAAATATGCATTCATTTATAAATTGGAACATATTTATCATGGTGTAACGGTCCACTCTTTGGTGAGAAGTTGTATCGGACTGTCTGATTAATTTTTGAACCAAGTAACTTGAATTTGATTATAAAATTCATATATTTAATTTTCTAAATATCTAATTTATATACTTATCAACTTGATATCATTTCTCCCAATAGTTCTTTTAAAAAATGAAATTAAATTCAGGTAGATGGCGTTGCCAATTTGGAGCTGACTTGGAAGACCAATCTATGCTCCAAATCAGCCTTAAATTCATGCAATTTATTGTCATTATCCCCACTTATGAATTGGTAGACATTTATGGGATAGTGAATCATGAAAAAAAAAAATCAAAAGGCCCTATTTTAAAAAATAAGTCTACAAATTAACAATTAAAACGATTCAAACAATTTGATTTTGGCATTGTGAGTTAGCAATTGCAGTTCATAATTTAATTGCTAAATTTGAAGTTAATATGTCTCGTGTACAATTTTTTAAGGCTTGAATTAGGCGGGACTCGGATTGTGAAGTTTAGCACACGTGTCAAAGTTTTTTGGGCCCCACCCGTGATGAATGTGTTATATCCAGTGTTCGAAATATCGGTATCGCACAATGTATCGCACCCTTGGGATACAGATACGTATCGGTTATTGCACGGGATATATCGTTTGTATCGCATAGTTTATCGCACTTTTTGGGAAACATGGGGACACATTGGGAAAATGGTTGAATTTTTTAATGAAACTTTGGGGATTGTTAAAAAGGCCCTTAATACACACTTTTAAATCATAACATCTCAAAAAAAAGATGCACATAATAAATTTCCTTTGTATAGGGTCCTAAGTTATGCGGTGTTTAACTGAACTAATGCAACTATATTTAAATTGAATGCATGATATTTATAAATATATCATAGTCATGTATGAAAACACAACCAATTCATTGAAAAACAAAATAAGAACTGAAGAAGTAAAATTTGATAAATATACATATCAATGATGGGGACTAGTTGTGGTCTAGACCCACAGAGTTGCGTGGTGGCTCGTAATCATCATCTCCATCTCGACAGGGCTGGGCATAATACTGCTGCTCCACAATTCGACAATATTGTGCCCAAGTCATAGTAGAGTGGTACCAGTTAAGATACTCTCTGACATAACACTGGTACTCATCCTCTCCGAACTGAATCAATACGCCCATTCGTGGGTACTGCGTAATCGTCATAGTCTGTAACTGATATGGATCTGGGAAGGGCATATATCAAGCTCCTTGGTATCCATATTGTTGGCCATATCCATACTGCTGCTCATATCCTTGCCCATATGGAGAAGTGAACTCCTAACCAGGGTTGAAAAATGATGTGTCGTAACTGCTGGAGTCACTCGTCGCATATCCACTAGGTCCATATCCATGCCCATACTGTGGCACAGAACTCGAGCTACTCTCCAGTGTTTGTGATCCAGATTCATGTTGTGGCCTGTAACTCGAGCTCCCCTCCCTCGTCCGTGATCCAAATCTAGAGCCACCTCGCTTGCCACGAACGCTTGTGTCCCTCATGCATTTTGCTAGCAGCTCCTCAAAATCTGAAAGTTTATAAGTCTTCTTTTTCTGCAGTAGCTTTTAACGCATGTATGTTTTATTGTAAACAAGACGAGGTCGTGGTTCTCCTGGACAAGAACCATGGTCAGGGTCCTGCGTGGAATGATCGAAATTCTCCTCCCCGGTAAAAGGGCTAAGAGGCCTCTTATCCTGACTCCCACCCGTGTCGCCACCATCCCCGTCGCCACCACCATCATCATCATCATCATCATCATCCTTACTATCATCAGAGTCATCATCACCCTTATCGCTGTCATCATCATCACCGGACTCATTTCCCGCATCACTCTCTGACTCAGTCTCGGTGTCAGACAATGTTTCCCCGCCATGTGTCCCGCGTGATAGTGACTGCTGCGGGCTGCCCTCCAAACTCCTCGTTAATGGGTCAAATGCCTCATCAGGAGACCTCTGCTACTTCACATGTTTGTCAACATCAATCCCTTGTGTCTCTGCTTCTGCCGCAATATGTGGCTCTGGTCGCCCATCCGAGGTATCTAAGTCATCCGACCTAACCCACTGGTAAACTAAGTCATCCTCCACATCCTCAGCATATGCATACTGCCCGACCGTCATCAGGTCCAATGGGTCTTCTTATGCTTTTCTTCTTCCTTCAGAGCGGAGCAACCTCTCTTGTAACTTCATATTGTAGTGACAATACACTAGCTTCTGAAGCCTCTCATACCCTATTCTATTAGGTTTATTTGTATGTATAAGGGAGAATATACTTCAATTCCTTTCACAGGGTGACGAGGACACCGTCTGTGCAAGAACACGGACGGCCAGTCGTTGTAAAACCTCACAGTCAGTCCCATACATGGACCACCATTCACCTGCATATCATAATATTCTTTCATTATCCTATATTTTCCAAAATCATATGAAAGTTAAGTTTATTACAGTGACTCACAAGGCATCATAGCGTTCCTTGACTTCATTGCAGGGTGACACCCAAACATCCCAACTGCGTCGCGGAATTTAACAATCTGTTGATAGCATATAGCAACTAGAATAAGTATTTAATGATTGAGATGAAGATAAGGAGAATGTAATTGTGGAACATATTTACCTCACTACCAAAGGTGCCTTTCCCCGGACAGTCGGGGAATAAGTGATCGTACACCTCATGCACAGCCCTCTTTAATGAATTATCTTCGAAGAGGTTCCGGCTGTAGTAGTATTTGGGATTTAAGAAATACGCTGAAAACTAACATATACACATCAGTACAACCCTCATTTATTATTGCATATGGGGAAAAAAATCCATATAGGTACTTACCAACCTGATGTAGTGGGTGAGAAAGCGTCCTTTCCCAACGATCGTCTATTATTGCATGCACCCACTTATATGCATTGGGAGCTTTAACCATGATGGCCTCTTTCATCAGCTATATAGACGGATACAACGACCCCATTGACGGATTTGTCTCATTGTCCACCATCCTCAACACCACATAAATAGGCTCTATAATACCCACAACACCACGCACTTTATCCTAAAATGAATTTCCCAGCACCAGCTCCTCAATTCTATAGGTTACTTTCGTCAGCTTCTTTTTCTATTCTACGTAATCATGAGAGGCGAAAAGCTCTCGTAACCCCTGTTTGTGTTTGAGAAGGCTACTTAAGGCGATATAATTTGTGGCGAATTGCATCGCTCTGGGGTGCACTATATCCCCACCACACCTCTCGCGCATTGCAGCTAATAACCAGTTGTGGTTGTATACAAAGTTTGTAATGAGCCGTGCATCAGTAATTACAGTCTTCACCGACGGCCTATCCCCGATCCCCTCCAGCATGAGATCGATTGAATGAGCTGCACAGGGGGTCCAATACATATAATACTTGCTCTGAATATCCTTTCCCGCCTTAACAAATGCACTCCCATTATCCGTAACAAACTGCACAATATTTCTCCTCCCAACATCTTGCATGACGTTGTGCATTAGTTTGTAAATGTAGTTAGAATCCTTGATCTTACTACTCGCATCTATACTCTTTAGGAACACCGCCTGTCCCCTGGAATAGACCATAAAATTTATAATCGACATCTTCGTCAATCCGGTCCAACCATCACACATGACGGTACAGCCGTACATCTCCCATGACTGCCGATACGAATCAACGTATGTCTTCATTTCTGCATGTTCATCATCCAAGTATTTCCTCATGATTTGTGCGGGTGTGGGCGGCTGCACACCCTCACCCCCACGCTGCACTTCACTTATCATATTTTTGAAGTGCAGGCTTGCTGCGGCATTTGCGGGGATTTGATCGTATATAAAAAATTTTGCTATAAATTTTTCAACTTTTTTCCTCACATCCCCTCCACTAAGCATCTCCTTTATTTTCTTTTGTGTCCCTCCTGCCTCTTTGTACATCATCGGATCTTAAGGTAGATCCGACACCCCCATGCTACTACTCCTACCCATGCCCCATATTCCTCCCCGCCTACTACCCTCCCCTGATCCACCCCTAACACTCTCCCCTGCTCCACTCCCCCCACCACGGTCATGGATAGACCCTTCAAATCTAGGCCTACTTGTGTCCCACCTCCTATTCTGATCCCTCTCCCACTGATCCCGTATGGACTCTTGAATTGCGCGTCTGTATTCGGGATCATCATCATTATCGAGATCCACTACATCATCCTCACCTGCATATGGTGGCCGCCCCAACTCCTCCCTAATCTCCCTCTCCCGCGCATGTCGTTCATCTTTTGACTTCACATTTTTTTCAATATAGTTTTCATCTATTCTCGCACATCCTTTGGGCACTTAGGGCAATCCACAACATTGCGATACCCTCCTGCTAAATGCTCCTTTAGGCGGGTTACCCCACCACTCCTCGATACATGGCCACATAAATCACAAATACTCCCGAATCGATTATCAGGAATGGGCCGACCGTACGTCCATCCTATATCAGGTTGTCTCCCTCCTCTTCCTCCCGACATATTTTACCTGTAAATTAATATTTTATCTATCCATTGAGATTGGATAGAGTCAAAATCAGATAGATCCACCACTCAGATGGGCCACATGGAATAATGAGATTTGATGCCAACAATAAGTTAATAATTAGGGGCCATCCAATTAGTGGTCATCATTTGAACACTAATTAGTGGTCATCATTTGAACAGTTAACGGGTGGATGACATGGAGCATAACAATTAAGTAGATTATGACCATTTGCACATTGTTCTTTGATCATGCACGTTGTACTCATGACAAGGATTCCTGAACTAAAAACCAGATGGGCATGAGGACTCTTGATTAATAACTGTAACGGTCCATGGCTCTTGAACTAAGGGCGTAGATCCCCTCGACTAAAAAGTATCTAGACTGCTTTTGTGCTGCCCATTAGATCTGGGCCATCCGTATGGCTGTACACGCCATCTAGACTGAGTGTACGCTGCCCGTTAGATCTGGACCATCCATTGTGTGGCTGTATACATGATCTGGATCATGCCTATGTGTTGCCCATCAGATGTGAACTATCCATATAGCTGCACAAGCAATTTGGATTGTACTTTTTTACATTGCCCATTACGTGTGGACCGTTCATATGGCCAAATGCACCATCTAGACTCCACATGTGGTGCCCATCAGATAAGGACCGTCTGTACATCTTTACATACAATATGGAGCATGCATCTGCCTGCCCATGGATCACATTTTGAATGGTATTGATACCATGTACCAAACATTCAACATCATGGATGAACAAAATCAGGGACATTTTGGGGTAAAGGTATGATCTCATCTGAACCGTTCGTACAACTCAAAGCTCGGAGCTCGAGGCACGTATGCGCTGCTCGTCCTTGCACGACACGTATGTACATCAGCTTACCACAGGTTGCGTGTGGGAGGCGGATTAGCTACTGACAGGTTGAGACGTAGCTACCTGCAAAAGTGACGTGACCAAGTAGCTACTCCATGCCCCTGCAAAAGTGACGTGACCAAGTTCTATGGGACCCGCCATGATATATTTGTTGTATCCACACCGTTCATTCATTTGAAGATATCAATTTAGGGCAGGAGCCAGAGAATGAGTCAAATCCAAGGCTCAAATGGACCCCACTATAAAACACAGTGGAGAGAGTGAAGTCCACCATTAAAATCTTCTAAGGCCCAAAAAACGGTGGATCTGACTCATTCTTTGTCTCATGCCTTAAAATGATATATATAAATGTATGGACGGTGTAGATACAACACATACATCTTGGTGGGCCCCACAGAACTTGGTGCGTCACTTCAGCAGTCTTGGCTATGCAACCCGCCAGTGTGCAGGGAGATGGATTGGCTACTCCCCCTAACACCGGCCTCATGGCTGGTGGTCGGTGCTTTGTGGGCCCCACCATAATGTATTTGTTTCATCCATTCCATTCATCCATTTCTACGGATCATTTTAGGGATTGATACAATAAATCATAGGGATGTAAATCGAAGGTGGACCACACAAAAGGAAAACAATAATGATTGGATATCCACCATTAAAATCCTCCTAAGGCCCACTGTACTGTTTATTTGACATCCAATCTGTTGATTGGGTACTAAAGACCCAAATGAAGGGAAAAAATAAATATCAGGTTGTTCCAAAGCTTTTATGGCTCCCACAGCGTTTTTAATGGTCAACGTTCATTCAACACTGTTTCCTGTAATGTGGTCCACTTGAGTTGTGGATATGGTTCAATTTAGGGCTCAACGCCTAAAATGATCAATAAAAACGGATGGACGGTGTGGATAAACCACGGGTAATCACGGTGGGCCCAACAGAGTTTACTCAGTAAGATAAGAGCATACTGAGTACGCAATCCAGCGTGAATGCCAGTCAGTGACGGGGGCACGATGCGTCACCAAGTTATGTGGGTCCCACCATGATGTATTTTTTTATATCTACACCGTCTATACATTTGAAGAGATCATTTTATAGCATGAGCTAAAAAATGGCTCAGATCCAGAGCTCGAGTGGACCCCACCATAGAAATCAGTGGAGAAAGGTTTCAACGGTGGAAAGCATTTACCCCATCGGTGAGGAAGCGGATTGTGTACTGAGAAACTCAGTATGCTAAGCGTACTGAGTAAACTCTGTGGGATCCACTGTGATTTATCTATTTGATCCACATCGTTCATCCATTTTCAAAGTTAATTTCAATTCATATACAAAAAAAATAAATTATATCTAGATATCAAATAGACCACACCACAAGAAATAGTGTGAAATGAGTGTCTACCATTGAAAATTTCCAGGGGGCACCGAAGTTTTGGATCAAGCTGATATTTTTTATTTCACTTCATCCAAGTCTTTTTTATCCTATGAACATGGTGGATGAGAGATAAATATCACTTTGGGCACTAGAAAGATTTCAACGGTCGAAATCACTATTCCCACTGTTTCCAGTGGTATGGTTCACTTGGGCTTTGTATATCCTTCAATTTTAGGCTCAACGTATAAAATTATGTGAAAAAACGTATGGACAGATTGGATAAACCGCACACATTCAAGGTGGACCACAACTGAGTTTACTCAGTACGATAAAAGAGTACTGAGTAACTAGTACGCAATCCTATTTCCATCCACCGAAGCGGATTGCGCAGTGTACGGAGTAAACTCTGTGGGGCCCACTGTCATTCATGCATTTTATCAAATCCGTCCATCCATTTTATCATATAATTTCATGTCTTTTGAAAGAAAAATTAATCATATCCAAGGCTCAAGCAGACCACACCACCTGAAACAGTTTGAATTGAAGTCTACCGTTGAAAAGTTCATAGGGATCCACGGAAGTTTTAGATCAAGATGATATTTGTTTTTTCCATTCATCCATGTCTTTGTGATATTATGAACAGTTTGGATGACAAATAAACATAATTGGGGGCCTTATAAATATTTCAACGGTAGAAATCAATACTTCCACTGTTTCCTTTGGTATGGTCTACTTGAGATTTTGATATACTTTATTTTTGGGCTCCACCCATAAAATGATCTGGAAAAACGGATGGACGGCGTGGGTGAACTAGATGCTAAACAATGGGCCCTACAGAGTTTACTCAGTACGATAAGAGCGTACGTAACTCAGTACGCAACCCGACTTCCCCATTCGCCCCTCTTTTCATCTTCTCTCTTCGTTTTCACCTCCATGGCTCCATCCACGCAGTCCGATCCAGTTCGTCCCCTCAAATCTCGGCCCGGAAGGAACGATAAGTCGATCCGGCCTGATTCCTCACCGGAATCTCCGAGAAAGAGGGAAGATGAAGAAAATGGGAAGAAAATGGCACTTACCTGTCGAATGGCTCACCTCTGATCACCGATACAGCAGGTACCCTTCGATTTCTCTCTTTTTTTTCTAATTCATTTTTTTTTTTTAATTCTCATTGCTTCGATCCGATTTTTATGGTGTGTGGGTGGTTAGCTACAGTGGGACTCGTGAGTCCCCTACAATCCACCCGTGACTGTCCGTGCGTTGATGTCCGACAATAATGGAGAGGAAATGGTGTGATATCGTCAATATATCGTGCGATATCGTCGATATATCGTGCGATATCGCCGATAATATCTGCCAATATCTGGATTTGGGATTTTTTAGTATCTTCCGGAGGTTATCGTGGGTATATCGTCTCGCAGTGGTGCGATACCGATAATATCGACCGATATATCGGCCAATAGTATCGATATTTGAAACACTGACTATATCCACACCGTCCATCCATTTTACCAAATAATTTTAAGGCATGAGCCCAAAAATGAGGCACATCCAAAGCTCAGGTGGACTACACCATAAGAAACAACAATAATTAAACGTTCACCATTAAAAATTTATTGGGGGCTACAAAAGTTTTAGATCAAGCTGACATGTGTGTTTTCCCTTCATCCACGTCAGTGTGACCCAATTAATAGGTTAGATTGAAAATAAACATTACAGTGGACCTTAAGAAATTTTTTATGGTGAGCATTCTGTAACCACTGTTTCCTATGGTGTGGTCCACCTGAGATTTGGATATTACTAATTTTTTGGATCCTAACGTAAAATGACGTGGCAAAATGGATGGACGACATGGATAAAATATATACATCATGGTGGGGCCCACTCGGGTCTAATCAGATTGGATGAAAATAAACGTTACCGTGGGCCCTACGAATTGTTTAATAGTAAAAATCATTATCTCCGCTGCTATTTTTGGTGTGGTCCAGATGATCTTTGGATATAATTCGTTTTTTGGGTAGTGCTCTAAAATGATCTCTAAAAATAGATGAATGGTGTAGATGTAATAAATACATCACTGTAGAGCCCATAACTTTGATCTACTTTGAACCGTTCGTACAACTCGGAGCTCAAGGAGTTTCAGCACTCGTCTTAGCATGACACGTACCTACAGCAGCTAGCTGGTCCGTGGTACACCTGAAAAAAAAAAAAAAAAAAGGGAGAGGGAAACCGAAAAGAAAAAAGGGGGAAAGAAGAGAAAAGAAAAAAGAGGGAAAGAGGGAAAGGAGAGAGAGAGAGAGAGAGAGAGAGAGAGAGAGAGAGGAAGAAGAAGAACAGGAAGAAGGCCGCAGCCGCAACTGCCCGAGAAGAATAAGAAGAGGAAGAAGAAGAAGAAGAAAAGAAAGAAAAAAAAGGTAACTTTTTTTTTTTTTTCACGGCCTGTAATAGCCGTTACGGGTCCGTAACGGCCGTTTCGACCCCGTATTGCGTAACGGTGTCGGCCGTTACCGTTAAGTATCGGCCAGTACGGCCATATCATAACGGATACGGGACACCCTTGCGTGTGCACAGCACACGTGCACTCGCAGTGCACCAAACACATTAAGTCGGTCAGCATGCGCTAACCCGACTATTTAAAATCCTAATCCCCGCCCGCATAGCAACGAGCAGGGACTTGTGGTCAGGTGCAGGTGGGCCACAATCATCATCCAGGTTGATGATCCAAACCGTTCATTACACTCAAGAGGCCAAACCGACCGTACCCTGATTGGAGGCCTGATTTTCTCGGACATTGCATGTATATGGGGATTCAAACACAGGACTGATAGTGGAGTATCAGATACTGTAGGCCACACCAAAACAAATCCAAAACCGTCCCTTCCCGAATGGATTTTCGAGGGAAAACTAATGGACGGAGTGGATTTTCATGAAGACACCAATCATGGGCCCACTGAGCTTCACAGCGTAAAAGATTACAAGGCTCTGTTTGCGATCGTCTGAGAAGTACGGCCATGGTGGGCCATTGCATGTACACGATCGCGGTCGGATCTTCGATCTGGACCGTTCAAGTGAAGCCCAAGGTGAGGCTGACCACACCCAAGAAGTCGGACCGCATCAATGGTCGGTCAACAACTCCAAACGTGGGTCCAAAGCAAGGCTTCTTGCAGTTTTATTGCGCATGCGGCTGTTGCTGCGAAAGGAGTGCGTTCACGCACTCCACCGACTCCAGCAAGGTCAGTTTTCCACCAACAGCTCTCCACCGCCCTCTCCTGCTCTAAAAGAAAGAGAAGAAAGAGGGGGAAGCATTTGAATCTTGGACGTGAAGCACAGGAGAGAGGGAGATTAGAGTTTTTTCTTCTAGTTTTTTTTTTTTTTCTGTTTAGCTTTTTTTTCTTTTCTTTTAAGAATTAGTTAATCAAGCATGTGGTTAGCTAACCTCTTAACTAGGGCTAAGAGGTGAAGTTTGTGGAATGATGGGACTGATTCTACAGCTTTGATTATTATTTTGAACTGATTTTAATTATAGTTTGATGAAGTAATGCCTTTAGTTTTTAATGGTTTGTTGTGACTGAAATTACAATAGATTTGCGATGGCTTTAAGTATTTCCTTTTCTTTATTATGATTATGAAGTTAGGAAGCCCTGTTGTTCAACATCGCCCCTTGGACATGGTTGAATGACAGAACTCTTCCTAACATTCAGACATCACTCAGATTGGCTATGGATTGGTTTAATTATGTTGTTTGCGTTGTCTCATGGGCATGGTCTTGTGATGGAATCCATTCTAATTTACATCAATCTTATCTCTTGAAAACTAGATTAAAAGAAGTTCATATTGATTTTCATGGTTATATCTTCCAACTGGATGAAGATGGGACTCGAAGTCCAGTTGAGTTCATGAATCAAGCGTAGATCTCCCTGATCTCTACAAGTGGATCCTCTGAATCCCTAGTTTCCCACCTTTGAATTTTCTAAGTTTTAGTTTACTATTTCACCATTATTCCCTCATATCCGCCTGAATTAAATTTCATCTTATTTTAGTTCTAGTTCTGGTTATTTTCAGATTACATACAGGTTTCAGTCCCTGTGGATTCGACCTCGGTCTTACTGAGTTTATTACTACATCACAACCCTATACTTGGGGTGTGAACAGCTCCCATCACGGATTGCATAAAAAAGGGAGAGTTACAATGGACATAGGCAGCCTCGAAGGCCTTCAAGGAGATAAACGTCAAGATGACTGAAGCTCCAGTCATGCAACTTTCGGATTTTTCAAAAGCTTTTGAAGTTGCATGTGACGCGTCAAGAGTCGGCATAGGAGAAGTACTTAGTTAGGAAGGGCAACCTGTTACCCTTTTCAGTGAGAAACTGAATGAGGCGAAACAAAAATATTCAACCTATAACAAAGAGTTCTATACGGTAGTGCAATCACTGCGTCATTGGCGTCATTACCTATTACTGCAAGAATTCGTTTTATTCTCAGATCACAAGGCCTTGAGATATCTGAACTCTCAAAAGAAATTAAACCCTAGGCACGTCAAGTGGGTTCAATTCCTTCAAGAGTACACTTTTGTGCATAAGCACAAGGCCGATGTAGAGAATAAGCCTGCCGACGCGTTGAGTCGTCGAGTCGCGTTACTTAATTCCACGAGTCTCAAAGTCACAGGCCTCGAGCGCATCAAAGAAGATTATTCCGAGTGTCCAGATTTTGGAGTTGTGTACACATCGTTGTTAGAGAGTCCGTCAAGAGCTAGCAGTGAGTATTTGATTTTAGACGGATATTTGTTTAGGAGTGACCACTTGTGCATACCTCGCACCTACCTCCACGATTTTCTTATCTAAGAGTTACATTCAGGAGGAGTCGCAGGTCATTTCGATCAAGACAAGACCATTACCCTATTAGAGATAGGTTTCATTGGCCAAGCCTCAAGCGAGACGTGGCCAAATTTATAGGGCAATGTCGTACTTGTCAACTGGCAAAGTAGAAAAAACAAAATACAGGATTATACACACCTTTGTCAATTCCATTCATCCATTGGCAGGACATTAGTATGGACTTCGTACTCGGACTCCCCAAGACTATTCGGAAACACGATTCCTTATTTGTTGTAGTGGACCGTTTTTCTAAAATGGCCCACTTCATTCCTTGTTCTAAGACCTCCAACGCATCTCATGTTGCCAAGTTGTTCTTTAGTGAGGTCGTCAAACTGCATGGGTTACCAAAAACCAGTGTCTGACCGTGACATGCAATTCATGAGTTACTTTTGAATGACATTATGGCACATGATGAATGCTATGCTCCAATTTTCTTCCGCCTACAACCCTCAGACCGATGGTCAGACTAAGGTGGTTAATAGAAACCTAGGGAGTTTGCTCAAATGTTTAGTGGGGGAGCACACCAGAACGTGGGACACCGTACTACCTATATCCGAATTTGCATTGAATAGTTTTGTCAATAGGTCCACAGGTCTAAGTCTTTTTGAAGTCGTTACTGGTTATAAGCTTGGGAAGCCTATTGATCTTGTCCCTATGTCACTGTCTCATAGGTCATCAGAGTCTACAGTCCTTTGCGCATCACGTTCATTCATTGCATCAAGAAATTAGGCGAAACATCACTACATGAACATTACAAATTTTCTGCAGACCAACATAAACGTTTCAAGGAATTCAATGTAGGAGACTGTGATTGTCTGCATTAGGCCCAAGCGGCACCCTCAGGGGACCGTTCGTAAATTATACGCGCGTAGCGTTGGACCCTTCAAAATTATAAAACGAAACGGTCTCAATACGTATGTAATAGATCTTCCACCTTCCATGGGAATTAGGTCCACATTCAATGTAGAGGATCTAATTACTTTTCAAGAACCACTGATACTTTGTCTAGCCCTTCACCCAACCATCTTGATTCCCCAGACCTGTCCCTTGATCCATGGCCTCTTCCCGACCCTTCTTCCCAACCTCTATGTAATGACCCAGAATTTTGGTACACGTGCGTACACATACATGTATGTATAATTGCCTTCATTGGAGTATACACACATAGACCCATGCATACATCCACGCACCCATGCACATATGCATCTATCGGCTCATATAAATTGTGACCGTTGATGTGTGATCGTTTTGCTTAGTGTGAACTATTAATTAATGTCATTAATGATTACATAATTTTGGTAGAATATATTTAAGTTTATTTATAATGCACTCTTTCAATTCATATACTTAAGACCACGTGTTTAATTATTAACTAATCCAAATCTAGCCAACATCAATTATTGACTGTGCACTGAGATTAATCTGATCTTAACCACTAGATTGTTGTTAAAAAATAAAATAAAAATCGAGAACAACCCATTTTTTGTGGGAACCAACCCCACCGTCCGCTTGTGTGTGGCCCACCTGAGTTTCAGATCAGCCTCATTTTTTTGCTTTATATCTTCTCTTGGCCAGGCCGAGATGATGGACGGATTAGATTTAAATTATTGTTAATGGGACCCACTCTATCTTAAAAAATAAAAATAAAATAAAAAATGAAAGTTACATCTTCCGCACGACTAAACCACCTTCTCCACTTTCCTTCCGTTTTGTACGGTAATGGCCGCCGAACCTCCCATTAAATGAAACCGTTCCATGATTCTCACTCCTCTATTCCATTACGCATCCTTTTATAAAAAAAAAAAAGAGAGAGAAAGAATTGAAAGAATCAATCAAATAAAAAAAATTAGAGTGGGAGAGAGAGAGAGCGCTGTAAATCAAGAGAGAGAGATTAAAGCGAGGCCGGATCGTCAGACTTTAAGGTAGGTGATCTTAACCTGAAATTTACCATTTTCAATTTTATTATATCTATTTAATCCAAATTTTCGTAGAAATATTATTGTTAGTTAATTTAATTTTATTTTTTTTATGTAGGGAATCTACGCATTTAGAAATTTCTATTTTATTCTATTTTAAATATTTAATACTGAAATAATTTATACATAAATAAAATAAAATAAAATAAATTTATAGAATAAAATAAATAGTTTATTTAAGATTAATTTATTAATTCTTAAATGTTTTGTTAAGAAAAAAAATAATAAAAATTTTAAATTAAATTTCAAATAAATTATAATATCTTACAATATTTTACAGTACAAATAGAATATATAATTTATTATTTAAAGTATTGATGATTCATTATGCAGAATTGTGAATATAAGTGATGTAAGATTGATAAGTACATAAAAGCAAATATGATTATGAAAATAAAAATAAAAATATATAATAATAATAATAACAAATTATAAATTGTATAATTGTAATATGTAATCAGTATTAATATGACATATAATAAGATATATAATAAAATAAAATAAAAAGGTTTATAAGATTATTAAGGTATAGTAAAATATAAATATTATGTTTCATAATAATATAGTAGTAATACAATATAATTGTAGGTTAAAAAAAAAAAAATAATGACAAAATATATAACATAATTAAAGTAAATATGTGTAAGATAACATTATATTATATAATAATTACATAAGTATTTAATATTATTTATAAGATTATGTTATAAGTAACAAAATAGAAAAGCTTTATTTGATAATATATAAAAGTTGTAATAAATATAATTTATTATTATTTTAAAAAAAAAAAAAAATTATGTAAATGATGATATTAACAATTTAACATAAAAGTAATATAAAAATTATATTAAATGTATCAAACAAAAGTAAATTTATTAATTTAGATAGTCAATTATAAAACAAGGTTAATTATACTGAAATAATGTTGTAACAAATAATTTATATAATAATAATAGTATCCAAAGTCCAAACTAATATCTTCCTTACCCTTATTCAATTTAGATTTAAAAAATAAATAATAATAAAATTTTGAATTTAGATTTAAATAGTTAGATAAAAATAATAATAATAATAAATTTTAAATTATTAAATAATAATTTAATTACATTATTAATGTTATATTATATAAATCAGTGTGATAATTTTTGTTCTGTAAAAATTAAAATCCAAATTTTAATTCTAAAATTTGAAGAGTTAATTAAATTAAATTTAAATGAACTTAAGTTTAAGAAAATTTTTAAAATTTTGGAATTGAAACTAAATTGATTAGATTTCTATATTTTGAAATTTTAGTGATTAATGTATATTTAAAACTTTATTAAATTAAAATTTTAATAAAGTATAATATTAGATTTTTCACTTGAAAAAAAAAAAAATCTTTTCCTTGTAGTTCAAAATTTTTATTTAAATTAAAATTTAAATAATTTATCGATTAAACCTAAATATACATTCACAATGAATTATCAAAGAGAAATTAAAATTTGTTATAAAATAATCAAGTTATTTCAATATGTGTGTGTGTGTGTATTTGTCAAGTTTATGTGATAAATAAAATAAAAAATTTAATTTTATAATTTAGTGAATAAAAATAATAAATATTTTGATGCTAATATTTAACATTATTAAAGTAAAAAAAATAATTTAATTAAAGTTAGAATTTAAATAAAATTTCTTGTACATTATTTCAGTGTAATTCCTAAATTAAATAATAGTAAAAATAATATTTTATTTAAGTATTTAAATTATTAAAGTTTTAATAAAATGATATCTAAAATTATTAATTAGAAATAAAAATTTATATTGTTGATATTTTAGATGGTAAAACAGTAATTTATCTTACATACCATATCAGCCCAACAACACAAACAGTAAAAAACCTTGATTGGAAACAGCTATGGTTAAATAGACTAACCTGAAATCCAAACCATTCATTAAATAGACCACTTAGGTGTTATTTTCTTTTGGTAGATGGTGTCCTGAAACTCAACTTCTCACGCATCCAGCGAGTGTAGACAGCAACTTAATGCTATGTGTTGCGTCAGTGGGAGAAACTCGTTGAGAGCGTAAGCGTGGGTCAAGTCTAGCATGCGACGCTAAGTAAGTCGTGGGCGTATGGTTTAGTCCAGAAATCGACGGTCCAAATATCAGGTGGGTGATTCTCCTCCATTTATGAACTTTCTGATTTTATGTATTTTAGAATATTTATTTATTTGACATAATGACTTTAAATTAATATTGTCAAATTCCTTTATACCTAATATCTACTTTTCTAAATTTTAGCATGTACTGAATCTAATTAATTTGTAGAGTTAGATTTTAATCTAACTTTTATTTCTGAAATTTGGTGTTAAGATTTAGACCTTAAATCTGTGTTTAAGTAATTGATTTAAATTAATTGGTTTAAAATAATATTAATTAATTTGATTTTAAATTTTGGTTAAAAAAATGGTAAAGAAAATAGCTTGATGTTTCAGTAAATTTCAGAAATTGAATTTTTACGGCATCGAATTTCTACACATTTGTATAGAACTTGCATTATTGTATAGGGATTTAAATAATTAAATTATTTCGCTACTGATTTTGGAATAATTCATGACATGCATTCATCTATACTGATTACGGAATTATGGAAAAAGAAAGAAAATTGAGAAACTGATTGTGGTATTAGCAAGTAGGGCAATCGTGTCCCTTGGGTGAGAGACCCTAAAGCCAGCAAGTAGGGCAATCGTGTCCCTTGGGTGAGAGACCCTAAAGCCAGTAAGTAGGGCAATCGTGTCCCTTGGGTGAGAGACCCTAAAGCCAGCAAGTAGGGCAATCGTGTCCCTTGGGTGAGAGACCCTAAAGCTAGCAAGTAGGGCAATCGTGTCCCTTGGGTGAAAGACCCTAAATCCACTGGATCCTTCGGAGTCTCCTTTGTGTACGGCGTATGAGTACAATTGTGTGCGCGGACATACGTCAGAGGTACAACTGGAGCAGTGGTCTGACTAGCTAACGTATAAATGAGTCCCTCACCATGAGGTACTGGTGTATGGGCGTTAATGCAACGTGGTCATACACCTAGGTACGGTGTTGTAAGATGTGATGATTATTTAATTTTATTCTTGAATTCATGATAGTGTGGCATTCAGTACGTCTTTATGATTCTAGCATCGCATTCATGTCATATGAAATATTTAATATTTTGATTCATGTTTTGAAATTTCAGAAAGTACTTTTATTATTTATTCGTTTGATATAAATTTAGAAATTTCATATTTGGTTGGATAAGATCCCACGAGCGGTTGTGCTCATACCCAAAATAACAGTGTTTCAGGTCTTAGAGTTTAGTCGAGGCAAAGCAGACTGAGGATCTAACCATCGGCTTAGTGGTAGCCTTATCTGTATTTGTATTTTAAAAAAACAATAATAATAAATTGTATAGCAGGAACTTAGAAGTGAGTTTAGGCTGTAATAGTTAAAGATTGTCATTGATGAATATTGTTTATTGTAATGAGTTTTAATTAAGTGTGGTTGTGAATGCTTAAAATTGAATCATGTCCTGAGATTCGGAGTCGGGTCTGGCCAACTCGGGTACCGAATTTTGGGGCGTGACACTCTACCTCTCATACCTACCCTTCCCACACCCAGAGAGTAAATAGAGGATATTCTAAACCATCAAATAGTATCAACGTCGGACAGCGGGTTTTAGAAGTACCTGGTTAAGTGAAAGTCACGCTCAGCTTCAGACAGTACGTGGCTCACTGAGGAGGAGGTTCAAAGACTTGATCCTGACATCTTGGAGTGGGTCACGAGTTTTATTTCGCCAATGGCGAAATCTTCGCAGCCAGGGAGAGTTGATGGGGACATCACACGCACATGCACACCTCCCCTACGCACGTACGCAAGGAGGAAGGCCCCACCATCGATCTGGATTGATGACGTCCAAGGAGAGCCTCCTAATTAGAGGACTACGTTTTGGTTCGTTGGAGTGGACTCGATAGTCATATAAATCCCACCACGGGTTCTCATAATCGTGGCCCACTAGTCTAATTAAGCTAGTACTTTGGGTTTTGCTTATTATTGTTATTAGGAATATCATAGACGGTTTATATTGCTTTGATTAGTTGTTATTTTTTTATTATTTCGTCTCTAAGTAATAGGTTGCGCGCATGGGGCGAGTCTTGGGGTATAGGGTTTTCTTATAAATAGGGACCCGTTATAGGCTTTTTTTCTCATTGAAGATTAATAAAATTTCTACGATTTTCTACTCCTCTAAATTTCTGAGTTGTAGAGATTGAATTGGGTATGAAACCCTCCCTTCCTCGAAGGGCTAACTATTGTGGTGCGAAGCCACACTTATCCCAATTCGCCCCTACCCTCTACCATCCATATTTTTCCTCCTACAATCATCCTATCTGCAAATCCATCAGTATTTTGCAGACATTTCTCTTCTACAGCAGAATTCCAAAATTTGGCCCTGCAGGAGGGCTGAAACTTCGGCGGAGCACCACGCACAGATCATGCATCGGATCAGGCTGAAATTTAGAGGTTTTGTGGCCCACCCTTAGCCGACCAGGGCCAAGCTAGCCATTTCCTGATTTGTGGGCCCCACACACGTGCGGACACCTCCAGCGCAAGTGCGTCAGGGCCTTCACCATTGTTCACACGTGTGACGCTTCTCTAGTTCGTCTTTCACCCCTCTTTCACCCCAAATCCCTAACCCTAAATTACTCAAATCCCCAATTTTATGCCCTTTCTTCAACCCTAGGATTCCCCAAATTGAAATCTGTGAAACCCTAGGATTGGGGAATTATTTATGTGCATGTGTGGATGAATTTACTCTCCTTTAAGTATTGTTTGGTCTACAATTTTTATTGATCCAACCCTAACATGTGTAGGCCTGGACCCGCATAGATTCCCCTTGATTGAATGCTTGAACTTTTGTGTGGGATATGGAATTTTGTGTAATTGTTTCTGAACTAACGTAATCTAAGCCTGAAAATCTTGCACATCATATTTGAATCTCATGTCCTGCATCACTTTTGCATATTGGAAAAATGATTAATGAAAAAAAAAAGTCCTCTGAATGGATGGCCAAAAGCTACAGGTTTAGTCAGCTTTATGTAATGATAAGATTGATGATCTATCATTCATGATTTAAATTCATGTTAAAACCATATGAATAGATAACTAGTTTTGTTTAAGGAAAACGATAAAATTTTGGGTCAGATAAAGTTATGAGAGTTGTAATTTTGAACATGCATGTAAAATATAATCATGGGAATTGAACTTACCCCCCTACCTTTTGACAACCTTGATATTGGTTTCAACCAAGCTGACACAGTCAACATTGATGGGTGTATGCTCCTTTTGAGTAGATTGCATGAGCTATTTTAGGAGTGTTTCAGTTTGACTTTCTAGATGTTGGTAGGAATATACTTAGCACATTAATCTTGAAAGTGATGGAGGTGGGTCTTTTCAGATGTTTCTTGATTGGATCTCAGAATATCACAATCTCACACCTTCAGTTTGCCAATGACACATTTCTTCTCTGTGACACTGCTTCGGACCAAAGGAATCCTTCGCTATTCTGAAGCTGTTTCTGGGTTGTGGGAATCAATTTTTGTAGTAGTGGGTTGGCTGGGATAGAATTGGAACCATCTCATGTGTAAGCTTTTGTAGTTCTTTTAGGGACTGTTTGGTTTTCCAATTTCCTATGAAATGCAAAGTAAATGAGGCATCATAATCATTTCCAGGAGTTTGTTTAAACAGGAATTAAGGCTTGTAAATCAAAAGTCAAACAAACCTGTAAAAGAAAGTAAAGTAAATTGTAATCATTACATTTTTCACATTATAAAACTAACATTTTTACCATGATTTCTAGGTGAAACAAACAATGTAGCAAAATCATCATTGTAGTCAAATGTAAGTGACGTCACCACACACTTACAAGAGTAAATAATCATTACACATTTACAGCCATTTACCGTCGTAATTGGAAAACCAAACACGTCCGGGTGTGAGGAAACAACATTGCCTTTCGCATACTTGGGCCTTCCCCTTGAGCGGACCAAAGGGTGGAGACAGCATGGAGATGGTGATCAAAAGGTTCGAGAAGAAGCTAGCTGCATGAAAGAGATTTTATTTATTTATCCTTATTCCTTAGATGGCCACATAACTCTTATAAAAGCCTCTCACCAACCTTACAACATATTACCTCTCTCTTTTCAAGATGCCAGCCAAGCTAGAAGATTGATAAGATCCAAAAATATTTTTAACAGGAAGGAAAGGAGAATCACAAATTTCATCTCATTAATTGGGATGAGGTGCAAAAACCTAGGAAGAAGGGGCAACTGTGAGGATTATGGGGGGAAAAAGAACCTTGCCAACTAGAGGTTTGGCAATGAAACATGAAGCCCTCTAGAAGAAAGGTCATCACTAGCAAATATGGTTATTCAAAAGGGGGATGGAATCACAGCGGAGCTTCAAGCAGGAGTGGTTCTTTTCATTTGACGGCAATTTCCAAATAATAAGACAAGTCAAGACTAGGTGAGGTTTCTTGCTTAAGGGCTCAGATTTGTCATTCATTCTAGAGATAGAACAAGATTTGGGACTTGTGGGTGGGTGAAGTCGCACTTGCTACGCGGTTTCCTCACCTCTATTAAATCTTGAAATAAATATCCTTGTCAAAACACCTTGTGAAGTTTTAGGGGGCAAATTAGTTTGGGTTGCTCCTCTTAGGAGAGATCTGCAGGACTTTGAGGTGGAGCATAGTCATTGAGATGTTCATCTGCCTAGGAAAATGGAAGTTCCTTAACATGTAGAAGCCTATTGTTTGACAACAGTGGCTGACAAGTGTGAAAATCCAGCAATGGGAGAGGATTAGCATCCGTGCAAGCTGATGAGAATAAGAGAAACAAGAAGAAGAAAGATGAGTGTAGGAGAGAGTGGAGAGCATTGGAAAGAGAGGGAGATGGAGAGAATGGGGGTGTCATGCTAGGGTTCCAGGCTTCCTCCCTTTTATTAATAATATGACAGTAATTACAGAAAGGTCCCTGGGCCGTAGATTGGCCTAAATACAATTCAGCTCAATAAACCTTTAACACTCTCCCTCAAGCTAGAGTATAAATGTCAATCATACCTAGCTTGCTACTGAGAAGTGAGAACTGCGTGTAAGGTAAGGACTTGTTCAAGTATCTGCCAACTGAGCATTAGAATGCACGTGCTCTGTGATGATCTCCTTGGAAACGACTTTCTCCCTAATGATGTGGCAGTCAACCTCTATGTGTTTTGTCCTCTCGTGGAAAACTGGATTGCAAGCAATGTGGGCTGCTGCTTGGTTATCACAATAAAGAGTTAATAGTTCCCACATCAAACAGTTGAAGCCCTTGAAGTAGAGACCAGACCCAGAGTAACTTGCAAACAGCATGACCCATGGTCATGTACTCAGCCCCAACACTAGATGGGGCGACGACACCCTGCTTCTTACTTTTCTGAGTAACCAAGTTTCCTCGAACAAAGGTGCAATTGGTATTCAAAGTATTGGCATCACTACAAATTTAGTTGGCCGGCCACACCGAAACAATATCGATATCATAGGCATGGTGTGCCATAAAGGCCATTACATAAAGGTAATGGTGGCAACCGTTATACATTACGGGGTCGTAATGGCCGTAACAGCCCTTATGAAATGACATGTAATCGCCACTAACAGCCCATTAAACCCCATGCAAAGGCCATAACAGCCCAGTAATGGTCTGTTGCGGGGTAGATAGGGGTTTTTCATTATTTTTTTATAAACATTACGGGGCATATGCAGGTTTTTCGAGGTTTTTTTTATTTAGAGAGAGAGAGAGAGAGAGAGAGACACAGTAACGGCCGTTACGGGAACCATAATAGCCATTACGACCCATATCGTAAAGGTAACGGTGGTGGCCATTATGGCCAGTATTACCGTTACGGAATACCTTGCTCACAGATAATATCGCTGATAATTGGAAATGCAGGGAAACATGGGGAAAACGGTGGAATTTTTCAATAAAACTTTAGGAGATGCTAAAGTGCGTATATTCACATTTTTAGGAATAAAAATTTGCAAAAAGAATGCATACATAATAAGTTTTTATTTAATGGGGACTCGGAAGCATGTGCTATCATAAGAAATCAGCCCAACCATCCCATCAATCCCATCTATCCATCCAACCATCCAAACTTCAATCCAATCATCCATCGATATTTTAGAATATAGACAACACATGATATTTTACAAAGAAATCATCAACAATTTGAAAGGAAAAGGAAAGATTGTGGCCTTGATATCCCCCATGTTGCGCTAACGATAATATTGCAATATTATCATCAACAACTTGAGCATTGCATACAACCATGCGCCCATAAAAAATTGAAATGGAAATTTTTTTAATAAACAATTTTTTGGCAATATCGATACATTAGCGATATTATCTAAATATTGACAATAAATTGGCAATAGAAGCGACACCTAGAATTTACACGGTCAAAAATATTGGTAATACATTTGTGATATCAATACCATTTTTCAAAGTATCGCCGATATTATCCGTTCCTCTAGCTCAACAACACCAATAACACGAGTCGTGATATCGATAACACTAGTAGTATTTTCTTTTTTTTTTAAATAGTATTAACGATATATCGCTAGGTATCGTCAATGTATTGATATCGCCAATATTTTTTACTATAAAAATTCAAGGTGTCGCTTGTATCACCAGTTTACTGATATTTGATATCGCTAATGTATTGTTAATGTTTTTTATTGTATAAATTCCAGGTGTCGCTTATATCACCAATGTATCGGCGATATTTCAATAATATCACCAATGTATAAATATCGCAAATTTTTTGTTTATTAAAAAATTTTGGATGGATGGGATGGTTGGATGGATATATGGGATGGATGGGATGTGGATGGTTGGATGGTTTGATCATCATGCATATGTATTGTGTTTATATGCTCATTTATGCATAGATGTACAATGTATGAATGCATTATGCATGTTTATTTGCTTGCTAATTGGTTTAATGAGATTTAACTGATTGTTATGCTATTGTTGAACTAATTTCTTACGACAACATATACTTTTAGGCCCCATAACTGAAAACTTATTATGGATGCATTCTTTTTGCATTTTTTTAATTCCTAAATATGCAAATATGTGTATTTTAGCATCTATTGAAGTTTCATTGCAAATTTCCATCACTTTCCCCATGTTTCCCCACATTTCTGAAAATCGACGATATTGATATTGTTTCCATATCCTCAACTACCAAAACTTGTGGCAATAGCAATACTTCAAACACTGATTAATACACTGGTGATACAAGTGACACTTGGAATTTACATAGTCAAAAATATTGACAATACATTAGCGATATCGATAAATCGGCGATACTTAGTGATACATCACCAATACCTGGAATTTTTGATACTACCAGTGTTATCAATATCATCGAGCTAGGGATACGGATAATATCGGGGGCGAGTACCCAACTAGTTCTCTATATGAAAAAGAGAGAAAACATGAGCAAGTTTACCCGATTAGAAGCATAGATTTGCAATTCCCTCTAGCCTAACAAGATTTGACACTCTTGAGTAATGCAAGAGCCCTGATCTGGATCAGAGCTCCAATACCATGTGAAAATCCAGCAATGGGAGAGGATTAGCGTGCGCGCAAGCTGATGATAATAAGAGAAACAAGAAGAAGAAAGAGAGATGAATGTGGGAGAGAGGATAAAGAGTGTTGGAGAGAGAGAGAGAGAGAGAGAGAGAGAGAGAGAGAGAGTTGTCGTGCTAGGGTTCTAGGCTTCCCCCTTCGCTCATTAATAATATAACGGAAATTACAGAAAGGTCCTAGGCCCTAGATTGTCCCAAAGACAACTCAGCCCAATAAACCTTTAACAACAAGAACCTTGATATGGAGAATCTGGAGAAGAGGTCACTCATCCTTCCCAATACATGTGTTAGGTGCCACCTAGACATGGAATTAGTTTACCACTTCTTCCTTCAGTGCAAAGCAGCTTTGAAATATCGCCTTCTTTTTAGTCTCTTCTAAATTTTATGGGTCTCCCCTTTTCCGTGGAAAAGAGCTTCATTAGGTGGCTTAGCGGCCACTTTAAGAAAGTGATTAGGAAGGTATTGCAAATTGTAGTCATGTGGGACATTTGGCATGGAAGAAAAAAGAGACCCTTTGACGATTGAGCTATAATCCTCTACTTTTGGTGGGGTAGAAATTTTTTTTTCTTGCAAATTGATCTAGTAATTCAAAGGGAGTGTTAAGCACCAATCTTGATGGGGACATCACACGCACGCCGGACCCCCTACGCATGTACGCCAGGAGGAGGACCCCACCGTCGATCTGGATCGATGACGACGTCCAGGGAGGGCCTCCTAGTTAGAAGACGGAGTTTTGGTTCATTGGAGTGGGCCCGATAGAGTCAAGTAAAGCTCATCATGGGATCTCATGATCGTGGTCCATAGTCTGATTGATCTCATATTTTAGGTTTTTCTTAATAATGTTATTTAGAATATCATAGACGGATTAGATTTATTTAATTAGTTTTTATTTTGGTTTACTTCATCGCCAAGTAATAGGTTGCGCAAATGGCGCGAGTTTGGGGTATAAGTTTTTTCTTATAAACGGGCACCCCTTGTAGCTTTTTTATTCATTGAAGATTAATTTTAAAAAAAATTCCTACGCTTTTTTCTACTCATCTGAGTTCCTGAGTTGTGGAAAAATCCAATTGGGTGCGAAGCCCTCCCTTCATCGAAGGGCTAACTACCGTGGTACGAACCCACATCTATCCCAATCTGCCCCTATCGCCTATCATACATACTTCTCACCTTCTCCAGCCATCCTCGCCTCGAATCCATCAGTTTTTGCAACAGATCTTCTCCCTACAGCCACTTTCCAGAATCTGGCCTTGTAGGAGAGTTAAAACTTCGGCGAAGCACCACGCATAGCCCATAGTTCGGATCGACCCGAAACTTGGGAGGTTTAGAGCCCACCCCTGGCCGACCAAAGCCAAGGAGTCGGTTTCCAAGTGTGGGACCCCCTCGCACGTGCGGCCAAGCCCCTACGCACGTACGTCAGGCCTGGCCAGCTGTCCGCACGCGGGAACTGTCTTCCGGTTCGGGTTTTCTTCTTATCTTACCCTCTCATACCTGTTTTTCATAAACTCTATCCCCATATTGCATTATCCTTAATTTATTTGCCCATTTTCTCACCCTAGGGTTCCTTGAATTGAAATTAGTGAATCCCTTTAATTAGAGACTGCTTGTTGTGCATATGTAGATGATTATTACTTATCTTTGAGCATCGTTTGGTTTATAATTTTTTACAGATCCATCCTTAGCCTGTGAAGGCCTAGACCCATGCAGATTCCCCTTGTTTGAATGCTTGAGCTTTTATATAAGATGTGGAATTATTATGTGATTGTTTTGAATTAGTATGATCTAAAGCCTGAGATCTTGCATATCATATTTAATTTTCATGTCCTACATCAAATCTCCTAGGTAACTAGGAAGTGGTTATTTAGAGCACAGCTTCCGAAGTGGCGCAATTGGATTATCAAATCAATGAAAATTTGATATCCAAAACACTAGAAAGGAAAAAATAACAATAGAGCACACAACACATGAAAGTATTTGAGTATAGAGCAAAACACACACACGCACACACACACACACACACACACATGCATATAAGCGCATGCGCGCAGACACGCCCACACATATGTATTCAAGTATCAAAGTCTTGCACTAGTTATAACTACTTGAATGAAAACTTCAAAAAACTAAAAAGGTCTAATGCATCTAACTTCAAGAATCCTTATTAAATCTTTCACAACTAATGCATCTACCTCCAAGAAACCTTATTAAAATCTTCCATAAATTTCCCAACTATTGATTGATTTCACATCAATCAAATCAATTAGTATTAACCAAATCTATCCAAAATACCAACAAACGAAATCTATCATGCCAAAATGCGATGGATTAAAAATATACCCAAAAAAAAAAAATCCCAAAAAATCCTTAAATAATCGACAAAATATTCAAGTAGAATCCTCCAGAAATTAAACCCTGAAATATAGGCCAAAAAAGTCAGCAACAAACTTCCCAGAAATTCAACACATGTTGGACCTAATTGTGGACCTTGGGCCTGCAACACAAAGCCTACGTCATCTTCTTCATGGTCTCCACTGCTGGATGGTGGGCTTTTAGCACCGATGGCAGTTCTATGGGAATCGATGTTTGGCTGATGTTCATGGGGGATCATCTCAACAAAATCAAGTTGGCTTTTTCACAGCCAAACAGTAATGCAGGGGCATTTTCACACCGGACTCGAGTAGGGTAGCATGTAGGATGCGGGGAATGGATACACTCGAGGTGGGTGAACCCATGTGAAGTGCGGCCCACGAGGAGGTTCGGTCAAGGTCCTAACCCATGCAATGTGGGGCCTAAGCTATGAGATAAAGGGATTGATTCACTACTCTTTATCAGTTCGAGCTTTGAGAGCAAGTGGCTAATTGTCCTGCATCAAAGTGGTATCAGAGAGGAGGTCTCGTGTTCGAGACTCCTCACTGGGGGTGATTAATGTGGACCTTGGGCCTGCAACACGAAGTATACGTCATCTTCTTCATGGTCTCCACTGCTGGATGGTGGGCATTTAGCACCAATGGCAGTTCCATGGGAATCAATGTTTGGCTGATGTTCATGGGGGATAATCTCAACAAAATCAAGTTGGCTTTTTCACAGCCAAACAGTAATGCAAGGGCATTTTCACACCGAGCTTAAGTAGGGTAGCATGTGGGATGCAGGGAATGGATACACTCGAGGTGGGTGAACCCATGTGAAGTGTGGCCCACAAGGAGGTTCAGTCAAGGTCCTAACCCATGCGATGTGGGGCCTAAGCTATGAGATAAAGGGATTGATTCACTACTCTCTATCAGTTCGAGCTTTGAGAGCAAGTGGCTAATTGTCCTACATCAAAGTGGTATCAGACAGGGAGATCTCGTGTTCGAGACTCCTCACCAGAGGTAATTAATGCAGAGGTGATTAATGTGGGATGCAGGGAATGGATACACTCGAGGTGGGTGAACCCATGTGAAGTGCGGCCCACGAGGAGGTTCGGTCGAGGTCCTAACCCATGCGATGCGGGGCCTAAGCTATGAGATAAGGGGATTGATTCACTACTCTCTATCAATTCGAGCTTTGAGAGCAAGTGGCTAATTATCCTGCATCAAAGTGGTATCAAAGAGGGAGGTCTCGTGTTCGAGACTCCTCACCGGAGGTGATTAATGCAAGGGCATCTTTACACCGGGCTCAAGTGGGGTAGCCTATGGGATGTGGGATTACACTCGGTATGGGTGACTCGTGTGAAGCGAAACCCATGTGAAGTGGGGCCCGTGAATAGGTTTAGCCGAGGTCCTAACCTATGCAATTTGGGGCATGGGCTATGAGATAAAGGGATTGATTCGCCTTATGATCGAATTTTAACTCCATCAAACCCTAATTCTCTACATTTTTCACTCTCAATCATGGTGTGCCATAAAGGCCGTTATATAAAGGTAACCGTGGCAATCGTTACATGTTACAAGGTCATAACGGCCATAACAACCGTTATGGAAAAAAAAAATTTACTCGTAATTGCCATTAACGGCACATTACATCCCCTATAAAGGCTATAACAACCCTGTAATTGTCTGTTATGGGGTAGATATAGGTTTTCCATACTTTTTAATCAACATTGCGGAGCAAATACATGTTTTTCAGGATTTTTTTCAATAAAAATTTAAAAAAATTAAAAAAAAAAAAGCTGAAACAGCCCTTACGACCCGTATCATAAGGGTAACAATGATGGCCATTATGGCCACCGTTACCGTTACAGAACCTTGCTCTCAATTGCTCCCAAAACTAATGCATCGACAACCCCATTTTTTCATGCATCATTCTAGGAATACAAAGGTGTCAAGGAAAGTCCCTTTCAAGAGACACCGAGTCTGATAGAAGGTCATTCATACATGGCAATTTAGGCCACCGCAGGTGTTGTGCACCCCATCCATGTCATTTAGGTCCCCAACCAGCCATTGGAAAGCTTTCAAGAAGTAGCTTTTACTTAAAAATGATAACAAATAAACCAGCCATGTTGGTCAGGTCGCAGGGCACTTGCCAGAACAAAGTAAAACATCTTTCATTGCAACAAGACACGTAAACGTCATTCGAGCGAATTCAACACAAATGAGTTTAATTTAACGAAAAATTGACCTATTATGCCCGTATAAAGGTGACGAGACAGAGGAGACGTTGGTTACAAAGCAAATACTGAATGATGTACAAAGTCTGCACTAGACCATAAAATATACAACAGTGACAGAACACGCTACCCCATCATCCATATCCCAGCACGCATCCCATATGATCATCTATATCTCAACATGATGGCTGATATCATCATTCACATGATTCTTAGATGTAGTGAAGGCTAGAGCTTGCTATGACTTCTGAACCTATAAATAATGGCCATTGGCGGCATAGTTTGTCTCGTGATTGTGGTAACAATGAAGTGAGGTGTCCAAAGTTGTCTTCAAGTAATTGACTTTTGGTCACTCAATCAATTCATACCTTATTGAGCTTCCAAATGACATGGAATTTTTGACAAATTTCAACAAGGCTAACTTGCACAAATACCATGAGATTGTTATAAACAACAAGAAAATTTAATCATGAGTTGACTATTGAGTTCTTCCCTACTAGGCGAGGACAATGCAAAGAAAGTTGACTCAGTCAAGCATATTGCATGAAACTTCTAACACTTCTAAATTAGGAAAATAGAATGAGTCATTTTGGGAATATGAATTAGTTTGGCTTAAATTAATTCTTTAGGTAATTTGGTAGGTAGTTGGTTAAAATAAGAGCTTGGTTTGATTAAGAAATCCTTTTTTTTTCCCCTTTTTTTTCTAGATCATCTCTTATATGGCACTAAGGTTTGACGCAAAGCACTTATATTAAAGATGACGTTTGAGTTTCAAGCAAGCAATCAAAACTCGGTTCCATAGTGCAAGTCGCTAGGTGCCAAAGGCCCAAACTCTAAAGCCAACAGATTCGTTCCAACTCGGTCAGAAACATATATGTCTCAAGTAGTTAACTAAGAACGATGACTGGCAAAACTGAGTAATGCTCCATTTCAGCTGAATTCTGATTCTATAGTTTCAATAGAAGAGATCCACCAAGCCAAAAGTTTACATTGGTTCGCTTACTTCTCTTACTTAAATTGCATGGCCATGAATTGCTTAAACCAAAAATCGTCATCGGCATATACACAAATATAATTTTAAGGGGTCGTTTGGATGCCTGTTAGATCTGTAAAATGCAACTTAGTTGCCACTTACAGGTGGTGTTTTGGGGAGGAAACTTACTTATAAGTTTGTTTCAACATATATGTGTCAGGCATAAGTTACGAAAAACTTACATGGCTTGAGGTCAACAGTCTGATTTTTGAAAAGAAGGGAAGAGAGGGGAAACGCACCTCCGCTACCAACCACTGAAGAAGCTCCAAGCTCTATCTCACTCTCTCTCTCTCTCTCTCTCCCTCTCTGCAATCAGCTCTCTCTACCTCTCTCCCTCTCTGCAGTCGGCTAGTCCTGGTAGGGTATTTTGTTTTCTTTTTTTTCTTTTTAGTCTGATCCAATGTCAGTTCTTGCATTTGAATCAGCCCTGATTTGTTGATGCTATGACAGTGGAGCTCACAGAGCATATATCTACGCTGTCCATCAGATTCGCCAACTCATTTTAGGGCATGGGCCCAAAAAATGAAGTAGATCCAAATTTCAGGTGGGCCACACCGTAGGAAATAGTGTTGATTGAACACTCACCATTAAAACTTCCAAGGGCCCACCGTAATATTTATTTGCCATCCAACCTATTGATAAGCTCACATAGACCTGGATGAAGGGAAAACACAAAAATCAGCTTGATCCAAAACTTTTGTGGTCCACAAGAAGTTTTTGTTAGTGGGCATTCGTCACCACTGTTTCTTGTGGTGTAGGCCACCTGAGATTCGGATCTTCTTCGTTTTGGGGCACATGCCCTAAAATGAGCTAGCAAAACTAATGAACAGCGTGGATATATAAAACATACATCAAGGTGGGCCCATAATCACGACCATTGCTCTTTCTATTTTTTATTATTTTTATTTTCTTTCCATCCATCAAGCTGTTGGAAATATGGGCCCCACTATGGGTGAACTATAGGCCATAAGCAATCAAGATTCTAACTTTTGTGTACATATGAGATTTTTATTGTACAAGCATGCTCATGTTCTCTTAGACATAGAACTGCATCTTCTCGTTATTTCTCAAGTGTTAAGATCATTTCCAACTTGCTGGAAAATTCGATCTATTTGCTGGAAATTAATTTCGAACTGTCCAGCTGCATTTCTCAAGTGCTGAGATCATTTCCAACTTGCTGGAAAATTCCAGCTATTTGTTGGAAATCAATTTCTAACAGTCCAGCTATTTGATCCCCACTTGCTGAATAGTTGCCGAATTTTTGGTTCGAAGGCATATTCCTAAAATGGGTTTTTTTTTTATGTACTTTGTTTATATGTTTCTCTCCCTTGCAGTATTGTAAACATATTTTGGATTGAAAATAAGAATTTTTGGTTTCTTTGTTGCTTACCTTAAGTTACTATTCCACATTACAAGGTATTTTGAATATGTGGGCCCCACTTTTATGGCCTACCTGATTACTATTTTAGCCTAAGAATTGACTCACCTATTCATCTAGATGGGCTTAATAAAATGGCATACTTTGTGCCAATCAGATTTTAGAACGATCCCCTACTCCAAGCTCTACTTGGTGTGAATATACAGCTTCTTACCTGTAACTACCTACGGGTAACTCAAAGACAAAAACCCAACTTACAACTTACAGCTTACATCCAAATGGGGTTACCTATAAGTTATTTTCACAACTTAAAGAACTTACAATCATCCAAACACACCCTAAACAACAGGGAAACGCCAGAAAGGAGTATAGAAGCAAACAGACATACCATAGGTCCAGCAACTTCATCAGCTTTTTCCTTCCCACATAACTGCTCAACCAACACCAAAGAGTACTCCATAGCTGTGCCTGGCCCCCTACTCGTCACAGCCTGCCTGTCCTGTTGGACCCGCGACTCGACCAATGTTGCATCAGCAGACGACAGTTTGTCCATAAATGACGGATAGCAAGTTGCCTGCCAAAGATCAGAACCCCAATTATAAACAAGAAAAGCCAATCTAACAATCTGTGCAACACCACAAGAACTGGAACTTTAAATTGCTATAAATCAAATCTCACTTTCAGTCCCTTGAGCAAACCCCACGGCCCAAGCGCAACCGCAGGGGCTGCACAAATCGCCCCATAGAGCCGTCCATCTGCGACATGCTTTTTCACCATACTTTCCAAGACTCCACTATCCCTGAGATTCGAAGAACCGGGCATTCCCCCCTAACCCAATAGAGAGAATTAGAATACAATACAAGACCCTAATTCGCCAAAACGGTCGAAAATTCAACAGAGAGAGGGAGAGAATACGGGCAGAGAGATGAGATCGAAGGTGCTTTCAGCGCAATCACATATTAGGGCATCGGCGACGAGCTTCAGCCCCCAGCTGGCATCAATCAGAAGCTCCTTCTCGACGGACGCGATGGTGACGTCGGCCCCGGCTCTCCGTAGGACGTCGATCATGATCACTGCTTCCATTGGCTCCGTACCGTTGGCGACCGGAACCAAAACCTAATCGAGAACTCATTTTCTTCATAAACACACGGAAATCAAGAATCGTCGCGTTGGATGGATATGAAAGATTGTTACCTTTTGTGGAGAAGACGTCATTGCTGCTTGTGTGGAGTTTGGGGAAGAGAGTGGTAGTGGTGTTGCTCTCGTTCTTCGCGCGAATCTTATGAAGGGAGATAGGAAGGGGCTCAGAATGGGATGAGCGGAGCGATGGGTTAGATGACGTGTGGCCATTTCCTCGCGTCAGCTGCTAGAGAGACGCTGCTAGCGGCTGGATGGTCGAGCCAGACGCGGATTGTGTAGTAAGGCGCTCACCGTACTTTACCGTGGTGTGAAGACTCTTTAGGGCCCACCGTGACTTATTTATTTTATCCACGCCGTCCATCCGTTTTTCTAGATCATTTTTTGTCACAAATCCAAAATTGAAGCATGTCCAATAATCAAGTACACCACACCACAGAAAACAGTATATCCACTGTTGAAAAATTCCTAGGGTCCACAGTGATGTTTATTTGTCATCCAACCTGTTCATGAGGTCACAAAGACCTGGATGAAGGGAAAAAAATGTCACGTTGATACAAAACTTCTGTGGTCCTCTAGGAGTTTTCAATGGTAAGCACTCAATTCCTACTGTTTCATGTGGTGTGGTCCCCTTATTCGTTGGATATATTTTAATTTTTGTCTCATTCCATAAAATGTTCTGGAAAAACTTATAGACGGAGTGGATAAAAAATACGTAACACAGTGGGCCCCACCTATTCTTCGCACCACGGTAAATGGGGTGAGCGCCTCACTACACAATCGGCGTATTAGAGCCATGGTGACCGATATTTACAATTGATGGAGGGACTCGCGCGACTGATATAGAGAAGAGGCTTTCTATACACGTGGAATCCTGACTCTCCTCGGAGAGATCGAGACCGTTAACCGGGTCCATCCAACCAAAACATCCTGATATTCTTATTTTCCGGCGCTTCTTGTTAGAGTAAGGTGAACGTTTAGTAAAAATATGACCAGTGGTTCATATTCCGTGTACGCTTGCGGCTCACTTGTTCATCAACCTGCGTTCTGTTCAAAAGACTCAGGAAATTGTCACGGTAGGATCCACCTGATGGACGACCGTGTTATGGAATGGATTTGACATCGCCCGCGCAGTATATTGCGACTATCTAAAGCGCGCGAGTCACATGCGATCTTACACGCGGATATCGCTTGGGAGTTTTCTGGGCGTTGGCCAAAATCAGGCACCCTCTGATGCACTCTTTGCTAGCCGCAAGAGTAATGCCCTGTATAGGTCATTCCAGATGGAGAAACACTTTCTTACTCTGGCATGGTTGAATGGAGGATACGCCGGCAATTAGAATTTACAAAGAATTCGCATTGTAAAGTAATTCAAACTAAACTGTCCAAACTATGACACCAGTTTAAATGTAAATGTATTGTGAACCAAAAGTTACTCTTGTTAGCTAAATATTACATTGTTGGACATTTATTAAACGGGTAAAAATGAAAATTATCTGATTGTACTATTTCAGAAAAAACAAGTGTCCATGAGTGAAAAGGTTAGGATTGTTCAACTAATTTGATCTCTAGGCTATCAACTTAAAAACAGTGCGTCCCTCCGTTGAAGGTATGCCACCTATCAACTTTTATGTGCCAGCGAGCCAAAGTACATTAAATGTGGGCTCCGATTGTGCAGCGTGCCACACACCACTGACATTAGCTGTGTGTAACCTGACAAAGTTCTGCATGCCCGACCATAGTGTATGTTTTATACCAAAATCATCCCTCCATTTTGTGGGATCATTTTAGGAAATGAACCAAAAAATAAGGGAGATTCAAAGCTTAAGTGGATCACACTACAAATAGAAATTGGGATCAAGATTAAGTTTATTTTTGTGTTTTTCTTTCATCCAAGTTCTACATGACTTTATAAACAGGTTGCATAGCAAATAAACAACGATGAGCCCTGGGAAGGTCTCTACTACTTTTTGTGGTGGGGCCCATTAGACATTTGCCTTGTTTTGGGGGTTATGTCTTAAAATAATCTAGCAAAATGTATGGACAGTGTAGATATAACACACACATATCGTAGTGCGGCTCATAAAACTTTGCCTAATGGCCACCCTACATATTCTAAGTCCATGGACATCTTCCCATCCTAGTTGCTAGTTCCAAATTCCACCCTACCTATAGAGGTGCACATATTCATAAGCATGTGTATTTGCAAATATGGAATGCAAGTGGACATCTAACCCTTTTTCATAAGGTTGGAAATAATTTATGAGAATTTCCACCTTAAAGAATAGATAAATTTAAAAGTAGTTTAGCATCTCCACAAATAAGAGCTTTATTTGATTATTTCTAAAAAATTAAATCTTTTTTTAATAAAAAAATTTAAATCTAATTTTATATCTTAACTTTTAAAAGCAAGAAAATAAGCTCTAACTTAATTAGGAATAGTCCCTTTATGGATGGTTAACATCAAAGATGGGCCCCATATGATAGATGGCCCACATCGAAACGTGGCCCCACATGATGGACGATCTGGACCAAGTAGACCTCACCTAATGGATGTTCCACATCAAAGTTGGGACCCACATGATAGATGGTAGACACTGAAGATGGCTCCACATGTTGAATGACCCATATTGAAGGTGGGGCCCCATGTGATGAATGGTCCACATTAAGGTGGGCCCACATAATTGATGGTTGACATCAAAGAGGGGCCTTGCATGATGGATGACTCACATCAAAGTGTGATCTCGCACAATTGACTGTCCACATTAAGTGGGCCCACCTAATGGACAATCCATATCAAAGGTGGGAACCATGTGATGGATGTTGGACATTGAAGGTAGGTCCACATGATAAACAACCCATGTTGAAGGTGGGGCCCATATGATGAATGGTCCCATCACAGTGGGCCCACATAATGCATGGTTCATGTTTAACGTGGGCCCCGCAGGATGGATGGCCCATATCAGAGCATGACCTTGTATGATGGATGATCCACGTCAAGTGCGCCCCATCTAATGGACGGTCACATCAAAGGTGCATGAGACCCACATGATGGATGGTGGACATTGAAGTTGGGTCCATGTGATCGACGATTGATATCAAAAGCGGGCCCACATGACGAATGATCCATATTGAAGATGGGGCCCATATGATGAATGGTCCATATCAAAGTGGGACCACATAATGGACAGAGTAGGCCTCACATGATGGATGGTCCACATAAAGTAGGCCACACCTAATGGATAGTCCATATCCAAGGTCCCGCATGATGGATGGCCCATATCCAAAGTGGCCTAAGATGATAATCCAGATAGAACGTGTGCCCACACGATGGATGGTGGAAATCAAAGGTGGAACCATAGATGGCAGGCTCAAGTGTGACCCCGCATGATGCACAGGCCACATCAAGTGGGCCTCACCTAATGGATGACCCACATCAAGGTGGGCCCATATAATTGACAATCCACTTTAAAGGGCTATCCCTAATGATGAATGGCCGCCATCCAAAGTGCACATCGCATGATGGACCACCCACTTTGAAGGTGGGGCTCATGCAATGGACACATCAAATGTGGGCTCCACGTGATGCGTGGTGGACATTGAAGGAGGACAATTAACATTGATCGTGGGCCCACCTTGGCCCACATGATGGATCACCTACATCAAGGTGGGCCCATATAATGGGCAATTTACATCAAAGGTGGGCTCCACATGATGGACTATCCACATTCAATTATGACATGATGGATAGCCCACATCTAATGTACGACATGATGGACAACCCACATCCAAGGTGAGAGATACGAAGAGGCGTGCTTGTTTAAGATAAAATTATTGTAAATTTTAAAAATGATAGCAACCACCTCTAAAAATAAGCTTCTAAATGTTTTAGCAATCTTGTTTATTTCAATAAGAACAATTTTTTGTTCTGAAAAAAATACTTTTATCAAACAAGCTTATTATAAAACAAGAGCTAAAACAAAATGTCATATATATAATTCTCTAACTTTGTTGGAGTAGTTTTTTATTGGATTAGATAAGAGATGTATAATAGGCCGTTGATCTCCTCATGCGCCACACTGTACAAAGTAAATAAATCAGGTAAAAAATCTTCTTGCCATTAATTTTTCTAATATATTCTAGGCCTTCATTCTTGGTGTGGTGAATTAAATGAGTGGATAAGATGGCACATACACACCACATCAGACCCACACATAATTTAGAAGATCCGAAGAACACAGGTGTCACTGTGTAGACAGGCTCTTGATGCAACTTTCCCATGATGGGAGTTTCGTACAGAAACTCTGTAGGGACCACCGGAATTAATGTAAGGTAGATATTCACTCTATTTATTAGTTTCACTAGCTTTTACTACGGTTACAATAAGATACAAGAATGGACTTATACATGTATATTAATGTAACTGTATGTACTCCCAAATATCGGATTATTACATTTGTTGTGTGTCAAACATATGGTAGTTATACTTCTAAGTAGGAATGGAAATGTAAATAAATATATAAAATTAGCCAATAACTTGGATGAGTTTAATAGTTATTCCTGGTGTACTATTTTCAATGTGAACCGTCCATTGTGTGAGGCCTACCTTTAATATGGACCATCCACCTTGTGAGGCCCACCTTAGATGTAGAATGACCATCATGTGGGGCCCACCTTGGATGTGGGTTGTCCACTATGTGGGGCATTGGATTTGGGTCGTCCATCATGTGGGGCCCACCTTGGATGTGGGATATCCATCATGTCGGGCAATGGATTTAGATCATTTATCATGTGGGGCCCACTTGGATGCAGGTCATTCATCATATCAAACATTGGATTTGGGCCATCCTTCATGCCAGACCCACCTTTAATGTGGACCATCCACATGCAAAGCCGTATAAAGTGGGTTGTCCATTATGCAGAGCCTGCCTTGGATGTGGACCATTCATCATTAAGGGCCTACATTCCATGTGGGGCCCACCTTGATATGGGTCATATATCACATGGGGCTGCTATCGATGTTATTGTCCACCATGCCGGGCCACCTTCAATATACCTTTGATGTGGACTATCCATTGTGTGCGTCCCACCTTCGATGTGGGTTTTCCATCATGCTGGGCCTGCCTTGGATGTTAGCCATTCATCATTAGGGCCGACATTCAATGTGGACTATCCATTATGTGAGGCCCACATTCACTCTCTAAGGCCCATCATGTGGAGCCTATCTTTGGTGTGGACTCGCATGTGGGCCCCACCTTCCTTGTGCGCTACCATCATGTAGGGCCTACCTTCAATGTGGGCCATTCATCATTAGGGGCGGATCATGGATGTGGACCGCTCATTATGTGGGTCTCACCTTGATGTGGACCCACAACAACGTTAAGTGTATCATGTGGATCTCATCTTTGATATAATCATATAGATAGTCCATCGTATGGGCCCCACCTTCAATGTGGCCAGTCCATCATGTGGGGCCACCTGGAGTATCTAGTATAGAGAGAGATGAGAAAGATAGCAAAGAAAAGTAGAAAAGAAAGTAAAAAATTGAGAGAAAAAGGAAAGATTGTAAGCAATTTTAAGTAAACCTACTTTTCAAGAGGTGCTTTCCAAAATAACTTTAAAAAATAATTTTATTATTTAATAAGCAATCAAAGCTGCAAAGGTACTACTAATTAGAGTGTTGCCAAATAGGCAAAAAGACCCAAACAGTTCCACATTCTTTGGTGAAGCATTATATAACAGTCATCTAATGAAACTATGAAAGAGATCAAGTGTAGCTGTCCGGGGGAAGAAACTATTAGTACAGCCAAAGGGACACTAACATGGTGTCTAATTGCAACTTCCCACCAAAAAAAAAAATTTGATCAGTGGGAAAGGCGTGGCTGGTGGACAATTTAGCATTCTGCTGGCTATACCTGATCAGTGGCCCACTTTTTTCAGCAGCCAATAGGTTAGTTGCCGTACAATGTGAGGACTATCATCTTGGCAGACTACTAAATGCTATGAAATTTGTTTCCTGGTTAAGATTGAGCTGAAAATTTGTAATTTGATTCACTTGTACATCCAAACACAGCCTTATAAGAATGGTCGTCATGTTTGTTGACATCCTTCAAACTAGCAATGTGTCACTGTGTCCCACGTGATCATGGGAATGGATCCTTATCGTCCTTATCGTGCCTCCCGTGGTCAGATGGTTGAACTAAGTTAGAAGATCAGAGATCTAATTATCTGAAGCCAGATGGTTGTATTGAGGTAATGAGATCATACATTGCAATGTAATTACATATATAGAGCAGTCTGAACACTTCTAGCTGGAGAACATCACATAATAGACAGAGCATTTATAAGCTGAAAGGTTGTAAACATCGAGTGTGATGTATTATCTACTATGTTGTTGGGTAAGAAGCTTCCATGGCAATGCCACACAGGCCTTCCTTAGCATCGACATCTCGTTCCATCCTTATATATCCTTCTTCACCCCACCCAATGCCCCATGAATTCTTTACCAACCAATACTTGGTCCCATCATCAGCAGTCCCATATCCAACGGCAGTCACACCATGGTCTAGGTCGGTACCACAAGCACCCGTGAATACACCACTTGAGTAGAATTGGAAGGCAAATCCTCCAGCATCAATGGCAACTGAAATTGGCTGATTGGCCACTGCCTTCAATAGTGCATTCTCACTGTTGGCTGGTACATCTTCATGACTGTTGATCTTGGCCGCATGGTCGGAAGACTTCTTGGGGTTGCAAGTGCCATCAACTCCCTCGTATGGATAGTTAGCTTCTGTTGTAAGTCCTCGGTTGTATTGAATGAAATCGAAGGCATCATCCATGAGGCCACCATTGCATCCTTGATCCACACCTTTGGTGTCACAGTCCACTAGCTCTTGCTCGGATAGTGAAAGCAACTTACCTGTTTTAAGTCGTGTAATTCCTTCTGTGGCTGCAACGGCTGAGAATGCCCAACAACACCCTATTTTGGAACATTTGAGCCACGATTAGTAAAAACACTAAATAACAATCTGATTTTCCCTTTTCTTATTTGATAAGTGTGTGTATTAACAATGTTACAGATACTTGTTTGGGTTTTCTTATTCTTCATCAGTTCAAGAAGAGATCATCACTTTATTTACTAATTGAACCTCGCCATTCATTAGATTTTCCACCTCTTGGATAGACCATTGCCCAAAAATCATATTGATTTTATGGTATTAATCATGCATTAAAAAGTGGCCTGCAATGCCCCCATTAAGTCAATGGCGAATGTAATGTTATCCTAGAAAGTTTAAAAAAGATAGACTTGTATTGCCCATTCATTCGAATGAAATTGTTGGCTACTCTTTGTATGGTTCAAAATTGGACTTTGGCCATGGCCCATCCAGAGCCGGCCATTCTGATGGATGGTCCAGATTGACTAGCTCAGCAACCAATGAGGGTTAGTAGAGGGCAGGTGAAGGTTAATGGTCTACTTAGTACTTACCGCATTGTCCCTGATCCTTGATGGGAGTCACAGCACCTTTCTTTCTCCAGTCCATTGTAGATGGTGCAGTAACATTCTCATACATGAAGGATGTGGCTTCTGATGCCCTTGCTCGGGTGGGCCTATATCCATTACGAGCGGCCCTGAACTCATCGTTGGTCAGATCAGCAAATGCATTGATGCTTAACTTGTATGATCGGTCCCCTATGCTGTTAAAAGATTCTATCGACTCCACATTGCTCTTGAATATCTTGAAACGCTGTTCCTTTTCGGTCGCATCCTTGTACGTGCGTCCGTATTGAGCCATCCATTGTTCATGGAGATCGGACATGGATGAGTCATGGAGAGTGCGGGCCAGGGCTTGAGAAGCCCAAGATCCCAAGATGAAGAAGGCCACAAAGAAACAATGGTACATGTTAGCCATTGTACAAAGTAAGAGGTTGTGATGGATGGGCTGAGGATGTATGGAGGAGGGATGCATACAATCAAAAGAGGCTTTGCTTTATATAGACATTGCATTGTACCCCACAGAAGTCATTACTCTCCCTTGCTTTCTTGTTATTGAGAGAGAGAGAGGAGGAGGGAGAGAGAGAGAGAGAGAGAGAGAGAGAGAGAGAGAGAGAGAGAGAGAGAGATCCTACGTACCGGGGCAAATGTAATGGTGTGGATGGGTACAAGGACAGGCTTCCTTTTGTTATAGCAATCTTTTCGTCTACGTTCTCCTTTGTTTACACATACTATCAATGGCGCTATCAAGGTTTAGTTACCGTCCATCTTGTGCACATCTGATTGTGTACGACATCTAAGTTGTTTAAAAGGAGTCAGGGACATATGCATCACCTGATGTGAGGTTTTACATTGTTTTCTATGGTTTGACCTACCTGATTGTCAGATCAGCTTGATTTTGCAGCGTCTGACCATCATGATGGGGCGAACTTGTTGGACGGGTCAGATGCACACACACAAAACATGTGGGCCCCGCAACAGCTTAATACGTTGGTACACGTACATGTATACATGTCCTACGTGCGCACTGAAATGGGCAGTATAAGCAATCCATCAGATGGAGCCAATGTAGGTACCCTGGCCCAAATGTATATGAGTGCAAATGATAGGTGGGACCCTTGCCTTTTGGTGGGGCCCTACCCGAATGTCTGTAGTTTTCTCCGTTTAATAATATTTTTCCTTTTGAAAAACAAATAGTTTAAATTATCAGGTGGGTACGTACGGTTAATAGCTGTTTTTATCTATTAATATCTATCTGCCATTTTTACTCATTAGGTGGCCACAATGTAAAAATAAATGAAAAGACTAGAAAAAAACTTGTTTTATTTATCCAATTGTTTCTTATACTGTGGCTCACTTGATGATTGGAATGGCTTGATTTTCACAGCCCACTTGATGGACTATTCAGATGATCTTGCACATGTTTACCATATTGGCACGTGTATTGACGTGTACATGGACCATAACTTTCTTTACTGCCTACGTGTCAGCCAGAGCATTAGAGCCCAGTCGTTCAAAAGGTGGGACCCACCTTTTAGATCAGCAGGAACCATAAAAACAGGATAGTCTATTCATAGGTTGCCGATATGGTCCGACTATACATCAATGTAGGCTGTGGGCCTTCGAGAGAGCAGAGTAGTGAATGGTCTGAATTTCACAACAGGTGATTCTTATTATGGGCCCATTCTTTCATGGGTTGGATGATCTACACAAGTGACACATTCCTGGAAAATAAAAGCATTGTATGTGAAAGCTCACAACCCAAAGTTGTGCGTGAAATGTAGAATATTCTTAGGATGGAAGCGCAACGTACACGAAATTTCAGTATAAGAAGTGTTAGATTGGAAAATGTCATTTTAGCCATCCAAATCAATACACTTGATCGGGGACGTATATCAAGTCTCCATCTTCACCACAGTAACAATAAAGCAATGGAGATTTGTGAATCATGTGGGGCCCAATATCCCGTATATAAACTCAGCTTAGAGTAAGTGTATGCACCCACTTCCATAAATATCACATCATCAGATCATCCATACACTCCTCAGCTGACACCATGGCTTCCTCAACCAAATCTTTCTTCGTGGCCTTTTTCATCCATGGAGTGTGGGCTTCTAACACCATGGGCCGCACTCTGCAGGAAGCGTCTATGTCGGACAGGCACGAGCAATGGATGGCTCTGTATGGTCACACTTACAAGGATGCAGCTGAGAAAGAGCTACGTTTCAAGATATTCAAGGATAATGTGGAATTCATAGAATCCTTCAACAATGCCGGGGACCGATCTTACAAGCTAAGTGTAAATGAATTTGCAGACCAAACGAACGAGGAGTTCAAGTCCACTCATAACGGATTTAAGCCCACTCAAACAAGAGTATTGACAGCCACGTCGTTCATGTATGAGAACGTAACTGTGCCAGCTAGTATGGATTGGAGAAAGAAAGGTGCTGTGACCCCAATCAAAGACCAAGGACAATGTGGTAAGCTTTATAACCTACTCACGAATTTAGCTGATTTTCTTCAATTAGTGTAACTTTGTTCTAGAAAGGGACATGAAATTGTTACCTATTATTAGCTGACTTGCTATCTGGTGTTGCCAAATAGGATGTTGCTGGGCATTCTCAGCGGTGGCAGCCACGGAAGGGATTACCCAACTCAAGACAGGGAAGTTGCTTTCCTTATCCGAGCAAGAAGTAGTGGATTGTGATACCAAAGGTGAGGATCAAGGCTGTGCAGGAGGTTTCATGGACGGCGCCTTCGATTTCATTCAACACAACAGAGGACTTACAACAGAAGCCAAGTACCCCTACATGGCAGTTGATGGCACTTGCAACTCCAAGAAGGAAGCCAACCCTGTGGCCAAGATCAACGGTCACGAAGATGTTACAGCCAACAGTGAGAAAGCTCTGTTGAAGGCTGTGGCCAACCAACCCGTTTCTGTGGCCATCGACGCTAGTGGATCCGCCTTCCAATTTTACTCGAGCGGTGTATTTACAGGAGATTGTGGTACCGAACTAGACCATGGAGTGACGGCTGTGGGATATGGGACGACAGATGATGGGACAAAGTATTGGATAGTGAAGAATTCATGGGGAACTTCATGGGGTGAAGAAGGATACATAATGATGGAGAGGGATGTTGGTGCTAAAGAAGGGATATGTGGTATTGCCATGATGGCTTCTTATCCCACCGCTGCTTAATCCTCACAAAGCTGCATGTATCATGCTTGTTTTATCCCATGCTTTGATATAAAAAAGTGTTATGGAGAAATGTCAATGTAGAAATGTTTAGCTTCTTTATGTAATTCTCATATATATGTAATGAGTTACTTCCATTATCACTTATAATATCCAAATAGCTCCTTTTATGTAGGCCCTATGACATGGTTACTCGACTCGACTCAATGTGCATTGACTCCAAGACTATCTACTTCACTGGGCTTGATATTTAATAACTAAATTAATATGGTCGAAGATGCGGTGTGGTGGGGTAGGCCTGAGGTGGTGGGTGGTCCGTCCCCTGTAGGTGAATTCGTCTGCTGTTTTTTTTTTCTCCCCGAGATCTTCTTTCGGAAGAGCTTCTGTTGTTGTACGTGTAGTCAGCCACTGGGCTCCCTAGACAGGGATAGTGCTGTCGTGGCATCTTTTGCGGGCTTTGAGCTGTTTGATAATCTTTGTCTAGGCAGGTTTAAATTTTTACGGGGATGGCCCTGTAGGCGACGCGCTGGCTTCAAGGAAAGGTCGCACTCGCTAATTGGACTCCTTTTACAAAACTTAAGTCAGTTTAGACCGGAGTAAATGGAGGTAAATGGGAGTAATTGGGAGTAGACTGAAGTAAATGACATTTGAAGTAAGTTTGGATATACCAAAGTAGCACTGTGGTAATGCCAAGGAACATATAAGCATTTGGACTACTTTATGAACGGTTTGAATTGCATATAAACATACAGTGGAGCTTAAAAAGGTTTGAATGAGAGGCAACCCCTTTCCGCTGTTCCAATCGTGTTGCCCACGTGAGTTTCAGATATGTCTAATGTTTGGTCTCATGTCTTAACATGATGTTCCAAAATGAATAGATAGAGTGGATTTCCCACAAACATCAGGGTTGGCCAAACACAGCTTCCAATGTTAGAAACTTGTTGCAAAAGGCTTTTGCTCGATTTCCACATCACTGGAGATGAATGATCCTGTGGGGCCCACTATGATGTATGTATTTTATCCATGCCGTCTATCCATTTTGAAAAATCATTTTAGGGCATGAGCCAATGAAGCATATCAAAGGCTCAAGTGGACCACCCCACAAAAAGTAGTGAGATTGAAAACTTCTTGGGCCATAGGGTTTTTGGATGTAATTTATTCTTTAGCCCATGGCATGAATTAAAATTTGAATCAAATAAATAGTGGATTTGACACCTATCCCACCGTGGGCCTCACAACCATTAACACATGACAACCTATACCCTTAACACATGATAACATCGACCCTTAACATACGGCAACTAAGACCCAAACTCTTAACACATGAAAAATCTCAACCCTTAGCATATGACAACCTCGACCCTTAACACATGACAACCATGAACTAGTCCGTGACCAGCTCAACCCTTAATACATGACAACCACGACCCAAACCATTAACACATTACAACTGCTCGACCCCTAACACATGACAACCACGATCTATAGGCTTAACACATGACAACCTTGACCTTTAACAAATGATATATATTTCTTTAAGGCAATACATTATAAAATTCAAGTTCTTTTTCTTTCATTATTTTCCACATGACAAATATCACCATCCATCTTCACCACAAATCCTAATCGCTTCTCCTTATGACAACAACTACATCTATCCCTCTCTATATATCTACAACCAAACATGGGTTTCATCTCAGAAAAATACTATTTTGTAATTTTTTTTAAAAAAAAAAACAAAAATTCATTCAAATTGTCTTCCACCTACTAGTGATCTCTCCATTTCTAAAAAAAATGTGGTCATTGGAGCAAAACCAACACTTGTTTTTAGGGTTGTAGAAGTTGTTAGTGGTGCCCATACACTGGAGAAGTTAATGATGGTGACCATATGCCAAAAAATATTATTGGAGGAGGTGGCAGTGTGTTCCCGGAAGATGTACTTGAAAATGAGGAAGAAAAGTCTTAGGAAAACAACAAAAGAAGAAAAGATGATCCATATGGGCAATTTCGTTCTAAATTTTTTTAAAAAGGTGTCTGGGGCCAAGTAGGGCATTTTTTGTAAAGGTCCCAATTTTTTGGGAAATTGACCGTACTGATCTCGATGTATGGTCAAATTCCCTAAAGAAATTCAACCATTTAAATATTCCAAGGGTGGCCTTCTAACAAGCTTCTGAAAATTACTTGGACCAAAATGCCCTTGGTCCTCGATTCAATAGTTGTACAGTTTTTCAGTGAATAAAAAATTACGTCGTATTTAATGACGTGTACGGAACCTGCTTTCATGTGTTCACTTCCTTTACTACCTAACTATTGGTACCATAGCCTAAGGTCCACAATGGGGTGATCCGATTCATCCACCTTCTCGGCCAGCTAGACGTAAACCCAAACAGTCCTAACTTGAGCAGTGTCCACTTCTAACAAACATCTAGTGAGCTTAGAATGTTTCAACAATCACCATTATTTTCTATTATGTGGGCCACACGAGCACTGGATCATGCTGATATTTAGGCCCTAGCCCTAAAACGACATGGCAAGAAGGATAGGCAGCATGGATTATACACATACATCGGTGTGGACCCCACGAGTTGGGCCTTGCCCACGCCCCAAAAAGGGCTCCATGCACATCATTAAATACAACGTAACTTCTTATTCACTGAAAACCATACAACTTTTGAACCGAGTACAAGGGCATTTTGGTCCAAGTAATTTTTGAAAGCTTGTCAGAAGGCCACCCTCGGAATATTTGAATGGTTGAATTTCTTTAGGGAATTTGACCATACATCGAGGTCAGTGTAGTCAATTTCTCCAATTTTTTAGGCTTTTGGCTATTCTACTATTCTACTTTGATCAAAATTCCATAAGATTATAAGCAACTTTAATATGTTAACTTACTTTTCAAAAGATGCTTTCCAAACTAACTTAAAAAATAACTTTTTTGTTTTATAAGCAAGCAAAGGCACTGATGAGAGGGTTGCCAAACAGGCAAATTTATTTATTTATTTTTTAAACCTTAGCAGTTCCACAATCTTCCATGAAGCATTACGTAACAGTCATCAAACGAAACTATGAAAGATATCAAGTGTAGCTGTCGAGGGGAAGAAATGATTAGTACAACCAAAGACATGCATCAAATTGCGACTATCCCACAGAATATTTTGCAGGACACCTTTGTACCATACAATCAGTGTTGAGAGGTGGAGCCACATCTAGACAGCCACTCGACCAGTCGAGGACTGGCTTGACTCAAAGTCCAGCGAGCATCAAGTTTTGGGTTTCGAGGTACTCGACCGATCGAGGCCCATGCACAACCAGTTGAGGGTCCGCTCGACCAGTCGAGGTTACGCAGATTTATTTCCGGATTTGATGTGGACTGCAGATTTTTGAGTCAGTTTTCGCAAAGGTGAGAAAGTGAAGTTGCCTAAACTATAAGTAGGTGTCCCTAGGGCTTTTCTATGGTATGAGAAATAATTCTAAGGTGTGGGCAAAGGATTTTTTCTGTACTTCCAATGGAGAAGTTAGTATATTGCCTTATAATCTTCATTTTTCTTCATAGTAGAAGTTTGCATCCGTGATTTTTTACCCTTATTTGAGGTTTTTCTACGTATATCTTGTCTTGTGGTTTGTTTGGAATGCTTTGATTCTATTTCTAGTCTATATTTCTTCTTGTTTATTGTTTGTGGGTGAGACCGGAGATTGGATCTCGGTTCACTGCGTTGTTGGCGTGCTACGCAACAACTGGTATCAGAGATTTTGGTTTAGTTCTATTAGGAGCAATGACGGAAGAAGGAAAGACTAAAATTGAGAAGTTTGATGGTTAAAACTTTTTCTTCTGAAAGATGCAGATGGAGGATTATCTTTATCAGAAGGACCTCTATATTCATCTAGGAGGAAAAGAGAAGAAACCAGAAAGGATGACAGATGATAAATGGTTTTTATTGGATCGGAAGGCTTTAGGAATGATCCAACTCTCTTTGTCTAAGAGCATCGCCTTCAATATATCAAAAAATGAAAACTACAAAAGAATTAATGGAAGCCCTAACTACCATATATGAAAAACCCTCAGTATCCAATAAAATTTATCTTATGAAACAACTATTCAACATGAAAATGTCAGATGGTAGGAGCGTGGCTGAACATCTAAACAAGTTCAATACAGTCACGAGCCACTTGGAATCCATTGGCATTGTTTTTTAGGATGACGTCATGGCGTTATTGATCTTGTCCAGTTTGCCAGACAGTTGAGATGGTTCAGTGATTGCTGTGAGCAATTCTTCAAGGTTGACAAAACTGAAAATTGATGATGTGGCCGGTCTAATCCTCAACTAAGAATCTAGAAGAAAGACATCAAGAGTTTCAGGGGATTCAGGGAATGCCCTAAAAGTTGAAGGACGAGGAAGATCGCTAAATAAAGGAGGCAATAAACACGAATGTTCTAAGTCAAGGAAGAAGTCCAACGGACCGAAAGACAAAGACGGGTGTTAGCATTGCGGGAAGAAGGGACACATGAAACGTGATTGCAAGGCGCTCAAGAAACAAGAAGGAAGCTCTCAAGGTGCGAAGGATTTAGTGAATCTATCTGAGGAGAGTGACACAGAGGCGTTGATCTTGTCTCTTGACGCGAGGAATGAGTCATGGGTTATAGACTCGGGTGCTTCATTTCATGCCACTTCATGTAAGGAAGTTCTGCCTGAGTGATGATGAGTCGTGCAGTATCGTTGGAAAAGGAGACATTTATGTAAATCAGAAAGATGGAATGACTTTGAAATTGAAGGATGTCAGACATGTACCGAGTTTGAAACAGAACTTGATCTCAGTGGGGCAGTTGGCCGATACCGGTTATGTGACAATATTCACTAGTGATTCCTAAAAGATCACAAAAGGTGCTTTGGTGATATCTCAAGTGAAGAAGGAAGGTACTTTGTACGTGACTTTAAGATCATATAGTTCACTCGTAGTCGAATCAACCGGAGTGAATGGGCAATTATGGCATCAGAGGTTGGGACATATGAGTGAGAAGGGGATGAAAGTGCTATTGTCAAAAGGGAAGCTACCAGGGTTAAAGTCTATTGACTTAGAATTCTGCGAGGATTGCGTTTATGGCAAGCAGAAGAGGGTAAGCTTTTAGAAAATAGGACGCGCTCCAAAGACACATCTTTGGATCTTGTACAAACTGATGTGTGGGGACCGGCACAGGTATCATCTCTTGGTGGCTCACATTATTTTGTTTCTTTTATTGATAATGCTAGTAGAAAACTACGGGTTTATTTCTTAAAGCACAAATCTGATGTATTTGATGTATTTAAGAAGTAGAAAGTAATGGTAGAAAATGAGACAAGTAAAACAGTAAAATGTCTCAGATCTGATAATGGGGGAGAGTACTGTGATAAGAAATTTAAGGAGTATTGTGCAGCAAATGGAATCAAACATTAGAAAATGATTCAAGGGACACCACAGCAGAATGGTATGGCTAAGCACATTAACAGGACCATCCTTGAGTGCGCCAGGAGTGTAAGGTTCTATGCAGGATTGTCCAAGATATTTTGGACAGAGGCTATGAATATTGCTGAATATCTCATCAATAGAAGTCCATCAGCACCATTGGATGGTGGGCTACCAGAAGAAATGTTGATTGGGAAAGAAGTGAACCTTGCACATCTCAGAGTGTTCGGTTACACTTCATATGTTCAATTTGATGCAAAGCACAGAAACAAACTGGATGCGAAGTCCAAGAGGTGCACGTTTATAGGCTACGGGCAACATGATTTTAACTACAGATTTTGGGATACAGAAAACAGGAAAATCATCAGAAGTAAAGATGTAGTCTTCAATAAAAAAGTGATGCATAAGGACAGCGTGCAGGAAAATAAGGCCAAGGAGAAAGAATTCGAAGAGTTAGAAGAGTTACCAGACATGGGTGTTTCAACGCCACAGGATGATCATTTACAGGAGCATTATGAGGCAGAGCTGCATACACCAATTGTAAGGAGATCTACTCGGGAGAGGAGAACTACGGTTCGATACTCACCCTCCTTACATTATCTACTGCTGACAGATAAGTGAACTAGAGTGTTTTGAAGAGGCATTACAGTCAAATACACGGGTTAAGTGGGAGCAGGCCATGCATGATGAGATGGACTCTCTTGAGTCTAATCGTACATGGAAGTTAGTCACTCTACCCAAGGGTAAGAAAGCTCTTCATAGCAAGTGGGTTTACAGACTGAAGGAGAAGCACGATGGTTCGAAACGGTACAAGGCTAGACTGGTTATAAAAGGGTTTCAACAAAAGCACGTATCGATTTCACTGAAATATTTTCACCTTCAATAAAAATGTCTACGATTCGCATGGTCTTAAGTATAGTGGCTACAGAGGACTTATATCTAGAGCAGCTAGATGTTAAGACAACATTTCTTCATGGGAACCTTGAAGAAGAGATATATATGCATTAGCCGATAGGATACGTGGCACTAGGAAAGGAGAACAAAGTGTGCAGACTGAAGAAGAGTTTATATGGCCTGAAACAGGCTCCGAGGCAATGGTACAAGAAGTTCAATAGTTTCATGTCGGAAAACGGTTTTAGAAGATGTCATGCAGACCATTGTTGTTATTTGAAGAAGTTTGATACGTCTTACATTATCCTTCATCTGTACGTTGATGATATGCTTGTGGCTGGTTCAAGCATGAAAGATATCTCAGATCTCAAAAGACAACTGTCTAAAAAATTTGTCATGAAGGATTTAGGAGCGACAAAACAAATCCTATGCATGAGGATAAAGTGTGACAGGGAAAACAAGAAACTGGTTTTGTCACTAACAGACTACATAACCAAGGTACTTGATCGATTCAATATGGGAGGTGCTAAGCCGGTTAGCACTCCATTAGCCAACCACTTCAAGCTATCTAAGGAGTAAGGAGCAAAGACGCAGGAGGAATGGGACTACATGGCTAAAGTATTATACGCATCAGCTATTGGGAGTCTCATGTATGCTATGGTGAGCACGAGGCCAAACATTACTCAAGTAGTGGGAGTTATTAGCAGATTCATGAACAACCCCGAGAAGGAACATTGAGAAGCTGTGAAGTGGATCCTTAGATACCTCGCAGTTACTGTAGATACAAGGTTGTGCTATAGTAGATCAGAAATCAAGCTACAAGGTTACGTAGATTCAGATTTGACAGGAGATATTAACAACAGAAGAAGCACTACAGGTTATATCTTTACTCTGGGTAGTGCTGCAGTCAGTTGGGTCTCTCAGTTACAGAAGATAGTATCTATCAGTACGACAGAAGCAGAATATGTTGCGGCTACAGAAGCGTGTAAGGAGATGGTGTGGATGCAAGGTTTCATGGAAGAGTTGGGTAAGAAGCAAGCAGATTGCAAGCTGTACAGTGACAGTCAGAGTGCAATACACTTGGCTAAGAATTCAGCCTTTCATTCAAGGACCAAGCATATTGACATCAGATATCACTTCATACGTTCGTTACTGGAAGATGGATCGATTACTCTGGAGAAGATTCATACAAGTGAGAATCCTGCGGATATGCTGACCAAGGCGGTCACACGGGAGAAGCTGAAGCTCTGTTCAGCTTTAATTGGTCTTCAGGCTTAAAGATAGAAATGTGGTGCACTCCGGATGAAGAAGACGAAGGCTTATGGCGATGTGTCTCTAAGTGGAAAATTGTTGAGATGTGGAGCCACATCTGGACAGCCGCTCGACCAGTTGAGTGCCCTGCTGATCGGTCGAGTGGCCCACTCAACCAGTCGAGTACTCTACTGTCTCGACTTAAAGTCCATCGAGCATCAGGTTTTGGGTTTCGAGGTGCTCGACCAGTCGAGGTTACGCAAATTCGTTTCCAGATTTGATGCGGACTATGAATTTTTGAGTCGGTTTTCACAGAGGTGCGAAAGTATAGTTGTTTAAACTATAAATAGGTGTCCCTAAGGCTTTTCTATGATATGAGAAATAATTCTAAGGTGTGGACAAAAGGTTTTCTTTGTACTTCCAAAGGAGAGGTTAGTATATTGCATTATAATTAATCTTTGTTTTTTTCATAGTGAAAGTTTGCATCCGTGGTTTTTTACCCTTGTTTGGGGTTTTTCCACGTATATCTTGTCTTGTGATTTGTTTGAAATGCTTTGATTCTGTTTCTAGTCTATATTTCTTCTTGTTTATCATTTGTTGGTGAAACCGGCGATTGGATCTTGGTTCACTGCGTCGTTGGCGTGCTGCGCAACAATCCGTATGCCTACCATGGAGATCACCTGTAAAATAAATAAATAAATAAAAGGCCAGCTGCTTATTGGGTGGGCCTTGAATGAATGTTGATTCAGACCATCGGTTGTCCACTGATTCAACCGGTGTAGCTCACCTGATGAACGGACCAGCCTGATTCTCCATTTGATCTTGATGGTGAGGCCTACTGTTTCCATGGTGTGGATTACCTGCATAGCTAGCATGTTTGTCGGAATGGCCTGGTCAGGTCGAGAACTTAGCATTCTGTTGGCTATACCTGATCAGTGGCCCACTTTTTCAGCAGCCAATAGGTTAGTTGCCGTACAATGTGAGGACTATCGTCTTGGCAGACTACGAAACACGAAATGCTCTCAAATTTGTTTCCTGGTTAAAATTGAGATGAAATTTTGTAATTTGATCGATCACTTGTACATCCAAACACAGCCATATAAGAATGGTTGTTATATTTGTCGACATCCTTGAAATGAGCAATGTGTCACAGTTGCCCACGTGATCATGGGAATGGATCCTTACCTTCCATATCGTGCCTCCCGTGGTCAGATGGTTGAACTAATTTAGAAGATCTAATCTGAAGCCAGATGATTGTATTGAGGTAATAAGATCATACATTGCAATATAATTACATATTAGAGCAGTCTGAAATAGAACAGAGCATTTATAAGCTGAAAGGTTGGAAACATCGAGTATGATGTATTATCTACTATGCTGTTGGGTAAGAAGCCTCCATGGCAATACCACACAGGCCTTCCTTAGCATCAACATCTCGTTCCATCCTTATATATCCTTCTTCACCCCACCCAATGCCCCATGAATTCTTTACCAACCAATACTTAGTCCCATCATCAGCAGTCCCATATCCAACGGCTGTCACACCATGGTCTAAGTCAGTACCACAAGCACCCGTGAATACACCACTTGAGTAGAATTGGAAGGCAAATCCTCCAGCATCAATGGCCACTGAAATTGGCTGATTGGCCACTGCCTTCAATAGTGCATTCTCACTGTTGGCTGGTACATCTTCATGACTGTTGATCTTGGCCGCATGGTCAGAAGACTTCTTGGGGTTGCAAGTGCCATCAACTCCCTCGTATGGATAGTTAGCTTCTGTTGTAAGTCCTCGGTTGTGTTGAATGAAATCGAAGGCATCATCCATGAGGCCACCATTGCATCCTTGATCCACACCTTTGGTGTCACAGTCCACTAGCTCTTGCTCGGATAGTGAAAGCAACTTACCTGTTTTAAGTTGTGTAATTCCTTCTGTGGCTGCAACGGCTGAGAATGCCCAACAACAACCTATTTTGGAACATTTGAGCCACAATTAGTAAAAACACAAAATTAACAATCTCATCTTCCCTTTTCTTATTTGGTAAGTGTGTGTATTAACAATGTTACAGATACTTGTTTGGGTTTCCTTATTCTTCATCAGTTCAAGAAGAGATCATCTCTTTACTTCCTAATTGAACCTGGCCATTCATTAGATTTTCCACCTCTTGGATAGACCATTGCCCAAAAATCATATTGATTTTATGGTATTAATCATGCATTAAAAAGTGGCCTGCAATGCCCCCATTAAGTCAATGGCGAATGTAATGTTATCCTAGAAAGTTTAAAAAAGATAGACTTGCATTGCCCATTCATTCGAATGAAATTGTTGGCTACTCTTTGTATGGTTCAAAATCGGACTTTGGCCATGGCCCATCCAGAGCTGGCCATTCTGATGGATGGTCCAGATTGACTAGCTCAGTCACCAATGAGGGTTAGTAGCGGGCAGGTGAAGGTTCATGGTCTACTTAGTACTTACCGCATTGTCCCTGATCCTTGATGGGAGTCACAGCACCTTTCTTTCTCCAGTCCATTGTAGATGGTGCAGTAACATTCTCATACATGAAGGATGTGGCTTCTGAAGCCCTTGCTCGGGTGGGCCTATATCCATTACGAGCGGCCCTGAACTCGTCGTTCGTCATATCGGCAAATGCATTGACGCTTAACTTGTATGATCGGTCCCCTATGCTGTTAAAAGATTCTATCAACTCCACATTACTCTTGAATATCTTGAAACGTTGTTCCTTTTCAGCCACATCCTTGTACGTGCGTCCATTTTGAGCCATCCATTGCTCATGGAGATCGGACATGGATGAGTCATGGAGAGTGCGCCGGGCCATGGCTTGAGAAGCCAAAGCTCCCAAGATGAAGAAGGCCACAAGGAAACAATGGTACATGTTAGCCATTGTGCAAAGTAAGAGGGTGTGATGGATGGGCTGAGGATGTATGGAGGAGGGATGCATACAATCAAAAGAGGCTTTGCTTTATATAGACATTGCATTGTACCCCACAGAAGTCATTACTCTCCCTTGCTTTCTTGTTATTGAGAGAGAGAGAGGAGGAGGGAGAGAGAGAGAGAGAGAGAGAGAGAGAGAGAGAGAGAGAGAGATCCTACGTGCCGGGGCAAATGTAATGGTGTGGATGGGTACAAGGACAGGCTTCCTTTTGTTATAGCAATCTTTTCGTCTACGTTCTCCTTTGCTTACACATACTATCAATGGCGCTATCAAGGTTTAGTTACCGTCCATCTTGTGCACATCTGATTGTGTACGACATCTAAGTTCTTTAAAAGGAGTCAGGGACATAGACATCACCTGATGTGAGGTTTTACATTGTTTGCTATGGTTTGACCCACCTGATTGTCAGATCAGCTTGATTTTGCAGCGTCTGACCATCATGATGGGGCGAACTTGTTGGACGGGTCAGATGCACACACACAAAACATGTGGGCCCCGCAACAGCTTAATACGTTGGTACACGTATATGTATATGTGTCCTATGTGCGCACTGAAATGGGCAGTATAAGCAATCCATCAGATGGGGCCAATGCAGGTACCCTGGCCCAAATGTAGGGACTCAGGGGAGGACGTGAGGTCGAGCACCGTCTTCCTCAAGAGGATAACTATTCCGAATCCACGGAACTTCTCTGGACTCTTCACAGAGACTTCTCGAACCCACAAGGAAAGAAAGCAGAAAATAGAAATAAATTCTAATAAATTCGAAATTGATTGATCAAAAATTAAAAACGAGTTCGCAACCCTTTAAATAAGGGTACCAAGCAATGGGAAAGAAATTAGAATCAAACTACAACTCAAACTCCTAGAATCCGCGACTTACTATAAATAGTAAACTTACTATTTACAGACGGTCGTGATGTCTACTAGTGCGCAAGGTTTTCGGCCAAAAATAGTAAGTGTCCTATTTAGCTTCACCAAACCGTTCTCCTAATTATTCTAAGCTCTTTTCACGTTGGGCGCAACTCCTAAAGCCCGACGGATGAAGAGTTATAATCAAACTAAAACTTACTATTTATAGTAAAAGCGAAATTAAAACAGGGAAACGATCATCAATCAAGGGGTTTTTTGCAATTCCGGGCTGCATAACTCGGCATAGCGGGGTTGGTTGGCTAAAGTAGCTCGTTCTACCCCAAAATCATATATTTTACGTCAGATAACTCGTTCTGAATTGCAAGATACGCCCGATCTAAAGTCTGATTGTCCGGATCACTTCTGTCGTCGACCAGGCCTTTTTTGATCCATTTTGGCCATGAAACTGTCCGCGACCTGCTCTACATCAGTCCCCTCCACTTCAAAAGAACTCGTCCTTGAGTTCTCATCCTGCGCTGGTTCATGATACTCGGTCAGGTCCGCGATGTTGAAAGTCCGTGAGATTGTCATGTCATCTGGAAGATCAACAACATAAGCGTTGTCATTGATCTTTCGGATGATTGGTACCGGTCTAATCTTTTTATTCTTCAACTTGTTGTACGTTCCGGTCGGAAATCGTTCTTTGCGCAGATGGACCATTACTTGGTCGCCCACCTTGAACACTTTTTGTCGCCGATGCTTGTCCGCTTGCTCCTTATATTTTTTGTTCGAGACATGTAGCTTGGTTTGTACTTCCACATGAATGCCCATGATCTTGTCAGCCATATGTTCCGCTGCAATGCTCATGCCTGAGAGCTTGGGCAGAGAGACCAAGTCTAGTGTGTGGCGAGGTACTCATCCATAAATAACCTGGAACGGGGATTTCCCTGTCGAGCAGTTCACCATGTTGTTAAATGCAAACTTCGCTTGAACAAGGCCAAATCTCACTGCTTCGATTTTTCTCCTGAAATACATTGAAGGAGGTTTTCCAACATGCGATTCACAACCTCAGTTTGACCGTCAGTCTGTGGGTGGTAGGTGCTGCTGAACTGAAGTCATGTATCGAATCGAGTCCATAAAGTCCACCAAAAGTGGCTTATGAACTTCGTATCACAGTCAGAAGTAATAGTCTTGGAAACCCCGTGTAGCCGCACAATTTTTCTTAAGAATAGATTCGCCATGTGTGTTGCATCGAGAGTCTTCTTGCATGGAATAAAGTGTGCCATCTTGGAGAAATGATCTACTACCACAAACACCGAATCCATGCCACGTTGTGTTCGTGGGAAACCAAGCACGAAGTCCATAGATAAATCCTCTCAAGGGTCGTCAGGCACAGGTAACGGAGTGTAAAGGCCCGTATTATGAGATTGTTCCTTAGAGGTCTGACAAATATAACAACGTTGGACTGTCTTTCCCACATCACGTACCAATTGCAGCCAGTAATATCGTTCTTCCACAAGAGCTCGCATCTTGTCTCGCCCAAGGTGTCCACTGAGGCCAGCTCCATGTAGCTCTTGGATTATCTGTTCCCTTAGCGAATTATTTGGGATGCACAGTCGATTTTCCTTGAAAATAAACCCGTCTTGCATATGTAAGTCGCCGGGGTGACCTTCTTGGCATCTAACCCATGCGTCCTTGAAGTCGTCGTCATCGGCATATATGTCTTTGAGGCGCTCGAACCTAACAACCTCATTACTCATAGTGACTAACAAAGTTGTACGATGACTCAGTGCATCAGCTACTTTGTTATGTTGCCCTGACTTATGTTTTTGTACGAACGTGAATTCCTACAAAAATGACATCCATCTAGCATGCACACGGTTAATGTTAGCTGGACTATTAATGAATTTGAGAGCTTGATGGTCCGTGTAAAGTATGAATTCCCTTTGAATCAAATAATGCCGCCAGTGCCGCAGTGCCTGGACCACCGCGTATAACTCGATCTCATATGTAAATCACTTCTTACGTGCATCGCTAAGTTTCTCGCTGTAGAAGGCTACCGGCCTACCTTCTTGAGACAAAACTCCCCCAATTTCGACATATGAGGCATCACATTCGACTTCAAAAAGTTTGTCGAAGTTGGGAAGTACAAGAACCGGAGTCATGGATAATCTACGCTTGATTTCGGCAAAGCTCCTGTCTGCTTCGTCAGTTCACTGAAACTGTCCTTTCTTCATACAATCTGTGATTGGTGACACAATGGTACTGAAATTTTTCACAAACCGATGATAGAATGTTGTCAGTCCATGAAAACTTTACACTTTGTGAATATTTGTAGGAACCGGCCATTCTCTGATTGCCTTCACCTTTTCCCCATCCACCCGAATGCTCGTGGATGTGACGACAAAATCCAGGAACAATAGGCTATCAGTCATGACGCTGCACTTTTTTAAATTGAGGTACAACTTATTTTTAGTGAGCACTTGAAGGACCTTCTTGAGGTGTTCCATATGCGTGGTTTCATCTTGACTGTATATCAAAATATCATCGAAGTAAACCACAACGAACCGCCTAATGAAAGGTTTCAGAACTTGGTTCATCAATCTCATAAATGTGCTAGGCGCATTCGAAAGACCGAAGGGCATGACCATCTATTCGTATAATCTTTCCTTGGTCTTAAAGGCCGTTTTCCACTCATCACCCGACCGTATTCGAATCTGATGGTAGCCGCTCCTTAGGTCCAATTTAGAGAATATTTTTGCACCCTCTAGCATGTCCAGCATATCGTCCAACCGTGGTATAGGAAACCTATATTTTATGGTGATTTTGTTGATGGCTCAGCTGTCGACACATGCGCTAACTCCCATATTTCTTTGGAGTTAATAGAGCTGGTACAACACATGGACTCATGCTCTCTCGAATAAGACCCTTACGGATCAACTCCTCTACTTGTCCCTGTAGAATCTTGCACTCATTCGGACTCATTCGATAATGGGGACGATTAGGTAAACTGGACCTAGGAACAAAGTTGATATGGTGTTGGATATCTCGCATGGGGGGTAACCCATCAGGAAGGTCATCGGGCCAAATTTCTTTGAATTCATGTAGCAGGGGCCTTAGTCTTTCAGGGATGTTGGTAGGCTCAAGTTCTTCCCCTTTTACAATTAACGCATAAGTCTGTCCTGTTTCGTTTGATTCTTCCACGAAGTCCCGTATGGTTAAGAGAAAACAACCCTCCACTTTAGAAGTTTCAGATGGTCCCTATGGATCCATAGGGGCCAATATGGTCTTCCGGCCGTCCTTGACGAAGATATATATATTATCTCGCCCTTTATGAGTGGTGTCACGGTCAGATTACCAGGGCTGACTGAGTAGTATGTGACATGCTTCCATGTCAACTACATCGCATACTACTTCATCCCTATAATGTTTGCCGATTGAAAAGGATATGGTGTACCGTTCAATTACCTTTGTTTCGCTAACCTTCTTGATCCAAACGATTGTATATGGAGAAGGATGATGCTCTGTTTTCAATTACAATTTTTTCACCATAACCTTGGAGACAATGTTCTCGCTGCTCCCACTGTCAATGATCACATCACAAACCTTTCGATTCACCGTACACCTAATGCAAAAGATGTTATGCCGCTGTGGATGCACTTCTTTTCTTGGCGCATATAATAGTCGCCTCACGACGAGTGACTCGCCGTGATGTTGCTGAATCCAACCTAAATCATCTGCCTCGTCCTCAGTGGTATGCTCCTGTTCTTCAATATCTGAATCTTCATAAGCGTTATCAGCACTACCATCATTGATGGCGAGATTTACCACTTTTCGCTGGGGACAAGTATTTGATAGGTGGCCCGGTTGGCCACAACGATAGCAGTTATCAGGCCTTGACCGAGCATAGGGGTTCGAGATTCTACTTGGACCAGCAGCAATCGATACGCCTCTTTGGGGTCTAGCTTGCCTGCTTCCCTGATCTCGGTTCTCAAACATAGGAGGTTGAGTGCGTGCTCCTACGGGCTCCTTCCCCTTAGGCTGTGTAGTTCCCTGGGGCAGACCTGCCACAGGGATCTTTACAGTAGGATAGGTCCATGTGTTAGGACGTTCAAGTTGCGCTTCTGCCCGAGTATCCAACTTGATCGCATCATTCATCGTCCAGACGGACTACATCTGGACCGGATCCTGGATAGCCATACGCAATCCATCGTTGAATCGGGTGACTTGCTGCGATTCAGTCTCGACCAAATCGTTACGCGCCGCTAGGCGGTAAAATTCTTCTGCATATTCTCTCACCGACCGACTACCCTGTCGACAATTTTGGTATTGTTGGAATAATACCTGATCGTAATCGCTAGGGAGGAATCGGGCACGTAGTAACTGCTTCATCCGCTGCCAGGTGCTGATTGGTACTTTCGCCTGCCTGGTTCGCGCGAGTTGCAGTTGTTCCCACCAAGTTGAAGCTCCTCCTTTCAACTTATAGGCCACAAGCTTGACCTTTTTGCTTCAGGGATGTCTATATAGTCGAAAAATCGTTCAACTTCAGAAAGCCAATCGAGGAAATCCTCAATGTGTAGTTAGCCATTGAAGCTAGGAATATCAACCCTCATCTTGAATTCTCGATCCATTCGATCTACTCGATCGCCGCCATGTCTGGGGTGTTGGAAGATTATGTCGTCAATTACCTCCTCACTGGAGCCCCCTTCCTCAGGAATGACCCTTGGATGTATTGCCGGTACTATCCTGCGATCAGGGCGATTAATTGAGGGTGGAGGATTGCCACCAAGAACACGGAGTTGCCTTAGGTTTTCCGCCAAGAGATCCGCTATGCGGTCGATGGAAGTCTACAGCCCTTGCATGGCTTGCTGATTCTTTCGTTGCGTTACTTCGAATGCTACCGCCATTAAAGGTAAATTCCCTATAGCACTACCCATGGGATTATTGCCTGACCCGTCGTTAGAAGTTATCAATCCGAGGAGAAACCTCGCTTTAATACCAAACTGACGCAGGGGAGGACATGAGGTCGAGCTCCGTCTTCCTCAAGAGGATAACTATTCCGAATCCACGGAACTTCTCTGGACTCCTCACAGAGACTTCTCGAATCCACGAGGAAAGAAAGCAGAAAATAGAAATAAATTCTAATAAATTCGAAATTGATTGATCAAAAATTAAAAACGAGTTCACAACCCTTTAAATAAGGGTACCAAGCAATTGGAAAGAAATTAGAATCAAACAACAACTCAAACTCCTAGAATCCGCGATTTACTATAAATAGTAAACTTACTATTTATAGACGGTCATGATGTCTACTAGTGCGCAAGGTTTTCGGCCAAAAATAGTAAGTGTCCTATTTAGCTTCACCAAACCGTTCTCCTAATGATTTTAAGCTCTTTTCACGCTGGGCGCAACTCCTAAAGCCCGACGGATGAAGAGTTGTAATCAAACTAAAACTTACTATTTATAGTAAAAATGAAAATAAAACAAGGAAACGACCATCAATCAAGGGGTTTTTCGCAATTCCGTGCTGCGCAACCCGGCATAACAAGGTTGGTTGGCTAAAGTAACTCGTTCTACCCCAAAATCATATAGTTTACGTCAGATAACTCATTCCGGATTGCAAGATACGCCCGATCTAAGGTCTGATGGTCCGGATCACTTCTGTCGTCGACCGGGCCTTTTCTGATCCATCTTGGCCATGAAACTGTCCGTGACCCGCTCTACATCAGATAGGTGGGACCCTTGCCTTTTGGTGGAGCCCTACCCGAATGTTGTAGTTTTCTCCGTTTAATAATATTTTTCCTTTTGAGAAAAAAAAAAAAAAAGTTTAAATTATCAGGTGGGTACGAACGGTTAATAGCTGTTTTTATCTATTAATATCTGCCATTTTTACTCATTTGGTGGCCACAATGTAAAAATAAATGAAAAGACTAGAAAATAACTTGTTTTATTTATCCAATTGTTTCTTATACTGTGGCCCACTTGATGATTGGAATGGCTTGATTTTCACAGCCCTCTTGATGGACTGCCCAGATCTTGCACAAGTTTACCATATTGGCACATGTATTGACGTGTACATGGACCATAACTTTCTCTACCGCCTACGTGTCAGCCAGAGCATTAGAGCCCAGTCGTTCAAAAGGTGGGACCCACCTTCTAGATCAGCAGGAACCAGAAAAACAGGATGGTCTACTCATAGGTTGCTGATGTGGTCCGACTATACATCAACAGGTCTGAATTTCACAACAGGTGATTCTTATTATGGGCCCATTCTTTCATGGGTTGGATAATCGACACAAGTGACACATTCCTGCAAAATAAAAGCATTGTATGTGAAAGCTCACAACCCAAAGTTGCGTGAAATGTAGAATATTCTTAAGATGGAAGCGCAACGTACACGAAATTTCAGTATAAGAAGTGTTAGATTAATAAATATCAATTTAGCCGCATCCAAATCAATACACTTGATCGGGCACGTATATCAAGTCTCCATCTTCACCACAGTAACAACAAAGCAATGGAGATTTGTGAATCATGTGGGGCCCAATATCCCGTATATAAACTCAGATTAGAGTAAGTTTATGCACCCACTTCCATAATCACATCATCAGAGCATCCATACACTCCTCAGCTGACACCATGGCTTTCTCAACCAAATCTTTCTTCGTGGCCTTTTTCATCCTTGGAGTGTGGGCTTCTAACACCATGGGCCGCACTCTGCAGGAAGTGTCTATGTCGGACAGGCACGAGCAATGGATGGCTCAGTATGGTCGCACTTACAAGGATGCAGTTGAGAAAGAGCTACGTTTCAAGATATTCAAGGATAATGTGGAATTCATAGAATCCTTTAATAATGCTGGGGACCGATCTTACAAGCTAAGTGTAAATGAATTTGCAGACCAAACCAACGATGAGTTCAGGGCTACCCGCAACGGATTTAGGCGCACTCAAACAAGAGTATTGACAGCCACGTCGTTCATGTATGAGAACGTAACTGTGCCAGCTAGTATGGATTGGAGAAAGAAAGGTGCTGTGACCCCAATCAAAGACCAAGGACAATGTGGTAAGCTTTGTAACCTACTCACGAATTTAGCTGATTTTCTTCAATTAGTGTAACTTTGTTCTAGAAAGGGACATGAAATTGTTACCTATTATTAGCTAACTTGCCATCTGGTGTTGCCAAATAGGATGTTGCTGGGCATTCTCAGCGGTGGCAGCCACGGAAGGGATTACCCAACTCAAGACAGGGAAGTTGCTTTCCTTATCCGAGCAAGAAGTGGTGGATTGTGATACCAAAGGTGAGGATCAAGGCTGTGCAGGAGGTTTCATGGACGGCGCCTTCGATTTCATTCAACACAACAGAGGACTTACAACAGAAGCCAAGTACCCCTACATGGCAGTTGATGGCACTTGCAACTCCAAGAAGGAAGCCAACCCTGTGGTCAAGATCAACGGTCACGAAGATGTTACAGCCAACAGTGAGAAAGCTCTGTTGAAGGCTGTGGCCAACCAACCCGTTTCTGTGGCAATCGACGCTAGTGGATCTGCCTTCCAGTTTTACTCGAGCGGTGTATTTACAGGAGATTGTGGTACCGAACTAGACCATGGAGTGACGGCTGTGGGATATGGGACGACAGATGATGGGACAAAGTATTGGATAGTGAAGAATTCATGGGGAACTTCATGGGGTGAAGAAGGATACATAATGATGGAGAGGGATGTTGGTGCTAAAGAAGGGATATGTGGTATTGCCATGATGGCTTCTTATCCCACCGCTGCTTAATCCTCACAAAGCTGCATGTATCATGCTTGTTTTATCCCATGCTTTGATATAAAAAAGTGTTATGGAGAAATGTCAATGTAGAAATGTTTAGCTTCTTTATGTAATTCTCATATATATGTAATGAGTTACTTCCATTATCACTTATAATATCCAAATAGCTCCTTTTATGTAGGCCCTATGACATGGTTACTCGACTCGACTCAATGTGCATTGACTCCAAGACTATTTGCTTCACTGGGCTTGATATTTAATAACTAAATTAATATGGTCGAAGATGCGGTGTGGTGGGGTAGGCCTTAGGTGGTGGGTGGTCCGTCCCCTGTAGGTGAATTCGTCTGCTTTTTTTTTCTCCCCGGAGATCTTCTTTCGGGCGAGCTTCTGTTGTTGTACGTGTAGTCAGCCACTGGGCTCTCTAGACAGGGATAGTGCTGTCGTGGCATCTTTTGCGGGCTTTGAGCTGTTTGATAATCTTTGTCTAGGCAGGTTTAAATTTTTACGGGAATGACCCTGTAGGCGAGGCGCTGGCTTCAAGGAAAGGTCGCACTCGCTAATTGGACTCGGCTCGTTTGGCCGGTCGGATTGGAAGGGATTGGATGGTATTGGAAGGGATTGGAAGTTAAATCCCGGGATTGACCGGGCGTGCCAAACAGAGTCGGTTATCTGATCCCAATTCCATGGGTCTTACAATTCCACGGGTCTTAAGACAATCCACTGACAACACCATCATTACCTTTAAATCCCATCCAATCCACCCTAATTCGTTCAAATTTGCCCGGACGTGTTTGGTCGGTGGGATTGGAAGGGATGGGAAGCTTTAATCCTGGGGTTGGCCGGGCCTGCCAAACAGACTGGATATAGCAATCCGGGGATATAGCAATCCCATGGATCTCAAGACAATCCACTGGCAACACCATCATTACCTAGAAATCCATGCCATCCGCCCTAATACCATTCAATCCCTTCCAATCCACCCGGCCAAACGGGCCCTAAGTCAGTTTAGACCGGAGTAAATGGAGGTAAATGGGAATAATTGGGAGTAAACTAAAGTAAATGACATTTGAAGTAAGTTTGGATATACCAAAGTAGCACTGTGATAATGCCAAGGAACATATAAGCATTTGGACTACTTTATGAACGGTTTGAATTGCATATAAACATCACAGTGGAGCTTTAAAAGGTTTGAATGAGAGGCAACCCCTTTCCGCTTTTTCCAATCGTGTGGCCCACTTGAGTTTAAGATATGTCTAATTTTTGGTCTCATGTCTTAACATGATGTTCCAAAATGAATGGATAGAGTGGATTTCTCACAAACATCAGGGTTGGCCAAACACAGCTTCCAATGTTAGAAACTTGTTGCAAAAGGCTTTTGCTCGATTTCCACATCACTAGAGATGAATGATCCTGTGGGGCTCACTGTGATGTATGTATTTTATCCATGCCGTCTATGCATTTTGAAAAATCATTTTAGGGCATGAGCCAAAAATTGAAGCATATCGAAGGCTCACGTGGACCACACCACAAAAAGTAGTGAGATTGAAAACTTCTTAGGCCATAGGGTTTTTGGATGTAATTTACTCTTTAGCCCATGGCATGAATTAAAATTTGAATCAAACGAATGGTAGATTATTTGACACCTATCCCACGGTGGGCCTCACAACCATTAACACATGACAACATATACCCTTAACACATAATAACATCGACCCTTAACACATGGCAACCACGACCCAAACCCTTAACACATGAAAAATCTCAACCCTTAACACATGAAAAATCTCAACCCTTAGCACATGACAACCTCGACCCTTAACAAGTGACAACCATGAACCAGTCTGTGACCAGCTCAACCCTTAATACATGACAACCACGACCCAAACCATTAACATATTACAACCGCTCGACCCTTAACACATGACAACCACGACCTACAGGCTTAACACATGACAACTTCAACCTTTAACAAATGATATATATTTATTTCTTTAAGGCAATACACTATAAAATTCAAGTTCCTTTTCCTTCATTATTTTCTACATAACAAATACCCCCATCCATCTTCACCACAAATCCTAATCGCTTCTCCTTATGCCAACAACTACATCCATCCCTCTCTATCTACAACCAAACGTGGGTTTCATCTCAGAAAAATACTATTTTGTAATTTAAAAAAATAATAAAAAATCATTCAAATTGTCTTCCACCTACTAGTGATCTCTCCATTTCTAAAAAAAATGTGGTCGTCGGAGCAAAACCAACACTCATTTTTAGGGTTGTAGAAGTTATTAGTGGTGCCCATACACTGGAGAAGTTAATGATGGTGACCATATGCCAAAATATATTATCGGAGGAGGTGGTAGTGGGTTCCCGGAAGACATACTTGAAAAGGAGGTAGAAAAGTCTTAGGAAAACAACAAAAGAAGAAAAGATGATCCATATGGCAATTTCGTTCTAAATTTTTTGAAAAAGGTGTCTAGGGCCAAGTAGGGCATTTTTTCTAAAGGTCCCAATTTTTTGGGAAATTGACCGTACTGATCTCGATGTATGGTCAAATTCCCTAAAGAAATTCAACCATTTAAATATTCCAAGGGTGGCCTTCTAAGAAGCTTCTGAAAATTACTTGGACCAAAATGCCCTTTGTCCTTGATTCAATAGTTGTACGGTTTTTCAGTGAATAAGAAATTACGTCGTATTTAATGACGTATACAGAACCTGCTTTCACGTGTTCACTTCCTTTACTACCTAACTATTGGTACCATAGCCTAAGGCCCATAATGGGGTGATCCGATTCATCCACCTTCTCGGCCAGCTAGACATGGGCCCAAACAGTCCTGACTTGAGCAATGTCCACTTCTAACAAACATCTAGTGAGCTTAGGATGTTTCAACAATCACCATTATTTTCTATTATATGGGCCACACGAGCACTGGATCATGCTGATATTTAGGCCCTAGCCCTAAAATGACATGGCAAGAAGGATAGGCGGCATGGATTATACACATACAACGGTGTGGGCCCCATGAGTTGGGCCTTGCCCACGCCCCAAAAAGGGCTCCGTACACATCATTAAATACAACATAACTTCTTATTCACTGAAAAACCGTACAACTTTTGAACTGAGTACAAAGGGCATTTTGGTCCAAGTAATTTTCGAAAGCTTGTCAGAAGGCTACCCTCAGAATATTTGAATGGTTGAATTTCTTTAGAGAATTTGACCATACATCGAGGTTATTATAGTTAATTTTCCCAATTTTTAGGCTTTTGGTTATTCTACAATTCTACTTTGATCAAAATTCCATAAGATTATAAACAACTTTAATATGCTAACTTACTTTTCAAAAGATGCTTTCCAAACTAACTTAAAAAATAACTTTTTAGTTTCATAAGCAAGCAAAGGCACTGATGAGAGAGTTGCCAAACAGGCATAAAAGAGTTTTTTTTTTTTTTTTTTTTTAACCTTAGCAGTTCCACAATCTTCCATGAAGTATTACGTAACAGTCATCAATCGAAACTAGGAAAGAGATCAAGTGTAGCTGTTGAGGGGAAGAAATGATTAGTACAGCCAAAGACATGTGTCCAATTGCGACTTTCCCACAGAAAATTTTGTAGGACACAATTGTACCATGCAATCGGTGTTGAGATGTGGAGCCACATCTAAACAGCCACTCAACCAGTCGAGTGCCCCACTCGACCAGTCGAGGACTGACTCGACTCAAAGTCCAGCGAGCATCAAGTTTTGGGTTTCGAGGTGCTCGACCGGTTAAGGCCCATGCTCAACCAGTTGAGAGTCTGCTCGACCAGTCGAGCACCCTGCTCAACCAGTCGAGGTTACGCAGATTCGTTTCCGGATTTGAGATGGACTGTGGATTTTTGAGTCGGTTTTCGCAGAGGTGCGAAAGTGAAGTTGCCTAAACTATAAGTAGGTGTCTCTAGGGCTTTTCTAAGGTATGAGAAATAATTCTAAGGTGTGGGCAAAGGGTTTTCTCTCTACTTCCAAGGGAAAGATTAGTATATTACCTTGTAATCTTCGTTTTTCTTCATAGTGGAAGTTTGCATCCATGGTTTTTTACCCTTATTTGAGTTATTCCACGTATATCTTGTCTTATGGTTTGTTTAGAATGCTTTGATTCTATTTCTAATATATATTTCTTCTTGTTTATCGTTTGTGGGTGAGACCGATGATTGGATCTTGGTTCATTGCGTTGTTGGCGTGCTACGCAACAACTGGTATCAGAGATATTGGTTTAGTTTTATTATGAGCAATGAAGGAAGAAGGGAAGACTAGAATTGAGAAGTTTGATGGTTCAAACTTTTCCTTCTAGAAGATGCAGATGGAGGATTATCTGTATCGGAAGGACCTCTATATTCCTCTAGGAGAAAAAGAAAAGAAACCAAAAAGGATGACAGATAATGAATTGTTTTTATTGGATCGGAAGGCTTTAGGAACGATCCAACTCTCTTTATCTAAGAGCATCGCCTTCAATATATCCAAGATGAAAACTACAAAAGAATTAATGAAAGCCCTAGCCAATATGTATGAAAAATCCTCAGTATCCAACAAGATTCATCTTATGAAACAGTTATTCAACATGAAAATGTTAGATGGTGGGAGTGTGGCTAAACATCTAAACGAGTTCAATACAGTTACGAGCCAGTTGAAATCCATTAGCATTATTTTTTAAGATGACATCAGGGCGTTATTGATCTTGTCCACTTTATTAGACAGTTGGGATGGTTTGATGATTGCTGTGAGCAATTCTTCAAGGTCGACAAAACTGAAAATTGATGATGTGGCCGGTCTAATTCTCAGTTAAGAATCTAGAAGAAAGACATCAGGAGTTTCAGCGGATTCAGGGAATGCTCTAAAAGTTGAAGGAAGAGGAAGATCGTTAAACAAATGAGTCAATAAACACGGACGTTCTAAGTCAAGGAAAAAGTCCAAAAGATCGAAAAATAAAGACGGGTGTTAGCATTGCGAGAAGAAGGGGCACATGAAATGTGATTGCAGAGCGCTCAAGAAACAAGAAGGAAGCTCTTAAGGCGGAAAGGATTCAGTGAATCTATCTGAGGAGAGTGACACAGATGCGTTGATCTTGTCTCTTGATGCGAGGAATGAGTCTTGGGTTATAGATTCGGGTGTTTCGTTTCATGTCACCTCATGTAAGAAAGTTCTGCGTAATTATGTGTCAGGTGACTTCGGGAGAGTCTACCTGAGTGATGATGAGTCGTGCAGTATCGTTGGAAAGGGAGACATTTATGTAAATCAGAAAGATGGAACGACTTTGAAATTGAAGGATATCAGACTTGTACCGAGTTTGAAACGGAACTTGATCTCAGTGGAGCAGTTGGCCGATACCGGTTATGTGACAACATTCACCAATGATTCCTGGAAGATCACAAAAAGTGCCTTAGTGATATCTCGAGGCAAGAAGGAAGGTACTTTGTACGTGACTTTAGGATCATATCGTTCACTCACAGTCGAATCAACTGGAGTGAATGGGCAGTTATGGCATCAGAGGTTGGGACATATGAGTGAGAAGGGGATGAAAGTGTTATTGTCAAAAGGGAAGCTACCAGGGCTGAAGTCTATTGACTTAGAATTCTGCGAGGACTGCGTGTATGGTAAGCAGAAGAGAGTAAGCTTTCAGAAAACAGGACGCGCTCCAAAGACACATCTATTGGAGCTTGTATACACTGATGTGTGGGGATCGGCACAAGTATCATCTGTTGGTAGCTCACGTTATTTTGTTTCTTTTATTGATGATGCTAGTAGAAAACTATGGTTTATTTTTTAAAGCACAAATCTGATGTATTTGATGTATTTAAGAAGTGAAAAGTAATGGTAGAAAACAAAACAGGTAAAATAGTAAAATGTCTCAGATCTAATAATGGGGGAGAGTACTGTGATAAGAAATTTGAGGAGTATTGTAAAGCAAATGGAATCAAACATCAGAAAATGATTAAGAGATACCACAGCAGAATGGTGTGGCTGAGCGCATTAACAGGACCATCCTTGAGGGCGACAGGAGCGTAACGTTACATGCAAGATTGTCCAAGACGTTTTGGGCAGATGCTATGAATATTGCCGCATATCTCATCAATAGAAGTCCCTCAACACCATTGGATGGTGGGCTACTAGAAGAAATGTGGACTGGGAAAGAAGTGAACCTTGCACATCTCAGAATGTTTTGTTATACTTCATATATTCACATTGATGCAGAGCACAGAAACAAGCTGGATGCGAAGTCCAGGAGGTACACGTTTATAGGCTACAGGCAGCATGATTTTAGCTATAGGTTTTTGGATACAGAAAACAGGAAAATCATCAGAAGTAAAAAATGTAGTCTTCAATGAAAAAATGATACATAAGGACAGTGTGCAGGAAAATAAGGCTAAGGAGAAAGAATTCAAAGAGTTGGAAGAGTTACTAGACACGAGTGTTACAACGCCACAGGATGATCATTTACAGGAGCATTATGAGGCAAAGCTGCATACATCAGTTGTGAGGAGATCTACTCGGGAGAGGAGACCCACGGTCCGATACTCACCCTCCTTACATTATCTACTGCTGACAGATAATGGTGAACCAGAGTGTTTTGAAGAGGCATTACAGTCAGATACACGGGTTAAGTGGGAGTAGGCCATGGATGATGAGATGGACTCTCTTGAGTCTAATCGTACATGAAAGCTAGTCATTCTACCCAAGGGTAAGAAAGCTCTTCATAATAAGTGGGTTTACAGACTGAAAGAGAAGCACGATGGTTTGAAACGGTACAAGGCTAGACTGGTTGTCAAAGGGTTTCAACAAAAGGAACGTATCGATTTCACTGAAATATTTTCACCAGTAGTAAAAATGTCTACGATTCGCATGATCTTGAATATAGTGGCTATAGAGGACTTATACCTAGAGCAACTAGATGTTAAGACAACCTTTCTTCATGGGACCTTGAAGAAAAGATATATATGCATCAGCCGATAGGATATGTGGCGTCAGGAAAGGAGAACAAAGTATGCAAACTGAAGAAGAGTGTATATGACTTGAAGCAGACCTCGAGGCAGTGGTACAAGAAGTTCGACAGTTTCATGTCGAAAAACGGTTTTAGGAGATGTCATGTAGACCACTGTAGTTATTTGAATAAGTTTGATACGTTGTATATCATCCTTCTTCTGTACGTTGATGATATGCTTGTGCCTGGTTCAAGCATGAAGGACATCTCAGATCTCAAAAGAGAACTGCCTAGAGAATTTGTCGCGAAGGATTTAGGAGCTACAAAACAGATCTTAAGCATAAGAATAAAGCGTGACAGGGAAAACAAAAAACTAGTTTTGTCACAAACAGAGTACATAACCAAGGTACTTGATCGATTCAATAGGGGATGTGCTAAGCCGGTTAGCACTCCATTAGTCAACCACTTCAAGTTATCTAAGGAGTGAGGGGCAAAGACGCAGGAGGAACGGGAGTACATGGCTAAAGTATCATACGCGTCAGCTATTGGGAGTCTCATATATGCTATGGTGAGCACGAGGCCAGACATTGTTCAAGCAGTGGGAGTTGTTAGCAGGTCATAAACACCTCAGGAAGGAACATTGAGAAGCTGTGAAGTGGATCCTCAGATACCTGGTAGGTACTATAGATATAAGGTTGTGCTACGGTGAATCGGAAATCAAGCTACAAATCTACGTAGATTCAGATTTGACAGGAGATATCGACAGCAGAAGAAGCACTACAGGTTATGTCTTTACTTTGGGTAGTGCTGCAGTCAGTTAGGTCTCTCAGTTACAAAAGATAGTACCTATCAGTACGACAGAAGCAAAATATGTTGCGGCTACAAAAGCATGTAAGGAGATGGTGTGGATGTAAGGTTTCATGGAAGAGTTGGGTAAGAAGCTAGTAGGTTGCAAGCTGTACAGTGACAGTCAGAGTGCAATACAGTTAGCTAAGAATTCAACATTTTATTTAAGGACCAGGCATATTACTATCAGATATCACTTTACACGTTCGTTACTGGAAGATGGATCGATTGCTCTGGAGAAGATTCATATAAGTGAGAATCCTGCAGATATGCTGACCAAAGCGGTCACACGGGAGAAGTTGAAGCTCTGTTCAGCTTTGATTGGTCTTCAGGCTTGAAGATGGGGAGGTGGTGCACTCCGGATGAAGAAGACGAAAGCTTATGGCGATGTGTCTCCAAGTGGGAGATTGTTGAGATGTGGAGCCACATCTGAACGGCCGCTCGACCAGTCGAGTGGCCCACTCGACCAGTCGAGGACTGGCTCGACTCAAAGTCCATCAAGCATTAGGTTTTGGGTTCCGAGGTGCTGGACCGGTCGAGGCCTATACTCGACCAGTCGAGCACTCTGCTCGACCAGTCGAGGTTACGCAAATTCGTTTTCAGATTTGATACGGACTGCGGATTTTTGAGTCGGTTTTCGTAGAGGTGCGAAAGTAAAGTTGCCTAAACTATAAATAAGTGTCCCTAGGGTTTTTCTAGGGTATGAGAAATAATTCTAAGGTATGGGCAAAGGATTTTCCTTATACTTCTAAAGGAGATGTTAGTATATATATTGCAATGTAATCTTCATTTTTCTTCATAGTGGAAGTTTGCATGCGTGGTTTTTTACCCTTATTTGGAATTTTTCCACGTATATCTTGTCTTGTGGTTTGTTTGGAATGTTTTGATTCTGTTTCTAGTATATATTTCTTCTTGTTTATCAGTTGTTGGTGAGACCGGATATTGGATCTCGGTTCACTGCGTTGTTGGCGTGCTGCGCAACAATTGGTAGGCCCACCATGGAGATCACCTGTAAAATAAATAAATAAATAAAAGGCCGGCTGCTTATTGGGTGGGCCTTAAATGAATGTTGATTCAGACCATCGGTTGTCCACTGATTCAACCGGAGTAGCTCACCTAATGAACGGACCAGCCTGATCCTCCATTTGATCTTGATGGTGAAGCCTACTGTTTCCATGGTGCGGATTACCTGCATAGCTAGCATGTTTGTCGGAATGGCCTGGTTAGGTCGAGAACTTAGCATTCTGTTGGCTATATGTGATCAGTGGCCCACTTTTTCAGCAGCCAATAGGTTAGTTGCCGTACAATGTGAGGACTATATCGTCTTGGCAGACTACGAAATGCTCTCAAATTTGTTTCCTGGTTAAAATTGAGATGAAATTTTGTAATTTGATCGATCACTTGTACATCCAAACACAGCCTTATAAGAATGGTTGTTATGTTTGTAGACATCCTTGAAATGAGCAATGTGTCACAGTTGCCCACGTGATCATGGGAATGGATCCTTACCTTCCATATCGTGCCTCCCGTGGTCAGATGGTTGAACTAATTTAGAAGATCTAATCTGAAGCCAGATGATTATATTGAGGTAATAAGATCATACATTGTAATATAATTACATATTAGAGCAGTCTGAAATAGAACAGAGCATTTATAAGCTGAAAGGTTGTAAACATCGAGTATGATGTATTATCTACTATGCTGTTGGGTAAGAAGCCTCCATGGCAATACCACACAGGCCTTCCTTAGCATCAACATCTCGTTCCATCCTTATATATCCTTCTTCACCCCACCCAATGCCCCATGAATTCTTTACCAGCCAATACTTAGTCCCATCATCAGCAGTCCCATATCCAACGGCTGTCACACCATGGTCTAAGTCAGTACCACAAGCACCCGTGAATACACCACTTGAGTAGAATTGGAAGGCAAATCCTCCAGCATCAATGGCCACTGAAATTGGCTGATTGGCCACTGCCTTCAATAGTGCATTCTCACTGTTGGCTGGTACATCTTCATGACTGTTGATCTTGGCCGCATGGTCAGAAGACTTCTTGGGGTTGCAAGTGCCATCAACTCCCTCGTATGGATAGTTTGCTTCTGTTGTAAGTCCTCGGTTGTGTTGAATGAAATCGAAGGCATCATCCATGAGGCCACCATTGCATCCTTGATCCACACCTTTGGTGTCACAGTCCACTAGCTCTTGCTCCGATAGTGAAAGCAACTTACCTGTTTTAAGTTGTGTAATTCCTTCTGTGGCTGCAACGGCTGAGAATGCCCAACAACAACCTATTTTGGAACATTTGAGCCACAATTAGTAAAAACACAAAATTAACAATCTCATCTTCCCTTTTCTTATTTGATGAGTGCGTGTATTAACAATGTTACAGATACTTGCTTGGGTTTTCTTATTCTTCATCAGTTCAAGAAGAGATCATCACTTTATTTACTAATTGAACCTGGCCATTCATTAGATTTTCCACCTCTTGGATAGACTATTGCCCAAAAATCATATTGATTTTATGGTATTAATTATGCATTAAAAAGTGGTCTGCAATGCCCCCATTAAGTCAATGGCGAATGTAATGTTATCCTAGAAAGTTTAAAAAAGATAGACTTGTATTGCCCATTCATTCGAATGAAATTGTTGGCTACTCTTTGTATGGTTCAAAATTGGACTTTGGCCATGGTCCATCCAGAGCTGGCCATTCTGATGGATGGTCCAGATTGACTAGCTCAGTCACCAATGAGGGTTAGTAGAGCGCAGGTGAAGGTTCATGGTCTACTTAGTACTTACCGCATTGTCCCTGATCCTTGATGGGAGTCACAGCACCTTTCTTTCTCCAGTCCATTGTAGATGGTGCAGTAACATTCTCATACATGAAGGATGTGGCTTCTGAAGCCCTTGCTCGGGTGGGCCTATATCCATTACGAGCGGCCCTGAACTCGTCGTTCGTCATATCGGCAAATGCATTGACGCTTAACTTGTATGATCGGTCCCCTATGCTGTTAAAAGATTCTATCAACTCCACATTACTCTTGAATATCTTGAAACGTTGTTCCTTTTCAGCCACATCCTTGTACGTGCGTCCATTTTGAGCCATCCATTGCTCATGGAGATCGGACATGGATGAGTCATGGAGAGTGCGCCGGGCCATGGCTTGAGAAGCCAAAGCTCCCAAGATGAAGAAGGCCACAAAGAAACAATGGTACATGGAAGCCATTGTGCAAAGTAAGAGGGTGTGATGGATGGGCTGAGGATGTATGGAGAAGGGATGCATAAAATCAAAAGAGGCTTTGCTTTATATAGACACTGCATTGTGCCCCACAGAAGTCATTACTCTCCCTTGCTTTCTTGTTATTGAGATAAAGAGAGGAGGGAGGGAGGGAGAGAGAGAGAGAGATATATACGTGCCGGGGCAAATGTAATGGTGTGGATGGGTACAGGGACAGGCTTCCTAATTTTGTTATAGCAATCTTTTCGTCTACGTTCTCCTCTGTTTACACATACTATCAATGGCACTATCAAGGTTTAGTTACCGTAAATCTTGTGAACATCTGATTGTGTACGACATCTGAGTCGTTTAGAAGGAGAGAGGGACATAAACACCTTCTGATGTGATCCACCTGATAGGCAGAAACACCCTATTTTTTGTGCCTGGCGGCATGGCCTGCCTTCTGAATGACTTGGATAGCATACACACGTGACAAGTTGGCACTTACACGCAAAGATATAAACCCAACCCGAAAATCACTCCATTCATCTATACACCCTAGAAACCCATATACAACATCCTAAAGACCGAAGTGGGGCTCACGTGGTATGTGTAAAGAATCCAATCCGTCCAACGGGGTCTCCCAGCCATAATGGTTAGAAGACTCAGAATTCTGGCCAATCCAATTATTAGGTGGGCCCCGCTTCTTGAATTTGGACATTTTTATGAGGTTAATTTTAAATTGTTTTTTGCGGTTTGACCCATCTGATTGTCAGATCAGCCTGGTTTTGGAGGGTCTGACCATCATGATGGGCGCAACTGTTGGACGGGTCAGATGCACACACAAAACATGGACTACTCAGATCTTGTACATGTTTACCATATTGGCACATTTGTTGACGTGTACATGGACCATAACTTTCTTTACTGCCAACGTGTCAGCCAGTGTATTAGAGTCTGGTCGTTCAAAAGGTGGGGCAAACCTTGTAGATCACCACCAGCGAAAAAAACAGAATGTTAGTATAGAGAAGCGCAACGTACACGAAATTTAAGTATAAGATGGGTTAGATTAGAAAACGTCATTTTAGCCATCGAAATCAATACACTTGATCAAGCACGTATATCAAGTCTTAATCTTCACCACAGTAACAATAAAGCCATGGAGATCAGTGAATCATGTGGGGCCCAATACCCCGGATATAAACTCAGCTTAGAGTAAGTGTATGAATCCACCTCCATAATCACATCATCAGATCATCCATACACTCCTCACCTAACACCATGGCTTCATCAACCAAATCTTTCTTCATAGCCTTGTTCATATTGGGAGTCTGGGCTTCTCAAGCCATGGGCCGCACTCTACAGGAAGCGTCCATGTCCAACAAGCACAAGCAATGGATGGCTCAGTATGGTCGCACTTACAAGGATGCAGCTGAGAAAGAGCTTCGTTTCAAGATATTCAAGGATAATGTGGAATTCATAGAATCCTTCAACAATGCCGGTGACCGATCTTACAAGCTAAGTGTAAATGAATTTGCAGACCAAACCAACGAGGAGTTCAAGTCCACCCATAACGGATTTAAGCCCACTCAAACAAGAGCATCCAGAGCCGCGTCATTCATGTATGAGAACGTGACTGTGCCAGCTAGTATGGATTGGAGAAAGAAAGGCGCTGTAACCCCAATCAAAGACCAAGGACAATGTGGTAAGCTTTATAACCTACTCATGAATCTAGCTGATTTTCTTCCATTACTGCAACTTTCTTCTAGAAAGGGACATGAAATTATTATAGTTAACTTGCCATCGGATGTCGCCAAATAGGATGCTGCTGGGCATTCTCAGCGGTAGCAGCCATGGAAGGGATTACCCAACTCAAGACAGGGAAGTTGGTTTCTCTGTCCGAGCAAGAGGTGGTGGATTGTGATATCAACGGCGAGGATCAAGGCTGTGAAGGTGGTCTCATGGATGATGCCTTCGATTTCATCCGACACAACGGAGGACTTACAACTGAAGCCAACTACCCCTACGAGGGAATTGATGGCACTTGCAACTCGAAGAAGGCAGCCAACCATGTGGCTAAGATCAACGGTTACGAAGATGTTACGGCCAACAGTGAGAAAGCTCTATTGAAGGCTGTGGCCAACCAACCTGTTTCTGTCGCAATTGACGCTAGTGGATCTGACTTCCAGTTTTACTCGAGTGGTGTCTTTATGGGAGATTGTGGTACCGAACTAGACCATGGAGTGACGGCCGTTGGATATGGGACCGCAGACGATGGGACTAAGTATTGGCTAGTGAAGAATTCATGGGGCACTTCTTGGGGTGAAGATGGATATATAATGATGGAAAGGGATGTTGATGCTGAAGAAGGGATATGTGGTATTGCCATGCAAGCTTCTTATCCCACCGCCGCTTAATCCTCAGTAGTTGCATGTCTCATGCTTGTTTTTCCTATGCTTTTATCACAAAAGTGTTATGCAGAAATGTAGAAATGTGTAGTTTCTTTATGTAATGGATTACTTCCATTATCACTCATATAGTTTCCAAACATTTACTTTTCTATGGGTTCATGACATGGTTCAGAACCTTGAAAAAACTCGCCTCGGCTCAATGTCCAGTCATGTTGGGATTGACTCCAAGACTAGGATGAGTCTTTACTTCACTCGGCTTGATATATAATAACTAAATTAATATGCTCGAAGATGTGGTGGTAGGGTAGGCCTGACCTTCTGGGTGGTCCGTCCCCTTCAAGTGGAATTTGCTTTGTTTTCTCTCCCTGGGTATCTTCTTTTGGGGGAGCTCCTGTTGTTGTGTAGTCAACCATTGGGCTCTCTAGACATGGGTAGTGCTGTTGTGGTGTATTTGGCAGGCTTTGTCCTCCAATTCCGAAGTGGTAGAAGGAGAATCTGACAAACCCTCCGCGAAGACATGATGTCTATATACGCAAAATAATAATCAAAGAAAAAACTTATTCACTGCTTTCAATATATAGGTTGTCCCATTATTAGGATCACCTAGTGGAAAAAAAAATTAAAAAAAAAAATCAACTCTATTTATTCATCTGGAGAACTAACACAATATCAGCGCAAATTCTATTGTTTGATACAAATAAAATTACAAGTGTAGCCATGAATGGAAATTTTTTGGATGAGTTTAAGTTATAAAGCATCAGTCCTAAAGGATTAAATTATTGTTTACCAAACTTTCTATATCCAACGAGAGATGCCCATATACTTATTATTGCAATAAGATTTTATCAATGTTGTTCATAATCATGTAATCTTGATTCCAACTGATTTTATTTTTCCTACTTTGGTGTATAACTTGATTGATTTGATTGCATGGCAGAGATCTTCTAATGGTTTGGTTCTTATGTAACTCACTAACAGAAGATCTCTACCATGTAGTCAAAAATATATCAGTTAAGCTCTACACCAAAGCAGAAAAAAAAAAAAAAGAATCAATTGAAATGTAAGTTATATGATGAATTTCTCTTTTTATAACACAACAATGAAAAAACGACAGACTGAGTCCGTCGTAAAATGCAGTTAATGACGGGCTTCTTCTGTCATATGGTCCATCAAATTTGTCCTAAAACGTAAAAGACAGATAGAGTCCATTGAAAAAAAAAAAAAAGGATATATCTAATCCATCAAGAAAAAACGACGAATCATATCGGCCAGGATAATCAATTAAGTCTCGCAAAACTCTAAAAAACTTCATTTAGCGATGGACTTTGTTCATCGTATTACGATAGATCACATCCATCGCTTCTCTTTGAATAGGCAGTAGACATTGAAATCCGATAATGATTTCAAAACAGCGACGGATTTAGTCCGTCATTAAAATTTCTGCGAAATTATTTTTTGAATCTATTGCACTTGATAGCATATCTATGCATATCTAATTCATAATATGAAGGAATATATGACTATTCAAATGCATGGATTGTAAAAACTCAAAAGAATATGTATACACATAAAAATTGAAAGATAATGCCAAGAAAGCATATCTGAATCAATTTGTGTTGTTCACTTGCACAGTCCATTAAAATTTCTGTCAAACAAAAAAACAGCAATATGTTTGCCATTGTCAAATAAGATAAGAGCTTTCGAGTCTTAAAGAAGGGAAAAGATGCAAACTTCTCAAGATTAATTCAATGAGGAATTATAGGATCCTTGGCAACTTTGCACCATGTACTCTTCAATACTGATAAGTGGGCCAGACGGCTTACTAATCCAGATCATTTTCTTTTGTGTCCCACACATGGATGCACCATACCCCAAAATACTACTGGGTTTAAAGATCCTAGACACCAATCTTGGCCCTTTCTCCATTGAATGTGAACCTTTGTTGTATTACTCTTCCTAAAAGTCCAGTAGTTAACTACAAATCATAAGGTTAGGATTGTCCTATCCAGGAGATTTGTTGGGCATAGTCCATCCATCACAGGGCCAATAGACCAATGGTCTAGAAACACTGGCCCATGGATCCCATTTGTCAGAACCGAAACCCCCTCAGATTAAGGATCCTCCAATCCATCCAATTGCATTAAGTTCCTCGTCATCTGTAGGACAGACAACTGAAACCTCCCTACTGGCCAATTCATGGTTCAGTAACCATATACCCCTAAATTCATGTGTAAATAAAATGTGCATTTGGTTGTACTATCAATTTGAATTACAATAATTAGTCCAAGTGGAAGTAACCAAGTTGAAATGCCATCCTTGAACTTGAGCATTTCGGCCAACGGGCTGGACTCCAAATTGCAATTACATCACTCTCAAGTGGGGCTTGAATGCCCAAGCTGAGTTGGGGAATTGTAACTCCAGTTTGAGGGCTGCTAATTAATATGGAAGGGCATGTTTGGATGCACTGTTCTCTTGGACTGCAATAATAGTTTACAGAACTGAAAGCGACCATATTGTTATTACCTTCCTCAACATTGATATTGAGGGATTTGCCTCAAAATTGCAATTACATTTCTTTGAAGTTGGACTTGGAAGGAATATGACTGCTATTGGATGGCTGTTCCTCAGTATTAATACAAGGAAGAGGCCGCTTCCTCTATGACATTTATAGAATAAGCTTATTCTACAATGCGGTGTGTGGGACCCATGTTATATATGGACCACATCCAATACATCCTCAAGGTATGCCACTGAATCTTCACCCTGTATGCCAAAACTCAGGCCAATCCAAGTCACAGGTGGGTCAGGGAACAACTGGGATGAGGATGCCCACAATTAAAACCTTCCATATTGTTTCGTGCTCAACCTGCTGTGTATGCCATCCAATCCATTCAAAAGATGCACACCACCATGATGAATGGAAACCCAAAAATCCAGATATGCCAAAACTCAGGCAGGCCATATCATGTTATTTTAAAGGTTTTAGGCATGATTATACATGGTGTAGCTGACCTGAGTTTTGGATTAGCTTGATTTTTGGGATCCAAGGAAAACGTGAGAGACCGCAGATGGATGGATAGGACGTCATGCAAACTTCATGGTGGGCCCCACACAGAGTTGTAGAATAATCTCATTCTACAATCATTGTAGAAGAACAGGCATGTACTAGGAAATGTCATTCTAATATGGTCATTTCCTCTTTATTAAACAGAATGTCCATGCTTCAATTCACATGTGCATCCAAACACAGCCCTGAAACATCTTATTTCTTCATGATTCAAATGATAGTCCGTGATTCGATTCATCTGTGTGTCCAAACACAACCTGAACATGGAATGAAGCTTACCCACTGCATCATATACAGCATTGCATTTCTCGGGCAGCTCTTTGAAGTTCTCTTGTGTAGTCGATTGCCAAATCGGCTCCCAAGCTACTAAATAGTTCCAGTTTTCTCGTTCTAGCAGTAGCCTGAAAACCTGCTTCGCTAGCTGTCCATGAAAAAATGGAGTGTTTCAGGCTCATACAGCTAAGAGAAAGGCTTGATTCTTATAAGATGAAGAGGTAGTGTTGAGTGTCTTCAAGAAATTCAATGCGAGTGCCAGTGAAAGAGAAGAATTATATGGTCCTTGATACAAGGATGTCGGTCTAATGGACCCCACAAGTGAATGCGGCAAGCAATCCTAACCCTTCAATTGGTGGACAGAACCAAGTTAGAACAGAGATCTAATCTGAAGCCAGATGGTTGTATTGAGGTAATAAGATCATACATTGCAATGCAATTACATATTAGAGTAGTCTGAACACTTTCTAGCTAAAGAACATCACCTAATAGAACAGAGCATTTATAAGCTGAAAGGTTGTAAACGTAGAGGATGATGTATTATCTCCTATACTGTTGGGTAATAAGCCTCCATGGCAATGCCACACAGGCCTTCCTTAGCATCAACATCTCTTTCCATCCTTATATATCCTTCTTCACCCCACCCAATGCCCCATGAATTCTTTACTAACCAATACTTGGTCCCATCATCAGCAGTCCCATATCCAACGGCTGTCACACCATGGTCTAAGTCAGTACCACAAGCACCTGTGAATACACCACTTGAGTAGAATTGGAAGGCAAATCCTCCAGCATCAATGGCCACTGAAATTGGCTGGTTGGCCACTGCCTTCAATAGTGCACTCTCACTGTTGGCTGGTACATCTTCATGACTGTTGATCTCCGCCGCATGGTTGGAAGACTTCTTGGGGTTGCACGTGCCATCAACTCCCTCATCAGGATAGTTAGCTTCTGTTGTAAGTCCGCAGTTGTGTTGAATGAAATCAAAGGCGTCATCCATGAGGCCACCATTGCAGCCTTGATCCACACCTTTGGTGTCACAGTCCACTAGTTCTTGCTCCGATAGTGAAAGCAACTTACCTGTTTTAAGTTGTGTAATTCCTTCTGTGGCTGCAACGGCTGAGAATGCCCAACAACAACCTATTTTGGAACATTTGAGCCACAATTAGTAAAAACACAAAATTAACAATCTCATCTTCCCTTTTCTTATTTGATAAGTGTGTGTATTAACAATGTTACAGAAACTTGTTTGGGTTTTCTTATTCTTCACGTGGTTTGAGAAGAGGTCATCACTTGATTTACTCATTGCTCCTGGCCATTCATTAGAACTGCCACCTCTTGGATAGACCATTGCACAAAAATCATATTGATTTTATGGAATGAACCATGTGAAAAAAGTGGCCTACAATGCTCCCATTAATTCAATTGCTAATATAATGTTATCCTAGAAAGTTAAAAAAAGAAGATGAGACTTATATTGCCCATTCATTTGAGTGAAACTGTTGGCTACTCTTTGAATGGTTCAAAATTGGACTTTGTCCATGGCCCATCCGGAGCTGGCTATTCTGATGGATGGTCCAGATTGACGAGGTCAGTCACCAATGAGGGTTAGTAGAGGGCAGGTGAAGGTTAATGGTCTACTTAATTAGTACTTACCACATTGTCCCTGATCCTTGATGGGAGTCACAGCACCTTTCTTTCTCCAGTCCATTGTAGATGGTGCAGTAACATTCTCATACATGAAGGATGTGGCTTCTGATGCCCTTGCTCGGATGGGCCTAAATCCATACGATCAGCCCTGAACCCATCGTTGGTCAGATCAGCAAATGCATTAACACTTAATTTATATGATTGGTCCCCTGCGCTGTTAAAAGATTCTATCAACTCCACATTACTCTCGAACATCTTGAAAAGTTGTTCCTTTTTGGCCACATCCATGTAGGTGCACCCGTATTGAGCCATCCATTGCTCATGAAGATTGGACATGGATGAATCATGGAGAGTGCGCCGGGCCACGGCTTGAGAAGCCGAAGCTCCCAAGATGAAGAAGGCCACAAAGAAACAATGGTACATGGAAGCCATTGTACAAAGTAAGAGGGTGTGATGGATGGGCTGAGGATGTATGGTGGAGGGATGCATACAATCAAAAGAGGCTTTGATTTATATAGACATTGCATTGCACCCCACAGAAAACATTACTCTCCCTTGATTTATTGTTATTGAGAGAGAGAGCCTACGTGCCAGGGCAAATGTAATGGTGTGGATGGGTACAGGGATAGGCTTCCTTTTGTTATAGCAATCTTTTCGTCTACGTTCTCCTCTGTTTACACATACTATCAATGGCGCTATCATGGGCGCGGATTGGAAACTACCTCCACCAGGGCCTAGCTAGAGATGGAGGGTCATGTTAGGGGCTCTGTGGGACCTACTCTGATCTATATGTTTTATCCTCACAGTCCATCTATTTGGACATATCATTTTAGGGCATGAACCCAAAAAGGAGTCAGATCAAAGGCTTAAGTAGACCACACCATATGAATCAGTGGGAATTTAAAGCCTACTGTTGAAAATTTCTTGAGTGCCACAAAAGTTTTGGATCAAGCTGATATTTATGTCTCTTCATACGGGCCTATGTGACCTTAATTATGAACAGTCCGGATGCCAAATAAACATCAAGGTGGGTCCCAGGAAGTTTACAACCGCAAGAGTTCAATAGCCACTGTTTTATGTGCGGTGGGTCCTTAGTTCTATTACCATTGCTTCTTGTGTTGTGTTCATTTATGAATAGGCTAAAATGATTTGTCAAAATGAATAAACTACACCGGTGAAATATATATCATTGAAAATTATTTCATTCATCAATATATATAACGTATCATTTCACATTTCACCCTAATTCTATGTCAAATTAAAAGCCTAAGGTGTTACGAAAAGTGGTAGACTGAGCTAAAGATACCTCGTTTCAACACTTGAGGTCTTGGTATCGATCCACAGTGGGGGTGGCTAACAGTGAAGTGTCAACTGACAGTGGGATGTACTCACAAGCTAACAAAAAAAAAAGTGTTACGAAAAGTGATGTCAAATCACCACTTTCTCTTAATGCTCGAGCCATAACAAATGTATATCAAAGAACCACCGGGATCAAAAAAACAGGATGGTCTACTCATCAGGCAGGTTACACCACCAAAATTAATTGGTGGCTGATGGTGTGACCCTGCATCAGTGTAGGTTGTGGGGCACCAAAGGAGGTGATCTTTATGATGAGACCCACCTTTTTTCACGGGTTGAATGTTCTACAAAAGTGACATATTCCCGAAAATAAAAGCATTGTACGTGAAAGCTCACACGCCAAGTTGTATGTGAACATTTCTCTTAAACCACTTGCAGTAATAATAATAATAAATGCCCGTCAGAGTGTGCTAGAAACATAAAATGTTAGTACAGAGAAGCGCAACGTCCACGGAATTCAAGTATAAGATGGGTTAGATTAGAAAATGTCATTTTAACCATCTGAATCAATACACTTGATCGGGCACGTATATCAAGTCTCCATCGTCACCACAGTAACAATAAAGCAATGGAGATTAGTGAATCACGTGGGGCCCAATATCCCGTATATAAACTCAGAGTAAGTGTATGCACCCACTTCCATAATCACATCATCAGATCATCCATACACTCCTCACCTAACACCATGACTTCCTTAACCAAATCTTTCTTCTTAGTCTTGTTCATATTGGCAGTCTGGGCTTCTCAAGCCATGGGCCGCACTCTACAGGAAGCGTCCATGTCCAACAGGCACGAGCAATGGATGGCTCGATATGGTCGCACGTACAAGGATGCAGCTGAGAAAGACCTACGTTTCAAGATATTCAAGGACAACGTGGAATTCATAGAATCTTTCAACAATGCTGGGGACCGATCTTACAAGCTAAGTGTAAATGAATTTGCAGACCAAACCAATGAGGAGTTCAAGTCCACCCATAATGGATTTAGGCCCTCTCAAACAAAAGCATCGAGAGCCATGTCGTTCATGTATGAGAACGTGACTGTGCCAGCTAGTATGGATTGGAGAAAGAAAGGAGCCGTAACCCCAATTAAAGACCAAGGACAATGCGGTAAGCTTTATGACCTTCACGCGAATTTTAGTTGATTTTCTTGGATTACTGCAACTTTGTTCAAAAAAGGAACATGACATTGTTATCTAGTGTCAGCTAACTTGCTATCTGGTGTTGCCAAATAGGATGTTGCTGGGCATTCTCAGCGGTTGCAGCCATGGAAGGGATTACCCAACTCAAGACAGGGAAGTTGGTTTCTCTGTCCGAGCAAGAGGTGGTGGATTGTGATATCAACGGCGAGGATCAAGGCTGTGAAGGTGGCCTCATGGATGATGCCTTCGATTTCATCCGACACAACGGAGGACTTACAACCGAAGCCAACTACCCATACGAGGGAATTGATGGTACTTGCAACTCGAAGAAGGCAGCCAACCATGTGGCTAAGATCAACGGTTACGAAGATGTAACGGCCAACAGTGAGAAAGCTCTATTGAAGGCAGTGGCCAACCAACCTGTTTCTGTTGCAATCGACGCTAGTGGATCTGACTTCCAGTTTTACTCGAGCGGTGTATTTACAGGAGATTGTGGTACCGAACTAGACCATGGAGTGACGGCTGTGGGATATGGGACGACAGATGATGGGACCAAGTATTGGTTAGTGAAGAATTCATGGGGAACTTCATGGGGTGAAGAAGGATACATAATGATGGAAAGGGATATTGATGCTGAAGAAGGAATATGTGGTATTGCCATGCAAGCTTCTTATCCCACCGCCGCTTAATCCTCAGTAGTTGTATGTCTAATGCTTGTTTATCCTATGCTTTGATCACGTAAGTGTTATGAAGAAATGTAGAAATGTGTATCTTCTTTTATGTAATTCTCATATATGTAATGGGTTACTCGGATTATTATCAAAACAGCTATTTTTTGTGGGTTCAGGAGTCCTGACATGGTTAAAAAACTAGAAAACTCGACTCCCTTCGATGTCTAAGTCGTGTGAGATTTACTCCAAGACTCGGTTGAGTCTTTACTTTACTCGGCTTGATAACTAAATTAATATGCCCGTAGACGCCGTGGTGGGGTATGCCTGACGGTTGCCGATTCCGCCCTTCTTTAACCAGGAACAGGCAGATCTGTTTGGGGCCACAGTAATGTATCTGTTTATCCAAGCCATCCATCTCATTTCTTAAATCATTTTAATGTATGAGCCCAAAAATAAAGCAGATCCAACGCAAGTGGATCCACCACACTAAATAGTAAGCTTGGGTTGAATTAAATGCATAAAGTCATCTGCTTTGCATTAAAGGCAAGAGTCATTTGTGTGTGGTTCATTTAAGCCTGTGAAATGCCTCATTTTTTGGGTCATACCTTAAAATGACCTAAGAAAAGGAATGGAGAGCATGGATAAATAGATATACATCAAGGTTGCCTTATATAGATCTGCCCATTTGTGGCTAGAGATGATTGGGATAGGACGCAATCCGCTTCCAGGCCTGACACGTGCTGGGTAGTCCATGCGCTGTAGGTGAAATCTGCTGTGTTTTTTCTCTCCCCAGGAAAGAGTAGTCAGCCATGAGGCTCTCTCGACAGGGATAGTTCAGTTGTGCCTTCTTTGGCGGGCTTTGAGCTATTTGACAATCTTTCTCCAGGTAGGTTTAAATTTAAGTTCTTGGGGCTTTATGGAGATGGCCCTGTAGGCCAGGCGTTGGCTGGTTTTGAGGGCGTTTTGGGGCTTGGTATTGTTGCTGGTGCTTGCTCATTTGTTTCGCTCTTGGCGATCGTTATGGTCAACTTGGAGTTTAAGAGGGAGTTGCAGTGGGATAGTGGCTTCAGCGGTTGGTCTTTTTTATCCTAGTTGTTTGGTGCATGTGGAATCCTCTGCTTGTGCAGTGTGATGATATGGCCTAATTATATTACAACAAGTAGCATTTTTCTGCTTGTGGAAAGCAAAGGATCCCAATTCTATAGGTATAGTTTTGTTTTTTGGTGCTTTAATGATAGGCATGGCCCCTTCTTTTTCAAGCATGCTTAAAGTTGTTATGTGTTTGGGTTGACATGACAAAGTCAGAGGAGGTGCGCTCCTACCCTTTCAGTATGTCTGAAAATGAAACTGTTAGAATATTGACAATGGTCCACATTCAGTGCAGATTTTTGGCCCCTAAATTAGTCTCTTGTCTAATAAAAAATAAATATAATTTTTGTAAAATTATTATAGGGTGATAAACTAATAGTGTGAGAATAAAAGTTTCAAGAGATTGACTCGAAAACTTCATGATTTAAATTCATATGGAAAATGACATATGTAGTTGAGATAGGTGGAATCTCAATGAGTATAAAGAAATGTGCAAAAGGATCCCAATGGCCTATATACGCATGTATGGGGTCTTCATTGTAATACAACAAGTGAATAATTTTCAAAACAAGTGAGATTTTTCTCATCCCGAAGTCTTTCCTCTTGTCCCACTTCTAACTTGTGTAGAAATCCAAGAGTGTCAAAGACATCTTCACATAAAACAGAGTGGTATCAAAGCTGAATGTTCGTAGATGGCGAATGGGATTATGTTGTTTCCAGTTCCTCAACTCACCAAAGACAACTATGAGATTTGATGTATCCAAATGAAGGCATTGCTTGGCTCTCAAGATGTATGGGGAATCATTGAAAAATGGTACTTTGAGCCACAATATGAAGCCATGTTGCCCCAGAATTAAATAGAGACTCTACGAGATGCAAGAAAGATAGACAAGAATGATCTTTTCCTCATCTATCAAGGAATGGATGAGACCATTTTTGAGAAGATAGCGTGTGCCACCACCTCAAACCAAGGAAGGAATATTTTACAAAACTCATTCAAATGGATTGATAATGTGAAGAAGGTACGTCTCCAAACTCTTAGAGGTGAGTTTGAAGCTTTGCATGTGAAGGAGTCGTACTTTTCAAGAGTATTAGCTAATGCAAATCAATTATGTAGAAATGGTCAAACTTTGGAAGAAATTCATGTGGTTGAGAAAATCTTACAATCTTTAGATCCAAAGTTTGATCATGTTGTTGTACCCATTGAAGAATCAAAACATGTGAATTCCATGACCATTGATCAACTCATGGGATCTTTACAAGGTCATGAAGAAAGAATTAACAAGAAGAGGCAAGAGCCGTTGGAAAAATTACTTCAAACAAAGCTCATATCGAATGATGACCAAGAATATTTTAAAGGCCAACAGGGTCAAGGACGAGGTTGTGATCAGGGAAGAGGAAGATCATGACACATGTACAACTTCAAAGAAAGAAGCCAAAATGCTCATCCTACAAGAGGACATAGAAGAAGAAATTTCACGAAGCTAAGGTATGAAAGATTTCCCAAGTTCAATATTTTGGTTGTAAAAAGTATGGCCACCATGCTTCGAGATGTAGAAGTCGTACTAACCACGTTAAAGAAAAAGCTAATTATGTTGAAAGGAATGAAATTGAAGAGTCAACCGTATTATTAGTTTATAAAGATGATGTAAGTGGAGAGCAAAACATGTGGTATGTTGATATTAGGGCAAGCAATTATATGTGCGGGATAAGGAACATGTTCGTCAAGCTAGATGAATCGTCAAGAGGCCATGTCACATTTGAAGGCTTGTCTAAAATTCCAATGAAAGGGATAGGTAAAATCCTAATACGTTTGAGAAATGGAAATCACCAATTTATTTCTAATGTTTATTATGTGCTAAATATAAAAAATAACATATTGAGCTTGGGAAAACTCTTAGAAAAAGGCTATTATATTTTTATGAAAAATCGTAGTCTTTTAATAAGAGATCAAAGAAGTAATTTGTTCACTAATGTGGTCATGTCAAAGAATATGATATTTTTATTAAACATTCAAAGTGATGTTGCAAGATGTTTATATGCTTGTTTGAAAAATCCGTCATGACTTTAGCAATTAAGATTTGGATTTTTCTGAATTTTCTTAATAGGATCGAGTATCTGTCGATGGCATCAACATCTACTCGATGAAATCAATTGGTCTGTCGATGACATCAACAGACTATTATAAATAAATTTTAGACATTAGGCAACAATATGTAGTGTCTGCAGATTGCTTGGCTAGCCCACCACAGACATGTGGTGACGTAATGGTGGGACTTGATGGGGCTAGCATGCTATGTGCTCACCAACCCTTACAACTTTGTGGTGCCTACCGTGATATATGTGTTTTATCCATGTGGCCTATCTATTTTTTAGGGCTTATTTTAAGACATGGATTTTAATTTGAAGCATATCCAAAGTTTAAGCGGAGCCATCATAAGAACATAGGAATTGAACACCTATTGTTCAAAGCCTCTCTTCAACCATTGAAATTTTCGATTAAACTTGTGTTTGAAAGAAATTTTATTATAAGCGTTTTGGATTTAACTTAATTTAGTACTGTCCCTCCATCCCGGTTCATGTAATCTTATAAACAATTTAGATGGCAAATAAACATTACGTGAGCCTTAAAAGGTTTAGAAGAAACCTAATTATCCCAATCCACCGTGGTGCGGTCCCCTAATTACCTTTGAATGTGCTTCAATATTTGGCTCATCTGAAAAAAAGAGAGTGTGGAAAAATCAACAAACAACTTGATAAAACACAAATATTAAAGTGGGCCTCACACAACACGGTGAAGGTGGTGAATGCCCCACCACGTTATGACTTGACAGCAGCACAAGGCCCAATATTCTCGATGTGATTGCACACCGCACTACCAGGCTTTTTATGATACCTGTAACAGGGCAAGTCCATTTTGCTCCATCATTTCAAGCATGAGCTCAAGAAAGAGGTAGACACAAAGCCAAAGTGGGTCACATTAGAAAAAGAGTAAACATTTAAAACCTTCTCACTTCTCAGGATTATTTACCATCCAACTTATTCATAACGTCACACAACTCTAGGAAAATAAAATTTCGATTGTCTAGAGCTTCGATGGCTCACAGGACGTTTTCAACGGCAAACATTGAATTCATACTATTTTACCTTATGTATTCCATGCGTTCTTTAGATCTAACTCTTTTTTTCTAGCCAAAGTCATTAAAATAAGCTGGCAAAACAAATGGACGGCGTGGATAAAACAGAGGCATTACAGTGACTTCACACAGTGGTGCCACGAGGAATATCCTGGACCCGGGATCTGCGTCCCACCATTTTGGCCCCGTAGGATCAGCAACTCAGCATTCCTATCCAGCCGACGATCGTAAGCACGCATCACCAACTCGTGTACACGTGGCTAGTCGAACAGATCGTGCTGGGCTGACCCAGTGACCACACGTGTATTGTAATTGTTCCATTGGTCATGTTCTCGCTCCTGACCTCTTAAATCGTAGAGAGTTTGGACACACTTGATGAACGGCTTGGATCTTAGTCGGTGATTTGATAATCGGCTTCGATCTTAATCAGCGGTCTGAATTGCAGGGTTGTCTCAATGTATACCAAAAACTACACTCGCTATAGTCCGTGGGCAGTCACATCTGTGATCTGTCATCCGTCCCCCCCCTCCCCCCGGGAAGAAGAGCTTTGATACTCTGAAAGTGATTGTTGCTTGATACTCAAGCACAAAAAATGTTCCCCATATTGAATTAAACTAAATAATTTTAACCGTACAAATCGTGGGATAAATCTCTTATGAATTAGATTATCGAAATTTACAGTGATTTACCTTCTTTTCTATTGGATTTATGGGTATATAATGGACAGCTGAAACAAAACTAGTTGACGGTCTAGATTGAACAAACAAGTGTCCGTTAACCATAGAATATGATCATTCAATTAATCTTATTTTCGCAATATAAAATATCTACAGTTTGTAGGGAGATTTTGAGGGTTTTCTTTAAGTTATTGTAGACTCTATTTTCAAATTCTGAGTGCATGGGTATCAACCACAATGCTCTGCCAGAGTATATAATTACTCCCCTGCAACCGAAGAAGCCCTAGCCGGACGCATGCGCATTCCGCACCGCGGCGTATCTTTTCATGCCAAAATGGTATCATCTGGAGGTTTTCTCCCCCCACACGCACCCTCCATATCGGAACTCTCACACGCTCCGCACATGCAAGTCACTCGATTAGTGGGAAATCTGGATGGCTCATAAGGTGTAACTCCACGAATTCATTGTGTTAGTCTGTGAACATGATCATATGAAAAGGTTAGGTGGGCCAACGATGCATGAAAATAACAGAAGCTCTAAAAAATCCTGACCGTCCAAATTCAATGTAAGCAAGTGATGAATGGAATGAGTCATCAGACTGATTCTTGTTCAGTGGTCATCCTTCGAGTAGTTGTCAGATTTTAGAAACACTTGGCAGATTGACACGTGTAAAGGCGCGCGTGTTGATGGTGCACGTGGGGTAGCAAACCATTGTTATTGCAGCCTATAAAGCTGCCACATCTCCACCCTCATTTTCTCTCTCTGTCGCCTCACTTTGAAGCTGCTCATCCATCCGCCGCAGGTCTTTAGTAATGGCAGCGTCTGCCTCTTTCACTCCGTCCGTCGCCCCCTCTCCCTCCAAGACCCTAAAACCAGCTCCAAAATCACTAGGGCTGGGGTTAGGGTTTCTCTCCTCCTCTTCCAAAACCCTAAAACCTCTCGTCTCCCGCATCTCGACGATCGCCCACTCCACCAAGGCAGGCGCCGCCGGCGCTCGGATGGTCTCCATGCCGGCGATCAAGGCACCGACGCTGCTCGATTTCGAGACCTCCGTCTTCAAGAAGGAGAAGGTCACTCTCGCCGGCCACGACGAGGTGAGTCTCCTTTTTTATTTTACTTTTTTGCTATTTTTCACCATTTTCTTCGATTTTTTCTCCTTTGAGTTCGTCCTCTGTCAGATCTCGGCTTCTCGATCTTATCGTCTCTTTCTGGGTTTTTTTTTTTTTTTGCAGTACATCGTTAGAGGAGGAAGGGATCTGTTTGGTTTGCTTCCAGATGCATTCAAGGGGATTAACCAGATTGGCGTGGTCGGGTGGGGTTCTCAGGTAAATTCTCGACTGTTGATTCGTATGTTCATGCTTTTCTGTTCATTTTGGTACTGAGTTATGTGAGATTCTTGTTTGTGTAGAACCATTTCTTTCTGTTTGAATGTGTTCATAGTTAACAGCAGTAGTTCAATTTACTTCTCAGAAAATAGAAACATGTACATCTATGCGAATGACAATATTCATATAAGATTAATTGAATAGCTTACTTCCTTGAATGAATGTGGTGTATGTATATTGGAAAATGCATTGACCATTTCTTTCTGTTTGAATGTGTTCATAGTTAACAGCAGTAGTTCAATGTACTTATCAGAAAATAGAAACATGTACATCTATGCGAATGACAATATTCATATAAGATTAATTGAATAGCTTACTTCCTTGAATGAATGTGGTGTATGTATATTGGAAAATGCATTGACCTGTCCGCTTTGGACTGGGTTTGGACTGAGTATCAAGGCCTGCCAGATGGAGCCGAGCTTGAGTTAGCACCTAGTAATTGGGCTGGATCTGAGACTGCATCTGCATGAAGGCCCAAGAAGTCATCCCCGCTCAGACCGACTTCTTTGATATTATGGGATGATTATTTGGATCATGCACCTCGCCTTGCCCAGCCTCCTCGTTCATCGCTGGGTTTGTATTCAAATCCTTAGCTCATGGGCTGGGGGTAAAGATGCATTGGCCCAACTTGTGCAAGCTGAAGTGCCAAAAAAATACCAATTTTAAAATTTTCGTGAACAAAATTACCTTGAATGCGTAACCACGATCATCTTCTTCACCACATGGAAACAAGCTTGGAGATGAAGGAAAGCTTACCAAAGATGATAATTCCCAACCATGAGGGAAGAGAACACTTCATATTATGGGATCTTTAGATTTGGTGTTCTAGGGTTTCTAGTAGGGAAGGAATTTCTCAAGGGCTAGGGCTTGAGAGTAGGGGTGTTAATGAGCCAGGTTATGGCAGGGCCAAGCTCTATTCAAGCCCGGTCCGCATTCTTCAAGCTAAGCCTAAACTTAGCCCGGGCCCATGACGGGCTAAAAAAGTCCAACTTGAGCTTGGCCCAAAAGGTTTATATAGTGCTTGGCCCAAACTCGAGCCCAATAGACCTCCCAAACAACACTGCCATGGTGTTGCTTGATAAACATTGCAGAGAGAGAGAGAGAGGCGTTGGATTTACCATTGGGGTTTGGTTGGAGAGTGGAGATCGCAAAGGCGGGGTGGGAGAAAGTATTTGAAAAGCAATGAACTTTGAAGAGTTTGTGGGCGCTATGTCCAGATAATCCATCTCGATTGTTCATTCAATCCATCCCACATCCCAAGCGTCTTGTAGAAATCTCGTCAATTAGATGATACTCCCCATCCAAACATTAAGAAAATGAACTAATAGAGCAGGCTCTACTGTGATGTCATAGATCTCTATGAGGTGCTAGGCGTATTTTGGGAACAAAAAAGGAGAGGCATTTGCCTTATAGAGAGGGAAGAAGAAGCCTTTATAGAGAGAGATGAGGGTGGTGTGGTTGGAGCCTTAGAGTGGTGAAAGAGAGAGAAGGGGAGTTTGGAACCCTAATGGGTCAACCTAGACCAGGTGGGCTTTTGAAGAACCAAGTCCAATCCTGACCTACTTGAGAAACAGGCTCGACTTTTTGGCCCGAACCTATCCATTGGACCTGATATTCTAGCCCAAGCCCGGCTTGAGGCAGGCCAAGCCCAGAAGCATGTTGGGCTAGCTTGGCCTATGGATAGCCTACTTGAGAGGAGAGAGAAGTATCTCAAACTAAAACCCTACACCTATGTTTATGGACTTCTATTATAGAGAAATCCCAATTAGAGACAACTCCAATATTTCTTATTATGTGTTGGTAATGTGGTGTACTGAATTATCATGCTCCTGCACAATAAGATGTTTCAATCTACACCCTCCAATCGAGTTGATCCAGTGTGAGATTTCTAAAACGATAATCTTTCCTAGGGCCATAGGTTATGACGCAAGCAAGGGTTTGGCCTCTCCTCCATAAACCGTAGTTTTTTTTTAATCCTTGAGGGCACTTTTTACTTCTTTTTTCAGGACAAAAATGTCTCTTTGTTAGTTGCTTCCTCGTACAACGGTAGCTTGCATCAAAAGATGAAAGAATTTTTTGAAGAGGGGATTGTGGGTCCTACTAAACCATGAATGGACCCACTCTTTGGCTGATCTGATCCGTTCATTTTAATTGGACAACCGTGAACCACATAATGGTATTTTTCGGTTTTTAAAGAGAAGCAATGTGGCCCACAATAGCATTAACATTATTCGTTAATGCTGAGTTGTTTCCTCCGGTGTAGTCCATTTGTGATGAGTTGTCTTCAAATTTTGGTTGATAACATGAAATTAAAACTCATTTCATGTGGACAGATTTGATTTGCTTCACGACAAGTTGATGGGTTCCACATAAGATCTCAAATGGGTTCTTATGGTGTGGCCTTGCTACAGGAAGGTCATTTGGCCTTTTCGTTTTCATTTTTTTGTTCTTTTTTTTTCACAGGACGGGACCACATGAAGAACCAAAGCTCCGTCAAAGTGAAGCTTCGATGAAACTCCATCAAAGCTCTAGTGAAGCTTAGTACAATCGCCGAGTCGAAAACAAGGGTTTTTTAAATTCTTCAACCACACTCTTGGACGTAAAAGCTATGATGGCCAAAGGTCGAAGTTTGTAAAAGGGAGAAGGGTAAGGTAGTTCCCTTTGTAGTTATTTTTTTTTTTAAATTTGATTGGGTATGAATGGTGAGAGTTTGTGAAAGGGAGGAGGGCGTGAAAGAATAATATAATGGATGAATTTTTTAATGGAAGAATGTGATGAATGTGATGAATTTTATAATAGATGGATTTTGTAATAGAAGAATGTTGTACTGTGGATTGTCGATACTCATTCCGGATCATAGATATTCACTTTAGATCGCCTATACTTATTATGGGTCGATCATAACTCCCTCGTTACATATCCGATTGGGGTGTTCTTATGCTCGTGGGAAAGATAATTCGATGAACTTTCAAATGGCTTTGAAATCTTCTCATTTAAACACCATTTGATAGCCTAAAAGTGGGCTCAAAGTTCTTTACGGTTGTGGGCCGCCGATCCCACGAAAGCGATCATAACTCCTTGGTTACATGTTTGTTATTCACAGTGAGTATTGGCAATCCACGGTGAATATAAGTGACCAACAACCATGATGACATGGGAGTTAGGACTATTTTCGTGGGATCAGACATGTAATCAGGGAGTTATGATATTTTCGTGGGATTGGCAACTCGTGATGATTATCAGCGATCCATAGTGATGACATGGAGTGGGCCCAAAGTTCATCCACAGTGAATGTCTGATATTCACCCCAATTGGACATTTAATGAGGGAGTTATGACCGTTTTCGTAGGATCGGCGACCCACAACCATGTTAAACGTTGGGCCCACTTTTGGGCTATCAAATGGTGTCCAAATGAGATGATTCCAAAGCCATTTGAAAGTTCATTAAATTATCTTTTCAACAAACATAAGATCACCCCAATCGCACTTGTAACTAGGGAGTTATGGCCGTTTTCTTAGGATCGGCAACCCACAGTGATTATCGGCGATCTGCACCACAATGAATTTCAACGATCCACAGTATTGGTGATCCACAATGAGCATCGACGATTCATAGTGAATATCAGCGATCTATGGTGAGTATCGATGATCCACAGTACAATACTATTACAAAAATTCATCCATTACAACAATCATTCATTATAACATTCATCACAGTCTTCCATACTCTCCTCCCTTTCACGAACTCTCACCATTCATAAATACCAAAAAATTAAAAAGAAACTACAAATGGAATCACTACACCCAATTTTCTTTTACAAATTCCGACCTTTGGCCGCCATAGCTTCTATGTCGGAGAGTATGGCCAGAGAACTTAAAAAAAAAAAAACCATCTTTTCGACCCATATAGTGTACTAAGCTTCACTATCGCTTTGACAAAGCTTCAACTCTTCTTGTGGTCCCCTCCCATGAAAAAAAAATGAAGAAGAAAAGAAGGAAAATGCCAAATGGCCTTCTTGCTGCAGGGCTCCATCATAAGAACCCATCCGAGATCTTATATGTGGCCTAATGGCTTGTCGTGAAATAAATCTAACCCATCTACATGAAAGAGGTTTTAATTTCATTTCATTTGCCAAAGTTTAGGGTAAAACTCATCACAAATGGATCACATTAGAAGAAATAGTTTAGAATTAATGAATAATGCTAATGCCATTGTGAACCAAAGAGAGATTCTCTTCAAAAATGAAAAAAAAAAGTCCTTTTATAGTTCACGACTGTCCAATTAAAATGAACAGATCAGATCGACTAAGGAGTGAGCTTATTCATAATTTAGTGGGATCCACAATTCCCTTTTCGAAAGGTCCTTTTATCTTTCGAGGCAAGCTACTACAGTACGAGGGAGCATCTTGCAGAGGGACGTTTTTGTGCTGAAAAAAAAAGAGAGCAAAAAGTGCCCTCGGGGCTTTAAAAACCTTAGTTTTAGAGAGGGGAGATCAAACCCCTTGCTTCTGTCACACCCTGAGGCCATTGTACTTAAAAAAAAAAAAAAACCTAAACTGTTGATCATACATGTTTAATTCTATATGCACATGTGAACAAATTCTAACGTTATGATCATCATGCACACTTGTCTACTTTAGAGACGGATTTTTTCTTTAGAAACGTGATTGATGAAAACCTATTAAAAATATTAATATATAAATATTTTTTTCAAAAATCTAGGCAATAAATTCCGACTGTCCATTCGATCTGGTGCCTTAACTCTTATGTACATCTTCACCACTATGCAGTCATTGATCAACCAATGACCCAACCTTGCTGCAATATATAGGCTTACACTATTTGACCAAATACAAAGTAGATCATGCTAATCTGCATAAGAACTCATCATAAATCAAGACAGAGGTACATCTCATGTGTACATGCATCACTCTTGTTGTGCATACCTACACATTGGTCTATGATGTGAAAGAAGCAAACTAAGCCATTAAACGATGAATGTTGGACACACCTCATTGTGAAGGCCGATTTGAATGCCTATGTACATACATCGTCATGAAAGAGCACATCCACACTCAAACATCAGAAAATCTCAATACGATCCAATGAATAAATATTACACATGTCAATAATGGTCAGTAACGGTCTGATGGGCCAAACAAAGCAAGGTGTTCTAAATCAGTTACGTATCGGCCGTAACGGCCGATATGTAACGGTAACTGCCTAGGCCGTTACGCGATACGGGTATGAATCGGTTGGGTTAGAAAAAGAGATACGTAACGACCATTACGGGCCCCGTAACGGCCATTACAGGGTGTAACGTTTGTTACCCTGTAACGTTCCAAAAAAAGGGGGTCTTCTTCAAGGAGAAAAAGAAGAAGAGGAGAAGATAAAGGTCGAAGGCGTACCTGATTCTTCTTCTTTCTTTTCTTCTTCATCTTCTCATCTCCATCAGCCGACCAGCATCTCTGTGACTCCATCTCTGTTAGGGTTTCAAAATCGGAGAACTATCTCTCTCTCTACTAGGGTTTCGAGCGCAGAGCCATGTGCATCTCTCCCTACTAGGGTTTTGTGCACAGAGCCCTCGCATCTCTCTCCATTTGAAATTGCAGCGAAGGCGAAGAGCCCTCACATCTCTCTCCATTTGAAATCGCAGCAAAGTCAAAGAGCCCTCTCTCTCTCCCTCTCTTTTCATTCCAAAGGAAATTGGACTGCATACGAGTTACTCAGCACTCTTTTATCATTCTGAGTAAATTCTGTTGGGCCCATTGTGAATGTATGTGGTTTATCCACACCGTCCATCTATTTTTCCAGCTCGTTTAAGGGGTTGATACCAAATTAAAACATATATAGAGCTCAAGTGGATGATACCATAGGAAACTGTGGGAATAATGATTTCCACCGTTGAAACCTTGCGAGGCCCCACAGTGATATTTATTTGTCATCCAACCTATTCATTAGATCACAAAAACATGGATGAAGGGTAAACACAAATATAAGCTTTATCCAAAACTTCAGTGGCCCTCAATAAATTTTCAACGGTAGAAATTCAATTCACACTATTTCCCGTGGTGTGGCCCATTTGAGATTTGGATATGCTTCATTTTTTGGGCTCAAGCACTACAATTATCTGGTAAAATGGATGGTAGGAGTGGATAAAATATCTAAATCACATGGACCCTACATAGTTTACTCGGTACGCAATCAGCTTCCATTCCAAAGAGGCTACGTGGTTCATATCCACCGAGTTTTCTTTTTAATAAAAGGTCCACGTGCCGCGTGGGCCCCACTATGATGTATGTATTTTATCCATGCCGTCCATCCATTTTGCCACATCATTTTAGATCATGATCCAAAAAATTAGTAAGATCCAAATCTTAGGTGGACCACACCATAGGAAACAATGGTTATAGCATGCTCACCATTAAAATTTTGTTAGGGTCCGCTGTAATGTTTATTTTCCATCTAACCTGTTTATTGGGTCACACTAGCGTGGATGAAGGGAAAACACACATGTCAACTTGATCTAAAACTTTTGTAGCCCCCAATAAATTTTTAATGGTGGACGTTTAATCATTGTTGTTTCTTATGGTGCGGTCCACTTGAGCTTTGGATCTACCTCATTTTTGGGGTCATGTCCTAAAATTATTTGGCAAAATGGATGGACGATGTGGATATAACACATTCATCACGATGGGGCCCAAAAAACTTTTGACACTTGTGTGCTATACTTCACAATCCGAGTCCCACCTAATTCAGGCCCTTAAAAAATTGTACACGAGATGCATATTAGCTTAAAATTTACCAATTAAATTATGGACCGTAGTTGCTAACTCAAAATGCCAAAATCAAATTATTTGAATAGTTTTAATTGTTAATTTGTGGGCACTTATTTTTTAAAGTAGGGCCTTTTGTTTTTTTTCATGATTCACTATACAATAAATGTCCACCAATTCATAAGTGGGATAATGCTAATAAATTGCATGAATTTGAGGCTGATTTGGGGCATGGATTGGTCCTCCAAGTCAGCCCCAAATTGGCAACACCATCTACCTGAATTTAATTTCATTTTTTTAAAGAACTATTGGGAGAAATGATATCAAATTGTTAAGCATATAAATTAAATATTTAGAAAATTAAATATATGAATTTTGTAGTCAAATCCAGGTTATTTGGTTCATAAATTCATCAGACAGTCCGATACAACTACTCACCAAAGAGTGGAGCGTTACACCACCATAAATATTTTCCAAATTATAAAGGAATGCATATTTGGAATATTTAGAATATTCCGGATTTAATGGATATTTTTTCATAATTTTTTGACAAATTTTTTTTTTTGCACTGTTACACACCCCGTACTGGCCGATACGGGGCATATCCGTATCGGTAACGGTGGGCACCGTTAAGCCCACCGATACCGATATCGAACACCTTGACACAAAGTCTTATCATTTGCCACCCTACTTGTAAGTTGACTGGTTTCTAGGCTAGGATATTCTATGGGATCCACTACTGTAGAAATTAAATCAGTTATTGTTGATAAGAATTCAAAGGGTTCCAATTCATATCTTTTTGGGCTCCTAGAATACGACAAAGTGTCCGTACCATTGATATAACAAAGATGGCAAACTGAGGGGCCGTGGTACTTGGAGCAGTCTTATTGATCTTCTTCTCCTTTGTAGGTAAGGATAAAGCTAACATGTCCATTAATATCTGCCTATGCATGAGAATGTTCTGTATGTGCATGTTTTCCTTCCATCTGTTTATGTATGCATGTATCAGCAGAGATTTTCTCCTAGGAACTGGTTCTCATGAGAATGCTTTGAGAACTCATTTCATGTGATGTGTATATGCAATCTAGGCCATACAGGTCCTTCATCTAGCTTAAATGAAGGGTTGGGCAAAAAATCACGTTGTTTTGCAACTCAGGTGGGCCCTAGTGAAAATCAAGGGTGGGAATTCCCTCCCACTTTGCTATGGCCCACCTGATTTTTGGATCAGGCTGACTTTTGGGCTATAGGGGTTTCATGAGGGTGGCTCATCTAGTGGATGGTTCAGATTTTGTGCACACATCAGGTGAGATGAGTTCTCAAAGGGTTCTCATGAGAACTGGTTTCTAGGAGAAAATTTCTCTGTATCAGCATATGCGCGAGTGTGTTTATGTGATTGCGTGTGCAGGTTTGGGTGTGATTGTTTTCATGTGGGTGGCCATGTAGTGCATGTGCACTTGTCTCCATGTGTATATGTATGTATGTCTCATCGTCACCACCACCATCACCACCATCATCATTAAGCCTTATCTCAATTAATTGGGGTCAGCTACATGTCTCCTGTTCTGCCATTCCACGCTATCAAGGGGCAGACATTCAGTTAGATCATAGGTCATTAAGTCTTTTAGTCTGGCGATAGAAAGAACCGCACACACTGTTTCAAATGCAATAAGTTCAGTCTTGCTCCCTCCATACACGTCCTTTTCAGCCTTCCCCTTGCCTTTTTAGAGCGGTTCAACTTGTACCAACTCACTCCATAACTGGCACAGTTCTTGGTCTCTGTCGCACATGACCAAACCATCCAAGTCTACTTTCCCTCATCTTATTACCTATTTTGACTACTCCTAAGCTCCATCGAGTGCATCTAATTCTAATTCTATCTTGCCACTCATCCATCTCAGCATCCTCATTCAGCGACGTTTTATCCTATGAACATGTTCTTTAACTGCCCAATGTTCTGTCCTATAAAACATGGCTGGTCTTATAGCTATCGTATAAAATTTCCCTTTCAGTTTGAGCTGTACACGATGATCACATCTCCATTTCTCCATAGGTACATGTCCATTTCCCTTTCAGTTTGAGTGTATGTATGCATGTCTGTATGTAAATATTGCATAGAGGAATTATATGATCATCAGTGCTGAATGATATGTATCCTCTGGAGCCCTTAATTCCTACAAGAGGGACCCATAATTCGGTGATCCAGACTGTTGACCTTATAGGCCCCACAGTGGATGGTCATTGTTGCCATCATCATCATCTAAGCCCTTGCAGCAATCTATTTGATTGTTTCGGAAGTGCCAATGAGTTGGGATTTACCTATTAGGCCAGGTCCTCTTGGGGCAACTGGATCATTTATTATAAAGAGGATGAGCTAGAATTAAGTTTACCATCTATATTTCATGTCGTTTATGATATGCTTCTTTCTTGTCTTTTCTCTAAATAGTATATAAGGTCATATTATTGTTAACTCTTCTATCTTGTATTCTTTCTTTATATTTGAATTTTTATTCGGTGTTTTAGCACCCGATATCCTTATCTACAGCTTCGTTGTTTTGTATTTTAGAAGAAATAGCCCCTCTACTTATTAACTGTATTTGATTTGGTATCTCTTATGTATTTTTTAATGGTTATGGGCATTGGATTTAAGCTAAAGACATTACTGTTTCCATACAGGGTCCTGCTCAAGCGCAGAATTTGAGGGATTCACTTGCAGTGGCAGGGTCCAACATCGTGGTCAAGGTCAGGTTCTCTCAGCCTATTTTGAGCATTTGATATTGATTTCTTGGGTATATAGCTTTAAAGGTAAGACCATCCAGTTGATGAGCATGTTTAATCGTCGCTATCATTTTTGTTCTTCATTTTTATCTTTTCATTGAGGAATTTAAAACTTTTGGTGTATTTAGCTGTGCAATGTCCAATACCAAGGAAGATTTCTCACATCTCATGTTTATATGTGGAGGTTTGCCGAGCCCACACCTGCCTGCAAGGCACACCATCTGCATGGTACCACCTGCGCAATATATGAGGACTATCCATTACATGATCTGAGTCTGATAGTCTAGCTGTTCTTAACCAAAACAAAGGTTGGTCTACTAATTAGGTGGGCCATGATGTAAGAAAAAGGTGGGTGGCTTAGAAAGCTTCACTATTTTTTTCTGGTGTACATTTGTTTTGTAAACTGTGGCCTGCGGGCCACCTTATTATTTGACCAACCTGATTCTTGGACCATGACATTGAATTTAGCGGGATCCTCATGATGGACGGTTGGATCTTGTAGCCATGTGCCATGCAGGCACAATTCGGGGCATGTATGTGAGCTTCCTTGTACATGCGCATGGTTTAGCAAAACTCATATATGATATTCACACTTATTTTCTGTGTTTGATAGCTTGAGTATTATTTGTAGTGTTATATTATGTATTTAACCATATATTTTAATATAGCAGTCCTCACCATGCAAAATTCGTAAAAATTCATTATGTTTGCTTTTGTGCAGGTTGGGCTGAGGAAAGGCTCTCACTCTTTTGCCGAAGCGCGTGCTGCTGGATTTAGTGAGGAGAATGGAACTCTGGGTGACATTTGGGAAACTGTTTCAGGCAGTGATCTTTTGTTGCTATTGATTTCTGATGCTGCACAGGTTAGAACCCTATGGGCTTGAGAATCAGATTCCTACCTGTATTGGGAACTGCTTGCCTTTTATCCGAATAACTCTAATATGCCATTCAAGAAGAAGAAGAAGAAGAAAAATTCTTGGGCCCTGTTTGGTAGACACGTAAAAATGAGCTCAATCTCATTTTAGTTAACAATAATTATGTGGTAGAGATCTTGATCTTCAATGCACAATTACTGTTAATATGAACTCATCATGTATTAGATATTAAGATCTCTAATATGTTATTACTGTTAAATAAACTCATTTTCAGGCGTCTACCAAACAAGGCCTTAATTTTAACATAATCTACTGCTGCTTACCCATGTTGCTCCTGGCTTGCTTGTATGCTGTTTTGGCATATGTTGTCCTGTACTTGTCCACCGTCCAGGTACAATTTGTATCCTGCTGTTTGACTAACTTGTGAAATATCTGGAATTTTTTTTGTCAAAATTGTGATTTTGGTTGCTTCCAATCAAATAATAACCCATTGCAACTCTGCAGCAGTGAAAGTTTATTTATATCAGGTGATGCTGCATGTTTATAATCATTAACCTGTCACATATAGCTGAATGAATTTTTGAAGCTATGCACCTTTGTGCTAACATCTTTATATATGAATATTAATCTCTCTAATAATTTGCATTTGATTCAAGCTTTGAACTGTAGTATTTCTTGAAATTTGTTGTTAATAATGCACCTGTATATATTAAATATGCTTGATTTGGATTTCAGATGCATTTTGTGCATGATGTGTGCTTATCCACAACCTTATGAAGCTTAACAACTGAATGTTTGTGGAATTTTTTCTAATTCTAGGCCTTTGTTGCAGGCGGATAATTACGAGAAAATCTTTTCTCACATGAAACCAAACAGCATCCTTGGGCTTTCTCATGGCTTTCTTCTTGGACATCTTCAGTCTTCGGGGCTTGATTTCCCCAAGAACATTAGTGTGATTGCTGTATGCCCCAAGGGAATGGGTCCATCTGTGAGGAGACTGTACGTTCAGGGCAAGGAGATAAATGGTGCAGGAATCAATTCTAGTTTTGCCGTCCACCAGGTCTGGTTTTTAAGATTTCTGTGCATCACCTTGCTTATTCATGGCTATTTCTTAATTATCATCCCTAGAAGCATTGGTAACTAGATAACACTTCACAGAGCCTACTGTCATGAAACTATCATCCAGTTTCATGCATGTGGTGTTAGCCTGAGTATTATTTCAGCAGCATGTTGTCTGACATCTTGTATCTTGTTGTGCAGGATATTGATGGTAGAGCTACAGACGTGGCCCTTGGATGGTCAGTTGCTCTTGGTTCTCCATTTACATTTGCCACTACATTGGAGCAAGAGTACAAGAGTGACATTTTTGGGGAGCGTGGTGAGCTCATGCTTCTTCTTGCTTCTTCTTTTTTTCTTTTTTTTTCCCTTGGAAAGGATAACAAAAATTCATCGAAAGTGCTATCTATCTGATTTTGCCATTTTACTACAATATCAATCTGATTCCTGATCTATAGGCAGCAACGCATTCCTGTTGCTTGTTTGATAAGAATGGTGTCTGGCTGTCTGTCTGATCTTGTAGGCATTTTACTTGGAGCTGTGCATGGAATGGTGGAGGCTTTGTTTAGGAGGTATACTGAAAATGGAATGAGCGAAGATCTGGCTTACAAGAACACTGTGGAGTGCATAACTGGAATTATATCAAAGACCATTTCAACAAAGGTCGTAACCCGTATCATATTGATTTTGGAACTCTTCTAAAATCTCTTACCTTTATTTATTTATTTATTTACTTTGGTGCACATTGGTGCTCATTTGTTTATTCCAGGGCATGGTTTCTGTGTACAACTCACTGTCTGAGGATGGCAAAAAGGAATTCCAAGCCGCATACAGTGCATCATACTATCCTTGCATGGACATTCTCTATGAGTGCTATGAGGATGTTGCCTGCGGAAGTGAGATCCGAAGTGTTGTCTTGGCTGGACGCCGCTTCTATGTATGCTTTCCTTCTATCCATCTTTGTTTTCATGACCTTAACTCAACCAGAGCTGTTGCAAGGCTGGTTATAAAAAATTTAAGATTTTCCATGGCTATAGACTTCATGTTTCCTTTCTAGATACTCACAAATGAAGTTGGCAACTGATTCTGGTTATGCAACTGCTTGACAGGAGAAGGAAGGGCTACCAGCTTTTCCGATGGGTAAGATCGATCAGACACGAATGTGGAAAGTTGGTGAGCGAGTCCGAGCAACTCGGCCAGAAGGAGACTTGGGCCCCTTGCACCCTTTCACAGCAGGTGTTTATGTGGCACTAATGATGGCTCAGGTAAGATTTGATCTTGACACCTCAAAGCTTCTATCTGTGGATACAAGACGCCGTACGGTTATTACAATGTATCTAATTTTTTCGGTGCAGATTGAGGTGTTGAGGAAGAAGGGACATTCATACTCGGAGATCATCAATGAAAGTGTGATCGAGTCGGTGGATTCTCTGAACCCCTTCATGCACGCTCGTGGGGTCTCATTCATGGTTGATAACTGCTCCACGACAGCGCGATTGGGGTCTAGGAAGTGGGCTCCTCGTTTCGACTACATTTTGACTCAACAAGCTTTTGTGTCCGTCGACAATGCTTCCTCCATCAACCAGGACCTTCTCAGCAACTTCTTCTCAGACCCTGTACACAGCGCCATTGAGGTCTGTGCACAGCTGAGGCCAACAGTTGACATATCGGTTCCTGCAAATGCAGATTTCGTTCGTCCAGAGCTACGCCAGTCTAGCAATTAGGTAGAGGATATTTAGGACCCATCGGAGACCTGCCTTCCATTGGCAGGAGAAACTTGTTAATCAGGACTCAGGATTTCCTCTCCTGCTCTAAATCATTGGTCTATGCATCATGGCAGGAACACTTCAAGATGGATCCTTAAGCCAGCAGTGTCCACAGTGATGACCACGGCATGAAAGTAAGCTCTATCGATGTTAGGGTTTTGTGAGTAGAGGCATTCTCGCAGTGCACCGTAAGTTATCAAGTTTTATGTTTTTTTTTTTTTTTAGCTGCTATGGTTGCAAGCGTGAAGCAAAACATCATCATGCATTATTTATATCATTGGAAGCTTTCAATATAGACTCCATTACTGATATACAGCGTATCCATGGGAATAGTGTTATATTGAGGTCCGTAGCAACTATTCCATTCTTCTGTGGCCACCAACAACTATAGGTGAATTCCACCCTGTGACCCATTTTCTTCAAGCACTTGCCCATGAAAATATATGGGAAATTTGCACAAAAAAAAAGAAAAGGCTGGAGGCATGGAAAAATGGTTTGGATCCTTGTATTTGGTCAATCCAAGATTGGGAGACAATGGATGCATTTTCAGACCAATTTTTCTGCCAATCCAGTTTAAATTGCATGTATTGACTAATCCTGGGTTGATGAATTAGGTGATCCAAACAAGGCACTGAATGTACAGGCAAATAGAGTAATGAGCACCGTCTACTAGTGTACAAAGCTTCAAATGGTTGGTAGTTAGCCTTCATACACGGCCCATGGTAGGATGATAAGGGTTGTTAGGATGCCTGTAAAATCTTTATGGATGGATTCCATGTTGAAGTGTTTTTTACCGGCAGGTAAACACCCCCATTTACTCTCTTATAGGGATTAAACCTGTAAAGGAGGTCAGGTAAATACCCCATTTATTCCTCTATGGGGATTAAAACCTGTAAAGACATTATACACGGGAGAGCATGATACTTGATACAAACACTTTGTGGAGCTCACCATGAACTGTACCGTACATCCTAGTAGTCCATATGTGTCCCTTGTGCTCACCTTTAAAAAAATTAATTAAAAAAATATTAAAATATAAAAATTGATGGGTGCAAGACATCCAATTGGGCCAGAAGGAAGGCATTGATTTGTGTTTGGGCCTGCTATGATGGGTCAACTGTCTTACGACTCCCTTTTATATAATTTGAAGTTTTTGGTTTGATGTACCACAGAAAACAGTGGGAAGGAAGTTGATATTTATGCTTTACCTTCATCCATGTACGTGTCACCTTTGAACAGATTGATCTCAAATTAGCATTATGGTAGCCCTACGTAGGTTTCAATGGTGGGTTTCATCATTGTCAATTTTGGGCTCATGCCTTAAAATCATCTGGCAAAATGAACGGACAGTATGGATAAAACATATGGGGCCCACATCGTCAGACCTGCCCAAAAGGTGTAGGTCTCACGGTCATCCAGCCTTCATTCCCATGTAACTTATTGGTAAGCAATTAGAGGTGAAATTCACATCAATTACAGTGAATCAAACAGGGCGATTAGCTACTTAACCCCACGGTGACGTCACCACGTTCTGTGGGCCCCATCACACCGTCCATCCATTTAGAGAGCATTTTAGGGGATGATCCAAAGAATGAAGCAGATCTCAAGTAGACCACACCACATAAAACAGTGGGGACAGTGACGCCAACCGTTGAAACCTTCCTAGGGCCCACCATCATGTTCATTTGAGATCCAACCTGTTTATAAGTTAACACAGACATGGAATAAGGGAAAACACGAATATCAGCTCGATCGAAAACTTCTATGGCCATGAAGCTTCTATGGCCCCAAGAAGTTTTTAATGGTAGGCGTTCAATCCCCACTGTTTTCTGTCGTGGGGTCAACTTGAGCTTTGGATCTGCCTAATTCTTTGGCTCATGCCCTAAAATGATCTTCCAAATGGTTGGACCGTGTAGATACAACACATACATCATGGTGGGGCCCACAACGTGGTAATATCACTTCGCTAGCGAGGCTCGCTACTGTCAGGTTCAGTAGCTAATCCCCGTCCATCAAACAGGTATCATGCACTAATTCATATGGCTTTCTTTCGGTAGCTAATCCCCGTCCATCAAACAGGTATCATGCACTAATTCATATGTGGCTTTCTTTCGATCTGTTTATGTCGAGGCAGGTTCCCTTACAACTTTGCGTCAAACAAACTAATACAAAATGTTTGCGTGGAGCCCATCATGGAGTGTGTATGCTATCGAACTTGTTTATTAAGATCACCCCACCATCAAAGTCAGACGGCCCAAAAATAAGGCTGATCCAAGCATCATTTGAGACACCACATGACCTGATGTTTTTTGGGGGGTGGTCCATGTCTAAAGTGTAGCCCACCTAATGATTGGAAGCAAGATTTTCCTGGCATCCATGTTAGAGTTTTGGAAAGCATGTTGGAAAATAAAAAATTTCAGAGGGCAAAATTAATCAATTAATCATTAAGGATCATCATTAAGAAATCATCAAGTTTTTGGTCGAGAAAGCCCTTTTGATTGCCTGTGTAAAAAACCATTTGATTTTCAGTACCATACCTTTGGAGTAGAATACCCCCTCCTATATATATCCCCAACGAAGAGAGGAGGAAAGCCAATTCCCTGACCTAGAGTAAGGCTAGGGCAACGGATAGAGATGCATGCAAAATGAACCCCCACAAGTTTACAAGTATAAATGGGAGCAAGAGGAGGAAAGAAGCAAAGTCTCGTTGATTTATCTCACTATTCAGTTTGCCTATGTGGTGACGCCCTAAGAGACAGAATTCATAGCTCTCTTTCTGTGTGTACTTTTTTTGGGATGAGATCCTATTTATGAATAATTACAGTGAAGATATTCTTAAAATCATTTAAAGCCTTTTGAGATATGGGTACCAACAAAAAATGATGTGATGGATGATTTAATCTACATAATCTTAGCAATAAAAGTGTCCTTAGGAGACCCATGGGTCATAAGAACCTAAACCATATCCTAATGCATAAACCCAACAACACCCCATGAGAACCATTGCAATTGACTTATTGAGGGTCACAAAAGCACATCACATCAAGAGCTTGAGCTCCTCAAAAGTTTTCAGGTCTAAATATTTGTCAAAGCTAGTACAAGAGTAAATCTTGACCAAGCATTATGGGTCACTCAACCTAGAGACTTGAATTGATCCTCCAATATAAGTGTCCAACAAGTCCAATACCAAAAGCCTATTCCCAAGGCACACTTAGGGCCTATTTGTTTCACCAACTTCCGTTATTTTTATAACGTGAATAAATCATCATTACTATTTCACAACGTTTGTTTAAGTATTATGCCACATATTTCGAAAGTCGAATGCAAATGTAATAGGAGATAGGTACAAACATTTGTAATCATTAATAAATTTACATTGCATTGTAGTGGAAATTCTAATCCAAATATCAACATCGGTTTATTTTAGCGTTAATTTAACATTAAAAGTAACGTAAATTGCCATCATTGCATTTTTACCACAATAAAACAACGTAATTGATGCCATTATTGTAGTTACATGCAATTGATATTACGAGATAAGTAATTTGTAATTATTGCCCATTTCATTTACTTTACTGTCATAATTGATAAAATAAATAGGCCTTTACTCTCTTATGTACGGTAGAGCACAAGCACACTGGCTTGTCATCAAATACGATGTTGGAGACCTACCATCTCAATTCACCACCAATCCCTTCACACAAGATGGCTTCATGAGAATGATAGCAACCACCGGTTTGTCCTATAACCTATCAAGTGGTCACGGCACAACAGGATACTGACATCCATGGAATACAACTCTCCTTTGATGGATGGCCATTGTGACCAATTTCAAGTTTCCAAAGGCAACCAAAGGAATCTCTCTCCTTTAACCTGCATACTTTTATGTTTCAAGATATACCCGCATATCAGTTATGGGATTAATGACATATCCACACAGAGCCCATGGTCATCATGATCTACGGTCAAGATCATCAAATCAACTATTAACATTAACACATTAGCTTTGCAGCGCACACAACACTAACAATCCCATTATCATGGTGGGACTCCACATAGGCCAGATGGCATACACAGAAAATGGTGGGCTTCCAATAGACAATAGTCAATAAACAAGCAAAAAAGCAAATGAATGAGCAGGTGAATACTTGTGGGATAAGCCCTATTCTACAAGGACTTTCAGAGCAACGTGCCTCAGTTTATGTTTTAGTTATCCAAATGTTTTTAAATTTTTTGCTTCTGAATTGGGAAGAAAAAACAGAGAAGGAAAAAGACACAACTGCAACAAGAACTCCTCCAACAAATAATTGAATGCAACATCAAAAGCTAGCATAGCAAGGAGCAGATTATAACACTGGAAAACGATATTTCTAAGATTAACTGCCAGGAATGGGCACTCCATCTTGTGTAAATACCAGCATCAAGCAGATTGAAATACAGTGGTCACCAGGACAGAGAGGAAAAACCTGGTTTAACCAGAATAAAGCGGATTGTCTGGTGGCGCCAGGTAAGGAAGAAAGCACATGTTCGTTACACAGGCTGCCTGTTTGTTTCACCTGAACTAAGGAGATGGGAGAGGCTATCCATTGGAAACCAAAGTTGGATTGCTTGAGCAGATGTCCCTTTGATGGAGGGTTACCAACTTCTCTTCTGGGTTACAGAGCCCTGCTTGAAAGAGAGACAGAAGCTTAGAGCTGGTAAGTACCTGTTGGGCTAGTTTCCAACTGGAATCCCACTAGACAATAAATATGCATTAAAATAAAATAAAAAATAAAAAAGATGCTATTTGGTACGCGCAATTGTAGGCCTTGAAGCCTACAGCTATCCATTCTGTTGGAATGGTGGGCCCCACACCCATCGCTTTTCAGGGCTGGTTGGGGCCTTCCCATCTAATTGGCGACCATAGTCCCTTCGCAACTACAGTTTGCAAGGCCTACCAACATTGTACCTCTCCCAAAAACCTCTCATCGAGATAAGGAGGTTTGAATCAATAGGGAAGAAGTAACCTCAAAGGAATCTAAAAATTATAACAAATGTTCGAAATATCGGTATCGCGTTACGTATCGCATCCTTCAGATACAGATACGTATCAGTTATCGCACAAGATATATCGTCTGTATTGGGTAATTTATCGCACTTTTTGGGAAACATGGGGAAACATTGGGAAAATGGTTGAATTTTTCAATGAAACTTCATGGATTATTAAAAATGACCTTAATACACACTTTTAAATCATAACATCTCAAAAAAGAATTGCACATAATGGGTTTTCTTTGTATAGGGTCCTAAGCTATGCACTGCCTGATTGAACTAATGCAACTATATTCAAATTGAATGCATAACATTTAAAGAGTACGTGATGATCATTTCATCAAACACTCCTAAATACTTTGAAATTAGTCTCAATTGACAGCTGGTTGAAGGGAAAATTCAAAAAAAAAAAAATTAATTAATTAAAAATGATTTTTATTTTTCGAAAATTGACTAGGACTTCACGAATCAGTAGATCATCCCTCATGCATGCTTGATTTCATGTTTGGAGTGCAACATTGCAAGCAATTTGGGAAAAAGTGGGGAAATTTCGATTTTTTCTCAAATCGGACCACCTACACTCAAATTTCAAAATTAGAGTGTATGTGATGATCATTTTATCAAATACTCTAAATACTGCGAAATTAGTCTTAATTGATAGCTGGTTGAAGAAAATTTTTGAAAAAAACATGGAGAACTTGAAGAACCAATGGATATCAAAATCAAAGCTCCAACTCCATGATTTTTAATGCAAAACATGAAGAACCAATGGATTTAAAACCATTAGACACTGATTTAACATAATTTCAACAAAAAAAAAAAAAAAATGGATTGGAAATTGAAAACTTTCACCCGATCGAACATGTGGGATATATTGGCACTACCTATGTGTTTCGTATCGCATATGTGGGATACAAGATATACCGTGGGATATATCGGCTAATATCGTCGATATTTAAAACATTGATTATAACGGATCAAACCGCTGATTTTCTTAGTTGCAATTCACACACTTTTCTTATCAATTATGACTTTTCTACATGTTGATCTATGATGGTGATTAAATGTTTCTGGGCCTAAATGCCTGAGAAGAATTTCTCAGGGGCCAGCATCAGAAACAGTAAGCTTGTTTCAACATGGACCTGCGGAACCCAGCTGTCCGCTGAGAAATTCTTCTCGGTGATCTCCATGCAAATGCAGCCGAATAGATTAAGACTTCATAAATATAAGAGGGAAAAAAAAGAAGAAAAACAAGGCAAACTGCTGACATGCATAACAAAGCATGTTGAAAAATAACCCACCTGAACATGCTGGAATATCCCACACAGCAATGGATGATTCTGAGCAGTCTGGAGCACAAAGTGCTCGGTTGTCTTCATGGTCGACATTCATTGCCAGCATCCATGAACCAATTGTAACATCCTCATTGCTAAACATTCGGAAACTGTAATGTCAAATGGAATACAGTTTGTTAGAAGGAAATAGCTTGTTCTAGAATGCATCACATGAAGTTAAGCAGTGTCTCAACTCTACCGAATGGTCAACACAACAGCATCTTACAGAATGGAGATGGATCATAGAAAAATTTTAAGACCCAAGACATTTCATATGGCATTACAAATTGCTTAATCGTATTTTTCTATTAGGCAAAAAAATGAAAGAGTTGTTACATACAGAGACTCCTTGGAATCTTTAGACACGTGAAGATTACGATTGATGAGTGGATCATGACAGTGCCTACTCATTGAAAGCACAAGGTTACTTCGTCGCTGAAAGAGACAATGGGCATATGACTCCAGTAGATGTTTCCTCGTAAGAAAAATGTAAACTTCCTCGGTTGAAAGAGATGCATATGGCTCCAGCAGATGCTAGAAGTAGTTCCACACATCTATTTCTGCCAAAAGGTAACAGAAATAGCCAATGTGTATTTTTGAATGTCTTGAAAGGAATTTGTCTGAAATTATTTATCAAAAATTTGTTTTCCCTAGTTTCTGGCATTTCAAGCAAGCATGGACAAATTTTCCATAATTTAGTGGAGATTCTGCTTTCAAACAAGAGGCATTTTGCAAGTTGAAATGGGAGACAGGCTTTCTACAAGGCTTTTGGAATTAAAAGGGAGTAAAGGATTTGATAAAGCACTTTGGGTTTCATGTTCAGACCAAGGGTAAGGGAGAAAAACTGTTAGAAAATAAAACAGTAAACATAAAGCTTTCACTAACCCACAGAACAGTATGTGCCCTGTCTATCAATGTGCTTTAGGTAAAGAAAGAAAGAAGGAAACGTCCCATCATGAGATTGGAGAGCACAGATAATAGAGACACTTCATTACTTTGATTTCCATATATGGCTTCAACCTAGATAGGAATCATCTGCAGGGATTTGATTGTCGTGGCTAGGTTTTTTGGTACAGCTTAGATCCCTCATAGATAGATTGAGTAAAATTGGCGGCTTTGTAGATTTACTGAGAATAAAAATACCAAGAAAGGGGAACAATGGGATAAGGGACTTATTATCCTTTTTTTTCCCTTTTTAGAGAATTTAAATATAGAGTAACCTGGTTCATACAAACACCCTCTTCTTTCTACTTCAGTAATATAATGCTGGAAAGTTATACATTGTACTACTATAATTAAAAGAAAGTGTTTATCCATCCATACGGGTGTAAATAGCCACTCCCTTTCTTTCACCAATAATATATTCATCGAAAAGAGTAAAGGATGTGGGAGAAAGCAAGCTCTTTGTATGAGTAAAGACTACTGGGATACAATAAAATTTGAGGGAAATCTGTTCTTTCCACAAAAGCAGCCTAATATGCAGCCTAGCAATTAACATAAACCTCAAAACCCAAATGAGGGGCATTCAACCTACCTTTCCATTAAAGCTCTCTCCCTATTTGAACCCCCCAAAACAACCACAACAAACAAGCTCTCCCCGTGAAAATTATCTCTGCAGACCATGTGACCAAGGTTGCCTCTGCCGCAATGTCACAATTGAATCTCATTTACCTAGCTTACCATGGGTAATGCAGTCTAAATAGCAAGTTTGTGCAATTGCAGGAGATCCTAGGGATTGAACATCCATTGTTGGGTGGTCCAAGATGAGGTCATATGGATCAAAGAGTTCTCATGTGGCATCCAGTCATTTAGGTCCTGTGCTACGTAGTGTGTACTTAGACACAGAAATGACAATGTGTCAGCTACGGATACCATAGAACCTGACATGTTGATGTCTGCAACAGTAATATTTGAATGACCTTAGGGCACAATCTCAGTCCACGGATATCAGTTTTAATCAAGTCCTAGATGGGTTACTATATCGCCAGCTCCTTAGAAAAGGAAGGAATCCATATATCATCTTGTTTTATAGAGGATTGTTATCCATTATTTCCTTGATGGAACTATTTTTATTTTTTTTTTGATGATCGCCTTGATGGATTTTGTATCTTTTCTTCCTTAGCTTGTCACAGATTCTTTTGTTATCGAACAAAAGTTATGAATTTACTGCCAGTGATTTAAATATCAATATCAGTGCACGTATCGCACCTTTGGGACATGAAAACAAATCAGTACACGTGAGAAATATCACACATATGGTGAATGTATCGCTGTTTGAGGGAAATATTGGGAAAGGATGAATTTTTTTTTAATAGAACTTCAGGATATGTTGAAAGAGACATGATTACACACTTAGAACTCAAAAGATCACAGACAACAAGTATGCACAATGAGTTTCTTTTGTATAGGGTCCCAAGCAATGTGTTATCTTACAGAAATGATGCAATTATATCCAAAATTAATTCAAATAATTCATAAATCATATAATACAAGTATGAAAGAAAATTCCCCCAAACAAATTTGGGAGAAATAGATTTTTGTTGGGTTTTTCGCGAACGCATTTTCGGTGGGGGAATGTATCACAAATCATGTATTGATGATAGAGGGGAAATTTATGAAGGGTTTTTCACAAAATATCCCAATATGTTGATATATCACAAATTCACAATATATCGGCAATACATTGCGATACATTGTATATCATATTAACTACATACAAAATTGATAGCATCGACCGATGTATCAGCCGATGTTATTGATATTTAAATCACTGCTTATAATATATATTTGTTCATGAAAGTGTATACATAGAAAGCATATCTAGATAAATAAAAAATTACTTCAGTATCATAGGTAATAAGACGAGGGAAAGTATACTTAGATGGTCTGGTCATGTTCAACCGAGACCGAGAACTACACCGATTGGGAGGAGTGAATTGGTACAAGTAAAGGCTCTAAAAGGGCAAGGGGAAGGCCCAAAAGGATGTAGGTGGGGTAGTAAGAAAAGACTTGATGACCTACGGTCATATTGAAGTTATGGCCCTTGATAGAGTGGAATGCTGGAAAATGACACATGTAGCCGACCCCAATTAGTTGGGATAAGGCTTAGATGATGATGGCTTTAGTATATTTAAAAAATAATAATAATAATAATAAATAGTGTACAACTAATAGCAAAAGTCATTGAAAGGGATAAACTGAGGGTCATTCCAAAGAGCCATGTCACTTTTACATGTTTGATGCTAAAATGTGCTTTGCATGGCGACCTTTTAAATAAGTGGAGTGTCCTCGTTATATAGCCCCTATCAATTTATCCAAGTAGCCTATTGACGCAAGGGCATCTTGGTGTGACTCCAAGGATGCACTGTATCTCCACAATAGGGGTGGGTGGCCCACAAAGTGGGGCCTGTGTGGGACCAATTGTGGGACAGTGCGATTCAGAGACCAGAGACCTGTGCAATGCGGGGGTTGCCCACGGGAAGGACTCGCTTGGGTTTGCCTTGGAGAGCCAGAATATAGGGATAAATCGGTGCTCTCCCAATAGCTTTGGAGCTTTTAGTGCATTGGTCGGTTGTTCGCTATCAAAGTGGTATCAGAATTGGAGCCCATGGATCGAGTTTCCTCACCGGTTTGGGTGGATGATGCGGGGCATCTTGATACAACTCCAAGGATGCACCGTATCTCACACTAGGGGTGGGGTAGCTCACGAAGTGGGGCCTGTGAGATGCAGGATGGCCATGAGGTAGGACCCATTATGGGACCGTGTGATTCAGGGACTCGTGCGACGCGGTGGTTACCCACAGGGAAGACTCGTCTGGGTTTTCCTGAAAAAGCCAAAATATAGAGATAAATCAGTGCTCCCCCAACGGCTCTAGAGCTCAGGAACCTATAAAGATTAAGGCAGTTTCATCCCTAACCTGCTGGTTTATGTTTTGATGGCTACCTGGACCATGCCTAACAAACTTCTAAAAACCAAAATCCCACACCCAACATTATGGCCTTCCTATGAATTGATTAAGGAGAACTTCATCTGTCGGCGAGTGAAGTATTCCCTCACAAACGATTGGGATGAGCTTACTATCTCATGAAAGAGAGAGAGGTTTGTAGTTATTTGCATGTGAACTTTGGCTTCATTATTGGGTGTCATCAAGGTCAAGCATACCTTGGAGTCATTTATGAAGCACACCTTCAAAGTCAACATAGCCATTTGACCAAACCTAATCAGGAAGGATCCCACTTTCCTACTCTCATCTCTAGCAAGATCATAGGAACCTAACCATAGAGCCAACCCAACACCCATACCCTTCCACAATAAATGATGTGTGAGCAGAGTGTAAATGTGCCAACTCATGTGGGCTGAGTATGTAGCATGCCGACATGAGGGAATCCGATCCCCGCTTTCCGCATGATGTCATTGTAGCATCATAGAAACTCTCCCTTGTCCTTTTTCCCATACCTATTTACCAATATACCCTTACTACATCACCTTGACATCATCAACCTATACTCATATCACCAAACTACCCTTGGCTCCCCATTTATCACATCACACTCCAAATAACTACTACCACCTCACCCTAAACTACCCCTCTCATCTATAAATAAGGCCACACCTCCTCACTCAATATAATCAAACATGCACATAAGAGGAGGGGGGGGAGGGGAAGAGAGAGACCCTCTCCTCTTCTTTTCCTTTCCCTCACTCAAGCCTTGGCCACCTCTTAACCACCAATATGAGCCACCATCTCTACACCACATCAACTTTAGCCACCATCTCTACACCACCACCACTCTTAGCCACCATCTCTACAACACCATTTGCCTCCCTTCCACCACCATTGCTAGCTCCACTACCACTTGCCCATTCTCCATACCATCAATTCGTCACCACTAGCCCATTCTCTACAACATCCCCTTGTCACCCACTTGCCCCATTCTCTACACCATCCATCCCTCAAAACTAGCCCCGGTCATCCACCACCACTAGCCTCATTCTCTACACCAGCCCGCCACCACCACTAGCCTCATTCTCTACACTACCCTTCCACCACCACTAGCACCATTCTCTACCCATCTCTCCACCACCACTAGCACCATCCTCTACCCATCTCTCCACCACCACTAGCTGCATACTCTTCACCACCCTTGCACAACCACTAGCCCCATTCTCTACACCATCCCTCCACCACCATTTGGCCTCATTCCTTTACACCACCCTTCTCTATACCACCTCTCCACCACCACTAGCACCATTCTCATCACCATCTCTCCACCAGCACTAGCCCCATTCTCTACACCATTCCTCTACCACATTCTAGCCTCCACCACATTCAAGTCTCCACCATATCCTACACCTCACACCCGTTAGTCACCACATCCTAGCCAACACAATATCCTAGCACATCCCAAGCCTCACATCCCTTAGCCTCTACAACACCCCAAACCTCATGCACATTCTCAACCATCACACCCATCCAGGGGAGAGAAAGCATTTAAGAAGAGTAGGCCAAGGCCCCTCCGCGGGAATCATCAAACACGGTAAGGCGCAATTTTTCTTTACCTTTCGCCACATCTCAATCACTTCTACACCCCCTTGCTCATTTGCATCATCATCTACATCATTTCTTTTGCCTTATTTGCATCATCCCTGTATTCTTTCCATTTTTTTATTCTACCATTAATATTATCATGGGAGATTTTTTTGCATGAGTGCTCTGATCCCAAAATTTTGAATCCCACAAAGTAAGGACCATAGATGTGGGGGCAAAAGGTGCCTCACAGCTTCCTCCGTAATTGAGGCCCTTGCCCAAATCTCTGGAACCCATACTTTACATGGAGTTAAGTATTTCAAGTCTAACTTTGACCCTTGGATCACGTGGTGTGGATCCAAGATTTGTCGGCTAGTGGCAACCCCTCTCTTTTATTCATCTTTGCCGATGAGACCAGTTGGTCTGTTTGCACATAATCAAACCAAAAATCTACTAGACTAAAGATCCTCTAGCCTAACCATCAGAGAAAACCTTTTTAAAACATTTTTTTTTGCATATATTGGTTCATCTATGATTCAACCACATCAAGGCACAAGGCTCACAAAGATCATGTCACGTAAGGCTCGCCGGCAAACCACAGGCCACGTTTAAAGGATCAACGTTGAGACTCTTGACCATGTTTCCCATTGCCGTTTAATTAGCAAGAGGTTAATTGCAAATAAACCTAGACGTTCAAACAAGACCATTGCTGATTTCCTACAAGTTCTACCCAAGAAGAACCACGCACTGAATCCAAAGTGCTAAAAAAAATTTAAAAATAAATAAATAAACTCAAAGGCTCTTCTCTATGAAAAGATTCACCCACGATAAACATAGCTTGAATTAAATGAATAACAGCAGTAAGATAAGAAAGCAAGCTCAACATAGCCCGATTGAAGGATAATGAATAGAGAAGAAACTCTCCAGGTAATGATGAAGGGGACTTTGGGAGATTCCAATAGCCTTAAGTGTTATCCATCCACAAAAGGAAAAAAGGAAAAAGGGAAAAAAAAAAAAAAATATTCCAGTGTTAAAAACCATTAGAATAACACAAGAAGAGACACTCTTCTTCTCCATATATAGAAGAGTTTAATAAAGAACACGAAAGAATTCAAATCCTATTCGAGGTTCAACTGTATGCCTTTATAAGCTATATAGCCGTACCCAAAGTAATGCTACCATTTATATATACACCCTAGGGAACGTGCACAGCTGGACTAGTGGATCCCACAGTCCAACGGGTTGATAATCTAGGCCATCCGATTGGATACATGGGTTCCATAGTCCAATTAGACAATTGATATCTCGTCCAGATATTCAATCAGGCCAATGTGGACCCTTAATGTAGTCCAGATATTCAAAATGGGTTGTTGGATGAGCTTCATATTCAATCTGGACAGCTGATGTTGCCGATAGACCATATCTTCAGTTGGACCCTTCAATAGGCCTGATCTTCAATATGGACCCTAAAATGGGCTTAATCTCTGAGTCCAATCTGCAATTTGAAGCCTCCGAAGGACCTGACCATTCAATCAGCTGTCAATAGGGACCACTATTGGCCTCGAGCAGATGATTAGATGGCCTGGATGCATTACAGACTTAAATGCAATACCTATCACTACACGCACAGTATAGGAACAAAAAGGTGATGATGATATAGGAACGAAAAGGTCCCATGAGTACATGTATGAGAAGAGTCTTGCTGTGTCAGAAGAGTTTTGCTCTCTAAGTGTCAAAAGAGTTTTTAACTTGCCTGTTGTTTCTTAAAGCAACCAAGCTTGCAACAACATCCACAGAAAGAGCGTATATAGGACCATAGGCATGGATAAAATACTCCCGCCCTAGCAAATAAGAATGAGGTTCATACCTGCAAATGCACAAGCTGTGGTCACTTTATTTATAAAAAGGCTGACAGCCACAACAGGCAACAGCTAAAAATACGGTAATACCATGAAACTGTAAAACACAGAGCCCAAGAGAGATTGAACCATGTCACGTAATTAAATGAAAATCGTGGAGGCTATATTCCCCATTCAACAAACTAAGACTAACCATTTGAGCTTTGGATCAGTGAAAACTGGACCCTTTTTCATGCATCCAAGATAAGTTAGAGGGTGAGAACGCTCCTTTGCCAGAAGTAATGAAAGGCGATCTGACATTAGAATAAGCTGGAAATCAAACATAAGACACAATCGCATGAAATAGTAGATGTAAAAAAGAAACTTGAGGAAGAAAGACATGAATTAGTGAGAAAGCATGTGAAAGTGCTCCTGAGGTAATTTACCTGGCCTCAGATAAATGTCATCGTCAGCTTTAACATAGAATTCAGAATCAAAGAGTCGATAAGCAGCCTTGAAGAAAGCTAACCTACATACCAAGATTAGATGAGAGTTTCTTCTGTCATAAAACAACATAAGCACAGTAGAATTGATTGTGTAATATATTGCATGCTCACGTTTTATGTGGAAGGTTGCTGTACTCTTCCTCAATGTCTAAGAGCATAAAGTCATCATATTCTGCAACCTCCTTTCTGAGCTCCGACATTTTTGATTGATCACTGGTTCTCCCAATCACAAATCTGAAAGCCAAACCAGTTGCCTCTTCCAAACTGCAGGGACACTTGCACAGTTCAAGTCCGCAATAAGATCAATACTTCCATAAAATATCCTTGAGATAGTGGAAATCAATCACAACCAGATTCTAAACACACGTTGATTCCAAAATCCACTAATTATGGGTATCCCTCATCCTTCAACATTGCTCAACACGAAGAGGAGTGTTGAGCTAGTCTTCTTATGGCTAAACGACCATTACATGGAGCTCACTTGGCCCAATTTACATTCCTAGCCACGTTAAAGACCCCACGTGCAGATTCGTGCATCTTTAAAGACCCCACACTGAGAAGATGCACGTGGGCTGCATATAAGAACTTGATGGACACATCAGACCGTTGGATCAAATGGACAATATGATCAGACTTCTTGGTCGTGAACCCCCATGGGCCACAAAATAATTTGGTTGTTTAGTTTGTTTACATGTTTCGTTATTTTTTGTATAGCTCATATTTGTGTTGAGATTAGGGAGTTACGAATAACTTTTAATTCATTAAGCGTCTTTATATGGAGAATCTTATCTAAGAGCGCCTTTTTGTAAAATGTCTTTTCTGATACTATAAAGAGTTGGACGTCCCCACCCTAGCCAATATGCAAGTTATGAATGAAAGAGATTTCTCTCCTTTTGTTTTGAGATTGAGCAAAATTTCATCCTATGATTGGATTGGTGGTGCGAAACCACGGGAGCGATTCCCTAGGTATATTTTCTACTTTTCACTCTTCTTAACAAGGTATCATCTTCTCTCATCTTCTTTTCTTTTCTTCCTTCATATCTTTTTTTTTTTCGTTCTTCTTTCTTACCGTTCAAAACCCAAAGCAACCACAGTCGGCGATCCCATACTGTCCATACAGATGTACAGACTGGCACACATACGGCTGTCAGTGCGGACGGCCTTGTACAATAGCCCCCTTGTTTTGTCATGAATGCTCTTCCCTTGCCTTAGCTTCCCTCTTCAAAATCCCCTAAACTAATTTCACCAAACCCTAACCCTAAAATATCCAAATCCAAAAATTCATTAACCAAACCATAAATCCCTAATTCCCATAACCTGGAACCCATATTCCTAATTCTAGAAACCCTAAATCATAAATCCCTTAAACTCAAAATCTGAAATCGTAACCCAAAACCTTAACCCTAATGTTCCAAACCCTAATTCATCTAAGCCTAGATACCCCAAACTCATTTCCCACATTCCCTAGCCTTTAAACAGCCATAACACATCAAAACTCTTACAAGACACATGATTTCCATTGAATCCGGATTTCATCATATGCTAGGATGGGGGTTCTATCTCCCATAGGTCCTGTTAATCAGTAAATTATAAGATTCGCATTGCAGGACTGTCGTAGGCTTGAATTTGAACATGTCGTGAATCTGAAATTTTTGGATTTACGATAAATTAGCTTTATTTTATCATTCCATTGCTCTAGTTGATCTGTCTTTTAATTTCATGGCATCATATTAGGTTAGATCAACAATTGCATACCATGTAGATGCAGTTTTCTGCATGTCATGGCTAAATACATTCTCAAAGGATAACAAACAGTGTAATGAAAAAAGAAAACAAATAAGTTAATGATTCCATATCCAATTAAAACATGCGCATGCAGAGAACAAAGTTTATGTGTTGAAGCTGATCCTTTCCATGTAGTCAAAACAATGACTTTCTTTTGGTAGTGATAGGTAGAGAACCCGAATCAACTCTTTTTTGTCATTACATGCTAGAGTCACCAATATAAAAAATGCTACTTCCCTTTCATCTCTCCACCACTCGCCTCCCTCTCATTCTTTTTAAGGTACCAGGGATAAATTCCGCTTGAAAACTTAATAGATCTCTATGTAGATCCTTAAAACCACTTAAGTCTGCTTTTCAAAATCTAGAAGAACTAGATGATCTTGTTTGATTTTTCCCATAGGATTTGGACATTGTCATTTCCTCTCCAATAATCCATTTGATGGACACCAATTAGGCAAGACGAGTGCACTTTTTATGATATGTCATCAGCATTGTACCCACAATTTGGATGGCCTAGATTGGCATACATGGCGGATGTGTGTGTAAGATCCACCATACTCTTCCAAAATCTCAAATCTAATCTATATATACACATCAACAATGTTATCATGAAGACTTTGCATTTTCTCAACAGAAGTGGAAATAGAAGATAAATTTCCCTCTGTAGACTTCCCTTTTAACTGAACAGCCTACCTAAACCTCTAAAACTTTACTTTTCATTTATAAACGTTGGAGCTTTTTTCAAACGAAAATACCCTTATTATACCACGCATTACAAGTATAATCATTTCGGATAAATTTCCCTCTATATACTTAACTTTTAACCAGTCATCCTAACAAAACCTTCAAAACTTTAGTTTCTATTTCTAAATGTAGGTTGTACGGATGGGCTGAAATGGTAAATGGTGAAACGGTGATCTGTAGGAATTGACCAAGTACTCGGTCAATATTCACCTATACGCAGTGAATATTCACCTGTACTCGGTCAATATTCACCTATACTCACTCGGACAGTTTTCACCTATACTCGGCGAATTTTTTCTTGTACTCGGTCAATATTCACTTGTACTCGGTGAATATTCACACGTACTCGGCGAATTTTCACCTGTACTCGGTCAATATTTACCTGTACTCAATCAATATTCACCTGTACTCGGTGAATTTACACCTGTACTCAGTCAATTTTCACCCGTGCTCGGTGAATTTTCACATGTACCCGATCAATTCCTTTTTATTCGATGAATATTCACTGAGTATGTTGTAAATCTAACCGAGTATTGTGAACTTTATTGTGAACTGTTTTGTGAACTTTTTTGTAAACTCATTTATAAATTGTTTTGTTAACTATTGTGTCCTTGAACTATTTTTGATATATTTTGCAATTCATTCATCTTTATAGAAATTGAAGTCTCCGAATAAGGGAAGCGATTTTGAGATCCCAAACTTGTCCGCGAAATGTTCATTAACATGGTGGTTTGATAAAGTCAAGAGTGGTTTAGAGAAGAATGAAACTAGGTTTTAAGTATATTTAGGCAGTCCCCATTTTCTTTCTTGTTAGACATTCCATCATTTATATTTATATGAGCTCTATCGCACGTACTTTTTTTGATACATAGATGTGATCTCGTATTTGAGATATGGAAGAAGCTTTTGAAATTTACTAAGATGGACTTCGCCCTTATAACAGAGCTTAAAACCAGAGGCCTTTCGATACCCAAAATAGAGACTAGTAAGAAGTCCATAAGAGATAAGTACTAGAAGAAACAATATCCCATATTAAAAAACATCTAGGAGAGGTGTTTGATAAGATCGCCGGCACCAATAAGCATGAAGATGTCGTGAAGGTTGCCTTATTAATGTGTGTAAAGTGGTTTATTAGGGGGACTAACACCAAATATTATTACAAATCAGAGAAGATTGACTTGGTTGACTCTTTAGAATAGTTCAATAGGTATCATTGGGGTAGTTTGACATTCACGAAAATGAGTCAAGGAGTTGAAAAAGCCGTCAATGCATCACATAGGACACGGAAAACCTACAACATCTACAGCTGCATTTTCCACTACAAGTAAGAATTCTTTCCTTATTCCACATAACTAATGTTTGTATTAAACTATAGTTATTTTAACCTCATGCAATTTCATTGTAACAGATATGGGTCATTGAGAGAGTACCGACCCTTAGAGACTGTGTGATCTTATTTGTTCCCTCCCAAATTCCACGTTTCATTCAATATCGAGGCTAGAATGGTAGAAGGTACAGCACAATATACAATATCTTCGAAAGTGAAGACGTGAGCCAATTTATTTCAAGTTATTTGGTCGCTTAGTTTAACATATAGGTTCTACACGTGAACTTGAAACAAGTTATTTTGCATACCAAAATAATCTTTACCTTGGGACACACGAGTGAAGAACTGGAGACGGAGGTCATTCGTCTGGTTCGTGAAAAGTTTGAAGTTTAAGATAAGAATTACTTTACTATGCAAAATAACTTGTTTCAAGTTCACATATATAACCTATATGTTAAAATAAGCGACCAAATAACTTGAAATAAATTGGTTTACGTCTTTACTCTTGAAGATGTTGTATATTGTGTTGTACCTCCAACCCTTCCAGCCAGTGTTTTAAATATCCCACGATATATCCCACGATATATCTTATATCCCACTATGCGATACGAAACACACAGGTAGTGCCGATATATCCCACCTATTCGATTAAGTGAGCATTTTCGATTTTTGATCCATGTTTTTGCTGTAAATCACATTAAACTAGTATCAAATTGTTACAAATCTATGATTCTTCATATTTTCCATGAAAAATCATGGATTTGGAACTTCGATTTTGAGATTTGTGGGAGATGGGTCGAATTGCGGAAAATTGAGAAAAATCAAAATTTCTCAATTTCTCACAAATTAGTTGCAATCTTTGTATCCAAACACAAAATTAAACATGTATGTAACCTGATCTAGTGATTCTTCTTTGGCTTTTGAATGAATTGCTTGTGTTTTCATACATGTCTTCTTACTTTTATAAATTATATGAATAGACTTTGAATATACCTACATCAGTTCTGTTGGAAAGTGCAAATATCAGGACCCAATACAAAAGAAACCCCTATTATATGCACTTTTTTTGTAATGTTTTTATTTCTAGGTATGTATTGATGTCTTTTCAACAATCCTTGAAGTTTCATTGAAAAATTCGACCAATTTCCCAATGTTCCCATGTTTCCCAACAACAGCGATACATTACGTGATACAACCGATATATCTCATGCAATAACCGATATGTATCTGTATCCCAAAAGTGGGATACATTATGCGATAGCGATATTTAAAACATTGCTTCCAGCCTTAACAAATGAGATCACACGGTCTCTAAGGGCCGGTACTCTCTCAATAACCCATATTTGTTACAGTGAAATTGCATCAGGTTAAAAAAATATAGTTTAATACGAACACTAGTTATTTGGAATATGGAAAAAAACTTTGTAGCGGAGAGATGCATCTGTAGACGTTGTAGGTTTTCCCTATCCCATGTGATGCCTTGACGGCGCCTTTAACCCATTAACTCATTGTTTTGAATGTCAAACTACCCCAAGGATATCTATTGAACTCTTTTAAAGAGTCAACCAAGTTGATGTACTCCGATTTGCAGTAATATTAAGTGTTAGTCCCCCTAATAAACCGCTCTACACACATTAATAAGGCAACATTCACGACATTTATATGCTTATTGGTGCCGACGATCTTATCAAACACTTCTCCTAGATGTTTATTTAATATATGATGGTCAGTTAAAAGTGAAGTCTATGGAGGGAAATTTCTCTGAAACGATTATAATTGCAATGTATGGCTTCTTGGACAAAGGCACCATCTTCTTCATTTTTTATCTCTTCACATAACCAGTTTGAAACAATGAAGAAAACAAAGTGGAGATTTCAAGAAGAGACGAGACAATTTCAGGAATAAATATGAAGACACGAAGATGGGATTTTGGTATAGCATGGGTATTTTCATCCGAAAAAAGCTCCAGCATTTATAAATGTAAAGTTTTGGAGGTTTAGGTAGGCTGGTCAGTTAAAAGGGAAGTCTACATAAGGGAATTTCTCAAAATAGAAACTATAGAAACTAAAAGACTATTAATTCTTGAGCATCGTAATGTTGAAATCAAAAAACGATAAATCACTCGCTCTAAACAGAAATGCTATCTTAAACAAATACATCAAAAGTCGAAAATTACAGAACCAAAGCAAGAGAAATCTATTACCAGCCAAAAGGCATAATCTAAGGACTCACCGCTGAAGCCCTTCCTGATCCGATGGCATCCACGTCTTCCTTAGCGATCTCCGCCGTCCTGTCGATCCGAACCCTGTCTGAATTCCCACAAACCCCATGACCTTATGCCTTTTCGGACCATTGACGAACACCGGATCGTTGCCGAGAGGCTGACCGGGCAGGTGGCCATTACCAATCTCCCACGCAACAGAAACCGATCGAGGCTCCAGATCACGACACCTGTATCCGCGAATCGGCCGAGAGATCGCGATCAGTCCGAAGAAGAAACCGGCTACGCCGAAGACGAAACAGCAGATCGAGACAGCAGGTTTGCGAATTTGAGAGAGCCATGGCTGGCGGGGGTAGAAGAACTTGGGAGATGTAGGCATGTTGAAATAGGATCGAAATTCGCCTTCATAACCCACGAGATTTAGGGTTTCTATTCTAGCGTTTACAGTCGAATCGGTTTTTTCAGGTTTTTTTTTTTTTTTTTAAGGATAAACGAAAGCGGGAGGAGCATTGATTCACAGTAGCGGGTTTAACGACGAGGAAACGAAGAGTTTTAGATATGGAATTGATAACACATCCCGACGTATTGCCGTACGGGAATCTAGCCGTTGAATTTGATTCCTTTTCAGCGACCTGAACCGTTCTTGTGATAGGGCTCAGCTTGGACGGGGCACTGCCAAAAAAAAAAAAAAAAACCTCCCGGATCGAATATTTTAATCATTTGATTAACAAAGGTAACGATGGCCGTCCATGTTCAAACTAATATAGCATGATTACAAATGGGCTGAAGTGACCGTAAGAACCTTCAGATCCTGTTTGGTTTTTCCAATTACCATGGTAAGTGGTTGTAAATGGGCAATGAATTTTTACCATTGTAATTATGCGCTGATGTCACTGAGTGCAATGATGGTTTTGTTACATTATTTCTTTCACCAAGAAATCACTGTTAAAATGATGGCTTTGTAATGTAATAATTATAATTTACTTTACCTACTTCCCAAGTGATTTTGACTCCCAATTAATGGGTCATAATTTTTCTTAAACAAACACGTGAAAATAATGATGGCTCATTTATTTTGCATAAGGAATTGGAAAACAAAACAGGCCCTTATTTATTATTACCCCCCACGCAAGATAAGACCCATCATGTGATTGGTTTGGATCTTATTGGAAATTTGAAACGTATTGTACTACAATAAGTTAAGATGTATTCTAGCAGCTTCAACACATCCCAAAAGTTAATGTGAGCATCATTGTGGACAAATGATGTGAAAATTGTTGTTGTTATTTTAATCTCAATCACGTGATTAATGTAGGCCTGTCAAAATTGAATGTGCAGCTGAATTCAAACCTAATAGTTATGACCCTAAGTGCCAATATGGGCAGATATATTAAAAATCGTCCATATGTAATTGGGTTCTAATAAGATCGGTTGTCTATTCAACCACTTGCATAGCGTTGCTTAAGATAATCAAGTGATGGTTAGAGAGTAGAGGTGGGCATCGAGCTGAGTCGAGTCAAGGTAAGCCAAGCTTGGCTCGACTTGTCTATGATGTACTTGAGTTCAAGCTCAACATTGAAGCTTGGCTTGTTTGCCAAAGCTATCGAGTCGAATTCGAGTCGAGCTAGTGGTTCGAGTTGAGTCGAGTTTACCTCAAGTCAAGCTCAAGCTTGTTGGGTGAGAGAGTAATGGATTCTGTTCTTGATCCTCCTCCATTGATGAAAAATTCAAAAATCTTAAGAGAATCAAAACAAAACCCGATGAAAAAATCAAACAAAGCTTTGAATCGGATGAGGAAACCTGTAAGAACCAATCTGTTCTTGATCTTTTTCCACCCACAGAAATCAAGTACTATAAAAGAAATAAAGCAGAACACATATCAGAAATCCAAGTAAATAACTTTAACTAATCAAATCATTGGATTTCCTTGAAGCTCTAACAAATCTGAGAAGAACTCATCTCGGATTTCTTGGATTTTTCGCCCAAGAAGTAAATTTCAAGAGATTGAAATCATACCATTGTGAAGCTAAAATAAAAATTGGTGGTGGTGGTCTGGGCGAGCGTGCGGCTGGCAGCGGGTAGAGAAAGAGAAGAAATGGAAAGGGAAAGGGGGTGCGTGCGGTCAGGTAAATACTCTAGGGTTTTTTTTTTTTTAAAGTTAAAACTTAAAACTTATATTAATATTTTTTTTATATATATATATATATAATATTTAATATATTTATTAATCGAGCCGAGTCGAGCTCGAGTTCAAGCTTCGAGTCAAGTCGAGTTTGAGTTCGAGTCGAGTTGAAATGCCCCTTGGTTGAACTCTCGAGCTTCAAATAATTAGCTTGGCTCGGCTCAAATCGGCCATTCAAGCCGAGAAAATCTGAGCTTACTCGAGCCGAGTCGAGCGAGTTTTTCGAGCTAGCTCAACTCATGAACAACCCTATTAAAGAGTGGGGTTCGTCTTCTAAAAATAGGTGACACCTCTACTTTCTGTATGAAATGGGTTTTTTTTTTTTTCTTCAGTATAGAAAAAACAAAAGAAAAATTCTTACAGTCATTTGCAAAGAACAACTGCAAAATGCTTATTTGCATGGAAAACTCCACTTAATACTCAAAAATAAATTTAACATGTGAGCATAGACTCGAATTACATGTAAAATTAACAACTACTTAATTACTACTACAAAATATGCTAAAGAATGTAATGGCCAAGTAAAGTTATTGATTGCCATAGGAATGTAAATTGTTGATAAAAATAATGATTATGCTAAGGATTATAAAGGGCAAATAAAGGTGAAGATTGTACCAAGGAATATGAAATGAGAGATAATTGAAAATTAATTGAATTATATATTTGGTTTGGTGTGATTAGTATGAGACTTTTTCTTGTACTAAATTTTTTAATTATTTATAATCTTGAACTGATCTTTTATATAATTTTTACGTCTTGATGGTTGCTATAACAATTTCAGCACAGCTAAACTCCTAAAACCTTCTCCCTCATTAGTTTGCAAAATGTACCAATAACCATTCTAAGCTTTCTTGTTGCTTTGACCACGTTCTAATTGCCCCACTAGTGCTTTTATAGATGACATGATGTCGGTCGATGAACGTCAACTATATACCCACAAAATCCTCTCTGAATATCTCCACATATTTTAAATACACAATATATCTCGTGTAAAATTACATGTATCTCTTTAATTGGCTCTTGTAGGAACCAATAAAAATATGACACAACACAAATTTAAAAAAAAAAGAAGTAAAATTCACTTGGTCATTGCCTCGCACGGTGGATATGGAAAAATTAAAAATCCTTATTTTAACATTTCAAACCTTTGGCCGTCTGTCTCTCTTCCTCTAAGTGTGGATAGTCTGTATCCCTATCTACGGTGGGAGCATGGTACGAATAGTTTGGCCATTGAAAAGATTCAATCACTGCAAGCACATCCATTTAAATATGTGGCCTATTATTTGGGCTTGGGCTTAGGATCATCGTATATCCACGTTGTCCAACAAGTGACACATATTGGATTAATTATTAGGTTCGGGACCTAGCACTGAGGGTAGCAAAATCGGATTCCGAATTCAGTAAGGCTAGGAAACATCGAGTCGGATGAGACCTACGAGGCGTAACTTACTTGGGTTACATGCCACCGTATACGGTTCGTGAGCAGATTAGATGAGACCCTAGCCTTACCCAGGATGGTGCGGCCCCTGCTGTGAGGTTACGGTGGGGTTACCTTGATGTATGTGTTATATATTAACACTGCCCATCCTTTTTTTTAAAGATCATTTTGGATAATTATCCAAAAAATGAAGCAGATTCGATTATCAGTGGACCATACCATAAGAATACAGCAGTGATTGACTATTAATGGACCACAAAAGTTTTGGATCAAGTGGATCTGTTTTTTTTTTTGCTTCATCCAAAATTATGTGACCTTATCAATAGATTGGATGATAAATAAATACTATGGAAACACCAAGGTGTGCCATAATAAGTTTTGAATAGTAGGGCAGTCAATCACCACTGTTTCTTATGGCGTCATTCGCATACTTGGTTTTTGGGATAATGTCCCCGGATGATCTGAAAACACCATACATAACACGTAGGTTGGCCCTATGGTAGAGTATTGGGTGAGGCCGGGTCTCACTTAATCCACCCTCATGTGGTCCCACAAAGTATATTTGAAAATAGTTTAGCACTCACACCAATCAAATCTGACCATGTCAGGGCCTCGCTGTATGGAAAAAACAACTTTGGTAAGGCTGTGACCATGTACCCTACTCTAGGCATACGTTCCATTTCCACTTTGTCCATCCATTTTGTCAACTTATTTTAAGGTACATGCCTAAAATTGAAGTAAATTCAAATTTCAGTGGGCCAAACCACGGAAAATAATTATGATTGAATATCCAATGTTAAAAAAGTTTTACATTAAGGCGATATTTGCTTTTTCCATTCAGCCAGGTGCTTTTTCCATTCAGCCAGGTGTGTGGTTGGTGGCCAATAAACATTACGGCAGGCTTTGGGAAGTTTATAACGTGGGGTTCAATCAACACAGCTTCTCATGGTGTGGTCCACCTGAGATTTGGATCCACTTTTTTGTTTTTAATTTTTTACTCACGCCTAAATGATCGAGCAAAATGGATGGAGGGTGTGGATATACAGCACATGCATCAAAGTGAGCCCCGCGCCGCTTCACCGAATCTGCTTTCAGTTTACAGATACAACAGTGGGGCTGGCTGATTCATACCGACCCTGGCGACTCATCCAAACGTAACGAGCGTAAAGAGGGAGCGGATTAGGTGAGACCCCGATTCCACCCAGGTGGGTGGGATCCCTGACTGTGGGGCCCACTGTGATGTATGTGACTACGTCCACGCCGTCCATCCGTATTGAGAGCTCATTTTAGGGCATGATCCAAAAAATGAGGCAGATCTAAATCTCAAGCGGACTATAATACAGAAAATGGTAGCAATCTACAATTAAAAACTTATCATGGACCACAAAAATTTTGGATCAAGCTGATATTTGTGTGGTATCCTCACCCAGATCTTTGTGACCTTATCAACCAGTAGGATGACAAATAAACATTCCGGTGGCTCCATGAAATTTTTAATGGTGGTGATTCAATCGCTATTGTTTCCCTTGGTATGATCCACATAAGATTTGGATCTGCTTCATTTTTGGAGTCATGCCCTAAAATGAGCTTTCAAAACGGTTGGACGGTGTGGATTTAAGGCATGTACGTCACCGTGAGCCCCACAGTCAGGGGTCCCACCCACCTCGGTGATCCGGGTCTCACCTAATCCGCTCCCGTGTAAAGAACGGTCAATCAGCTAGGTGGGTCGCACCGTGAACATGATCTGATCCAAGATCAGGTCGAGCTTGCAAGATTTGTATGAGAAATTGGGCGGCCGGAAAAAAAAAAAAAAAAAGAAGAAGAAGAAGATATTCCAAGTACGGGTGTAGGACGTGTAATAACGGGAATGGCCTGATTTTCTGGCCAGGGAGTGTTTGAGGTGGGGCCTCAGCTGATGAATGGGGCAGATCTCGAACGCTTATGCCACTTGGCACGTGTGATGAGAGGAAATGGTTCGTATAAATTGCTCCTGCCAAAGAGGTGTACACGAGCCGAGCCGAGCTTGGCCTAGCTCGTGCTTGACTCGGACAACCCGAGTCTCAGCTCAGCCTTCGAGCTTGGAACAGCGGCTTGTGCTCGGCTCGGCCAACATCTCAGTTCAATTCGAGCCAAGTTTGACCTGACTTTTCACCAAAAAAAAAATAAAGAGATTAGAGAAGATGACTCACCCAAAGAGATGAGATCATTTGGACAAATGCTAAAAGAAGTGATTTCATCAGGCAATGGAGAACAGACAATCAATTTGAAATATGGTAGGGCGATTTGGACGATTTGGGCACAGAAATGGGTTAGGGCTGGGTTGTTGCTCGCTGAGTAGGATAGGGTGAAATGAGTCGGATTAATGAGGGTGTTTTAAAAGAACCCTTATGTACTCACTTAAACTCGAACTGAGTCGAGTCGAGTCGAACTAGGTCCAACTCGGAATCAACTCGAACTGTTTCAGCTCCCAAAAAAATGCTCGACTCGGTACAAACAGCGTTTCAATCTGAGCCAAGTCCATAGAGTTACTGGGCCAGGTCTGCACGTGTACAGCTCTACAGCCAAGAGATTAAACAGTACTATTCGGGCTTTCTGTTTCTATAAGCGGGCTCCTGATCCGGTCATCCAAAACGTTGATATGATGGGCCCCATCTTAGATAGCCCATGCACCCAAAAACCCAAGGATTCGAAGATCTCCTGTATTTTCTTTTTTTAAGTGTTATTTATGGGACACGTGTACAACTTAACCCGAAATGATATTGTCCGATCTCTCGGCCAGATCACCGTATTCTACGTCGAGATGAGGAACGCTGTCAATCGCACAGTTACAATGGCCCCGCATCCTTAATCATGAACCATGACCCATCAAACTACATGAACGTCGAAACTATCAGATGATCTCGACCATCCATTGGAATAGGCCCCATAAGGAATTTGCTCCCCGTTGCTAGGACCATCCATTCCATGCAAGCGGGCAGGTTTAAAAGAAAATGTCCAATGGGCAAAATCAGACGGTAAGGCCATCCGAAATGATGTGCTTTGGGGCTCTCCACCAGCGTTATGGCCCACCATTTGGAAAATCTATAAAACAAGAAGAAAGAGTGCCAGCTTAGCAGTCCGTGGGCCACCTAAAATTGTCGGTCCACGCTCTCTCAACTACTGTAAATGGACTCGTGCGTGGTGATCGGGGCCATTCATCTTCTGTGACCCGATAAGGAATGGCCGAATACCATGCAGATCAGACACTTCCTACCCTTCAGTCAAAAGGAATTCTGCATCTAAGTTTTAGGCGAGCTAGGATCTTCATTTGAATACAACAATGGGACCCACCAGATCATCTAATTCGTGGAACCACATTCAGGATGAATGGTTCTGATTACAGAACATGGTCCCATGTGAAGTGGACACTGGAGAGAGAGCCCAATGACTAGGATCATACCATTCCGCCATTGTTTCTTTCCTCGACTACTGCAATTTGCATGTCGCTGTATTTTTTTAATTCGGTTTTGATAGGTTACAGTGCCCCTAACACAGTGCCGTACGGGATGGTTTCTACCCCTTGAGTGCATTTTAATGATGATCTAAACCGTTCATATTCTGGAGCCTATAGGTTCAGCCAGTGGTAAGTAACATTCCTTAAACGGCTGATTCTGTATGAAGATTAATATTTAATGGCTCATATTCAAACGTCATGATCATTAGGACCGTGACTTCTTCATGATAGCAACGAGAACATGAACGGTTACGATCAATCTAAGAATGTAATCCCGTGGTGGGGCCCAACTATTGTATGGTAGCGTACTGATAAGGTATGAAAACCTTTTTCTTCATTCGCGACACGTCGCAATTCATTTTCAGGTGGTTGAGCTGTAAGTTTCAGTGACGTCGTGCCACCAAGCGACCAATTTCTGTGAGTAGTGGGAGATGACATGCTAAAGCCAAACCACCGTGAGTGTCAAGGTGGTTCATCATTCAGACCTGACCATTCTTTGGAAAATATCTCCAAATACAAGACTGGATGATCCTGGCGATTTGATAAGTGATGGACATTAAGAGATGTTAGGATCATAAGTTACTTAAGCTACTTATGCCTTAAGTAGCTCATTTTGATTTCTATTTATCAAATTGAAGTGATTGAAGAGGGTTTGTCTCGTTGTTTGCTTGAGATAAGTTACTTATGTCACAAGTAGCTTATCTTAGTTTCTACTTCTTAAGAAGATAAATATATTTGATAAACAACATAATTATCAGCTACTCCTTTCTTTCATATCTAATGATGCCTCTCTTCAGCAACTTATGAAAAATATAAAAGCTAAAAAAAATAAATGATATGATTTAGTACTTATTGAGTAAAAAATGTTACTTATAATTAATTATAAACCAAACTTACTTATCTACTGTTGTAAGTAGAAATAGTAACTTATTAGGTGTTATCCAAATGAGCCCTAAGTAACTTTAAATAAAAAAGTTACTTGTAATTGATCATAAATTAAACTTAAATTGATCTTAAATAAGTTTTTTATTTATTGGTGTTAGTAGAAAAAGTAACTTATTTGGTGGTATCTAAATGGACCTAAGGGACATCTTGTTTCATCAATTATTAGATAATGTGAATAAAAATATTTAATGTTTATAAATTATTTTATAAATGTGGAATGGCTACAAATTACTTTACCATCGATTTTCATGTTTGTCAGTGGTAAAATTATGATGACATTTTACATTAAAGACTTTAATACCATGTCATTGTCAAAGTATACTAACGTTGATATTTATATTTGAAATTTTCACTGCAATGCCATTAAAAAGGTATAATAGTTGCAAATATCTTAAATGATTTCTTGATTACATTTGCATTTGACAAATATGCCCTAATTACAATTGTGTTAGCCTAACTTGCTGGTCGCAAGGACATACCTAGAACTAACCGACTATCTGTTGGTGTAAAAAAATGCATGAGATCCACGCCATTCACTGGGTTCATTGCCTCATCTTGACCTTGGAAACCAAAAACCGGGTAAATTCAAAACTCAAGTGAGCCACACCATGAGAAAGAAGACTTAGGACAAGACACCCACCATTGGGCCCCATTGTGGTTTATGCATGTCGTCCAATCCATTCATACCACTATTCTCACTGAGATGAAGGCACGCCAATTGAATCTATAGATTTTAGGTAGGCCCACCTTAGTTTTGGACCAGTGTGAAGTTGGAGATAAAGGCCTAACACAGGGTTGAACAGTTGATGGAGGATCTCATCCACATCCATCCGTCCTTCCACATCGAGATCTTTCTTTTAAAAAACTGATTTTACCTATAAATAAAAGAAAAAACAATAAAGAGTCTTCGTTTTTAAAACACAAGCCACCCATAATAGAGCTAATACATTTCTTCTAGCTCCAAATGTATGATGGTGGACATTTCTCTCATGCCAACCTGACATAGGGAAAGGTGCTAAACGATAAGAAGAAGATTATCGTCTTCATCAAGTAATCAAGACCTTGAATCCATAATGTGAATTCTTAAATTCACAAAAAGTAAAAAAGAAAGTTCATGAATTTTTATTGCATAATAATATAAGATTAATTGTTTACATTACTTACTTAAATGTGTTGGGTTTAAAACCCCACTTCTAATTGCTGACGTGTGGCTGCAGCAACCATGGAATACAAAACACAAAACTCAAAAAAGAAGAGAATTGAACTGGTGAATTTTGAATTGCTGTGGAAACGATTACACTGGTGCCATTTATAGGCTTTTCTCCTTATGTGAAAAGACAAAAAAAAAATAAATTCCCATCTACATGCTTCCTAGGGGCAGCTAAAGATAGAAAAAATCCAGAAAAATATCTACCGTTATCTTAACCCAGCTAATACTTTAAACTTAGAAAAAATCTAACAGCACAGCTAGCTCACACGGTTCTAACATGTCATGCAGAGCTGGCTCATAAGATCCTTACACGGTTTTGGATTTGCACAAATCCACTATCGTGTCCAACACTCCCCTTCAAACCAAAACTGGATTTATTCGGAGTATTGATCTAAGTCTTCTGAATGTGTCAGTCGGCAATGCTTTGGTGAAGATATCTGTCACTTGTTCAGTGGTGTGATAGTACTCCAGCTTTATCAATTTCTAAGAAAGTAATATCTTGTGTAGATGTGCTCGCTCTTTCCATGTTGAACTGGATGTTTGGTAAGTTCGATTGCCGACTTGTTGTCCACGTATATAACAGTAAATTCCTCCTATGGATGCTTTAGCTCCTTTAGCAAATTCCTTAGCCAGATCGCCTCACATATAGTAGATGAAGCTGTTACGTACTCAGCTTCACATGTAGACAGGGCGACCAGACTCTGCTCTTTAAATTTCATGTGAATGTCGTCGACCCAAGATAGAAATCATAGCCTATAGTGTTTTTTCTTTCATCTTGGTCACCACTCCAATCACTGTTAGAGTATCTATACAGCATCGCCTCATCATCGTACAGATAAAATAAACCGAATTCAATAGTTCCTTTGATATACCTAAGTACTCATTTTGCAACTAGCCAGTGTGACTCTTTTGGGGCTTTCATATACCGGCTTAGAAGCTTAACACTATAGACTATATCTAGCCTAGTGATTGTGAGGTACCTTAAGCTTCCGATTAGGCTCTTAAATAGGGTTGAGTCCTTCTCCATCTTTTGTAAGCTTCAGGCCCGTTGTAACCGGTGTATTTACAGCTTTACAGTTGACCATCTGAAACTTCTCAAGAAGTTCCTTTGTGTACTTCTTTTAGGATATGTAAATGCTGTCGACTTATTGCTTCACTTCAATACCCAAGAAGAAAGACATTATCACGCCCCAAATTCGGAAACTGGCAAATTCGGAAACAGGGCTCAGAAAATTCTCGATCGCCGAATTCGGTGCTGACAGCCTCTGTAGTACCCCATTTTCGGCTCCCAGCAGATATATGCTAGATTCCGATCCTGGGATCCTACAAGGAGGATTTTCCAACGTGCATTTATCTCGCAAGAAGCATAACCATAAGTTTACCCAAATCACAAAAGCAACATCATCATCACATATCCACTAATATAAACAGTTGAATACAATGCTGAAAGAGAAATACATATGTCGAAAATCAAAGCTCCAGAAGACCGATGCACGCTACAAGCTCAACGCTGCAACAACCTAACGTCACCTGCACGCATCTATCATGCATAAGCTTATAGAAAGCTTAGAGGGTGGTGTAAGTGTGTGTAAGGTAAGTGTCAAATATACAATAAAGCCCATAAATCATACATCATCAGTAAACGGAAATACTGACAAGATCATGAATTATACGATATCAGAGTAAGCGAAAATATATTGGTAAGTCCATGAGTTATATAATATCAGGGTACGCAATGCAGATCATAATAAGCCAAATATCATATATTGCGAATGCAATGCAATATGCAAATCCCGACAAGTCCGTTTAAGCTATATAAGTGCAGAAATGTAGAAATCTAAAATGTTATATGCCATGGATGGCATGCAATATGCGATGCGAATGAAATGACAAGCTGGAGTGAAGTCGGGATGATAGTACGTAGTATCGCATGCTATGGGGTCCATCACAAGGAAATTCTATCCAAATCAGTCACATACCTAAATTTGGATAGTCAGACACAATATGGTAAACTCCTGATCTCAGGTTAGTCACGCGCCCCAACCGAAATCCTGGTCATTGCGAAGGTACACGTAACAAATAGTTGCACACCACCAGCCCGAGTGGATAGTGAATAGATGAATGAATGAGTATGCAACTCCTGTTCAGTAGCCTACCAGCACAGTAATCTGCCAACCACTGGTAGCTCGCCAGTGGTGTAGCTCATCTAGGCCTCAACCCTGCCCACATCACACCCGCTCACATCACCGTCCGCCCACGTGGCCCGCCCACATGTGCAACTATGACGGGGTGCCATAATATCATGTTAGTCCCCATATCAAGTCAACATATCAGTACAGTTCCTCTCTGGGGAATCACCGGGGTCTATGACACTCCACATTGACTGCCGTCTCCTTAGCTGCACAACCTAGCGAGTGGAAGAGACCACACTATCCGCCTGACCAGTAGTCTGTCAATACCTACCCGGCTTGTCGATAGTTGACTCATTTGCGAGCTGGTCAAACTTAGCCTAACTTACAGCCCCTCACTCAGGTGGATAAGGCCGCACTCCATCCCAACCGACCACGATACAGTGAGAGACGTGGCCTAGTAGTATTCGATACTCGGGCGCTCATGTTTCACTCGATCTAGACGTTGGGGTGTCTCCTGGCATCGGAGGTTCTGGGACTTTCACCCAAGGACATCGTAAGTGCCCACAGTGCTAGAACCAAGTATTTTCGGTGTCTCATCTGGCCATTAGCGATGTGCCTGTGGAGGCCACAGCCCTGATGTCGTTAGGGCGTACAATGATCATGTCACATATATGCGAGATGCATGAGTCATACAGGCCAGTCATGCAGCACTACTGCGTGTATCGCGCGCTCATGTGGGTAACTCCTATCAATGAGTCCCATGAATAGTCTGCCTAATGTCATATGCTATGATCAGTCACTACTCATATCAAGCATACATATGATGTGTGTGGGCATGACTCATGGAGTTATACTAAACATGTTATAAGGTGATGAACTATCCTCACAACGAAGATGAGCCTAAATGGCTTACACACAATAAGTATGGGCCTATCAATGGGCCTAAGGAGAGTTATAATGCGGATGTCAAACCATCATTGCTCCCAAAGAATGGCCCACACAAAGGCCTAACATACAACAAATGGACCACGCGACATGGGCCTAATACCTATCACAATGGGCCCCGCCCATAGGCCACGAATATATCACAATGGGCCTTACCCCATGGGCCTCGAATACGTCACAATGGGCCTCGACACATGGGCCATAAATACATCACATCGGGCCTAATACATATCACATAGGCCGCATCACATGGGCCTAACATATATGACAATGGCCCGCTCAATGAGCCACACTAATGAGCCTCAGACACATCAATTGGGCCGCATCAATGGGCCGCACCAATGGGCCATGGAACAAATACATCACGGTGGCCCTCAGAACTTGTTGATGTGGTACCGCAGCTACATATCTAGAGTGAGGTACACCAGCCAATTGAATCCCCACCGTCCAAGGTCTGGACGGTGTGGATATATAACATATCATCAAGGTTGGCCCCATCGGGGATGGACAGTGTGCAGATGCAACACATACATTTAACGGGGTCCATAGATAAACAGTGCAGATGAAGCACTGCTTCATGGTGTGCTACTGCACGGACGGTGCAGATGAAGCACTGCTTCATGGTGTGCTACTGCACGGACGGTGCAGATACAACACTCATCATGGTGGTGCACATGTCCAGCCACTGGACAGTGTGGTGAAGAATACATACATCAAGGTGGACCTCCTCAAATGGGCCTTATATACAACATAATGGGGTGGGCCCGGCTTGTTCCAAATGGGCCCATCAAATGGACAACTTGGGTACAACATGTACATCACATGGGGGCCACATGAATGGACGTTGTGAATACAAAATACATACATCTAGGTGGGCCCTCACAGATGGACGGAGTAAATATAACACATGCCTCATGATCAGGGCCCACCATAACGTTTATTTCCCATCCATCTGATGATAAGGTCACATAGACCAAAGAATAAAATAAAATTTTATTTTTCTACAAAACCTCTAGAGCCAGAGAGGAGTTTCATTGGCAGACGCTCAATTCCCATTGCTTTTTGCTGTGTGGTCCACTAACAGGCAGATCTGCCTCATTTTATCTCAAGCCTTAAGGCAGCTCACCAACTAGATGGACGGTTTGGATGTGACACAGACATCAAGGGTGGGGTCCACTGGGCGTCCAGTGGCCCAGCAAAATGGCTGGACGGCATAGATAAAACACATACGTCATAGTGGGTCCCATCGTCCAATGGTGTGGACGGTGGGGGTAAAACACATACACCACGGTGGGTCCCATGTTGGGCCCGTCATAACGTATATCTGCCATCCAATCTGTTAACAAGGTCACACAAACCTGGGTAAAGAGGAGAAACAAATTTCATAATGATCCAAAACGTCTGTGAAACCCCAAGGGTTCCAATGGCAGACGTTCAATCCTCACTGTTTCCTTGTAGGGTGGGCCACCTGAGTTCCCTACATGGCTGATTTAAGGGGGCCCATCGTTTGAAAAGGGGCCCACCTAATGCACGGTGTTGATGTTCGACCCACATCATGGTGGAGCCCACGGTTGGGACCCTGCCTCCAGCATCCGATGCAGCAGGACGTTGCTGCAGCAGCAGCGCCTGTTGCCTTTACATGTTTTTAAAAAAAAAACATGAGATTTTGCGGTTTTTCCTAGATGCGGCCCGCATCAGGTGAATCCACTCCACCCCTTGGATTCTACGGCTCAAGACAGTCCAAATGAGCCCAATATTCGAGGTGTTTTGGTGTGTAGAAACATCAGAGTAGGTTTCAACGGTAAAAACACTATTTTTTCTATGCTATGGCCCGCCAGATAGTCGTATTGGCTTCATTTTTCGGCTCAACGCATAAAATGATTTGGGGAAAGGGATGGACGACGTGGATTAGATCAATGAATCAAGGTGGGGCCTGTAGGAGTGGCTCACCCAAATAGCTTTAAAATTATTATTATTATTATTTGTTAGTACACCCACCGTCCTTCACAATGTCCAGCGTCCAGCGTCCAGGGACGCTGGACGTGGACGTAATTATCGAGGTGGGTCCCACGTGGACGTGGCCTACTTAATTTGAATCAATCTGATACTTGTATTTTTCCATCACCATAAGATAGGTCCCACATGGTTGGACGGCCATGGGGTCCATTTGATGGATGGTTTGGACACACATACACTCATTAGGTGGGCCACAAAATAAAGGAAGGAGAGAGAGAGACACGTGATGATGGAGGGACCCCGACACTATGGGCCCTCAAAACTCAAGTAAACCACACCATGAGAAGGAAGACTTAGGACAAGAAACCCACTATTAGTTTGTATGGGCCCCATTGTGGTTTATGTATGTCGTCCAATCCATTCATACCACTATTCTCACTGAAGGCACACCAATTGAATCTATAGATTTTAGGTAGGCCCACCTTAGTTTTGGACCAGTGTGAAGTTGGAGATAAAGGCCTAACACAGGGTTGAACAGTTGATGGAGGATCTCATCCACATCCATTCGTCCTTCCACATCAAGATCTTTCTTTAAAAAACTGATTTTACCTATAAATAAAAGAAAAACAATAAAGAGTCATGGTTTTTAAAACACAAGCCACCCATAATAGAGCTAATACATTTCTTCTAGCTCCAAATGTACGATGGTGGACATTTCTCTCATGCCAACCTGACATAGGGAAGAGTGCTAAACAATAAGTAGAAGATTATCATCTTCATCAAGTAATCAAGACCTTGAATCCATGACGTGAATTCTTAAATTCACAAAAAGTAAAAAAGAAAATTTATGAATTTTTATTGCTTAATAATATAAGATTAATAGTTTACATTACTTACTTAAATGTGTCAGGTTTAAAACCCCACTTCTTGCTGACATGTGGCTGCAGCCACCATAGAATACAAAACACAAAACTGAAAAAAGAAGAATTGAACTGCTGAATTTTGAATTGCTGTGGAAATGAATACATTGGTGTCATTTATAGGCTTTTCTCCTAATGTGAAAAGACAAAAAAAATAAAAATCTCCATCGAGATGCTTCCTAGGGGCAGCTAAAGATAGAAAAAATCCAGAAAAATATCTACCGTTATCTTAACCCAATTAATACTCTAAACTTAGAAAAAATCTAACAGCACAGCTAGCTTACACGGTTCTTACATGTTATGCACAGCTGGCTCATAAGATCCTTACACGGTTTTGGATTTGTACAAATCCACTACCGTGTCCAACACTCCCCTTCAAACCAAAACCGGCTTCATTCCGAGCATTGATCTAAGTCTCCTGAATATGTCAGTCGGCAATGCTTTGGTGAAGACATCTGTCACTTGTTCAGTGGTGTGACAGTATTCTAGCTTTATCAATTTCTGCTTTAGTTGATCTCCAAGAAAGTGATATCTTGTGTCGATGTGCTTGCTCCTTCTATGCTAAATTGGATGTTTGGCAAGTTTAATTGCCGACTTGTTGTCCACGTATATAACAGTAGATTCCTCCTATGGATGCTTCTGCTCCTTTAGCAAATTCCTTAGCCAGATCGCCTCACATACAGTGGATGAAGCTGCTACGTACTCAGCTTCATATGTAGACAGGGCAACCACACTCTGCTTCTTTAAATTCCATGTGAATGTCATCGACTCAAGATAGAAAGCATAGCCTATGGTGCTTTTTCTTCTATCTTGGTTACCACCCCAATCACTGTCAGAGTATCCATACAGCATCGCCTCATCATCATACGGATAAAAGAGACTGAATTCAATAGTTCCTTTGATATACCTAAGTACTTATTTTGCAGCTAGCCAGTGTGACTCTTTTAGGGCTTCCATATACCGGCTTAAAAGCCCAACATTGTAGACTATATCTAGCCTAATGATTGTGAGATACCTTAAGCTTCCGATTAGGTTCTTAAATAGAGTTGAGTCGACGTTTCTTCCTTCTCCATCTTTTGTAAGCTTTAGGCCTGTTGTAACCGGTATATTTACAGCTTTACAGTCGACTATCTGAAACTTCTCAAGAAGTTCCTTTGTGTACTTCTTCTAAGATATGTAACTGCTGACTTATTGCTTCACTTCAATGCTCAAGAAGAAAGACATCAATTCACCATCAGTCATCTCAAGTTCTTTGAACATATCTTGCTTGAATTCTTCAAACATCGCCTGACTATTGCTAGTGAACAGCAGATCATCAACATATAAATAAGCTATAAACATATCACTATGGGCATTCTTCTTTGTGTAGACGACATGTTCATACGGACATTTGACGAAACCATTCTCTTGAATATAGCCGTCAATCCATGCGTTCCAAGCACGGGGAGCTTGCTTCAACCCATACAGGGCTTTCTTCAACTGATATACCTTATGTTCCTCCTTTTGCAAGACAAAGCCTTCAGGTTAGTCAACATAGACTTCTTCTTCGAGTACTCCATTTAGGAATGCAGATTTCACATCCAGTTGATAGATCATTCAACTGTGATGAGCTGCAATGGAGATAAACATTCTTACAATGTCAAGGCGAGCAACTGGGGTGAAAACTTCTTCATAGTCTACCCCATATTTCTGTTTGTAACCTTTTACTAAGAGCCTTGCCTTATATCGTTCAATCTTACCATCGACATTCCACTTGATTTTGTACACCCATTTGAGACTAATGGTCTTCTGGCCTTTAGGGAGTGAGGTTAGCTCCCATGTTCAATTCTTCTTGATGGCTTGAATCTCTTCTTCCACAGCCTTTCTCTAACATTCTTCATTCATAGCCTCTTTGAATGTGAGAGGCTCGTGGTCCGCATACAAGCAGAGCAAATTCACTTCCTCAGTTTCTGCATGGATGTCGTTGAGACTTCTCATTTTAATAGGAGCCAAGGGTGAAGGAGAATTGGATGAAGATGTGTTGGCTGAATTCTAATTTGATGAAGTACTTCCAGGAGAGATGGAATGTACTCCTGGACTTCTACGATCCGAAGGGGGTGATGTGGGTGTCTGCTCTTAATTCTCATGTCTCTCTTCTTCGTATTCTTTGACCTCGACCTGCTTTTCTTTGGCCGAATTTCTCTCGTTCCATTTCCATGTTTCTTCGTCACAAAATACCACATCTCTACTCACCACCAGCTTATTAGTTAGTGGGTTGTAGAGCTTGTATGCCCTGTAGCCAATGAAGATGCACTTCTCGCCACGATCATCAAGTTTTTTTCTTCTCGCTTCTGGAACTTGAGCATATGTGACACTCTTAAAGATCTTAAGGTGCGCCACCTTGGCTTGTATCCACTCCATGCTTCTTGCGGTGTCTTGAATCTGATACTTTTGGTCAGACACCTATTAAGCAGATAGGCAGTACATGCAACTGCCTCTGCCCAGAAATTCTTTGGCAGACTTTTCTCCTTCATCATGGTCCTTATCATATCGAGGATAGTGCGGTTCTTCTGTTCTGTAATTTCATTTTGTTGTGGCATGTATACTGTAGTATGTTGTTACTTAATGCCATGTTCCCTGCAATATTCTTGAAAAACGTTTGAGGTGTACTCCCCACCTCTGTCAGATCTAAGGGTTTTGATTTTAAGACCACTTTCTTTTTCAACGAGGGCCTTAAAATTTTTTTAAATAGTAAAAGCAGAAGACTTCTCTTTGATTACATACACTCACAATTTTCTACTGAAATCATCAATGAAGGTAATAAAGTATTTATTACCTCCAAGAGAGATTGGCTCTAATGGTCCACAGATGTCAGTGTGAACCAACTGTAACGGTTCTCTTGCTCTTTGAAATACTCCACTCGGAAAGGAATTCCTTTGTTGTTTCCCAAGTGTGCACACTTCACACACATTTTATGGAGCTTCAATAGCAGGCAAGCCATGCACCATGCTTGATGAGGACAGAAGTTTCAGGCCACTGAAATTTAGATAGCTAAAGTGAAGATGCCACATCCAACAATCATTCTTTGCTTTTTCATAAAAATACTTCTCAAGCATTGTGTTTATATGGAGAGGAAACATACGATTATTCATCATTAGGACTTTCACAATCAAACGTCCATGCATATCTCTTATGGAAAGAGAAGAGTTCTCCATGTGTATGACATACCTTTTTTCGAGGAGTTGTCTGAGACTTAGTATATAATTTTTCATGTTGGGCATGTACTACACATTGGAGATATAGTTTAGAACATCATTCTTCTGAAATATTTTGATTTTGCCTTTACCTTTCACCGGCATTTTTTATGAGTCTCCAAACGTTACATTGCTATGAATTCCTTTTGTGAGTTCCACAAAGAGTTTCTTGTCACCGCACATGTAATTGCTTGCACCCGTGTCGAGATACCATACATCCTACTGATCACTACCTTTCTCTTGTGTAAGGAGAAGTGTGGAGCTTTCTTGTTCATGGCCTGATGCTTCGACATCGTTGAATCGCTCGTCTTGATTCACCGGCTTGCTCCAACAATCAGATGCATAGTGGTCAAGCTTATTGTAATTATAGCACTGAATATTCTTTATACTTCCCCGTCCATGCATAGATCTACCTTTGTCATTTCCTCTTCCACAGAAATTGATATTTTTCTACTGGTTTTGGCCATGGCTTTGTTGGTATTCGCGCTCTCTGTCTCTTGCGTGATTGCTAGCAATATGTCCACCACGTTGTGAACTTTCACGTCCTCCATTATTATCATTCAGAGTCAATCTTGACTCCAAAGGTTGTTCCATCGGCATCGAACTGGCATTCTTCTGCATTCGTTGCTCATGAACTTGCAACGACTTTATCAGCTCTTCAATGGAGAGTTTTTCAATATCTTTTGATTCTTCAATCGCTACAACCACATGCTCAAACTTGGTTGTGAGGGATCGAAGTATCTTTTCAATAACTCGGACATCTTCAATCTTCTCGCAATTTCTTTTTAGATTATTGACAGTTACAAGTAATCGCGAAAAATAATCAGTAATATTCTCACTTCCTTCTTGTGAGTCACTTCGAACTCCGCTCTTAATGTTTGAAGGCAGACCCGCTTCACTCGATCTACACCCTGGAAAATGGTGCCAAGGGTATCCCATGCTTGCTTGCTTGATATTGCTTCGGTAATCTTTTCAAAGGTTGATTCATCCAACCCTTGATAGAGAAGAAACAAAGCCTTGTTGTCTCTCTTCCTTTGATTTTTTAGAGCGGTCTTTTCTTCGTTGGTGAAGGCGGCTTCTTCCTCCATAGTGGGTTCTACATACTCATCGGTGACGATTTCCCATAGTTCTTGCGACCCGAACAACGCCTTCATTTGGATGCACCATTTTTCATAGTTGTCCTTTAACAACTTAGGAACCCGCGACTGGATTGTGCTGGCCATCTTTTTCTCTTTTTTTTTGGAAAAAAAAAAAAAGAATGGCAGATTTTATTTTATTTTTTGAAAATGAAGGGAGAGGGATGAAATAGAAATCTGAATGTATTTTTTTTTTTAAAACAGATTTTTTTTGCTGGAAAAAAAAAAACTGTGAAATCTGATTTAAACTGCTAAAATCTGTTTTTTTTTTTTTTTTGTGAAACGGTGGATTCTTATACAGATTCTTGGCTGAAACGGTGGATTCTTAGCTAAAGTCTAATTTTTTTAACAGATTTATTCTTGAAATCTGATTTTTTTTTTCTTGGACAGATTTTTCTAAAAAAATTCTATTTTTGGCTGAAAAATTGTTGGAAACTTCTTCTAGAAAAAGAACCTGGGACGTGTGAGTTATGGGCCCACCACACCTGATGGCTCTGATACCTGTTCGTTGGGTTTAAACCCCACTTCTTGTTGACGTGTGGCTGTAGCCACCATAGAATACAAAACAAAAAACTAAAAAAAGAAGAGAATTGAACTGCTGAATTTTGAATTGCTGTGGAAGCGATTACACTGGTGTCATTTATACGCTTTTCGCCTTATGTGAAAAGACAAAAAAACTCCCATCTAGATGCTTCCTAGGGGCAGCTAAAGATAGAAAAAATCCAGAAAAATATCTACCATTATCTTATCCCAACTAATACTTTAAACTTGGAAAAAATCTAACAGCACAACTAGCTCACATGGTTCTTACACGTTATGCGAAACTGGCTCAGAAGATTCTAACACGGTTTTGGATTTGTACAAATCCACCACCGTGTCCAACAAAATGACCCTTAAACCTAATTTGATTAGAAATACTCGAAATAACAAAATTTCTCCCAGAGGCTAAAGTTGCCAAAAATAGAAATGACAATAGAGAGTGTGCGCGCATGTGTGTGTGGCTCCATCTTCCCCCATATTCTTCTTCCATTTTTCTCATTCACACTTGTGGTATATATGTGGTATACTTAGTGAACAATGTGTGTTTTCTTAGCCCTTGCCAAAGGTATAGAAGGCAGCTTCTTTCAAATCCTTCCATCTATAATAGATCAAAGAGGAGGATTGACATCGACCATATCTTCAGAAAAAAATCATCACTATTATGCAATTATATTGAAGCAAAATTTGAGCCATTCTTTAAGTTTATGATTGTTAAAATATGAGGCGATCGCCACAAACCCCTAGGATTAAGATTAATTAATTGAGATTAAAAAAAAAAACTTTCATTTCCATTGCGTTTTCAAGGTTAAAATCTAACAAGAAAGTCATCATGGGGGCAACAACAGCAGAATAGTTGGGCACATCCATTAAATTCATAGATGCATTGACCAACAAAGGAATTCATTGGTTTTCTAGAAACTTATGACTTAAATCTTTAAGATCAAAAGTTTACGGAGTGATTTTTTTTGTTGGTTTCAACACTAAAGATTTTAAATGATTTAATAATGCTTTTAGCCGTTAAACTTTTTTAAACCGCTAAATAATTTTGATTGCACTTGATAGTGATATAATGATTTAGATTTAGGAAACTACCACTTGATTTATATGGGCATTATATTTATGGTGGATGGCATAATAATGGGAGGATTAGATCAAATATAAGTATATGGAACAAGGCAGGATGATGTTGGATTTTGGTTTGTTTTTTTATCACGTGTGTTGTGTGTGTGTAGGCATGCTAGAACCGATTATGTGGCTCAATTCAAACCGAACAACTTCGATTCCAAGTGCTAAGATAGGTAGATATGTTGAATTCACGCATAGACGACTGAAACCTGAGAAGATCGGTTGCATATTCTGCTACTTGCCTAAGATTATGATAAGATGATCATGCGACTGTCAAAGGGTGGGGTTCTTCCTCCAAAAATGGGTTGTACTTTGCCTTCCGTATGAAGTGACTTTTGCTATACCAGACAATCAGAAATAATCACACATAAAAGGAATACTTACAATCAACCATAGGAAAAGACTGCAAGGAGCTTTTTTTAACGATGAATTGTTTATATTGAAACGGAAATAGTTCAATATAAGAGCGTAGTCTTAGATTATAATTAAAGATTATCGTTATTCCTAAGATAAAACTAAAGCTATGATAACGAAAGATAAAGTGGTTGGCTTGTTTAGTTGGTCCGAGACATCTTGATTTGCTGAACTTCTTGTTATTTATAGATCTTTGTTGAAACTTCTCTTCATACATTTCTCTTATTTATTTCAATGCTTATGGCAACTGAATCGTTGTCAAGTTTGGTCTTCCATATGTTTATGTCTCTTAATATCCCTCTAATCGCTCTTTCCACTTTACCACTTTCCGCCTCTTGGACTTTTCGGCCATGTCTTGTAGGATCTGACTCAGCGCCAGATGTACTTTCGTAAAAAGTACTCCAAATATCTCTAAAAATCTTTCGCACACTATAAATTTCTCATGCAATGACATGCGTCCTTTTCTCACTGGTTATTTCAAGGACGATAAAAAAAAATAGAGTACAACAGATGACATACTTCAAATATGGTGAGGGATATGGAAGACATTATTAGCACAACTCAGACCCAGCAGGACAAATCTACGTTGGATGGCGTCAAATCGGGATCGACAAGATAAGGAAGGCGGTGTTTGAAATTTGAAATCAGACAAGATGCAGCGCCAGAATTCTTGCAATCAACAGATTTCATGCAATCCCCAAATTTCATGAAAATCCCCATATTTCATGCAATCTGGATGTTGCGCCCAGATTTCATGCAATCCCCAGATTTCATGCAAATCCCCATTGTTGATTTCATGCAATCTGTTTTTGTATGTGTTTAAATATTAGTCCTCTATATTAGTTAATTTGCATCACCATTGCTTGAATACAACACCATTGCTGAGTGTTCACATTTTTAAATATCTCCATCGTTTTTCAACTTTTCTTCTTGGTATCAAAGCCCTGTGTGACCACACGGCACAACCCAACAGCTCCTTGCAACCATGACTTCACTATCTCTCAATGTTGGTAACTTCATTACCCTCAAACTCAGTCCTACAAATTATCTCTTATGGCGTGAACAAGCCTTCGCTCTTGCAGAAAGTCAAGAACTGGTCGGCCACCTCACTAATAAAGATCCTGCCCCCACCAAATACACCATACCAGATTCAAATAACATCACAAATACATAAAGTTCTGCACCAAGATTAACAGAAGCATACATTGCCTGGCGAAAGGCGGATCGTCTTCTTCGTGGGTGGATAATTGGAACACTCTCTGAAGAAACACTTGGCCTCGTTGTTGGCTTAAACATAGCGCATGCTGTCTAGGATGCACTCAAGAATGCATATGCAGAAGATTCACAAGAACGTGAATTCACTCTCAGACAACAGGTAACATATCTTCGCAAAGAAGATGACAAACCCATTGGAGAACATATTCGCACCTTCAAGGGTTTATGTGATAGTCTTGCAGCTATCGGGAAACCTGTCCCAGACAAAGAAAAAGTTTTCTCCATTCTCACTAGCCTTGGCCCTCAATATGAAACTTTCACCACTACCATGCTAAAGCCACCAAGGTCTTCATATGCTGAGCTGGTCTCACAACTCCAAAGTGTTGATTAGTGATGCAATTAGTTCTCTAATCGTACAAATGTTCCAAACTCGTTCACTCCTCAAATGACATTTTATGGGCAACAACAACAACATTTCCAGCAATCCTCCTCAGGATATCATGGCAACAAACAAAACTTCATATCAACTGGGAGAGGATTTCAGGCACAACAACCAAAAGAACGAAACCATGCTTATTCTGCTAGCCCCACTTCGGGCTCTCAACAAAGACGTCCTCCACCACCTAGAGAACACCGCATATGACCCCTGCAGAACAAGAGCTTTACCGTGAAGAAAAATGCCAGTACTATGGCACGGTGGGACATATTGCAAAAATATGTTGGTGGGTGCCCAAAAAACCAACTCAACATGATGACATACCACAAGCTCTTGCAGCTCTCATCTTGGATAATACCATCACTAAAACAGAATGGACCTCAGACATAAAAGCCTCTAACCATATGACAAGTAAGCCAGGTATGTTAACCAATATTCGCAACTATGTTGGTGCAGATTCAGTTCTTATTGGTGATGGATCTTCTCTACCAATTCTTGGTATTGGAGATTCTAGCATTAAGCAAAAAAATAATATCTTACCTCTTCGCGATGTCCTACTAGTTCCTAACTTTTAAAAAAAAAATTGCTCTCTATAAGTCAGTTAACAACTCAGTTTCCTGTTAATTGTGAATTCTCTAATATTGACTTTTGTGTTAAGGAACGACAAACCGGACAACCGGTGATCACAGGGAGGCGCAAGGGTGATCTCTATGTTCTTCCCACTTCGCCAGAGCTCTATTTTTCTCATCGATTCAAATCCGGCTCAACTGACTTTTGGCATCAACGCTTAGGACATCCTCAGTTTTCTACTTTATAGTTATTAAAGAATAAATGATTAATTGATGTTATAGGCGCTGTAAAACCTGAACACATTTGTGATAGTTGTCAATTAGGAAAGCTTAGTAGATTACCGTTTTCCTGTTCTGAACATTCTAGTTCTGGTATTTTTGAAAAAATTCATTGTGACTTGTGGGGACCTGCTCCTATTTTATCAATTGAAAAATTCAGATATTATGCATGTTTGGTAGATGACTTTTCTAAGTATACTTGGATCATTCCCTTACAACATAAATCTGATTTTGCAAATGCTTATTTAGTCTTTGAACAATATGTTACCAGACAATTCAATAAACAAATCAAGATTTTTCACTCTGATGGAGGAGGAGAATTCATAAACTCCAAGCTATCATCTCATTTTCTTTCCACAGGTATCATTCATCAAGTATCATGCCCATATACCGTAGAGCAAACAGGTATGGTTGAAAGGTGACATAAGATAATACGGGAACTAGGTATGACTATGTTATTTCACAGTGGTGCCCCTTTATTTTTATGGGTCGAAGCTTTCACTACCGTTGTCTACCTTATTAATCGGTTGCCTTCGTCTGCTCTTAATTTTGAAACTCCATACTTTACACTGCATGACACTCATCCTGATTATTCTTCACTTCATGTCTTTGGGTCTAAATGTTTTCCTTACACCTGGGATACACGGCGACACAAGTTTGATCCAAAAACTGTACTTTGCATTTTTATTAGCTATAGTGATAAACATAAAGGATACAAGTGTTTTCATCCCTTTAGCAAAAAAATTTTTATCTCCTGCCATGTGGTTTTTGATGAGTTATTTTTTCCTTATAAACGTACTCAGAATCAAAGCATTACTCCTCCTACATCACATGTCATTAGCATCTTTGATTCATGGTTACCTCTTATTGACTTCAATCCTGTTGTAAAGACTCAGTTGTCAACCCTTACACCATCATGTTTGAGTCCTTTACCGGCAGTGTCAATATCCCCTCCAGATTCAAAGTCTTCTGCACGTTCTCTCTCTCCAACTGAAAATACGAGTCAACATGGGACCCAGCAGCTCAGGTCTGAACCTGAGTTCAAGATGCAGTTGGCACCCCTTGAGCACGAGTCACTCCAACTCGAGTCTGAGATGCATGAGCAACCCACACATTTTTCACAACCTGAGTCTGAGCCCTCTCAAACAATCTCACAACCCCAAATTGAAATAATTCAACCTCCACAAGCACAAGCACCCCTTTCACATTCCATGGTTACTCGCTCACATAGAGGAATTGTTAAACCCAATCCAAAATATACCTTGACTTCCTCCACATCCTTAGCCAATATCCCTCGTGAACCTCATAATATTCAATCTGCCTTAGCTCACCCTAGCTGGAAGGCTGCAATGGATGAGGAACTTGAGGCTCTTTATAAAAATTAGACTTGACAACTTGTTCCTTGCACTTCTAACATGCATGTTATTGGCTCTAAATGGGTGCTCAAGCCAAAACTCAAATCAGATGGCTCACTAGATCGTCTCAAAGCTCATGTTATAGCAAAGGGGTATCATCAAGTTGATGTGTTGGACTACACCGAGACCTTTTCTCCAATAATAAAACCTGGAACTATCTTCTTGGTCATCACTATAACAGTTGTTCAGAAATGGTCCATACGTCAACTTGACGTAAAAAATGCTTTCCTGCATGGTTTACTTTTGGAAGATATCTACATGGAACAACCTCCAGGATTGATTGACCCTCAATGTCCAACACATGTTTGTAAGCTTCAAAAGGCTCTCTATGGTCCCAAACAAGCACCTCGTGCTTGGTTTGATCGGTTTAGTGCTTTTCTTCTTAAATATGGTTTCTTTTGCAGCCTAGCAGACCCATCCTTATTTATTTTTCATTCTGATTTTGGTTCACTAATTCTTCTTCTTTATGTAAATGATATACTTCTCACAGGATCCTCTACTGCTCTCATTACAACCTTCATTTAGCTTTTGAGTTCCGAATTTGCGATGAAGGACTTGGGACCAGTTCATCACTTCCTTGGGATCGAGATCTCTCAAACACCTGCTAGCCTTCACCTGTCCTAGTCACACTATGCCCTTACCATTCTTGAACCAGCCAGCATGGTCGACTGTAAGCCCCTGAGCACTCCACTTGAAGCAAAGACCAAGACCTCATCTAATGACATCTTATTGGAAGATCCAAGTTATCTACGAGGACTTGTCGGTGCTTTACAGTATCTAACACTCACACGTCCAGATCTTTCATACAGTGTTAACTATGTATCTCAATTCATGCATGCTCCTATCATCGTATATTTAAAAATGGTTTGCCGTATCTTAAGATACGTCAAAGGGACTATTGACATAGGCTTACACTTTACTTCCAATACTACACTTGATATATGTTTTTTCTCAGATGCAGATTGGGCGGGCTGTCCCACCATAAGGCGCTCCACCACTGGATATTACACGTTTCTTGGAGGAAATCTCATCTCCTGGTGTGCAAAGAAACAACATACCACATCTCGATCTAGCACCGAAGCAGAGTATCGTGTCATGGCCAACACTGCAGCCGAACTCACTTGGATGACATTTATTCTAAAAGATCTTCATATTCCACTTGCCTCTCCTTCGATCCTCTACTGCGACAACCTTAGTGCTCTTCATATGACAATTAATTCAGTGTTTCATGCTCGTAGTAAACATATTGAGTTGGATTATCATTTTGTGCACGAACGAGTTGCAGTTGGCTTTCTCATCACTCAACACATCTCCACTAATGATCAAGTAGTAGACCTCTTCAGTAAACCAATGTCCAAGGGACATCTTAGTTACTTTCTAACCAAACTCTGCCTCCAACCCTGACACCATTTGAGGGAGAGTATTAGGACAACTCAGACCCAGCAGGATAAATCTACGTTGGATGGCATCAAATCAGGATCGATAAGATAAAGAAGGTGGTGTTTGAAATTTGAAATCAGATAAGATGGGAAGGTGGTGTTTGAAATTTGAAATCAGACAAGATGCAGCGCCAGATTTCATGCAATCCCCAGATTTCATGAAAATCTCCATATTTCATGCAATCCAAATGCTTCAACAGATTTCATGCAAATCCCTATTGCCGATTTCATGCAATCTGTTTTTGTATGTTTAAATATCAGTCCCTTGTATTAGTTAATTTGCATCACCATTGCTTGAATACAATCACCATTGCCGAGTGTTCACATTTTTAAACATCTCCATCATTTTTCAACGTTTCTTCTGACATTAAGGTGGAAAAATGCCATAATTGACATCTTCTAAAACTATAATGTCTCCTTATTGTAAGAATTTTATAAGGTGGGCCTTATTGATCAACGGTCTGGATTGTCCTAAGTGTTGGATAATATGATCAGAAGTACCAGTGAATCCCACTCAGTTGTGATGCATCTAAAATTGTGTAAAGGGTGGTGCATTAGAACTGTGACACACAAACAATATTCTAGTAGGATTGGGATTGCCAAATTCGTGTGGAGCCTTAGAAAGAGGAGTTTTGATGAGTTTCAAACTCCTCAACCCTCTAAACTATATAAACAGGGTTGGGTCTCAATCCTATGCATAAACAAAAGCTATAATTCTCATTTCACTGCTTCTCTAAGAGTGTAAAGAGAGGAAGACTATTGCATCAAGCCTATAACGATAGCGTCTCAACAAGGTACGCTATATAGTTCATCTGATCTCCATATCCAATGCATAGCACGGTCCTTGCAATTCCGCATATAAATTACACTTATATGATTGAAATAGAATTTTGAACATCTTTGCCCCTCGAGCATCACCCACGTAGTGTAAAGAGAGAGCGGAGAGATTCTCATCTCTTTCAGCATTCCATCACATTACACGTTTCACACATGTGGGATCCATAGCTTGGATTTTATTTGTTTTTCTTGGTCCTACTATAAGTGCTAATGCGTAGCTCTTATTCTTTCCTTCGCATGGGATAAATTGGGGGAGAGACCTTTTGATTGAAAGAGCAACATCGACGTAACCAACAATTCATCAACGATTGAATTAGGTACATTTAACAAGTTTATCTTTTTAGAAACTTGAAATATCTAAATAAAAAATTGTAGAGCCATGAAATTAAATTTTAGAGTTTTCAAGACATTTATCTTTTGATGCACTTTGAAAATCCCAAAACTCCACGTGAACAACACATGTCAACATGTCATGTGTGTAACATCTACCGCCATCCATCTTCAAGTATCCCACATGTATTAATGTCTCACTTGTACCAATGTGTCACATGTAACAATGTGAACATATGCAGCAATTTATCCTTATTGCACATGCGTCACTTTCTCCTTGAATAAATTTTCGTTTTACTTGCAATGAAAAAAAAAAAAATCATTTAAAAAAATCTTGTTGAAAAACAAATAAGTGAAGCATCTCTTCACTCACTCTTTTTTTTTTTCCCTTTCTAATGACATTTTTTAGAAAATGTATTTTTTTTATACTTATTTTCCACAAATACAAACAAGTCGTTATGAGCCTATTTGGATTCATGGAAAGCATAGAAAATGAAATAATATTTCTTGGAAACATTGCTTTCATAAAATTACGGAGAAAGAAGCATTGTTGTTCTTTTTTTTATAAGTTTTTATTTATTTATTTATTTATTTTTATTTTTTAGGATCCATGTTTAAATATGTGGCTTAGTAAAACAAAACAAAAAAAAAAAAAATTTCGAAATAAAATTTCAAGTGGTCACTAGCATATGTCAAATCAGTACATGTGCACACATGGGATACTTAAAGATGGAGAGTGACACATGTAGCATATATATATATATATGTGTGTATATATATATATATATATATATATACATGGGCGCTTAAGTTGAATTATAGCACATGTAGTGCATGTAAGGTACTTGAAGATGACACATGGTAGAAGACACACATTAGTACATTTGACACTTGGGCGGAAGCTAGATGGCAGCAATTGAGCACATTGACACCATTGGAATATGTGGCATTTGGAGCGTTTGAAGATGGATGATGGCACATGTGAAGTGCAAAAGAAGATGAATAGTGGTACATGTGGCACATTAGCATGTATAGACACCAAAAAAGGTAGATGACAACACGTGGCACATTAGTACATGCGGAGTACTTTGCATGTGTGGGGTACAAGAGAAGATTGATAGTGACACATGTGGCATATAGTACCATACGTGGGCCATAATTAAAGATGAACAATGGCTCATTTGGCACATTAACACATGGGGTACATGTAAGGTAATTGAACATGGATGGTGGCACAATTAAGCCTAACCTTTGAGAAACCAAATTTTCCTTTCATGATATAAAAATGACTTTCTTAAAGGTGGAGGTGGGAGTACATAAATTTATTTTTCAATAAAGGTGGAATGTGAAAAATGACATCTCTTATAAAGAAAGAAAAAATAATGAAAACTATGAGTTTCATGGAAAACAATATTTCATTTTTTATCCTTTTCACATATCCATATTGTTGTGGGTAAAATTGGACTGACCCATATAGCAAAACCCTAGGAAGTCGAAACGTACCTCAACTCATTTATGCCCGTACTCTATCCTCTGCACGACCCGATCAACAAGAACCATCCGACTTCGAGGTCAAGGTCAGTCTCTCCAAACCTCAAGCTCGACCTCAACCTGTTCGACCCCGACGTCGACCTCAGCTTGTCCAACCTCAAGGTCAGCTTTGGCCCATCCAACCTCAAGGTCGAGCTTGGTCTCTCCAGACCTCAAGGTCGACCTCAACCCGTCTAAGCTCAAGGCCAAGGTTGACCTGATCAATTATCGTCCCCGTACTCTACCCTCTGCACGGCCCGATCAACAAGGACCATCTAACTTCGAGGTCAAGGTCAGTCTCTCCAAACCTCAAGCTCGACCTCAACTTGTTCGACCTTGACGTTGACCACAGCTTGTCTGACCTCAAGGTCGGCTTTGGCCCATCCGACCTCAAGGTCGAGCTCGGTCTCTCCAAACCTCGAGGTCGACCTCAACCCGTCTGAGCTCAAGGCCAAGGTTGACCTGATCAATTACCGACCGCTTGCAGATCTACTAGAAGGCTCCTCTCCTAGATTTTCACTGAGAATCTCGAGGAGATAGCCGCAACATCCTCAGAGTTGGAATCTTAATATGAAACGTTATGAAGTGGCAGATTCATTGCCATCCAAAACACTGCCATTGGGGAACCTATATATGTGCACCCCTGCCATGAGTAAAGGTAGACACAAATCACTCCTAGAAACTTTAGGTTCTACTTAGACCCCAAACGCATGTTCTAATTTTGGCACTGGAGGGTCCCCTACTATAGCCAGTGTCTCCATTCTTATCTCATATTGTACGTTCACCATGGTTTAGGAAGGACGCCCGACAACACATATTAGCCCTTAATAAAATTCCAATCCTGGTGTTGAAACCATTAACTTATGAATCCTTTAGGTTATGTGAGAGATTTCAAGTTAGCCGTTTTGGTTGACTCAGCAAAACCAATTAGATTAGTTTTTGTCAAGTCTGCAGCTTAGCACCTGTTTTATAAGATGCTTTGGGTCATTTGAGCCGAGAGGAACAACCGTTATTTTCGAAACATTAGTGCATCCAAGGCGGGTGTCTTTTTAGAGTTACGGTGCTCTTAAGGGATTGGGCTCCTTACGTGCCTTGTTTCTGTAGGCTTCTTTAGCTAGTCTCGGTACTCGTCTTCTGTATAATCTGGTTTAGCTATTAGTTAGTCTCAAGTGCCTTGTTTCTCATCCGTGCTTTGCTTCTCTGTGGTCCACTTGAACGTTTGATCTACCTCATTTTCGTACTCACATCTTAAAATGATCCGAGAAAAAGGATGAATGGCATGGATAAACAGATACATCACGGTGGGCCCACCCACAGAACTGTCTGTTTGTGGCTAGAGACTGGGTAGGACGCAATCCACGTAGCTTGTACGTGACTAAATATGTACCGAGTTCAATAGTCTGTAAAAGAGGAAATAGCTTAAGGTGCATGAAATCCATCCGTCCATCAGGTGCACGCCCCCTTGTTGGCCATGATCCAAAAAATAGCTGATTGGACACTCAGCTGGGCCTCCCCATTAGATTGTACCTAAAATCCTCTAAATTAATGTGGTATGGTCCACTTGAGTTTTGGGTAATTCTTTCATCCTGATGAGGCACATCAGATGAATGGATTGGATGATAAGGAACACCATGGTGGGCCCTATACAAAAATAATTGTAGGCCGGGCGTTCTGCCCAACTTTTTCCTAAGGTGTGGCTTGCCTGAGTTCTGAATGGTCTTGACTTTTGAGTTCCAAGGTGAACATGACACAATGTATCTGTTGGACAGGCCAGATCTCATGAAAGTTCAACCACTTGGTTCGGTAGCAGACTGCACCGTGTGCACACCTGCAACCTCAGAGGTGTGTTGACTCCTACAAATAGGCAAATCGAAAGTTCAAGTGTACCATACCATAGTAAGCGGTGGGGATTGAAGCATACACTTCAAAACTTATCAAGTGCCGCGAAAGTTTTGAACAAGTTGATATTTTGGTGTAGCTTTACAAACAAGTTGGATGGCAAACAAACATCATAGTGGTCTTAGAAGGTTTCAACTGTGGGCATTATTATGGCCTACAGCTTTTCATCTACCTCAATTTTTGAGCCCATGCCATAAAACGATATCAGAAAAGCGATGTAGATATAACAAATACATCATGGTGTGGCCACAAAACTTGAGGTCAGTATGGGACACACCACTCTAGGAAGCATATTGGCCGGGTCCCGGAGCCCTTTAATGTTAGAGCGGTGGAAAGGAATTCAAAGTCAGCTAACAATAACCATCCACACTATTCATTCATTTTTAGAGATGAGCATATAGCCCAAAAATGATTCATATCCAAAGATCAAGTTGACTACACCACAAATAGAACTGGGACAGTGATTCCCACTGTTAAGTCACTTGTAGGGCCTACCATGGTATTTATTTTCCATAAAATTTGTTCATAAGCTCACACAAACATTGATGAAGCGAAAAAACAAATATCATATTGATCCGTACTTTTGTGAACCATGAAGGTTTCAATGGTAGACCTCTAATCTCCCACTGCTTTATGCAGTGTGGTCTACTTAATCCTTTCATCATCTTATTTTTTTATTTAAAGCCTTACAATGATCTCATGAAATGTATGGATGATTTTGATATAACACATACCTCATGATGGAGCCGACATAACTTGATTACATCGGCATGCAAGTGAGGTCGGTGGTGTGGGACACCAGCCAATCCGCTTCCTTCTATCCCTGCGTGAATCTACTATGGCTTTGACTTTTGGCGAAGAGTATTAGATGGGATTACGTGGGATAGAATTGCATTTGCTCCCGTGGAGTTGCATTTGGTCCCATGTAGGATTTTCATAGATTTTGAAACCGACTACACATGTGGGCCCCACATTGATGCATACGTTTATCCATGCCATCCATCCACATACACCATTTACACTTGACGTGCTAGTTATATGTGTGTACAAGTGAATGCCATCTATTTTGAATTCGGTCCATTGATTGCAATTCCATGGTCCGCCAAACATGATTTTGCTTAATCTGGTGTCTTATGATAGCAAAAATTGGTTGTCTACAACACCGTTGAATTTGATGCTAATCCCATCTAATACAAATCAATATCTTTCAATTCCATGGACCAAACACGCCCCAAGACACACCGGCCCATGAAATTCCTGCTCTTATAAGCTAGGTGGGGCCACCTTGATGTTTGTGACGAGTCAACTCCTCCATCGTGAGGATTGAACGTCCACAGCTGAAACATGATCGCTAATATTTTTGTTTCTTCAGTTCATTTCAGTAAAATGATATTCTGAACGGTTTGAATGATGTATAAACATCACGATCGACCTAAGGAGGTTCATAAGTAGAGATTCCCTACCTACTTTTTCTCAACATGAGCTTCCTTTGAGCATTCGATCTGCCTATTTTTGAGACGAGTGCGGATCCTCTGCCTCCAGGAGGCAGGAATTCCCTGCCCCCAGCGTTTTCATTGGTCAACGTAACTGTAAGTGCCACCTCATCAATTTTTTCAAATATATTAGAAAAGGTACATTTAATAGAAACTATAACGGAGACGTTAAACGGAAGCGGTTTGCGTGCTAAGAAACTCAGTACGGTAAGCTAAATGAGTAAAGCCTATGAAGCCCACCGTCATTGTCATTCGTGCATTGTATCAACTCAATTCATTTCTTTTATCATCTAATTTTAGGGTTTTACAACAAAAATTAATCATATCCAAAGATAAGTGCACCACACCACCTGAAATAGTGTGAATTGAATTCTACAGCTGAAAAGTTTTTGGGGCCCATGGAAGTTTTATATCAAGATGATATTTGTTTTTTCCATTCATCCATGTCTTTGTGATCGTATGAACAATTTGGATGAAAAATAAAAATCATTGGACGCTTAGAAACACTTCAATGGTGAAAATCAATACTTCCACAACTTCCTTTTGTATGGTCTACTCGAGCTTTTGAAATGCTTTAGTTTTGGGCTCAACTCCTAAAATGATCTGAAAATATGGATGGACGGCGTGGATAAACCACATGAATTCACAGTGGGCCCAATAGAGTTTACTCAGTACAATAAGACTCGGTATGCAATCTGATTTCATGTTAGACACATATTTCCTGCCAAAGCCTTTTGCAGTGAGATCCTGCGTAAGGATTCCGGATAGGACCACTGCGACATTTGTGATATATTCAACCCATTCATCCATTTTTAGATATCATTTTAGAACATCATACCAAAACTAATGAATATACAAAACTCAAATGGGCCACACGAGAGGAAACAGTGGGGATTTAGTGTCCACCGTTGAAATATTTATATGGCCACAAAAGTTTTGCATCAGTCTAATATTTTGGTGTTTTCACTTCATCTCAGTAAAAATGACTTTATAAATAGTTTAGATGGCATATAAACATCAAGAGGCCCAGGAAAGTTTTAACGGTAGGAATTTCTTTCTCCACTGTTTCATCTTGTAGGGCCCAGTTGAGTTTTGGATCATCCTAATTTTTGGTCACATGTCTTAAAATGAGCTCTAAAAATGAACGAATGGATTGAAATTCTTATAAACATCACGATGGACCCCACCATACATCCCAGCGCTAGAACTTCATGCAAAAGGCTTTCCCCAGTGAATTCGTGTCCACGGTTTCCATTGGAAACGTATTGGCTACTCCCCTACCACTTGGTGTTATGTGGACCCACCATGATGTATGTGTTTCATCCATGCCGTCCATCTATTTTTTTAGATCATTTATGGTCTGAGACCAAAAGTGAGGTATAACCCAATCTCAAGTGGACCACATTACATGAAACAGTGTTGAATGAACGTTGACCATTAAAAAAATTTTGGGGACCATAAAAGTTTTGGATCAAGCTGATCTTTGATTTTTTTCCCTTCACCTGAGTCTTTATAACCAAACCAATAGATTGGATGTCAAATAAACAGTACGGTGGGCCTTAGGAGGACTTTAATGATGGATATCCAATCACCATTGTTTTCTTATGGTGTGGTCCATATGAGATTTATTTCCCTCTCATTTTTGGGATCAACCCCTAAAATTATAAGTAAAAATAGATTAACGGAATGAATGAAACACATATATCATGTTGGGGAAGTGATGTCACCCATTTATATGGGTCCCACTATAATGTATGTTTTGTATTCACACCGTTCATCCATTTGGAGAGATCATTTTAGGGCATGAGCCAAAGAATGAATCGGATCCAAAACTCGAGTAGACCCCACCATAGAAAACAGTAGAGAAGTACGCTCACTATTTATTACGACTGAATCCAATCCAAACTTCGTCACTTTGTCTACTAAACCCCGTCACTTTGTACTGTAACCCCGTCACTTTGTCTACTGAACCCCATCACTTTGCACTGCAACCTCGTCACTTTGTCTAGTGAACTTCGTTACTTTGTACTACAACCCCTTCGCTTTATCTACTGAACTTCATCACTTTGTACTGCAACCCCGTCACTTTGTGAACTTCATCACTTTGTACTGCAACCCCGTCACTTTGTCTACTGAACGCCATCACTTTGTACTGCAACATCGTCACTTTGCCTAATGTACCCTGTCACTTTATGCTACAACCTCGTCACTTTGTCTATTGTACCCCGTCACTGTGTGCTGCAATCTCGTTACTTTATCTAGTGAACCCCGTCACTTTGTACTGCAACCTCATCACTTTGTCTACTGAACCCCGTTACTTTGTAATGCAACCTCGTCACTTTGTCTATTATACCCCATCACTTTGTACTACAAACCAGTCACTTTGTCTACTGAATCCCGTCACTTTGTACTACAACCTCGTCACTTTGTCTAGTAAACTTCGTCACTTTGTACTATCACCTCGTCACTTTGTCTAGTAAACCTCGTCACTTTGTACTACAACTTCGTCACTTTGTCTAGTAAACCTCGTCACTTTGTACTACAACCTCGTCACTTTGTACTACAACCTCGTCACTTTGTCTAGTAAACCTCGTCACTTTGTCTAGTAAACCTCGTCACTTTGTAATAACGGTGGGCTCCACAGACTTTACTCATTCCGTTTGCCGTACTGAGGTACTCGGTGCGCAAACCGCTTCGGTTTAAAGTCTCCGTTACCGTTCTTATTAAATGTATTTTTTAATATATTTAAAAAATTAATGACGTAGCACTTACAATGACGTTGACCAATGAAAACGCTGGAGGCAGGGAGTTCCTGCCTCTGGGAGGCAGAGGATCCGCATTCTTTTGAGACAATGTACAAACATAATCTAGTGAAATTGATGAATGGGGTGTATGTCTCACAATATCACGGTGGGCCCACTTAGCTTCGGAGCGCGGTAACTGATGCTGCGTCCCACATGTGCGGTTCCAGCTACGGAGCGCGATAAATGAGCAGTTGTATTTGTACATGGTTTGGCATTGACCCAGCACCAGCCAGGTAGCTAGCCGGTGTCAAAGGCTTGTAGACATATCATGATGTATGTGTTTCATTCACACCACCCATTCATATTTCAAGATCATTTTAGGGCGCGGAATTTCAAATTTCACAAGGACTAGACTATAGGAAAATGGTGTTGATCGAATGAATATAGTTAAATAATTCTTATGACCTGCTTTAATGTTTATTTTCCATCCAACCTATTGATAAGGTCACATAGGCATGGATGCAAGGAAAGAACAAACATTAGCTTGGTCCAAAAATTATGTCCCCAAAAGTTTTCAATGGCAGGCATCCAATCCCCATTGTTTCGTGTAAGTGTGGTCCACCTAAAATTTGGATTTGCCTTTTTTGGGGGCTTATTCTATAAAATGAGCTGAAAAAAATGGATGGACCGTGTGGATAGAACACATGCATCATGATAGGATGTACAGAGCTTTGACCCAGCTAGTCTTTTGGATAATCAGTGAACGCGTCCTATTCAATAAGCCTGTCGTCTTCTTCTCTCGGAACTAAACCATACCATCTCCGAGATTGGGGCACTAAGATCGCATAGTATATAGCACACACGACATTAAGTTGGTGTTGTGTGCTATTAGAAAAGCTTTATGCCTGATCATGATGCGTATGTTTTATCCACATCATCCATTCATTTTCCAAAACATTTTAGGGCATAATCCAACAAAATGAGGCAAAGCTAAAACTCAGGTAGACTACACCATAAGATTTAGTGGTAACTGAATGTCCACCATTAAAACCCTTTTGAGGCTACAAATGTTTTGGGTAAACCTGATATGTGTTTTCCCTTCATCCCTAAGACCTAATTAACATGTTGGATGTCAAATAAATATTACAATGGACTTAAGGAAGTTTTTAATGATAAATGTTCAATTGCCACTGTTTTTGGTGTTTTCCACCTTAGACTTGAATATGCCTTCTTTTGTATTCATGCCTTAAAATGAGTTGTAAACTGCGGTTGCTGTTTTGCATTATGTGAGAGGTTGAACATATACTCCATGTGTTCAAAAAACTATCATATCGGCTTAAACTTGGCTTGAATTGGCCCCAGCTCCTAATCAAACTGCGTTGAGCTGGCTGGCCAAGCTCGAGGACCAAATTGAGCCGAGTTCAAGCTGGGTTAGCTACTGGCCAAGCCAAGCCAAGCTGTGCTAAGATCAACTCAGCTTAACTCATGTACAACTTTATGTACAGGAGATCTCACCCACCAAAGCAAGAGAACCGGCAATGTAGCTTGCCAAGTGGCATGTCTCCTGTTTTGGCAGAGAGGCTCATCCTTGTGCATTTATTGCTTAAATCACCCAAATAGGTGTCCTTTCCTAAAATCTAAAATTACACCTCATGCAATCCAATGTAACCTATCAGGTTTTGCCACGTGGCAATCTCAAATCTTAGCCATCTAATCCCTTTGTAGCCTCAAGCTTTACATGAATTACATTAAACTCAGGTTGAGATACTATAGATACCTTTATTCCCTTCACATTTCAACCATCATAAAAAAATCCAATCCGCCTCACTCACCCCTTAAGCCTTAGCCCAGCTAGTCCATTCCTCCACTAAGGAGATGAAAGGCCCATGGAAAAGTGTCTAGCCTAGGCCAAGTTTAGCCTAGCCCAACTTACATCTACCCAAGCCATTAATATCTCAATCCAAGACATTAGATCTAATTCTTGCAACATGATTGTCCATCCGACTAATCAATCTTCAATCTGTTTCATCTAACTGTCAACATTAGTATTGTGTAACACTTACTTCTCAATCCCCTTGCTTGTCAAATTCATTATTTTTGCATAATATTGCATGTTGCACTCGGTTAGTATAAACCTATGCTTTGTGGCTTACTGACCAGATCATGGCCATTAGAAAATTGTGTTGATTGATTATTTATTTTGTCAAGTGTAGGAGTTAGGGTGGATTTATCCATCCTAAATATAAGCTTGCCATAAGCTTGTATTCAACATGACATTTTACACACATTTGTATCATCTTTGCATGAGAGTCGATTCTTAACCCTTAAGAATAGGGAAATCTTATGAAGTAGAGAACATTTGACTATATGAGTAAAGAGAGTGCCTAACACTTCTAATGTTTGTAACCATGGTTCTTTACCTTGAATTTTTAATTACAGACTAAAAAATTATCTTAAGGTTGAGAATTTTTGAATCATCTCTCCTAGGGCTTGTGTAGAATTTAGCTGACTGTAGAGATGAAGTAAATGGCTAATGGTGATTTTGGTTAAACATAAAACTATTTTTATTATATCACAAAGCCCTTAAAAAAAAGCACACATGGATGCACAAGTCAATTTTGCACCGGGATCCAACATCCACACATGAACATATCTAAAGCTCAGGTGGACCACACCACATGAAACATTGGTGATTGAATGCCCACCATAAAAAACTTTCGTGGGTCTACTTTTAGCAAATCCTTAATGTTTATTTTGCATCCAACCCATTGATAAATTCAAAAACAACCTTGATGAAGGTAAAATACAAAGATCATCTCGGTAAAAAAAAAACTTATGTGTCCTATAAAAGGATTTTAACTATCATACGCCACAAATTTTATTTTTTATTTTTCCTAGTGGTGTGGTCCACCGGAGATTTGAATTTTCTTAAGTTTGGGATAACGTCCCAAATGAGCTGAGAAAACAGATGGGCGGCATAGATATACAAAAAATGCATCAATGTGGGCCCCACACGGTAAGGGCAACACCGACTAAGGTGTTACACAGGCAACACCTAATCCGCTCCCGTGGCCGTGGGGGCAGGGGCTTGTATTTCATCAGGCAACAGGCTATTAATTTCTTAATTAATGACGAGTTATAAGTCTCGAGCAAAGGATTTGAATCCTATACTCTGGCTTTCAGTTTTTCTAATTTATTTCTATAATTCAGTGATCCAGACCGTTGATCTGATGGGTTCACCATGGATAAACACTTCACCAAAAATCACCCAGCTATGGCGATCCCAAAATTTAAGTGTCACGGAAAACATACGGTTCACAAGAGAAGTGCAGCGGCCATCCACTTGAAATTTGGTGCTGAGGACGAGTCTGAGATATCATCGGGTCATGCTTCCTCTGTGCTGAGATCGATCCAACAAACGGTCTGGATCATATAAGAGTGTGACGGTTGAAACGCCGGCATTAAGAAATACGTGGCTCGTACACCGGTCCAATCTCATAACTCGGTCTGATTGGTAGAAATTCTCGACGGTTGAGATGAAATATAGTCAAAGCTCGACAAGCAAATGGTTCTATCGATACGATGATATATCCAAAGAGTTTTCCACCATTTAAACGGTTTATTTTGAGTTTTATATGTACAAATTACCGGTGATTGCATGTTAGCCACCACAGTCTGCAGGACCAGAGTATTAAAATCTGAAAAACCGAGTATGTTGTCCACATTCTCGCCTCAATGGTCTGCTTCTAACTAATTCGTCACTAGGCATAGCATGTCTCAAGTTCGTTTTCTCTCAGTCGCGATTTGGAAACCCAGCGTATGTCGTCGTCCATTGTGGACAACATGATGAGTTATCCAATGATCAGAACTGTGCATTTTATCTATGAAACATATAAAAGTGATGAATTCAAACATGTCTATATGCGTGGGTGGATTTAGAACTGAGTAGGCAAAATTTAGATAGTTCGATTTTGACCGTAAAAATCGAAGGTTAGGATCATAAACGAAGCGTGACTGTATGAGTTGAGCTTATTTACGTAGTGAAAACAATATGGACGGTTCACCATTTCATCATGTGAGTCCCAGTAGGCGGCGACATACGTTGGGCGTTGCGTCGCGACAGACGCGAAAAGAATTCACGTTTCTCCGTGCAACGGAGCCAAAGAATACTTTCGAGAGAAAGAGAGAGAGGAGAAGAGAAGACAGGTGGAGAGACGACGCAGAAAAAGCTCATCTCCGATCTCTCCCTCAAAAGAAGAGAAAACCCAAGAGAAAACCCCTTCTCTCTCGCTGTATATATCTATCTTCCAATGGCCTTGAATATGAAAACCCTAACCCAGGCGCTGGCCAAGACGGCCGCTGTGATCGAGAAGACGGTCCAAACGACCGTACAAGAAGTCACCGGCCCCAAACCCCTGCAGGACTACGAACTGCTGGACCAGATCGGATCCGGTGGTCCCGCACTCGCATGGAAGCTCTACTCCGCCAAGCCCCGCGGGACCACCACTTCTCAGTACCCCCTCGTCTGCGTCTGGATCCTCGACAAGCGCGTCCTCTCCGAGGCCCGCTCCCGCGCTGGCCTCTCCAAGGCCACCGAGGACGCCTTCTTCGACATCATCCGCGCCGATGCTTCAAAGCTCGTCCGCCTTAGACACCCTGGTGTCGTACACGTCGTGCAGGCCCTTGATGAGAACAAGAATGCGATGGCGATGGTAACCGAACCGCTCTTTGCGTCTGTCGCCAATACTCTGGGTTCCGTCGATAACATCGCCAAGTTGCCCAAGGAGCTCAAAGGGATGGTACGTGATCTCCAGATTTCTTTCTTTGATTTGTAGATCCGGCGGTGTAGATCAGTTTAGGGCGTATTTGGATGCTCAACTGTGTTGAATTGCAGTAACACAATTAGATAGAGTAGAAATGACCTGAGCGCGGCCAGCATCACTCCATTCACAAATCGCATTGAGGGAGCAGCTCCCAAATGACAATTCAGATTGTTTCAACTCTGAATCGAGCTTTTCTTTGAATTGCATTTGTCACTGTGCAGATCGCTTTAGATATTGTAGAGAAACCTAGCTATCTTATTGTGATTTTGTTTCTCCTTTAACCTTGCGAATGATAATTGCTTGGGGTGCGTTTGGATGCTCAATTGAACTGAATTGTGATAACTCTATCTGCCGTAGAAGAAATGACCACATTGGAGGTGGCACCAATTTATAATTGATAACTGGATTACTTAAACTCCTGATTGCAAGTCCATGTGTTTCCAGTTGGACCAGAAACTATTCTAATTTCAATTTCCACTTTATTGAACTGAAAGTATTGCAATTCAATTCACTTGAGTATCCAAACACAGCCTTGGAGAATTGGACCAAATTGGTGTGATAAATTGTAAATGAAGATGAATCGACTAATGAGTAATGACTCATGTAATCGCCTTGACTTTTGAGAATGGAATCAACTAAGGTCTTGAGAGAGTCAAACATGTGATTGTCGACAATTGGTCCACTGTGGATCCAATGGGAAGCCAGGGAGAATGAATTTAAGAAAAATCAAACACAAGATAATCATATTCATCACTCAATATTTTGACTATTTTGGCGGTAAACAGTACCAGAACATTATTAGTTTGGTAGTGTTGTAAAGCCTACTGGATGACCGTACGATTTCCATGAAGAAGTGAGCACTGCATGAGGAAATTATGGATATGATTTGCTGCCGTGAAAACAATTGTGAAAAGCTGTCTTGTTTAGGGGTATTTTTGTCACAATTAGAAGAAATAAGGTTCAACTTTTATGTTATTGTTCTCTAAAAAAAAAACTTTTTTTTTTTGTATTTTTTTATTGTAATGAATTATTATGATTAGATTGGATGTATGGTTGAGATTGCTTAGGGTTCAGGGTTTATCATACATCACTTTGTTAAGATTTTTTTTTCCCATTGTTTTTTTTTTCTTTTCTTTTGTTGTTGTTGTTGTTGAAGACTGAGCTTTGGAGCTCTTTCTTGGAGTGTTTTGAGAATACTAACTTACTGATGAATTGGTTATTCTACTCTCCATATGATTATTGGAAGTGTTTGTGTGCATTTGGTGTTTGCTTCGGCAGTTCTTTCTATGCAGCTGCTATTTTATGGTGACATTGTTATAATATCTGTTATCTGTAACAGTACATTGGACTGTTGGATATTTTATGGATCCCTTGTGCATATTACTTGATCCAGCAATGCAATTTCTATCACCTGCATCAAATGGGCATCAGAGCAAGTTCTACCTGTGGAATTCTGAGTCAAAGATTATAACTGCAAAAAAGAAAATAACCATGTTGATGCAAGAAAGAACTAGGAGATCTCAGGAAATATCATCTGCAATCTGCAGGATCAAACAGTTAGTGAGAGCTGTTTGGAATTTGGAAATTTCACAACTATCGAGAATAATGAAATAATGAAAATCCTAACCACAGATTGAGGAATAACAACCCCGTAGGTTTGAAGAAAGGGTCATCTCTGCCTTACAATCATGAACATGACCATTCTATCAGGGTTGGAAGGTCTTTATTCTATGAATCTATGCATCTGGAAGAGTTTTATGGGTGATTGGCTTGTATATGCTGTGCGGTTCTTTGGAAAGAGTTACTTGGCCACGAGGAAGTCAAGTTCATGGCAAAAAAATTAGGGTCATGCAACTTCCTGTGCTGGGTACAGTGTGCAATATGAGAATGGGAAGAGAAAAATTGATAGTTGGGAGAAGATGGAAAGAAAGAACGTAGCAAAAATTTACCAGCCGAGCTTGCATTTATTTGCAATTATTAATATTTATTGCATACACGTATTGCAACATGAATGTTAGACTTTCAGTATCTCACACTTTTGTTGCAACATAGAACCTGCCTTTTTCTGATTAAATCTTTTGTTTTGAATTCCCGTGATGCTGTAAAATAGATTTCTTTATTGAATATGAGTTGGTCTTGTGGTTGTTTAATTACTTGCACAAATTATTATGCATTGATGCCCTTCTACCAGTTAAACTCATCTTTGTTTTAGCTTCTGAATATGTTTGACATTTTTGGAAGAGGAACTATGATCCATGTTTCTAAATCACCTTTTGAAAGATTTCTTACCTTTTTTCCCCCCCTCAGGAAATGGGGTTATTGGAGGTCAAACATGGTTTGCTCCAGGTTGCAGAAACTTTAGATTTTCTCCATAACAATGCGCATCTTATTCACCGGGCAATATCACCTGAGGTAATCATTCTCATCTTACATCATGTTTATGTTGGACTTATCTTGATGATGTATAATAAATTGAAGTTAGTGCTCATATTCTTTTATAGGTGTTTGAAGGAATTTAAATTTTAATAATCGTCTCCTAGTTTTGATTCTTTCATAGTTGTTTCTGGTTAAATTTGATTGCATGCTATTTCTCTTAAATGTAGTAGTAAGAGAATTCCAATGATGGGCATGCATTTCAATGATATGGGACAGAAAAGAATAGCCTGAAATGCATTTTAACCCAATTAGTTGGTGATTAGTTCTTCCATTTGTTTAAAGTTGATGTACTGATTATTTTTATCATGTGTTTTGCTAGTGTTCCCACCATAATGGGGACATTAGCTACATCCTCAAAGCTTTTAAATGGCACATGGGGTGGCCCATCATTGATCTGTATTGTTTATTCATTCATACAACCATGAGCAAGCTACGGTGTAAAAATCACGCCAATCAGATGATCCTAAGCATCCGATCGATAGAATGGAAAACGGACAACCGAGATTGAGTGGAGAAACAAAATAGCTCCAGTCATCATCTTGAAACATCTACTAGATCCATTTTGTATTGCTTATGATTCCAAGGTGGCACTTTGGTTTGATGATTGTAACCATGTGATCTATGGTTCATAAACAATGAATGGTTGTAAGAAATTGGCCCCATTCAAAGGGTCAGGAATGGATCATCCGATTAGTGTGATTTTTGCACCATGGCTTGATCCAATTGGTACTATTGAATGAACCGTCCCGATCAATCATTGGGTGTCCCATTTGTCATTCAAATTGTTTGGGGATGTTGCTAATGTCCGCATAAAGGTGGGGATGTTAGCAAAACTCTTTTATCAAAATTTCAAGGACTACTGTATCACTGACCAGATCTTGCTGTTCCAGACAGTCTACATTACTTCTAGCGGAGCTTGGAAGCTTGGTGGGTTTGGTTTTGCAATTTCTGCAGGTCAGGCCACAAGTGATTTGAATACTGTGCAGCCTTTTCATTATTCGGTGAGTGAATTTTATTTTTAAGCATTTGCTTTCTACGCGCCTTTTCATTATTTGGTGAGTGAATTTGATTTTTAAGCATTCGCTTTCTACGCAGTAAATTTTTGGATCAATTAAGTGACCAGCAAAACAATAAGTTGGCCCCTTTGATTTGATGATAACTGGACTCAGATTCATTTCGTATGGTTTCATCTATTTTGGGCCCCATTTATTTGGCAACTCCATGTTTTCCTTCCCATTCATAAACGAGTTAGCCTCATTGATTTGATGATAACTGTATTCAGATTCTTTTGTATGGTTTTGTCCATGTGAACCATTTTTCTTGGCAAATTTATATTTTCCTTCATCTCATTGGCATATGAAAAGCATTGTGTCCAAGGTTCCAAATATCCATGTTGTATTGGCCAATATGGGTGTATTGTATCCGTAACGGTTTGTGGCACACTCGACATGGGGGCGAGCTACCTCAAAAATTGGTGGCCATATCAGCCTAGATGCGGTGTACACGTACTGATATGTCCCTGTTTTGCCAATATGTATAAAATGTCCTTTTTCAATTTTTGTCCATATTTTCTCCTTTTTGCCTATTCTTCATTCCAAGCATAGACAAAGCCTAGAAGTAGAAACCTGTTTTTTGACTAGATCTTGGCCTATATTGGAGATCAATACACAAGGTTTGAGTGGTTCAACTAACTCAAGCAGAGTGGACCATTTTGGGGGAAATTAGTAAAGGGGTTAAACCATCACATTTGTGTTTCATTTTTTACTTTTACCTTTTGTTATATTTATACAGAATGGGTCCTAATCCACCAAATCATGCTTGATTTGTATTCCATTGGGGCCTATTTAGTTATTTCTTTCCTCAAAATTTTCATGTGTTTAACCATTGTTTGCCAATTCCTCAACAATTACAATTTGCATTTAATTTACTCACAATAGTATGTTGTTTATTATATTACATTCATACTATTTGTGCTTATAATAATAGATATTTTAATTCTGGACAATTTGTGGTGAATATGATTATTTCCATGATGTTCAGTAAAAATACTTAAAATATGTAACGAAACTGTTACAGTAAGAATTGATGATCAACTGAAGAATTTTTAAATCTCTGTGCTTTAACACCAAATTTAGAGGTCAAAAGACTAAAAAAGGCATGGAGAGAGTAGGATTTTAAGCCCTATGGTCACAACCTAGCAAGTAGCCATTGAAGGGTGAGAGAGAGAGTCGATACTTTAGAGTAGGACTCAGTAGCTACTTACAAACATGATCATTTTCAATGCAGGTAGGAAGTGGTCTCTTGGATGCGGGTCTGAGAATTCTTAGCATCTCAATTATTATTTTTTTATCCTGTGATGAAAATGTGTTCAACATTTTATTTTCCAACATTGCACTTGTAGATATCAAGTATTTGTATACTTACTGGGTGCATATTTGGAAATAGATATAGGATTTGAATAAAAAATAGATCTAACACCATCTCTGCCATCATAATTGTAAATATCTCATTGATGTTGAAATTGATATATTATGGTAGTTAAAACTCTCCGTGCGTGCACGTGCGTACACGCATGTGTGTATTTGTATCTATATCTATATAGAGGTCTCAAGTTCAACTGGTTGGATCACAAGTTACCATCCACCCTACGAAGAACTTGCAACCTGTCATGTGTTTGTGATCCACCTGATTAGTGGTTGTCGCTGATTTTTGCACAAGGTGATCCTCATGATGGGGCCAACCTGTTGGACATGTTGGATGCGGCACACATGAAAGGTTGGAAGTTATTTGCTGGGTGGATGTTAACTTGTGGTCCATCCGGTTGCGCTTGATTCCTTCTATTATATATAATTATAATTTGGAATACTTGCTCATATTAAGTGGTTCAGTGCTCCCACCCTGGGGAAATTGGTCTGCTCCCAGGGAAAACTGAGTCACTTCATTTTGCACTCACAGACAGGTGTGCATGAATGCAAATGAAAGCAATCAATGGATCTGATTTGACTAATACTTTACTGCTTGGAACCGGATCACTTTATTTGTATGCACAAACCCGCATTTTGTCAATTTCTATTGCTAAATGAAAATGACTGCAAGTAGTGGATCTAATTTGATCAATACTTTCCTGTTTGGATTTGAATATTGCAGGAGTATGATGTTGAGGATTCTGTGCTGCCTCTTCAACCTTCTCTAAATTACACTGCCCCTGAATTGGTTCGGAGTAAACCATATGCAGCTGGATGTTCTTCAGACATGTTCAGTTTTGGATGTCTTGCTTATCATCTTACCGCACGCAAACCTCTCTTGGATTGTCACAACAATGTCAAAATGGTATGTTCTATTACTCGAAAGTGCATCTTTTGCCAAAGATGGCATTTATTAATACCTTTGCTTTTAGTATCTAGGGATTGCATTGGCAATTTGGGCAGCTTGTCACAGATGGACATTTGGACAAGGCTATTCTAGGGAATTGGCCAATTTCGGCTCTTTCTGTACAGAAAGTATGCAGAGTAGTGGAGAGATATCTGGAATGGTTTAGAGTTCTTCACTGGGTTTTTGTAGCAAGAGTTGTGCAGAATTATCTAGAAGGCTTTTAACATGTTCCTGACTTTTTTTTTTTTTGTTTACACACGCACTCACAGCACAGTGGGATTTCACCACAATCGGTACTCGAACCCATGACCTCATGTTGAAACTCTTGTCAGTCTACCACCGAGGCATGAGTAAGGACCCAACTAGAATGTTCTTACTTCTATATAAGGACGGCTTCTCATTTTGGAGACATCTCAGAAGTTGAAAGCTCCTGAGTTCTTTAGTTCTCTACAAGTTCTCTTGCTTTGAAATTTCTCTCCTGTTCTTCTCTTTCAATAAGCCTGGCTACACTTGGGTGGCAGGTTGACTTGTCCTCAATAGGGATTGTGTGTTGAGTGCCACACGGCCAGAAGAGGCATCTTAAAAGAGGTCCCAATTTACTGCCCACACGTGGAACCGATGAATTCTACATGCAGGGAAGCAAATGGGCTGTAAGAACTAGTATCACATCAAGGTCATCTAGGGATTTGAAACACTTGAAGGCTAAGAAGGACACCATGCCTTTGGAGGCGATAAAAAAACTGACCAAGTATGTGAGAATGATGGTGGTCCAAGTAGGCCTAGGAGCAAGGTATTCCGTAACGATAACCGTAACAGCCACCACTGTTACCTTTACGATATGGGCTGTAACAGCTGTTATGGTCTCTCTCTCTCTCTCAAAAAAAAAAAAAAAAAAAAAAAAAAGAACCTGAAAAACCTGTATTACCCTGTAATGGACTGCTACGAGGGGCATAACGGGCTGTTATGGGTCATTTTTTTCTTCCATAACAGCTGTTATAACCCCGTAATGTGTAATGGTTGCCATCATTACCTTTACGTAACGGCCTTTATGGCCATTACGGCACACCATGCTCAGGAGTGAGAAGTCCCTTACATGATGTTAGTAACAAAGGCATAGCTTGCACAGCTGGCTTTATCATCTTTGATGAGTAGGGTTGGTTTGGATCGATGGGCAACAACATGAAGGTCTTTGATGATGGAGTTGAGGAACTCAATGAGGAGATTCTGGGTGCCGTTAATAAATTGGCTAACACTCAACATCGGGAGAGGGAGGCCTTCTAGGCTAAGGTGCCAAAGGTGCTCATCATGCTGCAGGAGCAAGTTGAAGAAATTGGGGGAGATTAGGCCTTAAGGAAAAGCGCCATGGATGATGGGAGTATGGGTACTAGGGGGAGTATCCAAGGTGCAAACACCAAACTTTAGTACTTCCAATCAATTAAAGGTTGCTAGGGAGCTAGATAATTTTCTGTGCAATTGGAGGAATACTTCAAGGATGTCTCTCATGATGACGAGAAGGTCAAAGTGCGGACTGTTGTGATGTACCTAAGGTGGCAGTGGGGTGGGCAGCCCAGTAGGGTTAGGGCCTTTGTCCTTGAACTTGCCCTGAGGGCTAGGCTGGGCCTAGGTTAATAATGAATGGCCTGGCTTGGTCCTTTGGCTCGGTTTGAATTCTAACAATCAAGTAGGCAACTATTATTCAATAGGAATAGATGGTTAAGGATGTGAGCGGTTTGGATTCAATGAACGTGTAGTTTAAAGGCACTCTTGCATAAAAAAAATATGTTTCAATGATTAAAACCATTTATATGATGGGACTGGTCGTGGATGGATGGGATACCCCTAAAATTCTTAGATTGGACTATTTTAAACCCTTGATCATTTTACTCATTTCATTATAGGCTAGCCTTGGCTTAGCCAGACATTGTAGGGCTAGGGCAAGGGCAAGGGCCACGATTGAGGCATAGATGGCTAGGTTCGGGCCATAGCTAACCCTAACGAAGGCTCTAGTATGACCTATTGCTACCCCTAGATGTACCTTACAAGCACAATGACTCTTTGGTGGTGGTGGTGACATGTGGACATGGAGCATGGTAACAAGCATTATCGATACTTGGGAACGCTTTAAGTGGGAGATTAAGAAGTACTTCTATCCCAAGAATGCAAGTACCTGGAATGACCAAACTTGAAGCGGTTAAAGCATACTGATGTATTTACATTCATGTTAAGGAATTCTCGATGCATATGCTAGAGATTCCTGACATGCCTGATAAGGAACTACCCGTCAACTGTCGGGATGGACAACTGTAAAACCTTTGCTTCAACTATGCTAGTAGTATAAGACAACTAATGGAGTTCCCACAGTGCAACTCTTCCAAGCCAAAAACCCCTAAGGATGGTCAAGGCAATGATGGGGGAGAATTAAAGGGCTTTAGCCACAAGGAGGGATCCAGCAAGGATAGGATGACAAGAATGCAAAGAGTGGTATGTCAAATGGGACATGTTCAACCCACGAGAGATCAATTGTGACTTGTGATGAGCCTTATCTAGCTAGGGAGTGCTTGAAGAGGTAGGGCCTTATTGCCCTTTTAGTGAATATGAGAGAAAGGTGGACGAAGGCAATGAGTTATAAATTAGGTCGATTTAAGCACTTAATGCCACGAAGGACAAGCGTAAGAGCCAGGACAAGAGCTTGAGTTGCTTCATTTGTGATGGTGTCATAGGGTGGGGGATTGTTTGTAGAGGAAGCCCATGAACTCAGTCTTAGTGAGGAATACGAGGAGCCAAGGATGGGGGTAATCGGTTGCTAAATGTGTTGAAGGGTAAAGTGGAAAAGGCGACCAAGCCAACATATAGATCAGCCATGGTGAACGCGAGAGCCTGACTAATAACTTTGTTGCAAGTGAATAGTTAAAATGACTAGGTTTGACGGTGGTGAAGGATTCAAGTAGTTTTAAGGTGTTTAACTCACAAGTCGGGTTGAAAATAAGCTGGGCTAGGGCTAGGCCGGAGTTGGGCTCCACTGTAGTCCCCTAAGCCTTTGACCTAGCCACTAAGAAGGTCCTGGCCTGAGTCCAGGACGGGCCATGAAATGAGTGAAATGATCAAAGGCCTAAAATAGTCAAATATAAAATAATTTTCGAGGCTCTCCCCTCCATCCATGACGAGTCCCATCATAGAAATGGTTTTGATCATTGACTCATTGAGAGATAATCCAAATCTAAGATCGATTGCTTTTAGCTACACATGTACATTGAATAGGAAACACTCAGAAGTGCCTTTAAACTGTCCATTCTTTTTGTATAACGCTGGCCCACTTTATGATTGGACTGGGCTTGGTCTAGCTTGGACACCAAGCCTAGATTTCATGCCTAGGCCCCATGGTTTTGAATGTCAATATTGACATGCTTATTGGCCCCGAAAAAAATGATACAACGTCATGTATTAGTATCGAGACCGTATTGGCCCGTATTGGTCAAATTTTTTTTAAAAGTAAAAAAGTATGAAAGAATATTAGAAAAATAGGAAAAAAAATGAGATTCCAAGAATCTATCTTTTTTAAATGTGTTTTGACCATGTATTCAACGGTGTATCAGACCATTCTTATGTAAGAATACTGTTATGACGAGTTGACCTATATTGTAAAGTGTGGTGCTGATTTTCTAGGGTATAAATTCTAGATATATGTTATAAATTGATATCATATATTGCCAATACAATTATCTAACAACTATTGAAGTATTAACTGTCAGGGTAGTTATTTTAAGTACAAGTTTGGCAATGTCAAGTGTGTGCTTGGAGAACTCACACATGTAGAAATACTTACCTTAAATGTATGGTGTGCCGTAACGGCCGTTACGCAAAGGTAATGGTGTCAACCGTTATATGTTACGGGGTTGTAACGACTGTAATGGCTGTTACGGAAAAATGATCCGTAAATGCCCCGTAATGGCCCATTACGCCCCTCGTAAAGCCTGTAACGGTTCGTTACAAGGCATATAAAGGTTTTTCATTTATTATTATTTTTTAATTCAATAAAAAAGAGACCGTGACGGCCGTTATGGAGGCTGTGACGGCCGTTAATGTAAGTGTTTTTTAAAAGAACTTAGATATATGTTTAAATAACATAAATCTATTCCCCCATAGAAATTTTGGAAGAAAAAAATTCAATAAAATGCCTAAAAATGGATAAAATGACTCGAATATAAGAAAACAATTTAAATCTAGTTGTTAATGGTAGACTATGTTCAAAACAAATATATATTAACCTATATCTATAATTTATAATCATATGATTTCTCTAAAATTATTTTCAGAAAAATTAGAAAATGCCCAAAAAATCAACCAGGAAATAGAAAAAAATGCAGAAAATAATTTTTTTAATTAAAGCATGTGTGAAATCATTAGATCCATAGTATTAGAAGACTCAAGCATTATAACAACAACTAGTACAAAAAAGAACTTCAATATATATATATATATATAAAATTCATGCGTAAATAAAAAATAAAAAAGAACCCCCCCCTCCCTCTCCTCAGTCGAGTCCAAATCAATCAATCCATAGTCTTTTAATACTCAAGCATCATAACAAGAATCGACAAAAACACTAATTAAAATTTTTTTTTTTCTGAAAATTTCAGAAAATTCTTGCGAAAATTAAAAATTAAAGAAAAAAAGAAAAATCCCCAAATCGAGATAAAATCAACCACGATTTGATCGAAATGGTTTATACAATGGGATTCTAGTTCGAAAGAACAACAAAAATAAATAAATAAATAATTATTTTTTATTTTTGCAAAATCAGGCTTGGGAGCTTTGATCCTTCAATTTGATGCAAAAAAAACTGTTTTTGATCTTTGAATCTGACCTAAATCTGGTTGAAAATGGCTTTGAAACACTCCCTCAACGGAAAAAATCGGAGCGAGAAGAAATGAGAAAAAAAAAAGAAAAGGAAAAAAGAAAAAAGAACCAGTTGAAGACTTTTTATAGCTATATAGGTTGAACCAATACGACATAGAAATATCAGTACCGATATGGCCCGACATGGGAAAAATTTTTCATAACGGGCTGATACAGTGCTGTATTGCGTATCGTATCTGGCCAATATGGATACAATATGGCCATATTGGCCGATACGATACCGATTTTCATATCTAGTGCTGTATTGCGTATCGTATCCGGCCAATATGGTCATATCAGCCATTACGATACCAACTTTCATATCTATGCAGGGACCGATGCTCAGGCCCACTTTAAGGGCTTATGCCCTTGTCCTATAGGGTCACCCTGCCTAGCCCAATACTGCCTCTTCTCAATGCCAAACCCATTCTAGGCGTGGTAAAGGATTTGGGGCTAGGTCTTGGTGGGTCGACGAATGAGTTATCCATTATTCCACTGGATAACTTCAATGTCATGTTAAACGTGGAATTCCTAAGGGAGTAATGGCAATTCCAATTCCCTTCCTTAGGGTGGTGAGCATTGTGCGCATGGGGTTTACCAAGCTTGGGACAATCTTAGCATTGCGGTTGATTTACAACGACCATGAAGGTAGCGGCCTTAAGGACAATGCATCACTAGGAGGGCGACGAGGGCATTAATGGAGTAGGCGGGGGAGCTAGTCATGGACTAGGCATTTGCGAGAAGCTATTCCAGGGACTATCTAACCTTGTCTCTTCTTGTACACAGAGGCTGTAATTAGTGGGTGGTGACCTACAGTGTATGCTAGAAATATGTAAAGCAGTGTAAAGATCTCCAAAATGTTGTAGAGTTCTCTTTTGGGTTCTTGTAGAAGTTGTATTATAGAATCATGTGGAAGGGTTATGTTCCTAGGGGTTCTTGTAGCAGCTGTATTATAGAATCATGTGGAAGGGTTATGTTCCTAGCTGTTGGGTGATCGCTACATAGATTTGTCCTAGTCATTGATGTAAAGTAGTTAGAAGGTTTCTAGACATAAGGAGGGCTCTTCACCTCAGAAGTTATAAGCTCTTTAGTTCTCTAGTGCAATACGAGTTTTCCTGTCTCTAGGTCTCTCTTGCTATCTCATCTATTCCAACTTTCCTAGTAGGGCTAGACTTGGGTGGTAGGCTGACTTGTCCACAAAAGGGGCATGGAGCTAAGTGTTGCACGATCTCCACTTGGGGGATTTTTGATTGGACAACAGTTTTTGAGTTGGATGATTTTTATATTTTTATTTTTTCTTTTTCTTTATGAAGAATATTCACTTGGTTTTCAATTGCTCTCTAAAAAATCTTTTGCATGTTCATTACTGTAGACGAATGCTGCAGTCAAGGTGTTCCATAATGGTAATAGTAGCCATAACGGCCACTGCTGTTACCGTTACAATATGGGCCATAAGGGCTGTTATGGCCTTTTTTCTTTTTTCTTTGAAAAAAAAAAAAAAAAAACTATTTCGGCTCTGTTATGGGGCGGTTACTGGCCAGTGACAGGCCATTTTTTTCTGTAATGGCTGGTGGTTTCGGCCCTGTAAGGACGTGTAATGGTTATCACTGTTACTGTTACATAACCATTTTGGCATTCCATGGATTCAGTTTACTTCCTTTTCTTATGCCACAAGCATTTTGCTTTTTGCTTTTCATTATGCTATGGACCTAGTTTTCCAAGTTGACATTCTATTCTATTCTATTCTTTTATTTAGTTACAAAACATCCTATTTTTCTCTGTTCTTTTCTTCTCTATTCTTTTCTTTATTTAGTTACAAAACATCCTATTTTTCTTTATTTAGTTACAAAATATCCTATTTTTCCTGTATTTTGTATTGCGTTTTTCGGGTTGTAGCAGGCTTTGCCTGTTTTCTTTTCTGCCGGCTTCCTAATAAATTTCTGTTGCTCTTCCAAAAAGGAAAAGAAAAACTTCTATTTCTTATTTCACCTCATTGATCAAAGAAACATTGGTTTGAGTGCATTGGCTCCTTTATAATCATAACGATGTATGGCAATTCTGTTCTTTTAAAAAAAAAAATAAAATCCATTGGCTCTCAGCATTTCCACCTCATGTTTGGTGGAATTGAAATCAAATTTTGACCTTTTGTGAACCAGTCGTTTTATATGCAAGTACTAAATCCAAGAGTTCTTTATGCTTTTTATTATGCAAATCAAATTGACAATTTTTTATTTTTATTTTTTTTGAGCAGTAAATCAAATTGATTAATCATGGATATCAGTTTGCCATCTTCTCTGAAGTGAGCAGAGGGAATTAATTTATTTTGTTTGACATTTGGTCTAAGCAATATCTGAACATGCGATATTGTTTTGAAAAGCAACAATGTTTTTATCAAGTGAAAAGGAAAGAACAAGAGTGCTCAAGGAGCCAAAGAGAAAATAGATGACTAGTTGTCTGATCAGAACAGGAGTGAGGCCACTCCCAATGAAACAATGACTAACTGCCCTTAAAATGATCTGGATGTATTATTAGAAAAGAACAATGGCTAAATTGCCTGTAGATGTGCATGAATATCTCTGACAATGACTGAACTAATCCTAAGACAAGTGCATGTGTCTTGTTAATTTATGTCCTCGTGATGCAGCCCAAGAGTAGGTCCCATGAAAGCGTAGCAGACTCTTGTTAATTTGTGTCCTTGTGATACAGCCCAAGAGGTGGTCCCACATGAAAGCGTAGCAGACTAGGAATGGGCCCCGTGATCTGTCCAATCAAAGAACCAGTCCCAACAATCTGATTGATCTGTTGTCTTGGCCCCACAATCTGTCTGGTTAGATTTGTGGGCTCCTGATGATGGTTTGATACATCTATTGGGGCCCACAGAGGGTCTGATCAACTAGTGAACCCTCACACAGAGATGTCATTCTGTGGGTCCGCATAACAAGTCCAAAAGGTTTTAGGCTTTTAGGATTCATTTGGAAACTCTTATCTAATCCAATAAAAGCTACCCTAATAAGAGCTAAAGAATTAGGAGCTTTTGTTCTAGCTCTTGTTTACAATAAGGGCCTGTTTGTTTCACTAATTACCAGAGTATTATAAAGGAAATGTGCAGTTATTACAATTAATCGTCTCCTGACAACATCTCCATTTGATCGTGGATCCCGTTTTTGGTTTATTGGCAGTAAAATCGTAATGATGACATTTTTTGCATTATATTAATGTCAAATCAATTACCAAAATACGCCAATTTTGATGTTTGGATTTGAGATTTTCACAATAATGCCATGTAAAAGTGCATTGATTACAAATTCCTTGTCTCTTGAATATATCTGCATTTGACCGACAATTCCCATGTTTGTTTTGACAGTTGTAAAATCATAATGATGATACTTTTACCTTACATTCCGGGTTAATTGACGAAACAAACAAGTCCTAAGCTCGGTTGGCGAAATCACTTTTTTAGAACCGAAAAGAGTTCTTATTTGAAATAAGTACGTTTGGTAAAACATTCAAATAAGAGCTTTTTTTTAAGGGTAGTCAATCATGTGGGACGCCTTTAAGGTGGACCATCAATCATGCGGAGCCCAACTTTGTAGCGGGCCATCCATCACGTAGGACCCACCTTGGATGTGAGTCATTCATTGTTAGGGGTCGGCCTTTAATGTGCACTGTCCATTATGTGGGGCCCAACTTTGAAGTGGGCCATTCAAAGTTGGCTTTCCACATGCGAGTTCTGCCTAGGATGTGGGTCATTCATTGTTAAGGGCTGACCTTTAATGTGGACCGTCCATTATGTGGGGCCCACCTTGCTGTGGGTGGTGGGCCATCCATAATGCGGGACCACCATCAATGTTAATTGTCCATCACATGGGCCCCACCTTCAATGCCCGCAACCCATCACGTGGAGCCCATGTTTGAGTGGACCATCCATTGTGTGTGCCCCACTTTTGATATGGGCCGTCCATTATGTGGGGCGACCTTTGATATGGACCATCCATCATGCGAAGAGATGAGAAAGAGAACTCGCTTTAGTATAATAAACTTTTGATGAATAAGTAAACTTTCCTTCCCTAGAGAGGTAAGAGGTAAAAGCTTTTATCTCGAAAATAGTAGATGTTAAATTAGACCATTACCAAACAATTTAATTTCGATAAAAAGCTTAGGGCCTGTTTGGGAGCGTGGATTTGGAACCCTCTGGATTTGAAATCCTCCTATTGTGTTTGGCACCTTGGATTCAGAATCCCTTGTAATCTAGAGGTAGCTATGCATAGTATATTTATAGGGGTTTGAATTTAATTATTAAATCAACTTTAATATCTCTAATTAGTGTGCGTATGTAATGCTTGGCACAATGGTTGTAATAAGCCCGCTGAAATATATACTTTTGCTCGAAAATGATGAAATTCCAAGTCTCGGATGGGCCACAAGCACAAGATCACATCCGAGTGACTAACCAACGATTTTTAACCTTTGATTTACATGGACAATATTTGGATGGCGCATATCATCGTATTAAAGCAATTAGATTGATGCACTTGATAATCTAATTGTTTTGGGATATCATCAGTGGGCCATGTGCCAAATAGATTAATAGTCCAGTGACACACATGTTACACATGCAACTCTTGGAATGATTTTAGATGTAATCCAAGCTTTCACCTTGAATTTCAAACGTTTGAAACCCCCCGGATTTGACCCCCAGTTACTTTATGGTGCCAAACATACCAGGGGATTTGAACACACACCCCCCCGGGTCTTTAGAAGTAAGTAAATAAGATCTTGTAGAGGTGCCAAACATCCCCTGAGTCTTTATTTTTGTTAGTTTATCATTTAATTCGTTGTTAGGGTTAGTGACTTGTTGATTAAGTTCCCCCATAGTAGCAGGTAGTATTTCTTTCAATTGTTTTGTTGACTACCTTTCAGTACCAAACATTTGTGAGAATGACATGAGATTGATCACTTCAAAAACCCATTGAGGAGCCCAAGGTTGTGTAATTCTAACATGAGTGAGTTATGGCTGATTCTAAGATGAACTCATTGATTGTAATCAACCTATGTAATAGACTATTAGATGTCGTTTGATTGTAATTAACCCACAGTATAGTCTATTACATTGCACTTGTGGGAGTATTGCAGTCTCATTGTTGGTCCCCAACCCAGATGAAGGAGGAGGTTGCGTTAGGTTGGCAGCCATGTCAAACTCATGCCATAACTGATGTAGAGCCGGTCGCTGACACTTTCATGTCCAAGATGGACCAGAGAAGGCCCGATCTGAGGCGGAAGTGATCAAGACTGTGAGAACCCTAAAATAGGCATATCTCGCAAATCGGAATGAGTTATTCGACGTACCATATATGATTTTGGGTTAGGAGAAGCTACTTTAACCACCCAACCCTGCTACGCTGGGTTGCGCATGCCGAATTTGTGATATTCCATCAGATCGACAGTTGAAAATCCTTTTTAACTTCGTTTTTACTATTTAGAGTAAGTTTTAGTTTGATCATAACTCTTCATCCTTTGAGCTTTAGGAGTCGGGCCAAATTGGACACTTACTATTTTTGGCCGAAAACCATCAACTCTAGTAGAAATCATGACCGTCTATAAATAGTAAGTTCACTATTTATGGTAAGTCACGAATTTTAGGGAGTTGTAGTGGATTTTGAAACTTCTTCCTAGGTTTGGTATCACTATTTAAAGGGTTGTAAATTCGTTTTTATTATCAATCAATTAAAATTTGAATTTCTTAGAATTTATTTCTATTTTCCTATTTTCCCTCTTGGATTCGAGGAATCTCTGTGAGGAGTCTAGAGAAGCTCCGTGGATTCAGAGTAAATATCCCCTTGAGGAAGACGGTGATCGATCTCATCACGTCCATCCCTGCGTCAATTGGTATCAGAGCGAGGACTCCTCTCGGACCGATGACAAATAACGAAGGAATGGACCAAAGTCCTGTGGACGGTGATCCAGGGATTCATTATCTTTTGGAAAGAATGGAAGCTTTCCACCAGGAATGACCTGTCAGAAACCGAATCGCAGAAGGTAGCACAATTTATAGGTGAGTTACATCGACGATTCATGACCGAGTTCAGATGCACACGGTTGGGATCGTGGATGAAGTGGTTAAGTTGGCAGGTGGGGCGGAAATGCAACTTGCAAGAGTCCGTACTTGGCCTTATCCTTCAACTCAGCTCCCCATGATGGGTCCCATGCAGGATTTAGTGCTGGCACAATAAGAAAAAACCAGTAGGAGGATGTCCTCAACCTCATGCAATTGCAAACCGTGATATGGGGAGCTGTCCATCTATACCTCAACATGTAGCACCCATTGGTCGGACAAGGCCGAGCACTTGTTACCACTGTGGCCAATTGGGCCACTTATCAAACACCTACCCTCAATGGCCCATTATGGAATCTTGTTAAAATCATAAATAGAATCTAAATAATTTAGAAGTGCTTATATATTATCCATAGCAATATGCCAAAGTATCAATACTAGTCTCTTCACTACGCCACATCAACTACCTACTATAGCCTAATGGCCAGGCTATTTGTTATTGGCCCTGGCCCAGCCTAGCCTGGACAATGGGCCTAGATTTTTAGCTCAGGCCCGGCATTTGGGCCAAGTTTAGGGGCCCAAGACTTTAGCCCTTAAGGCCTGGGTTGCTACTGCTGGGTCGCCACCCATATGGCTGGTCTTATAGCTATCCTATAAAAATTTCCCTTCAATTAGATTGGTATTCAGATCAACATCTCTACTTCATCCACCCTGCTTTAGTTCTATGAGCAACATCCTTCTCAATCTCTCCTCTCATGAATTGTCGACCCAAGAGAACTCCCTCTGGCAGAAGAACACTGCCAAGGGGAGCTCTCTCTCTCTCTCTCTCACACGCACGCACGCACGCACGCACGCACAAAAGATAAAAAAGAAAGAACGAAAAGATCAGAATTTTTCAACAAGTCAAGAAAGTCAATGGATAATCTTCAAAAAATAAAAGAAAGAAAGAAAGAAAGACAGTCAAGGGATCATCAATGGCTTTGCCAAACTAATTGGCAATGACAAAGGCTCACGACTGAAGTTGTAATGCAGTAAAGCACGGTGAAATGTGCCTTACAGGTATCAAATGATGCAAAGAGAAATAATGTGGTAAATTGATTGAGTGACGAAATGAATTGATTGCTGGCCTCACATAATGCTGTGACGGGATATTGTAAAATACACTAGGCTGCAGCAAGCTGGTGGTGACAGTTTGATCTAGTAATAGCTCCTCTGTGGTCGGATTAAGCTTAATTTTATGCTCTAGGTGTGTCAAAGACTTAAGGGTCCAATTTTCAATCAATTGAGCTAGAAAGTTGATTTCCAAAGCATAACTGATGTTGAGCATATCCATGGGCAAACAACCTCAAGGCCTAGAAAGTAGCATGGAAGGTCAAGATCTTTCCCTTCTCAGACTACAGATGAAGTTGCTTCTTGATGTACTGAAGATGAGCGGGATGTCCTCACTCCCTACTGACAAGCAAAATCCACATATGACAACAGAATAAACTGACAAGGGCTGTGGAAAAAAAGAAAAAAAAGAAACATTGTTGAGTCATGCTCTCAGTGATTGAACCTGATGGCAATCACAAATGAACTGGACTTTAAACCAAGCTTGAGGAGCCTGTTTGAAGAAATTGTTTATAAAATGTGCTCAGTATTTTGCTCCGAAGAACATACTAATTGGACGGAGAGCTTCAGGAATGGTGTATTGGACAGTTGTTGAGTCATGGATCAGGTGTATATAGTTTATCATTACACTTTGTTTTCTGGTTTTCCCAACACAGGAAAACCAGGTGGATTTATATGGGCTGCATTGCTAGCTTTCTCATTTCTTTTATTTTTCACCCCTTCTTTTTTGTTGTAACGCTGCATTTCTTGTTCAGTTTCACATTTTGACTACTATGACCATCTACCAATTTTTGTTGGAGCATGGTTGTTTATGTTTGAGGGCATGCATGCGTGCATTGTGTCTGTATGTTATGTAAGGAAGTAGACAGAAAGGACTGAATTCTTTCTGATCTTGGGTTCTTGTGCCTTTCCAGTGATGCAGCATGGATTTGTTACCTTCGTTTATGGTTTTCTCTTGACAAGATTTTGCTCTTTTATGATTTATCGCAGTACATGAATAGTTTGACATACTTGACACACGAGGCCTTCTCAAGCATTCCATCAGACTTAGTTTCTGACTTGCAACGGATGCTATCTGTGGATGAAACTTCCAGACCAACTGCATTGGATTTCACAGGTAAAAACAAAATGCAGGTTTAATGCGCGCGCGCTTGTGCGTGTAACTTTGCTGCTAATGAGGTGTGAGATATCCTTGTTCTTGTTTTTCTTACCATTTGTAGTGTTTATGATATTGCTATTAGAGGTGTGGAACCATACTCATTCTGATGCAGGACATGAAATTAAATATGACATACAAGATTTCAAGCTTTAGATCACACCAATTTTAAACAATCACAAAATTCTACGTCCCATATACGATCAAACATTCAACTAAGGGAATCTACAGGGGTCCAAGCCTACACACGTTAGGGCTGGATCAAATAAAATTATAAACCAAACAATGCCCGAAGGAGTGTAGATTCATCCACTCTTGCAAAGGATTGTTCCCCAATTCAAGAGATTCACCATGTTTCAATTCGGGGAAAGTCTAGGGTTTGCAAAAGTGGGAAAGAACTTGGAATTTAGGATTATCTAGGGTAGTTAGGGATTTAAGGCGAGAGATAAGTGAAATAGGGGAGAGAGAATAACCTGAGACAGTTCACACATGTGGATAGCAGCCCAGCCCAGACGCACGTGTGTGGGGCCCACGAAACTGGAAATGGCCAGCTAGGGGTTGGTCTGCCAGGGGAGGTCCACCCTCACGTCAAATTTCACGTCGATCCGCGGTCCGGTGTGTGCGTGGTGCTTCGCCGAAGTTTCAGCCCCCTAGTGGGCTAGAATCTAAAAATCTGCTGTGAAGGAGAATTTGGGTGCAAAGAAAAGATAAACATGAAAATGGAAAAGCTGTGGGAGATGATGGATGTGGGGTGTAGGAGGTGGGGACGATTTGGGATGGTTGTGGCTTCGCACCACGGTAGTTAGCCGTTCGAGGTAGGGAGAGTTTCGCACCCAATTAGCCTCTTCAACTCCGAAGAATAGAGAAGAAAAAACGCAGAATTTTATTCATAAACTTCAATGAAAAGAAACCTACATGGTGTTGCCTATTTATAAGAAAACCCTAAACCCTAAAAGCCGTGCCATGTGCGCACATTATTATTTAGAAATGAAGTAACAAAAATAACAACTAATCAACACAATCAAAATCGTTCATGATGTTTATAATAACGATAATAACCAAAACTCAAAATCCTAGATTATCTAGGGTAGTGGGCTATGATCATGAGATCCAATGGTGGAATTCCTATGAGGATCAGGTCCACTCCAATGCTCTATAGCACGGCCCCCTAAGTAAGAAGTCCTCCATAAATGTCGTCGTCGATCAAGATCCTTCCTCCTCCTTCAGTACGTGCGTAGGGTGGGGGGCGTGTGCGTGCGCATGATGTCCCCATCACATTCTTGTCCTTCTTCCCAAGTGATTAATGATTTCATATTAGCTACTTTCAAATCCTTTAATGGACTGATCTGTCCCATTGGGACTATCAGTTCCAGCTCTATATCATGAGGGTGCTCATCATTGCATTCACATGGAGACACCAAAACCCACGCCTTGATCGGTTTCATATAGTCAAGACTCAAGAGACACCAAAACCATTGCCCTTAAAGAGATGATGCATCTTTTTCAGAGGAACCATCGCCATCACAAAAGGTAGCCATATGAGGCATTCTGATATAGGGAATATGTTTGAATGCATTTATTGAATGACGAGGAAAACCTACATTAGATTATGATGAAGGAAGAGGTGGAAGATGGCATATACTAATCAGATATAGCTAACGGACGGGCTCTAACACCAGTGTAACTAAGGTTGCAACATATGAGTTGTCAGTGGCTATTTGCCTCCTTGACATGGGTTGCATTTCATTCAATAACCCCAGGGAGCAAATGGTGGTTCATCTTCTTCAGTGTGGAGCACTGAGGCAGCAAAAACGATCCCTGTACTAAGAGCCCAGGAAGACATGCTTGATGCTTTGTTTCTTGGTGTAGTCTGGGCACTGATTTATGAGTGAGTTACAACTGGTCATATGCTTCTTGCATTGACTCTTGTATCTGAAACTGCATTTTTGGTCATCACAGGCTTACATAATTCTGTTCCATGCGTCTATTTTCCAGTTTCTGTGCACATGCTTTGTTGTGAATTTTCGATTCCATTGTAAGTGCAACTGTGACAATATATCAGTGCAGTTCGTTGAACTTTGTGATACCTTGGCAATATATCAGTGCAGTTCGTTGAACTTTGTGATACCTTAGTAATAAGGTTTTCAGGTGTAGATATATAGACAGATTTTCTGCTTAATTGTTCATGATTAGGATTACCTTCTGCATAGTCAATTGACTCAATTTCTCAAAGAGATTCTTATGTCTCTAAATTATGTCATTTGCTTTTCAGGTTCTCCATTTTTTAGGGATGATACTAGGTTGCGTGCTCTTCGCTTCCTGGACCATATGCTTGTATGTGTACATTTTCGCTTACTTCCATATTTACATGCTAGACATGTCTGAAGAATGGTAAGTTGACAGCAAAGATGGTGTAATTAGAAATTCTTAAGGAAATTATTGTATCTGTATGCAGGAACGGGATAATATGCAGAAATCTGAGTTTCTAAAAGCATTATCAGATATGTGGAAAGACTTTGATGCTCGTGTACTGCGTTATAAGGTAAGGTTTTTTTTTTGCTGTCTTCTATTATCAAAGATTTAGTCATGTATTGATAATAATAATAAAAAAGAAGAAGAAGAAGAAGAAGAAGAAGAAGAAGAAAGAAGAATAGCTGATTCATTGATCAGGGGAAAAAAGAAGAAAAGGAAAGAAAAGAAAGAAAAGAAAGAAAGAAAGAAAAAGAAAAAGAAAAAGATATTGTTCACTCTTGCTGGTGCTTTTGGTGTTTTTCATTCATCAGTGGAGCATTATTCTTTGGAAATGGTTAGGGTATTCTCCAGTAATAAATAGAGTATCTTGGTTTCCATAGAGCTTTGCTTCCCTACCACATCTCTCAGCTGATAAAGACAATTGTATTTCTTCTAAAAATTCTGGCACAGTTCTCACTAAAACAGATGGATCTTGGAGTATCTTGGTTTCCATACAGAGCTGTTTATTACTCGAGAGTACCCTAACTGCATCTCTCATCTGGACCTACTGCTGTTTACTTGATATAATGTCGTTGGTCAGAGGGTGCATTCATACCAGCATGAATGCAACTGGTCCCATCAGAACTCCGCAGTTAAAGCATGCTTGGGTGAGAGTAGCACTAAGATGGGTGATCCCCTTGGAGGTCCTTGTGTTGCAGTCCTCCCTTAATCTTCAAAAGGGGAAAAATGTCTGTGGTCAGAGATGGTATATTAGTTGCTGTCTCAGCTTCTTCTTCTTCTTTTAAATCTTATTTTTCTATGCAGGTACTTCCACCTCTTTGTGCAGAGCTCCGGAATGTGGTTATGCAGCCAATGATTTTACCCATGGTTCTTACTATTGCAGAATCCCAGGTTAGTTTATGTTTCAATCCTTGTGTGCACTTAGGAAACAGAAAAGTGTAGAATTTGGCAGTAGAAATCCTTGTGTACTGCTATGGATTATTTTTATGGTTGCTTTAATTCTAAGTTGACACATTATCATATGAAAGCTGGAATATATTAATTCGTCCTGCAACAGGAAATTGCTACGCAATCAGCATGATGTGAATTATTTGATTGGCACATTTGGAGGTAGATGGGGGTGCCGGTGTGCCATGCTGGAAATGGACAATCTTGAACATAACTGTCCCTGAGAATCCTGGTTTGCTAGTAAACCTGCACACCAATATTTCATCATCATCTATGCCTAATCGCAACTAAATAGGATCGGATACATGAATCCTTTTCCACCATTCCACTATCAAGGGCCATAACTTCAGTTAGACCATCAACCTTGCTACCTTCACCCGTGTCCTTTTGGGCTTTTCCAATGCTGTCAAATCGCATATGCCTGTGCACATGTGCAATCGCACAATTGCATATGCGGCCGCATACTTGTTTTAAAATTTTCTTTTTTCAAAAAAAAAAAAAAAAAAACAGAAAAATAGGAAAAAATTATAAAAAAATAAAGAAATGGAAACTTTCTCAAGTTAATAGAAAACTAATTTTACATATTTTAAATACATTTGAGTGATATAATTAAACAATGTATATTGGGTTCAGAGAGAGAGAGAGAGAGAGAGAGCACTTTGGGGGTGAGAAGACATTTTGTTCCATAACTGCCCAGCATTCTGTCCCATAAAGCAGGGCTGGTCTTGTAGGTACCGACATTCTTGACATACTGACATTCTTAACTGCCCAACTTGAACCAACATTTTGTTCACCAATATTTGACATTTAAAATAATATATAAATAGGTAGAAGAAAGGATAGATAAGAAATTAGGGGAATTAATAAGTTATCAGGACTGGATTGTTGGGTTTTCTGGGAACTCTCCTGTTCGAGTCTTGTTGGGTTTTCTTCTCTTTCTGTTTTGTTCTTATGTTTCTGTATATATTTTTTTACTTTTTCTGATTAATATAATCTCATCTTTCAAAAGAAAAATAAAATCAAAAGGTCTGGATTAGATGGGGTTATATATGCATCTAGGCACACTTAAAAGGCATAAACTATGTATAAGCTTTATCTAAAATTTTCTCTACCTTTATTCCTTGACTTGCTGAATAGAGAGTGTTGATCCTTATGCTTGATGACGCCTGATGTCTCGTGCATCAATGGGAAATGAGGTTAGACATCCTGGACTAGTGCATTTAACGTGTCATGGTTTATTGCAGGATAAAAATGATTTTGAGCTTTCAACAATGCCGGCATTGATTCCTGTATTGAATTCTGCAGCAGGCGAGACACTATTGCTGCTAGTGAAGCATGCAGATTTGATTATTAATAAGGTGACTGGAATCTCATAGCTTGAACCAGTGTTTGTTTGCAATGGTAGTTTATTTGTTTGTCTCTAGGACAGCAAATGCTTCCCATCCTTATTTTCAATGCTGGAATTGATCTTTTTACTTTTATTATCTTTTTAATAAATGCTGGGTCACAATCTTGTGCTTTTCAATTATTGTAGACCAGTCAGGAACACTTGATTGCACATGCCCTTCCGTTGCTTGTTCGGGCTTATGATGATGTTGATCCTCGTATCCAAGAAGAGGTTTTGCGAAGAACCGTCCCCTTTGTGAAGCAACTTGACACGCAGGTCATCCATTCTCCCACTGGTTGTGATCGTAACTTGCAATAGTAATTCATTACTTTCAAGCAGTGATTCTCCAAAGTTTGGAATAGTTATGTTTACCACAATTACCAAACACTGAATGAGGTATCTTTGTTTGACTGTTTGAGATATTATCAAATCATTTTTTTTTATATAATTTATGAGAATATTATTAAGAAAGAGGAGTTAGTACAACCAATTGATCAGCATAAGTGGATAGGTAGGACAAGCATTGATATTAAGAATCACTTGGACAATGGTAGTTTGGTGTTAGCATTCATGGAATTTGCCTTGGCTTGGCAGGATAATTCACTTAAGAGGATGCTTTGGTTGCGGACTAGGAAAGTTAGGTGATTGAGGAATTTTATCCTCCAAACTGGGTCCATCATATTCTTGCTTCCATCTGATCACAAATCAGGCCATCGTTTATGGCGTAAGGGTTGCCAATTGGTCATGTTTGGGTCAGGCTATATACTGACTTGCCTAGGGCGGTTGGGTTTGGATCTGTGTACCAAAATTGAGGTATTGAGCCTGGAACTGATGAGGTCCAGCGGTCCAGGTAACCATTCTTAAAGATCCTACTCGATGAACGCCCAATATGACATGCTGCACATTTGAATGTGATGCAACCAAATTTAAAAAAAGAAGAATCTTGACTTGGATATGTATTTTTTAAAAATAAAATTTAAATAAAAAATAAAATAAAATAAAAATTCACAATGCAACAAAAGTAAAAATTAAGGACCATGGATTGATATCCAACAGCCTATTAGCTGGTAGCTGCTAAGGTAGTAATCACAATATTCCCTGCTCCTTTTCTACTGTAGGCAATACATGCCAAAAGGGAAGCAATTCATGTTATAACCCAAGAAAATAACATTTTTATTCCACAATGGCTGTTTATAAAAGAGTCTTTACATGCTTGTATACTTATTCTTAAAGAAACAGAGACTAATGTAATCCTAACAATCTCTTTCACTAAAACATAATTTAAAGAAAAGGAAACTTTAATATAATCCTAACAATCTAATCTTAACCATCTCTTTTCACTAAAACATAAAAAAGATCAAAATATCACTTAATCCTGTCATAACTATAAATGACCGTAACTCGCTTAATGATATCGTGCTCACATATTCTTGCGCTCATTTGAGAGATAACTTAGTGTGATACTATGGGTGGGTGTGTGTGCGTGCGTGCGTGCGTGGACTCCATGAAGTTAAGATTAGAAAGTTGCTATGATTTCTTTTGGGCCCTGTGGTGGAGGGTGGGAAGGTTTTATTAGACTATCCCAGTGTTTGGGGGCAGTCTCCCTTTGTTATTATTCTATTCCATAAAGATAACATCTCTTTGATGATTTCAATTAGATATTGGTTAAAAAAGGAGACCTAAGTGACCTAAGTCAACATTGATTTGTAGTATCCCTAATGTAGGGGCATTTTCACACCGGGTTCGAGTAGGGTAGCTTGTAATATGCGAGGATACACTCGGGGTGGGTGATCCATGTGATTTGGGGCCCATGGGGGAGGTCTTGTGTTCGAGACTCCTCATCGGGGGTAATTAATGCGCATCTCACACCGGGCTCGAGTGGGGTAGTCTATGGGATGTGGGGACACACTCGGGGTGGGCGGCCCATGTGAGGCGGTACTCATGTGATTTGGGGGCTCACGAGGGGGGTTCGGCCGAGGTCCTAACCCATGCGATGTGGGGCCTGGGCTATGAGATAAAGGGATTAATTCGCCATACTCTAACAGTTCGAGCTTTTAGAGCAAGTGGTTAATTGTCCTGCACTTCCTGGAAATAATGAATTGGTCACCATTTATTTCTCTCAACTTGCTGTGATTTTTCTTGAATGTATGGTAATATATGATGATGAATAGCATTGATCTATGATGATTAATGTTAATAATTAATCCAACATCTGATACATATTAGTGTATTACCTAGTAATAGTTTTTGACAGAGCAACATGTTGCGCAACTAGCCAGGGGTCATCTGTGCCTCTGCGTATGTGCAGGATCATTCGCAGCGTCATATGGGTGCCACCCGGAGGTGTGGGCAACATGTCCTTGCTCCAAGACCCATCTCCACACAAGGACCATCATGCGAAAGCATAGTGGCTACATGCTTGACAACACCTCCAACATGCGGATATTTATGGTGACAAGCACGCAACATTTAGTGCTGGGTTGAGAAAATCGGTTAATCTAATGGCTGATTTTGATGTGGCAATGAAGGTGGCATTGGCCGCATGATGGGATATCTGGACGGCATTAGAGTTACATGTCAAAGTCATCATGAAGGCCTTTGCCTACAAATATACGCCTTTATAGATGATATCTGAACAGTGTTGATTGAGGCCACATGTCAAAGCCATCATGAAGGCCCTCACCTACAAATGAAAGCATTTATAGCAACCTCAGCGTCTTTTCTTTTTGAGATCTTTTCTTAGAAACCCTTCTCCTGGTCCGTCCTTCTGGAATTCTTATCTAATGTTAGATATACGAGTGATAATTGTGACCCTGAAACTATCTTGTTAGCAGTTTCAAAATTTGCATTTCTAGTTTCTTCTTGTTGATTCCCACTGTTGGTTTTGTTATGACGCTGGATCTTTAAATTTGTATGTTATATAGGCTTAATTAGATCATGATATAAGAGATCTTAACTTCTCTTCTTCATCTTCTTCTTCTTTTGCAGCTAGTGAAGCAAGCTATTTTGCCTCGAGTTCATGGGCTGGCTCTTAAAACTACAATTGCAGCAGTACGTAGAAGATATTTGTTATACTCTGGTTTTATCTTCATATATTGTGTGTACTCGTAATATTCTCTTTCCGGTGATATTAGTTCAGTGATAGAAGACAAGATAAACATCATGAGTAGGGAGCTGGTTGTTTGTTGTTATCAATGGTGGGAAAAGCTGAATAGCAATTGAACGAAAAGTTGTGTGTGGTGTATCTACTGGCTACTTTCCTGGGTTGTTGTCATCACCATCATCATCATCATCATCATCTATGCTTTATCCCAACTAATTGGGGTTGGCTGCTTGAATCCTTTTCTGGGTACTATGTACAGTGCTGCTCCAATTGCTTAAACAGAAGATCATGTAGTCTTTGCTTTGAGGCCTGTCCATTAGTAACAAGTTGTTTTTGCTTCACCATTAACTTCCACAGAGGCACCACTAGAATTCAGCATATTCTCCGATTGAGGCATTTTGACTCTACTACTTGATACTTATAAAAGGGAGTTGATATTTTCACTCCTGAAGTTGGTAATTCCCAACCCCCAGAAGTATAATATGGCCATTGGAGGTATTGTTCAAGGCACACACCACACATAGATGAAACTTATCATGAGCAATCTGTAGGGATGGAAGTATAACTTTTAGGGGGTGAAATAATATTCACAAAAAAAAAAAAAAAAAAGAAGAAAAGAAGAGGAGAAGATGCTGTGAATTTCTATTTTAGGTTCAGATAGATTTGTATTTTGAGGTTATATATGAACACAATCAACACTTTGGTCAGCATGTTTCTTTTCTTCCAATGTAGCCTCATCTAGGCCGATGTCCATGCTATAGAATCCGCTTTACAAGTACAACAGCTCTCTTTCTATATCTGTTTTTGTTCAGTGTGCCTGGACCCATGTCCATATCTGTATATCACAACTAGTATTTCTCCATTTGGTTTTGGTTCCAACTTTCTTTAGATGGATACAATTTTATTTATTTTTTGCTATGGTAGTGCATGTTGGCATGCGCCAGGTACATTTATCTGATTTGTTTTATCTATTCATGCACCATTTGAGTCCTTGACAGGTACGAGTGAATGCACTGCTTTGTCTGAGTGATTTGGTTCACTCACTTGATAAGCTTGCTGTTCTGGAAATCTTGCAAACACTGCAACGTTGCACTGCCGTGGACCGTTCTGCACCTACGTTAATGTGTACTCTCGGGGTTGCAAACTCAATCCTCAAGCAGGTAACTGTTCCTCACTAACATTCTGCTTGGATGCATAGCTGAACTGGATAAGTGAAAATTCTGTTTTAGCAAGAGGGGAAAATGACCGATTTATTATGCTGTTTCTGAGTATTCAATAAGAGCACTCAAATTGCAGTCACATCCCTTTCAAGTCCAACTTGAAGGTAAGAAATTGCAATTTGGAGCCCGATCCCTCAAATATTGCTATGGAAATTGCAATTTGCTCACTTCCACTTCGTAAGACTAATGTTATTGCAATTCAATTTTATAGTGCCTCCAAACTCTCCCTAAATCTTTTTGCCAAACATTTTGATATAACCTTGAATAATAACTAATACCATTTCCATGTCCATGCTTCCAGTATGGCGTAGAATTCACAGCTGAGCATTGCCTTCCTCTACTTATGCCGCTGCTTATTGCACAGCAACTGAATGTTCAGCAGTTTGCCAAATACATGCTTTTTGTGAAAGACATCCTTAGGTACTACACACTAATCTTTTTCAGACAGTCTTTTTCTTTTTATGCTTTTAACAAAAGCAGTTCTGTTTTTGGTCGTCTTCTTCCAATCTTGCAGGAAGATAGAAGAGAAACGAGGTGTGACTGTTAGTGAGTCTGGAACCCCAGAAGTTAAAATCACACATTCAATGGCTAATGGGCTTCAGACTGAACCCTTACAGAAAGCAGGCGGAACTGTATCTTCTTCGACAAAGAGCAGCTCATCATGGGATGAAGATTGGGGTCCGACAAGGAGGGGACCACCCACAACCAACATCCGATCTTCGGAGCCAAACTTGTTGTCCATGCAGGCAATGGCACCGATTTCACAGCCCACCCAAGATGCACCCTTGCAGTTCCAGTCCTCTGTATCTGTGCCCAGCCAACAAACTGCGTTGTCATGTCCTGCTGTTGATATAGAGTGGCCTCCTCCAACCTCATCCTCTGGTTTGGTCCCTCAAGTGGGTGGTAATGAGAAGCTGATGGATGGCTCTCAAGGGTCTTCCGGTGCTACTTTTGATGAGATAGATCCTTTTGCTGATTGGCCTCCACGACAGAGTAACTCAGTCGGCGTTTTGGGGTCCACTACGAACAGCGGTATCACGAACTCAGGGCCAAACAAGAATAGCCAGGACAGCATAGGCCATGCAATGAACAACAAGCCGATCGGGCTCTCCATGCAAAACTATGGAAACTCAGGTTTGAACATGATGAGTAACCAGTCCAGCCTAGGTTTCGCAACGACCAACAATCCTATTGGAGTATCCAAACAGTATCAGGGGACCTCTATGTCAAGTATTAGCAATCCGAATGGCATGGGCTCCAATGCCAGTTCTATTGGGCGTGCTAAACAAAATCAGATGAATGCTGCGTTGGGTATCAGGAACTTGGCGGCCCCGAGCAACACCGAGGCAAGAGCAACCGACATTGGATCCATATTTGCATCTTCCAAGAGCGGGCATACCATGCCGAAACTTGCCCCACCTCCGCAAACTGCTGCAGGGAGAGGACGGGGTAGAAGTCAAGGAACATTGCGTTCTGGTAATGCGAAAGCGCCATCTGGGCAGCCGCCCATTTTGGATTTGCTGTAGTGGGTAGCTGCTTGTTCTGGTTGAAAAACGGTACCAGATCAACCCCTGTAGATTATATAGGCAAACCGGCATTGTGGAGAAATTATTGACTGATTTCATTCTCCGGGAAGATCCACTGCTCTCCAGGACTGTTTGATAAATATGATAGTTTATCGAGTGCAGATTGCTTGTTGTAGCTATTTTGAGCACCTTGACCACAATCACACCCCCCCCCCCCCCCCCTCCTTTTCTCTTTTTTCTTTTTCTTTTTCTTTTTCTTTTTTCCGTCAAATCTTTGAATACTTTCATCAGGTTAGTGTATTCTTTTGAGAGCAGTTCCAGCTCCTGAAGTGAGTCTGGATGCAATAAAGAAATTTTCGACTTGTGTATGAAATGTCCATTTCTCTTCTCCATTGGCGGAGCAAATGCTGAAAAGATGAGATCTGTAGGTGGAGATGTTCTACGAAAATGCCATGCTGGAGATGCCTGGAATTGAATAGGCTGCCCGACAGACCTAGTTCCCCGGTTAAACATCTGGTCCATGCCGACCTAGGCCTGGCCTGTGAACGATGCAAGCATTTTCGTTTCTGTCTTGGTTTTGTTATTGGTCAAGTGCAGGGTGGAAAGAAAATATCCAGAAAGTGATTCTCTTTATCTCTGCGATGGGAAACAAATTCCATGGAATTATGGGCTTATGTTTAGATTGAAGAGGAAACGAAGGGATGTGTATGGAAAATTTTATGATTTAAAAAAAAAAAAAAAACAGTAGGGGGTCCGCCCATTGCAAGGCATATTCTATGAAAATGGAAGCTATTTTAGCAAAACAATTTCCATGAGAATTATTGAAATACATATTACAATTTGAGTCATATTTAGATTGCAAGTGAAAATCTCATATTCCTCTTGCAAGAGTATCTATTTTCTTGTGCTAGAAACCTAGTTATAGAAAAGTAAATTATTGTGGAATTTGCCATCTTTTATGTAATTCAAACAATACAACTTTTATGTTGAAAGAAAACCCTCTTTTACATAATAAATGGTATCGTCTTGATGTTTTAGGAGCTCGTGAATAGACTTTTTAAGGGCTTTTACATTAAAAATGGTGTCTAGTATTCTATTAGGTGATTTGATCCAAAATTGCTATTCTCATGGTACATGGGCCATTTGTCAGAGGACATTATTCCGCGACATGGTCCATTTTAAATAAATTTTTTTTTTTCCAGTGCTTTTGAGTTGAATAAAAAAACCCTTTTTTCTCCAGAGCTTTCGAGTTCTTTGTTGCCTAACTTTGCTGTAGCATCCTTTCGTGCACATGTACATTGTTTTAATGTTTTTTGTTTGTTGCCTCATGTTCTCCACATGTGGATGATGGTCTACTTGTATCATTGTAATGATTACTCGTCTACAAAATCACCATTTTAGTACATGTTGCACGGTCTGGAATGCAATTTAGTACAATAGGACTGGAACTGTGGGGGAATTAGTTCAATTGTTGAGCAAAAATACCTTGAAATGACCATTTTCAATATCTTCGGCTGATAATTCATGAGAATGGATAGATTGAGAATGATGTTACTCATACAATTCAATCAGCATGGAAAAATGGAGATGTGCCCTAGGATTTTTATGCTATCACTGCATGTTGATAAAAATGAGGGAAATTTTATGTAATAACTATAATACTAGCTATGCTTTACAAGACAAAATACCAATGGTTAAAGAACAAAATATTTATAAGATGAGTGTAGTTGAAATGAAGATGCTAATACGATTGGTGACAAGAGAATGATGGAATTAGATCTTGATGCACTTAGGGAAACTTTTGGTGTAACACCAATGATAATAACACGAGGGAAAATAGACTTAGATGGTTTGATCATGTCCAATGAAAACCAAGAACTATGTTAGTAAAAAACAAATTGATTCAATCTGAAGGTAAGGGAAAGACCCAAAATGACATCAGGGAGTAGTACAAAAAGACTTAATGACCTGTAATGTAATTAAGGATGTAGTTCTTGATGGAATAGAATGACAGAATTAGATGGTGCAGCTGACCCCATGTTGTTGGGATAAGGTTAAGATGATGATGACGACAACGACAAATACATGCTGGATGGTGGGTATTGTTCTAAGCATCATCTTTATCATTTATGTCCCATTTATATTCATAATGTATATTAGTAAGAAATCCAACACTTGTCTATTTTTGCAATGGATTATACATATCCTATCGTATCATCTCTATAGTGTGAGTGTAAAGGCCATTTATTAGTGCCTCATCCATGATTCATATCAAAGCTATGGGGCTGAAAAATCCTCCATTCCAATATTGTCAAATAAATATTTTCTTTTCTCCATATAGGTATAAAAACCCTTGTGTTTAACTCCTATGAGAGTTGACTGTTAATGACTATGATTGGATAGTTGATCACATGATATGATATTTTCGTCGTCAACCTTAGAAAGATAGGAGAAATTTTCAATTTGGGTGAGATCTAAACTACTTGTTATATGGGTACCAACAGGGCCACATGATCTAGACCATCAGTGGTGGACCATCCATTGCATTTGATCAAAACCGTCCAAATAGTGGGTCAAAACCATTCAAATACCATGAAGATCGAGGAGGTTGCTGACATATAGCAAAAAGTGAGGGTGGTACATGTAAAAAGACTGACCAAACGTGCGAAGGGAAAAAGTAAAATATTTGGCAACGCTGAACAGAGGTTCTTAGCATTTAGCAATAGGGGAGGGAGGTGCATATATATATATATATATATATATATAAAATAATTCTTTTTTCTCTGCTCAAACGTATATGCAAGCATCAACCCTAACAAATTCATAGACGGTAGTGCATCATGCTAGAATGAGAGTTTTGCTTTGTGCAAGTTGGGCCCCTGGATTCAGTGACTTGTAAGTACAGCAACGGTCCACATTCAACCAAAACAAAGCCCGAGACCTGATGGATGATATATTCCAATTTAGGAGTTATATGATACTCAGACTCTGCATGATAGTTGATATACGGGCACTCAGAAATTATACACTTGGCATATATTTACTCAAATGAACCGACTAGACTGTGCAACCCACTGTTTCTAAGCCACAAACCCAAGATCAGGTCAGTTGAAAAATCCAAACCTCTGATTCATGGGCACTTGTTTGTGGAAATAGGACCGTTGATAGTTTTCTTTTCTAACCATGCAATAAATTTCCACCAATCATCAAAATAGATAATCAAATAAGCATAATGTTTGGTTGATGATACGTCTGCTTTGGGTATCATAATTTGGATGGTCTGATTTGACTGCTTGTATGCCACTTGTGCAATTTCTAAGTACCTGCCTATCATCCATCACATTCTGCAAGAGCACCGAAGTGTCTTTTTTTAAAAAAAATAAAAAAATTCGAATTATAGGTATTTTTGGTGCATAAACCATCTACGGTAGGACCCATCACACCACCACCACCCTAGATCAGTGAACCAAGAGGCCCCACTTGCACATACCCAAAACGGACGGGCGCGGATTGGGTACTACCCCCACCATGGCCTAGCTAGAGACGCACGGTCCTGTAAGGGGATCTGTGGGCCCACCGTGATGTATATGTTTCATCTACGCCGTCTATCCATTTTAAAAGATTATTTTATGTTAAGGCTTCAAAATGATGCAGATTGAAGGCTCATAAGGACCACACCACAGGAAGCAGTGGGATTGAAAGCTTTCCGTTGAAAACTTCTTGAGGGGCACAGAAGTTTTGGATCAAGTTGATATTTATGTTTCCCTTCATACACGTCCATGTGAGCTTATGAACGGGTTGGATGACAAATAAACATAATGGCAGGCCCTAGGAAGTTTCCAACGGTAGGAGTTCAATTCTCACTGCCTGTGGTGTGGTCTACTTGAGCTTCAATCTGCCTCCTTTTTAGCTCATGCTCTAAAATGATCTCTGGAAATGGATGGACAGCATGGATAAAATATATACATCACGGTGGGCCCTAAAGATCCCATAACAGGACCGTCCGTCTCTACCTAGGTGCCCAATCCGCACCCACCGAAATCAGGAGGGTACTGTACAAACATTGAGCCCTACCATTGGACAGTCCTTTATGTTAAAACCATCATTAAAAAATAAAAAAATAATAATAATAAAGTAGAGAAAAGTAAAAAACAGAGCTCTGAAGTAGAGTGTACTATTTCAGTTCCCAAATGAAAAGTCATTTGAGGTGACGTAATTAAAATTAATGGGTGTAAATGTAAGTAACTCAATCATGCACCTCAAAAGGCCCAAGGACAGTAACAGAAAAGGATGTGAGATAAGAGAGGAGGGCCCTTAATCCTTACTTTTTGCCCCTATATATATAGAGAGAGAGAGTGAGAGAGCGCGCTAATAACTCGCAGCCGGCTTCGTTGGATCCTGGCTGTGGTGCCTATCATGATGTAGGTGTCTTATACGTTATACCAATGGCATCTATCTGTTTTGCCATATCAATTTAGGGTATGATCCCAGATAATGCAACGATTCAAATGGCAAGTAGACCACATTATAGGAAACAATGGTGATCGAAGGGCAAATGCCCTCTATTAAAAACTTAATGGGAGACACCGTAATGTTTATTTTCCATCTAACTTGTTGAAAAAGTCACAAATACCAGGCTAAAGGGACCTCATGAATTTCTGCTCGATCCAAAACTTTGGTGCCCAATAAGTTTTTTAATGATCAATGATTACCGTTTGCCTTAGCTTGGTCCACCTTACATTTGAATTTACTGCATTTGTGGGCTCATATATTAAAATGATATATACAACAAAACAGATTAATAGCATGAATATAGGACACATATATCACGGTCGGCTCCATGGACGGATGGCATGGATATAAGACACATGCATCACTATGGGTTCCATGGTAAGGGATTCACCAACCTCTAGATCCGAGGACCCACCAAAGCCCGTTCTTAAAGCTCTTGAATGTGTATAGATCGCATACACACGGGGAATGGAGCTCATATACAAGATCTAACCAGATCTAACCACTCATCACACGGTCTCCACCATTTAGTTGCTATATCTCATGGATCAGGGGGACCCCACATCACACGTTCACGGTGGACGTACAGAGAATTTGGACCATTTGCCAATTTCTTTAAAGTGGTCATTTCTTTTATACAAGTTTGGCCCACCTAAGTGGTCGTTTGGCAGCATAGATTTGGATCTTCAAAATTAGATTTTGCATTTTTCTCATTTGAGTTGAGCAGCCTGATGTACTTTGATTTTGACTTAAAGGGGCCTTATGGAGAGCATTGTGACATATGCTTAGATATTGCCGGGTCCCAAGACGAGGACTTTTCAAATCTAAATTTCATGATAGTAATATCAAGATTTATAAAACTTGTAAATCTCGGTAGTTTTCAACTATTTAATTGCAAAATTATTTCATTCTTAATTTTAAAAAATGCTTAAAAGTTTAAATATTTCATTTTATAATTATATATCTTGAAAATTATTTATTAGTTTATAATAAATATATTTTTATACTTTATTTTCTATGAAAATCTTTTGATAATATTGTTGAAAAAAAAAACATGAATAACGTAAAAACTCCCAAGAAGTTTTTATGCTAAGAATTGGATTTGTCATTGTAAAATAAAGAAAGAGAACAATTATAGAAGTGAAGATGACTAAAAATGAAAAAATATGCTTCATAAAAATTTCCTTGGATTCTAAAGCGGTAAGCCTGTTTGAAATGTCGGATTAAATGGTATGGAATTGCATTAAATGGAATTAACACTATTATTGCACAATAATTCCAGATCTAGAAATACCATGGTATTTTGAGACCATAAAGTTATAATAATGAATCGGATTTTACTAATAGTGCCAATCACGGTCCCATACACATGCAACTTGAATATCACGTGTAAATGGCACATAAATAAACACATGCATCAACAATATGGGATATGTAGAAAATCCATTAGAAATCCTCCATTATCTACTATTGGGTTTGGATAATATGATACAGGAATTGATTCAATCACTTTAGTCATTTCTAAACGTCAGATGGAATTTGCATGGGACTAAATGTATTTGGAGTTGTCAGGAAGGAATAAGATTATATATATTGGAATTGCATTTGATCTAATTTGAAATTTTTGGTGAATTTCGAAATCTACTACATTTGTGGGCCTCACATTAATGCATGTGTTTTATTCACACCATTTATTTATATGTGCCCTTTACCCATGACATTCGAGTTATATACTGACATTCGAGTTATATACATGTATAAGCGACTCGTGTTACTTGTGAATTTGGTCCATTGATGGTTCACCAAATGCAATTTTCACTTAATACAATGTTTTATCAAGAGGAAGAATTTGATCCCAAATTTAGAATTGTGTTGTCAAAAGTACCATGGTATTCTAGACATATAATAATTGTGCAATACTGGCGCTAATTTCATCTAATGTAATTCCATACCATTTAATCCCGTGACCAAACAACTTAGAGGGTTTTCAATTGTTAATGGATTTGAAATACAGAGTTTGGGTGCCAAACATGATTTTAAAAATCTTGAATTTCAATTCCTAGCCATCCAAAATCCATACTTCGGGACAACCCCTAATATTCTTATACTGATCTTATTGTTCAGGGCATGGCATCCACTTAGTGGGGAATGCCAGATGAAAGGCTACGATATTGCACATGTACCCATCAATCTTACGTGTGAGATGAGTTTACCAAAAAGAAAAAAAGACACCTCATGTAGTTCCTATTATGGGAATCATGTGCGGTTGCAGCGTAGGTAGGGTATACCTCAATAGAAAAGACAATACTCTTATCCAAACCTAAAAAATCAAGGTATCTCATTTCAGTTATATTCCATCTCAGTACTCCAACCTCGCTCCGTCATTCCTTTCCCTACCACCGTCTCTTCTGGGTAACTCATCATCTATTCAAAGTAGATTCATACATGTAACCGTATCGCAACTTGTCGTAAGGTGCCGACTTTCCTGACAAAATGCAGTATGTGTAGGACATAAGAACCATGAAAACGGTAGGCCCCTCTATCTAAATTACTCTTTAGAAAATTAGCTTGATCCTAACCTTCTTATGTGGGCCACACGTAAGTCGAGTCAGACTTTCGGTTGTCCATTGATTGTGGCCCACTTGATGAGATTAAGGGACTGATGTTTCTCCCAGATGAAATTCATGGTGGGACCTACAGTTTTAATGGCACTGATTTTCTACAAAGCTACGTGTTAGTGGGGAATATCGTGCTGTACCATAAGCTACGGTGCCTTGCCAGTATATGACCGTTATCAACCGCTCATGATCAAAATCATGCAATGTACTATTCGGTCATGACTAGGTTCAAGCAGTCATTTGTGGGACATGGGGTGACGTGGCATGCGTGCGTGAGATCAGGGCTGTTAGGCAGGTGGGGCTTGCTGCGAACATGGTAGGGTGAGAAAGTTGGTTGGCACACGTGCGTTCGTTGAAACTAGATCCGTCGGTTCTTTTGCTTCTGCAGCAGTCCATTTCGTCAGATGCTTGTAGCTCACTTGTTAAGTTGATTTCCCTGACTTTTCGGGCAGACAATGTTCAAAGGGGACCCCACCTAATGAATGGATCTGATTATGAAAACAAATATAAGGTTGGCACGTGCAGCATAGATCGCATTTGACGACGTATAAATAAACTATAAATACGAAAATTGGTGGAGCCATATCTACCGTCCGATGAAGGGTGGATGCGCTTAGTCATCAAAATGGCACAGCCGTTCAATCACCCCTAGATGGATTATCAGCCCCCAGCCCACAAAAACAGCACTAAGCCTGTTAGACACGCCAGCACAGTGTAAAAGCTATTGATGTAATTGCACTTAATGTAAAAAAGTTATAACTACGTGCAGAGTAAGAAAGAGAAAATATTTTAATACAAACATCTTAATTATTAATTTTTTTAAGGCCATGTAGCCTAGATTTACATCGTACTTAAAATCATGTCCTAAAATTAGCTACCCCAATGAAAGGCTAGATTGGATGTGATATAGACATTGTGGTGGGCCTCACACCCTTTTGTTTCTTGGGCTCCAAGTGAAGATTTATGCAGGTGAGCAGCAAAGGGTGCATTGAGTTAGGTAAAAAATAAATGACATAAGTACACTCATAATAATATAATAATATGGGGAGGCATTTAAATTTACATTGTCAATATCAAAGCTTTATTTCAATTAATTTAGGTTAGTTACATGAATCGTATTATGCAATTCAACCTTAGCTTATAAGATATGTCATCAAGTCATGTTACAGTCAAGCATTATTTAATAGTCTATTACATATATTGATTATAATCAATCAGTTAGTATGCTTTCATTGTACTTAGTAAACTCTGTTAGGCCTACTGCGAATGTATATACTTTAGCACGTCATCCATCCATTTTTCATTATCATTTTACGGGTGGAGGGCAAAATAGGAGCATATCCAAAGCTCAAGTGGATCATAAAGCAGGAAACAATGGGAATAATAATTTCCACCGTTGAAACCTTCCTAGGGCACATAGTGATGTTTATTTGTCATCCAACATGTACATAAGATCACATGGATATGGATTAAGGGAAAATACAAATATTAGTTTGATCAAAAACTTTTGTGGCCCACAAGAATTTTTTAATGGTAAAAGTTCAATTCACATTATTTCCTGTGGTGTGGTTCACTTGAGCTTTGGACATACTTCATTTTTGGGCTAAAGATATAAAATTATCTAATAAAATGGATGGACGGAGTGGATAAAATACACAAATCACTGTGGGCCCCACAGAGTTTACTCAGTACCAATGTAACGCCCCGGATTTCGTAACCTGAGTTTCGTACTCGTTTTCTAAAATTCTGAGAGTTAACTTACAAGGATAGCCCACATTTCACAGTAATTTCATTTTATTTTATTATTTTATTTTATTGTTTAATAAATGTAAGTGAGCAATCGCAATGGAAGCAAAACAAACCACACGCTAAGGGAATGGCTAAAATATATCTCAACATATACAAACGGCTGCCCATAAGATTTATATAAACTAATAACTCAATATACTCAGGAGAATACATTATCCGACGTAAACTTCATAAGTAAAATACAAGAATAAACAATTTATGTTTCACAAGTGACATATAGGAGGATAGCACATGTAATTCAGAAGAAGATACAACTCACATTTTCAAGTAACAATTTTAAAAAATATAATATCTAAATTATAATCACCACTCGCAAGTACAACACCAACTACATATCCATCTAGAAATCAAAGTATAACATGATGAGATACAATCAATTCTCCACAAATATATATTGGATGCATGAATGCAATCAGCCTGAGGATGCACATCCAGCTGAATAAATAGTCTCATTGGTCACTATCAGAGAAGTTCATTCATACATGATATCGGGTCTTTCAAATAGTCGACTAATTCAAAATGCAAAAAGGGTTATTCGAACAATACATTAGTCTTTCAAACAGTCGACCAAGCGCCCGATAACGCCCGCATGCATGTATGCATTATTAACCCAACTATTATTAGTCAAATTTATAAACAGAATATTAGAGAAGCTCAAAGGTCACTATGGGGGGCGCGCGTGACTCAGCATAGGCCAACAACTCGGGTATAGTATCCAATTCCACCTTCCTTGGCTCATGAGACGTAAACAAGTAAGATTTTAAAACACTCAAATAATTATAAATAGTGATTATAAGATAAAGAATGCAAGGCATTTCATTTACAAGAATCTCTATAACTAGTGGTTATTCATGATTCGACATGTAGACATTACCGTCACAAGTCTAGATATACTTCCAACAACAAGAGTCCTCTCAATAAGCCACATTGGCACCAAGTCCTTCAAGGATACAACAAAATAATACAATCCACAAACCACATTGGTACAAATAATCTACGATATGGTAAGTCTACAACCACGTAACATTTATTTTATTCACAATCGGCCGCTAGTTAGAAGAATCCCTATTATAATATTCATCAACAGATAATAGTAAATTTTTAGTACAATCCATTAACACAAATAAATGATAGACTAAATCACAATTAATTCAATTTTCTAATTACAAACAATTATCATTTACATCAATTCACAAATGTATCAACAATACACGAATAAGATTGTTTGCTTAACTAAATCAGAGAGTCAATTTCTACTCTAAAAAGTATCTCAATCTTACCATGTAGAAAATAATTTGAATCTCATTCTACGATCATTCTAATACACTTATATAATTAAATGAAGCTCAATCATTCATATAAACTAAACATAAATAATAAGTCAAATATGGAAGATACATGAAAGCAAACTAATCTAATCATTGAAATGGAGGAAAGCTTGAAGGGTGAAACCTCACCTTAAGGGGGTCCGCTCATTGCAAGGCATATTCTATGAAAATGGAAGCTATTTTAGCAGAACAATTTCCATGAGAATTATTGAAGTACATATTACAATTTGAATCATATTTAGATTGCAAGTGAAAATCTCATATTCCTCTTGCAAGAGTACCTATTTTCTTGTGCTAGAAACCTAGTTATAGAAAAGTAAATTATTGTGGAATTTGCCTTCTTTTTTGTAATTCAAACAATACAACTTTTATGTTGAAAGAAAACCCTCTTTACATAATAAATGGTATCGTTTGGTGTTTTAGGAGCTCGCAAATAGACTCTTTAAGGGCTTTTACATTATAAATGGTGTCTAGTATTCTATTAGGTGAATTGATCCAAAATTGCTATTCTCATGTAACATGGGCCATTTGTCAGAAGACATTATTCGGACGACATGGTCCATTTTAAATAAATTTTTTTTTTTTTTTTTTCCGGTGCTTTTGAGTTGAATAAAAAAACCCTTTTTTTCTCCAGAGCTTTTGAGTTCTTTGTTGCCTAACTTCGCTGTAGCATCCTTTCGTGCACATGTACATTGTTTTAATGTTTTTTGTTTGTTGCCTCATGTTCTCCACATGTGGATGATGGTCTACTTGTATCAGTGTAATGATTACTCGTCTGAAAAATCACCATTTTAGTACATGTTGCACGGTCTGGAATGCAATTTAGCACAATAGGACTGGAACTGTGGGGGAATTATTTCAATTGTTGAGCAAAAATACCTTGAAATGACCATTTTCAATATCTTAGGCTGATAATTCACGAGAATGGATAGATTGAGAATGACGTTACTCATAGAATTCAATCGGTGTGGAAAAATGGAGATGTGCCTTAGGATTGTTATGCTATCACTGCATGTTGATAAAAATGAGGGAAATTTTATGTAATAACTATAATACTAGCTATGCTTTACAAGACAAAATACCAATAGTTAGAGAACAAAATATTTATAAGATGAGTGTAGTTGAAATGAAGATGCTAATATGATTGGTGACAAGAGAATGATGGAATTAGATCTTGATGCACTTAGGAAAACATTTGGTGTAACACCAATGATAATAACATGAGGGAAAATAGACTTAGATGGTTTGATCATGTCCAATGAAAACCAAGAACTATGTTAGTAAAAAACAAATTGATTCAATCTGAAGGTAAGGGAAAGACCCAAAATGACATCGTGGAGTAGTACAAAAAGACTTAATGACCTGTAATGTAATTAAGGATGTAGTTCTTGATGGAATAGAATGACAGAATTAGATGGTGCAGCTGACCCCATGTTGTTGGGATGAGGTTAAGATGATGATGACGACAACGACAAATACATGCTGGATGGTGGGTATTGTTCTAAGCATCATCTTTATCATTTATGTCCCATTTATATTCATAATGTATATTAGTAAGAAATCCAACACTAGTCTATTTTTGCAATGGATTATACATGTCATCATCTCTATAGTGTGAGTGTAAAGGCCATTTATTAGTGCCACATCCATGATTCGTATCAAAGCTATGGGGCTGAAAAATCCTCCATTCCAATATTGTCAAATAAATATTTTCTTTTCTCATATAGGTATAAAAAACCTTGTGTTTAACTCCTATGAGAGTTGACTGTTAATGACTATGATTGGATAGTTGATCACATGAAATGATATTTTCGTTGTCGACCTTAGAAAGGTAAGAGAAAATTTCAATTTGGGTGAGATCTAAACTACTTGTTATATGGGTACCAACAGGGCCACATGATCTAGACCATCAATGGTGGACCATCCATTGCATTTGATCAAAACCATCCAAATAGTGGGTCAAAACCATTCAAATGCCATGAAGATCGAGGAGGTTGCTGACATATAGCAAAAAGTGAGGGTGGTACATGTAAAAAGACTGTCCAAAAGTGCAAAGGGAAAAAGTAAAATATTTGGCAACGCTGAACAGAGGGGGTTCTTAGCATTTAGCAATAGGGGAGGGAGGTATATATATATATATATATATAATTCTTTTTTCTCTGCTCAAACGTATATGCAAGCATCAACCCTTACAAATTCATAGGGTAGTGCATCGTGCTAGAATGAGAGTTTTGCTTTGTGCAAGTTGGGCCCCTGGATTCAGTGACTTATAAGTACAGCAACGGTCCACATTCAACCAAAACAATGCCCAAGACCGGATGGATGATATATTCCAATTTAGGAGTTATATGATACTCAGGCTCTGCATAATAGTTGATATACGGGCACTTAGAAATTATACACTTGGCATATATTAACTCAATTGAACCGACTAGATTGTGCAACCCACTGTTTCTAAGCCACAGACCCAAGATCAGATCAGTTGAAAAATCCAAACCTCTGATTCATGGGCACTTGTTTGTGGAAATAGGACCGTTGATAGTTTTCTTTTCTAACGATCCAATAAATTTCCACCAATCATCAAAATAGATAATCAAATAAGCATAATGTTTGGTTAATGATACGTCTGCTTTGGGTAACATAATTTGGATGGTCTGATTTGACTGCTTGTATGCCACTTGTGCAATTTCTAAGTACCTGCCTATCATCCATCACATTCTGCAAGAGCACCGAAGTGTCTTTTTTTTTTTTTTTTTTATAAATAAAAATAAAAATTCGAATTATAGATATTTTTGGTGCATAAACCATCCACGGTAGGACCCATCACACCACCACCACCCTATATCACTGAACCAAGAGGCCCCACTTGCACATACCCATAACGGACGGGCGCGGATTGGGTACTACCCCCACCATGGCCTAGCTAGAGACGCACGGTCCTATAAGGGGATCTGTGGGACCACCGTGATGTATATGTTTCATCTACGCCGTCTATCCATTTTAAAAGATTACTTTATGTCACGGGATCCAAATTGATGTAGATTGACGGCTGATAAGGACCACACCACAGGAAGAAGTGGGATTGAAAGCTTTCCATTGAAAACTTCTTGAGGGGCACAGAAGTTTTGGATCAGGTTGATGTTTATGTTTCCCTTCATACAGGTCCATGTGACCTTATTAACAGGTTGGATAACAAATAAACATAATGGTAGGCCCTAGGAAGTTTCCAACGGTAGGAGTTCAATTCTCACTTCTTCCTGTGGTGTGGTCTACTTGAGCCTTCAATCTACCTTCTTTTTAGGCTCGTGCTCTAAAATGATCTCTCGAAATGGATGGACGGCATGGATAAAATATATACATCACGGTGGGCCCTAAAGATCCCCTAACAGGACCGTCCGTCTCTACCTAGGTGCCCAATCCGCACCCACCGAAATCAGGAGGTACAAACATTGAGCCCTACCATTGGACAGTACTTTATGTTAAAACCATCATTAAAAAAAGAAAAGAAAAGAAAAAAACAAGCACTGAAGTAGAGTGTACTATTTCAGTTCCCAAATGAAAAGTCATTTGAGGTGACGTAATTAAAATTAATGGGTGTAAATGTAAGTAACTCAATCATGCACCTCAAAAGGCCCAAGGACAGTAACAGAAAAGGATGTGAGATAAGAGAGGAGGGCCCTTAATCCTTACTTTTTGCCCCTAGCTTTATATATATATATATATATATATATATATATATATAGAGAGAGAGAGAGAGAGAGAGAGAGAGAGAGAGAGAGAGAGAGCTAATAACTCGCAGCCGGCTTCGGTGGATCCTGGCTGTGGTGCCCATCATGATGTTTGTGTCTTATACGTTGTACCAATGGCATCTATCTGTTTTGCCATATCAATTTAGGGTATGATCCCAGAAAATGCAACGATTCAACTGGCAAGTAGACCCATTACAGGAAACAATGGTGATCGAAGGGCGAATGCCCTCTATTAAAAACTTAACGGGAGATACTGTAATGTTTATTTTCCATCTAACTTATTGACAAAGTCACAAATACCGGGCTAAAAGGACCTCATAAATTTCAGCTCGATCCAAAACTTTGGTGCCCAGTAAGTTTTTAATGATCAATGATTACCGTTTGCCTTAGCATGGTCCACCTTACATTTGAATTTACTGCATTTGTGGGCTCATATGTTAAAATGATATATACAACAAAACAGATTAATATAGGACACATATATCACGTTCGGCTCCATGGACGGATGGCATGGATATAAGACACATGCATACATCACCATGGGTTCCATGGTAAGGGATTCACCAACCTCTAGATCCGAGGACCCACCAAAGCCCGTTCTTAAAGCTCTTGAATGTGTATAGATCGCATACACCCGTGGAATGGAGCTCATATACAAGATCTAACCAGATCTAACCACTCATCACCCGATCTCCACCATTTAGTTGCTATATCTCATGGATCAGGGGGACCCCACATCAGGTTCACGGTGGACGTATAGAGAATTTGGACCATTTGCCAATTTCTTTAAAGTGGTCATATCTTTTATACAAGTTTGGCCCACCTAAGTGGTCGTTTGGTAGCATAGATTTGGATCTTCAAAATTAGATTTTGCATTTTTCTCATTTGTGTCGGGCAGCCTGATGTACTTTGATTTTGACTTAAAAGGAGAGCATTGTGACATATGCTTAGCTATTGCCGGGTCCCAAGACTAAGACTTTTCAAATCTAAATTTCATGATAGTAATATCAAGATTTATAAAACTTGTAAATCTCGGCAGTTTTCAACTATTTAATTGCAAAATTATTTCATTTTTAATTAAAAATGCTTAAACGTTTAAATATTTCATTTTATAATTATATATCTTGAAAATTATTTATTAGTTTATAATAAATATATTTTTATACTTTATTTTCTATGAAAATCTTTTGATAATATTGTTGAAAAAAAAACATGAATATCGGAAAAACTCCCAAGAAGTTTTTATGCTAAGAATTGGATTTGTCATTATAAAATAAAGAAAGAGAACAATTATAGAAGTGAAGATGACTAAAAATGTAAAAATATGCTTCATAAAAATTTCCTTGGATTCTAAAGCGGTAAACTTGTTTGAAACGTCGGATTAAATGGTATGGAATTGCATTAAATAGAATTAACACTATTGTTGCACAATAATTCTACATCTAGAAGTACCATGGTATTTTGAGACCATGGAGTAATAATAATGAATCAGATTTTACTAGTGCTAATCACGATCCCAATACACATGCAATTTGAATATCACGTGTAAAGGGCACATAAATAAACACATGCATCAACAATATGAGATATGTAGAAAATCCATCAGAAATCCTCCATTATCTACTATTGGGTTTGGATGATATGATATATGAATTGATTCAATCACTTTAGTCATTTCTAAATGTCAGATGGATTTTGCATGGGACTAAATGCATTTGGAGATGTCAGGAAGGAATGAGATTATATAAGATGAAATTATATTTGATCTTCTGTGAAATTTTTGGTGAATTTCAGAATCTATTGCATCGGTGGGCCTCACATTAATGCATGCGTTATATTCACGTCGTTCATCCATATGTGCCCTTTTATACATGATAGTCAAGTTATATATGTGTAAGTGACTCGCGTTAGTTGTGATTTTGCTCCATTGATGGTTCACCAAATGTGATTTTTGCTTAATACAATGTTTTATCAAGAGGAAGAATTTGACCCCAAATCTAGAATTGAGTGATCAAAGTACCATGTTATTCTAGACATATAATAATTGTGCAATAATGGCGCTAATTCCATCTAATGTAATTCCATACCATTTAATCCTGCTGCGGCCAAACAAGCTAGAGGGTTTTCAATTGTTAATGGATTTGAAATACAGAGTTTGGGTGCCAAACATGATTATTGAAATCAGCGTCCAAAATCCATACTTCGGGACAATGAGGCATGGCATCCACTTAGTGGGGAATGCCAGATGAAAGGCTACGATATTGCACATGTACCCATCAATCTTACGTGTGAGATGAGTTTACCAAAAAGAAAAAAAGACACCTCATGTAGTTCCTATTATGGGAATCATGTGCGGTTGCAGCGTAGGTAGGGTATACCTCAATAGAAAAGACGATACTCTTATCCAAACCTAAAAAATCAAGGTATCTCATTTCAGTTATATTCCATCTCAGTACTCCCACGCTCCGCCATTCCTTTCTCTACCACCCTCCCTTTTGGGTAACTCATCATCTATTCAAAGTAGATTCATACATGTAACCGTATTGCAACTTGTCGTAAGGTGCCGACTTTCCTGACAAAATGCAGTATGTGTAGGACATAAGAACCATGAAAACGGTAGGCCCCACTATCTAAATTACTCTATAGAAAATTAGCTTGATCCTAACCTTCTTATGTGGGCCACACGTACGTCGAGTCAGACTTTCGGTTTTCCATTGATTCCAAGCATGTGGTCCACTTGATGAGATTAAGGGACTGATATTTCTCCCAGATGAAATTCATGGTGGGACCTACAGTTTTAATGGTACTGATTTTCTACAAAGCTACGTGTTAGTGGGGAATATCGTGCTGTACCATGATCTACGGTGCCTGCCAATATATGACCGTTATCAACCGCTCATGATCAAAATCATGCAATGTACTATTCGGTCATGACTAGGTTCAAGCAGTCATTTGTGGGACATGGGGTGACGTGGCATGCGTGCGTGAGATCAGGGCTGTTAGGCAGGTGGGGCTTGCTGCGAACATGGTAGGGTGAGAAAGTTGGTTGGCACACGTGTGTTCGTTGAAACTAGATCCGTCGGTTCTTTTGCTTCTGCAGCAGTCCATTTCGTCAGATGCTTGTGGCTCACTTGTTAAGTTGATTTTCCTGACTTTTCGGGCAGACAATGTTCAAAGTGGACCCCACCTAATGAATGGATCTGATTATGAAAACAAATATAAGGTTGGCACGTGCAGCATAGATCGCATTTGACAACGTATAAATAAACTATAAATACGAAAATTGGTGGAGCCATATCAACCGTCCGATGAAGGGTGGATGCGCTTAGTCATCAAAATGGCACAGCCGTTGAATCACCCCTAGATGGATTATCAGCCCCCAGCCCACAAAAACAGCACTAAGCCTGTTAGACACGCCAGCACAGTGTAAAAGCTATTGATGTAATTGCACTTAATGTAAAAAAGTTATAACTACGTGCAGAGTAAGAAAGAGAAAATTACTAATTTTTTTAAGGCCATGTAGCCTAGATTTACATCGTACTTAAAATCATGTCCTAAAATTAGCTACCCCAATAAAAGGCTAGATTGGATGTGATATAGAAATTATGGTGGGCCTCACACCCTTCTGTTTCTTGGGCTCCAAGTGAAGATTTATGCAGGTGAGTAGCAAAGGAGAAATTTACGACTGTGGACCCCACCTTTTATCCAGCGGTTTTTACGAAGCAATACAAACTTAGAATACGCACTTGGACCTCCTCGTACGGAGTCGGAATTTCAGAACGAAAATACCCCTCATTTTGACGGAAACGGATTCGGTACTCCCCCTGCCACCAGCTAATGCGGACGGTCGCTGGTCCGTGGACCCCACCATATTGTATACTTTTCATCCATGCCGTCCATATATTTTTCCAGATCATTTTATGGGATGAGACCAAAATTAGGTATATCCAAATCTCAATTGTACCACATTACAGGAAACAATTTTGAATGAGCGTCAACCATTAGAAACTCAGGTGGAGCCCACTGTGATGTTTGTGAGAAATCCACCCCGTCTAAGTTCATTCATAAGGTCACAAAGACCTGAATGAATAGGAAAAACAAATTTCATAATGATCCAAAACTTGTGTAACCCCTAAAAGGGTTGCAATGGTAGACGTTCAATTCCCCACTGCCTTTTCCAGTGTGGTCCAGTTGATTGCTAGATCTATCTTATTTTTCATCTCAAGCCTTAATACGAGTTCGCCAAATAGATGGACAGTTTGGATATAACACATACCTCATAATGGGACCCACAAAAATTGGTGGGGATCACAACAGGGAAGAAAGAAAGAAAAGAAAAAAAGAAAAAAAAGGAACCAGCGAGTTGGGGTCGACCGGGTCACAGCGGGGCCTATGGCTACGTATTATAACCGTAGCCATAACTGTAATGCTATGCACTTCTTTCATTTTTTGATTATTTTTATGTTTTACATTGAGAACGTTTTCCCCCTTACATTTTTCTATAATACATAATTATGTAAATATGTATATATAAGTATATAAAAATATTTTTCTATCTTTTAATTCATTTCTTTGTCTATTCATTTAACAAGCATATCTTCTAAACTAGAATGATTTACTTAACTTACTACATATGATTTTGGGATAGGAGAAGCTAATTTAGCCAATCAACCTAGTTATTTTCCAAGATTCCATCGGGTCATTGGTTGAAAATCCATTTCATTCAGTTCATGGTCAATTTGAATCACTTCGTGGTCAAACTAGAAATTCACCGGGGCAAACATGAAATTGAGCAAGGCAAACATGAAATTGAGCGGGGAAAACTAGAAAGAACTTCATTTTTATTATATTTCAATATAGGACTTATTACATTGTTTATTATATTTCAATTACGTGCTAATATTTTTGTTATTACATTAGTTTGTTATTTCAATTACATGCCAATCCATTACGTGCTAATATTTTTGTTATTACATTAGTTTATTATATTTCAATATATGACTTATTTTTGTTATCTATGATTTTATTAATTATATACGTGATTATTCATCATAAAGAATTTCATTTTTTTCTTTAAAAAACTAAGCTAAAATATAGGACTACTCCTTTAAAAAGTCATGTAGCATAGCACGCAGTCTATTTGGGAGAGAGAAATCCGGTATATCTTGTTAGCTTGAGTCCTTGGAAATGACGTGGACAAATGAGACCCGACATTTGCCCCGTTGTTTTTCTTGTTTGCCCTGCTCATATTTCAGTTTGTCTTGCTGTTTTTCTAGTTTGTCCCGCTGTTTTTCTTATTTGCCCCGCTTATTTTCTAGTTTGCCTCGCTCATATTTCAATTTGCCCCGCTGTTTTTCTAGTTTGCCCCGCTCATATTTCAGTTTGCCCCGCTGTTTTTCTTGTTTGCCCCTCTCATGTTTCAGTTTGCCCCGCTGTATTTCTAGTTTGCCCCGCTATTTTTCTAGTTTGCCCCGCTCATATTTCAGTTTGCCCCGCTCATATTTCAATTTGCCCCGCTGTTTTTCTAGTTTGCCCCGCTCATATTTCAGCTTGCCACGCTGTTTTTCTAGTTTGCCCCGCTCATATTTCAATTTGCCCTACTGTTTTTCTAGTTTGCCCCGCTCATATTTCAATTTGCCTTGTTTTCTAGTTTGCCTCGCTCATATTTCAATTTGCCCAGTTTTTTCTAGTTTGCCCGCTCATATTTGATTTACCCATTGTTTTTCTAGCTTGCCGCTCATAATTGATTTGCCGCTCATATTTGATTTGCCCATTGTTTTCTAGTTTGCCCCGCTCATAATTCAGTTTGCCCCGATCATATTTCAGTTTGCCCCGCTGTTTTTCTAGTTTGCCCTGCTCATATTTCAATTTACCCCGTTGTTTTTCTAGTTTGCCCCGCTATTTTTCTAGTTTACCCTGCTCATATTTCAGTTTGACTCGCTGTTTTTCTAGTTTGCCCCGCTCGTATTTCAGTTTGCCCCGCTGTTTTTCTAGTTTGCCCCGCTCATATTTCAGTTCGCCCCGCTGTTTTCATGGTTGCCTAACTCATTTTCATGTTTGTCCCACTGAATTTCTAATTTGCCCTGCTCAATTTCATGTACGGCTGAAAGTTGAGCGGGTTCAACCCGACCGACCCGACATTGGGTTGGGCTCGGGCAGGATATATCAGGCCCGATCTCTAACTTGGGCTATACAAACACCAACCTGATAAAACTTGGGTTGGGTTAGGCTTGAGCACCAACCCGAACCAACCTGCCCGACTTCCAGCCCTAATTTCATGTTTGCCCTGCTCAATTTCATGTTTGCCCCACTGAATTTCTAGTTTGTCCCACCGAATTTTTAGTTTGACGGCGAAGTGATTGAAATTGACCATGAACTGAATCAAATGGATTTTCGACCATCGACCCGATGGAATCTTGGAAAATAACTAGGTTGGTTGGCTAAATTAGCTTCTCCTACCCCAAAATCATATGTGGTAAGTTAAGTAAATCATTCTAGTTTAGGAGATATGCTTGTTAAATAAATAGACAAAGAAATGAATTAAAAGATAGAAAAATAATTTTATATACTTATATATACATATTTACATAATTATGTATTATAGAAAAATGTAAGGGGGAAAACATTCTCAATGTAAAAAATAAAAATAAAAATAAAAATAAAAAAAATAAAAAAATGAAAAAAGTGCATAGCACTACAGTTTTGGCTATGGTTATAATCCGTAGCGATAGACCCAGCTCTGACCCGGTCGACCCCAACTTACTGGTTTTGTTTTTAAGTAAGCTGGCCTATGGCTACGGATTTAGCGGCCTCTATGGCTACGGATTATAACCGTAGCCATAGGTACCGCGAATCCGTAGCCATAGGTACCTTGGTCCAGGGACCTGATAAACTGGGTCAGCTAGTTGGGGTCGACCGGGTTGAGACCCGGTCGACCGGGTCGGTTGTCTTGCCCACTTGTGTTTTTTAGATTTGTCTCATTTTTTGTCTTATATCATAATGAAAGTAATCAAATCATTTTTTTTTAATCTCATTTTTTGTCTTATATCATAACGAAAGTAGTCAAAATGAATTGACATGAGACCCACATAGCTTTCAATAGTAAGGGATTCCTACCCTAAGTTGTCGTGGGCAATCTGCATCCCTTTAAATTATAGGGAATTCATCTAACCCTAGGTTATAGGCAAGTTGCATAACTTTTAGACAATTTAGTTTGCATATGGCTCAATTGAGTTTCAAAACTCAAGATAAACTCGACTTGACTCGAACCACTAGCTCGAGTCGAAAGCTTTGGCAAACAAGCCAAGCCTCAATGTTGAGCTCGAGGGCAAGCTCGAGATCGAGCTCAAACTCGAGTATAGCATGGACGAGTCAAGCCGAGCTTGGCCCATCTCGACTCGACTCGGCTTGATGTACAACCCTATTTACAGATAATGTGCAAAGTTAGGCCTCAAGTCCAGTTTAGGCATGATTTTGCTGACATGTGAGTGGTGTAATCATGCATCAGTGAGCTATGCCCTATTCTCGGCAATAAATACTCGAACATGTCTTATTTCACTCGGTATTGGATAGTGGCATATTTGTATGCATGCTTAGCGGGCTCATCTAGCACTACAAGCTATAGATGTCCTGCTTGTGTAATTCAGATAAGGTATGGATTCGAGGAACAAGACATGTAAACTAGACATGACCCATTCATGATGGTTTCCTCCGTATCAATGACTTGGATAAATATACAACTGAGTTTGAATAGATGGTTCTTGTGAGCTATTTTGGATGCTTAGCTAAAAACATAGACTTCTTTAAGTTAGCCACAGAATGTTGTGGTTAGATTTCTTTCGTTCATTCGAATTCCTGAAGAAGAGTTTTAATGGATAATTGAAGTTTAAACATTGTAAACCCCATGAAATTAGATTTTTCAAGAAATCATTTTTAAAAAATTTGTTTTATTGAAAGATCAAAACATCTCATTTCCCATTTTCCATTTCCCATGAAATATGAGCGAGGCAAACTAGAAAATCAGTGGGGGAAACTAGAAAATAAGCGGGGCAAACTAGAAGATCAACGGGGCAAGCATGAAAATGAGTGAGTCAATCATGAAAATGAGCGGGTCAAGCATGAAAATGAGCGGACCAAACTAGAAAATCAGCGGTGCAAGCATGAAAATGAGCGGGTCAATCATGAAAATGAGCGGGTCAAGCATGAAAATGAATGGGGCAAAGTAGAAAATCAGCGGGGCAAACTGAAATATGAACGGGGCAAACTGAATTATGAGCGGGGCAAACCAAAAAAATAGCGGGGTAAACTAGAAGATCAGCGGGGCAAGCATGAAAATGAACGGGGCAAACTAGAAAATCAGCGGGGGAAACATGAAATTGACCGGGGCAAACATGGAATTGAGCGGAGCAAACTAGAAATTGAGCAGGGCAAACTATAAAATAAGGGGGGGAAACATGAAATTGAGCGGGGCAAGCATGAAATGCATGGAAATGACCATGAAGTGAAGTAAATTGACCATGAAATGCATGGAAATGTGGGTTAGCTTGCTAGTAAACACCCATGCCAGTGCACACCCTTCATGTTAGCCACCCCCACTAGGGATCGATACCAAGGAAAATGTACCTAAATAAGACTTTAATTTCACTACTAAACTATGGAGGTGTCCCAAAATAATACTTTATGAATCTTCTGAGGAATGCTTTGAATCATGCTCGAAATGTTCGTTTCAATAAGCACATTGCAGCTGTCTGGCTTCAATAAATGCCCAATGTGATGAATGTTGCTCTGGTTGCTTTAGTAGTTCACATCGTTGGAGTTGGTTATAAAGAGTGCTCCATGTAGAAACCTCTGCCATATACTTCCTAAAAGCCAACCCAAATTCTAGGAGAAGACTAAGATAATAATGGTGATAATGATGCATTTATAAATTCATACACATATACAAACATACATACTTATAGAAATATATAGATATGCATATGCACATACAGATACAAATACATGCATGCGGTTTTGATTGTATATGGTGATCACACAATGCAATTCTTGAGATTCTAGAGAAGTCCATCCTTTTCATAGCCAACAATCATGGCCACCTAAGACCTATCACTTGCCATGAAAGGGAAAAAGTCCTCACTTTATTTCCAAAATTGCAACAAATCCAAGACATCATTTCAGTAGCAATAGTGTAGGATACGATGTAAAGTAAAAACCCACTACACCTCGTGAATCAATGTAATTTCAAAATGAAATTACGCATGCATATAGGACTAATTTAGATAGTGGACTCAATCCAGTTCCATTGCAAAATTCTTTTAAAAAATTTCAAATCAAGTTGAGAAGTATTAACAATATCCACTAATCAATGCAAAAATGATACCTATCAAGTTGAGATGTGACATGCCAAAGTATGCATATTACACCATAACTCTTTCAAGTTGTTTTGAATTTTCAGTAACATTCCTCCATATTATCATGCAACAAGAAAGGCTTGTTATTTGATTAGTTGCTCTTGAATTTAGCAGGGACTCAACGTTTTAATTATTTTATGAATATGTTTGATCACAAACAAACATCACTGTTGAGCCTAATGTGGTTTCAACGGTGGAAATCATTATGCCCATTGTTTCCCGTGGTATGATCTACTTGATCTCTTGATATGCTTCAATTTGGGGGTTAACCCTTTAAATTAGATGGAATAACGGATGGACGACGTGGATATACTACATACATTCAATGTGGGCCCAACTGAGTTTACTTAGTACGATGGGAGCATACTCACTAGCTCAGTACGCAATCCGATTACGCTTGCTATGCCCCACAATGGTGTTTTATTTGTAATACATCATGTTCATCAGATTATGTAATACCCCTCCGTTTTCATCGTAATATGTATACACCAAAACCTCATATGTGGAAGGGAACCTAGACATAGAGGGAGGGAACTTAGACATTCAGCGGGACAAACATGAAATTCAGCGGGGAAAACATGAAATTCAGTGGGGAAAACATGAAATTCAGCGGAGCAAACTGGAAAATCAGCGGGGGAAACTAGAAGATCAGCGGGGCAAACTAGGAAATCAGCGGGGCAAACTAGGAAATCAGTGGGAAAAACTGAAAAATCAGCGGGGGAAACTGGAAAATCAGCGGGGCAAACTGGAAAATCAACAGGGCAAACTAGAAAATCAGCGGGGCAAATTGAAAAATTAGCGGGGGAAATTAGAAAATCAGCGGGGCAAACTGAAAAATCAGCAGGGTAAACTAGGATATCAGCGGGGCAAACATGAAAATGAGCGGGACAAACATGAAAATCATTCTGCCTACTATATGATCTACTTGATCTTTTGATATGCTTCAATTTGGGGCTCAACCCCTTAAAATAGATGGAAAAATGGATGGCTTAGATATCAAACTTATCTGCCACATAGGCTCTTGTGGGGGTGTGTTGATGGATATTCTTTGAAGTATTTGTCTCTTAGTATACTCGTAGTGCAGCGATTCTTCGGTACAGTAAGATCTCCAGTCTTAAGACTGGTAATGAGGGCGAAGTCCATCTCCGAAAACTGCACTCGCCTCCCCCTGATCTCAAATACTGAATCACCTTTGTATCTTAATAAAAGAACGTGAAATAGAGCCCCTATAAATCTAAAAGATGTAACATGCAATAGAAACGAGAAAGGGGATTGCTTAAACAGATTTAGGCGACTATTGTGCTTCTCCACTCCACCCTTCGCCTTGTCAAACCATCATGTCAGTATACACCTGGATGTTGGGTTGGAGATAACGGCAGAATATTCGTCGCCTGCAGAGATGAATTGAAAAACATATTAAACATAAAATTCACAAGATAAACATAGTGTACAAAATCAGACATAATATTCTGGTGAAGGATTCCAAGTGGAGGAGGTGGGCCACCAGCTGCCTAGGCACTACCGCCCAGACCTCCAAACAGCGGTGGCACTACCGCTGGACCACATTTCAAGTGGGCCGCCTAATTTCAATGGGCCCCACAATCAACGCACATGATTTGTGTATGCCCCATACTCATGAAATTTAGTTTTGGTGGGCCCCAGATTCAATGTACATGGTTTTAGGTAATATGTGTCTTTAGGTATGGGTTTAGAAGATGAGTAAGGTTTGGAATAATACACTCTAAATGATTATGCATTCTTACAACATCTTTTAACATAAACATCCTGATGAACATCAAGTTGTTTCTTTGTTTCAATAGAACATCGTTCCACAAATGAGAATCAAAGGAGACCTATGAAATGTTGTTAACAAAATCTCCTTCAAAGTAGTATCCTTGTGTCATGAACTCGTATAAGTGGAGGCTATGGTCTTATGATCTAGAATGTTAGCCAGATGGGCTCCACTGTGGATGATCCATGCTTGGAAAAATACAAATAGGATGATCACAAACCTTATAACCATTGTCGACCAGATGGAATCTTGGAAAATAACTAGGTTGGTTGGCTAAATTAGTTTCTCCTACCCCAAAATCATATGTGGTAAGTTAAGTAAATCATTCTAGTTTAGGAGATATGCTTGTTAAATAAATAGACAAAGAAATGCATTAAAAGATAGAAAAATATTTTTATATACTTATATATACATATTTACATAATTATGTACTATAGAAAAATGTAAGGGGGAAAATGCTCTCCATGTAAAAAATAAAATAAAAAAATAAAAAGAGAAAAGAGAAAAAAATACATAACACTACAGCTATGGCTACGATTATAATCCGTAGCGATAGGCCGAGCTCTGACCCGGTCGACCGGGTCCCAACTTGCTGGTTTTGTTTTTAAGTAAGCTAGCCTATGGCTACGGATTTAGTGGCCTCTATGGCTACGGATTATAACCGTAGCCATAGGTACCGCGAATCCGTAGCCATAGGTACCTTGGTCCAAGGACCTGATAAACTGGGTTAGCTAGTTGAGGTCGACCGGGTTGGGACCCGGTCGACTGGGTCAGTTGTCTTGCCCACTTGTGTTTTTTAGATTTGTCTCATTTTTTGTCTTCTATCATAATGAGAGTAGTCAATTCATTTTTTTACATTTGTCTCATTTTTTGTCTTATATCATAACGAGAGTAGTCAAAATGAATTGACATGAGACCCACATAGCTTTCAATAGTAAGGAATTCCTACCCTAAGTTGTTGTTGGCAATCTACATCCCTTTGGATTATAGGGAATTCATCTAACCCTTGGTTGCAGGCAAGTTGTATAACTTTAAGACAATTTAGTTTGCATATGGCTCAATTGAGTTTCAAAACTCAAGATAAACTCGACTCGACTCGAACCACTAGCTTGAGTCGAACTCGACTCGAAAGCTTTGGCAAACAAGCCAAGCCTCAATGTTGAGCTCGAGGGCAAGCTCGAGCTCGAGCTTAAACTCAAGTATAGCAGGGACGAGTCAAGCCGAGCTTGACCACCTTGACTCGACTTGGCTCAATGTACAGCCCTATTTATAGATAATGTGCAATAGTTAGTCCTCAAGTCCAGTTTATGCATGATGTTGCTGGCACGTGAGTGGTGTAATCATGCATCAGTGAGCTATGCCCTATTCTCGGCAATAAATACTCGAAAATGTCCTATTCCTTTGACATAAGGCTATTCCATTGACGTATAAGGCTATTCCTTTGACATAAGGCTATTCCATTAAAGCTGGGTGCCTATCCATATTTAGTTGGAAGGGCCCTAGTCTTTTGTATTTTAGCGCACCTGAGTGCATAAGCCCAACAGCTACAGTGCATAAGCCCAACAGCTACAGGGGCGAGTAACCATTGATGTCATAAATGGTCACAAGAGCACCTATCCACATTCAGAACCTATGAAAAGCTGGCTGATCGTAATTATTGAGCTAACATACTTTTAGACTGACAATATAACCCATACCTGTTATTAACACTTGGATCAGTAGATCATACATTCAGCTCCAGGACCGTCGGGACAATAGGTGTAAACCAGCTGATTGTCTAGGTAACAGGCACCACTAAGTATTTACATAGCGTACATCTATATAGATGCCTCCTCTTACCACACCCATCTCTTCATGGAATTGCAGTCGTAACATACTAGTGAAAACTGTTCATGGATCGTGAAACACATCAATGCTAGTCATCACTCATAAATCAATGTAGCTCAAAAGATGAAACTATATCAGCGATTAACGTGATGCTTGGTCGTATGTACCTACCATGTCCTTAGCTCAAAGAATCGATGGTCCTGGGGCTATTGGAAAAAAGTGGCATAGGTAGCATGGGCCACTACAACAATCGTTCTAGTTCCGCTGGTAAAAACCTATATCATTCAATCGGGAGGTGTTTTATCCCAGCATAGTTAGTTGATAAGCACGTAGGTCCAATAATCATCCTAGCATAGTCGACTCTCTGCTCGGGCGGCGGGTGAATATGAAGTTGGGTTGTACGCGGGGTGTGGCTGGGTATAGTGAAAAGCTATATCCACCATTCATATCAGGAAGTGACAGGCACATCAGTTAGTTCATAGAGAAGTCACTCCGATTCAACCTACCATAGCCACAACTATTTTCTTTAATCCGCCATCTCATGCTCTTTCATAGTTCCACTTTCTAACCGCTAGGGGGACGAGGAGGGCATGAGGGCTAAAATGGATAGAATCACAGGGATCTATAGATGAGGGGGATAGTAAAGATTATATACTCTCTTTTTTAAACAGGATTGCTAAGTGGCTTGGTAAGAATGAAGTATATCCAGAGGTAGAGTAGAGTAGTGTTGGATAACCATTTAATTATGGTACGGTGGTCAAAGGATTAAGTTTCTTGGTTGGCCAGCTCTCAGATAAGGTTTTCACAATTGACTATTGCAGTCAGGTATTCGTCTATCATGAAGGAATGACACCATAGCTGAGATGGATGAAAACTCATAGAGATTAAGGAGTACCCTAGCCTTATACTATCTAAAGACTAGGCAAACTGAAAAATCAGCGGGGGAAACTAGAAGATCAGCGGGGCAAACTAGGAAATCAGCGGGGCAAACTGAAAAATCAGCGGGGCAAACTAGAAAATCAACGGGGCAAACTAGAAAATCAGCGGGGCAAACTGAAAAATCTGCGGGGGAAACTAGAAAATCAATGGAGGAAATTGAAAAATTAGCGGGGCAAACTTAACAAATAATTTCGTGGCTTGTGCTGAAAAATCTAAATATATCCAATGTTCAAATGGACCACACCACATGAAATTTTGAATTGAACTTCTAATGTTGATCATTTCTTAGGGGCCATAGAAGTTTTGGATCAAGCTTATAATTGTGTTTTCTATTAATCTATATCTGTATGATCTTATGAACAGGTTTGATAACAAACAAACATCACTTTGGGCCGACTATGGTTTCGGCGGTGGAAATCATTATTCCCACTGTTTCCCGTGGTATGATCCACTTGATCTTTTGATATGCTTCAATTTGGGGGCTAAACCCCTTAAAATAAATGGAAAAACGGATGGACGGCGTGGATATACTACATACATTCAATGTGGGCCCAACTGAGTTTACTTAGTATAATGGGAGCGTACTGACTAACTCAGTACACAATCCGATTACGCTTGCTACGCCCCATAATGTGTTTTATTTGTAATACATCATGTTCATCGGATTATGTAATACCTCTCTGTTTTCATCGCAATATGTAATACCCCATGGTATGATCCATATGAGAAAGTTGTAACCATCTATTTGTAGCATGTACGATAGCCAATTAAGAAGGAAAATAGTAGAAGTCCAAAATCAAAAGTGGGCCTAGTACATCAAAGATTTTGATTAGACCAACTCGTGCAAATTGAGAGTATACTGAAGGGGATCTTTAGCCAAGCGCTATCTATACACAATGCAATTAGCTTTTGGATAACTTTTTTTTACCCGCAAATACTTGTTCCAAAGGCAATGATTTTTATTTTTGTTTTTTGTTAGAGTGGTGGTTGTGTTCAGGTGGAGAATGTGTAAGGTGTTTCCATGTTAGAAAACTTCTTTTCAGTTATCTTATTTAATACCTATGGAGTCTAACTTTATCGGCCTTGAGTAATTGATTTCTATCTATATATGTTAACGGTAGGAGGGAGAATATTATCCATAGAGAGGCGTGTCTTCTTTGATATGATATTCTTCTACAGTGTAAGACCGCGAGAATGGTGCAAGTCTTGCACCTCTTGTTATGTTGAGAGTAAGTTTTATCTTACAATATAGCTGATATTGGAATATTATTGAACCATGTAGATTTTTATGCTTCTTATCTCTTATTTTTCTTTTGTAATTTTTTTGTTTGCATCAATTGTATGTAGATATTTTTTCATGCACAATGGCTTGGTTTTTTCACCAAATGATTCTTCAAGGTGAGTCCCTCCTTTAGCATGGCCCCCATGTCCTAGGCAGATGATAGGTTTACAGGTTAGATGGACTGTATTGTAAGCTATCTAACAACTGGTTGTAGGAGATCATTACTCTCAAAGAAAAGATGTTCAAAGTTCTAAATTCACCAGCAAAATCAGATAGTTTGCCCCGCTCATATTTCAGTTTGCCCTGATGTTTTTCTTGTTTGCCTCGCTCATATTTCAGTTTACCCTGCTATTTTTCTAGTCTGTCCCACTGTTTTTCTAGTTTGCCCCGCTCATATTTCAGTTTGCCCCGTTGTTTTTCTAGTTTGCCCCGCTGTTTTTCTAGTTTGCCCCGCTCATATTTCAATTTGCCCCGCTGTTTTTCTAGTTTGCCCCGCTGTTTTTCTTGTTTACCCCACTCATATTTCAGTTTGCTCCGCTGTTTTTCTAGTTTGCCCCACTCATATTTCATTTTGCCCTGCTGTTTTTCTAGTTTGCCCCGCTCATTTTCTTGTTTGCTACGCTTGGGTGGTAGACTATTAGGAATGCTAAAGAGATTCTTAATTAGAGTTCGTGTTTAATAAAATACTTCGAATTTTTCTTTATTTCTTATGAATTCAAGAGCCATTGCACGTTGCAGATTCAAGGTCCATACCTTTAGAGGAGACATTGTTCTTCCTCTTCACTTTCCCACGCCCTTCCCTGCGTTATACTTGAAGAGAATTCACCACACAACATAGGTCAATGGTCATGGATATTTACATTAAGAGATGGAAGAAATGGAATGAAATTGATAGATATCGAAAAAATAGTGTTATTCAAAAATAAATAAATTAACAGGAGAACTAAAGGGGAGTTGGATAGTTAAGTGCATTTGAAAAGTGACAAAATATGCTTTAGGAATATCTAAGGCCCTGTTTGATTTTCTAAGTCGTCGTAAATGCCTTGCAAATGGGTAATGTGTGGTGAATTCTCTTCAAGTATAACGCAGGGAAGGGCGTGGGAAATTGAAGAGGAAGAACAATGTCTCCTCTAAAGGTATGGACCTTGAATCTGCAACGTGCAATGGCTCTTGAATCCATAAGAAATAAAGAAAAATTTGAAGTATTTTATTAAACACGAACTCTAATTAAGTACCATCATTTGTCCTCCCTTTTTATTGTATATCAATCCACATCTCAGTCAGCTCGTGGATAGTGTGATCTGCGCAATTTTTTCTTGATATAGATCTAGATCTTATTAGCTCATGGATAGAGTCTCCTTTTTTACTGGATACTGATTTAGTTTGTGTTGAACTCAGATCTGCATTACATTTTTCTTAAAGAGGTTGAATCTCTTAAATTATCTTCCTCCCAACAGGTGAAAATCTTCTTTTCTCTGCTCCAACATTTGGAATTTTTTCTTTTAATAGCTGCTAGTGATTAGAAAGAATTTCTATTAAATTCTATGGCAAAAAATTCTATTCAATGGGCCTTCTGTTTTCGTCACTTTATTAAGGCTAAGGGGTTGGGTTTCTAGATGGTTCATTGGTTAAACCTTCTGATAAAAAAGGGCCAATTAAACAGAGCATTAACAATTCTAAGGTCATGACATGGATCCTAAAATCTGTGGATTTAAATATTGGATTTACTCTTCATCCCTTTTCTAAGGCTGCTAAGACGTGGGCCCATCTAAAAAAAATGGTATCAACAAACAAATAAGACCAGTAAATTTCATCTGGATTGTGAACTCTCTCAATATACTCAGAGAGAGAGAGAGAGAGAGAGAGAGAGAGAGAGAGAGAACTATCTGAGAAAAATGGATTTTTGGCCTTATGGGCTGGAAAAGATTCCATGTTGGTTGATTCTACCAGCAAACATCTTTTACAGATGTTATGAAAATGTAAGCAAAATTTTCCCATTTTCTTCATGAAATGGTCACAATTTCTTCATCAACCTGTTTATGTGTTTCAATGGAAGAGAGTTGCCCTCTTCATCCCTTTTCTAAGGCTGCTAAGACATGGGCCCATTACAAATTGAGGAGAGCAAACTAGAAAATCAGCGGGGCAAACTGGAAAATCAGCGGGACAAACTGGAAAATCAGCGGGGGAAACTAGAAAATCAGGGGGGCAAACATGAAAATGAGCAGGGCAAACATGAAATTCAGCGGGGCAAACTTAACAGATAATTTCATGGCTTGAGCCGATAAATATAAACGTATCCAATGTTCAAATAGACCACACCAAATAAAAATTTGAATTGAACTTCCAATGTTGATCATTTCTTAGGGGCCACAGAAGTTTTGAATCAAGCTTATAATTGTTTTTTCTATTGATCCATATCTGTATGATCTTATGAATAGGTTTGATAATAAACAAACATCACTGTTGGGCCCACTATGGCTTCAACAGTGGAAATCATTATGCCCCGCTACTTCCCGTGGTATGATCCGCTTGATATTTTGATATGCTTCAATTTGGGGCTAAACCGCTAAAATTAGATGGAAAAACGGATGGACAGCGTGGATATACTACATACATTCAATGTGGGCCCAACCACGTTTAAAATATACCTGTGGTGCCTGCTGAAAAATCAGCGGGGCAAACTAAAAAATCAGCGGGGCAAACATGAAATTTAGTGGGGCAAACTAGACAATTTAGTGGGGCAAACTACACAATCAGCGGGGCAAACTAGACAATTCAGCGGGGCAAACTAGACAATCAGCGGGGCAAACATAAAATTAACTGGGCAAGTTAGAAAGTCAGCGGGGCAAGCTAGAAAATTAGCAGGGCAAGCATGAAATTGAGCAGGGCAAACTAGAAATTCAGTGGGGCAAACTGGAAAATCATTATGACCACTGTTTCCCGTGGTATGGTCCACTTGATCTTTTGATATGCTTCAATTTGGGGCTCAACGCCTTATATATATACACACACACGCGCGCGCGCGTGGGCATGCATGCACATGTGTCGTGTGCATATTTACGTGTGTGTGGGAAAAGGTTTTATATGGTCGAGCTCATGTGAACTACCCATGAGGTCGAACTGTGTGGGCCCTATCATGAAGTATGTCAAACATCCACCCCATCGGTCAGATGCACCATTACATGGTGGGCCTAGAGCTTAAAAATTAAGTTAATTCGTGACTTTTGTAGGCCACACCACGTACAAAACTTGAGAGGGGTTACCTTCCATTAAAACATTCATATTTATTTTTTGGGCCCATCGAGATGTGTTTCACAAATCCAGCCCATCCATAATGTGTGTCCCACTTGGATGAGGGGTCAGACCAAGTTTCGGACACATCCAAATTTCAGGTGGGCCCCACCAAATAATTTTATATGTTTTAGGCATGTCTTCACATGATTTTAGATGTTATGGCCCACCTGAGTTCCGTATACGGCTGATTTTTCTGCTATCCCATAATTTAAAGGGGACCCATCAAGTTCACGGTGTTGATGTTCGACATACATCATGGTGTGGCCCACACAGCTCGACCTCATGGGAAGTTCCCATGAGCTCGACCATATAGAACCTTTTCCTCTAGTACAAAAATAAAAATGGAACTACATATATTAAATGTGGGCCCAACTGAGTTTAAAATATACCTGTGCTGGGTGCTTTCTTCACTCTACCGACCATTTTCGGAAGAAGACAAAATGCGATTGAGGGGGGCCCACAAAAGAGTTTTTTGGGGTCTCGCTATAGGAAACGCAATGAGGAAAGGGGGTGAAAGCAATGGTGGAAAGGGAGAGGAAAAGCGAGCAGTGGAAATGGGAGAGGAAAAGCCACAGCCATGAAAGGAGGGGTATTTTCGTCCTGAAATTCTGACTCCGTACAAGGAGGTCCAAGTGCGTATTCTAAGTTTGTAGTGCTTCATAAAAACCGCTGGATAAAAGGTGGGGTCCACAGTCGTAAATTTCTCGCAGCAAAGGGTGCGTTGAGTTAGGTAAAAAATAAATGACAAAAGTACACTCATAATAATATAATAATATGGGGAGGCATTTAAATTTACATTGTCAATATCAAAGCTTTATTTCAATTAATTTAGGTTAGTTACATGAATCGTGTTCTGCCATTCAACCTTAGCTTATAAGATATGTCATCAAGTCATGTTACGGTCAAGCATTATTTAATAGTCTATTACATATATGATTATAATCAACCAGTTAGTATGCTTTCATTGTACTTAGTAAACTTAGTTAGGCCCACCGCGAATGTATATGGTTTATCCACGTCATCCATCCGTTTTTCATTATCATTTTACAGGTGGAGGGCAAAATGGGAGCATATCCAAAGCTCAAGTGGATCATAAAGTAGGAAACAATGGGAATAATGATTTCCACCGTTGAAACCTTCCTAGGGCACATAGCGATGTTTATTTGTCATCCAACATGTACATAAGATCACATGGATATGGATTAAGGGAAAATACAAATATTAGTTTGATCAAAAACTTTTGTGGCCCACAAGAATTTTTTAATGGTAAAAGTTCAATTCACATTGTTTCCTGTGGTGTGGTTCACTTGAGCTTTGGACATACTTCATTTTTGGGCTGCAGATATAAAATTATCTAATAAAATGGATAGACGGAGTGGATAAAATACATAAATCACTGTGGGCCCCACAGAGTTTACTCAGTACCAATGTAACACCTCGGATTTCATAACCCGAGTTTCGTACTCGTTTTTCGAAATTCGGAGAGTTAACTTACAAGGATAGACCACATTTCACAGTAATTTTATTATTTTATTTTATTTTTAAATAAATGTAAGTGAGCAATCGCAACGGAAGCAAAACAAACCACACGTTAAGGGAATGCCTAAAATATATCTCAACATATACAGACGGCTGCCCATAAGATTTATACAAACTAATGACTCAAATATAAAAATGGGATAACATAATAATAATAAAAAAATTATAATAAGGAATCGTAAGAGCATCCAGCTCTGCATGCCCCACACTAATGTTGATCAGTGCATCATCTAAATAACCTGCATCAACTGAGTACAGTTTGATAGCATCAATGACTATCCCAGTAAGGCATACCCTCCAAGATTATCAAGCATCACAATAGTCAAGAATGTAATTCGAATATACTCAGGAGAATACATTATCCGACGTAAACTTCATAAGTAAAATACAAGAATGAACAATTTATGTTTCACAAGTGACATATAGGATAATACTACATGCAATTCAGAAGAAGATACAACTTACATTTTCAAGTAACAATTTAAGAAAACATAATATCTAAATTACAATCACCACTTGCAAGTACAACACCAACTACATGGAAATATAAAACATATGGTTATAATATCTAAATGACAATTTAATGTATAATATAAGAAGATACAATCCACTTCTCACACAATATTCAATCGTCAACTTAATCTTAATTAATGAATGGATGCATGAATGCAATCAGCCTGGGGATGCACATTTAGCTGAACAAATGAATGGACCGTTCAAACAGTTGGCTCATTCATACATGATATTGGGTCTTTCAAATAGTTGACCAATTCAAAATGCAAAAAGGGTTGTTCGAACAGTACACTGGTCTTTCAAACAGTCGACCAGGCACCCGATAATGCCCACGTGCCATGTATGCATTATTAATCCAACCGTTATTAGTTCAATTTACAAACAGAATATCAGAGAAGCTCAAAGGTTACTATGGGGTGTGCGCGCAACCCAGCATAGGCCGACAGCTCGGGTATAGTGTATCATTCCATCATCCTCGGCTCATAAAACGAAAACAAGTAAGATTCTAATACACTCAAATAATTACAAGTAGTGATTGTAAGATAAAGAATGCAAGTCATTTCATTTACAAGAATCTCTATAACTAGTGGTTATTTATGATTCGACACGTAGACATTGCTGTCACAAGTCCAGATATACTTCTAACAACAAGAGTCATCTCAATAAGCCACATTGGCACTAACTCCTTCAAGGACACAATAAAATAATACAATCCACAAACCACATTGGCACAAATAATCTACGAGATGGTAAGTCTACAACCATGTAACATTTATTTTATTCACAATCGACCACTGGTTAAAGGAATCCCTAATATAATATTCATCAACACATAATAGTAGATTTTTAGTACAATCCATTAACACAAATAAATGACAGACTAGATCACAATTAATTCAATTTTTTAGTTACAAACAATTATCATTTACATCAACTCACAAATGTATCAACAATACGCAAATAAGATTGTCTGCTTAACTAAATTAGAGAGTCAATTTCTACTCTAAAAAGTATCTCAATCCTACCATGTAGAAAATAATTTGCATCTCATTCTACAATCATTCTAATACATTTGTATAATTAAATGAAGCTAAATCATTCATATAAACTAAACATGAATAATAAGTCAAGCATGTAAGATACATGAAAGTAAACTAATCTAACCATTGAAATGGAGGAAAGCTTGAAGGGTGAAACCTCACCTTAGGGTGTGGGTTCTCTTCAAATATGGTTCAAGTGCATGTACTAACTTGAGATTAAGTCCAAACCCACAAAATTCGAAATCGAATCGACACAACTCAGTTCCATCTCAATCCAAACAAGGTGAACCTTGATGAAGTGATTGGGAAACAAAATCTCCCACCTAACAAATATAAACGAATTCAATTAACTTCCATTAAAATAGATTTTAAAATTAAAACCACATAACCCAACTTAGCATACATTCAACACAACCTAGCTAGATTAATATACATCGACTCACTTCTAATAACAAGGGCTGAAAACCATTCAACCCAACCTGACTCCAACTAAGTCGACTCGGCAGTGCCACCAGGTGGACTGGACAACACCCTACATTGATCTCTCTCTCTCTCTCTCTCTCTCTCTCTCTCTCTCTCTCGATAATTGGGTAGAGTCAGACCTGAAGCACACTCTGGTTGCTGAACCGAAGTGACCAGACCTGATCAAGATTGAATATCCTGGAACAACCAAGTCAACTCGGAAACAACTCGGCCCTGAACACAACTCGATCTCTACTTTCCTTTCTTACCTTTTCTACAAACTGACACACATATCCAACACCTAGATTTAAACTAAGCCTAACCCAAACTCGGTCTCGACTCAGCCTAATACTTATCTGTCGAGTTAACTCGGTAGTGCCACGATGATAACTCGATAACTCCTTGACTTGCTAATCTTCTAAAAGAAATATCCATTACTCTTCTCATGCCATGGATTAGATTTAATCCAACTCAGATTGTATTCACCACAAAACTCAGCAACACAAGGTGAGAGAACTCATTCGTTGCTCGATTGAGTCAAATCGAGTGAACTCATCTCACTCACTCTCCCACTTTTCCTATTAATGATTGGACCTCGGTGAAATTTCATTGCTTAGAAAATAATAAAGTGACCTACCTAGCGAGTGAACCAGATCTGGAATTGGTGGCCAGCCACGATTAGCAATCCGTGTTTTTCGATGAGGAAGAAGGTGAAGCTCCAATGGTAGATTTGAGACGGGGCTTCATTCCTTTGAAACACTTGCGCTAAAGGGTCTAGATCTGTCATAGGAAACTTGTGGAAATCTAAAAGTGAAGCTTCATAAGTTTTTAATCGATGGGTTTGAAGGAAGAAGGAAACAAATGGTTTTCGAAAAAACTGGGAAGAACTAGTTGCAGCTGCGGATTCTCTCCCCGTAGCTAGGGTTCTGGGATTATTTGGGATATTATATCCCAATTTGAAGGGCCAGGATTAATCTAGAGTGGCTTCTAGAAACCCACGGATGACTAAGATCGAGTTGGCGCTCGAATGGAAAAGATTCCTTCCGCATTTTTAAGTTGTAAAACCCTACCGTTGAGGAGGGATACATAGCTAGGATTGTTTGTAAATGAAGGGGCAAGATCGAAAAGTTCCCACGTACATGGATCACAAGCTTACATGGATAACAGAATTCCCGTTTTCGGAAGTGAGACATACACTGTTGGTTTGCGTATGAGTCTGTGAATACATGTGAGCTCGTCTTCGTGTAAACCAAATTGAGGTTTGCTTGAAATCATCCATCCAATCCTTGATGATGGGCCACACATCACAAAAACGAATTCAGTATGTTTAAGGGCCCGTTTGGTTTTCCAAATACCATGGTATTTCATTGCAAAGAAGTAATAATTACTTATTACTTATATTTGTAATGATTGTTGGTACTTCTGTTGACTACTGTCACATGTTTGTTTTCTACAAAATTTTGGGTGGACTGTACATAAAATCACTAGCCGTGTGTTTGGTGTGATGATATATTAGATGATTGATATCGGTTGGTATGTTATGGTGTCCATCACCTCATCTCTATTACAGATGCAAAGGCTGTTTGATTTCCATTGCATTCTCACATACATAAATGGATTGTTGTCTCTCCCTCACAGTAGACCGGTGGTCAATGGTCAATGTGTTGTGAGCCCCACTTTCTGTACGTGTTTCATTCACGCCGTTCATTCATATTTTCAAACAAGTGTAATTTATCGTAATCAGATGGGGGCCATTAGAAAGGTTTCAACAGTCTAAATCAAAAGTATCCACTCCTTCCTATTATATTGGCCACTTGATATTTGGATATTTATAGGTGAGCAGCTAAGAACCTGAATCTAAATCTGGAAAAGAGATCGGTGCCTACCTGCACAGGATGGCGGATGGATGTTATGGAAATTGAGGTGTCGGATCACGAGCCGAGACTTGTTGAAACGTAGAGGAAACACCTCAGAACAGAGTATACCACAGCCATTGCAGACAATGTAACGTAAATCTAGTTAAAGAAGACGGTTATGATGTTAGTTGAACTAATAATACTTTTGCAAAAATAGTTGTTTCTCCAATTAAAGATGCACCCGTAAAGATGTAGACCACGTCTTCTAGCAGCAACACAGGGCTTGACAGACTGTTAACCATGGCGACATGGATGGTTAGAATGTGTGTGTGTGTGTGTGTGCGCGCGCGCGAAGATGAGAACAAATACAAAACGTCCGGCATGCACGTATAGATATGAAACTCCATTAACGGTCACCTTACCTGGACCGAGTGGATTTCCATTTTGTCTCGGGTCGATTGTAAGAAGATGACTAGAGTGAGAAAACGAAAGGCCATTTTGTATTAGATGGTTGGGCGGCAACCATCTATTGATGTCCCGCAGACCACCATACTACACATCAGCCACTTTTACTTGCTTTAGTCATTGGAATCGAGTACCTGCATCTCAGCAGGATTCAACTCCTGAATTACTTTGATTTTCATCCAACTACAGCCGTTACTTAAATGCAGTTATTATTTAAAATTTTCAAACACGTGTGAATTGTCATAATCGCCCCACGCACTCCAATTACCAGTAATTGTCAAAACCAAACACGCCTAAACGTCAACCGAGCGGGAAACGTGAAAGAGAGGGAGTCTCTCTGTTTCGGAAAACGTAGGGTTAGCACTCGTTTTAACTGACAGTTGTCCAGTGCACTGCATGTGCACACAATCTGTACACATGCACATTTGAAAGTGGGTCGACATTGATATTCAATGGGATCTGCTTTGTCCATCTGAGTCTTTGGCCACGGTAACACCCAAGTACAGTGCTGTACGGGGTGTTACAATCTACTCCCTTAAAGAGAATTTCATCCCTAAAATTTAACACTTCTATCATTAATGATAACAAGAAAAATCTAATCAACGGTGCCCCCACTACTTTTTCTTTGAAATAAACATGTATGTACATGTGTATAAGACTAACCACCAGCACTGGGGCTATTAGAACCAATCTGCTTTTAGGGAAAAAATAAAAAGCGTTATACAGTCGGAGTTTATTCTTTGGATGGCAACCAGTCCATCTGAATATAAGTACGATGATCCAGCCGTACATAGTAGTATTTGGGTAAGAGGTCCATTGGTGGGCTACAAAACCAAAATGACAATGATTGGACGATCCTAGCCATGTAAAGAATATCATACCAAAATCACTAGCTAAATTTATGATTTTTATACACTAGTTGCTGTTGGGATATTTTTTTTTTTTGTTTTTTGTATCGTTCAGTCACTTTGGTTCTGGCCTATCGCCATTCATGATAATCTTACGAAAGCCACTGGACGGATTTAAGAGTCGATTGGCAGCTTGGATTTGGGGCAGTTAATTGTGTGGAGCCCACCTTTGATGTGGACTGTCCATTTTTTTGGCCTACCTTCAAAGTGAGCCGTTCATTTTTCAGGCCTGCCTTGGATGTTGGCCATTTATCATTTGAGGCCAACCTTTGATGCAGACCATCAATTACGTGAGGCCCACTTTAATGTGGTACACCCATCATGTGAGGCCCACTTTCAATGTCTACTGCCCATCATATGGAGCTCACCATTGATTTGGATCATCCATCATGTAGGCCACACCTTTGAAGTAGATCGTCCATCATGCAGGCCTGCTTTGGATGCGGGCTATTCATCATTTAGGGCCAACCTTTGACATGGATTATCCATTATGTGTGCCCACTTAATGTGGGCCACCCATCATGTGAAGCCCACCTTTAATGCGATCATCCATCGTGTAGGCCCCACCTTCTATATGGACCGTCCATCATGTGGGGGACACCTTTGATATGGACCGTCCATCAAATGGAGACACGAGGACAAAATTAAAAAGTAAAATATTTTTTATTTATGGTTATAAATATGTTTAAGCTAATAAGCCACTTTTACAAAAGTGGTAACCAAACATAAGTAAAATCCAAGCTACCAAAGACAATTGATAGAATGAAAATTCTTAAATAGAAGTATACATCTAAACCAACAAACGACCCCTTACATGACATCTGCACACCCCCTTTTTAAATGGTTAGGATCGATCGTCCCTGGCGAACGATTCTTGGGCCATCACATATATGACGTGTACGGTGCTGATATCGCATGCTCTCCTAATATGGTGTAGTCCCAGGATTAAGCCTTGACACGAGCGATGTAGTGGACCCCACACCCATCCCTTCCAATACCCTCAAATACCTTCCAATCCGACCGGCCAAACGGGCACTAAAGAAAATCATTATTAAAATCATAGTTCTCAATCTATCGTCGCCATCATCGCCATCATCATCGCTTTGAACACAGTTTTCCATTATTGACTGATAGGTAACTTTTCCTTTGTGTACGGATACTACATGTCGAATCCGTGGTGTGGTAATTCAGACCGTTGATCTGATCGACCATGACATGAAAACCACCCAAATTGAAATATCCAAGCCAGACATATTTTTGGTGCATTGAATGTTGAGAAGTAACGAATTGGATCTTAGCCGTCTATTTGCTGGCCAAGGAACAGTGGAAGGCTGGTATTGGTGCATTGTGGAGATTTTTGGTGAATGATCCATCCGTCATGATGACCAATCAGCTGAATGATTTCGAGTCGTTTCGATCACTGAAGAATGGGACCCACATGTATGAAAGGGAGAAAGGAATGCATGAGTACAAATGGGCAAAGGACAAAATAACAGCCTACAGGGAGGAGACTTTTCTCTCTCAAGTCCTATCATCAGCGCCTACCCATGTGGTTCATCCCTCTGCCGATGAAGCTCGACTCTTGTCTTCTCTTCCGTTTCTTACATGTGGCCTATGTCGAGTTTTGTCCTTTTACGTGCGCCTCACACATGCGCTCTCGCACATGTTCACCTGTAACACTTGCAGTTGTCCCTTAAACACTCAATAACTCAGTTGGGTCATCAATGGACAGGCCCAGGCCCAGGCCTAGGCCTTTATAGCCGTAGATGGTCTCTATGTGGGTCCCAACTAAAAACTCGTATTAGGTGAGGTCAGGAAACAGCTTAGTGGGTGAGGCCCTGACCGCAGCGCCCGCCTTGATGTATGTGCTCTATGTCCATCATGTCCAAAAGTTTTGCAGCTCATTTTATAGCATGGTATGAAAATGAAGCAGATCTAAACCTCAAGTAGACCATAGAGTAGGGATTGAATACCCACCATTTAAAACTTCTTGGGGTTAATGAAGTTTTGGATGAAGCTTATATTTGTGTTTTCTCTTCGTCTGGTACGTGTGACCTTATCAATAGGTTAGATGGCAAATAAACATTATGGTGGGCGTAAGAAGTTTTTAGTGGCGGACGTTTAATGACCATTGTTTCCTTTGGTGTGGTCGACTTGAGATTTTGATCTACTTCATTTTTGTCAGTATGCCCTAAAATGAGCCAGAAACACTGATGGACAACGTGGATATACAACACATCCGCACCGCGGTCATTTCTCACCCACTAAGCTGTTCCCCGGGCCTAACCCAGTCTGTTATGTTAATGAATACTCACATGCAACCGGTTGGACGTTAAGTTACCATCCATGCAATGAACATATTCCAACCCATGATGTTCGTGTAAAATCCACTCCATGCAATAGGTTGGCCCCACTCTGGGAACGATATTAGGCAAAAATCAACCCCATCCACTAATTAAGTGGGCCGTATTACAGAAATTAATTTTAGCCGATGATAAATAGTAAAATACAACTGTGGTCTGAATGACGAGTGGATGGAGCTGATTTTCACGTGAGGTGATCCTCATGGTTGGTTCAAACTAGTGGACGGATTGGATGCAACATGCACATGGCTTGTTGAAGGTTATCCACTTTGTGGACGGCATCTTTTCATCCAACCAGTTGTATGTATGCATTTCTCCCCATTTGGTGGGGACAGGAATTCAGGGTCGAGATTTATTAGAGAGCCTAAGTACGTGGCCCAAGCCCGGTCCATTGAAACCCCTATGCAATTTCAGACTACCCAGATTCAAACGGAAAAAAACAGGCACTACAGGTGCCAATACACATGCGTTCTTGATCAGAGGTGTCGATTGGGTGGCTCCACCACATATACGGTGTACCCTAACCTAAAAATTAGGTGGGCCCAGTCATCAGATGAGAACTACATGTAAGTTGGGCATGCACCGTTGGCTGCCATTCTCTTAAACCGTCCACTTATTCCCGCGTGTGGCCTGGGCTGACATGATTTAATGGTCTCATGAACATCCTGTCTGGCCCACTCCTATGAAAGTCCCCGACTCTAAACGCGTACAATTTTGGCACGTGTAGTGCATATGGAAAGAGCACCCGTCATACTTCTATGCGACTGGATAATATAAAATCAGTCAATCGAGGCATCAATCGAGGCACCGACCCCTCCCATTTCCATTGAGCCTCTGGAAAATTAAAAACTAGTTATTTGATACTTGGGTAGTACATGACACTTGATACACAGGTACTCAAAATTTGTATACGTGGCAGCATCAAATTAAATTAAACTGATTCAATTGTGGAAACCAATGTCACCAAGTCAGATTCCTAAAATTAAGATGGTTGAACAAAACTCAATCATTTGATTCGTTAACAGTTGCTTAGTTGAAGTAGGACCATTACACAGCTTTTCATTTTCAACTGTCCAGTTAATACGTATAGATCTAATAGTCAGATGATCAAATAATCTTAATATTAAATTCACGAAACGTCAAAATTAGAACCCATAATTTTGACAGTTTAATTTGAATGATTTACAATCGACTTTCAAATGCATAATATGAATCACTAAGGTGGTAGACTGAGTGAAAAATATCTCGGGTATCAATTACCTAGTGGGGGTGGCTAATAGTGAAGTGTGAGCTATCAGTCGGTGTGCTAACAAGCTAACCGAAAATAAAAAGAATAAAAAAAAGGTGTCATATTTCAACCTTTGCTTTGCTAGAGTATCAAAGTTTCTCACTATTAAAAAGTAAAAACCAACATTGTAGATGATTTTTTTATGTATTTTTTTTAAACCATAAAAAATTATTGTTGTCAAAGTAGATTTTTCAAACTTGGAAAGAGGATATTGAATGAAAATACCTTATTTTCAGGTATAAGCAGCTAAAAAAGTAAGAGTAATTTTGTCATTATTGGGTTGCCCATACAAGTAAGGGCCCGTTTAGCCGATCAGATTAGAAGGGATTGGAAGTTAAATCCCGAGATTGGCCAGGCATGCCAAACAGAGTCAGTGATATGATCTCAATCCCATGGGTCATAAGACAATCCATTGACAACAGCATCATTACCTTTAAATCCCATCCAATCCACCCTAATCCGTTCAAATTTGCCTGGGACGTGCTTGGTACGAGGGATTGGAAGGGATGGGAAGGTTTAATCCCAGGATTGGCCCACGTGCCAAACAGACTGGATATAGCAATCCCATGGATCTCAAGACAATCCACTGGCAACACCATCATTACCTAGAAATCCATGCCATCCACCCTAATACCATTCAATCCCTTCCAATCCACCGGGCCAAACGGGCCTAAAGGTCTAGTTTAATAAAATAAGTTTTACTCGGTCCAAAAAAAAAGAAAAAAGACAAAAAGAGGTGAATGGAAGGTCAAGTCTCGGTGAAAGCTTACCCCTTTTAAAAATCACTGCATTTCAATAGCCGGTATAATGATTTATACTAATGCACTAAGAAATTGTTCACATTGCATATGGTAACTGAAATTAAACCGCTTAAACTGTGGAATCCATTGTGAGTAGCTTAGAATCCAAAAATCATATTTATTGAACAGACCGAACTTCTGATTTGTGGACACTTGTTTCTTGAAATATGGCCGTTGGATTAAATTTCCTTTCAACACTCTAATAAAGGTCCGCCAATACGATAGTTATATAATAAAATAAGTTTAATTATATAATGAAATAAGTGTAATGTTTGGCTCACGATACATCCAAACTGAGAAGTCACATTTACAATTTCTCAATGGCTGTGCTGTGTATCACCTGTCACACTCTGACAGAGTACCAAAGTCTTCCATCTTAAGATTCCTCGCTCCTACACGTTCTACTCCTTTTCACATGACCGGTGTTCTGAGGATAATGAGTACGTTATTAGTTTTATTATGGTATGGTGCTTAGTAAGAGAAATGCTCAGTGCTATCAAAGTACTATAATTCCTACTTGAATTGGGCCATTTGAACAATCGAATCTGTTGATCTGAACCATCATTAAGTCCAGAGGACATTTCATGGGCTACCATATGAAAACCATACCGGATGGTTCAATCCATCCTTAGTTTGGCCTTTTTTTGGATGATTAGGATTGCCTAGTGAAAGTGATCTTTTACATTCATAAGCAATCCATGATTCTCCCTAACAAATACAGGGATCAAATTGTTGATTGGACCTAGTTGTGTAAATGATCATGACCGTCAATATTAAATGCTATCAATCAGATGGTTAAGATTGTAAGATGGATGGGTGTTATATTTGCATGGCAGCCTGTGAAATGAGTTTTGAACCTAATGAGCAGTGTAGATCATGTATTGAATGTTTCCAGTGTCCTAATGCAACTGGGTCACTATAGCTTACAGTGCTCTAGAGCACCGCAGCATTTCTTGCATCGTGGTTTGGACAGCGGATTTGATGAGGCCGTGGCCGTGAGGCCCACCTTGATATATTAGTTGTATATCCACACTGTAAATCCGTTTTTCCAGGTCATTTTATTGGGTGATGCTAAACTTGAAGCAGCTTCAAGTTTCAGGTGGACCACACCACAGGAAAGAGTGGTGATTGAATTCTCACTACTAAAGACTTCCTAGGGCCCACCATAAATTTTATTTTCCAACCAAACTTTTGATAAGGTTACACTGACCTTCGAAAAGGGAAAAAACAAATATCAGATTGATCCAAAAATTTTGTGGCCCACAGGAAGTTTTTAATGGTGGCATTCAATCACCACTATTTCCTGTGGTGTGGTTCACATAATATTTGGATCTGACTCATTTTATAGATTGTGCGATAAAATAAGCTAAAAGTATGTATGGACGGCGTGGATATGCAAAAAATACATAAATATGGGCCCCACTATAACGGACTTACCGAGTCGGTGTTTTCCCAGGTTTGCAACATTCAATACTTCCCAACAGTATACATCAAGGCTATGTCCGCTGGATTTGGGGTCACATTTCAATGATCAAAGGCGTTTATATGATAGGCCTCATTGTTGTACGGTGGATAAGAAAAAATTATTGAAAAAAAAAACTTCCGAGTTGAAAGTTCATTCTTTTCCTTCGAAAACGGACCATTTTTAACCCTTATTTTATGGGCCATTAGGATTTTCCACTATTTAATATTTTCGAGCTATCCAGCATAATCTGTGTATCTCATAAGATTAACGGTTTGGATCACCAAAAATATATCCAAATCCAATGGATATAATCGGGACGTACTCACACAATACTTGGGGAAGTATTGTAGCAAACCATTATTAATTGTTTATTTATCCATTCACATTTACAACGAGGGGTGTACATCGACTTGGCTCAGCCACCATCTGACCTCAGCTCGGTTCGGTCCTCCAGCCTGACTGGCCAGCTCCGCTTAGGTTGGTCAGTAGCTTGGGCTAGTTCAACTTAAGTTGGAGCCAAGTTTGCAGTAGCATTTTCACAAACACCTAGATTACACCTTCAAAATCTCACTATATTTGAGACAACACCAATGATTTTACAGGTATTTTATCAAACACCCAAGCAACATAAATAAAAAAAAAGGGTATTAGTTTCATATACATACTTTCCTTGCCACCAGCCACATTTCGTTGAATCATCTCATCAAACACTTGGTAAGCAACATCATTATTAAAGTAATGGAGTCACTGAACTGGTTCAATCTGAGTTCGATTCGTGCTGGGTTCGATCCGAGTCGAGTCGAGCCGGGGCCCGTTCGAACTCGGCTCGAACTCATTTTCAAGCTCAAAAATTCAGCTCGACTCGACTTGAATTCAACTTCAAACCGAGTTAAATCAAGCTTTTTTTAGTCGAGTCGAGCGAGTTAACCGAGCAAGCTCGGTTCGTGTACACCTTTCTTTACAACATCTTGGAAGGAAGGTGCACATTAGAGGTGAGCATCAAGTTGAGTTGGACTGAATTAGGTCCGACTCGACTCGATCCGATTTTTCAAGAACTTGACCTGAACTCGATTTGATCTGGGACCGAGTCCAGCAGGGCTGACTCGATTCGATTCGAATCCTTGCTGGCCTGACCCAAACCGAGTTAGACTCGGTTTGGGAAACCAAATTAAGTCAAATCGAGTTGAGTCTGTCAAGTCAATTCGGATTGGGCTGAATCAAGATCGGAAGAGAGAAGGAGAGAAAGAAGGAGATGTGGGAAACCGGGAGAGAAATGAGGAGATGAAAGAAATCAGGAGAGAAAGGAGATATGGGTGGGTGCAGTGCCTTCTTCGGGTAGAGAAAAGGGGTTAGGGTTCGTTCGGTTCGGGACGGGTAGAGAGATGGGTAGTAAAAAGTAAGAAGTAAAAAAAATATATGTAAAAAACTTATATATATGACCCGATCGGATTGGGTCGGATCGGTTTAGATCGGATCCATTTGAATCGGATTTTGGATCGGACTGGTCTGGATTGACCACGATCCGATCTCGATCCAATGTACGATTGGATCTGAGCGGTTCTACTCGATCTGCGCCGATCCAGGCATTCAGTTCGGTTCGAATCGAGTTGGATTTTACCCAACTCTAGTGGACATAATTTTGAATATATGGATAACAACATTGGTGTACGTACTAATTAATCTGGACGGCTCATCATGGGGGCCATGCATGTGTGTTGAATACAAACCATTGGTCACTTTTTCTTCTTTTTTTTTTAATTTTTTTTCTAATCGTCAAAATTTGCCATAGACATGTAGGGCATGTTTGATTTTCCGGTGAAGTGGTAAATACCATATAAAAAAGTAATAATTATTTTCCATACATTTACAACACACTTGATTTGACTGCTTACTTTTTGACACGGAAACCAAGAATATTACAAAATATCCGTAGGTCCCACTGTGATGCATTTTGCTTATCCACACCGTTCATCCATTGTTCCAGTTGAATTCATAGCATGAGTAAAAAATTGAGGCATATCCAATACTCAAGTGGACCACGTCATACAAAAAAGGGCATTGAATACTTACCGTTAAAAACTTTGTCAGGCCACTGTTTCTTTTGGATTGGGCCACTTGAGTGTCGGATCTACTTCATTTTTTGTTTGATGCTCCAAAATATTGTAATAAAATAGATGGACGGAATGGATATATCATATGTATTATCTCGCAGTTCAAAAATTAAAATTATCTCTTTTGAACCAATTTAAAAGGCACAAATTCATATGAATTTTCAAACAGGGTTAAATCGTAATAATTGCTATTTAACCGTGCATTTCCCATTTCTTTGAAAAAACAAACAGGCCCGTAGTGTAATTGATGAATCAGTAACCTGATTTTTGGGCAAGGTATGTTCGCAGTGTTCCCCACCCAATGAACCGCTCCGATCCCAGATACGCATGCCTCATCGTCAAGTACACTGTGGATTGCTGGACTCTAACATGGACGGTCAAGATTGTTTACACAAAATAAAGTCCTATCAACAATCCGTTCCATCTATTAGCTGGGACAATCATGGATTGCTTATGGTCATGAAGAATCACACCTGTCAGGTAACCTTAACCACCCAATTCATGGCTTGGTAAAAGGATGACTACAAAAAGTAAGATGAAATAAAAGACGGATAAAGTCATCCAATCAATGTGATTTTTTCATGGTAGCCTATAAAATGCATTCTGAACTTAATGGACTGTTCAGATCAATTTCTTTGGGATTTGCAAATGACTCGATGCAACCACGAGCATTTCTCAGTATACATTGTAATCACAATAAATTAGGATTTACAGGAATGTGTGTCCGCCACACGCACTACATTGAATATCCATGCAAATGTACAGTATCTGACCCGATTTAATCGGATTTGGAACCAGACCCGATTAATAATTGGTCGGGTTCATTGATCTGATTCGCAATGCATAAACATATTAGAGCATGTACATGCACAGTTATACTCTGTTGCTTTATTTGGTATTCATGATCAACAGTTTCCTGATAGGGTGATAATGAGGTGGGCCAGGCGAGGTGTAATACAGTAGATCCATCTATCTACAGGGTGAGGTACAAATGGGTCTATCCACGTATTGGGTTTTAGTGTAGATGGTTCGTCTCAAAAATCATACCTATTTTACTACCATCCATCTGATTTGTAATCATCAAAATGACTACGTGGGTAACAAAATAGGAAAGGTGGAGTATGATTAACTATAGAAGATTAATGAATATTTAGGGAGTGTTTGGCGCATGGTATTGGGAAGGATTAGGTGGGACGGGATTCAAAAAATGTAATTATTACATTTCACAGGGATTGTCCCCTATTATTATGGGATAAGCTTGATTAGATGATATGTTTGTAATTAGGTGGGATTTACTCTTTGATTTTTTGGACGTTGAATAGATATACCCACCATCATTTGAAACTGTTGAAAATAACACACGTGTTGTATCCAAATTGTTCACCTGTTTTGTAACCTCATTTTATGGTATGGGCCTAAAAGTGAGGCAGATCCAAAACTTATGTGGCCCCAAAGAAGTTTTCAATGGTAGGTGTTCAATCCCCACTGCTTTCTGTGGTGGGGGTCCACTTGAGCTTTAGATCTACCTAATTTTTTGGCCCATTCTCTAAAATGATCTCGAAAAATAGGTGGACAGTGTGGATATAGCCCACACATCATGGTGGGACCTACACAACTTGCTAACATTGAGTGGAATTGGCACAGACCAAATGCAAGTTCATGGATTTTATTTAAAAAGTGTGATCTATCCATGGTGGTGCTAGTATACAGGTAGGCCCAAATATTACAATTTGAAATGTGGTGGTGTCCCTTTATTATTATTATTTTTTAAAAAAATCATTTTACACTCGCTCACACCCACGTCACATTGGCACTCAAACCCACGATCTTAGTGTCGAAATCATAGCCTATGCCTTAGAACCGGACCCATGTGTTGGTGTCATTTATATCGGTGAATAGAGGGTGTAACTACTGATATCATAACTTTACACAGGAGGAACGAGCATGAGATCCTCCCCATCCATCCGGTCCACTGCCTCATCTTCACCATGGAATTTAAAAATTAGGCAAATTCAAAACTCAAGCAAACCACTCCACCATGATTTTTATACACTATCTAATATATTCATTTGCCACCCTCATCAACATGAATGAACACACTAAAATTCACACTATAACAAAACTCAAGTAAACCTTAATACATGACTTTTAGGGCTTGTTTAGGTATGATGTAGAGCAGGTCGCGAGTACTTACATGGCCAAGATGGATCAGAATAGGCCTGGTCGACGATAGAAGTAATCCAGACCATCGAACTTTAAATCGGGCGTATTTTGCAATCCGGAATGAATTGTCTGATGTAAAATGTATGATTTTGGGGTAGAACGAGTTACTTTAGCCAACTAATCCCGTTATGTCGGGTTACCTAAGCCGGATTTGTGAAATACCGCCAGATCAACGGTCGTTTTCCCATTTTAATTTCATTTTTACTATAAATAGTAAGTTTTAGTTTGATTATAACTCTTCATCCGTTGGGCTTTAGGAGTTGCGTCCAACATGAAAAGAGCTTAGAAAAATTAGGAGAACGGTTTGGTGGAGCCAAATAGGATACTTACTATTTTTGGCTAAAAACCTTGCGCACTAGTAGACATCATGACCGTTTATAAATAGTATTTATGGTAAGTTGCGAATTCTAGGAGTTTTAGTTGTAGTTTGATTATGATTTCTTTCTTATTGCTTGATATCCCTATTTAAAGGACTGTGAACTCGTTTTTATTCATTCATTAATCAATTTCAAATTTATTAGAATTTATTTATATTTTCTGCTTTCTTTCCTCGTGGATTTGAGAAGTCTCTGTGAGGAGTCCAGAAAGTTCAATGGATTCAGAATAGTTATCCTCTTAAGGAAGACGGTGCTTGACCTCACGTCCTTTCCTACGTCAAGATACCATCAAATAAGTTATTTTTTAAACTTACAACAGTAACAATAGATAAGAAACTTATTTTATATAAGTAAGTTTGGTTTATGATAAATTATAAGTAGTTTTTTATTATTATTATTTTGTTTTTGTTTTTTTTCAAGTTACTGAATCACTTCAATTTAATAAGTAGAAATCAAAATAAATTACTTAAGGCATAAGTAGCTTAAGTAACTTGTGATTGAAATGCTCCCTTAGAGTTTTAAGACATGATTTTACAATATTCCCAATGGCCTCACCTACTTAAATTTTAGATTTTCCAAATCTCCTTATTAGTCATACAAAATAGAGCTGCTAGCCTAATGGATGGAATGAAATGAATTTATGTCTTGTCATACAGTAAGTAGGGCCCCTAGGTACCCATGCAAGGTACGCTTTTGTTTTATTATAATGTACTAATATAACTGGAGAGTCATGGTCATTGATTGAGTCGAATAGCAAACAAGGAATTAGGTAACCGCCTTCAATTTTGTTGAGATGAGGTTCTGAGGAGGTGGAAGACCACTATTGAAATCCTAATAGGTTCAGAATTTCTATAGCCACATTTTTGCATGTAGACTTTGTAGAAATGACAATCAAATGGGTTTTTCTCAGTCAACAAACTTAATCCACAAAGCCATGAAATTTGAAGGTCGATATGGGTTTGGGTTGATCTTTTCAAGGCACCGATACGATTGTCCCAGTGCATCTTGGATGGAGTTTTGCCGGTCTTAGGATACATGTATGGCAATGATTCATTCTCTTAAGTATAATCACTTCCCCAATAATGTAAAAAGTCAAATTTTTGTTACCATATTGAAGTGATTTCTTAAACTTTAAATAACTAATAGCTTTAGTTCCTAATTTGAAGCCGCCCCAAAATGAGCTCCTCTCATTTCTACGAGCCCTCATGCGGAGAAAGAAAGAAAAAGACTCGTACACTTATTTTTTCCTAAAAGTCGATTGCTAGGTCCAAACCATCCTAAGACCACCATCATGAGAAGAGCCTTTCCTTGGAAATAAGGTCCATTGGATAAACAGGCTAACCACGATCATGGACACAATCTAAAGTTGTAAGACATAATCTAAATGTGTAAACCACGGCTATGGACATAATCCCATTTAAACAAACAGCTGGCCTCTAATCATATATTATAATCTTAGCTGATGGTACAAGTTTTGACTATTTAGGAGTAGGTGCGTAGAGGAAAAAGTGACGATAAGGAGACTACGTATGTAGCCTTAACTCGAATACGCCACTCTATTAAAGCCGACAACATGATATCAACATCAAATTCCCCTCTAGTTAAAAAAGTATAAAATAATAGGTGTCGCCTTCTTACCTGGACTAGCTTTCTTTCTTTCTCACAAGAATAGAGTGGATTGGACAAGAGTTGAATAGACTAGCGGCCTTTCGCCCCTTCAATGAGTAACCCACTCTAATTAGGCAGATGGATTTGGCACAAACATCCTTTATTGGACTGATAGTAATCATCAATCATAATTTTCCTAATGAGTATTGTGTCTATTAAGAAAATTGTGATTAGTGGTAAAGTATTGATTTTCTTGTTGAGTCTCAATTCTATTTTTAGAGATTTCTTGAGAGACTTTCTCATGAAGTGTCTTTTTACCTGAGTGTGAGTTGTGAGTTTCCCTCTACTCTTGCTTAGTATGTTGTCGTACATAGTTCTATCCTACATGTGTGAAAAGTGTTAAAGACCCTTGATATACATTGATAGAGCACCCTCTAACGGCTCAAGCTTTTAGGATAATTAGTTATTTAAATGTTAAAGTCCATTGTCCTTGTGATAATGATATATTTTGATTCAAGCATTTGCTCGTATTTTCATCCTTTGTATGCCTGCTCTTAAATGTGATTTTTTTCTGAAAAAGTGAAAAAGCAATGAAGTGTCCAGTCTGTAAAAATGGGAAAAACAAGATTATTAGGGTTTTAGGAAGGAAGAGAAATTACCCTTTTTTTAAAAAAAAATTAGAGAAAATCATTTTTATTCATTATTGGGTTGTCACAATCAGCAGAAAACATTGTGTTTTTCTACATTTGAATTCCACTAATCCTACCATAGCTTTCAGAAGTGGACTAGTGTTTATGAGATGAGAAAGGCTGGTGTCATGATGGGAAGCTCAGCACTCACTCCAATCAAATAATCAGAATCACCCATTCAAGTGACATCTGCCTTTCAAATTGAATGGAGAAGATTGCCCAACTTCATTGGTTTGGATTGTTGAATTTGTGTGATTTTTGAGCAATTGCCCATCTCGGCTCCTTCAATGAATGACCCAGAACTCACACACGTGTGCTTCTAGGTTTGGACCCTGAATCTGCCCATTTCAGTGAAAGTATTCCATACCCATGGGAAGCACAGATTGTTATGGAATCTAAAACCATACACGTGCATGTCTACAATGCCAGGGAGTGATAGGTTGTTAGACATCGACGGTGAAGATTTGTTTCTGGCGTGCCTTAACAGTCTGATGGTGGACCCCACTTGATCCAACGAATTCTTCACCGTAGATGTTATTTCAATAAAAAGTGGGGCCTTTTTCTTTTAAAGATATTTCTCAAAAATCAACGTCAACGAATGGCCATTACCGAAACTAATTCAACAGAAAACCCTTCATTTATAATTACCTTTTGCTTTCTTTTTTTTTTTTTTCTGAAGAAAACCAGTAACGTACACTCAAGGGACCACTACTTGGGGTACCCTAACATCTTTCCCTGACTAACATAGCACTTGTACAGGACATAAGTACAGTGAAAATGGTGGGCCCCACCAGGTGATTGTCTGAGACAAAAATCAAGACGTTCTGCTCATTAGATGGCCCACAAAGTTGGAATCATTTGTAACTGACAGTCTGACTCAGCATACAGGTGTGGCCTAACTTATCATTGAGTCAGTCTGATTTTCTCAATAGGTGATTTTCATGGTAGGTCCTACATTTTTCATGGTACTGATTTGACATACAAATGGTATATCCACGGGAAAATGGTAACGGTACCACGACTTACGTTACCGTTGCCTGTACGTGATCAGATCTCTTTTCTAAGAATGACCGGATCACGGAAGCGGACTGGCTGCTGTACCACACACCACCAACCTGGCTGATGTGTTGACGTCACCAAGTTCTGTGGGGCCCGTCATGAGGTATATATTATATCCAAACCGTCCTTCCATTTGGCTAGATTTTCGTAAGTCTTGATCCGAAAAATAAGATAGATCCAAAGATCAAGTTGACCACACTACAAAAAGTAGTGGAGAATTGAACGTTTACCATTGAAACCCTTTTCAGGTCACAGCAGTTTTGGATCAATATGATATTTGTTTTTCCTTTTCATCCATATCTGTGTGATCTCATGAACAAATTGGATAGAAAATACACGTTTTGACTGGCCATATGAATGTTTTAACAGTGATAATCATTGTCCCACTATTAATTATGGTGTGGTCCACTTGAGCTTTAGATATGATTAATTTTTTTTCTATTGCTATAAAATTATCTCTAAAAATGGATGAACGGTGTGGATATACTAAATAAATCATCGTAGGCCCAAGAGTATGAAGTATTTTTTTTTTTAAACCTCAAATATTGTAACTGAGATCCCTCCTCTCCACCACAAAATAATTTCTCCAATTGGCACTGAGCTTTGAGCTATGTACAGTGCACCTTTCCAAGAAGATGCGATCCTGTCCATTGGATATATTAATTTTCTAACGTTGGACACAACATATGATCACATGCAGCGGCTGTATGTAAACTTTTCTTACACCCACTTCTTTCATGCCAACTTTTTGCATTTGTAGAATTTAGATCCGTGCAAATGCTGGGCCACATCTTGCTATAGCATGGTATGAAAATCAGGTCCGTCCACTCATTTGGTTGTATCCGTTCTAATCGATGAGTTGGTCAGTCTCATTTCATGTTGGGTGATTGCCATGTTGTGTCTCATCTTTTGCACGGATCAGATGCTGTACAGATGCAATGTATTGGTGGAAAAGAATGACTGTACCCGAAAGTTCACATGCAGCCGCTGCATGTGGTCACTTCTCATAATTGAAATTTTGTTTTAGAAGCAACATGCATCCAACCCAATGCTCCTTTTTATTTTATTTATATTTATTAAATAATTGAAAATTAGGGGTCCATATATAACCACATGTATGCCCAAGGGAATTGAAGGTAGAATTAAGTTTCAGGAGCAACTAGTTGGACTCTGATTAACCGTCCATCTAGCACATGATTGCCATCTTCTCATGTCTTTGTGACATCTAAACCGTCCAAAAGTTGGCCCTACCAGGAATGGAAAAGAATTTATGTAGGTGGGTCCATTCATCATATGGGCCACACTGTTGAAAACAATGAACAGCCGATGATCTGATCCAAGAGCATGAGCGGCCCACCTTTCAAGTAGATTGGCGTTTTTTCGTACTAGGATATCTTCATGGTGGGGGTAATGATTTCAACGGTTTGGATTTCATGTTTATTTGCCTCACTGGCATTTATGTGCGGGTAGGAGGGTGAGTCAGCGGTCTTACTTGTTGCATGTGTCGTACTCAGCTGTATGTACACACTATACAATGCAAGGATTAGGTAAGATAGGCGAAAAACAAAAGAGAAAAGAATCCAATGTTTTTCTTGTATTTTTTAATAGACGGAGGTGGGAAGTATCCAATGCTGAAATTTCTATCTCTATCCGACGCAAGTGGCGAACGTGTTCTACATCTGGGCCGCTCGTTTGGCAGGCCCCACTGTGTGGATGGGATATGGCCCAAAATTCAAACATAGTTTTCCAGTGCCACCGGTCTAAAGTTGGAACTGTCCTATAGGTGAGTGCCACTTTAGTTGGGCCCACTAATGAATGGTCCAGATCTTACACGTGTGTGAAATAAGATAGAATGCCTGAAGATAACCCACAATCCCTTACTCAAGGACTGACCTGACCCACTTAAACTCACCAAACCCAGGCCCGACTAGGCTCATTAAATTGGAAATGGATTGGGCTCGAGCAACCTGAGCCAACCAGTTTCAAAAATACAATCAATGTTTTAAGACACAGATGGGTCCCATGCGACTCTTTTTTAGTAGACTCGAACTTGGTTCGACCCAATCTAGTTCAACAGCATATAACACTTCCGAGTTTATTTATTTATTTATTTAAAGTAGAAAGAGTTATTCGAATGAGTTTTCTTTAATATATTTATTTATAATTTAAGAGATGTCTTTATTTCATCACTTTTTATTTAAGTTTAAATAATAATTATTAATTTATTTATGAAAATGATATAAATACCCTTAAAAATGACATCAATGGACACAATCCAAACCGTAAAAAGTACTTGAATAGCAATCTTGACTGCTCCAAGATAATGAGTAGCAATCTAGACCGTTTAACACAAGGTTACTAGTAATTTGGATGGTGCTAAGTAGGTAGATAGCTACCGGACCGTTTAGAAGTACATGGATAATAATCTAGACATTTTTAAAGAAATGGACAGCAATCTAAACCATTCAAGAGTAGAGCCTTAAAAAATGAATGGCAATGATTTGGACAAATCCTTCGAATAATATATGCAAATATATGACCACTTCATAGGGGATATTTTTATCATTTTTAGAATAAGGAAATGGACATGGTTGGAATTTGATGAAAACTGTAAGATAGAGAGACCCATCAAAATGTGGGTGTTTGATATCTAAAAACATTTTTAAGGGGGTTCTGTCTAATTATACATAAAATCAAGTAGCAATTCATAAGAATTGCTATTTTATGGAAAAAAAAAAAA